>NC_060149.1:230494081-233004229 GCF_021461385.2 Schistocerca piceifrons | reverse complement strand
ATGTTGTTTCTCAGTTCCCTTTGCTGTTTTCCTTCACTTCTTGATTTTTTTTTAATGTCTATTTTCTGCCTTATAGCATGTCATTCATATTAAATAGCAGTAGTATATGCTGCCTACTCGTTCTTACTCTATAAGACTCTGACTCCCACCTAAAGATTGTGAATTTTTGGAGACACACACACACACACACACACACACACACACACACACACACACACACAAGGTGAGTCGGCCAGTGATCTCTTCAGTGCAGATGCACACCAGGTGTTTGAACTCATACAGGACTCAGTGACATGCCATAAGTAATGAGGATAATGGGCGAAGGGGTACTGCATTAATAGTGTGTGGAGAAGTTGAGAATGTGGATCTGACAGGAGTCGTACTAGGGTACTTAGTGCAGTTATAATGACCACTTTGTCTGGATGGCTTAGTGGTCAGAGTATCTGCATAGTAACCAGGAGACCCAGTTAGAGTTCCAGTCCAGTACAAATTTTCAACTTTCCCCATCGATTTCAATCAGTGTCCACTCACAGGCAACGTATGTAATTCCTTTTCCTTAATTCATAACAGCTGCTGGATCAAAATAGTGTGTGTTTCTTCTCCAGAAGAGCAGACACCACATGTATATATAATTAAGGTGAGACAGCCAATTATCTCTTCAGTGCAGATGCACACAAGGCTTCAGCTCTTATGGGAACTGGTGAAATGCTGCAAGTAATGGGCAAGGGACACTAAATTAGTAGTGTAGGGAGAAGCTGAGAATTTGAGCCTGACGGGAGCTGTGCTCGGGTAGTCCATGCATTTTCAAGGACCACTGTCTCTGGAGGGCTATAAATATTGAAAAAGTAATCAATTTTATGTTACTGGTATTGTGTAACTTCTGTTGAAGACCAATCTGGAAGAGAATGTTGGTAAGAATGCATTAGCAAAATAAAGAGTGCACCCATCCACAAACTCGACAACATATCAGTGTGCTTCCATGTCAGACAGTGGGAGATTCAATGGTCTCTGTAAAATGTGTTCCATGTATGACTATGTAGGTCTCAGCTGTGGAACTTAGAACCTTAGAACAAAGAAACATGTACATTTGTCTACTAGCTAAAGTTGGTATTATATGAAATTAGGATAGTATAATGTGGCAATTTTAAATGTGGGATGTTTCAAACTATGGTTGCATAAGATACTGGGAGTACCAATCAATTGCACAGTAGCTGTTACCAAATGCTTTGAGCACTCTGCTTTGTTTTGTTTTGTTTTGTGCATACCACTTTCTTTTCTCACTATGAAATGAGCAAAGAGACTAATCATGGTAAGTTACAGGATTTGTGTGTTGGTTCAAATGGCTCTGAGCACTATGGGACTTAACTTCTGAGGCCATCAGTCCCCTAGAACTTAGAACTACTTAAACCTAACTAATCTAAGGACATCACACAAATCCATGCCCGAGGCAGGATTTGAACCTACGACCGTAGCGGTCGCGCGGTTCCAGACTGTAGTGCCTAGAACCGCTCGGCCACTCTGGCCGGCGATTTGAGTATGTCACTCACAACACCAGAAGGGATCAGCCATCCATAAGTCAGTTCTGCTTTCACAGGAACGTGGGTGTAGGCTGTCTGACCTGCAAGATGGAAGTGGGATTTGTTCCCCCTGCATGACTTCTTGCCCATCAGATGAGTGAAGTTATCATTTATTTACACTCATTGCTACCTGCTACACTATTGTACCTGTGAGTTATTTTAGGTTCTACTTCCACTCTGTGTACCTTGTCAGTTTTACCTGTAGCATTGTCAAGCATGACCCACAAAAATGTTCTTCAATATGCTAATAAGGGTTTAGTTACTACAGATTTCGAATAAGTTTTGTGCAGATTTTGTATTACTGAACTGCGTGGGTGCTAATTTTACCAGAAATAGGTGCTTCATTTTCAGGTCCATAGGCAGAATCAAACAATGAAAAATCTGGGATGGAATAACAGTATGAATTATGATGGATTGCTGCTCAGTGCCTCCTCTATCTGACGAGTAGCAGACAGGCACATTTAAAAATAGATAGTAGGATATTTTTTAGCTACCAGTTGCTGCTGCTGTTGCTGCTGTTGCTGCTGTTGCTGCTGTTGCTGCTGTTGCTGCTGTTGCTGTTGTTGCTGCTGTTGCTGCTGTTGCTGCTGTTGCTGCTGTTGCTGCTGCTATTTCTTACTTTACAATACAATCTATAGTGCTCCTTTTTTGTGGGACAAACAAGTATTTTTACTAATGCATATAAGTATCTTTTTGTGCTAAGAGTTCATATCACTTTTATATTAGGCCAGACAGAGATGAAAATAAGAT
Source organism: Schistocerca piceifrons (assembly GCF_021461385.2). Taxonomy (NCBI): domain Eukaryota; kingdom Metazoa; phylum Arthropoda; class Insecta; order Orthoptera; family Acrididae; genus Schistocerca; species Schistocerca piceifrons. Next base: position 233,001,902 of record NC_060149.1, on the reverse strand, counting down.
TTGGAGCTTGTGTGTGTGCGCCATCACTTGGTGCCTGTAGTACACAAATCCCCAGTATGTCTGATAATTCCATGATTGACAACCTAAGAGTGGTCTGACTAGTAGTATTAGTTCAAACCCAAAGCAAACAAGAAATATATATTTTAATCATTTAGAGGAAGAGTAGAAATAAAAAAGAAAATAATGATAACTTTTTTATTTATGTAGTTGTACTTACTTCACCACTTCCCTCTACATTCACATATTTCAACAAAAGAAAGTTCCTAATTATAAAAAATTTGTTTAATAATGGTAGTTGTTAATAATTTATTTTCAGGTAACCTTCCAGACCCTTTTTCATCACCTGCAGCTGTCAGCAGCTATGGAGAAGCAGTCTTTCCACTCCCGTTATTGTCACGGGGACCCTCGTGTTATTTACAATGAGTTCAACTGATGAATAAAAGACATCATTTTCTGTGGGGAGTATGTTACTGCAGTGATTCTTTTGCAACAAAGGAGACTTTCTGAGTGTTCAAAAATAGGTGAATGGCATTGAAATGTCACATTTATTTTTAAAATTATGGCTCAAGGGTGAGTGTTTTGTGTTATTTGCTGTGTTGGTCCAGACATGCTTAATGAGCAATGATGTGGAATATAAGGATAAAGCAATGTTAGAGTTTTGCTTAAAACAGACTTTTAATATGTGGAATTGCAATGCTGAAAGGATTTCTTTACACAGAACTTGAGACATTTAGGTCCACTCCTTTTTTTCAATTTCTGTGTTTATTTTCACATAGCATGTATGCCAAAATGCTTTGCAGTGGTTATGTACAGTGACTAGTTGATGATCAAGATGTGTTTGGTTTTTTTATATCTTTCTAGAAAACAGGAAGTTTGTGTACCACTCACAAAGACATAAAAAAAATCAAAATTTTTGAATTTTTTATTGGACTTACAATGTAGTACATGAACTGTAGCTATGTCTCTTTTATTTTAAAGAAATTTATTCTTAGCTTTTAATATCTGAATTTGTATTGTTGCAGCATACTAAAAGTGTGGAAATATTAAAATACTGATATTAATATAATGTGGTAATATGTATATACATATATCTATATATATATATCTCTCTCTCTATAGCAGCATATGTAAAAAGATTCTGTAATTTGGGTATTATGTTACATACAAGGACAGAAACACAACAGGTAATGATGAGCATTAACACTGATACAAAGTTAGATAAAGATGAGGGGAAAATGCATATGCTATGGTTAAGGGAAAATATTGCCTTATTAATAATTACAATATACTTAAATAAAGATAGTTTGTACTGTTCATTAGTGTTATGCACAGATTTTGTAAAAAAAAATGAGATTTCATTTACTTGTACAATTGCTGTGGCAAGAACTGGTACAGTTATTCTATTCCTACTAACTCCTTATTGATTTTTGGCACACAAAATGTTTGTACTCATATTTATCAGATTTCATATACCCATGAGAGAATGTTAAAGGTAGAGTATATTCTGTTATGGAAGAGAGTCATTTTAATTTCTGTAAGAAAGTAAGAGCTTCAAATGCATATTTGACTGGGATGTTCAACACCTTTCCAACATTTGCCATTCTAATTTCAGTTATTGTGTTCAAGGTTGTACATAGATATATATATACATAAATACAGATAATTAAGATTGGTTAATTGCTAGACAATATGACAGTAGAGTTTATTTATTTTTTATAGTTTATGTACTTTAAAGACTTCTCCACCAGATGGGAAACAATTCCTCACTTATAATGTTTTGCACAACAATGCCTTGAAATTTCTGCAGTTTTGTAATGTTGGCTGGTTAGTAACACACTGTTTGTTTAAAGAGATGACAAATGCACATACATAGTGTTGCTGCTAAAGTGGAATAACACTTGCTATAGGCTTCTGCATACTGAGCAACACATACATTAGTTCTGTTTTAAAACCAGCTGATTGAAATAATTACATGAATTAATTCTGTCTACAAAAATTAAATAATGTAGTTGTAACTACTATATTAAATTAATATAAGCTATATCAGGTAAAGTATAAATAAATTTTTCATTTGTTATGGTTCTGTCTTTTAGATTTTGTTGTGTTCAAATGTGTTTTTTTTTTTTTTTTTTTTTTTTTCAAAATATTGTGGTTTTACAAAGCATCTGAAATAACATTTAGGATTTGTAAAGTATTTCTAACAATGTTTCAGGTCTTAATAGTCTCAGACATCTGGTATCTGCATAAGAAATATTAACACGACACTTCTGTTTGTCACACTTTCTTTTTGGCTGTGAAACTGGCATTATTCTCCTTACCTCTTGCCTGTTAAGTACAACTGACTTTGCTGCCTCTTGTTACATCTAATGTTCAGATATAATGAGAATTTTCAACATCAACTAATCAGTTATGACATCTCCTCTCTGTCTTCTTTAGGACAAAATTTGCCTGTTATTTATGACCTGTAGGTATTACAATGTTCCTTACTAAATATTAAAAAAAAGCACTTACAATAATTCTACATCCACAGCCCACAAAACCAGTGTTCTTAACTCAGATGTAGCTGAATTAGTGTCATTTCATACATTTTTTACAGGTACACTAAGATCCAAACTCAATTGTAAGAATCACACAAAACATGTAATTTATGATATTTGTATTACCAGCTTATATAAAAGTTGATTTACCACCAGTGACAACAACATTCTGCAATCGAAACAGGAAATCTCATACACATGAAATTAGTCTCCTAAAAGAAAGCCAAGCTTCATATAGCAATATGTAACACAACAGCTGTACAGGAAGATAATTTGTGATAGCTCAGTGACTCATTACAGCAAAACAAAAACAAATAATATTTTAACACCTCAGTGCCTGTGCCTGGAATCTGACTACAGTAATCACTGTCAATTAACAGGGTTATTACTGATCTCAACATTATAAAATTTTCTCTATTAATTAAAATTCAGTATCATAATATTTCACTGATGATTGTACATCTTAACATATTATTAAAAAAGCCTTAAAATTGGTAATATTTGAAACACCAAGAAAAACTCCTTCCATAATGGAAAAGAAAAACAATGTGCCCAGCATAGTGATGTGTTTTTTAAATTTCACTTGATCATAATGCAACACTTAAAGATTTTTTACTGAAGAGGAAAGGGTTTTAGATGGAAATGAGCTCCCAGACAATAGAATTGTAATGGAAGTTAGTTCATAAATTGAATAAATTGTCACCTCAAACAATATGAATGAAAATATCATGATAAGAGTAAGACTGAATCTTACCATTATTTCAGTTTTCCTTGAGACAGGAGATGTCACATAGCTGATACTCTTTAGACCACTGCCATGACGGTACTTATCACAACTGTTCTTGTTAGTATTCTGCACTTTTTATGGTTCTTTATCATTGCTTGACAGGTATCATTACAAGCAAATAACTTCTGGTGTAAAATTTCGACCATATTTTTCATTGTCCAGCAGTTCACTTTTTTGTGACAACAGAGTTCTCAAGTGCCACTTCAAGACTAGATGTTATAAAAAGAAATAAAACCATGTTGTGTATTTGTTTTGTATCATTTCAACAAGATTCATTCAGTAAAGTGTATTGAAAAATTATAGTTTGTACAAACAACCGAACCAAATTTTCTTAAATTTTTCCTGTATAATTGATAATATATTTAAATTTTTTGTTAAAACTGAAAACGCAATCCTGTCTTCTGCAATATATAATAAGCAACAGTACAGTTCAATGCACACATGTACTGTATGGGCAGTCTGGTAGATAATTATTTTTGTGTACCATAATTTGATGATTCATCTTCTTCTGAAGTTATTTGTAATAAAAGCAACATTAAACACTCATGCAACAGACTGTGGACAACAGACATAACTGAAAAAGAACAATGTATGGGTGGTTTGTAAGTTAATAAATAGGTGTTCGATCATTGATTAGAGTCATAGGTACAAAATGCACGTAATTATGCATACTTCTGAAGCTTTGTTGGAGTTGGGATACTACACTGTATCATGGTATTTGCCATTTCTCTGCTGATACTGAGATCCCTGAGTTCCAGCTCATGAAAAAGAGCAAATTGTAAGAGAACAGAAATCACAAATTTCATTTCAAGAACAGAAAGACACATTATTTGAACAGTGTTATGTTGATTTGAAGGACCTTATAGTTCACATTAAAAAATTACAAAATTACTTGTAAATTAAAAACAGATCATTATTATTAACTGATACAATTGTTTTCACAGAAATCACAAATGAAAAGTTTATTCTACTTTTGAGAAAAACTACATTTTCCTTACTGTGAAATGAAATGTAATTTCTGTGTTTGTTAAAATGCTGTAAAATTTTATACCAGAGACAAATGTGTAGAGCTTAATATAAACTATCCAGCCAACTTATTTATTCGTGATCATTGTTAAATGTTACTGTTAGAATTTAATTAGAATATGTAGCTTGTTAAAATTACAGAAGATTAAGATGAAGGTTGTTATTCTATAACAGTTAAAACACAAATGTAAAAATATAACTTGCCTTATGACATATATATTGAAGAAGATGGTAATGCTGATGAAATATACATTTTTATAAAATTATTGTGATATATTATTTCAGAAGCAAAGCCATACATAAAAAAATATTTTGCAGGGTGGGGACGATATTGTATTACAAATGTAAGGGATATTAGTGGAAAAAATTATTCCTGACTGCTGGGCAACTGTTAATGGATATGAAGTCATAAAGAAATAAAAGTATAAGTTGCTGACAGTAAAGTGCTGAATGTCTTGTTAAAGCTAAATATTTCGATGATTGTTATATTTCATATAAAATAATTTTATAAAAAAAGCTGATATTATTCATTATCAGACTGTAGTTACACATATATTATAAATATTTTCATAGCTATGTATTTTAAAGCACTTGAAAGCTTTAACAGTTCCCACCCTCTTTGAAAATTGGTTTATACTTGTTGCTGCATTCCTGTGTTTCATCAATACTGAGCACTGATATCACAACTTCAGTCATCATACTTCACTCATTTTTGTTCTTATTCCACTTCAACAGCATATTTAATATTGCTCTGTATTCATATTTACAGAAAATTCAGTCGATAACAGCCTACATCAGATAAGTGATTTTGTCCGAAAACTCCCTTGGAAGAAACTGTTTCATTGGTAATAACAATGGTTCAGCAAAATGTGGCATACCTATATGTGGAACTTTATTTCTAAGTAAACTGCAGTGTTATCCATTTTATATCAAAGATATAAATGAATAATATGTATACAGACGTCAGCAGTCACTTTCTACACCTGAAAATGTAGAGAGACTTGTTTTAACTATTGTGTACTTCATGTTTTTGTTTTAGCCTAAAGTATACAATTACTGATATGAATTATTTAAGAAGGCTACATAAAGAGTGTGTTTATTGTAAATGTAACTAAAGTATTGAAGAAATGTAAAATATTTTGTAAAGAACGTTATTCTCTCAGTATAAATTTTAAGAATTCAGTTGACAAATCTTTAACTGTGTATGTACCTTCAGAGTTACTTTCTGTCTCTTACATGTTTCTCCTCTGTATATGTATAATTAATGTCAATATATGGTTTATGTTACACATTTGAAAATTTATTAAATCAGTTTTATGTTTTTTGTGTTGCATTAAATCTCAGACCTCAAACAATGATGCTTTGGCATTAAGAAAAGCAAAAAATCAAACCATGTCAGGAAATTTAAATTTATGACAAACATGGCTCATGTAATTTTTTAATTATCTAGACTTCGAGGCAGGTGAATGAGTGTAATAGCAAAGTTTTTCTTATAGAAAGACTATGATTTATGCATTTAAAACTCTCTAAAAGAAAAAGCAAAGTTTTCATACAGTTAATAAATTTACATTGTCGTGATGGAAATGAGAGAGAGAGAGAGAGAGAGAGAGAGAGAGAGAGAGAGAGAGAGAGAGAGAGAGAGAGATAGGAAAATAAATAACATGTATTTGTAATATTGTACAGTAGTGGATAACTTTTGCACTATAAATATTCAGTGACAGTTAATAACATGAAGACATGTACAGTTTGCATAGAATATTGCAAATGTTTTTGCTTACCAGTCAGATCATAAATAAAATAAATAAACCTTTCTTGTAAATTGTAGAATCATATAAATTCATCTTTAATTAAATATTTTTGATAAACATCTGGTAGGCAATGATCCTGATCTCTGAAAATGCACAAAAACATCACATCCCATTACATTTGGAATAGTCTGAAAATTATAGTGCATCAGAATCCCAATATCGGGTGGTGCTCAAAGCAACCCCATTTGAGAACTGCAGATATTGTGATTAATCAATAAAAATCACTAAACTAGAAATTCTCTGAGCTTTTAGAATAAAGGGCATCCCCGAGATTAATGGGATAGTATGCAATGAGGTAACATATGTTACACAGAATTGTTTCATAGATGCAGAATGAGGACAATGGAGAAGACATGGAATGCAAGTGCTCGGAATAAAGTTAATATACTAAACTAACACATGAATGACCAACTTCATAGGGTCTTCTTAGATCAGCAAATGACACTGGTGTGCAACAGAGTATGAAATGAGAAGGCAAAGCCAAAGATGTAAAAAGAGGAGATGAGAAATATGATGATTCATTTTTCTTGTACATACTTCACAGTATGTGTACTGGTGTTCACTTTCTTCTGTTTAGAGATGAGTGAAGAAGACATCTATCATACGAGGAATGGAAGTTCCTTCTATGAATTTATTAGGGTTTGTTTGCTTCATATTTATTGTTTGCCATGTTCATTTTAAATTCTATCAGCCAATTTAGGAATTGTCCACTTTGGTAGTTGCACAGTCAGCACATCAGATTGCTAACCAAAGTGGCCTGGGTCTGATTCCCGGCCAGGTCGGAGATTTTCTCCACTTGGGGACTATGTATTAAAGCTAGTAAATTAAAACAAAATGCAATCTATTTAACATTTGTTTCACGTTCTATCAGCTATTCCTTTGACAAAAGGAAAATTGCACCTATAAATCCTTGATTCAATATAACTGCCTTTTTGGTTCTTTTGTTGAGCAATTGTTACTTCAATTGATGAAAACAAGGGTAACTATCTCAATGTTCAAACCAAGAATACAGTTACTAGTTTTCTCCAAAGACCTATAAAAATAACAATGTTTATAAATTACACTGACTATAGCTACCATTTAATTTTGAAAATATTACAAAATGAAAAACTTTAAACAAGTGAAGCAATGAAATGATTTAAATTATTTTACTTACATTTGCAAGGAGTTAGTATTAAAATGATATCAGTCAAACATTTAGAGTTGTTATCTGGCTAAACTGCATTACATGATTGACAGTGTAGTTTATGTTATGATGTCCTCTCTACTTCTGTTGAGCTACATCACTATTAATGACTGCACCAGTGTAGCACTCGGAGTCTCCTACACAAGTAAATTAGCCCAAGCAAAATAATGAAATTCATAAAATATCTTGAAGTGAACTCTAGTGTACAAATATTCCATACAACAGAAACTAGGTGTGTAACATGTTATCACCAGCAGAAATGTTCTCCAGAGACTAAGTCCTTAATGACAATGCAACACCAGGGGTATGGTGGTTCTAATAAGAAGTCTGTTTACTGACATGGCATGTTCTAGTATATACCTCTCAACAGTCCACCACACTTACAAGGAACTCTTACTGTCAACTGTAGGACACGACTGTCAACTGTAAGATGTGACTCCAGAATGCAACTGCCAGCTGCAGCTGTAGTCTTTGGGCTGCATGTTATAACACTGTGCAGATGGCTGCATTTGACCTGTATGATTAGCTATCACGGCTGGAGGTAATGAGCTTGGTGCCCATTGTCTTCCTGGCCAGATAATGTCATTGTCATCCCTGGTTGGTGTTAGTGGGAAATGTGGCAAAGTAGTTCCTTTGCTGAAGTTAACCTCTCATGAACAGCTGCCAAGACTCGTCCTGATCACTATTATGTCAGTGGAGCAGGCAACCTGAAACAGTGATGTGGGAAGGGATGTATCTGGCAGGGGTAGCCAGAGGATCTAACATCCCTCCTCCCAAAGGAGGGGGATGTGAAGCCTCTTCTGCTTTGGTCACTAACATGGATTGTGGACGATGTCCATCTCCATCCTAGCCTCTTTGCTGATGCTGTGGCTCTACACATCCAGGCCAAGTGCCATGCATTAGCAACAGCAGGTCATTGGCATGTTTGTTGAAACGCCCAGTTCTCTCATGTGGGAAGATGCATCGTTAGTACCTGCAACTAAAAAAGGGCTATAATGTCTGTAAGGCTGTATGCCTTGGGTGGTTGTGCAGAAGGAGAAAAATGTTTGATTCATAATGGGGGTGCCACATCCAGCTCAGTGGCTTGAGTAAGACCTACATTGAAGATCTTGTGTAATGCCTGGATTGTGTGGTACATGCCCATGTTGTCCATCTGTGCCATGTAGGGGGTAGGGGTAGTCCAAGTGTGTGTCCAGCAGGATGAGCCAACTCATTCCCCAAAAAGGTCCAGTGGAATGGAGGTGGCTCTGCTTCAGGCAGGGAAGAAGGCAGTGGTGAAAGGAACTCACCCATATTTGTGGCACAGATGCAGGCAGCCAAATTGTGAAACCTGAACCCCAGATACTGAAAGAGATCTAGTCTCAAGATACTGGCCACTGTATGTGATTTCATCACTAAAAGCAGAATTTGCACTACAGTATCTTTATACTCAATGGTACAACACAATTTCTTTAAACAAACTTCAGCCTTGTGACCCAGTTTCTGACAAAATAGCCACTTGATGCATTTGTAATAGCAGGACTGTCTACTGTGGGTCACAAAACACTGTAAGCGAGATTTGACTCAAGAAAAGGTACTAGCTGAAGATTGTGTACTCTTGTTCTAAGGTGTAGCCTGAGGCCTAGGTGCCTGGGTACATTTCTGATTCTGTTTCCCTTTATGAACATCCACATTCTTAAATTTTGTCTGAGAAAGTTGAGTTCCCTTATAGTCAAGGAACTGTTCTGTTTGTGTTGCCTGTTTGAAAGCTTGACTAACGGACAAAGATCATTCAAGTAGATAAGGTCCTGCATAGCCCTGCATCTGGAGCATGGACAACTAACATATCCCTCATGGCAGTATCCACATAGAAAAGAGCACATCTTAGTTTTCACACAAGGAAAGACAGTGGTGTGTAAGGCCTTGCATAGTAGCAACCCATTCTTTATATGATTGGTCAGACTTACAATAAAATTTATGGTTTGCTCCCAGACTGAGAAGCTCACTCTGAAAACGTTCACTTAACCTGTCCGTGACATCTGAGTAACTCAAGTCAGTGTCTTCATCTGGGTAAAGTGACTGAACAAGTCCATAAACATAATAACCAGCATTAAACAAGAGAAATACATGTTTAGTTAAATCGCCTGACATCCTGTTTGCAGTAAAATGTTGTTTCAGTCTCTCCACATAACTAGCCTACTCTTCCTGTGCCAGATTCAGTGGATGAAGAAGGCAGTGGCAGGCATCAAATTTCTACTTGGCGTTGTTCCTGTTCCTCTAACCAGTGTAACAACAGTTCCTGAGTGGCACTTAACTTTTCCAAAGAAGCCTGCAGGTACTGAAGGAAGTTAATCATAACTCACAAAGTATCTTAACATGAAATCTGGTACTAATGTATCCCATACTACAGAAACACAGTCAGTGACAAGTTATCACCAGCAATAATGTCCTCCATAGGCTAAGTCCTTAGTGGCAATGCAGCACTAGTGCTTTGGTGGTTCCAACAAGAAGTCTGTTTGCTAACATTGTGTATTCCAGTATGACATTTCTCAACAGTCCACCACACTTAAAGGTAACTTTGTAAGTGCAACTACTGACTGTAAAGCTTGGCTGCTGACTGTAGGATGCAACTCCAGAGTGCAACCCCCAATTGCAACTCATGCTGAGGGATGCAACACATGGATGACTACACTGGATCCACATGATTGGCTGTCACTGCAGGAGATAATGAGCTCATTGCCCATTGGCTCCAGTGGCCAGGTGATGTAACTAATGTCCCTGGTTGGTGTCTGTGGGAGGTGTGGCAAAGTGTTCCTTCACAGAAAGCAACCTCTGTTGAAGAGCCACGGAGACTAGCACTCCTCACTGCCTTGCTGCAGAGAAGGCAACCTGGATCACAGTAATGTGGGAAAGGGTATATACAGAATGGATTGCTGGAGGATCCAGTACTTTATTTGAAAAGAACAAGATTAATTTTCTTCACTGTCCTCATAATATCTGAACTTATGCAGTACATCTAATGATGTCACTATCAAGATGATGTTAAACCCAAACTTTTCTCCCCCTTACCTTTCATGAATAAGAGACTAACAGGTAGTACAGATGAACAATTAAAATTATTACAGTGTATTTAACATTTTCACAGCTATGGCCTAACCAGTTTTGGATCAGTATCTGACTATAGGAAAACAAAATGATTTAGGAAAGAGAGCATAGTAAAACATATAATTCAGGCATAAATTGATGAAGAGTACAAATCATACAAAATATAATCTACGTGGACTACTATAACATATTTGGTTTGAGACAAACATGATACACTGAGCTAGATGTTGACTGTTGTTTATTACATGGGAATTTTGTTGAGAGTCAACAACAGAGAAATACAATGAAAAATAAAATTGTGGAAGTTGTTGTGACACAGTAACAAAAACAATATTAGAATTATTTAGAACCAAAAGAGAGGAAGTTTTTTGCAATATTCCTGGAACTAAAGCACAATAATAAGCTATAATTGAACCTTGTCATGTAGGAGAATGTGATTCTAAGCATCCAAGAGTGATCCTAAAGTCTGATGGAACTCCACTTAAGTGGAGGTTCTGGTTGAGAGGCATGAAAAATGGGTGAAGTTTAAAACTTTTTTTCATACAAGGATTGTTTTTATTAAAATGAGGATTTTACCACTTCACTATACATACATTCATGAATAAAAAAATATATTTTGTGTCTCATAAGAAATTAAAAATTGTGGCTGCAGCCCCTGTCAAAGTATGCACCTCGTGGCATGTCCTGGTTTGTGCGAAGTTTTGTACAGACTCATCGCATTTTCTGAAACCCATAAAAATAGAAAGTTCTAAAAATAAGAATGAATTTTGGCACCAGCTGATAGGCTTTTGAAAAATACCTTTGAAAAAAGACAGGTTTTTGAAAAATATGTTAATTTCTTAGCATGTTTTCATAAGTTCAAATTAAAAAGAAATTAAATTTGAATAAAAAAATGGTCTTCCTAAGGCCAGCTAGATTTAATTATCTTTCATTTTGTAAAGTCAAATGAATTTGTTAATCAGTCGAGGCTCTAGAATGCTTTGCGCACTGAAAAATTTTATTTAGAGAAAAACACATTTGAAGTTTGAAGTAACAAAAACTACATTGTTTCAGAACTTACTGTTAATTTGTGATCCCACGACTATAGGAACATCCTTCCTTTCCTCAAAAATGCTTTGGTTCTGAGTCTGGTGCTATATTTTTTACTTCATGCTCTTTTAACAAACTGAGACATTCCTTACTCCACGGCAGTCACATGGTTCCTGTCAGATAACTCTGCAGACTTTTTGCTGTTCATTTCTCTGATAATCCCTAATGCACTCATCATCTTTATAACAGATTAATAATGTTCACTGAATACACCTGCAACTATATATGCTATTATTACAACAGCTTTTGCTCCAAAAGGAAGACGTTTTGGTACCAGTTTCCAAATGCACACGTTGAAGCTCTCATTGTCATTTGACACATTGGTGCCAGTGCATTTTTGAAGCAAATGCTCACTGAACAGAAATCTGTATTCTGGTTGGATCTCTCCTTGAACTAATTCATTGAGTCTATAGCTGCCTATATTTTGACTGACACACAGTTCCATCCAGCACTCTATAACTTATATAAAATGCTTTCACAATCAAAAAATCCATTTGAACACATAATCTATATAATTCAGGGACGCAAATTATGAGATCAATTTTTTTCATTTTTCTTGACCAAACCTCCCCTTCAACAGACAGATCCCACTGCAAATTCCATATTGCAATAATCCAAGTGAAGTACATAGTAGGCCCACACCAAGCAATGTGGCACAGTGGTTAAGACATCGGAAATGAATTTCAGATCATGATGTAAGACTTCTGTGATTTTCCTGAATTGCTTAACACAGATGCTAGTACAGTTCTTCTGAAAAAGTACTGCAAACCTCAGACATGTCTGTAACTTGGGCATAAGCAAGAGACATAAAATTCATATTAACAATTTATTATTAAAAAAAAGTGTCGCAATGTTGCCTTGGAAATCCTGTGGAGTGGATTCAGCCACGTGCTGGAAATAGTGTTCTTCCTCCATATTCCCTAGCTCATTTCCTTTCAGATATGTGAGAGCTGTGTCATACATGTATTTGTGGAGTGTAAGTGGATTTAATGGATGCAGGTATAGTGTAGTGTTATGTTTGTGTTGTATAATGATGAGAGACCAGTGCCAACATATAGCCTGCTCCTCTCAAATAATGCTAAAAGGGCTGCTGGCTTAATGCACCCATCTAATGGTTGGAACACCATCAAGTGTCATGCTCTCACTGCATGAGACAATGAAGAAAGGTTTGGAATTTAATCCAAGACAGTGGCAGAAAGACTGGTGATCAAGAATTTTACACCATCATCTCTCCTTCCCTTGTCAGCCAAAACTTGGCAGTGAAAATGCCATCCATCACCAGAATTTGAACCAGCTTAGCACTCAGTTGAATGCCACTCCATAGGTGTGTGTTAGTGAACTCAGCTACAGAGGTGAGTATATGTATTTTATTTCAATGAATAACATAACTGAAGAGGAAATCACTCATTTAGATGAGTGTGGAATATCAACTGAAGTCTCAAGGAACCTGAATATTTCTTGTTACCTGAATATGTGTCAAATCATAAAATATTTCGCTAGAGATCTAAGATAGTGTGCAGCCCTTTGAATTATCAAATGGATTGGCAGCAGATAAAAGAAATGGTGCAAGTCAAATATTTTGTACCATCAAAAGCTATGCTAAATTTCCAAAATTTTTATTCAAAATTTCTACATTTTGTGGGTAGTGATTGTCCAGTTATTTCATTCTGGAAAAGTTTAGACAGGCACAATGATTAACACATAACATAAGATGGCAATTTGTATTGAACTTCAGCTCCTTGCAGAGTAACATTTTGCAACAGAGGTCTTACAGACAAAATGGGTTTACGCTCCTTTTGAAGACATTTCTTTTTATTGAAGCTACACTATGTGATCAAAAGTATCCAGACACCAGGCTTAAAATGGCTTACAAGTTCCTGGTGCCCTCCATTGGTAATGCTGGAATTCAATATGGTGTTGGCCCTCACTTAGCCTTCATGACAGCTTCCACTCTTGCAGGCATATGTTCAATCAGGTTCTGGAAGGTTTCTTGGGGAATGGCAGCCCATTCTTCATGGAATGCTGCACTAAGGAGAGGTATCGATGTTGGTCGGTGAGACCTGGCACAAAGTCAGCATTCCAAAACATCCAAAAGGTGTTCTATAGGATTCAGGTCAGGACTCTGTGCAGGCCATTCCATTACAAGGATGTTATTGTCATGTAACCACTCTGCCACATGCCTTGCATTATGAACAGGTGCTTGATTGGGTTGAAAGATGCACTCGCCATCCCCAAATTGCTCTTCAACAGTGGGAAGCAAGAAGGTGCTTCAAACATCAGTGTAAGCCTGTACTGTGATAGTGCCATGCAAAAGAACAAGGTGTGCAAGCGCCCTCCATGAAAAACATTACCACACCATAACACCACCACCTCCGAATTTTGCTGTTGGCACTAAACATGCTGGCAGATAATGTTCACCAAGCATTTTCCATACACACACCCTGCCATCAAATTGCCACATTGTGTTCTGTGGTTCATCACTCCACACAAGGTTTTTCCACTGCTCAGTTGTCCAATGCTTACACTCCTTACACCGAGAGGGGCAGTGTTTGGCATTTACTGGCATGATGTGTGGCTTATGAGCAGCCGCTTGACCATGAATTCCAAGTTTTCTCACCTCCCGCCTAACTGTCATAGTACTTACAGTGGATTCTGATGCAATTTTGGAATTCCTGTGTGATGGTCTGGACAGATGTCTGCCTATTACACAATACAACCCTCTTCAACTGTTGGTGGTCTCTGTCAGTCAACAAGTGAGGTTGGCCTGTATGCTTTTATGCTGTTCATGTCCCTTCATGTTTCCACTTCACTGTCACATTGGAAATAGTGGACCTAGAGATGTTTAGGAGGGTGGAAATCCCGCATACAGATGTATGACACAAGTGACTTCCTATTACCTGACCACATTTGAAGTCCATGAGTTCTGCGGAGCACACAGTTCTGCTCTCTCACGATTCCTAATGACTACTGAGGTCACTGATATGGAGTATCTGGAAGTAGGTGGCAGCACAATGCACCTAATATGAAAAACGTATGTTTCTGGGTGTGTCCAGATACTTTTGATCAAATAGTGTATTTTAATGCATTTATGCCTATGATCCATTTATAATGATCAGCAAGAACATTATGACACCAACCTACTATTGATATAAAAAACCCCAGGTGATGGCAACATCACCTGCTAATCCACCAACTGGCCATTTATCTTAGCAGATATCACCAACTCCCAATGGTTTCACTTTTTTTCAATGTTATTGATAACTAACAGGGAATAATATTATGATAGAGGGGTATTGTAAGGATGTGCCCCACTTGGAGCCATTAATCATGTGCTTTAAAAAAAAATGATTTCTGAATGACACACACTGGAGTGTGTTCGGCGGCGGCGATCACACATCGCCCTGAGCTGTCACTTTCAGGTCTGGAGGCAGTCACGCAGCTGGTACATGACGCATTGCCTCTGAACTGTCACTTTCAGTGGTTTCCATGCAGGTGAGGTGAAAGCTGTTCTATTAATGACGCAGGCAACATCACTCATCATGTGAAAGTGCTCTCAAAGGCTGAGTTATGTGTCTCAGACAGCTCTAGTGGAATGCGCTTCACGTACAGTATGCCAATAAACTAACTTGCTACGGACTTCAGTGTCACAGAAAGAAAGAAAACAAGCATTGTTATCGAACAATAAAATTATTTATTTGTCATCGAACTTAAAAGTAATTTTACATTCTCATATGCAGATACAATAGCACTTTTTGGTAAATGGTCTTGAGTCGATGAATAGATGGACAGCCATAGAATTCCAGGTTAGAATAGAAGCAAAGTTAAATTTCGTCGCATCCAGGAGATTTTGTCATTTCCCTTCACGTAAACGATGGTGTCCATGTGATCGAATAATTTAAGTGCAGCCACCATATCTTTATAGGATATACCATGATCATCCCAGTGAATTCCATGATAAAAATTAGTCAACTACTTTGTGCTCTTCTGTATTTTAGAGCACTTCACTTGCTTGAAGGGGCTTGGTGATTCAATATTTGCAGTGAAAGTCTCAATTATTACAGCATCTTGTGTGTACACTACAAACATAACATCTTTAAATTCGAACTGTCTACACTCTCCGTCATAGAATCCTTGTGCTTCTGCAATGATGTTCACTTGCTGACATGCCATCATCAAATGATCAATGTACATGGCAGTACCTATTCATTTATACGTCTCGCTGCACAACACCTGTGAGCAGACAGTAGTTGATTACACGGTCATGTAGAACTAAAACATATGCAGCAGTGTGTTCTGGGAAATTTGTGGAGGATTCAAATTCAATTCGCACCTCTATAGGTCCAGACTTAATTATCTCATTCTGTTTACAGCAGTTGTTACAATGATCAGTGAAAGCGCTTTGAACTTAGATGGACCTAGTAGGAACCCCCCTCCCTCTCCTTCAGCAGTTTCATAGTAAGAAGGACGAAACCTTGCATACATGTCATATGCCAGGCTGTATATATTTTGATTCCATTGCAGATATAGATTGTCATATGGGTAGAATTCTGAATTGAGGTAGACTTTGGCATTAGTTAACTTAATAGCCCATGTTTGTCTGCTCGCACCGGTAAGACTGGGTACTCAAAGATCTCCCATGAGTGGAATGTCAGTGACAGAAATGTATCTGAATTCAGGGCTTTTGGAAGCTTCAAACACTCCCCGTTGGATACACTGATGTGAGGCATTTTTCATATTATCTTGTTGATTGTGATCATATTCTCTTCTTGAGCTCCTTGAATTTATGAGTTATTGTCCATCGCACTCCACACCAGAATGAGTTCTTGTTTAGTGTTCATAATAATCTGTTTCATATCCTCAAAGTATCCCATAAGCATTTTTAGAGGTATACATGCAGTAAATCACTTGTACTCTTGAGCTGCTCTATCCTCTGGTTCGTCTATGAACCAGCCTGCATTTTCTAAACTATGCAAATCTGCTGGTGATGTCGAGACGTATGTTTTAAGGGTCAATGTTATGCCAACATTGCGTGTACGGTCGATCTCAGAGCCATTCAGTTCATAGCGAATCTCTTGGAAGAGGAATGCTAATGCGTTACGGGTCAGCTTGGATCTCACTGTATCACTGCCATCATTTTTATTGAATGACCCCTAGAGATATATGAAACTCTTGCATGGAAGCATGAATGTGTCTTGGTGCTGTATGACAATCGAGATTTCATCATTCTTGTTAAACGTGGTTGAAGTGTAAGGTTTATGGGAGAAGTATTCCTGATGTATGATTCTCTCATCATACTCTACTGGACTGGTTATATTGAGTGATGACATCATTGTGCTGCTTCAGACCAACTGATTTAAGAAACTCGTAGTTCGAAGGTGTTATCACTTTGCTGTTTGGTAGCGAAGTGGCGTGCTGTGGATTGCGTGCACTTGTTATATACCGCATGCCCATCCTGTCTTAGATGTAATCGTAGAATTATTTCCTCACCACAAAAGTCAACAAGTTGATTATTCTGGTCCACAATACGCAGCTCCAAATAGTCCAATGTCTGAGCTGTCACTGGAAGGTATACTGCATTGGTAGGGGTCTCAGCAATCTTATACCCCGTTGCAACTGAGGGGAAGAATCCATAAATAGTGTGAATGAGAGTATCGTTGAGATAGGATTTCATTGCAATATTACACTAGGCACATATTGTGCTGACTAGGAGTATGTCCACTGATTCGACTCGTAAAATTTAGTTGGATCCTTCTTCAAAATCTGTTCTTTTGTGAATCCCAGCAGGTGTCCTATTGAATCTTTCTGGTTAAAGTCAATAGTTGCATTTACAGTTCTTATTTCAGATTTAGGTGTGTTGATGTTTGCATGTAGTTCAATACATTTTCCAGACTGTTTTAAGACGTCGTTAAAATCGTCGGTATTGTATGCACCAGGTTCTATCTCCAGAATATCTTTTTCACCATTAATATCGAGATGTAGTTTGTTGTTAGTCTTGGTGATATTCGGGATGCTGTTGTACGTCTCCAGTCCTATCAATGCAATACTCCATTGACCAGTTTTCATATCAATTGGCGGTAAGTAATTAGCTTAAGAACTGGGAGCCTTTCAGTGGATGCTCCCGAAACGGTGGCTAATATCTTTAACAATCATTTCCTAACAGTCACCAACCAAATGGGATGCCAGGGTTCTGTAAAGAAAGTTACAGAATACTTGCATAACACCTTAACTAACAAAATAGATGAGCTGCATCTTCGAAAAACTACAGTGATAGAATTAGAAAAAATAATTATGTCTTTAAAATGTAAAAATTCTGCTGGAGTTGACAACATTTCCAGCAAGTTACTGAAATACTGTTGTAAAGAAATAAGTACAGTCCTCTGCCATATTAGTAATATGTCATTGGAAGAAGGTGTTTTTCCCGACAGGCTAAAATATGGGCTTATACGACCAATTTACAAAAAGGGCGAAAAGACTGAGGCTACAAACTATCGACCAATTTCATTACTCTCAGTTTTCTCCAATGTACTAGAGAAGTTGATGCATAGCAGAATGCTTGAGCATCTTAGTAAATATAACATCCTCAGCAGTAGCCAGTTTGGCTTTCGGAAAGGGGTATCAACCGTGGATGCAATACATGCCTTTGTTGACAATGTTATGGAAGCCATAAATAATAACATGATGACGGTTGGAATATTTTGTGAACTATCAAAAGCTTTTGACAGTGTAAGTCACCATATTCTCTTGCATAAAGCCAAGACCCTTGGAATGGGTGGAACCGTAGGCAAGTGGCTTGAATCCTATCTGTGTGGTAGAAAACAGAAAGTAATCGTGGAAGGACTGCATGGTGGCCAGGTATCTTCAGAATGGGGCTCCATTAATGCAGGAGTACCTCAAGACTAAATATTGGGCCCACTGCTCTTTCTAATATTCAGCACTTAGCACTATGTACAGAATATGGGAAAATACTCATGTTTGCTGACGACACCACTTTATCAGTTAATAATCTCTCAGGGAATGTGTCAAATGAGGCTGCAAATAAAGCTTTTGCAGATTTGACAAACTGGTTTGAAACCAATGGCCTTACAGTCAACCTAAAAAAGACAAATTACATTCATTTCTCTTCTAACACAAATGTTACTAATGAAATGAACCTAAAAATGGGTGAGCACGAGATTTTGAAGGTTGAGTCCTCCAAATTCTTGGGTATGCATATAGATAGCAAAATGAAGTGGCACCACCATATTCAAGATCTGTGCAAAAGGCTAAGCTCAGCAACGTTTGCCTTAAGAATAATTTCAGACACTAGGGAAATGAGCACAATAAAAACTGCATATTTTGCCTATTTTCACCAACTTATGGCCTATGGTATAATATTTTGGGGAAATCAACCAATAGCAAAAACAGTGTTGCATGCACAGAAGCGAGCAATAAGAATTATGCGTGGAGTACATCCTAGGCACTCATGCAGGGATCTGTTTAGAACTCTACAAATCCTTACAACACCTGCCCAGTATATTTTTTCCCTGATGTGCTTTGTTTCAAAAAATAGTAACTTATTCAAAATCAATAGCTCATACCACAGTTATAACACCCGAAGGAAACTGGATATCCGTTATGAGCTAAAAACGACGGTGGCTGCAGACAGGATGCTGGTCATAAAAGAACGGTGTGAGGGTGGCCAGAAAGGTAGATAAGATCTTACTTGGCTCGAGAGGGTAAAAAATTCGTTTTTGGGAATGAAATATCGGCCACACTTTGTAAAGAGCCAATGTGCCGACGGTCTGCCATCAAGATGCGGGGTTTGTTGACTCAAGCAGTGCAGGAAGTAGCGGGAAGAATGGTGGTTGGATACGGCCTAAAAAGAGGAGCTTGAGTGGGTGATCAGACGCCGTTTTCCCAGAAAGGCAAACACGGATGCTGTTCACATTGGTTAGAGTATGAACTTTCTTCAAGAGGGGGAGGCTGTTGCTGAACAGGTAAGATTTTGCCAACTTGAAAAAAATAAGACATTGGCTACCATTCAAACAAACTTTTTCAAAGGGGAGGGGGCAAGTTTTAGAAGGTTTCCCATTGGGAGAACAACTGACAACTTTTTTGATTGGAAGATGAGTGTGTTCCGGTGAGAAACTGGGAGCAGAGAAAATTTTTGTGACACCTTGAGCATGAATTTGCACTCAAGGCTAGGAGGTATTCAAATGGTCAAGGGAGACAAACTTGGAGACTGCAATATTCAAATGGAACTCACTTGTGTGACGTGACCAGTGAGTGGCAAGATGTAGCGCGCAGTCCACATTACAGCGGAGAGGAAATATAGTAAGTTCTTGTTGCCAAAGCGAAGGAAAGATGAGAATGGTTAGGAGAATATAGGTGTGTTTCTATAACTTAATGGGATCTTGTTTCAAAATTGCTCTAAGTAAATGGAGGCTCACTAATGTTTTAGGCACTTTGGGATTTTGCAAGCGACGTTCTCCACCCGACAGCAAATTGCAGAAATCATCATGTTCCAAACGGTATTGTGTACTTGCTGTTTTTTCGATTAATTACAAATCATTAATCTGATCCTATTATTTAATCAAACCAAGCAGTCCACATTACAGTGGAGAGGAAATATAGTAAGTTCTTGTTGCCAAAGCGAAGGAAAGATGAGAATGGTTAGGAGAATATAGGTGTGTCTCTATAACTTAATGGGATCTTGTTTCAAAATTGCTCTAAGTAAATGGAGGCTCACTAATGTTTTAGGCACTTTGGGATTTTGCAAGCGACGTTCTCCACCCGACAGCAAATTGCAGAAATCATCATGTTCCAAACGGTATTGTGTACTTGCTGTTTTTTCGATTAATTACAAATCATTAATCTGATCCTATTATTTAATCAAACATTGCGAGCTTTTTCGCACTATAGCCCCTTCTAACTGAGTCTGTTTAAAGATGTTATGTTTTAATTTTCTTTTATCTCCAATTGTTCAGATTAACACTGTGCCATTATCAAACCATGTTTGTTCTTGCCTTCATTTGTGATTATATAAATTGGAGCCAATTCTGACCATTCTTTCATTTCAGTAGCTAGATGAACCTCATACCCTCTTATTATTACTGATTTTTGTAAGGACTGCACTTCAGGCTCGTTTGCTAGGTCCATTAATTTTCCAATATTTCCACTGCGCGATAGACTTTTATTTCCTACTTGAATCCTAGGGGAGCCATCTGCACCTCGGCAGGGTTCAGTTGATGGAGATCAGAAGATCCATCTTCTAACTGAATTTGAACTCACAAACATGATGTATGAAGATAAGAACTGCACAAATTCAAAGTGCACAAAAAGGTACGATTACAACAAAAATGTGAGAAAAATGTATTATAGGCACATCAGAAAAGTTAAGCATAGTGCTCGACAATCAACAGTGCAAATGTTTGTGTAACTTAAGTGGAAAACAGTTTAACCAAGATCGTAATGTGATGTACCACGAAAGAAATGTGTCGGCGTCCGGTGTGAGTTGGCCTTGAGGCACAATACATTTATAAAAAAAAGTGAAGGAGGAACTGTTGTGGACCCCCATGCACTCTGCTAACAAAAAAATTAAATGGCCCTGAGCACTATGAGAGTTAACTTCTGAGGTCATCAGTCCCCTAGAACTTGGAACTGCTTAAACCTAACTAACCTAAAGACATCACACACTTCCATGCCCGAGGCAGGATTTGAACCTGCGACCATAGCGGTCACGCAGTTCCAGACTGTAGCGCCTAGAACCGCTCGGCCACCCCGACCGACACTCTGCTAACATGTCTAATATAAATCAAATACTGTATTTGATTAAAAACCAGTGTTGTTGTGGTATTCAGTCCTAAATCAGGTTTGTTGCAGTTGTCCACACTACTCTTTCCTATGCAAGCCTCTTCATTCCGAATAACGACTGCAGCCTACATCCTTTTGAATCTGCTTACTGTATTCATCTCTTGGTCTTCCTGTACAATTTCTTCCCTTTCACACTTCCTACTACGCTAAAATGGTGACCTCTTGATGTCTCAGAACGTGTCCTGTCAACTGATCCCTTCATTTAGTCAAGTTGTGCCACAAATTTCTTTTCTCCCCAGTTTTATTCAGTACCTACTCATAAATTAGATGATCTACCCATCTATTCTTTAGCATTCTTCTGTAGCACCACATTTCAAAAGCTTCAATTTTCTTGTCTGAACTATTAATCATCATCGTTTCACTTCCATACAAGGCTATACTTCATACATTCATAATAGACTTCCAAACAGTTAAATCTCTATTCAGTGTTAATAAATTTCTGTTCTTCAGAAACGCTTTTCTCAGCATTGCCAGTATACCTTTTATGCCCTATCTACTTTCGCGATCATCAGTTATTTTATGGCCCAAAAAGCAAAACTCTCTCTTCCTAATCTAATCTCATCAGCGTCACCTGATTTAATTTGACAACATTCAAGTACCATCGTTAGTCTTTTGTTGATGTTCGTCTTATATCCTCCTTTCAAGACACTGTCAATTCCATTCAACTGTACTTCAAAGTCCTTTGCTGCCTCTGATAGAACTGCAATGTCATCGGCAAACATGAAAGTTTTTACTTCATCCCCCTGAAGTTTAATTTCTTCTCCAAATTTTTCTTTGGTTTCCTTTAGTGCCTGATCAGTGTACAGACTGAATAACATCAGGGATATTTACAATCCTATCCACTCCCTTCTCAGCAGCTACTTCCCTTTCACGCCTCTCAATTCTTATAACTGCCATCTGGTATCTATACAAGTTGTAAGTGGCCTTTCATTCCCTGTATTTTACCCCTGCTACCTTCAGAATTTCAAAGTGTATTCCACTTAACACTGTCACAAGCTTTCTCTAGGCCTGCAAACGCTTTACATACAGACTTGCCTTTCCGTACTCTATCTTCTACGCGAAGTTACAGGTTTAATATTGCCTAGAATGTCCTACTTTACTCTGGAATCCAAATTGATCTTCCTCGAGTTCGGTTTCTTCCAGTTTTTCAATTTTTCTTTAAAGAATTCATGTTTAAAACCAGTATAGCCCAAATAATGACGCTAAAGTCCTCAAAATGAAAACACCGTGTTTTCATTACCAGTGACAGTAACAGAAAAAAGATACAAGTAAACAAAGAAATACTATATTTTGTGGTTCTGGTGGTATGTCAGATAAGGTCATCAGACAAAGTTCGAGTAAAACAGACTGTCAGGTAACTGATATAATAAGTGAATCATTTAGTACAGGAATACTCCCAACCATCAACAGGTGTACAGATACATTACTTTCCGATTATGCTATTGGTAAAAAAATCGGTGGATCAGTTTCAATCTTAAAATACTTAGGAGTAACTGTCCAGAGCGAAATAAAATTGAATGACATCATAAAACTAATTGGAGATATACCAGATGCCGTTTCATTGAACGAATATTAAGAAAACGCTTATTCATCCACGAAAGAAAGGGCTTACAAAACAATTGTTCGACCTATTCTTTGCACATTAGTGTTAGATCCTAAGTAAATAGGATTAACAGAAGAGATATAGAGCATCCAATGAAGAGTGACATGTTTCGTCATAGACTCGTTTAGTAACGCGAAAGTGTTATGGAGATGTTCAACAAACTTTACTGGCAGTGGCTACAAGAGGGACGTCGTGTACCAGTGCAAGGAAGGTCTTCTGTTCAAATTGCGAGGGCGTACATTCGAAGAAGAATCGGACAACATATTACCTTCTACCACATGTCTCGTGAAATGTACGTTAACATATATCGCAGAAATTTGAGCCCTTACAGACGTTTATCGTCCGTCTCGTTAGCTGAGGGGTCATGCGAAGGATGCGGGTACAATTCCCGCAAATGCCAGGGAGATTTCCTTGGCGGGAGTAGTGGAACGAGTGCAGGCAGCCTCGTGATGCCAGTAGAGGATCTACTTCACCGAGTAGAAGCGGTTCCAGACCACAAAATCTGACAATGGCCGCGAGAGCAGTGTGCTGACTGCTGACCCCAGCCGGCTGGGGTGGCCTAGCGGTTCTAGGCGCTTCAGTCTTGAACCGCGCGACCGCTACGTCGCAGGTTCGAATCCTGCCTCGGGCATGGATGTGTGTGATGTCCTTAGGTTAGTTAGGTTTAAGTAGTTCTAAGTTCTAGGGGACTGTTGACCTCAGCTGTTAAGTTCCATAGTGCTCAGAGCCATTTGAACCATTTTTGCTGACCCTACGCCCCTCCACACCGCGTCCAATGACGCCATTGACAGAGGATGACGGTGTTCCAAGTTCTGCAATTTCGGTCGTTACCGATGGGCCCGTCAGGTCCGTGGACGCATTTCAAGTTTAAGTTCACGGAGGTTTATAGATAGTCATTTTTTCCCACACACCATTCGCGAATGGAAAACAGAGAATGTGAAAATTAATATGTTAGCGGGGTGCCGGCCGGAGTGGCCGAGCGGTTATAAGCGCTACAGTCTGGAACCGCGCGACCACTACGGTCGTAGGTTCGAATCCTGCCTCGGGCATGGGTGTGTGTCATGTCCTTAGGGTAGTTAGGTTTAAGTAGTTCTAAGTTCTAGTAGGGATACAAGTTTAAAATGGGTCGCAAAATATTTTGAACTGTCGACCAGGGAAGAGACAATTCCAGTGAGACAGCTCGAGCACTGGCTACAGAATCTGAGGCACGTGCTGCACGGACGACTACAGCTAACTTCATCAACAACTTCCATGTGAGTGGGCCTGCCTTCCTCTCCCTGCTGCATCACCTAGCTCATATGTTTCTTCAGATTTGTCGAACGTATTCTGAAGCCAATTTATCGACGCTGGTCGTCTTCACAACTGTTTCTGTCGACAGTATTTCCGCAATGCACCGCTGCTATTGCTGCCGTTCTGTTAAAAACAACTTTACCAGCAGCGCACTGTCTTTCTTCTCAACAGGAGAAGAAAACTTCAAACTTCTTAAACCTCTACATCAACAGTCACTTCACAAAAGAAATCAAAATACGTCGCCACGTGGCAACCAGTATATTGACGTCAAAACAGGGAACATTTAACATTATGACTGCTTGCAGCGCCATATACCTGGTGGCAGAAAGTGGAACTATTTTTATTTTTTTAGCATACTCCACGAGTGCACTGGTCTATGAACATAGCCGGTCGATGTGGCCGAGCGGTTCTAGGCGCCTCAGTCTGGAATCGCGCGACCGCTACAGTTGCAGGTTCGAATCCTGCCTAGGGCATGGATGTGTGTGATGTCCTTAGGATAGTTAGGTTTAAGTAGTTCTAAGTTCTAGGGGACTGATGACCATAGATGTTAAGTCCCATAGTGCTCAGAGCCAATAAATTCCCATGCATCAGAGAATTGTTGTAGTAAGAAAGCAAAATATCCATTGCGCCATCTTGGAGCCGTTTCTAAGAAATGCTGTTTTGATCGTTTGGCATTGAGATATGTTGTGTCGGTCACATCAAAAGAAACTGATTTTGATTTTTTCTAAGAAGTCAGCAACTGGTAACAGCAGACTGAAAGTAACATTTTTTCACTCAACATAAAAACGCGTGGATCGTATTATACTTCAAATAGAGCCACATGAAAGTTATTTGTATGCTTTCATTCCACACATTTCGCTTATGTAACTGAACCGCTTAAATTTTGACTACTAATCAACGCTGGTGACGGAAGACTTCTGGCATAATAAGTCACCCTTGTTCTGCCAACAGCTTTGTCAAAGAGGGCGCAGCAGGGGACAGAGGTTCTGGGCACTCTCTAGTCCTTGAGATGGGAAACTGCCACTAAATGTGGAAGAATCAACAATGATCAACTACATGAGGATGTAGTAGGCAATCATCCATAGGTCAAACTTCTGTTGTGGTTGGCAGGAGAGCCAACACCGTGTTACTAGAGGAGGTCGAAAGGCACGCGGTTTAGCTCACGCAGGCTGGCGTTAGGTCTGGAGCAGGACAAGGAAATTAGAATTTAGAAAAACGGACGTAGCTGGTGGAATACTTGACTTTAATCCATTAATGATGAACGTCGCTCTTGACGGTACATGATTCACAATATCAATAGTAACTGATAATGGCGCCTTGCTAGGTCGTAGCAAATGACGTAGCTGAAGGCTATGCTAAACTATCATCTCGGCAAATGAGAACGTAAGTAGGCAGTGAACCATCGCTAGCAAAGTCGGCTGTACAACTGGGGCGAGTGCTAGGAAGTCTCTCTAGACCTGCCGTGTGGCGGCGCTCGGTCTGCAATCACTGATAGTGGCGACACGCGGGTCTGACGTATACTAATGGACCGCAGCCGATTTAAAGGCCACCACCTAGCAAGTGTGGTGTCTGGCGGTGACACCACATTCCTCCCCCGCAAATCGGCGTACAGTTGTGGCATAAGGCTTCCGCCCGCCGTGGGGAGGACCCCATGCTGACGTATGCGACGAGGTGGGGAGCCTAACAACAGGCGAGGCTGTGCCACCCGCACCCTGCCATTCGGACCGCGGGGAGCTAGGAAACGCCTGGAAACCTGCTCCAGGGTGCACGCCAACATGCGGTGTATGCGCCCGCAGAGAGACAGGAGGGGCCGAAGGGTCGACCTCCATCGGGCCGGGGCACCCGACGGGCGAAGACGACATATGGTCTGGAGCGGGCAAGAGTTCCATGTCGGAGGACAACTGGTCACGGGAAGCGATCGACGGCGCGTGACCGAGGGAGGCGCCCGGCGGTTGCAGCGACGCGTCCACTGCGGGCGTCCCCGGCGGGAGAACAAGCGGCGGCGGCGCGTCGCCATGGGGCAAAGTGGAAGGCAGCGTCGGTAACACCTGGGGATGAGGCGAGCCAGTAGATGGGTCCCCAGGGCGCTGACCGGACGGCACTGTTGCTGAAAGCAGACGGGGAGCGGCAGATCCCGTGCGACGACAGAGGCACAGCTGATTGAGATGCCGGCGCACCTCACCAGAGGCCCCCAAAACCAGATACATAGTGCGTCTGAGGCAGCAAAGAATGCGCCCTTCTAGCCAACGCCGTGAACCTTGGTAGTGGCGGTAATAGACAACGTCGCCTGGGGCAAAAGCAGGTGTCTGCCGCTGCACAGGAACCTGATGCGGCGGATTTAGCAAAGACATCAAGGTTCGATGAGGGCGACCGTGGAGCAACTCAGCCGGCGAGCGACCATCTCGGGCCTGAGGGCGATACGAGGACAAAAAGAGCAATAACGCGTCCTCCCGAGAATGCGACTCTTTTAACTTCAACATCTGTGACTTGAAAGTCCTGACCAATCGTTCAGCGGCACCGTTTGACTGTGGCGAAAACGGCGCGGACGTCAGATATTGAATACCATTGGCCTTGCAGAATGACTGAAATTTCTGCGGACATGAATTGTGGGCCATTGTCAGAAACAATAGTCTGTGGAAGACCTTCAATGCAAAAGATAGCAGATAACGTTTGGATGGTGGCAGATGACGTCGTGTAAGATATCCGGACAACAAAAGGAAAATTACTGAATGAATCTACCACAACCAACCATCGATCATTCCAGAATGGACCAGCAAAATCGATGTGTAAGCGTTGCCAAGGGGAAGTGGCTTTTGGCCATGCAAAGAATTTCCGCGGTGGTGCTGATTGTTGTTCGGCACACACCATGCAAGAAGAGCACATATTCGTAATCGCGGCATCGATTCCGAACCAAGTACAGTGCTGACGAGCAAGTTGTTTCATTCTCACTATACGCCAATGTCCTTGGTGGAGAAGCTGTAAGATAGAGGACTGTAACGAACGTGGGACCACGACCCTGGACTGATCATTATCAGAACGCAACAGCAAAACACCACGTCGTACAAAAAGTCTCTCCTAGTGAGCAAAAAATCGGCGAACCAACATATCCACGATCCGTGACTTTGACAAGGGCCATTGCGTAGCAACAAAACGCAGAACGGTAGCAAGGACAGGGTCGGCAGCTGTGGCTGTAGCTACACGACGAAAATCAATCGGAAACGATTCGACCACGTCACCGGTTTCCGAATCAATGAACATGCAAGCAAGTTCGGAGGAATCAAATGCTCTATCCTCAGCAACAGGCTAACGGGACAACGCATCGGCGTTTCCGTGCTTAGCAGTGGACCGATACAAGGTATCGTAGCGGTACTGCGAGAGGAAAATAGACCAGCGAATGAATTTCTGCGCTGTACGTGGAGGTACAGGCCTGGTCGGATAAAAAAGCGATGTCAAAGGTTTGTGGTCTGTGATTATGGTAAAGTGACGACCATACAAGAAAGCATGAAACTTTGTAACACCAAATACGAGAGCCAATGCTTCTTTCCCGATCTGTGAATAATTTCTTTGCGCAGACGAGAGCAATTTGGACGCAAAGGCAATAGGGCGATCGTGCGATCCATCTTTGTGCGCAAGCACAGCACCGATCCCGAAATCCGATGCATCCACCATCAACAAAAGGGGCTTCTGGGGATCGAATGGCGTAAGGTAAGTATTAGAAAGCAACGCCGATTTCAACTGGCGAAAGGCGCGTTCGCATTCCGTCGTCCAGACGAACGGAACACCTTTACGGCGTAAGCGATGAAGCGGAGCTGAGATGCAAGAGGCATGTGGCACATATCTGTTATAGTAATTTATTTTTCCCAGCACACACTGTAGCTGCTTCAAATTCTGCAGCGAAGGCAAGTCTTGTATGGCATGAAGGTGCGTGGGACTGGGATGTATGCCTTGGGCATTGAGTACATGTCCCAGGTATGGCAAATCACGAGCAAAAAACACAGATTTGTCCTTCCGCAAGCGAAGACCATTTTGTCGCAAGATCTGAAATAATGTTCTGAGACTGGACAAATGTTCTTCTTCCGTCTTTCCGTAGATCACAATATCGTCCAGATAATTTGCTGCAGTAGGGACTGACGAACAAACAGTTTGTAGATACTACTGAAACAATGCAGGGGCAGATGCACACCCGAATGGCAGTCGTTTGAATTGATACAACCCAAGATGCGTGTTAACCACCAAAACGCGCTGGGATTCTTCGTCCACCGGTATTTGTAAGTACGCCTCTGCGAGGTCCAACTTCGAAAAATATTTACCCAGGCACAGTTTGTCAAAAAGATCTTCCGGGTGCGGTAAAGGAAAAGTTGCAATCACTAGTTGTGGATTCACTGTTGCCTTGAAGTCCACACAAAGTCTCAATTTTCCGGAAGGTTGTGGCAAAATTACTAAGCGTGATGCCCAGAGAGAAGCCTGCACACGTTCAGTTACACCTTGTGATTCCAATTCGTGTAATGTTTTTGCGACCTCATCACGCAATGCATGGGGAACATTGCGCACTCTGAAAAATTTCGGTTGCACGTTTACTTTCAGTTCCAAATGTGCTTTATAGTTCTTAGCGCAACCGAGGCCCATTGCAAAAATGTCTGCAAATTCTTCACATAGACAAGAAACACTGTCGGAAGGCACAAGTTAAATTACTGAAATAAATCGAAACCAAACAAGTTCACTGCAGAAGAAGAACGAAGAACGTAAAATGACACAAGTTTTGTTTGTCCTTTGTATGTTGCAAGAAGGCTGCACTGTCCTAACACAGGGATATCTTGACCTGAATAACTAGTTAACTTAACATTTGCGCCACGCAACAGAGGTATGCCCAGTTGTTTGTATATGTCTTGATTGATCAGTGAAACTGCAGCTCCAGTATCGAGCTGGAATGGTATCACCTTGCCGTTAATGTCCAAGTCTACAAAAAGTTTATTGTCCTGCTGACAACAAGAGCGACTGTCTCGTGCTATGTGAACTGACACTGGTACAAAATCACTTGCGACTTGACGGGATTTCTGGCGATGTCGATGCACACTATTTGTGGGACGAACACAGTCACTGCGAGAGAGAGTGGCACTGAGCGGAGTGGAATGAACCACATGAATTTCCATGGGCGAAGTTTCACGAGCCTGAGTATCTTCGGTTCGAATCCAGCGTGAAGCAAAGGGCCTGGAATGGTTGTGAGTTTCCAATCTGAGCTTTTTCTGGCAAACACTCTGAACATGTCCTTTTTTATTACAGAAAAAGCAAATAGCTTGGAATGACGGGCAATTCTCACCCAAATGTCTAGTAGCGCACCGCGGGCATGATTTGAGCACTGCATTTGATTGCCTGCGCGGTACACGTGGCAGAGAGCCTGGCGGCTTTGGCGCGGCCAGGCGCGAGGGCTGTTTACTGCTCGGTGCAGCTCACCCGGTGGGCCGGTTAACCTGACACACGGCTGGCGAAGTTTCAAATGATTCCTGAGGAAAGTCAAGTGTGTCCTGCCGATCCATTATGTCCATCACTTGTTGAAGGGAGGGATTGACTAGTTTCAAAATCTGTTCCCTTATACGAACATCAGAAAAGTTCTGTGCTATTGCATCCCATACCATAGTATCTGAATAAGGGAGTCCACATGGACACTCAAAAGCACAATCCCTAGTAAGGCCTTGCAAGGTAGCAACCCACTCCTGATTAGCCTGACCTGCCATACGTTTTGTACGAAAGAAGGTATACCTTTTCGCAACTACATTGACTGATTCTTTGAAATATGCATCTAATGCAGACAAAATTTCTTCGTAGGACAGAGTTGCTACGTCGCGTCGGGGAAATAATTTGACTATCACACGGTACGTGTTCACCCCGACTGATGATAACAAAAAAGGCTTCTGCTCGTTACCTTGAATTCTGTAGGCGGCGAGATGGAATCCAAATTGGCGTGACCATTCCGATCAGCTTTCCAGTGCAGCATCAAAAGGTCGAAAAGTTGGTGCAACTGCGTGTTGTGGCTGTGTTAGCGGTGGAGCGGCGGCTGCCGCATCGTTTTGCAATGCACATTGACCCTGGACGAGCTGTCCAAGGGCATCCAGTAATGCCTGCATCTGCTGATTCTGTAAGCGATAAAATTCGGACAGTACATCTGGAGATTGTGGCGAAGCCATTACACAAGTAAATCAGGGCAGTTTAGAGAAGAAAGCGGTTTTGCCTCGTCGCCAATGTTGTGGTTGGCAAGAGAGCCAACACCGTGTTACTAGAGGAGGCCGAAAGGCATGTGTTTTAGCTCACGCAGGCTGGCGTGAGGTCTGGAACAGGACAAGGAAATTAGAATTTAGAAAAACGGACGTAGCTGGTGGAATATTTAACTTTAATCCATTAATGATGAACGTCGCTCTTGACGGTACATGAATCACAATATCAATAGTAACTGATAATGGCGCTTTGCTAGGTCGTAGCAAATGATGTAGCTGAAGGCTATTCTAAACTATCGTCTCGGCAAATGAGAACGTAAGTAGGCAGTGAACCATCGCTAGCAAAGTCGGCTGTACAACTGGGGCGAGTGCTAGGAAGTCTCTCTAGACCTGCCGTGTGGCGGCGCTCGGTCTGCAATCACTGATAGTGGCGACACGCGGGTCCGACGTATACTAACGGACCGCGGCCGATTTAAAGGCTACCACCTAGCAAGTGTGGTGTCTGGCGGTGACACCACATCTTCCACGATGTTTCCCCCTGCGTCAATAATATGGTGTTCAAATATGATATCACTGTGAGCAGTTGTTGTCGTTCTACACCGTTTTGAAACTGGAAAAATGTGGAAATTTGTGGTTAGATCTTATGAGACCAAACTGTGACGTCATCGGTCCCTAAGCTTACACACTACTTTATCTAACTTAAACTAACTTACGCTATGGACAATACACACACACACACACACACACACACACACACACATGCCCAAACTTCCAATGGAAGGAGTCATGAACCGTGACAGGACGCCTAGACCGCACGGCTACCCCATGTGGCTTATGAACATCCTCTATATGACTGTTACCAGCCTCTACAATTTCACCTATGTTTACATTTTATGTCAAGTAACACATCTTCGAAAGATGTTCTATCTAGTTGTTTTCAGCTGTCAACTCGTTATAGATATGCACTTTGATGATAATTAACGTTAAACTTTCAAAACTCTGTAGAAATAACACCACTGGTAAAAATGACGTCAAATTGCAACGGAATATTATCAGAAAGGGGAAAAACGTATGGCAGAAGAAGAAAAAAATATAGTGTGAAAATTGATAAATTGGTGGGGCTTTATGAGTCATAATACGTAAATCAAAACATCTATCATGCACACGACCCATCGAAGATGATATAAGCACGGCAGGTAAACGGCTTTTCCTCACACCTGTTGCTGTTGCCGTCCGTCTGTCTGTCTGCCAGCCTGCCTGCCTGCCTGCTTCGTCTTTCTGCTTGCCTGCCAGCCACTGTCGTCCATCCGCCGTCGCCATCCGCCGACCTTCTGTCGGCCGCCGCCGCTGTTTTCGTATGTCCGCTGTCTGCCTGCCTGTAGCCGCCGCACGGAGCTCGCAGCCACTGTCCGGGGCTCACCGCCGCCGCCGCCTCCCAGTGTTCGCCACTGCCGCCTGGTGTTCGCCACTGCCAGCCCCCGTTTTAGTTACTTTCGAACTTTGGCAACTCCTGTCGCCAGTAGATGCCGCCTTCAATCTTGGTCACCCCCACTACCACCATCATCTATATCTTCCCTTCACCTGCCCCACTGTAACCTCGTGGAGTGCTTCCTGTGGCCTTAACCCATCTCATCCACCTCCCCGACTCAAGTTCCCTCCCCTTCTATCTCCTCCTCCTCCCTGTATCCCTACCCATATGTTGCTCCTTCCCCTGCTACTTCCACCACTCCTACCCCTGCTCCTGCCCCCCTCCCACTGCTGTCTCCTGCCGAGACGACTTCCCCCCCTCTCTACCTGTCCCACTACAACTACTCCTGCTTCCCTTCCCCGAGTAACCACCCGCCGCACCACAGTCGCCACCACCGAGAGCCCCACCCCCTTACCCAGTGCCACCCATTCACGAGAGGGGCCTGCCTCCCACCATGCCCCCATCCATCCAGTCCCTCAACCCTCCTTTCAGGTCACACCTGCCAAAACACCTCCCAAGCGCCCAAGCGCCCAAGTGGCAACCTCACCTCCACCACCTCCTCCAAAAACCCACTGCCCACCCCACTTCCCTCTGATCGGGCCATGGATACCACACCTCCACCCGCCTCCCCAGCCCCCACCCTGTATACCTTCGTCCTTGCCAACCCTTATCCGAAATTCCTAGACACCTGGACTCTCTCCCTTGCAATCCAGAAATACATCACCAGTGCACCCATTACCCAACTTATCCCTCGTAGAGACTGTTATCATGAAGTCCTCCTCTCCCTCTTTCCATATTGATCTCCTCTGACGCCTTCCCCACATCACCTTTGGCGTCCATGCATCTCTCACTCCTTTCCTTACATCCTCCTCTCCTCGTCAGCCCCAACCAACTCATTGTCCGCCAACCCTCACCGCCATGATCACAAATCTCAGCCCTGTGATCGTGGACGCAGAGGTGTTGATGGAACTGAACGCCCACCCCGACTGGAAATCTGCCCGGCGTGCCGTATTTACGACTCCTCTGCCCCTACCTTCCTCGTGCGTATCTTTACTGAGTCCGCCTCCTCCATCGATCACCTCCTCACACAGGAAGCCCTGATTTTCAACTGCTGCCATCCCGTTGACCCGTCCTGTTCCCCTCCTCAATCTTACCGCTGCCAGTGCTGTCTCCTGTACAATGACCACCTCACCCAAAACTGCAAGAACCCCCCCCCCCCCGCACCTGCTGTCATTGTAACGCCTCCCACTTCCTAAAACAGTCTCCTAACCTTGCCTCTCCCCCTTCCTGCAACACCTGCAATGAACACCACCCCACCTACTCCTCCAAATGCAAAGCAAAACCCTCTCCCACAAACCCTGAGCTCACTGTCCCCATTCGCCCCATCGACCCACCCATCTACCCCAATAATTCCCTCTTCCCTCCCCCTATGGCAGAAGACATCATCCAATTCCTAACCATTGTCCTGCAGAACATCCAACCCTTCCAGCGCCCCCACACCCTCCAACACATTTCCCTCACCACCCGCTCTGTTTTCCATTTAAATACCTATGCCACCTACTCCCACAACCAGGCCCACTTTACCTTCACCTGCCTAAACACCTTCGTTTAAGCCCCTCTCTGCTCGCCCCACTTCCATCCCCCCGGCCGGCCGAAGTGGCCGTGCAGTTAAAGGCGCTGCAATCTGGAACCGCAAGACCGCTACGGTCGCAGGTTCGAATCCTGCCTCGAGCATGGATGTTTGTGATGTCCTTAGGTTAGTTAGGTTTAACTAGTTCTAAGTTCTAGGGGACTAATGACCTCAGCAGTTGAGTCCCATAGTGCTCAGAGCCATTTGAGCCATCCATCCCCCCTCCCATCACCTGGCGCATCGCCAGTATCGTCTTCTCTACCTCAACATTCACTGCCTCCCTGCCAACAAATACCTCTTCATGCATATCCTATCCTAGCACCAGGTTGACTCCATCCTTAATGAAACCTTCCTCCAACCTCACCATGTTGTCTGCACCTCTCCCTATTTCCTTCACCACACTGACAATCCCCTTCCCGTCACCCGAGGTGGGGTCACTATTGGCCACCTCAAGCATCTCCTTGTCCGACCACAACTCCTCCTCAATGACCCAACTGAACCGCTACTTCTCAGCATCTCTTTCCCTCCCTCACAATCACCTGTGGCACTATCTATATCCGTCCCACAGCTCCTCTCCCCTACAAATTCATTTCCCATGTTGACCGTACCTTCTCCAGATATGTGATTGCCGCTGATATCAACATCCACAGCCATGACCCTGCCACCTTTCGACAGTGGCATCAGTTCCTTGCCACCCTCCATGGTGACCTTGTTCCTCTCCCACAACACACCCGTCCTGAAAATAACTCCACTCCTGATGTTATCCTCGTTCCCCCCAAACCTCCTTGGTCATATCGCCATGGATGTCCTCGATCCCGTTGGTAGTGACCACCTCCCCACACTTCTCACCATCTCTTCTGCCCGTGGGCCCCCAGCAGTCCCCCACCCAGCTGCCCCTCCAAAGCCCGTCCATGACTACCGCCACACCGACTGGGATACGTACCAGGAATCCATTGCCACACAGGTCGAAAGCCACACCCTCACCTTTCACCATCCTGCTGACATCACCCATGCCTCTTCTATTCTTCAGAAGACCATCACTGATGCTGTGGAGACCCATGTCCCTACCAAACTCATCCATATTCACCGCCCTATTCTTCCTCCACAGACCGTCCTTCTTTGTGAATCCCACAGGCTCTACCACTCCTTCCTCAGCACCTGTGGCCAGGATACACTCATCCACCACCGGAAATTACAGCGACACATCCAGAACCTCCTTACAGCAAAGAAAAACTGGGACTGGAGCAAGACATAGACACGCCTCAACTCCA
Organism: Schistocerca piceifrons; assembly: GCF_021461385.2. Taxonomy (NCBI): domain Eukaryota; kingdom Metazoa; phylum Arthropoda; class Insecta; order Orthoptera; family Acrididae; genus Schistocerca; species Schistocerca piceifrons. Next base: position 232,967,062 of record NC_060149.1, on the reverse strand, counting down.
TCCTCCCTGTCAACTCCTCCAAGTACTGGTCAGCCTTCCACCGCCTTACTGGTAGCCATCCCACCCCACATTACCCTATCCTCCATGACAATCACCCCTTTCCTGCCAACCTCAATAAGGCTAACCATTTTGCTTCCCACCTCTCTCCATTCCTGACGATCCCCATTTGACTGCACTGATACCTCTGTCCCACCACTCACCCATAGCTTCCAGTACTGGGATCAGCTACCCCCCTCAGACATCAACACTCCCATCACCGCACATGACATCACACTCATCCTCCACTCCAAATGCAACACTGCCCCTGGTCATGATGGTGTCAGCTACTGCCACCTCAACGAATCCCCACCGTCCTTCCTGGCTGTCCTTACTACCCTGTACAATGTTCTCCTCTCCACTGGCTTTACCCTGCCCTGTGGAAGACTTCCTGTGTTCTGCTGCTCCCTAAACCCAACAAACCCCCCTCTGATACCTCTGCCTATCATCCCACCTGCCTTACCTCTATGTTTAGTAAGGTATTCGAGACCATCCTCTCCTGCTGTATTCACCCTCACCTTAAACAGCACCACCTCCTTCCCCTTACCCAGTGTGGCTTCAGGCCTTCCTTCTCAGCCAACGGCCAGCTCCTTAACTTTACCAATCTTCTTTCCCTCCAACTTAACTCCCGTCGCTCAGCTATCTTCGTTTCCCTTGACCTCCAGAATTCCTACAACCATGTCTGCCATCCTGGGCTCCTTTTCAAACTCCAGATCTATGCTTTTCCTATCAATTTCATCCATCTTGTTGCTTCCTTCCTCTCCCATCGTCTCTCCTACATCACTATCCACCATTCCAACTCCTGTACCTTCTATCCCTCCATCAGTGTGACCCAAGGCTCTGTCCTTTCCCCTCTCCTCTATCTCCTGTACACTTCTGGTATGCCCAAACCTCCCCCGCCTGTTCATCTCCTCCAATTTTCTGATGACACCGCCTTCCTAGCCCTTTATCCTACCCTTCAACAGTCCCAACGTAACCTCCAAACCCACCTTTTCCAGTTCACCACTTGGTGCAACCAGTGGTTCCTTCGTACCAACCCCTCCAACACCCAGGTGATTATCATAGGCCACACCACCCACTCCTTCCATCTCCATGTTTTCTACTTAACCATTTATGGTCATCCTATCCACGTCACTCCTACTCTCAAATACCTTGGCCTCACCCTCGACTGCCAACTCACCTGGACTCCCCATCTCCTTACAATCCAACACAAAGCTAACAACAGACTGCACCTCCTGAAACTCCTGTCTGGCTGCACATGGGGACTGCATCCTTCCACCATCCTTCACACCTACAAATCCTTGATCGGCCACATCCTTTGTTATGCCAGCAGTGTTTGGATTTACACCCCTGGGTTCTATAAAGCCCTCCAAATCCTCGAACGCCATGCACTCCGCCTCACCTTCCATATCTACCTTCTGTCCCCCACCTGCACCCTCTGTGACCTCATCCCCTTCCTCCACCTTCTCCTTTTCCTTGAACACATCCGCACCCTGTATATTGTCTGCTGACTCGATCTCCCCCAACCCCTGGTGTCCCCGTTCCTCTCCACCCTCAACCCATTTCACTCCTTTATCATCGTGCCTCACCCTCTGTCCATCTCCACACCCTCCACCTCCTTTCCCAATGCAACTTCCAGACCTACCCCTCCCAGATGATGCGCTTCACCCTGACGTCTACCCCTCCTACCTACTCTAACCTCACCTTCCTCCTGCCTCCTCCTCAGGACTCCCTCTCCTCCCCCTCCATTCTCCTGTGTGGCTTTCCCCCCTCCTACATCCTCTCCATCTCCTGTGCTCCCCTCCTGTGTCCCTGCACTCCTTCCTGCCTTGTCTTCCGTCTTCAATTCCCGCCCTGCCCATCTCCTGCTTCTTGGTATGCCTCCTGCCCCCCTTTTTTTTAACGCCGGCCGGAGTGGCCGTCCGTGTAGTTCTTGGGACTACAGTCTGGAACCGCGAGACCGCTATGGTCGCAGGTTCGAATCCTGCCTCGGGCATGGATGTGTGTGATGTCCTTAGGTTAGTTAGGTTTAAGTAGTTCTAAGTTCTAGGGGACTGATGACCACAGCAGTTGAGTCCCATAGTGCTCAGAGCCATTTGAACCCTTTTTTAACTCTTCCTCGCCCCCCCCCCCCCCCCGGCCCCCACAGCACCTTCCTCCCCTCTTTCTTCCCTCCTCTCCGGCCTCCAGTTCCTTGGCAGGTCCCTACCAGCAGTATTTTATTCTTCATGAGTGCTCTGTCTTTTTCCAGTTTTTTTTAACTGTCTTGCTCTGAGATTTTTATCCTGTAGCCAACTTTTAACTTGTGTTTGCCTCCAGTGTTTTTTAAGTGCACTTTAATTCGCCAGCTGGGTTCTTTTAACTTTATGTCAACTTTTTAACTGTCCCCCAGTGCATGTCCCCATCTTACTGTATATTTTAACTCCCATCATCTCCATTTACTGTGTTTTTTATGTCCCTCTTTTATCCCCCCTTTTTATGTAATCATTCTTCTGTATTTTTGTAACGCCAATTGGTTGAAGAGCTATGGACTGTGCCGCTGCCAGCCCTTCCCTGCCCATATGGTGCAGGGGAGTGAAATTACAATAAAGAAAAAAATGCAGGATTGCACTCTGTTTGTAAATCTGTATTACAAGAATGGTGACTGTGCACACGTCGGTCTGCAGAAGTTCTGGACAGTGAACGGTTTGGAAAAAGGCGTTGGTCTGATTACTGCTGTGGGTCTGGAGAAAATGATTCAGAAATTCGAAAAGACCAGCTCTTTTGGTGTGCAACCTGGTAGAGGGTGGAAACGAATTGATTCGATGTCAGTGGAAGCAGTTGCTTCAGCAATGCAGGAGGAGAAGAGTGGTAGTGAGCAAATGTGTAGAACGTGGAGCATTGCCTGAACATTGGACATACCCATGAGCACAATGCGTAAAATCCTACGAAACATCCTTCTTTACTTTCCATTCAAAATTATCCACGTGCACGAGTTGCTTCCTGTTGACTTGCCAGCAAGAGAAACCTTTGCTTTAGAATTTCTTACTCATGCCGAAGTGGACAATGATTGGCCTTGGAAGATTTTGTGGACAGACAAAGCCCATTTCCATATGACAGGATATGTCAATATACAGAATTGACAAATATTGGCAATGGAAAATCCATATGCAAATCAACCAGTACCACATCATCCTGAAAAGGTCACTGTATGGTTTGGGTTTACAGCATCATTTATCATAGGGCTATATTTTTTAGAAGAGACAGGTGCTTCCCGTCCTGTTACCTGTACCATCACTGGTAAGCACTATGAGTGTCTTTTGCGCAACCACGTCATTCCAGCTCTGCAACAGCGTGGATGTGTGGATGGGATCATTTTTATGCGAGATGGCGCATCTCCACATGTTGCAAATCCAGTTACACAGTTGCTGAAGCGCCATTTTGGAAATGTTAGAATTATTAGCCGCCATTTCCCTACAGCCTGGCCTCCCAATCACCTACTCTTAATCCGTGTGGCTTCTGGCTGTGGGGCTATCTGAAAGACGTGTTCAGTGTTCCGATTGCAAACTCAGCTGCATTGAAGGCATGCATTGCGCAAAACATTCTGAATGTGACCCCAGAAACACTTCGATCACTTGTGGAACATGCTGTTTCTCGATTTCAACTTGTTGCAGAAAACGGTGGACAGCATACTGAAAATGTTTTGCGTCAGTCGCACGGAAATTAATAATCCGGTTTGTTTTTGATTGATGTTTTTTATGTGGTTTTTGGCCTCAGGACAATTAAAAACCGATGTGATTGATGAGCACTTTGGAACATGGCATCCAGAAGTGGGCTAATGGTGTGCGTCGTATGTGAACTGTGTCGTGTGCCATGGTTCCAGTTTTTTGATTGGTTCACTTCTGTTTGGATTTTCCTTGCTTTCCTAGAGGGCGTTGCGGATTCTCCGTGAGTGCACTGCTAGCACACCCGATGGGAGGAGGCGCTGTGTGCCGTGCCGAGGGCGGATAGAGGAGTTGGACGAGTGTTTGGCCCTGGACAACCGTTCTGCAGCGGAACGTTCGGTCCCTCTATGCTAAGTCTGGATGGGCTCAAAAACCTGGGGCATGAGGACACAAGAGACCATAAATCTGTGGACAATGTTTGGTTTCCGTTCATGGACTGGGGAAGCTATGAAGTCCATCTGCGGCTGCCAGTAACCTCCACAAGGTGGTGTCATCAATGAAAGTAAGATTTTGCATCTAGTTAGTGCAATGGTCGTCGTCTGGCAGGGCCAATCTCCCAGTGTTGTGGGAGCTATTAATAACTGTGCAGCAAAGTTTCTCTGATTTGAGTTTGTGATCGGAAATTACTGCCCTCTTCCATGATCGTGCATTTGAAAGCCATGCTGACTTGCTTAAGGTGGGCGTCAAAAAGAAAAAGAAAAGGAAAAGGAAAAAAAAGAAAAAAAAGGAAAGGAAAAGGAAGAAAAAGAGAAAAAGGGGAAAAAAGGAAAAGAAGAAAGAAAAGGAAATAAGTAAAAAAGGAAAAGAAGAAAAAAGGAAAAAAGGAAAACAGGAAAAGGAAATGGAAAACGAAAAAGAAAACGCCGCTGTTATTGTCTACATATTCTTGTGTTAAGGAGCTTGGTCCCCGTGGCATTTAAGTGCTCTATTTAGTTATATTTAAGGTAGTGCTAGAGTTTCTATTTGGTAATACTCCTATCCACGACTGATGTCGGTTGCTTGGTCTGTCTGAAATGTTGGGTCTATTGGGCAGAGACCGTTGTTGACTTGCTCTCCTCAGTTGATACTATTGCGGTAGTTCTGCCGGAATCTCATTTGCAGAAGTTATCTGTTCTTGTGAATACAAATATAGCTACCTTTGGCTCTGTAATTTTCATCTGCTTGCCAGCAAGCTTTGGGTAATAATTCAAAATCGCCAACCGGTCTTCGTCCAACTTAGTGGCTCGTGTTAGACGAGTTCCATTTCCAGTTCAGGTAAATGTTTCCACCTCCTGGTGGAGCCATCCTCTTTCCTGAGCCGCGCTGGGGTAAGAGTTGCTTCTATTGCCTCTCAATGTTCCAGGAGAATGAAGTAAGAGGTTAATTATCCACTCCACCGTTATACCCAAGAAAGGCGAATTAGAGTAGTTGTGGATACGGATTGTACACTATTAAGATAGTTCTAGGTTTGGAGAAATTGCTGTTTGGTAAAATTTAGCCTTCTGTGTCGGTAGTCCAGCGTATCAACGATCCAACATTGTTATAGAACTGAAAGACTTGGTTTTGATGCATTTGCTGAGAGGTGACTTAATTATTTGCTATTGACATTAATTGCTTTAGATGAACTTTCTTTAATCTGTGGTTATAATTCTTAATGACTGATCGTCCTTAACGGTGTAACACTTAATGTACGTCTGATTGTCCCATATGTCACATACCGACTTCATTCGGAGACTGAAAAGGTGATCCTTGCTCTAGTTCTATGGGACCTTACTAACTGTTGATCCTTATCGTTTATGGTCTTAAATATATGTTTATTTAAAGGAGTAATCATTGATTCCTAGTGTTTATTAAGTAATTCTTAAGTTATATGCCAAATATTACGAGTGCATATAGTCTCTCATTGTCACACTTGCGGGTTCTGTGGTTTGCACTGAAGGATGTGATAATAAATGCAATATCTCAAGTGAAGCGTTCGGGAGAATTAATCCTTTCCCTTATCATTACCTTTAAAGATAACTAATTGTTTGTCGTTTGTTATTGAAATTGGTTGGGAGAATAGTTTATTGATAGACCCCGTATAAACACTATATGAGTATGGAATAGAGAGCCCTCCCTATTGAAGAATATTTGCGGTGCCTGTACAGTGGTGTTCGTGGTGCTACACCGCAGCCATTGCATATGGTATGGCAAACTAGTATTTGATGGACAGGACACGAGGTGTACACTGTGCTGCAGTCTAAAATCGGCCTGTCACCTCATGATGATAAAAGGGCCATTTGTGATGACGGGACTGAAACTCTCCCATACTCACACTACCCACCTGTAGCGAGAGAAGGGGTGGGGGACTCTGATTGAATGAGAAGGAGAGAATGAGAGAGAGAGAGACAGAGAGAGAGAAGCGTGTTATGTGTGACTTAAAGCATTAGCTACCTGCGATCGTTGACAGAAAACCTCTCCATACCAAAGTGATCAGGGGACTTCCAACTTATGTGTGATGAAAGATGTCCATCGGTGGAAAATGTGTTTCAGTACCTCCTCTAGACGAACGAAGATGTAAGTGATGTAGCCCATTTCTCTGCTACATCTTGGGCTTAAATCGAGTCTCCAGTATGGGGGAGGAGCGCAATCCTCATACATCTACTGTAAGCAGGCAGTGCAGGCAAGAGAAACTTGTGTTTTGAACTTCCATGAGCTCCTGCTAGCCGGTTTCATTTTCCAAACTGAAGTAAAAGGTCCCCTGTGATGTGCCAGCTCCAGATTATCAGTCATTTTTGAAAAATCACAATGAGAATAGCGCTACAAAATAGACAGTGAGAGCACAGCTCAGCAACAAAGCAAACGAACACATGACAATGCAGTCAAGACCGGCTAATGGTAGCCGCACAGTTGGCAACAAACATCTGCAGATCACTACGTCACGAAGTCTCCTGACTGCTGCTGACTATTACCAATCATGTCAATTTATAGTTCCCACATAGTAAAGAATCGTTTATAATCAAAACTGCGCTCGAAAACCAAATATACACAGGGAAAGACGTAACAGCATCCAAAAGAGTATCTTCTAACAGGGTTGCCAACAAGAAAAATCGTCGTGTAGTATATCTTTCTTGAATGGGAGTCGACTGATAACATCTGGCGTGTGAAAACAGCAAAACATGGGTTTGATGCACACCGAAAGATCTTTAAGTAGGTTTTTGAAAAAATTCCAATGTACAATTCAATTATTTTTGCTACCATTTACAAGCAAGTGTCTTAATGTGTAACGCTTATTGATCCAACGTCTATTGTCCTCACTTTTTGTCTTCAGGAACTGTGCTTCTGTGCTATCTGTATTAAGTTCGATACAACCTCCAACTGTCGTTGGCCTTTCACAACATCATCTGTCTATTATTTCCTGTTCTACCAAGCGAATGTGTTTCAACCTTCACATCACAGATTCTACATCTACATTCATACTCCATAAACCAATATGAAGTGAATGGCAAAGGGTATGTCCCCTTGTACCAGTTGTTAGAACTTTCTCCTGTTCCAGTCAAGTATGGAACATGGCAAGAAATGTTGCTTAAATATCACTATATGCATTGTAATTAATCTAATCTTGTATTCACTATCTCTATAGGAGCAATACGTAGGTTGTTGTAATATATTCCTAAATTCATTACTGACAGTTGGTTCTAAAAACTATCTAAGTAGGTTTTCAGGGAATAGTTCACATTTATCTTCAAGTGCCTGTCACTTCAGTTCTTTCAACGTCCTCGTTACACTTTCCCACAGGTTGGACAATCCTGTGAATATTTGTGCTGTACAATGGAAATGCCATGTGGCTAGGGCCTCCCGTCGGGTAGACCATTCGCCTGGTGCAAGTCTTTCGAGTTGACGTCCCTTCGGCAACTTGCGCCTCGATGGGGATGAAATGATGATGATGTGGACAACACAACACCCAGTCCCTGAGCGGAGAAACTCTCAGACCCAGTCAGGAGTCGAACCCGGGCCGTTAGGTATGACATTCCGTCGCGCTGACCACTCAGCTACCAGTGGTGGACATTTGTGCAGTCATTATTTGTATCCATTCAATATCCCCTGTGAGTCCAATATAGTATGGGCACCGCACTCTTCAGCAGTATTCCAGGATGGGCTGCACAAGTAATTTGAATCCATTCTCCTTTGCAGATTGACTGAAATTCCCTAGCATTGTACCAAACAATCGCAGTCTGCCACCTGCTTTACCTATGACTGAGACTATGTGATCGCCCAATTTACTATTCCTCCAAACTGTTACACCCAGGTATCTGTATGAGTTGGCCAATTCCTGCAAAGATTCAGTTATATTATAACCATATCATAACATGCGTTTTCGTTTAGTGAAGTGTATAATTCTACATTCATGGCCATTTAAAGCAAGTTGCCAATCTCTGCACTACTTTGAAATCTCATCAAGATTTGACTGAAGCAGCTTCTTTTAGACAGTACTTCACTACAGATAGCTGCATCATCTGAGAAAAGTCTCGTGTTAGTACTAATATTGTTCACAAGATCATTAATATAAATGCATCATAAACAACAATGGTCCCAACACACTTCGCTGCAGCAGACCCAAACTTATTTCTGCATCTGTCGATTCTGTAGAAGAATTCCTATCCTCATGATGGGTTAAAGGTGATGGGTAGGGATTACTAACAGCTGTATATTTAATAATAATAATAAATAAATAAAAGAAATAAAAATCAAAAATAACTTATAACTGTTCAGCATGTAGCCATATTTGCAAATTAATTTGCGGTATGAATGTAAAACGGTTCGTTCCGCATTATTATGATTTATCGTGCAAATGATCCATGGAACATGAAACTACGTGTAAGACACTGATAGATAGCTACCTAGGAACGTGTTCCTTTTTAACCAGTGCAAAAATGAATTTTTGACCGAGAAAAGTAAATGTTCAGTTTAAGAAATGTAAAAAGATTTTCATTACTAACGGCACTATTTCAGTGACAACAGATTTTGCTTCTTTTCGCTTTTAGTTACTGTAAACAGCGCGTAAAATTTCTGCAGCTTCCAATTTTTGCATCACGAGTGAAAAATACGGAGAAAATACTTTAATTAAAATGAAGATGCAAACAGATGCGTCAGAGTCCAGCTATGGAAGTGCAGTAACACTTGGATATGAAAACAATGTAATGTATACTCCATATCAGATGAGAAAATACGGTCAGGATCCATACCATTGAATTATAACACATAAAAGATTTATGTTTACGACTACAGAGGAAAATCGAACAGAAAATCATAATCTAAAGCGAATGAACGAAGAAGTATTATGTCTCAAATATTTATTTAACAGCTCCAGTAGTGACTTAATGTTTTGGAAGAAGATTTCTGTCATGTGGATTTTCGCAACCATTGCCATGGTCTTATAAAAATACAGAACAACACCAGATTAGAAAATGAGGAGTTCTATGACAAGTACGCCAGTCGAAACAGCCATAACACATGCTTGGAAGAAATGACGAAATTCGATTGCCGAAGACTATAAAACCCAAGGACGTATACCGGTACCGAGACTCAAACGAAGTGAATCCGCTTAAACAAGATGAAAAAAGCTTGTGCCTAAAATGGGTAGTACTTTCACTAAGCGACAATCGTGGTAGCTGTGCACAAAGCTTCTGAATAATATTCTAGAAAAGAAATATACAGTGACTTCAGTTTTAAAACAAGGTTCACATAATTCCATAGTTCAAAAGTGACGTGCCGCGAGGAGTGGCCGAGCGATTAGAGGCGCCATGTCACTGACTGAGCGGCCCCTCCCGCCTGAGATTCGAGTCCTCCCTCAGGCATGGGTGTGTGTGTTGTTCCTGGCATAGGTTAGTTTAAGTTAGTTTAAGTAGTGTGTAAGTCTAGAGACCGATGACCTCTACAGTTTGGTCCCTTATGAACTAACACACATTTGAACAAAAGTTACATTAATGAAAAGACCAAACACTGCAGTGAAACCTACAGTCTAGTAGTCATTGCCGGAACAAACGACAGCTATAAAGAAGAGAAACCGTACCTATTTCGAAAATCTGTTCATGAAGTAAAACTAAATATAGTTCACACGAAATTATTACACTCCTGGAAATGGAAAAAAGAACACATTGACACCGGTGTGTCAGACCCACCATACTTGCTCCGGACACTGCGAGAGGGCTGTACAAGCAATGATCACACGCACGGCACAGCGGACACACCAGGAACCGCGGTGTTGGCCGTCGAATGGCGCTAGCTGCGCAGCATTTGTGCACCCCCGCCGTAAGTGTCAGCCAGTTTGCCGTGGCATACGGAGCTCCATCGCAGTCTTTAACACTGGTAGCATGCCGCGACAGCGTGGACGTGAACCGTATGTGCAGTTGACGGACTTTGAGCGAGGGCGTATAGTGGGCATGCGGGAGGCCGGGTGGACGTACCGCCGGATTGCTCAACACGTGGGGCGTGAGGTTTCCACAGTACATCGATGTTGTCGCCAGTGGTCGGCGGAAGGTGCACGTGCCCGTCGACCTGGGACCGGACCGCAGCGACGCACGGATGCACGCCAAGACCGTAGGATCCTACGCAGTGCCGTAGGGGACCACACCGCCACTTCCCAGCAAATTAGGGACACTGTTGCTCCTGGGGTATCGGCGAGGACCATTCGCAACCGTCTCCATGAAGCTGGGCTACGGTCCCGCACACCGTTAGGCCGTCTTCTGCTCACGCCCCAACATCGTGCAGCCCGCCTCCAGTGGTGTCGCGACAGGCGTGAATGGAGGGACGAATGGAGACGTGTCGTCTTCAGCGATGAGAGTCGCTTCTGCCTTGGTGCCAATGATGGTCGTATGCGTGTTTGGCGCCGTGCAGGTGAGCGCCACAATCAGGACTGCATACGACCGAGGCACACAGGGCCAACACCCGGCATCATGGTGTGGGGAGCGATCTCCTACACTGGCCGTACACCACTGGTGATCGTCGAGGGGACACTGAATAGTGCACGGTACACCCAAACCGTCATCGAACCCATCGTTCTACCATTCCTAGACCGGCAAGGGAACTTGCTGTTCCAACAGGACAATGCACATCCGCATTTATCCCGTGCCACCCAACGTGCTCCAGAAGGTGTAAGTCAACTACCCTGGCCACCAAGATCCCCGGATCTGTCCCCCATTGAGCATGTTTGAGACTGGATGAAGCGTCGTCTCACGCGGTCTGCACGTCCAGCACGAACGCTGGTCCAACTGAGGCGCCAGGTGGAAATGGCAGGGCAAGCCGTTCCACAGGACTACATCCAGCATCTCTGCGATCGTCTCCATGGGAGAATAGCAGCCTGCATTGCTGTGAAAGGTGGATATACACTGTACTAGTGCCGACATTGTGCATGCTCTGTTGCCTGTGTCTATGTGCCTGTGGTTCTGTCAGTGTGATCATGTGATGTATCTGACCCCAGGAATATGTCAATAAAGTTTCCCCTTCCTGGGACAATGAATTCACGGTGTTCTTATTTCAATTTCCAGGAGTGTATTTTTTGCAATCCCATACAGACACGACATTCAAAGCAAAAACCACTTTGTTTGTAAATTTAACAGCCAAATAATAAAAGCAACAGCTCAGCATGATCATGGTACAGTAATTGACTTAAACATATTCCTCATTGGAAATGACTATACAAGGGGCAGGCTGCAAATTGTATTAAAAGGAAAAATAGCTTTATGTAACAGTCTGAAAGCACAACTGATGAGTGAGACAGAGAAAAATTCATTATCAGGAGCAACAAACATACCTATGGCAGACAAAATTGTTATACAAGTTTATCTGAGAATAATCAGCTGGACAATGATATCCTCACAGTAGAAATGATGAAACCAAACCAAAATCCAAATTCTGTTCAGGAAGAAGACGTCCAGGAAGTCCAGGAAGAAGAGACAACATCACTGCAAATTAATCCAACAGACAAACCCAGAGATGAAGAGCAGTAACAAATAGCTATTACCTAATGAGACTGAGCTGAATTGTAACACATCACCAATAGAAATGGAGACATAAATAAAATCGCAGAACTCTCTGCAGAAGAAGAGCATATGTTACTGGAAGAAAGTCCAAAAAACAAAAACAAAAAATCTGATGAGGAGCAGCAAGCAGCAGTTGCACAAAGGAAGAAAGAAAAGCCACCTGAAACAGTGCCTACTAGAACTTTAATATGAAAAAGAACGACATCTCAACATTTGCCCTGTGATTTCTTATGGTATAGTCAGAGAAAGAAAAAAATTGGAAGTTAAATATTAGAGGCAAGATATATGACAATGATAATCAAATAAAGACTAAGAACTATATCATTAAGGAAAAAGAAATAAAGTTCAGAATTCTGCATAAAAATATGCAATATATGAGCAATAAAGAATTAGAAGTACTTACAAATGAAACACGCCCAGACATATATATAAGTATATAAGTGTACATGGATTTGAAAAGAATGAAATATGCAGATTTGCTGTAAAAGATTATGTTCCTCTAATTACCCCTGCAGATCGGAATATAAAGGTGGAGGAGTAGCAATATTTGTTAAAATAGAATCATGACAGCAGTATGCATGATACATTAAAAAATTTACCCAGAAGTAAAGATAGAGATTTTGAAACTACAGGCATTGTGCATAATGAGTTAAGCATATTCTGTGTGCACCGATCATCAAGCAGCAAAACAATATTTTCCGTAAAAAACTTTCCACTCTACTAGAAAAAAAGAAAGATTGTGTAATATGTGATGATTTTAATATTGATATGGAAAGAGAAACACAGAGAAGGAAAAACTTTGAGGAGATGCTAATACAGTACAACATGAAGGCAACTGTAACGGAACTTACATGTGTAACTTTGGAAACTGAGTCAGTTATTGATAATATTTTCAGTAATACAGACAGCAATGAACTTTGAAAACTGAGTCAGTTATTGATAATATTTTCAGTAATACAGACAGCAATGAACATACAACAAAGGTTCTACAAACAGGATTTTCTTATCATTTTCAATAGCTATGTGAATTAGATGGAAATCTAAGCTCACAAAAGGAAAGAAAAACGTAGAAAGAGGTATTAGGCTATTTGACCGATGAAACATCAACATAGTTAATCGCAATATTGAGAAAAGAACACTTTGCAGATGTTCCTCAAGCTCAGGGAACAGATGAAACATACAACGATTTTCAAGAAACCATAGCACATACTCTTCAGTATAGCATTTCCAAAAACCAAGAGGAAAAGAAAAATCCTTTAAAACAAGCACTGGATCACAAAAGAAATAATAGAACAGAAGGCTACCCTAAGCATGACGAAACAGAGGGAAAGTATTGAAATGTACGAAAAGCACCAATAGAAGTACAGGCAGTTGATAAGATAAGAATGAGCTAAATCAGATAAGGAGATTATTTCAAAATCAACAAACAAGATGAAAACAGACTGGGAAAAAACTTAAATCTGAAAGCCACGGCAAAAAGCACAGTGTAAACTAACGAAATAGAAAGTACGAATTTCAGTTAAGAAATCATTACATACAAAACAGAAATTGTCAACATCCTGAATAATAATGACATAGATGCTGTAGAAAATCTAAAGCCTACATGCAATAACCAAGGAACTAATCAGTTCACAGTAACACGTAAGCCAAGCCACTCTATGTTCCTGAAGCCAGCATTTAAAGAGGAAGTGACGAAGGTTATTAAAAAGGTTAAGGGGAAAAACGTCTGCTGAATATGATGATGCGTCAAATTACCTAATCAAACAAGTGGTAGCACAAATAATTACACCACTGTTGGATATTGTCAATTGCTCATTTCAAGAAGGAATACTTCCCAATCAACTTAAAATAGTGAAGGCAATACTTGTATAAAAATGTAAAAGATGATTATCTTAAAATTGCAGATCAGTATCCTTAGAAACAGGCTTCTCCAAAATATTAGAAATACTCATGCTCAACAGACTAACTGCTTATCTAGAAAAGCATAATACACTAACTCCAGAAAGCACAGATACCAGAAAGGGAAGTAAATGAAAACAGCAACTGAATCTTTAATAAAATTTATTGTACAGGCCTTAGACGACCTCATGGTAGTGTCTGGGGTTTTACTTGACGTATCCAAAGCGTTGAACACAATTAATCATTCAGTCCTGGTAAAGAACCTAGAGAATTCGTCGACAAGCAACAGATTGAATAACATTTTATCTCTGTAACAGGAGGCAATATGTAAACATTAACAACTGAAACAGATCAGGTGATGGTGTATCTCAAGTATCTGTTATAGGTCCTATTATTTTGAATTTATTTGTAAATAATGTACAAACATTGTTGTTGTTGTTGTTGTGGTCTTCAGTCTAGAGACTGGTTTGATGCAGCTCTCCATGCTACTCTGTCCTGTCCATGCTTCTTCATCTTCCACCACCTACTGCAACCTACATCCTTCTGAATCTGCTTCGTGTATTCATCTCTTGGTCTCCCTCCACGATTTTTACCCTCCATACTACCCTCCAATACTAAATTGGTGATCCCCTGATGCCGCAGAACATGTCCTACCAACCGATTCCTTCTTCTAGTCAATTTGTGCTACAAATTTCTCTTCTCCCCAATTCTATTCAATACCTCCTCATTAGTTATGTGATCTACCCATCTAATCTTCAGCATTCTTCTGTAGCACCACATTTCGAAAGCTTCTCTTCTCTTCTTGTCTAAACTATTTATCGTCCACGTGTCACTTCCATACATGATTACACTCCATACAAATACTTTCAGAAACGACTTACTAACACTTAAATCTATACTTGATGTTAACAAACCTATCTTCTTCAGAAATGCTTTCCTTGCCATTGCCAATCAACATTTTATATCCTCTCTACTTCGTCCATCATCAGTTATTTTGCTCCCCAAATAGCTAAATTCATTTACTATTTTAAGTGTCTCATTTCCTAATTTAATTCCCTCAGCATCAACCAATTTAATTCGACTACATTCCATTATCCTCATTTTGCTTTTGTTGATGTTCATCTTATATCCTCCTTTCAAGACGCTGCCTATTCCGTTCAACTGCTCTTCCAGGTCCTTTGCTGTCTCTGACAAAATTACAATGTCACTTTTTATTTCTTCTCTGTGGATTTTAATTCCTACTTCGAATTTTTCTTTCGTTTCCTTCACTGCTTGCTCACTACACAGATTGAATAATATCGGGGATAAGCTACAACCCTGTCTCACTCCGTTCCCAACCACTACTTCCCTTTTATGCCCTTCGACTCTTATAACTGCCATCTGGTTTCTGTACAAATTGTAAATAGCCTTTTGCTCCCTGTATTTTACCCCAGCCACCTTCAGAATTTGAAAGAGAGTATTCTACTCAACATTATCAAAAGGTTTCTCTAAGTCTACAAATGCTAGAAACGTAGGTTTGCCTTTCCTTAACCTATCTTGTAAGATAAGTCGTTGGGTCAGTATTGCCTGACGTGTTCCAACATATCTACTATCCAAACTGAACTTCCCCAAGGTCGGCTTCTACCAGTTTTTCCATTCCTCTGAAAAGAATTCGTGTTAGTATTTTGCAGCCATGACTTATTAAACTGAGAGTTCGGTAATTTTCACATCTGTCAACACCTGCTTTCTTTGAGATTGGAATTATTATATTCTTCTTGAAGTCTGGGGGTATTTCGCTTGTATCATGCATTTTGCTCAGCAGAAGGTGAGTTTTGTCAGGGCTGGATCTCCCAAGGCTATCAGTAGTTCTAATGGAATGCTGTCTACTCCCGGGGCCTTGTTTCGACTTAAGTCTTTCAGTGCTCTGTCAAACTCTTCATGCAATATCATATCTCCCATTTCCTCTTCATCTACATCCTCTTCCATTTCCATAATATTGTTCTCAAGTACATTGCCCTTGTATAGACCCTCTATATACTCCTTCCACCTTTCTACATTCCCTTGTTTGCTTAGAACTGGGTTTCCATCTGAGCTCTTGATATTCATACAAGTGGTTCTCTTTTCTCCAAATGTCTCTTTAATTTTCCTGTATGCAGTATCTATCTTACCTGTTGTCGATTGGCAAGAGAGCCAACCCGGTTTTGAGAGGAAGCCGAAAGGCATGCGTTTTAGCTCACGCAGGCTGGCGTGAGGTCTGGAACAGGACAAGGAAATTAGACTAGCAAAAAAGGACGTAGCTGTGGAATACTTAATTTTAAACCATAAATGGTGAACATCGCTCTTGATGGTACATTATTCATAATCTCAATAGTAACTGGCAATGGCGCCTTGCTAGGTCGTAGCAAATGACGTAGCTGAAGGCTATGCTAACTATCGTCTCGGCAAATAAGAGCGTATTTTGTCAGTGAACCATCGCTAGCAAAGTCGGTTGTACCACTGAGGCGAGTGCTAGGAAGCCTCTCTAGACCTGCCGTGTGGCGGCGCTCGGTCTGCAATCACTGATAGTGGCGACACGCGGGTCCGACGTATACTAACGGACCGCGGCCGATTTAACGGCTACCACCTAGCAAGTGTGGTGTCTGGTGGTGACACCACATTACCCCTAGTGATATATGCCTCTACATCCTTACAAACACATGAAAATAAAAATAAGATCTGTGTGCAGATCATATGGCTATGCTAAATCTTTCCAACAACTTCGAGGCGTTTGAGAAAAACACTTTCATATCAGTCAATAAAGCAGCACAATGGTTCGTGGACAATGCGTTAATTATTAATCTGAAAAAAAAACGGTGTGCATGGTTTTCAACACTAAACAAGAGGAAGAACCCATAGACACATCGCTGACTCTATTTCAATGGTTCAGAAACTAACATGCTGTGTTGGGTTGATTTCGTATTTATACTTCTTTAATACCAAAAATGCAATGTATTTGTTGCTGCAACTCAAAGATCTGACCAAAACGTGTATTTTTTGTTGTTGGTGGTTTCGTTTCCTAAAGTGCCGAGGTGTTCTGTGCCAATGTATAAAACATTTATCATTCAAAAGACTGAAAAGTTTCCTTGATCTGAGGGAAAGTATACTGTCAACTTGAAACAGAAAAAGTGTCTTTCCACCTCAGAAAAATTGTTTTCTTTACTGAGTTATCTGAGAAAAAGCCAGGAATTTATTTTTCCTTGTCTACATATAATTCCTGAAAGACAAATTTCCTATATTAGTGCTATAGCAATTCTTATATTTAAATCTGCAATAAAGATGCTTTCTCATTAGATACACATTTCTTACTCATTATGGATTTATACAATTAATAGTATAACAGAAAAAAGATAATTTATAATGAAATATGTAGAGAACGAAAATGGAAGCTCTTTGATTTATTCAATTGGTCATCCATGAACTTTGATCAATATACTTGGTTCAAAAATGTAAAACTGCATTAGTGAAATTGTCAGCAATTTCTAACTTCTGTCAGAAAAACAATCACACTACATTAGATGTAAACAGTACAGTGTCATTGAAGTAAACATAGCAGCAGTTTATATACATCAAGTTATTACATAAATTAGCATTTCATTTAGCTTGACTAAGTAATTTTCCAACAGACTTCAACGCTATTATCATTTTTCTTCAAAACATCACATTGTTACTTCATACAGTATCATATTTCTAGGTAGTTTTTCAGTAGTTTACATCATATTACTTGTGTGAGTCGTTACAACAAAACACAACGCTCTTGCACATTTTCAAACTTTACCATTTATCAGTGCCTCTTATTCCATTTACTTCTCTCCATACAAATATGTTCACTGAATAATTACATTCACTAAAAGGAGCTACTATGAAGATAGGGTCGCTAACCGTTGCTGTCTCAAGTATACCATTTAATATTCCCTTCAGTTTGTCATGTAATATCCCTCTCTGTGCTCTGTCAACTCATTACCATACACCTTACCATTGCATGACATGTCACTGCTTCTCATACTTCAGTATGTCACTAGTTACACATCAAAATTCCTGCTTTGCTTATTCACAAGAAATGACTCTACTGATTGACACTCAACATCAACAAACCAAACTACTGACAAGACCTTACCTTCTATTACACAACAGGCAAAAAACTTATATAAATAAACATTTAACTTTTGTTGTGCCTGAAAGGCAAATCCATGACATTTTGTTCTCAGTACACTTTACTGAAAACAACAATATTTTCTTTTTAATGCAATGTTCTTTAACTTGGCCCAAAAGGCTTATAACATGGCACATACAAAAATATGAACATTTGAACTTAACACCACATCAAACTAAATCAATGACTTTCTCAATACCATATAACCAACCATGCAGTTGGAACTAAATTACACATACTCTAAAGATCTTCCATTATGTTTGATATTTATATTTCCTCATTACTTTCTGACAATTAGTATTTTCTTATACTTACCTCTTACTTTAAATTTCATATTTACCAGAAATACATAAATTATTATTGATATACAAATTTCATTGTTACAGAGGATCACAATATATCACAGGACACTTCATTATAAACTTTATCAGAGCTGGTTCACTTTCCCATTCTCTTATCTTCTATCAAAATGCATTAATATACAATGCTTTTAACTTAAAAGCACATTAAAATTCTGACAATTGACATAATGCATTCATATTTACGTTTGTGGATAGTAGGAGGTAACTGCCTTTTTCTTCTTACAAACTAAGGGTGGGACAGAGAACAGAGTGATTCTAGAAAGGACATACAGAATCAACCATTTCTTGGCAGCACTACATGCCAAATAGCGTTCTCATTAAAGTGTAATGAACACCCTACTAACTGGTGGACTCACTGAAGCTGATCATCATCTATTTTTGCCCCTTGATGTTTAATTTCAACCTCATACTTTAAACATTTGGAAATGAAAACTTCATAAAAAACAATAGTTATCTATTTTTTTTTTTTTTTTTGTTTTCGCAGCTTCAGCTCAATCTTGTAGCTATCCCCAACACTCATGATTTGTTCAAGTGAGATATGGCAGAAGCGTCCCTTGTTCTGAGTTATTGCGGCTCAGAAATGTAATGGTTCTACAAAAACAGCTTTTATCAAAAAATTTATGATAAAATCAGCCTTTGTCAATTGACAAGGACTATTTTTGTGTGAAAGCAGGCAACAATGCAACCTTAATGTTCATTGTCACCTTCATAGGACTTGTTGAATTCATTCTATTTTTTCACAAGTGACAGTTCTGTGTTAGTGATTAGATTAGATCAGATTTTCTCGTTCCATAGATCCTTGTTGAGGAGATCCTCGTGGATGTAGAACATGTGTTTTTTTAAGCTCAAACAACAATACTCATAGTATGAATATGTACAATACATCATTTGTTTCTATTAAAAAATTCGTCAATGGAGTAGAAGGAGTTGGCCACTAATAAGTCTTTCAGGCTCCTTTTAAACTGATCTTTATTTGTAATTAAATTTTTTATGTTTGCTGGTAAATTATTGAAGATGAGCGTTCCTGAGTAGTGGACCCCTTTTTGAACTAAAGTAAGTGCTTTTAAGTCCTTGTGCAGATCATTTTTGTTCCTGGTATTGTATGTATGAACTGAATTGTTTGTTGGAAAAAGAGATATTATTTAATACAAATTTCATTAAGGAGTAAATATACTGAGAGGCAGTAGTTAGTATACCCAGTTCTTTGAAGAGATTTCTACAGGACGTCCGTGAATTTACTCCACAAATAATATGTATTACACGCTTTTGGACTCTGAGAACTTTTGTTTTACTTGAAGAGTTACCCCAAAATATTATACCATATGACATTATGGAATGAAAGTAGGGAGAGTATGCAAGCTTTTTCATTTTTATGTCGCCTATGTCTGCTAACACTCGAATTGCAAATATAGATCTGTTAATGCGTTTCTGCAGTTCTGTGGTGTGCTCCTCCCAACTGAGTTTATTATCAAGTTGTAATCCAAGGAATTTAAGGCTGTCAACCTCTTCTATCTGCTCTTCTTCATACTTTATGCATATGCTGGGTGGAAAACTCTTACATGTTCTGAATTGCATATAGTGAGTCCTTTCGAAGTTTAATGTCAGTGAGTTGGCTTTAAACCATTTATTAATATCCATGAAAATATCATTAGCAGATCTTTCTAGAACTACACTCGACATACTATTTATTGCAATACTTGTGTCATCTGCAAACAAAACGAACTCTGCTTCTGGCAGTGTAACTGATGAGAGATCATTAATGTACACAAGAAAAGCAATGGCCCTAAGATGGATCCTTGAGGGACACCACATGTAATTTCTTCCCATTCTGATGATGACTGATGACTTAATTCACTAGCACCTTGCACTGACACCCTTTGTTTCCTGTTAGCGAGGTATGACTTGAACCATTTTGCAGCACTGCCCGTGACACCACAGAATTCTAATTTATTTAAAAGGATGTTGTGGTTCACACAATCGTATGCCTTTGACAAATCACAGAAAATACCTGATGCTTGTAACTTGTTATTTAATGAATTAAGTACATTTTCAATGTAGGTGTAAATAGCCTTCTGGCAGTTTCTGATTACTGTATGCTAAAATCTGACTCCTGTTCATCTCAAACTGAGTGTGTCTGCCAATCTCTCTTAAAACTCGTTTTCTTTCTCCCTTCCCTATCGTAAAAAAGGCATCCCTCTGACACCCGTGAGCACTGGTATTTTACTACTTGTGACAGTGTCCCCCCTTAAGTTTTCTGCAATCAACCCAGACAGTTTTCCCTTTCCTTCCCTTTCCTATTGAGGTGAAGGCCATGCCTAGTGTAGTCCCACCTATCAATAGCATCCACAGGAATCAAATCAATATGGGATCCTATATCCGTCCTAAGCAGCCACTCCAACTCCAAGTTCACTCTCCCTACAGAAGAGTTCAAATGAGGCCGATCATGGTGTCTCAACACGACACAAATCCAACACTCGTATGCTTCGTTGCTGATGCTATCTTCACCAGGTCACTCTCTATGGAATATTGAGAGTCTCTGTCAATGCTATTTCCTGGACCACCCACTATAACCACGGCATCCTCCTTTGTGAAATCCTTGCATAGAGAACCTACATCCTCTGTTACCTGACCCAGATCTGCACTAGGCTTGAAAAAGTTTCTGACCTGGTACTCTGGACCTACATTTTCCTGCAGTAGTTGGCCAACACCTCTACCATAGGAACTACCTAACAACAGAACTTTCCTTCTCTTTACAAATTTCCCTACCTTTTTCAAGTCCTTGAAAGCTTGTTGTGCCCTTTCTACAGCTTCAGCTACATGGGGCTCATCCAATTCTGACTGAGGCAACAGATCAAATCTATTTTCAAGATTTATGACAAAGCTGTCTGATGCTCTCCTTTGCCTGTTCCCCCTATAACCTGTTGCCACTTCCCACCTCTGTTCACCTTTCTCCCTCTTTAACCTGTCCAGATCCTCCCTTGCCTTGTCTAGGTCAGCTTGAAGAGCTGCAATTTTCCCTTCCTGTTCCAATATTTTCCTATCTCTACTGCAGATCCTACAATACCACTGGTGAGCCTCATCTATGTCCCTATTTCCCACGCCACTACATTCGCCCCAATGAAAGAAACCACAGCACCTATCACACCATACCACAGAACTAACGATCCTACGGCATGTCACACACTTCTCACTCATGCTAAAAACAGAAAGGGTATAAACTGATTTAAGTACTGACTAAAACGTAAACAAAGGACCCTAGAAACTATTCAAGCAGATATAAATAAATTGAGAGAGTACTGAATAAAAAAACTGGTAATTACGTATAAGTTTAAGTCACTATTTACTTATGATACGCGCGCGTGAAATTAAGCCTAAAATCCGTGCTATAGGCACGAGAAGGAAAATAAACTTCTTACCCCGTTTAATCTTGTTTAACACTTCACTAACACTTCCACTAATTTGACAACACTTATATTATATTTATACCAACTGGAAATGTTTGCCTATAAGTTTAATTCACTGCTTACTTACGATTCGCGCGCGTGATATTAGGCCTAGGATTCGTGCTACAGGCGCGAGAAGAAAAATACGCTTCTTACACAGTTTAATCTTGTTTTATACTACACCAACACTTCCACTAATTTAACAACACTTATATTATATTTATAACACCTGCAAACATTTAAAAATAGCTTAATAACAACACTTTTTATAATTATTTAGAGCAGCAAATACTCGAAGAGTCCGCGTCGGCGCAATGTGTGTGTGTGTGTGTTGTACTCGCCTGTTCTGCTGCAGGAATTCCAAAGACTGTGTTCAATAGCCTAAACAGCAGAAACGTCAAGAAAGAATCAAAAAGGTAATGAAGAAGAAAAATCTGATAGGCGAGGAACACATGAATTCCTTGGTTAAAGTGTTATCGTGAAATAGTGTGTTGGAGAAGACTTCCAGTAACCACTGCTTACATTCTTTATTTCCACCAGCCAATTTTTCCATCTGCTTTTCATGACGGGTAGCTATGTAGGTGACTTGATCTCCACTCCCTTGGGTTGCAGATGCAAAAGATTGCAGTGGTTTCGAACGACAACAACCGAACAAAGCAACAGCTTTTCTCATAGCTGTATAGAAAGTAGTCAAAAATGCACAATACTCCTATTTGGCTGGTCTTATCACTCTTGATAACGTGAAACAAAGAAGGTCGCGCACAAGTGTGTGAAGAGGGAAAAAGTTGTGATGACGGCACCGGCTCACTTTCCAATATCCCTTTTAGATACGAAGTTTCTTTTTATTATAAAGTCAGAGAGATTCGTGATGCTACTGCAACAGAGTTACCTGTTTCTAGAGAGGTATTGGTGGCTTTTCACAGAATCTCTCAAGGTCGACTATGCACTTTCTAAGAGCTTCTAATCACAAACAACAGTGCGCCAACTGATATTACAGGCAGTCTATATAAAAGATCTTGTTCAGTTCTGGGGTACTCGGAGACCTTGTTGAACATCGCATATAGTTATTTAAACCAAGGGTTTCTCATTACTCATTCCGCAAGAATTTATCCAATACGTATCTGCCTGAAACCCTGTGAAGAAAATGCACAAAGTTTTTCTCGGCGAATATCATATTAACGTGCCCTAAAAAACTCTACTTGGAAGTGTTCAGTACCTTCAGTAAATCATTTGGATATCCCCGGATGACACTAGTTCTATCTGTGATGGTTTAGAGAAGCAGATGCCTGCTGCTATTATCCGTTAATCATAAGAATAAACCTGATGTAAACATTGCACTATGTATTCTTCCGCGTTTGCTGGAACATCATTGAATTTCAGTTTCACGTTGGACTGCAGCCAAGCTTTCTCGAGTACTGTCAAGTACGATACACAACCACAGGTGGACGCACAAGCGGCCAAAGACACTGCTAGCTAGGGCATAGCCACCTATGGTAAACTAACATACGCAAACAGCGACAAACGTCGGTAAGCCCCTGCATATCAGCAACACTGACTGGCAACTACCAGCTGTTATTAGAGCCGACCAACAGGCCACAGCAGGGACACCGACGAGCTCGCCCACAGACGCACAAACAATCTGCCAACATTCCGTCACACTGTGCTTCCGGTATTGACCTATCGGACACAAGATCGATAACAAACCTAACTGTTGCAGGTTGCTGACGCTGAACGAGGACTCTGCACCAGCACCCAGCGCCAGCCGCCGAGCAGCACAAACGCACGACGTCAAGGTATCGACATGCATGATACCCACTACTAACAAAGCCTATCCTTGCACAACCTATCGCAGGCAGCAAGACAACCGCTACTGCTCTTTCTACCCGACCTAACTTTCGCAGAGGTTTTTTTCCCTTGGCTCTTGCCTTGGCACTTTTTTTCCTCTGCCCTTCAAACCGCTACCCTTCGTCAGATTTCGACCAATCTATCTCCAGATGAGCGCGTATTAATGGTTAATCCTAACCAGACGTACGCAAACATCGCAGTACCCACATCCTGCGACACCTCACTTTAGTGAATACTAACCCTTATGCAGAGATGGCAGTAGACCTTTTGTGTTGGCCATCATGCCGGTGTGGGCGTGGAGGGGCTCCACCTCTATCTAAAAAAAAAAGGTACGATAATAAGGGTACGTTTTGTGCTGAGCGTTACGCGCACATCGACTTAGCGATAATACGGGACAACAGCTTTATCGGCGCATATAACTTGGACAGCATTGGCCGGTCAGCTGGTACAGCTAGCTTGCAGTGACGTGGCCAGCTGCAGTTCACACGTAAAAAGAGACGAGCAGAGGAGCAATACAGCTTCGAATGTTATTTAATTTTTAAGCAGAACGAAATAATAAACTGCAAGTCTCCCACATTCGCTCCTTAGACGACTAGACGAAAACCGAACCACGTTATCGTTTTTAGCTAACGTACTATTGTAATTAAAAACAAGGATGATGAAAATTCTTGACTTAACCACAGGGTAATTTTTCTGCATAAGCTATGTGTAACGTAAGAGGGTATTGAAGGATTTCACCGTATAGTTAAATATTGAAGCCACTGAAGGTATAAGCTACAGGCTGTCGTCTGGTAATCTTTTAGCTCCTTCCTTATTCGAATCCGAGAAATACATTTCAGTTCTGGAAGTATCACCTGCTATGCTGATAACGAGCCTATCGACAACAGAATCCACGAAGCCAACCAGGTGCAGCATTTTCTCTTCTTCTTATATGACGAGACGTGCTATATCCCGGTAACGTTCGGCAGTGACGTGTGAAAAAGCTGCGTGTGTTAGTTGCAGTACGTCTGGCAATCTTGTTACTTCTCTGTCCAAATCCCGCAACTTGGCTCCAGATCAGTTCTGTTGGGTTCATACTGTAATGGTACAGTAGCATATGTAAAAATGTATCATTTGTATGATGTGGTCGATGCTGTCAAAATGATTGTTTTTCATGTTTCTACGATACTCATCTACCTCTATGGTATAAAACAATGGACATAGTCCAAATAAAGAGGATTTGGTTTTTCATTTTTGCCCTAAAAATTAAATTGTTATGTATCCTTAATTTAAACAACTTTTATGAACAGTCGTTCATAAAACATCGATAATTAAGAATTTGTATTTGAAATGGAAATAGGAATTTCGCGTCCAATATGGACTTAGAAACAAGAAGACGGGCATTAGTCATAAAAAAGATGATGAGTTTTATAATTACGAGATCTAGGTATTTCAAATTGAACGAGGAAAAAATTGACACTGAGGAAGAATGAACCACCTCACGATCACAGTCCAATACGCTACCTCCTATACTACACGTTCAATCGAGATTTGTGAGTCAACTGGATTATATACGAAGCTGGGAAAACTTCAAAGCCGACTATCTCCATAAATTTACGAGAAACATTAAGAACAGCCTACTTCTCGGCACTTTTTAACCGTGTTTCACTACGGAACAGAAAGCAGCCTCAAACATTTTCATACTGCGCATTAACAGTGCGACAATCAGAGCACAACGCTGTAGAAGCTGTGACGATTTTTGAAATAAAAACTACGTAGCTAAAGCGTGATTAAGAAAACTGTTGATGGATGTTAATATATTTGAATATCTTAAAATTTCATTTAACGTAACTTAGTAATAAGACATCTAGTACGTAAGTAGGACCTGCTTCCAAGAGCGTAACAACAGCAGTGTACATGTGCTACGGCTTCTAACCAATCATCATGTTCGTGTTTGTTTACTTCAGGTTTATTCTTATGATGAACGGATTATATTGCAAGTGACACATCCGGATTAATTGTTCAAAATCACTTAAGAAAAGCGAAAGCCTCTTATGTACTAAAAGACGCTTCAAGCAGAAAACTCGAAAAGGGTTAGTGAAAGTTGTATCTTTCAATTACATGCAAAACCTTCCTATACCTCAGCTAAGAACTAACGCAATATTTTATGCGAGACAGCTATGGTATTATGTTTTTGGAATTTGCAACCTCGCCAGTGATGAAGTAGTAAAGTTTACATGTCATGACGGAGTTGCCTAGTGAGGGCAGAATGAAATGACCTCTTTATTGTTTCATTACTTGAACAGTAGGCAACATCTGAAGAGAGATTTAGTTTTGATTTACATTTCTTCGCTCTCATGAAAAACCAACATTTTTGACAAGGGTCGTTTTTGTTATAAAGTCTTCAATTTCAAGAACACAACAAAATCCTTGAATATTCGACCCCCAGCAAATACAGTTACTTTACACATAATATTTACTCTGATGAGTAAAATGTTATGACCCCCTACTTAATAGCTTGTTTGTCCGTCTTTGGAATGAAACACAGCACTGATCCTTCAGATCATGGATCCGACAGTTTGTAGGTAGTTTTGTGGTGGTACCTGGCATTAGATGTCTCATCATTTAAGACTGATTATGCCTTTCAGCGTTCAGTCTGGAGCATAGTCCCCCTTATAAAATTCCTCCATGATCCCCTATTCAGTGCTAACATTGGCGCCTCTTCTGATGTTAAGCCTATTACTTCAAAATCATTCTTAACCGAATCCAGGTACCTTCTCCCTGGTCTATCTCGACTCCTCCTACCTTCTACTGCTGAACCCATGAGTCTCTTGGGTAACCTTGCTTCTCCCATGCGTGTAACATCACCCCACCATCTAAACCTATTCACCCTGACTGCTACATCTATAGAGTTCATTCCCAGTTTTTCTTTGATTTCCTCATTGTGGACACCCTCCTGCCATTGTTCCCATCTACAAGTACCCGCAATCATCCTAGCTACTTTCATATCTGTAACCTCAACCTTATTGATAAGGTAACCTGACTCCACCCAGCTTTCGCTCCCGTACAACAAAGCTGGTCGAAAGATTGAACGGTGCACATTACATGTCTACCGGCCGGCCGAAGTGGCCGTGCGGTTAAAGGCGCTGCAGTCTGGAACCGCAAGACCGCTACGGTCGCAGGTTCGAATCCTGCCTCGGGCATGGATGTTTGTGATGTCCTTAGGTTAGTTAGGTTTAACTAGTTCTAAGTTCTAGGGGACTAATGACCTCAGCAGTTGAGTCCCATAGTGCTCAGAGCCATTTGAACCATTTTGAACATGTCTGCCTGCACGTAATTTGCGTAAATGACGGCACCCGCCAGCGACCCAGATAGGTGACACAGGATTTACATCGGGCGAATTTGGTCCTCGAGACATCAATATGAGTTCACTGTAATGCTCTTCAAATCACTGTAGCACAGTTCTGGCTCCGAGACACGGACAACTGTACTGCTGAAAGATGATATCGCCATTGGGGAAGACATAAAGCATGAAGGGATGGAGATGGTTCGCAGCTGTCAGCGTGTCTTCGATTACTGCCACAGGTCTCATGCAAGTGCAGGAAAATGTCTCCTCTAGCATAAAACCGATCTCACTAGCCTGCATCTGTGTCGCGTCGCACGTTTCGAGCCGCCATGCACCTTGATTTAAGCGGTTGTGGAGACGAACATCGGCTTGATATTGCTAAGAGGTGAATCAGTCAAAGAGCCGACACGTTTACAATGATCTATGGTTGAAATCCGATGGTCCTGTGTCCACTGCTGATGTAAGTGACCATGTCGTTGGGTCAACACGTGATCACATAGGGATGGTCTGCTGTGGAACTCCATATTCAACAGTGTACAATGAATGGTGTGCTCCGAAACAACTGTGTGTGCACCAGCATTATGCTCTTTCAGCACAGATCACCATGTAGCCAGCTTTACAGAGCAGGCAAGCCTCCGAACCTCACGTTTTGTGAAGAGTCGTGAACGTTCAATCATTTAGTGCTTAGTGGTAGTTTCACTGTCCTTCTACTTCTTTCTATAGATGTTCATGAAGTAGCACGTGAACATTCGCCCAGCTTCGCCGTTTTTGAGATACTCGTTCACAAGCTTTGCGTAATAATAATCTGTTCTTTGCGAAGCCCCTGATCTCAATGGGTTATCCCATTTTGAGTCCATGTCTTCGCTAGGGTGATCCCCATCCGTCTCTGCTGTGCTTACATACTTTTCATTGCGCGTCACATGCCCGCAATGTCACCAGGCGACGTCCAACAGCGCGGTGGGCAGTGGTCATAACGCTTTGTCCCATCATTGCACATTGGAGTTTATTCCCATAATATTATTACTACATTCTCATTGAAAATGGTTATTTCCACCAAAGTACTGGACACTGTTCTTGTATACTCTCAATATCCTTTTTGATACCCTCACCAAATACTACTCTTTGGAAACTGTTCATTACTTTCTTTATTTCTACACTCTGTGAAGCTGGTTACAGAATCCGTGAGACCCATCGACTCATCGTTATGCTGAACTGCGCAGCTCTGCCAGTGCAGGCTCTGCTGTCTCTTGAAATAGCATGATATTCAAGGAGACGAAGTGCTACCAACATATTATCTATAGGCATTAAGTCGGAAAGCCATCAGAAAATTGTGAGACTGTTTTAGATACTGCGGAAGACAATACTGCTGCTGATTTATTTAGCTCTAACGTTTATCAGCTGTGTCACCAAACTAACGAAAATACTAATATACATGAATTACATCTTAAGATGATCACATTACAAAAAACGTATTTTTTTAAGAAAACGAAATATCAGAAATTGTCACGAATTAGCAAGATAAAATGCACGTTTAGATTCAAAATGGTTTGTGTCTACACTCTGTCCGCTGTCATATTGAACGAGCGTTACAGGATTACCACAAAAGTATGCAAATGTAGCATGCAATAGGTGTAGATACGTAACAAAATCCTGTTAACAAAATATTCAGTGCCACCATCAAGTCAGTACAATTGACAAAAGCAAAGAAAGCGGGCACTAACAAGTATGCAGTTCACATTTCTCACTTTTGGATCTACAGGGTACAAAATCAAGGTAGTATCAAAACTTATGGCGCAGATACTGATTTTCTCTCTAAAAGATAGTGGTTCTTCCACAGAAGACGTAAAAATATGGTCCCCAGCTAGATTAGAACCGAAAACAATGGACTCTTCTACCTGAAGGGTGGACACTTTACCACTAAGTTAGGACACAGCTGCATCAAACAGCGCTCCCATTTTGCCCCACTAACGGTTAACACAAAGAATGCACAATACAAATGCCAAAGTAAGCTGCAGTAGCTGTTGGAAGGAGCTTCCTGCACAGAAAACAGTAAATTTGCTACCTCAGTGTTATCCATTAAGTGAGAATAATTCAGAATATGTATTTAATCTAATTTTAAAGGAAATATCGAGTGATTTTACTAGGATAATTCTTAACCAACTCAGGAAGTAAACTGATAGCACATAGTTGCCAAATATATTCTGCAATGTTGCCAACTCTCCATTAGACTAGTGATAGATAGCTCAGTTGATACGAATCTTGAGCTGGCTGTAGCGACCCACAGCAGCCTACTGTTGTGTGTGTGTGTGTGTGTGTGTGTGTGTGTGTGTGTGTGTGTGTGTGTGTGTTTGTACAGGTACATTTTTACTAACGGCATGGCAGAATCGCAGGACCTAATTTATTTACACTGCGGCTAAATGGCTATCACTGGAAAAGCTTGCCTTTTGAAGATGCAGTGTCGCTGATTGCTAGTGCATTGACTGGGAGAAAAAATTCCTAGTATAGGCCAATGACTTTTATTCACATATCTGTAACTATTATTTGGGACTAAAGTTTAGTTATGAATAATATCCAGATATACCGACTGCTTCTCGAACATCATAAACGGCAGCCAGATAAAGTTATTTCATCAGTTAAAATACTCTCTTCACAAAATGTCATAGGTACAGGTACGACCAGATGCTATTAAAGTTATGAGTCAATAGCATTCGTTTTAATAATTGAGCTTTCCTTATGAATGCTCGCATTGTTACCACCTTTAATACTTAATAACACAAATAAAAAGAGACATTGCACTGTTGATGAATGTTCACCCTTTGTAATCAGACTTCGTGCACTGCGTATAACATATAGAAACAAAACACAAAAGCAAACCGTGGAAGGAAATTTTTCTCAATGATCAAAAAATAGGATTCAAAAAAAGCGAAGATAATTAAACAAGTGATTCATTACAAAGTAAGGTCGATTCCAGTGTCTGATAATATGACAGAAGAAGCAGTTGTGACGAGAATGTGAAACAATGAACAAAAAGTGCTAACAGTAATGTGTCAAATACATCATTCTCAATCAAAATTATCTTCATTCCCTAAAAACCAATGAGTCGAGATGTATTGTCTGCTCGTAATGATCACAATATATATGCTCGTGGTGCATTTTAATAACAGTGAAAAGCACCTGATGAATGAAGACATAGGGGAACCGAAGTAACAAGAAAAGGGTAACCCTAGATGAGCAGAGGACGGAATTACTGTGCAATATGTTTGAGTCGACACATTTTGCTCGTAGTTTGTTTCTCTGTTGTTTCACACAAACAAACCACCTCTGATATCACGATGTTAACATGAGAATGATCGACATGTAATTATTAAAACCAACTGCTGCTTTAAGTAGTACGGCACTTGTGACCAGATCTGACTAGGTGGACAATGCTAATTCTAATGTCTTTTCATATTGGAGACTTTTGAAAAGGCTTGATAATTCTTTCAAGGTAGTCACTGTGAACATCAACTTGTCACTTGAAATATCTGCTCATCGGCTTTGTTTAGCTGAGGAGATGAGAGTTATATAAATAGCGTAAAACGGGAAGGACAGACAAACATTACAAAAGAACAGGCACCACATATATATAATTAATATGCAGATGACCAATGATCCCTTCAGTGTAGATGCACAGCAAGCTCGAACTCTTATGGGAAACGGTGAAATACAGCGAGTAATGAAGATAATGTCCAAACTACATCGGTAGTGTCTTGATGCGTTGAGAATTTGGGTCTGACGGGAGGCGTGCTAGGGTAATCCGTGCAGTTGTATTGATCACTGTGTCTGGACGGCATAGTGCTCGGCGCATCCGCCTAGTAAACAGGAGACCTGGGCTGGAATCCCAGTCCAGCTTAAATTTTCAGCTTTCCCCACTGATATAAATAACTGCTCACTGGCAGTTAATGTCATTAATTCCTTTGTGCGCTGAAAGAAGGTTGCTGCTTTGGTTAATGCACCAAATGTAAACCTGTCATGCTGATGTATTTGGCGCCAAGACACTCCTGAATTCTGTGGATCGCACCAATTGTTTGAGGCTATGTATTCAAAACATTTTTACAGCAATGAGACTGCTGCAACTATTACCCACTGTAATAATGCATCTGTAGTAACTAGATATCCATTTTTTCTAGCATCTGTAGGATCATCGAACACCAACGAATCGATTATTTAATATTTATCCAAAGTTGTTCCTCCCCTTGTCGCTTGTTTCCTCTACTACAACTGCTTTGTACTTGTGTGCCTGTCCACCCATACACATCCCAATACAGAGTAACACTTTCCGAAAATCCAACAGTTAACGGTTTTTGTTTGTACCCAAGAAGCCAGTAGCAAATTTGGTCGTCGATTCCAAGACATAAACCAGTCAATGGAATGGCGTCATACTGTGTACACAACAGGACAAAATCTGGAAAGCTCACAAAAGATACACATCATCAGTTCCTGGACAAAGTTTTGTGATCTTACATGAAAATGGAGCCGTTTCGGTTCAGTAACGACTCATGGGATAGGAAAGGCTTATCCCTTGTTATACAATGGCGTGGTTGTCGATGAAATTGGAATAGCAAAGTGTTCATTAAAGGTAATTTTGTCAATGTGTGCGCCTTACTGTCAAAACTATGACGTAATTTTTACTGACAGGTGAAAAAGTACATTCGCCCTTTACAAAAGTACCCTATTCTCACTGCACAGTAAATGGAAAGTGTAGTGACGTAACAAGACTGTTACGCCACTTGAAGTAGCCGAAAGAAGGCACGCGTACACACACGCCGACGGGCGTGAATTCTGGAACAGGATAACTATTGAATGGTAGCAAGAAAAGTACGTAGCTGCTTTATACTTAACTTTAATGATCCTTGTGATACATCTCTCTTGACTATACAAATGCGACTCGTAAGATACATGCACTGTTACAATTGGCGCCTTGCTAGGTCGTAGCCATGGACTTAGCAGAAGGCTATTCTAACTGTCTCTCGGCAAATGAGAGGAAGGCTTCGTCCGTATTGTCGCTAGCAATGTCGTCCGTACAACTGGGGCGAGTGCAATCTCGTATATCGAGACCTGCCTTGTGGTGGCGCTAGGTCTGCGATTACACAGTGGCGACACGCGGGTCCGACATGTACTAAATGGACCGCGGCCGATTTAATCTACCACCTAGCAAGTGTGGTGTCTGGCGGTGACACCACATTCCTCCCCCGCAAATCGGCGAACGGTCGTGAGATAAGGCTTCCGCCCGCCGTGGGGAGGACCCCATGTTGACGTAGGCGATGAGGTGGGGAGCCTAACAACAGGCGAGGCTGTGCCACCCGCACCCGGCCATTCGGTCCGAGGGGAGCTAGGAAACGCCTGAAAACCTAGTCCAGGGTGCACGTCAACATGCGGTGTATGCGCCCGTAATGAAACAGGAGGGGCCGAAGGGTCGATCTCCATTGCGTCGGGGTAGCCGACGCGCGATGACGTCATGTGGTCCGGAGCGGGCGGGAGTTCCATGGCGGAGGACAGCTGGTCACGGGAAGCGATCGGCGGCGCGTGACCCTGGGAGGCGCTTGGCGGCTGCAGCGAAGCGTCGAATGCGGGCGGCGCCGGCCGGAGTACCGGCGGCGGCGGCGGCGGCGGCGGCAGCTGCGGCGGCGCGTCGCCATGGGGCAAAATGGAAGGCATCGTCGGTAACACCTGGGGATGAGGCGAGCCAGTAGATGGGTCCCCAGGGCGCTGACCGGACGGCACCGTCGCTGAAAGCAGACGGGGAGCGGCAGAACCCGTGCGACGACAGAGGCGCAGCTGATTGAGATGCCGACGCACCTCACCAGAGGCCCCCAAAACCAAATACATCGCGCGGCCGAGGCAGCGAAGAATGCGCCCTGCGAGCCAACGCCGTGAACCTCGATAGGTGCGATAAAATACAACGTCGCCTGGAGCAAAAGCAGGAGTCTGCCGCTGCAAAGGAACCTGATGCGGCGGATGCAGCAAAGACATCAAGGTGCGATGAGGACGACCATGGAGCAACTCAGCCGGCGAGCGACCATCTCGGGGCTGAGAACGATACGAAGACAAAAAGAGCAACAATGCGTCCTCCCGAGAATGCGACTCTTTCAATTTCAACATCTGTGACTTGAAAGTCCGGACCAATCGTTCAGCGGCACCGTTTGACTGAGGCGAAAACGGCGCGGATGTCAGATGGTGAATACCATTGGCCTGGCAGAATGACTGAAATTCTGCGGACATGAATTGTGGGCCATTGTCGGAAACAATAGTCTGCGGAAGACCTTCAATGCAAAAGATAGCAGACAACGCTTGGATGGTGGCGGAGGACGTCGTGGAAGACATCCGGACAACAAAAGGAAAATTACTGAAGGCGTCGACCAGAACCAACCACCGAGCATTCCAGAATGGACCAGCAAAATCAATGTGCAAGCGTTGCCAAGGGGAAGTGGCTTTTGGCCATGCAAAGACTTTCCGCGGCGGTGCGGATTGTTGTTCGGCACACGCCATGCAAGAAGAACACATATTCGTAATCGCAGCATCGATTCCGAACCAAGTACAGTGCTGACGAGCAAGTTGTTTCGTTCGCACTATACCCCAATGTCCTTGGTGAAGAAGCCGTAAAACAGAGGACTGCAACGAATGTGGGACCACGACTCTGGACTGATCATTATCAGAACGCAACAACAAAACACCACGTCGAACAAAAAGTCTCTCCTTGTGAGCAAAAAATCGGCGAACCAACGGATCCTCGATCCGAGACTTTGACAAAGGCCATTGCGTAGCAACAAAACGCAAAACAGGAGCAAGGACAGGGTCAGCAGCTGTGGCTGTAGCTACACGACGAAAATCAATCGGAAACGATTCGACCACTTCATCGGTTTCCGAATCAATGAACATGCAAGCAAGTTCGGAAGAATCGAATGCTTTATCCTCAGCAACAGGCAAACGGGACAACGCATCGGCGTTTCCGTGCTTAGCAGTGGACCGATACAAGATATCGTAGCGGTACTGCGAGAGGAAAATAGACCAGCGAATGAATTTCTGCGCTGTACGTGGAGGTACAGGCTTGTTCGGATGAAAAAGCGACGTCAAAGGTTTGTGGTCTGTGATGATGGTAAAGTGACGACCATACAAGAAATCATGGAACTTAGTAACACCAAACACGAGAGCCAAAGCTTCTTTCTCTATCTGGGAATAATTTCTTTGCGCAGACGAGAGCAATTTGGACGCAAAGGCAATAGGGCGATCATGCGAGCCAACTTTGTGCGCAAGGACAGCACCGATCCCGAAATCCGATGCATCTACCATCAACAAAAGGGGTTTCCGGTGATCGAAAGGCGTGAGGCAAGTATTAGAAAGCAACGCCGATTTCAACTGGCGAACAGCGCGTTCGCATTCCGTCGTCCAGAGAAACGGAACACCTGCACGGCGTACGCGATGAAGCGGAGCTGAAAGAGAAGAGGCATTGCGCACATTCACTCACACCTTGTGATTCTACATTGTTCAATGTTCTTGCGACCTCATGACGCAATGCGGGAGGAACATTGCGCGCTCTGAAAAATGTCGGTTGCGCGTTGACCTTCAGTTCCAAATGTGCTCCATAGTGTTTAGCGCAACCGAAGCCTGGAGCAAAAATTTCTGCAAATTCGTCACATAAGCGAGAAACACTGTCTGAAGGCACAGTCTGATTCACTGATAGGACCTGATTTACAACAGACATGTTAAACAATTGAAATAAATCTAAACCAAACAAGTTCACTGCAGAAGAAGAACGAAGAACGTAAAATGACACAAGCTTTGATTGTCCCTTATATGTTGCAAGAAGAGTGCACTGTCCTAACACAGGAATTGTCTGTCCGGAATACGTAGTTAGCTTAACATTTGCGGCACGCAACGGAGGTTTGCCCAGTTGTTTGTACGTGTCGTGATTGAGCAATGAAACTGCAGCTCCGGTATCGAGCTGGAATGGTATCACTTTGCCTTCAAAGTCTAAGTCCACAAAAAGTTTATTGTCCTGCTGACGACAAGAGCGACTGTTTTGTGCAATTTGAACTGATACTTGTACAGAATCACTTGCTAATTGATGTGATTTCCGGCGACGTCGACGCACAGTTTTTGTGGGACGAATACAGTCACTGTTAGAGAAAGTGGCACTGGACGAATCGGAATTAACTACATGAATGTCCATGGGCGAAGGTCCACGATCCTGAGTGTCCTTGGGTCGATTCCGGCGCGAAGCAAAGGGCCTGGAATGATCGTGATTGTCTGATCGGAGCTTTTTCTGGCAAACACTTTGAACATGTCCTTTCCTATGACAGAAAAAGCAAATAGCTTGGCGTGACGGGCAATGTTCACGCGAATGTCTAGTAGCACACCGCGGGCATGATTTCACTGCATTTGTGGGCTGGCGCGGCACACGTGGCTTAGAGCGCGGCGGCAGCTGCGTTTGTTTGCGCGAGGGCAGTTGACCGGGCCGCGCAGCTCGCCCAGCGGGCCGGTGAATGTTACACACTGCTGGCGAAGTTTCAAAAGATTCCTGAGCACAGTCAAGTGTGTCTTGTCTATCCAAGATGTCTATCACTTGTTGAAGGGAGGGATTAACTAGTTTCAAAATGTGCTCCCGTATGCGAACATCAGAAACGTTCTGTGCAATTGCATCACGTACCATTGTATCTGCATAAGAAAGACCACAGTCACAGTCAAAGGCACAGTCCCTAGTAAGTCCTTGCAATGTTCCTACCCACTCCCTATTAGTTTGACCGGCCGTACGTTTTGTTCGAAAAAACGTATACCGTTTTGCAACCACATTAGCTGTTTCTTTGAAATAGGCATCTAAAGCAGACAAAATTTCCTCGTAGGACAGAGTTGCTACGTCGCGTCGGGGAAACAATTTCACTATCACACGGTAGGTGGACACACCGACACAAGAAAGCAAAAACGGCTGCCGCTCATTACCTTGAATTCTGTAGGCGGCGAGGTGAAACGCAAACTGGCGGGACCATTCCCGCCAAGTCTCGTGGGTTTCATTAAAACTGCGAAACGGTGGTGCAACGGCAGGTTGTGGCTGTGGTACCGGTGAAGCGGCGGCGGCCGCATCGGTTTGAATGGCACGTTGACCCTGGATGAGCTGTCCAAGGGCATCCAATAACGCCTGCGTCTGCTGATTCTGCAAGCGATAAAATTCGGACAGTACATCTGGCGAAGCCATGACACAAATAAATGTAAGCAATCAGAAAGAATCCTTTTTACTCGTCGCCAATCTGTAGTGACGTAACAAGACTGTTACGCCACTTGAAGTAGCCGAAAGAAGGCACGCGTACACACACGCCGACGGGCGTGAATTCTGGAACAGGATAACTATTGAATGGTAGCAAGAAAAGTACGTAGCTGCTTTATACTTAACTTTAATGATCCTTGTGATACATCTCTCTTGACTATACAAATGCGACTCGTAAGATACATGCACTGTTACAATTGGCGCCTTGCTAGGTCGTAGCCATGGACTTAGCAGAAGGCTATTCTAACTGTCTCTCGGCAAATGAGAGGAAGGCTTCATCCGTATTGTCGCTAGCAATGTCGTCCGTACAACTGGGGCGAGTGCAATCTCGTATATCGAGACCTGCCTTGTGGTGGCGCTAGGTCTGCGATCACACAGTGGCGACACGCGGGTCCGACATGTACTAAATGGACCGCGGCCGATTTAATCTACCACCTAGCAAGTGTGGTGTCTGGCGGTGACACCACAGAAAGCACAAATAAAAATGATGAAATTGATAAAACATACCTTGGGTCCATAATGAATTGGAAGCTCAAGCTTTTGAGAAACTGTTTTGATTTCCTTGGTTTCCCGACAAATTATCACAAGATTGCAAAGTATTTAGAACATTAACGATGTTGCTTTTTGTAATGACATTCACATTCAAGAATATGATTGTGGCATATATGTCTTTGCATGTTGTTGATGGTGCTTTGATTTATTATGCTTTGAACGTTTTTATGATAGACATCATCCTACAGAATACACTGGTCCTCTTGAAGCTGTGGGTTTAATACCAGATGTAGTTATATAATTTTTGCAAAGTTGTTCCTTCTCTCCATTTTTGAATTTGTTTCATCCTCTTCCACACATGTTGAGAAAACCAATATATCAACCAAGTAACAAAAACAGAACAGAAACTCAACTAATACTGAGCTGACAAAACACTGCCATGTCTAGGCTGGATTTTAACCGATAAGGCATTCACATCAATTCGAAAAGACCAGTGGGTGTAATAACTGCCGTTTTTGGAATGTCATTTGGCGTCACTGGAATCTGGTGTAGCCCTTTATGCAATATATCACACAAAACGTAGGTGGCATGGGGTATCTATCTGGTGTAGTACAGAAGTTAAGTGATCCGTAACATCTGCTCAGTCTATAAGAACTGTCTTTTTTACGTACTAATGGATCGGTGATGCCCAGTTACTAGCAAAAGGCTAGAGTGCAAAAGTCCGTTTACAATTCGTTTAGCTGCCTGATGTTGATCTGGTGCAAGTCTCGTTGCACTGTCGTTGAATGAGGGACCTTGTAATGTAAGAATGTAACGCTTTCACCCTTGAGCAATATCTCGAATTTTGTCCGTATTTTGTATTGACCAAGTGTTTCCTTTTGCCGACATAATCAGGTAAAAACTTGGTGGTTTGCACTTCACTGGCCTGCGCATTTTGTCTCTTCCTACTTAGTGTGTCGATATGCTGTTGCACCTGAGGTTGAAGCTGCTGCTAGTAATGCTGCTAATCTACTAGTCTCTTGTGTATGCTGTGCTACTGTTCTTAACGATTGCTTGTTGCTTCCAGTATCTCTGAATTTTCTTGACATAGTAATGCTTTCTGCTGTACCACCTCCTGTAATGTGATGTGAGTCCTGGCTGTCTCCTCTTCAGGATCGGCAATAATTTTCGTCAATCGTTTTATTTTATGTGCCCGTACTGTTGTGCCTAAATTGTCCATCTGCCTCTGCACTGAGTGTCCAGTGCTAAGTATAGAGAAAGTTTGTGGTGGCCAAGAAAATGTGCCCCTGTAATTGGCACAGATACATCTGCTATTACAAAATTCCAAAAAATGGTTCAAATGGCTCTGAGCACTATGGGACTTAACATCTGAGGTCATCAGTCCCCTAGAACTTAGAACTACTTAAACCTAACTAACCTGAGGACATCACAGACATCCATGCCCGAGGCAGGATTTGAACCTGCGACCGTAGCGGTCGTGTGGTTCCAGACTGTAGCCGCGCTAGAACCGCTCGGCCACACTGGCCGGCTACAAAATTCCAGTTTAAAGTGTACCGCAGTCGAAAATGTGTGAAGTGACGTTGTGTCGTTAATGGCATGTTCCAAAGTCCATATTTTTTCTGACTGAGTGGGAATATTCCTATGGTACAATGCTTACTGCAGAACTAGCAGTAGTACGTTGTTGCTGATATGTGAAATTTCGAGGGGAAACACATTCACTTGTGGTTGCTCCAAATTCCTTATGAAATCAACATACGTCCTTCGGCAATGAGCCGCCATTATGCGAAGTGTTGATATGCTCTCCACTTGAGGTAAACAACCTTGAGTCAATGACACAAGTGACACCCCTCTCATGATGTCTAATGACTACTGAGGTCGCTGTTATCGAGCACCTGGCAGCAGGTGGCAGCACAATGCCCCTAATATGAAAAACGTATGTTTTGGGGGGGGGGGGGGGGTCCGGATGATATAAACATGCCATTGTGAGCAAACGTCCCGTGGTAGTCCAACCTCGAAAAAAGTTATGAGAAATTCGCGAAGTTGCAGTTACTAGGGTCGAATTACTTATATATACATAAATCTGAACAATCACATTATCACAAGTAATATCAGCATTAACAATTCCAGAGAGCAAGTGCGAGAAACTTCGAAGTTCCACGCCTCGATGCATTTATAAGGGAAAGTCTGCCTGTCGAAAAATCGTTCCCACTTGACTCTGTTATTTCCAACATTAAATGTTATTGCCACTGCAATTGTCACAGGTGTACAAAGTACATATAACTTTGTAAATGTAAAGCATACATTATGCTACATATCTGGTCCTCAAAGGAATAAACACATTAATCAAAACAGGGTCAAGAAACAGATAAAATGCAATAACATCATACACCATTTGACATATTCACTGGGTCGCAACCAATAAACACGTTTCCATTTCTTCGCTAAAATGTGAATACTACAGTATGAGAGCACCAGACACACGGAGCCACACTAACTTGTCACTATGTTCACACTTGTTATAAAAATATTCCGTGACATGCATGGCTCACTCGTTTCGACCACGAGTCCCAATGACAGTCGACAATTGCGCATGGCTGATTTTTATACGTCATTTTGAAGACGCATGAGAGGATATGAGCGTGTGAGTAACGCTATCAGTTTAGCTGGTTCTCCCTTTATGATAACAAAGTCTTGGAACATTGCGCTATTTGCAGCTGTCTCCTCTGGCTGAAACAAAGTCTCTCCAATTTTGAGTGGGCTTTTAAGAACAGCTAAACGACGTTTTCTCTTACCCTCATTACCTATAATATCCTAATTGTCGTCAAACTTAGCCTGATCCTCAGGCACACAGTCCCGAAAGGATTCAGTCTTGTCGGCTCGATTTTTAGCCTTATAAGTATTTCTCGTTTTTTTCTCTTCCTCCCTCCGGCCTTTGGAGATGGTGGTGACACCCCAAATGGCGACCACTCATCGTTCTTATGTGTCTATACCACATTATTATCCAAACGTTCGCAACACAACTAACATCATTAGTAGTTTCCTGTGCATTCTCGACAGTACCTACCTTGATTCTACCTTTTGCAGTTCTAGTCTGCATGTTGCACAAATCAGTGGCACATGTACTTACTTCTGCACCTGGCCCTCAAAACAACAACCATTATCATCCACTTGCTTAGATGCCACTGTTCCTAAATCAGCATCATCCATGTTGCTACTCGAAAAATTGCAGTCAAGATATATAATGCTGGTACTGAAGAACTCATCTCTGATG
This sequence comes from Schistocerca piceifrons, assembly GCF_021461385.2. Taxonomy (NCBI): domain Eukaryota; kingdom Metazoa; phylum Arthropoda; class Insecta; order Orthoptera; family Acrididae; genus Schistocerca; species Schistocerca piceifrons. Next base: position 232,927,219 of record NC_060149.1, on the reverse strand, counting down.
TGCTGAAAGTAGAACTCGCAATAGCTAAAAAATATATGAATGACATCGAATCGTTAATTAATTCTTTGAATGTCGATTTTAATCCTTGTGTGAAAAATGTACGAAGTGAAACCTACAACACTCTCAAAGAAACCGTTAATGAAAGTCAAAGTGCTCCAATATCTGCTATAGTTACGAAAAACTTGTTTGCACCCATCGCACAAGAGAAACACCGACAAATGAAATTATTGAGAGAAGACGAAACAAAACCAGAAGTTTGCATCTTTGCAGACAGCCATGGACGAGATTTAGCCCCTATTCTTATGAATATGCAATCTAAATTTTCCGTTACTGCCACAGTAAAACCCAGGGCCCCTTTCCAGGAAATAATTAAAGATTTAAACCCTCAACCAAACAATGTTTGCGTAATTATTGCTGGAGCTAACGATGTTTATAAAAATGAGTCGAAAAATGCTATCACAGCATTGCGAAATGCACTGGAAAGAATCTTGCCAAGAAAAACAATCATCGTTAGCATCCCACACAGACATGACCTAATAAACAGTTCATGTGTAAATAATGAAATCAAATTCACAAACAGAATGTTTCAAAAGGTATGCAAGGCATTCAAGGACGTGAAGTTTTTGGACAGTAATTCCGAAGAGAGAAACCATTTTACTCGACATGGAATGCATAGGAACCGGCTGGGAAAACGAGTACTCGCTAAAGAACTATTAGCAGAAACATTCAAACTATTTGGAAACACCGCTCCTCCAATCATTCTAAAAGCATCTGTGCCCATTGAAACTGTACCATTGGAAGAAATACAGACAGTGTCATCAAAATATTCCTTCAAACCTAATGGATCAGCTGAAGGGAAGACTTCATATGCAGGAGCACCTGTATGTCAATCAACACAAACAGGTCTTTTATGCAAAAGCAAGACAGCACCAGCAGTTACAACTCAAGTGGGAAACGTTAGTCCACTACCAGCTTGTGAAGTAGCAGCATTTAAGGAGGAAGAACAGTCATCAATAGCAGAATCAGCAACACCAACCCCCACAGGATCAAGTGTAAAAGCTGACAGTGTAGAAACCTCACCAACAGGAGATCCCCCCTCTATGGCAAAAAGGAGCACAGTAGTGACTGCAGGTGTTCCACATAGGATGTGCCTGAGATCAAGAAAGTCCTCAGCTGCAAATGGGGATTTTTTTATGGCACTGGGGCAGAAGGGGGAAGGTTCCAATCAGAATGTAAGTAATGTAGTTAATAACAACAAATGTGCGTGTTATCAGCACAAAAGCTCCCTCTTCCCTGCAGAAAACTATTCCTGTAATACTGGTATGTCAAACCAGTCATGTAATTAAAAATAAGCTCAAAATTTTTCACCAAAATATTCAAAACCTGCTCTGTAAGTTAGACCAATTTATTGTAAATATTGATGAACCAACAGGCGCAAATTGTGGTCATATTCTCTGTCTGACAGAACACCATGTCACTTTTGGTATCGAAATGCTCAATATTCCAAACTGTGTTTTAGCTACCTCGTTTTGTAGAAACCATATGTGCAAAGGTGGGGCAGTTATTTATGTGAAAAACAGCCTGTCTTTAATAGAATAGATATGGAGAAATATTGTGTAGAGAAAGACTTTGAGGCATGTGTCACAGAAATAGTACAAGCTAACAAGGAACTGGTAATAGTAGCAGTATACAGGGCTCCATCTGGTAACTTTAAAGTAGTCATGAAACAATTAGATTCTGTGCTATTGTATCCCACAAGAAAAAATAGGGACATTACAGTGACTGGAGATTTTAATATAGGTTTCCTAGAAAGCTCATCTTCTAAGACAGAGTTTGCAAATTTAATGCATACCTACAACCTTGTCTCCACTGTCAGTTTTCCCACAAGAACTACTGCCACTTCCAGCACTCTAATAGACAATATCTTTATAGATATGAGTAAAACTCATCACATCAAAGTTGAAAAAGTCATAAATGGTCTCTCTGATCATGATGGGCAAATACTCACAATTGACAACTTTAATACAAATCAGAACAAAGCTAGTGCACAGTGGAAAACCATTAGAAACATGAATGAGGAAAATATCCAAAAATTAAAATTATGCATTTGGGAGACTGACTGGAGGTATGTTTATCTTGCAAATGATGTTAATACAAAATATAATTTATTTACTGATGAATTGGCAGGTATATTTGAAAGTGTCTTTCAAAAAAAGGTCTGTAGACTACAGAACAGGCAATCAAGCAAAAAACCATGGCTCACCAAGGGCATAAAAATATCATGCCAAAGAAAAAGAGAACTGTATATAATATCCAGACAATCCAATAATCCCCTCCAGATGAAATATTATAGGACATACTGCAAAATCTTAACTAAAGTCATTAAAAAATCTAAAAGTATGTGCATACAATCTGAAATTAACTGTTCAAATAATAAAATCAGAACGATTTGGAATGTAATAAAGAGGGAAACAGGTACTGCACCATCTGACAATGAAAAAACTGCTGTTCTAAAAATGAATGATTTGAAAATAACTGATAGTAAACAGATAGCACACACATTTAACAACCACTTTCTAAGTGTCACCTCTCAAATAGGTTTCAGTGGTGACCTAAGGGAAGCTGCAGATATTCTGAAACTTAACCTCCCACAATGTTTTAATGATATTAATGTAACACCCATAACTGTTAATGAAATAAAAGAAATTATTCGCTCATTGAAAAGTAAAGGATCTTCAGGTATAGATAACATCTCTAGTAAACTGTTGAAAGCCTGCACTAATGATGTAAGTGTAGTACTTGCTGACATTTGCAACACGTCTATTTATGAGGGAGTTGTTCCAGAGAGAATGAAATATGCCATTGTAAGACATCTTTTCAAGTCTGGCGATGCTACAGATGTCAAAAATTATCGTCCTGTCTCTCTCTTAACAACATTTTCAAAGGTTCTTGAAAAGGCAGTGTATAACAGGATTGTGGCACATCTTGATAAACTTAATATTATTAACCACAGACAATTTGTTTTTCAAAAATGGGTTTCCACAGAGTGTGCCATATATTCACTCACAAATGATGTATTGGAGTCTATTAATAGTAAGAAGTTACCAGTTGGTGTCTTGTGTGATATTTCCAAGGCCTTTGAATGTGTAAACCAAAAAATACTCTTGGAGAAGGCCTATCATTAAGGAATCAAAGGGCCTACAGGTAACTGGCTAAAATCATATCTTGAAGATAGGAAACAAAAGGTGGTTCTAAACGGCTGCGGCAAAGGATCTTCCAGTCTAGTGGATTCTGAATGGGGCAAAATTCAACATGGAGTTCCCCAGGGATCTGTCCTTGGACCCTTGCTGTTTTTAATATATGTTAATGATTTACCCCTGTCCATTAATAAAAATTGTGAATTCACAATGTTTGCTGATGATACAAGCATTGTCGTGGATGGTAAGTCTACTGCTGATCTGGAGACTGGTGTTAATGATATACTCAGAGAAGTTACAGCTTGGTTTTCAATTAATTCTCTTTCAGTTAATATTTAAAAAAACTAATTTTATACAGTTGCACACAAAAAATAAAACTCTAGAAAATATAGTAATTGCTCATGACAACCAGGAATTAGAACAGGTGCAATTCACTAAATTCCTGGGGGTTCACATTGACAGTAGGCTCAACTGGGAACAGCATGTGTCCCTTACTCTAAAAAGGCTTTCATCAGCAACTTTTGCTCTAAGAATCATTACTCATTTTGGGGACATCAACATTTTAAAATCAGCTTACTTTGGGTACTTTCACTCATTAATGAGTTACGGAATAATATTCTGGGGTAATTCACCAGCCTAAAAAAAATCTTAACTGCTCAGAAGAGAGCTGTCAGAATCATGTGTGGGGTTCCTCTACGAACCTCATGTAGAAAACTATTCACACAGTTAGGTATTCTGACCACAACATGTCAGTACATATACTCTCTGATGAATGTAGTTAATAAAGACTATGCTCAGTATGAAACAAATTGTTCATACCTTAACTACAATACTAGAGGTAAAGATGATCTATATGTTGAACTAAAAAATTTATCACTTGTACAGAAGGGAGTAAAGTATGCTGCTATAAAGACTTTTAATGCATTGCCTAATTATATGAAATGTACAAGAGAAAATGAAATGCTGTTCAAAGGTACGTTAAAAAAATACCAGCTTGACCACCCACTGTACTCCCTAGATGAATTATTTTCCAGAAGTAATGCCCTCCCTTAATAATAGATGTATTTAGTCTCTTAGTTATTAGATGGACGATACAATATTATGTTAATGTTATAGTTATAATGTTATATTGTGAATTGCTATACTAGTTAAATGACAGCTTGTACATGAGAAAAAGTGATACTTATTAATATCTGTATCATTGTATTATATTACTATTCTGTAGCATTAATTGTATTTCTACAATTGTATTGACATGTTCCACATCCAGGCGGATCACTCGCATGTACGGATCTATGGAATATGTGTACCAAATAAAAATAAATAAAACACACTCATTTACTTCTATACAGCACACTCTTACTTTGCCTAGCACTTCAGATACTTGGTACTTTGCATTTTCTCAAGTTATTCGAGGTGAGTTAAGCATATTCCTAGTGCTTCCAATTTGCTCTGCACTGCTCTCCTGTAAATGAACTACTCTAGCTGAAAAAATTCTCAGTGTTTCCTTGCAGACAGCTCTCTGTGGAATACTAGCTTGTGCATATGACATAACTGAAAATACTTCTTATGCATGGAAGTTTTACAGCCAAACTGTAACTTAAATTTCAGAATTGTCTGCTATTTTATGTTGATTTTAAAAAGTGACACAAACAAATGGAGCTTCCCTATGACTTAATGTTCTCAGAGGTGCACCACTTGCTTGAGATTTTTCTTTTACATGGATTGTGATTGCTGAAAATTTCAAATCTCATTCGTCATACCAGATGAAATGCTTCATTGTAATTAATGTGATGTAGCAGTTGTGATTACACATTTGTATTTATAATTTTCTTTACATCTTGTGTGTGTGAGTCACATTAAATTGTGAATTCCCACAGAATTATCAGAGTTCTACAATTAACCATCTCTATCTGACTAAAGCCCATGAGTTTACGCCAGCCTTATACATCAGTACATTCCAGATTGCTCCTGACTCTTTGTTCTACATTCAGTATAACATGTTCATTTGATGTGCATTGAAACTGAAGAAAACGTTTAGTTCATCTGACATGTTGTGTAACTTTGCTGACTTACACCCATTACACACCACTAAAAGACTGAAGGATACTAAAATTGTTCTTGTTATCAATTCTGTCGATACATAATCTGACATTTAAGAGTAATAGAAAAAGTTTCTCTTTTAAAAGCCTTCAGTTTTAACATCTATACAGGAAAATGTTATTTATTTTATATAACGCAAATATTTACACATTAGAGAACTGGAGTCTTGTATGACTATGGGCTGCAATAGTATTTTAACATAAAGTTCCAAATACTTTTGCTACAATGGCAGAAGCATATAAATTCTAATGACTCTAACATTTTAGTGAATTTATTAAGAAAAGGAAATGTCTACCAGCTTTTTACTAGTGGTCAACAGTTCAGGCTCCAGAGTTTGAAAGAAAGTGAATTTTATATGCACTGGTATACTGTCCTCGCTGCATGGGGTAGCTGCACAGTCTGAGGTGCCTTGTCACTGTCCGAACAGCTGCCCCCATCGGAGGCTCGAATCCTCCCTCGGGTATGGATGTGTGTGTTATCCTTAGCGTAAGTTAGTTTAATTTAGATTAAGTAGTGCATAAACTTAGGGACCGATGACCTCAGCAGTTTGGTCCCATAAGACCTTACCACAAATTTCCAATACTGTCCTCAAGTTCATTTGAGTATTTGATGGAAAAGAAACAACAACAACATTATTCACATTTGGATTTCGAAATAGTAGGACATTTTCAACTGAATATACTAAATTACAGGTATAAAGCTCTGGAACTTGCATAGACATATTTAGACAAAAACTATGATCCAATATATACTGATAAAAATTGTGACCACTGCCTGATAGAAGATCGAATGTCACCTGGTGGCAATGTGGGCGAGAAAGGCGGAACAGAAACGAATGGGGAATCATTCTAGCAAAGAAACGGACTGTAAATGGGGAAATCCACCGACATAAACCTCACTGACAAAGGGTAGATTGTTATGGCTCAGCGCCTAGGAACAAGTGTCTTGGGTGCTTCTGCCACGAGCATCTATGGAAAGTGGTCAAAGGACAGTGAAACCACGAGAAAGCGACAAGTTAATGAATATTTGCATCTACATCTATGTACATACTCCACAAGCCACCATATGGTGCATGTCAGATGGTACCTTTTATCATTAATAATTATTTCCTTTTCTGTTCCAATCACAAACAGAGCAAGGGAAAAGCGATTGTCTATATGCTTCTGTACGAGAAGTAACTTCACTTATCTTGTCTTCGTGATCCCCATGCGTAATTTACACTGGAGGTAGTAGAATCATTCTGCAGTCAAGTCAAATGCTGATTCTGTAAATTTTCTATGTAGTGTTTCCCGAAATGAATCTTGTCTTCCCTCCAGGGATTCGCATTTCAGTTCACAAAGCATCTCTGTAACACTCATGTGATAATCGAATCTACTGGTAACAAATCTAGCATCACACTTTTCAATTGCTTCGATGTCTTCCTTTAATCTGACCTGACAGGTATTCTAAACACTCGAGCAGCACTGAAAAATGGGTTGCACCAGTGTTCCATATGCGGTCTCCTTTATAGATGAACCATGCTTTCCAAAACTTCTCTCCCGACAAACCAAAGTCGATAATTCACTTTCCCTGTTACTGTCCTCAGTCTTGCTTCATTTCATATCACTTTGCAACGTTACGCCTAGATATTTAATCCACGTGACAGTGTCAAGCAGCGCACTACTAATGCTGTGCTCTAACATTATGGGATTGTTTTTACAACTTATCTATATTAGCTCGCATTTTTCCATATTTAGAGCAAGCTACCATTCATCACACTAACTAGAAATTCTGTCTAAGTGATCTTACATTCTCCTACGGTCACTCAACGGCGACAGAATCCGCCTCACCACGTCACAATCAGAAAACAGCCACTGAGTGCTGCTTGCCCTGTGTGTCAGATCATTTATGAAATAAGAGCAGTCCTATAACACAATAGCAGTCCTATAACACCATATGTCACTCCTTGCTACACCGTTGCCTCTGATGAACACTCACCATTGAGGACAATGTACTGGGTTCTATTACTTAAGATGTCTTTGAGCCACTCAAAAATATTTGAACCTATTCCGTATGCGCCTGCCTTCATAATAGTCTGCATTGGGGCTCTGTGTTAAACGCATTCCAGAAAATGCTTTCTGTCCACACTTTATCATTGACAGTGGAGGCTAAAGGCTTGCTCAGCCTTGAAAAGAGGGTAGACAGGAATCTGTAGCAGATCTGACGATATAGTATAATACTAGTCCAGGCACAAATCTTTCAAAGCACTCTGTTCAGCACACATGGTCGAACATGAGGCCCTGTAGCAGAAGATGCCCATGTTAAGTCGACTTCATCAATTACGAATGCAGTAAGCACATGATCGTCGAGATTAGACCATGCATGATTTCAAACGCATTACCTGATTGGATGAATCACGTTTATTGTTACACCAGGTCTATGATCATGTCAAGGATACACAGTCATCCAAGGAAATGTCTGCTTGAAACATGCAACACGTCATGGACACAGGGCAGTGGGGGCAGTATTATGCTATAATGGACAGTCATTTGAGCTGCCATGTGATCTGTGGTAGTAATCGAAGGGACAAGGGAGCTGTGCGCTACATGAGAATTATTGGGGACAACTTGTGTCCTTCAAGCACAATGTCTTCCCTGACAGTACACCGATCTTCCAGTAGGATAACCGTTGATGTCACAAGGCCATAATCGTGCTACAGTGATTTGAGGAGCATGATAGTGAACTGACGTTTATGTCTTGGTCACCAATTTCGTCTGATCTGAAACCAATGGAAAACGTATGTCACATTTATTTATTTATGTCCTGAATCTTTGAGGTGTACATATACTATATGAGGTATACATATACTATACCCTTGGATGTTGGACAAAATGACATTACATTAATATACTGTTACATTGATTGTATACATAACATTTATAAATTGTTACATTGTTATATTGCTATATTGTTACATTACATTTTTATATTGTTACAACAGAAATTAACTTATTTTTCAAGATACTGTGTTACTGAGTAAAAACAGTTTTCCAAGAGATATGAAGTTACAGTTTTTTTAAAGCTATGGATTTTGCTTATGGCCTTTAAGTTACTTGGCAGCTTATTAAACAAATGTGAACCTGAGTGATATACACCTTTCTTGCACAGTGTGGTATAACAGTGATGTCTGTGTATGTCATTATTTGCATTGTATGGTGTTCATGTACAGATTTATTTTGAATAACTTTATTTCCATTTTTAAGCATGCTTTTTTTAGGTACATGACAACTTCTAGTATATAGATACATGGTAGGGGTAGAATCCCCGGTTCTTTAAAGCATGGTTTGTATGATTTTTTCAGCTGTTAGCATTTTTCATTATCCTCACAAGCTTTTTTCCTTTCTGGAATGTTATTATGCTATGAGAAGAATTTCCTCAGAATATTATGCCATATCTCAATAGGCAGTGTACGCAAGTATAATACACTGCTCTAACCATCTCAGGACTTGTGTTGTTCCGTATAATCCTCATCGCATAAGTCATTTTCGATAGTTTACAATTTAATGACATGATGTGGGAATCCCATTTAAGATTGTCTTGTAAGTAGATGCCAAGAAATTTTGTTTCAGTGACACTGTTAATTCTTTGGTTTTCCATGGACATGTTTGGTTTTAATGGGTTTTTATTTTGTTATGTATGTTTATTCCTCATAAACCGCTCTGGACATTTTCATTTGTGACTTTAGCATTTAAACTTAGAGCCATTTCGTTTTCACCTTCAATTAATATGCTTGTGTCATCTGCAAATAGCACTGGTTTGGTGTGTTGAACGTGTAGGGGGAAGTCTATTATGAAAATTAAGAAGAGAAAGGGGCCTAAAATTGAGCCTTGTGGTACACCGTGGGTTAATGTGGAAGGTTTCGATTGATAAGCTTGGAGTTCGTTTTTTACAATATGTTTTACCTCTGTTATCTGAGAGCAATTTTCTAGGTAGGATTTCAGACACTCGCGTGGCAGGCCTCTTACACCATACCACTCTAACTTTCTTGGGAGAATTTCATGGTCTGTTAAACCAAATGCTTTTGTTAATTCCAGGAAAATCCCCAAAACATTTCTGTGTTATCCACTGAATTTAAAATACGATTTATGAGTCTAAGAGTGGCTGTTTCAGTACTGCACTGAGGCCTTAAGCCATGCTGCCTTTCTGAGATCATATTTTTTTGTTACAGAAATCAGTTAATTGCGACAGAACTAGTTTTTCAATGATTTTTGAAAAACCTAAGAGGAGTGACACAGGCCTATAGTTGACCATCTGCTGCCGCTCGCCCTTTTTGTAAAGGGGTTCAACTTTTGCAGTTTTTAACTGTTGTGGGAAAATACCACTTGATAGTGAAAAATTGCATATGTCTAGCAGTGGTGCGAGTATCTGTTCAGCAGATACTTTTATAATATAATCTGGCACATTGTCATTGGACGAAGGAACATGGATGTATTTGTTAAACTATTTCCAGAAATTTCCTATAATATTTTGTTTGATGTTTTTCCCATTTGTTCCTTCACTAGCTCACCAGCAATATTGGTGTAGTAAGTATTGAAGTGGTTAGCAATTAATTTTAGATCAGTGATCTTGTTGCCTGCCTGTGACAATACAATATTCTTGTGTGTTTCCACCTTTCCAGTAAGTCTCTGTACCGTGTTCCACATTGTCTTAACTTTGTTTGAGGATTCCATAATAAGTTTGTCATTTTCCCTTAATTTTGTTTCCCTTATTACACGACTCAAAGTTAACTTGTATTTTTTTGAAGTAGTGAGCAAATTCAGGGCTGCTATCTGTTTTTGATAGTGCAAAAAGTTCTCTTTCTCTTCTACACGATACTTTGATCCCTGATGTAATCCAAGTTTTGGGTTTGCTGGGGCCTTTACAAATTATTTTCTTTTTTGGAAATGCAATTTCAAAGCAATGCCTGTAAATTTCCATTCAATTATCCAGCTTTTCATCTGTGCTGTAACTGTTGTAGGTTTTATTCCACGAGTGGGTACTTAGCATATGTTTGAAGTGCTCAATATTTTGCATGCTGCATTTTCTCTTGTAGATAACACTTCCATTCCTAGACAAGTCAATACTTCTGCATACGACAAGAAGCTGTGCATTGTGGTCACTGTAGCCAGTATTAAAGTTTTCTGAGGTGTGCATGTTTATGTTTACAAAGATCTGAGCACTAAGTGTAGCACTACTTTTTGTTATGTGTGTAGGGGAGTTTATTTTAGTGCACAGGTTATATTCGTGAATAATATTAAGGAATTTTTCTCTTTGGGAGCTGTGTGTTAAGAGGTCAATATTAAAATCGCCACACAGAACTATAGTTTTGCAAGAATTTTTAAGTTCCCTAGTGCAAGGTCAAGTATTTTAAAGAAAATGTTTACATTGCTGTTGGGTGATCTGTAAACACACATTATTATAGCTTTTCCTGATGTTATTTCAACATCTGAGGCTTCAAAGTGTTTTTCGCTTCCTAACTGATTTACACAGTCTATTATCTTATAGTCTATGTTTTATGTTTTCTTTTACATTAAAGCAGCTTCCTCCAAGCTTTGATATTGATCTGCAAGAGTTGTTTGCCAGAGTGAAACCGGTTATGTTTGAATGCTGTAAATGGTCCTTCTCTAGCCATTGCTCACAAAAACATTAAACTGATACCTTCTTCCAATCATTGCTAAGAAGCACATTTATTTCATCAAGTTTGTTTGGTAGGAACTGTACGTTTTGCTGAACGACTTTTAAAGTGTATGTATAAGTTTGTTCTGTAACACATTCCCCTGAGGAACATGCACTCTTGGTGACCTCTGGTTACATTGTACACTACCAGTGTTTTGTTTGACATGTCATGTTGCCATATGACACACATCATTGGTTGTTTAGAGGTAATATAAACTGTTCCAGCGAGCAGTGGGTCTATAGAAAGCACACGAATTACTACGTAGAGTTAATCACAGACTTGGCTCGTGAAATGGCAGTGTACACAAACGCAGAGATGTCAGATGCCCATTTGATGTATGGATTAGCTGAGGGCAATGGCGGTCGCGCTCAACGTTTGTAGCGGGAGATGTTTCCTGTGTGAAGATGCCGTGACAGGAAAACGTTTAAAGCCATTGTGTGTCGAGTTAGGGTATGTGGGGTAAATGCCTGATACTCGCGACCGGTGGAGGCCTAGACATATGAGGATACTGCAACAGGAGGTAGTAATTCGTCATGAAGTTGACGACGACCCTATTGCCACTACAAGACATGTAGCTGCAGCACTGAATGTTGACCACATGACTGGTGGGTGTTACAAGAGGACCAGGTGTATCCATACTATTTACAGCATGTCCAGGCACTGTCAGAAACTGATTTTTCTGCCTGGTTACTCTTCTACGAATACTTTATTCAACAAAGTGTCAATCTTATTTTTTGTGTAACGGTGGTGTTCACAGATGAGCCGTCGTTTCAACGAAATCAGATTGTAAATTTTCACAGTCGGTACGTATGGGCAGAAGTCAACCCAGATGCAATTGTTGAAAGCTAGTTATCAACACAGATTTTCTGTGAATGTTGGGGCTGGCTTTGTTGGTGAGTGTTTGGTAGGGCCTCACTTTCTTCCACCTAGGCTCAACGGACAAAGCTATCATAATTTGGTAGAGAATATTCTACCCGATTTGTTAGCAGATGTACCTCTAACTGTATGACAAAACAGGTACTTCATGCATGATGGAGCACACCCTCTTTTAGCGTTAATGTCAGTTGGCTTCCAAATTACAGATTCGGTAACAGATGTGTATGAAACCCCAGTACAAGACGTTCGGAGTCTCTGTGCCAGTATTATGGACAGCTGCGAAACCATGCACATACTCCAGGTATACATCAGTGCATCTGAGATTCACTATTATGGCAGAGTGATGCTTGTGTAAATGCCCATGGAAAGCATACTAGTTTGAAAAAGAGTTGGATGTGTATGCTGGTGCATTCTGTTTGTGTATGTTTCCCATGTTTAATGAGTTGGAGAAAATGAGTTGTAATACAGAAACAAAGTTATTCAAGACCCTTTTCATATAACATTACTTCTTCATCTACATGTGGGGAATTTGACCTGCAATTTGTGGCACATATTTTTGTTGCAACCTGTTTACATATATAAAACATAAAGAAAGTAGGAGAGGATATGACAAGAATCGGGAAGGAAGTACTATCCCACCACACACTTTAGTAAATTGGGAAAACTGTGGGAAACTCAAGTCTGGGTGGCCAGACAGGGAATGAACACCACTCTACCCAAACGCGAGCCAACTTCATGAAGAGTGTGAAAGAGGCCTCACTCATTTCATGGTTGGAAGGAAAATTACAAATTCACAATCTACATTGCAACTGCATCATACACGAGAAGTAAATCAATGACATAACTAGGACATGAAATTTTGATATAAAACACCGAAAAAAAATAATAACATTATATAACACTGCTGAAAATTCAATACACAAGAATTTGCTGACATTATATCAGCCATAACTAATGTGGCAGCAGAGCAGGCGCTCTGAGGAGGATATTGCACACCCTTTGAAATGCAGAGATCAGAAAACATATAGCACAAAAGTTCTTTTTCAAACACAAACACAGTATAGATGGTACATCAGTTTACAGAATCAGAAGAACACAATAATAAATGAAGGCCTAGTGTTCCTATAAGCTAACATATTCACCTACAATGTAGAAACACATTTCAACAAGAAATGATTTTAACTCTGTTGTAAGAGCTGTTTCCTTCTGCAATCTCTTTATGTAAGGTGGCAGGCTATTATCAAGATTGACACCAAAGTGGCTCACATGTCTTTGGGTATGAGTTGTTCCAACTTCTATATGGACGAACCCATATTTCTGTGTGTTATGACTAGCGTAATCATGGTTGGTTTGCAGGTCATCAAGTCTAGCTCTTCTCATCAACACACTTTTGTGTATGAACAGGGAGCATACAGTAAGCAAACAGAACTTTTTAAATACAGGCTTCCAGTGAGACCTAGTAGTGCTGTGTGACAAGATTCAAATACCCCTTTCATGCACTGTAAAAATTTCGTTGAATTGATCATCGATTTTACCCCAAAAACTATTCCATGAATTACAAAGGACTCTAAATAGCGAAAATAAGCTACTATAGCTCCATGTGAGATGCAAACTTTAGAAATAATTCTCAAAGCAAAACAAGCATGAGTTTAGTAACATGATCTTTGGAGTTTAACTCTTGATCAACATGTATCCCTAAAAATTTTGTGCATCATGCCAATTTCTACCCAGTACTAGTTGGAGATCTTGATTTTGATTCATCTTTACAAATTGAATATAATTTGTTTTCTTAGCATTATGGTCGGTCTTTTAACACTGAATGCAAGAACTTGAGGACTTGATCGTTTATTATGGACAGAGATTCCTTAACATTGCTTACTATTCCACTAGCTTCAGTTGCAAACAATATGATCTTGGCTGCAGTTTCTGAAATGTGTATATCATTTAAATAAATAAAGAACAAAAGGGGACCTAACATACAAGACTGTGGTACACCTATTTCGACTTTGTTTGTTTCAGATACTAACCTGATTTTATGATTAGAATCAGTAGATGTGAGCTCCCTAACCAGTGATCTATTTTGCAAATATGACTGAAACCACTTGTTTTATATCCAATTTATCCCCCATTGTTTCCAGTTTATCCCAAATAATTTCATGACTAACAGTGCCGAAAGATTTAGAAAGCTCTAAATTAACTCTTACAACAATATTGTTGTTATCCATGTTTCTAGCTGGTCGTCTATGTAAACAATTACCACTCTTTCTATGCTTCTACCCATTCGAAAGACATGGTGATAATTATTCAGAAGACTGTGATCGTTTCAGTTACTTTAGAGAATGCTGAGAGGGGTGAAATGAGTCGATAACTTCCAATCTTATGCCTACTACCACACTTGAGTAAAGGTATCGCTTTCGATATTTTTGCTCTGTTAGGAAACATTCGCTAACTGAATGATGAATTAACAGTTGTGAGCAAAGGGCTCTGCAATTTGTGAAGGAGTACCGATTATGTCACTGGTACATCATCCACAACCACTGACATTTTGCAGTTCTGTCTTTTAATCACTGTTACTACTTCATGTTAACAAGCTGGAACTAACCTCATGCTGTATGCAGGAGTACGATTTCTAAGTTTGTCCTGATTTCAGAAATTTAAGCTAAGTGTGTGGAAAGCATTTGTTAAGCAATCATTTACGTTATCTGGCTGCTCTGTTTTGCCAATTTTGATATTATCAACGTTTGTAAGTGTTAATTCCTGTTCTTCATGTATCTCACCTCTTTCACTTGGTGCAATATCTTGTACAGATTTTGATTTATTGCCCAACATCCTTACTACACTATTGTTTCTAAGTAGTTTTGGCTTTTCAGTTACCTGTGATATATTGGTTATAAGACTTTATCTATTTTATAAAGTGGAGCTCTGGCTCTTTTCATTTGACAAATGAACGTTTTTAAACTAGATTTAGTAATCCAGCATGAATGGACTCTAGTCAGTTCCTTTGGAAAACACATTTCAAATTTGACATGAATGTTTAAAAACAATCGTTAGTACATAAGTGTAAAAAATGTCTAAACAGGACTCATTACTCAGATTAACGACAAAGCTTAAGAAATTTTCTGCAGAAAAATCACTTCTGTTGTTTTAGAAAAAAGTATAGTCATTTCCTTCATGGGTTACTGCTGGCTTTTTAAGGACGAGAGCATTATGATCAGATAGCCTTAAGTCAGCAATAATAATTTCTCTCTCTGTGGTGTCCATATTTGAAAACGTGTTGTTCCATCTGTTATTCTTATGGAAGTTTGGCCACTGGGTTGCAAGTCTTATTTCAGGTGACGCCACACTGGGTGACTTGCATGTCGGTGATGATTAATGATGATGAGGGCAACACAACATCCAGTACACAAGTGGAGAAAATCTGTAACCTGGCCACAAATCTAAACTGGACTCCCTGCCTGGGAGGCAAGAATGTAACAACTAAACTAAGCAGGTGGACTTATAAGAGGAAACTCGTTGACAGTCTGCAGTTAATTAAGAAACAGCTTTCTTGATGAAGAATCATTAACAAGGTTTATATTAAAGTCCCCACAGACATTTATAGCGGTTTTTTCAGTAAACATAATGTCCAGCTGAGGCCCCCGTTTGGTAATGATGGAGTCTACATACCCACTAGGTGCCCTATGTACTGAATTAATTATTATGTAAATCAGTTGCCCATGAAACTGAATGGCAGAAGCTTCAAAATGTTTTTCAGTACTCAATGTTGCTGTCTCACACTTCATTTCCTCTTCCACATTAGATTTATCAATAATACAAACTCTACCACACTTTGTATCCTTCCTAAATATATGACTGGCTAAACAATCATCAGTGTTCCACCGTAAACATACAGCAAGTATTTGCTTCATGAACTGCAACTTCAAGTTCAAGAGATTTAGTTCGCAGACTCTGGATATTATTGCTTAAGGATATAGACTGGTACAGCTGCACTCAAACTTTGCTGTCAAATAGCTGATGTTGTTTTGAGGTGGGGTACCAAAAACTTTTGAGCACTATGGGTTTTTTGCACCTTGTTTGTCTTTCTTTTGGCTGTATTGAAATGCTCTCTGCAGCAGTTACTGGTGTGAGTGGACCGACTGCTACCAGCAAAAGGTATCCTCCTACTATTGCTAGTGTCTGAATGCTAGCTGCCAGAGAAGCCTGCAGTGAAGTGTCTCCCACACTACTGGTGAACTGCCCTCTGCTGCCAATGAAGTATACTCTGGTACTGATGCACGGTCCTCCTCCACTACTGATGAAGGTTCCTCTGCTAATTAGGCAGGGTCGTCCGCTGCCATCTCCAGGATCCTCTGCTGCCAATGTAATGTCTGCTGCTAGAGATGTCCCTGCCTGTCCTGTAGGTGATATGGCCTCTGCTGTGGATGATCTGAGCCCTGCTGCAGGTGTTCTGACATGTGTGTGTGGCCTCACCTCTGCCACAATGGTACAGGATTTCAGAACCCTTAGAATTTAGACTGCCATAGCTTCTTCCCATTTCTATTCCATCGATGTCGTGTTAACGCAAATGGTAAATATGCTGTACACTCCTTATTAAACATAGTGGCATCATTACTTAAATGTTTAGCTCTTTCTTTAATTAATATTATTGAAATGTCACTATATATGAACATGCGAATTCACATTGTAACCATGATATCTGTGTGTAGCGTTCTGGGTTTATTGTCGGTTTGGAGCCTTAGATTCCTGTGCCTTGTAGCTATGTACAATGTGACAAAAAGTGAGTCTTGTCTAATAATTCAGATTGTATTTAATGTGCACTATTTTAACTGAACGTCACCCATTGGGATATTTTGTGATCTCTCAAATGCTTTTGATTGTGTGAATCATGAAATTCTTCTAGATAAGCTTAAGTATTGTGGTATGAGTGGGACAGTGCACAAATGGTTTCATTCCTACTTAACTGGAAGAATGCAGAAGAAAGAGATTAACAGTACAGATAGTCTTCAAAAACCAGCAGAGTCGTCTAACTGGGGAAGTATCAAGAATGGTGTCACACAGGGTTCAGTTTTGGGTCCCATATTGTTCTTAATATATATTAACGACTTGCCACTCTATATTCATGAAGATGCAAAGCTGGTTATTTTTGCTGATGATACAAGTATAGTAATCACACCCAACAAGCAAGAATCAGCTGAGGAAATTGCAAATAATGTCGTTCAGAAAATTATTAAGTGGTTCACTGCAAATGGACTCTCACCAAATTTTGAGAAAACACAGTTTATACAATTCTGTACAGTAAATAGCATTAAAACCATTGATGAATATATACTATGAACGGAATTCTGTTGGTAAGGCAGAATATTCAGAATTTCTGGGTGTGTGCATTGATGAGAAATTGAATAGGGAGAAACACATCGATGATCTGCTGAAACAGTTAGATTCAGCTACTTATGCAATTAGGGTTATTGCAAATTTTGCTGATAGACGTATCAGTAAATTAGCCTACTATGCCTATTTTCATTCATTGCTTTCATATGGCATCATATTTTGGGGCAATTCGTCATTAAGAGAGAAAGTATTCATTGCAGAAAAGTGTGTAATCAGAATAATTGCTGGAGCCCACCCAAGAGCACCTTGCAGACATTTATTTTAGGAACTCGGGATATTCACAGTACCTTCGCAATATATATATTCACTTATGAAATTTATCATTAATATCCCATCCCCATTCAAAAATAACAGTGAAGTGCATAGCTACAACACTAGAAGAAAGGATGATATTCACTTTGTTGGATTAAATCTCACTTTGGCACAGAAAGGGGTGAATTATGCTGCCACAAAGTCTGACAGATAGCCAACCAACATTTAAAAGCTTATTAAAAGAACTTCTGAATGACAACTTCTTCTTCTCAATAGATTAATTCTTATATATGTTGCAGTAACTGTAAAAAAATAATTAGTTATTTTGTGCAAAGAAAACTTTGTTAAAGTGATACGTTCCATATCATTTCGAAATGTCGTATTCGTGATCAATGGAACAAGGATTAATGTATGTATGTATGTTACAGCTTGTTAAGGATTTATCTTCGTCAGTTTAAATGTGTATACATAACATTTCATTTCCCTACTCTTTTCCAACCACCCTTCTTTGTTTGGACGTAATGTCCTCCCTATTTTTCAAAATTCGTACCTCCCATCTTCTCCCCTTTGCATAAATACGTAAAGAGATCGAACCATCACAGAACTTGATTGAATAGTCCAGAGAGTACCGGAATGACGGATTTGATAAATAATGTAGTGCTCCTAAAGAGGATGCGTACAAATAAAAAAAAAAGCTAGTGAAAACTTTCTTAATTTCGATAAGATAATGGTCTGTTTCGTCTTGTAAAGGGATCTAAAACTCTTCTCAAAACTGGGCACTATTTTAGTACCTTAGGTTTTTCTTCTTTGCTGATTTCCACACAGTTGAACTCTCTGTTTGCTGAACATTACTTCGCGGCAAAGATCGTGTCGAGGGCAGGCGACATTTATGTTAGAGCGAGCCGTGATGATGGTATTTCATATCATTGAAATAATGCTATAATTAGTTGCACTTAAACAAGGGATTCGTCGCAGTTGAAGAAATACGTAGGTAAGAAAAGTTAACATTTAATTTTTTTTTGAGGATTTATGTTATGTTAACGTACGTGAAAATCAGGTTTTGGGCTGATCATTGTTGAATACATTCATAAAATGTTAAATGTGAGTAAGGAAACCAGTTCCGTAATAGTATGGTATGTTTTGTACGAACACCTTTAACACATATTTCAAGACTGTGTGTGTAATGTGTGTATGTACGTGCGTGCATTTTGTAATGGCCACCATTACCCGAAGGTTATTTTACATTGCTACTGTTTTTTTTCTTTTTAATGGAACTAAATAAATCTGTGTTTGGGGATCTGGTGGCTAATGGTTTGCATCAAAATAGCTCCGTTCCGAACACTGGAAAAATCCTATTAACAAATCTTCACGGTTTTGTGTTGTAGGCGTAGCTTCGGGTATACGTTGCCTTGACTGTCGCTGGATTTGCAACGTTTGGATGACGCTTTGCTGAATGTAAATACGTAGTATGGCTGCTTTAAATGCAGTTGTTTGTGGTTTTGTATCAGTTTAGTAAGCTGTAGCTTTGAAAGCTCGTTTCCTGTATGCGGGATCTTCGTTTTTCGTAAAACTGTGAAGGAAACTGAAAAAAGTGCGAGTATTATTACTGTTAAAAAATAAGAATGTTACGTGTTCGTCGTACCCATGAAATTCTGTTTGGACGTGGGTTAACTCATTAATGCTTTGTTCCTCTTATTTGTTAGACATTAATTGTCGTTCCTGTCTTGTGTCTTTCACACTCACGAAAATGACGTTGGTCGTGAGTTCTGTAATACCACGAAAAAATTATTTTGCTTTATTTCTTCTTTTCACCGGCGCAGTTGACGCTTGATTACCATATTGTCCAGCATCTATTTAAAGTTGGAAAGACGATGTTTTCTTGTCGTAGCAATAACAGTAATAAAGGAAATTAAAATTTGCATTTATTTATTTATTTATTCACCCATCCTTGATCGTTGTTTGGAGCGGTATTGGATACATCATTATGTATTTAAAATTTCATTCGCTGTGTAAATTACAGTTTGCGCACATATATTATTTTACAATAGACTTACCCATATATGTAAAATAATTAATGAAAACGTAGGCAAAGCCATTTCTTAATATTAATTTTAATTTACAACATATTGGCAACCAATTACAGTTTCTGCTGCAATGAATGACATGATATATGAAGCACAGTCCTGAAGATATTGGTTTAGTACTGCAAAATCTAATTTTTTTGGAATGGTGCCTGGCGTTATAACATTACTTAACACTTTACAATCATGCTCTTTTGAAGCACATTCTTTCTTTGGTTTTTAAACCTGCTAGTGTGTTAATATTTTTTTAAAATGTTTGCTAATCTGTTGTATAGTAAGCACCCTGCTCTAGTAGAAACTTTATTGGCAAGTTGTAGTTTGGTAAAATTGATGCAATAGTCATCTTTTATTCTTGTGCCATAATTGTTTCAATCACTGTTTAGCATTGGTGTATAATTTGTGTTCTAGGAGTGCTGCATTAATTATGTTGTGTGTTCCTGATTGATACGATCGATGCCCAAATCAATCTTTCCCTATGTAGTGATATTACTTGGCATGTAAAAAGAAAAATAAGTTTGTTTAAATATGTCTTAACTGTATCATGTATATGCATAGAAGTTACGGTCATAATTCTATATTCTGTGAATTTAATTTTTTAGGGTTTCACACAATTTAACCAGTAGGCCAAGCTCCAGCTTATAAAAATACACTAGTCAGTTGTAGGGACAGGTTAATGTGCTAAAGTTGATCAAAAGTATGTGAAACTAATAAACATACTGATTTTTTTTCCCCTTTACTTGAATATCATGCTGATGTGTTCTTTACTATTCTTTGCATTGGTTGTTACCTGTTATGATGCTAGGCTTAGATACTGCCTGTTATTATTCATCCTTAGCAATTTTTTCTCCACAGTTACACAGCCCTCTCTTGCACATCACTGCCATAACGATGTTGTCTAGTTTCTGATTATTTGATTGTAGGACTGGCATTTCAGTTGTTCCAGAAAATTGTGGTTTCGTTTTACATTACATCTTGTTTATTGATGACATGTGAAAGGCCATACAGAACCTGATATATAGGTTTCCACCTATCATCACTAGTCTTTAAGAATTGAAATAGCTTATGCTTCTGAAGTCTAATTTTAACTAATTCAAATAGAGGGTCTCTCTCCTCCGAACTACAATTTTGTCACAAGCATATCTGACTTCCTGGGCATAAGCATTTTTTTTTTTTTGTCTCAAAATATGCTATGAATGATTGAGGGTGAGAGGGATTAGTTCTTGGTACTGCATACAGTATCTGCAGAATGAAATGTCCAATGAGCTTTAAGTTACATTATGTCATCATGCTTGTTGGCTAGTTTACTAATCAGGCATAGTATACTGTAAAGCTCGCTGAGAGAACACCCAAATTAAACTATTGCCTCAAAGTTTATCCTAAATTCTCTAATTTAATGACTCTCAACAATTTTTCAGTTATTAGTGATGTGTGATATATTAAGATATTCACAGAGGATCTCTTTTGGGTGACAGAAATGTGAAGCTGGCAAAAAAGGGCAAAAAGTGATTTTCCAATCTAACATCTGTAAAGTTAGTCACATTTACATGCCCATTGTGACAAGGCAGGAATGTGATTTTGAGGATATGGTGCCAACATTCTTCTATGGAAAATGAATGTTTATTCCTTGTATATGTTTTTCCCATATAAATATTCATTGTCCACTACATGAATAATTCCTTCATCATTCTTCCAGCCTTGAAATTTTGACAAGTAGTGGCACTACACATTACCATTAGTGAGGAAGTGGGGGGAGGGGAGAGGGGAATGGAGCAGTTAGAGAGATATGCAACAGGACTGAGTAGCTGTTGTATCCAAAGTTGGCCTAACTTTTTGTGAATGAATGTGAGTAGACTTTAAAATTTATCTTGCAGCTCGATCAAATTTCATTTTTTTGTTGCATTTTTTGCTTTTCTTGTTTGTGAATTACTAAGAAACATCTAACAAACAGATAATCTTTATACTCACTAGCACACTGAACACTGCAATGCTCATTAAGGTGAGAGTTCAGCTCTAGCTTTTATTAGGTGGTCCACACTTACAGACTTATTCTTAAAAAAAAAGATGTGTTTCTCTTACCCTTCTACTTCAGAGCAAATTCATTGGAGGCACATTTAGTTAGGCTACTATCAGATTAATGTTGTTGCTAATTCACCGATGCATATCCATCATAGATTGGTTAACACTGATATCATTATTCATTGTGCCTTCCTTCAGAGTTTCAACATTACTTGGTGGGATGCTGCACCCATATTTGATTGGATTGCATTTCGAATTCATGTTAAGCCATCCTTACATAAGTTTTTTGTGGTTTCCCTAGGTTTCCTATGACAAATGTCATTTTAAAAGGACTCAACTATTTTCATCCTAGATCGAAATGTTTGCTCCATATCTAACGTCCTTATCATCAGTGGTATTTTAAACTCACATTCTTCCTTCTGTTGAGATTGATAGTGGAAAAATTCCCCATGTTTGTCATTTACAGCACCACGGTTTTCTGAGAAGTCGTCTTAGTGAAAATTTATGAAGCATAACGAAAAGAAACTGCCACTTATGTGTATCACAGTAGTATAGATCATTTATTGCTGTCTATAGTTTCCTGTATTTGTATTTCAAATGAAGTTGGTGGATAGTTTTCCATGCTAATTTCTTGTCACCTGCAGGATACTGAGAAGTTTATTCTTGACAGCTTGTGTATCAACATGTCAGTGTAAAACACCATTCTTTAATTTGGATTCACTAAAATGCAATTTCTACTGCAATCATCTCCTATCTTCTCCATTATTTGGGGAAAGAAAATAATGCTGAGACCCAGTTTTTGTAAAGAACAGAGTTTATAACTTTGTGGTATTCTTGAAGTGCTGAATTAATTAATATAGGGTGTTCCAGATTGAGATGATTGATGCCCAAGCAAATCTTTCCCTCTGCAGTGGTATGCCTTGGCATGACCCTCTCTCATAAATATTAAGACAAATAATTTTTTTGTAAATCTATCCCCTAAACGTATCGTATCCCACAGTACATAACAGTTGCTTTATGTTGTGTGTTGTGATAATATCCCCATCATGCAGGCTAAGCGATTGAAACTATTGGGAACAAGCTAGAATTTACGCAGTACAGTCATCAGGTTTTCCACAGGAGTCTGTATATCATTATAAAGTAATTTATATAAAAAAAGTGGAAATGAAGTATTATATTAGAAGAGAGAACCACCCAAGAATATATACTGTAAAATTGAGAGAGAGAATTGCTGCCTAGTACTTTCCTTCAAGGGGTGAGAGCTAGTTAGTTTAATTTTCCATGGGTCATTTGCACAATAATTAGTAATGATGTGGACTGAGTCTTCCGTATTCATATCATTAAGTATTTTCTAAATAGACCTGATCATTGACAACAGTCTTTCTTTTCTTTCCAAAATAATAAAAAGATGACTTAGAGATGGGAGTAACCACCAGCTTTTACAGATTACAATAGCAGATATTATTTCACAGAATAGGAGGAATTAACAAGGTGAAACTTTTTCATTTATTTTCAAATTAAACTTTGTTGTGTGTCACACACATTTTACATCACTGGGTAAATGATAAAAAATTTTGGGTGCAGCATTGTACAACCCTTTCTGTACTAAAGATAGCCTTAATGTGATGTATTGAATGTCATTTTTGTTCTGGTACAGTAATTGTGTATATCATTGCTTCTTTTCAACTGCAGTGTATTATTTACAACAAATTTCATGAGAGAATAACTATATCCTGAAGCAGCAGTCCTTAAACAGATGTCTACAGGATAATCATGGGTGAGCACCACATATTATTCTTACAGCCTGTTTTTCAGCAATGAAGGCATTCTTTCATAAAGATGGCAATATTATGAAAAGGATAGGTTGCTATTCCCCATAGAGAGGAGACGCTGAGCTACAGGCAGGCACAATGAGAAGACCTGCTATATTTTTAAGCTTTTGGCCTAAAGGTGTTCTTCTAAATTAGAAAACACGCACACAGGCACAACTTGCAGGCACATAACTACTGTCTCTGGCCCCTGAGGAAAGTGGGATAGCTCGTGAGAAGTTCAAAAAGGAAGGGTAGGTAACTGTTGCCAACAGGTAGGTCCCTCTTATCCTGGAGTCTGATATACTAACCCTTCATAAATATTTTGGAAATGTAGTATAGTTGTCACATGTTGTTGTTGTTGTTGTTGTTGTTGTTGTTGTTGTGGTCTTCAGTCCTGAGACTGGTTTGATGCAGTTCTCCATGCTACTCTATCCTGAGCTAGCTGCTTCATCCCCCAGTACGTATTGCAGCCTACATCCTTCTGAATCTGCTTAGTGTATTCCTCTCTTGGTCTCCCTGTATGGTTTTTACCCTCCAAGCTGCCCTCCAATACTAAATTGGTGATCCCTTGACGCCTCACAACATGTCCTACCAACCAATCCCTTCTTCTAGTCAAGTTGTGCCAAAAACTCCTCTTCTCACCAATTCTATTCAATACCTCCTCATTAGTTATGTGATCTAACCATCTAATCTTCAGCATTCTTCTGTAGCACCACATTTCGAAAGCTTCTATTCTCTTCTTGTCCATGTTTCACTTCAATACATGGCTACACTCCATACAAATACTTTCAGAAACGACATCCTGACACTTAAATCTATACTCGATGTTAACAAATTTCTCTTCTTCAGAAACGCTTTCCTTGCCATTGCCAGTCAACATTTTATATCCTCTCTACTTCGACCATCATCAGTTATTTTGCTCCCCAAATAGCAAACTCCTTTACTACTTTAAGTGACTCATTTCCTAATCTAATTCCCTCAGCATAACCCAACTTAATTCGACTACATTCCATTATCCTCGTTTTGCTTTTGTTGATGTTCATCTTATATCCTCCTCTCAAGACACTGTCCATTCCATTCAACTGCTCTTCCAAGTCCTTTGCTGTCTCTTACAGAATTACAATGTCATCGGCGAACCTCAGCGTTTTTATTTCTGCTCCATGGACTTTAATACCTACTCAGAATTTTCCTTTTGTTGCTTTTACTGCTCGCTCAATATACAGATTGAATAACAACGGTGAGAGGCTACAACCCTGTCTCACTCCCTTCCCAACCGCTGCTTCCCTTTCATGCCCCTCGACTCTTATAACTGCCATCTGGTTTCTGTACAAATTGTAAATAGCCTTTTGCTCCCTGTATTTTACCCCTGCCACCTTTAGAATTTGAAAGAGAGTATTCCAGTCAACATTGTCAAAAGCTTTCTCTAAGTCCACAAATGCTAGAAATGTAGGTTTGCCTTTCCTTAATCTATTTTCTAAGATAAGTCGTAGGGTCAGAATTGTCTCACGTGTTCCATCATCAGAATCCAAACTAATTTTCGCTGAGGTCGGCTTCTACCAGTTTTTCCAGTCGTCTGTAAAGAATTCGCGTTAGTATTTTGCAGCTGTGACTTATCAAACTGACAGTTTGGTAATTTTCACATCTGTCAACACCCGCTTTCTTTGGGATCAGAATTATTATATTCTTCTTGAAGTCTGAGGGTACTTCGCCTGTCTCATACATCTTGCTCACCAGATGGTAGAGTTTTGTCAGGACTGGCTCTCCCAAGGCTGTCAGTAGTTCCAATGAAATGTTGTCTACTCCCGGGGCCTTGTTTCGACTCAGATCTTTCAGTGCTCTGTCAAACTCTTCACGCAGTATTGTATCTCCTATTTTGTCTTCATCTACATCCTCTTCCATTTCCATAATATTGTCCTCAAGTACATCGCCCTTGTACAGACCCTCTATATACTCCTTCCACCTTTCTGCTTTCCCTTCTTTGCTTAGAACTGGGTTTCCATCTGAGCTCTTGATATTCATACAAGTGGCTCTCTTTTCTCCAAAGGTCTCTTTAATTTTCCTGTAGGCAGTATCTATCATACCCCTAGTGAGATAAGCCTCTACATCCTTACATTTATCCTCTAGCCATCCCTGCTTAGCCATTTTGCACTTCCTGTCGATCTCATTTTTGAGACGTTTGTATTCCCTTTTGCCTGCTTCATTTAGTGCATTTTTATATTTTCTCCTTTCATCAATTAAATTCAATATTTCTTCTGTTACCCAAGGGTTTCTACTAGTCCTCGTCTTTTTACCTACTTGATCCTCGGCTGCCTTCACTACTTCATCCCTCAGAGCTACCCATTCTTCTTCTACTGTATTTCTTTCCTTGCTATCAATTGTTCCCTTATGCTCTCCCTGAAACTCTGTACAACCTCTGGTTCTTTCAGTTTATCCAGGTCCCATCTCCTTAAATTCCCACCTTTTACCAGTTTCTTCAGTTTTAATCTAAAGTTCATAACTAATAGATTGTGGTCAGAGTCCACGTCTGCCCCTGGAAATGTCTTACAATTTAAAACCTGGTTCCTAAATCTCTGTCTTACATTATATAATCTATCTGATACCTACTAGTATCTCCAGGATTCTTCCATGTATACAACCTTCTTTCATGATTCTTGAACCAAGTGTTAGCTATGATTAAGTTATGCTCTGTGCAAAATTCTACCAGACGGCTTCCTCTTTCATTTCTCTCCCCCAATCCATATTTACCCACTATGTTTCCTTCTCTCCCTTATCCTAATCTCGAATTCCAGTCACCCATGACTATTAAATTTTCGTCGCCCTTCACTACCTGAATAATTTCTTTTATCTCGTCATACAGTTCATCAATTTCTTCATCATTTGCAGAGCTAGTTGGCATATAAACTTGTACTACTGTTGTAGGCATGGGCTTCGTGTCTATCTTGGCCACAATAATGCATTCACTATGCTGTTTGTAGTAGCTTACCCGCACTCCTATTTTTTTATTCGTTATTAAACCGACTCCTGCATTACCCCTATTTGATTTTGTATTTATAACCCTGTATTCACCTGACCAAAAGTCTTGTTCCTCCGGCCACCGAACTTCACTAATTCCCACTATATCTAACTTCAACCTATCCATTTCCCTTTTTAAATTTTCTAACCTACCTGCCTGTTAAGGGAACTGACATTCCACACTCCGATCCGTAGAACGCCAGTTTTCTTTCTCCTGATAATGACGTCCTGTTGAGTAGTCCCCGCCCAGAGATCCGAATGGGGGACTATTTTACCTCCGGAATATTTTACCCAAGAGGAAGCCATCATCATTTAATCATACAGTAAAGCTGCATGCCCTCGGGAAAAATGACGGCTGTAGTTTCCCCTTGCTTTCAGCCGTTCGCAGTACCACAACAGCAAGGCCATTTTGGTTAGTGTTACAGGGCCACATCAGTCAATCATCCAGACTGTTGCCCCCGCAACTACTGAAAAGGCTGCTGCCCCTCTTCAGGAACCACACGTTTGTCTGGCCTCTCAACAGATACCCCTCTGTTGTGGTTGCACCTACGATACGGCCATCTGTATCGCTGAGGCACGCAAGCCTCCCCACCAACGGCAAGGTCCATGTTTCATGGGGGTAGGAGTTGTCGTATACCAGGTACAATTCCTACGGTAAAGACAGTTCCATTTCACTGTTACTCAGTTTGAGAAATTTACCAAATTGTTCAGTTCACAGTGCTTTGTTTTATGATATATAAATTGCTCTTCAGACCCAGATACATTTCCATCACCAACCACACATCATCTTAAAAAGTAGAGTGGATTGGAGATTTTTGTAGTCGTTTTAATAATTAATATGTTGGCCTTAATGGGGAACAACTGTTCTTGTTAAACATATCACTCCACTCTGGTTAAGCTAAATAAATAACCATACAAGAAGGAAATCTCTCTCTCTCTCTCTCTCTCTCTCTCTCTCTCTCTCT
Source organism: Schistocerca piceifrons (assembly GCF_021461385.2). Classification (NCBI taxonomy): domain Eukaryota; kingdom Metazoa; phylum Arthropoda; class Insecta; order Orthoptera; family Acrididae; genus Schistocerca; species Schistocerca piceifrons. Next base: position 232,899,823 of record NC_060149.1, on the reverse strand, counting down.
CTCTCTCTCTAACACGCGCTGTTGGCTTTGGCTTGTTGAGGGAGAGGCCAGTGTCTTAATTACGTATTTGGAACACTTTTATGATTCACAGAAAACTGGTTTTGCTTCCTATTTCAAATTAAATAACATGCAATTCACTGTAACAGCAGTGGGTAATCAATTATTTCATGTGATGGAATTCCCTTTGTGATTTCTCCCTGGCAAATTGTTGTTGATGTCACTCTGCAAATTATTTTTTATTTCTGTTCATTCATCCAAGGATCATCTCGCAATGATACAGGGTTTGTCGAGGTAATACAGTGCCAATCAGCAGAGCAAAATACATCACACAGCACGTATAACGTGCTTTAAGAGGATAGGCAGGTAGCATATGGGAATAGGACAGGTGTATGACAGTGGCCTAGTTTAAGGAACCATCATGGCATTTGCCATAGGGATCTAGGAAAACCACATAAAACCCTAATCAGAATGGCTGGACAGAGCAGCTCCATCATCATCAATATGAGGTCAGCATCCTAACAGCTGTATTGCCTCATTTGGCAGACGTAACAGCTTTATACAGCTTCACACATGATCCTTGTGAAAGCGGTAAACCCTAACCTTGTATTGAAATGTGACAAGGCACCATTCATTACTATCCACTACTCTGTGTCCTCTAAGTAATCTTGAATTGTGCAATATGCATTACTTGTGAAGAACATTTTAGCTGCCTTGTTAAACAAATGTGTTTTAGTAATCTTTTCCGCTACCTTTGGCAATTTGTTACACAATTTTATGCCCTGGTTCACTGCTTTGGGTTTTTGGTTGTTTTTCCTGTTTGAATTTAACTCCAAACTAGCTCTTGTTCCATGATTAGGAATAGAACTATTAGTGCAGTATTTATTAATATTTTGTCTGATATGGGCCACAGATTGATGTACACTCTCAATTGGTACAGTAAGGATGCCTAATTTTTTAAGTAGCTCTTTACTCTTTACAGTGGGCCCGACAGCTACTTTCAGTTAAAATTATTATTATTATTATTATTATTATTATTATTATTATGGCCTTTTTTGCAATTGGAAAAACTTGTGTCCTTGTTTTGTGACTTCGATCCCCACAAAAGAATCCCATAGCTAAGAACTGAGTATATGTAGACATAATATGTCACAACATTGGCTGTTACGACCTGACGCTAACACCCCAAAAACATAATATGTTGATGACATTATCTTTGCCAGTATCCTTGTACATACTATAATAGCTGACAATCAATGTCCATCCCTAAAAACTTTGTTGTTTGCTACACAATCTACGTGTTTATTATCCTTAATGTGACAAGAGTTGGTTCCTCTCTTTATGCTCAAATGCATACTGTTTGTTTTCTTTTTGTTGTGCAATAATTTATTACATACTGCCCAATTGTAAACATCATTTAGCATTTCATCCACTTTCTCTAACAGGCATTCTCATGTCTTATCAGTGACTACGATGTTGATGTCATCAGCAAAGAGAACTTTTTTTCCATGTCTTGCTTATGTGGAATGTGATTTATGTATCTTATCTGAATGTTGTTTTACCAAACATTTATCATCAGCAGATGGTTGAACATTCTTCACCTTTTGCATCCTCTTTTTGAAGTGAGACTAAAACCAGTCATTCGCTGTCCCGCTTATACCTAGCTTGCTCAGTAGTATTTTATGGCCAGAGGTGTCAAAAGCCTTGGACAAGTCTAAGAAATTGCCTGTAACACAATCATTGTTTTTGAGAGCATCGGGTACCATCTTCATGAATTCTGCAATGGGTGTTGTTATACTTCTTCTACTTCTGAATCTAAACTGTGCTTCATTAAGGATGGTTTGTTTATTCATATAGTTCATCAGTCTATCTTTCGTGATTGTTTCAGTTATTTTTGAGAATAGTGAAAGTGGCTATTAGTTTCCAGTTCTCTCCGCATTACCTTTCTTTAGCAATGGCTCCACCCATGCTTGCTTTAGTTATTCTGGGAAAAAACTCCTGAACTAAAAGATTCGTTTATTGTGTTTGTTAACGGGTGTTGTATGCACGCCTTCAGAACAGAGACGGGAACCTCATCTATGCCTGCTGACTATTGTTGTGCTGTATTCCTAACTTCAAAATCTGTTGAGGGGAAGCATCATGATTGTGAATGCTGTGGAAGCCTTTGTGGGTGCTAAATGTGTTTTAGAAAGATTTTTCTGCACCGTCTTTGCAATGCCAGAGAAATAATCATTTACAAACATTCCTAATTGCTGCGGACTTCCTGTTATTCTGTCCTCATTTTTGATATGTGTACTATTATCCCTGTGTCTGCCCTCTCCAACTTCATGGTTTATAACCTTCCACACCACTTTGCTTTTATTTACTGAATTACATAATAACTTGTCATTGAATGGTTTTTTCTTTGTTTTTTAAATATAATATATTTTTTAAATACCCGTGATAGTGTTTAAGGATATGTGGGTTATTGCAATGCTCTTGCAAGGAACTAAGAAAATTGAGTGTCTGTGAGAACTTTCTAAAACCTGCAGTTACCCATCTGTTTTCCTATCTGCAGCAGTAGGAATGTCTACTTTTGTAAGTGTCACCTCAAAAATTAATTTAAATAATGTGCAAAATTTAGAGGTCTTAGCATCTACATTGCTTTCCGTATACATTTCATCTCAGGTTAGATTTGCCAGTATATAGAAAAAGTATCTACCTTATGATCTGAGACGATCCTCTTGTAGGCCTGCAGTTTCACAGGTTTCATTGAGCATGAGATTTTCACTCTGCAGTGGAGTGTGCACTGATATGAAACTTCCTGGCAGATTAAAACTGTATGCCGGACAGAGACTCGAACTCGGGACCTTTGCCTTTTGCGGGAAAGTGCTGTACCAACTGAGCTACCCAAACACGACTCATGCCCGGTACTCACAGCTTTACTTCTGCAGGAGAGCTTCTGTAAAGTTTGGAAGGTAGGAGACGTCGATACTGGCAGAAGTGAAGCTGTGAGGACGGGGCGTGAGTTGTGTTTGGGTAGCTCAGTTGGTAGAGCACTTTCCCGCGAAAGGCAAAGGTCCAGAGTTCGAGTCTCGGTCCGGCACACAGTTTTAATATGCCAGGAAGTTTCTTTGAGTATGTTTTTAGCTCTATTATCTGACAGTAATAATTTGAAATGCCATGCTCTCTTATAAATACCTTACAGTTTTCCCTGTCAGTGCCCATAAGTACGTGGTCAAAAATTGAAACTGAACTTTTTAAAATCATCGTTGCAGTGTTTACCATTCTTCTCACACCGAAAGTGTTCAAAATGTTTAGGAAGCTGTTGCTAATTTTGCCCTGATCTTCTGTGTTGACATTCATGTCTCCACATATTGTTATGCTAGTTTTCGTGATTGAGATCCTCTCCAGGATTACTGTTATCTGAGTTTTTTTTTAAAAAAAAAAGCAAGCTTCTTACACCCTATATTGTGTGTTTGTTTGCAAGACAGTAAATTGGATGAAGCAGATATTTCACTAGAAAATTGAGAACACGTATTAGAACACATGCAAATTGCTGTATGGCTGTGGACACTTATTAGAACACTATAGATTAAGGTTTGTTTTCCACTCACAGGCTCTATATGGTAATAATTACTGCAAATGCAATTTATTAGTAGTGTAATGTTATCTTGGCAGCCATTGGGGGAATGGTGTTTACAGGGCTGAATGATATTCCTAGATTCTTTCTTGGAGTTTCCCAAGTATGTTTCGCGTGAGTTATTTTTAGTATATGTTACTTGAAGCTTCTATATATTTCTGCCATGCTGCAGATTTCATGTTAGTCAGACTTGATGAGAATCTATTGAAACTGAGCTGTGTGCCAGTATAGGTCACTGGGTGACCCACTGATAAACTGAAGCCTGGTCTTTGCTCTACCTCGTATTGAAATTACATGACCCATTGCTCAACTAAAGCCTGGTCTTTGCTGTACCTCATATTGAAATTACATGAGCACACATTTATAATTAACTGTGAACAATTTCCCTCCAATACATTGTTTGCTCTATGTTTCAGTATGGCCCTGAATGTGCGATACTAGTATCATTTTCAAATGATAAAAAATGGAGTTACCTGTTGCACTGAATAGTGAATTATTGATATGTGTATTGGGAAAACAAATGGAGCAAATGCAGTGGTGGTTCAGTGTTAGACAGACTACTGGGTTAGAAATAGCTAATGAAACATGGCCAGAAATTAAAAACATAGAAAATTATTTATGGATAAGCTTCTATGAAACAATCTATCCCACTCCCCAATAGTGTAAAGAGTTTGTTACTGACTCATTCATAGTAGATTACAGTGCACTTTGAGGTTTCTCTCAATGGAGAACACTGTACACCTGAGACCTCAGAAAAAAAAATATAATTTCTTCAGGGTATAGAAAGACATTCATTTACTAAAAGGCTCCTGAAAATTATTTTGACTAGATATCTTAGTTTTACAACAGCACTTGTGAGAGTTCTAAACTTTTTACTCATTTGGAGTATTTAAAGCTCTATTTTCATCTTACCACATTCCAAGGAGGATATATTTCAAACTTTGTGCCAGATTAAAACTTGAACTCAGGACCTTCGTCTTTTGCAGGCAAGTGCTCTACTGTCTGAGCTACCCAAGCACGACTCAACCCCCCATCATCGCAGCCTTATTTCTGCCAGTATCTTGTCTCCTACCTTCCAATCTTCACAGAAGCTCTCCTGCAAACCTTGTAGAACTGGCACCCCAGAGAGACAGGATATTGCGGAGACACGGCCTAGCCACAGCCTGGACGATGTTTCCAGAATGAGATTTTTACCTCGCAATATCCTTTCCTCTAGGAGTGCTAGTTGTGCAAGGTTCGCAGTAGAGGTTCTGTGAAGTTTCCAAGGCAGGAGATGAGATACTGGCAGAAATCAGTCTGTGAGGATGGAGCGTGAGTCGTGCTTGGATAGCTCAGACTGTAGAGCACCTGCCTGCAAAAGGCAAAGGTCCCGAGTTTGAGTCTCAGTCCGGTGCACAGTGTTAATCTGCCAGGAAGTTTCATAGCAGCGAACACTCCAGTGCAGAGTGAAAATCTCATTCTGGAAGGATGTATTTCGTGAGACCTCTGTAGCAATATGTATGGGAACCTTTCAAAGTTGTATACCGGGCAGTGATTAGGTGGCTTGTGAAGTACAAGCAGTCATGAACCTGAGTGAGAATTGTATAACTCACAGCTGCCATTTTTAGAATTCCATGTTTCTGTGCCTATTTATTGATGGGATGCAGCCTCTTTCTGAATGTGGAAGTTTTGGCAATGATATGGAAATTTTGCCAATAATGGTATCTCATATACCTTGTACAGCTGTTTTAAAATGTTAGATCTTTTTACACTGTCATGAATCAATAGTCTAATGAGTTGTACAGTATATCAGTGTGTGATGTGATATGATAAAATACAGACAACCAAAGTTAAAATGATGGTGGTTGTAATATTAGATAGCACCTTCTTATGATTGTAATCATAATAGTTTGTTGAGATGAAAGCTGGATTTTCTCTGTGTATTCTGTAAGTGACTATTTTTGTGTTCAGTTAGTATTATTCTTGATTTGAGGCTGCATTTTGTGTTGGACACATCATAGTTCACTTAGAAGAGCTGGGGAATGGGAAGTAGCTAAAAATCTTACTGATGTCAGTAAAAAAAATTATTATGTCTGTGTTAAGATTATGGTCATAACTTCAAAAATAATGAGCATGTCTATAGTGCTATTTAAGAGGTGTCTGGTTGTCCGAATGATGACTACTTGTGACAGCTACACCATTGTAAATCTGATAAATAAATTTGCCTAAAATATCCAGATTAGCCAGTAAAGTTTCAAAGGGATTTTTCTAAGGCATGGCACTCACAAGAGTGAGAAAAGTTGAAAATCTTCCTTTAGGTTTACACTCAGGGAAAACATATTGTATAAATATGACAAACTGTGAAGTTCTGGAAATCTTTCTAACTTGTTCATGGTAAACACAGAAGTAAATCATTCTGAATATTTTTCAAAGTACCATTTCAACTAACTTCTGTTTATATTTCTTTTATTATACATGGGCACAAACAAGTAAGCAAACTAACATCCATTTTTCAGTTACAGATTCCTCCAAATTGACAATTCTGTCATGATTCACTTCCTAAATAACTTAGCTTCTGGCATTGGTCAGTCAAAGTGTATGACGAGGATCTTGTCTTTGAGCAAGATTTAAGTTAAGTTACTTTACCTAAACAACTGCATTGAATTTTCACACCCCTAAACAACTGCATTGAATTTTCACACTTTTAATCACATGCTAGACATTGCACACATGAAAACTTGTGTGTTCCAACTCTGAAACTCTGTTAAGAAAAAAATTTGCTCGTGCAAGTTTTGGTGACTTCACTGACACTAACAACAGTAACTCATGTCCATCATTGTAGATTGGAAAATTGTATCATATGATGTTCCTTTCTACTCGATATTTAACGAATGGTGGTTCATCCTTCGCTGCAACGGGTTAATGAAACCAAATTGAAACATTTGTTCTTGAGAAAATTTGGCACTACATAAAGACTGTAATGTGCTTTTATTTTTTTCTGTACATTATTGGAAAAGCACTCTCATAAAATTTGAAAATGTCTACAGCAGTGCATTGAATTCACCATCAACAATATGTGCTCTATAAAATCTCTCTTTTTATAATGTTTGCTTATTTTTTATTCTATGAAAGAAGTTCTTAGAACAAGTCAGGCCTCCTCTAGAACTTATTATTAGAAAAAAAATCACAATAATAAAATATTGAGCTGTGAATTTTTAATATGAAAATTCAATGCAATAATAAAGAAATTAATGCAGCAAAAGAATTTACTGTTTTCGTAACTATTAATAGTGGGCAAGAAAAGAACACTGTAAGGAGTTGATTTATTCCACGCACTACATTTCAAAATATATCTTCCATCTGTGTGTTTAGGTGAAGTGTTTATATAATTTCTGTTAAAAACACGTGCAGTTGGAAGGTACCTTCTGAAACATTTATTGTTAGCGGTACGAAGGTGTGCTGAGAAGTAATGTCTCAGTTTTTTTTATGTGAAAGCCCTTTAAGGTTATTAAATAAAACAAACTTCATTAACATTCTATATCTTTATTCATCATGTCTACATTTTTAGTTTTCACTGTAGTCATCCTGGCAACAAACACATTTCACCCAATGAGAGACCAGTTTGATGATACCCTCACTGTAGAATGTTTGACTTTGTTGGAACCACGGTCTCACCTCTGCTTGCACTGCTTCATCCCTGCCAAAGTGAAGTCCTCCAAGGTAAGGTTTGGAAACAGATGAAAATCGGATGGGGCCAAGTTGGGACTGAACGGAGGATGACAATGAATCCAAGGCATCCAATTGTTGCAGATGTCGCAGTGCACCTGTGTGGTCTGGCATTGTCATGCTGAAGGAGATAGTGCACCATGTGTGAACAAACTCTTCTGCGGTTAGAAATTCAACTACAGAATGCTGTTTCTCACACACCAACATAGTTATGTTAAACGCCACCATGTTACGCACTATAGTTGCAATTTGTGTCAGTGAAGTGTGAAAGTTGACAGAGTAAGGTGCATGACATGTAATACCTCAACCAAAATTGCAAACAGAATAAAAAATTCAGAGACATTAATTTTCAGCACACACTAGTAAATCAACCCTAGCAAAGGTTGGACATTTTATCATTGCATACTCATGTTGCCATGGTCATCACCATTTCGTGTGAAGATGGACACGTGTCTAAAGAGGAATGTGTCACCCATGGCCATGACTAAGAACTATTGTGGCATTTGCATGGAATAATTTGAAATTTGAATAAACCTTCAAAGATCCAAATCAGGATGGTCAGATCAAGTAAACACATCTGTATTCTCTGTAAATGCACTTCTTTAAATACTTTTTCACACATTAAAATAAGCTGAAATAACCATAATACAGTTAAGTGGACTCAAAGTAGTAATATGTGCACAGTATTATGTAATGCTACATGAGAATTTACCTGTTTCTACAAATCTTATTAGTGTGCTAGGACACAGGAACGTAATTAATAACTTACTTTCTCATAACACAATGAAGCAGGTCTAATGAGTTCCTACAGAGACTAATTTTAGTGGTTTGTAGGAAGTTGAATGGGTAATTCTGTTTCAAATAGCAGGGTTGATCTAATTTCTTGTGTATCTGTGTACTCTTATATCTGCCTTTATGCCATCCATTGTTAAAACCTGTACGTAATGAATTGGTAACCCATTTTTAATGTCTGGAAGAGTGAACACATCCACCTAAGAGGTATAAACGAAAATATTTTCTGCTACTCTCCTGTTATTTTCCAGTTGGGAAATTCAGTGTGGGAGGCAAATGGAATCCAGAAAGAGGATGTTGGATTTATCTCTTCTTATCATAATCATAGCGCTAGGATTCTCACATACAACTACAGTCTAGAAAGTCTGCTCATAAATTTTATAAAGTTAAAATTAAGGGTTGTATAATGATTCTTCTTACAAGCAAAAACCCAAAGACAACCGTCATCAGTTATTTTGATCCCCAAATAGCAGAACTCCTTTACTACTTTAAGTGTCTCATTTCCTGATTTAATTCCTTCAGCATCACCCGACTTAATTTGACTACATTCCATTATCCCTGTTTTGCTTTTGTTGATGTTCATCTTATATCCTCCTTTCAAGACACTGTCCATTCCGTTCAACTGCTCTTCCAAGTCCTTTGCAGGTGCTGACCGAATTACAATGTCACACACACAATAAAAACAAATGTCACACCTAAGAATGTATGGTACAGCCTGCATTTATTTGCTCTCAAAGCAAGCTTCCACAGTTCTCACTCCCTTGCAGTTTTGTTCTAGAAACATGTAAATATGTTAGAGAGAAACAAAAACTTTAACATAAATGAGCGTGATACCAGGCAGCCTCTGTGTGGAGTCAGTAAGGACATCAGCCTGTAAAACCTTTACTACAAATAGTGTTACAGAAACTCCAGATAGGAATATCAACAATTTAGGAAAAGACATTGTTACTTAGTTTAAAAAAGACACATGAAGTGAAGTGGCAGACAGTTACAATTAAGACACTTACATAAAGATTTTGGTCACAGCCTTCATCAGCTAAAGAGAAACACACACCATTCATATGCACAAGCAAGCACACCCTATGCGGGCATGACTGCCAACTCCAGCATTCCGGCCAGAGATGATGGAGTCGGCAGTCTTTTGTGCATAAGATGTGCTAGCTTGTGTGTATGAGTGGTGTGTGTTTCTCTTTTGCTGATAAAGGCTTGTATGTGAGTGTCTTTTTAATTGTGCCTGTATGCAACTTAATGTGTCTTCTTTTTGCTAAGTAGAAATCTGCCTTTTTCTATAATGTTTGTAGAAGTGGACAATGGTCTGCCACAAAAAATAAGTTATTAACCCATTTTCACTTTTTATAAATCTCTAAGACCATTTTTATTAGATAGTGGCTTTTAGTCAGTGACAGAATTTTCAGACCATGTTAAGTGCAGCAGCCCTGAAGCAAGAACATGCAAAAACAGCTAATGCTGCTAAAGCAAGATGTAATAGAAATAATTATGGGAGGGGGAGGTTGGCAAAGCTTATAGGTGACAGCATAGGTGGGGTTGGTGGGATCACTCATGGGAAAATTCCTGCAGTAGTGGGTGTTAGAGCTGCACCTTTTTTAGATTGAAGTCAGCTAATAGGTATTCCTGCTTAAGGGAAGTCTCTCTAACAAGGGAATCACTTTTGACAAAGCTTAGGTATCCGAGTAATGAGGGAATTAGTATATTTCATCAAAATATACAAGGTATTAGAGATAAAGTTAGTGAACTGCTTATAGATGTTGACTCTGAAATTATTGGTATATCTGAACACTTCTTAAATAAGGAGATAATTCAGAGGCTTCCTTTACCAGGATACAGGTTGGCTGGCAGCTTTTTGAGGAGCTCTTTGCTGTGTGGGGGAGTAGCCATGTGTGTGAAAAACGGCATCCCATTTGAGTCAATTGACGTTTCAAAGTACTGCACTGAAAAGGTGTTTGAATGTTGTGCAGGTGTGGTTAAATTTAACGGAGCTAAACTTCTAACTGTTGTTATTTATAGATCCCCAGACTCCGATTTCACAAAAGCTAAAGCTAGAGGAGGTTCTTGGTTCACTTTATAGGAAATACAAAAAGTTAGTTATATGTGGTGACTTCAATATTAATTGTATAAGTGATTGTGCAAGGAAGAGGATGCTGGTAGGCCTCTTTAATTCGTATAATCTTATGCAAACCGTATTCTTTCCAACGAGAGTGCAAGGGAACAGTAGAACAACCATAGACAACATTTTTGTTCATTCCTCATTACTAGAAGGCCATTCTGTTAGCGAAAAGGTGAATGGCTTTTCAGATCATGATGCAAAAATTTTAACTTTAAAAGATTTTTGTGCTGCAACACGTGTTAAATATAGTCATCAGCTGTTCAGGAAAGCTGATCCAGTTGCTGTAGAGACCTTTGTAAACCTTATAAAGGAACAAGAGTGGCAAGATGTTTATAGCGCTGATACAGTAGACTATAAATATAATGCTTTTCTCAAGACTTTTCTCATGCTCTTTGAAAGTTGCTTTCCGCTAGAATGTTTAAAACAGGGTACTAGCACAAACAGGCAGCCTGGGTGGCTGACTAGAGGGATAAGAATATCTTGTAGAACAAAGTGGCAGTTATATCAAAACGTTAGAAACAGTCAAAATCTAAATGCAGCAGCCCATTACAAACAGTATTGTAAGGTGCTTAAAAATGTTATTAGGAAGGCAAAAAGTATGTGGTATGCAGATAGAATAGCTAAGTTTCAGGATAAAATTAAAACCATATGGTCAGTCGTAAAGGAAGTTGCTGGTCTGCAGAGACAGGTCGAGGATATAGAATCAGTGCGTAGTGGGAATGTCCGTATTACTGATAAGTCGCATATATGTACAGTATTTAATAATCACTTTCTGAATATAGCAGGTGAACTAAATAGAAACCTAGTCCCAACAGGGAATCATATAGCGCTCTTAGAAAAAAGTGTTCAGAGACTGTTACCTGAAATGCTCCTCCATGATACTGACAAGAGGGAGATTGAGTTAATAATTAAATCACTAGAGACCAAGAACTCTCACTGATATGACGGGGTGCCTAGCAGAATACTGAATTATTGTTCTATGTATGTTAGCCCAGTTCTCAGGCATATCTGTAACTTTTCCTTTAGGAGTGGTCGGTTTCCTGACCGATTAAAGTACTCGGTAGTCAAGCCACTTTATAAAAAGGGAAACATTGATAATGTTGACAATTTTAGACCTATTTCTATTCCATCGGTGTTTGCTAAAGTTATCGAGAAGGTTGTATATTCAAGGTTACGGGAGCATTTAAATTCACATAATTTGCTGTCAAATGTTCAGCTTGGTTTTAGAAATGGTTTAACAACTGAAAATGCTATATTCTCTTTTCTCTGTAAGGTTTTAGACGGTTTAAATAAAAGGTTGCAAAGGCTAGGTGTTTTCTTTGATTTAACGAAGGCTTTTGACTGTGTTGACCACAAAATATTACTGCAGAAGTTGGACCATTATGGAGTAAGGGGAGTAGCTTACAATTGGTTCGTCTCTTACTTTAAGAACAGAAAGCAGAGGGTAATTCTCTGCAATATTGAGAGTGGTAGTGATGTTCAGTCCCAATGGGGCACTGTTAAGTGGGGCGTTCCCCGAGGGTCGGTGCTGAGGCCACTGCTGTTTCTTATTTATATAAATGATATGCCTTCTAGTATTACAGGTGATTCAAAAATATTTCTGTTTGCTGATGACACCAGCTTGATTGTGAAGGATCTTGTGTGTAATATTGAAACAGTAACAAATAATGTAGTTCATGAAATAAGTTCGTGGCTTATGGAAAATAATTTGATGCTAAATCACAGTAAGACTCAGTTTTTACAGTTTCTAACTCACAATTCAACAAGAACCGATATTTTGATCAGACAGAATAGGCATATTATAAGCGAGACGGAACAGTTCAAGTTCCTAGGCGTTCGGATAGATAGTAAGCTGTTGTGGAAAGCCCATGTCCAGGATCTTGTTCAGAAGCTTAATGCTGCTTTATTTGCCATTAGAACAGTATCTGAAATAAGTGACACTTCAACACGAAAAGTAGTCTACTTCACATATTTTCATATGCTTATGTCGCATGGTATTATTTTTTGGGGTAATTCTTCTGATTCAAAAAGGGTATTTTTGGCTCAGAAACAGGCTGTTCGAGCTATATGTGGTGTAAGTTCGAGAACCTCTTGTCGACCTCTATTCAAAAATCTGGGAATTCTGACATTGCCCTCACAGTATATATTTTCTTTAATGTCGTTTGTTGTTAGCAATATTAGCGTATTTCCAAGAGTTAGCAACTTTCACTCAGTTAATACTAGGCAGAAATCAAATCTGCATGTAGAATGCACTTCCTTGACTCTTGTGCAGAAAGGAGTGCAGTATTCTGCTGCATCCATTTTCAATAAGCTACCACAAGAACTCAAAAATCTTAGCAGTAGCCCAAACTCTTTTAAGTCTAAACTGAAGAGTTTCCTCATGGCTCACTCCTTCTATTCTGTCGAGGAGCTCCTGGAAGAGCTAAAAAATTAAGCAAATTCCAGTGCTACATTGTTGATTTTCTTCATTGTTCACGGAACAATAAATAAATAAATAATACAATGTATTCTGATTTCTGATGTTACTTAACGTGCGTGCGTGTGTGTGTGTGTGTGTGTGTGTGTGTGTGTGTGTGTGTGTGTGTGTGTGTGTGTGTGGGGGGGGGGGGGGGTGGCATGTGCACGCTAGTGTGCATGCTCTTGATCAAATGACATCCCACGATCTGTAAACATTTACTGGATTAATAAAGAATTTTAATTTGTACCGGCAAGAATATGCAATGGCAGCATTTATATACAAAGAAACATAATTCACATCTGTGTGGCTTGCAGCTGTAGCATTGTGGATCATATCAGATCAGTAGATTGTAGCTATTCATGTAGATAACTTTGGCTGATGGCATGATATAATTTTCCTGCTAAAATCAGAGATTCATTTACTTGAGCAACAGTTCCGTGGTATCAAAAGGTCGTTGATGGCACTAGTAAACTGTGCTGTGTATCCAGCAGAATTTGGTATGTTGTATGTTTTAAAGTTACTGTTGAATGTCTTCTTCCATCTGCTGAAGTGTCCATAGCATATTTATGATGGTTAATGGGTACTGTGAAGAGACTTTAATATCTGGAGGTGTATAAAGACAGCAGCCTACTTCTCTTTAGGTATCCCATCAGTGTGGCTTTTCACCAGTTACAAAGTGCAGTGATCCTTTGTAGGAGGACTGGACACATGGTCAGGATGCATATGTTCAAATTCCAGTCAGACTGACCTGTTGCATGTTGTCTGTGTTTGCTCTTACCAGTGCAGGTTAAGTCTGGGACCCTGGGTCAGAGAAAGTATAGTACAAGAAATCTTATACATCAGATTTTATTTTAAACAAGCCATTTACTAATTTTTATATGATTTGTTTACATTCATAGGTCTAAACAGGAATGTACTGTCAGCTGCTCAGTAGTTTACCCTGGCAGTGTCTTTATGAGTTGACTTCCAGATGAAATTACTGTCTTTGACAAAGGAATCTCTACAATCCTAAAGGAGCAGATGATGTGCATTTGTTGGAATAATTTACTCATTTGCTGTGATGCCTTGGGTGATATATAGATCATTCAGCAAATGTACCCAGTAAACAAAGGAGTTAACACATACAAGACACCTTTCACTTAGTACAGTAGCAAGGGAGTGAAGTATTATTCGTCTGGGTGTCAGGCCGTGCAGGAATCCATGGAAATGAGCAAGCTTACATGGCAGCAAGGGGTGATGGCAAGTAATCAATGTACTATCCCATGCTGTCCCCTTGGCTGCTGTTACCCATTGAGTAGAAGAGTTAGGTGTCAAAAGGAGACTGAGTGGTTGGCAGTAAAAAGTACAAATTAAGCCTGATAAAGCCAACAATTTTGCCATGATGAACATCGTTGCAGTCACACAGGTAGAAATTAGTGGCCTTAACATGACTGAGAATAGGGCACTGTACTCTGACACAAAGGCAACTCCAGGAGGACCCACCAGGGTGCATTGCTTGTTGTGTACCAGTGGTGCTATGTCACATTTTCCTTGATTGCACTTTATATTCTGAAAAAAGGGCAGCAGTTTGTCTTGATAATGATTTGTCCACTTAAATACAATGAGATGAGTGTGGAAAAGGGTTTAAGGTCTTGCATGTTGTGTAGATTCCTGTCCAAATTACTGAGTAGATTATTTTAATGTATCTGGTTCATCCTTTTAGAGTTAGTGATCAAAGAAGCAACAATTATCTGACAATAGTTTGCAATTTTTCCTATATGACCATTTTGTGCCACACTTTCTGTCTATATGATCAGACTAATCCCAGGAACCACTGTACAAGATTTGACCCGGTTTTGATCCATGTTGAGCTTGGTGGTCTATCTGACCTAGCTTTCACATTTCAACAATGTAGAGGTGTGCTAGGAATGAAATGTAGATTAGGCTCCTTTCCACAGTAGGATACCTAGCCAGGGACATGCAGGTTTCTGAAGTGATGTTAAATTTGAAGCTCCTACTGCGCTATATGCACATTAGATACCCGTGCAGATGCCTATAAATGAAGTTACTGTTACACCCAGACAACTCATCCATGGTGTCCCTCCTAAGAGTCGTCATGTAAATTTTCTGCTGTTTTTCAGCAGACATTTGCAATTTTGTTTTTGCAGTGTGTAGCTGGAGTCAGCCAAAGCAAATACTGCTCATCACATCTTTCATACAACTCCCTGCATCAATGAAAGCATTGGTTTGTTTCCCTGTTACAAACAAAATTATGTTTAAAGTGAAATTTTACATGCATGTTCAATAGAGTGGTCCCAAATTAGTGTAGCGCAGTACTTGTTTTATCAATTTGTATTGACAGAAACATTAAAAAATGATGAATAACCAGTACTCCGGCAATGGGGATACACTACACATGGCCTGCACCTGAATAGGATGGGGAAAATATGTTAGCTTCTGTATTACCAGAAACTGTAAGGGGGTCCACAGTCACACAAGGAGTGATACCTGTGGTTAATGGGTCCAGGCAGACAGGTTTTTTAGGTTAAAGCCAAAGTCCAGACAGATGACAATCAAGATAAATAGAATAAAAGAAACTTCATGTACAGTAAATAGGGGTAAAGCTAAGGGCAGTATCAACTTATTTCATCAAAATATCAGGGCAATAAAACATAAAGCCGGCCAGAGTGGCCGAGCAGTTCTAGGCACTACAGTCTGGAACCACTCGACCACTGGTTCGAATCCTGCCTTGGGCATGGATGTGTGTGATGTCCTTAGATTAGTTAGGTTTAAGTAGTTCTAAGATCTAGGGGACTGATGAACTCAGATGTTAAGTCCCATAGTGCTCAGAGCCATTTGAACCGTTTAAAACATAAAGTAGATGAGCTATTAGTGTGTTTAGATGACCTCAAAAATAAGAGTGATATTGATATACTCTTGTCTGTCTGGACACCATGTAACTGTGGGCATGGATAGTGTCAATATAAGTGGGTATAATTTGGCATCTTACACTTATAGATCTAGGCTGGATAAAGGAGGAGTTGCCATTTTCATAAAACAAGGGTATAAATGCAAAACTGTATAAGTAAGCAAATTTTGTGTTGATCGGCACTTTGAGGTTTGGGCATGTGAACTTCTGCTAGATAATGTAGTACTGATATTAGCAACAGTGTATAGGTCCCCATTAGGAGACTGGGAGCTGCTCATAAAAAAAGTGTGACTCCCTATTATGCTGTCTGTCAGACAAAAAGAAATTATTAATCTCTGGTGATTTCAGTGTAAACTTTCTAAGTAACAGGGTGTATACGACCCGGGACTACCGGGAGATCCAGGAAAAACCCGGGAATTTTTTCATCCGGGAGAGAATAAGGATAAACCCGGGAATTTTTCATTGTTTTGGCTTTTGTTTTCAGTTAAATTTTTGTGATTTTGACGGGTAAGAACCAATACTCTAACAAAGGATATTACTGTATCCCGCTTCTGCAGTATTATATTGCAGCAACAAAACATGAACGGGAGAAAAAAAAACCGAAAATAAAGCTTAAGTCGCAAAAGAAATACGCCATATAAAACACAGTGCTCATACAAGCGTTTGCCAACTGCAAAGTGTGTCAAAGGCTTTGGGAAGACTATGCAATTCTTCCTAACAACAAATTGTCTCCGATGAGCGTGACGTCACAAGTGTTTACTTTAGATTTGTTTGAGCAGTTGCGGACTGGCCCTTGTGCGTGTGCAGTTTAGTCACGTATGAGAAGAACCAGTCCCCGCTTCTCGCTACAGACGTGTGGCTGGGCACTACTATCTAATATTGCTCCGGTTCGGAAATATCGGAGATCCGGGGCTGATTCACAGAGCGGTCTGAGTTCTAGTGGGGAGTCTCCACGTGACCCGTGTTTACGTTTAGTGATTTTGCTGTTTCCTCTTCATTTATTGCTCTCACATTAAACGAAAACAAAACGGATATCTATGGCCATGAGCTATCAAATGAATTAAAATACGTTCTCGTAATTACGGAAGGCTAAAATGTGTTATTAGTTTCAGGTTTTATCTCCACCTTTCTGACAGTCAGGCATTAATCGCCTTGCAGAACAATGAAGTTATTTTTGTCGGTTTGCTAAATAAATTTGGCTTTCATTAATCTTTTCCGCTGGGGCAGTCAATTTATTTGAAACGAAGTGTTTAAATCCATACTATGGGCTAGTTTCAACTGTTCGCTGCATTTCAAAAGTGCATGTTTTCATCTTCTAGCACGTATGGCATTATGCCATAATAAAGAACCAAACATGAGATAATACAGTACCGGTACTCAAGATAATTTACGTCCAAATCTGGACATACGAATGTGCACTTTAAGCCGAATTATGCATTGTAGTATGGTTCACGAAATTCCGATGTTCTTGGAGTATCCTGATGTTTTGTTTCTTTTATGACACAGTGTAAGATCTTTTAATGTTTTACACTTACGAGCATACGGGCTTCGTGCATCATCGTAGATGCGCAAGCGCGGTGACGCCTGTTTCTGGCACTCTCTGGCAACTACTGAAACGAACCTATTTCTAACAGGTCACGGGAAAATATTTCGAATGGTTGTTACTTTCAAAGTAAATGTCCTTTTATGCAAGATGAATTATGTGCGAGAATGTACGATGCATTTTTTAAATCACAGAGCGTTTGACTCTCATTTAAAAATCAAGTCTTTGAGGACATACATTTAGAAAAATTTCGAGCTCAGAAGATCATACATTTATGTTTTTATTAAAAATTTTACTGACGCATTTGTGTGTTGTACCTTAAAGTGTAACACGCGCAAAAAAAATCAACATTATATGTGAAAGCTTAGCTGCTCTTGCAGCTTACTAACCTCAGAGACCAATATTGTATGTGAAAGCTTTGCTTTTCTTGTAGTAACGCTGTGTATGTTAATTTAAACCATTAACTTTTCCTATTTGTGTGTACGCGCTACTTAACACTGATTTTGCTATTGGCTGACTATATCACATATCCTACGCTAGAAGAACCGCTGTCATCGGCTGGTGAGATCCCGTGACGAGCTAGGACTGGCTACAAAAGCGCATTGCAATCTTGATTTCAATGCTTCGGAAAGTAACATGCGGCGTTTGGTGGAATTTAAATTTACACTTTTGTAATATGCAGCGTACATGTTGCTGCACATCAAAGATCTTTCCAAAACGTGTTTTTTTTCTATAACCATTCAAAAGATTGATAATTTTTACAGTTCTGAGGAAAAGTATACTGTCACTTGACAGGGAAAAAGTGTATTTTCACCTGAGAGAAAGTGTAATTTTTTTTCTTGTCCACGTATACACCCTGAAGTAATTCTGATAGGAAACGTGAACTAGAAGTGTATATATAACTATAACTTAGAATCAGTGATCAGTTCCCCTACACATATAGCTCAAGACAGTAGCACACTAGTAGATAATGTATTTGTACAGAAAGAGGATGTAAAACAAACACATGCTTTTCCTGTGGTAAATGGATTGTCAGACCATGATTCACAACTGATTAATTTACAAAACCTGACAAGGTTTACAGTTCGGAAACCATTAAGTGTGAGGTCGCTCAACCCGGTATCTATAGAGCACTTCAGAGAGAGCTTAAGAAATGTTAATTGGGGAGATGTATATAATGAGCCAAATGTTAATGATGAATGCAACATATTTCTTGATCAATTTATATTTCGTTTTTGAACATTTTTTCCCCAAAGAAAATTACTAAATGTAACACCATACGCTTTTCAAAGAAACCTTGGATTACTACAGGCATTAAAGTGTCTTCAGAAAGAAAAAGAAAACTGTATGAGACAGCAAGAACTAGTAAAGATCCAGAAGTAGTTTTACACTGTAAAATTATTGTAACATACTGAGAAAAGTTGTAAGGAAATCAAGAAGTATGTATGTTAGAGAAGAAATTAACAACTCCAGCAATAAAATCAAATTAATATGGAATGTTGTTAGAAGAGAGACAGGAAAAGTAATCACTGGGGTGGGATGTGTTACTTCACTTCTGGAAGGTGTTAAATACAGTTCCACGCTATTGCCTGATAAACAAAGTAAGAGCCTACGGAATATCAGACCAGCTGTGTGGCTGGATTGAAGAGTTTTTAGCAAACAGAACACAGCATGTTGTTCTCAATGGAGAGACATCTACAGACGTTAAAGTAACCTCTGGCGTGCCACAGGGGTGTGTTGTGGGACCATTGCTTTTCACAATATATATATACACTCCTGGAAATGGAAAAAAGAACACATTGACACCGGTGTGTCAGACCCACCATACTTGCTCCGGACACTGCGAGAGGGCTGTACAAGCAATGATCACACGCACGGCACAGCGGACACACCAGGAACCGCGGTGTTGGCCGTCGAATGGCACTAGCTGCGCAGCATTTGTGCACCGCCGCCGTCAGTGTCAGCCAGTTTGCCGTGGCATACGGAGCTCCATCACAGTCTTTAACACTGGTAGCATGCCGCGACAGCATGGCCGTGAACCGTATGTGCAGTTGACGGACTTTGAGCGAGGGCGTATAGTGGGCATGCGGGAGGCCGGGTGGACGTACCGCCGAATTGCTCAACACGTGGGGCATGAGGTCTCCACAGTACATCGATGTTGTCGCCAGTGGTCGGCGGAAGGTGCACGTGCCCGTCGACCTGGGACCGGACCGCAGCGACGCACGGATGCACGCCAAGACCGTAGGATCCTACGCAGTGCCATAGGGGACCGCACCGCCACTTCCCAGCAAATTAGGGACACTGTTGCTCCTGGGGTATTGGCGAGGACCATTCGCAACCGTCTCCATGAAGCTGGGCTACGGTCCCGCACACCGTTAGGCCGTCTTCCGCTCACGCCCCAACATCATGCAGCCCGCCTCCAGTGGTGTGGCGACAGGCGTGAATGGAGGGACGAATGAAGACGTGTCGTCTTCAGCGATGAGAGTCGCTTCTGCCTTGGTGCCAATGATGGTCGTATGCGTGTTTGGCGCCGTGCAGGTGAGCGCCACAATCAGGACTGCATACGACCGAGGCACACAGGGCCAACACCCGGCATCATGGTGTGGGGAGCGATCTCCTACACTGGCCGTACACCACTGGTGATCGTCGAGGGGACACTGAATAGTGCACGGTACATCCAAACCGTCATCGAACCCATTGTTCTACCATTCCTAGACCGGCAAGGGAACTTGCTGTTCCAACAGGACAATGCACGTCCGCATGTATCCCGTGCCACCCAACGTGCTCTAGAAGGTGTAAGTCAACTACCCTGGCCAGCAAGATCTCCGGATCTGTCCCCCATTGAGCATGTTTGGGACTGGATGAAGCGTCGTCTCACGCGGTCTGCACGTCCAGCACGAACGCTGGTCCAACTGAGGCGCCAGGTGGAAATGGCATGGCAAGCCGTTCCACAGGACTACATCCAGCATCTCTACGATCGTCTCCATGGGAGAATAGCAGCCTGCATTGCTGCGAAAGGTGGATATACACTGTACTAGTGCCGACATTGTGCATGCTCTGTTGCCTGTGTCTATGTGCCTGTGGTTCTGTCAGTGTGATCATGTGATGTATCTGACCCCAGGAATGTGTCAATAAAGTTTCCCCTTCCTGGGACAGTGAATTCACGGTGTTCTTATTTCAATTTCCAGGAGTGTAAATGACCGAATAGATAGTGTCGGAAGTTCCATGCGGCTTTTCACAGATGATGCTGCAGTGTACAGAGAAGTTGCAGCATTAGAAAATTGCAGCAAAATGCAGGAAGATCTGCAGTGGATAGGCACATGGTGCAGGTAGTGGCAACTGAACCTTAACATAGACAAATGTAATGAATTGTGAATACGTAGAAAGAAGGGTCATTTATTGTATGATTATATGATAGCAGAACAAACAATGGTAGCAGTTACTTCTGTAAAATATCTAGGAGTATGCGTACAGAACAATTTGAAGTGGAATGATCATATAAAATTAATTGTTTGTAAGGCGGGTGCCAGGTTTAGATTCATTGGGAGAGTCCTTAGAAAATGTAGTCCATGAACAAAGGAGGTGGCTTACAGAACACTCGTTCGACCTATACTTGAGTATTGCTCATCAGTGTGGGATCCGTACCAGGTTGGGTTGACAGAGGAGATAGAGAAGATCCAAAGAAGAGTGGCGTGTTTCGTCACAGGGTTATTTGGTAAGCGTGATAGTGTTACGGAGATTTTTAGCAAACTCAAGTGCAGACAAGAGAGGCGCTCTGCATCGCGGTGTAGCTTGCTGTCCAGATTTCGAGAGGGTGCATTTCTGGATGAGGTATCGAATATATTGCTTCCCCCTACTTATACCTCCTGAGGAGATCACGAATGTAAAATTAGAGAGATTCCAGTGCAGGCTTCCAGCAGTCGTTCTTCACACGAACCATATGCGACTGGAACAGGAAAGGGAGGCAATGACAATGGCATGTAAAGTGCCCTCCACCACACACTGTTGTGTGGCTTGCAGAGTACAAATGTAGATGTAGATGTGGAGTACAAACGTAGCTGTAGATGTACTATTAAAGAGAACGAGACCATCCTAACCAACAGTTCACAAGTAGCTAATGTATTTAACAACCATTTCTTAAGTGTAGGGGAAAAAATTGGTGGGTGAGAACAGTTCAAAAGAAAAAGCCGGGTAATACATGGAAGGGTCTGTTCTGAAAAAATTTTGGCAGATTTTCACCTAACATCCCCTTGTGAAATAAGTAAAATTATTAAATCTTTGAAAAATAAATGTTCTGTTATAATAGATGACATCTCTAATAAGATACGAAAACAATGTAAAGCAAATACAGCTGATGTCACATATGTAATGCATCACTAACTCAAGGTATTTTACCAGACAGGTTAAAATACGCCATTGTCAGGCCTCTCTACAAAAAGGGAGACACCACAGATGTCAATAATTATCGGCCAGTGTCCTTGCTTACACCATTTTCAAAAATCTTTGATAAAGTAATGTAGTCAAGAGTGGTTAGCCGTCTCAACAGTAATGGGATACTTAGTAAATCACAGTTTGGATTTCAAAAATGCTGTTCCACTGAGACAGCAATGTACAATTCCACTGTCCACATAATAAAGTCTTTAAATAGTGAAATGTCAACAACAGGAATTTTCTGTGACTTGTCCAGAGCATTTGACTGTGTGAACCATGACATTATGTTACAGAAATTACAATTCTATGGTATAAATGGAGTAGCATATGAGTGGTTCAAGTCATATCTACAGAACAGGAAGCAAAAAGTTTCCTTATATGGGTCAAGTGATTTAAATAAGTTTGCCAGTTCATCTAACTGGGGTGAAATTACATTAGGTGTTCCACAGGGTTCAATCATGGGTCTCCTTCTGTTCTTGATATATGTGAATGACCTCCCTTCCTATCTGAAACAGGAAGCTGAACTAAATACAACACATCAACAGAAGTCAGTAGACAGGGTAGAGCATTCTAAGTTTTTGGGTGTATGTATAGATGAGAAACTTAATTGGAAAATTTATATTTTGGTTCCTCTAAAGCAAGGTTCAGCAACTTTTGTAATCAGAATAATTGCCAATTTCTGAGGATATAGAAATTCGTAAGCTAACACACTTTGAATACTTTCATCTCTGATGTCATACCGAATAATATTTTGGTGTAACTCAACATTTAGACAAAATTATTCACTGCTCAAAAGAAAGTGGTTAGAATAATGTGTGGGGTTCGTAGTCGCACATCTTGTAGGCATCTTTTAAAAAGATTGTGAATTCTTATAACAGCTTCACAGTACATTTACTCACTAATGAAATTTGTTCTCAGCAACATGGACCAGTTTGAAAACAACAGTGACATTCATGATCATAATACCAGAAAAAAGAAAGATGTTCACTATCCTTTATTCAACTTATCTTTGGCACAGAAAGGGGTAAAATATGCTGCTGTAAAAATTTTTGACAAATAACCAGATGAAATAAAATGTCCGACAGACAGCAGTAATAGCTTCAGAAATAAATTGAAATCATATCTCTTTGACAACTCCTTCTATACCATAGATGAATTCTTGAATAGGAATAAATAAATCTATAAATATAGTATATGCATTTTGTGCCATTTAAGGGAATGGGGTAAATAATAGAAATATTAATCTGTGTATTGTAATATCTATATATTAAAAAAATCTTGTTTCATATGTGCATTTCTTGTGCACTTGACATGTTCCACATCATAACAGCTACCGTACCATGCGACTGATCAATGAAACACGCAACCAACTAACTAGCAGTGCTGCTGCATGGTGGTATCAGTCAACACTGGCTAGGGCGATGCGTGAATTACTGTTGGAGTACTGATACTGCTGCTAATAGTTGCACAGCTGACTGAAGATAAATGGACAAGTACTACACACATGCGAACAGAATATTTTAAGTTATTTATCAAAAACAGCTGAATATTTGGTACTAACTTCTATACATGTCTTCCTATATGAGTATTGAACTGCGTAATGCAATTTTCCTGCACTTCATTAGTTTCATTGATGATGACCTCCAAAGAATCCTCTATGGTAGACTGTCTCCTTTTCACATCAGAAAGCAGGCTATGTGAAGGTGTTGAACACAGTTTCGTTGAATTACTTTACTCCTGTTCCCATTTTCTAGGACTAATTGGACATTACAAGTGGCTAAATACTTGTATATCATGTGTGAAGAAAGCTCACTCTCAAGATGATAGATCCTTAGTGCTCTGTTAGTGTTGTTCAGAGATGAACATGAAGATAATGTTGAACAACTCTGCTGACTCACCCTGTTGCTTTCCTTTGTGGGGCATATTTGATTAATTTTACAGGAGAGAAACTGTTGTATAGTTCCTCTCCCACCACCTCTAATACTATTCTGCGTGATAAATAGTATGAAATTCACCTTAAAGTTTCAAGTGTGTTTCCCTTCTTTCTGTGGCAAAGTACAGTTATGTGAGAAACTACTTATCACTCTCATTCCAATATTTTCCTTATTCCGAGGTGTGGAAGCGGTGTGTGGCTCAGTGGCTAGATGTCAGATTAAATATCAAAAGGTCCAGGTTTTAATCTGCAGTTGGTCCTTTTCCTATTACTTATTATTTCTTTCACATCTGGCAATGATTCGTTAGTTTGAAAAATGTTGAGATTCACCATGGCTTGGAGTCCGCAGTAAACTGTGGGTTGTTGTGTAGTTGTCTGCATACGTCAGCTCAGTGTCAGAGGAAGCAAGGGGATACCACTTCCATTGGGACCATATCCAGTAATGCACTGCAGTGTTCCAAATAACCTTTGGGTTGAGGACAGCTTTATTATGTGGAAATGTCAAAGTGATTATCTGAAAAGTTAACCAAAGCTTGTGTTATCAGCAAACTGATAAATATTTTGAAATTTATGTTTGTTTTTAGGTCATTTACGTTTAGGAGGAACGTCTGACTGGTGCTCGGGAACAACATATTTAATCTCTTGGTAAGCTGAGTGTTGGTCTGTAATTGTGTTGCATGCAGTGTGTTGTATTTTCACTATTTGTTTGTGTCTGCAAAGGTATGACACGACCCAACAGTAGGTGTGCCTCTTATGCCTAGTTTATTTAATTTCTGTAGTAGTGCATCATTATCTATTATACTGAATGCCTTCAACAAGTCAAGGAATCCTCCAATATTATATTCACCATTGTCCACTTTCTGGTAAATTTCACTCAGAAATTCATAGGTAGCAGTGCCGGTCGGCTGTTCATTTTAAACCTGTGTTGCGCTATCAACAGAATTTGATATTTTTGCATAAAGCATGTCAGTCTGTTGTGGAAGACCTACTCAAAAAATTTTGAGAAGCAGGACAATAGGGCAATTGCCCTGTAATTAACAACTTCCTCTGTTTTTCCTTTTTTTAAATATTAGTTTCAGTTTTGCATTTTTTTGATAGGAAGAGAAGACCTTGATGTCAGTAAACTATTGCATAAATGTGTCAATGGTTTTACAGTGATTCCACTACATCTCTTTATTATTTTATCAGGTATACTATCAACTCTAAATGATTATTAATTTCGTTTTTAAAGTTTTTATTACAGTAAAAATTTCCTCTTTATTCATTTGGTACAGATGTAATGAGGTAGCAGTGTTGTTGATCTTGACTGATGTTGCTGTTGCATTTTGGTTACTTGGGTTAATCTTACTGATTAGTTGCCTACATATGTTTATTAATAGTTGTTGACGATTTTTGCTATATTCCTTGTGCCAGTTATTTTCTCTTCATCTTGACATAGCTTGATATTGGCATTTCTGTTAGTGACATTACCTGTCTACTGTTTCACAACTTCTGATGTAGCTTTTGTCTTGTGGCATGTAAAGGTCATTTTCCTTCATTTTTGCTTCTGTAACAACTATTAAAATATTACTTGTATTTTCTGCAGTAAGCATGAAATTCATCACACACCCACAGTGTCCTTAATACAATATAGATTTTCTTTTTTTCTGTGAAAGATTAATTGCAGCTAGACCTGTTTTTATTATTAGACCATAGCCTGTGTTCATTCAGTGGGAATGCAGTTTTATAGTAGTTACTACATATTTCCACAGATTTGTCAGACTTTTGACATGTTCTGCCATGCTGATATACTGCATTCCATGTTTCCTCACCTAACAGTTGTCTGAAGGTATCTATATTTTTTCACTTAGCATTCATTCTTCTGTCATTAATTCTGTTTGCATTGTGGTTTGTGGTATAGAAAACATTACACCGTCCATTATGGGCACAAAACCCTGTATTTATTGTTCTAGCCTGGAATTATTTTCTGCATTTATAATTTTTTTGTTTGAGTTTTCCTGGAAGTTCAATTAATCATCACACACCATTAGATTTTTCTTATTATCTTTAAGCTTATTGAATGCACTGTCTTAGTTTCTATAAGAATATAAGCTAAGATCACATTTGGGCTTCTGTACAGGCAAATTGTAATTGTTTTTAGTGAAGTATAAATTTAGTATAAATTTTGAAGTTTTGTTTTCCTTTCCCAGGATTTTAAACAGCAGTGTCTCGTGTTACTTCTAACAAAAATGCGTATCTCACCATGCTCAAAGGATATTGTACAGAATGAGGAGGATTGTGTAAACTGGCAACAATACAGTCCTTTATCAGTGTTCACCTAAACATATAAAAGAAGCTTCCTTCAGATGTTTCTGGTTAATTTTTTTCCTCACTGTGGATCTTTTTTTACTGTATCTGTATCTATCATTTTTGTTTTGTCACCTAAAAATGTCTCTTCTGTTATATTTCTGTGTTTTTGGTAGTTGCACAACTTTCAACACAAACAATTTCTGAGTTTGGTGTTTCAGGTTTGCTCAGCCCGATCGCAATGTGGCTTTTGTCGAAACTGGTTGTTTTTATTTCAATGAGGTCATCTATGTGTATTAATTTTGTTAGTATTTTGCCAATGTATGACTTCCCAGTGTTGTTGTGATGTCTGTGTTTCATAAACAATTCTATTGAAATGGAAAGTTCAAAGAATTTTACATTAGGATAGACCTTGCTTCTTTTTTTTTTTTTTTTTTTTTTTGGAAGCTCCAAATTTATGACCGAGTCATCCTGCAGGTCCTATCTGTGAGGCATGCTAGTACTAGTGATGTTGGGCACTTTAAGATCAAGTAGTGTAGTAGAAAAGCACTGTGTAGTATGCCTACCCTCCTTTCAGTATTCATCATTACTTGCACCCATGATTATGAAAGTATCATTCTTAGATAATTCTCTGAGTGAGTTTGGTGTTTTTTGTTGTTTCAGTCAAAGGTGCACTCAATTTCATCATTCCTATAGCCATATGTGATGTATTATATTCATTTATTTTTTCAGATTTCTCATGGTGTGGATGTCACCAAGCATCACAACTCATTTTTTATATTCCTTTGTTTATTGCTTGAATACATTCTCTTGACTTTCTGCACAGAGGTGTTTATAGTGCAGCTGAAGTTAGATTATAATTTACAGAATTTATTTGTTGGCTGTCAGCTTCTTCTGCAACTAATACATTGTAATTATTTTTTGTCACAACTGTTACCGATATATTGCCTGTGTGTGTATTTTCATTTTGCTGTTTGGCACACATACTTCTGTTATTATTGTTTGTATTTGTTTTTAATCTTTTCAGTGCATCTTGTAAGTACTATATATTGTTTAATTGTGTTGCAGTAACTAACTGTTCAGTACCTAAATCTTGGTTTGTAACATCTGGGATATAGGGATGCACTGTTTGTTGTCACAAAAACATAACAATTTTTTTGTACTGAGCCACTGGATACAGAAAGGATGAATCTACAGTTGAGATTCTGTGAAAATTTGAAAACATTTTATCACTGTTGCACCACATATATCACTATAAACACCCATGTTTCTGTTCTTAGAATGGAAGCTTACAGGATGACTGCATTGGTGCAATGCCATGAACAGTCTAAATTTTTGTCAGCATGCACACTTAAAAATTAGGTTACAGTTACGCTCTGAATTTGTTTATTTTGTATTGTGAGGTCCAGGTCATGAACTACTCCATCACTGTGCATTGTCTTTTCTTTAATCACTTTCCCATGAATTTTCTTGTATGTCTTATCATATTTTGTGAAGTTGTCTTTTTTGAGGTGATTGAGATGTTTTTTAGTTTCACTAGATACTGTGATAGTAAATGATATCCACTTCATATTTTTCCTTTGTTCAACATTGATTTTTGTAAGGGTTTTTCTTCCTTTTGTGGAAAATGCATCACAACTGTGACACAAAAGTACGAGAAAAATGCATAGAATGAGTTATTGGTTGTTGGTTTTGAAACTATATTTCCCCATGTTTCCTTTGCTAACATTTGTACAAGAATATTCATCTTTTCTTTGTTGAAGTGCCTTTCATATTCCCACTTTTTTTTACTACTTGCAATATAGAAGAATTTATTAGTGTCAGTAGTGTGTCATGATCTAAAAGACCTAAGTTTACATGTATAGCTTTTAGTAACACAATTTTCAGTATATGTGAAACAGGGAAGATGACACCTCTGTTTTTCTAGTATGGTCTGAATAAAGTTGTTTTCAGACAAAACTGCTTAAAAGTTTTCTTATTTCTCTATTTTCAGTTATCAGGTTATTCCTTTTTCTTCATTTTAAGGTACATGTTATTATTTTTTTTCAGTTTCAGGTTAATGTTAAAATCAGCATATAATAAATACACTGACAGAAAAAAATGCAACACCAGCAAGGGGTTGTGTGAAATAAACAAAAGTTGTTAGGCATGTTTCTACTTTTGATCGGTGATGTCTGTTTGCAATTTTGTGCCAGTCGCGTAAGAGTGGCACTAGTAGTGACACTATGGGGATGCAAATCAGGTTTTCTTTAAATGCACTCTGTATCATTCATGAGTGTTAATTAGTCTTTAGATTAGACATGGTGAGCTGATGTTAGTCAAGAAAGCCTTTATGGCAACAAAGATGCCATTATCACACCTTACTGAGTTTGTATGAAGTTGTGTAATATGGCTACGAGAAGCTGGATTCTTCTGAGAAAAGTGACTTCCTTCACCACCAGCACTGCTTGCTTTTCAGTTTACAGTCTGACTGTACCTCCACAGTGTTTCATCTGTGGTTCCCTTATGTAAGTAGACAAAATAACTTCACTGATGTTGTGTTTATATAGTGGAGGTATTTTCAGTTCATTCAGTGAGTACTTCATTGCAGTTGTTAAGTGAGCTTTTATGTAAAATGGATTCCTATAAACAGTGGCTGAGAAATGCTTCATTTGTAAGTATGATGTTGTCATTGGCATATGTGGTGCTAGTGGGAAACAGACTGGGTTGGTAAATGTGGTATCTTGCTACTGCTTGTTGTTGGCAACATATTCTAAAGTTGTGTAACTATGTTATAGTCACTTGCTGGTGAATTAATGATTGACCAGAAAGTTACTGCACTTCCCTCAACTTTGTGTTACTGGTATAGCTAGCACTTGTAATAGAGTGGGCTGCAGTGACTGGAGCCACTTACCATATCTTGCAGGGTGGGTGTCCATATCTCTGATGGAAAAGGACTTACATTCGAATTTAGGACAGTAATGTGCAATAATGCATTGCTTGACTTGTGTTGAAATCTCTGAAGTTCCATAACATTCAGGTTGCAGAAGGAGGCAGTTTGAGCCTCTGGGCCTCATCAGATGCTGGAAGACCTGAGGCTGAGGGGGTGCATTTGATACTCCTCATGCTCTGAAAAGTCTTCATCATTGATAGCAGAAACAATATCAACATTGTCAAACACATATTGCCAGCATGCTACAGCTAGGATAGGTTCTTTGATGTGTACACAGTTGATAGCTCTAGCTGTGGACCTTTTTGACATAATAGCTCACTTAACAATTGCAAATAAATACTCGTGTAATAAAACTGAAAATAACTATATAAACATGGACCCAGTGAAGTTATTTTGCCTGCTCATATGCACTACATGATCGAAAGTACCCGGACAACCCAAAAACATACATTTTTCATATTAGGTGCATTGTGCTGCCAGGTACTCCATATCAGTGACCTCAGTAGTCATTAGACATTGTGAGAGAGCAGAATGGGACACTCCGCGGATCTCACGGACTTCAAACGTGGTCAGTTGATTGGGTGTCACTTGGCATATGTCTGTACGAGAGATTTCCACACTCCTAAACATCCCTAGGTCCACTGTTTCTGATGTGATAGTGAAGTGGAAATATGAAGAGACATGTACAGCACAAAAGCGTACAGGCCGATCTTGTCTGTTGACTGAGAGAGACCGCCGACAGTTGAAGAGTGTTGTAATGTGTAATAGGCAGACACATATTCAGACCATCACACAAACTGCACGAGGATCCACTGGAAGTACTGTGACAGTTAGGCAGGAGGTAAGAAAACTTGGATTTCATGATCGAATGACTGCTCATAAGCCACACATCATGGCAGTAAATGCCAAACAATGCCTCGCTTGGTGTAAGGAGCATAAACATTGGATGACTGAACAGTGGAAAAACATTGTGTGGAGTGACAAATCATGGTACACACTATAGCGATCCAATGGCAGGGTGTGGGTATGGTGAATGCCCAGCGAACGTAATCTGCCAGCGTGTGTAGTGCCAACAATAAAATTCGGAGGCAGTGGTGTTATGGTGTGGTCATGTTTTTCATGGAGGGTGGCTTGCACCCATTGTTGTTTTGCATGGCACTATCACAGCACATGCCTACAATGATGTTTTAAGCACCTTCTTGCAATTCTGTTAAGGCGATTACATCTTTCAACAGGATTGAGCACCTGATCATAATGCACGGCCTGTGGCAAAGTGGTTATATGAGAATAACATCCCTGTAATGGACTAGCCTGCGCAGAGTCTTGACCTGAATCCTATAGAACACCTTTGCAATGTTTTGGAATTCTGACTTCGTGCCGGGCCTCACCAACTGACATCGATACCTCTCCTTAGTGCAGCACTCTGTGAAGAATGGGCTGCCATTCCCCAAGAAACCTTCTAGCACCTGATAGAACATATGCCTGGAGGAGTGGAAGCTGTCATCAAGGCTAAGGATGGGTCAACACCATATTGAATTCCAGCATTACTGATGAAGGGTGCAATGAACTTGTAAGTCATTTTCCGCCAGGTGTCAGGATACTTTTGATCACATAGTGGAAATGCTGGGGGAGGTATAGTCTGTCTGTAAACTGAAAAGCAAGCCATGGAGTTGTTGCCTTTGCCTGCAGAATGCTACAGTGTCATAGAGGGTGAATAAGAATAAATTTCCCTGTAGCAGTGTAGAACAGTATGCAGAGATTTACATACAGTCTGCCCATATATATTTCTTGTGTTACTATTATTAGAGAGTCATATCTGTATTCCATGTAGTGACATAGTGGGATAGAGAGATAGAGAGTTGGGACTCGTCCACTCGCTGTTCAGTTGGCAGACCTAGAAAGGAGGGAAGTGCATGACCACGATCTGGTGACCTGCCTCATCCATCATGCATTCACCCTCCAGCCCCCATACTCCCTCTCTCCCCTCCCCTCTCCCTCTCTGCACAGCCCTTCAACTCATCACACCCTCGTATCTCAGATTATCCCTTAATACAATTGTATGTAGTTAAGACACTGTTTTTAATAATTGCTATTTTTCCATCCCCTGTAATGTGGTAATTATCAGTCCTAGAGAAAAAATGAAGACCTTTCATGTAGGAAGTTTAATGTAGTTTAAATTCATACTGGGAAACATTTTTGCTAGAAATTGCAATTTTTGAGATATTCAAGAGAACCATGAAAACGTGACCTTTAAACGCCCCTTCATCCCCACACTCACACCACACTGGTCACAATTTTTGGGACGTTGTTCATGTCGCTTCCTCCTACTACTGTACAAAAAATGGTGACAGCACAATTTTTTTGCCAAATTTTGCTTCACTGACTTGGCTACAAGAATAATATGCAGATACGGTGTACATTTATGACATTTGCATTGGTAGTGCTCCTGCTACTGTTGAAGACTACAGGCAGCACTTTCTAACCAGTCACATTACTGATTGTAGAGAGTTTTCAGCATATTGTGTGAAACAGGTATTCTTCCAATAATTATTCTTCTGACCATGTGCATTCCTCTGACCTGTGCAGGAACGGCAACACATTGTTGAAATGGTTCAGTGTAGTCCTACTGCCAGCACATGGCAGCTTTTTGCACGTATCTGTGACCCACAAACACACATTTGGTGAAATTAGATGTGGGAAACTTATGTCCACATTCTTCACATTCGTTCAGTGCCACACTACTTGAATTTAGTTACTGGTTAAATATCAACTGACCATTAATACTGTTCACTGGTGAAGCCACATTTATGTGCTATGGAATCAACAACATGCATAATAATCATCGATGTTCACAGGAAAATCCATATGCTACTGCGGAAACCAATATCCAACTTTATTTTTTGATCAGTGCTTGATGTGGCATGGCTGGTAACCTGTTGATAGGTCCAGTCATTTTAGAAGAATGAATTATGGGACAGAATTACTTGCATTTTTTGGAAATTTGATTCCTTTGTTCCTTAAGCCACATGGACTGCAGTGTACTTCCAGCATGATAGGGCCCCTCCACATTTTACCTGACATGTTAGGGAACATCCCAACCACACTTACCTGAATCACGGAACTGGTAGAGGTAGAAGAATTAACTGGCCACCAAGGTCACCAGACGTTGCAGCATTAGATTTTTGTTTATGGGCTTGGATGAAGTTGGAGGAGAACAAACAAATGATGAATATGGAAGATGAACTGCTTGGTCTTAATCATGGACATTGATGCTCTCATTGCAAAATGTGTAGAGGCACTCAGACAAACAAAATAATCTATTTTCCTAAAAATGCACAAATTCATTGAAGTTGATGGAGTATCCAAGTATTTTTTGTGAATTGTACAACAGCTGTAAACAGACATGTATGGTAATGCTTAGAGGTGAATGTGTTAAAAATGTTATTTTTCAGTTGATACTTTTAAATCAAATATTGTTTTTATTACTAACTGTTGTGCATGTGCATGTTTAACCTTGACAATGTATTGAATAATATACAAAATAAATAACAGTACACATTAAATGTGTGCTATCTATGAAACCATTTGGAATAGGGCATATATACATATGCAACTTTTTGCTTCAGACAATTGTTCCTTTCGTTTCCCTGACTATTGACCATTTCTCTTGGGACACCCTGTGTAAGTACATATGTGAAGTATCACTCCATGTTTTTACTGATCTGAGTACAGGAGTATTACAAGTACACTGAAAAGTGAAAAGGAAGGGGGGGGGCGGGGGGGGGGGGGGGGTTTGCAGAGTTTTTCTGAATCACTATTTATTAGTTTGACAATTTCATGGTTCTGTTAAACTTGGTTGGTTGTGATGAATATGACATCTTTTTGATTGTAAAAATTCCTGGCATTTTGTGCATGTTCCACGAGGGTTTATTATTATTATTATTTCTTTTTAAACTGGAATCTGTTGCAGTTGTTTTAAGATTTGTTTGTTAATAGTGCTTCTGGCTCACATGGTAATCTGATATTTAATTTGTCTTTACAGAGTCTGCCTGAGAGTGAATAGCCAGCATGAAAACCAGATCTAGTAGCAGAGGCAGAGGGGAAAGCTGTTCACTCAAGAGGACGAATGAATCAAGAGGATGTGCATCAGACATCAGTCAAAGTGCACAGCATGATAATACAAATTCTAATAAAAGTTTTATAGAATTGACCAAAAACAGCAGGAAAAGAAGGCATTCTGATGTTACATGTAGCAGTAAGAAGGCAGCGACTAACTACCACGAAGAATTGGAACATGCCAGTAAGCAGGACCAGCTTACAAATGTTCTAAATAAAACAGTGTCAGTGGTGCTAGAGCCATTTGATATGGAGAAGCATATGCAGGCTAAAGTTTCAAATTGCAATAAAAAGAAATGCATCAGAGATGTCAAAATAACTACTAAGAGTTCAAATGGTTGCAGCACAGAAAATCAAGAGAACTCGACAACAAGAAACAGACAAAGATGTTTGCAGAAATCCACTCATCATGATGGCAAAGAACTACATAATAGTGATCAGAAGAATGTAGCATCCCTCAGCTTGAGTCATGATGATGACCAGGGGTTGTTGGAGAGTTCGACCCATCAGAGCAGAAGACAGTTGTGGGATGCTTCCCACAAAATGAGTTCAGAATTTCGTCGAGAACGCCGTAAAATATATAAGAAGCCAGTTTGTATATGTTGTGTAGGAAAAGATAACAACAGTGGAAATGAAATAAGAGTTCCATGTGATGGCTTGAAGGCAAAACATAACAAACATATGGAGAAGAGCATCAGAAATAGTGATGTAAATAGAGCAGCCAGTAGTACCAAAAAAAGAAAAGCTGTTGTGGGTGCTTCTTACAGCGAAGTAAAAGATGCTGATTATCAGTATGGAGGCAGACCACTAACTACAGAACACAGCAGTACAAGCTCTGAAACTATCACAACGCTCAAGATGATGAGTGAAGTATTTAAAGATGGCCAGTCATCCAGAAACAGAGAGATTATTAACAGCCACGGTAGTAGGAGGTCATTCACACCAACTTCATGTTCTGTAGCCACAGCACCTTTGCAGATGAGAGACAATGCAGCTTCACAACCTGCACATGCACTTACGCATTTAGAAATGCACCCATACTTGCGTCGACGGTCAGCATCAGCACCTCCTCAGTTACAGTTGGGTGACACTTTTCGAAAAACTGTTGATGAGTTTGCCCATTTACTTCAGGATGTGGCAGCACATCTGCAGAAATGTGCTAATAGAGTTGGTGATACATTAAGTGACCAAAGTTTTGAGCATATGGTAGCTAGCGTTTCTCACTCGGTGTCCAGCTGCACATGCCATTCACCTATCGGATGTTTACTATATAGCATTCATATTATGAATGCATTAAAAAGTAGACTGTCTGCAGAATTAAATGTGATTTCACTATCCAATGGTGATGCAGTACAGCCAGCAGCAGCAGGCATGCAATCAAATGGGAATTTAATGGGAAGATTTCATCTAGAAGCAAGCATCAAAGAGAAGACCAATACAGAAGCCAGTGTAGAAGGAGGTAGTATATCTGAGTCTGCACCACAGTGTGATGCCACAACATTAACAACGAAATCCAGAAACGTATTGTCGACTGCTGAGACCTGCATAAGCACATCACACAGCACTTCTCTCACTGAAGAGACAAACGTCACACCATCACCAGTAGGTAGCACTGATAATGCACATATTGAAGCAAGTATCAGAGAAACAGCCCAACTGGAAGCAAACACAAAAGAGAGTACCAGCACGATAACATGTATAACAGAAGACAGTGTCTCAAAGTCAGCATCAGAATATGGTGCAACGTCATCATCAGTTGAGCCCATAATCATGATGTCAGCTGCTGGGACATTTACTAGTACTAGTTCTTCACCCACTGGAGGCCCAAAAGAAATCCTGGACCTACATGAAGTGGATACTGTAGTTTCTGATCAGAATAATGTAAATGACGGAGTGGATGATAGAACAGGGTGTGCCAGCTCCAAGAGTAATTTAATGTGTGGGAGTGCAGAACGAGAACAAGATGGTGAACAGAATACTTTTGACTCTGTCTCTCTCTCTATGGAAGAGATTGAAATAAAGGAAGAAGTTGAAACCTCAGAAAGTGACAGTGAATCAGAGTTGTCTGAAAAACAGTACTCACAAAATGGGACAGAATCTGATGCTGCTGGATTTGGTCCTGAAGGGGATGAGACAGATAGGGATGAAAATATGGTTGAAGTTGAGTGTAACGTTGATGTGGTCTCAGATCTAAGTAACCACACAGGAAGTGTATCACATGAGGTAGATCTGGGATTAGAGGCACAGTATGAACATTACAACGAGAGCACTGGGAATGTCGTTGCTGAGGATGCTGCTAGTAATGCAGCCAGCATTGGTCCTGTTGTTGACTGTAGAGATGACACTTGTGGAGTCAACAATACTGCATGCAATGGAAATCAGGACATTGATGGTGACATGGGTTATGGTGGCAACAGAAATGAAGATGGTGTTGGGGACAACACTGCTGAATCTACTCAAGACCACAGTAATGAAGATGCTGGTGCCACCAAGGAGGGTGACAACAGAAATGAAGAAAACGTTGGAGATGCCAACAAGAATACTGGTGCTCGGAGTAATGGTTATGCATGGCTCTTTGAAGGGCAGCATTCTGGTCCAGGCTTTGCAGGGCCTGACTACCGCCTATATCGGGACCCAGACATCATCCATGTCCAAGCTTTGATATGCACTGTTCGATTAATAAGATATGGTGGACGTAAGGAGACAAATGTAATTTATGAAGTAAGAACATTCGAGAACGGTGCCTGGCATGTGCAGCGCATACCATCATATTAAATGTACCTTCTTTTTGTGAACATTCTCTTGAAGCAGAAAAAGATGTTTGCAGAAATCCTCTCATCATAACAGCAAAGAACTACGTCATAGTGTTCAGAAGAATATAGCATCCCTCAGCTTAAGTCATGATGGTGACCAGGGGTTGTTGAAGAGTTCGACACATCAGAGCAGAAGACAGTTGTGGGATGCTTCCCACAAAATGAGTTCAGAAATTTGAGGAGAGTGCCATGAAGTATATAAGAAGCCAGTTTGTATATGTTGTGCAGAAAAAGATAACAACATTGTAAATGACATAAAGAATTCTGTGACAGTTTCAAGTGGACAGTCTGTGTTTCTAAGACAGTCTGTGAATATCCTAATACATTCCCCTCTCTGACCTCTAACCCATGTCATTCTTGGCTTTTTATTTGTAGTCACATAATAATTATCTAGCTGTGAAAAGGAGTAGTGAATCATGATGTGCAAAACATACTTCTGCTATGCTAACAGTGTCAGAAAATACTGTATTCTTTCTAATGCAATTAAAAAAAATTTCTATAAATTAAAACATTATGACAACAAATAATACATTATAGTGAATTTGAAGATGTATGTATTTTACTGACACGTGAACATAGTTACTAATATTGATTCTGAATATTTGTATGTCTTATTTGAATATATCGGTACTTGATACCTATTACAACCCTACAAAATTATTGCATACATTTAACTTAAATAAAATCTTTACAATTTTTTTAGAAATGAAATTATAATAAAGGCTTTGACTTTCACAAAGGTTCTAGAAATTTAAAATGTAGACAGGAGGCTGAAATATAGCACAGGATAAATAGTGGAGGGATGAACTGGAGGAAACTGAGTGGAGTACTACGATAAGAAGGTTAGCTGCAGAATGAAAGGAAAGCTTTACAAGTCTGTGGTGAGGCCTGTGATGCTGTATAGTGCAGAAACTTGACCAATTACAAAAGCCCGAGAGAAAAAGACGGAACTGGCAGAAATGAGAATGTTAAGGTGGATGAGTGGGGTGATGCGAAAGGATAGATAAAAATGAGTACATCAAGGAAACAGCGAAAGTGGGGCCCATAGGGAAGAAGATCCAAGAAAGTAGGCTAAGATGGTATGGACATGTGCAGAGAAGAGGGGAGTACTATTTAGGGAGAAGACCTGGGAATCGAAGGATCAAGGAAAAGAGGAAGACTGAAACTGAGATGGAAAAACAAGGTAACAGGGGACCTACGGGAGAAAGGATGGCTCAGAGGAGAAGCACTGGGTAGGCATTTATGGAAGAGTAGGATGCAGCAAAGCAACTCCGAGCCCACATGACGTGGGAAAAGGCTGAGATGGTGATGAGGAGGAGGAGGAGGACGTGCCTCAGCAAACAACAGAAATTTCTTATTTTGATACATTTACTGCGGGCAAAACATCAGTGCATCATGTGACCAAGCAGTGCTCATTTGCCGCATAACCATCGGATGCAAAATAAAACCATAGGATTGTGCAGTTGGCCAACGGATGCAAAATTTAATAGTTGAGGTGAAGTGTTCGGTACTTGGTTCAGATTAACTGCCTGTCAAAAAATCGACCACACTGATGTCAAACAATTTTTTTGTGGATAGTTTACACCTTAACACACGACTGGATGCAAAAATCTGAAAAAATAAAAAATCATACTTGGTCAATTGATGCATAACACTATCCAATTATGGATGTCTCTATCCATTACATTCAGTTAATCATTCTCTTTTACAAACATAATTATCTTAAGAACATACAGTGAATGAACAGTCAGTAAATTATAATTTTTAAAGTAGTGTCTACATAATTCACATTTACTTATATTGGGAATTATCATAACTGATCTATTTCGAAGCCTGAATTTCCTGCCCATGTACACTTTGGGGGCTCCTCCCCAAATTTCAATCCCATATTGCAAATGCAAGTGAATTAATCACAGTACACTTGTGTAAGTCCATGTAAGATGTTTGTCAATCACAACGCCGAAAAACTTATATTTAACAGATGTTTCAACAAAAGAAAGTGATTCAGTATGAAATTGGTTATAATTTAACTAGAACTTCATTACAACGGTCTTGTCCTTATTCGATGTAAGTTTGCTTATTGTTGGATATTCCATGATCAGTACAGAGTTCTCTTTATTGCTTTATGATGCTAGCTGCTCAGTATGACCCCAGCTAATAAATGCTGTGTTATCATCATAATTCACTAGTTTTGAGGTTTTCAGCTTGTTATGTCATTAATATATACAATAAACAAAAATCGTCCAAGAATACTTCATTGGGGAATTCCGCAGTTAAGAGTCTTGTATGCTGATTTTACTGTTAAGATTTTTACTTACATTGTTGCGACAGTTTAGTACATGGTCTTGTATCTTGGTGACACAGACTGAAGTACTTTAGTGCTACTCCTCTTAGGCCATAAGTTTCTAATTTGGATAATTGTACTGCATCATTCATAGAATTGAAAGCCTTAGACAAATCAAGGAAAGTCACAATGACTTTGTTTCCTTTGTTCAGTCTGTTTAACAGTTTGTGAATAAAAGTTGCTACTGTGGTCTTTGCGGATCTTCCTTTTTGAAACCCATGCTCCTAGTTATTTGAACTACTCATTTTTACTGAGTTTATTTGTAGTGTGGTTCAGTTTCTTCTTTACTTCTCTTATCAAAATGTTTTATGAAGGCCTCGCACACTGTCTTTTGCTCACTCACCAATTTCCTTCTAGTGCTATATTACTGCATCTTGGATTCTCTTTATTTTCACATTCTTTGCTTACTATATTCTAAGCTGTTTCATTAACATTACTGGAGTCACTTATCTGGTCAGCATAATATTGTGCTTCTAGAATCTCCATGGATTTCTTGTATGTTTTTCTGGTGTTTATGTACCTTAGGAAGTACTGGTATTTCGTATCTATGAACAGCACATATAGGTCTTTTGTATTTTCCTTTTATTTGTGGATTTCTGGTTCAATTTTAAGATTCTTTGTGTACTTTGATTTCACTAGTTTATTACTAGACATGTCTAATTAAAACTGTGGTAAAAAATTTCATAGAACTGGCTGTACTTTTCATTAATATCAGCTGATTTGTTTATCTTGTACCAGTCTCTGCATGCAATGTCCTCCTCAAGTTACAACACAGTTAGTACCAGATTGTGGGTCAGGTGTTATTATCATTGGTAACAAATTTATATGGATATGGCTGTAGCAATGTAACAAGTCAGAATACCGAAGATAATTTACATTATAGTTTAAAGAGTCTATGTTGACATCTCCTATTATTATAATCTGCTTTTTGTTTGTTAATAGTTGTAAGTCATCTACACCACTATTTGGTGATCTATATAGGCTTATGATTATGAAGTTGATTTTGCCTGTCTTTATTTTTATTGCTGGTGATTGAAAGGACACCTCCACAGTGAGTTCACGAAGATGATCAGTGTTTTCACACTGGTTGTTATTTCTAGCATCGTGCCTGCACCACCACCCTTGTACATCTTACTCACAGATTTGTAATTATTGAAGTTAAAACTATGAATCTCTTTCATCTTGCATCCAGGTTGATTCACAATATATAAGTAAGGTTTACTCTCTCCTAGAAATTCATCAACTTGTTCTATTTACTTTGTGGTGTACTGGACATCCTGGAATATTATTTTAAATTTTTCATCGTTTTTAGTTCTGTCTGTTTTGCTTTTTTGTGTGCACACTGAAGGCTGATTTGCACTAAAAAAGTTCACTCGCTGTTGAACTATTTTCACATATTAAACTACTCAGTTCAATCTTTTCTGTAATCAATCTTTGTAATTTTTCACACAAAAAAAAAAAAAACGTTTACTCTCATAGTTCAGATGTAATCCATGTTTAGTGTGCATGCTTGTATCTAATGTATCAATATCCAGAATCAAACGTTTTTCATATCTTGATCATAATAACTTAGTTCTTGCAACTGTTTTTCTTATTTCTTTCTTAACACACAATTTGTGTGCTAAATCATGAAGATGTGGAACTGTAGCAGCAATGGTATTTTTGTGTTTGTTTTGTTCTAGAAACTTAGTCAGACCTCCAACACAAATATTGGCTTCACTACATGCCACGTCATTTGTACCTGTTATACTAACAACAAAATCATGGTCATGCAACATTGTGCATCTAAATCTGTGTCCACTATGATGTTTTTCATTCTCACACCTGGCTCCACCACACTGCTAACTTGGATGTTATGGTTCAAGCTTTGTGCACCATCAGCTAGCTTTCTTCCATTTCTATAAGGTAACTAAAGTACATTGCACTTCATTGTTGATTTCAAAGTAAGTTGCCATTAAATTCACATTGCTTACATGGTTTGTTGACTTCGCTGATTCTCTTTTTTCCATCTGATTCTACAACTTCACTACTGTTAGGCGCCGTATATTGATTTCAGTTGTATTATTCTTTTGTGGACTGGTTTGTTCTTCTATTCACACACTATTTACAAAGTCTGTCATCCTTATTGTAACCAGCACTATTTGTTGTCAGTACATTGTACCTGTTTATATCTGTG
This sequence comes from Schistocerca piceifrons, assembly GCF_021461385.2. Taxonomy (NCBI): domain Eukaryota; kingdom Metazoa; phylum Arthropoda; class Insecta; order Orthoptera; family Acrididae; genus Schistocerca; species Schistocerca piceifrons. Next base: position 232,859,642 of record NC_060149.1, on the reverse strand, counting down.
AACATAATTCCATTTGCTAAGTTTGTTACCTGTTGGACACTTTGCTTCAGTTACTCATAACTCTCCAGATTATCATTCTGCAATTACCGTGTTTTATCGTTTGTAACATGATGGAATTTCTTCAGCTTACAGTTTTTATTTGTTAGTTGCAAAATGTCATGCCTTAGGACATACATGATTTTTTTGTAGACTTGAAAGGCCTTTGTTTAGTTACACAATTTCAGTATTACAGTTCCCACAGATTCCTTTTTTCACAGCAGAACTGTATCTTTTATTGACTCAATTACTACTTATAACTTCACTAGACGTCATCTTGAACTACATGATTATTGGTTTTCCTGTATGTTAATGGTTTTGAGTCTGATGAAGACACCCATAATCAGCGTCGGCACCGGATCACATTAAATGTTATTTCAACCGGTTGCCTATATTATACAAATCATATCCTTGTATGATTTCTGGCTCACAGCCATGTTTAAAATTGTAAAAAAATCATAATTTGAATGTTAGTAACATGTTGGAAATGTATGGTGCTGAAAATAGGAGGGGACACCAAAAAGTAAGTTACATATTTGGCAGGCCAAATATCTGTTATTGACTGTTATTCTTCAAAGTGATACAGATACATGACAATATTTTTCAACATAGTCATAAAAATTACATAAACAGTAATTGGAATGTTCTACCAGTCATTCAGTTCCTCGACAATAGGATTTTGCACCTTGGTCATGGAGACATTCGAGAATCACTGTGTGAAAGTCTTCATGATTGGAAAATCTCTTTCCTTCAATATGTTCTTTTCACTTGCCAAAAAGATGGAAATCACGTGGTGCAAGATAATGACTCTACAGTCGGCGTCATCCCATTTGTGTGGCCATGGTTAAATAGTTGGTTTCATTTCACTGTGGCTGGGTGTGACATTGACATTGCATTTGGTCTGTATACAGCCTGAATTTTGTGCTGAATCTATGGGCAGTTTAGACATTTTGCTCGTGATTATCGCACTGTCCAGTGTGCTTCAAATTTTGAATACATTTATAGTTGCTGTACCACTGCTGTACTACACCAAGATTCATCTGTTATCCATACTGCAAGAGACCCAGAATGTTCGCTCTCTTCTGACAGTGCACCAGTTTTGGTGCACAGTGGTCTTTGCGTTGGTTGACATGTGTAACTGAATTTCCAAAGTCCCTGTGGACTGTGTTAATGTGCCAACTAAAAACAAATTGTTTAGCTCTTCCATTTTTTGTGATGCACACAACTAAATTTCATCAACTTTTTAAAATGTGGCATTCATATGGAACTTAAATGGAACATTATATGAATTCTCCTTCCTTGGACAATAATCTCCTCACATATTTTCTGTGACAGTCTTAGCTTAATGTTATATAATACCCATTCTGCAACAGTTTTCTTGTATTCTAAGTATTGTTTCCTCTTCAGTTTTTTCAGCAGTCATTTGAAACCACATGGTTTTCATTGCTTTGTTTAACTTCTGGATATTGTATTGAATATGAATGTTATCCATTGTTGTTAGATTTGAAACATGTGCAATATAACTTCCCCTCTTCTCCCCTCCCTCCCTCCCTTGTCACATCAATGAAACATTGCTCTTACAGATCTTTGATTGTTTCTTTCCATTACTGAATGAACTTCAGTTTTGTATGGCATTTTGTTTGTCTCAACAATCATGCATCTCGGTATTGTTGTAAGGTGCTGTGACACTCAATGAGAATTTCATTTACTTATGTTCCAGGTATTCATATTGTTTACCGTGGGAAGAGACCAGTTTCCATATCTTTCAAAATCTTTATATTAAATCATAACTTACTGAGTTTCACAAATAATGTGATGCTATAATAATTTACAAAATTGATATTTCCCGTATACTTATTTTTCTTATACTCCTATTTTTGGTGCCATAAATATTTCTCCTTTTTATTTTGATTTCTCATTTTCTTTCCATACAATACTAAAGTAGTGTTCTCTCAGTGTCACTTGGAAGAAGTCTTAAAGAAGTTTCCACAACAATTGTCACAGCCAGTAAAATTCTTTGTTTATTGAAAGAAGTAAGCAATTCATGAAAATATAAGGAACAAATACTTAGACAGATGCATATATATTTATGAAATATCTGTCTCATATTAGTGTGTTTTTTATTATTACATGTGTCACTGTTCTTTACCAAAAATGTGAATAAATCATAATAAAACTGATTTATTGTAAGAAAAATTATTCTTTCCAATGATTTATCTCAAATCTTGGAAAAAAATCAATAGTTTTTATGATTACTATAATTTCCAAAGTATTGTTTTATTAAACACTTTGGGTCTAATCATTGATAAAAGGCTGCTAACTATTAAAATTGTCAATTAGACATTTTATGTCATTGGATAAGTAATGAAAAATTTTGATGGCAGCATTGTGCATCACCATATTTTACTAGGTATGGTAGCATCGGAGATGGTGTGATCTAGACCTTTGAAAGGGCTGATCCTGCCACTCATGCTGGGACCTACAGTTTAACATGGATTCTGAACCATGATGCAGCTCGGCATTTTTCATGTTAATGTATACTTGGCAGTGCTGAAAGAAGTAAGAGAAAACATCTTAGGGCTGACTGTGAATTGTAGCCAGGGCCTGACATCTGTATTCTGGCATTAACCTACTGAGCCACGAAGCTGTTATTCAGAATAAATCTCACTGAGAATTTACTGCAGATATTTTGTAATAGTTGTACACTTCAATATCTGTGATAATTTCCATCACTGACATTTCAGTTTATTTTTGTCCTTCAAATAATTGAGGTTTAAGATCAATCATTTAAGCTGTACAATAGCACTTGGAAATATCTTAGTGAGTTGCTAAACTTCTACGTTATTTGGCACTTAGTACACAATAACCAAACATTCTGCTGTGTACCATAATATGATGATTAACTGGAGAATGCGAAAAGAACAGTTCACTATATGGGAAACAGGAGTTGGCAGATGACACATATTTAATCAGTGTCCCAAACTTAACCATATTAGACAGAACATAAATGTAGTGTTTTGGAGCAATGCAGTTACTCAGTAAAACATTTATTTAGCAGAAGTGACCAATGCGAATATTGTGTGAAATAGACAGTTGCACATCATGCTGAGACAAGAGGAATTCTTACACTTACTCCTCAATACATTTACTTCTTGACAGTGTTGATAATTAATAATAAATTAATTTCTAGTGGAACTGAAACCCACACAACAACACTAGAAAAATACAGAAATAATATCAATGTAGGTTATGTTTCCTTGCATATTATCAACTTCATGCTGATTGAACATTCACTTTGAACTTATTTTGTCTCTCTGTCATACTGGAAATCAGCATGGAGACTTAATCAGAATTGTGGAAGTGTGTTCTAATGTCTTTTAGTTTAGAAGTGGATGAAGTTCAGAAATATTTTGAGGTTGTATGTCTTTTACAAATTTTGTTTTAATTTGAGAATTATCAGTTTTGAAGAACTACATTAGCTGAACATTATTAAAATGCAGCTCTACGCTATTTACTGGCAGATTTTAGTTATCTTTTGATCTGTTATTTTGTAGTAAAAATGTCAAATGCAAAACACTGTTGTTGGACTTCTTGTTTAGGTGTTGTGATGAGAAAACTTAGCTGTAATCCTTGAATTTATGTTGGCAACATCCTTGGTCATTACTTATGAATAACAACCATGTTGAGTTTACAAAGCAATAGCTCACTGGCTGAAATCTACGTGGGACTGCAATCCACAGCAGGCATCAAATCAGGATTCTGTTACTGCTGTGTTGTTTGATAAATTCCTGTTCCATCGCAAAAGTATGCCAGCTTTGTCCTTGTGGAGCACTGCTGCATTCAACTGTTGTGTTGACCAAGAGAAATGTAGCTTTTGAGGAGTAGTAAAATGGGACATATAATACTGTGCGAACATTCATACATGCTGCTCTCTGGCAGTGAATGACAAAATGTCTAGTGCAACAGTAAATGAAAATTCAAACTATGATGTGTAAAAATTATATGCAATAAGTTTTGGATAACAGAATGCTGATTTTAAGGAATATCATCTTTGAATGCTTTCAGTGTTACCTATCATTTAGCTTCCACTGTGGTCATTTCTCAGCAAGTGTTCAGTTGCCTGTGTTGCCTGTCCAAACAATAAGCTCTTTTAACATGTGTGTTTTTGAGTTAGTGCATAAGTCTGATGAGGTAGTCCAGACACTTCAAGAATGCTTAAAGTGTTTTTTTCCTCCTGCGCCACCACATTTTTGATGAATACATAAGTAAGTTGGATTATGAACGTTTCTGATGAATGCCTAAATAAGTTAGATTACTATGTGTTCACAATGTCCAGAGAAAAATACAGCAGTTTGATTTGTCTCTTAACTGAGTGCAAGAACACACTCCAAAAGGAATTCTGATCACCTTCAATTTGGCTGTTCACATTTCAGTAGAGTTGTTCTCAGATGTTTGTCATAAGATGTGGCAGCAGATGGAAGTTTCAGATTGTTATTTTGCAGCCATTCAGTGTCAGAGCCTTTAACCCACCCCCTTGCTCTAGTGACTTCAGTTGCCTAATGACAAACAAATATTTGCAAGACAGGCACCTAAAAACAATGTGACCATTTGTGTGATAATAGAAAATGTGCAGGTGGATGTTAAAAACAATAAAAGTTACTTAAATTTTGTGTTGTTGATGTAGAATTCTACTTTGGTGGGTTGTATAGATCGATTACCTTGCTTCCGAAGAGAGGAATGGGTTGCTGTCTTTGACATAAGTACTGTGAAATTATTGTATGGTACAAAACTCTGTTTTCACTTTAGATATTTAATGAATGTCAATTTCTTCCACATAACATCAACAAAAACATTTCCCATGAAGTAAATTACAGAAATCAGTATGCAGTACAGCTTGTCATGGCTGCTTGTATCTCATTCTATCTTCATTGCACTGCCCCAGGCTCAAGACTTGACCATAGAATATGTACTCAAGAACTTGTTCTACAGTTCTGCACACAAATCAACAAGTACAGTGATACAGGAAGCCACAGTTCAGAGATTTTTGAATACATCGATCTTTCTTGTTACAAAGATATGTGTACAGTATCAATATGACCAAAATTACTTCCAAAGAGATACAGTCACATTTAATATTTCATTATCAAAAGCATCAGATCTCTTTTTGAATGATTATAAGAATAATGACTGTTATATAAACTGTGTATCAAGAAGGTGAATACTTATGCATTTGATGTATCATACTTTGTGAAAAAACAAGGTGTCTTTCCCCCATTTCACAAATGGGATTACTGATATGGGATTAAAAGTTGTATACTACATAATTTACACATGGGGGGTATCAAGCAATATGATGTAGTGGCAAGGCACTGGACTCATATTCGGTAGGATGGTGGCTCAAATCCTTGTCTGGCCATCCAGTCTTAGGTGATTTCCCTAAAAGGAAAAACGATGGGCTGGTTCCTTTGAGGATGTCAGGAACAATTTCCTTCCCTATATTCTACAATCTGAGCTTGTATGTCATTTCCATTGACGACATCATCAATGGAACAATTTATCATAATCTTCTTTCCTTCCTTTTATCATCATAGATGTATTATGTAACATTTTAGGATGCCTCTAAACCACTCTCCGGTATATCAAGATCATCTTCAAATGGTACCATCTGTGGTACTTTATGACCAACATTCCCTAACTGAGTACTGTGTGTGTTCTAATTTTACAGTAATTCTATGTCTCAACACATTTTATCTAATAATCATACCATTTCCTGATGGCTTAGGCAATTATTGTTTGTGCCTTCCAAACTCCCTGGAATGATCTGTTGCACACGAAGTTTCATCAGCATACAAAAATCCATCCACTCTTTTGTGTGTATCTTATGTTCCTTGAGAACTAACCACCGTTTTGCTGTTACCTGTTTATTTTCCATAATGTAACTTCCTTTGAACTTTTTCTACATTAATTTCAGTTTTAGAATAACATGTGAAAGGAGTGTTTCATTTATACCAAGGAAATCATTCATTTCTGTTCTCAATGTTTGTAATATATCAGGGATGTCATTCCAGTCACCTATTGTTTTGTTGTATTCAGTTTTTAAGGGTCTTGGTGTCTTATATCTTGTTGAACAGAAATATTGTATTGAGAAGTGATGTCAAGTAAGAGAGATCCAAATGCTGTGAACTACACACAAAATTAGTTTTAAAGGTTGTTCATTCCAAAATATTTACACTGTTTCATAGTTGGTGGCCAGTTCCAGTTCTGCAGTTCTCAGTATGTACAGGTAAATGGGAGCACATTTCATTCTTTGTGATCTTGTAAGGAAGGAGACTCACCTGACTACTAAGCAGTGTCACAGACTTGGTTAAAGTTCAAAGTAGCAGAACATAGAATGACAGAAATATGATTGCATCAGTCCACTTGAAAAGATTTACAGTATGGTTACAAGTATACATAACACTATCCAGCACACATGGTTTGCAGATCATTAACACTTTCAGAATGGATGTCATTTAGTTCACCTGAGATTCATTTGATGCCACCATAAATTCCACAAATTTCGTAATCTTTACAGACATATTAGACACTTGTATTATTTTGTGTCACAGGATTTCACTGTAAGCGACCCAAACTTGTGATGGTCAGATTAACAATATTCAGATTTTCAGCCAAGCCAACACTTTAATGTTCTCTCTGTGCTTGTTGGCTCCAAACTTTTAACATGAACTGACACATACATGTTGTCTGTGCACTAGTCTAATACAATCCAACATAGAGATCTTACCAGTGTACTGTTTAGGGGCGGACTGCAGATTTTGGGGTAGGGGTAGCTATATAAAGACAGGTGAGAGAATATGATGTGGATTCTGAAATTACATAATGCTTTGAATTTCTGTAAGGTTAGATTTGACTGTTTGGCATGGAGCTTAAGACTTTACTATTCTTTGGTTTGTAAAATATGTTTCAGGTTAATAATCCACAAAAGTATCTGCAACATTATTACATGGTTTCTGAAATCCCCTAATTACTAGAATGGCATACATCTTGAAATACATATTTTATGATTCTGAATCATTTGACATCTTAATTACTGATTGAATTAAGTAGCGAGACTTGTTGTCTCATTCACAAAAAATACTGCAGTAAAATTATATTTTCAAATTTCAAAATCTTGAAGTCATTAAAGCAAAACAGGTGACTGAAATTTTGTGGGTCTGAGCTTTTAATGTTAATTATATCTCAAGTGAATTAATTTGAGATAATTCTAAGAATGTTCTCAGAAAGTTGGGAGTGTCTGATTTTGAAAAAAAAAAAAAAAAAAAACACCACTGCTGCTTGTTAGTTCACCATGTTTTTCCTATTATATGACCTTGTCATAACTTTGATTAGGTGTCAGTTTGTTTTTTTCTTACAAACTAAGGATGGGATAGTTAGAGAACAGAGTGATTGTAGGAAGGAAGTACAGAATCACTCGTCTCTTGGTAGCACTATGTGCCATATAGTGTGCTCAATAAAGTGTAGTGAACCCCCTACTGACTGGTGGATTCACTGTGAATCTGAGCCAATGCTCCATCATCTATTTTTACCCCTTGATGTGTAATTTCAACCGCCTACTTTAAAAAATTTGCAATTTAAGACTTCATAACAAAAACAACTGTTGTCAGTTTTTTTCATTTTCACGATTTCAGCTCAATCTTGTAGCCGTCCCCAAGACTCACAATTTGTTCAACTGAGACACGGCAGAAATGTCCCTTGTACTGAGTTATTGCGGCTCAGAAATGTGATGGTTCTACAAAAACAGCCTTTAGCGAAACAAAATAATTTACGATAAAAACAGTCTTTGTCATTTGACAAGGGCTATTTTTGTATGAAAGCAGGTGACAATGCAACCTGAATGTTCATTGTCACCTTCGTAGAAATTGTTGGATTATTTCTACTCTTTGGCAAGTGACAGTTCTGCGTCAGTAAAGAATTTCAAAGACTGTGTTCAATAGCATAAACATCAGAAACACCAAGAAAGAATCAAAAAGGTAATGAAGAAGAAAAATCTGATAGGCAAGGAACACATGAAAGTGTTGGTTAAAGTGTTATCGTGAAATAATGTTTTGGAGAAGATTGCAGGTAAGCACTGTTTACATTCTTTATTTCCACCAGTAAATTTTTCCATCTGCTTTTCTTTATGGGTAGCTGGGTATGTGACCTTTGGTTGCAGATGCAAATGACTGCAGTGCTTTCAAACAACAACAACTGAACAAAGCAACAGCTTTTCTCAGACCTTGTATAGCAAGTAGTCAAAAATGCACAAGACTCCTATTTGGCTGGTCTTATCACTATTAATAATGCGAAACAAAGAAGATCACACAAAGTAGTGTGTGAAGAGGGTGCAAGTTGTGATGATGGCATTTGTTCACTGTCCAGTACCCCTTTTAGACACACAATTTCCTTTTATTATAAAGTCTGACAGATTGGTGATGTTACTACAACAGAGTTATCTGTTTGTAGAGAGGTATTCATGGCTTTTCACACTATCTCTGAAGGTTGACTATGCACTTTCCAATGGCATCTGCTCACAAACAACAGTTCTGCAAAGGATATTAAAGGTAGGCATTAGAACAGTCCTTGTGCAGTTCATGGGCTACTTGGAGTCCTTGTTGAAAATTACATACCTTTATTTAAACCAATGGTTTCTCATTACTCATTCCATAAGAATTTGTCCAATAGGTACCTGCCTGAAACCCTGTGAAGAAAACACACTAAGTTTTTCTGGACGAACATCATAATAATGTATCCCATAAATTCTACTAAGAAGTGTTCAGTACCTTCAGTATATCATTTGGGTATCCTCAGTCTGACACTTCTTCTATCTGTGATGGTTTAGAGAAGCAGATACCTGCTGCTACTGGAATCCACATTGATAGTTCAAAAAAGAAGTTCACTTCAGAAAAGTGAAAGCCTTTTATGTACTAAAAGACGCTTCATGCAGAAATCTCAAAAGGGGTTAGTGAAAGTTGTATCTTTCAGTAACATGCAAAACATTCCTGTACCTCAGCTAACAACTAATGCAATATTTCATGCAAAACAGCTATGGTATTATGTTTTTGGCACTTGCAACCTTGACAATGATGAAGTAATAATGCTTACATGTCACGAATGAGTTACCAAGAGAGGGCAGAATGAAATGACCTCTTAATTGTTTCGTTACTTGAACAGCAAGCAACATCTGAAGAGAGATTCAGTTTTTATTTACATTTTTTCGCTCTCCTGAAAAATGAAGATTTTTGACAAGGGTCGTTTTTGTTATGAAGTCTTCAATTGAGGAGTGTGATGGACTATGAGCCTAATTGTGCTTTACACCCTTTTCTTCTGTCAAAGTGCTAAATTGATACCCCCCACATTTGAATTACTGACTCTGAAAATTTCGTCTCACAACTTTCGGGTAAGCTGAGGAGTCATCTTAAGAAGGCAGTGCATAACAGGCAGTTGTCACCTTGTTTACTGTGTATAGCTCATGTGTCGACTGTGAGTTGCATTGATTGTTAAGTTGTATGATATAATGAGTGAAGTGAGTGGTAATGAAGTTGAAAATGACTTTACAGACAAAAAGAAGAGAATGAACAATGTGGAAAGCTATAGAAACAAGAAAGGAATGGTTGTGGGAGCAAAAAGATTTAAGCCTGTAGATCGGTGTTGTCCAAAAGAGTGTAGTGCAATAGTGACGGATGAGATCCAAGGAACATTATTAAATCTCTTTTATCATTGTGGTAATAAATCTCAACAGGATGTGTGGAGAGAAAGGATGTTAAAGAAATAAAGAAGATGCCCAGAACCAAGAACAGAGTAAATGTATGGGCGTATTCATTTTATGACTGAGGTTGTAAAGTGCCTATGTGCAGAAATTTGCTCCTTCATGTGCTGAACACTTCTGAAAAGCGTTTAAGGATTGTACAGAAGAAGGTTCTGCAAGGTGATAGCTTTGAAGAAAGAATGGGTAAGCATGAAAATAGACCCCATAAAATAGGGAAGGAGATTTGGGAATGTATTAAGGAGCACTCTGTAACAATTCCTTACACAAATTCACATTATGCAGCATCAAAATTAAGCAAGTTGTATTTTGAGAACCCAAATTTAAGTATCAGTATATTATTCACCCTCTTTAAAGAGTGGGCAAAATATGGTAGTCAAGTTAGTATGAAGTATCATGCACATTATAAGTTCTTCAAAACATTGAACTTTGCATTCAAACAACCTAGGTCAGACATTTGTTCTGAAACTACTACAAGGCTTAAATGTGATGAAAACAAGGAGCTTGAATGTAGATTAGAGTTGCACAAACAATATGTTGAGGGCTATTATGCAGAAAAAAAGCAGCTTATAGCACATTGTAAATCAGATGACTGCTGTGCTTAGAATGTGATTATGCACAGAACCTTCCATTACCAAAACTGGGAGTGAATCCACAGTTTCATAAATGACTCCTCTGGATGTTTGTTCTTAAAGTACACTGCCATAATGAAGGTTCAAGTGCTTATTACTATTTTATGGAGTTCTAAGGAAAGAAGGATCCAAACTCAGTTTGCTCATTAATCCATGACTTTATGTTCAAGAAGCTTGAAGTCTTCAAGAATATTATGAAAACATTTTTTTTTCTGATGCTGCAGGAGGGCAAAACACAAACTTTGTTATGATCACTTTTTGCACATGGTTAGCAAAATCACTTTGAATATGTTTGTCACACATTTTGCTGAAAAAAAGTTGAAGAAGAGGGAAACTGTACATTCAAAGGAAGAGAATGTCCTAGTCATTAAACAATGCAGGGAGAAACCAGAGCCATTTCAAGTCATTGGCGGAAGTGAGATTATTAAAGATTGGAATTAAAGTTTAATGAACTTCTCATCAAAGCCACAAGGGAAATTTCGTTTCCAGTTGCAGTCATTTGTGAGGATGCACTTTGGCAGTGATGGGTCAATCAAAGCTTCAAAATCATATTTTAAGGTCTTTATACTCTTTAAGTTCATTAAAAAATCAACAAGACTCCCTGAAGATATTTCATTTTTGTCAATAATAGAGAAACCAACTGTAGCAGCAGCAAACTTCTAGAGAGACTAAACAGTGAAGAAGCTACTGATCCTGAACAGGAACATAAACTATAATGGTCATGAACACATATTTTTTGTTAATATACAGCTTAACAGGATTATAAAATAATAAAAGCAATAATTCAACTCAGCTTTCAATGAGGTCCTATTACGTCTTCGAATGTAACGACTGAATTCACAATTTCCAGAGATTTATGGTGCTATACGACAAGCTCGTTTATTTAGATAGATGTGTATGGGGGCTGAAGATAGCATAATGAAATGCAGAAACTGGTAGTCTTCACAATAAAATAAAATAATATCTTAAAGTACATGGTGTTGGTGAATTTTATTGTCATTGGAAATTACTTAACTAGCCAATTTCCCCTGGCCATGATGGACCAACAGAGATTTAATAGCATCTGGCAATGCTAAAGAAGGGAATTGCTTCCTGTGAATTAGTTTTGTAGTTTGCAATTTCCTTAATGCAGAAAAACAAAAATATCTATGACATTTGTTAATGAGGGTAACCGATGAAATAATTTTCTCTGGTCTCCGTTTATGATGTTCGAGATGCGATCAGTATATCTGGATATTATTCATAACTATGCTTTAGTCCCAAATCATAGTTACAGATATGCAAATAAATCTCATTGACCTATACTTGGAATTTTGGCTGCCAGTCAATGCAATAGGAGTAAGTGGCACTGCATCTCCTAAAGGCACACTTCTCCGATGATAGCCAACTCAAGATTTGTACCAGCTGAGCTAAAGTAGTCTGCCTATCACTAGTCTAATGGAGAACTGGCAACATTGTAGAACATATTTGACAACTATACAACTGTCAGTTTACTTCCTGGGTTGGTTCAGAATTATCCTGGTGAAATAACTCGATATTTCCTTGTAATTTAAATTAAATATTCTGAATTATTCTCACTTAAGGGATGATATAGAGGTAGCAGATTTATGGTTTTCTGTCCAGGAAGCTCTTTCCAAAACGAGCTGCAGCTTACTTTGCCGGGTACATTTTGCATTCTTTGTGTTAGCCATTAGTGGGGTGACAATGGAGCACTGCATGATGCACGTGTGTGCTAACTTAGGGGTAAAGTGTACACGCTTTAAGCTGAAGAGTCCATTAGTTTTCAGTTCTAATCTCACTGGAGATAAAATTTTTACCTCTTCTGTGAAAGAACCACTAGCATTCAGAGGAACAATCAGTAAAGAAATCCTAGGATAAAATCTGCCCCATAAATTGTGACGCTACCTTGATTTTGTACCCTTTACATCTAAAGATGAGAAATTTGATCTGCACTCTTGTTAATGCCTGCTTTCTTTGCTTTTGTCAATTGTATTGACTTGATTGTGGCACTGAATGTTTTGTTAACTGGGTTTTGTTATGTATCTACACCTATTGCTTGCTACTTTTGCATACTTTTATGGTAATCCTGTAATGCTCCTTCAGTACAACTGTGGACTGAATGTAGACACAGACCATTTTGACTCTAAAAATGCATTTTATCCTGCTAATTCATGAGAATTATGGTTATTTTGTTTTATTAAAAAATACTTGTTTTGTAGTGTCATCATTTTAAGACGCAACTCATTTCTATTAGTACAGTGCATACTAAATAGTGTTTTTTCTTTAGTTTATTGACATAGCAGATAAATGTAAGAGATAAATAAATCAGCAGCAGTGTTGTCTCCCATGTTATCTAAAACAGTCTCACAATTTTCTGGTAATTTTTCGACTTCATGCCTATAGACAATGCTTTGGTGGCAGTTCGCCTCATTGCATGTCATGCTGTTTCAAGAGACAGCAGCACCAGAACTGTTAGAACTGTGCAGTTCAGCATAATGATGAGTCAGTTGGTCTCATGAATTCTGTAACCAATTCCACAGAGTGTAGAAATAAATAAAGTCAACAACAGTTTGCAAAGAGTAGTATTTGGTGAGGACATCAAAAAGGATATTGAGAGTATACAATGACAGTTTCCATTACTGGGGTGGAAATTACAGTTTTCAGTGAGAATGTAGCAATAATGTCAAGGGAATAAACTCCAATGTACAATGATGAGACAAAACATTATGACCACTTGCCCCCCCGCACTGTTGGATGCTGCCTGGTGACGTTGCGGGCATGTGACGTGCAGTGAAAAGTATGTAAGCACAAGAGAGATGGATGGGGATCACCCTAGCAAAGATATGGGTTCAAAATGGGAAAACCCATTGAGATCAGGGGCTTCACAAAGAACAGATTATTATTACACAAAGCTTGTAAACGAATATCTCAAAAACGGCGAAACTGGTCAAATGTTCATGTGCTACTTCATGAACATCTATGAAAAGAGGTAAAAGGATGGTGAAACTACCACTGCTTGAACATTCATGACTCTACACAAAATGTGAGGTTCAGAGGCTTGTCTGCTCTGTAAAGTTGGCTAGATGGTGATCTGTGCTGAAAGAGCATAATGCTGGTGCACACACAGGTGTTTCGGAGCACACCATTCATTGTACACTGTTGAACATGGAGTTCCACAGCAGACCATCCCTATGTGATCACGTGTTGACCCAACGACATGGTCAGTTACATTTGCAGTGGACACAGGACCATCGGGATTCAACCATTGATCATTGTAAACGTGTCGGCTCTTTGACTGAATCACCCCTTAGCGACATCAGGCTGATGTTCGTCTCCACAACTGCTTAAATCAAGGTGCATGGCAGCTCGAAACATGCAGCGTGACACAGATGCAGGCTAGTGAGGTCGGTTTTACACTACAGGAGACATTTTCCTGCACTTGCATGGGACCTGTGGCAGTAATCGAAGACACGCTGACAGCTGTGAATCACTTGCAGCTCTTCATGCTTGATGTCTCCCCCCGATGGCTTTGTCATTGTGCAACAGTATAGTTGTCCTTGTCTTGGAGCCAGAACCGTGCTACAGTGGTTTGAGGAGCATTATAGTGAATTCACGTTGATGTCGCGGCGACCAAATTAGCCAGATGTAAATCCTATGGGACCTATCTGGGTGATCATCGGGCACCATCACCACACACGCAAATCAGCGTCCCGTTATTTACATGAATTATGTGACCTGTGAGTAGCCATCTAATGCCACTTACCTCCACAAACCAATCAACAAACTGTTGGATTCATGATCTGCCAAATCAGTGATGTATTTTGTTCCAAAGATGGAGAAACAAGCTATCAAGCAAATGGTCATAATATTTTTCACTCATCAGTGTAAATACAACGTGTAAAGTAATTGTATTTGGTTGGGTGTCGAATATTCAATGATTTTGTCATGTTCTTTAGTTAAATTGAAGAGTTTGATGGACTTTGGGCATAAATCCGAAAAATGCATTTCCGGTAAAAGTGAGTTGAAGATTTGTGTATTTATACCATATTGAAAAACGATGATATTTGAATGATGTAATAATTCTGTCTTAGGCCATACTTTTAACATACATAATCATTCCCTGCAACTGAAGATATTTCTTCTATTTGTGATAAATTATCCAAAATGTAATTAGTGGTTTATGGTCTTTTTCCATCAGACCATGTTACCTCCGTTGTTTCACACAAGCGAACGCCCTACGATATCACAATGTTAACATGAGAATTATCGACGTGTAATTATTGAAACAAACTGGTACTTTAAGTAGTACGGCACTTGTTGCGAAATCTGACTAGGTGGACAACGCCAATTCTAATGTCATTTGATCTTGGAGACTTTTGGAAAGGCTTAATAACTCTCAAAATATTCACTGTGCACATCAGCTTGTCACTTGAGTCAACTGCTCATCGGCTCTCAGTAAGCTAAAGAGATGACGATCATATAAATAGTGTAAAATGAGAGAGACAGACAGATGTGCAAAAGAACAGATACAGCATATATATAATTAAGGTGAGGATGGGCAATGATCCCTTCAGTGTAGATGCACACCAAGCTCGAACTTTTATGGGAAACAGCAAAATAACATGGGTAATGAAGATAATGGTCAAGGAGCACTACATCTGTAGTGTGTTGATGAGTTATGAATTTGGATCTGACGGGAGGTGTGGTAGGGTAGCCCATGCAGTTGCGTTGACAACTATGTCTGGATGGCTTAGTGATTGGCGCATCTGCCTAATAAACAGGAGACCTGTGTTTGAATCCCAGTCCAGCACAAATTTCCAGCTTTCCCCATTTATATAAATCATTGACCACTGACAGCTAATGTTTTTAATTCCATTACACCTTGAAAGAAGGTTGCTGTTTTCAGTGTTTCCAATAAAGCATGAAATGTAAACCTATCATTCATGCTGATGTATTTGCTGACAAGATGCTTCTGCATTCTGTGGATTGCACCAGTTGTTTGAGGCTATGTATTCAAAACCTTCTGGCAGCAATGAGGCTGCTGCAACCATTACCCACTGTCACAATGCTTGTGTAGTAACTAGATATCCATTTTTTTTTCTAGTCTCTGTAAATTAATCGAACGCCAATGAATTGATCATTTAATATTTATCTTTAATCATTTCTCTGCTTCTCACTTGGTCCCTCTACTGTGATAACTGTTTTGTAATTGTGTGCCTGTGCACCCATACCCATCCCAGTACAGAGTAACACTTTCTGAAAAACTAGCAGTTTTTGTTTGTATCCATGAAGCCTGTGGCAGATTTGGTCTTTGATTCCAAGACATAAATCAGTCAATGGAATGACATCATAATGTGTACACCTCAGCACAAAGTATGGAAAGCTCACAAAAGATACACATCATCATATTTGGAAAAAGTTTTTTCACACTAGATGGAAATGGAGCCATTTCTGTACAGTAATGACTCATGGGATGGAGATGGCTTATCACTTCTTATACAATGGTGTGGTTGTTGATGAAATTGGAATACCAACGTGTTCATTAAAAGTAATTTCGCTAAAGTGTACTCCATTCTGTCAACCATACAACATATACTTTTTCTGACAGGTAAAAAAAATAACATTCACGCTTTACAAAAGTACCCTATTCTCATCGCACAGTAAATGGAAAGCACAAGTAAAAGTGACGAAATTGATAAGACATATACTTGGATCCATAACACAGGCCAACAAAAAATGTTTTTTGGAAAACTTTTTGTACTATATTGATTTTTATGAGCTGAATCCAAATACAGCCTCAGTTTTTTTGTAACACCCATAGTTTTTGATCAATAAACTTTTTATTATATAGTATGAAAAACCTATGCTGTATGGTCAGTGGGGAAATTAATGAAACGCTTTGTTAAAACAAAAGCACGGTTTGTATTTACAGCCCACCGTCGCCCATCACAGCAGCCATTGCTGAGAGGCCTACGCCGTGTACCAGTCAGCACAGCATCGCCTGCCGCGATCGCATTGGCCGCAGCCTGTGGATCCAGCAGCCGCCAGTCTGTACTGATGACCACCGCCGGCACATCACCCGCTGCCGCCTCTCCACACACCGTCGCCGCCACCAATGCGTTGCACCAACCCCACTACTATGTAAGTCACAGCGTGGCTTCAAACAGTAATGTCATGAGTCATCCGCCGCTGGATTAGCAAAACTTTGTGACCATTCTTTTTTGTAGCAATTATGTTTTCTTTTGGTCAGTAGCGTCCCTTAAATTTGTAAACATGCCAAAGGAAAAACCTCAAGGGAGAGATCCTCCTGAAGAGGCAGCTGTCTCACAAGACCTGCTCAAAGCCATAAATGCACAAATGCACCGATTGTTCACACAAAATCAAGAATTACTTGAGCAAAACCGCGTCTTGAAATAGACACTGGAAGCCAGTACCTGTGGCTAGTTCCACGCCTGTAAGCAATGTGCCATCAGTGACACCTAATACTGACTCTGTCACTAATGTGACTGCGACAGTCTCAGCTAACATGGCAACTGTAAGTAATGTTCCTGCAGCTGATTTCATTCCCACCTTTTCCGTGAAGTCCCACAAAAATGTGGCTATGTTCATACAGAACATTCGCGATGTGGGTCACACTTGTGCCTGGCCAGATGATCTACTGCTCAACATAGCCAGATTGAAGTTGATAGGGGAACCCCGAATGTTTATAGAAACATTGCGCGATACGCGTGGCTTTGAAGTTTTGCCTATGGACTAACTATGCATTATACCGATACCAGAGGTACCGGATACTATAGAGATCAATCATCAACCCTTAGGCAGAAGCCAAATGAAGATTTTGATGCCTTTGCAGATCACATACGAGCCGTATCTTGTCGTACCTACAAGCCAGGTGAAAATGCCAGTGAAAATAGAATATTGCACTCAGAAGCAGAAGTGCATGCAATTGATGTGTTTGTTCGCGGTATTGATCCCCACGTCAGAGGAGAAGTTAAAGCAGCCTCCCCCACCTCACTGTTTGAAGCTGTTTGTTTGCCAATAGTGCACAAAGATGTATTGCACTTCTGTGCTGCTGCACTGCATCCGCTGGACCCAGTACCGGTTTCAGCAGGGGAAGTATTTTGTTAGCATTGTGGGAGACCCAACCACATGGCAGTGCACTGTCATGCACCTTTCTGCACTATGTGCCAGAGTGTAGGCCATACCAATAATGTTTGCCCCACAAAGTCACTATTTTCTCAAAAGATGCACAGCCAATGCCGCAACGAGGGCACAAGCTAGGGAAATGCGTGGGGGGCAGGCTTCGCCACCCACCCGTGCCCCTGATGAAAATAATACACCTGGTGAGGACCGGAAAATGCCAAGAGGTGGCATATGTTAGTTTAAATGGCATACTCGGGAACAAAGTAGTTAGAATTTTGGTTGATACTGGTGCACAAATTAGTGTATTATTTGTAGATAAAAACGACCAAAGGGTGTTACAGCCACCCCGATTCCATATCAGTGGCCTTGGAGAGGAAGTAATCGTCCCTGCAGGTTCGTGTGTAGTGAATCTGCAAATAGACAAGGGTAAATACAGTCAAGAAATGGAAGTAGTAAGGTTAAAGAAAGGTGATTTTGACATCATATTAGGGAATGACTTCTTGCATCGTTATCAGGGGACAGTGAATTATTGAACGCGCTGTTCACTTCGGTGAAGCAATTCATCATTTTGGCAGTGCACCATCCCAACAGCCATGAGGAAGCTGTGAAAGGCACCGTTCACAGTCTCCCATAAAACCTCGGACGTGGACGATAAAAATCACTGACCCTGTAATGATAAGAAGTGGAAGCAGAAAGATTCTTTGGATAGATGTCAAAAATCGTATGCAACTGAAGACAGACATTCTGGTGGATCTGCTCACCCGGAATGATGTATTAGATCATCAATCAGTACATATAAATAGAATTATTTGTTGACCGGAAAGAAAACAGAAAGGTTTTGCCATACTGGTGAGTACAGATAATTTTGGTCTGAAAGATGTTGTGATACCAAAAGGTACTATTGTTGCTAGTGGACAGGAAATTTTTGAAGAAGTAGAAGGAGCTGAGATGCAGCAAAGTAAAGAGGAGAAGGGACGGATCAGAAGGAAGTATTCAGTTAGAGAAGTGTGCTATGTCGTGTCATCATTAAGGAGTCAATTGTCAGAGAAATTAAGTCATTTAAATGTTGAGGAGAAGAAGATGTTACAGCCAGTGTTAGAGGAATTTTCTTGGTTGTTTGAAGAAAGGCAATTCTTACTGGCCATGGATTTGGTTCAGCATGAAATTCCAACCAGTGAAGCACAGCTGATTGCACAAAAACCATATTGTATACCATATCATTTGCAATCTGTAGTCAAAGATACGATTCAGCAGCAATTAGCTGCAGGAATCATTCAGCCTTCCTCAAGTTTGTGGGTGTGCCCCGTGGTCATCATGCCAAAAAAAATCAATGAATGGAGAGTAAGCCTATTGTCTGTGTGTCGATATGCGGGCAGTTAACCAAGTAATGACACCAGACACGTATCCGTTACCACACACTGATGAGAAATTAGACCGCCAAGGCAAATGCAAGTATTTCACCACTCTTGACTTACGCTCCGGATATCATCAAATCCCTGTTGCACCCCATAACCACCATAGAACTGATATTGGTGTACCTACAGGGCAATACAAATTTGTAAGAATGCCTTTTGGTCTGAGGAATGTGCCCAACTTTTCAAAGATTTGCAGATTTCTTGTTGCACGGATAGAAACCCACTACATGCTTGGTATAATTAGATGACATTGTTATTCTTTCTAAATCTATCAAAGAACATGCAGAAGGCTGAGGGATGTTTTGGAAAGGTTGAAAGGAACTAACTTGAGTGTGAAACTGGAAAAGTGTGCCTTTGCTCAAATGTAGGTACAATATTTGGGGCATATACACTCCTGGAAATGGAAAAAAGAACACATTGACACCGGTGTGTCAGACCCACCATACTTGCTCCGGACACTGCGAGAGGGCTGTACAAGCAATGATCACACGCACGGCACAGCGGACACACCAGGAACCGCGGTGTTGGCCGTCGAATGGCGCTAGCTGCGCAGCATTTGTGCACCGCCGCCGTCAGTGTCAGCCAGTTTGCCGTGGCATACGGAGCTCCATCGCAGTCTTTAACACTGGTAGCATGCCGCGACAGTGTGGACGTGAACCGTATGTGCAGTTGACGGACTTTGAGCGAGGGCGTATAGTGGGCATGCGGGAGGCCGGGTGGACGTACCGCCGAATTGCTCAACACGTGGGGCGTGAGGTCTCCACAGTACATCGATGTTGTCGCCAGTGGTCGGCGGTAGGTGCACGTGCCCGTCGACCTGGGACCGGACCGCAGCGACGCACGGATGCACGACAAGACCGTAGGATCCTATGCAGTGCCGTAGGGGACCGCACCGCCACTTCCCAGCAAATTAGGGACACTGTTGCTCCTGGGGTATTGGCGAGGACCATTCGCAACCGTCTCCATGAAGCTGGGCTACGGTCCCGCACACCGTTAGGCCGTCTTCCGCTCACGCCCCAACATCGTGCAGCCTGCCTCCAGTGGTGTCGCGACAGGTGTGAATGGAGGGACGAATGGAGACGTGTCGTCTTCAGCGATGAGAGTCGCTTCTGCCTTGGTGCCAATGATGGTCGTATGCGTGTTTGGCGCCATGCAGGTGAGCGCCACAATCAGGACTGCATACGACCGAGGCACACAGGGCCAACACCCGGCATCATGGTGTGGGGAGCGATCTCCTACACTGGCCGTACACCACTGGTGATCGTCGAGGGGACACTGAATAGTGCACGGTACATCCAAACCGTCATCGAACCCATCGTTCTACCATTCCTAGACCTTGCTGTTCCAACAGGACAATGCACGTCCGCATGTATCCCGTGCCACCCAACGTGCTCTAGAAGGTGTAAGTCAACTACCCTGGCCAGCAAGATCTCCGGATCTGTCCCCCATTGAGCATGTTTGGGACTGGATGAAGCGTCGTCTCACGCGGTCTGCACGTCCAGCACGAACGCTGGTCCAACTGAGGTGCCAGGTGGAAATGGCATGGCAAGCCGTTCCACAGGACTACATCCAGCATCTCTACGATCGTCTCCATGGGAGAATAGCAGCCTGCATTGCTGCAAAAGGTGGATATACACTGTACTAGTGCCGACATTGTGCATGCTCTGTTGCCTGTGTCTATGTGCCTGTGGTTCTGTCAGTGTGATCATGTGATGTATCTGACCCCAGGAATGTGTCAATAAAGTTTCCCCTTCCTGGGACAATGAATTCACGGTGTTCTTATTTCAATTTCCAGGAGTGTAATAAGTGAAGAAGGTGTCAAACCAGATTCCCGTTTGACCACAGCAGTAAAGGAATATCCAACACCAACAAATGTCAAAGAATTATAGTTGTTTCTAGGCCTTGCAAATTATTACAGATGTTTTGTGAACAATTATGCTACCATTGCGAAGCCCTTCACTAAATTATTGAAAAAAGTAGCTAGTTTTATCAGGACCAAGGAATGTGATGAAGCAATGCAACAAATCCAACATGTTTTAACTAGAGCCCCTGTACTAGCATACCCAGATCTTGAAAAGCCATTCATTCTGTCAGTAGAAGCCTCTGATTATGCTGTAGGAGCCATCCTGTCACAAGAAATGGATGGAGAAGAACGACCAATTGGTTACGCATCTCGGCAGCTTAACAAAACAGAATCGAATTGCAGTACCACTATGAAGGAGCTTTTAGCGCTCATGTTTGGTGGAACCTATTTCCGATGTTATTTGTATGGGAGAAAATTTACTGTCATCACTGATCGTGCCACATTACAGTGGTTGCTAAGCTTAAAAGACCCAAGCAGCAGGTTAAACATAGGTAAAACACAAACCTGGCAATGTTGTATCAAAATGCCGATGCATGAAGTTGGAAAGTCAGAGTGATTGTAACTAATGATGTTTCTATAGAAGATTTGAGGGAAGCACGGCAAAGAGATGTTGAATATCAGAATTATGAAGCTTTGCCTGAATTTTCTGTTGAAGATGGAATTTTATATCGAAGGACCCCCTTGGGTATATGAGTGGTAATTCCGAAAGAACTATGTCCCAAAATAATAGCACAATGTCACGGTAGTCTGCAAGCATGTCATAATGGTTTTCATGCCACGAATTGCCGAATAGCTGCCCATTACTTCTGGGAAGGCAGACGACGAGACGTGCAAAGGTATATACAAAATTGTTTGCTGTGTGTTAAGAGGTCATTGCCACCATGGACGAAAGTGCCCTTACAGCAAGTACCAGAAGCCACTTGTCCTTGGGCTTTAGTAGCCACAGATATCATTGGTCCTTTCCATCTGAATCCACAGAATAACAAATATATATTGTCCATCATAGATCATTTTTCCAGCTTCTTAATTCTAGTTCCCATACCGGATATGTCCGCAGAAACAGTAGCTCATGCATTTGTCACCCATTTGGTGTTATGCTGTGGAAGTCCTGAAGCTGTACTTACAGATCAAGGCACAAATTTTATGTCCACATTGTTCACAGTAGTCTGTCGATTGTTGCAAATAAAAAAGTGGAGAACAACACTGTTTCATCCAAAAGTGAACGGATGCCTGGAGCAGGTCCATTGCACCATTACATGCATACTTTCTTACTATGTCAATAAAAATCACACTGACTGGGACAGGTATGTTCAGTAGGTCACATCAGCATATAATAGTCATGTCCATGAAGCTATAGGATATTCCCCTTATGAATCAGTATATGGCTGCCCTATGAATTCGCCTTTTGAGATTGACAAAGTGCCCCCTGGAATTAAATCGAAAGATGTGAGAGGTTTGGCCCAGTGTCTAAAAGCCATTTGGAAAAAAGTGAGAGGGAATAATGCAAAAGCCAGTGCTCAACAGTTAAAGAGGGATAATCTGAAAGCAAAAATGCCCACATACAAGGTAGAAGACTTAGTTATGTTGAGCAATCCAGCAGTAAAAAAGGGACGAACCAAGAAGTTTACACCTGCTTATGAAGGACCATACCATATCATCTGGCTTACTTCACCAGTAAATGCAGAAATTCAGTTAGCAGGATGTACAGTGATCATTCATTTCGACAGGTTAAAGTTGTACAAAGGTTCCGAGCCATCCCCACCCGATAGTGAAACAGGGCCTATTACGCCAGTAGTTCCACCCAAGAAATCAAGAAAGAAGGTAATACAACTGCCTAGACCACAACGCAAATATGTTCTAAGGTCAAAGCACCCCTGTGATTTACATTCCAGGAGTTTGATCTGAGTTGACATGTAAACAGTTGGAAAACTCCTGTGTGCAGCAAGAGAATTAATTAACGGAAAACACCGTTGTTACTATATATTTATTTAAGTTCTGCATGTTAGTTATAAATAGACATAAGAATTGGCAATCATTGGTAATAGAATTTAGGATATCACATGTTAATGCAAGAGATTGAAGTTTTTGTAATCATTTTGCCTTGTGCCAATTAATGCTTCCAGTAATATTGTCTTAACAGCCAAGAACTGAAAACACAAATACTTATTGGTAATGAAATTAAGGGGAAAATTGTCCTTGCCAATAGAACATGCTGAGCTAAGGATTAGTTAATCTTCTATACATAAAAGGGATTCACACTTCCTCTGTTGATTTAGTGACTACTGTTAAAGCTTTACCATAAAAACATGATAGTAACACGCGTTCATAAGTGCCAGTAGACCAGTGACAATATGCTGCCATCTACCTGCTATTTCAAATATGCCTTATTACATGTATGTTTTGCTAAATGATCACACAATGATAATAACAAGAATATGTGTGTCCAAGTTAAACAACAAATATGTTACTCTATAGTCACAAGAGTCTTCCTTAAGTGCTATTTTATTGTTTTCATAATGCGATGTTGAAGAGACAAGAAGGTAAGTTTTTATGATGATACGTGCTCCAGTATATTAAATTATTAAATGCCAAAGAAGAAATCGCTCAGTTAACGCCAGTCGAGGTAGTCGCTGCAGTTTGTTTACATACAGGAAGCCCTGCCCCCACTCCTCTTTCTACTCCCCACATGCCTTCTCACTGAGTGAGCGGCCATTACAGTTCCCCTTCCCCAGCCCCCACCTCTGCCGTTAGCACAAACAGTATCTGCACCTCTCCCCTTGCCCCCCCTCGCCACCCTCCTTCACCCTGCAGGCCCTGTGCCTCAGCCATGCTGAGTCCAGCACCTGCACCACATTCATACCATAGCAGCGTAACCAGTAAATCCAAGAAGATAGTTATGAAAATAAATCCACCAGCCTATTATTGCTCTACAGACTTTACTGGTCTTACCCAATAATGGAAATCTATTCATGGCGTTTATTTGAATCTTCAGTAAAGAATAAAACCTAGAGTGAAAAGAAAACTTTTTCCTTATAAACACTGTATACAACGCCAAAAGGTTGGAGACATTGAAATTTCAGACTGTCTCCAGCTGTGTTGTATTACCACTCTTGTGGTTAATAAACAGGTCTATATGGCGTCAAGGAAGCTGGCCCTTGCTGTGATATTTATTCTGTGAGCAACCACTGTGTGGGAAACACGTCAGTCAAAGGATCGAATTCGAAATACCAATGTGCAATACAGTAAAGTCAAGTAACAACCAAGTCAATGTTAGTTCCAAATAAGAACCCTAACATTAGTGTCCAGTTCAGAAGTTATTGGCCACTAGTTTCGAGTAAGTGATCTCTAAGAGAGCCAAGTCATCTTCACAATTCATACAGAAGTGTAAAAATTCATAAATTACGTACATTTTAGAAAAACAGAGTATCCAAGCAAATTAATGAGTCATCATAATTTTGCGAATTTTAACGATTGAGTTATCTGAGTTCCTTAAAAACATCCTCCATGAATAACTGTCATGAACAACATAAGCTATCTCTGGAAGGAACTTTTTGTGACCGTCCCAAAGAACTAAACTCAACGCATAGCAAGAAGACCACCCAGGCACCCACATACAAAGGCCTATTCAGTTCTATGCCACCGTCGCCACCCCTGACCTGGACCAGGCCTGGCCATGTGCATTGTCTCCAGCTGCAGGCACAAAGAGACAACAGCTGCACCCTCTGCATTCCTGAGGCATGTGACCGCATCACTTAGTGCAGTATACGATGATAGCAAAAGCGGGAAGTAACTGAAATATCTACACTAAATAAGGGATCATTTTTACTTTCATTATCACTACTACTATTGAAATTAAGGTTTAATCTGTTGTGACAGCAAGATTGGGAATACTTTATGTACGTGTTAATCAGAAGTTATAAAGAAGAGAGAAATAAAAGTTCTATGACCTGTAAAAGAGCTACTTAAGAAGCCATCTACGCCTCTATTTAAGATATTAAGTACATGGCACATTGGTAGCTGCAGTAAGTGCCATAAAACAATCACTGAACTCAACTTCCATAAAGCTTAATTCCACCCACAGCATAGTGCAGTAGCACTGACAAATGTGGGTGAGGATGTCAGCATTGCTGCCGAGCCAGTTGGAACTAGTTGCAACCGCTGTGTCAGCGACTTACAATCTCATGAGTGCGACACCTGTCGCCTCTTACCACTCCAAGCAGCACTGGATCTCAACACAGAATTCTTAACCATTATATAATGAACAACTTTATACACATTTTCAATACTAAGGAACTTACTTTCCTTCCTCTACAGTTTTCACATGACAACTGGACTCTAATTTTATTAAAAACAAAAGTGCCAACAGGTAAGTAGTATCGACGTCTTCGAGATGCAACTAGCTTCGTCGAGCCGCCACTACTGATTATATGGAAGCAGGTAGGTGAGAGAATTAACAAAAGGAACAACAACCATAGCCTAGAACAATTGACTGGGAGACTGATAACCACCAATATTAGCAATTAGGAGAAAAGGAGTTCAAATCAACACAGGGAATATCATGCAAAATGTTTAATGATTATTGGTCTGTTACCTGAAGGAGACATAAAACTACTTTAAATTAAACCACACTAAAGAGAGTATTAACGAAACACTGCATTCTTCCACAGCATTGCTCGTAACATTGACATAACTCGACAACAGTTTTCCTGTAGGTAGACATACTACAGCCATGTCAATCTGTATGGAAATATAAACAAGAGCATAAGGGAATAACAGAGAATACTTACACTTATTTTGCTGTGAATTGTAACTGGAGAATAGAGGAGTTTTGTTTAAGGGAAATGATATATTGTACTTCGCTTCTGTCGCAGTTTTGCTACCGCTTGGGTCACTATGATGGGTTCCCAATTACTTATGTTGATGTGTTATTTTTACTATTCTTCATTTTGTCCCTGTCTTATTTATGTTATTATCAGTTTATTGGAGAGACTTGCTAGAGTTTTGCCAGCACAAGTAATTTAGTATTTGTATCAACGTAGTTTTCCATGTGTCACTGTGTTACTAGAATGATGAGAATAATTATTTTTGTGGGATTTCAAGTATGCTAGAATAAGTTCCTGAGTATTGCCAATTATTTAAGTGTTTAGTAATAATGATGTCTTAGGTAAGAAATGATTTTGGAAGTGTAATTTAAGATGTAACCATGCTTTATTTCATTTGTATTTGAATGTTTATCTGGAGGGACATGCCACATACCTATCCCTATGATAGATAACATAAACAGAATGAATCACACCCACAGAACAAGCAAGCTTTGGCCATATACCTAGTCTGTTGGATGAACCACACCCGCAAGGGCACGTACCTCATATGACGTGGCTGGCACCCGCACGGACCCTTAGCTGTCTGTGCCATTCCTTAACTTTAAGTTTCGCGGCATAGTCCATCCTACCCACTTTCATCTTTCTTCTCTGAACAGAACAACACATGAAGAGTCATGCAACTCCTGCAAGGGTACGCACCTGGCATAACATGACGCAATCACTCGGACCCCTAGCCGTCTGTGTCATTTCTTCACTTTTCACTTTCGTGACATAGTCTGTTCTACCCACTGTTATCTATCAACTTTCAGCTGAGCAACATTTTTTGGAGTTTATTATCTGGGCATATTCTAACACAAAACTATTCAGCCCATGTGCACTAACACAGTTAGACTTTAATCTTTCATGTCAAAGAAGAGTTCACAAGAACAGTGTTCCGTGCTCTCTGACGACAACTTATCAGGCATCATCAGACGCAAACCACGTCTAGCCCACAGCTAAACCACCAGTAAGTGGAAATCTCTGTTCAAAACCTGTGCCTTCTTTGACATTATTCTTCCATTGTATTTTCTGAAGGATCTCTGACTACTGAAGTAGTATCATTTAACTGTATGACGTCTCGCAGGACACTGTGATATACCCAAGAATAGATGGAGTCTTAAGCAACAAGCTGGGCCCAATGAAGCTAGCACCTAGGAGCTACAGAGATGGTGAGTTTAGTTGCAAATGGTGAGAGGATGAAGATGGCAAATTTGGTCATACAGTTAAGTTTCTTTTATGTGAGAGACGTCGAGTTTTAAGAAGAAGTAGGTAGCAGCTATCTTGGAATTGCAGAATTGTCGTATACACAGTTAAGTAGGTGATACTGCCGTATCAATGATGTGCTGTATACTCTACCTTCATAAAGAAGAAATCCCTCAGAAATTACACTCAATGTACTTGTTTCTAATTCAATTCCTTATGCTTTCTGTGTCCACTGTGGAAATCTCTAGACTCTTGTCAAGTTGTGTTTTCCTCCTGTAGTTATCAACAGTGTTGATGTCGAATGACACAATATATGTATCTGAGAATAGGAACCCAACTCTCATAGTCCCGGGCAATGAGATGCCCCACCTGCACCAAACTGGTGTCATTTTTCTTCGACATTTTCACACATGACTTTATGGTGTTTAGCAAATATAATGATGCATGAGAAACTTCTTCTCACAAGGTGAACGTTATTACACTTGAATGGTCAGCCCAAAGAGGCATTTAACTTTGTTTACTTATTGATATAGCATATGCAGCAATGTAATATGATATTTGTGTACCTCATTTTTATATTTTCATGTTTATGCAACAATTATGTTTGAGCTAAAATGGATTTCATAGGAACTTTTTTATGAGATGTAACTGACATTATGTTAAAAACTTTAATTACTTTGTCTTGAAGAATGTTAATTGTTTACCCTTCATTGATCAGTTAATAGGGAGTGTTGGGGTTAATTTTCGGGTGACTGGGAAGGTGAAGCTGTGGCAAGTCTGTTCTGTAGGGAATGCTGAACACACTTCTCCCTCCAACACCACAGTGAAGTACTGGAACAGTAGGAGATCTTGGGGTGGGGGGTAGGGGGATTTTCCTGTCTTTGGGGTGTCATCTTTTCTTCTTCAACTCCAACATTCCGAATCATCTACTTCATTTCTTACTTCTCGTCAGAGTACCAAGCTAATCTTCCCTCTGTCCACATGCATATGTCTCTATTGCTGAGACCCTTCTCAATTACTGTGTCAACACTTGTCATTGTTGACTGAAGCCTATTATACAGGAGGATCTGGATAACAAGATAACACTCCTGCACTAGTGAAGATATTGAATTTATTTGAATATGTTTTATGTATAACGCCTAACTACGTAATTGTTGTGACGTACCTGTCACTTATGAACCAATTTACTAATACATAACATAATTTTAAACAGAACCCACTGTAACAACGCATCTAGCATGATGTCATGTGTAAACTCACATCTGATGCATGCCGCTCTGACGTAGCACCATAATTATTGTTTTGTTGATCATCGTTGAGTAAATGATATTGATTATGCACTTCTATTCCCCTATATTCAGTAATGCTATACCCCCTTTTTGCGACATTTGTATTCATCACTGCCCATTCTGAATCCCATAAATCTCTAATCAAATCCAGAAGTTTTTGTGCAGCATTGTGTTGTGCTCATCGATCTTGCACATTCAGTAACAGTGTACCCCCTTTGTGACATTAATATTCGTCACTTCTCACTTTGAAGCACATAAATACGCTCATTGGACGCAGAAGCCCTAGAACGTGTGGAGAGAGTGTAAAGTAGAGACAGCACAGTGAACAGCGTCGGTATGCTTTTTCTCCCCCTCGCTCTTAAACCTGACACTTGCTTCCTGCACAGCGCATGTGTGCACTGCGCGCCGCATTTGACAGTTGCAGCCGGTTCAACTCCACTTCTCAGCTACCACGTGCTGCTCTGATGTAGTGTGGCTCTGAAGTTATCTGCCACGTGCCTTTCTGACATAGCTCGAGATTCGGCCTTGCAGCCAGCTGCCGCCCTGACATAGCATAGCCTTGAAGTCATCTATAGTGCACCGCTCTATCGTAGGCGCCACGCTGACTCCTGCTGCATTAGTAGTGCTACCACGATAATAATGCTTCATCCTAGAAATCTGAAACAGTAGATTTCTAGCAAACCATTCTTATTGTGATATTATTACACCACTAATAACCTTTCATGCCACTATAGCACATTTGTAATTCACTTGTCAACTGATTTGCCTGCTTTATCCAATATATCAAATACAAATACCTTTTAACATCAATTGATGACCTTTTAAAACATGAGCAAGGACAAATTTCTTACGATTGCTTGTTAGCACACCTAAATGAATGGCAAACAGCCACTAAACTATATGCAACCATTATACCCAGTGACACAGTAACCCCGGTCACTGTTATTCTTATTTTTGTACTGATATGGACCTAAAAAAGAAGAGGAAACAAAGAACCTATCAGGCATGTGCCCTCCCTTAGTTTTAAGAGTCCAGTTGTGATACCAACAAATGTGGAAAAACTAGTGTAGTGTAGTGAAGTGCTCCCCGAGTGTTAACTCCCTTTTTAAATGTGTTTGAAACGTGTGAACCTCCCCTAATACCCCACTGTGCTGAGTTGCAGTGAACAGGCTTGGCCACAGCCACGCCCCCTTCTCGCCTGCAGCTTGCGCACTGCCCGCTGAGGACAACACACCATGCCGCCTCGCAGCACTCACCCTGCATGTGACTCCTTTGGTGATACGAATATGTTAATTTTATTTAAAAAGAGAGAGAACATTTGGCATGTATGCCACATTCAAACCACACTTGTGCGCTCATTTAATTATGTTCTGATGTTTTGCAACTAATGTGATTTTGTTCTGATGTTTTGTAATGTTTATGTCTTGTTTTTGTATGCACACAATATTGTTGACATGTGTAAGTCCTTTTGTGACCCCTAGGAGGTCTTTAGAGTCTCTACACCCTCCCTTAGGTTATGGCCCCTGCCGTCTTCTGTGGGTGCTTTTAATAATCGAGTAATGACTACTTTGTTTGTTTTGCAACCTAAAATGATCTACATCTAAATAACTCACTTTTTAAACGAATTCTCTTACATTCTTCACTCCCACAGAAGGGGAAGGAGTGTAAGGATGAGCCATACAGTAGGGGATTTTACTTTATTATACTAGCTTTCAAAAGGAAACTTTATTTTTCTTGTTATGGCCAAGCATCAGCTGGCAGCGTCGGCTACCCATAATTTTTCCGTTCCCTGGTCCAGCAACAGGAAGTCAGCACCAAGGTAGGCAATCTCGATCACACGCCTCCCTCGTGTGCTGACGAAGTAACATCATCTCTGTGTCACTGACCAGAGCACACACTGGAAAGTTCAATTGCCACCCCCCGCAGGTTTCTCGGTCCTGACCAATTAGGGCAGAGGAAGCCGCATGGCGTGTTGAATGTATCTGACTGCCCGCCATTGGGACCCCTCTCTTGGATGTGTGCCTTGTAACAGTGAACATCTTCCGCTTCTCCCGGTGCTGCGGCAACATGGACTTAGTTTTTGCAGCTGGCATGCCACTTTAACTTACCCGATTGGCAGACACCAACTTTTGTTAGCTTCACGAACTATGTTTTGCCAAACTCTACACTCTGGCTCACCCTCACCTCCCTAGGCCTGGCTATGTGACCCCTTTTTAACACTCTTTCGCCTTTAAATGGCCTTTGTCTAAATATTATCCTGATGATTTAATTACACCACCACATTCCCATCCGCCCATCCTGTACAACAGTAAGCTACTTAAAACAATGATATATGTTAATAGTGGTTTCACTTGTCAGATGGAATTGGTTTGTATTTTCTTTCTCTTTTTTCTTTGAAGCTTCTTGTGTAGTTTTATGTACAATGAGTCACTTGCTGAACTTCTCGGTGAAGTGACCAACAGTAATCCCCCATCGTGTTGGTATTCCAGCAGCCTTGGTAGCGTTTTTCCACCACTTTAATGTTCTGGTGAAAATGATCTCCTTGCACATCACTATCATCTCCCATATTGTCCGTGAAGTAATCTAGGTGACTGTTCATAAAGTGAACTTTCAGGCTCATTAATCATCCTAAAGTTTTAAGCTTCTTTAACATTGTAGCTATAATAGAAACATATTCTGGGTGTTTTTCATGTCCTAGGAACTTTGTAACTACTTGCTTGTATGATACCCATGCTTCCTTCTCATTTAAGGTCATTGTGGATTCAAAATTAACATCAAACATCAATTTTCTAATGTCAGGTCCGACAAAGACGCCTTCTTTTAGTTTAGCTTTTGAAAGGTGTCGAAACTTTTGGCAGAGATACTTAAGACATGGTCCATCTTTAAGCAAAGCCTTTACTAACTGTTTCATTAGGCCTAACTTTATATGTAGAGTTGGTAGGAGTACGTTTTTTTGGATCTACAAGGTTTTTGCATAGTATCTTCATGTCACCAGGTTTTAAAGACACGAAAATTTGGTAAAGCCACCTTGCTGACCAAGGAGCATGCATGTTACTTTTAGATCACCACGTCATCCAACTATGAGCAGAATAGCTTATTTTATTTAGCACTATTTCTAGGTTTTCATTGCTTTCTTTCATATGCACAAATGTCCAACAGGTATAGATGCATACATGTTACCATTGTGTAATAATAGAGCGTTTAAACTAGTTTTGGATGAATCAATAAATGGCCTCCAGCATTCCTATTTGTATTCAATACCAAACTCATTCATCAGACTGGGAATGTCTGAACAGTACGGCACACTAAATCACCTTCTTGTTGAAAAAGCTTGGAAAATTGCTGCTCTCTCTTTCTATACATGTATATGCTGGTTCCAACTGCCAATGAGTTCTTTTCTTTTAATCTAGAACCAAGCATTTCGGCTTTTTCTTTCGTTACGCCCAGATCCCTAACCAAATTGTTAAGCTTGGTCTGAGTAAACAATTTGGGCTCTAGATTTTCTGTATTACAATGGAATTCATCATCATCTGGTTCATCTAAATCACATTGTACACCAGAAAATACTTCTATTGAAATAGAATTTAAATCATCTGGTGGTTCAGGAACTGGCAAATCTACACCATGCCCTACCGGTCAGATGGTGGATGGAAGGTTAGGGTAGCTTATTACCTTTTTGTTTTTCGAATTATGACCAGTAATATCAACACTGCAAAAGTGGCAATCATCGGAATGATTTCTTGGCTCCCTCTATGTCGTAGGACAGCAAATCTAAAGGCTTTTCTCTCCTTTTTGGACCATTTTCTCAGATCTTCAACACACACATAACCTACCTCACGCAGCACCCAAGTTTTATCTTGATCACGAAGTTTAGATCCAAAGTATGATCGATAAGTCTTTTTCACAAAGTCTGTAATGTTTCTTTGGTGTTTTTTAGTCACAAATTCACTACAAATGTAACAAAAATTGTCAGCAGAGTTTTTAGAACCATGATTAGACGTTGTACTGAGCACATGTGTAGGAAACGAGAAAGTCAGGTTAGGTTGACAGTAAACAAAACACCATATGTTAACACTAAAATAGAATCAATCTTTTTTGCCAGCAAATGTTTTCAGTAGTGCTACTAATGTCATCTACACTCGTTACACCCCCTTTTTAAATTATTTTAAATATATAAAAGCTGTTAAATTCTTTAAAAAATTGCTTAATTTAATAAATTGAACTGAAAAATGTGAAGAAATGGTGGGTGATACAGTTTTTTAAGTATCATATTTGGATTTCCCACCCTAAAAAACATAAGAATAAAGGTGAAACTTCCTGGCAGATTAAAACTGTGTGCCCGACCGAGACTCGAACTCGGGACCTTTGCCTTTCGCGAGCAAGTGCTCTACGATCTGAGCTACCGAAGCACGACTCACGCCTGGTACTCACAGCTTTACTTCTGCCAGTATCTCGTCTCCTACCTTCCAAACTTTACAGAAGCTTTCCTGCAAACCTTGCAGAACTAGCACTCCTGAAAGAAAGGATATAGCGGAGACATGGCTTAGCCACAGCCTGGGGGATGTTTCCAGAATGAGATTTTCACTCTGCAGTGGAGTGTGCACTGATATGAAACTTCAGTTTACTGCAGTGGAGTGTGTGCTGATATGAAACTTCATATCAGCGCACACTCCGCTGCAGAGTGAAAATCTCATTCGGGATAAGAATAAGGTATTTTCAGCAAAAAAGTTTTTCCATCATTGGCCTGTGTTATTAATTGGAAGCTCCAGCTTTTGAGAAACTCTTTGATTTGCTTCATTTGCCGACAAATTACCACCAGACTGTGAAGTATTTAGAACATTAATGAAGTTGCTTTTTCTAATGATATTCACATTCAAGAATATGCTTTTAGCATATGTATCTGTGCATGTTCCTGATGGTTCTTTGATTTATTATGCTTTGAACGTTTTTATGATAGACATCATCCTACTGAATACACTGGTTCTCTTGAAGCTGTGGGTCTAATACCAGATGTAGTTACAGAATTGTTGCAAAGTTATTGCTTCTCTCCATTTTTTAATGTGTTTCATGCTCTTCCACTCATTTTGAGAAAACCGCTATATCAACCAAGTAACAAAAACAAAACAGAAACTCAACTAATACTGAGCTGACAAAACACTGCCATGTTTAGGCTACATTTTTAACCCATAAGGCATTCACATCAGTTCAAAAATATCAGTGGGTGTAATAACTGCTGTTTCTGGAATGTCATTTGGTGCCACTGATAATTGATGTAGGCCCTTTTGCAATCTATCACACAAAACATATTTGCGTTCGATGTAGTACAGAAGTTAAGGGATCCGTAATCTCTGCTCAGTTTATAAGAACTGTCTTTTTTACATGATAAATGGATCAGTGACGCCCAGTTCCTAGCTAAAGGCCGAACTATATCTGAGTGCAAAAGTCCATTTACAATTTGTTTAGCTGCCCCATGTCCATCTGGTGCAAGTCTCATTGCACTGGCATAGATTGAGAGACCTTGTAATGTATTAATGTAATGCTTTTTCCCTTGAACAACATCTCGAAATGCATTTTGTTTGTATTTTGTATTGACCATGTGTTTCCTTTTGCTGACATAATCAGGTAAAAACTTGGTGGTTTGCACTCCACTGACTTGTGCATTTTGTCTCTTCTGACCTAGTATGTCGATATGCTGCTGCACCCGAGGTTGAGGCTGCTGCCTGTGATGCTGCTAAGCTGCTAGTCTCTTGTGTATGCTGCCCAACTGTTCTTAATGATTGCCTGTTGCTTCCAGTAACTCTGAATTTTCTTGACATATTAATACTTTCTGCTGTACTGTGGTGGCCACACCGTTCAAACATGCGAAGGGCTGAACTACAGCACAGCGGACACAAGTAAGCAACGCTCGGCATTCATGAGTGCAGCTATACCGTTACGTCAAATTTTGGCAACGGTGCATCGCGCACCAGACCGCACGAGACAAAGCAGGCAGAAAGTGCTAGCTGGTCAACACGACGCAGCACACGTCTCCGATTTCTCCCACTGCTGACCATGTGCATTGAGTTAACGTGACTCCCCTGCAAACGCATACGTACACTCTTAAAAGTATTCGCCTGTTTCGCGGTATCCACCCTTCCATTTGGCAGTGCCTTTCTCCCTTTTGCAGACACTGCGGCACCTCCAGTCACACCAGGAGCTGAAAATTTGGCAACACGGCTTTTGTCTCGCTCAGTCCACGTGGTTTCCCCACAGCTCATCACTGGAGTGTATACCCTTCGGGGTCAGTGATAAGCCATGCTTCCAGTGCAATGTGCCTGTACATATGAGCATTAGTGATGAATTGTATTTGTAACTTAGTGTAAGACTTGTGAAGAATAAATGTGTCACGACCAAAACTGCTCTAGTCGTTTCTGCCACAAAGCCTCCCCCTTGAACATAGTGCATGGGCACAGCAATAAAGCTGGTTCGCTGCACATTAATGACTGTAAGCGGTAATACCACATGTCTCCGCTTCAGTGCCACCACCTGTAATATGGTGTGAGACCTGGCTGTCTCCTCTTCAGGATCGGCTGTAATTTTTGTCAATTGTTTTCTTTTAAGTGCCCATACTGTGGCACCTAAATTGTCAATGTGCCTCTGCACTGAGTGTACAGTAATAGAACAACTAAGTATATCATCAGCTAAGTATAGAGAAAGTTTGTGGTGGCGAAGAAAATGCACCCCTATAATTGGCACAGATACATCTGCTATCACAAAATTCCAGTTGAAAGTCTGCTGCAGTCAAAAATGTGTGAAGTGTCATGTTCCACAATGATGCATTGTTGTGTCACTAATGGCATGTTCTAAAGTCCTTTTTTTCTGCCTGAGTGGGAGTATTTCTATGGCACAGTGCATACTGTAGAACCAGCAGTAGTATGTTGTTGCTGATTCATGAAATTTCAAGGGGAAACACATTCACGTGTGGTTGCTCCAAATTCCTCATGAAATGTATGCTAGATGGGTCAGATCGCTGTTGTAGATGCAGCAAAAAAAAGTATGCCAAATTTAAAAGATTGCAAAATCCCCAAGACTGGCAAAGTTTTGCAGAAGTTCAAAATATAGTGCGTACTTTAATGCGAGATGCTTTCAATAATTTCCACAATGAAGCTCTGTCTCAAAATCTGGTGGAAAACCCAAAGAGATTCTGGTCAAACATAAAGCACACCAGTGGCAAGAAGCAAACAATACCTTCACTGTGCAATAACAACAGCGAAGTCACTGATGACAGTGCCACTAAAGCAGAGTTATTAAACACAATTTTCCGAAACTCCTTCACCAAAGAAGATGAAGTAAATATTCCTAAATTCCAATCTAGAACAACTGCCAAGATGAGAAACATAGAAATAGATATCCTCGGTGTTGCAAAGCAGCTTAAATCAGGTAATAAAACCAAGGCTTCTGGTCCAGATTGTATACCAGTCAGGTTTCTTTCAGGGTATGCTGATACAATAGCTCCATATTTAGCAATTATATACAACTGCTCGCTCACAGAAAGATCCGTACCCAAAGACTGGAAAATTGCTCAAGTCACACCAATATCCAAAAAGGGAACTAGTAATAATCTGTTGAATTTCAGTCCATATCGCTAATGTCGATTTGCAGTATGGTTTTGGAACATATACTGTATTCGAACATTATGAAGTAGCTTGAAGAAAATGATTTATTGACGCATAGCCAGCATGGATTCAGAAAATATCATTCTTGCAAAACACAACTAGCTGTTTATACTCATGAAGCAATGAGTGCTACTGACAGGGGATGTCAAATTGATTCCATATTTTTAGATTTCCAGACGGCTTTTGACACTGTTCCTCACAAGCGTCTTCTAACCTAACTACGTGTCTAGGGAATATTGCCTCAGTTATGTGACTGGATTCGTGATTTTCTGTTAGAAAGGCCGCAATTCATAGTAATAGATGGAAAGTCATCGAGTAAAACAGAAATAACATCTGGCATTCCCCAAGGAAGTTCCTCTATTGTTCCTGATCTATATTAATGACGTAGGAGACAATCTCAGGAGCCGTCTTAGATTGTTTGCAGATGATGCTGTCATTTACCATGTTGTAAAGTCATCAGATGACCAAAACGAATTGCAAAATGATTTAGATAAGATATCTCTATGGTGCAAAAAGTGGCATTTGACCCTGAATAAAGAAAAGTGTGAAGCTATTCACATGAGTACTAAAATAAATCTGCTAAATTTCGATTATGCGATAAGTCACACAAATCTGAAGGCTGTAAATTCAACTAAATATTTAGGGATTACAATTACAAATACCCTAAATTGGAATGATCATATAGATAATGTTGTGGGTAGAGCCAACCAAAGACTGTGATTCATTGGCAGAACACTTA
The DNA here is from genome assembly GCF_021461385.2 of Schistocerca piceifrons. NCBI lineage: Eukaryota > Metazoa > Arthropoda > Insecta > Orthoptera > Acrididae > Schistocerca > Schistocerca piceifrons. The sequence continues at coordinate 232,823,002 of NC_060149.1, read as the reverse complement.
GGAGGTGCAACAGGTCTACTAAAGAGACTGCCTACACCACACTTGTCTGCCCTATTCTGGAATATTGCTGTGCAGTGTGGGATCCGCATCAGGTGGGACTGACAGATGACATCGAAAAAGTACAAAGAAGATGAGCTCGTTTTGTATTATTACGAAATAGGAGAGATAGTGTCACAGACATGATATGTGAATTGGAGTGGCAATCATTAAAACAAAGGCATTTTTCATTGCGATGGGATCTTCTCATTCTTTATACCAGATGAGACGATTCATTGTAATTGATGTGATGTGATAGTTCTGATTACGCATTTACACATTTGTATTTATAATTTTCTTTAGATCTTCTGTCTGTGAGTCTCATTAAACTGTGAATTTCCAAAGAATTATCAGTGTTCTGTAATTAATGTCTCTGTCTGTCGAAGGCCCATGTGTTACATCAGCCTTATACATCAGTATATCACAGACTGCTCCTGACTCCTTGTTGTGCATTTAGTATAATTAGTTCATTTTATATACATTAAAATCAAACAAAACTTTTAGTTCATCTGACATGTTGTATAACTTTGCTGACTTATAACCGTCACATATCACTAACAGATTTAAGGATACTAAAATGTTTCTTGTTATCAAGTCTGTCAATACATAATCTGACATCATAAAGTTCCAAATACTTTTGCTACAATGGCAGAAGCAAATAAATTCTTAATGACTCTTACATTTTAGTGAATTTATTAAGAAAAGAAACTGGCTACCTGCTTTTCACTAGTGGTCAACAGTTCAGGCTCCAGAGTTTGAAAGTAATTGAATTTTAAATGCGCTGGTATACAGTCATGAGATAATTTGAATATTTGATGGAAAAGAATCAGCAAAAACATTCATATCTGGATTTCAAATTCTTAGGACTTCTTAATCTGAATTTAGCTAAATTACAAAGTATTGAGCTCTGGAGCCTGCAGAGACATACTTAGACGACAACTATGATCCAGTATGCACTTGACTTATCTTAACATTATGACCACTTGCAGATACAAGACTGAATGTCACCTGATGACATTGTGAGCAAGTGAGGTGGAACAGAAACGAATGGGAATCATTGTAGCAAATAAACGGACTGTAAATGTGGAAACCCACTAGCATAAATGACACTTACAAAGGGCAGATTGTTATGGCTCAGTGCCTAGGAGAACTGTCTTGTGTGCTACTGCCGTGATCATCTATGGAAAATGGTTGAAGGACAGTGAAACCACAAGAAAGCGACAAGTTAATGTATGTCTACATCTACGTTTATGTACATATGCTACAAGCCACTATATGGGGCATGTCTGAAGTTACCTCGTATCATTAATAATCATTTACTTTCTTGTTCCGCTCGCAAACAGAGCGAGGGGAAAGCAACTGCTTCTATACAAGAACTAACTTCTTTCATCTTGTCTTCATGGTCGTTATGCGAAATTTATAGTGGTGGTAGCAGAATTAGTCTGCAGTCAACTTCAAATGCTGGTTCTGTAAATTTTCTCCATAGAGTTTCGTGAATCCCTTCAGAGATTCCCATTTGAGTTCACAAGTATCTGTAACACTCCTGTGATAATCAAATCTACTGGTAACAAATCTAGCATCACACTTTAAAACTGCCTCCATGTGTTCCTTTAATCTGACCTGACAAAGATTCTAAGCACTCAAGCAGTACTCAAGAATGCGTCACACCAGTGTTCCATATGCGATCTCCCCTTACAGAAAAACCACTCTTTCCTAAAATTCTCCCAACAAACCTAAGTCGATCATTTACTTTCCCTGCTACAGTCCTTACAGTCTTGTTTCATTTCATATCACTTTGCAACATTATGCCTACGTGACAGTGTCAAGCAGTGTACTACTAATGATGTACTCTAACATTATGGGATTGTTTTTACAACTTACCTGTGTTAACTTACATTTTTTCTACATTTAGAGCAAGCTGACATTCATCACACAATTAGAAATTTTGTCTAAGTTATCTTTTGTCCTCCTACAGTCACTCAATGGTGATAGCTCCCACTCCACCATGACACCAGCAGCAGACAGCCACTGACTGCTGCTCACCCTGTCTGTCAGATTATTTATGTATATAGGAAATAAGAGCAGTTCTATAACACTTCCCCACGACACTCCTAGCTATACCGTTGTCTCTGATGAACACTCACCATTGAGGACAACATACTGGGTTCTATTACTTAAGAAGTCTTTGTGCCACTCAATATTTTAACCTATTCTGTATGCTCCTACCTTCATAATAGTCTGCGTTGGGGTGCTGTGTCATACAATTTCTGGAAAATGATTTCTGTCCACACTTTATCACATAATGCAGAGGTTGAAGACTTGCTCAGTCTGGAAAGTAGGGTAAGTGGAAATCTGTAGCAGATCTGACAATACAGTCCAATGCTAGTCCAGCCACAAACCTTTCAAAGCACTTTGTTTAGCACACACAGTCAAACATTAGGCTCCATAGCATATGACCCCTAAGTGTTCCAATGTTGAGTCGACTACATCATCAATGATGAATGCAGAGAGCACAGGATCATTGAGGTTGGGCCTTGTATTAATTAAAATGTATTGCCTGATTGGATGAATCATGTTTATTGTAACACCAGATCCACGATCATGTCAGGATACACAGTCATCCAATGGAATGGCTGCTTGAGACATGCAATGTACCATGGACACAGAGCAGTGGGAGCAGTATTATACTATGATGGACAGTCATCTGGGCTATCATGTGATATGTGGTAGTAATCAAAGGCACAAGAGAGCTGTGCACTACATGAGAATTATTGTGGACCACTTGTGTCCTTCAAGCTCGATGTCTTCCCTGACAGCGGATGCATCTTCCAGTAGGATAACTGTTCATGTCACATGGCCATAATCGTGCTACGGTGATTTGAGGAGCATGATAGTGAACTGATGCTGATGTCTTGGCCACCAAATTCGTCTGAACTGAATCCAATGTAACACATATGGCACTTCCAGGCACTAATTCTGCGCCCACAAACCATTGACACATAATTTACACTGTGTGACCTGTGCATAGAAGTCCAGTGTCACACACAGCTAGAAACCTATCAAGAACTTTTCGAATTCATACCATGCAGAATTGCTAATTTATTGTGTTTCAAAGATGTACCAACATATAATTAAACAGGTTGTCATAATGTTTCGGCTCATAAGTGAATGTGGTGTATTAGAAAGATACCGACAAACTTTGAGAGATTGCAGAGGATGGCTTGAGAGTGGGAATCCCCTTCCAGAACCATCATCTGGTGACAGTGAAGACCAGAGAAGTTACATGGGCCAACACCTGCTTCTAGGCCAACCTTTCACTAGTAACTGTGAGTTAGTATGCTCTAAAGTTTTTTAGAGAGAGGGTTGGATGCTTTCATTGCTATCTAACATCTTAAATGCTTTGCTTGCAGTACACCAGTGTACAAATTACCAAAGTGACTAATTTTGATTGCCATGCTTTTAGATGTTCAGCGTCAACATTTTGGTGAAACAATCTCTTTCTTTAAGAATATCTGCCTCATTAATCATTTTTTAACCATGAATCCAATAGATTCAAAACCCTTTGTACAGGTTAGAGCTAGCTGGTGTTGTGTCACTGTAATATGGTTTTCTATTGTTTAGTAGAAAATCTAATACTTTATTTTTATTGTATTTCATAATTTATTAATTCATCTTTAGACCCTTCAGTACAACAGTATCAGAAATGTCAGATACAGTACAGAAATAATATACACTATGTAACAAAAATGTATGGCACAAATTGCAGGATAAATTCCTCACACAAAGACAAACAAATTATGTTATAGGAACAAGAATCTGAAAACTCTTTGTTTTCATGGTAAAATTCATTTTCTTCAAGTCATTAATCATGAGAAACACACAAGAACAGAGCGTTAGAATTGTGGAGAATATGCACTCTTGGTAACCTCTTGTTACATGTGCACTGCCAGTGTTGTGTCATACATGTCCCTGTTGACATGAGACATACGTCATAGCTTGTTTACAGGTAACATCAACTGTTCCAGTGATAAGTACGACCATTGGTGCCACACAGATTGCTACATCGAATTAATCACTGACTTGGGTCATGAAATGGCCATGTACACAAATGCAGATATGGCAGATGCGTGTTTGAAGATTGAATGATGGCAATGGTGCTGGCATTTGACATTTGTACTGGGAGAGATTTCTAAAGTGAAGGTGCCCAAACAGGAAAATGTTTGAAGCCACTGATTGTCGACTTAGGGTACTTGGTTCTAAATGCCTGATACTCACGACCAGTGGAGGCCTAGAAGGACGAGGACACTGCAACAGGAGGCGGCAATTTGTGATGGTGTTGACGACAACCCTAATGTCAGTACAAGACATATAGCTGCAACACTGAATGTTGACCACATGACTGGCGGGTGTTATATGAGAACCAACTATATATTTTACCAGATATGTGAAAAGACATGCCTCTAGCTGTATGATTAAACATGTACTTCATGCATGATGGAGCACCCTGTCTTTTAATGTTAATGATCATTGGCTTCTAAATAACATATTCGGTAACAGATGGATAGGTAGAGATGGACCAATTGCATGGCCTTCACGCTCTCTGGGCCTAAAACCACTGGACTTTTACTTATTGGGGCATTTGAAAGCTCTTGCGTATGGAACACCTATATGAGATGTTCAAATTCTCCGTGCCAGTATTATGGAAGGCTGCTGAACCATACACATACTCCAGGGATACATCAACACATGCGACATTCACTGTGATGGCATGTTGATGCATGTATGTATCAATGCCCACGGAAGGTATACTCCTTTGAGAAAGTGCTGCATGTGTATGCTGGTGCATTCTGTTCGTATGGGTTTTCACATGCTTGATGAGTTGGAGAAAATGAGTTAGAACATCGAAACAAAGTGTTTCAAGACTCATGTTCATATAACATAATTTCTTTGTCTACATGTGAGGAATGTGTCCTGCTGTTTGTGCTGTACATTTTTGTTACACCCTATGTATGTATATAGAACACAAACAAAGTAGGAGAGGATATGGGGAGAATTGGACAGGTCGTGAGCCACGGCCTAATCAGAGCACTACTCCACCATTTACCTTAGCAACTTAACAAAACTGTGGGAAACCCAAACCAGCGTGGCCTGAGGGGGAATGAATTCCACTCTTCCCAAATGTGAGTCCACTTTATGAAGACTGTCAAAGCCACCTCGCTCAGTACATGGTTGGAAGGAAAATGACAAATACAGATTTTACATTGCAACTGCAACATACATGAGAAGTAAATCAATGACATAAGTAGGACATGAATTTTTGATATAAAACACTGCCAAAAAATAAAATGAAAATATTATATAATGCTGCTGAAAAGTACAACACAAGAAAAATGCTGACATTATATCCGTCACAACCAATGTAGCACCAAATGCCTCTTCCGAGGACCGTATTGCACAGCGTCTGAAAAACAGGAAACATAAAACCAGTAGCACAAACATTCTTTTGCAAAGACATCTACATCTGCATCTACATAGATACTCTGCAAGTCACGGTACGGTGCATGGCGGAGGGTACTTTGTACCACTACATGCACTAACACAGTATAGATGGTACATCAGTTAACAAAATCAGAAGAACACAACAGTAAATGAAGGGCTAGTGTTTCTGTTATGGCTATGGTAATCACGATTGGTTTGCTGTTCATCAAGTCTAGCTCTTCTCATCAACACACATTTATGTATGAACCCAGAGGGCACAATAATCAAACAGAACTGTTTAAATAGGGGCTTCCAGTGAGACTTAGTAGAGCTGTGTGACAAGATTCGAATAGCCCTTTCCAGTAATGTATAAATTTCACTGAATTGATTATCAATTTTACCCCAAAAAACAACTCCATGAGTTACATGGGACTGGAAACAACAAAAATAAGCCATTATAGACCCACATGAGAAGCAGACTTTAGAAATAATTCTCATATGATCAAATTAGAGGTTACACATTTTTCTACTACATTTAGTCGTGACCTAGCACCCCCCCTTCCCCTCCCCTCCCCCCCCCCTCCCCACCAGCCCTAGAATGCTGCACGAATAGTCACGTGACTCCGTGTAAGAAAATTGTGGGAAAGATAGGACACTTGTACTCACCTCAGCCACTTCCTTCCTTCCTTCTAGGATCCGGTGCCAAGTGTGAAATCTGCCAGTAAACAAAGCTCACTTGCGTTTTCGCTACAAATGTAAGAAAATTGCTACAAATGTAGCTCACCACCACCACCAACGTAAGTTGATAGACCGCCACCTCATCCTAGGAGCAGGTGGTAAAAGGACTCAGTCCACACTAGGCTGATGGAGAGAGGAAGGAGTGTGCTTCATTTATTTGGGAGCAGTTTATTTAGGGATGGAGTATATATATCACAGAACACACGCTCTGACATGCCTCACAGCATACAGACCTGCTAACTGCTCTGACATAACTCATGTATAAGGCTCTACACACACACTCTTGCTAATTGTAAACCATCAAAAGTAACACATTTCACAACCTATAGACATGCCAATCACTCATAAACAACACAGGGCATTCACGTCCAAATTGCCAAACAACTCGTAAATTGTCAAAATAATAATCCATGTAAAAGACTCTGCTTGCAAATCGCCAACTGTCTGAATCATACACCAGCCTTTGTTTAAACAATTAGAGGCACACCACCACCAAGTGTATTCGCCACTGAGTCTATAGCCCAATTGACTTAGTTCATATCGATGTCACTAGAGGATGCTGTAGTGACGCAAGTACCGTAATCTAAGATGGCTGCACCTAGTGGATTCACCACGAGCTCCAGACCCCAACTGGCTTAGTACATTTCCCCGCCATCAGAGGACGCCACAGTGACACCAACTGATGATGCAAGTACAGTTGTCCATGACTGCAGCAAACCGTGTGTTCTCCATGAGGTCTAATACTCAGTACAACCAGCAGAGGACACTGTCGCCCGTTTCGTGACGTAAACCAAGATGGTGAGAGAAAATAACTCAGCCTGCTATGGGATGCTGGGGAGAGTAAGGATGGAGTGCACTCTATTTATTTTCAAACAACTTATTTAATGATAGAGTATATCTATCACACTGATACAATAGATCCACCCTAACGTGCTTGGCGTCATATTACACAGCCCACAGACACGCAACCAACCCTTAATTTCATTACACAATAGCAAACTGCTCCTAAATAATACAGCACAGTGATGTGTAGACACGCTAAGCACTCATAAACTGTCCAAATTGCACATATCACAGCTCACAGACCCACTCCCGAAATAATGCAATCAACGCGTGCAAGCACAGTCCACCGCCCCCTGTCCATTAGAGTACATAGGAGGTAGCGATAAGTGATGTATCCCTCGGATGTCAAACCGCCCACAGGCCCCTGCTGGGCTTCTGGAAGCAAGAGGTGGCGGCACCCCCATTCATATGTAACACCGATGATGATGTGTCAGCCGTCAAAGCTCTCACAGACCTCCATTTAGGGCCACTTGCCACAGCACCCGCAAAGTGAGGCAGTCGCAGCTCGAGTCCCACATCGTCGTTGAACGCCAGTGAAAGCTAAATGCCTCTATACAGTCACCATTGTATTTTCATAGCATTCCAGTGCACGTTCACGACAGTCACATATTCAAGGCATCTCCAGGTGCCACTTGTCTTTACCATTGAAGGCATGATGCACTAAGCCTGTTGGGACATGCGTTCAACTGCACGTACCTGACCCCAGCTTGACTGACACATCACCATCTAAAATGTTCTCAATCTTATTCTTACGTCATATCGCTTTGTGAAAAATAACAGCAAACTTCAGCTCTCCATAATTTTATAGTGCCCCAGAAATAGTTAACGCTTGCTTTCTTGTTGTCTCAGCTTGTATCCACCAAAATTCCTGCCCTAACAGAACCTGTTTACCAAAATATCGCCCAATCCAGTCTTCCTCCTGGACATAACGTGATAGCCTTCCTACTCCCAACATACGCAAATGTTCTCATGCTCCTATACCGCACCACAATCAATCAAGCATTATTATTTGCTCTTATCGAATTTTCCCTTCGAATTATTGATACGTCTGATATCGAAGCACTGTCCGCCTTCTCTTTCTCGGGCTTCCTGTCATTACTTTGCACAGATTACTAAATTGCACTGACAGTTAAACACGCAAAGTTGCCTACAAATTATCAAATACATACCAGATTCACAAGAATCTTGGAAGCGAGGAATATATTTACCAGTTTAACTGAATTTAAAAATATTACCATTGCTGCTACATTCTGACACCAGACAATGTACAGTTAGTGTCTGCTCTTGACGACTGCGCCTCAGTATCTATAGCACATATAACTTTCCATGTAAAAAATCGCTCACCACCATCGATGTATTCAATCTATACGTCCCTCATGATAGGACACACACTCATCCTCTCTAGTCACCCCATAACATAAACAATATTAACTTTACAATCCAATATATAGACAATTTACACAATGTAAGCCACACTAACTTTAAAATACAGTATATGCACATTTTACACAAACAACGTAATTATCTTTTGTATCTGAACAGCACCCAAAAATCTTATTTTATGCTCGCACTCCCACCGCCTATATGTCATGATGCTCTCCCAGTTGTAGGGAAGCTCTGTCATCCTGTTCTTTCTCTCTACAGATGCTACACTCAACCATAATAAACTATTTTACACTGATCACCATTTTACACTGACAACTAAACGTCACACTATTGTCTACAGGTCATCAAATACATACCAGACTCGCAGGAATATTGGTGTGTCAATCCGATCTCTCACCAGGGAATATATCACTGAGCACCATCTCAATCTACTAAGCATGCAGTTCATATCCCCCACCATACCAAATCATCCTCTTTACATCAGCGAACCGAAGTCACTCCCAGAACTCAAGTGCAAAGAGAGGCTCGTCTCCCTCGGCACAAACCCGTTACTCTTTCCGCTTTCTTGCTCGCATTTCTAAGTATTAGTTTGCTATTCATTCGTCTAGAAGATGGTAAAGTTAACTCTAATACATTCCTACATTCCAACAGGCCTCTGCGTTCGGAGGACTGCTACAATTAACATGGGAACCCAAATCAATACCACCACAGACTTTGCATACACGGACACAGTCCAGAAAACCCCACACATATATCGTCTATCATTAAACGTACAATTAAATCTTACAACCACAGTCTCAACTGAATGGTATTCCGCAATGACTGAAGTATCAGAAATACACCTGTTAAATGCTGTGGCTCTGGAAATATGTGGACCTTCCTTACCTCTAGACGTACTCCTCCCTTCACTATCACAGTACCCCAAGTCAAATCCATACCCTCCCTACAACAGCACATAGACATTTCCTTTACGCAAACAGATATACTTTATAAGCCTGATTCTCAAATACGAACATATCACACACCTGGCACTAATATTAAGTATAATATTACCTCCTCAATAACTGGATGCACATGACACCAAATAATACTGACCGAAAATCAACGACAGGTGTGCATGTGTCTTACGTTCTTCCTGCGAGTCATATCACTGTGTCATAGGCGTAATCAAGCATATGTTAAAGAAAAAATCCTGATCCAACAGCTACTGCATGTTACTCTCAGAAGCACTCATCGTTCTACAGGTATCCATGTTAAAAGTTATATACTTGCTTTAGAAATCTAGGTATGAATGAGGTGGTATTTTGGCCAGACAAATACCGAAACCGTAATCGTAGGAATGTGTATTATCAGACCAACACGTAGCCCACAATACAACCTCATGATAAAATTGGTGAATTTGGAAAGTTATTCGGCTAAGGAACGCGGAATGTGATGGGTATTTGCAACTCGCTCAAGCCACTAGATATTTATCCAGTATGTGTAACGTATTCTGTCTCGATACCATGTCACAGGTTCCATTATATATCCACTCAGTTAAATGCGATGACTGATTGAGAAGGATCACAGCCACAAGTGAATGATATGTCTAAACGAGTCACCTTTCTCGAACCTATCTGCTACAGTGAAAATCAACATGGTCTCAATTGGTCCCTACACATTTTGCAACCGATTCCATTTCTACAGCTTTGCGCATGTGATAATTCCATTTTAAGACGGGACTGAGCAGAAGACAGACAAAGCCATATCCACCACCTTCTACAACCCGTCTAGAAACAAAGCGAATTTTCTGCATAGCTCCCTTAATTTCCTCACTTGGATCAGGTACTTATATCTCCAGTCAATTATATCCGTACTCTCTACCAGAATCTTTCGTTTACTTACAGATCTTTTCCAGGTAAATCCCATTTCACACAGTGCCTTGTGTAAAACATCTTTCTGCCAAGGAAAATCTATTCTTTGTTTCATGCAAACAGATATACTTTATAAGCCTGATTCTCAAATGTGAACAAATCACACACCTGGCACTAATACTAAGTGTAATATTACCTCCTCAATAACTGGATGCACACGACACCAAATAATACTGACCGATAATCAACGACAGGTGTGCATGTCTCCTACGTTCTTCCTGCAAGTCATACCACCGTGTCATAGGCATAATCAAGCATATGTTAAAGAAAAAATCTTTCATTTACTTACAGATATTTTCCAGGTAAATCCCATTTCACACAGTGCCTTGTGTAAAACATCTTTCTGCCCAGGAAAATCTAGTCTTTGTTTCATGGCAGTAAGCAAATTCCGTAATGTCGGCACTAGTTTTTGGTTTGTCCTCCATCGTTTGTCGTATGACCGACTTTGTGAAACTGTCTATAATGATGGGTTTCATCCCGAAATTATTAGTTTCCTTTTGTGGCGATTCCAGTAAACCATTCGCGTTCCTTCTTTATGTGTCCTATTGTGGCGAGGCTGACGTTTGCATAAATTGCAGTGCTTTGATTGGGACTGGTAAAATTAGCAAACAATTCATTTTGTGTCGCCTCCTTTACACACGCTGTTATAACATTAGAGACGACTGAACTCTCATTACTCTACAGATACCTCCTCTTTGTATTCTGCACGTTTTATTGCAATAAAGGGCAATTATCCATCACTTCCAGATGCCTAAGTATATCAGTGAGTATATAAAGTTAACTGACTGACATTGGAAACTACGATCCCCAAACAGAAACAATGTATATCACTGCACACCGATCTACACTGCTGGACAGGTAACGGGCAACTGATTTTGGGTGCCCCTGTAGGCCAGTGACAGGGTTCTTCCGGGAAAGGCCACTTCCCCCACCAAACGCGCTGCTCGCTCGTGAGTTTACAGACAGACTATAAACGGTCAGTTATGCCCCGGGTCTGCCCCAGGCCTGGGGCTACCAGCCATTGGCATTGGCTAATGCCAATTCATGATCACCTCCCAAGCCCAATCTAATTTGTTCAGTAAAGTTAATGAGAGCTAATGACTGAAAACAAAATCAGTTGAATTATGTATTTTAAATGAATATAAAAAATCAAAAAATTTCATGCGCAAAAAAAGAAAATTAGGACTGAGAATAAAGGAATAAAAATAGTTCGTATATCAGTGTTTGATTTTTTTGTTTTGTATGACTCCTAGTATTGCTTTGTAATATGTCTTTTTTCCAAAATTTATTTTTAAAAGTAAAAAAGAATTGTTTTTCGTTATCAATGAGTGCTCAAATAAAAATCTTGTATGAGGTTCGAGAATACTTTAAAAAAATCTCTCCATACTGGTCCTTGAGAATATTGTAAATTAAATTATTTAAAAGGGTGTTATAAATTAAATAAAAATGATTTGATTGCATAAATAATGAAATACTTAATAAGAAACAAAATAAAGTCAAGAAACATTACTTCATGATAAAATAGAAAGTAATAATGATGTTTTTAAAAATGACAAGGATGAACCATTAAAAGAAATATTCCCATTTTCTGCCAATATGTTAATGAAACAAGAGGATCAACCATTAATAGGAATATTTCCATTTTCTACCAATCTCTTTAAGGAGCAAAAAATAATGAAGATAATCCGTTTAAAAAATGTTTCCATTTTCTGCAAATGTGTTGGGGAATTTAAGAAATAGAAAAACAGTTTATGGACTTTTAGTTGATACAACATTTAAAAAAAGACTGCAGAGATTAAGTTTCGAAAATAATAAAGGATTGCTCAATCCAAGTCATTTCTTAAACACAACAAAACCGAAATTATGAAAGTAGTTAAAGAAAATCTTAAATTATTTATTTGTTTGAAAACAAGTTTTAATTTATTTCTTGAGTACACAATACAGACAAATATTAAAATTATAGAATATGGACTTCAAACTGAAAATTTTAGGATTCTTAGAGAAAAAAATTTAGGAATAGGGAAAAAGTTATTTTAGTAAAAATCACTAATTTTCAGACTGAAAGATCAGGATGGATATTAAACAGAATTATTGGATTGCAATCAACAATTAATAAATATGTTTCATTAAGAGTTTTGTCTTCAACAAACAGACAGAAACAAGAAAAGAAAGCTTGCATTAATGCGAAAAATGATTATCAAAGATGCTTCCTATAGGCAGTACTTCTTACATTAAAACCAGTAGATAGTCAGAACTGTAAAAATGGCAACACAGTGAGTACTTACAAAGATTTTACTAACAAACTTGAAGAAAAAATACTGGATATTTTGTTCCCTGCTGAAATTAATGATATCTCAAGAATCCAGACTAAAACTGATGTGTCTGTTAGTGTTTATTCCTTTGAAGAAACAGTTCTGCCAATGATGTATATTATGATGTATATCCATTAAAAAGAAAAAAAGAAAAATGTATTAATTTACCATATCTTAAAAAAAAATAAATTACCATACTCTGTGATAAAAGATTTGTCTCGACTAGTATCTACTCAAATTAATAAGAAACAGCATGAAAAATTTATTTGTGTTTTGTGTTTATTACACTTCAATAATAAAAACTTAGATGAGCATGAAAATAATTGTTTAATTAATAAGCCATCAAAAGTAGAACTATCAGAAAAAGGTCACTAAACAGGATTTAAGAATTATAAATTTACTCAAAAAGTTTGTTTTGTTATTTACACAGAATCTAGACTCAATAAATCTAAAAAATGTTATTTATGTAAGAAATATTATCAACAAAAATAAAAAAGTTTGGCATCATGATCATTTAACAGCAAAATACATAAATCCGTTATGTAATAAATGTAATTTACAATTAAATTACCCTAGTTCTGTACCGATTTCTATTCTAAATTTATCAGGATATGACTCTCATTTGTTCGTGAAAGAATTCAGTTATGATGGGGGGTGGGGAAAGAAAAAAACAGGTAATTTAAAATTGAGATTGATTGATACATTTCAATTAATAGCTTTAAACCTTTATGTTCTTTCTTTGAATTTAAGCAAGAATCAAATGAAAAACATTAACAAATCGTTTCCACAATAAGAGCTAAAAAATTTACTAACTTTAAAAGGAGTTTATCCTTATGATTATTTTGATAATTGGGAAAAAAATCTGAAGAAATAATACTTCCAGCAAAAAAGGAATTTTACAACAAAATGGAAGACTATGAAATTAATATAATCACACTAAATTAACTAGACAAAAAATTAATGTAAAAATAGTGGCAAATATCGTGATTTATGCAAGTGTATCAAAAAGAATCATCTGATTTTTAAAAAATCATAACTATTATTTTATTTGAGATATGTGCCTGAAGAATGTACTGTTGGAAAGAGCAAACTCTCATGGTTCCTGCTAAGCAGCAGCTGTCTGCACCCACTTCAGTTCTAGTAAAAATGGTGTCGACACAACAATAAGTGTTTTGTGTTCTACATTTTGCCCAGTGCGGCTCAATAATAACTGCTCAGTGTGACTTTCGTACCAGGTATGGTGTGGTTCCTCCTACAGCTGAGAGCATTAGATGATGGCATGAATAACTCCAAGAAACAGAAGTGTACAGGAAAATTACCAGACCGTCCCTGAATGTCTGACACAGACGTTGAATGCATCCACCATAGTTTCAGAAAGGAGCCTGGAGAAATCCATTTGCTGTAAAGTAAGACAGCTTAATATGCCCCCGATGTTCATCTGGCATGTGTTATGATGATGTTTACACACGAAACCAATTAGCTTTATAATCCCTTAAGGTTACTAATCCTGGCCTCATTACCAAATTTATATTTAGGCTTATCATTAGATATAAAGCCGGCTGGCTTAAAATTTTTGTCATGAACTTCGATTGGCTTCATTTTTATTGTTGTATGCTTTCTATTATTGCATTCATTGACTAATTTTGGGACCATATATACCCATTTATAATGTCCTTGACACACACATCTATTCCACATTTATTCTTTTAATGTTTCAATCTTTTTACCACAAATGATGTTAATTCCACAGAAATAAATTAGTGGTTAATGATATGTAGAGTTTTGGGTGGTATTGAGTGACATAAACCAACTTCTTACAGCACAATAACGATTTATTCAGATAACATTCACAGGTTAACATCACAGTACAATAGTAAACACTTGACTTCTCTCACTCTCAGGCAAAGCAGACCCAAAGATCTTAAATATAGCAAAGACATAGGTATGCACGGAAGTCCAGGTTATTACTGTACGATCGCTACAGAGGCCCCCCCTCCAGCACGGAGTGAGAGGAATGCAGGAGAGTGACATACAGAACAAACAAGAGAAAAAAATACATGTACATTAAGAAAGCAAAAGGTACACATCGGTACATTGTGAAAAATGTCAAAATTAGTGGTAATCAATGCACAGTCACTGAGTGTCAAGTAATGCTGAAAAGGATAGTACAAGAAATATACACAAAAAACTGTCTAATTGCAGTCATAATCCTCTAGGTAGCGCGGGGGAACGAGGAGGCGGCCAGCCCACGATCATCGTTTGGCATCGTGCACTAGGGAGGGGGAGACATCGTCACATGCAGTATGGCCTCCCACATGCATCATCATTGTCACATGCAGTATCATCACCTGAATACTCATTACACACATCATCGTAAGTCATGTCAGAGTGAGCAACAGGCGGAGTGTGCAGGGCGGCAGCTGGGACAGGTTCATCCGATTGTTCGGAGAGTGTCCAGGCTGGTTTCATGTGATGTGTCGAAACAGTAACTGTTTTATGATTAATATCAATGTCCATGGTATTTACACCCTGTCGGACCACTCGGTGTGGGCCTGAATAAGGTGGATGTAAAGCTCCGCGAATTGTGTCGTTGCGTAACATGACATGTGTGCAGGTTGCCAACCGTCTGTGGACAAAAACTCGTGGTGCCGAGTGCGTCTTGGGAGCTGGCACCCTGAGTTTCAAGACAACGGATCGTACTCGCTCCAATAAAGGGGGTAAGTCAACAGTTGGCAACGGAGGTGAGTCGTCGACGTATTCGGCGGGGAGGACGAGTGGTTCCCCGTACAACACCTCTGCAAGTGAAGCATTTAGATCCTCCTTGACTGCAGTTCGCAAGCCCAGTAAAACCTACGGTAGGGTTTCTATCCACTGGCCCCCATGTGCCATGATTGCTGCTTTTAAGGTGCGGTGAAACCTCTCCACCAGGCCATTGCTCTGAGGGTGGTAAGCTGTCGTACGGAATCTGTCTACACTGCACAGTTGACAGAGCCGTGCAAAGAGGTTCGCTTCAAACTGGCACCCCTGGTCCGTTGTTATAGAGGAGGGACAACAAAAACATGAGATCCACGACTCGATAAAGGTGCGGACTATCGTTGTGGCGGAACCGTCGGTGATGGGCATGGTCTCGACCCAGCAGGTCGCTCTGGCTATCATTGTGAATAAGTAGTTAAATGGGCCCGCAGGGGGTAGGGGTCCCACGATGTCAATGTGGACGTGGTGAAAACATCCGGTACGTACATCAAAGGGGGCGAGAGGACGGTGGGTGTGACGGGAAACCTTGCTACGTTGGCACGCCACACATGCTTGTGCCCACCGTTTGCAGTCCTGACGTACGCCAGGCCACACAAAACGTTCAGTCACAAGGCGGATCGTGGCCCGGATGCCTGGGTGTGCTAAATCATGGAGTGCATGGAAAATGGGTTGTTGCATCAACGGCGGGACACATGGTCGAGGTTGTCCGGTTGAAATGTCACACCTTAGTGTAAAGTCTGAGTCCAGGAGCAGACAGTCTTCAAATCGAAGAGTTGAGGTTGAGCTATCAAACAGCATGAGTTTCATGTTCAGTCTGCTGGTGGTGTGCAAGTTCGATGAGGGATATGTCAG
This sequence comes from Schistocerca piceifrons, assembly GCF_021461385.2. NCBI lineage: Eukaryota > Metazoa > Arthropoda > Insecta > Orthoptera > Acrididae > Schistocerca > Schistocerca piceifrons. The sequence continues at coordinate 232,806,690 of NC_060149.1, read as the reverse complement.
CTGAGACCACTGCGATCCTTGACCAAAAATCAGCGACCACATTATCGGAACGGCGAACATGTCATGCATCGGTTGAAAACTGTGAAATGTGTGGAGTGCATTGGCACTCAGATTGCGGATCGCCTCTGCAAGGGTTTTGTGGTTGGTATAAATGACAATGGCACGTTCCTTGAGGTCATCCTGAAAGGGGCGAATGGCGGCGTAAACCGCGAAAAGTTCTCTATCAAAAGCTGACCATTTAGTCTGAGCAGGTGACAGTTTTTGCGAAAAGAAGTGTAGCGGTTCGACAGAACTACCTAAATGTTGGTGGAGCATGGTGCCGACTGCTGAGTCACTTGCATCTGTTGTAAGCGAAAGCTATGCATCCAGCATAGGGTGTGAAAGAGTCACTGCTGTCTGAATGGCCGTTTTGAGTTTGTCGAAAGCCGTCATTGTTTCATCTGTCCATTGAACTTTGCGCGTGCCTGAAGTATTCTTCCTGCAAAGTGCATCGGTAAGCGGAAGTTGTAATGCTGCGGCATGGGGAATGTGTCTTCTATAAAAATTAACCATGCCAAGGAACCGTCATTACCCTTGAAAGTCATTCGGTCGTGGGACATTGGTAATTACCTCCACGCGAGGGGGTGGTGGAGCGATACCTGCAGCGGAAACCACATGTCCGAGGAAAGTTACTTGTGAAAGCCCAAGTTGCGATTCGTCCTGGTTGATTTCAACACCTGCACTTGACAAAGCGTCTGTGACAGCAGGTAGATGGGATTGATGATCCTCACTAGAGGGTGAGAAGATTAAAATGTCATCTAAATATGCATATGCAAAAAGGGAAGGTCGTAACACCTCGTCAATAAATCTCTGCCAGGTTTGTGCGGCGTTTTTTAACCCGATGGGTGTGATAATTGCCGTCTTTTCGATATCGTCTGGTGCCGTCGGCATCTGGTGGTACACTTTTTTTACAGTCTATCACTGAGAAAACCTGAGAGCCATGTAACCACTGTGTGAATTCCTGAATATGTGGCACCGGATAGTTATCCATGATTGTTCTGGAATTCAAAGTGTGGTAGTCACCGCAAAGTCTGTACGTGCCATCGGGTTTATCTACTAAATGAATAGGAGACGACCAATTGCTACTAGAGCATCTGATGATGTTGGCGTCTAAGAGTTAGGATATGATGGCACGTGCACTCAGGAGTTTTTCTGGATTAAGCCTGCGGGCTTTGTGTCTCATCAGCGGTCCCAGTGTCGTGAAAATATGATGTACATTACCCGTTGTTACTTTGCACACTGACGTGTGGAGTTGTTGACCTGACTGTCCTAGCAGGGCAGCACAGGGAGATGCTGGACTGACCTGTATGTGGCGCCCCGAGGGCGTCGGTGTGGATGTGGTGGCGGCGGCAGCGTGTGTGGCGGCAGAGCTCAGAACGGGCGTCGTTACTGCAACCGGCGCCTCGTAGGTCAGTGGTGGAGGCGTTGTGGTGACAGCTACAGGCAACGAGGGCATGTGTAAGGCATGTCCGGTGTTGTGGCAGTGTGGTGGGGTTTTGGTGGCAACCGGTCGCCGCTCGATAACCCTTGGCACCGTGGCGTCATGCTGGGTCGGCGAGGTGTCAACCACGGGCGCTGCGTCCGTGGCATTGGTAGCTCCAGCATCGTGTTGAACACAGCAACCAGAAAAGGAGAGGTCCGGCGGAAAACAACGTTGTGGGGCGGAGTAAGAGATGCAATTGTGCAGTCGCAGGAGTCGATTTCAGCCTGTAATTCACAAAGATGGCGCCGAAGAATGCTGTTGTCAACGATGAGGGCTGAGGATTCACATTGGAGGCGGTTGAGAGAAGACGTGGTTGTAGCCAAATCGATGGAGAGTGCCGCACAAAGGCAACATTCCTCGATGATAGAGGATGAGGTGTCGGTGGTGCGTGTCGAGAATGGAATGCGAATGCCTGATTTTGAGAGTAAAGAAGAATCGTCAATGTCCACTGATAGCTTGTAGTGACGGAGGAAGTCTATACCAATGACGGGTTCATCAACTGAAGCTACGCAGAAGGACCATGGGAATGAAATCAAGCTGGACGAGAGCTGTGCCGGTGACAGGAATGCGTGTGCGGTTAGCCGCAAAAAGCTTAACAGGTGGAGCAGAGTCAGTGGCAGGGGTCATAGAGGCACGTAATATACTTATGTCATATACGTACCGGCGTGCAGATGGCGTTGTAAGGCTCGAAAAATTAGAGCATGATTGTAGGCGCAGAGGCTCATTAGGACAGAGTGGCGCACCTAAACCGCTCTGTCCACGGAGTTTAAAGTGTAGCAGGGCGTGCGGCACTTCGTGGCTTTATCACCGAATGTTGCATGGTACCAGCAGATTGATGACAGAGCCCTGTTGCTGTTGGTAGAAGCCATGGAGTCATCTGTCTGCCGGGTGGATGACCCGGTACCGGGCGCGGTCGGTTTGGTGTGTGGTTTAATGCTGGCACATGTAGCCAGTTGTGTGGCTGCGTGTGCAGAGTTCCCAACCTAAGTTGGCGAAGAGTGCATCACGTCCTGCATGGTCGCTGGGGGATGTAGGAAGATGTAATGATTGTTCGATGAAACTCTGTTGGAACCAGCAACTGGTTGATGGGATTTGAATAGGACATAAGCTTCATCTGCTAGGAGCAGCTTAGCATCTAGGGGAAGGTGTCTCTGTGGCAAGAGCATTAACTGCAAGGTTAAAGGGAATTTATCAAACCAATAGTCCAAAGGGAGTAGTCTGGCAGGGCTTCTTTAGGAACCATAGCTCATAAGTATCGCCAGTACTGGGACAGCGACTGGTCTCCGGGTGGTTTGTGATAAATTGCTTGGCGTAACAATTCAGTTTTGGAGCATGAAGCACGCTCGATAATAGTTTGTTTAAGTGCAACATATTTGTCATGTGCAGGTGGGTCAAGTATAATGTCAGAAAATAACTCCGTGAAATTATGGAGGTGACTGACGAGGAGAGCAAATTTTGTGTCATTCTCGTGAATTCGGAGAAAATGAAAAATACTGTCCACAATGGCGAACCATATGCATGGGTTAGCCTGATTAAATGGCGGTAAGTCAGGCTTTTGAGCTGGTGGATAGTACAGTGCGGCAGCAGACAAGGGTGGGCCACAGGATGGGGGTACCATAAACTGGGCTGAGGAAACGAGGGCAGAACCCATGTTAGCAGTGGGCAATGACTGACCTGTACTCAACGGCGCAGAGATGTGCGACACAGGTTGGTTGTAGAGCCACTTGAGACGTTGCTGCGGTGCAGGAAGAGCCGTTGAGGCGATGTTGTCCCACGTAGCCAGGTTGGAGTCCGACACGGCAGTGGTGACCGATTGCAATGGAATTGTGGGCGGCAGTGGGGATGCATGAAAAGTACCCGAGTCAGGCACAAAATACACTGAAACGTCACCGTCAAAGCACGGCGCAGTTGCAACCGTCACGGTTGTCATGTTAGCGGGCGGAATCGTTCCCCGAACACGCGGCACGGCAGGCATGGCAGAAACCATGGTTGGCAGTTGCAGCGGGAAAGTTTGGTCTTGAATAGCCTTCTGAGCCATACAGAACTGGTTTGGCATTGAGTCCAGTGAAGGTAGTGCACTGCACTGTCCACAATCAGCGGTACACACAAATTGGTCCGTTGAGCACATTGTGCAACATTTAGTGATATATCACAATTCGGTTCAAACAGCGAAAAATATTGTACCGTGGAGTCAGGAAAACCGCAGAACTGTGATTGTGACATGCCTGAGTTGAAAGCACTGTCTGTAGCACTGTTAACACTAACGATTAATGGTCACACGAGGCGTCGAAGAATTCCATGTGGGTAAACACACATTCGGAGCACTATTATGCGGAAGCACTGTGGAAAGAAAACCTGATTCTAAGTCAATTAAAATGTCCGTAGAAGGCGGAACCAATAATCTGGTGGTTGGCACAGTATTGTTGTTCGGATGCATTGTCGGTAACATAGTTTGTTCAAAAATTCCGTAACTGAGCGGCAATAACTCGCGTTACGCGGAATTAACTTGTCTGGGGTCACCAATGTAGAGTTTTGGTAGATATTGAGTCTCATAAACCAACTTCTTACAGCACAATAATGATTTATTTGGATAACGTTCACAGGTTAACATCACAGTGCAAGACTAAACACCCAAGTTCTCTTACTCTCTGGTGAAGCAGACCCAAAGATCGTAAATATAGCAAAGACATATATATAGGTATGCACGGAAGTACAGGTTATTACTGTACAATTGCTACAGATACATATTTTTAAGCTCTTGAAAAATCTATATTACAAAATTCTTTATCTCTTCGTAAAATTTTTAGAATTTGGTCTCTAAATGTTTTTTGAAAATCATCAATTCCATTTCTGCCTGTCTTGTCTTTAGCTGGAATAGCCAAAACAAATTTTGAAAAAAATCTCATTAAAGATCAATATTTATATCCTTTGTTTATTTTCCAAATTCCTTTTATTTTTCCAGAATCCATTGCCACTAGATCTGCTTGCCATAAATCATCAACTCCAAAAGAAACATTTTTTATCAATTTAGTATATTTAATACATTACTTGACTTTATTTGATTTGGATTTTTATCAGAATATAATGCTCCTGAATGGCACAAATAATATGCATAATTTGATAAATCAACATCATCAAATTTTTCACCCATAACTCCCATACTAATCTGTTTTTTTAAGAGATTCATTTATCCATTTGTACCTCCATATTCTTATGCTTATTTTATTTCTATCACATTTTAGTGTTAATTTACTAACAAAATTAAATGTGCCAACAGGTCTTAATCCAAAAACTTGATCTTCACTATGATTAATATATTCTATCATTCATTCACTTATGTTTACATTTTTAGTGGATTGCTTGTCTCTGTTTTTAACCTCTTCTTGATATTTTTTCAATAAATCTTGTATTTCTTTTTTTGCTTAATATTTAATGTCTTTTATCAGTATCATAGTGTCAGTTGCTAGTATGTTATTAAATTCTTCAAAATATTTATAAGGAACCATCTGCTTTTCGACTTCCCGGTTTTCTTCTATAGCTTTCAGAATATCATCATCTAAACCTTCAATCATTGTTTTACTTTTTAGATTGAATCAATAACCGGCTGATCTTTTTTATTGTTTTTGTATTCTGTTCTGGGATGTTTCTTTGATTTTTTAAATTTGTCTTTTATTTGCTCATTTATCTTTCTATTTCCTTTAGCCTTTTTAACAACTTCTGGATCATACAGGACCGTTGTACTAAGTCCTTTCGGATGATTATATTTAGCAAACGTTTATTAAGGTCAAAAAACATTAATAATATATTTTTTAATTTCTAACACTTACCTTTAACGTTTATTGTTATGTTTAACTTTTATTTTTTATGCCTATGTTTTCAAACAATTTTTGTCTTATCTCTGTACTTACAATGATTAATTTTTCATGTCATATCTATTGTAATAAAACCAAATTTATCTTCATTCCAGCATTTACTACACATTTCTTTAAAAACACATTTCTTTAAAAACTTGAAATCACCACCAACTAAAAATATTTTTAAAAATTCTATTGTATCTTACTAATTCTTTTGATATCTTTGAGTATGACTGGGCTAAATAAAAACAATCTATTCTTTTGTGTTTTCCTCTAGTAAAATATTCTCTAACTACATCCTGATTTTCATGACTCAAATCATCTAACACTACAACTGAAGTATCGTGATATCCATCCAATGGTTTAATTTCATCATTATTTTTGATAAATTTGTTGAGCTTCTCATTATTTTTCTCTTCTGCTTTTTGTTCACATTTTTATAGATTATGAATATTTTGGTTGATCCAAGATTTCAGAATAAACATACAAATGAGTTATTTTATTCCACTTTGGGCATCCTGGAGCTAGAATATAATTGTAACTCATCAGTGTTTTCCCACATTTGCTTAGACCTATTATTGCACATTGAATAGAGCCAGGCAAGAGCTTGCCATGCTTATTCTTCAGTTTTTTCTCTGCTATTCTTATTTTTGGATCCCAGTCAGTTTATTCACTTAATTATTTAATTTTTTTTTATTAATATAAATGAGTCTCCTATTTAAGTTGAGTAGTATGTCATCTGCACTCAAAACAAGACTGTCAGTACCTATAGCTATGGTAATGTGTCACTAGTTGGTTTTTATACAACATTTCTAATTACACATATCACATCAGAAAATAATAAAATGTATTGTGAGGGGGAAGTGATATAAATTCCCATTGGACAATATAACTTGAAAAATTTAGAAAAATTTACTTACACAAAAAAATCCTATATTCACATTAAAGCTGATGAAATTTTAAATAAAGTTATTATTGAGAGTGATGTGAAATAATATATGGACATAAAGGATAGCATTGAAGTGTATTAGAATGCAACAACTAATTTATTGAAGCCAATGAAAAAACTATTGGCAATTATGGGCCTAAAATTATTCCATTCTATTCCAATATAAATTTTAATTTGGCTGATGGAATGTATGTAAACAGAGCGGCCACTTTTATAGAAAAACTAATATTATTGTTTCATTGAAACCCAATACAGAATTTGGTGCACCATTATTTCACAACCCACATTATTCCGTACATATGCCAATTTTTGATTCTATACACAATTTAGAAATAGCTGTAACAGAAGAAAATGAAAATTTGATTGACTTCCATGGTGATTATGTAACAGTTGTTTTAGAAATGTCTCAGTAAATTTTATCCTTTATAAATGAATAAGCTTGGGACCCACCAATTTTACTCATTCCCTGTAGATGAGAAGACTAAAAATAATTTAAATATTTGTAGTAAGGAGACAGAGATTTATATTCATATTGGTGATGGTTAAAGTCATCTTAATGGTGCAAAGTTGTATAGGAGCTTCAGTATTAGTGGAGCTGATGGTACAGATTATCCAACATATGATGAAAAATTCAATAAAAAATTGATTGATGGCTATGTGGCAAAGCTATTCCATGTTATCACCATAAAGAAAGGTAACATTATTTTGTCTAGGATGGACTACCCTTTCTTTTCTTCATCTGTTCTTATCCAGTTGACTTCATCTCTAGCCCATGAGTTAACCATGGAAGGTCATATCCTCAATAATGGGAACATAAAGAGTGAGAAAAATGAACTACTCTTTCCACTAGATTTGTTTGGTGGGTTCCTTAAAGACTGCAAGGAAGTTATGTGGGAAGGAGCTTTGGCTGTACTTTTTCCCTGGAGTTCTAGTGCAAACAGTACCATTCTTTGATGGTCTGACTGGAGTTGAAATAAAAGATACACCTCCTTAGGAAGGTGAAAATGTTGTGGAATCAATGGAAATTCGTGTTTCTGTAGTCAGGTACAAGCCAGAGTATTCACTCGAGTTGCAACAAGAAAGAGTAAAAAATTCAAAAATTCTAATTTCGTTCTTTTAATCATGAACCACCAAAATTGCAGGATTAAGTGCAAAAAGAAATTTTGAATAAATATCACCAGTTACCATAATTCTGAAGAATTTGATATGCATTATTTTAGGTTTGTGATTTTTCAAACTAATCGAAAAAATAATCAGCTGACTGATTCTTCTTTATTTGATCATGTTAAATTACAGAATATCTCTATAAAGAATGCTAAAAATGAAGTTTCTACTCAAGTAATGTGGAATGTAGGTCAACCAAATCATTTTCTAAATGCTTATGATGTTTTCCAAGATTTTAAGTAAGTCACACAACTAAACAGCAATGTCGATGTAAATCCATTCATTTTCATAGAGAATTATCCTATTTTTGATATAGATATGTCTAGGAGAATGAATGTGTTAGCTATCCAAGAAATTAGTATGAAATTATGTTTCACATTAAGTGATAAAATTTCTAATCATTCTATCGTTTATAAAATAATGTGTGGCAAGAAAAATATAACATTTGATACTCAACACAGGATATTAACTGAAAATCATTAAATCAATACAAAAATTATCTTCTATTTTTTGGTTATTGAGTGAGAAACTTGTAAAAATACTATATAAAATTTTATATAATCTTTAATTACATTTGCAAATCACAATATTCACAATAGTTTTTGATAAACAAATATAATTATCACAATAAATGTATAATAATAAATCACCAATATCTTTCTGATAGTTCTCAAATTCTTTTAAAGTTACAAAAAAGAAAAAAATTGATTTTTCTCGTGTTCACAAATATCTATAATACATTCTTTATAATTAAAACAAATTCCTGATCTTCATACCAATTATCATCACTACAATTTAGTATATATTCAGTACTCTGTGTTCCTTGCTTTTAAAATATTCTATAATTAAAGATGGTTTAAAAATGGTTTTGTAAATATTAGTTTTGACTTTTTTCTCTCTTGATTTGTTAAAAATATTTTTCCCTCATTAAAAATATTTTAGTCAAACTTAAATTCTTATCATATGTTAGTCATATTCTGTGGTTTAATTTATAAGAAAAGGTTTTATTACATTTTTAAAAAGTAAGAATATTTTTAGAATTTTTTAAAAAATTTTATCCCTTTGCTCACAAATCTAAATTTTTTCTCATGCTTGAGATTCTATTTTTATTTTATTTTATTTCTTTTATAATCAGTTAAAATATGTAATTATTTTGATTTCCTTTTCAGTCATTACATTTGGTTAAATTTGATGAATAAATTATATCGGGATTGAGGAGGTGATTGGGAATCAGCTTCAGCAGATGGAGACGGCTGGTATCCACAGGCATGGGGTAGATTCAGCCATTTCCATCTACTGGGTGCATTCAAAGTATATCCAACACTGGAAATGGAAATGAGCGTACGGCATCAGTGGCCGGGAGTTCCCAGTCGAGAAGTTTGACTGCCAACTGCAAGTCTTATTGAGTGCAATGCCACATTGGGCGACTAGCACATCGACAGTGGGCGTGAAATGATGATGAGGACAGCACAACACCCAGTCTCTGATGGGAGAAAATCTCCCTCCCAGCCGGGCACCAAACCTGGGCCCCTGTGTGTGGCAATCCAACGTGCTGACTGTTCAGCTTTTGGGCCGGATATGTCCAATACTTTGATGTTGATAATGTTAATTAAGGTATCAGACTTGCTGGCATCATTTTGGACCATTAATTATGGTAATATTGGCTACCACTTTTAACTTTGATGACATTCCAACACACATAATTACCATAAAGGAGTGGAAGAACAAATGTTTTCCACCCCTTGCAGAATGTGCCATGACATTATAAAATGCTAGTGAAACAGTTACACACTGTAACATCAATTTTATGTCATAAATTACGTTAAAATTAACCACCATTTTGCAGACTATGCCATAATGTCATTAATTTCTACACATAGTGTAACATCAAAACGCCATTCCTCATAAACACTGGTAATGTTTGCCGCCGTTTTTGAGAAGAATGACTCTGCTGATACTGATGGGTCTCTCACTACAGCATACAGACCTGGAATGATGAAACTCAAGTAATTGGAATAATAATGATATTAATTTTTATTACTATTGAATATACCATGTAGCATTGCACGGTCAGGATGAATGGCTCCCACGGGGAGGGTAGGGGGGGGGGGGGGGGGGTAAGGGGCAAGACAATACTGATCATACACATAGAATCTGCTTAAAAATAAGTACAGGCATATCCCTAGTTGGGAATAGATCAAAAAGTCAAATATGACCCAGGTGTGTCTAACATCATTGCAGGTTATGATCTCTGGATAAATAAATGGCTACTACTACTACTACTACTACTTCTACTACTACTAGCACAACTATTTCTGCTACTCAATCATCCTGAAAGCCATGGATCAAGGGTGTCAAGGAGGGGCAATATTTCTTGATCCCCAAAAAGCAACTGACCATGTTGAATAATGCTTTTTGTGCAGCCACAGGGCATTGTGTTACGACTCAAACTGTGCACAATAGGCTGCATGATGCACAATTTCACTCCCAACGTTTAGGGCAAGGTCCATCTTTGCAACCATGACATCATGCAGCACAGTACAGATGGGCCCAACAACATGCTGAATGGACCGTTCAGGATTGGCATCACATTCTCTTCACCAATGAGTGTTGCATATGAATTCAACCAGACAACCATCAGAGATGTGTTTGGAGGCAACCTCATCAGGCTGAACGCCTTAGACACACTGCCCAGCGAGTGCAGCAAGGTGGAGGTTCAATGATATTTTGGGTGGCATTATGTGGGGCCGACGTATGCCGCTGGTGGTAATGGAAGACATCGTAATGGCTGTACGATACATGAATGCCATACTCCGACCGATAGTGCAACCATATTGGCACCATATTGGTGAGGCATTCATCTTCAGTGATGACAATTTGCGCCCCCACATCGTCCACATCTTGTGAATGACTTCCTTCCGGATAATGACATCAATCCACTAGAGTGGCCAGCATGTTCTCCAGACATGAACCCTGTCAAAAATGCCTGGGATAGATTGAAAAGGGCTGTTTATGGACAATGTGAGCCACCAACCACTCTGAGGGATCTACGTCGAATCACCATTGAGGAGTGGGACAATCTGGACAAACAGTGCCTTGATGAACTTGTGGATAGTATGCCACGATGAATACAGGCATGCATCAATGAAAGAGGGTGTGCTACTGGGTATTAGAGGTACCGGTGTGTACAGCAATCTGGACGACCATCTGTGAAGATCTCGCTGTATGGTCGTACAACACACAATATGTGGTTTTCATGAGCAATGAAAAGGGTGGAAATGATGTTTATGTTGATCTCTATTCCAATTTTCTGTACAGTTTCCAGAACTCTCAGAACCAAGATGATGCAAGACTTTTTTAGATCTGTGTATAAGTAGAAATGGAAGCAAATAGACAGACTGCAACAAGGCATGTATATCAGCTCAGGAAGTGATGGAGTGAAGATGCCGAAGCTAGAACATGTTCCTGGAGCCTAATTGGTGAATGTAAATGATACACAGGCAGAAAAAAGAAAAAAACAGAGAAGGATTAGTTGTATGTAGGGCAAAATGCCATTTGGAACATACTAAAATTCCTCATTCTTTACTCATCCAGTAAATCCCTACAGACTGTGGGATGTTAACAAATTAACTCTATTTGGTCTTCCATTAGCAGCAGTGGCAATTGTCTTAGTTTTGCTTGAAGGCTCTGTGCCCGGCTGTGGTGGCCGAGCAGTTCTAGGCGCTTTATTCTGGAACTGTGCGACCGCTACGGTCGCAGGTTCGAATGCTGCCTCGGGCATGAATGTGTGTGTAGAACCTTAGGTTAGTTAGGTTTAAGTAGTTCTAAGTTCTAGGGGGCTCATGACCTCAGATGTTAAGTACCATAGTCCATAAAGCCATTTGAAGTCTCTGTACTACACACCATCTAAAAATTCTGCCACTGAATAAAAGTAGTGATCTACTAACAACTTAGGGATTTATAAAACAATGAAAATGAGAAAATAATTTTCATTTTAAGTGGGAGACCATGGTACATGTCTATAGCACTATTCATAATGGATATTTTAAACACTGTTGTCTACAGTGGCTGGACATGGGGTTTGCCTTTTGGCTGGTATAATGTTCATGACATTAAAGTTTTTTATCTCTTTTAAATTCTCCCTCATACATTTAAATGCTTCTAGAATAAAAATACAGGGGAGAGAGCAAAAACTACTGAAAGAGTGGCCTGCAGGAATCTGTTTGTCACGCTTGGTGCACTGTTCTTACAGTTCGTTTTTGGCTCAGGAAGATGAGTTGTGTTACACCACACTGTGACCCCATACTGTAGAATGCTGTGGAACTGGATAAAGTACGCAACTCCAACAGTGTGGAAGCTTGCTTTGTGTAAAAGTAAATTTAGGCTGTGGCATACTTTCTTAAGTGTCACATTTGATTTTGTTATGTGAGTCTGCCATTTGAAATCATGTTGAAGCCACACGCCTAAAAATTTTGCTTCCAGTGAGAGTGTAATTCTACTGGCGTTTGTGTCACAAAGGTGCTGGGTGCTACCCTATTTAAACAAAAGCATAGAAAAGTTATTTTGGATGGATTTATTCTTATCTTATTTGCTTCAAAACGGTCATTTAGCTGATAGGTGGCTTTATTTATGTTTGCTTGTAGTTGTCTTGGGCCATTTGCTCCAAGAAAGATATGAGCGTCATCTGTAAATTAGGTATTTGTTTGTGATTCGATGCTGAGATTTATGTCATTTATTTCAGAAGGAAAACAATATGCTCAAGAATGGATTCTTGGGAGACTCCACATATTATTCCTGCCTCTGAAAAATATGTTCCAGTACTATCATTTAGTTCATGTGTTAGTACTACTTTCCGTTTCCAATTTGTGAAGTACTTTTGAGCTTTTCTCACAGGATTCTGTGGTCCAAGATGTAAAAAGCTTTGCTAAACTCTAAGAAAATATTAGCAGCATTTTGCTTTATGCTCATTGCTTCTAAGGCATTTTGTAAAAAATTATAGATGGCATTAATAATGGATTTATTTTTCTGGAAACCATACTGGATACCAGTGAGGATTTTCTTCTTGTCCAGGAATTTCATTAATCTCTTAGACATGAATCTTTCAGTGAGTTTGCCAAAAGCTGATAATAAAAAGAAAAGTCTATAATTTCCTAAATTAGCTTTGTCACCTTTTTTGTGAACAGCTGTCATTTTTGTAGCTTCAGAACAGCCAGCAAAGCTTCCTGTTGAATAGGATGAGTTGATTATTTCTGCAAGGAGTGTTGCAGTGTTTATAATATATTCCTTTATGATGAAGTCTAGAATCCCCTCAGTTCCCAAGCACTTTTTTGAAGATTTTTGCTATATGACTGATTTCATTCAGGGTAGTATCAAAGAGATAAACAGAGTGGAGGTAAGAATTTACTTTGCTCTGTTGATTGTTTTTGCTGTCTTCTCATTATTGATTGTTATATTTTTTGTGTTGTTTGCATAGTGCTGCCTGAAGAGATTTTCAGTCTGCTGGGGGTCAGTAACTACTTGTTGTCACAGTTCAGGGTGATATTTTCCTTTCTACTATTTCCTCTCTACGCTATTACTTTCTGTGTTGCCCTTGAAAGATATCACTTCTGTTACCACACACTTCTTATTCACAGAATCAAACACATCACTTTTGTTGTTGAGAGGTAAGGCTTTTGAGATGCCATACTTCAGATTTAATTTTATACCTATGGTTTTTAAACTCTTGTAAGTAATAAATTTCTTTCTCACTCTGTTGAGGCTAGGCCATGAGTAGTGTGAAACCTTCTTCCATGTTCACTTATATCCACGAATGTTGCATTCTTAAATTGGAGCAGATATTTTGAACCTCTTTGATTGCTTTTTGTACTTCTTGATTTATAGAGTACCATTTTGGTAACCCATGGCAATAAGCCATCTTTGTTCTTTTGTATTGTTTGTTCATTGCTATGTCATGTGCTCCAATGAGGAAAACATAAAAATCATTTGTGTTCAGCACCAATAAATTTCCATGGCTGACTTCAGTCACAACTTTCAAATTGGTGTTTCAAAAAGCCGTTGAATTCATAAACACTTCTGTTGCTTAATCCAGTGACTATTCCTCATCCTTAACTATCCATAAGAAATAAATTTTAGTTGTGCTTGTTAAAAGAAGTTTACATGTTCCAAATATACTATTGTGGTGTGTTACATTTTCTCTTGTACTAGTGTCCCCAATCACTTTTCCCATGAGGTTCAACAACATCCCAGTTTGATTACTGGAGGTCGGCACCTTTTTATTGTTCACAGTCACTTTTGTCCATTTTCTTTTTACAGTGCAGTTAGCCTATCTCCTTTGCTCAGTGCTTTTTATCTCCAGATGGTTCATTAGTAACTTTACCAATACAGGTCTTAACTAAAAGTACTTCATATGGATTTTCGTGCACAAAATTTACACTGTTCACACGATCTATCACTATGTGAATACTGTGTTTGTTTGAAAGTTTAATCCACTTATTTGCAGGGTATATGATTTCTTGTGCATATCTCGGCGTGTTTTTATGTGGCATCAGTTAATGATTTCATGATTTAAGTTGATTTATTTCCATACGTTGTGTACTGATTATGAATTGCATACTAGATAAGCATTCCTTCAGTCTCATAATTTAGACATTACATTTTTGTCATGCTTTTTTACCACTGAAATTAAAGCTTTTTTTCCACTTGCCACCATGTTTGCAAACAACTTAATTCCTAAACAGAGAATAAGGGTGATCTGGAAATACATTCAGATGGCTCATTCCCAGTACAGCTTAGAAGAACATATAAAAACAGGTAACAGCACTCCTAGATTCAGAATGATAGGTTCTTTTTTAAGGGAGGAAAGATGAATTGCTTGGAAAGGTTAGTCCAGGAAATGAGGGACCACTGTAAGAAGATAAGGCTGCTGACCCCTGTGGTGAACCATTGTTCAATGTTACACAATTACTTATATGTACTGTATCTCAGATTTTGTTTCTATTTGGTATGTTTCTGAATATGGTAAGAGTACAGCTGTAGTTGATCGTCCTTATCAGCTTGGCCAGGACTGATGGACTCCAGACCAAGTTAATGGGGCTCACTAGGTTTGGGCTGATGTATACTATGCTCATAGGTACATGAGATGGGAGAGAGGCCCCAATTGTACTTAATCAGTTTTGATTTGGAAAAGACATTAACTTTATCTGATGTTTCACTAAACTGGCCTACTGTTGTAGACAATTACTTAGATTTTACATGGAATGTATGACCTTCATGGTGAAAACATGAAATGGTATGCTTTAAGAGGATGAGGCAAAATTGGATCAGGCATAATTGGATACAGTAGTCAAAAATTGAATAGCAATATAAAGGGTATTGTAACAGATGTGCAAGATAAACCAGGCATTCCAAAATTGTTATGGGAATAATAACAATAACTTCATGTGACTCAACAGCTGGTGGAAGTCTTTCAATTGGACACCACTTGAACAATTTCGGTTTCCCAATGTCCATAACCCACACCAGCAATGCTACAGGGAAAGTGGACATAAAGTTTAATGTGGAATCCAAACCATGTGTCATGCCTGGCATATCATCATGCCATTGCAAGGTACAGGCAAGATTAAAGGCAGAATAAAAGAAAATCAGTCAACTAACTGGGATCTGAGCCCTCAACCTTTCTCTTTCCTGGCCCAACTGCCGTTATACTAAAATCTGATCTTGTTACCAAAGGAACAAGAAGTTTTCAGCGATGATTTTTGAGATCAAGCCATATTTTTCTAAAAAATGATGCAAAAAGAAGCGAATTTTGCTGCCAGTGAGTATGCTCACTAAAAACAGAAAGTGTATGTCATACAATGAAGACTTTCATGACCAGATGTTTCAACTGCCACGAATTCTTCCGGGTTGTATGGCTGTGGTCCATGGAAGGTTTCGTCCAAAGCTACGATAGACATCTTCCGAGGTGCTCCTGGTTGTGCTGAGTCTTTACGACAGTCGGCTCTTGCAGGGACGCCCGCATTGTCACCCATGCCACCCCCACCAGTCAGCCCACAAGCTATTTGTTCATTTCTTTCATCAGTTGACTTGACTGAACTGATTTATCAAGTATTTGTACTTTCCTATGTAGTACGCACATGCGGATCATTGTATTTTATATGTTTCTGTGTGGCACACAGATAGCTAATGCATACCTATAAGAAAAGTCATGGCCATTCTTGTGATCTTGATATGTTATTCTGTCTGGCATTTGTTTGAGAAAATTCACGAATAGTTTATGGTTTTCTTTTACAGAGAACCTTCAATACATAGCATTATCAATAAGGACTATTCACCGAATAGGAAGCTAATTTACACTCAGAAGCAAACATTTTAAGACTGAAGAATGAATAAGAAAAAGTCCTTGTTGTAGCAAGTGCAAGTGTGAAGATTAGTCAAAAGTGAGAGTGATCAGTTGATTGTGAAATATTAATAATAGTAATTCAAAGTAATTTCTCAGTAAAAATATCGTTATGAGACTCGTAATAATATTTTTACTAATAACATAACGATAGTTTCTCATACCTAACTCATAACATGAGTTAGGTATGGGAAATTATTGATGCATATATCTCTGGTAATAGTGACTTTCGAGAAGATCCTAAAAACACATTGTTACTATATAGGCCTTCTATCAAGTGCACTAGAAAGAAATGGAATCAACAGTAAAATTTTCACACACATAAATTGCTGGATGATGTCATCATTGAAAACTCAACCGTATATTATGTGTCGCAAGGTGCATATTGGCTTGTCGCTTTCACAGTAGGTATTTATTCACACTCCATAAAAGTCTGGAAGTGAACATTCTGGCAGCGAATGTTCTCGAAACAACTGAGTCACATATATAAGGGAATCAGAGTCCCTGCCAGAATGTCAGTTTGAAAGCTACAACCGTCGCAATAAGTTGGAAGTAATTAAAAGTGAACAACTGCGATTATTGGCTATTACCATGGACTTCAGTTAGGGTTGTGCTTAGTGATATTAGGAATATGTGGAAGGGAACTGATGACCATAGATGTTAAGTCCCATAGTGTTCAGAGCCATCTGAACCATTTGAATATGCGGAGTGTGACCATGTGTGTTTTAGTGCTAAGTGTACTAGTGTTGCACTTTTCAGTGTGAATAAAGTGTTTATTCGAGAATAATTGGCATCTAATTTACCTATGTCTTAACAACATAATACAATGGATTGTTATGTAATAAGAATAAGAAAAATAGAAACATCTGAAGATTTCTGTCACCATTCAGCCACAAAAACACCACCAAATGTACAGGCAGAGCCCAGCACTTCGTCGAAACTCCCACAACAAAGTTTATCAACTGATTCCTTTAATACCATGGATATTGGCAATTATTTGGAGATATTAGCATCAGGAAATATTAGTGATGATATAAAATACAAGCTTCTTACAGCTCCAAGGAAACCTGAAAAAGGTTATATCTTTCCTACTTCCGAGCACAACAAGAGGGGACGGGTTGAATGCAAACAAGTGCACCATAATCACTTTGAACAGTATCCATGGCTAGTGTTCTCACATGTTAAAAAGGGACTTCTTTGCATTAACTGTTCAATATTTGTGAATTAAAATGGTTGGAGGAAAGAAATTGATTATCGCCAAGAAACTTGTGCCTGAACCACTAACAAGTTTGCCAAACTTACTGGTAAAGATGGTGACCTTAAGGCCCACTCTCAGCTCAAGTATCATGTTAAAGTGTCAACAGACACAAAATTATTTTTGGCGACATGAGACAACCACAAACTTGAGGTCATAAATCAATTGTCAAGACAGAGAATGGAAAGCATTAGGGAAAACATAGACTGTCTTGTACCTATAATAAAAACAACTATATTTCAGGGAAAGCAAAATATTCCTCTGCGGGGCGTAGAGATGATGGGAGTCTATTAGAAAACAAAAATGATTGTGAAAGTGTAGTGAGTAGCGAGGGAAACTTTAGAGCTCTTCTAAGATGTAGAATTATTGACACTGGAGACTTGCAACTAAAACATCACCTTGAGACCACTCAAGTGAACGCCACTTACATAAGTAAAACAATATGTTACAAACTTATTTCATGCTGTGAAACAGTGATGTTATCAAGAATACTGGAGGAAATCAAAGGTTCTCATTATTACAGCATAATCTTTGATGAGACAATGGGCATAGCGCACATCACCCAACTAAGTTTAGCTGCAAGAAATGTTGATGGTGATGGCAAATTACACAAAAGATTTTTGGGTTTCGTTGACATCCATAAAGACAATGGTTTTAGAGGAAACATTGACGATGAACCTCAAGAGAGTCAAGATGATGAGCGCAGCGTTACTGGTGAAGTATTATGTACTGTGATTCTAAGGAGGATGGAAAGCCTTTCTCTGTCACTGGAGAACTGTATGGGTGTAGGCTTTGAAGGTTGCTCAGTTAATATGTCAGAATTGAAAGGACCTGTGGCTACAATAAAAAAGAAAGCTGTCAAAGCACAAGTAGCATCATGTCGAAGTCATCAGCTCAACCTCGCTGTCTCTCACAGTTGCATAGTTACAAGTGAGTGGAACTCACTTGGTACAATTGAAGAAGTAGTATCATTCTTTACACAATCTAGCAAGTGCTTCACAACATTGAAGAGTCACCTAAAATACTCGCTGCAGTCACATTGCCAAACTACATGGGTTAAATGACATAATGCTGTTATTCAATTTGCAGCTGATCTCGGAACAGTTTGCAAAGTTCTTAAAGAAATATGGTGTTTGGGATAGAACAACTGCTGCCAAAGCCAATATTCTCCTTCAAGCTCTCTCTAATTTCAAGTTTATTATCACTCTGTTTACACTGAGTGACATTATGAGCATAACATATCCACTCAGCAAAATCTTACAAGATGTCATGATGGCAAAAGTAAAATTAGATTTGATGCTCAAGGTGCATGGCAGCATGAGAGCTAGTGGTGATAGCCACTTTTCTCGTATTGTTGAAGAGGCAAAGGTAGTTATGGAAGTGTCTGATGTGGAGATAAGTGTTCCTCAACTTAAAGGCAGACAAAGACCCAGGGAAAACTGTGATCATACGAGTAATGATGATGCTATAACATATTGGAAAAGAACTCTTTTTATTACAACACTGGATCATGTTACGACTGACATGAGAGAATGTTTGGCTGAAGAAAATATTTATCATTTAAATTTCAACATACATTTGCCCTCAAAACTACTGAAACATGATGGTAATGATCTGGCGCATAAATTGAATCAGTGCTTAACTGAACTACTGTTCTCTGAAGAAGAATCACTCTTTGTGATTAAAAAGATACTAATGGGAGAGATTCTTCAAAACAAGCAAATGAGTATAAATGCCCTTAATGTTCGTGATTTTGTTATGCAAACATTGTCTGTTTGTCCAAGATCTGCCCATCCTACTTTACACACACTGTACAAAATATTTGCTTGTCTAACTGCATCTACTGCTGCAGTAGAATGAAGTTTTTCAACATTGAGGCGCACAAGGACACGGCTGAGGTCGACAATGAGGGAGGATTGTCTTAATGGCTTAGCTCTGTTGAACACTCACCCTGACATTGATTGTCCTATTGAAAATGTAATTAACCAATTTGCCAGGAAGAATAGGTGCATAGAATTCATCATTTATGGAAGAGAACCAAATTGTAACATTTTTATATCATAAGATGACATTGTGTATAATCAGTTTAAATAAAACTTTCTTAAACTTTGCATGTGACTTGATTATTTTTTATTATGGTAAAAGTAAAGGTAGCTCAAGATATCTTTAGCACCCCCTCCTTGAGGTTTTCCTGTATCCGCCACTGCAGTCAGCGCTAAGGCAGTCTGTCTTACTTCTTTCAACACTGCCAATTATTTGTTAATGTGAAAAATGCCAAGTTGTGTCATGTTTCAGAATCCATGTTAAACTGTATGTCCCACAATAAGTGGCAGGATAAGACATTTCAAAGGTGTAGACTATACCACCCCCAATAGTACTGTAACCAGTAAAATATTGTGGTACACAATGCTGCCACCAAAATTTTTGCTCACTTATCCTATGACATAAAATGTCTGACTGACAGAAAAGTTCAATTTGAAAAAAACTGAAAAAGTTCCTCCTTGACAATTGTTTTTCTTTCATAGAAGAATTTTTAATTCTGCAATGTGTGAATGGTGATGGTTAGGAATTATTAACTCCCAACAGTACTTTAAAAAAGTAGATGATGAGCATGTAACCACATTCACGTTACAATTAATGCTAAAAATGAATCACAGAATATGAAATTATCTAAAATTTGGATAGAAGGAAGCTTTTACGTACAATGAGCTGATGAGAAAACATTTTACTACTGGTCATTAAAGCTGTAGCACCAAGAAGGATAGCAAATAAAATTTTAGTTATTGTACATATGTAGTATAGCAGAAAGAGTACATTATTTAATATGTTATTGATTTGGGGGTATATAGGGTGCAAAATTTAGTACACAGCACTGCCACCTCTGCCAAAAACAACAGCTCTAACTTTACTGGGCATGGAGTTGGACTCAGCTTGGATGACATATATGTACATAATTATATGCTGCTTCACCCATTTCATCAAACATAGTGGCTGGTGAATGGTGGCATGCCAGTCTCTCGGCAAATCATGACCAAATGTTTTCAACGGGTGACACATGTTCTGGCCAGTGCAACAGTCAAATACCCTCTGTATCGATGTGACTCAGGGTAGTACAGGAAACATACAGTGTTCTGTTATGTTGAAAGGTAATGTCATGGAGATGGCTACTGTCCTTAACATGTCAGATATGTAATGGCTGCAATCCAAATTACAGTGTGGAGCAGAAATGTATCCAAAGGCACTTCATACCTCAACACTAGGTGCTGGGCCCATCTGACAATGACGAATGCACTCCGGTAACATTTGTTCTTTTCTGACTCTCCACACACAGGTACACCCATTGTGATATTGTACCCATATTTGGGAGTTGTCTGAAAAAATTGTGATGTGCCAGTCATATTTTCAGTGTTATCACAAGCTGAAGCAGTGTTGGCATGCCCCTCTCTCTCTGCCACACCAGGGGAAGCTGCGATAATGATCATCACGTTGACACTTGGTGCTTGAGACATCAATCCACTGCTTGTGTTATGCTGCAAACAAGCTCATTTCCTGACTAAAAGTGTCTGATGTGGCTGTATGATCTTGCATAGCAGAGTAAACAATATATCTGTGTTATTGAGCACTAGTCTTGCATGACCACTGAAATCTTGCATTGCATTGAGTGTGGCCCCCTGAACCCAATTCCGTGGTCACATGACAATCAAGGGATCTTGACTAATGTGAGCAGCAACATCACAGAATCCAAATGGCGGTGTGGTATTTCTACCTGCTTTGTGCAGTTCCACTGAAATGCTAATCATATGGGTAATTACAGTACACTTCATGAAAACTTGACATTTGTTATGTGCCATATTTATGGTGGTGCAATTTTAATGTTTTGTCAGTAAAACCATCTAGATCACTATTGCACTATTTTTCCTTATTTATTACACTAAGGTTAGAACTTGCAGAACAAGGTTCAATGTCAGTATTAAAACCTACCAATAACAGGGCATCATAATCAGGGGCAATTGTTGATGACCTGAAACTTCCTGGCAGATTAAAACTGTGTGCCAGACCGAGACTCGAACTTGGGACCTTTGCTTTCCGCGGACAGGTGCTCTACCAACTGAGTTACCCAAGCACGACTCACACCCTGTCCTCACAACTTTATTTCTTTGGTACCTCATCTCCTACCTTCTAAACTTCACAGAAGCTCTTCTGCGAACCTTGCAGAACTATCACTCCTGAAAGAAAGGATATTGTGGAGACACGGCTTAGCCACAGCCTGGGGGATGTTTCCAGAATGAGATTTTCACTCTGCAGTGGAGTGTACACTGATATGAAACTGTGTGCCGGACAGAGACTCGAACTCGGGACCTTCGCTTTAGGTGCCTACTGAAAAATCTGAAGAGGAACCAATCCTTAGAACACAAGAAAACTGTCACAAAATGGGCATTATATAGTATTAAGCTTAGATTGTCACAGCAAATCTGCAAGGAGATTATTGTGCAAGGAAGACAATGGTATTTTGTTCTTAGGGAGGTTATTCATATAATGTTCCATTTAAGTTCTGTATGAATGCCAAGTTTACCACAAAACATTTAAAAAGTTGATGGAATTTAGTGGTGACCATCACAGAAAAAAATGGAAGAGCCAGACAATTTGTTTTTAGTTTACACAATTAACGCAGGTCATAGAGACTTTCAAAAGTCATAAGTTTCCTTTAATTTACGCCTATGGTCACAATCTTTTCTGTTTAACAGAAAAGTCAGTTACACATGTTAACCAATGCATCGAAAGTGGCACAATGTCAGAAGAGAGTACACATTTGGGTTTTCTGCAGTATGGATAACAGATCAATCACAGTGTAGTACTGCAGCAATGGTGCAGCAACTGGAAACATATTCCAGATTTGAAGCATACAGGAGAGTATGATTCTTGTGGGGCAAAATGTCTAAACTGCACATAGATTCACCATGAAATTCTGCCTATATATGGACCAAATACAAAATCACATGCAACCATAATGAAATGGAACCAACGTGTTAATCAAGATCTGAGTACACAACATCTTTTTGGCAAGCTGAAGGAACATGACAGACAAAACAGATTCTCCAATGAAGAAGACTTTCACACAGTGATTCTCAAATGTCTCCATGACTATTACACAAAATCCTGTTGTTGAGGAACTGTATGACTAGTAGGGCATTCCAACTATTGTTTATAGAAATTTTATGACTATGTTGAAATGTATCTGTGTCACTCTGAAGAGTGTAACATTTAATAAAAGATACTTGGCCTGCCAAATGGTTAACTTACTTTTTGATATCCCCTCCTATTTTCAGCACCATACATTTCCAACATGTTATTAAAATTCAAATGATAGTTTGTTTTGCAATTTTAAACATGGCTGTGAGTCAGAAATCATACAGGAATTTGACTTGTGTAATACAGCAAACCAGGTGCAATAAGATTTAACATGACCTGGTTTTGACACTGTCTATGGGTGTCTTCATCAGAAAAACTAAAAACAATTACCTATAAAGATAACAAACCATTAACATAGAGGAAAACCAATAATCATCTAGTTCAAGATGATGTCTAGTGGAGTGACGTGTATTGATCGAGTCAGTAAAAGTTACAGTTCTGCTGGGAAAAAATGAATCTGTGGGAATTGTAATACAGAAATCACGAAAGTAAACGAACACCTTTCATGTTTACAAAAAATCACAGATGCTCTAAGACATGTTATTTGACAATTAACAAATAAAAATTCTGAGCTGAAGAAATCATGTGGGAATTGTAATACAGAAATTGTGAAAGTAAATGAACACCTTTCATGTTTACAAAATATCACGGCTGCTCTAAGACATGTTATTTCACAACTAACAAATAAAAATTCTGAGCTGAAGAAATCCTGTCGTATTCCAAACAATAAAACAAGTAAACTGCAAAATGAGAATCCGGAGAGTTATGAGTAACAGAAAGAAAGTGTCCAACTGGTAACAAACTTAGCAAGTGGAACACGTACAGTGTACTGCGGACAAGTAGTGGTGGTTACAATAAGGATAACAAACTTCATAAATAGCGAGTGAATAGAAGAACAAATCAGTCCACAAAAGAAAAGTACAACATAAATTGATATCAGGTGGCTACCTAAAGGTAGTGAACTTGTACAATCAGATGGAAAAAAGAGTCAAGAAACCATGTAAACAATATAAATGTAATGGCAAATCAACTTGGAAATCCACAATGAACTGAAATGTACTTTTGCTTGCTGATAGAAATGGAAGAAAGCTTGCTAATACTGTACTAAGTGTGAACCATAACATCCAAGTTAGCAGCATGGTGGAGCCAGGTGCAAGATTGAAAAACATTGTAGCAGACATAGATTTAGAAGGCACAATGTTGCATGACAATGATTTTGTCTTTGCTATATGTGCTGTTCAGAGATACAAAATAACAGTACTTTCTAACAAAGTAAATAAATACCAGAAAAACTTACAGGGAATCCATGGAGACTCAAAAAGTACACTATTATGCTGAACAGATAAATGAATCCAGTAATGTTAGCAAAACAGCTTAGGATATAGTAAATGAAGAATGCAAAAATAAAGAGAATCCAAGATGCAATAATATAGCACTATAGTTCAATTCTTTTATCTTGGTGGCTTGTGCATGCCCGCCCAGACGCGGGAGATTGCTGCGTTGCCAGTTGCACACGACGCACGCGCCAATAGAAGCAGCGCCATAGTATTGCATAGTTCGCAAGCTTACGTCAGCGCGCAGTTCATGAAGTAAAGCCACCACGGCCGCATTAACCCTTTCGCTGCTACAAAGACGTGCTCCCTGCATTCCGCGCTGTGTGCGGTTTTGTCGCTGCACTGCTCGCCTGTGCAGACACATCGTGTTCCGACTGCTTTTACACTCTTATCATCCGATTCCGCAAAAATTATTTGGCCCAAAAATTAGATTTTTACACGTCTTCTTGACTGATACCTTGCCCCCATAAATGACAATTTTGTTTCGATGTTCAACGCAGTTATTATGCAGCATTAAATATAGTAAACCATTGCACGAAATTTTGAAGAGTTTGCAGAGGTAAAAGTCCATAGAGTATACTTTCCATATGGTCGATTTTAGTTGCCACAATGTTGAGAATGAAATGTGGACAAGATACCTAAATTTCATATAAAATTTACTGTATGACAATGTCTCATTTAAGTACCACATAGGTGTCGTATGTAATATTGAGAAATATTCCGTCTTTCGCGACTGTAACAAAAGTTTTATTTACACTGAGCACGTTTGGCTTTATTTTAAACCACTTCAATCAATCAAAAGGAAGTAGACAAAATACATTAAACAAAACTGTGGACTTACAAAAACATTAGGACTTGAATATACCGTCTATCAGTGAAGTGCTCTGAGCTATGTCAAATATAATTTTTGTGTGTGGCACACACAAACATCATTTATTTGCTAAAACACTGATCAGCCAACACAAACGTTGAATATTGTGTTACCGCAGCACAAAACTACGAAAGGTGACTTGGCAATGGAGGAGACAAAATACTGTCCACTGAAGATGCTTTAAAAGAGAAAAACGCGCCTGGTCTAAATAAGTCGCTTATTACAGTTGCAGAAGAGAAATATATTTCAGTACCATTGGTAAAACTGCGACTGTGGAACAAAAACAAGAAAGAGAACATGCGTACCATTGTGTATGTGCCATACCTTTCATTGATTGAAGTGCTTTAAAATAAAGCCAAACGCGTCCGGTGTAAATAAAACTTTTATTACAGTCGCGAAAGACGGAATATTTCTCAATATTACATACGACACCTATGTGATACTTAAACTAAATGAGATATCATTATACAGTAAATTTTATATGAAATTTAGGTATCTTGTCCACATTTCACTCTCAACATTGTGGCTACTAAAATTGACCTTACGGAAACTCTTCAAAATTTCGTGCAATGGTTTACTACATTTAATGCTGCATAATAACTGCATTGAACATAGAAACAAAATTAAGTCATTTATAGGGGGAAGGTATCAGTCAAGAAGACGTGTAAAAATCAAATTTTTGGGCCAAATAGTTTTTGTGAAATCGAATGATAAGCGTGTCAAAGCAGTGGGAACACCATGTGTCTGCACAGGCGAGCAGTGCAGTGATGACAAAATCGCCCACAGCGCGGAATGCAGGGAGCACGTGTCTATAGCAGCGAAAGGGTTAATGAAGAGACAAAGCACTAGAAATTTCAAAAACTGCATTCAAACGAATATAATTCGTGAAGTAAGGCACTTCGATATTGTTTTTAAATAATGAAAATATGAAGCACCACTCAAGGTTTGAACTCATAACCTTTCACATAGAAGCCAAACACTCTAACCGCTACGCTATCGCAGCTCGTCTGCCTACAGCATGCCATGAGGACCGTAACACGTCACGCAAAATACCAAACACTGTTGGTATAACTATGAATTACTCACGCTTCGTCGAAGTACAATAGGAAATAAACAATTACCGCTGTTCTTTATTGCGAAAAAGCAGTATAAAAGAAAGTTTGCTATCAAGACATTGCTTTTGTTCTATTACTTTATCTATGACTGAACGTTTCTAAAACTGAAGACACTTGTCCATGCTCTGCACTGCAGTCGAGATCTGGCAACGTCGTTCTCTGTTCATTGGCTGACTGTGTTTTGTGACGTCAGATGCGCAGAACGAACCTAAACTCGGCCGCCAACATAAATGACGCGCACTTTAGGAGAAAATGGAATTTTTCTTCTTAAAATTCAGTCTTGATCACACCACGTATGTTACTCGAACCTATGTTCTTGTAACATACGTGGTGTGATCAAGACTGAATTTTAAAAAGAGAAATTTTAAAATTTTGATCGCTGTTCCAAAAATGTTCATTAAAATTGTTAGAAAATGGAATGTCGATGAATGAGCCAAAGACAGTATATGAGGTCTTCATAAAACATTTTTGTAAGACTAGTAAAGGAGGAAATAAACCAACACTACAAATAAACTCAGTTAAAATGAGTAATTCTCTGTCCTAATGAGTGTAACAGAGTATGAGTTACTGAAAATAATCTGAAAATTCAAAATAAAAACATCTAGTGACTGGGATGAAATTTTTATCTACTTACTTAAGGAAAGCAAAAAGGAATTAATAAAACCAGTAACACACTTAATATACAGTTCAACTGACCAGGGGACCTTTCTAAACTTCTAAAAATTACTGAGACATGACTAGTGTATAATAAGGAGCAACTACTGACATTAATAGTTACAGGCCACTCTCACTGACTTCAACACTTGGCGAGTTGTTTGAAAGAGTAATTCTAGACCAACTGGAATCTTTCATCAGTAAATACAACCTGTTAAACAGCTAGCAGCATGGGTTTCAAAAAGGGAGATCCACAATGACAGCAGTAGCAACTTTTATCCATGAACTGCAAAACAGTCTGGATAAAGAAAACAGTCTTGGATCTTCCCTTCATTTGTCTAAGGATTTCGATTCTATGAATCATGCAGTACTATTACCAAATTAGAAACTTACTATGTAAGAAGAGAGCAATGAACTACCAAAGACAGTGTACTGAACTGTTTCATAAGAATGAAAATAAAATCTTAACAATAAAATCAGCATACAAAACTCTTAATTGTCGAATTCTCCAAGGAAGCATTCTTGGGCCATTTTTGTTTATTGTATATATTAGTGACATAACACAGATGCAAAACTCAAAGCTGGTGGATTATGCTGATGACACATCATTTATAAGCTGGTCCTATACTGACCAGCTAGCATTACAATACAATAAAGAGAACTCTGAACTGATCACAGAATATCAGACAATAAACAAACTTACATTGAATAAGGACAAGACTGTTCTAATGAAGTTTCTGTTAAATTATAACCAATCTTATACTGAATCAATTTCTTCAGTTGAAACACCCGATAAATATAAGTCTTCAGGCATTACGATTGACAAACACCTTACATGGACTCACACAAGTTAATTATGGATTAATTCACATGCATTTGAAATATGGGATTAAAATTTGGGTACAGTCCCCAAAGTGTACATGGATATGATATTCAGGCTTCAAAAGAGAGCAGTCAGGATAATTGCCAATGTGAGTAAATGTCAAGCCTGGAGACACTACTTTAAAAATTATAATTTACTGACCGTTCATTCCTTGTATGTCCTTAAGACAATTATGTTGTAAAAGAGAATGATTAACTCAGTGTAATGAATGCAGAAATTCATAACTAGATGGTGTTATGCATCATGTGACCAAGCATCATCATGTACTTTTTTCAATTTTTGCATCAGTTGACTGACTGCACAATCTTACAGTTTTATTTTGTATTTTGCATCAGTTGTCTACATGGAAAATGAGCATTGTTTGGTCACATGATGCATTAATGCTTTGCCCATGCTCTCTCTCTCTCTCTCTCTCTCTCTCTCTCTCCTGCATGCTGTGGTTCTCTCTCTCCCACACATTGTGTTTTTCTGGTTGGGAGACAATCCTCTAACAATATACCCTAACCCAGGTTAGTTTATTTAATAAAACATTGGCAGTTTGTGGTGGGATAACTGGAAATTATTTGTAGTTTGTTCTAGTTATAACCCATAAAAGTGATGTTCCAAATTACTACATGTAATAAAGCATCTGGTTTTCCATGCACAGGAAAATGAATATGCAGTAGGCCCCAATATGAGTCATAGTACCTGATCAGCCACATAAATCAGCTGTTGATCTCACATCCCTGAGTCCAGCAAAGTCTAATTTAATCCCCATAACTATTGTACAGTATTGTTATGAAAGAAATGATGTTTGAAATTTGGGTATTGTGAGTCAACTTAAATTTCTGAGGACTGTGAAAAAATATCAAATAATGAAATGTCATATTCTGAAGACATGGTAGAGTCTTCAAATGGGAGACCAAGCAAGGGGCAGATACAAAAGTACCTATCACAAAACCAACAAATAAGGAAGACAAAATGCATCAGAAATGAGGCTTACATAAATCAAAAGGGTGAAGTAAAAGAAAAGAAAGACTTCAGAGAATATCTCTCCCCCTGTAAATATTTTTCGAAGTTACGAAGAAAACCCTACAGTACTGACTCACATGATGCTCAAACAGCACTTATTCATGCCATGGTATCAGAAAATTAAGTAAATAGGAAGACAGTTAAGAGCTCACACCAAAGTATGAAAATGAGGGTATATAAAATATGTGAGATACCTGTATGTAAAACTTTCTTTCTCCAGACTTTTAGAATATTCAGTGGAAGGGAACATTTGGGTCTAAAGAAAATTAAATCAGTACAGAGAATTAGAGACCTCTGAGGAGTGAGCTTCCTGAAGAAATATGCAAAGAATTAATAGATCATATCAGAAAATTTCCTAAATGCAAATCTCACTATAGAAGAGGCGAATGAAATAGAGAATTCCTCACCCCATAAATTACCCTTAATGTCATGTACAGTTTGTACAAAGAAGTATATCCAGATCCTGTATCACTGACATCTCACAAGAAAATATTCTTGTCAAAATGTAATCTACGAAGAAAGAAGCTGTCTAAAGATTTTTGTGATATGCTTGAGGTTCTGATAAAAAATTGTGACAATTCAGTGGCAGAAAATCATAAGATCAACAAAAACACTAATCTTAATATAGCGAAGGCTGCTCAGGATCAGAAATCTTCAGATCTTTTAAGAGCAATAGAAGATGAGAATGTAGAAGTTGTATGTATTGACCCTGATAAAACAGTGCCTCTTTGAAGAGTTCCTACAAACACTGTGTTCTACAAGTGATAGTTGTAGCTATATAACACAGATATTCATAATGCTACTAATGACAAAGGGCACTGCTGTGTTTGGTTAGATGGTGAGGCAGGGCATGGAGCACAGGAAGTAGCATCCTGTTTATTACAGCATTTAATGGAGCAGATATCGACAGCCAAAAAAGTAATTTTGTTGTCTGATTCATGCAGTACACTGAACAGAAACATCAAGATGGCTCTAATGCTGAAATCAGTTTTAGATCAGTATTCTACATTGCAGAAAATAAGGCAGAGGTTTGTTATACCTGGACATAGCTTCTTTCCAAATAGCAGAAATTTCAGAGGCATAGAATGCACTCTCAAACTGCAACAAAGATTTTATACACCAGACAATTACATGAATGTCATGAAAATGTGATGTAAAATCCTCTAGTCCATAGAATGAAAGCTCAAGATTTCAAGAGTATATCAGATATAAAAAACAACATAGTAAATTGCAAACCTGCTCACAAAATGAGGAAATACACAGGTTTAAGTTGAGAGAGATGGAACTGTTTAAAGACAAACCATTCAGTATATTGTTCATATCTGCATTAAATTGTGAACCATTTGAAGTTGACATTATGAAGAAATCAGCTGGTTGATATCCTCATATGCAAAACAAGACTTCGATGGCTTCAACCGACTGAACTTGATTTCATTGTTGATAGTGAAGAGCTTTTATTATAATTTCATTTCTAAAAAAAATTAAAATTATTTATTTTTAAGTTATGTAATAATTTTGTAATGTCGTAATACGTATCAAATACTCATATGTTCAAATAAGGTGTGTAAATGTTCAGAATCAATGTTAGTACCTACGTTCATATGTCAGTAAAATACATTTACATCTTCAAACTCACTAAAATATTTTATTGATTCCCATAACTTTTTTAATCTGTAGAAATTACTTAAATGCATTAGAAAGAATATGTTATTTTCTGACTATATAAGGAGCGTTTTTCTTCCAGTTACATATGAAGGTATTACTTCAATAAATAGGCAAATAAAATGCATAAACATGGAATATTAATGCTATTTTTCTCATGTATCAGTTAAATATCAGTAAATATTGCCTGAACTAAAACAATCATGTCATATTTTCTGAAGTGAATGACAGTACATTCTTCTCAAATTTGCATTGCTTGACTAAGAGGTATTTGGCTTGCAGTCAGTTAATGCAAAATGCAGAAATGAAAATCATACATAAAAACATCAAACGTCCAAGCACCATTTCTATATAAATTCAGAGTTTCACTAAATTTTATATGGTTTGAAGATAACAGCATGTAAATTTAATTCAGTTTCACTATTTTACTGCTTAAAAACTAGATTTGGTATAGCTAACGAATTTATATTAACACTTCCACGTTTTTGTTAATATCTCGAAATCAGGTTTTGGCACTTGGTCAATTTATGCACAAAACTGTCCGATTACAATACATGAACCAGATGTGGAAATGGAAGATAGTTCCACAGTAGGTTGCCAAATAATATAAAGCATCTCCATCGAAATCTTTTTAAAGGGAAACTGGGACAGCTTGTGACTGAAAAATGTTTAAACTTACTCAGAGATTTCTGAACACTGTTATTGACAATTATAGTTTTGTATACCTCAGTATATTAATGGTGAAAAATGTTTATATAATACACACACTAAAAAAAGTTTTGTGTCACCCCGGTTCCCAGAACTCCTGATGATAGACGATGACTGTGGATATTGTATCACAGACACAGTCCTTTGATGGTTCAAAGATGTCACTAAACCACCCAAAGATGTAAACAACCATGCATGAGCAGTGCCTATTAGACAGAGACAGTCTGACAGCCCATCAGTTCCAGTCATTCCACCAGGAAGGAGGTACACGGCTCATGTTATCTGTAGTTCAAACATGCCTAGATGATCATGCCTGCATTGTTACTTTGTGCCAGGAAGGGCTCTCAACAAGGGAAGTGTCCAGGCATCTCCGAGTGAACCAAAGTGATGTTGTTCGGACGTGGAATAGATACAGAGAGACAGGAACTGTCGATGACATGCCTCACTCAGGCCGCCCAAGGGCTACTACTGAAGTGGATGACTACTACCTCTGGATTATGGCTTGAAGGAACCCTGACAGCAATGCCACCATGTTGAACAATACTTTCTGTGCAGCCACAGGACATCATGTTATGATTCAAACTGTGCGCAATAGGCATTGCATGATGCACATCTTCACTCCTGACATCCATGGCGAGGTCTGTCTTTGCAACCACGACACCATGCAGCATGGTACAGGTGGGCCTAACAACATGCCGAATGGACCGCTCAGCATTGGCATCAAGTTCTCTTGATGGATGAGTGTCACATATGCCTTCAACCAGACAATCATCAGAGATGTAACTGGAGGCAACCCGGTCAGGCTGAATGCCATAGACACACTGTCCAGTGAGTGCAGCAAGGTGTAGGGTCCCTGCTGTTTTGGGTGGCATTATGTGGGGCCAGTGTATGCCACTGGTAGTCATGGAAGACGCCATAATAGCTGTATGATATGTGAATGCCATCCCCCGACTGATAGTGCAACCATATCGGCACTATATTGGTGAGGCATTTGTTTTCATGGACAACAATTTGCACCCCCATCATGCACATCTTGTGAATGACTTCCTTCAGGATAATGACATCACTCGACTAGAGTGGCCAGCATGTTCTCCAGACATGAACTGTATCAAAACTGCCTGGGATAGATTGAAAAGGGCTGTTTATGGATGATGTGACCCACCAACCACTCTGAGGGATCTATGCCAAATCACTGTTCAGGAGTGGGACAATGTGGACAATGGACCTTGATGAACTTGTGGATAGTATGCCACGACAAATACAGGCACTCATCAATGCAACGGGACGTGCTACTGGGTATTAGCACTACTGGTATGAACAGCTATCTGGACCACCACCTCTGAAGGTCTCACTGTATGGTAGCACAACATGCACTGTGTGGTTTTCATGAGCAGTAAATAGGTCAGAAATGATGTTTATGTTGATCTCTACTCCAATTTTCTGTATAGGTTCTGTAACTCTCAGAACCGAGGTGATGCAAATCTTTTTTTTATGTGTGTAGTATATAATGTGCTACTTGCTGTATACAGGGTGATTATAATTAAAGTTAAGCTTTCAAACCACTGTAGAAGTAATACCACTGGTCAGAATGACATCACATTGCAACGGAATATAGTTACAAAATGTAGCAATAGATGGTGCTATAAGCGTCATAATTTAATAGTGTTGACTACAAATGACAAATGAATCATACAACAATGCCTAAGGTGTATGTTTGACGTTTAACAAACTGTACTATTCAGTGTGCATGGGTGTACAGGTATGATACCATTAGTTATGTAAGCCCATCCACCATGGCAAGTTCATATCACATTGGATGGGAACCATCAGTTTTTAATTGTCCTGAGGCCACAAACCACATAAAAAGCATCATTCACGTCAGTTTTTAATTGTCCTGAGGACAAAAACCGCACAAAAAGCATCAACAGCATTGGTTTTCAATTGTCCTGTGGCCAAAAGCATCAATGAAAATCAAATTGGATTACTAATTTCTGTGTGACTGGCGCAAAACATGTTCAATATGCTGTCCACCTGTTTCTGCAACAAGTTGAAATCAAGAAACAGCATGAACCACGAGTGATCAAAGTGTTTCCAGGGTCACGTTCAGAATGTGTTGCACAATGCCTGCCTGCAGTTCAGCTAAGTTTGCAATTGGAGTACTGAACACTACACCTTTTAATAGCCCCACAGCCAGAAGTTGCACGGATTAAGATCAGGTGATTGGGGTGGCCATGCTGTAGGAAAATGCCAGCTGATAATTCTAGCAATGGCAGTTCAGCAGTTGCTTAACTGGATTTGCAATGTGTGGAGGTGTGCCATCTTGCATAAAAATGATCCCATCCACACTGTTGGAGAGCTGGAATGATGTGGTTGTGCAAAAGACATTCGTAGAGCTTAACAGTGGCAGTACTGGTAACAGGACCAGAAGCACCTGTCTCACCAAAAAAAATATGGCCCTACGATAAATGATGCCATAAACCCCCACCACACAATGACCTTTTCACGATGAAGTGGTAA
Organism: Schistocerca piceifrons; assembly: GCF_021461385.2. NCBI lineage: Eukaryota > Metazoa > Arthropoda > Insecta > Orthoptera > Acrididae > Schistocerca > Schistocerca piceifrons. The sequence continues at coordinate 232,773,606 of NC_060149.1, read as the reverse complement.
TGGTTGATTTGCGTGTGGATTTTCTATTGCCCATTATCGACAAGTGGGCTTCATCTGTCCACAAAATCTTCCACGGCCAATCATTGTCCACTTCCATGCAAGCAAGAAACTCTAAAGCAAAGTTCTCTCTTGCTGGCAGGTCAACAGGAAGCAACTTGTGCACATGGATAATTTTGAATGGGTAACAAAGAAGGAAGTTTCATAGGATTTTATGCACCATGCTCCAGTGTTTCGGCAATTCTCCGTGCACAACATGTTTGCATGCCACCACTCATCTCCTCCTGCACTTATGTGGTCACTGCTTCCACAGAATTGAATCAATTCATTTTCTCCCTCTACCAGGTTGTGCAGCAAGAGAACAGGTCTTTTTAAATTTCTGAATCATTTTCTCCGGACCCACGGCAGTCATCAGACCAACACATTTTTAAAACCTTCAGTGTCCAGAACTTCTGCATAGTGACGTGTGCATATTCATCATTCTTGTAATACAGCTTTACAAGCAGAGCAAGATCCTGCATTGAGAAAGTCATGGTGAACATCACAGATGCAAAAAGAGGAAAAGCCATGTACCCAGCATGCTTACCAACTTCAATGGGTCATGCATATGACATTTGTTTCATTCACGTATTCTGACACATACATTGCTATCTATTGATCAATTTTCACACTATTTTTCTTCTTTTGCTGTATGTTTTCCCCTTTCTCTGATAATGCAACACCCACCATCAGACGCACTGTTTCTTGATTCATGCTTCCTCTTGAGTGAACAGCTTTCCCCTCTGGCTCTGCTACCAGATTTGGTTTCCATGTTGGCTTTCACTCTTGGGCAGACACTGTAAAGACAAATTAAATACCAGTTTAGTGTGTGATCCACAAGTATCATAAATAAATAAATCTTAAAACAACTGCAATAGGACTCTTGGAATATGCACAAAGCATCAGGTATTTTAAGATCAAAAATACGTCACATTCATGAGATAAAATTCACAACCAACCATGTTTAACAGAACCATGTAACTGTCAAACACACAGAATTCTACATTAGACTTTGTTGCTTAATTTACAGATTAATTCTCTATTATGTGGATTGCCTAGTAACTACTGTCTACACCAGCACAACTACAACCTGCAAGTTATAAATAGTGATGTCAGAAAACACAATTTCATTGTACTTGCAATACTCCTGTACTGAGATTAGTGAGAAACATTATGAACTGATACTTCATACATGTACTTACATGGGGTGTCCAAAGAGGAATCATCAGTATTCATGGAAATGACAAGAATGATAATTTGAAGTAAAAAAAAAAGTTCATGCATATGTATCCTATGTTCTGAATGGATTCCAAGATAGCACATATTTAATGTACTTTGCTATTTGCTTTCTGCATTATTCAATTCACTGTCAGTTTTACACATGTACACATGTGTAACAGTTAGTGAACATCACAACATGTGTCTTAAAAATATCAATTGAAAAATAACACTTTGCGACACATTCACCTCTGAACATTATTGTACACATCAATTAACAGTTATTGTACAATTTGCAATAAATGTTTGAATATCCCATCAACTTCAATGCAATTGTGCATTCTTAGGAGAACATCTTTTATTGCTTGTCTGAGTGCATCTGTGTGTACTGTAATGAGAGCAGCAATCTCCATGATGCGACCATGCAGTTCAAGTTATGTACTCACCATTTGTTTGTCATCCTCAGACTTCATCTGACCCCATAAATAAAAATCTAATATCATAAGGTCTGGTGATCTTGGTGGCCAGTTAACCATATGCTGTAATTTACCATCTAGTAAAATCATCAGACAATCAATTCCAATTGCAAAATGATCTAGAGAGAATTTCTGTATGGTGTGAAAAGTGGCAATTGGCACTAAACAAAGAAAAATGCAAGGTCTTCCACATGGGTACTAATGGAAATCCAGTAAATTTTCAGTACACGATAAATGGCACAAATCGAAGGGCTGTCAATCCAACTAAATACCAGGAATGACAATTACGAACAACTTAAATTGGAAAGACCACATAGATAATATTGTCGGGAAGGCGAAACAAAGACTGTGCTTTGTTGGCAGAACACTTAGAAGATGTGAAGAACCCACTAAAGAGACAACCAACATTACACTTGTCCATCCTCTGCTGGAATATTGCTGCACGGTGTGGAATCCTTACCAGGTAGGACTGACGGAAGACATCAAAAAAGTGCAAAGAAGGGCAGCTCATTTCATGTTATAGTGCAATAGGGGTGAGAGTGTCACTGATATGATATGCGAGCTGGGGTGGCAGTCACTGAAACAAAGGCAGTTTTCTTTGCGGTGAGATCTATTTGCAAAATTTCAATCACCAACTTTCTCTTCCGAATGCAAAAATATTCTGTTGACACCCACCTATGTTGGGATAAATGCTCATTGTAATAAAATAAGAGAAATCAGAGCTCGAATGGAAAGGTTTAGATGTTCCTTCTTCCTACGTGCCATTCGAGAGTGGAATGGTAGAGAAGTAGTATGGAAATCATTCGATGAACCCTCTGCCAGGCACTTAAGTGTGAATTGCAGAGTAACCATGTAGATGTAGATGTACCTCCTCTACCAGTTCAGCAATCAGGATAAATGTGGATGAGATGTTCCCTCACGCATCAAGTAAAATGTGGAGGAGCTCCATCATGCTGGTAGTACACTACAGCCCATGTAGTGCAAGTAATTCTGTCCCATAAAATGAGTGGATCTATCACCAAATTACCAATCACGCCACATCAAGCATTGATCAAAAAACAAAGCTGGACATCAGTTTCCACTGAAGCGTGTGGATTTTCTTGTGGCCAGCAATAATTATTGTGCATGTTGTTGATTCCGTTCCATGTAAATGTGGCTTCAGCAGTGAACAGTATTAATGGCCAACTGTTAGTTAATCAGTGACTACATTCAAGTCATGTGGTACTGACATGGATGTGAAGAATATGGACAAGTTTTCTATGAAATGGGTATAAGTTTCTCGCATCTAATGTTTGCCATACATATGTTTGTGGGACACTGATACATTGTCAGAAGATAAATTATAACCTGGAAGAATATCTGTTTCATGTGATGTGCTGAAAACTCTCTACAATCAGGAATTTGACATCTCAGAAAGTGCTGATGGTATTCGTCAAATTAGCACAGACTCTACCACTGCAGAAGTGATAAACACACATCATATCTGCATATTCTTCATTTAGTCAGGTCGGTGAAGGAAAATTAGTTGAAAAAATTTGTGTAATCCCTATTTTTTGTACAGTGGAAGGAGGAAGCATCATGAACTACGTACTAAAAATTATGACAGGTGTGGTGTGAGTATGGTGATGAATGGGAGCTTAAAGGTCACTTTTTTATGGTTTTCTTGAATATCTCGAAAACTGCAGCTTCTAGCAAAAATGTATCCCTGCAAAAATTTAAACTACATTAAATTTCCTACAAAAAAGTTCCCTTCATTTTTTCTCTAGGACTGATAGTTCCCACATTACGAGGGATGCAAAAAATGCAGATTATTAAACATAGTGTTTTAATGATATGATATTAATGTTTGTCATTAAATGAAATGGGTCAAGAACAAATATTAAATGTGTGTGCTACATCCAAGTGCATTAAAAACTAGTAACGGATAATCTGTGTCCTGATAGTGTGACAAGTTGTAGGGTTGCGTGGATGGGGGAAAGGGGGTGGAGGCAGGAGGGATGGGTCGAGGGTAGATACATGATGGAAGGCAGGTCACCACATTGTGATCGTTCACTTCCCTCCTTTCTAGGTCTGTGTACAGAAGAGCAAGCAGGTCAGTCCACACTCTCTCTCTACCCCACTATATCACAAAGAGAACTACAGGGTGTTGTTATATTTCCTCTTCCTCCTTATGAATCACTGGCAACGCAGTGCGTTGATGTGCCCAGGGGAATTTATTTTCCATGAAGCGCAGTCACACTACATGGAATACAGATATGAATAACTAATAACAGCACCACAAGAAACATATGTTGGCAGATTCTGTGTAAATCTCTGCACATTGTTCTACACTGCTAGAGGGAAATTTATTCTCATTCATGCTATACGGCAGTTGTATCATTCTTCAGGCAAAGGCAACAACTTCACTCAAGCATGGCTTGCTTACAGACAGACCATACTTCCCCAACATTTCCTGTACAGTCCACTCATGTGAGTAGTTGAAATAACCTCATTGGGTTCAAATTTATGTAATGGAGTTATTTTTCATTTTATTAAGAGAGTATTTATTTCCAATTGTTAAGTGAGCTATTATGTAAAAAAGTTCCACAGCTAGAGCTGTTCCATATCAAAGAACCTGTCCCAACTATAACATGCTGGCAATATGTGCTTGACAATACTGATTTTATTGTTTCTGCTATCAATTTGTGGGACCAGTTTTCAGAGTGTGAGGAATATCAAATGCATCACTTCAGCTTCAGCTCCTTCTGCATCTGGTGAGGCCCAGCGATTTAAACTGGCTCCTTCTGTAACAGAAGTAGGTCACCTAGATGTTATAGAACTTCAGGTATTTCAACCCAAGTCAAGCAACGCATTATGGCATATTACTGTTCTAGATTTGAACATAAGTCCTTTTCCATCAGAGATATGGACACCCACCCTGCAAGATAAACTGTGGATATATGGTAAGTGGCTCCATTCACTGCAGCCCACTGTACTACAAGTGCTTGCAATGCCAGTAACACAATTAAAGTTGATGTAAGTTCAGTAACTTTATGGTCAGTCATTAATTCACCAGCAAGTGACTATAACATAGTTACACGACTTCAGAATATGCTGCCAACAACAGGCAGTAGCAAGGTATCACATTTACCAATCCAGTCTCTTTCCCATTAGCACTACATACATCACTGACAACATAACACTTACAAATTAAGTACTTCTCAGCCACTGTTTATAGGAGTCCATTTTACATAAAACAACTGGAAATGAGTCCTCACTGAATAAACTGAAAATACCTCCACCATATAAACACAAGCTCAGTGAAGCTATGTTATCTACTTATGTAAGCAAACTGGACATGAAATCTTCCACCCTCTTTTGAAGTTGCTACCAAATTCATGCCATTGGTTTATCTGTAAGTGAGAATGAGAGGCAGGTCACGTGTGGATACTAGAGGGTTCTTGAGAGCAGAACTCTCTTTTGTAATCTAGACCTTGATGACAATTGACACCTTTCTTGGGAGGCGAGGCCTCTTGCTCTGTACCACATGAGTGGAAAGCACACTATAAGGCACCTGGTTCAGAGCTGTCCTTGGAGTAACAAATTTCTAACAGTTTGCTGTGACACTGCAGTGCCAACTGCTACTGAAATTGCTGCTGCAGATGCAGTGCAATGCACCAGAGCCATATGCCGAATAGGATGGTCTTCCTTCTCAATAATGCCATGTGGCCATTCAAAGCCTGGTCTTCTTGCGACCTTACATGCTTGAGACCACCACTTGTCAGCAGTCACAGACAATGGCTATCTTCCTCCTAAGCCTTTTCTGCAATGCCACAGAAGGAACATCCAACTTCTTGTAGCCCTATTACACAACTTCATACAAAGTGAGGCGTTGATAATGGCATCTTTCTTGCCTTAAAGGCATTCTTGACTAAAATGAAATGATAATCAAATGGACACCCTAGCTGCAAAGAGGCATTGATATACTTCATTGGGGACATGTTGAAAATATGTGCCCCGACCAGGAGTCGAACCCGGGATCTCCTGCTTACATGGCAGACGCTCTATTCATCTGAGCCACCGAGGGCACAGAGGATTGTGCGCCTGCAGTGGCTTATCCCTTGCATGCTCCACGTGAGACCCACATTCCCAACATGTCCACACCACTACATTCGTAGTGCCCCTAATAGATGTTTGCCCATCATACTCATTACTCATGGCAGATTAATCTACCAAGTCCCGTATGAGTTCGGGCATAGCGTTTGTGTTCACGCAACATGGTCAGTGGCCGGGAAGCCCTATTTTAACTATATATGTTGGTTGTATCTGTTCCCAAAAGAACAGTTACCGTTGATGCAGGAATGCAAGAAGATCTGCAGCGGATAGGTACTTGGTTCAGGGAGTGGCAACTGACCCTTAACATAGACAAATGTAATGTATTGCGAATACGTAGAAAGAAGGATCCTTTATTGTATGATTATATGATAGCGGAACAAACACTGGTAGAAGTTACTTCTGTAAAATATCTGGGAGTATGCATGTGGAATGATTTGAAGTGGAATGATCATATAAAATTAATTGTTGGTAAGGCGTCTGCCATGTAAGCAGGAGATCCCGGGTTCGAGTCCCGGTCGGGGCACACATTTGAACATGTCCCCAATAAAGTATATCAACGCCACTTTGAAGCTAGGGTGTCCATTTAATTATCATTTCATTCTAGAAAAGCTGCAAGGCCATCAACGGTAACTGTTCGGGAACAGATACTACCTTCATATATATTCTTGACGAACACCAATTCACGATGTCCAGTCTAAAAGCTAACTAACGCTCATGACAGTTGCAGACTGCATTCAAAGTAAACCTGATTGGCATCCTCAAAGTGGCACTAATAATCCTATTTTTATGTGACAGGCACAAAAATGGAATACACATCATACCAACTTTTGTTTACATCACACAACTCCTTCTTGCTGTTACAGTTTTTTTCTGTCAATGTATTATGTGGTGATTTTATGTTAATCTGTTAACTGAAAATGAAGAAAAAAGAATAACCCGTAACTGAAAATGAAGAAAAAGGAATAAAATGTTAACTGAAAATAGAGAAAACTTTTAAGTAAGAATCCTAAGCAGTTTTCAGATGAAACTACTTTATTCAGATCTTTTTAGAGTAAAGGTGTTGTCACCTTCCCCATTAGATAATATTTTTACAAATAGAAAATTGTGTCACTGAAGGGTATACTTGTAAACTTAGGTCTTTCAGATCACAGTGCACTACTAACACAATTCTTCTATACCCAGGGTAGTAAAAAATAAGTGGTAATATAAAAGTCACTTCAACGAAGAAAAGCTAAATACTCTTACTCAAATCTTATCAAAGGAAACATGCAAAAATATAGTTTAAAAAAAAAACCCTCTTGCAAAGGAACAATGGGCAGGGAATATCATTTGCTGTCAGACTGTCTAGTGAAACGCTAAATCTAAAACATCTCAATCAATTCAAAAAAGACAACAAAGATCAAAGATCCACAAAATGTCATAAGACATATAAGACAATTCACAGGAAAGTGATTAAAGAATCTAAGATAATGTACAGTGACAAAAGACGTACAGGGACAGGAAAAAAAAGTAAATAGAAATGATAAAACTCAAACCATTGCTTTAAAAATCGATCATGGAGTGTTACTCAGAAATCTAAATTAAGCAAGTTACATAAATGACTGCTTCATAAACACTCAAGTTAACCTGAGTGATAATTACTTTAGGGATAGTAAAACCTCAGTTTCAAGAGGACAATATTTTAATACAGTTTTGCTAAGTCCCACAAGTAAATTAGAAGTTCTTAGAATAATAAAAACAATGAAGAATAAAACATCTTCAGGAACTGATGATGTACCGTCTTCAGTCATAATTAAATGTGTTAGTGTCATATCAAAACCACTCCCACATATCATAAATACATCATATCAGAAGTACTGTTTCCACAAAGATTAAAAATTTCAAAAGCAAAACCATTACATAAAAAGGGCGATACATATGAAGTGGGAAACTATAGTCAAGTAGCCTTGTTATCTATATTTTCTGAAGTAACAGAGACAGTCATGAAACACAAAGCAGCAAATTGCCTTGAAAACTTCAATCTCTTGTCTGTATATCAACACAATTTTTGAAGAGACATGAGTACAGAGCCAGGTATTATTCATTTCACTGAAACTATTGTAATGGTACTAGATAGAAACAACACTACAATACAAATAAAGTTGGACTTATTGAAGGTGTTTGATACTGTGCGCTGTCCCCGCCCCACTGATGAGTTTTATTATTTGCGTAGTTCGGCTCTGTCTCAATGTTGACTAAATTCGTCGAGTGAAGGAGGGGACGGTGCAGCTGATGAAGAAAATGTCACCTATGGCGATCATTCACCAGTAACTGAAACTGTCTGACTGCTTCTCGTAATAACTCTTATTCAGAAGTCCTTTTTTACAATAGTTACAGGGATTTATTTCTGATACCTATGTACAGTCGGCTCTTGAGGTACCGCCTACTGCGTTACTGGACGTTAAATTGCTTCTTCCTACTTTTTCATTTTTTTCCTCCGAAGTCCAACAACCACCTCGGATTATACCACCACCGTGACTCTGGACCTCCATGGAGCGACGTCATCAGCCTCCATGGCGGCCCGCTACTTGCCGCATGAACAAAAGTCTGCGCCAGTTGCTGGCTTGGTCCTTGAATTATCTGCACATTTAAAAACCAAATACTTTCGCAGTATTTATGCACATAACTAACAAATCCTAACCTGCAACTCAGTTTTATCATTTAATTAGAATTTGTGCTAGGCCAGGGGCGATAGATGGCACATGCAACCGACCACTTGTCATCTGTTACACCCAACATGATATCTTGCTAGATAAATTAGAAGGTACTGGTAAATGAGGAACAGGGAAGAAATAGTTCCAGTCATAACCCCAAAACAGGGGACAGGTATTGTAAATTACTTTGGAACAAACACTAAAATGTGTGTGGATCTGATATTGACTGTAGGACCTCTATTATTTCTTATTTATGTAAATGATATTAAGATTCCGATCAATGGTACTCCTAACTGTTTGCTGATGACACAAATGTTGTTGTAAGTTGTAAAATTTGTATTTGTTTGTATTTGTATTTTATCCATCTCACAACATACCTTTACAGATCATCTGATCATACTGTATAGGAGACACGTCAATTATGGCCTTACGATATACATAATTTCCTAACACTACTTTTTACCAGTACAGGTTGATATTGTACATAGTAATATTATTAAATTGTTTTTCTTGTAATGTAACAGTACATTATGTTTATGTACATACACAATATTATACAAAATGCTATAATATTAAACAGTCACACTATTCAGATAATGATTTCATTGTACATAAATTCCTCAATTGAATAGTAGAATTTTTCCACCATGAGATCATATAGTTTTCTCTTCAGTGAACCTATCTCCATGCTCAGTACATCTCTACCCTTGAGTTTATTGTAAATTTCCATTCCCATGACCTGGGGTGTATGTTAGTAGAGTTTTAAATGATGTTGTGGAAGCATGAAATTTTCTTTGTGTCTAGTGTTGTACATACGCTGGAAATGATTTTCTTCCATTAGCTCAGGGTTACTACGTAAAAAGATGATAATTTCAAATATGTAGGCAGTTGCACGATGGCGGCAAGTGTGCATCAAATTTCTCTGGAAAAAATGGTAATTTCCATGGTAAAAAGAAAGCCTGCCCAGAATGTAAGATCAAAATTGTGAAACTAAGGAAACGCTTATTGAGTGTGCAATTCACAATCAGTTCACAACAAATGGAAATAAATGAACTTAAAGCATGAAATCGTCAACTGGTGCATCAAAACACACTGAGACCCACACAAGAAATCACAGACTCTGCAGATAAGTGGATAAAAGCTTCAAAGAAAAACAGCTTTCAGAAAGTGATAAACCATGTGAACAATTTAAATTTAGTGCACGAAAATTCATGTGAAGTAGGGTATTTCAATATCTACAACCAGAGTTTTGGGACATGTAGAAAACTGATTTGAAAAGAACAAGTCAACCTTAAATCTTTCAAAAACTGATTATATTCACAACAGAGAAACAAAGTCACATCATGACCTGGACCTCAGAATTCAAAGTAAACAAATTGAGAGGGTAGCTGTCACTTAATATTTAGGTGTGCATGCTGACAAAAATTTGGACTGTTCATGGTGTTGCATCATGGGTTTCATTGTATAAACTCCCATCCTAAGATCCAAAATGTGGCTTGTTTATTGTGATATGTGTGTGCAACAGTGATAAAATGTTTCTAAGTTTGGACAGAAACTCAACTGTAGATTCATTCCTTCTGTATACAGTGGCACAATGCATAAAATGTGTTATGTTTTTGTGATAGTGAATAACACATCTCTACAGCCAAGATGTTAAAAACTAATGATTTAGTTACTGAACAGTTAGTCACTGTAACATGAATAATCAATATCTAGTGCCTAAAACATTCACTGAAATGATTAAAAACAAGTACTAACCATAATAACAGAAGTGTGTGCCAAACAATAAAAAGAAAATGTAAATCTGAGTGCAAAGAACAAGAACTTTGCTAGGCCCATAAAACCAATTAAGTGAACAGACCTTCAAACAGTCAATATGTTATTAACAGATGTGACAGGCAATAATTCCAGTGTATTACCCGAAGAAGAAGCTGACAGCCAATGAATAAATTCTCCAAATTTTAACCTAACTTCAGCTGTACCATACACAAATCCATGCAGAAAGTCATCTGAACGTCTACAAGTAACACACAAATGAATATAAAAAATGAGTTGTGATGCTTGGTGACAGCCACACCATGAGAAATCTGAAAAAATAAATGAATATAGTATGTTGTACATAGCTATAGGTATGATGGAGCTGAGTTCACCTTTGACTGAGATAATGAAAATCAGTAATTCAGTCAGTGAGTCATGTAAGAATGATACTATCATAATCATGGGTGTACAAACGTGAGGGTAAACATACTACACAATGCTTAAAACTACACTGCTTGATCTTAAAGTGCCCATCATCATAGTTCTGACATGCCTCACAGATATAACCTACAGGTTGACTCAGATGCAAATTTGGGGCTAGCAAAAATAAACAGACAGTTCCAGAGAAATATGCAAGGTCTTCCCACCACAAGAGAATTGTTTATGAAACACAGACAACATCACAATTAATGTAGAAATATGAGCTTGTTGAAATAAAAACAACCACTTTTGGCCAAAAACCACACTGTGTAACCGTATGAGCAAACCTGAAACAATGAACTCAGAGTTTCTTTTTGTTGAAACCTACACAACTACCAAAAAACACAGAAGTATAACAGAAGAGACATTTTTGGGTGATGAAAGGAAAATGACAGATACAGATACAGAAAAATGGCATCCACACTGAGAAAACAAATTAACCAGAAACAATGCCCACCCTCAAGGAATGAGGATTTTCTATGGCCTCGCCATAAAAAGAACACCTAGCAGATACAAGTGGTGAAAATGAATAGGTGAAAAAGGAGGTCAATTATATATGTCTGAACATGACAAAAGTACAAAAGTTATGCTCTTTCATCAGAATGTAGAATGATTTACAGATAAAATAAGCAAATTTAAAACACTTTTGTCAGATAATCTGAAGGAACCTTCTTTTATATGTTTAGGTGAACATTTGATAGGGCAGTGATATGTTGGCAGTTACAAAACTACCAGGATTAAAACCATCCTGCATGGTGGGATATGCATTTTTGTTAGAAGCAACATGAAACATTGCTGCTTAAACTCCTGAGAAAGAAATCAAGACTTTGAAATTTCACTACAGAAGTAACTTCACTAAAAACAATTATAATTTGCCTGTACAGAAACCCAGGTCGGGACTTACTTATATTCCTACAGAAACTAGACAGTGCACTCTAAAATTTTAAAGCTAATAAGAAAATCTAACAGTATGTGATGATTTACATTTAATTTTCAGGACAACTCAAACAAAAAGCAAAATCTTATGAGCATACTTGTAGTGTATAACTTGCAAACCACTATAGACTCTCCTTCCAGAATTACAAAAACCACATGTACCACTATTGACCAAATATTTATGAATGCAGAAAGTAATTACTTCCAGGCTGGAACAATAAATACAGGATTTAGTGACCATAATGGTCGGTATATTGCTCCCTATACAACAATGCAAACCAAATTAGTAAAGAAGAAATAATCCTAAGTGAAAAAATGTAGATAGATACCTTCAGGCAACTGTTAGCTGAGGAAACACTGAATGCAGTATACGAGCATGGCAGTATATGTGAACAGTCTGACAAATTGTTGGGAATATCTACTAACTACAATGAAACCAGATAGCTATTGAAGGAATACAGGCTATTGTCTACTAATAAAAACAAGTATTGGATACCAGCTGAAATTAATATCTCAAGGGAAAAAAGGGAAACCTATATGGTATTAAAGACACTGTGCGTGTATGACGAATTTCATGCTTACTACAGAAAACACAAGACAATATTTTAACAGTTGCTAAGGAAGCAAAAATGAAGGTAAATGACCTTTATATACAATCTGATGGAAACAAGATGAAAACTACATTGAAAGTTGTGAAACAGCAGAAAACTAATGTCACTACCAACATGCCAATATCACAATTTGTCAACAAGAAGAGAAAAAACTGACATGAGGAAAGTAGTAAATATGCTCAGCAACTATTTCCAAGTATAAGTAAGCAACTAAACAGTATGATTAATCCACATAACCAAAGTGCAAAGGCACTATCATTCAAGATCAACAACCCTACTACCTCACTTCATCTGTACCAAATGAATGAAGAAGAAATTTTTACTGTCATAAAAAACTTAAAAATCATCGGAGTAGATGGTATACCTGGTAAAATAATAAGAAGGTTTAGTGAAATCACTGTAAACCCACTGACACATTTATGCAATGGTTTACTGATATCAGGGACCTCCCTCCCTATCTAAAAATTGCTAATTTGAAACTTATAGTTAACCCGCGGTCACTCGTGAATATTGTTGCCCCGTGATAACTCCCGTGTTAGATTTTTTCTAACAGTGAGATCTTGCACCTTTTTTTATCTCTTTATTCCAGACAAAGACATATTTATGCAATAAATCATTTCTTTATTATTACCAAGCATTATGAGTTAGTATAAACATGGTATGGAACATGTAACTTAAAAATATTTCAACATGCAAAGATTTCACAAACTTTTTTGAGAACAATTACAATGAACAGCAGTTCATAATATTTATAGTAAGTGATGAATTAAGGTTAACAACACTCCTTTTCACTTGTCAGATGCCGATATGGCTTCTTGTGACATACACTCCTGGCAAATAAGAACACTCAATGCTGTATGTTCTTTAGAGGCAGGGCTGCAAAAATGATGGCAGTGATGCTGCGTGAATCTGTTTTTCCTTTTAGGGCAGTAGTGACATCTTGTTTTTTTCTCTTGATTCATTTTCTTCTTTAGCTGTCAGTAGTTTTCAAATGTGTACAACACCTTTTATTTTCTCCTTGAAGCAAAGTGATATTTTCAGAAGTGACATGCGTTTGATCATGTGGGGTTTTCTAAGCATCATACTCAATTCTGTGATGAATCTTCTCGATGGAATTAAGTCATTTGTGTTTACCTTATACACTCCTGGAAATTGAAATAAGAACACCGTGAATTCATTGTCCCAGGAAGGAGAAACTTTATTGACACATTCCTGGAGTCAGATACATCACATGATCACACTGACAGAACCACAGGCACATAGACACAGGCAACAGAGCATGCACAATGTCGGCACTAGTACAGTGTATATCCACCTTTCGCAGCAATGCAGGCTGCTATTCTCCCATGGAGACGATCGTAGAGATGCTGGATGTAGTCCTGTGGAACGGCTTGCCATGCCATTTCCACCTGGCGCCTCAGTTGGACCAGCGTTCGTGCTGGACGTGCAGACCGCGTGAGACGACGCTTCATCCAGTCCCAAACATGCTCAATGGGGGACAGATCCGGAGATCTTGCTGGCCAGGGTAGTTGACTTACACCTTCTAGAACACGTTGGGTGGCACGGGATACATGTGGACGTGCATTGTCCTGTTGGAACAGCAGGTTCCCTTGCCGGTCTAGGAATGGTAGAACGATGGGTTCGATGACGGTTTGGATGTACCGTGCACTATTCAGTGTCCCCTCAACGATCACCAGTGGTGTATGGCCAATGTAGGAGATCGCTCCCCACACCATGATGCCGGGTGTTGGCCCTGTGTGCCTCGGTCATATGCAGTTCTGATTGTGGCGCTCACCTGCACGGCGCCAAACACGCATACGACCATCATTGGCACCAAGGCAGAAGCGACTCTCATCGCTGAAGACGACACGTCTCCATTCGTCCCTCCATTCACGCCTGTCGCGACACCACTGGAGGCGGGCTGCACGATGTTGGGGCGTGAGCGGAAGACGGCCTAACGGTGTGCGGGACCGTAGCCCAGCTTCATGGAGACGGTTGCGAATGGTCCTCGCCGATACCCCAGGAGCAACAGTGTCCCTAATTTGCTGGGAAGTGGTGGTGCGGTACCCTACGGCACTGCGTAGGATCCTACGGTCTTGGCGTGCATCCGTGCGTCGCTGCGGTCCGGTCCCAGGTCGACGGGCACGTGCACCTTCCGCCGACCACTGGCGACAACATCGATGTACTGTGGAGACCTCACGCCCCACGTGTTGAGCAATTCGGCGGTACGTCCACCCGGCCTCCCGCATGCCCACTATACGCCCTTGCTCAAAGTCCGTCAACTGCACATACGGTTCACGTCCACGCTGTCGCGGCATGCTACCAGTGTTAAAGACTGCGATGGAGCTCCGTATGCCACGGCAAACCGGCTGACACTGACGGCAGCGGTGCACAAATGCTGCGCAGCTAGCGCCATTCGACGGCCAACACCGCGGTTCCTGGTGTGTCCGCTGTGCCGTGCGTGTGATCATTGCCTGTACAGCCCTCTCGCAGTGTCCGGAGCAAGTATGGTGGGTCTGACACACCGGTGTCAATGTGTTCTTTTTTCCATTTCCAGGAGTGTATATTATTTGAGCATTTATTGCTCCGATGTTCAAAAAGCTGAAAAACAGTGTAAGAGGCCAATGATTGCTTATTCTTGAAACAGAATATTCTGATTTCAAACAGTTGACAACATCTACACCTCCTTATGTAAGATTGTAAAACATAATGACTTCAGGTTTGTTCGCTTTGCCACTGTCAGCACCTATAGCATCGTCGCTGTGCATGGAGGATAACATTAGAACATTCTTTTTCTGTTTCTTTTTTGGGATGTATGAGCAAATCAAGCAGATGTTGCTTGGTTTTTCTCCAAATGCAAATATGCTGCTGTTTAGTTGCCTACACTTTATGTCCAGAAGTTCTGGTGGAATGTCTCTTCTATTTTCCGCGGAGTACCTACTACTGTGAGTCGGTGATTGGTGTACATTTGTTAGCCAATGGTACAGATGTAAAATAAATTGTCCATCATCATGTTTCTCCCTGTTTTGTCAATCGGTCGAATCAATCATAACACCACATTATCTGCGTCACTGGGTACTTGATATGGCCCAGTAGGCTGTTTGCCTGCATGTACTTTCATATTTACTTTATAAAACATTCTGGCACCTTAATGCCATATTTTGCGGGCTCATTTGCTATGTACTGCCTAAATTTGCAACGTCCATGGAATGGTTCTGACAACTCATCTATCATTGTCAATGCACCAGCACTATAGCTTTTCTTGCTAACATCCACAAAGTTGTCAAATATTTCACTAATAGGTGCCAGATTATCTATTTCCTTTCTCTGAGCTCTCATAGGTTTGTCGTCAAACATATAGCTTGGCGAGGTGTGTGGAACCTTCTTTTGCCCATCAATGCAATGAAGAAATCCGGTGCAGTCCCATCAATGGCACATAGCTCATCAGTATTGAGATGCTGTGCTTTTCTCACTCCTGCGAGATATAATACACCAAAGAAAGCAGATTACCCTTCAAAATCTGTCCATGGGCAGTCTCGAGCCCTCCATGAGTAAGATGCTGCCATTCTGTCAAGTTTTTGGTTTGTGTATTCCACAATGCGACCAATTACACTATCTGGAAAAAATAATTTCCAGCATTCCAAAACTGTTTTAAAATATTTTGCAACACCCTTCACATCTGGAAGCTGTATTACAATATTCTGATGGGCAGTTTTTGGTGGCGGAGTGCATTGCTTCAACCATTCTGTTATTCCATCCTTACCAAGAAATGTTTCACGATCTGTATATTGAGAAACAGATGTAGCAGAAGCATCAGATTTGCTGTCTGACTGATCTGTTGTGGTATTGATATATTCATGCTCAGAGGGTGCATCAGTATCTGATAAAAGACCCTCTATGTAACTATCCTCGTCTAGTGGTTCACCTAACCACATCAATATCTGTTCCTCTGACATGACTTATTTCCTGAAAAGTTTTATATATTTTCATATCCAACAGAGAATGTTGTGGACTCTGTATAAACAATTGTGTCATTCAATACGTAAAACCCAAAAAGAATACTTACTTTTCTTATAAAAGATGTAACATACACTGAATGCTTTCAGAAGAAAACAAATGAACACAGCCACATGTTACAAGTACAAGAAAGAGACTAAAACTGAAGCAAGGTTGTATTCCACAAAAGGAGAAATAATTGTAATGTAAAGACTCCCATGTTAGAAAAAATCTAACAGTTCGCACCACTTCAAATAATGGCACAACTAGCAAGTTATTGTTGAAATTTGATTTTCAAGTCACAAATTAATAGAAGCATGGGATATGAAAGAAAGGATTTCTAGATTGTCAGATCATTAGCTTTGAAATGTGCAGGAATATTTAACTAAAATCATAAATGTTAGATATTTTCTAACAACACGAGTGATCGTGGGTTCAATAAAAGGATACACAGAAGAAGTTGTCAGTTACAGCCAGTTGCCCTATTGTCTGGCTTCTCAAATTTTAGAGAACGTCTTCCACAACAGACTGACATGCTTTGTGCAAAAATATCAATTTCTGTCCATACCACAACACAGATTTAGGAAGAACTGCTCAACCATCACTGCTACCTATGAATTTCTGAGAGAAATTTACCAGAAAGTGGACAGTGGCGAATAAATTGCTGGAGTATGCCTTGACTTGTTGAAAGCATTCAGTATTACAGATCATGAGACATTGCTATAGAAATTAAATAAATTAGGCACACAAGGCACACCCACTATCTGAGTCAGGTCATACCTCTGAGAACATAAACAAATAGTGGAAGTACTGCATGCAAACAAAATTACAAACCAATACTGAGCTTACTAAGAGATGAAATATGGTGTTCACGAGCAACGATACTGGACCAGCCCTGGTCCTCCTATGTATAAATGACCTAAAAACAAACATACATTGTCAAAATGTTTATCATTTTCCTTTTCTCATCAGTGCTAAAACAGATAAACTTACTACAAGGAAACATAATGAAGACTACGGTCAGTAAGCAGAATGGCTCACGAACTATAAACTAACAAGAACTGAATGAAAAACTGTAGCATTGCTTTATCATCAGATGACCTGCAATCCTGTAGCAAAGAAGCCTTTTGAGTTAACAACACATAAAGTTACTCCCCCTCCCATGAACCATGGACCTTGCTGTTGTTGGGGAGGCTTGCATGCCTCAACGATACAGATAGCTGTACCGTAGGTGCAACCACAATGGAGGGGTATCTGTTGAGAGGCCAGACAAACGTGTGGTTCCTGAAGAGGGGCAGCATCCTTTTCAGTAGTTGCGGGGGCAACAGTCTGGATGATTGACTGATGTGGCCCTGTAACACTAACCAAAACGGCCTTGCTGTTGTGGTACTGCGAACGGCTGAAAGCAAGGAGAAACTACAGCCGTCATTTTTCCCGAGGGCATGCGGCTTTACTGTATGATTAAATGATGATGGCGTCCTTTTGGGTAAAATATTCCGGAGGTAAAATAGTCCCCCATTTGGATCTCTGGGACTACTCAAGAGGACGTCGTTATCAGGAGAAAGAAAACTGGCATTCTATGGATCGGAGCGTGGAATGTCAGATCCCTTAATCAGGCAGGTAGGTTAGAAAATTTAAAAAGGGAAATGGATAGGTTATGGTTAGATACAGTGGGAATTAGTGAGGCTCGGTGGCAGGAGGAACAAGACTTTTGGTCGAGTGAATACAGGGTTATAAATACAAAATCAAATAGGGGTAATGCAGGAGTAGGTTTAATAATGAATAAAAAAAAAGGAGTGCGGGTAAGCTACTACAAACAGCATAGTGAACGAATTATTGTGGCCAAGATAGACATGAAGCCCACGTCTACTACAGTAGTACAAGTTTATATGCCAACTATCTCTGCAGATGATGAAGAAATTGATGAAATGTATGATGAGATAAAACAAATTATTCAGGTAGTGAAGGGAGACGAAAATTTAATAGTCATGGGTGAGTGGAATTCGACAGTAGGAAAAGGAAGTGGAGGAAACATAGTAGCTGAATATGGATTGGGGCTAAGAAATGAAAGAGGAAGCCGCCTGGTAGAATTTTGCACAGAGCATAACTTAATCATAGCGAACCAATTCCAATCCCAAAGAAATTAGCTGTTGACAGATTTGAAAATTACCGAACTATCAGTTTAATAAGTCACAGCTGCAAAATACTAACACGAATTCTTTACAGACGAATGCAAAAACTGATAGAAGCCGACCTCGGGGAAGATCAGTTTGGATTCCGTAGAAATGTTGGAACACGTGACGCAATACTGACCCTACGACTTATCTTAGAAGAAAGATTAAGGACAGGCAAACCTACATTTCTAGCTTTTGTAGACTTAGAGAAAGCTTTTGACAATGTTGATTGGAATACTCTCTTTCAAATTCTGAAGGTGGCAGGGGTAAAATACAGGGAGCGAAAGGCTATTTACAATTTGTACAGAAAGCAGATGGCAGTTATAAGAGTTGAGGAACATGAAAGGGAAGCAGTGGTTGTGAAGGGAGTGAGACAGGGTTGTAGCCTCTCCCAGATACTATTCAATCTGTATATTGAGCAAGCAGTAAAGGAAACAAAAGAAAGGTTTGGAGTAGGTATTAAAATTCATGGAGAAGAAATAAAAACTTTGAGGTTCGCCGATGACATTGTAATTCTGTCAGAGACAGCAAACGACTTGGAAGAGCAGTTGAACGGAATGGACAGTGTCTTGAAAGGAGGGTATAAAATGAACATCAACAAAAGCAAAACGAGGATAATGGAATGTAGTCAAATGAAGTCGGGTGATGCTGAGGCAATTAGGTTAGGAAATGAGACACTTAAAGTAGTAAAGGAGTTTTGCTATTTGGGGAGCAAAATAACTGATGATGGTTGAAGTAGAGAGGATATAAAATGTAGACTGGCAATGGCAAGGAAAGCGTTTCTGAAGAAGAGAAATTTGTTAACATCGAGTATTGATTTAAGTGTCAAGAAGTCATTTCTGAAAGTATTTGTATGGAGTGTAGCCATGTATGGAAGTGAGGCATGGACGATAAATAGTTTGGACAAGAAGCTTTCGAAATGTGGTGCTACAGAAGAATGCTGAAGATTAGATGGGTAGATCACATAACTAATGAGGAGGTATTGAATAGAATTGGGGAGAAGAGGAGTTTGTGGCACAACTTGACAAGAAGAAGGGACCGGTTGGTAGGACATGTTCTGAGGCATCAGGGAATCTCAAATTCAGCATTGGAGAGAGAGATAGAGAGAGAGAGGGGGGGGGAGGGGGGGATAGCAATTGAATCTCAATGTAGACAAGTGTAATGTGCTGCAAATACATAGAAAGAAACATCCTTCATCATTTAGCTACAATATAGCAGGTCAGCAACTGGAAGCAGTTAATTCCATAAATTATCTGGGAGTAGACATTAGGAGTGATTTAAAATGGAATGACCATATAAAATTAATCGTCAGTAAAGCAGATGCCAGAATGAGATTCATTGGAAGAATCCTAAGGAAATGCAATCCGAAAACAAAGAAAGAAGGTTACAGTACACTTGTTCGCCCACTGCTTGAATACTGCTCAACTGTGAGGGATCCATACCAGATAGGGTTGATAGAAGAGATAGAGAAGATCCAACAGAGAGCAGCGCACTTCATTACAGGACCATTTAGTAATCACGAAAGCATTACAGAGATGATAGATAAACTCCAGTGGAAGAGTGTAAGAGAGACACTCAGTAGCTCAGTATTGGCTTTTGTTGAAGTTTCAAGAACATACCTTCATGGATGAGTCAAGCAGTATATTGCTCCCTCGTATGTATATCTCATGAAGAGACCACACAGAGGCATACCGACAATCTTTCTTTCCACAAACAATATGAGACTGGAATAGAAGGGAGAACCAATAGAGGTACTTAAAGTACCCTCCACCACACACCAGCAGGTGGCTTGCGGAGTATATATGTAGATGTAGATGTAATCAGAGAGTATATGTAATTTTGAATGTGATATTGTGTAGGGTACTGTAGAGCCTTGTATTTTATGCTATGCATTTTCTGACAAAACCTATTCAATAAATATTGTCTCTTTATGAATAAATTTCTACTACTACTACTACTACTACTACTACCACCACCACCACCACCACCACCACTACCACTGCCACCACCACCACCACCACCACCACCACCACAACCACTACTACCACCTAGGCTAACCATATTTTTTGGGTCCAACCCAGGACATATTTTTATGTTTACTTAAAAGTCTTAACAGTTTACTGAAACATTAAACTTTATTTACTAAGTTGTAGTTTTCACCAGACAACTTTTTTTCAGAAATGCTTTGTGTTCAGTAGTTCCTAAAATAGGTCCATCTCAATCACTTTCAACTATTCTGAATGCATTTTCATACCCCATTATCTTCACATTATCAGTCACAGTTTGAGCAGTTTCACTTCAAGTCCTTCATCCAGGCTGAAATGTCTTATAAGAAATAGAATGAGTTTTCCTTCACTTTTGTTTCCGTTATCCACTGTTTATGTTACACAATTAATGTTTTCCAAAGAAGATAATGCATCATCAAATACTGTAGGAACAATGATGCAACATTAACAACAATTGTCTTTGTTTTGATTCTAGCAGATGAATATTTTGGTTCACTAAGATTTTAACCAGATTAGATGTTCAATCTATTTTAAAAGTGTGTTTGTAACTAACAGCATGATATGAAAATTTAGCCCCTTTTGTAGCATATTCCAAATCACAATCCCCCTCCCCTCCCCCCCCCCCCCCCACACCCGCCGCAAAAAAAAGTGCAGCAGAATATTCTCCAGTACATAGTATGCAACAAACACATTCATTGTTACTGTCACTGTACAAATTCAAAAAATTGCATTCGTTTTGCAGGTTAACATTAAACACACACACACATTTGCTTTTGTCCACTGCTAAATGATAAACAAATAACAAATAAATATAAAATGACCAGCTTATTGAAATAGAAGAAAATTTCACCAAAAATAATCCTAGAAATTTTTACCAAACTTTTAAACATGTACTTCAAGGATATCCACCACCAAGTGTTTGTTTCAAAGATGAAAATGGCAAAATGGGATTAAATAACAAAGAAAATTGTGAAATTTTAGCAAATTTTTTGAAAAACTTATAACTGTCCAGTGCCAACAGATAAATTAGAATTTCCAGTGACATCTCAAAATCTAGAGGAAGATTTCCCACCAACAGAGTTAGAAATTCATGAAGCCATCAGAACACTCAAAAATAATAAAGCAAGTGGTGAAGACTCCATTACAGTAGAATTACTGAAGTGGTCAGAAACAAAAATCATAAAGGATCTACAACAGCTTCTTGAGAACAGTTGGAAAACTGAAAAGATTCCGGATGAATGGAAAACAGCATTAATCCACCTGCAACATAAAAAGGGAGACAAACAAAATGCCAGTAATTACAGAGGAGTGTCACTTCTGGCAGTGGCATACAAAATATTATCACAAATTCTCCTTAACAGAGTGGTAGATACTTTAGACAAACAACTGGGAGAATATCAGGGTGGTTTTTGAAAGGAAACATCTTGTGCAGAACAAATTTTTAACTTAAAGTCAATAATTTGCCACAGAATGTCAACCGGAAAACCAATAATATTGTCATTTATTGATTTCAAGAAAGCACTTGATTGTATAGACAGAGAAACAACAGATAAAGTCATTAGAGAATGTGGTGTTGAATCAATAATTTGTGAAACACTAACAGGTACATTATCTAACGTCAAATTTATGGGAGAAGTATCTCAGCCATTTGAAATAAAAACTGGTGATAGACAAGGTGATGGTTCATCACCTTTACTGTTTAATTGTGTTCTAGAAAAAATTGTAAAGATCTGGAATTTGGAGCTAAAAAATCACAAAATTGAACCAATTACTTTGGGAAGGAAAACAAATGGAATTAAGGTAAAGCGCTTGGCTTTTGCGGATGATTTTGCAATACTTTCAGAAAACCTGACAGAAGCAGTTATCCTGATACACCTTCTGGAAAAAATAGCAAACAGAACTGGTCTCAAGATTTCAGCTGAAAAAACAAAATTCAAGACAAATATTAAAAATGTGCCAAAATTCATAGAAACACAAGTAGGTAAAATAAGGCGAGTAAATAAATTTAAATATCATGGAGAGACTATACAGCAGAATGGACTAGAAAAATCTGCAATTGATGTAAGAATTGACAAAATGGAAAGAGCATATTGCTTGACTAAAAATATTTACAACAATAAATGTATATCTATAATAACAACACTAAAACATTACACCACAGTCACAGTGGTATGACCAGAATGTTTATAAGGATCTGAATGCCTAACGATGAACTATACGATGGACAGACTAAAGGTACTGGAAAGAAGGATTATTAGAAAAATAATGGGTGGAATAAAAACTGCAGATGGCTGGAAAATAAGGAGTAATGAGGAGATCTACAAAAATATAGAGAAAATATCTGAAGTAATAGCCAAACAAAGATTAACCTTTTTTGGAAACCTCTACCGAATGGATAGAAATAGACTAACAAAACAAATACTCCTATATTTCTGGAAGAAGAAATCGACAATAGCATGGATTAAAGAAGTAAGGAAAGATCTAGAAAGAAACAACATCGAAGAATAAGAAATAGAAGAAAGAAACTGTTTTAAAAATAAAATATCAAATTTGGAAGGCTTTCAAAGCAGAAGAAATTTAAAAAAAGGGGAGCAACATGGACAGAAGGAAGGAAGAGTCTTCATGGGGTGAAAATGAGGGAATACTGGAAAAATAGGAAACAACAACAAAGGAAGAAGAGGAACTGAAGTTGTTAACGTGATCCTAGTTGGTCAATACAATTGTAAAAAAAGACCACAAACATGTAGATGAGTTACAGTACTTCACACACAAAAACAACAAACCCATTGCCCCTGTTGTGTTGTCAAATGAATAATGGTAAAATGAAAAGTTGTGGCAGAACTGGTAGCCACACCTCACCATCAACATCAGTGTTTGCTCCAAGGTCAGCTAACAGAGGCACAGCCATAAGAGAATGTTTAAAAACAAGATGTCAAACATATAACTTAGATCTAAAATTTAAAAAAAATCCTGGCCAGTCATGAAATTTTCAAGTCCTGGACGTTACCCAGAATACTACTAAAAAACTAGGACTGTACAGGCTAACCCAAGATATATGGTAAGCTCACTGCTACTATAATGTTTTTGAATTTGCTAAATGATTTTACATGGTTGCTCTTACACCTGTTTGCCTTTTGTTCAGCTTTTGTTTGGCAACAAGGATTCAACATCATTTGAATCTGCTGTAAATCTCCCTCTCCTCCTACTCTTCCTCCTCTCATAGTAATTATGTAGCTCTATTAAGCACCACAGTCAAGTGATCCCATCTTCCACAACACAAACACATCTAGCACATATAACAATTCTGAAATGGTGCCATAGATCTTTCACATTTCCCTTCTTAGGCTAAATGTCCACTGTTATCTGCTGCACAAACACATGTAGCATACATTTTATAACAATTCTGAAATGGTGCCATAGATCCTTCACATTCCCCTTTTCAAGCTAAATGTTTGCTGTTAACTGCCGAGATAGCTGGAAAAGATATGATATCACTTGACTATATAATAAGCAATAAATTTCTGGATCAATTTAACATGGAATGATCACACTGATTTTGTTGTGAGAACTTCAGATGCCAGATGAAGATTTATAGGAAGAATCCTATACAACAGTAATTCACTCATGAAGGAGTCATCAATTTTTTGGTGTTGTTCATCAGTCTGGGACCCTTATTCAGTTGTATTAATGTAGGCAGTAAGACTTTCTCATGACAATGCACAGTGCCACATCAGTCCTGCCTACTATACCCATCTCACATCTGAAATCTCACCAAAACAAAAATCAGTTTAGGGGCATTCATCTGATAAATCTGTAACAGTGTTCAAAATACAGGATGTGAATGTAAGAACCTGAGAAATAATGGACTATGATATGTATTCAAGGACTTGCAGAAGTGTTGTGAAAAGCGCATCAAAATACAAGGGGTACATCAAACATTTGTGACAACAGAATGATAAGTAAGTATCCGTGAAATAAATTCCAAGTCATTCATATACAGAGCTCATAATACATGATGGCTCTCTTAGCATCGACAGAGGAAATATGTACATATTACTAAATGCTCCATTCTTACAATAACATAGTGACATTACTCCAACAATGACAGGCATTCATTTTAATGGAAGCTCATGTTATAAGCCTCCTTCTTTATTATTATGCTGAGGAAGATTTGTCTGTGTCTGAACCATATTCAGTCCGACATATTTTTCCTTTGGTTAAGTCTTCATATGATCACTCTGACATTTCCACATAGTAAAGCTGCCTTCAACTCAAAGGTTATTTTGACCACTGCAGTGTTTTACTGGACATGATCCCAATGGAGGTAGTATCCCCTTTCTCTGACACTGAGCTGACTCATGCAGCCAATTACACAAGAACCCACAGTTTATTGTGGACTCCAGGCCATGGTGAATCTCGACATTTCTCAAATTAACAAATCTTTGCCAGATGTGAAAGACGTGATAAGTAACAGGAAAAGGACCAACTGTAGACTAAACCCTGGACCTTTGGATATTTAATCTGACATCTAGCCACTGAGCCACACACCATTTCCATGCTTTAAAAGAAGGAAAATTGCTTAATGAGTATGATTAATAGTTTTTCACATAACTGTACTTTGCCACAGAAAGAAGGTAAGCATACCTGAAACTTTCCGATGAACTTCATACTATTTATCATGCAGTAGAGTACCTAGTGGTGGTGGGAGAGGAACTATACACTGGGTTATCTCCTGCAAAATCAATCACAGATACCCCATTAAGAAAATTTATTGGGTGGGCCAGTAGAGTTGGTCAAGATTATTTGCATGTTCACCTCTGGACAACACTAACAGAGCATTAAGGATCTATCATTTTGGAAGTGAGCTTTCTCCACACATGACATACAAGTATTTAGCATCTGTAATGCCCAAATTATCCTTAACCATAATTAGTCCTAGGAAATGGGAACAGGATCAAAGTAATACAATGATATCATGTTCAATACCATCACACAGCCTCCTTTCTGTCTGTTGCAGACGATTCTTTGGGTGTCATCATCAATGAAACTAATGAAGTGAAGGAAAATTGCATTATGCAGTTCAGTACTCATATCGGAAGACACGTATAGAAGGTAGTGCTTTTGATAAACAGCTTAAAACATGTTGTTTGTGTATGTGTTGTCTTTGGTCATTTATCTTCAGTTGGCCCATTATGCAGCACCACTACTCAGCAACTGCTGGAGTACTGGTTATTCATCACGTTTTAATGTTACTATTAATACAAATTGATAAAACAAATATCATACTACACTAATTTGGGACCACTCTATCAACCATGCATGTAAAACATCACTTTAAAAATAATTTTATTTGTAACAGGAAATAAACCAATGCTTTCGATTGATGCAGGGACTTGTATGAAAGACGTGATGAGCAGCACTTGTTTTGGCTGACTCCCACTAAACATTGCAACAGCAAAATTGCAAATATCTGCTGAAACACAACAGAAAATGCACATGATGACTCTTGGGAGGGACACTACAGATGACTTGTCTGGGTGTAACCGTAATTGTCTTTGCGGGTCAGTTTACAGGTATCAAATGTGCCATGCCATCATGGTCAGTGCATATGGTGCGGTAGGTCACAGCTCACATTTTTCCCACAAGATGTCATTGCAAACATCAACGAAATAATTATGGAACAGATAAAATTCATGCCTTCTGAGAATTTGCAGGCTGCAGTGCCTGTCTGGCATTAGTATCAAAATCATTACAGTAGTTCCTAAGTTTATCCTTCACATATAGGCTGGAAAGAGTGGTGGAAGGACAATATTTGTGTAGATTCTGGTAGTAATCTCATGTGGCTCAATGGCTTGGGCAAGTCTTTCAATTGAACATCACTTCAGTGACCCACATTTTATGTCTGACAAATCTCGACGTTGTTGAGATGTTAATGCTCGGTCAAAAAGTACAGTTAAATGTCATAGGTCCACCTGGGATTTGATTATGTGACCTTTCATTTCCAGGCATGTGCTCTATGCTAGATCACCAGGCTAGACAACGGTTCTGGTCGAGCTCCACTGTTCTCAAGAGTTAGGCAGCTGCACCACTGGGTAGCAATGGCATTTTTTCCATAGGATTACGGGACTTGGATTCATCATAAATCAGCAAATTTTGACAAAAATTTATAAATTTTATATAAACAAATCTTCCTCATGAATCAGTCTATCTATTAGTCAAGACTGGATCAAAATCTGTACAGTGGTTTCTGGGATTTGTCTGATCATACAGTCAGAAAGTGTGGCATGAAATGGACATACAATCAAAATTGTGAAACTGTTATTCAGATAATGATTAAGTATGAACCAGTCCCTCAAAGATACATTAAATTAACCTACTCAATGATTTGGACACTAATCTGCACAACCCATAAGACTTTAGAGCCTTTTCCACACTCATCTCACTATATATAAAACAGTGGATGAATCATTGTCAAGAAGAACTGCTGCCCTTTTGTCAGAATATAAAATGTAATCAAGGAAAATGTGGCACAGCAACACTGGTACAAGCAATGTACTCTGGTAGCTCCTCCTCCTGTAAGGGTTGCCTGTGGAGGTCAGAGTACAGTGCTCTACTCTCAGTTATGTTAAGGTCACTAATTTGTACCTGTGTGACTCCAGTGATGCTCATCATGGCAAAACTATTGGCTCCATCAGCCTTAATTTATTACTTTGTACTGCTAGCCTCTCATTCTCCCACTTCACCTAACTCTTCTCCTCAACAAGTTACAGCTGTCAAGGGGACAGCATGGGATAGTACATTAATTTTTCTGCAGTCACCACTTGCTGCCATGTTAGCTTGCTCATTTCTCTGGATTCCTGCATGGTCTGACCTCCAGAAGAATGATACTTCCTTCCCTTGATATGATACAAAGTGAAAGGTATTTTTGCTACACACTAGTGAAAACATAGAGACTGCCATGGTAAAACTTCTGCTCACACACATTTATTTTGACATGTTCATGTACAGTTAAGAAGTTATATCTGCTGCAAAGGGCAGCACAATCTGCAGACTTAACAGAACACCAACAGATGGTGTAGGAGTCTTCATTCCCCAACAGGTGTCTTGTATGTTTTAAACTGCTTTGTTTGCTGAGCACATTTGCTGAATGGTCTATATAGCACCTAAGGCATCAGAGCAAATGAGGAAATTACTCCATCAATTGCACCTCATCTGCTCCTTTAGGATTGTAGAGATTTCTGTGTCAAAGACAGTAATTGCATCTGGAAGTCAACTCACAAAGGCCACTGCCAGGAGAAATTATTCAGCAGCTGACAGTACACCCCTGCTTAGACTTATGAATGTAAACAACTAATGTAAAAAATTAACAAATGGCTTGCTTAAAATAAAATCTGGTGTGCAAGATTTCGTGTAACATACTTTCTCAAATTTAAGATCCTGGGTCTCACTACTAATCACAGAGCATACTTTCTCTGGCCCAGAGTCATAGAATTAACCTTGATTGGTAGGAGAAAACACAGACAGCCTACAACAGGTCAGTTTGATTGGTATTTGAGCATATACCTTCAGACCATGTGTCCAATCCTTCTGCAAAGGATCACCTCACTTTGTCATTGGTGAAAAGCCACACTGAAAGTATATCTAAAGAGAAATAGACTGCTGACTTTACACATCCCCAAATATAAAAGATTCTTCACAGTACCCATTAATCTTCATGAATACACTATGGACACTTCAGCAGATGGAAGAAGACATTCAACAGTAGCTTTGAACCACACAACACATCAGTTTCTGCTGGAAGAAGAATTGTAGTAGAAGGGTAGTAGAAGTGATCCACAAAACTACTATCCAATATCCTTGACATTGATTTGTTGTAAAATCTTAGAACATATTCTGAGCTCAAATATACTGAGGTATCTTGAATAGAATGACCTCCTCAATGCCAAACAGCATGCATTTTGAAAACATAGATCATGTGAAACTCAAGTTGTACTTTTCTCACATGACATATTGAAAGCTTTGGATCAAGGCAGTCAGGTAATGCTGTATTTCTTGATTTCCAAAAAGCATTTGACTTTGTACCACACTTACGCTTATTGTCAAAAATATGATCATCTGGGGTATCAAGTGAAATTTGTGACTGGACTGAGGACTTTTTGGTACAGAGGTCACAAGGTGTTATCTTGGATGGAGAGTCATCGTCAGATGTAGAAGTAGCTTCAGGTGTGCCCAAGGGAAGTGTGTTGAGACCCTTGCTGTTCGTATCATTTATTAATAATTTGTAGACAATATTAACAGTAAAATGAGGCTTTTGGCATATGTGCAGTTGTCTATAAAGAAGTACTAGCTGAAAGAGGCTGCATAAATATTCAGTCAGATCTAGATAAAATTTAAAAGTGGTGCAGAGATTGTCAACTTGCTTTAAATGTATAGAAATGTAAAATTTTGTACTTCACAGAATTAAAAAAATGTAGTACCCTATGACTATAATGTCAGTGAGTCACTGGTGGAATTGGCCAACCAATATAAATATCTGGGTGTAACACATTGTAGAGATATGAAATGGAATGATCACATGGGTTCAGTCGTGTGTAAAGCATGTGGTATACTTCAGTTTATTGGCAGAATACTGGGGAAGTGCAATCAATCTACAAAGGAGATTGCTCACAAATCACTCATGTGACCAGCAGTAGAATATTGCTCAAGTGTATGGGACTCATACCAGATAGGACTAACAGCAGATATTGAGTGTATACAAGATGGGCAGCACAAATGGTCACAGGTTTGTTTAATCCATGGGAGGGTATCACAAAGATATTAAAGGAACTAAACTGTAAGACTCTTGAAGACAGATGTAAACCATCCCGAGAAAGTCTGTTAACAAAGTTTCAAGAACTGGCTTCAAATGATTACTCTAAGAGTATACTACAACACCCTACATATTGTTCACATAGGGAAGATTAGAATAATTACTGCATGCACAGAGGCATTCAAACAATCACTCTTCCCGCACTCCATACATGAATGGAACAGGAAGAAACCCTAATAACTGGTATGATGGGACGTACCCTCTGCCATACACCTCACAGTGGTTTGCAGAGAACAGACGTAGATGCAGAGCAGTTACCTAGTGCCATCACTGACCTTTTGATACCACATAACTGTGACTGAAGTGAATGTATCTTTGACTTTAGCAGGAACATGGTATCATGCCATCAGCCAAAGTTATTTATAAGAATACTCACAATCCATTCATCTGATATCATACATGATGCTAAAGCTGCAAGCCACCCAGATGTGATTTTTTTCCTGCTAATATAAATGCTACCATTGTGCATTCTTGCTGGTGCTAATTCAAATTCTTTATTCATCCAGTAAATCCTGTGGAATGTCATTTGTGCACGAGCATGCACACCAGTGTGTGCCCCTCCCGCCACCCCCCACCCCTCACATGCACATGCGAGTTACATGACATCAAAACACATTGTAATAATGCAATAAATTATTTCTATTACAACTTGCTGTAGCTGCAGTAGCAGTTTTTTTGCATATTCCTGCTTCAAATACTTAATGTGATTTAAAAATTTTGCCACTGAATAGTATCCATGATCTAATAAAAATGCCCTTACGGATTAATAAAAGGTGAAAACAAGTAAATAACTTTTATTTTATGTGGCAGACCACTGTCCATTTCTATACCACTACTTGTAGTCAAGGTTTTACAGGCTGATGTCCTTACTGTCTGGACATGGAGTTTGTGTGGTATCATGTTCATTTATGTTGAAGTTTTTTGTCTTTTGCATATTTACATGTTTCTAGAATAAAAATGCAGATAAGTGAGACTTCTGAAAGAGAGACCTGCAGGAAAAACTTGGCCCCATCTGATTGTCATTTGTTTCCAAACCTTAAAGAGCACCTTGGAGGATTTCACTTTGATAGGGATGAAGCAGTGCAAGCAGAGGTGAGGTTTTGGCTCCATCAATGAGGTCAAACTTTCTACAGTGAGGGTATCAACAAACTGGTCTCTCATTGGGTGAAATGTGTTTGTTGCCAGGATGACTACATTGAAAACTAAAAATGTAGACATGACGAATAAAGATATAGAATGTTAATGAAGTTTGTTTTATTTAAAATGCTTTAAGATTTTTCACATAAAAAACTCTGTGGCATTACTTTCCAGCACACCCTCGTATTGCTAATAATAAAAATTTCAGATCATATCATCCAACTTCTGGTGTTTTTAATAGAAATTGTCTAAATACTTCACCTAAACACACAGGTGGATGACATCTTTTGAAATGTAGTGCATGAAATAAATCAACTCCTTACAAAGTTCTTTTCTTGCCCTCTATTAATAGTTGTAAAAACAAGTAAATTCTAGTGCTGCATTAGTTTCTTTATTATTGCACTGAAATTTTCATATTAAAAATTCACAACTGCATTTTTTATTATTGTGATTTTTTTCCTTTAATAAGTTCTAGATGAAAACTGACTTGTTCTAAGAACTTCTCATAGATATTTTGCACAGCACATACTGTCAATGGTAGATTCAATGAATTGCTGTAGACATTTTCAAATTTTATGAGAGCTCTTTTCCAATAACGTACAGAAAAAAATCAAGAGCATGTTATGATCTTTATGTAGTTCCAAATTTTCTCAACAACAAATACTTCAATGGGGATCCATTATTCTGTTTCAGCAGAAAAATATTGAACAGAAAGAATCATCACAAGGTACAGTGCTCCAACCTACAATTATGGACATGAGTTACTGTTATTTGTGGCAGTGGAGTCACTAAACATAGCATAAGCTAATTTGCCCTTTATTATTTTTTTTATTTATTTATTTATTTTTTTTAATTGAGTTTCAGAGATGGATCACAGGGTTTTCCAGTTCACAATGTCTAGCATGTGATTAAATGTGTGAAAATTCAGTGCTGTTATTTAGGGATGTGAAAAGTCAATGCTGTTGTTTAGGGAAAGTAACTTCACTTCCATCTTACTTGAAGACAAGATCCTTATCATGTACTTTGACTGATCAATGTCAGTATATAAGTTATTTAAAAAGTGAACCATGACAAAATTGTCAATGTAGACAAAACTGTAATTGAAAAATGATTCTTATTTTCCTTGCTTTTTTGTTCCCAGGTACAATGAAAGAAATAAAAACAAAGGCTAGTTGAAATGGTACTTTGAAATATATTCAGAATTATTTACTTCTGTGTTTACCATGAACAAGTTACAAAGGAAATTGTCATCACTGATTCGTCGCACAGGAAACAACTAATATTTCCACAATGTTACGGTTTGTCATATTTAGAAGATGTGTTTTGCCTGAATGGAAACTTATTGGAAGATTTTTGACTTTCCTCACTCTTGCAAATGCAATGCAGAATTTTAGCAAAATCCCTTTGAAACTTCACTGGCTAATGTGGATATTTCACTCAAAGTTATTTATCAGAGTTACAATGGTGCAGCTGTCACAAGTAGTATCGTTCAGAAAACGAGACTCTTCTAAAATAGTATTACAGACTTGTTCATTATTTTTGAAGTTATGGCCATAATTATAACATGGACATTGGAATTTTTTCACTGATATCAATCAGATATTTAGCTGATGCCCTTGCCCCAGTTCTGCTGAGTGAACTGTAATGCTATGTGATAGAACTGAAAACTCCATTATGTGCCCAACACAAAATGCAATCTCAAATCAAGAATAACACAAACTAAATGCAAAAATAGTCACCTACAGAATACACAGAGAAAATCCTACTTTCATCTCAACAAACTATTATGATTACAATTATAAGAAGATGCCATCTAGTATTAAAACTACCATTACTTTAACTTTGATTGTCTGTACTTTATCATATCACGCTACACACTGATATTCTGTACGGCTCATTACAGACTAGTTGATTCAATGACTGTACAGGAAGACTTAAAATTTTAGAAGTACTGTACAAAATATCTGAGATACCATCATTGTCACAATTTCCACATACAGACAGAGGCCACATCCAGTCAAGAGGTATACACAGAAACATGACATTCTAAAAATGGAAGCTATGAAAAAGGGTAACACAGTTCTCACTCAGGTTGATTATTGCTTTCACTTTACAAACCAACTAAACACTGCCCTGTATTCATCACTGAAAGGCTCCCATACATATTGCTACAGAGGTCTCATGAAGTGTATTCTTCTTGGAATGTGATTAGATCAAAATAGAGCTTTAAATACTCCGTATGAGTAAACAGCTTAGAACTCTCATGGTTGCTGTTGTAAAAGTGCAATTCCTAGTCAAAAATAGTTTTCAAGAGCCTTTTAGTGAAAGAGTGTCTTTCTATATCTTGAAGGCAATATAATTTTTTTCTGAGGTCTGAGGCGTACAGTGTTCTCCATTGAAAAAAACTTCTTATAGTGCATTGTTATCTACTGTGGATGAGTCTGTGACAAACTATCTCCACTTAAGGAGAGTGGGATGGATTGTTTCGTACAAGGATTCAGCATAACTGTGTGTCTATAAAGTATTTTCATCATAATTAACGTCTTGCCATTTTACATTAGCTATATATAGCCCAACAGTCCATCTGACAGTGAATCAAAACTGTATTTGACCCATTTGTTTTCCTAATACACATTATTATAATTCACCACACAGGGTACCAGGTAACTCCAGCTTCATTCAGTTTGAAAATGATACTAGTTTCACAGATTTAGCATCAGAACTGAAAAATAAAGCAAACAATGTATTGGAGGGAAACTGTTCACAATTAAATTATTAATCCATGTTCATGGAATTTCAGTATGAGGTAAAGCAAAGACCAGGCTTTAGCTGATCAATGGGTCACCTATGACCTATACTCGACTACAGCTCAACTTCAATAGGTTCTCATCAGGTTTGACTGACATAAAATCTGCAGCATGGCAGAAATACTTAAAAGCTTCAAGTCACAGATACTGAAAATTACTCAAACGAAACCTACTTGTGATATTCCTAGAAAGAATCTAGGACTATTATTCAGCCCTGTAAACATCATTCCCCCAATGGTGGCCAAGTTAACATAACACTAACAAGAAATTCCAGTTGTAGTAATTATTATCATATTCAGTCTGTGAGTGGAAAACAAGCTTTAACCTATGATATTATAGTGTCCACAGCAATGTAGTGATTTGCATGTGTTCTAATACATGTCCTCAACTTTATAGTGGTTTTCATTGTCACTGTAGACCACAAGGCCTGGAGACCAGTATTTCACTAAATCTGTTTATAACAAAAGCATCATTTATCTCTGTTGGCCACAAGAGATGTGAAATATCTGCTTCATAAAGTATACTGTCTTGCAAACAAATGCACATTTTAAGAAGTTCAGTTTAAATTTTAGACCAAGTACATATCGACACTGACAGGGAAAACTGTAAGACATTATAGGAGATCATAGCATTTCAAATTATTGCTATCAGATAATAGAGCTAAAGACAGGCTCAGTGAAACCCACAAAACTGAAGGCCTACATAAGGGTTTTCTCAGATCATAAGATATATACTTTTTCGAGATATTGGCAAATCAATCCTGGAATGTAATGTATATGGAAAGCAATGTAAATGCTAAGTCCTATAAATTTTGCACATTATTTAAATTAATTTTTGAGGTGACCCTTCCAAAAGTAGACATTTTCACTGCTGCAGGTAGGAAAACAGGATAACTGCAGATTTTTGAAAGTTCTCGCAGACATTTAAATTTCTCAGTTCCTTGTAAAAGCATTGCACTAACCCACAGTTCCTTGAACACCATCACAGGTACATAAAAAATATAGAGGGTTCTGCATGTAGTAAAAAAACCATTCAATGACAAATTAATGTATAATTCAGAAAATAAAATCAAAGTAGTGTGGGAGGTTATAAAACAAGAAGCTAGAAAGAGCAGACACAGGGGTAACAACTCAAAAATGGGGATAGAATAACAGGAAGTCCTCAGAAATTAGCAACTTTTGTAAATGACTGTTTCTCTGGTATTGTAAAGAAGCTGCAGAAATGTCTTTCTAAAACACATGTAGCACCCACAAATTCTTACCCAACAAGCACAGTCATGATGTTTCCCACAACAGAGCTTGAAGTTAAGAATACAGCACAGCAATTTAAAAAATAAAAAGTCAGAAGGCACAGGTGAGGTTCCTGTCTCTGTTTTGAAGGCGTGCATATAAGACCAATTAACAGACATAATAAATGAATATTTTAGTTCAGGTGTTTTTCCTAGAATAAATAAAGCATGTACAAGTGCTGCCCTTGCTTAAGAACGGTAGTGTGGAAACAATTGGAAACTAAAGGCTTCTTTCACTGCTGTCTTCATTCTCAGAGTCAATTGAAGCACTCATGAAAGATGGACTGATGAGTTACATGAGTAAAAAGAACCTCCTTAATGAAGCACAGTTTAGTTTCAGAAGTGGAAGATGTACAATGTCAGCCATTGCAGAATTCATGGAGATGGTATTTGAAGCCCTCGATAGGATGATTATGTTAAAAGCATTTTCTTAGACTTGTCCAAGGCTTTTG
Organism: Schistocerca piceifrons; assembly: GCF_021461385.2. Taxonomy (NCBI): domain Eukaryota; kingdom Metazoa; phylum Arthropoda; class Insecta; order Orthoptera; family Acrididae; genus Schistocerca; species Schistocerca piceifrons. The sequence continues at coordinate 232,738,574 of NC_060149.1, read as the reverse complement.
ACACTGTTGCCCATAAAATACTACTGAGCGAGCTATAAGCACTAGGTTTAAGAGGGACAGCAAATGAGTGGTTTTAGTCTTACTTGGAAAAGAGGATGCAAAAGCTGGAGACTGTTCACACAGCTGCTGATGTTAAATTTTTTGTAAAGCAATTTTCGGACAAGATAAACATATATTTTCCTCAGGTAGTGTACAGGGTCCAATTCTATTCATAATATATATCAATGACTTTCCTGACAATGTAACACATGGGAAAAAAGTCCTTTTTGCCAATGACAGCAACATCATAGTCACTGATAAAGCATCAGAACTGGTTTAGAGAAAGAGAATGAAACACTAAATTGGGCAGTATTTAATAAATTAGTGCTGAACAAAAAGAAAATGAATAGTATGCATTTCAGCATAAAGAAAGGAACCAACTGTGCCACTTTAAGCACAGATGACATATCTATAGACTGCGTAGCAAAAACACAAAGTTTTTAGGGATGAACATTAACTGTCAGCTAACACGGCGTTTACATACAAAGATACTGGCAAAGAGAATGTCATCAGCATACTATGCTTTTAAGGTGTTAGCATCAGTTTGTAATAGCCACTGTCATGAAATATTATGCCTAAATATACTCAGTTCTTGGCTATGGAATTCTTTTCTGGGGACTGATGTCACAAAACATGCACACAGTTTTTCAATTGCAGAAAAGGGCCATAAGAATAATAACTGGAAATAGCATTCAGGCTCATTGTATGGAGCTACTTAAAAAAATAGGCATCCTTACTGCACCAAGTGAGGACATACACCAATCTGTGGTGATTATCAGGGAAAATATTACTAAATTCTGCACTAATAGTTCTATCCATAATAATGGAACAAGAGCTAGTTTGGAGTTACATTTACCCAGGAAAAACAAAAAAACTCAAAACAGTGTACCAGGGTACAAAATTGTATAATAAATTGTCAAAAGAAGTGAAAAAAGATTACTAAAACACATTTGTATAAAAAGGCAGCTAAAACGTCCTCCACAAGTAATGGATATTACACAATTCAAGATCATGTAGAAACTCGGAGTAGTGGATAGTAATGAATGGTGATACTACAGTACCTTGTCACATTTCAATACAGGATTATGGGTTACTGCTGTCACAAGGATCAGGTGCGAAGATGCATAAAGCATAACAGTAATGTCTGGTGGCCTAATTTTTCATGTGGACAGTTGAATGTAGAGTTTGGAATTGAGGCAAGTGGCACAGCAGCACCTTCTCAGTCCAAGAGTCAATGGTGTGTCTTCGTGCAAGAGGCACTGAAGAGTGGAACTATGTTTTACATTACAAGTGATCAGAATCAGTCCAGTAGTCATCAGTAGATGTCCTCAGTGGGTGGGCAGTGAAGAAGGAAACTATGTTTTATTTAGCTGTCTACCAGGAATACCAGGAACAATCTGTGTGTAAATGAAGGAACATTGTAAAATAGTGTTAGGATGCTGAACTCTTATTCCAACCTATCCTCTTAAAGCATTTTATGTATGCTGGGTGTTAAACTTTGCTTGGGGTATTGCTGTATTACCTTGACAAATTCTGTATCTTTGTGAGATGATCCTTGGATGAATAAAGATAAATAAATAAATAATTTGCAGACCGATATCATCAACAATGTGCAGGCGAGATATCACTAAGGGAATTACATCACATGAAATAACTGATTATCTGCTGTTCCTTCAAGTGTGTACCCTAGGTATAAACCACATGACGTAAAAAATTAACACACTGGTCTCTTCCTCAATGAGCCACAGCCAACTGCGTGCGTGCGTGGGTGTGTGTGTGATGTTTTCTCTTTGTACCATTATTTTATTTGGTAAATGTCTCAAACTGTGTAATAGTAAAGTGGAACTGTCTATACTGCAGGAATTGTGCCTGTCACGTGAGAACTATACCACATTTCCAAAATATTTAGGAAGTATTAGTCCATCAGATTCCAGGATAAGAGGGATCCACCTGTTGGCAACAGTTACCTACCCTTCCTTTTCAAACTTCTCCCAACTTATTTCACTTTCCTCAGGGGCCAGAGACAGCAGTTACATGTCTGCAAATTATGCTTGTGTGAATGTGTGTGTGTGCGAAAGCTTAACACATAGCAAGCAGTCTTCTTGTTGTGCCTGTGTGACTCAGCATCTCCTCTGAATGGTGAGTAGTGATCTATTCTTTTTACAATATTGTCATCCTTAACACATTGGAGCTTAATGGGTTGGCAATCCAGTTAATACCTGGATCCTGAGGAAATTTGCTACAATTTACAATTTTTTAATAAATTTGCTAATTCACTTACCTCTTTAGGCAGTATATCAGTATATCAGCTTAACTCATCCATCCTCTTCATGAATATGTATACATTTAGCACAAATAAATTACAGATGGATTTGTAGATATTACTCTAAAGATACTGTTTTTCAGAATTTTTATTTTTCCCTGATGCGGACAAAATTTTCGTAAGTTGTAGGGAATGGTAGGCTATTGGTCTAAAATCACTTGTCAGCAGGGAATACTAAATGCTTCATTTATAGATAAAGTGTTTTATTGTGTTTTTTTCTCATTTTTACAAATTAGTGAACATCACTTGGGTATGAAATCTTTCAAAACACTCGGGAACACAATGGCCTGCGTTACATGGCCGACAGTAGTACCTGGTCTCTCCTCACTACCTTTCCTGCAGCTTTCCCTTGTTCCCATCAGACCTTGCCTCTTCTAGATGGGTTTGTTTTCTTTTCTGTTGGTGGCAGTTTCTCAGGAAAATGGCATGCTGTGAACCTGTTTGCACTTACAACTCCAGACACTGAACGTGTATCTTTATTTAGTTCCACTCCTCCTTTTTGAACCAATTGCTTTGCTAATTTATAGATAAAATCTGCTAATGCGCACTTTTTTGATATTTTGATACTGTGAATAATGTTTGCATTCACAACTGCCTTCATAAAAATATGGAAGAAAATCTATTTCCATTATTTTACAGTCTTTCACTGGAAGGGATAGTAACTCTTCAGCTGGTCTCCTCTGTCAACACCTGTTTTAGACAAGTTGTAATCTAGTACAACATCTGGCTTTACTACCTCAACATAACCCCTCCTGGATTTTACACTGACATGCAAAGCAGTCATTTTAAGCCGTGTTGACAACTTGCGTACATCACATTTGTCTTTCCATTTCCAGCAGAAAAGATGTCCTTTCCAATGAAATGTCATTTCTCCTTTCTTTAGGTTTTGATTTATCAGGTCTCTAGACAAACCTATCCTGTACTTCATCACAGTTTCAACTCCCAATGTATTTCTTTCCCATAGTTCTTCAAGGACTGCAGGACTTGTATAAAATCTGTCCATGTATACCACATGCCCTTTTCCCAAGTAAGAGGAAAATAGCTTCAGCAGCAGGTGTTTGACCAGAATTGGCAACATTTCCTTTTTCCTCCAGTGTAAACCTCAGCACTGCACATGGAACCTGTTTGAGCATCACTTACAACATACAGTTTTATGCCATATTTCTCTAGTTTGTCTTTCATATAAACACAGAATCCAATTCTTCCTCGAAAAGGACATGTTGCTTCATCCACAGTCAGATTTCGCGGTGCCTAAAAGACTTTTCTGCATCTTTCTGTGAAAAAGTCCCAAACAGGTCTTATTTTATGCAGAGGGTCATGGCCTGGTTCTTGCTGAGGTATCCACAGCGCATTTTTGTTCACATTCAGCATCCTGAATACGGGCAAAAATCTCATGACTTTAGCTGAGAAGCAAATGATGAAGTAAGCACAGGGTCTTCAGACCAATAATCCCTAAGTTTAGGTTTCTTTACAACACACACATGCAAAACGACTGCAACAAATTGATTTACTTCATGTATCCTCACTGCTCTCTGTTTCTTCCATAAAGATTTTGGTTTGATTCTGTTCTGACAGCAAAATTCAGAAATAGTATCAGTAGCATATATATATTTGTCTCCAACTTTACTTTTAAAAACATGCTGTGATCAAAAAATTGCAACAAACAGTCTAGTTCCGTTGATAATGTATCGACAGGAACCTGAATTCCACGAGTTTCTTCAAACAGAGATAATTCATGGAGTGCATGAAAATTACACCATTCATTATGAAGGGCAGGCTGTTAAATTGAATGAGAAACCTCACTAACAGAAACTTGTGCATTAGTTTGTTTTACACACTACCAACGTTTCTATCAGCGGCACAGGTTTCGCTCTCCAGCTCACGTGAGTCATCGTAGTCTTCTGAAAAATCGCCAATGTCATCCAAAAGATCGTCAAGTTCTGAGCCATTGTTCAAGAGTTCTTCAATCTCTAAGTTAGACAAGCGATGTCTGTTAGCCATATTCACTATTTATATGTTTTTACACACGGGAAGGATGCACAGAATAGCACAACACAGCAGCCGCCATACAACAAAACAACAATATTCCAAGCATGCATGCAGTTCACCTAACACTGGTACCGTCACATGCTAGACATCAACAGTGCACTTACGACAAGCCAAACAATTAGTCTCGCTAGTTATAAACATAACACACATGTTTAAATGACCAATAAATAAGTCAGAAGTGACAAACGTATGACATACGTCCATCGGATTTTATGGTTAAAACATGGTGAACGTATCTAGTACATCCAATGTGTTAAAAAGAATGTCTTCATTGCTGAAAAATTGTCTCTAAGAACAATATGTGGTGCTCATCAATGATCATCCTTTACAAACCTGTCTAAGGGCTATTGCTTCACAGTTTATTTATTCTCTCATAAAGTTTGTTGTAAATAATCCACTACAGTTAAAAAGGAACAATGAGTACATAATTACTATACCAGAACAAAAATGACATTCATTACATCACATTAAGGTTATCTTTAGGGCAGAAAGGGGTGCATAATGCGGCACCCAACATTTTTGATCACTTACCCAGTGATATACAATGTCTGACAGACAACAACGTTCAAATTGAAAATAAATCAAAACAACTTCTTGATAACTACTCCTATTCTGTGGAATAAATTTTATTATTGTGATGTGTAAACGACAGTAGGTCTTCTTTCTTATTTTTAAAAGGAAAAGAAGAGGAACACTATTAATGATCACATCTATTTACAAAATATTTTGTGGTGTGTATATAAAAGACTTGGTCCACATTGCTACAAATTATTGTGCAAAATACACACAGAAAATTAAACTAACTAGTTAACTCTCACTTCCTGAAGGAAAGCAGTAGCCAGCAATTCTATCTCATAATTTTACAGTACAGACTGTTTGACTGAGTTTTTCTTCTAATATGATACTTCATTTGTACAGTTTTTTATAAATTACTTTACAGTGATATAAGGACACTAGTGAAAAACCTGAAGACTGTCCCGCATAATTTTAATTTTTTACAATCAGCTTCAGTCACTTACTCAGCTTGTATGACAGGAAAATTATCAGATTTGCACAAAATTATTTTTCTCTTTATATTTGTGGGAGAGGAGCATGCCAAGGTGTATCACTACCGAGAGAAAGATTGGCTTGGGCACCAATCATCTCAATCTGGAACGCCCAATATGATTCATGAAGCACTTCAAGAATCCAAAATAAAGAATGGTGTTTTTCATTGATGTGTTAATATACAAGCTGTCAAGGATGAAATTCTCAATACCTTGCAGGTGATGAGAAATAAGCACGGAAAACTATTGTTTATGAGTCCATAAACTTCCTTGGAAGTACAAAGACAGGAAACTACACAGAGCAACAAAAAAAAGTCTTCTGTAGTTCTGTAAGACACTGAAGTGTTAGGTCCTTTAAATTATGCTTCTTAAATGTTCACTAAGATTACTTCTCAGAAAACTGTAGTCCTGTAAATGACAAACATGGGGAGTTTTTCTACCATGAATCTCAACAGAAGGAAGAAAGCACGTAGTTAATATTCCACTGATAAGGACATTAGATACAAATTTTTGGACCTAGGAATGGAAACAGTGGAGTGCTTTTAAAATGACATTTGTCATAGGCAACCTTGAGAAACCATAGAAAACTTACATAAGAATGGCTGAACAGGAATTTGAAATGCAGTTCTCCCAAATACAAGTGCAGCATCCTACCAATTAATGTTGATACTCTGAAGGAAGGCACTAGCAATAGCAGAGATCAGAGTTAACCAACAGATGATGGATACATGTTGGTGAATTAGCAACAATATTAATCCTATGGCAGCTACCTCCTGTTCAATGTTCCATAGTAACTCAACAACAAGGGGGGGATTGAAGTTAGTAGCTCCAATAAAACTTAATCCAGCTGAAGGATTCTGCAAGCTAAATTTGAAAATCTACTCACTACTTGTAAAACTTTCAGGACTGGAAGAATGATGGAATTCGCGTTTTAGACAATGAATATCTATATGTTGAACACATGTACCAGAAATAAACATATGTTTTGCATAAAAATATTTTAGCACTATATTCTCAAGTCACATCCACCATTTCTACAATGGGCATGTAAATGTGACTATGTTTACAGATGTTTGACTGGAGAATGACTTATTTTCCTTTCTTTTGCCAGCTGCACAGTTTTGTAATCCAAATGAGATCTTCTGTGAAAATCTTAATACATCACACATCACTAAGAAATGAAAAATAATTGTGCAGGTGCACAGACACATACAACCTCGTGCGGTAATGTCAGAGTAGTGAACATGGAGGAAATGGATAGGGACTGTGGATACGTGGTGCTCGATGGAAGTATGGATCGGCCATGAGGTGTGACAAGATAGGCTGTTCAGTTGCGATAATGCTGCATCCTGGTTTGCGCACAGGTTAACGCACCTGCCTAGTAAACAGGAGAACCCGGGTACAAATCCTGGTCTGGTATACATTTTCACTCGTTGCCACTGATTCTGTGTCATGTACCGATGTAGCTGACAGCAATGATACTCTTGCTTTCCCTTCTTCCCCTGCCCCCTTCAATTTACACATTAAATTACCGAGTATGTAGGATAAACTTTGAGACAATATTTTAATTTGTGCTTTCTATCAGGCAGTGTTACAGTGTACTATACCTGGTTAATAAACTAGTCAACAAGAATGCCAACGTATGCATGAATTAATGCTCATTGGACAGTTTACTCTCCAGATACAGTACAAGTACCAAGGGCTAATCCCTCTTGCCCTCTTGAGGCAAAAAATGCTTGTGCCCATGAAGTCAGAAGTGCTTTTGACAAAATGGCAGTTCAGAGGAAAGACTCACCTATTTGAACTAGTTACAATTAGAGTTAAGAATCATAGTCTATTTAAATTCTTAAAGACTAATGATGATAGTTGGCAATCTATATGTCTAGCTTCACATGTGTCATCAGTAAATACGATATAATGTGCAACAAAACACTAGTTTTCTGTAACTACTGAAATGTCAATTTTACCATCAAATAATCAGAAACTAGAAAACATTAAAATGGGAGTGATGTGCAAGAAAGGGCTGTGTGTAACAGTGGATAAAGAAATTGATTAAGATGAATAATAAGAGACAGTATCTAAGCCTAGCTTCATAGCAAGTGACAACTGAGGTAAAGAATAGTAAAGAACACATCAGCATGATATTGAAGTAAGGGGGGGGAATATAAATATGTTTAATGGCTTCACATCCTTTTCATCACCTTTAGGACATTAACTTGTCCCCACAACTGACTGGTGTATTTTACAAACTGTAGCTAGGCCTATTGGTTTTATTGCGTGGCATCATATAAAATCAAATTCGAAGAATATAGAATTACACCGAAGAGCCAAAGAAACTGGTACACCTGCCAAATATTGTGTAGGGCCCCTGCAAGCAAGCAGAAGTGCCGCAGCACGACATGGCAGGGACTCTACTAATGTCTGAAGTAGTGTTGGAGGGAACTGACACCACGAATCCTCCAGGGCTGTCTATAAATCCATAAGAGTATGAGGCAGTGGAGATCTCTTCTGAACAGCATATCTCAAGGCATCACAGATATGCTCAACAATATTCATGTCTGGAGAGTTTGGTGGCCAGCAGAAGTGTTTAAACTCAGAAGAGTGTTCCTGGAGCTACTATGTAGCAATTCTGTGTGGTGTGTCACATTGTCCTGCTGGAATTGCCCATGTCTGTCGGAATGCACAATGGACATGAATGGATGCAGGTGATCAGTGAGGATGCTTACATACATGTCACCTGTCAGACTCATATCTAGATGTATCACGGGCCCCATATCACTCCAACTGCTCATGCTCCACACCATTATTAAGCCTCCACCTGCTTAAACAGTCCCCTGCCCACATGCAGGGTCCATGGATTCATGACGTCTCCACACCCGTATAAGTCCATCCATTCAATACGATTTGAAACAAGACTCTTCCAACTAGGCAAAGTGATTTCAATCAACAGCACAATGTCAGTGTTGACAGGCCCAGGCAAGGCGTAAAGCTTTGTGTTTTGCAGTCATCAAGGGTACAAGAGTGGGCCTTCAGCTCATATCAATGATGTTTCATTGAATGGCTTGCAGCCTTACACTTGATGGCCCAACATTGAAATCTGCAGCAGTTTGCAGAAGGGTTGCACTTCTGTCATGTTGAATGATTCTCTTCAATCATTGTGTGTCCCATTCTTGCAGGATCTTTTTCGGTCACAGTGATGTCAGAGATCTTAAGTTTTATAGGTTCCTGATATTCACAGTACACTTGTGAAATGGTCATATGGGAAAATCTCCACTACATCTCTACCTCTGAGATGCTATGTCGCATCACTGGTGCACCGACTACAACACCACGTGCAAACTCCCTTAAATGTTGATAACCTCCCACTGTAGCAGCAGTAATGGAGCAACAACTGTGTCAGAGACTTGTCTTATATAGGTGTTGGCAACCGCAGCACCGTATTCTACCTGTTTACATATATCTGTATTTGAATACGCATGCCTATACCAGTTTCTTTGGCGCTTCAATGTATGACCATACCTTTTATGCATATATTTGCAATTTTCATGTATACCACATGGTACACAAGAGAAGTTTAAAGGACATTTACACAAAATTCTCTCTCTCTATATTTGTGGTAGGGGGGCATGCCAAGTATATCACTATATGGGGAAAGATTGGCTAGGACATCAACCAACTCAATCAGGAACAAACAACATAATTGATGTAGCACTCCAAGTACACAATTAAATTACACACCAATGGTAAACAGTGAATTACACAGTTACAGCACAAGAGTAAAAGGTGACTATCACATCAATTGTACCAGACTACAACTTGCCAGTAAAGACCTTACTAGAGCAGGGTGCTTATTATACAACAGAAAGCCATGCAGTTTAAAAAAATATAGACACACTACCAGCTTTCAAAAGAAAAAGGAGAGTAGATAAAAAGAGCATGTTCGTACAGTGTTTCATAATATTTTAAGATAAGAGTCCAGTCCAAAAGAATTAGAAAAAAATTGTAGTACTAAAGCAATATCTTGAGAACTGTGCTTCATACACTGTCAATGAAAAGTAAACTATGTCTCATTCATTGCACCAGAAACTTAAATTGATTGCCTATATGTTGTAAATTAATTTAATATTAAAGACTTTCCTTTGCCTATATTTTCATTAATTATTTTACTTGTATGTATAAGTCTATTGTTGAACAATAACACATGAGCGCAAACTGTAATTTACACTACAGCTGAAATTTTAAATTTATACTGACGTATCCAATGTTGTTCTAAACAGCAGTCAAGGGATGGATGGATAAACGATCCTGCATTTTTAGTTTCCTTTGTTACTATTGTTTCTATGGCATGAAGTCACATTCATCATCGTTAGATATGTCGTACAACTTTTTCAGAACAGATACATTCTACCGAGTATGGTAATTATGTGTCAACTGCGCCATTGGAAAAGAGAAACAGAGTAAAATAAATTTTAGTGTTTTATGGTATTACAGAACTCGCGACTAACGTCATTTCCGTGAGTGTAAAAGACAAAATAAGGAAGATAATTAACTTCTTGCAAGTAAGTGGAACAAAGCATGAATGAGTTAACTTATGTCTAAAAGTAATTTCATGGGCATGAACACATTAACATTTTGATCATCTCACTTACATTAGATACGATAATGATATATACAGTTTCACAGTGATAGTACTCGCACTTTTTTCAACTCTCTTCATAGTTATATAAAAAATTGCTAACAGGAATTTTTCAGTAATAACAACGGAGCTATTTCGAAGCAAAATGTTAGCCACAAGATGCTCAAACATACAATTAATTAGTCCCATTAAAAAGATCAGTAGCAATTACCTCGTGGTAATGGTGGTCATTACAAAATGTGCGAACACACACACACACACACACACACACACACACACACACACACACACACACACTATTATTTTCATGCATTCGTACAAAACATCTCATTCAATTAAAGAACTCTTTGTCTTACTCACATTTATCATTTTATGAAAATATTCAACAATGTTCACCCCAAGCCTGATTTTCAAATACATTATTACACAAACAGTCCTAAAAAAATTATAGATTTAAATTTTCTCACCTATGTAATTCTTCAGCTGCAACGAATCTCTTGTCTAACTTCAACTACTTATTGCATTATTTCAAGCATATTAAATGCTATCAAGGCCGCTCACTCCAACTCAAATGTCGCCTGCGTTTGACACTATCTTTGCCGTGTCGGCTTATGACGAAAAACAGCAGTGAAGATCGGAAGACAGAGACCAACTGCGTCGAAATCAGCAAAGAACAAATACCCAAGGTAGTAGAATAATGCCTAGTTTTGAGGAGAGTTTTAGATTCTGCATTGGAGGACACTTCACAGGCAGCAGAGCACAGTTCATAGGCAGTGGGAGATCCTTCGCAGCTGCCTACTCCAGCAGCTAGAGATTAGAAACCAGCAACAGTAGGAGGAGACCTTCCACTGGCAGCAATTGATCCACCCTCACCAGTAGCTGCTGCAGAGGACAGACAATGTGCAGAAGACCCATAGTACTGAAGGATTTTTCGCACCCTACTTCAAAACAACATCAGCTATTTGACAGCGAAGTGTGAGTGAAGCTGTAGCACACACTACCCTAGAGCTTTCCATATTTTAAGCTGTAATATCCAGAGTTTGAGAAATAAACCCTTTGAACCTGAAGCTGCATTTAACAATGTCAATATTAATGGTGTCAGGAAGTTGTTTCTGAAAGTATTTGTATGGAGTGTAGCCCTGTATGGAAGTGAAACGTGGACGATAAATAGTTTAGACAAGAAAAGAATAGAAGCTTTCGAAATGTGGTGCTACAGAAAAATGCTGAAGATTAGATGGGTAGATCACATAACTAATGAGGAGGTATTGAATAGAATTGGGGACAAGAGGAGTTTGTGGCACAACTTGACAAGAAGAAGGGACCAGTTGGTAGGACATGTTCTGAGGCATCAGGGGATCACAAATTTACCACTGGAGGGCAGCGTGGAGGGTAAAAGTCGTAGAGGGAGACCAAGACATGAATACACTAAGCAGATTCAGAAGGATGTAGGTTGCAGTAAGTACTGGGAGATGAAGAAGCTTGCACAGGATAGAGTAGCATGGAGAGCTGCATCATACCAGTCTCAGGACTGAAGACCACAACAACGTATCATGGAGCACTGAACAGGGATTCTGAAATAGGTATTATTAACATTAATCGTTATAATTTGTCTAGTCAGATTTTCAGGAAGGATGCCAAACATGACAGAGTTTCTACTTTTCTTGAATCTACTGTGGAATAGAAAATGAGGTTTGAAGAAGAAGCATTGACTATTGGAAAGCATTTTGAAGCTGCTGCTGTTCAATTGCATGGGGAGCTGAATAACTTGATAATTATTGTAGTATACAGAGCACATAGTGGGTACATAGACTCCTTCATTAACAAACTGGAGTCTGACAGACATTGTGTTCACTGAAAAATCCACTATAATTGTCTGTAGGAATTTTAATATATACCTTGTGAATGATTCTACATCAAGAGAGCTGCTTTTCAATGTTTTGCAGAGCATCAACATGTTTTCACTTACAAATAGCTCCACAATAATAACAAGTGGAAAGAAAGGTCTTACAGACAACACATTTTCAAATATGGGCACAACAGGGATAGAAATAATTAATATTTTATTATTACTAGGTCTGTGTCATTTACCAGTCGTGACTGGACAGACTGCGTCATTTATAAGACTTGCTTACAATTTTATACAACATACAGATAATTATTCACAATATGGGCAGATATAACATATTACGACAATATTATTTTGTCCATACACTTTGGTCAATATTGAAAAATTCTCCAATAGAATATAATGGGTGTTCTTTCAAGTCTTGTGCAATTGTCCTTTTGAACAGTCCTATCGGCAGAGACTGCATTTCTCGATCCATTTTTAGGGCTACAACTGGAAAACTTGCAGCGTGACGAGTTTAGTAGGGTGACGTACTTGTATGATCACTGTCTCTCGTTGTACAGTGCACTAGCAAACTTCCACCTACCTCAGTACGGCATCCGATCACCAGCCTGTTTCTCTGCATACGTAGATACTGTCCAGACGATGTTAAAAGCAGAGTTGACGAAAAACACTGCCAATACTTACGTTTGCAAAGTCCATGTAAACTCTGGTAGCAAGCTATCCTGTAATCCCTTATAACAAATTTCGGGTGGAGGGTGATTATCTCTTTAGAAAATTGTCAAAATTCAGCAAACAAGTTCTTTTATTTTTTTAGGTTCAAAATAAACACTTGCCATCAGCCTGTATTTAGTTAACGAACAATATCACTGTCCTCAGCTCACAGTTCAGACAACTCAGTACACACGCAAGGCAGCCAGACATGCACTTAAGTCCGACCCGATTTATTACGCGATTTAGAGTCATTACTCTACTACAAATACGAGTTTCACATTCGGTCCTTTTCAGTGGATTTTTAATAAGGAAACTGCACACCAACTATTCCATAAACGGGTATGAAACATGCCACGAAAGTTCACACGTGTTTATCTATCCAACAGATCACTTCACTTCACAAAGATCAGATTTTCACAATCTGTCCATAAATGCAACTGCTTCCACAGCAATACCATCCGGAGGTGAGAAACCAGTACTCATAATATAGACGGACACGTCCACCATGACCTGCACATACAATAGCTAGCCAGCGACTCCTGTTCAGTCCGCTTCTCTCCCAGTAAAACTACTTAGCAGTGCGCGGGAACTACTTAACTCCGATTGGTTGATGAAAATGACCAGCCAATCAGAACTATCCTTCGAGATTATTCTCTCGCCAAAACTGTCCTACGCCAATCACTATTCCCAGTTGCATTTACATCATTTCAATATGCAAATATTAATATAATGTTTAACAAAGCCAAATGGAAGGAAAACTAAACTCCTAATAAGTTTAGAAACTTATTACTCTGCAAACGGCTATTCTGGCTGCCTCCTTACAAAAGCAAGTACACTTAAACATACGTCATCAGCAATGTGGGTAAAACACAACTTCCCCACAACACAGTTACATAATGGTGTAACATGAGATAATATTGAATTTTTTCATATGTCACACATACACACACTCACTCATTCTTATTTTCTAACACAACAACACATTAAATAAATACTGATCTTTCCTGAATTTTATATTACAAAAAATGCCAAATAGTTAACATTTTTATTTATGAAACTCTAAACAAATTGACCTAACATGCTCTAAGCTTCAGTAATGATTCCACATGATACTAAAAGACAAACTGTTACGAACCCTGACTGACTTTAATCTTACCAGTGTCAGTTTGGGGTGTTTTAGGTAATTTTCTCCAACTCTCAATCTTCTTTTTAATAAGGTCAGTATATTGACTTTAAACTAAATTGAATAATATTTAATATAGTTTATTTAGATTCTTAGTGGCTTGAATATTCTGTTGCTTGAATTGAAACAGGTACTGCTTCCCACGGCTAGGCTAGCGACAGATGCAAATGAGTCACTAAGATACCGGTGGCTGTACATTGCCACAGCCAACAACTACAAAGCTACAAGCCCGCACTTCAAAGTAGCTTACTGCAATAAAATGCTATAGCGTATTGACTCACGGTGTTACGCACCCTCTTAAGAACCTAAAATTTCTCCCGAGTACGTTTTACGGTTTTTACTAAACACTTGCTAGTTATGAAAGATTTCAAAAGCTACACCGACACTGTCAAATCTAAACAGTTCTTACTAAAATCTATTTTGAACTGAAGTCTTTCACAAATAAACATAATAGCTAAGATTACATTATAACATTATATACAGTTACATCAAATAGTCAATGGCTAGGGCTTGATGGCACACAGTAAATTCTTATAGAAAAAAATTTTCAATTCTTTTCTCCCACAATCCAATGCTACAACATTTTCTCTCAATTTAAATTTACAAAACTTTTACATTTTGCACATATGAGTAATATTTAACCAGAAACAATAATTATATTTCGTCCCTTAAGTAGCGTGCAAAAACTTTACTGAAATATAATTCAGGCACTACGAATGGTGTCCTTTCCTAAACCTTATACAGAGATGTGGGGGTCATCTCTAAACTTAAAACTGTTCTGACAACAAATTGGCGATTTCGACGACTTTCGCAGATGAAACAAATGGGTATGGATGACAAACACTAACACCTGGATCATATAAAGGCTCGTCACTGGGATACAGCGTCCAGCTTTGTCTCAACATCGGGTTCTCTCTCGGTACCATATTTGGTTCAGTCATCTTTTTTGTATCTGCAATATACAGTACGTCTAAGCGTCCATCCTTAGTATTTACATTCTACCCTAACACACACATTTATTCCTAATAAATAATATTTATCAAAGCTTGACTCTCAGATTCAAAAGTAAAAATTTCTTCAAAGAACTTTTTCAACTATTTCTTTTCCAAATTTTTTTTTTTCAAACTTTACTGTAGGCACAACTTCATCTTAGTCTTTTCTGTAAAAAGTGAATTAACTGTCTTTCAACACTTTAATAGTACCCAAAATTGGCACTACTACAGAAATCTTTTTTTCAAAATCTGTTTTAATCATTAAGCAAGTTACTGCTACAAATATTGCTGATTCAAAATTTTACTCTTTCTTTCTTAACTTTCTTTCAGAAAAATTTGCTGCTGAACTTTATGCAAATAAGCTATTATACACCAAGAAAAAAATTACATCATCATTAAATATATTGAAAATAAATTTCTGCCACCATCTGCAGCTCTGAAAATATCTTTATACATTACATAAATAAATACAAAATTACTGAACACTAAAAATAACTCAGGCCACTTTCTGCACCTCCTCCCATATACATTATATACTGTAAATAAGGAAGAGAAGGGGAGTCTAACATATTAGTCTTCAGTACACATAACTCAACTTTCTTTGCTTCAGAAAACTAATCTGATTTTATAGTTACAATGAGCTGATGTGAGTTCGACAACCTGTGATCTATTTTGCATATATGACTGAAACTACTACTTTTCTATCCCTTTTATCCCCATTGCTTCCAGCTCATCTGAAAGAATTTCAGTACTGCCAGTATCGAAAGAGTTAGAAAGATCTAAGTTAACTCCTACAACACTATTGTCGTTATCTAGGTTTCTAGCTGTTTTATCTATGTAAACACTTACCACCCTTTCTGTACTTTTGCCTGTTCGGAAACTATGGTGGTGATTATTATTCAGAAGACTGATCGATTCAGTTACTTTAGAGAATGCCAAGAGGAGTGAAATGGATCGATAACATTCAACTTTATGCCTGCTAACACTCGTGAATAAAGGTATCACAATGTTTTAATCTACTGGGGAACATTCATTCACTGAACGATAAATTAACAACTGTAAACAAAGGGCTTTGCAATTTGTGAAGCAGTAGGAATTATTACACTGGTACATCACTCATACCTGTTGACATTTCACATCTCAGTCTTCTAATCACTTTTACTACTTCATGCTCACTAGTTTGAAGTAATGTCATGCTGCATACACATGTACAATATCCACGTTTGCCCTGATTTGCGAAATTTAAGTTAAGTATGTGGGAAGCATTTATAAAGCACCGGTTACCGGTCAACGGAAGTGTCTGATTCCACCCGTCTGCTTTGACCCGTGACGTACGTATTGTGGTATGTGTGACGTCACCACGGCGCTGAGTTTATAAGTTGGTTGCGTTTGCAGTTGTCATCGGACGCTCCCGTTGACCCGCTATGGAGGTGCTAGTGTTCCTTCAGCATTACCACACATCATAGAGACATACATGCCTTATGTGTGTCGCAAATCCTTTTTGGATGTATGGCACTACGTTTGGTAATAACTCTTTTGGTCCCTGGATCATCTTCAGAGTTCATTTAATCGTAATTCCATACATGTGATGGATGAATGCCTTCTAGCTCCCTTAACCAGCCATCAAAATATTCATTGACCGTCACTTCATAAACAGCTGCTCTAGCCCTAGTGATGTATCATTTTGAACTTCGTAATTAGTCCAATATCACCCAGTACACTGTACTACATGTGATCAAAGGACTCAATAAACAAATAAAAAATAAATGTTTTGGGCCAACCTGCTACTTATTTTGTCACTGTGGCGTGCCAGAAAAAGACTTAGCCCATTCTCTGCCTGGCAAGTTTTCTTGAAAAGATAACAACACTCTTTGTCCACCTCTGTCAAGATATGGTTTTACAATAAACCGAAAATCGAGCAATGAAAGTGGGAAACATCACACATCGTCACAGCATGTACAGCAAACATACCTTCCTCTTCTTTACTAAACACAGTTTGTCCACCAATCTGTGCATTGTTTCCCATGTAACTTGTTCATGACGGTTTTTCGGTGAATACCGTATTTGTTTGCTACTGCACGAGCTGAAATTTTCTTACCACGAATTTCTGTAGGTGCATTCTCCAACATATCATCAGTGTAGTTTGTATAGGGACAACAACCAGCGGCTTTTTTTGTATGTTCGTGGCATTTTCTGCAACAGAATCGTATACAGAATATCAATCTTATGAATACCGGTACAGTATATAATAGAAATATCGCCCAAAGCCTTCGTGGAAACGTGGCACAAAGTCACCCCCAAATCTGTCAATATTCAATAAATCTCGCTAATGTGCAAAAACCATCATCGTCAAAACAATCATACTGTGGCAGCAGACTAATGAAGGAAAATATTATACTAATCTCAGTTAGCTGAAATTCTTCCTTCTGTACGACACAATACAAATTTTTCGAGAAACACACAAGACATTTGGGGACGCTCAGGCGTGAATGTCAGAAGCATGACGGAAATACGAATACACAATCACATTGCACCACTATCCAACTATGTTTAGAGTACATCAGCGCTTTGGGTGGGAACTAGAGTTGTGGCGATTCGTGAATGAGTCGTTCATTTGAACGACTCTAAATAAAGAATCGTAAGAATCGAATCGTGATACGGACGAATCGTCGTTCAAAAGAATCGTAAGAACGATTGCGTGTTTCCGAGTCGTGACGATTCCAACGATTCATCGATTCTTAGTACGCACTACGCTGTGCTTCGAAGGCAAGTTCCGAATCATGCCGAGTCGTGCCGAATGATTATGACCGCAAGATGGCAGTCAAGTGGAGAATGCGTGTGAACAAAGGAAGCTCGGAACGAACAAACGAAGTTCGTGGGCCGTAATATTACTCGTGGAAACCAAGCTGTGAAGCTGACACTTGGCGGTGGCTGACGGGAACGAGCGTAAAGGCATTTCCCATTTACTATCGCTACCATCAACCACCGCGCCCACGTCACCTTAGTTTTCGCGAGTAATACACGAACTAGTGATGACAGAAACGATATACAACGAGTACACAGCTCCCAATACAGACGATTAAAACCAAGAAATCCAAGTATGATGAATAAATACGTACCTCTTTATTTGTTGCAGATGCCATGCAAAACACACACACCTTCTATACACACGATTATGTATTATATTTCGCGTATCTCGAAAACGGCCCTAACGATTTGGATGAAATTTTGTATTTAGACTGGTTTTTGCTTTTTGAGTTCACCTACATAGTTCTATTTTTTCGTAAAAAGTCAATTTTGCAATATATATATCCTACATAGCTCCATTCGTAAAAACGCAATTTTATATTATAAAAAAGCTATTTCACATGTTTTTATAACGCCATCTCGTAAAACTTTTTTAGTACATATTGAATGTTGTTAAAGTTTTGGTTTTTATGTTTATCTGTATATAGGTGTCTTTCCTTACAGCACACGATTTTACACAAAATAATTTTTTTAAAAAAAACGCGAATTTCGTGTTTCTTGGGAACGGCGTTAACAGTTTGGATAAAATTTTCTATTTAGATACCGATTTTGATTTTTAAGTTTATCTTTAAACAAAAGCTTTTTAATTAATAATTTCAAGTTCGAGTTTTCGAATGTTATCGTGTTCAGATTCATATAAATTTTAGTGAAGTAATGTCGCTGTATACGATTGAATCCTACTGTTTAGAAATGTGTCGTCTTCTCACGTAAATAGTAGTGACTGCGGCATGTTCTCAGACAAATTAAAAGCAAAGACATGAAAGTTAAGCTAAATTTGCTGTGTGGGAGGGCTGTCAGCTGCGTTATGAATGGCAAGGGTGATGTGGACTTGGAAAGACATCTTAGCACAGAAAAACATAGGATGATATGAGCCAAACCACGTCTGCCTCATTGCTAGATTTTGTTACTATAAAACAGAAGACTGTAGTCAGATACGTTCAAGCCACACAACCAAACTGGCATACCACATAATTTTGCACCACCTTTCGCACAAATCGACTCCTCTTTCCTGTCATACTGAAATAAAACAAAAGATGCAATCAAATCAAACATTACCTTCATCAATTAAGGCATTACACGTATAAATCGAGAATCATACTTGTAACGTCATATGCATGTTTACTCATAAATAAACTATTTCTGGCATATCTTATCATGACACAGTTCGATTCTAACCCCATTGACAATTTCAGGCATGTCCTGCCATCTGTGAGTAAGATATAAAACTTTTTGCACTCCGTAAGAATCGTGCCATCGCAGACTAGAATGAATCGTGAAAGAATCGTGAACGAATCGTAGGAATCGATTCGCAGTGTGAGATTGAATCGTAGGAATAGAATCGGGAAAAAGAATCGTGTTGTCCAACTCTAGTGGGAACACCGGGAACTGCTAGGACACATTTGTTCGAACTAAAGCCCGGCCCACACGCAACGATCTGTCTGCGCAGACATCGGCGCAGATGTCTGTACATGCAAAAGATCGCTGCAAATGTGGTGTGTTCACACGACACAAACCCCAATCTACTACTCGCCCGCCATCTGTCGGTGGAGAAAAGAAATATCAGTAGCTAGCGACTACGCTCCCCGTAAACGTCAAAAATTTAATTCGGTTCTTTTGATATATAGAAATGGAGGAAGTTCTGTTGTGGTCTGTGTTCGCAACTTGCGTTGCAAAAAACATTCAGACCAACCGCAGGAAACAGAGAAAGCGGTCAAAATGGTGTAGACAGTGGTTGGTAAAGCGAAAGCAGTTTTCTCACGTAAATTTACTGCGAGATTTGCAGGGCGAACCTTAAGAAAGCCAAGCAGATCAAAATACCATAACGTTGGCTGGTATACTTGATCTACTCCTACACCAGATCTTCTAGGTTTCTGTACTTTGGATAACTCTTTTCGGTAAACAGTTCGCAAAGAATTTTTTATTTTTTTATTACTATTTCTCTCTTTGCCGAGGGGTCAACTACCCGCAGTTTTTCAATTAGAGCATTGTATGGTACTGTCATTTTGTCTCGGTCACTATATTCTTTACTTTTAATCTTCCAGAAACATGGGTGGTTTCTATATATTTCAATGAATTCACTAACAAACTCTCGAGAACACTGACGAGTATCAGCCATTTTAATGCCCTGTGCGCACAAATACAAACACTAGACTGAGCAAACAGCTGTTTCGCGCCAGATTTGCGGCGATCTCCTGTCCACACGCTCCAACTTGTCTGCGCAGATGTGGTTTGAACCCACAGATTTGAGAGGTTTCGCTCAAACCTCCAACTCCAACTTCCAGGTTTGCACACACCTGAAGTTGGTGCAAATCTTCTGTCCACACGCAACGATCTGTCTGCGCAGATGTGATGTGCGCAGACATTTGCGCAGACAGATCGTTGCGTGTGGACGGTCCTTTAAGGCCCTTTAAGGGCCACTATCAGTAATAGAACTATTCCACAGTACAAGAAAAATCAACAAAGGCAGTCATCTCGTCAGCAGCAGAACTGACATCAGCAGAACCTTCACCACCACCACCAACAATAAGAACAGGGGACACAGCAACAGTGGGACAGACAACAGCAAAGCCAACAACAGCAGTAGCACCAGAAACGACAGTACCAATGGAGAAGCCACCAGCTAAACCACACCCCATCGGAAGGAGCCAGAGGACAAGAAAGTACATCACTCCAAAGGAGGATTTTTATGGCTCAGCACCAAGAGGAGAAAAAAAACTGGGACAAACCGGCGCAAAGCATCAGTCACTGTCAACAAAATGCAAACAAAAGATACAGGCAAGGTAAGCTGTGCTCGTTTCTCAGTCTTTCATCAAAATATACAATCTGTCAGAAACAAAGAGCAACAACTAGAAGTGGAACTACAAACTTTAAACAGTTCAGTCACATGCATTACTGAACATTGGTGTAGAGGAACTCAAATAACATTAATAAATTTAAACTCATATATACTAGCATGTCATTATAGTAGAACCACCATTAGAGGTGGTGGATCATGTATATATGTTAAGCAAGGAGTTGTCTATAAAATTAGAAATGATATTAATTCTGTAAGTGAGGAAAAACACATAGAAATATCAGCCATAGAGATAAGCAAGACAGATGAGGCACAAAGGTTAACTATAATATGTATTTACCGCTCACCCAGTGGTGATATAGATACTTTCACTGCAAAACTAATCCAGATTCTAGACATGGCTTCGAATCCTAAAGGGAAGGCTCTCATTTGTGGAGACTTAAATATAAACACACAAAACCCAGATAGATTCTGTAACTCATTCTTGAATACATTGCGCTGTTATAAGTTATCACCATTAGTTAACAGAGCCACGAGGATAGCCAAAAACTCATCATCAACAATTGATCACATCATCACAGACATAGATAAAGAAAGTTGTGAAATTATTGTAGATAACCTTGGCCTTTCTGATCACTCCTGTCAAATCCTAAAATTAAACATAAATATAGACAATGCAACTAAAACATACACATACAGAAGGGTTTTCTCCAAACCAAACAGATCAGAATTTGCCAAGCAAATAAACGGTATAACTTGGGAAGAAGTGTATGCTGAAACTAGTGTAAATAAGAAATTTTCTAAATTCATGTCACTATTTAAACTCAGATTTGATGAAGCAGTCCCAAAGGTGCAAACTGCAGTACACTCACAAAAAAAAATACCTGGGTGACCAAAGGAATAAGGAAATCCTCTGCAACACTCAAACAACTGAACAGGTTAAAAAACTACCATAGTGATCCCGGTTTCCTAAACTACTACCACACATACAAAAGAATATACAGAAGAGTATTACGAGATGCAAAAAAAGGCCACAATGACAGAATTATAGAAAAGGCAGAAAATAAAATTAAAGCAGCCTGGACTGTTACCAAACAGGAAACAAACAGTAATAAATTAAAAACAGTAAACATTCAAATTAAACATAATGGTGCTATTATACATAACCCAAATACACTAGTAAATACTGTAAACGAGTACTTCAGCAGCGTTGCTACCAAGCTACAGCAAAAGTTTGGCAAAAAACAGCCTGAACAAAAATTGAACTATATGGCTAACTCAATGTTACTGTTACCGACTTCTACAGAAGAAGTAAGGATGGTTGTGAAGAATCTAAAGAATAAAACATCAGCAGGTTTAGATGAAGTGCCAGTGTGCTTACTGAAGGACTGCATTGACAGCATACAACATCCTTTGGCACACATCATAAATGAATCATTCACTGTAGGCTGCTTCCCAGAATACTTAAAATGTGCAAAAGTCCTGCCTCTATTTAAGAAAGGTGATCCAGAAAATATAGAAAACTATAGGCCCGTCTCATTACTCTCATCCTTTTCCAAGGTAATAGAACATATAATGAAAAAGAGACTAATGGATTTCCTAAACAAGTACAACCTACTGTGTAAAGAACAGTTTGGTTTCAGGCCAGGAAGAAGCACAGGTTCAGCAGTAGCTCACTTCACAAATTTTGTATTAGAAGCACTTGACGAAGGTGAACATGTAACAGGCATATTCCGTGACCTTAGCAAAGCATTTGACTCGGTAGACCACAAAATACTACTAAACAAAATGGAGGCACTAGGAATAAGGGGAACAGTAAATAATTGGTTTCAATCGTACTTGGAAAATAGAGTACAGTGTGTAGAGATCTCACAAACGAAATTCAGCAGATTGACAAAACACATTTCCAAACCAGAACATATTAACATAGGAGTCCCTCAGGGAAGTGTGTGAGGGCCAATACACTTCCTAATATATATCAATGATTTTCCCCAGAGTGTCAAATACGGGGAAGCAATACTATTTGCAGATGATAGCAGCATCCTTATCAGTGATGAGTCACCAGATAAATTGAGAGACAAAGCTGAAGAAACTCTCGATCATGTATGCAAGTGGGTAGTAAGCAACAAATTAACCCTCAATATTAAAAAAAACAAACAGTATTAATTTCCACATAAATAAAAAACATAATAGCATAGGCCTAAAAGTTAAAGATGAACTTATAGATTGTGTCACAAAATTCCTAGGAATGCATGTTGACTCACAGTTTAACTGGACTGACCATATTGCAGCACTAGAAAAGAAAATTGCTACTGCTTGCTGTGCACTCCGGATAATTATGTCAGTATGTAATAGATCATGTGCTAAGACTACATACTTTGCATATGTGCATTCAATAATTAGTTATGGCATGACCTTCTGGGGTACAAATGTGCAGAACATACAAGCAATTTTCAAGCTGCAAAAGAGGGCTGTACGAATAATAACAAAAAGCAGCAAGAGAGCTCACTGTGCTGATTTATTCAAAACCATGGGAATCTTGACAGTACCATGTGAATACATCTTTCAGACTGTGATATATATAAAGAAACACATCGACCAGTACACACAAAACAGATCTATACACCAACACTGGACTAGATCCTGCCACCATTTGCATCTCATACGACAAAACAAAACAAAAACCCAAAATAGTTTATTATTTAATGGAATAAATATGTATAATAGACTTCCAGAGGAGATCAAAGCTGAAACTGGAATACATGCCTTTAGGAAAGCTGCAAAAAGTTATTTAGCAGATAAATGTTACTATACTGTCAAAGAATACTGTAAATGACATGTGTCCACCTCAATTCATGCAAGAGTACCTTTGTAAATTTATATTTATCTGTAATTAAGATTGGTGTGTATTTGTTTTGTGTAATCCATGCAAGAATACATTTGTAAATTTATATTTATTTGTAACTAAGATTGGTGTGTATTTGTTTTGTGTACGATCGATTAAGTTGTACGATAGAAATATGTACTACCAGAAGTACTATTATGTATATACTCATTCCATGTATACAGTTGACGACATCCATACAACACAAGTTGTCTACGGATGAATAAATAAATAAATAAATAAATGTCCGCTACCTGCTCTTCAGATGGGATTTGATGAACTCTAATTCTTCCTTCATAAAGTTTTTCACAAATAAAGAAATGCCTGATGGCTATATGTTTGGTTCGGCGATGAAATTCTGGATTCTCTGCCAACTTCACTACTGCTGAATTGTCAATTCGGAGAGCTGGAATTTCAGATAGTTTTGTTTTTTCCCCGAATAGACGAGTTAACCAAATAATCTCCTCGACAGCTTCATTTGCGGCAACTAGTTCAGCTTCAGTTGTAGATGTTGCTACCATGGTTTTTGGCTGAGTTAGCCATGATATCGCTCCTCCTGCGTAGTTGATGACTACTCCAGATACTGATATGCCTGTTTTTAAGCAGTCTCCAAAATCTGCATCACTGTAGCAATCCAGAGTTCTGCTCTTTACTCTTGATTTGTATCAGATTCCATAGTCTGTCGTTCCTGATACACAACGAAAAACTCTTTTTACACTTAATATGTCTTCTGTGGTGGGGTTCTCGAGAGATCTTAACAGAACACTTACACTGAAGGCTAGGTCTGGTCTTGTGCCAAGCATCAGATACATTAGTGCTCCAACTGCTTCTCTATATGGAAAAGACTGTTCTACCACATCGTCTTTCCCTGGCTGTGAAACATCTGTAACTCTCAACATTGGGAGTCATCCTAACGAAAGTAAGGGCTCAAATGGAAAAATCCATTGAGAAAAGTGGCTTTGCAAAGGACAGATCATTATTACGCAAAGCTTGTGAACGAGTATCTCAAAAACGGAGAAACTGGTAGAATGTTCCTCTGCTGCTTCATGAACATCTATGGAAAGAGGTAGAAGGATAGAAGTACATTGAAATTACCACTAAGCACTAAATGGTTGAACGTTCACGACTTTTCACAAAACGTGAGGTTTGGAGGCTTGTCTGCTCTGTAGAGTTGGTAGATGGTGATCCGTGCTGAAAGAGCAAAATGCTGGTGCACACACAGGTGTTTTGGAGAACACAGTTCATTGTACATTGTTGAACATGGAGTTCCACAGTAGACCACCCCTGCGTTTTCATATGTTGACCCAACGAAGTAGTCAATTACGATTGCACTGGGCACAGAAGAATCGACAAGCGATTGATCATTGGAAGCGTGTCGACTCTTTGAGTGAATCACCAGTTTAATACACTAGGTCGATGGTCGTCTCCACAAACGCCGTCATCAAGATGAATGGCAGCTCGAAACATGCAGCGCGCCACAGAGGCAGGCTGATGGGAGCAATATTATGCTACAGGAAAGATTTTCCTGTGCTTGCGTAGGACCTGTGGCAATAATCGAAGACACACTGACAGCTGCGAACCACTTGCATCCCTTCAGGTTGATGTCTTCCCCGATGGCGTTGTCGTTTTGCAACAGTATAATTGTCCTTGTCTCGGAGCCAGAACCGTGTTACATTGGTTTGAGGAGCATTATAGCGAACTCACGTTGATGTCTCAGCGACCAAATTAGCCAGATGTAAATCCAATGGGACTTACCTGGGTGACCATCGGGCGCCATCACCGCACACGCAAATCAGCGTCCCGTTATTTACATGAATTACGTGGCCTGTGAGTAGCCATCTAATGTCACTTACCTTCAGAAACCAATCAACAAACTGTTGAATTCATGATCTGCCGAATCTGTGATGTATTTCGTTCCAAAGATGGAGAAACAAGCTATTAAGCAGGTGATCATAATGTTTTCACTATCAGCGTAAATATGATGTGTAAAGTAATTGTATTTGGTGGGGGTCGAATAGTCAATAATTCTGTCGTGTTGTTTGGTTAAATTTAGGAGTTAGATTTACTTTGAGCCTAAATCCGAAACTGCATTTCTGCTAAAAATGAGTTGAAGATTTGTGTATTTATATCTTACTGAAAATTGTACTGGAAGCTCCAGCGTTTGAGAAACTGCTTTGATTTGCTTTGTTTGCCGACAAATTGTCACCAGATTACGAAGTATTTAGAAGATTAACGAAGTGGCTTTTTCTAGTGACATTCACATTCCAGGATATGATTTTAACATATGTGTCTTTACATGTTGTTGATGGTGCTTCGATTTATTATGCTTCGAACGTTTTTATGATAGACATTATCCTGCTGAATACACTGGTCCTCTTGAAGCTGTGGGTCTAATACCAGATGTAGGTACAGAATTTTTGCAAAGTTGTCGCCTTTCTCCATTTTTGAATGTGTTTCATGCTATTCCACTCATTTTGAGAAAAACAACAAATCAACCAAGTAACAAAAAAAAAACAGGTCAACTAATACTGAGCTGACAAAACACTGCAATGTCTAGGCTGCATTTTTTAACCCATATGGCATTCAAATCAATGTGAAAAGATCAGCGGGCGAAATAATTGCCTTTTTTGGAATATCATGTGGCACCACTGGAATTTGAGGAAGGCCTTTCTGCACTGTATCACACAAAACGTATGTGTACTGGTATAGTACAAAAGTTAAGTGATCTGTAATCTCTGCTCAGTCTATAAGAACTGTCATTTTTATGTACTAAGTGGATCGGTGATGCCCAGTTACTAGCAAAAGGCTGAACCATATCTGAGTGCAAAGGTCCGTTTACGATTTCTTTAGCTGCCCAATGTCTATCTGGGGCAAGTCTCGTTGCACTGGGGTGGATTGAGAGACCTTGTAATATATGAATGTAACGCTTTCTCCCTTGAACAATACCTCGAAATGCATTTTGTCCGCATTTTGAATTGACCGTGTGTTTTCCTGTTGCCAACATAATCAGGTAAAAAATTGGTGGTTTGCACTCCACTAACCTGCGCATTTCATATCTTCCGACCTAGTGTGTCGATATGCTGCTGCACCTGAGTTTGAGGCTGCTGCTCCTGATGCTGCTAAGCTGCTAGTCTCTTGTGCATGCTGTCCAACTGTTCTTAAGGATTCCTATTGCTTCCAGTAACTCTGAATTTTTTTGACATAGTAATGCTTTCTTCCGTACCACCTCCTGTAATATGGTTTGAGTCCTGTCTGTCTCCTCTTCAGGGTCGGCTATAATTTTCGTCAATTTTTTCTTTTATGTGCCCATACTGTTGGGCCTAAATTGTCCATGTGCCTCTGCACTGAGTGTCGAGTAATATAACAACTAATCATATCATCAGCTAAGTATAGCGAAAGTTTGTTGGATGTAGAAAATGCGCCCCCATAATTGGAACAGATACACCTGCTATCACAAGATTCCAGTTGAAAGTGTGCCACAGTAAAAAATGTGTCAAGTGACATGTTCCACAACGATGCATTGTTGTGTAGTTAATGGCATGTTCCAAAGTTCTTTTTTTTTTCTGCCTGAGTGGGAATGTTCCTATGGTACAGTGCTTACTGTGGAACGAGTAGTAGTACATTGTTGCTGATATGTGAAATTGCAAGGGTAAACACATTCATGCATGGTTGCTCCAAATTCCTCATGAAATCATAATATGTCCTTCGGTGAGGAGCTACCGTTATGCGAAGTGTTCATATGCTCTCCACTTGAGGCCAAGAACCTTGAGTCAATGGTCGTCCGATGCGAGGGGTCGCCTACTTTCGCTAAAGCTCAGTTAATCGACGTTCCACGACACCTCTGTGGAGTCCAATATCCCTCACATCGCACGCTACCAGCTTAATGTGGGAGCGTAAGCCTTTGTACTTCTCCAGAACCACTGCTCTCCTGCCATGGCTACATGGCTCCCTGTGTAGCATTAGTAATATTTCTTACATGAGAAACTGCTTCCTTATGTAACTGCAGTACTGCATGGAGTCTATCAGCCAAGTGTAATTTGATATCTATACTCTCCAGTGATGGTGGAAGCTTGAGCATCTATATTCTGCATAAGCTAGTATCTGAAAACATATTAGGTCCCACTGTGTGCCTCACATGTTGACATAGTTGCAATGTGTTCTGCTTCTGATGTTCTCTTCATACAAGGCTTTCAACATTTGTTGTTCAGGCATCTGCTTTTTTATCACATCAAACATGTTTGATGTAGGTGGAATGCCAATAATGTCTCTAGTGATATGAGAATATTCGGCTAAATTGTTCAACACTACTACAAATTCATGTGTATCGTCCATCACTCCATAGCTTTGTAAAATGATTTCAGTTATTTGGAACATTGTATGTTGGTTGCTGGGCTGGAGTGGTGGTAACTTTGAAATGGTTCGCACTCGCCACTGTTCAGCACTACCCACTCACTGGAGAGGAATTGCATTGCCAGATTCGCCTAACGAAAGGTCCTGGCACACTTGTAGCACGGTTAAACACTCAGTGAACAATTCACACGATTGTGCAGTTAATAATGGCATGGTTGAGTCCTTGGAACACACATGACTCCGCTCCAGCGGTCACAGATAATAACACTGAGTGAGCGGAAACGTTGGGTTATGAACCGACGTGGTTGAATATGGTGAGGTTGTCTCTTGCAATAACACTGGCTGATTATTAAACTGTCCCACCTGTGTGTATCAATAATCCTATTCCTTATGTCCTGCGGCCTGTTCTCAATCAACAACTTCTCACGTCTTCTCTGAACCTCCTCAGTATATGCACAAGTCTTACAATAAGCTATTTCCTTCTGCCCTCCTTCCCTGATCCTTTTTTCCTCCACTGAAGTTACATAATCTAGCCCTATAGCCTATATTTTGTTAAGTGTATTCCTAGTGCCTCCTAGTTTCTCTGCACTGCTCTCTTGGAAATGAGCTATTCTAGCTGATAAAATTCTCAATGTTTGCCTCCACAGCACTTTGTGGAATACTAACTTGTGTATGTGACATAACTGAAAATATTTCTTATGCATGAACGTCTTACAGCCAAACTGCAACTTATATTCCAAAATTGTCTGCTATTTTCTGTTGACCTGAAAAAGTGACACAAACAAATGGAGCTTCCCTATGACTTAATGTTCTTACAGATGTATCACTTGTTTAAGATTTTTCTCCTACATGGAGTGTGTTTGCTGAAAATTTCAAGTCTCATTCTTTATACCAAATGAGATGGTTCATTGTAACTGATGTGATGTAATAATTGTGATTCCACATTTACACATTTATATTTATAATTTTCGCTTTGTCTTCTGTCTGTGAGACTCATTAAACTGTGAATTTCCAAAGAATTATCAGAGTTCCATAATTAATCACTCTGTCTGTCGAAGGCCCATGAGGTTATGTCAGCCTTATATGTCA
Source organism: Schistocerca piceifrons (assembly GCF_021461385.2). Classification (NCBI taxonomy): domain Eukaryota; kingdom Metazoa; phylum Arthropoda; class Insecta; order Orthoptera; family Acrididae; genus Schistocerca; species Schistocerca piceifrons. Next base: position 232,709,602 of record NC_060149.1, on the reverse strand, counting down.
GTATATCGCAGATTGCTCGTGACTCCTTGTTCTGCCTTCAGTATAAACTGTTGATTTGATGTACAAAAAAAAATGGTTCAAATGGCTCTGAGCACTATGGGACTTAACATCTGAGGTCATCAGTCCCCTAGAACTTAGAACTACTTAAACCTAACTAACCTAAGGACATCACACACATCCATGCTCGAGGCAGGATTCGAACCTGCGACCGTAGCAGTCGCGCGGTTCCGGACTGAGCGCCTAGAACCGCTTGATGTACATTAAAACTGAACAAAACTTTTAGTTCATCTAATGTTGTATAACTTTGTTGACTTACAACTGTCACATATCACTAAGAGATTTAAGGATCAAAAATGTTTCTTGTTATCAAGTCAGTCAATACATAATCTGACATCTACGAATAACAGATAAGGTTTCTCATTTAAAAACCTTCAATTTTAACATCTATTTAGGAAAACGTTATTTATTTAATATAATGCAAATATTTACGCACTAGGGAATTGGAATCTAGCATGAATCTGAACTTCAATAGTATTTTAACATAAAGCTCTAAATACCTTTGCTACAATGGCAGAAGCAAATAAATTCTTAATGACTTTAATATTTTAGTGAATTTATTAAGGAAAGGAAAGCTTTTCACTAGTGGTGAAAAGTTCAGGCTCCAGAGTTTGAAAGTAACTGAAATTTAAATGCACAGGTATACTCTCATGAGTTAATTTGAGTATTTTATGGAATAGAATCAGCAAAAACATTCATATCTGGATTTCGAATTCTCAGCACTTATTAATCTGAATGTAGCTAAATTACGAAGTACTGAGCTCTGGAGCCTGCCGAGACATATGTAGACGACAACTATGATCCAATATACACTGAATTATCTACACATTATGACCACTGCCAGATACAAGACTGAATGTCACCTGGTGACATTGTGGGCAAGTGAGGCGGAAAAGAAACGAATGGAAATCATTTTATCAAATAAACGGACTGTAAATGGGGAAACCCACTAGCACAAATGACAATGATATAGGGCAGTATGGCTCAGCGCCTAGGATAAGTGTCTTGCATGCTACTGCCATGATCATCTATGGAAGCTGGTCCAAGGACAGGGAAACCACGAGAAAGCGACAAGTTAATGTATATCTACATCTATGTATATATACATACGCCACAAGCCACCATATAGAGCATGTCGGAAGTTACCTTGTACCATTAATAATCATTTCCTTCCCTGTTCCACTCGCAAAGAGAGCGAGGGGAAAGCGACTGTCTATATTCTTCTACATGATAACTAACTTCTTTTATCTTGTCTCTGTGGTCCGTATGCGAAATTTACGATGGCTGTAGTACAACTATTCTGCAGTCAACTTCAAATGCTGGTTCTGTAAATTTTCTCCATAGAGTTTCGCGAATCCCTTCAGAGATTCCCATTTGAGTTCACAAATATCTGTAATACTCCTGTGATAATCGAATCTCCTGGTAACAATTTTAGTACCGCACTTTAAAACTGCCTCGATGCAAGGGCGTACCCAAGATCTAAACTAGGGGGAGGAGGGGGGGGGGGCAGGTCATACTAGTCTCAGGAAACAAGGACTCGAGACAACATACAGCACTTGTTATTAAATAAAACAGTAAACCAGTGAAAAACTGCTTTTAATAAACATTTTAAATACAAGAATGCACTTGTACAATCTGAGAAAACATGCATCATTTCTTATGAAATAAAACAGTAAACTAGTAAAAAACTGCGAATGACTTCAAGGGGGGGGGGCAGCTGCCCCCCCCCCTCCCCCTCGCTGAGTACGCCCATGCCTGGATGTCTTCCTTTAATCTGACCTGACAGGGATTCTAAGCAATCGAGCAGAACTGAAGAATGTGTCACACCAGTGTTCCATATGCGATCTCCCCTTACAGATGAACCATACTTTCCTAAAATTCTCCCAACAAACCTAAGTCGATCATTCACATTCCCTACGACAGTCCTTACAGTCTTGTTTCATTTCATCTCAATTTGCAACTTTATGCCTAGATACTGAATGAACGTGACAGTGTCAAGCAGCACACTACTAATGCTGTACTCTTAACATTATGGGATTGTTTTTACAAATTATTACATTTTTCTACATTTAGAACAAGCTGCCGTCCATCACACAATTAGAAATGTTATCTAAGTTATCTCTTATCCTCCTATGGTCACTCAACGGCGACAGCTTCCCCTCCACCATGCCACCATCAGTAGACAGCCACTGATTGCTGCTCACCCTGTCAGTCAGATCATTTATGTATATAGGCAATAAGAGCAGTTCTATAACATATCCCCACGACACTCCTAGCTATTCCATTGTCTCTGATGAATACTCGCCATTAAGGACAACGCATTGGATTCTATTACTTAAGAAGTCTATGAGCCACTCAGTATTTGAACCTATTCCATATGCTCCTACCTTCATAACAGGCTGCTATGGGGCACTGTGTCGTATGCTTTCTGGAAAATGCTTTCTGTCCACACTTTATCACAGAATTTGGAGATTGAAGGCTTGCTCAGTCTGGAAAGTAGGGTAGGCGGAAATCTGTAGCAGATCTGACAATACAGTCCAATGCTAGTCCAATCACAAACCTTTCAAATCACTTTGATCAGCACACACAGTCGAACATGAGGTTCCATAGCAGAGGACCCCTATGTGTTCCCATATTGAGTGGACGACATCATCAATGACGAATGCAGAAAGCTCAGGATCGTTGAGGTTATACCATGTATGTATTGAAACATATTGCCTGACTGGATGAGTCACGTTTATTGTTACACCAGATCCATGGTCATGTCAGGATACACAGTCATCCAGTGAAATGGCTGCTTGAAACATGCAACGTACCACGGACACAGGGCAGTGGGTGCAGTGTTGTACTATGATGGACAGTCACCTGGACTCCTGTAGGATACGTGGTAGTAATCTAAGGTAGAAGAGAGCTGAGCACTACATGAGAATTCTTGTGGACCACTTGTGTCCTTCAAGCACGGTGTCTTCCCTGACAGTGAATGCATCTTCCAGTTGGATAACTGTTCATGTGACATGGCCATAATCGTGCTACAGTAATTTGAGGAGCGTGATAGTGAACTGATGTTGATGTCTTGGCCACCAAAATCGTCTGAACTGAATCCAATGCAACACATATGGCACATCCAGGCAATAATTTTGTGCCAACAAACCATCGACGCGCAATTTATTCTAACTGTCTGACCTGTGCCTAGAAATCTGGTACCACACACATCTACAAACCTATCAAGCACTTTTCGAATTCATACCACGCAGAATCGCAAATTTATTACGTTTCAAAGATGTACCAACACATAATTAAACAGGTAGTCATAATTTTTTCGCTCATCAGTGAATGTGGTGTAATAGAAACTTCGAGAGATTGCAGAGGATGGCTTGAGAGTGGGAATTCTCTTCCAGAACCGTCATCAGACGACAGTAAAGACCAGAGAAGGGACGTGGGCCAACACCTACTTCTAGACCACCCTTTCGCTAGTAACTGTGAGTTTGTATGCTATTAAGTTTTTTAGAGAGATGCTTGTACGCTTTCGTTGCCATCTAACATCTTCAGTGCTGGTAGGCTCACAGTGAGGAGCTTTGCTTGCAGTCCACCAGTGAACAAATTACCAAAGTGACTAATTTTGTTTGCCATGCTTTTAGATGTTCAACGTCAACATTTTGTTGAAACAATCTCTTTCTTCCATAATATCTGCCTCATTAATCACTTTTTATCCCTGAATACAATAGATTCGAAGCACTTTGTCCAGGTTAGAGCTAGCTGGTGTTGTGGTACTGTAATTTGGTTTCCTGTTGCTTAGCAGAAAATCTAGTATTTTATTTTTATTCTGTTTCGTTATTTATTCATTCATCTTTAGACCATTCAGTACAACATTGTCGGAAATGTCAGATACAGTACAGAAATAATATCACAGTGTAACAAAAATGTATGGCACAAACTGCAGGATAAATTGCTCACACAAAGACGAACACATTATGTTATATGAACACGAGTCTTAAAACTCTTTGTTTCCATGGTTAAACTCATTTTCTTCAACTCATTAATTATGAGAAACACTCAAGAACAGAGCGATAGAATCGTGAAGAACACGCACTCTTTATGACCTCTGGTTACGTGTGCACTGCCAGTGTGTTGTTTTACATGTCCCTGTTGCCATGAGACATACGTCATAGCTTGTTTACAGGTAACATCAACTGTTCCAGCGATGAGTGCGACCATTGCTGCCACACGAATTACTACGTAGAATTAATCACTGACTTGGCTCGTGAAATGGCCGTGTACACATATGCAGAGATGTCAGATGCCCATTTGATGTATAGATCGAATGATGGGAATGGTGGTGGCGTTCGACGTTTGAACCAGGAGAGGTTTCTGCTGTGAAGGTGACCAGACAGGAAAGTGTTTGAAGCCACTGATTGTCGACTTAGGGTACTTGGTTCTAAATGCCTGATACTCGCAACCGGTGGAGGCCTAGACGGACGAGGACACTGCATCAGGAGGTGGGAATTCGTGATGAAGTTGACGACAACCCTAGTATCAGTACAAGACATGTAGCTGCAACACTGAATGTTGATCACATGACTGGCAGGTGTTACATGAGCACCAGCTATATATTTTACCAGATATGTGAAAAGACATGCCTCTAGCTGTATGACAAAACATGTACTTCATGCATGATGGAGCACCCCGTCTTTTAGTATTAATGTCTGTTGGCTTCTAAATAACACATTCGGTGACAGATGGATGGGTAGAGATGGACCAACTGCATGGCCTTACACGCTCTCTCGACCTAAGCCCACTGGAATTTACTTGTTGTGGCATTTGAAAGCTCTTGTGTATGGAACCCCTGAATGAGATGCTCAGATTCTCTGTGCCAGTATTATGGAAGGCTGCTGAACCATGTACATACTCCAGGGATACATCAACACATGCGACATTCACTATGTGACACATTGATGCATATGTCAATGCACACGGTAGGTATACACCTTCGAGAAAGAGTTGCATGGGTATGCTGGTGCATTCTGTTTATATGGGTTTTCACATAATTTATGAGTTGGAGAAAATGAGTTGGAACACAAAAGCAAAGTGTTTCGATACTCATATAACATAATTTCTTCATCTACATGTGAGGAATGTGTCCTGCTATTTGTGCTGTACATTTTTGTTACACCCTGTACATATATATATAGAAAATAAACAAAGTAGGAGAGGATATGGGGAGCATTTGGCACTAAGTGAGACATGGCCTAATCAAAGCACTACTCCACCATTCACCTTAGCAACTGAACAAAACTGTGGGAAACCCAAACCTGTGTGACCTGAGAGGGAATGAACTCCACTCTTCCCAAATGCGAGACCACTTTATGAAGACTGTCAAAGTCACCTCGCTCAGTACATGGTTGGAAGGAAAATGACAAATACAGAGTCTACATTGCAACTGCAACATACACAAGAAGTAAATCAATGACATAACTAGGACATGAAATTTTGATATAAAACACCGCCAAAAAATAAAATAAAATGAAATAATAACATTATATAACACTGCAGAATAGTAAAACATACGAAAAATCGCTGACATTATATCTGTCACAATCAATGTAGCACCAAATACCTGCTCTGAGGAGGGTATTACACAGCATCTGAAACGCAGGAAACATAAAACAAATAGCACAAACATTCTTTTGCAAAGTCATCTACACCTGCATGTACATAGATACTCCGCAAGCCACCATTTGGTTCGTGGTGGAGGGCGCACTGTAGCACTACATGCACTAACACAATTTACACTCCTGGAAATGGAAAAAAGAACACATTGACACCGGTGTGTCAGACCCACCATACTTGCTCCGGACACTGCGAGAGGGCTGTACAAGCAATGATCACACGCACGGCACAGCGGACACACCAGGAACCGTGGTGTTGGCCGTCGAATGGCGCTAGCTGCGCAGCATTTGTGCACCGCCGCCGTCAGTGTCAGCCAGTTTGCCGTGGCATACGGAGCTCCATCGCAGTCTTTAACACTGGTAGCATGCCGCGACAGCGTGGACGTGAACCGTATGTGCAGTTGACGGACTTTGAGCGAGGGCGTATAGTGGGCAATGCGGGAGGCTGGGTGGACGTACCGCCGAATTGCTCAACACGTGGGGCGTGAGGTTTCCACAGTACATCGATGTTGTCGCCAGTGGTCGGCGGAAGGTGCACGTGCCCGTCGACCTGGGACCGGACCGCAGCGAACCACAGATGCACGCCAAGACCGTAGGATCCTACGCAGTGCCGTAGGGGACCGCACCGCCACTTCCCAGCACATTAGGGACACTGTTGCTCCTGGGGTATCGGCGAGGACCATTCGCAACCGTCTCCATGAAGCTGGGCTACGGTCCCGCACACCGTTAGGCCGTCTTCCGCTCACGCCCCAACATCGTGCAGCCCGCCTCCAGTGGTGTCGCGACAGGCGTGAATGGAGGGACGAATGGAGACGTGTCGTCTTCAGCGATGAGAGTCGCTTCTGCCTTGGTGCCAATGATGGTGGTATGCGTGTTTGGCGCCGTGCAGGTGAGCGCCACAATCAGGACTGCATACGACCGAGGCACACAGGGCCAACACCCGGCATCATGGTGTGGGGAGCGATCTCCTACACTGGCCGTACACCACTGGTGATCGTCGAGGGGACACTGAATAGTGCACGGTACATCCAAACCGTCATTGGACCCATCGTTCTACCATTCCTAGACCGGCAAGGGAACTTGCTGTTCCAACCGGACAATGCACGTCCGCATGTATCCCGTGCCACCCAACGTGCTCTAGAAGGTGTAAGTCAACTACCCTGGCCAGCAAGATCTCCGGATCTGTCCCCCATTGAGCATGTTTGGGACTGGATGAAGCGTCGTCTCACGCGGTCTGCACGTCCAGCACGAACGCTGGTCCAACTGAGGCGCCAGGTGGAAATGGCATGGCAAGCCGTTCCACAGGACTACATCCAGCATCTCTACGATCGTCTCCATGGGAGAATAGCAGCCTGCATTGCTGCGAAAGGTGGATATACACTGTACTAGTGCCGACATTGTGCATGCTCTGTTGCCTGTGTCTATGTGCCTGTGGTTCTGTCAGTGTGATCATGTGATCTATCTGACCCCAGGAATGTGTCAATAAAGTTTCCCCTTCCTGGGACAATGAATTCACGGTGTTCTTATTTCAATTTCCAGGAGTGTAGATGGAACATCAGTGAAGAATATCAGAAGAACGCAACAGTAAATGAAGGGCTAGTGTTTCTATTATGACTAAGGTAATCACGATTTGTTTGCTGTTCATGAAGTCTAGCTCTTCTCATCAACATTTGTGTATGAACATGCAGGTGCAGTAAGCAAACAGAACTCTTTAAATATGGGCTTCCAGTGAGACCTAGTAGAGCTGAGTGACAAGATTCGAATAGCCCTTTCCTGTAAATAAATTTCACTGAATTGGTTATCTACAAGTGACTGGAAGCAGCCAAAATAAACCATTATAGACCCACATCAGGAGTAAACTTTAGAAATAATTCTCAAAGTAAAACATGCAGAACTAGGTCTCTGCAAGAGTTTAGTTATATGGTCTTTGTAATTTAACTCTTGCTCAACATACATCCCTAAAAGTTTTGTGCATCCTTCTCGTTTCCACCCAGTACTAGTTGGAGATCTTGGTTTTGATTCATCTTTCCAAACTGAATGTAATTTGTTTCTTTCTCAATAAGGGTCGGCATGTTAACACTGAATACAAGAACTTGAGGACTTGATCAGTTATTGTGGAGAGAGATTCCTAAAATCGTTTGCTAATTCTCAAGCGTCAGTTGCAAACAATATGATCTTGGCTGCAGCTTCTGAGATGAGTATGTCATGTAAGTAAATAAAGAACAAAAGGGTACCTAACATACTATACTGTGGTACACCTATTACGATTTTGTTTGTATAAGGTACTAATCTGATTTTATGATTAGAATGAGTTGATGTGAGTTCCATAACCCGAGATCTATTTTGCAAATATGACTGAAACCACTTGTTTTCTATCCCCTTTATCCCCATTGTTTCCAGCTCATCTCAAAGAATTTCATGACTAGCGGTATCGAAAGATTTAGAAAGATCTAAATTAACTCCTACAACAATATTGTTGTTTCCAGATTTCTATCTGGTTCGTCTATGTAAACACTTACCACTCTTTCGCCGGCCAGGGTGGCCGAGCGGTTGTAGGCGCTACAGCCTGGAACCGCGAGACCGCTAGGGTAGCAGGTTAGAATCCTGCCTCGGGCATGGATGTGTATGATGTCCTTAGGTTAGTTAGGTTTAAGTAGTTCTAAGTCCTAGTGGACTGATGACCTCAGAAGATAAGTCACATAGTGCTCGGAGCCATTTACCACTCTTTCTGTGCTGCTACCCGTTCGAAAGACATGGTGGCAATTATTCAGAAGACTGTGGCCGTTTCAGTTACTTTAGAGAACGTTGAGAGGAGTGAAATGGGTCGACAGCTTCTAATCTTATGCCTACTACCACTCATGAATAAAGGTATCACTTTCGATATTTTTAATCTGTTGACAAACATTTGCTCACTGAGTGATACATTAACAGTTGAGAGCAAAGGGTTCTGCAGTTTGTGAAGGAGTACCAATTATGACTCTCGTTCATCATCCACACCCCACTAACCTTTTGCAGTGCAGGCTTTTAATCACTTTTACTCCTTCTTACTTCACTACCTGGAACTAACCCCACTCTGTATGCAGATGTACGATGCCTAAGTCTGTCTTGATTTGCGAAATCTAAGCTAAGTGTGTGGGAAACATTTATGAAGTAATCATTTATGTAATCTGGCTGTTCTCTTTTCCCAATTTTGATATCATCAACGTCTTTAAGTGTTATTTCCTTTCCTTCATGTATCTTACTTGTTCCATTCGGTACAATATCTAAGACAGATATTGATTTATTGACCAAAATTCTTATTATGCTCTTGTTTCTAAGTTGTTTCGGCTGTTTTGTTACCTGTGATATATTTCTTATAAGTTTTTATCTGTTCTATAAAGTGAAGACCTGTGGATCTTTTCATTTGTTAACTGAACATTTCTGAAGTCCTACAGAAAATCTTAATGCCTGATGTAATCCAGAAACTAGATTTAATGATCCAGCATGAATGGACTCTACTCAATTGCTTTGAAAACACATTTCAAAATTGGACACGAATGTTGAAGAAAAAGCAATGTTAGTACCTAAGAATATAAGCATAACTAAACAAGATTCACTACTTAGATTAACGACAGAACTAATACAATTTCCTGCAGGAAAGTCATTTCTATTTCTCTCATGAAATACTGCTGGAACTGTAAGGAAGAGGTCATTATGATCAAGTAGCCATAAGTCAGTATTAATAATTTCTATCTCTGTGGTGTCGACATTTGAAAATGTGTTGTCTGTAAGACATATCTAGTTCCATTTGTTATTCTTGTGGGGCTGTTTGTAAGAGGAAAGATCTTGACACTCTGCAATACATTAAGAAACAGCTCTCTTAATCCAGAATCATTCATGAGGTTTATATTAAACTCTCAACAGACAATTATGGTGATTTCTTCAATAAATATAATGTCCAGCAGAGACTCCAGTTTCTTAATGTAGGAGTCTATCTATCTATTAGGTTCTCCATATACCGCAATAATTATTATGTTAATTAGTTTCCGATGCAACTGAACGGCAGCAGTTTCAAAATGTTTTCCAATACTCAGTGCTTCTGCCTCACACCAAATTTTCCTTTCCACGTTAGATTTAAGAAAAATACAAACTCCACCACTTTTGGTGTCCTTCTTAAAAATCTGAAAAGCCAAATTACATTGATTAATGTTCATGATACCTGATTCAGAATCCCTGTATCGGTGCTCCATGATACACATATGGTAAACTGTAACTTTAGATTCAAAAGGGTTATTTCTCAGACTCTGGATATTATAGCTTAAAATATGGAAACCTCTATGACAGAGAGTGGTACAGCTGTACTCACACTTTGCTGTCTAATAACTGATGTTGTTTTGAGGTGAGGTGGCAAAAGCCCTTAAGCACAATGGGTTTTCTGCACCCTGTTTGGGTTTCTTTTGTCTGTATTGTAATGCTCTCTGCAGCAGCTACTGGTGAGAGTGGATCGACTGCTACCATTGAAAGGTATCCTTCTACTGTCGCTGGTGTCTGATCTCTAGTTGCCAGAGCAGCTGGCAGTGAAAGGTCTCCCACTACTGGTGAATTGTCCTCTGCTGCCAATGAAGTGTACTCTGGTACTGATGCAGGGTCCTCTGCTGCTGATGAAGGTTCCTCTGCTACTGACGCAGGGTCCTCCATTGCTATCTGCAGGATCTTCTGCTGCCATTGTAAGGTCTACTGCTGGAGATGTCCCGGTCTCCTCTGTGTGTGACCTGGCCTCTGCTGTGTATGATCTGACCTCTGCTGCAGGTGATCTGACACCATCTGTGTGTGACATGACAGCTGCTGCAACAAGACATGATTTCAAAACCCTTAGAATTTCTACTGCCATAGCTTCTTTCCCATTTCTATTCCGGTGGCGACATGTTAACCCAAATGGTAAAAGTGCTGTACATTTCGTACTTAAATATTTAGTTCATTCTTTAATAGATTTTTTGAAGGTTCAATATGTATTTACACACTGATTCACATTATCAATGTGGGAGAAAGATAGATTTGCCTAATAACTCAGTTTATATTTCCTTGCAGCTTGTTAAAGATTTATTTTCCTCAATTTAAATGTATCACTGTAACATTTGATTTCCTGAACCTTATCCATTCATTTTTTTGTCTGTAATCTCCTCCCTGTTTTTCAACATTCCTGCCGCTCATCTTCTCCCCAATGCGTAAATAGTAAAGAAATCAGACCATTACAGAACTTGATTGAGTAATTCAGAGATATCGGAATAATGAATTTGACCAATAATGAAGTGCTCATAAAGAGGACGCATGTAATAATATATATACATTTTTTTAAAAATCTAGTGCAAACTTTCCTAATTTCGATAAGATAATTATGTATTTCGTCTTGTAAAGCGGTCTGAAATTCTCCTCAAATCTAGGCATTATTCGACTACCTTGGGTTTTTGTTCTTTGCTCATTTCCATGCAGTTTGTCTCTCCGTTTTCTGATCTTTACTTCGTTCTGTCGTCATAAGCCAACACGGCAAAGATCGTGTAGAAGGCAGGCGACATTAATGGTAGAGCGAGCGGCTTTGATAGGTTTTCGTATCGTCGAAATAACGCAGAATTAGTTGAAGTTAAACAAGGGAGTCGTCGCAGTTGAAGAATTACGTAGGTAAGAAAAGGTTGGGTTTAAAAAATTTTTTGACTACTGTTTGTATACTATCCTATTAAGAATCAGATTTTGTGGAAGATTGTTTACTTTCATAAAATGTTAAATGAGAGTAAAAAAACAGTACTTTAATTTAATAAAACGTTTTGCACGACCGCATGTACATTATATTTCGAGAGAGAGAGAGAGAGAGAGAGAGAGTGTGTGTGTGTGTGTGTGTGTGTGTGTGTGTGCATTTTGGAATGGCCACCATTACTCAAGGTTATTTTACATTGCTACTGTTTTTTCATGTGACTAAATAATTATATGGTTGAGGTTCTGAGTGCTAACAGTTTGCTTCGAAATAGCTCCCTTGTTCACTGAAAAATTCCTATTAGCAAATCTTCAAGGTTTTGTGTTATAGTAGTTGTTAGCTTCGGGAATGACGTTGCCGTGAATGTCGGTGGTTTTGCTACATTTGGATGACGCGTAACTAAATGTAAATACGTAGTATGGCTGCATGTAATACAACTGTTTGTGGTGCGGTATCAGTTTAGTAAGCTGTAGCGTTGAAAGCCGGTCTCCTGTATGCGCAATCTTCGTGTTTCATAAAACTATGGAGAAAGTTCGAGTATTAGCACTGTTAAAATGTGTATATCATCGTATCCAATATAAATGAGATGATCAGAATGTTAAGTGTTCGTCGTACCCATGAAATTCTGTTTGGCCGTGGGTTAACTCATTAATACTTTATGCTTCTTATATGGTAGACATGAATTATCATTCCTGTGTTGTCTTTCATACTCACGAAAATGGCGTTGGTCGTGAGTTCTGTAATAACACGAAGAAAAAAAATATATTTTATTCCGTTTCCCCTTTTAACCGGCGCAATTGACGCTTAATTACCATACTGCCCAGCTTATATATAAACTTGGACTTCCCTTGTAAAGACGATGAAGATGACATCCTGTCGTAGCAGTAACAGTAATAAATGAAAAATCACAATTTGTACTTTTATTTATTCGTCCATTCTTTGATCGTTGTTTAGAGCGATATTACATACGTCAGTATACATTTACAATTTCAGATGCTGTGAAAACTGGCAGAATTTACTTACGGAATGTCAATCACCAACTTTCTGTTCCAAATGTGAAGATATTTTGTTGATGTCTACCTGCATAGGGAGAAACATACTCCATAGTAAAATAAGGGAAATCAGAGCTCATGCAGAAAGATATAGTTAAATTTTTCCACTTGCTATTCGAGATTGGAGAACTAGTTTGGAGGTGGTTTGATGAATCCTCTGCTGGGCACTTACATGTGATTTGTAGTGTTTGAGAGAGAGAGAGAGAGAGAGAGAGAGAGAGAGAGAGAGAGAGAGAGGGGGGGGGGGAGAGAGAGAGAGGGGGGGGGGGAGAGAGAGAGAGATAGAGATAGGTAGATACTTCCTTCTTGTACTGTTATTTATTTAGCTTAACCAGAGTGCTGGGCACTTGCATGTGATTTGTAGCGTGCCCATGTAGAGGTAGATGTATTGAGAAGTTCATCCTTGACAGCTTGTGTATCAACACATCAGTGAAATATACCAATCTTTATTTTGGATTCACTAAAATATAATTTCTGCTACAGTTACAAAAAAATTATATCCTGTCTTCTCCATGCTTTGGGGAAAGAAAATAATGCTAAAATCCAGTTTTTGTTAAGAACAGAGTTTATAACTTCGTGGTATTTTTGAAGTGCTGCATTAATTAATATTGTGTGTTCGAGACTGAGATGATTGATGTCCATGCGAACCATTCCCTCTGTAGTGGTGTTCCTTGGCGTAGCCCTGTCCCACAAATATTAAGACAAAAATAATTTTGTGTAAATCTGTCCCCTAAACATATCATATCCCACAGTGACTAACAGTTGCTTTATGTTGCGTGTTGTGATAATTTTCCCTTCATGCAGGCTGAGCAAGTGACTGAAGTTGATGAGAACAAGTTAGAATTATGCAGGCCAGTCTTCAGGCTTTCCACAGGAATCTGTTTATCATTATAAAGTAACTTATAAAAAAAATTGTACAAATGAAGTATCGTATCAGAAGAAAAATGCCCCCAAGAAAAGTGTACTGTAAAATTACGAGAGAATTGTTGGGGAGTACTTTCCTTAAAGAGGTGAGAGCTAGTTAGTTTAATTTTCATGGGCCATTTGCACAATAATTAGTAATGATGTGGACTGAGTATTTTATATTCACATCACAAAATATTTTGTACACAGACTGATCATTGACAACATTCTTGTTTTTTCCTTTTAAAAATAAAAAAGATGACCTACAGATATGAGTAACCACCACCTTTTATACATTATAATAGAGATTTTTCCATGGCATGGGAGGAATTATCAAAGAGAAACTTTTTCTATTTATTTTCAAGCACCACATATTTTCCTTACAGCCTGTTTTTCGGCAATTAAGGTATTCTTTCTTAAAGATGGCAATATTATGAAAAGGATAGATTGCTACCCACAATAGAGAGGAGATGCTGAGCCACAGACAGGCGCAATCAGACCTGTTAGACACACACACACACACACACACACACACACACACACACACACACACACACACACACACACACATATTCACAACTTGCAGGCGCATAACTACTCTCTCTGGCCCCTGAGGAAAGTGGGATAGCTTGTGAGAAGTTCAAAAAGGAAGGGTATGGAAATCTAGTATACTTGCCACATACCAGGTACAATTACTACGGTAAAGACAGTTCCATTTCACTGTTACTCAATATGACATATTTACAAAATTGTTCAGTTCAGTGCTTTGTTTTATGATATATAAACTGCTCTTCAGACCCAGATACATTTCCGTCATCAACCACACATCATCTTAAAAAGTAGAGAGGAGTGGAGATTTTAGTAGTCATTTTAATAGTTCTTCGGTTTGTACATATTTGGAACACTTTTCTGATTAACAAAAAACTGGTTTTGTTTCCTATTTCAAATTAAATATCATGCAATTCACTATAAGAAGGAAGAGCAGGTAATCAATTTTTTCATTTGATGGAATTCCCTTAGTGGTTTCTCCCATGCAAGTTGTTGTCTGTCTGCAAATTAGTTTTTTATTCATCCAGGGATCATCTCACAACGATACAGGATTTGTCGAGGTAATACAGTGCCAATGAGCAGAACAAAATATAACACACAACATATATAACATGCTGTAAGAGGATAGGCTGGTAGCATATGGGAATAGGACAGGTGTATGACAGTGGCCTAGTTTAAGGAACCATCGTGGCATTTGGCCATAGGGATATAGGAAAATCACAAACCCTAATCAGAATGGCTGGAGAGAGCAGCTCCATCCTCATCAATATGAGGTCAGCATACTAACAGCTGCATTGCCTCATTTGGCAGACATAACTGTTATGCTTTATACAGCTTCACACATGATCCTTGTGAAAGCAGTAAACCCTAACCCTGTACTGATACGTGACAAGGTACTGTAGTGTCACCATTCATTACCAGCCACTACTCTGGGTCCTCTAAGTAATCTTGAATTGTGTAATATGCATTACTTGTGAAGGACATTTTAGCTGCCTTTTTAAGCAAATGTGTTTTAGTAATCTTTTCCACTACCTTCGGCAATTTGTTACTCAATTTTATGCGCTGGTGCACTGCCTCTTTTTTAGCTCCAAACTAGCTCTTGTTCCATGATTAGGAATAGAACTATTAGTGTAGCATTTAGTAATATTTTGTCTGATATGCCCCACAGATTGGTTTACATACTCACTTGTTGCAGTAAGGATCCCCAGAAAAGAATCCCATAGCTAAGAACTGAGTATATGTAGGCGTAATATGTCACAACATTGGCTGTTACAATCTGATGCTAACACCCTAGAAACATAATATGTTGATGATATACCGTTTGCCAGTATCCTTGTACATACTATAATAGCTGACAATCAATGTCCATCCCTAAAAACTTTGTTGTTTGCTACACAACCTACAGGTTTATTTTCTATCCTTAATGTGACAAGAGTTGGTTCCTCTCCTTATGCTTAAATGCATACTATTTTTCTTTTTGTTGTGCATTAATTTATTACATACTGCCCAATTGTAAACATCATTTAGCATTTCATCCACTTTCTCTAACAGGCGTTCTGATGTCTTATCAGTGGCTACGATGTTTCTGTCATCAGCAAAGAGAACTTTTTTTCCATGTCTTGCTTATGTGGAATGTGATTTATGTATCTTGTCTGATTATTGTTTTACCAAACATTTACATTAGTGGATGGGTGAACGTTCTCCACCTTTTGCATCCTGTTTCCCATCTTTGTAAATTCTGCAGTGGCTTTTATTGTACTACTTCCACTTCTGAAAGTAAACTGTACTTCATTAAGGAGGTCCTGTCTTTCATGATTGTTTCAATTATTTTTAAGAATGAAGACAGCAGTGAATGTGGCCATTAGTTTCCAGTTCTCTTCACACTCATGCTTGCTTTAGTTATTTTAGGGAAAAAATGCCTAAACTAAAAGATACATTTATTATGTTTGTTAATTGGTCTTGTATGCATGCTTTGAGAACAGAGACGGGAACCTCATCTGTGCCTGCTGACTTATTATTATTATTTTTTTTTAATTGTTGTGTTGTATTTGTAACTTCAAGCTCTGTTGTGGGAAACATGATTGTGCTTGTTGTTTAAGTCTTTGTAGTGCTACATGTGTTTTAGAAAGATTTTTCTGCAACTTCTTTGCAATACCAAAGAAATATTCATTTAAAAAAGTTGCTAATTTCTGAGGACTCTGTTAGTTTTTCCCCATTTTTGATTTATATAGTATTATCCCTGTCTCTGCCCTCTCCAACTTCACGTTTTATAACCTCTCATACCACTTTGTTTTTATTTTCGGAATTATATATTAACTTGACCAGAATGAGTTTGGAAGGTAGGAGACGAGATACTGGCAGAAGTAAAGCTGTGAGGACTGGGCGTGAGTCGTGCTTCGGTAGCTCAGATGGTAGAGCACTTGCCCGCGAAAGGCAAAGGTCCCGAGTTCGAGTCTCGGTCGGGCACACAGTTTTAATCTGCCAGGAAGTTTCATATATTAACTTATCATTGAATTTTTTTTTTTATTACAACAAGCGGTACCCACTTCTATTTATTTAAATATCTGTGATAGTGACATCTCATTGAATTGAGTGTACTGGCAGTGGTCTATGTTTTTCTAACACAATATTTCGACATCGTACCTCGGTGTCTTCATCAGGTTCTTCCTGTAACAGTCACAGGAAGCATCTGATGAAGACGCTGAGGTATGACATGGAAATATTGTTAGAAAAACGCAGACCACCGGCAGTACACCAGATTCGAGATGTCACAGAATCGCCGGGAAAGTCTAGGAAATTACATCTGTGGTAGTGTTCAAGGGTCTGTGGATTAGTGCACTGCTTTTACAAGGAACTGAGAAATTTAAGTGTCTGTGAGAACTTTCTAAAACCTGCAGTTACCCATCTGTTTTCCTATCTGCAGCAGTAGAAATGTCTACTTTCGAAAGTGTCATCTGAAAAATTGGTTTACCTAATGTGTAAAATTTAGAGGACGTAGCATCTAGATTGCTTTTTGTATACATTTCACCCCAGGTTTTATTTGCCAATATCTAGAAAAAGTATGTATCTTAAGATGTGAGGAGATCCTTTAGTAGGCCTGCAGTTTTGTGGGTTTCACTGAGCGTGTCTTTAGCTCTGTCATCTGACAGTAATAATTTGAAATGCCGTGATCTCTTATAAATACTTTACAGTTTTCCCTGTCAGTGTCTGTAAGTACTTGATTTAAAATTGAAACGTAACTTTTTAAAATCATTGTTGCAGCGTTTACCATTTGTGCCACGCTGAAAGTGTTCAAAAAGTTTAAGCAGTTACTACTAATTTTGCAGTGAACACACGGTGTGTCGTGAGGCGATCACACTGTTTTTTAAAATAACTGAAAAGCCTTATACACGCAACTTCATATTATTTCAATTATTTTAAGTTACAACTAATTTCACCCTCAACATCTGTGTTGACATTCGTGTCTCCACATATTATTATGCTAGATTTGGGGATTGAGACCTTTCCATGACTACTGCTATCTGAGGTGGTTTTTTTAGAAGAAGAAAAGCTTCTTACACCCTATATTGTATGTTTGTTTGCAAGACAGTATATTGGATGAAGCAGATATTTCATATGTCTTGTGACCAACAGAGAGATAAATCATGCTTCTGTTATAAACATATTTAATGAAAGATTTATCTCCAGGCCTTGTGGTCTACAGTGACACACGTTAGAACCCATGCAGATCACTATATGGCTGTGGACACTTATTAGAACACTATAGATTAAGGTTTGTTTTCCACTCACAGACTGAATATGGTAATAATTACTACAAATGCAATTTCTTATTAGTATAATGTTATCTTGGCAGCCCTTTGGGGAACGGTATCCACAGGGCCGAATGATATTCCTAAATTCTTTCTTGTAGTTTCACAAGTAGGTTTTTCATACGTTATTTGTAGTGTCTGTTACTTGAAACTGTTAAATATTTCTGCCATGGCTGCAGATTTTGTGTAAGTCAAACCTGATGAGAATTTATTGAAGCTGAGCTGTATGCCAGTATAGGTCATTAGGTGATCCATTGATCAAATGAAGCCCGGTCTTTGCTTTACCTCACATTGAAATTACATGAGCATACATTAATCATTAACTGTGAACAATTTCCCTCCAATACATTGTTTGCTCTGTTTTTCAGTATGGCCCTGAATGTGTGACACTAATATCATTTTCAGATTTAAAAAAAAAAAAAAAAAAAAGCTAGAGTTATCTAGTACACTGAATAGTGAATTATTGATATGTGTATTAGGAAAACAAATGGGTCAAATGCGGTGATGCTTCAGTGTCAGATGGACTGTTGGGTTGTAAATAGCTAATGTAACATGGCCAGAAATTAAAGACATAGAAAATTCTTTATGGATATGCTTATATGAAACAATCTATGGCACTCTCCATAAGTGTAGGGAGTTTGTCACAGACTCATTCGTAGCAGATTACAGTGCACTGTAAGGAGTTTTTCTGAATGGAAAACATTGTACACCTCAGATCTCGGAAAAAATTATATTGTCTTCAAGATATAGAGAGACATTCGTTCACTAAAAAGCTCATGAAAATTATTTGTGACTAGAAATCATAGTTTTGCAACAGCACCTGTGTGAGTGCTAAACTATTTACTCATATGGAATCTTTGAAGCTCTATTTTCATATTACACCACTCCAAGAAGGATATATTTCGTGAGACCTATATAGCAATATGTACGAGAACCTGTCAGTGTTGGATACAGGGCAGTGATTGAGTGGCTTGTAAAGTAAAAGCAATCATTAACCTGAATGAGAATTGTTACACTTTTCACAGCTTCCATTTTTAGAATTTCATGTTTCTGTGCATATTTCTTGGCTAGATGCAGTATCTTTCTGTATGTGGAAGTTTTGGCAGTGATGGAATCTCAGATACCTTGTACAGCTATTTTAAAATGTTAGATCTTCTTATACAGTCATGAATCAATAGCCTGAAATGAGTTGTACAGTATATCAATGTATGGTGTGATATGATAAAATACAGACAACCAGAGTTAAAATGATGGTAGTTGTCGTGTTAGATGGCACCTTCTTATGATTCTAATCATAGTAGTTTGTTGAGATAAAAGTTGGATTCTCTCTATGTATTCTGCAAGTGACTGTTTTTGTGTTCAGGTTGTATTATTCTTGATTTGAGGCTGCATTTTGTGTTGGACATATAATGGACTTCTCTATTCTATTACATAGCATCATTGTTCACTCAGAAGAGCTGGGGAAGTAGCTAAAAGTTTTAGTGATGTCAGTAAAAAATTCTAGTGTCTGTGTTATGAGTATGGCCATAACTTCAAAAATTACGAGCATATTTAAAATGTTATGAAGGAAAAGTCTGGTTGTCTGGAGGATGACTACTTGTGACAGCTGCAACATTGTAGCACTGATAAATAACTTTGCTTGAAATAGTGACATTAGCCAGTAAAGTTTCAAAGGGATTTTTCTAAGGCTTTTGCATAGCATTGACAAGAAAAGTCAAAAATCTTCCAATAGGTTTATCCTCGGGCAAAACATACTGTATAAATATGACACTGTGATGTGGAAATATCAGGTATTTCATGTGTGGCGAATCAGTGATTACAATGTCCTTTCTAACTTGTTCATGGTAAATACAGAAGTAAATCATTCAGAATATTTTTCAAAGTACCATTTCAACTAACTTTTGTTTGTATTTCTTTTATTATACATGGGCACAAACAAGCAAGGAAAATAACACAAACAAGCAAGGAAAATAACAATCATTTTTCAGTTACAGCGTCCTCCTAATTGACAATTTTGTTGTGGTTCATTTCCTAAATAACTTAGTTTCTGACATTGGTCAAAGTGTACAATGAGGATTTTGTCTCTGAGCAAGATTTAAGTTAAATTACTTCCCCTAAACAACAGCATTGAATTTTTGCACCTCTAAACAACAGCATTGAACTTTCACACTTTTAATCACATGCTAGACTTTGCACACATGAAAATTCGTGTGTTCCAGCTCTGCAACTCATCATTGTAGATTGAAGCATTTTACTTCGTGATGTTCCTTTCTGTTCGATATTTGAGTGGTGGTTCATTCTTTGCTGCAATGGGATAATGAAACCACATTGAAATATTTGTTCCTGAGAAAATTTGGCACTACTTAAATATTTTAATGTGCTCTTAATTTTTTCTGCACACAATTGAAAAAGCGTGCTCATAAAATTTGAAAATGTCTGCAGTAATGCATTGAATCTACGATCAACCTTATGTAGGCCTACTCAATAAAAATCTCTCTTTTTATAATGTTTGCTTATTTTTTATTCTATGAAAAAAGTTCTAAGAACAAGTCAGTTCTCATCTAGAACTTATCAAAAGAAAAACATCACAATAATAAAACATTGAGCTGTGAATTTTTAATATGAAAATAATGAAGAAACTAATGCAGCTAAAGAATTTACTGTTTTCGCAACTATTAATAGTGAGCAAGAAAAGAACACTGTAAGGAGTTGATTTATTCCACACACTACATTTCAAAAGCTATCTTCCATCTGTGTGTTTAGGTGAAGTGTTCAGATAATTTCTGTTAAAAACACCTGAAGTTGGATGGTACCTTCTGAAATTTTTATTTTTAGTGAATGGGGGTGTGCTGAAAAGTAATGCCTCAGAACCGTAAAGGTTTTTAAATAAAACAAACTTCAGTAACATTCTACATATTTATTCATCATGTCTACATATTTATTTCTCAATGTAGTCATCCTGGCAACAAATACATTTCACCCAATGAGAGACCAGTTAGTTGATACCTCACTGTAAAATGTTTGACTTCTGCAAGGTAAGGTTTGAAAATCGAATGGGGCCAAGTTGGTACTGTACAAAGGATGACAGTGAATCCAAGGCATCTAATTGTTACAGATATCGCAGTGATCCTATGTGGTCTTCCATTGTCATGCTGAAGGAGATGGGGCACCATGTGGGAACAAACTGTTCTGCAGTTAGGAATTACACTACAGCATGCTGTTTCTCATGCACTGACATTGTTACACACCACCATGTTAAACACTACAGTTTGGAGCCCTCTGTTCGCAGGGGTTGCAATTTCTGCCAGTGAAGCATGAAAGTTGACAGAGTAATGCTCATGACATGTAATACCTCAACCAAAATTGCACACATAATAAAAAATTCTGAGACATTAATTTTCAGCACAAACTAGTGAAACAACTCTAACAGAGGTCGGAAATTTTATTACTGCATACACATGTTGCCATGGTCATCACCATTTCATGTGGAGATGGACACGTGTCTAGAAGAGAAATGTGTCATCCATGGCCCATGGCTGAGAATAATTGTGGCATTTGCTTGGAATAATTTGCGTAAACCTTTAAAGACCCATATCAGGATGGTCAGATCAAGTAAATACATCTGTATTCTTTGTACATGAACTTTTTAAAATACTTTTCCATATGTTAAAATAAGCTGAAATGACCATAATACAGTTAAGTGGACTTGAAGTAGTAATATGTGCACAGTATTATGTAATGCTACATAAGTATTTACCTGTTTCTACAAATCTTATTAGCGTGCTAGGACACAGGAAGGTAAGTAATACTTAATTTCTCATAACACAGTGAAGCAGGTCTAATGAGAGTTCGCACAGGGACTAATTTTAGTGGTTTGTAGTAAGCTGAGTGAGTAATTGTTTCAGATAGCAGGGTCGATCTAATTTCTTGTGTATCTGTCTTTATGCCATCCTTTGTTAAAACCTTTATGTGTTGAGTTAGTAACCCATTTGTAATGTCTTGAAGAGTGAACGCATCTACACATGAGATATAAACGAAAATATTTTCTGTTACTCTCCTGTTATTTTCCATTTGGGAAATTCAATGGTGGGAGGCAGATTGAATCCAGAAAGGAGGCATTGCATTTATCTTTTCTTCACACATCTTGGCACGAATTATCACATACAACTAGTCTAGAAAGTCTGGTCACAAATTTTATAAAATTAAAATTAAGGATTGTGTAATGATTGTTCTTACAAGCAAAAACCCAAAGACAGCTACAAGCAAACATAAATAAATCTACAGACCAGGTACATGACTGGCTTGAAACTTGGAGGAAATAAGCTAGTAACATATATGCACCCAAAACAACTTTTCTAAACTTCTGTTTAAAAGGAGAGCCTCCAACACCTCTGTGACAAACTTCAGAAGCATTACACCCTGACTGGAAACAAAATTTTTAGACATATTGGCTTCAGTGTGATTTTAAATGACACACACATAACAAAAACAAATGCAACACTGAAGAAAGTATAGTACAGCCTACATTTACTTGCACACAAAGCAAGCTTCCACACTGTTTTAATTGCACACTTTGCCCACTTCCACAGCATTATGTGATTATATTCTGGGGTGTGTTATTATATTCTGGGGTAGCACAACCACTATCTGAATCATCCTCTTGATCCAAAACATAGCTATAAGATAAATGCACTATGCATGACAAACAGATTCCTGCAGGTACCTCTTCCAGAAGTCTTCGATTCTCTCACTCCCCTGCAGATTGTGTTTTAGAAACATGTAAATATGCGAGAAAGAAACAAAAATTCCAACATAAATGAACATGATACCAGGCAAGCTCCATGTGCAATTAATAAGGACATCAGCCTGTAAAACCTTGACTACAAATAGTGTTATAGGAACTCCAGGTAGGAATATCAACAGTGTAGGAAAAGACAGATTGTTACTTTGTTTAAGGAAGACACATTAAGTTGCTGCCAGTTACAATTAAGACACTTACCTAAAGCTTTTGGCTGCAGCCTTCATCAGCTAAAGAGAAATACACACCATTCATTTGCACAAGCAAGCACACCTTATGCAAATATGACTGCCAACTCCAGCATTCTGGCCGGAGATGCTGGGATTGGCAGTCATTTGTGCATAACATGTGCTTGCTTGTGTGTATGAATTGTGTGTGTTATGACATTCCACAATCTGTTAACATTTACTGTATGAATAAAGAATTTGAATTAGAACCAGCAAGAATATGCAATGTCAGCGTTTATACAGAGAGGAACAGAATCCACACCTGGGTGGCTCGCAGCTTGAGCTTCGTGAATGAGATCAGTGGATTGTAGGTATTCAAGTAAATAACTTTGGCTGATGGCATGGTACAATTTTCCTGATAAAATCAGAGATACATACACTTCAATAACAGTTGTGTGGTATCAAAAGGTCATTTATGGCACTTGGAAACTGTACTATGCATCCAGTAGAAACTGGCGTCATATTTCAAAGTTACTGTACACCAGATTTGATTTTAAACAGGCCATTTGCTAATGTTTAGGTGCGTTGTTTACATTCATAGGTTTAATCAGAGGTGTACTGTCAGCTGCCCAGTAGTTTCCACTGGCAGTGTCTTTATGAGTTGACTTCCAAATGACATTACTCTCTTTGACACAGAAATCTCTACACTCCTAAAGGAGCAGAAGAGGTGCAGTTGTTGGGATAATTTACTCATTTGCTGTGATACCTTAAGTGCTATATAGTTGATTCAGCAAAAGTACCAAGTAAACAAAGGAGTTAATACGTACAAGACACCTTTCACTTGGTGCAGTAGCAAGGGAGTGAAATATCATTCTTCTGGGTCTCAGGCCCTGCAGGAATCCATGGAAATGAGCAAGCTGACATGGCAGCAAGAGGTGATGGCAACTAAATCAATATACTATCCCATGCTGTACCCTCGGCTGCTGTTACTCGTTGAGGAGAAGAGGTAGGTGTCAGCAGGAGAAAGAGTGGTTGGCAGTACAAAGTAACAAATTAAACCTGATGAAGCCAACAATTTTGCCATGGTGAACATTGTTGCAGTCACACAGGTAGAAACCAGTGGCCTTAACATGTCTGAGAATGGGCCACTGTACTCTGACACAAAGGCAACTCCTGCAGCAGGAGGACCACCAGGGTGCATTGCTTGTTGTGCACCAGTGCTGCTATGCCACATTTTCCTTGATTGCATTATATATTCTGACAAAAGGGGAGCAGTTTGTCTTGATAATTGTTTTTCCACTGTTTTAAATACAATGAGATGAGTGTGGAAAGGGGTTTAAGGTTTTGCATGTTATGCAGCTTTCTGTCAAAATTACTGAGTAGATTATTTTAATATATCTTCAAGTGACTGGTTCATTCTTTAAGAGTGAGTAATCAAACAAGCTACAATTATCTGATAAGTCTTACAATTTTGACTGTACGTCCATTTTGTGCCACACTTACTGTATTTATGATCTGACTAACCCAGGTACCACTGTATAGGTTTTGACCTGTTTCGATCCATGTTGAGCATGGTGATCTGTCTGACCTAGCAATCACATCTTAGTGATGTGGTGATTTGCTATAAATGAAATGTGGTTTGAGCTCCTTTCCACAGTAGGATACCTAGCTACGGACATGCAGGTTGCTGAAGTAATGTTCAATTGAAAGACTTGTACCAGTCCATTGAGCCACAAGCCATTATTACCAGAATCTACACAAATATTGTCCTTCCACCAACCTTTTTGACCTGCATGTGAAGAATAATCTCAGGAACTACTGTAAGGTTTTTTATTTTATTTTATTATTATTATTTATCGATCACCAGGCAGGCACCGTAGTCTGAAAGTTCTCAAAAGGCATGAATGTTACCCCGTCTGTCATTATTTCATTAGTGTTTGCAGTGACATCTTGTGGCAATAATGGGAGGTGCGACCTACTGCACCATATGCAGCCATCATTATGGCATGGCACATTTGATCCCTATTCACTCGCCCATAAAGAAAACGACTCTTACACCCTGACAAGTTATCCATGGTGTCCCTCTTAAAGGTCGTCATGTGCATTTGATGTTGTGTTTCAGAAAATGTTTGCAATTTTTTTTGTAGTGTGTAACTGGAGTCAGCTAAACAAATACTGCTCATCACATCTTTCATACAACTTCCTGCATCAATGGAAAGCATCTATTTGTTTCCCTACAACATTTTTAAAGCAAAATTTTACATGCATGTTTGATAGAGTGATCGCAAATTAGTGTTGTGTGATGTTTGTTTTATCAATTTGTATTAACAGAAACGTTAAAACTTGACAAATAACCAGTACTCCAACAATGACTGAGCAGTGCTGCTGCATGGTGGTATCAGTCTATGCTGGCAAGGGCAACACGTGAATCACTGTTGGAGTACTGATAATGCTGCTAATAGTTGCACAGCCGACTGAAGATAATGAACAAATACCACACGCATAAAAACAGAATATTTTAAGTTATTTATCAGAAACAGCTGAATATTTGGTACTTCTATACAGGTTTCCTATATGAGTACTGAACTGCATAGTGCAATTTTCCTGCACTTCATTAGTTTCATTGATGATGACCCCCAAAGAGTCTTGTGCAATAGACTGTCTCCTTTTCACATCAGAAAGCAGGCTATGTGACAGTGTTGAACACAATTTCATTGTATTGCTTTGCCCCTGTTCCTGTTTTCTAGGACTAATTGTGTTAAGGATAATTCGGCTAAATACTTGTACGTCATGTGTGAAGAACACTCACTCCCAAGATGATAGATCCTTAATTGCTCTGTTAGAGTTGTTAAGAGGTGAACATGAAGATAATCTTGAACAACTCTATTGACCCACCCTGTTACTTTCCTTTGTGGGGCATATTTGATTGATTTTACAGGAAAGAAACCATTGTATGGTTCCTATCCCACCACCTGTAATATTATTCTGCATGATGTATGAAACTCATCTAAATGTATCAAGTGTATTTCCCTTCTTTCTGTGTGCAAAATACAGTTATGTGAAAAACTACTTATCACACTTATTCCAATATTTTCCTTAATCTCAGATGTGGAAATGGTATGTGGCTCAGTGGTTAGATGTCAGATTAAATATCTAAAGGTCCAGGTTTTAATCTGCAGTTGGTCCTTTTCCTGTTACTTATCACCTCTTTCGCATCTGGCAATGATTTGTTAATTTGAAAAATGTTGAGATTTGCCATGGCTTGGAGTCCACAATAGTCTGTGGTTCTCGTGTAATTGGCTGCGTAAGTCAGCTCAGTGTCAGAGGAAGCAATGGGATACTACTTCCATTGGGACCGTATCCAGTGAAGCTATGCAGTGTTCCAAATAACCTTTTTGTTGAGGACAGCTTTATTATGTGAAAGTTTCAAAGTGATTATCCGAAAAGTTAACCAAAGCAAAAACGTGAGTGGCTGAAGATGATTCAGGCACAGGCACATCTTCCTCAGCATAACAGTAAAGAAGCAGACTTATAATATGGGGCTTTCATAAAAATGAAAGTATTTTACTACCTACCAATGTCTGTCATTGGTGGAGTAATGTCACTGTTATCGTAAGAAAGGGGCATTTAGTAATGTATACATATTTCCTCTGTGTGCCAAGAGGGCCATCACACATTTATTTCACAGGTATTTACTTATCATTCCATTTTCACAACCGTTTTAAGTGCCCCTTGTACTTTGATGCACTTTTCATGACACTTCTGCAAGTCCTTGAATACATGGCACAATCAATTATTTCTCAGATCCTTACATTCACATCCTGTATTTTGAGCACTGTTGCAGATTTATGAAATGAATGCCC
Source organism: Schistocerca piceifrons (assembly GCF_021461385.2). Lineage (NCBI taxonomy): Eukaryota > Metazoa > Arthropoda > Insecta > Orthoptera > Acrididae > Schistocerca > Schistocerca piceifrons. The sequence continues at coordinate 232,683,013 of NC_060149.1, read as the reverse complement.
CTAAAGTCATTTTTTCTGACATTACAGATGTGAGATGGGTGTAGTGGACAGGACTGATGTAGTATTGTGCATTGTCATGGGAAAGTCTTCTCTTCATTCATTATGCATGGGATGAAAACATGATGCAACACGTAGTGCATTATTGCCAACCAAATTATATGGCAATGTGACTACTAGTTGATATTAAAAATAAAACATCGAACTTTCAAAATAAGAGATCTACAGACATGTCACTATCAAGAATATTTTGTTAAGTCCACCTTTCAACAGTCATAGTTTTACATTGCATTGTGTACACACAACTTTTCTGTGTCATCCATTGACTACTGGGGAGACAAGAGAGAGGTTTCCCACAGGGTTCAGTCTTGGTTCCCTTACTGTTCTTAATCTATACAGGGTGTATATAAAGTCCGGGAACACTTTCAGGAACTAAACATTGTACAGATGTCATACATATTGCATTTTGAAGAGAAACTCTGAAAGTTTTTTTTACAAACATTCGGTATGCGAACCATGAGTGACCCGACACACATAAATACGGTAATCGAATTCTTGCCATACCCGTCCCAGCATGGCATCATCGACTGTGGCAGTCGCATCCCATATTCTCTCCCAGAGCTGTGCTACATCACATGGTAGAGGCGTTACATACACAAGATCTTTAATGTGTCTCCACAGAAAAGTCACACAGTGAGATCTGGCGATCGGGGAGGCAATTTCACGAAACAGATGTCCCTTCTGTAGCATGGCCGATCCATCGATGCAGCAGCTCTGTGTTCAGGTACACACGAACTTCACGATGAAAGTGGGATGGTGCCCCATCCTGCTGATTAATGAATGATGAGTCTGATTGCATTTGAGGCATCAGCCATTGCTACAACATGTCTAAGTAGAAATATCGAGTGACAGCGCTCTCGCGCCTGAACTTACCATGTTTGCAGCTAGCACTGACTATTGGCAGATTGCCAAACTACGCTGTGGCAGTGTACATGAAAAAAACTTTCAGGGTTTCTCTTCAAAATGACATATGTATGATGTCTGTACAATGTTTTGTTCTTGTGTAATAAATAATTGAAAGTGTTCCCGGTCTTTATGTACACCCTGTATTAATGATTTGCTACTCTATATTCATGAAGATGCATAGCTAGGTCTTTTTGCTGATGATACAAGTATAGTAATCATACCCAACAGACAGGAATCAGCTGAGGAAATTGTAAATGTCTTTCAGAAAATATTAGGTGGTTCTCTGCAAATGGACTCACTAAATTTTGAGGAAATACAGTATATACGAATCAGTACAATAAATGAAATAACACCACTGATAAATACATACTTTGAAAAGTCTGTTGCTAAGGCAGAACATTGAAAATTTCTGAGTGTGTGCATTGATGAGAAATTGAATTGGAAGCAACACATTAACGATCCGCTGAAACACCGAGGTTCAGCTGCTTATGCTATTAGGGTTATTGCATATCAGTAAATTAGCCTACTGTGCCTATTTTCATTCAGTGCTTTCATATGGCATCATATTTTGGTGTAATTCATCATTAAGGGGAAAAGTATTCATTGCACAAAAAGTGTGTAATCAGAATAATATCTGGAGCCCCACCCAAGATCACCTTGCAGATATTTATTTTAGGAACTCGGTATATTCAGAGTACCTTTGGGATACATATATTCATGTATGAAATTTATTATTAATAACTCATCCCAGTTCAACAATAATAGAAGTGCATAGCTCCAACACTAGAAGAAAGGATGATTTTCACTATTCTGGGTTAAATAAGACTTTGACAGAGACATGGGTGACTTATGCTGCCACAAAAATCTTTGGTCATTTGTAAAATTGCATTAAAAGTCTGACGGCTAGCCAACCAACATTTAAGAACATATTAAAAGAATTTCTGAATGACAGTGCCTTCTATTCAATAGGTGAATTTGTAGATGTGAAGTAGTAACTGTGTAAAGAAAACTTATGTTAAACTGACATGTTCTACATCATTACAAAATGTTGCATTCATGATATACAGAACAAGTATTAATGTAATGTACTTTTATATGTATATTTGTACTCCAGAAACCAGCAGACAATGTGCTGCAGGGGGTACAAAGTGTGCCATAATAATTCCCTTCCTTTCTGTTCCTTGTGTAGATGGTATTGTTGATGCCCAGTTGTCAATAACCCTCTGTTTAAGCTCAGATTTCTCTCTTTTCTGTTGTGATCTTTACACAAGATAAATGTCACAGAAGGTAATATGTTTATTGAATGTGGTCTCATGATTTTGATACTAAGGCTGTCTGTGTTACACAATGTCCTTCTCATATTACACCCCTGGAAATGGAAAAAAGAACACATTGACACCGGTGTGTCAGACCCACCATACTTGCTCCGGACACTGCGAGAGGGCTGTACAAGCAATGATCACACGCACGGCACAGCGGACACACCAGGAACCGCGGTGTTGGCCGTCGAATGGCGCTAGCTGTGCAGCATTTGTGCACCGCCACCGTCAGTGTCAGCCAGTTTGCCATGGCATAAGGAGCTCCATCGCAGTCTTTAACACTGGTAGCATGCCGCGACAGTGTGGACGTGAACCGTATGTGCAGTTGACGGACTTTGAGCGAGGGCGTATAGTGGGCATGCGGGAGGCCGGGTGGACCTACCACCGAATTGCTCAACACGTGGGGCATGAGGTCTCCACAGTACATAGATGTTGTCGCCAGTGGTCGGCGGAAGGTGCACGTGCCCGTCGACCTGGGACCGGACCGCAGCGACGCAAGGATGCACGCCAAGACCGTAGGATCCTACGCAGTGCCGTAGGGGACCGCACCGCCACTTCCCAGCACATTAGGGACACTGTTGCTCCTGGGGTATCGGCGAGGACCATTCGCAACCGTCTCCATGAAGCTGGGCTACGGTCCCGCACACCGTTAGGCCGTCTTCCGCTCACGCCCCAACATCGTGCAGCCCGCCTCCAGTGGTGTCGCGACAGGCGTGAATGGAGGGACGAATGGAGACGTGTCGTGTTCAGCGATGAGAGTCGCTTCTGCCTTGGTACCAATGATGGTCGTATGCGTGTTTGGCGCCGTGCAGGTGAGCGCCACAATCAGGACTGCATACGACCGAGGCACACAGGGCCAACACCCGGCATCATGGTGTGGGGAGCAATCTCCTACACTGGCCGTACACCACTGGTGATCGTCGAGGGACACTGAATAGTGCACGGTACATCCAAACCGTCATCGAACCCATCGTTCTACCATTCCTAGACCGGCAAGGGAACTTGCTGTTCCAACAGGACAATGCACGTCCGCATGTATCCCGTGCCACCCAACGTGCTCTAGAAGGTGTAAGTCAACTACCCTGGCCAGCAAGATCTCCGGATCTGTCCCCCATTGAGCATGTTTGGGACTGGATGAAGCGTCGTCTCACGCGGTCTGCACGTCCAGCACGAACGCTGGTCCAACTGAGGCGCCAGGTGGAAATGGCATGGCAAGCCGTTCCACAGGACTACATCCAGCATCTCTACGATCGTCTCCATGGGAGAATAGCAGCCTGCATTGCTGCGAAAGTTGGATATACACTGTACTAGTGCCGACATTGTGCATCCTCTGTTGCCTGTGTCTATGTGCCTGTGGTTCTGTCAGTGTGATCATGTGATGTATCTGACCCCAGGAATGTGTCAATAAAGTTTCCCCCTTCCTGGGACAATGAATTCACGGTGTTCTTATTTCAATTTCCAGGAGTATATTTCCCACCGGAGTTTATTGGGCATTTGTGTTACACTGATTAAACAAATCTTTGATGAAATGATTATATCTTATTTCAGTCTTCTTTATTGCCTACATTAATACAACTGAATGAGGGTCCTTGACTGATGAACACTACCCAAGAATTGATTATTCCTTCACGAGTGAATTACTATTGTATAGGACTCTTTCAATAAATCTCCATCTGGTATGTGAAGTTCCCACAGCAAAATCAGTATGATCATTCCATGTTAAATTGATCCAGAACCTTATTGCTTATTACATATTCAAGTGATATCATATCCTTTCAAACTATCTCTGCAGTTAACAGCAAACATTTAGCCCAAAAAGGGGACTGTGGAAGATGTTTGGCACTACTTCAGAATTGTTATAAAATATATGCTAGACTGTTTGTGATGTGGAAGATGGGATCAAATCACCGTGTTGCTTAACGGTGTTAAGATATTACTGTGAGAGGAGGAGGAGGAGACTCACAGCAGATTCAAATAAAGTTGAATCCTTGTTGTCAAACAAAAGCCCAACAAGGTGAAAATGTGTAAGTGCAACTATGAAAAATCATTTATCAAATTCAGAAACATTATCGTAGTAGTGAGGTTACCATATGACTGGGGGTAGCTTGAACAGTCCTGATTTTTTAGTATCGTCCCACATAATGACCAGGGTTTGAGAATTTCTTGACTGGTCAGGATTTTTTAAAATTTTAGACATAAGTTATATGTTTGATATCTCGTTTACAAACATTCTCTTATGCCCATGCTCTGTTAGCTGACCTTGGAGCTAGCACTGATTTTGATGGTGGGGCGTGGCTACCAATAACTTTTCAATTTACTGTTAGTCATTTGGCAACACAACAAGGGCAGTAGGTTTGTTGTTTTCGTGTGTGAAGTACTGTAACACATCTGCACATTTGTGGTCACTTTATACATGTTTGTTTTTTGTTTATTATTTGGCAATGCTCAAAAGAAAGTGTGTGTTTAATGTTAACTGGCAACAAGAATGCAAGTTTTGGAAATGTTACAGTGACAGTAACAACAGAGGTGTTTGTTGCGCACTATGTACTGCAGGATTTTTTGTTGCCCACAAAACCGGCTATTACTGCTACTGCTTCATCAAACATAAAGAGGCTTTTCTTTAGGGTATTTTGATCTGGAGTGTGCTGCTAAAGACACTTTATTTTTGTACCATGCTGTTAGATACAGCATGTTATGCTCTACGAATACTTGCACTTAGTGTGCAATATATAATGCCTCAAAATGAAATATTTTAGATACATACCACATTCAATCATTAGTTAAGAAATCATGTTTTGGGGAACAAGTGATCGGAATATTCAGTCTGTCTTCAAGGTACAGAAGAGAGCTGTACAGATAACAAATAGCAGCAATAGGGCCCATTGTACTGTCTTATTCAAAAAACCAGAAATTCTGGCTATCCTGTCTGAATGCATTTTCTAGACTGTAATGTATGTAAGGAAAAATATTCATCTGTATGCTACAAACATCTCAATACATGACAATGAAACTAGATCCAACCATTACTTATACCTAAACGGGAAAACCAAGTCCAAAACACAGAACAGTATGCTATATAGTGGCCTCAAACTGTAAAACAGGCTGCCACAGGAAATGAAAGGTGTAAATGAACTTCTTATCTTTAGCCAAAAGCTAAAGACATATTTATTAGGCAAAAGTTGTTACAAAGTAAATGAGAATTTAGAATAATTGTAGATAGTTATTCAGTGGACACACATACCACATAGGACTATATAAAGTGACAGCATATGGCATAATTATATTATTGTAAGACCCCGTGTATGTTTCAGTTCATAAGACACAGTTGACAACCTCCATACAATTTGTATTGTTATACGGCATATCAATCAGTCAATCACAAACACACTTCCAAAATAGAACAGATATCTAAAGTGGTTAAAATGTTAAGTGGCCCAAAATTTTCATCTACTAGAACTAAAACCAAGGCAATTATTGTTAAAGCTACTTTGCTATTTGTACAGTATTTGATTATGCATTACCTTCTTCAGAAAACATTGTGCAACATTAACAATGGATAGCTCAAACAGAAGTGAAGGAAAACTCATTCCAATTCTTATAGGATATTTCAGTCGGGAGGAAGGAAATCAAGTTGAACTGCTGAAACTTTGACTCAGTATCTTTTGCAGTGTGCAAAAATACGGACTGGAAGGAAAGATTAGTTTTTACTGCTGGTGACACTAACGATACGAGATAGTAGGGAATGAAAATGCATTCAGAATAGTTCAAAGTGATTGAGATGGATCTACCTTAGAAACTGGTTATTCAGTGTATACTGAACACAAATCATTTCTGAAAAAGAAGTCTGCTGAAAAATACAACTGAGTAAATGAAGTTTAATGTTCTAGTAAACTGTTGAGACTTTTGAGTAAACACAAAAATATGTCCTGGGTTGGACAAAAAATAAAATACAGTGGTGGCGGTGGCGGTGACGAAAGTTTATTGTAAACTGTATAATAGCAGTTAGTCATTAAAAATTTGAATACTACTTCTTTAAATGAAGACATTTTTTAAATTTATTTTACCTGTGCCGGAAGTTTGTTGTACACTTTAGTACCCTAAATGCCAAAGCCTTGTTAACAGCTTTATATGGCTGTCACTGCACATTCTTGTATTGTGTAGATGAAGATCTGAGTTAATTTTTAAACCGACAATGTACCTTTTCATATAAATTACACTGTTTAGTATATATATTCATGGCGTGGGTGAAATATTTGGCTGTTGAAATTATTGTTTGGAGAGTGTCAGTCTTGAATTGTTGATAATTATTCTTGTTTTTGTGTGGTGAAGATGGTTTTCAAGTTTGTCTTATTATGTCACCAGGAGAGGCCATAGATCATGGAAAAATCGATGTAATATAGTAGACAATTTTCGCTACATTGTTACTACACTCAATACAAATTACACACAATGCAAAGCAAGCAGAGCTTAGCTCATTAGTGAGATAGAGGATGTTTGCTTTATTTATTTATTTATTTATTTATTTATGGGATCTTGTGGGTGCATAGAATGTAGGGTAAGATCTTGGCCATCGTTTAACACAGTAATATTTCTGTCACTCTTACACATCATTTATTACACCAGTCTATAGCACAGATTATTGGTACATTATTGTTAGTATTGGTTCATTATTTTAGTATTGGTTCAGTCCTTACACTGCTGCTATGGTTTCAGTGCATAATATTGGTACATTATTGACGGTATTGGTACATCATTATTTATCAAAAAACTCATTCAAACTACGCAAGTGGTCAGTTAGCTATGCCTTTACTGTAGCTTTAAATCCTGCAGTGCTGCTTGCTGACTGTATGTTATTTGGTAATTTTCTAAATATCTTTTTTTCCAAGACGCAGGACTGCATTTTGGGAGAGCTTAGGTTTTGTTTCATGCAAATGGTGATCAGTCTTTTTTTGCCCTGTATTATCGGTATGTACATCTTCATTTTTGAGGAACATTGCGGGATTTTCAATAACATACTGCTATATTAATACTATGGATACACAGGGTGTTAGGAATTTCCAGTTACAAACCTCTAGGGCTTGTAGAGGGGAGTGAGCAGATAATATTTTGTATAGAAACATACAGTTTCTGTGCTACAGGTGTGTGAAAACATGTTTGCTAAGTAGGTATGCTCCAGGCTAGGCAGGATTTAGGGTGGTTATGTCAGATCAGCTGATGTCATTTGTGATGTCTATCCTACCTCTCACCTGGTTCGAGCCTGTCATGTGTCTGTGAGGGTTAATCAACATGAGCACACATTTGCAGAATACACTGACATGATCCTTCTGAATGGCAAAGCTCACAGTAATGGAAAAGCTGCTTGTTGCTTTTATCAAGATTGTTCTGCACAAGATCCGACTCCATTGCATACCCTCATTGCCACAGTTGTGCAGTAGCTTCGAGAATGGGTAGCTTTACCATCAGCAGGCGTGTCTCTGATACTCCAAGGCGCTGCACACCCGAGTTGGAAGAGGCTATACTGCATCACATTGAAGGGAACCCACCAACGAGTGCATGAGGAATTTCTTTGGCTATTAATGAGTGGAAATGTAAAACAAGTCATTTACTGCGTCATGCTTAATAAATTATTTGTAAAAGTGGTTGCGCTACCAACACATTTTCAAATGGTTATAGCATAGAAACATTACATTTCCAGGCATGGGTTCCTGTTCAGTTATTGTCCACTATCTTCCTATACAAATTCTAGAAGTTTGTAACAGGAATCTCTGAACACCTTGTATATATCTGTTGGCATGGAAGTAGAATGATTTGCAGTTCTTTGCAAATTGATTTGCAAGATTTTCTGTGTATGTTATACCTTGCATGATTCTTCCAATTCTTTCATTCTTTCTTTCTGTTTTTTCTGCAAGTATGACTGAAAGTTGTGCATGACGTGTGTGGCCATTTTTAATGACATTTATTTGGTTCTAAAAAAGCCTATAGGTCTAAAATAGTAGTTACTAGATGTTAATGGAACTTCTTTATTTTTGGAATGTGTTTCGGGTACCACCCATCATCAGATGACCTCCACAATGTGACATGAGTATGATGCCTCGATATAACATAAACACTGTCAACTGTTAAGTTCATGTCAGTATTTCTGTTCTTAATGTGAATACAATAACTTCATGTGTTGTAAGTTGAAAGTCTTTTTTTCCAAAGGATTGTACAGATGTTGCATTGTGCAGGTCATCTGATGATAGATGATGCCCAAAACAGTAGTATTCGTAAAGCAGTATGCAATTGAAAATCCTGCACTCATACCCAAAAATTAAGCTGTACACACCCTCATCCAAGGCAAAAAATGGATCTCCATATACACAGAACGGAAACTAACTTATGCCAAACTGGAGTTCTGCAACTTGAACAAAAAGATATTAGGAAAATTACCAAATGACATACAATCAGTTAACAGCATTTCAGGATTCAAAGATGCAGTAAAGGTGTATCTAATTGACCACTTCTTTTGTAGCCAGAAAGAGTTTTTTTTGATAAATAATAATGTGGCAGTACCAATAGTAATGTACAAATATTACACATGGAAACCATAGTAGCATTGTAACAACTGAAGCAGTACTAAAGATAATCTACCAGAAATCTGTTGTAGCTGTAAGTAATGATTGATGTATTATAGTGACATAAGCATTATTGTCTTAAATGATGTCCATCATCTTACTATAAATTCTATGTACCCACAAGACCACATTGACAAGTAAATGAATCAAACATCCTCTATCTTACTGACATGTTAAGCTCTGCTTCCTTTGTGTTGTGTGAAATTAGTATTGTATGTAACAGATAATGTAGCAGAATTGTCTACTTTGCTTACATTCATTTTGCTATTACCTATGACCTCTCCTGGTGTAATAATAATACAAATCTGGAAACCATCCTCACTAAACAAAAACGAGGATAATTACCAACAGTTCAAGGCTAACACTCTCCAAACAACTATTTCAACAGCTAAATATTTCACCCATGCCCTGTTTCTGAATATCAAGTAGTGTAATTACTATAAAAAAAGGTATGTTGTCAGTTTCAAAACTAACACAGATCATTATTCATACAGAACAGTTTTTTTTATTCATTTCTCACTAGCTTGTTGTGTGTGAATCATTTTGCTACGCTGACCATAGCCTTTTTTATGTTTTCTTGTATTAAGTTTCCTGTTTTTTCACTGATGAGGAAGCATGTGTTATCAGCGAACTGATAAATATTTTGAAATTTCTGTTTGTTTGTAGATCACTTACATACAGGAGGAACATCCGACTGATGCTTGGGAACAACATATTTCATCTGTTGGTAAGCTGAGTGTTGGTCTGTAATTTTGTTGCATGCAGTGTGTTGTTGTATTTCCACTATTTGATTGTGTCTGCAATGGTATGACATGACCTAACATTAGGTGTGCCTCTTGTGCCTAGTTCATTTAATTTCTGTAGTAGTGCCTCATGATCTGTAATACTGAATGCTAACAAGCCAAGGCATCCTCCAATAATATATTCACCATTGTCCACTTTCAGGTAAATTTCACTCAGAAATTCATAGGTAGCAATGCTGGTTGGCATTTCACATTAAACCTGTGTTGTGCTATGGACAGAATTTGGTATTTTTGCATAAAGCATGTCAGTCTGTTGTGGAAGACCTACTCAAAAATTTTTGAGAAGCAGGACAATGGGGCAATTGTCCTGTAATTGACAACTTCGTCTGTTTTTACTTTTTAAAATATTAGTTTCAATTTTGCAATTTTTTGATAGGAAGAGAAGTCCTTGACATCAATAAACTATTGCACAAATGTCAGTGGTTTTACAGTGAGTCCACATCATCTTTTTATTATTTTATCAGGTATACCATATACTCCAGATGCCTATTTCATTTTTAAGGTTTTTATGACAGTAAAAATTTCTCTTTTATTCATTTGGTACAGATGCAATGAGGTAGCAGGGTTGTTGATCTTGAATGGAGTGTGATTCTGTCCATGCCCATATAGAGAGGGCTGCAAAAAATGTTATTATTTATGACCCTTCGAGGTGGTATACTGTTGTTCAAACTGCTACAAAACAAAGACGGTATGAAGTCATTGAAATGGACCAGAAGGACTTTTTGGATTTTGGTGCTATGCAGAAGGAAAAGTTTAAGAATACTGAAATTGACAGTGAAGGAAATAAAGTACAATGGCTTAAAGTGACGCAACTTCAATATCGCAAAAATGATGTTAATCACATCTTTTTCAAGCATGGTGTGACAGCCATGCGATGCGAAGGATCTCGCTAACTTCATCAGAACTGTTACCACCACAGTATGGATCTCCAGCTATTTATTCTTGAAGACTCTTGTAAAATGCGTGGTACTGTTCTGTTAATGCCACTGCGGCATAGATCCAGGAGGTCTTTTTACCTTGTCTTCCTGAAGTTTCAGTGCTCCATGGTATTTCGGTTCCAACTGGAAGATTGTATCAGAATTTCGGGATTTTCTGGAAACTGGCAAACTTCTGAATTGTTGATTATGGAAATGCTTGAACAAGTGCAGCACATCTTTACTCTCCAGTTCCTTGGCCATGCTTTCCACATGTGCTTCTCTGCTCGAAGATATTATGGCTCGCCTATCTGATTAATCAGACATCCGCAAGCAGATAACAGGACTACGCACTCATAATGCGGAGTAACGATCCCGCATTGCTACCGCCTCCGCTGAATTGGCTTATGCACGGATTACCTTAGGCTGCATCTCTGCAGAGCCGCTCCTGTCAATGCAGCCTCTCTCTCCTACTGTGTCTTCGCTCTGCTTTGCTCCTGTGACGAGCTGCACCTTTCCTGCTCCTGGTTCCGTGCGGATGCAATTGGACCTGCAGGACAGACTCAGAGAAGAACTGCTGTATCACCGGGATCTTGAATGATGGTGCCATAGCATTTTGGTTACTTGGGTTAATCTTACTGATTAGTTCCGTACATATATTTGTTAATAGTTGGTGAGGATATTTGCAATATTCTTTGTATCAGTTATTTTCTCTTCATGTTGTCATAGCTTGATATTGGCACTTCTGGTAGTGACATTACCTGTCTGCTGTTTCACAATTTTTGATGTAGCTTTTGTCTTGTGGCATGTAAAGGTCATTTTCCTTCATTTTTGCTTCTGTGACAACTATTAAAATATCGCTTGTATTTTCTGCGGTAAGCGTGAAGTTCATCACACACCCACAGTGTCCTTAATACAATATAGGTTTTTCTTTTTTTCCTTGAAATATTAATTGCAGCTGGTATCCAAGACTTGTTTTTATTATAAGACCATAGCCCGTGTTCCTTCAGTGGGAATGCAGTTTCATAATAGTTAGTACATATGTGGGTTTTACGTGGATGTTCAATGTCTGAACAGCATGAAGGAACATGGTACTCATGTTGACATTTTGGTTCTGTCCACCACAAGTGTCAGAGAACAAAACAACTGGACGGCTGTCTGCAATCTTCTGGAGTTCTTGAAATACACATGATGCTACTTCAATTGAGCCGCGTTTAGTCACACCTTCATGCCACATGTAATTTCTAGCTTTCGTGGTAACAGTATTGTATACTGTGAGGTTGTATACCGCCAGTCTTCTTTTGTAAAAAATGGTTTTAGCTGCTATGTGTGGACAGTATCTCACAGCTTCTTGGTCAAACTCTAGTGAATGACATTCTCCTGCTTTGGCCCGCTCCTTCAATTAATTTTTTAGTATCGTAGCAGCCTCCTTTCTCTTTAGGTGTTCTGAGTGCTGGTCTTTCTCTGCCTCTTGATTTTCTTCAGAGAGATTTTGAAAGCGATAACAGTGGTCACATACATCTTTTCTTGTTACATGAAAGGCTAAGTTAAACTCTGTATTGAATATTTCTCTGTAAAGCCAATATTTTTCAGCAATAACCTGTTCCTCTTCACAACGTTTCTTATATAGTTCGTGCATTATTTGTATATTCAAATCTCCTGGTAAGAACTGTTGCACAGTGCTCTGTCGGCAGTAATGCGATGGAATGGTAGGAAATGATTTTATATGGTTCCTTATTCTTTCCCTTGCCTCGTCGGATCTCCTTATACCTGGACGATAATGACACCTCTTGTCAGCACACAGAATCATGTTGCTGCTGTCCCTTTTCTTCTGTATATATTGCACAAATGTTTCTGATATATTAAAAATGCTAAGGAAAAACCCTAGACACACTTGAACTTCACTACCATTTTTCAGGAGAACGTAATTCTTTGAGACATTTCTTCGAGACTGCGCACCTGCAGAACGTGACCTTGCTTTAGGTACCACCTTAATAAGTGGAGCTAAATACTGTTGCTGCTTTTCTAAATCTTTCATCATCGAGAATCCTTGGAACATCTGTATCCATTCAGTCTCATTGATGTTCTCGCTACACTTTCTTGGGCATTTGGAACAATCCTTGTACTTAAATGTTCTGGCTGGTACTTCTTTATTAGCAATTGATTTGTACACCTTTCCTGACTGCCTATTCATTTTTCTTATGTTCTTTTTCCACTTGTCAGTGTTCTTACTTTTTTTATCGTTTTATTTTCCTTACCAACTTCATTTCCTCTGTCAGATTGCCCATTTTCTTGATCATTAGACTCAACGGTCACTGGATTAACTTCTTCCTGTTGCATGTTCATTAACATCACAAAACCTTTGCCCACACAAATTGAAGAATCAGGACTGAATAGCTGATTTGTCAGTGAACGTGGATTTTCATATTGTATCTCCTTTGTGACATTGCCTGGAAAGGAGAAAATTATATTACTGACATTAGTGCCTTATCTAGCATAATATACCACATTAATCAACTATGAATCTTACAGTCCCATTGTATTTTAAAAATTATGACGTGCGATAATTACAAAGAAATGTACCACTTCACCCAAAGGCAACAAATGTGGCCCTAGCTCAATTGAAATGCACATGTGTTATTATTTTAGTAACAGCGCAGTTAGGAGAAGAAATAAATCAGAATGTAATTAAGGACCACTAAGAAAATGTGTACACACAACCATATTCAAACGATAGTCCCAGTATATGTATTTTGTTTGTCAAATAATTTGTGACTAAGAAATTAGTATTGGAAATGTTAAACAAGACCCATGGATTATCATTTTGCTTACCGAGGTTTTATAAAGATAGTTGTAGTTTCTGTTGAACTGCAGCTCTCCTTTTCTTTGGCCTCTGAGGTGGTGGTGGTGGTGGTGGTGGTGGTGGTGGTGGTGGTGGTGGTGGTGGTGATGATGAATCCATACTGTTTTCGGGTATGTAATCATCTGATGAACCTGAACTAAGCGCTTTGAAATCATTGCGATCTTCTTCAGTTAACTCTTGCAGTTGTTTCACTTCGGAACAGTTTTGTATTGCAGACGAGGTTTCACCATTCTTTTCTTCTGCTTCTGTAATTTCTACAATGTGGTATACAAACAATGAATGGGAGTCAAGTCAATCAAAGTAACAATCTGTATCTCCGTGGATGATTATCTCATAGATAAAATTAATAGTAATTCATCTTACTTTAATCAGATGTAGAATTACTTTCACTGCGATAATTTTGCATGACTAGCTCAACCATTCTCCTTTCTCATGAAGTCATTTTTTATCTAACAGAGAGCGCACACTAACAAAAACCTCTTCACAGTGAATACCACACGAAACTAAATAAAATTTGACATGACAATGACAGCAACGTGACTCCGTTGACAATGCCTACAAAGGGCACTCATTGTTTAGCGTTTCTGCGCTTATTGATTCTTGCAAGGGAAACACAATGGCTTGAAACCTCGTACGTAAAGTGTTTCGAGAACTGATGAACAGACGAATGATTCAGCAGGGAGGCGTGATGCAAAGTTTCTACTTGGCGTCGCAAGCTTCATTATTATCTACTAGACAACATATAATACTCTTTCAGCACACAGGAAAATAGTGCACAAATGCAGCAAAATTGTATTATACAAAACAAGCAGGTAATGGTATCTGCTGAATAAAAACGTATTTCCAAATTTACTTCATGAAGTAAGCAGTCAAAAGAACGTAAGAGCCCATACGTTTTGCTGATCCGAAAATAGAGACGCACTGACTCGAGACAGAAGAACGTAAGAGCCAATACGTTTATCTGTCTCTAAATTAAGCTCACAACTTGGAGATACGCAGCAGCTTCTTCTCGCAATGAGAAGAGATAGAGATACGCCATTTTGACACAACAAGGACCTGATTACCATGAGGACATATGTTAAAAAAACCGAAAATCGCATTTTTGGAGATACGTTCCTCTGACTCTCACGCGACGAAATGATTGTGTAGGCCCGATCGACCATGCATAGGTGGACCTCGAGAGGGTTTGCGACATGCGGTAGCAGGTGAAGCTGTGGTTCTGACAGTAGTTTGACCATCCACAGAGTCCACAGGACGGTTTGGGTAGTGCTGCAACAGTACAGTGTTGGGTAGTGCTTGGTCCTCAATCAATGTATGAAAGCACCGCCAGAGCAGCGAAGATGTGTCGTCGTCGAGGTGCTCGTCATAGGTGTTGTGGTAGATGGCCTCAGCCACAGGGTGAGAAAGGTGTTCGATAAGCAAAGTTTTCGCTATCACATACTTGGGCGAACTGGGCGGCAAGAGTAGCAGATCACTGATTAAGTCAGGATGGTGGTGGAGGTGGCTCACCAGGCAGATTAAACGTGCGTCATTGTCAAAGATCCCGTGGATATCCAGTAGATGGCCTGTTGTGGACTGACAAGACAGCCAGTCCACAGTGACGGGTAACCGAAAGGCACGCGCATAAACTCACGCAGGCTGGCGTGAGGTCTGAAACAGGATACATAATGAATGCTATAAAGAAAAGTACGTAGCTGCTGGAATACTTAACTTTAATCCACAATTGGTGAACATTGGTCTTGTTACTGTACATGCTTCATTAGATACATAGCAAAGGATAAATGGCGCCTTGCTAGGTCGTAGCAATTGACTTAGCTGAAGGCTATGCTAACTATCGTCTCGGCAAATGAGAGCGTAATTCTCAGTGAACCTTTCCTAGCAAAGTCGGCTGTACAACTGGGGCGAGTGCTAGTACGTCTCTCTAGACCTGCCATGTGGCGGCGCTCGGTCTGCAATTACTGACAGTGGCGACACGCGGGTCCATCGTATACTAGCGGACCGTGGCCGATTTAAAAGGCTACCACCTAACAAGTGTGGTGTATGGCGGTGACACAACATTCCTCCCCCGCAAATCGGTGGATGGTTGTGTTATAAGGCTTCTGCCCGCTGTGTAGAGGACTCCATGTTGGCGTATGCGATGAGGTGTGGAGCCTAAAAACAGGCGAGGCTGTGCCACCCGCACCCTGCCATTCGGTCCGAGGGGAGCTAGGAAACGCCTGAAAACCTAGTCCAGGGTGCACGTCAACATGCGGTGTATGCGCCCGTAGATAGTCAGGAGGGGCCGATGGGTTGACCTCCATCGAGTCAGAGCACCCGACTGGCGAAGACGACATCTGGTCCGGAGCGGGCAATAGTTCCATGTCGGAGGACAGCGGGTCACGGGAAGCGATCGGCGGCACGCGACCCAGGGAGGCGCCCGGCGGCAGCAGCGGCGCGTCCTCTGCAGGCAGCGCTGGCGGGATAACAGGCGGCGGCGGTGGCGGCGGCGGCGCGTTGCCATTGGGCAAAATGGAAGGCAGCGTCGGTAACACCTGCGGATGAGGCAAGCTAGTAGATGGGTCCCCAGGGCGCTGACCGGACGGCACCTCCGCTGAAAGCAGACGGGGAGTGGCAGAACCTGTGCGACGACAGAGGCGCAGCTGATTGAGATGCCGACGCACCTCACCAGAGGCCCCCAAAACCAAATACATAGCGCGGCCAAGACAGCGAAGAATGCGCCCTGCGAGCCAACGCTGTGAACCTCGATAGTTGCGATAGTATACTACATCGCCTGGAGCAAAAGCAGGTGGCTGCCGCTGCACAGGAACCTGATGCGGCGGGTGCAGCAAAGACATCAAGGTTCGATGAGGACGACCGTGAAGCAACTCAGCCAGCGAGCGACCATCGCGGGGCTGAGAGCGATACGAGGACAAAAAGAGCAATAATGCGTCCTGCCGAGAATGCGACTCTTTCAGCTTCAACATCTGTGACTTGAAAGTCCGGACCAATCGTTCAGTGGCACCGTTTGACTGAGGCGAAAACGGCGCGGATGTCAGGTGTTGAATACCACTGGCCTTGCAGAATGACTGAAATTCTGCGGACATGAATTGTGGGCCATTGTCTGAAACAATAGTCCGTGGAAGACCTTCTATGCAAAAGATAGCAGAAAACGCTTGGATGGTGGCAGAAGCCGTCGTGGAAGACATCCGGACAACAAAAGGAAAATTACTGAATGAATCTACCACAACCAACCATCGAGCATTCCAGAATGGACCAACAAAATCGATGTGCAAGTGTTGCCAAGGGGAAGTGGCTTTCGGCCATGCAAAGAATTTCCGCGGTGGTGCGGATTGTTGTTTGGCACACGCCATGCAAGAAGGGCACATACTCGTAATCGCAGCATCGATTCCGAACCAAGTACAGTGCTGACGAGCAAGTTGTTTCGTGCGCACTATACCCCAATGACCTTGGTGGAGAAGCTGTAAGACAGAGGACTGTAACGAACGTGGGACCACGACCCTGGACTGATCATTATCAGAACGCAACAGCAAAACACCACGTCGAACAAAAAGTCTCTCCTTGTGAGCAAAAAATCTGCGAACCAATGGATCCTCGATCCTTGATCCACGACTTTGACAAGGGCCATTGCGTAGCAACAAAACGCAAAACTGTAGCAAGGACAGGGTCAGCAGCTGTGGCTGTAGCTACACGACGAAAATCAATCGGAAACGATTCGACCACGTCATCGGTTTCCGCATCAATGAACATGCAAGTAAGTTTGGAAGAATGGAATGCTCTATCCCATCCTCGTCACCAATAATGTTGTGGACTGACAAGACAGCCAGTCCACAGTGACGGGTAACCGAAAGGCACGCGCTTAAACTCACGCAGGCTGGCGTGAGGTCTGAAACAGGATACATAATGAATGCTATAAAGAAAAGTACGTAGCTGCTGGAATACTTAACTTTAATCCACAATTGGTGAACATTGGTCTTGTTACTGTACATGCTTCATTAGATACATAGCAAAGGATAAATGGCGCCTTGCTAGGTCGTAGCAATTGACTTAGCTGAAGGCTATGCTAACTATCGTCTCGGCAAATGAGAGCGTAATTCTCAGTGAACCTTTCCTAGCAAAGTCGGCTGTACAACTGGGGCGAGTGCTAGTACGTCCCTCTAGACCTGCCGTGTGGCGGCGCTCGGTCTGCAATTACCGACAGTGACGACACGCGGGTCTGTCGTATACTAGCGGACCATGGCCGATTTAAAAGGCTACCACCTAACAAGTGTGGTGTCTGGTGGTGACACCACATGGCCCACCAGGGTGAACCAAGCCTTACGGTCATTATTTTGCAATGCAGGCAGCTTAGGAAATCTGCCGGGTAACACATGTTGATGTAGCACAGGCAGGCGAAGATCCATGTTGGTGGTTGAGGGAGCCCCGACACCAGGAGTGCAGTAATGGTGGGCGATGCATCACCCGAGGTCTGTGTGGAAACTGGTATGGAAGAGATGGCCAGTGCCATTATGAGAGCGGCTGGAAAGTGGTCTCAATGTGACCACGAAGCAATAGTCGCAGCAACCAGCGCGGCCCCACATGTGTGAGCATTTGGAGTACAGTTCTCGAACTGCGTCTACACATCAAATCAACCGAAAGGCGACTGCTTAACCGGAGGGTGAAACACAACATCCGTCACATGATTATTGTTCACAATGTTGGTGAGTGGTGTACACTGTCCGGGCAGCAGGCCCTGCTGCGTAGTAGCATTTGACGGTGGCCATGTTGGGCAGGCAACGGTTAAGTGGCCGCTGGCATGACAGGGGCCAGTAAATTGTTCACTTTCAACCAACTGTGCATTAGGAACACTACTAAAAACGCAAGCACAATTACTAGGGTGCAATGCCCTTGCACAAAATGACACAGGTAGATCCATTGTTCTCAAGACAGACTGGGCTGGCACACGGAGTCTGTTACTGATGAAAATAAGCGCAAAATAATTCCCGAACGCACAATGTTGAAGTTGGGGTCACTACTGTGGGTTTTATGTGGCATAGAACCATAATAACACACTTTTAGAATCAAAATGACATTTATTTTGTCACTTAATGGAGCGAATACAGAAAGATGGCTGTCAAACATCCTGCTAGAACACAAAGAGAAGAAGACAAAACCAAAGAGCATAGTCAAAGAACTGTCGCTTCATGTCAGATACGGCACACAAATTTCCACAGATTTGTCAGACTATTGACATGTACTGCCATGCTAATATGCTGCATTACATGTTTCCTCTGCTAACAGTTGTCTGAAGATATCTATATTTTTTCACTTAGGATTGATTCTTCTTTGACTAATTCTGTTTGCATTGTGGTTTTGGGTATTGTATGGAGAACATTATACTGTCCATTATGGGCACAAAACCCTGCATTTATTGTTATAGCCTGGAAGTAATTATTTTCTGCATTTACATTTTTTTGTTTGAGTTTCCCTGGAAATTGAATTAATCGTCGCACACCATTAGATTTTTCTTATTAGCTTTAAGGTTATATACTGCACTGTCTTAGTTTCTGCAAGAATATGAGTTAAGATCTCATTTGGGCTTCTGTACAGGCAAATTGTAATTGTTTTTAGTGAAGTTATTTCCATAGCTGAAATTTTGAAGTTTTGTTTTCTTTTCCCAGGATTTTAAGCAGCAGTGTCTCATGTTACTTCTGACAGAAATGTATAGCCCACCATGTACAGAGGATATTGTAGTGAATGATGAGGATAGTGTTAACTGCCAACACATCACTGCTCTCAGTGTTCACCTAAGCATATAAAAGAAGCTTCCTTCAGATGTTTCTGGTTAATTTTTATTATCTCACTGTGGGTGCCTTTTTTCTGTATATGTGTCTATCATTTTTGTTATATCACCTAAAAGTGTCTCTTCTGTTGTATTCCTGTGTTTTTTGGTAGTTGCACAAGTTTCAACGCAATCAATTTCTGAGTTCGGTGTTTCAGGTTTGGTCAACCAGTTACACAATGGGGCTGTATTTATTGCAATGAAGTCATCTTTGTGCATTAATTTTGCCAATATATGACTTCCCAGTGTTGTTGTTATGTTGTCTGTGTTCCATAAACAGTTCTCCTGAAATGGAAAGCTCAAAGAATGTTACATTGTGATAGACCTTGAATTTTTTTTTGGCAACTATCTGTATATTTTTGCAAGCTCCAAATTTGACTGAGTCATCCTGCAGGTCATATCTGTGAGGCATGGTATTACTTGTGATGTTGGGCAATTTAAGATCAAGTTGTGTAGTTTTAATCACTGTGTAGCATGTCTACCCTCCTTTCAGTATGCATCATTACTTCCACCCATGATTATGAAAGTATTATTCTTAGATAATTCTCTGAGTGAGTTTCTGTTCTTTGTCATTTCAGTCAAAGGTGCACTCGGTTCCTACCGCCATATATGATGTATTATATTTATTTATTTTTTCAGATTACTGGTGTTGTGGATGTCACCAATCATCACAACTCATTATTATATTCATTTGTTTATTACTTGAAGACATTCTCTTGACTTTCTGCACAGAGGTGTGTATAGTGCAGCGGAAGTTAAATTATAATCTGCAGAATTTATTTGTTTGTTGTCAGCTTCTTCTTCAGCTAATACATTGTAATTATTATCTGTCACAACTGATACCATTGTATTGTCTGTGATATAATCTTTTTGCTGTTTGGCACACACACTTCTGTTATTATTGTTTGTACTTGTCTTTAATCTTTTCAATGCATCTTGTAGGCACTAGATATTGTTTAATCGTGTTGTGGTAACTAACTGTTCAGTACCTAAATCTTAGTTTGTAACATCTTGGATATAGGGATGCCCTGTTCATTATCACAAAAACATAACAATTTTTTGTACTGAGCCACTGGATACAGAAGGAATGACTCTGCAGTTGAGTTTCTGTGAAAACTCGGAAACTTTTCATCACTGTTGCACCACATATGTCACTATAAACACCCATGTCTCTGTTCTTAGAATGAGTGCCTACATGATGAATGCATTGGTGCAATGCCATGAACAGTCTAAATTTTTATCAGCATGGACACCTAAAAATTTGTTTGTTTGTTTTTGTGTTTTGAGGTCCAGATCATGATAGGATTTTGTTTTTCTGCAGTGAATATGATCATTTTTTTTTTTTAAAGATTTAAGATTAATTCATCCTTTTCCAACCAGTTTTCCACATATTCCGAAACTCTGGTTGTAGGTGTTGGAATACCTATTTTTTACTAGTTACAACTACATTTGTGTCATCAGCAAAGAGTTAGGAGTGCCATTGATCAAAATCTTGATATCACTTATGTAAATAAGAAATAATAGGTCTTACAGTGTGAATATCAGATCCATACACAATACTTTGGTGTGTAATGTTTGTTGATGTAATTTCTACTACCTGTCTCCTGTTTTGGAGATATGACTGAAACCTTTTCTTGGCTATCCCTTGTATACCAATACCTTCTAATTTATCTAGCAGTATCAAACACCTTCAGTAAGTCCAGATTTATTCGTAGTGTACTGTTGTTTCTGTCTAGTCTTGTAACAATATTTTCAATGAAATGAATAATAGCTGACTCTGTGCTTATGTCTCTGCAAAAAACTGTGTTGATTTACAGACGAGAGGTTGAATTTTTCAAGGTAGTTTGTGGATTTGTTTCATGAGTGTCTCTCTTACTTAAGAAGATATGGGTAACAAGGCTATTTATCTATAGCTTCCCACTTCATACGTATTGCCCTTTTTATACGATAGTTTTGATTTTGAAATTTTTAATCTTTGTGAAAACACTACTTTGATATGACGTATTTATGATATGTGAAATTGGTTCTGATACGACACTAACACACTTTATTATGACTGAATTTAATACATCATTGATCTATGAAGATGTTTTATTCGTCATTTTCTTCTTTATTTATTCTAGGAACTTTTAATTTATTTATGGGTCTTAGCAGAACACAGCGTCACCATGAAATTGAGGTTTTACTATCCCGAAAGTAATTTATCACCCAAGTTAGAGTATTTATGAAGTAAGCATTTATGTAATTTTAGTTGAATCAACTGTGAGTTCTTGGTGAAACATTGTAAATTAACTAAACAAACATTGTTTTTTGGCCTTGTTTCACAATTTTACTATCAATATTACTGCACAACCTAGATTTCGGTTTATAAGTCCATTTTGAAGTATGTTACTGATTCCAAAAGATGATAATGCACACATAAACATGTTCACAAGACAAAGATAATCATCTCAACTTCTTAAGGTATCGATACATAGCTTAATGTACAATTATGTCAATGATCATTTTTAACAAATTACATACATTATTACACAATTCAGCAATTACACTACAATGACAGGACTAAAGTTATGCATCAGCCAAGCACTTTTTAACTATGATGGACTGTGGCCAAAGTTTTGCTTCTATCCTGGGGTTGTGATCTCATCTAAAAGAGGTGAATAATTCAATTGGGTTTGCTTGTTTAACAATAGGTGTGCGGATATACACATCTGTCTTTTAATTTCTAAAATTTCTAGTTGGTTGAGTTTGGCCCCCTATTCCTCTGTGTGTAAGACTTGTACATCTATTGAGTATTTGTGGTTATTGTTTCGGTAATGTTCTGCAAGGACTGAATCAGGCTTCCTCAATCTCCAGCTTATGTGGTATTCTTTAAGCCTGGTATAGGTTGATCTCCTTTCTGTCCAATGTAGCAAGACTGACACTTGTGGCATGTGATTTTATAAACCCTCTTTTTTTTTTAAAAAAAAAAAGGCTGGTTGTTTGTCTTTAGCATTGAACAAGAAACTACCTATTGTCTGAGAGACATAGAGAAACACAGAGAAACCCTTTGCCTTCAAGATGTTACTTTTCCTTTTTGATGTTTTCCCTGTAAAAGGTAATCTGCAGAGTTGCTTTTCCAGTTTTGCTGTGTTTTTCATTGGGGACAGTAGGGACCTGGCTTGCTTCTTCACATTTTTACTTAAAATTTTATGAGTGATATTGCGGTTATATTCATTATTTGTGGCCATTGTTTTTGTTGTGTTAAGTTCCAGGTCAAAGTCTTCTTGGGAGATAGGGATAGAATGGAGACAGTGGATCATGCGGTGGAATGCTGCAAGTTTGTAGTTTGTAGGTTGTAGGATGTTGAGAGGAAGCCGGGATGAAAGTGTCAGTGAAGGAATCTCTTTGGTAAATTTTAAATTAATGGTTGCTGTATATTGATAATTTTTACTTTTTGGACCATCTGACTACAGCCGAATGAAACAAAATTTTCGTGCCATACACATTTCGCCTTTCTTCTCTGCAAGGCATATTCAGTGGCCTGTAATATGTACGTATGTTTACTATTTAGTTTACATTTTGGGCAATGTACCCATAGGTTATAAACAGTTCTGGTGGTTGATTTTTACTACGATATAGTAATATTTTAAATTTTACTTACAGGTTGTGTTTCTGTTCCATTTTTGGTGCCATTCCTCTTCTTACAATTGCCACTTTGGGTTTTTCCACATTTCAAAGCACTAGGAACTGAACACTTGTTTTGATGCTTTATTTTGGTTTGTGTTGTTGACTGTCAGATGCTACTGCCAGATATTGAATACGATTTTTGTGTGTGTGTGTGTGTGTGTGTGTGTGTGTGTGTGTGTAAGATATTTCTACATCTGCATACATAATCTGCAATCCACCATACGGTGCATGGCGGAGGGTACCTCGTACCACAACTAGCATCTTCTCTCCCTGTTCCACTCCCAAACAGAACGAGGGAAAAATGACTGCCTATGTGCCTCTGTACAAGCCCTAATCTCTCTTATCTTTGAGGTCTTTCCGCAAAATGTAAGTTGGCAGCAGTAAAATTTTACTGCAGTCAGCCTCAAATGTTGGTTCTCTAAATTTCCTAAGTAGCGATTCACGAAAAGAATGCCTCCTTTCCTCTAGAGACTCCCACCCGAGTTCCTGAAGCATTTCTGTAACACTCGCGTGATGATCAAACCTATCAGTAACAAATCTAGCAGCCCGCCTCTGAATTGCTTCTGTCCTCCCTCAATCCGACCTGATAGGGATCCCAAACGCTCGAGCAGTGCTCAAGAATAGGTCGTATTAGTGTTTTATAAGCGGTCTCCTTTACAGATGAACCACATCTTCCCAAAATTCTACCAATGAACCGAAGAAGACTATCCACCTTCTCCACAACTGCCATTACATGGTTGTCCCACTTAATATTGCTCTGCAATGTTACGCCCAAATATTTAATTGATTTGACTGTGTCAAGTGCTACACTACTAATGGAGTGTACAAACATTACAGGATTCTTTTTCTTATTCATCTGCATTAATTTACAATTATCTATATTAAGAGTTAGCTGCCATTCTTTACACCAATCACAAATCTTGTCCATGTCATCTTGTATCCTCCTACAATCACTCAACAATGACACCTTCCCATACACCACAGCATCATCAGCGAACAGCCACACATTGCTATCTACCCTATCCAAAAGATCATTTATCAGATAGAAAACAACAGTGGACCTACCACACTTCCCTGGGGCACTCCTGATGATACCCTCGCCTCCGATGAACACTCACCATCAAGGACAACGTACTGGGTTCTATTACTTAAGAAGTCTCTGAGCCACTTAAATACTTGGGAACCAATCCCATATGCTCGTACCTTAGTTAGGAGTCTGCAGTGGGGCACAGATTCAAACTCTTTCTGGAATTCAAGGAATATGGCATCTGTCTGATACCATTCATCCATGGTTTGCAAGACATCATGTGAAAAGAGGGCGAGTTGCGTTTCGCAAGAGCGATGCTTTCTAAAGCCATGCTGATGCATGGACAGCAACTTCTGTCTCAAGGAAATTCATTATATTTGAACTGAGAATATGTTACAGAATCCTGCAACAAACCGATGTTAAGAATATTGGTCTGTAATTTTGGGGATCCGTCCGTCTACCCTTCTTATATACAGGCGTCACCTGCACTTTTTTCCAGTCTCTCGGGACTTTACGTTGGGCAAGAGATTCGTGATAAATGCAAGCTGAGTAAGGAGCCAATGCAGTAGAGTACTCTCTGTAAAACCGAATTGGAATCCCAGCAGGACCTGGAGATTTATTTATTTTCAAGCCATTCAGCTGCTTCACAACCCCAGGGATGTCTATCACTATGTCCTCCACACGGGAATCTGTAAGAGACTCAAACGGCAGTATGTTTTTACGATCCTCCTACGTGAAAGATTTCTCAAATGCTAAATTTAAAATTTCAGCTTTCGTTTTGCTGTCTTCCGTTGCCAGGCCAGACTGATCAGTGGGTGACTGGATGGAAGCCTTTGACCCGCTTACCGATTTTATGTAAGACCAGAATTTCCTTGGGTTTTCTGCAAGATCTTTTGCTAAGGTATGACGGTGGTAGTGGTTGAATGCTTCGTGCATTGCTCTTTTTACAGCAGCACGGATCTCTACTAACTTTTGCCTGTCCTCATTCTCCCGATCTTTCTTGTACCGCGAGTGCAACTGCTTTTGCTTCCTGAGCATTCTCTGAATTGCGCTGTCAAACCACGATGGGTCTTTTCCGTCCATAACCCAATTTTTCAGCGCATACTTGTCCAGTGTGTGATTTACAATGTGTTTAAAATTTGCCCATAATTCTTCCACGTCCATCATACCTGAAGTAAATGAAGTAGATTTATTTTTTTGCGGCTGCTTGTGTGAGGGGGACAATTTTTATCTTATCTTTTCTTTTAGTAATTGTAGTAGGGAGGGTGTGGTGATGTGTGTTTGCTCATTTATCACATGTTTGTTTTCAGCGATGGCTTTCTGAATGTGGAAGTTTTCTTGCGTTTGTATAAGATATTTATCATGGTTGCGTATTCTCATTATTTTGATTTCTTGTTCCATGTTTGTAGGATGGTGGTTATGGTGTTTTGAATGTTCTGCAAATGTGGAATGGTTTATTTCGTACTTCCAACACCTTATACGTTCTTGTACCATGTTTTAAAATTCCCACATGCCAAGCCTATGTATATCGCATCACAACTTTGACATTCAAGTTTATATATTCTGATCTCTGGAATTTATCCCTCTTGATAGTTGGTTGGCTTAGATGCGATTGGAGGGTTTGCCCAGTCTTATATGCTATTTGGAAGCCCTGTCTCCTTAGGATGTTTGCAACATGTCCACATTCTCCACATTGGTGTCAGTGCCACATGACTTGAATTTAGTCACTGATTAAATAATAGTTGTCCATTAATACTGTTCATTGGTAAGCCACATTTATATGGTACGAAATCAACAACATGCGTAATAATCATGACTGGTCACAGGAAAATCCACACACTACAGTGGAACCAACATCCAACTTTGTTTTTTGGTCTGTGTTTAATGTGGCATGATCCGTAACATGCTGATAAGTCCAGTCATTTCAGAAAAGCGAGTTATTGGGCAGACCTACTTGCAATTTATGGTAAGTTCATTCCTTTGTTCCTTTGGCCACATTGATTGCAGGGTACTTCCAACAAGATGGAACCCCTCCACATTTTACTTGGCATCTTAGGGAACATCTCAACCACATTTATCCTAATCACTGAACTGTTAGAGGTAGTACAATTAACTGGCCACCAAGGTCACCAAACCTTACAACATTAGATTTTTGTTTGTGAGGTTGGATGAAGTCTGAAGAATATAAACAAATGATGAAAATGCAAGATGAACAGCTTGGTCACATCATGGACATTGCCGCTCTCATTACAGAACATGCACAGGCACTCGGACAAGCAACAAAGTATGATCTCCCAAGAATGCAGAAATGATGGGCTATTTGAACACTTACTGTGAATTGTACAACAGCTGTAAACAGATGTGTGTGGTAATGCTTAGAGGTGTATGTTATTTTTTCATTTGGTGGTTTTAAAACACATGTTTGATATTTACTAACTGTTGTGCATGTGTACGTGTGTAAAATTGACTATGTATTGAATAATATCCAAATTAAATAAGAATGTAAATTAAATGTGTGCTGTCTCGGAATCCATTCGGACTAGGGCATATGAACATACCCAATTTTTTGCTTCAACTGATTTTTTATTTCATTTCCCTTACTACTGACCATTCCTCTTCAGACACCCTATATAAGTACATGTGTGAAGTATCAGGCCTTACTGCTTCTTCCTGATCAGAGGAGAGGAGCATTGAAAGTGCACTGAAAAGTGAAAAGGCGATGGGGAGGGAGTGAGTTTTCCGGCATCACTATTTATTACTTGCAGGTTGCATTTGTGCTGTGCTAGACATAATACACAATTAATTTGTAAATTAAGCAACAAAATATGTGTTCGACAATTACATGGTTCTGTTAAACTTGATTTGTTTTGATGAATGTGACATCTTTTTGATTTTAAAAATTCCTCTCACTTCGTGCATGTTCCAGGAGTTTTGTTTACAGACATCTGTTGTAGTTGGTTTAAGATTTGTTTGTTTATAGTGCTCCTGGCTCACACAGTAATCTGGTACTTAATTTGTCTTTACAGTGTCAGCCTGAGAGTGAATAGCCAACATGAAAACCAGATCTAGTAGCAGAGGCAGAGGGGAAAGCTGTTCAGTCAAGAGGACGAATGAATCAAGAGGATGTGCATCAGACATCAGTCAAAGTGCACAGCATGATAATACAAATTCTAACAGAAGTTTTATAGAATTGACCAAAAACAGCAGGAAAAGAAGGCATTCTGATGTTACATGTAGCAGTAAGAAGGCAGCGACTAACTACCACGAAGAATTGGAACATGCCAGTAAGCAGGACCAGCTTACAAATGTTCTAAATAAAACAGTGTCAGTGGTGCTAGAGCCATTTGATATGGAGAAGAATATGCAGGCTAAAGTTGCAAATCGCAATAAAAAGAAATGCATCAGAGATGTCAAAATAACTACTAAGAGTTCAAATGGTTGCAGCACAGAAAATCAAGAGAACTCGACAACAGGAAGCATGGACTCTCGAAGCAGTGAAAGATGTTTGCAGAAATCTACTCATCATGATGGCAAAGAACTACATAATAGTGATCAGAAGAATGTAGCATCCCTCAGCTTGAGTCATGATGATGACCAGGGGTTGTTGGAGAGTTCGACCCATCAGAGCAGAAGACAGTTGTGGGATGCTTCCCACAAAATGAGTTCAGAATTTCGTCGAGAACGCCGTAAAATATATAAGAAGCCAGTTTGTATATGTTGTGTAGGAAAAGATAACAACAGTGGAAATGAAATAAGAGTTCCATGTGATGGCTTGAAGGCAAAACATAACAAACATATGGAGAAGAGCATCAGAAATAGTGATGTAAATAGAGCAGCCAGTAGTACCCAAAAAAGAAAAACTGTTGTGGGTGCTTCTCACAGCAAAGTGAAAGATGCTGATTATCAGTATGGAGGCAGACCACTAACTACAGAGCACAGCAGTACAAGCTCTGAAACTATCACAACGCTCAAGATGATGAGTGAAGTATTTAAAGATGGCCAGTCATCCAGAAACAGAGAGATTATTAACAGCCACAGTAGTAGGAGGTCAGTCACACCAACTTCATGTTCTGTAGCCACAGCACCTTTGCAGATGAGAGACAGTGCAGATTCACAACCTGCACATGCACTTACAGATTTAGAAATGCACCCATACTTGCGTCGACGGTCAGCATCAGCGCCTCCTCAGTTACAGTTGGGTGACACTTTTCGAAAAACTGTTGATGAGTTTGCGCATTTACTTCAGGATGTGGCAGCACATCTGCAGAAATGTGCTAATAGAGTTGGTGATACATTAAGTGACCAAAGTTTTGAGCATATGGTAGCTAGCGTTTCTCACTCGGTGTCCAGCTGCACATGCCATTCACCTATCGGATGTTTACTATATAGCATTCATATTATGAATGCATTAAAAAGTAGACTGTCTGCAGAATTAAATGTGATTTCACTATCCAATGGTGATGCAGTACAGCCAGCAGCAGCAGGCACGCAATCAAATGGGAATTTAATGGGAAGATTCCATCTAGAAGCAAGCATCAAAGAGAGGAACAATACAGAAGCCAGTATAGGAGGTAGTATATCTGAGTCTGCACCTCAGTGTGATGCCACAACATTAACAACGAAATCCAGAAATATAGTGTCAACTGCTGAGACCTGCATAAGCACATCACACAGCACTTCTCTCACTGAAGAGACAAACGACACACCATCACCAGTAGGTAGCACTGATAATGCTTATATTGAAGCAAGTATCGGAGAAACAGCCCAACTGGAAGCAAACACAAAAGAGAGTACCAGCACAATAACATGTATAACAGAAGGCAGTGTCTCAAAGTCAGCATCAGAATATGGTGCAACGTCATCATCAGTTGAGCCCATAATCATGGTGTCAGCTGCTGGGACATTTACTAGTACTAGTTCTTCACCCACTGGAGGCCCAAAAGAAATCCTGGACCTACATGGAGTGGATACTGTAGTTTCTGATCAGAATAATGGAAATGGCAGAGTGGATGATAGAACAGGGTGTGCCAGCTCCAAGAGTAATTTAATGTGTGGGAGTGCAGAACGAGAACAAGATGGTGAACAGAATACTTTTGACTCCGTATCTCTCTCTATGGAAGAGATTGAAATAAAGGAAGAAGTTGAAACTTCAGAAAGTGACAGTGAATCAGAGTTGTCTGAAAAACAGTACTCACAAAATGAGGCAGAATCTGATGCAGGTAGTTGTGGTCCTGAAGGGGATGAGACAGACAGAGATGAAAATATGGTTGAGGTTGAGTGTAACATTGTCGAGGCCTCAGATCTAAGTAACCACACCGGAAATGAATCACATATGAAAGATCTGAGAATGGAGGCACAGCATGAATATGACAATAACAGCACAGAAAATGATGTTGCTGAGGGTGCTACTAGTAATGGAGCGAATACTGCTCCTGCTGTCAACAGGGGAGATGATACTGATGCAGTCAACAATACTGGATACAGTGTAAGTGGGGATGATGATGGTGATGTGGATTATGGTGGCAACAGAAATGAAGATAATGTTGAGGACACAATTGATGAACGGTATGGTGGCCACATTAATCAAGATAATGTTGGGGACACTACTGCTGAACGAGTTGTTGCTCAAGGTAATGATGATGGTATTGAGGACACTGACACTGAAGTCATTGGTGGCCACAGTGCTGAAGGCAGTGTTCAGGACACCAGTGCTAGTAAGTGCGGTGATGGCCATGGTACTGAAGATGGTACTGGGGATGCCAATGCTGCCGGGGATGATGGCAACGGAAAAGAAGACAATGTTGGAGATGCCAATGAACCTGAGTTAATTGATGGCGCTCAGTATAATAATCGTTGGGAATTTGTTGAACAGCCTTATGGTGGTGGTTATGCAGGGCCTTACTATGAAGAACTGTATGACCCTGATGTTGTGGCTGTCCATGCTTTGGTAAGCACTGTGCGACATTGGGATGGTTTGCCAGAAGGCTATTTTTCTAAGCAGATTGAAATTAGAGTATTTGGCGGAGGCGTCTGGCAAGTTTATCAGATACCTAATCATCGTTAATGCTACTAGTAATGCAGCCAATATTGCTCCGGCTGTCAACAGTGGAGATGTTACTGATGCGGTCAGCAATACTGGATAGAATGTAAGTGAGGATGGTGATGGTGGTAATGAAAACATTGTTGGGGATGCTGGTGCCACCGAGGAGGGTGACAACAGAAATGAAGACAACGTTGGAGATGCCAGAAAGAATACTGGTGCTAGGAACAACACACATGGCTCTTTGGTGGGCAGCATTCTGGTGGTGGTTACATGGAATGTGACCATCGCCAATTTCAGGACCCAACGTCGTGATTGTCCATGGACTGTGTGATGAAAAATACTAATTGTAAATGGTAATTCAGTGTAGAAAATTGTGTCTGGCAAGTGTATCATATACCAGGATTTTAAATGTTCCTACTTTTTATTAATATTGAATCTGGTGCCAAAGACTTAGAATGAAAAAGAATTCTATGACAATTTAAGAATTGTATATGTCTTAAAGAATACGTTAAATACATTTTCAATAAAGTCCCCGTCTGTGTTTCTAAGGCAGTCTGTGAATAACCTAATACATTCCTCTCTCTGACCCCTAACACATGTCGTGCTTGACTTCATATTTGTAGTCACATAATAATTATCTGGCTGTGCATAGTGGTATGTGAGGAGTAGTGGATCATGATCTGCAAAACATTCATCTGCTATGCTAACAGTGTATCAGTCTCTTGAGAAATTAACTATAACATTGCCCAAACAGGCATTCCCATGTTTAGGGCCATTGTTAGTATAACACAAATTTAATGATCTGAATAAGTATCCACAGGATAAATAAAACATACAAATACAAAACTGGTTCATGTGTTTGAAGGTGTGTAGTTTCTCTTACCTTAGGTTAGAATTAAACTGAAGTCCAAAAACAAATATTGTCCGCCAGCAAGATTTAAGATGGCGGCCGGAGAAGATACACATTGGTGAGTTCCGTTTTTAGTAACAAAAATCACATGTTTAAGTGTTCTCTGTGCGAGAAATAAAACACAGTGTGTGATAATTTGTGCGTGCTGTGCCACATCTTAATTAAAAACACTGGGAAAAAAGAACATGTAAACTCTCGTGTATATACAAGTGTTAGTGATCAGCCCGGTAAACACAGACCTTTGCAACCAAATTTGGACGATATTCTGTGTGAATTAGCAACAAAAGAAAAAATCATTGACATTCTGTGTGATGACGTAGCAAAGCTAAAACAGGACTTGATATATCTTCAGTCACTGAACAGTGTTAATACATCGCCAAATAAAAGTTGTGCTGAGTTTAATAGGCCTAAAAAGTTCACTCGTCGAAAACCGAACGAATCTGTCATCCAAGTGCCATTAAATAATTGTTTCAGTGTTCTTGAAGAAATTAGAAATAGTGAATATTCATTTGCTACTGTATTGTCATACAAAAGTGTGTCAGGGAAGAAATCCTTTAAGGTAAATATCCACTCGGATAGTCACGGTCGTGGATTAGCAAAAATCTTATGTGAAGATCATGATGTTAAAGTTTGCAGTTAGGTGAAACCAGGAGCACCCTTGTATGAAATCGGAAAACAACATAAAAGACGGGTCTCCAACAAATATAAATGAATATGCAGTAATAGTGGGGGGGAGCCAACGACGTTTATAAAAATGAATTGTCGAGTGCTGTCCAAAACTTGAAGAGGATACTTCATTCTAATAATAATAGTAAAGCAATTATAGTCATGGGAATTCCACATAGACATGACCTTACATTTGAATCGTGTGTAAACAAAGTAATAACCAAGGCTAATGAACAGTTCGAAAATATATGTAAACTGTATCTAAATACTCAGTTTCTGCCTGTCGACTTCCTACTTACAGGGGAACCTCCCCTCAGATTGTTATAAGTTGGCACAGTGGATAGGCCTTGATAAACTGAACACAGATCAATTGAGAAAACAGGAAGAAGTTGTGTGGAACTGTGAAAAAATAAACAAAATACACAAACTGAGTAGCCCATGGGCGACATAGGCAATATCATGGAGACAGTTAGCACATGAGCTCTGTGGTCTCGTGGTAGCGTGAGGAGCTGCAGAAGGAGAGGTCCTTGGTTCAAGTCTCCCCATCAAGTGAAAATTTTACTTTCTTTATTTTTGCATAGTTATTATCTGTCCGTTCGCTCATTGACGTCTCTGTTCACTGTAATAAGTTTAGTGTCTGTGTTTTGCGACCGCATCACAAAACCTTGCGATTAGTAGACGAAAGGACGTGCCTCTCCAATGGGAACCGAAAACATTTGATCGCAAGGTCATAGGTCAACCGATTCCTCCACAGGAAAACACATCTGATATATTCTATACGACACTGGTGACGGCATGTGCGTCGCATGACAGGAATATGTTGTCGACCCACCTAACTTGTACACTTGGCGAATGAGTAAAAAGATTCTTCTACCTTGCCCGATTTAGGTTTTCTTGTGAATGTGATAATCACTCCCAAAAAAGTGATGAAAACATAAGAGTTTGTCACATAAACTGAAAATAAAAAATTAAACTTTTCACTCGATGGAAGATTTGAACCAAGGACCTTTCGTTCCGCAGCTGCTCAAGTTACCACAAGACCACGGCGCTCATGCGTTTCTGGCGTCCTTGATGTTGCCTATCTTCCCATGAACTACTCAGTTTGTATTTTTGGTTATTTTTTCACAGTTCCACACAACTTCTTCCTGTTTTCTCAATTGATCTGTGTTCAGTTTTTCAAGGCCTATCCACTGTGTCAACTTATAACTAAATCTGAGGGGGGTGCGATGGGGAGGTTCCCTTATTAGAGACAACTTAACGAGACATGGGTTGCACCTTAACAGAAAGGGCAAGAAACTTCTCTGCAGAAAAATTGTGGAAAAGCTGCCTGTAAGTTAACAAAAATTACTTGCCTAGAACAGCTCAACCTTCAGTACCTCAGCAAACACCACCACATGCTGCAGCTCAACTTTCCAAAATTACTGCAGCAACTCAACTCCGAAGAGTGGACCCACTATTTATAGCATTAGTAAATTCACCATCATCAGTGAATTCAAGAGAGCCAACACCTGTGGCAGCACTACCAGGATTAATTGCTGACACAGCAGAGACTTCACCAAGGGCAACAAAACCTGAATCAACTGAAGGAAAATCACTCTCATCAGAAGTGGTTGCCACAATAGTACTAGCATCAACAAATAATGTTGCTCCAATGGTCATTCAAGAAATCACGTCAGAATCTGGAATAGACCTACCAACAATTTCAGAAGAAGAAGAGGGGATATCATCACTCCCACAAAAGATGAAGCACCATCAGCACCCAGAGTATCATTTGCTGCTGTTGCAGAACCATCAGAGCAGCTAACAGACAAGTAATCTTCAGCAACCCAAGGAGAAGTGCCAACTGCAAGGAGGAGGAGCAAGAGGTCCAAAAAAGCTGCCGTTCATAGTGAGAATTTTTTATGGTATCATCACAAGGAAAGGAAAATTGTGTCATAACTACACCTCCAAGTAAGCCAAATGTTAATACTTTAAGAGAGACTAACCCAATCAACCACCCCAAATCTCCAGCCAGTGCTAATAAATTTGCTGTTTACCATCACAACATTCAAGGCTTATTAAGTAAACCAGATGAGCTATCCATTGACATTTTAGATAAGGACTTTATTAATAATGCTGATGTAATCTGTTTTAGTGAACACTTTATGAAACTTGGTTGTGACACACTGCAACTGAATAACTATAACCAAGCAGCTCTTTACTGTAGACATTCTTTAGGTAAGGGTGGAGTGGTGATTTACGTTAAGAACAAAATAGCTTATAGATCTTTAGACTTGAGTGAATACTATATTGATAAACATTGTGAGGTTTGTGGAGTTTTAATCTGTTCTGATTTCTCTGAAATTACTGTCCTTTCATTTTATAGGACTCCTGCAGGCAAAATCTGTATTTTTCTACAACAGTTAGAATCTCTGTTAACTCATCTCTTTGCAAAAACTAAAGATATTATAATTGTAGGTGATTTTAATGTTGACTTTCTTACAGATAACATGGGAAGAAATGATTTATCACATTTAATGAACTCTTTTAACTTAACAGCACTGGTGGATTTTCCCACTAGTCACAGCTAAATCTACAAGTAAAATTGACATCATCTTTTTAGACAGCAGTAGAATTCTAAACACAACTGTAAAATGTATATTGAATGGGCTCTCAGACCATGATGGTCAGCTACTTTCAATTGATAATGTTAGCCCCCTTTGTAAGAAGAACTCCTGCAGTAAAACTTTCAGAGTAATTAACACACAGTCTATCAATAGCTTCTGTAATTCCCTACAAGAAGTAGACTGGGACCAAATTGAGATCTTTGACAGTGTTAATGACAAGTACAACGCTTTTCTAAATGAATTTATCTGCCTATTCGAAGTGGCCTTTCCTAAAAGGATTGTCAAATCCAAATGCGAAACCTACTCTAATAAAAACTGGCTAACACTGGGCATTAAAACGTCTTGCAGAAGGAAAAGGAATCTGTATGCATCACTCAAATCCAGTTATAGTGTAGAAAAGGAAAAACATTACAAACTATACTGCTCTATCCTTAAAAAAGTGCTAAGAAGACCAAAGAGTATTTCTATGAAATCAGAAATTGATCTCTCTAACAACAAAATTAAGACCATATGGGGCATGATAAAAAGGAAAAAAGGTAAAATCCCTGCTGCTGAAAACACAATTGAAATTAAGAGAAATGATACCATTCATGACAATGTTGAAATAATCACCGAAATTTTTAACAACCAGTTCCTGGCGTCAGCAGTACAAACTGGAAAACATGTTCTGTTAATGAAGCCGTGTTATCCCTTCAAAAAGCTATTAATAAAAAAAAAACCAAGCAGATTAAAGTGTCTCCTGTCACAGTACATGAAACTGAGAATATAATTAGAGAGATGAAGAGCAAGAATTCTGTTGGCATAGATGGTATCTCTTCAAGATTACTGAAAGAGTGCTAGAAGTCGATAAGCAAAATACTGTGCCACATATTCAATGAATCCATCCAGCACGGGATTGTTCCTGAGAGATTGAAGTTTGCTATTGTCAAACCTCTCTTTAAAAAAGGTGATAAAGCCGACATTACCAACTGTTGGCCTATCTCCCTTTTAACAACCTTTTCTAAAATTCTTGAGAAATTGGTTCAGAAAAGACTTATTGAACACCTCAAACATTATAAGGTATTAAACAGTAGCCAGTTCAGATTTCAACAGGGTGTATCAACAGAACAAGCTATTTTTTCCTTCACCCATCAAATCTTAGTCTTTTAATAATAAATTGTCTCCTGTTGGTATCTTTTGTGACCTTTCTAAGGCCTTTGATAGTGTTAATCATGAAATCATCCTAGCAAAGGCTGAATATTATGGTATAAGTGGCTCAGTTAGCTCATGGATTAAATCCTACCTAGCTGGAAGAAAGCAGAAGGTCATGTTGAACGACTCTGAGGGGTACTCTGTGTCATCCAGCTGGGGCTTTATTGGCTGTGGTGTTCCTCATGGCTCTGTACTTGGCCCTCTTCTCTTCCTCATCTTTATCAATGACCTTCCCTTGTGTACTAGCTTTAAAACTCACTTTACTCTTGTTGCTGATGACACCTCTATCCTCATCAACAAAACTCCCAACCTCAATCTTGAGGAATAAGCCAATATTGTCTTTAGTGAAGTATGTAATTGGTTTGTGAATAATGGGTTATCACTAAATGTTAGTAAGACCCAGTTTGTACTTTTCCAAGTAAAGAAAAAAGTTGAGGATCAATTAAGTATTACATTGAATGGTAGTGAGCTACTACAAGTTGAGTCAACCAAGTTTCTGGGTGTACACATTGACAACAGTCTAAAATAGTCTGAACATATTTTATACCTCCACAAGAAACTCAGCTCGGCAACATTTGCCATTTGTATTATTTCCACTGTATGTGACCGAGACACCACAAAAACTGCTTATTTTAGTTATTTCCATGCACTATTGCTGTGGCATAGTTTTCTGGCGTAATCAGCCATTATCCAAAAAAAATATTCATTGCTCAAAAGAGAGTTATTAGGATAATGAGAGGAGTCCAGCCTACACATTCTTGTAGGAACTGAAGTGACAGGAAGCAAGACCCCGGAAGCAGTGAGACGATCCAGCTCCCATTTTACCCGATCACGAAGGGCCACAGGAATGGGCCGAGCCCGAAAAAACTTAGGCCGAGCAGTGGGTTTGAGCATGATATGAGCTTCAAAATCATTTGCATGGCCTAACCCAGGAGAAAAAAGGAACGAAAATGTCGTCGACAAGGAATCCAATTGAGCATAAGGAATGGCATCAGAGACAATATTGACAGTCATCTATGGAGAACCCAGAAACGCGAAAGGTATCGAAACCAAAAAGATTTTCCGCGTTACTATGGTCGACCACAAATATGGGAACAGTGCGAATGACGGATTTGTAAGATACCTCATCATCAAATTGTCCCAAGAGAGAAATCTGTTTATCGTACGTCCTTAATTACCTAGTGACAGGTGATAGGTTTGGAGAACCCAACTGAAGATATGTCTGAGAATTGATAATGGTGGTAGCAGAACCAGTATCCACCTGCATACGAACATCTCGACCAAGTATTTGGACCGTGAGGAATAACTTCCCTGAAAGGGAAGAAGTGCAATTGACAGAGAACACAGAATCAGAATAAGCGTCATGTTCATGAACATCATGTATGCGGTCGGATTTTCAAACGGATGACACATGACCCTTCTTTTTGCAGTTGTGACACACGGCCCAATATTGGGGAAAATCCTCCTGTGAATGTTTTGTAAAACACCGCGGACATGAAGGAAGTTGCCGGTGGTTTTGCTGCAGTTTCTTAGAGGTTTGTTTACGGTTAGGCCGAGGCTGCACTCAGGAGCGTACTGCGGCCACGTTGGCCGGCGGGGACATGTCACATGCTTCGTCAACAGCACACAGAGGTTGTATTTCCCCGACGTCACCCCACGCCTCTATTTGCACTCCAGCGGTGTGAGAAATTTCAAAAGACTGCGCGATGGATAGGACTTCGAGAGTCGGATTTGCCAACTGAAGGGCATGCTGCCTCACTTCTTTATCGAGCACCAACCGGATAATAGCATCCCATACCATGGAATCGGCAGAGGATTCTTTGTGAACGTCAGTAGCAAATTGACACTTTCTACTGAGGCCATGAAGTTCAGCAGCCCAAGCGCGATGGGATTGATTTGGTTGTTTTTGACAATGATAAAAGGCAACACGAGAGGCTACCACATGGGTTTGCTTATGAAAATGTACAGACAGAAGTGAGCACATTCCATCAAAGGACAAAGACGCAGGATCTTTCAAAGGAGCCAATTACGACAACAGTCGATACATTTGAGGTGAAATCCATGAAAGGAACAGAGACTTACATGCTTGTTCGTCCGTGACATGAAATGCCAAGAAGTGCTGTCGAAGACATTTTTCGTAATCAGACTAGTCTTCCGCTGTCTCGTCGTAAGGAGTAAAAGGAGTTGTAGACAACGGCGAGAAACGCCCTGCATTGGATGCTGCGACAAAATTGCGAATCGCCGACATGAGAAGCGTTTGCTGTTCAATGAGACCGTGTAATAGTTGCTCTAAAGTAGCCATGGAAACTTGTGGGTCAGTGATGAAAAGGAAAAATCCACTACCCCGTCGCCAATTGTTATAACGTCAAGTTGGACACTATATTTCAAAAGACGACACAATACATGTAAGTCAGAGTGAGTAGACCACGTAAGGCATGTGTACATGGTAACGGTGAAATCTGCACTAAGTCCAAGTCTAGCGGACGCTGGCCGGCTGGCCGCTTAGGTGGCGTGGCTGCTGCATGGCTGGCAGACAGCGCAGCATGTAGAGGACGCGTGTAATTGCGTGGCGGCACTTTGAACGATCGACGCGCCACAACAGGAACATTTTCAGAAAATTAGGGATACTGACAACTACATGCCAATAGATCTACTCCCTGTTAGGTTTCATTGGTAAAAATGGACAATCGTACAAAACCAATGATTCATACCATACCCACAATACCAGGAGGAAGATGGACCTTCATTATGAATCAAAAAACCTTACTATTGTACAAAAAGGAGTCCATTACATGAGCTGCAAGGTGTTCAATGCTCTCCCACCCTCACTGGAATTACTTATCCACGAGCTTCCCAAATTTAAACAACAGCTCAAACAGTATTTATTAGATAATTCCTTCTATTCGGTAGAAGCATATTTCAGTAGTTAACTGTAATTGATTTTTTCATTTACTAACTTGAGGTGCTATTGTGCATTACGATACTCACAATCACTGTTAACATTACTGTGTCTTTCATTTAGCTATTAAGATCTACAATTTTTTAATGTAATTTTTTCTATACCTATTAATCTGTATTTTGTCTTATACCAGATATCATCTTGCAAGAGGTCCTTTTATGTATTATTTGTAATAATTCTGACATGTCCTACATCCATGCAAATGTCTCGCAGTATTGGATTTATGGGATATAAATAAATAAATAAAACAAGTGCCATTATTGGCTCAGAAAATATCTGAAATTGAAGTTGGTATTCAGGAAAACTGGTATATTAAATTAGAAAACCATAAAAGTGCAGCATTTGTGAAATGAAATGATTGACTTTGCCATTAGTAGAAGGATGACTGCATTTTTACTTGCAAGTTTCCCACTCTGAGGAGGAATGTTCACTATTTCCAGTCAAAAATTGAGCAGAAATATGCTTCTCCTTAGCTTGTTGATAACATCAATTAAAAAATGTGGATTTTGCTGTGCCTCTGTGAGTGGAACATGATTCATAGATAATACTATTAAGTCCTCATATTTATTCTTTTCAGTGGGTTTAACTTGTCCAGAACATCTCTGCTAACTATGTAGTTATTGTGTTCTTGTAATATGTATGGCATGTACATTTATGTATCATTTGTCATTTATTGACTATGTGCTTTCTGTGCCAGAGTGTGCAACACCAATATAATGAACATTAGGTAAGCACTTTTCTTGTCAAACCGTTTGACATAAGCTACAGTGTTCCCCTCAATCATTGTTTCACCATTGGACTCTTATCTGAATTTTTAAGGTTTTGATATGAGTTCAGGGTACATGCTGACATTATATTGAGTCCATCTATTTTTCCAGATTCCTTGTCTCTTGAGAACAACTAAAAGTGGTTAT
Organism: Schistocerca piceifrons; assembly: GCF_021461385.2. NCBI lineage: Eukaryota > Metazoa > Arthropoda > Insecta > Orthoptera > Acrididae > Schistocerca > Schistocerca piceifrons. The sequence goes on along the minus strand of NC_060149.1, from coordinate 232,643,734 downwards.
GGAAAAAATTCATATGCAGTTTTGTAGTTTATGTGGTTCAGCATAATTTGTGTCAGTATTTGTATAATTAACAGTTTCTTTTTCTGACCATTTCTTTTGAAATAATGCATGATTCTGCTGCTAGTTGCTGCTGAAAAACTTGTATTCACTAGTTACATGGGTTACTTACTTATGTAATTCCTGATTTAAGAATGCCATTCAGAGGTAATAATTAATGAGTGCAAAGATATTCCTTGATTGTTATCTTCAGTGTAGTGACAAACTTTTGAAGTCTGACGTGCTTTGAGTCATCACTTGATAGAAATCTGTCATCTACAAAATGAATATGAATTTGAGTTTATCAAATTTGTTTCTTCACACAATGTCTTCAGGTATCTGTTCTACTGAGTAAATTCCATCAGGAACAACTGCAAAGGACTTCCAGTAACCCACACACATTATCTATGCCAAAACATTTCTGTTTCAGTGGAATTTCTGTTCAAACTATTACCAACATCTCTAAAATAGTATAAATCTCTCATTTTTTGCTGTATGTGTAAACATCTTGATAGGAAAAAAAACAGTTTAAAATACTGTATAGATCTCACTTCTTCATTAGACACTGACCTTTGCACTGTCTGAATCATTGTATCTCCATTGTACTACACATAGGTTTTTCATTTGCTATCCTGCAAAAAGTGTTTGTGGTAATGGATAATCATCCAGATTGGGAAGATAGTCATTAGATGTACATGGAATAGTTGGACAGTAAATCACAGACAGCCAAGAAACATGTAAAGGTGTGAATTATGCCTCGCTCAAGATAAAGAAATTGTCAGCTTTATCTAGCACCTTTCCTGTCATAACATTAATCTCAGGGCCTTGCATGATATTAGTCTCAGGCTCTTCATCATCCGAAAATGTCAGAAACAACTGATTGTTAGACATGCAGTCATTCAGTACTTCACAATCTGTCTTATAATCCAGTTATCTGGAGCTAATATAACTAATTAATCTGTATGTAGAGGGTGTTTTAAAAAGTATCCTGTACTCTTACTGGAGATTGTACTTGTCAAAAGTACAAAAGACCTATAAACATATGTCTGAAAACAAATACTTGTTGATATATTGGCCATTCTGTTCTATGAGAGATCTCTCTCTTTTGATGCTGCAGGTGGTGAGAAATGTGATTACCACTCATTCTCAATCTTCCTTCAGTCTTCCTCCTCCTCCTCCTCCTCCTCCTCCTCCTCAAAGAGTCACAAACTTATGCAAGCATACCTAGATGTCCTCGGTTTTGGTCTCATGCATGGGAGACACTCACACACACCTGTAATGTCTGCAGATTGTCCATGTCTGTGGAATACACCAATTTTTTTTTAATGACCCCCAACTAAAAATCTAAATGATTGTCAGATGAGTGCAGAATCCATGTTACAGAATCACTTCGATCAATCCTTGCTATTGGCACAAGAGATGTGTCGAAAAGTGTTTCTCCTGACAGGCACCTATAACTGGGAAGGATTAATATTTCCTTGCAGACACTCACACACATTTTTCCTATTCCTTTGAATATATATTACCCTCACACTGTTTTTTTGTATAGTGGATTGTGGATTAGAAGGGTCTTCTTCGTGGTGCAGTGTCAAATGAATACTTTGTAAAAATTTTCTGTTGCCTTGTACATTCATTTTCAGTTTTTGCAACATATTCTGTCAAATAGTAGCGTATTCAGACTTGGTATTTTTTTGTGGTGACATAACACCCCAAAGTTCATGCATTGGTGTCATTATTAACATATCCATGCAAACAAGAAAAATGGTAGGTTTATGTACTAGGAATAAGGCAGCAGAAAAAATAACTTACATATTTTCACAGTATATATAAGAATGTTTTACAGTGGCTCAACTTCAATGCTAATGTTTATTACTGGAATTGCCCTGTTAAGTGATTCAACATTAGTTTACTGTACCCTGAGTTGTATTACTTTGGTATCACACTGTACAGATGTTTACTGGTCACAGCACAGAAAATTCAAATCATGATTGCATTACGTTATACTGCACTTTGTGGTGCTACTTTTGGGTGCCCCATGTCATGTTTTGAGAGATGTGTTCAGACAGGGAGCGGGACCTGTTTCGTGGAGGCTGCACATGGCATTCAGTAGTATTTAACTGCTACACTGCATGCAGGTGACATGCTGTTTTTAAAGGTGGAAACAGCACCTTTTGATCCATCCATCTTTGTTTATGTATTTGTTTTGTAGCTGTTGTATACCCCTCTGATGTTCATTTACAAGATATACTGCCGCGCCTGTACCAGTGCCAATACCAGATACTTGACACATACATTATAGCTACAGTACAGTGTGATTGATCAATGGAACACTCATCCAACTAACCAACCAACCTCATACTTTATTTGGTATCCTATCTTCAAGAGGTATTTTTCTGTTGGTTCATGAAAATTCTGTCTGGTATTATTGAAGTGAGTGAGTCTATTCATGTACTTATTTTTACATGTAATACTATTGGTTTGATTCAAAATAATTTTGTTGAATTATTAATTGTAATGGTTTTATTATTTATGTTGTAAATTCTATAGGAAAGTGAATATTCAAATCAATAGTCACAGTAGAAATAAAAATGTGATTTTTATTGATATAAGCTCTCTCTGAATGACAAAACAGTAAGAACTGCCACACATTATAATTTTTACTGACAATTACCACTGTTATGTCAGTTGCAATACCTGTAATTTTGCCTCATAATTTTTTTCAGTATAATAACCATCTAATAATAATAATAAATATTATTATTATTTTAAACATTTTTGGAAGATGACTGCCAACAGCTGTTAAGTGATGTATAAAATTCATATTTGAACCATTAGCTGCCTTTAGTTTAAACCCTAATTCTGCTGGTTTGTTTTGCCCCATCCTCACAGATGATAAAGTCTCTGTTGGAGTTGGAGAGCACATTCCATGTCTCCAAAATTGCTACCATTTGAAAGGAAGCTATGTACAGGTATAAAAAACAGCTATCTTATTTTCTGCAATGTGGGATGCTGATCTAAACCTAATTTTAGTGTTAGAACCAGCTTGTTGTTTCTCTTGTGTCTACTACATGAATCGGACCACAAAATTACCTCTTTGGCTGTCAATATCTGTTGCATTAAATGTTCTAACGAACAGGATGCTAGTTCCTGTGCTCCATGTCCTGCCTCACCCTCAGACATATCTGTGCCCTTTGTCATTAGTAGCATTATGAATACCTATGTTATATAGCCACAACTGTCCCTTGTAGAACGCAATGTTTGTGGGAATGCTTGGGAGAGGCACAGTTTCTTCAAGGCCAAAACAATGAACTTCTACATTCTCATTTTCTTTTGTTCAAAAGTATCTGAAGATTTCTGCTCCTGAGCAGCCTTCACTGTATTAAGATGAGTGGTGTTGTTGATCTTAAGGTTTTCTGCCATTGAATTGTCATAGTTTTTTTTTTTTAAATCAGAGCCTCAAGTGTGTCACAAACAGTATGTATATCTCTATCAGTTTCATTCTTTGTATATTAAATTTTGGCAAAAAATATTTTCTTGTAAGTTGTCAGTGATACAGGGCCTGAATAGTTTTCTTTGTACAAACTGTACATGACATTAATGGTAATTTCTGGGGCAAGGAATACTCTGTTTGGTTCACCTCTTTTTATAGAGAGATTTGTATTTTGGAAATTTTCTAATGTGGTGTATTACTTCTTTGCATTTTTCTTTAGGAAGCCTTTTTGTTTCTCCACCCACTCCTAGGAAGTCTCTAATGCACTGTGGTGATTAATTTTCTTTAAAGCTAAATGTATCCTTCCACTAAATATTCTAAAAGTCTGGAGAAAGAAAGTTTTACATACAGGTATCCTGCATATTTTATACACTCTTGTTTTTGTCCTTTTATGTGATTTCCTAACTCTCTTCCTTTTTCCTTCGTTTTCTAATAGCACAGTGCAAATAAGTGCTATTTGACCGTCATGTAAGTCAGTTTTGTAGAATATTCCAAACTAGTCTTTTAAAGTATCCCATCCTAACTTGGAAAAACTTAGAGGCAGAGATATTCTCTGAAGTCCTTCTTCTCTTTTAGTTTGCCTTTCTGATTTATGTAAGTCTCATTATAATGCATTTTGTCTTCCTTATTTGTCAATTTTGTGATGAGTATTTTCTGGTCCACCCCTTCCTTGGTCCCCCATTTGAAGACTCTCCCATGGCTTCAGAATTTGACATTTCATGATCTCCTAATTTTTTCACAGAGCTCAAAAATTTACGTTGGGCTCACAACACCCAAATTGGAAACATCATTTCTTTCATAATAATACTGTACAATAGTTATGGGGCTTAAATTAGAATTTACTGGACTCAGTGGTGTGAGATCAACAACTAATTTGACTGATCATGTACTGACACTTGTGTTGCAAAGACAGGTGACTGGGGGTCTATTGCATATTCATTTTTCTGTGTATGGAGAACCAGATGCTTTATTATACATAGTAATTTGGTACATCACTTTTATGGATCATAACTAGAACAACCTACAAATAATTTGCAATTATTGCACCACAAATCACAAATGTTATGTTAAAGAAACTGATCTGAGTTTCAAATTCATTCTTCTTCTCATGTCTTATACGTTTCCATTATCAAAACAACACTTCAGAACAGTGAAAACTATAAAATATATTATTAAAGGATTGTCTCACAATCAGAAAACACATTGCACATGAGAGACAACCACAGCACATGGGGAAAGAGAGACATAGTGCTCGTGCAAAGCATTTATGCATCACGTGATCAGGCAAAGCTCAGTTGCTACATAGCCAATTGATGCAAAGTAAAACTGCAAGATTGTGTAGGTAGTCAACTGATGCAAAATATAATAATTGAGGTGGAGTGTTTGGTGCTTGGTTCAAGTTAACTTCATGTTGAAAAATCAACCATATTGGTGTCAGACAATTTTATTGTGTATAGTTCACACCTATACACATGACTGGGTGCAAAAACCTTAAAAAAAATTAAAATGGTAGTTGACAATCAGTACACCACACTATCCAGTTATGAATATTTCAATTCATTATACTCAGTTAATCATTTTCTGTTTCAAACTTAATTGCCTTTAAGTAGTCTGTACAGGATTGATGCTGACTTATATTGGCAATTATCCTAACTGCTCTATTTTGACGCCTGAATATCCTATCCATGTGCCCCATCCTAAATTTCAATGCCATTTTGCAAATGCAAATTAATTAATCCATAATAAACTTACGTAAGGACAGGAGGATTTATTATATTTAAGAGACATTTCATTAAGGAAATATTGCTGCCTATCTTTTGACAGATGCAGCAGATATGCTATGTCCATGTAAGATGTTTGTCAATCACAGTGCTTAAAAACTTATTTTTAACAAATGTTTTAACAGAAGAATGTGATTTAGTATGAGATTGGTTATAATTTTACTAGAAATTCATTAGAACAGTCTCACTCTTACTCAATGTAAGTTTGTTTATTGTTGGATACTTTGTGATCAGTTCAGGGTTTTCTTCATTGCTTTGTAATGCTAGCTGATCAGTATGTCCCCAGCTAATAAATAATGCATCATTAGCATAATTAAATAGCTTTGAGTGTTGTGCCTGTGTTAAGTCATTAATATATACAATTTAAAAAAAGGCCTAAGAGTAGTTCCTTGGGCAATTCGACAGTTAGGAGTTTTGTATGCCGATTTTACAGTTAGGATTTTATTTTCATTCTTATAACACAGTCTAGTACAGTCTTCTATCTCAGAGATACCAACTTCAGTAGTTTAGTGCTACTTCTCTTACATCATAAGTTTCTAATTTGGACAATAGTACTGCATGATTCATAGAATGAAGTGCCTTAGACAAAGCAAGAAAATTCCCAATGACTTTGTTTCCTTTATCCAGTCTGTTTGGCAGTTCATGGTTGAAAGTTTCTACTGCTGTCATTGTAGATCTTCCTTTTCAAGACCCATTCTGCTAGTTGTTTAATAGGTTGTATTTACTGAAGAAAGAACAACTTGCCTAGTGTCGAAGTCAGTGAGTGAGGCCTGTAATTATTTATGTCAATGTTTGGTCCCTTTCTATACACAGGTCGTGTCTCAGTAATTTTTAGAACTTTATAAAAAGGTCCCCTGGTGAGTTGAACTCTTTTTTAAGTGTTTTACTGATTTTATTAAGTAATTTTTGCTTTCCTTGGAAATGTAGATAATAATGTCATCCCAGCCACTAGATGTTTTTATTTTGAGTTTTGAGATTATTTTCATTGCACAAGATTCTGTTATACTCCTTGGGAAAAATGAATTACTGGTTTTAACTGAGTTTAGTTGTAGTGTTGGTTCATTTTCTTCTTTACTTGCTGTAGCCAAATGTTTTATGACGGCCTCACATATTGTCTTTGGCTCACTCACCAAATTCCATTTTCTTCTAGTGCTGTATTACTGTATCTTGGATTCTCTTTATTTTCACGTTCTTTGTTTGCTATATTCTAAGCTGTTTCATTAACATTACTGGAGTCACTTACCTGTTCAGCGTAATAGTGTGCATTTAGTCACCAGGGATTCCTTGTATGTTTCTCTGGTGTTCATGTACTTTGTTAGGAAGTACTGTTATTTTGTATCTCTGAACAGCACATGTAGGTCTGCAATATTTTCCTTTAATTTGTGGATTTCTGGATGAATTTTAAGATTATTTGTGTAGTCTGATTTCCTTAGTTTGTTTATTATTAGACATGCCTGATTAAAACTATGGTTAAATATTTCATAGAAATGCCCCCCCCCCCTCCTCTATTCGTTCATATCAACTGATTTGTGTATTTTCTGCCAGTCACTGTGTGCAAGTTCCTCCCTAAGTTTATTGTGGCCAGTTTTTCTTCTAAAAGTGAGCAAGTTATTTCGTGCTCTGTTTTAACCTCTGTGGACAAAGCTCTATGGTCTGAGTGATGAGTTAAGTGTTATTATCATTGATGAATGATAGTGTGGCATTGTTGGCTGGGAGGCCCCATCCGGGAAGTTCGGCCACCAAGTGCAAGTCTTCCTTCAGTTGATGCCACATTGGGCGAATTGCCTGTTAGTGATGAGGATGAAATGATGATGATAATGCAACACCCAGTCTATGAGCGGAGAAAATCTCCAACCCGACCGGGAATCGAACCCGGGCCCGCTGCATGGGATGCAAGCACGTTACCACTCAGCTAAGCAGGTGGCCATTATCATTGGTAATGAATTCATATGGATATGGCTGTAGCAATGTAACAAGTCAGAATACCTAAGTTAATTTACATTATAGCTTAGTGTCTGTGTTCACATCTCCTTTTATTATAACCTGCTTTTTTTTTGTTGATAGTTGTTCTAAATGGCAGAAGAATTCATATACATCAGCATTTGGTGATCTGTATAGGCTTACAATTATGAATTTGATTTTGCCTACCTTTATTTTTATTGCTGGAGGTTCAAAGCACGTCTCCACAGTGAGTTCATGAACACAGTCAGTGTAATAGAAATCCTTGGGTAACAGAAGAAATATTGAATTTAATTGATGAAAGGAGAAAATATAAAAATGCAGTAAATGAAGCAGGCAAAAAGGAATACAAACGTCTCAAAAATGAGATCGACAGGAAGTGCAAAATGGCTAGAGGACAAATGTAAGGATGTAGAGGCTTGTCTCACTAGGGGTAAGATAGATACTGCCTACAGGAAAATTAAAGAGAAGAGAACCACTTGTATGAATATCAAGAACTCAGATGGCAACCCAGTTCTAAGCAAAGAAGGGAAGGCAGAAAGGTGGAAGGAGTATATAGAGGGTTTATACAAGGGCGATGTGCTTGAGGGCAATATTATGGAAATGGAAGAGGATGTAGATGAAGACGAAATGGGAGATAAGATACTGCGTGAAGAGTTTGACAGAGCACTGAAAGACCTGAGTCGAAACAAGGCCCCGGGAGTAGACAACATTCCATTAGAACTACTGATGGCCTTGGGAGAGCCAGTCATGACAAAACTCTACCATCTGGTGAGCAAGATGTATGAGACAGGCGAAATACCCTCAGACTTCAAGAAGATGATGATAACTCCAATCCCAAAGAAAGCAGGTGTTGACAGATGTGAAAATTACCGAACTATCAGTTTAATAAGTCACAGCTGCAAAATACTAACGTGAATTCTTCACAGACGAATGGAAAAACTGGTAGAAGCGGACCTCGGGGAAGATCAGTTTGGATTCCGTAGAAAGGTTGGAACACGTGAGGCAATACTAACCTTACGACTTATCTTAGAAGCTAGATTAAGAAAAGGCAAACCTACATTTCTAGCATTTGTAGACTTAGAGAAAGCTTTTGACAATGTTAACTGGAATACTCTCTTTCAAATTCTGAAGGTGGCAGGGGTAAAATACAGGGAGCGAAAAGCTATTTACAATTTGTACAGAAACCAGATGGCAGTTGTAAGAGTCGAGGGGGCATGAAAGGGAAGCAGTGGTTGGGAAAGGAGTGAGACAGGGTTGTAGCCTCTCCCCGATGTTATTCAATCTGTATATTGAGCAAGCAGTAAAGGAAACAAAAGAAAAATTCGGAGTAGGTATTAAAATTCATGGAGAAGAAGTAAAAACTTTGAGGTTCGCCGATGACATTGTAGTTCTGTCAGAGACAGCAAAGGACTTGGAAGAGCAGTTGAACGGAATGGACAGTGTCTTGAAAGGAGGATATAAGATGAACATCAACAAAAGCAAAACGAGGATAATGGAATGTAGTCAAATTAAATCGGGTGATGCTGAGGGAATTAGATTAGGAAATGACACACTTAAAGTAGTAAAGGAGTTTTGCTATTTAGGGAGTAAAATAACTGATGATGGTCGAAGTAGAGAGGATATAAAATGTAGACTGGCAATGGCAAGGAAAGCGTTTGGAAGAAGAGAAATTTGTTACCATTGAGTATTGATTTAAGTGTCAGGAAGTCGTTTCTGAAAGTATTTGTATGGAGTGTAGCCATGTATGGAAGTGAAACATGGACGATAACTAGTTTGGACAAGAAGAGAATAGAAGCTTTCGAAATGTGGTGCTACAGAAGAATGCTGAAGATAAGGTGGGTAGATCACGTAACTAATGAGGAGGTATTGAATAGGATTGGGGAGAAGAGAAGTTTGTGGCACAACTTGACCAGAAGAAGGGATCGGTTGGTAGGACATGTTTTGAGGCATCAAGGGATCACAAATTTAGCATTGGAGGGCAGCGTGGAGGGTAAAAAGCGTAGAGGGAGACCAAGAGATGAATACACTAAGCAGATTCAGAAGGATGTAGGTTGCAGTAGGTACTGGGAGATGAAGAAGCTTGCACAGGATAGAGTAGCATGGAGAGCTGCATCAAACCAGTCTCAGGACTGAAGACCACAACACATTTCCAGCATACTGCCCGCACCACCACCCTTGTGCATCTTACTACAACATGCACTTAGAGATTTGTGATTATTTAACTTAAAACTATGAATCTCTTCGCTCTTGCGTCCTAGTTGATTCACAATATATAAGTATGGTTTACTCTCTCCTAGAAATTCATCAACTTGCTCTATTTAATTAGTGATCTGCTGGACATTCTGTAACATTACTTTAAATTTTTCATTGTCTCTGGTTCTGTCTGCAGTTGTTTTGCTTTTTTGTGTGAACACTGAAGGTAAATTTACACACACTGAATGCTGATTTACACTAAAAAAGTTCACTCACCAATTAACATTTTCACATATTAAACTACTCAGTTCAATTCTCTCTGTAACCAATGTATTGTAATTTTTCGCACAAAAACTGTTTACTCTCATAGTTCAAATGTAATCCATGTTTAGTGGGATGCTTTTATCCATTGTACCAATATCTATAATCAAACGTTTTTCATATCTTGATCGTAGTAACTGGATTCTTCCATTTGTATTTCTTATTTCTTTGTGAACACAATTCATGTATTAACTCATAACAATGTGGAATTGTAACAACAATATTGTTTTTCAGTTTGTTTTGTTGTAGAAACTTAGTGAAACCTCCAATTCAAATATTAGCTTAATTAGATGCCACATCATTTGTACCCGCTATACTTTTACCGACTTGAATACCACACATAACTGCACTAAGTACCACCTTGAAGTAGATGACTATTGCTTTTTCTCTCTGTTACTGGTTTTGTGTTCTGTATGTGCAACTGTTTTTGGTTTTTCTGATGGAGACACGCACAGTTGGTGTCAATACCAGATCACGTTAAATATTGTTGCAACTGGTTGGCTGCATTGTGCAAATCATATTCTTGTATGATTTATGGCTTACAACCATGTTTAAATTTGTTAAACAAACCATCATTTGAATAGTAGTAACATGTTGGAATTGCATGGTACTGAAAACAGGAGGGGACATCAAAAAGTAAGTTACACATTTGGCAGGCCAAGTATCTGTTACTGAATGTTGCACTCTTCAAAGCAGTGACACACATACATTACACTGTTTTTCAACATAGTCATAAAATTTATGTAAACAGTAATTTTGTGCATTGGTCATGGAGAAATTCAAGAAATACTGTGTAAAAGTCACCATTATTGGAAAATCTCTCTTCTCCAAGACGTTCTTTGTGCTTACCAAAAAGATGGAAATCACATGTGCAAGATCTCTATTTCATAACCAGCATCATCCCAAATATGTGACCATTTCACTATGGCTACATACGACATTGCATTTGGCCCATATATAGCCAAAATTTTGCAGTGAATCTATGTGGTGTTTAAACATTTTGCCCACAATAATCATACTGTCTCATATGCTTCAAATTGGGAATGCATTTTCAGTTGCTGTACCATTGCAGTACTACACTGTGAATCATCTGTTATCCACACTGCAGGAAACCTGGAATGTGTGGTCTCTTCTGACAATTTGCCACTTTTGATCCATTCATTAACATATGTAACTGACTTTCCAAAGTTCCTATGGACTATGTTAAAAGTGTCTACTAAAAACAGATTGTATAGATTTTCCATTTTTTTCTGTGATGCACACCACTTGATTCCATCAAATTTTTAAATTTTTTGTGGTAAAACTTGGCATTCATGTCGAACTTAAATGGAACTTTACATAAATCCCCTCCCTAAGTGCAAAATACTATTGCCTTCCTTGCACAATAATCTCCTTACAGATTTGCTATGAAAACTTTAGCTTAATATTATATAATGCCCATTCTGCAACAATTTTCTTGTATTTCAAGTATTGGTTCCTCTTCAGTTTTTTCAGCAGTCACCTGAAATTATGTGGTTCTCACCGCTTTGTGTAACATTTGGATATTGTATTGAATATGAATATTATCCATGGTTGTTAGATTAGAATTATGTGCAATATAATTTCCCATTTCCTTGTGTCACTCGCTCCCTCCCACCCTCCCTCGTCACATCATTGAAACATGGCTCCTAAAGATCTTCATTTGGTCCATTACTGAATCAACTTCAGTTTGGTATAATATTTTGTTTGTCTCAACAATCACACATTTCAGTATTTTTATAACTTGACGTGGCATTCAATGAGAATTTCATTTACTTATTTTCCAGCTCTTCCTCTTGTTTACACCAAGAGGCCAGTTTCCATATCTTTCATGATTTTTATATGAAATCGTATCTTACTGAGTTTGACAAATAATGTGATGCTATAAGAATTTACAGAATTTGTATTTCTTGTATACCTATTTTTTTTTTACTTCTATTTTTAGTGCCATAAATATTTTGATTTATCACTTTCTTTACATACAATACTAAATTAGTTTTCTCTCTGTGTCACTTGGAAGAAGTCTTAAAGAAGTAAGTGCGTAAGTGTAGGCTGCCACAACCATCCTTCTACATCTACATATATACTCTGCTGTCCACCAAGCGGTGTGTGGCAGAGGGCACAATTTATGCCAAAGTCATATTTCCACCTCCTCTGTTCCACTCGCAGATCGCGCGAGGGAAAAATGACTGTCTGAATACCTCAGTACAAGCTCTAATTTCCCTTATCTTTGAATGGTGGTCATTGTGCGATCTGAAAGTTGGTGGTGATAATATATACTCTACATTATTGGTGAAGACTGGATTTTAGAATTTAGTGAGCAGCCACTTCTGTTTAGCGTGTCATCTATCTGCAAGTGCATCCCACTTCAAACTTTCTATGAGATCTGTAACGCTCTCACGATGGCTAAATGTACCAGTCTTGAATCTTGCCACTCGTCTTTGGCCCTTTCAATCTCTTGAACGAGACCCAACTTGTAAGGGTCCCATACAGATGAACAATACTCTGACTGGACAAACTAAACAGACAGTGTATAAAACCATCGAGAGCATAGAGTTCGCCACAACAGCAGGCGACAAGAAGAATCGCATCCCAGTGAAGACTGTTGCTGCTACTGCACTTGTCGACGGACCTTGTGTTTTCTGTGGTTGTAGACTTAATTTTAGTATTGACATTAATGATACTTTCTCACAAGGTAATGGTTGGCTTACTGTAGCCATTGTATGTGGAGGTACAAAGACAATGCAGAAGGCAACATATAAGCTGATTCACCAAAGTCTTTATTTGCAAGTTCTGCCATATGATAAGTACGATAGGTAATAATGTCTCTATCAACAAAACTTTCAAGTCCAGGTACGTTAGGTACTCCTGTACCTCCACGTACAATGGCTACAGTAAGCCAACCATTACCGTGTGAGAAAGTATCATTAATGTCGTAACTGCCGTCCGCTTCACGTCTGCTGTGCAGCGAGCTACCTTAATTTAAGTATTAACTGTATTTTTCTTACTTGTCACTTCTTCTTCCATGTGTTTTTGCTTTTAGGAAGCTTTGTTGAGTGCTAGTAATAATGTTCCATAGATTTCATGTTTTTTTTTTAATGCGGTCAGAGAGAGTCCCTTTAGTCAACCATAGTGCCAGTAGTGCTAGTGTTTGTTTTCTACAAGAAGTGGCTAGCAACCACGGTTTAGTCAACAATCAGCCGCCTTTAGTGAATTAGCAGTCAAGTTAAAAGTTGATTAACTCTCTTCAGTAACCTGATTTCTTAGGATGGATAAGATGTGTGACTGCTGTGTACGGACGCAGGAGGAGCTGGCCACTGTTCGCGAACAGCTGAGCGTGTTGATGGCCGCGGTCAGCTGTCTTCAGGCTGCTGCCTTGTAGTGTAGCGGCAGTGGGGAGTCTGGTGCGTCGCATGGTACACCCCAGGTGTTACATGCTTCACCCACTATCCCTGCTGTCGAGACATCTTCGCGGGTACCGGGCGCAGTTGGGCCACCCTCTCCCCAAGGGGAGTTGCGGGTTCAGCGGCGTTCGCGGCGCACGAGGCAGAGGGTAAATGTGGAGGCTGGCCGTGTGGCATCGCCCGCTCTGCCTGAGAGTGGACATCTGGCCGCTCCTTCAGCAAGGTCCGAGCAGGCACACGGGGGGAGGGGTTTATTAGTTATTGGGAGCTCCAACGTTAGGCGGGTGATGGAGCCCCTTAGGGAAATAGCGGAAAGGTCGGGGAAGAAGGCGAGTGTTCACTCTGTCTGCTTGCCGGGGGGGTCTCATCCAAGATGTGGAGGAGGCCCTGCCGGCGGCGATAGAGAGCACTGGGTGCACCTGACTGCAAATTGTTGCTCATGTCGGCACCAATGACTCCTGCCGTCTGGGTTCAGAGGTCATCCTCAGTTCGTACAGGCGGTTGGCGGAATTGGTGAAGGCGGAAAGCCTCACTCGCGGGGTGGAATCAGAGCTAACTATTTGTAGTATCGTTCCCAGGACCGATCGCGGTCCTCTGGTTTGGAGCCGAGTGGAAGGCTTAAACCAGAGGCTCAGACGATTCTGCAGAGATCTTGGGTGCAAATTTCTCTACCTCCGCTATCGGGTGGAGAAATGTAGGGTCCCCCTGAATAGGCCAGGCGTGCACTACACGCCGGAAGCGGCTACAAGGGTAGCGGAGTACGTGTTGAGTGCACATGGGGGTTTTTTAGGTTAGAGAATTCCCTCCCTAGGCCCGACAAGACGCCTCCTGAGACACGGCAAGGTAGGATTAGGCAAAATGCAACAGGGAATAACAATATTAGTGTCCTAATAGTAAACTGCAGGAGCGTCTATAGAAAGGTCCCAGAACTGCTCTCATTAATAAATGGTCACAATGCCAATATAGTACTAGGGACAGAAAGTTGGCTGAAACCAGACATAAACAGTAATGAAATCCTAAACTCAGATTCGAATGTATACCGCAGAGACAGGCAGGACAGTGAAGGGGGAGGCGTCTTTATAGCGATAAGAAGTGCAATAGTATCGAAGGAAATTGACGGAGATCCGAAATGTGAAATAATTTGGGTGAAGGTCACTGTCAAAGCAGGCTCAGACATGGTAATTGGATGTCTCTATAGGCCCCCTGGCTCAGCAGCTGTTGTGGCTTAACATCCGAAGGATAATTTGGAAAATATTTCGAGTAGATTTCCCCACCATGGTATAGTTCTGGGTAGAGATTTTAATGTGCCAGATATAGACTGGGAGACTCAAACGTTCATAATGGGTGGCAGGGACAAAGAATCCAGTGAAATTTTTTAAGTGCTTTATCTGAAAACTACCTTGAGCAGTTAAACAGAGAACCGACTCGTGGCGATAACATATTAGACCTTCTGGTGACAAACAGCCCCGAACTATTTGAAACAGTTAATGCAGAACAGGGAATCAGAGATCATAAAGTGGTTACTGCATCGATGATTTCAGCCGTATATAGAAATATTAAAAAGGTAGGAAGATTTTTCTGTTTAGCAAAAGTGACAAAAAGGAGATTAGAGAGTACCTGACGGCTCAACACAAAACTTTTGTCTCAAGTACAGATAGTGTTGAGGATCAGTGGACAAAGTTCAAAACCATCGTACGATATGCGTTAGATGAGTATGTGCCAAGCAAGATCGTAAGAGATGGAAAAGAGCCACCGTGGTACAACAACCGAGTTAGAAAACTGCTGCAGAAGCAATGGGAACTTCACAGCAAACACAAACATAGCCAAAGCCTTGCAAACAAACAAATTCCGCAAAGCGAAATGTAGTGTGAGGAGGGCTATGCGAGAGGCATTCAATGAATTCGAAAGTAAAGTTCTATGTACTGACTCGGCAGAAAATCCTAAGAAATTTTCATCTGATGTCAAAGCGGTAGGTGGATCAAAACAAAATGTCCAGACACTCTGTGACCAAAATGGTACTGAAACAGAGGATGACAGACTAAAGGCCGAAATACTAAATGTCTTTTTCCAAAGCTGTTTCACAGAGGAAGACTGCACTGTAGTTCCTTCTCTAGATTGTCGCACAGATGACAAAATGGTAGATATCGAAATAGACGACAGAGGGATAGAGAAAAAATTAAAATCGCTCAAAAGAGCAAAGGCCGCTGGACCTGATGGGATACCAGTTCGATTTTACACAGAATACGCGAAGGAACTTGCTCCCCTTCTAGCAGCGGTGTGCCATAGGTCTCTAGAACAGCGAAGCGTTCCAAAGGATTGGAAAAAGGCACAGGTCATCCCTGTTTTCAAGAAGGGACGTCGAACAGATGTGCAGAACTATAGACCTATATCCCTAACGTCGATCAGTTGTAGAATTTTGGAACACGTATTATGTTAGAGTATAATGACTTTTGTGGAGACTAGAAATCGACTCTGTAGGAATCAGCATGGGTTTAGAAAAAGACGGTCGTATGAAACCCAGCTTGCGCTATTCGTCCACGATACTCAGTGAGCCATAGACACGGGTTCCCAGGTAGTTGCTGTGTTTCTTGGCTTCCGCAAGGCGTTCGATACAGTTCCCCACAGTCGTTTAATGAACAAAGTAAGAGCATATGGACTATCAGACCAATTGTGTGACTGGATTGAAGAGTTCCTAGATAACAGAACGCAGCATGTCATTCTCAATGGAGAGAAGTCTTCCGAAGTAAGAGTGATTTCAGGTGTGCCGCAGGGGAGTGTCATAGGACCATTGCTATTCACAATATACATAAATGGCCTTGTGGATGACATCGGAAGTCCACTGAGGCTTTTTGCAGATGATGCTGTGGTGTATCGAGAGGTTGTAACAATGGAAAACTGTACTGAAATGCAGGAGGATCTGCAGCGAATTGACGCATGGTGCAGGGAATGGCAATTCAATCTCAATGTAGAAAAGTGTAATGTGCTGCGAATACATAGAAAGAAAGATCCCTTATCATTTAGCTACAAAATAGGTCAGCTACTGGAAGCAGTTAATTCCATAAATTATCTGGGAGTACGCATTAGGAGTGATTTAAAATGGAATGATCATATAAAGTTGATCATCGGTAAAGCAGATGCCAGACTGAGATTCATTGGAAGAATCCTAAGGAAATGCAATCCGAAAACAAAGGAAGTAGGTTACAGTACGCTTGTTCGCCCACTGCTTGAATACTGCTCAGCAGTGTGGGATCCGTACCAGATAGGGTTGATAGAAGAGATAGAGAGGATCCAACGGAGAGCAGCGCGCTTTGTTACAGGATCATTTAGTAATCGCGAAAGCGTTACGGACATGATAGATAAACTCCAGTGGAAGACTCTGCAGGAGAGACGCTCAGTAGCTAGGTACGGGCTTTTGTTAAAGTTTCGAGAACATACCTTCACCGAAGAGTCAAGCAGTATATTGCTCCCTCCTACGTATATCTCGCGAAGAGACCATGAGGATAAAATCAGAGTGATTAGAGCCCACACAGAGGCATACCGACAATCCTTCTTTCCACGAGCAATACGAGACTGGAATAGAAGGGATAACCGATAGAGGTACTCAGGGTACCCTCCGCCACACACCGTCAGGCAGCTTGCAGAGTATGGTTGTAGATGTAGATGTAGATTGTAAGCAATTTCCTTTGTTGAAGGACTGCATCACTTCAAGATTCTACCAATAAACTGCAAACTAGAGTTTACCTTGCCTGTTACTTGTGTAATCTGATCATTCCATTTGAGATTATTTCAAATAGTCACACACAGATACTTGACTGATGTTACTGCTTCCAAAGACTGGGCATCTATTTTGTACATGTTAATGGGTTTTTTGCCTTGTTATATGCAGTAGGTTACACTTAATAATATTGAGAGATAACTGCCAGTCATTACACCACGCATTTATTTTCTGCAAGTCCTCATTGATTTGTTCAGAACTTTCGTGTGATACTACTTTCCTGTAGACCAGGGCTTTCCAACCTTTTCAGCTGGAGGACCCCTTAATCAGTCGAAAATCCATGGCGGACCCATAGTCAGTCAAGAGCACAGTAACTTTAAATTTCAGAGCGAAAGCCATGGAAACTGAAGCTTCTTAATGCAAGTGCCATGTTCCCAATGACCCTCCCCCCCCTCCCCCCAAACCGGATTATCAATAGTCTTTGGTTTAGAGATGAATGAAAACAACTTGAAGGTCAAATACCGACTTATGAAATAGGTAGTGCACTGACAAAGCAAGTTTAACATTTAATGATGCCTGGGGCAGCATAAATGCCAGCGAGCGCTGTGATTGGTCGACAAAGCTTGCTCCGCTCACGCGTAAAAGGTTTCAGCGCATCTAGCACCGTGAGCCGGCGCACAAACGACCCCTGTATTGTTGCGAAACAGTCGTTCAGAGAAGCTGCGTTCTCTGGCACTAAACTGTGTGTGCATTCTCACTTAGGAACCGCAAAGGCTGCTTGGGAATATGACCTGAAGTAAAAGTACACATGTTTTTCACACGAAAAAGTGATGAATTTGATTTTCACATTTTTATTCAATAATTTTACTCATTATTTTACACAATTTGGTGAAACGTGGCCGCGGACCCCCTAGAAAGAACCGGCGGACCCATAAGGTCTCTGCGGACCACACATTGGGAAGCCCTGCTGTGGACTACAGCATCATCGGCAAAAAATCTAATGCCCCTGTCAATACCTTCAACCAGATCGTTTATGTAAATCGTAGAAAGCAGCAGGCCTATTATGCTGCCCTGGGGCATACCTTAAGTTATGCTTGTTTCTGTTTGAAGTCACCCCATTCAGGATGACATACTGCTCTCTGTCTGTTATGAAACTTCCCATCCAACCGCATATGTCAATGGAGAGACTGTAAGTGCACACTTTTTGGAGCAAGTGACAGTGTGGAACTGTGTCGAAGACCTTTCGAAAGTCAAGAAATATGGCATCAGCCTGGGACCTGGTATCTAGAGCCCGTTGTATATCATGCACAATGAGGGCCAGCTGTGTCTCGCATGACTGCTGTTTCCTAAAACTGAGCTGGTTTCTGCAGATGAGCTTCTCAGAGTCTAGAAAGGCCATTATGTCTGAACACAAAATATGTTCCATGATTCTTCAACAAATTGATGTCAGAGAAATTGGCCAGTAATTATGTGCATCCGATTTTCTCCGCTTTTTATAGATTGCTATGACCTGGGCCTTCTTCCAGTTCCATCGAACTTTCTGCTGTTCCAATGATCTCTGATAGATGATGGATAAGAAGGGTGCTATATTTGTAGCATAGTCAACATATAATCTTACGGGGATACTATCTGGGCCAGATACCTTCCTGGTGTATAAGGATCTTAAATGTTCTACAATCCCAGATACACTAAACACTGTCAGCCATCCTTGCGTTTGTTCCATAAATGAAAGGGGAATGGTGCTGCACTTCTCTACCATAAACGAGTTTTTGAAAGCTAGGTTTAGAATTTCAGCCTTCTGTTTATCATCATCCATTACATTATCTGTACTGTCAGCAAGAGAAGGTATTGAATTATCTGTAGCGTTCATAGATTTTATGTACGACCATAATTTTTGGAGGTTATTTTAAAATCTGCAGATAAAATATTGCTTTCAAATTCATTAAAAGAATCTCTTATTGACCTTTTGACAGCTGCTTTCATTTCACATAATTTCTGTTTGTCAGCAGAGCAATGACAACATTTAAAACGACTGTGAAAAATTCTCTGCTTTCTCAGCAACTTCCTAATGTATTCATTGTACCAGGGTGGAACCTTTCCCTCCCCTATATTTTTGGTAGGCGCATACTTCTCTACCACGTGGTGGACAATACCTTTAAATTCCGATCAAAGATGCTAAGTATCTTTGTGTCCCGTAGTAAATGCTTTTAACTGAGTATGAAGATATTCATTAATGACACTTTTATTTGCTTTCCAAAACAAGAAAACTCTATGCTGTTTAGGCGAACTAACAATTTTTACAGTTGGCACACCCACATCAGTGTCAAGAACTGGTAATTTTTCAGGCTAACGGTTTGTTTCCCGTGGGGAGGAACCTAATCTAAAAAAAGAAACCCATATGCACACCACAAGTACTGTGCTACCTAGGTAGCTGCTTCCTGTGTGTAGTGCACCCCTGATCTATTGAGGGGCATCCTACAACCTTCCACCCCATAGCTTAGGTCGAGGAATCTACAACCATTTTCGTCACAGTCGACGTAGCCTCTGGTTTAGATTCTCCACTCGACTCCAAACCACAGGACCCCGGTCCACCCTGGGTACGATGCTGCGGATTGTCAGCTTGGCTTCCTCTCCTTGAAAGATGGAGCCCGCCTTCACCAATTTAGCCAGCCATTGAAAGGACCCAAGGATCTCCTCGGAACCCCAACGACAAGCATCGTTGGTGCCGACATGTGCAACAATCTGCAGCTGGCTGCACCCCGCACTCTAGATAGCTGCCAGAAGAGCCTCTTCCACATCCCGGACAAGGCCCCCCCCCCCCACCCGGTAAGCACACCGAGTGAACATTGGACTTCTTCCCCGCCCTAGGCTCTATGTTCCTGAGGGGTCGATGACCCGCCTGCCATTGGAGCTCCCAATAACTTACAAACCCCTGCCCCCACGTGCCTGTCTCGATGTTGCTGAAGGAGTGGCCCCTATCCTGGCAGAAGGTGTATTCCGATCTGGCTCAGCCTCCCCCTCCCCCACCCCCCAGAATCAGATAGCACACTGAATCTATTGCCTGCGTCCCCAATGCAGCCTTCACCTTCAGGCTTGAGACCTCTACACAGTCCGCCACCCACACTGAGGTGAGAGTGGGCCAGCCGGCTCAATCGCACCTGAGTTCGGCTCAGTGACAGAGAGCTGTGACATCCCCCCTTCACATCTAGTACAGCAGAGGCTGCCCCAGGCACCCCATCCCCACTGCACCTCAAAATGGCACTCTGGAGCTTGTTGACTGTGGCCACCAAAGCTTCCAGCTGCGTTTGGACTTTGGCCAACTCCTCCTGCATCCACACACAATAGACACAGTCCCTATCCATCTAGCTAATAACTGATTTACTATAAGAAACTTAAGGAAACCTACTGACACACAAGGTTAACACTCTAGTTGGCAGAAAGGACACTCAACAATGAAAAATGATAAAAATCTATTTTCCTGCTAGGGGCTATCTAGTGAATACTAAAATCAGTAAAATTCTTCTTCATGGAAAGAAATGAGCAATTCATGAAAATATAAGGAACAAATATCGGAGGCAGATAGATATAGTTTTACGAAATATGTTTCTTATCATTTTAGCATATTTTATAATATTACATGTGTTGTATTGTATTGTATTGTATTGAACTGGGGACATAGAAACGATGGAGAGGCTTCATCCCTGTTGTAGCCCACAGTGGTACACAACTCCACAACAGGCTACAGCAGTCCACTCACCCCACCGCCACTGCACACTGAACCCAGGTTTTTTGTGTGGTTCGGCCCTCAGTGGACCCCCCTGGGAACGTCTCACACCAGATGAGTGTAACCCCAATGTTTGTGTGGTAGAGTAGTTACGGTGTACGCGTACGCGGAGAAAGTGTTTTCGCAGCAATTGGTGACACAGTGTAACTGAGGCGGAATAAGGGGAACCAACCTGCATTCACCAAGACAAATGGAAAACCACCTTAAAAACCATCCACAGACTAGCCATCACACTGGACCTTGACACTAATCCACCGGGAAAATTCGTGCTGGGGACCGGCATGCCTTCCCACCTGGAAAGCACTTAGACCGCAACACTAACCAGGCAGGCTTACATGTGTTACTGTTCTGTGTCAGAAATGTGAATAAATCGTAATAAAGCTGATTGATTAAAAAACCTTTTTATTCTTTCCAATGATTTATCTTAGAACTTGAAGAACTGAATTGTTTTTATGCTTAGTATAATTAGAACAGCATTGTTTCACTAAACACTTTGGGCCTAATAATTGCTAGAACACTGCTGACTATCAAAATTGTTTGTTAATAAAGGAAATAAGTTTCTTGTATGAGTCTATATTTAAACCTATGGATGATCAGGGCATCAATTCCCCACGATTATGATGCCCTGTTATGATTAGGTTTTAATACTGGCAAGTTCTAACCTTAGTGTAATAAATAAGCACAAATCCCACTTAGAATTTACTGCAGATAAATTGTAATAATTGAACACTTTAATATCTGTGACAATTTCCATCACTAATGTTTCTGTTTATTTTTTGTCCTTCAAATAACAGAGGCATAAGATGGATTATTTAAGCTGTATAATGGCACTTGAAATTATCTTAGCAAGTAGCTAAACTTCTAAGTCATTTGACACTTAGTACACAATAACAGAAAAGTCTGTTGTGTTCCATCATATAATGATTAACTGGAGAATGCAAAAAGAACAGTTCACTAAATGGAAAACAGGAGTTAGCAGATGACACATATTTAAATCAGTGCCCCAAACATAACATATTAGACACAACATAAATGTAATGTGTTGGAGCAATGCAGTTAGTCAATAAGACATTTAATTTGCAGATGTGACCAATGAGAATATTGTGTAAAATAGACAGTTGCACATCATGCTGAGACAAGAGGAGTTCTTACTCACTCCTCAATACATTTACTTCTTGACAGTGTTGATCATTAATAATATTTTAATTATAGAGGAACTGAAACCCACACAACCACACTACAAAAATACAGAAATAATATCAATGTAGATTATGTTTCCTTGCATATTATCAGCTTCATGGTGATTGAACATTCACTTCGACATTTTGCGTCTCTGTCATACTGAAAATATTGAAAAATGTGGCTTTAATTCATGAATTTATGTTGGCAATATTTTATACCCGTACTTATGAATAACCAACATGTTGAGTTTACAAAGCAATAATAGCTCAGTGGCTGCAGTCTGTGTGGGACTGCAGTCCACAGCAGGTGTCAAACCAGCATTCTGTTACTGTTGTATTGTGTGATAAATAATTTTTCCACCACAAAACTATGCCAACTTTGTCCATGTGGAGCATTGCTGCATTCAGCTGTTGTTGACTAAAAGAAATACAGTTTTGAGGAGTAGTAGATTGAGAACCACAATACCATATGAACATTTCATATATGCTCCTCTTTGCAAGTGAATGATGAAATTTGTAGTGCAACAGTAAATGAAAACTCAAACTATGATGTGTAAAAATTATCTGTAATAAACTTTGGATAACAGAATGCTGGTTTTAGGGAACGTCATATTTGAATGCTTCCAATGTTACATACCATTGTGCTTCTGCTGTGGTCATTTATCAGCAAGTTGCCATGTCCAAACAATAAGCTCTTTTGACATCTGTGTTTTTGAGTTGGTGCACCACTCTGACATAGTCCAGACACTTCACGAATGCTTAAAGTGTTTTTTCCTGCTGTGCCATCATGTTTTTGGTGAATACATAAGTACAGTAAGTTGGATTATGAAAGTTTCTGATGAATGCCTACATAAATTAGATTACTATGTGTTCAGTGTCAAGAGGAAACACAGCAGTTTGATTTCTCTGTTCACTGAGTGCAAGAACACATTCCAAAAGGAGTTCTGATCCCCTTAAATTTGACTGTTCACATTCAAGGAGAGTTGTTCTCAGAAGTTTGTCAAAAGATGTGACAGCAGATGGAAGTTTTGTTTTTATTTTGCAGCCATTCAGTGTCAAAGCCTTTAACCTGCCTCCTTGTACTGTTGGCTTCAATTTTTTAATGACGAAGAATCATTTGCCAATACAGGTACTAAACACAATGCGACCATTTGCGTGATAATAGAATATGAGCAGGTGGCTGTTAAAAACAATAAGATTTACTTAAATTTGGTGTTGTTGATGTAGACTTATTCTTTGGTGGGTTGTCTAGATTAATTACCTTGCTTCCCAATAGAGGGATGGGTTGCTGTCTTGATAAAAATACTGTGAAATTATTATATGCGGCCAAACTGTTTTTACTTTAGATGTTTAGTGAATGTCAGTTTCTTTTTCCATGAAGTAAATTACAGAAATCAGTATTCAATACAGCTTGTCATGGCTGCTTGTATCTCATTGTATCTTCACTGCACTGCCCCAGACTCAAGACTTGACCATAGAGTATGAACTCAAGAACTCGTTCTACAGTTCTGGGCACATATCAACAAGTGCAGTGATACAGGAATCTGCAGTTCAGAGATTTTTGAGTACCGTATTTACTCAAATCCAAGCCGCTCCTGAAAAATGAGACTCGAAATCAAGGGGAAAAAAAAATTCCCGAATCTAAGCCGCACCTGTAATTTGAGACTCGAAATTCAAGGGGAGAGAAAAGTTTCAGACCGCATCTCCAAATCGAAACATTGTAATATTAGACACAATTTAGGTCGAATGAATGACGATACAGCTACAGTAGTTCGGTTCGAGTCGTAAGCTTAGCAGTTAAGCTTTACCAGGTAGGCATTGCTATGCGTCAGGCGCCCCGTGCGTATTTGTACGGCTACCCTTTCTTTTTCACGTGCTTCGCCTGGTTTGAAGTGATTGCTTATTTTTCTTTGATCTGATAAGTGCCGTTCTCTTTGGTATAGGTTTTTACGTCACTCTAAGCTGAAAATGCATTATTGTACTGTGTGATGCATTGCTTGTCGCATTCTGATAATGAGTGTTAACGACCTGTCGCCGCTCGTGGCATGGCTTGCTTTTGTGCACGCTACCGCCGCTTACAATTAAAAGAAAAGAGAGGAATCATCTCATTAGCGAAACAATGGCAATAGACTGCTATTTGTTTTTACTTACACTGATACTTTGTTTGATAATGATCAACAAGAACCAAATAATAGACTGCGTATGATAGAAGATGTTCTAAACGAAAGTTTAGCGAAAAATTTTCTCCGTTTGAAAATCTTTGCAGACGCCTCTTTAGTATATTACATTCTGCACAGAAATTAGTCATCTTAGATTTAAAAATCTAGTCAGTTGCCGCGCTTCATTTCTGACTGTATCACTATTCGGCATAAGAGTAATACGAATATAAACATGACATGATATTTATATTCTAAGCGTTTGCTGTTGTCTCACTCTAGTTTCGCAGTTTATTAGACAGACAGGATTTGAATGAGATAGCAGGAAACATGAAAGAATACATGGCAAAATGTTTACATTCGTATTATTCTTATGGTGCAGAGAATACTGCATGTGATTCACAATTCATAAAAGTTCCTAAGCAACCATCTATTGTCACAGGTAGGAAAAAATTCAGAACGTGGAGTTAGCCATATTGACAGACAAACATCCCAAACAGTCTTGCCATTTGGAATTTCGTAGTACATTGAAAGGCTGCTACATTCGAAGGTGAACAATACGGAATTTGTATTTACTTCGTTGGATAATATATGAAAATGCAGTGGTCGAAACTCGGGGCTGAGAAAAAAGCTCGTCTTACACCTTTTTTTTAAAAAAAAAATTTATTTACGCAGAGGTTTTGGCGCCAGTATCTTTGCGCCTGGAAAGTATGCCTGTGTAGCGCTACATATATTCGACGGCAAACGTTAGTTGTGGCGGCACCTACCAACGTTTTTCAGAACTTCCGCTTACTTTGCACTCGATTCTAAGCCGCAGGCAGTTTTTTGGACTACAAAAACCGGAAGAAAGTGCGGCTTAGATTCGAGTAAATACGGTAGATCAATCTTTCTTGTTACAAAGATATGTGTACATTATCGATATGACCAAAATTACTTCCAAAAAGATAGATATATTTAATAATTCATTAATAAAAGTCTCAGTTCTCTTTTTGAATGGTTATTAGAATAACAACTACTATATAAATAGTGTATCAAGAAGGTAAATGCATTTAATGTATCATACTCTACAATACTATGTGAAAAACAAGTTCCATTACAAGTACTTCCTCCATTTCACATATGGGATTAATGATATGAGATTAAAAGTTACTTGCTACATAGTTTATGCACAGAGGGACCAAGCAATGTGGTGTAGTGGTAAGACACTGAAGTCATATTTGGTAGGATGGCAGTTCAAATCCTGTATGGCCATCCAGATTTAGGTGATTTCTCTAAATTGCCATGGACAAATCGTAGGTTGGTTTCATTGAGGATGTCAGGACCAATTTCCTTCTATACCTTCTACAATCTGAGCTTGTATGCCATTTACATTGATATCACCATCAATTGGACAATACACCAGAATCTTCTTTCCTTCCTTCTACAGTCACAGATATATTATGTAACTTTTTAGGAAGCCTCTAAATCACTCTCTGATATCTCAATATCATATGTCAATGGTACCACCTTCTGTTTGAAACTCATTTTATTATAAGTGTAATACATTATAATCAGCATTCCTTAACTGGGTGCTGTGTGTATTCTAATCTTACAGTATTTCTACGTGTGAAAACATTATCTAATATACATATCCATTTCATGATGGCTTAGGCAGTTTTTGTTCCTGACTTCCAAACTTGCTGGGTTGATTTGTGCCACACGAAGTCTCATAATTATAGAAAAATCCATCCACTCATTTGTGTGTATCTTATTTTTCTTGTGAACTACCCCCCCCCCCTTTTACTGTTACTTGTCTATTTTAAACAGTACAGTTTTCTTTGTTGAACTTTTTCTATCTTAATTTCAGTTTTTAGAATAACATAGCAAAGGATTGTTTCATTATACCAAGGAACTCATTCATTTTTTTCTCATCTCATGTAATATACCTGATATGTCATTCCAGTTGCCTGTTGTTTTGTTTTGCTCAGTTTAGAAGGATCTTGCAGTCTCATGTCTCTTCAAACTAAACTATTGAGAACTGATGTCAGGTAAGATAGATCCAAATGCTGTGAACTGCTCAAAAAGTTAGGCTGTTCATCCCAAAATATTTACACTGTATCATACTTGATGGCCAGTTCTGGATTCACAGTTCATTATATATACAGGTAAATGGAGCACATTTCATTCTTTGTAATCCTTCACCTGACCACTAAGCAATGTCACAGATCCGGTTAAAGTTCAGACTGACAGAACATATGATGGTAGAAATATGACCATATTTGTCCACTCGAAAGGATTTACAGTACAGTTATCAGTATACATAACATTATCCAGCACACGTACTTTGAGGTTTGTTAACTCTTTCAAAATGGGTGCCAATTAGCTCAACTGCGGTTCATTAGACACCAGCATAAATTCCACAAATTTCATAATGTTTACAGACATTTTCATTATTGAGTCACAGGATTTCACTGTAATGAATCCAAACTTGTGATGGTCAGATTAGCAATATTGAGATTTTCAGCCAAGCCAACACTTTAATGTTCTGTCTGTGCTTGTAAGCTCCAAACTTTTAACATGAACTGACACATATACAGTATGTGATCAAAAGTATCTGGACACCCCCAAAATATACGTTTTTTTATATTCGGTGCATTGTGCTGTCACCTGCTGCCAGGTGACCTCAGTAGTCATTACACATCGTGAGAGAGCAGAATGGGGTTCTCCACTGAACTCACAGACATCGAATGTGGTCAGCTGATTGGGTGTCCTTTGTGTCATACGTCTCTACGTGAGATTTCCACACTCCTAAACATCCCTAGGTCCACTGTTTCTAATGTGATAGTGAAGTGGAAAAGTGAAGGGACACGTACAGCACAAAAGTGTACAGGTCAACCCCATCTGTTGACTGACAGATACCGCCGACAGTTGAAGTGGGTCGTATTGTGTGAAGAGAGTGATTCCAGAATGGAAGTACAGAATCACTCATCTTTTGCCAGCATTATGTGCCAAATAGTGTGCTCATTAGAGTGTAATGAACCCCATACAAATTGGCGGATTCTCTATGAATCAGATCTAATGCTCCATGATCAATTTGTGCCCCTTGAGATGTAATTTCAATCTCACACCTTAAAACTTCTGCAATTGAACACTTCATAAAAAAAAAAAAAAATCACTGTCAGTATTTTTAATTTTTGTGATTTCACTGCAATCTTGTAGCCATCCCCGAGGCCCAAAATTTCTTCTACTCAGATATGGCAGAAATGTCCCGTGTCCTAAGTTATTGCAGCTCAGAAATGTGATGGTCCTACAAAAACAGCCTTTGTCAAAATAATTTATGACAAAAACAGCCATTGTCATTTGACAAAGGCTGTTTTTATGCGAAAGCAGGAAACAGTGGAACTTCAATGTCATTGTCACCTTTGTAGAACTTGTTGGATTATTTCTACTCTTTGGCAAATGACAGTTCTTTGTCAGCAATGAATTCTGAAGACTATGTTTAGTGGCCTAAATGCAGAAATGTGAAGAAAGGAAAATGTAACAAAGAAGAAAAATCTGATGGGTGCGGAACAAAATTTTTCCATGTGATTTTCTTCATGGGTATGTATGTAGGTGACTTCATCTCCACTACCTGTAGTTTCAGATGCAAAAGAGTGCAGCAATTTCAAACGACAAAACTGAACAAAGCAACAGATTTTCTCAGATATGTATAGAATGAAGTAAAAAAAAATGCCCAAGACTGCTGTTTGATTGGTCATATCACTGTTGATAATGTGAATCAAAGGTCACACAAAGTAGTGTGTGAAGAGAGGGCAAATGGTGATGACAGAAAACCATAAATCTACTACCTCTATGTCATCCATGTAGTGAGAGTAATTCAGTATACGTATTTAATTTACAAGGAAATATCAAGGGGTTTATCAGGATAATTCTTAACCAACCCAGGACGTAAACCGACAGCACATAGTTGCCAAATATATTCTACAATGTTGCCAACTCTCGATTAGACTAGTGGTAGGCATACTATGTTTTCTCAACTGATATGAATCTTGAGCTGGCTATCATCGGAGAAACTCACCTTATGAAGATGCTGTGCTGCTGCTGGCAACCAAAATTCTTTGTATAGGTCAATGAGTTTTATTCGCATATCTCTAACTATTCTTTGGGACTGAAGCATAGTTATGAATAATATCCAGATACATCGATTGCATCTCGAACATCATAAACAGAGGCCAGATAAAATTATTGTGGCAGTTCCCCTATTTAGCATATGTCATAGGTATTTTTGTTTTTATGCATTAAGCAAACAGCAAACTACAAAAATCATTCACAGGAAGTGATTCCCTTTTTTGGCATCACCACATGCTATTATCATTATGAGTAAATAGCATTCACTTTAATGCCATATATTTAAGCTATCCTTATGAATGCTTGCAATTCTATCACATTTAATACATAATAACACAAATAAAAAGCCAACATAGACAGCTTGTGGATGTTCACACTTTTTAATCAAATTTCGTACACTGTGAATAGCATCTAGGTTCATAACATAAATGCAAACCAAGCAAGGGAATGTTTTGCAACAATCAAAATACACGATTCAAATGCCATGAAGTTAAATAAAGAAGTGATACACTGCAGAGCAAGTTCGATGCCAGCTTCTGAAACATGGCAGGAGATACTGCTATGATGAGAATGTGAAACAAGGAACAAAAAGTGCCAACAGTAGTCTGTTAAATATGTCATCCTTACTCAAAACTATAATTTGTTCTGTAAAATCGAAAGAGGCGAAAAGTATTGTCTACTCCTAATGATCACAATATAATTGCTGGTGGTGCTTCTGCAATAACAGTGAAAAGCACCTGATGAATGACAATCTCAATTTTCAGACAGCTGAAGGCAGAGACCAACCAGAGTAAGAAGTAGTTACCCTACACGGACAAGGGATGGAATTTCTGTGCAGTATCTTGCAGTTCACACATTTTGTTCATAGTCTGTTTCTGTGTTGTTTCACACCAATGAGCCCACTATGGCATCACTACGTTAACATGAGAATTATCAAGATGTAAGTATTAAAACGAACTGCTACTTTGTGACCAGATCTACGTTGGTGGACAACACTAATTTTAATTTCATTTCATCCTGGAGACTTTTGGAAAGGCATAACAACTCTTTCAAGATAGTCACTGCTACATCAACCGGCCTCTTGAGACAATTGCTCATTGGCTCTTGGTTAGCTAAACCGATGAGGGTCACATAAATAGGGTAAAATCAGAGGTACAGTCAGACATCTACAATAGACCAGACTCCACACTTATATAATTAAGGTGAGGATGCCCAATGATCTCCCCCCCCCCCCCCCCATGAACTATGGTGAACTATGGACCTTGCCATTGGGTGGGGAGGCTTGCGTGCCTCAGCGATACAGATAGCTGTACCATTGGTGCAACCACAACAGAGGGGTATCTGTTGAGAGGCAAGACAAACGTGCAGTTCCTGAAGAGGGGCAGCAGCCTTTGCAGTAGTTGACTGATCTGGCCTTGTAACACTAACCAAAACGGCCTTGCTGTGCTGGTACTGCGAACAGCTGGGAGCAAGGGGAAAATACAGCTGTCATTTTTCCCGAGGGTATGCAGCTTTACTGTATGGTTTACTGACGACAGCGTCCTCTTGGGTAAAATATTCCGGAGGTAAAATAGTCCCCCATTTGGATCTCCAGGCGGGGACTACTCAGGAGGATGTAGTTATCAGGAGAATGAAAACTGGCGTTCTACGGATAGGAGTGTGGAATGTCAGATCCCTTAATCGGGCAGGTAGGTTACAAAATTTAAAAAAGGAAATGGATAGGTTGAAGTTAGATATAGTGGGAATTAGTGAAGTTCGGTGGCAGGAGGAACAAGACTTTTGGTAAGGTGAATACAGGGTTATAAACACAAAATCAAATAGGGGGAATGCAGGATGGCTTTAATAATGAATAGGAAAATAGGAGTGCGGGTAAGCTACTACTAACAGCATAGTGAACACATTATTGTGGCCAAGATAGACACGAAGCCCACGCCTACTACAGTAGTACAGGTTTATATGCCAACTAGCTCTGCAGATGACGAAGAAATTGATGAAATGTATGATGAGATAAAAGAAATTATTCAACTAGTGAAGGGAGACGAAAATTTAATAGTCATGAGTGACTGGAATTCGACAGTAGGAAAAGGGAGAGAAGGAAACATTGTAGATGAATATTGATTGGGGGTAAGAAATGAAAGAGGAAGCCGTCTGGTAGAATTTTGCACAGAGCATAAATTAAACATAGCTTACACTTAGCTCAAGAATCATGAAAGAAGGTTGTATACATGGAAGAAGCCTGGAGATACTGACAGGTTTCAGATAGATTATATAATGGTAAGACAGAGATTTAGGAACCAGGTCTTAAATTGTAAGACATTTCCAGGGGCAGATGTGGACTCTGACCACAATCTATTGGTCATGAATTGTGGATTAAAACTGAAGAAACTGCAAAAAGGTGGGAATTTAAGGAGATGGGACCTTCATAAACTAACTAAACCAGAGGTTGTAGAGAGTTTAAGGGAGAGCATAAGGGAACAATGTACAGGAATGGGGGAATGAAATACAGTAGGAGAAGAATGGGTAGCTCTGAGAGATGAAGTAGTGAAGGCAGCAGACGATCAAGTAGGTAAAAAGACGAGGGTTGGTAGAAATCCTTGGGTAACAGAAGTAATATCGAATTTAATTGATGAAGGGAGAAAATATAAAAATGCAGTAAATGAAGCATGCAAAAAGGAACACAAACGTGTCAAAAATGAGATCGACAGGAAGTGCAAAACTGCTAAACAGGGATGGCTAGAGGACAAATGAAAGGATGTAGAAGCTTATCTCACTAGGGGTAAGATAGATACTGTCAACAGGAAAATTAGAGAGAACTTTGGAGAAAAGAGAACCACTTGTATGAACATCAAGAGGTCAGATGGAAACACAGTTCTAAGCAAACAAGGGAAAGCAGAAAGGTGGAAGGAGTATATAGAGGGTCTATACAAGGGCGATGTACTTGAGGACAGTATTATGGAAATGGAAGAGGATGCAGATGAAGATGAAATGGGAGATAAGATACTGCGTGAAGAGTTTGACAGAGCACTGAAAGACCTGAGTCGAATCAAGGCTCCGGGAGTAGACAACATTCCATTAGAACTACTAACGGCCTTGGGAGAACCAGTCATGACAAAACTCTACCATCTGGTGAACAAGATGTATGAGACAGGTGAAATATCCTCAGACTTTAAGAAGAACATAATAATTCCAATCCCTAAGAAAGCAGGTGTTGACAGATGTGAAAATTATCGAACTATCAGTTTAATAAGTCACAGCTGCACAGACGAATGGAAAAACTGGTAGAAGTCGACCTCGGGGAAGATCAGTTTGGATTCCACAGAAATGTTGGAACACGTGAGGCAATACTGACCTTACGCCTTATCTTAGAAGAAAGATTAAGGAAAGGCAAACCTACATTTCTGGCATTTGTAGACTTAGAGAAAGCTTTTGACAATGTTGACTGGAATACTCTCTTTTTAATTCTAAAGGTGGCAGGGGTAAAATACAGGGAGCAAAAGGCTATTTACAATTTGTACAGAAAGCAGATAACAGTTGTAAGAGTCGAGGGGCATGAAAGGGAAGCAGTGGTTGGGAAAGGAGTGAGACAGGGTTGTGGCCGTCAACTGCGTGGTGACTCATAGCTGAGGCGTCTTCCTGCAGCATACTCAGAGCCACCAGCTCTACATCTACATATCTTACCACAATAAATGTTGTCCCGTAATAACTTGCAATGCCATATCCCGTCAGACCCAAATTCTCAACTTATCAATACACTACAGACGTAGTACACCTCACTCATTAACTTCATTTCACGTGGTGTTTCACCTCTTCCCCTAAGAGTTCAAGCTTGGTGTGAATCTACACTGAAGGGAACATTGCGCTGTTGTTGTTGCGGTCTTCAGTCCTGAGACTGGTTTGATGCAGCTCTCCATGATACTCTATCCTGTGCAAGCTTCTTCATCTCCCAGTACCTACTGCAGCCTATATCCTTCTGAATCTGCTTAGTGGTTTCATCTCTTGGTCTCCCTCTACGATTTTTACCCTCCACATGCTAAATTTGAGATCCCTTGATGCCTCAGAACATGTCCTACCAACTGGTCCCTTCTTCTTGTGAAGTTGTGCCACAAACTCCTCTTCTCCCCAAGTCTATTCAGTACCTCCTCATTAGTTATGTGATCTACCCATCTAATCTTCACCATTCTTCTGTAGCACCACATTTCGAAAGCTTCTATTCTCTTCTTGTCTGAACTATTTGTTGTCCACGTTTCACTTCCATACATAGTTACACTCCATACAAATACTTCCAGAAACGACTTCCTGACACTTAAATCTACACCCGATGTTAACAAATTTCTCTTCTTCAGAAACGCTTTTCTTGTCATTGCCAGTCTACATTTTATATCCTCTCTACTTCGACCATCATCAGCTATTTTGCTCCCCAAATAGCAAAACTCTTTTACTACTGTAAGTGACTCATTTCCTAATCTAATTCCCTCAGCATCACCCGACTTAATTCGACTACATTCCATTATTCTCGTTTTGCTTTTGTTGATGTTCATCCTACATCCTCCTTTCAAGACACTGTCCATTCCATTCAAATGCTCTTCCAAGTCCTTTTCTGTCTCTGACAGAATTACAATGTCATCGGCGAACCTCAAAGTTTTTATTTCTTCCCCATGGATTTTAATACCTACTCCGAATTTTTCCTTTGTTTCCTTTATTGCTTGCTCAATATACAGATTGAATAAAATCGGGGATGGGCTACAACCCTGTCTCACTCCCTTCCCAACGACTGCTTCCCTTCCATACCCCTCGACTCTTATAACTGCCATCTGATTTCTGTACAAATTGTAAATAGCCTTTCGCTCCCTGTATTTTACCCCTGCCACCTTCAGAATTTGAAAGAGAGTATTCCAGTCAACATTGTCAAAAGCTTTCTCTAAGTCTACAGATGCTAGACACGTAGGTTTGCCTTTCCTTATTCTAGCTTCTAAGATAAGTCGTAGGGTCAGTATTGCGTCACGTGTTCCAACATTTCTACGGAATCCAAATTGATCTTCCCCGAGGTTGGCTTCTATCAGTTTTTCCATTCGTCTGTAAAGAATTCGCGTTAGTATTTCGCAGCTGTGACTTATTAAGCTGATACTTCGGTAATTTTCACATCTGTCTACACCTGCTTACTTTGGGATTGGAATTATTATATTCTTCTTGAAGTCTGAGAGTATTTCGCCTGTCTCATACATCTTGCTCACCAGATGGTAGAGTTTTGTCAGGACTGGCTCTCCCAAGGCTGTGAGTAGTTCTAATGGAATGTTGTCTACTCCGGGGACCTTGCTTCGACTGAGGTCTTTCAGTGCTCTGTCAAACTCTTCACGCAGTATCGTATCTCCCATTTCATCTTCATCTACCTCCTCTTCCATTTCCATAATATTGCCCTCAAGAGCATTGCACTTGTATAGACCCTCTATATACTCCATCCATCTTTCTGCTTTCCCTTCTTTGCTGAGAACTGAGTTTCCATCTGAGCTCTTGATACTCATGCAAGTGGTTCTCCTTTTTCCAAAGATCTCTTTAATTTTTCTGTAGGCAGTATCTATCGTACCCCTAGTGAGATAAGCCTCTACATCCTTACATTTGTCCTCTAGCCATCCCTGCTTAGCCATTTTGCACTTCCTGTCGATATCATTTTTGAGACGTTTGTATTCCTTTTTGCATGCTCCATTTACTGCATTTTCATATTTTCTCCTTTCATCAATTAAATTCAATATTTCTTCTTTTACCCAAGGGTTTCTACCAGCCCTCGTCTTTTTACCTATTTGATCCTCCGCTGCCCTCAATATTTCATCTCTCAAAGCTACCCATTCCTCTTCTACTGAATTTCTTTCCCCCATTCCTGTCAATTGTTCCCTTATGCTCTCCCTGAAACTCTGTACTACCTCTGGATCTTTCAGTTTATCCAGGTCCCATCTCCTTAAATTCCCACATTTTTGTAGTTTCTTCAGTTTTAATCTACAGTTCATAACCAATAGATTGTGGTCAGAGTTCACATCTGCCCCTGGAAATGTCTTACAATTTAAAACCTGGTTCCTAAATCTCTGTCTTGCCATTATATAATCCATCTGATACCTGTCAGTATCTCCAGGGTTCTTCCATGTATACAACCTTCTTTCATGATTCAGGAACCAAGTGTTAGCTACAATTAAGTTATGCTCTGCACAAAATTCTACCATGTGGCTTCCTCTTTCATTTATCTCCCCCAATCCATATTCACCTACTATGTTTCCTTCTCTCCCTTTTTCCTACTCTCGAATTCCAGTCTCCCTTCACTACATGAATAATTTCTTTTATCTCATCATACATTTCATCAATTTTTTCATCATCTGCAAAGCTAGTTAGCATATAAACTTGTACTACTGTAGCAGACATGGGTTTTGTGTCTATCTTGGCCTCAATAATGCGTTCACTATGCTGTTTGTAGTAGTATACACGTACTCCTATTTTTTATTCATTATTAAACCTACTCCTGCATTACCCCTATTTGATTTTGTATTTATAACCCTGTATTCACCTGACCAAAAGTCTTGTTCTTCCTGCCACCGAACTTCAGTAATTTCCACTATATCTAACTTTAACCTATCCATTTCCCTTTTTAAATTTTCTAACCTACCTGCCCGATTAAGGGATCTGACATTCCACGCTCTGATCCGTAGAACATCAGTTTTCTTTCTCCTGATAACGATGTCCTCTTGAGTAGTCCCCACCCAGAGATCCAAATGGGTGACTATTTTACCTCTGGAATATTTTACCCAAGAGGACGTCATCATCATTTAATCATACAGTAAAGCTGCATGCCCTCGGGAAAAATTACAGCTATAGTTTCCCCTTGCTTTCAGCCGTTCACAGTACCAGAACAGCAAGGCCATTTTGGTTAGTGTTACAAGGCCAGATCAGTCAATCATCCAGACTGTTGCCCCTGCAACTACTGCCCCTCTTCAGGAACCACACGTTTGTCTGGAATCTCAACAGATACCCCTCCGCTGTGGTTGCTCCTACAGTACGGCTATCTGTATCGCTGAGGCACGCAAGCCTCCCCACCAATGGCGAGGTCCATGGTTCATGGGGGGGAATTTTCTACTAATATATTTATTCCTGTAGAAGTCTAGAAAATTCTCCACTTATAATGTGGCATACTTTATATTTAAAGTCACTCTGATAAAATCTGCATAGACAAAATCATTTTAAAATAAAAATATTCTGTCTGAATATAAGTTGATGACAACACTTAATTTTAAATTTTGACGTAAACCTGTACTAGATATCGGGTTTGGACATCCTGAGGGTAACTGTAACATATGTAAATTTATCATTTGGTAAATATTATTAACAAATAAGACAAATTCACCATTCACCTTTGATACACAACAGCTCTTTTTTTGTGAATATTGTGTTAAAAACATTAACCATTTAGTTATGAACTATGGTTGATAATATTTTTATTATCGAGTATCAACAGTAATTGCTGCTAAAATAATGTAAAATACCATTGACAGATAAAAAGCGATCAATATTCTTAATATGACAAGATTCAACCGCTTCAGCTAGTATAAATGGGACGTCAGGTGCGAAAATGTATGCTGTAAAGCTAATGAGTGACCAGTATCATGTATTACTACTTCAAACAGATTTATTTAATTTTTTTGTATTAATATCAGTTTTGAAGTACCGTATCTCACAATGATCCAACCATGTTTGGTTGTTACTAATAACTTAAAAATATTCATTTGCAAAACTATTACCTGTTCCCTCAAACCATCTTGGAGTTTGAACAGTTTTGTCAACCTCGTATTTATTTGTAATTAAATAAAGGGATTATAGCTATCATGATCAAGCTTAACATCAACATTTTTTCTCATAAATTATCAGTTTCTGTTAGTTGTTAAACTTTTTATGTGCTTCTTTATAGTGCCAATTAATAATTTATCAAATTTTATTTATACATACCTGTTCAGTAACTGCAAAATCAACTTTTACACCACATCAGGGCAAATTCATTAAATTTAATGTGTCTTCACTTAAATTGGCATTTATTTTAAGATTGAATGTTAGGTGGAATAACGTTATTACTGTTATGAATACACCGCCACTCAATTTATTTAAATAATCTGGAATGTGAAGTAACTGATATATTTAAATAGTTTATTGGTTTACTCTTAACATCTGCAAAAATTATTTCCAACTCTAAAAATAAAATTAGAAAAAGGGCAATAATAACAACTTGCTTAGAATTAGAGGAAATAAAGGAAAAAGTATAATGTTAAATAAGATTAGTAAAGAAATTTCGAAAATAGAGCAAATTGATATGATATACACTGTTAGTACAATAGTATTACAAACAGAACATTTCTATAAATCTGGTAAAACAAATAAAATTGTGTCTTATATGTCTATATACAATAATAGTGAAAATCCTGAATATTATTACATGAGAAATTGTATTCATTCTAATGTTGTTGGAGTAGTGTTCAAATCAGTTATTTAATTACAAAGAAGAGAAGGTGCCAAGGAATTATATAAGATGAATACTAGTGACATAAAATATTATTCAAATTTTTTAATCAACATACAGAGTTAATTTTTGTTAAACAACTTAAAATCAAATGGTGACAAAATTATAAATTATGTGTTTTATAACATAATGATTTCTCCTAAAACAATAGGACCATTAAAGTGTCTCAAGAAATTACAACTAAAGTTAACAAGATAATTGGTAAAATAGTATTAGCTAATTGCAGCAGAGGAGAAAGAACACAAGTAATTCAACAAAGTTACTCCACTATCCAAACTCAGGTAAAATAATTAGAGAACATTTTGAAGAACAGTTATAATGTAAAGCTTATAAAATAACAAAAAGAAAGCTACTTTAATATAGCTAAAAAGATATGTGGCTATAAAATTAAGTGTGTATATTAGTCTATCACTAGCTATCATGATTGCTTTAGCAGCTGCTTATAAAAATCATAAACAATACATATTTCATCACCTTTCAGATGAAATAAATAACTGACACACTCACCAGTTAATTGATTTATGAATAAAGATAAATCATCACCAGGTAAAAAATTGATAGAAAAATTAGAATGTAAATTTTTTGTCAAGAGAATTTCCATTTACATATAAAAATCTTGATAAAATATTTTTTTCGTTATTTATCCAAGAATAATCAAGTCAGTCCTCGAATACACCTTAATCACAATGTCAGACAACCTCACTTTTTCGAACCTCGTTCTGCAATCGAACGGAGTCTTACAGGGTGACCCAATGAGCCTTTTGCTGTACATTCTTGCCACTGAAGAAGTACTGCGAATTGGAGAAAATGAAGATTTACATGTATATGCATATGCTAACGACATAGCCATAGGTTCAACAGAGATACAGTTGCTGCAGAAAATCATTGAGAAAATAGACAAATGGTGCAGTGAACACAAAATACACATAAATATAACAAAGACAGAAATGGTGATTTTCAGAAACTGAGGCAAAACACGCAAGAATGCGGAAATCAACATCAGAGGACAAAAAATAAAAATCTCACCAGACTTTAAATACCTAGGGGTGACATTGCAACCAACAGCCAAATGCTTCACAAAACATACAACAGAACGTGCAGCCCAAGCAATAGCAGCTATACAGGACATCGAAAACATCTGCCTACTCAGTCTAGAAACGGCCATGAAATTATTCAATGCAAAAATCTTGCCAATACTGGCCTATGGGATGGAGGATATATGGGATCACCTGACAGAAAAAATCTAGAAACACTAGAAAAGGTAAAATCGACTTCTCTAAAAAGAGGACTAGGTCTCTCAAAGACAACAAGATCTAGACGAGTGTACCTGATAGTGAGAGAGATATTCCTAATTGAAGACATCAAACATCGATATATGGTGTCACACGCCAGGGCTACCAGAAATCAAATGAAGATCATGGAGGACAAACGAGAAAAAGTATGACCGGAGTTCTATGGCACCTAAGCAATGACGAACCGCACGTGGACAGCACCAAACTTCGAACTGCAACATGTTGTTACTAGATTCTCTATTCATGGCTTTAATCACCTAATTTTTGAAAACAAAACTTGTCACGACCCAACCACAGCATGTGTATGTGAACTGTGTAATGAAACCTGGGAACGATATCACGTAGATCTGTGCAGTAAAAGAGTGAAATCGATAAATGAATATGCAAAAATGTAAAATGTAAATGTAAAATGTTAAGCAAAATAACTGTGTATGGCTATTTGGATGCAATTTTATTAAATAAATACGTATAAAATTTCACCAAATCGAATTAGTCTGACATCAAGTGCTAAATTTTGATCCATATCTCTTAACCTAACAGTTAGAAAATTATATTTATGTACTATTATTGTCTGATTATCATTATTTATTTCATACATATTATTGTGTATGCTTAATTAAATATCAGAATCATTAAATTTTAAATCTTTATTTATATATTGACCAATAACTGTAATTTGTATGACTGTAAAATTATTCCCAAAATTATACCTTTTTGCTCATTTCCTATTATAAATGAAAATTAAGTCATTCATTTATCATGTTTTTTCCCTAAAATCTTAACGATATTCTTCGCACAATTTTCAATTCTCACTTTGGGTTCTTAGTATTTTCAATAAGATTTGTCACAGTGATGTAATTATCTTCATGAAACTGATTAATTATTTCACTGAGATGTGTTTTTCAGTTATAGATATTGAACTCTTTCAAAATACCTTCGTATTGATATTTTGTAACTGTATTATTTAATTCATTTTCTAAATATATTATGTTCACTACAGTTTTTTATCGTTTGGATCACTTACAACTACTAGTCTCTGGCCATTATAACCAATACAACTCTTAATTACGTGAAAAGTGTTATTCAATCACTACAGAACTGTTTAATTGATTATTTACTTTTTGATAAATCCCTTATTTAATCTCAGTTTTGATTTTTCTAGTTATTTTAATTTTATGTTGCAACACGTGACCATTTCTTTTATTTCAAAAAATGACCATATATTAGATTCAAAATATAATTAAACTTATAATCATCTCATTATAGCCTTAGCACAAATAAACACAAATGACCACAAATAGCTTCATTTTTAGCTTTTACTATTTCAATACTGTCATAGAATTAATTTGTACTTAAACATTTAACTAGTTTTGGTGTATTATGACGAGATGAATGAAATACAATTCTTTTATTATTTCATTCAGAGTTCCAAATCCAGTAAGTTCAACTACGATTTGAAGTATCTAAATTAACTATTTCAGATTCAATTTTGTGATTTATTATTTAATTCATCAGTCACAAAACAGTACAAAGGTATTTAATTTTCAATGTCTTACCTAGATTTTCTATATCAGGATTACTTAACGCTCTATCATCTTTCTAAATCATTTGTTCGATTTATTTTTACTTTGTTATTGTTCTTTTCTGCTGCTAAATTTTCTTTTTTGTTCATCTAGTAGAGTATCATTTTTTATTTACTTAAATTTACTTCTGACGCTGCTAATAAAACTGGTAAAAAATGGCCCTCCTGTTTTGGTAAACTTGCTCCTTCTTTCATTTTTATTAAATGTCCCTGTTTTTCGTATCAGGATCTTAGCAAATTTCCACCAACTTTTGGTTTATCTCTGTTTCTGTTTTCGGCATCAGTTAAATATTATCTGTGTTATTGCTTCAGTTTTGTCACTTGCTGAAATTTTTCATCTCTATATACACTCCTGGAAATTGAAATAAGAACACCGTGAATTCATTGTCCCAGGAAGGGGAAACTTTATTGACACATTCCTGGGGTCAGATACATCACATGATCACACTGACAGAACCACAGGCACATAGACACAGGCAACAGAGCATGCACAATGTCGGCACTAGTACAGTGTATATCCACCTTTCGCAGCAATGCAGGCTGCTATTCTCCCATGGAGACGATCGTAGAGATGCTGGATGTAGTCCTGTGGAACGGCTTGCCATGCCATTTCCACCTGGCGCCTCAGTTGGACCAGCGTTCGTGCTGGACGTGCAGACCGCGTGAGACGACGCTTCATCCAGTCCCAAACATGCTCAATGGGGGACAGATCCGGAGATCTTGCTGGCCAGGGTAGTTGACTTACACCTTCTAGAGCACGTTGGGTGGCACGGGATACATGCGGACGTGCATTGTCCTGTTGGAACAGCAAGTTCCCTTGCCGGTCTAGGAATGGTAGAACGATGGGTTCGATGACGGTTTGGATGTACCGTGCACTATTCAGTGTTCCCTCGACGATCACCAGTGGTGTACGGCCAGTGTAGGAGATCGCTCCCCACACCATGATGCCGGGTGTTGGCCCTGTGTGCCTCGGTCGTATGCAGTCCTGATTGTGGCGCTCACCTGCACGGCGCCAAACACGCATACCACCATCATTGGCACCAAGGCAGAAGCGACTCTCATCGCTGAAGACGACACGTCTCCATTCGTCCCTCCATTCACGCCTGTCGCGACACCACTGGAGGCGGGCTGCACGATGTTGGGGTGTGAGCGGAAGACGGCCTAACGGTGTGCGGGACCGTAGCCCAGCTTCATGGAGACGGTTGCGAATGGTCCTCGCCGATACCCCTGGAGCAACAGTGTCCCTAATTTGCTGGGAAGTGGCGGTGCGGTCCCCTACGGCACTGCGTAGGATCCTACGGTCTTGGCGTGCATCCGTGCGTCGCTGCGGTCCGGTCCCAGGTCGACGGGCACGTGCACCTTCCGCCGACCACTGGCGACAACATCGATGTACTGTGGAGACCTCACGCCCCACGTGTTGAGCAATTCGGCGGTACGTCCACCCGGCCTCCCGCATGCCCACTATACGCCCTCGCTCAAAGTCCGTCAACTGCACATATGGTTCACGTCCACGCTGTCGCGGCATGCTACCAGTGTTAAAGACTGCGATGGAGCTCCGTATGCCACGGCAAACTGGCTGACACTGACGGCGGCGGTGCACAAATGCTGCGCAGCTAGCGCCATTCGACGGCCAACACCGCGGTTCCTGGTGTGTCCGCTGTGCCGTGCGTGTGATCATTGCTTGTACAGCCCTCTCGCAGTGTCCGGAGCAAGTATGGTGGGTCTGACACACCGGTGTCAATGTGTTCTTTTTTCCATTTCCAGGAGTGTATTAAAATTTTTCTAAAATTCAATGTAATCGTCTTATTGAATATGATTAAAATAATAAAAAGTTCTAATCCCCAATAATTATCATCAATTTCTAATTCTAGTCCTAAATTTCTTTTTCTGTACATTATTTCTGTGGCTGCTGTTGCAGCTAATTTTTTCCAAATGATGTATCTTCAGCATACTTTTTCCATTTGGAAGTTTTTGAACTTGTTTACTACTTAGTGTCTAGATTCTAAGCCTTTACGATTTTTATTTGAAGTATAGATTTTATTACAAACTTTTTATTACAAATTTCTATGTTTTACTTCATCTCCATGAGCTAATCTTTCTTCTAATTTTGTTCCTGGACGATAATAATTAAGCAAAGAAGATGTATTTCAGATTGTAATTTGTTAATTATTACATTAACTAATCCTTTACGATATTTTTCACTTGTTACAAAATACATGCAGTAAATTGCTGAAAAACTTTTTAAATAAGGTTTACCTCTTGGAATGTTGATAATCATTTTACTTTTCTAGTTAATATTTTATATTTTACCTTTCCCATTATAGTGATTTTTGTTTCCAGCTAATTCGTTTAATGAATTATTATTAATCTGTCAATTAAATCTGTAACACTATTTGGTCAAACATAAACAAAGGGTATCTCTGTCCATTTCAATTAATCCATCACCGGTCTTCTTACTTTCTGAGTGATCTGTATGCAGTTGCCTTTATTTTTGAAAATAGACTATAACAATTTTTTATTAAATTATTATATTGAATCCCTTTATTTTATATGCATTTGTTCAGCATATAATGATCATGGATCAAATAATATATATCATGAATGAGATTTTCACTCTGCAGTCGAGTGTCTGCAGACATGAAACTTCCTGGCAGATTAAAACTGTCTGCTAGACCGAGATCCGAATTCGGGACCTTTGCCTTTCGCAGGCAAGTGCTCTACCATCTGAGCTATCCAAGCACGACTAATGCACCGTCCTCACAGCTGTACTTCCGCCAGTACCTCGTCTCCTACTTTCCAAACTTCGCAGAAACTCTCCTGCGAACCTTGAGAACTAGCACTCATTGCATAAAGGATATTGCGGAGACATGGCTTAGCCACAGCCTGGGGGATGTTTCCAGAATGAGATTTTCAGTCTGCAGCAGAGTGTGCGCTGATATGAAACTTCGCGGAAGAGTTCGAGTCTCGTTCTGGCACACAGTTTTCATCTTCTTCCAAACACAACTAGCTTTTTATACTCATGAAGTAATGAGTGCTATCGACAGGGGATGTCAAATTGATTCTATATTTTTAGATTTCCAAAAGGCTTTCGACACCATTCCTCACAACCGTCTTCTAAACAAACTGTGTGCCTATGGAATAATGTCTCAGTTGTGCGACTGGATTTGTGATTTCCTGCCAGAAAGCTCACAGTTCGTGGTAATAGATGGAAGTTATCGAGTAAAACGGAAGTAATATCTGGCGTTCCCAAAGACGTTTTACAGGCCTTCTATTGTTTCTGATCTATATTAACAACATAGGAGACAATCTGAGTAGCTGTCTTAGATTGTTTCCACATGATGCTGTCATTTACTATCTTGTAAAGTCATCAGATGACCAAAACGAATTGCAAAATGATTTAGATAAGGTATCTGTATTGTGCGAGAAGTGGCAATTGACCCTGAATAAAGAAAAGTGTGAGGTCGTTCACATGTGTACTAAAAGAAATCCGCTGAATTTTGATTATGCAACACATCTAATGGATGTAAATTCAAGTAAATATTTAGGCATTACAATTACAAATAACCTAAATTGGAACAATCACATAAATAATGTTGTGGGTAGAGTAAACCAAAGATTGTGATTCATTGGCAGAACACTTGGGGAGTGCAACAGGTGTGGTGTGGGATCTGCATCAGGTGGGACTGACAGATGACATCGAAAAGTACAGAAAAGAGCTGCTCGTTTTGTATTAACGCGAAATAGGGGAGCTAGTACCACAGACATGGTACATGAAATGGAGTGACAGTCATTAAAACACTGGCGTTTTTCGTTGCGACGGGATCTTCTCATGATATTTCAATCACCAATTTTCTCCTCTGATTGTGAAAACATTCTGTTAGCACCCACGTACATAGGGAGAAATGATCATTATGATAAAATAAGAGAACTGAGGTCTTTCAGAGAAAAATTTATGTGCTCGTTTTTCCCACGTGCCATTAGAGACTGGAATAGTAGAGAAACAGCAGCTGGAAGGT
The DNA here is from genome assembly GCF_021461385.2 of Schistocerca piceifrons. Taxonomy (NCBI): domain Eukaryota; kingdom Metazoa; phylum Arthropoda; class Insecta; order Orthoptera; family Acrididae; genus Schistocerca; species Schistocerca piceifrons. Next base: position 232,600,151 of record NC_060149.1, on the reverse strand, counting down.
GGTTCGTTGAACCCTCTGCCAGCCACTTTATTGTGAATAGCAGAGTGATCATGTAGATGTAAATGTACATGTAGAATAGCATGATTAAGCGATAACAAAGATTTTGAGGTAGATATAACTCATTATTGTAATTCAGTAGAGTTTTAGTATTCCTTATTTTATTTTGCTGTGTTTCAAACTAACCGTAAAAATTGTCGCTTGACTGGCTCATCAATATATTATCATGTTAAACTATGTATTTTATATTTGAAAAATTGAAGAAATTAAGTATTCTGTAAAACATGCAGAATTTGAAGACACCAGATAATTTTAAAAAATGACATGTAGAAAAGACATTGTAGCAACATAAAATCAACAGTGAAATTATGTGCTAGTCTGAGTGCTAGTTTGCCAGCTGATACACTAGTGCATATAATTATGTATGGAAAAAAGAACTGAACATATGAAGCTCAACATGGAATAGTCCAGAATGAAATTTTCACTCTGCAGTGAAGTGTGTGTGCTGATATGAAACTTCCTGGCAGATTAAAGCTGTGTGCCAATACCAAGACTCGAACTCGGGACCTTTGCCTTTCATGGGCAAATGATCTACTCACATGACTCATGCCCCATCCTCACAGCTTTCGAGTCTTGGTCCACCACACAGTTTTAATCTGCCAGGAAGTTTCAACATAGAATATTGTCCGAGAATTTTAAATTTTTCTTGCTTATTTACATTTTTAAAACATTATCATCTATTCTTAATATTTCTTCCATTCTTCAGTTTCATCATCAAAAACTGAAATTTTTATCTTTTAATCTTCACCTCCAAAAAACTGAAAATTGTTACATGCCATATTTGCTGTCTCTTCACCTGTATAAATTTTTGATATTGATTTTTCGCTGTTGAGAATGCTAAAAGAGTATTCAAACAGCAACTTGTGTTTTGAGTCCATTTATAACAAAATAATATAACTACAGAAATATATTTTATTTCCCATTATGAATAAATTTACAGTTTTGTATTAAACATTTTTCTATGTTTCTGTAATGAATAAATTTAAATATTCCTAATTGCTGTTTTTCTATATAAATGGAGTCCCTACTTAAAAAGATATACTGTGTAAATAATGCAAAATTGTTTAAGAAGTAGATGTTTTATGTAACATTACTGGATGTAACTATCTGAATACAAAATATGGAGAAGAAATTTGTATAGAGCAAAATAATGAATTTAAAATTGCTTTACCAAACGAATACTTGAAACTAATAAGTGGATTGCATTTTCAATTTTTTGAATTGAGATATAAAGGAAGAAAAAGCCTAGGTGTTTATAAAGAATTTCATGATATAGAACTTTTGAAGTAAAAATTCGTGATATGTTTGAAATACTTTCATGCTTTTTTTCATTATAAATAATTAAAATGAAGTAGATATACATTGTATGTTCTGGCTTATTTCCAAGAAGACGAAAAATTTTGAAATTACACGCAAATATTTCGTAAAATGATAGAAAATTTGACAAAATTATAGGAAGATACTTGATCTTTAAAACGATTTTGCAAAAATGGTAAAAAGTCCTTGAAAAATAGAAAAGACATTTGTAAAATGGCTAAATATTCAAGAAAAATGATGTGTGAAGAAAATGGATGAAAAAAGAGTAATTTTAATCGATGACATCCAATGATTATTTTGTTGTGTTTCTTTGATACTTTGTGAAAATCATGGAAAAAAGGGTTTCCTGTCAAATTTTTCTCAATTTCCACAATATTTATTTGAAATTTCACGATTTTTTTCATTTTCTTAGCAGTTGAGCCAGAACATGTAAACTAAATCTACTTTCTCAATTAAGAAATTCGAGAGATAGTTTGGATGTAAGTTACATTTTCAACCTCTAGCTTTCAGTCCATGGAGATGGACCAAAATGGAATCTTAATTGATTGTACTGTGTTTCCTGTAGTCTCTCACCTCTCATTTTTAATCTAACTACAGTTAGCTGAGATAGAAGACAGGTAACACTTCCAGATCAGGCTTTAAAGTACCATCGATACTGAGGTCATGCAGATGGAGTACATACTCGGAATGTTTGGAGGCTGTGGAAGAAAATCGGCCATGGCCTTTCAGAGGAACTATCCCAGCATTCTTCTGGATCGATTTAGGGAAATCACAGAAAACCTAATTCTGGATGGCTGGATGCAGATTTCCTGAATGTGAGTCTGAAGAGTGACATACGATTTATAGGAAATGATGTTCCACATCCTAGGTCTCCACTCTCTGTCAAACGATGTTCATGGGTTAAGGTAGATTGTAATTTGGAGGCACCCCCACTTCAGGGACGTTTTTGATGGTTTGTGAAATTCAGAGTTGTTCTAATGCTATGCTATTTTTGATGGGGGCCTCAGACTGGAGCTTCTTCCTGCAGGATGGAGGGCCCTCATGGGGCCACGAGTGAAGGGTATGTGACCTCAATGATGCCAAGGAAATCATCGCTGAAAAAACAATTGATGTTCAGATTTTATTGTAGAAAATTGTTCAGAGTTTCTTGAGTGACACACTCAAGAAAGTCGATCCGTTAGAAGAAGTAAGGACTGTATGTTACAGTAAATACATTGAGTTAAAATTCTCTGGGTGTGTTATTCCACTAGATAGAGGGAAAAATCTCCTCCAGCATTATCAACACGGCAGATTCTAGCCCATGGTATGTTGATTTTTTATTTTATATGTAAATTTAATTTTAGGGTGGATGCAATTCAGTGAATCAGTAAGTGATTTGACGTCCTTTTGATGTCCCTTTAATATGATGACAGTACCATCAACATATCGTACGTGAAAAGGAAAGTTATTGTCTGGTGCAGTGTGGGAATTTACAAAATGTAATTCAAAATTATTAATGAAAATGTCAACTAGAAATCCAGCGAGGGAATTCCCCATAACAAGACCACCATCTTATTGATGTATCTGACCACTGAAACTGTAGTAGTTGTACTTTAGTATGAGTCTCAAAAATGTTATAACTACTTTAATTTCATCCGAATTCAGTGTTGTGTACTCAGTAAAATGTCTCCAATATTCCTTAGACTTTACATAAATGTATAGCCAACATCTAAAGATTTATATAATCCCTAATTATGTAGGCTTCTGAAGATGAAAAATGAATTTATTGATACTGATAAAGTGAAATAAATAATGTATTTGGAACTGATGACTGAATTTTATTCTGAAATTAAAATTTCTATTATGAATTAATTTCTAAAATTAAAGACATCTGTCATCTCCACTCATAATGCTGTGCTGAGTACCATTCTCATGGTAAGGATTACTGATGGATAGACATGCTGGCAAGCATAGGTGCCAACACTCGACCAATAGAAGCATAAGAAAGGCACATGAAGCAGCCGAAGATCAGTGCAGAGACGGTTTTCACTCTAGGCTGCTGGCTTCTGATATGACAACACATCCTTCTCACACTCTCCTACAATTTAGAACGAAACTTCGGCCTTAATAGCCGCCTCCAGATGTATGACACCTCTCCCAGATGCCCCATATGTATCCCTAACGACACAGTAAATGCTGTAACGTTTTTATCACTTTTGCTTTGCTCACATTTTCAACTTAACCACCATAGATATCTATATATCCACCTATTCTCATTCCATTCTGTTCGGAATACTGATTTTTATTTAATATTGAACTTCCTAATTTCTCTTAAATAATGTGTATAAAATCCATTGAATTTTGGGTAATGCATTATATTTTGCTTATGGAGCCATTTGTTGGGAAATTAGGAAGTTGCAAGTATTATGAAACTACTCATACGTTATGAGGTTTGAATAATCTTGTATTTACATTTGTGAAAAAATGTAAACGGATAAAACCCAGGAAATAAAGAGAAATTTGATGGTGTGATAAGACAGTAGAGGCAGAGAGAGAGACCAGCATAAATGAAATACAGTGTGAGGAAAGTGGCAGGAACAGCTGGAGAGACTGAGTTCAGAAGCTACTGGCAGACAGCTTAAGAGCAACTCTGTTTACATGAATAAAACATCTGAAATTTGCTGAAAACTTTAGAATTCTATCAGAGTTGAAGCAGGTGTTGGAAAGTTAGCTGAGTGGAATTGACAGTGTCTTCAAAGGAGATTGTAATGTGAGCATCGGTTAAAATAAAACGAGGCAATAGATTGTAATCAAATTTATTTAGATGGCACAGAGAGCATTACACTAGAAAAGGAGGGACCGAAAGTACAAAGTGACATTTTCTGAAACTGATATTTTTAGATTATGTAGTACAGTGCTGTGAGTTATTTCTGCCAGATCTGCAGAGCCTGTAGATAAATGCGAAGAGCGTTTTTTTCAACAGCATGGTGCAACGTCGCACACTATAAATATGTCCATGGCATTTGGGAACCACGTTTTGCATGGACACCTCATTTCTCATTTTGGTGCTGTGGCATAGCCACTGAAATTCCCAAGAAGCCCATTTGTTACTTTACGAGGCATATTCCAAAATTAAAGTTCGTTTGGTACTAAAAATAAGTTCATGAAAACAGATTTATATTGACAGTAATATTTCAACATATTTCTACTTTACTTTTTCACGTAGTCGTCGTTCAAATACACTTCCTTTCTTGAACGCTGCGCCAGTTTCTTTAATCCCTTTGCATAGAAGTCTGCCACCTGGGAACTGAACAAGTTGGTAACTCCAGTTTTGAGCTCATCATCATTTTGAAATCGTTGTCCACCAAGCCACTTTTTCAAGTGCGAAGAGAGGAAATTGTCCTGAAGTTGGGACTGTATGGATGGTGATGAAAAACTTCCCGTCATGTATCTTGAATCTTCTCCTCGGTTTTGGCAGTGGTGTGAGGGTGTGCGTTGTCATGAAGGAGGATTATGTGGGACAATAGTTTCCCATGGCGTCGATTTTGGGTTGCCCATCTCAGTTCGGTTAGCATTTCATAGTATAAGTCAGCTGTAATTGTTGACCAACAGTCCATGAAGTAAATCACAACGAATCCCTTTTGGCAAAAAAAAAAAAAAAAAAAGAAATCACAGCCATCATTTTTCTATTAAAAATGGAGATTGCTTAAACCCTTATAGTTTGGATGAACTTGAGTGGGGTCACGGCACTGACTGTTGTTTGGATTCTTCATTGATGAGTGATATCCATGTCTTGTCGTTTGTAACACTGTGGGAAGACAGATAATCTCTATCTTGTCTACAGCACTCCAAAAACTGTGTTGCCCTACGCTTTCTTTGCTCTTTGTACTGACAAGTGAACATTTTTGAGCCCACCTTGCACACAGTTTGTGATATCCAAGCTGACAGTGATAATTCGGTAAACTGAGGTTCGAACAACATTTTGGAATTCATTAATAGTTAATAACTGATCACTTCGAAGTTTTTGTTCACTTTATCAAAGAGGTTGTTAGTTCCAGTACCAAGTCTGCTACAATACTGCTCATTGTGATCATTTATGCGACCATATTAAAACTCTCGATTCCATTTTCGAATTTGTTTACCACTCATTATTTCAAGTCCATACACGAGGCATAACTCACAATTGATTTCAGCAGTTGAAGATCCTTTTGCCAGCAAATATCTAATCACACCGTGAAATTAACAACTGGTGGGATTTAACTATGTCTCAGCCACTGCAATCTGCTCTCCCCAAATGGTAAACAACTACTTCATGTAACCATCATTGAAGCAGTATCCTAGAGAGTCGGTAGACAGCGTTATGTGGTGAAACTTCATTCCTATCAGTTAAATATTGGTTACCAGACTTTAGTATTGGAATATGTGTCATATCTTATGAGAATATTGAAAGAACATGACTGGGTTTCATGGAGTTTAATGAAGTTGAAAGCAGTTGCTAAAGAAGAAGTGTGGTTTATTGAGCAACACAAGTTGGCTGGAGATATGTGTATCTTATGGCAGAGGGTTTAAAATAGTGTTTGAAAGAATGGCCATCACTTGGGTGACTTACTTTTTGTAAATGACCTCATGTAGCAAATAAAATATGTTAATATTTTCTTTTTATAGAAATAGACATACTACTGCCGGTTTGAAACTGAGCGATTTCCAGTTGGTTACCCTGTAGCAGATGAATTTTGGTATTTGGCTGGCAAAACAACTGACATTGGTGCAAATGAATAGGACATGAAACACGAAGCAGTATCAGCAAGAAAAACCTTTCTGAGAAAAGATGACTATATTAATATATACTATGTATTTAAACATTAGTAAGTATTTTTGGAACTATTTGCTGTGTGTGTAGTATAATATGGAACTGAAATTTGGGTGATAAACAGTTTCGACGATAACAGGATACAAGCTTTTGAAATATGAAGCTGCAGAAGAGAAGACTAGGTTGATAGATCGAGTAACTAATGACGAGGCAATAAATGGAACTGGGAAGAGAACAAACTGACGGCACAACTTGACTTAAGGAAGGGACAGATCGATAGGACACACCCTGAAGCATTTCATAACGGACAAAAGTGTTGGGGTGAACATTGTAGAGAGAGACCAAGGCTTGACCACAGTAAGCGGGTTCAAGTGGATGGGGGGCAAATGAGTTACAAAGGTATGAAGATGATTACACAGAACAGATTAGCGTGGAGAGCTGTATAAAACTAGTGTTCAGGTCGACGACAGGGCAGTTTTTAGCATGACATTGAAATATATTTTAATTTTTGCTTTAAGTAACACATCTCACAACCAAATTCATGAGGAAGTTTTCCTTTAGCATCATCAACATATCTTTTAGTGATTGCAGTGACACAATGCAGCATATCAAGAACTTAAATCTAGAGTAGTATATAGAAACAGTTTCAGCTACTCATTATTAAAAACAATGGGTACCATTCATAGTGTTGTAAAAAGGAATTTTTATTTGTATCAGCAGAACCTTCAATAACATATACTCACTTAAGTCTATAATACAATCACTTTAAAGAAAACTGAGACACTAGAAACATCTGCAATTACTAAAATAATCACTGTTTTAACATTGTCCATTGTTTCCCCCTTCCTGTTTTCTTATTTATGGCACCCAATGCTATGTCAAAGCCAAGGACAGTAAAGATATGGAGGCACTGGCTGAATTTTGAAGTAAGGGTCTGTGGAATATGAGTGCAGCTCCAGGTGCCAAGTGCGTGTAGACACTGATAATGGTGTCACTCATAGTAATCATACTCATCTTCATTTGTGAAGAGTGCTCCAAGACTGATCTACACCCTCAGTTCTGGCATCTGTACACAGTCACCATCCAGATTTTAGTATTCATCACATCTCTTAACTAGTTGACAAGTACCCTCTGTACGAAATTCTGCTACCTAAAATTGTGTAGGAGTACGTACGATGGCTTAAATGAATATGCTAAGATTCCACATGTAGAGATACGTACTTAAATAATCGGCTTGATACCGCTAGACGTCAATACACAATCCGTACACTCCACATCTTTGCAATGAACTGAAAATGTCCTTGCTATCAGCCTCAAACCCAAAGAAGGCAGCCCAGAGATAGGTCACTCCACTGATTGCATGCTGATACAGAGGCCCACCCCCACACAGCAGTGCAGAGCACTTGTGGCATTATGCAGGGAAGAAGGCATCAGGGATACTGTGCACAGGCGAAGTGCAGTAGATGCATCTGGATCTGTAGGCAGGGCCCGTGCAAGTCACTGCTGATGGGCGTGTGAGGGGGGAAGTCCTTATGCCACACAGCTGGACATAATAAGTGACCTGTGCATGAGAGGGGCGGACCATCAGAATTGGTCAGCAAGGAAGGAGTGAGTGAGATGGTGACAGGAGGTCTGTAGCATCAATGAAAGAAGAGATCGCATTGATATCAGAGCCTGGAAGGAGTTGGAGATGTTTGATGATAGAAATGGAAGAGATGGGAGGGTCGTTGGCTGAAAGGGGAGGAGTGCAAAGTTTAAAAATGAAACTGTCACATACCTGTAGAGAGATGTCTTCCAGGGCGAAATGGTACACATCTGTTTAGAGGTAAAAGAGCTAGGACGGGAAGGAAAAATGTAGGTAAGGTATGAGGAAGGGGAGCCCTTGCCATCAGGGCTTGGGCTCAGGCAGGCTGGAGTTGGAGCTGGTGCCAACCAGCCATCGGGTGGCGAGATGGAAGAGTCGGAGGAGGCCTCTTGTGGAGATGAAAGCAGCTCGACAGGAGCAGGCTCGTCCACAGCGTCATCTACAATGGCCCATGCTGGCTTCAGTCAGTGAACTGAAATGGTGAGAGATCGGTCTTGTAGGAGGATATCAAATGTGCTCATTGAACATGTTAACACTTTATGAAGGCCGGAATATGGGCATTGTAAAGCTGTGCTCACTGAGTCATTGCATAACATCACATAACTGCATTTGTTTAGTTCCTTTTGGATAAACATGGTTGGAAAGAAGTGAGAACCGTGAGGCAGGACATGTTATCGAAACATATGGGAGTGCACCTACTCTACTAGGGGAGGGATTTATCGGATATGATACGAAACACTGTCTTGAGGTGATGTACGTTTTCTTCTGCTGATGATGAGGAAATTAGAATATCGTCGATATATGCATAGCAAAATGGGAGCGCAGGAAGGAGGAAGTCCAAGAAACATTGCCATGTCTGCGCTGCATTCTTTAGACCATATGGCATTTAGTGATACACTGGGGAGAAGGGAACGTGGGGTTATGGGTACTTGAACAGGTAGGCTAGGTTCCTGTTGCAGCCAGGGCGTTGGGAGATGTTGTGGCGAGGTAGTAACGTCTTCCATATCGATAATGCACTGCTGGGAATGCGCAGCAGATGCGGGAGAGAGTTGTAATTCGGTGGGAACCGAGTCTGGCGCGCACGGTGCGGCAGACTTGACCTTGGCCAAGGCAAGTCGGCATGTGTCAGCAAACCCATGTTGTACGAAATTGGATGCAGTACATATCGGAACACGAGGCACAGTTGGTGGTACATCACTTTCTCGTTTGAAATGTCTGTAAATGTACGAAGGAACAGCCTGAGGCAATATGGCGGCTGCCATGTGAGCCCTGTTAACCTGAATCGAAGCACTGACAGGCACAGTAGAAAAATGATGGAAGTTCATGTTTGGAAGTTGTGGTTGCATAGCTGGACTCTGCGATGGCATGCCGGATTGGCCAAGCGGTTCGAGGTGCTACAGTATGGAACCACGCGACCGCTACGGTCGCAGGTTACAATCCTGCCTTGGGCATGGATGTGTGTGATGTCCTTAGGTTAGTTAGGTTTAAGTAGTTATAAGTTCTAGGGGGCTGATGACCTCAGCAGTTAAGTCCCATAGTGCTCAGAGCTATTTGAATCATTTTTTTGCGATGGCATCTGGTTCACTGGTAGGTAAGGTGCTTGAGTCACGGTAGGCAAAGGCGGCTGCTGTTGGCTGTTGAACGGCCACAGGACGTAGCAAGAAAAGATGACACAAAAAACCCGAGCACTTGTAGTCGGGGTCACCAATATGGAAGTAGGTACGATGGCTTAAATGAATACACTAAGATTCTACATATTGAGATAAGTACTTTAATAATACTGCTATACGTCAACACACAATCAGTACAATTCAAATCTCCGCAAAGAACTGAAGGTTCACACGTCATCAGCCACAAGCCCAAAGAAGGCACTCCAAAGATAGGTCACTCGACCAATTTCATGACACCACAATTGCAACTAGCTTCTTACAACATCTCATCCATACAGAGAGGTGTAAATCTCCCAGAGCCAAGTCTAGGCTGTATGGTGGGCATTAAAAATGTCCCATTTCAATTGAAATGGCAAATCTGTTGTTTGTCAGATAGAATGAAGCTGAGAATTATCATCCAAAAACGTGACACCAATAGTCAAGAGACCACATCACTTATTTGAATGACTGTTCTCAATTACCTTAATACCTTACAGTAGGCTTCAGAATTAACTGTCCTTCCACAGTCCATAAGATCCTCAAGTAAGATTACAGTAAGGTGCTAAAAGACAGTATCCTAAACCTCTCTGACTGACAAAGTTCGTAGCACTTTTTTATGGCTTGTTAGGGCAGAAGGTATGATCGCACACCAATGTATGTTGTTTAGTTCCCACGTAAACATCGTAAAGGTCTCGACACTGTTGATGAAACCGTTCAGCAGGACGTCTTCTTCTGTATTGTAATGACAAAGAAAGTTTAGTTCCCATGTAAACATCGTAAAGGTCTCGTCACTGGTGATGAAGTCGTTCGGTAGGTCTTCTTCTGTATTGTAATGACAAAGAAAGCAAAGAGCAGCAGTCATTGCTGAGTTTTGTCATTCTCAAAAAGAATTTTTGGAACTCAGCGAGCACAAAACATCTGGTCAATTACTTGGATCTCTTGCAGAACAATTCAAGAAATCAGTGGAAAGTTGTCCAACATGAAATTTTTTGGCTAGTTTTCTGTAACAGATCTTTGCTGACTACAGGTGGGCGTCCACTTCTGTGATCACAGAGAACAACCGTCCTTACGTTCTTAAACTAATGACACCACTGGCAAGCAATACCTACATGCTTCTAGGTAGACTACTACATTGCAATGAATATAGTGTTACGGTACCTGAGATTCAGCAGTCTGCCAGGGACTTTGTCAAACGATATTGCCCAGCACATACTTTCTTGGAGGCAAAGCTGGTGCAGCCCTGACGTTTTAAGGATGCAATTCACGCTGCATTATAACTTATTAGGTTTAGTGTAGGTGAACACCAAGGTGTGTAATGCTGTTAACTTAGCTATGTATGTCATTGTTCTTCCACCAAGACATTTACAAGGATAGATTTTCTGTCTGAAACACAGTAAAAGTATCTTCTTCTAAAACTGACAATAGTAAATATTTGAACAGAAATTTTAGTAAGAGTTATAACAATTTTTAGGGTAGTGGAATAGTACACTATTGTCAATAGTTCAAGTCATTCAGAAACCAAAGAGCACAGTGTCAAAGCAGCAATATTTCACTTATTTCTATTCCATCTTTAAGCACTTAAGTAAAACTCGTTTCATCATTTTGTGTATGCACAAGGGCGCGCACACACACACACACACACACACACACACACACACACACACACACACACACACACACACACAAGTGCATTGTAGAAAGGATATGGTAACGTACATATATAAATTGTACATTACTATTACTGATCAAGATACAACAATCCATTTACCAGAACATGTCTAAATATCAAAATACACTACTAGTCCACAATACAATAGATGACAGAATCATTATTTGCTGGCAACGTGGTGTACAACAGTAAACCCATATGGTTGACACTGTGTTGAATTTTCTTACATCCACCAGCTGGGATGTCAGCCCACATTTTAATGAGTGAATAGATTGCAAGAGTATGGGCCCAAACAGTGGGAGGGAACAGTTCTTAGTCCATGGCATTTTATTTCAACAGGAATTTATCTGTGCTTTATTTCTGGAATTATCATTTACATATTGAGTAGTGATGATGTCTACTTGTGTCTAAGCACCAGCTCTAACAACATTGCTGCTTCGATATCGAGTATTAATGACGACCTGTGTTCGCTGTAATGACGGGCACAAAACCTGGCCTGAGGAGTCCCTGTCACATTCTATACTGAATGTGCAACCGAGTTAGCCCATCGCTTAATTATAATCTATCACCCACTGCTTGAACGAAAAGTCATGCCCAATAGTTGGAAGAAAGTAGAGATCTCACTCGTTTACATGAAGGGCGTTACGATTGATCCACAAAAACCCCGCCCAGTATCCTTAACACTGATTTATTTAGAATCTTCAAACATATTCTGGGCTCAGAACAATTAGTTATCACAAACAGAATAACCTCCTCCATGTCAACCAGCACGGATTTCGAAAATATCGATCATGTGAAACCAAACTCACACTTTTCTCACATGATACAGGGATCAAGGCAGTCAGATAGGGTCAGTATTTCTTTATTTGTAAAACGAATTTTCTTGCCATGGACATTGCTTGAAAAGGAGGAAGTGCTCGAAAGCTAATGTGAATGCTGCTTCTTGTTACGGGTTTCTGTGCTCCACACACTCACCCACTATAGGTGAGTGGCTGCCTTTCCCTTATTTTATATATCATCACCATGTATCACTCAAGTCTATACAAATCGTAATTCTGACTCACAAAGGATGCCTGATTAGACATAAGGGTGGGGGCTGAAGGTCCTAATATATTGCCAGGTGAAATAAATAATTAATGTTGATGAACACTGGCGAAGTTACTGAAATTGCCAGGTTTTCCTTAGCTGCAACTCTTGGTATTATTAGTGTTCTCCAAACAGTCATAACTCATTAGCTGCGATCCGAAAATTGCATCTGATTAGTTTTTTTGCTAAATAGTAGTTTTCTTCCCTTGCACAAGAGGAATGATCTCATAACAAAGCGCCATATGTTAATATGTGGAAAAAAGCATACTATGCCCTGAGAAATAGCTTTATCACTAATACAAGAACTTTATATGTTTCTAGTGCTCGCAGGGATACGTTGAAGCTATCAGTTACTTACGTTCTCCTGAAGTAGCACAAAACTTTTGTAAAATCCTGGATGCTATGGTCAACTATTAATTCATCTTCTGGAGCTGGTTCTACTAGTCAGTCCTAGCTAACGATCTTCTTTGTCACATTCAGGACAGAAAAAGAGCTCATCTTTATTCTCCATTCAAACCATTCATAACGAGAAATCCTCCATTTCAACCATATATTGTGAGAATAACGCTTTATGTAATTGTAATACATTTAACCATGAGCACTAGACTCCTTCTCTCTGATCCGTATGCAAAAGAGATGAGTCAGTATCATATTATATTACATAACATTCATTACAACACACTACATAAGATCAGATTCAGTTTCGTTCCATAGCCAAAACATGAGATGATTCTCGTGGGTATGGAAAATGTCATAAAGTTGTAAGGGTGCAAGGGGCCTACATGTAGATTAATATTGCCTCTCGGTAGCTGTATCACTGGTCCTTTAGCTGAAAATGTTCATGATAGGATTGTATCTCTTAATAAATAAAAAGAGAAGTCCAGCAATTCTTTTGAAATGTTTATGCAAAATCACTTTGCATATTTATTTACTAGGTTTGATTCCTAATGCTAAAGATCAAGCCTCAGTATAAATAAAATGTGTTTAGGCAGGTCTGCTTGTACTCACAGCTGACAGATAACTTTAAATTTTATTCAGCCAAAAGGATGAGAACCATGCATCAATTGGCACACAAAGATCTTTTTTCTATAGCAGATCAACAAATTGTCTACAAGGCACACAGAATGATAATAGTTGATTAAGGTACAGTTGCATGTTTATGAATGTTACTTATTGAGCCTATCCTTGATTCCAGTAGTCACTGCTCATATCATCGAATAATCCTGAAGCTAGTTCAAACAACAAAAATAGAGTACACAGTGTGGAGGATACTGTAATCCTGGAGCTAGTTATATACCCACCAAAACTCAATTCCAAGAAAAACTAGAAGTGTAATAACGCAACTGCATGCGTTTTGTCCTTTATATGGATGTATGCTAGAATGTTATGTCATTTTGTCTGATTGTTGTGTGGCATTTCCCTAGGTCAAATTATTCCTTTTTAAATAGATGTAATAATTACTGTCAGACCTTGTTTATTAAATTATTGATATGCGCTGTGACTGTTAAAATATGCAGAACATTGTGTGATTTCCAGACTTTTAGGTATGGTATCCACAGTGATTACTAAAATTTGGATATGAAATATGACGAAATTCTTAAATATGGCAAATACATATTTGTTATTAGTGTCATTGAGTTCAGAAAATTTAGCCCACCAATAGTTTGTAAACATGTTCCAGGAATTTATAGTGGTTTGGTCACAATATGAGCTGAAAGTTTGGGCTGGTTGATACCTTTGATTAATTAGATCTCCTGAATTAATTAGGTTTGAATTAAATAAACATGTATTTGAAATGAGAAAAAGTTGGTCTACAGTTATCTACTTTTCTGAATCGGTTTATTAGCTCACTAGATTTTTATGGATACATTCTAGATCAAAAACTTTGAAATACATAATTCCCAGCTAAATTAATTTGTCGAAATGTTCAGAACAGTGAACTGCATAATCTGAATAAATGGGTTTCAAAGGGGAAATAAATTAGTCCTAAAAGTTCATGTAATGTTTGCCCAGATAGCGGATTCTATCATCAAAATTTTTGGCAAGAATAACAGAAAGAAAAAAAGTAGTATGGATCTTACCTACTGTAATTAGGAGCGTAAAAGACAAAGCAGTATGGTGGGTGCCAAACTTGCTTTGACACATCCCCCCCCCACCCCATGGAATTATACAGGTGAATATTGTGAAATATAACCTGGTTAATTCCATAGTAATAAAATTTTCATGTATACCATATGAAGTCAATATTTTGAATATTATATTACAAATTTCGGTAATTTTAGTTAAGTCCCTAGTGGCACTGACCATCTGTTTATATTTTAACATAAAAACAGAAAAAACTGAAAAATTCAATCTTTGTTACTTGTTGCGTATTATCAAAATATAGTTAAAAATGAAATCTGAAATAATTACAAAATTCAAATTACTGTACATCTTAACTTTATGTGAGCCAATAGTCCTTAATAAACTTGACAATATTAACAAAACGGATAAACTTTTTCAATAAAAGAAAAAAATTAACAGCATCTCGAGAGCACTTTTTGCTATCCATTTTACATCACTTCACCTTCTCTGTGCTTACTACATTTCACAGTCTGAGACCTAGGCAGCAGCAGTATTAACTCATGGTCACATGAAATAAAAACCAGATAAATCCTAATGATTTTTTGTAAAGAAAATCATTAATTTCACAAAACTCAACTTACACATACCAATGCAGTCATAAATACATTTATAAACCTTTCATTACCTTTTTTTTCAATAATAATTGTATGAACTGTTGGATAATTTGGAAGCTGTCCCAATTCTACCCTCAGGACTGAAACGTTCCTTTAATACAAATCTTAGTCTCAAATAGTCCTCTACTCAGTGTCAGTAAGCCAAGTTTTGTGCCAATATATTTTGTAAACATTTATAACACAGGCCCTTTACTTTTGCCTGTTTTCACATTTTCTTTGAAGATATAACATAGAAATTTTCTGTTATTATTATACTTTGGGAAGAAGAAAAAAGTCCATTCACCTTCTTTTGAGGGAATACACACAAAATACTAACTTTTTAATAGCATCACTTGATAGTTTTGTATAGAATATCCATTCCCAGCATTATACAATCACAAGACAAAATTATTTTAGCAAAATTTATTATTTTAACATTTGGGCGGTACCAGTTTAAGGAGTTTTGGAACGATACTGTTACAAGAGTAGTGCAATGACCCATTTTTAACGGATGGTAGGGTAAAGTTATGGTAATGCTGGCGTGTGTTAGCCTAAACACGCTCTCATCAACACAAGAAGTAATAAAGGATAGACTCACTGATATGCCAATGGGGTAAGTATCAAAAGGGGAGAGCTTTTAAACATAACTGAGGAACACGCAACAGCAACCTTCCACCAATATAATTTGTCACCTACCTTTGTAGAAATCGACAGCTGTGGTTGTACTCCAACAGTAGCATCAGAACCTTTATCACTGAAACTTTCTACTACGCTGCTTTACTGTTGATACCACAATTTATTTGAATTCTCTCATAACACAAGATAATTATAAGTAATGCATAAGCAAACATAATCATTACTAACAAGGGAACCTCCCCATCGCACCCCCTCAGATTTAGTTATAAGTTGGCACAGTGGATAGGCCTTGAAAAACTGAACACAGATCAATCGAGAAAACAGGAAGAAGTTGTGTGGAACTATGAAAAAAATTAGTAAAATATACAAACTGAGAAGTCGATGCGAAGCTAGGCAACATCAAGGACGATGGGACTGTAGGAGCGCCGTGGTCCTGTGGTTAGCGAGAGCAGCTACGGAACGAAAGGTCCTAGGTTCAAGTTTTCCCTCGAGTGAAAAGTTTAATTTTTTGTTTTCAGATTATGTGACAAACTCTTACGTTTTGATCACTTTTTGGGGGGTGATTATCACATCCACAAGAAAACCTAAATCGGGCAAGGTATAAGAATCTTTTTACCCATTCACTAAGTGTACAAGTTAGGTGGGTCGACAACATATTCCTGTCATGTGACGCACATGCCGTCACCAGTGTCATATAGAATATATCAGATGTGTTTTCCTGTGGAGGAATCGGTTGATCTATGACCTTGCGATCAAATGTTTTCGGTTCCCATTGGAGAGGCACGTCCTTTCGTCTACTAATCGCACGGTTTTGTGGTGTGGTCGCAAAACACAGACACTAAACTTACTACAGTGAACAAAGACGTCAATGAACGAACGAACAGATCATATCGTTGCGAAAATAAAGAAAGTAAAATTTTCAGACGAGGAAAGACTTGAACCAAGGACCTCTCGTTCCACAGCAACTCACGCTAACCACAGGACCACGGCGCTCCTGAGCTCACGATTTCCTTGATGTTGCCTATGTTGCCTATGTTGCGCATGGACTACTCAGTTCGTATATTTTACTAATTTTTTTCATAGTTCCACACAACTTCTTCCTGTTTTCTCGATTGATATGTGTTCAGTTTTTCAAGGCCTATCCACTGTGCCAACTTATAACTAAATCTGAGGGGGGTACGATGGGAAGGTTCCCTTGTAAGTATGACAATAATAATACCAAAGTAAGACAGTTCTTTTGTTTAAAAATTAGAAGATATTTACATACAAAGTAAGCAATACTCAATTTATTGGTAGAAGTAACAGCACTGATCTTTTACGTATAATGACTCCTTGTTAGACAGATTAATTCCATTAATTTTGTTTCGTAATTGAGTAAAATTTTCATAAATGCAAACATTAAAGTTCATGATAAGTTATGATAAACCTGCTATGCCATCCAGAGTGTATAACGAATTTTTTTGTGTAAGTGGGATGTATTGATCTATTTGGGTCGTATGTTATGAATCTTGCCTCCAGTGATGTGGACATTAGGTAGCAAATATGCATGATGATTGTTGAAATAATTTTTGTGAACTTGCCTCCAGCATGAAGGACTTTAAAAATGCTATGACATATTAAGGAAATTGACCAAATTCACTATAAACAAGACCCATGAAATTTGCCTATTTCGTTGATATATACGTCGACATGACTGAAACATAATGTATGAACTTTCCTCATTGTAGAGGACTTAAAAGCAACCATGATATCCACAAAGATGAAATATACTATAAAGGTGACACATGAAATTTTCCTCTTTCGACGAGAACTTTAAGTGATAGGGCCACAAGTGATAAATATAAGTGTGACTAATGGTTATGAAAGACAAAGATGACACCAACAGAACTGCAAAAGTATCTCTGAAGAGAGATAGGACAAGAGCAAAGGTATCAAAGGGACAATGTCTCTGAATCAAGAGGGAACAGAATCAGCATATGTGAAACCTATTGCATCACATCTGTTAAAGATTACTGATTGCTCTGTAATTGTAATACTTTCATCAAGAACAAAGGAATGACATAAAAATGTTAATTTGACTCCTATTACAAACTTTGCAAGTCTTCTTTTTTGACTTGATTCAGTTTCCTAAATCTGGAGGATATCATAAGATATTAAAATGGATGCATTCACATAGTGTTCATATGAAGAAATGTGAAACTGTAAATAGTTGTAAAGGACAGATATAGACGAGTGGATCAGAAAAAGAAAGAATGATCTCACCCAGCTGAGGAGGCACTAATCGTCAGTTGAAATATTCACTAAAGAGTAGTGAATCATCTACATAAATGACATTATAATTCTTTAGTAATTCTTTTAATCTATCAGTCTTCTGTTAAATGTTAATACTGAACAGGATATAAAATCTGTTAAGTCTGAGCTCAAGAGGGTAATCAATAAGCAAAAAATTGATTATTTTAGGACACTCCTCAGAGACATTCACTGAACTGATGTTTACAGTGCTCATGGCATGAATGAAAAATATAACACTTTTGCTAATACATTGCTTACCTTATTCGAGCACTGTTTTCCCCCTAAACTTAGCAAGGTTAGAGCAAAGTCTACAAAGAAGCCATGGATTACTCGAGCAATAGGGGTATCTTGTAAAACAAAACGAAAACTGTATCTGTCAATCCGAAACAGTTCCAATGTTGATGCTATAGCACATTACAAGAAATACTGCAAAATATTAAAGACTGTAATATGGATGTCAAAGTAAATATATTGCAAGGAAAAGATAGTCATATCAGATAACAAAATAAAGACAATATGGGATATAGTGAAGGAGGAGACCAGTAGAACCAGACATAAAGAGGAACAAATAGCATTAAGAAGGGAGATAAAGAAATAGCACCGAATTTCCGCCCAATTTCACTGTTGCCAGCAGTCTCAAAATTTTTCGAAAAAGTAATGTACAGTCGGCTTTATAACCATCTTATCTCAAATAACATATTGTCAAAGTCACAGTTTGGATTTCTAAAAGGTTCTGATATTGAGGAGGCTATCTACACTTACAGTGAAAATGTGCTTAATTCATTAGCAAAAAATTGCAGGCAACTGGTATATTTTGTGATCTGTCAAAGGCATTTCACTGTGTAAATCACAATATCCTTTTAAGTAAGTTAGAATATTATAGTGTAACAGGAAATGCTGCAAATGGTTCAAATCTTATATCTCTGGCAGGAAACAAAGGGTGTTATTGGGAAAGAGACATGTATCAAGCTATCAGGCATCATCCAACTGGGAACTAATTACATGTGGGGTCCCACAAGGTTCCATTTTGGGGCCCTTACTTTTTCTTGTGTATATCAATGACGTTTCATCAGTATCATTACCAGATGCCAAGTTCGTTTTGTTTGCCGATGATACAAACATTGCAATAAATAGCAAATCAAGTGTATTCTTAGAAAGATCAGCTAATAAAATATTTATGGACATTAATCACTGGTTCCTAGCCAATTCTTTGTCACTAAACTTTGAAAAAACACACGACATGTAGTTCAGAACTTGTAAGGGGTGTCCCATGAGTATATGTCTAACATACGACGACAAGAAGATAGAAGAAGTGGACAGTGTTAAATTCTTGGGATTACAGCTTTATGGTAAACTCAACTGGGAGGAGTACACCACAGAACTGCTGAAGCGTCTTAACAAATGTCTGTTTGCAATGCAAATTATGTCAGACATAGGGGATATAAAAATGCAAAAGCTGGCATACTATGCCTACTTTCATTCCATAATGTCATATGGGATTATTTCTTGGGGTAATTCATCAAGCCAAGTTAAAGTTTTCCAGGCACAAAAAGTGCATAAGAGTTATATGTGGTGTGAACTCAAGAACATCCTGCAGAAGCCTGTTTAGGGAACTAGGGATACTAACTACTGCTTCGCAATACATTTATTCCTTAATGAAATTTGTCATTAAAAATATATCACTTTTTCAAACCAACAGCTCAATTCATGGAATCAATACTAGAAATAAGAATATTCTTAACAAGGATTTAAAGTCACTTAGTCTTGTACAAAAAGGTGTGCATTATTCAGGAACACACATTTTCAATAACTTGCCATCAGCCATAAAAAGCTTAACAACAATGAAATTCAGTTTAAGAGAAGCCTAAAGGATTTATTGGTGGCCAACTCCTTCTACTCCATTAATGAATTTCTCAGTAAAACCAACTGATTTGTGTTTATATATAAGTACAATATAACTTCTGCACAATTTCAGTGCAGTAATGTGTTCATTGTAAATGTGTGTATGTGTGTGCAAGTACAATCTAACTTCTGCACCATTTCAGTGCAGTAATGTGTTCATCGTAAATAAGTATTATAGTAGTTGTATTACATGTTTATTACCTTATAAATAAAGAAAAAACTTTTTTATTTTAAATTCAGTGCATTAGTATTTGTAAAATGACTCTTTCATGTAGTGTTCATTAAAAAATGATGATCATTCCACTTGGGACCTGTGGAGTGATACATTGGCTTATTTCTTTTGGTTGTAAATGTTTGTCATGTATTGTTGTTTTTCTGACATGTTCCGCATCCTGGAGTACCTCTTCACTACGGATCAACTGGACTGAAAGTAAATCTAATTTAATCTAATCTAATCTAAAATTAATGTCTTCAATTTTATTTGGTTCAGTGTTGGTTAATTTCTTTAGTGTCATAGGAATCACATGAGGCTCTAAATCAATTACATTTTTCACTCCAAACAACTTATCTGATTTCACATAAGCTAATTCATAGAGTTACGATGATGACTTTATAAGGCTCATGGTACACATGCAAGAACTTCTTAATCTTGTCATTCACTTCGTATGGTTTATCCTTTGTTTGTTTTTACCAATAGTAAATCACCAGATTTGTAACTAACTACTTGGCTGTCATGTCTCTTTTGTCATTCTGATGCTTAATTTTCATCGTTTCTTTTGCTAATGTTATTTCTTCATCATGTGTTAGTTCACGTAACACCAGAAAATCAATTTCTTCCCCAATTATATAAGAAGGTTTCTTCCCAAACATTAATTCATATAATGCAAGACCAATTAATTCAATCCTGAAATTATTAATGATGTTCTCAAACTGGTAAATGTAATTAGTCGTAGCAGAGTGTTCCTTGCTACAGTAGGTATAACATACCCTGTTGATTTCGTTCATTACTCTCTTGCTCATATTACATTGACAAAATTATGTAGATATTTTTATATATTTAATTTTGTACTGGTCTGTGAATTGCAAAAATCTTACTGAAGTAAACTGAGGTCTGTTATCTGAAAGCAATGCAGTTGGAGTGCCTACTTTTGACAAATAGGTTCAAATATTTAAATAATAATC
The DNA here is from genome assembly GCF_021461385.2 of Schistocerca piceifrons. Classification (NCBI taxonomy): domain Eukaryota; kingdom Metazoa; phylum Arthropoda; class Insecta; order Orthoptera; family Acrididae; genus Schistocerca; species Schistocerca piceifrons. The sequence continues at coordinate 232,579,270 of NC_060149.1, read as the reverse complement.
GTGGTGTTGCCTCTTTTCATAGGACAGAATTTAGCATATTTGACAAAACTATCCAGAACTACCAATACATGTTTGCATCCCCTTGTAGGAGTAGGTAAAGGCCAAAGTAAATCCACTGTTATTAATTCTCTTGGCTTGTTAGGTAATACTGAATGCATCATGTAATGCAATACAACATATTTTTACTTTTTGACAGGTGTCACAACTGGCTTAGCTCCTTTTTACTCACCTCCTTATATATACAGAAGTTACTGTTTCTTGTAGTTTAGCTATCAGTTTACTTGTCCCATAATGACCATAACGTTCATGCATGTAATCAAGCAAAATATCCATATGCTGCTCTGAAAAACAATTCCCATTCCTTCTTATCTACAGACTTCCTTCTAAAAAGCAACCCTTTGTGAATCAGATAATATCGTTTTACATTTGAAAAATTATCAAAATTGTAATATTGTTTAATGAATTTTAACTTTAGGTCTTCATTTTGCTCTCTCTTCATGTATTTGCAAGTTTTTAGGACAGATTTTTCTCCCTTCAACCCTTGCATATAGAATGTTTTGATCAAACACCTTTCTGTTTCTTGGATATTCGCCCTTCTTCTTTCTGATAAATGGGACAATACATCACCAATAATATTATCAACTCCTTTTATGTATATTACCTCTGTGTGAAATTTATGGAAATACCTGGCCTACGTTGTGAACCTATTCTTCTGTAACCTACACTGCAGCAATAAACTCAAAGCTTTGTGATCAGTACAAACAATTGTTTTGTATCCTAAGAAGCATCACTCAAAATTCTGAAAAGGGAATTTAATAGCTAATGCTTCTAGCTCAGTAACTACATAATTTTTTCTTGTGGAAAAGCAATGTTCGACTAAGAAAGGCTATGGCCTATGTTCAACTCCATTTTCTGCTTTGAAGAGTTGAAAAGTTTCTACCCCTAGCACACAGTAATTAAGATAAGTACTCATACAGAATGGCAAAGAAAAATCTGGATTATACAATATTTTACTATTAAACAATTCATCTTTTAATATTTGAAAAGCTTTCATACATTTACCTTTCCATTTTCAGACAGAATTTTTGTTTAATAAATTCCTTAAACATGGGTAATTAAACAGCTGATCACTTACAGAGTTATAGTAGAAACTGAACAATTCCACCATGGCTTCTAATCGTTTATTTCTGGAAGGTGGAAATTCTTCTATAGCATTCTCTTTCCTCAGGTCTGGATAGATTCTCTTTCCATTTATTGCTAGCTACAACAATGCTGTCTCCTGTTTAACGAACTCCGATTTTGTGACATTTAATTTCAGGCCTCCTTTTTGAATAGCCTGTAAAACTTCATCCATTAAACTACAATGCTCAAACCAGCTTGAATTTGCAATAAGTATGTCATCCACACAAAAATTAATTCTATTTACCAATCGATTACCCAACAACTGATCCACAGCCCTGAAGAATACAAAAACTGATATATTCAACCCAAAAGCGACCACACAATAATGATAACACTTACCTCATGCAGGAAGACAGCACAAGTCCTGCATCCCTTAGCCAAACTAATATTCCAGTAGCCACAGTTGACATCAAAAGACGTTAAAAATTTAGCATCACGGAATTTTTGTAGAGTTTCATCTATATTAGCAGGCCTGTCATTTTCTCTTAACACAATTTCATTTAGTGTTCTGGCATCCAATTCTAATCTCACAGCCCCATTCTTTTTTCCAACTATTACTAATGAGTTATTATACCAGCTATCAGATCTTTCTATTATTCTCCACGAAATCATTTTTTCTATTTCCATTTTATCTCCTCCTTTTCTTGGTAATGGGATTACATAAGTTTTCTTAAAAAAGGACTCATGATCTTTAAATTTTAATTTACAGTCAAATGTTTTTGCTAAGTCAGGTTGCTCAGAGACTAATTTATTGTTTTGTATTAACATTTTAGCTGCAGCATCCTTTTGTTCTCTGGTAAAAAGATCAACATGTTCTACTTCATGAGTTCAATAGTCTTTTCCTCCTCTCTCAGATTATTTTCATTATCCACAGTAAGACTGCTTTTACCAAGGAAACTTACTTAATTGTATTTCCATTATAATCAATATAAAAATTTAGATTGCAAAATCAATTTTGATATTCCATCTGCACAAAAACTCAGTTCTGAGAACTACATTGATATTAACACCAGGAGTAACTCAAAACTTACAATACATTCTTTGGTCAGTCAATTCTGTGGTTAACATTACCTCTCCTTTAATGCTTTTCGACATTTTTCCAGTAGTACTAAGAATACGAATTCTGCAAACTCTCAGGGCAACTACCCTCTCTTTGTTTTTTACCAACTCAAAAAATGCATGAGACATCTCATTTAATTCACACCCACTGTCCAAAAGGCATTTAATTGCTATTCCTTGTACCTTAGCCATAACTACAGCACTGTATATTTCATCATCATTCTCTGAAATGTGTGGTTCATCTGACAAGTTCTCATTTATTTTTCTTCCAGAAAAATTGTCACCTGGATCACCAAATTTGTTTTCAGCTAAAGTTAATTGACACAGAGCAGTATCCTGCTCACTACTTACATTTCAATGCTTCTCTCCTCACTAATAACTCCATTTTCAGAATTACCCTCCCTTTACTAATTAAATTACTTTTTTGAACTTTCATTTCAAATATTTCTTCCTCATCATCACTACTTGATGATTTAACATTCACCTCATCTTCCAAACGACTACTGATATCACTATCATTATCATTCAACATTTGGTTACCCATTTGATCCTTTTCCTCATTGTTATTAGACTATGAACCCAGACACTTCAAAGTTGTACATACCTTCTGGTATCTCCTCTTGATTGCCATTGTCTTCAACTTGTAATAGGGGAACAGTATTTTCATTTTCGATTTCACTCATCTGATCAGACAAGTTTTCAAATGAATTTTCTGCACTACTACTACCGGAAATAGCTCTCTTTAATGCCAAACAAGAGTTATTAGTTTCCTCCCTCATGCTGTTTACTCTTTCTGTGGTTTTGACCTTTACTACTTTATTTTCATACTGATTCACAACATAATTTGCTTCCTCTCACTTCCTTTCTGCTATACAAGCTGCTTCCTTACCATATTTATGATTTGGAGAGTATATATTGTTCTTATCTTGATAAAATGTTTAATTGCACTACTTCTGGTGCATAACCACTGTTATATTTGAAACTGTATGACTGTGTGCAATCTTTTGTCCACGTTCAAGCCTCAGCCATTGCAAATTTTAGTCTCCCTCATTCTATTTTGTATGACTATTTCTCTTTCCATTCCCGTTAGCTGAGCTTCTATCTTCATCCCTACCTCTTCTGTTACTATTACTTCTCCAGTTATCCATGTGATTATTTTGGTTATCTGTTCTACCAATTCTATTAATTTGGTAATGATTTCTACTCCCATTTTTGCTTGCTGAAATTAGTTCATGTTCCCCAAAATTAGTTTTAACTGTTTCTATTCTTCTCCCCCCCTCTGGGGGCATATAACAGTAATTCTTTCACTCTTTAAGGCAACTCGTTTTCTAACCCCAATACAACTGTTTCACTACCCAAATCCTGATCAAGATACTTGAGTTTGTTTATCTCATATTGACAAACCCTTTTATTGTGCCTGTCTTATGGTCATATTTTTTTCCACCACCAGATGTCACTCAAGAAATTCTGTTGTTCTACTTTCGATCAATATTCTTCTAGAAAAACCTTTCTGAATTCTTCACAAGAAGCACGGTTACTTGCTGCTTCTGCTGCCCAACCAGTGTCCTCTTTCATGAAACCTCTTACAAAAACATTTTCTCTCTTTAATTCCATCACTTAGGTAACCCATCGAATTTTCTAATCAACTCAATTGGGTGTCCATTGCCACAGGGCTCGAAACTGTTAATTTTTTGCAACTAATGAAAGATAAAACACCTGATACAAAGTGATCACTTCCACCAACACTTTGATTCACCTTATTTTAATTTCAGTTAATTTTGATTTAATGATTTCAGTAACTCCCAAAATACTGTCTTTAATTATACAAAGACATTTATTACCTACTTCACTTTCCATATTTAGAATTGAACTATTCACTGCTTCTTTTGTTTGTTCTAACTGTGTTTTCAAATTATCTTTATTTTTGTCCAGTAAGTTTTGTTATCCTCATGGACTTCCTGCCAGTTAGCATTAATTGCTTCCAACACATCCTTACATATTTTTACAACATTTTCCATATTAGTTTTGGAATGACTGGTTTCTTCCTCCACTTTTGAATCTGTTTGTACAGGGTGGTCCATTGATTGTGACCTGGCCAAATATCTCACGAAATAAGTGTCAAATGAAAAAACTACAAAGACCAAAACTTGTCTAGCTTGAAGGGGGAAACCAGATGGCGCTATGGTTTACCTGCTAGATGGCGCTGACATAGGTAAAACGGACATCAACTGCGTTTTTTTAAACAGGAATCCCCATTTTTATTACATATTCGTGTAATACGTAAAGAAATATGAATGTTTTAGTTGGACCACTTTGTTCACTTTGTGACAGATAGCGCTGTAATAGTCACAAACTTATAGCTCACAATTTTAGATGAACAGATGGTAACTGGTAGGTTTTTTAAATTAAAATACAGAACATAGGTACGTTTGAACATTTTATTTCGGTTGTTCCAATTTAATACATGTACCTTTGTGAACTCATCATTTCTGAGAACGCATGCTGTTACAGCGTGATTACTTGTAAATATCACATTAATGCAATAAATGTTCAAAATGATGTCCGCCAACCTCAATGCATTTGGCAGTACGTGTAACAACATTCCTCTCAACAGCGAGTAGTTCGCCTTCCGTAATGTTCGCACATGCATTGGCAATGTGCTGACGCATGTTGTCAGGCGTTGTTGGTGGATCATGATAGCAAATATTCTTCAACTTTCCCCACAGAAAGATTTCTGGGGACTTCAGATCCAGTAAACGTGCAGGCCATGGAATGGTGCTTCAACGACCAATCCACCTGTCATGAAATATGCTATTCAATACCGCTTCAACCACACGCGAGCTATGTGCCAAACATCCATCATGTTGGAAGTAGATCGCCATTCTGTCATGCAGTAAAGCATCTTGTAGTAACATCGGTAGAACATTATGTAGGCAATCAGCATACATTGCACCATTTAGATTGCCATCGATAAAATGGGAGCCAATTATCCTTCCTCCCATAATGCCACACCACACATTAACCCGCCAAGGTTGTTGACGTTCCACTTGTCGCAGCCATCGTGGATTTTCCGTTGCCCAATAGTGCATATTATGCCGGTTTACGTTACCGCTATTAGTGAATTACGCTCCGTCCCTAAATAGAACGCGTGCAGAAAATCAGTCACCATCCTGTAATTTCTCTTGTGCCCAGTGGCGGAACTGGACACGACGTTCAAAGTCGTCGCCATGCAGTTCCTGGTGCATAGAAATATGGAACGGGTGCAACTGACGTTGATGTAGCATTCTCAACACTGACGTTTTTGAGATTCCCGATTCTCGCACAGTTTGTCTGCTACTGATGTGCGGATTAATCACGACAGCAGCTAAAACACCTACTTGGGCATCATCATTTGTTGCAGGTCTTGGTTGACGTTTCACATGTGGCTGAACACTTCCTGTTTCCTTAAATAACGTAACTGTCAGGCGAACGGTCCGGACACTTGGATGATGTCATCCAGGATACCGAGCAGCATACATAGCACATGCCCGTTGGCATTATGATGACAATAGCCATACATCGACACGACATCGACCTTTTCCGCAATTTGTAAACGGTCTATTGTAACATGGATAATGTATCACGAAGCAAATACTGTCCACACTGGCGGAATGTTACGTGATACCACGTAGTTATACGTTTGTGACTATTACAGCGCCATCTATCACAAAGCGAAAAAAGTGGTCCAACTAAAACATTCATATTTCTTTACGTACTACACGAATATGTAATAAAAATGGGGGCTCCTATTGAAAAAAAAGTTGATATCCGTTTTAGCCATAGCAGCGTCATCTAGGGGGCCAACCATAGGGTTGGTTTCCCCCTTCAAGCTAGACGAGATTTGTTCTTTGTAGTTTTTTCGTTTGATGCTTATTTCGTGAGATACTCTGCCCGTTCACTATCTGTGGACCACCCTGCATACAAGCCTCCATCAACCAGCCATCACAATTACTTTCCACTTCCGCAACTGTTTGGTGAAATTTTGTTACATTTTGATTTACATCTCCCAGCTCTCTCTTTATATTGGCAATATCTCCTTTTATTTCACACATATTTGAATTCATTTCTCCTTTTTGTTTATTCATATTTGTATGTAAATTACTAAGAATAGCTATTAATTTTGCCATAGAATTATCTGTAGCACCATTATGTTCTGTTTTACTTTACCAAACAACAAATGATCACTGACAGGTTCATGCTTGACATTTCAGATTCGTACCTGTATTATTTGGATTTCTGCCATTCCTCCCCAGCCTTGGCTAAAATTGTCATTATTATTTGACAAACCTTTCATACACCTTGTCCAACTTTTCTACATATTTCAGGCCCATGAACTATACCCATTTGAATTCTTTCTGGTAACCTTCTCTTAAGTACATCTATTTGAGTTAACTGATCAAAAGGTTGATCTATGTGTGCAAGTTGCATGATCTGGTCTTTGCAAAACTCTTTCATACCCCTTCTCTTCCCCCTGTACATTGGATCATTATAAACTCACTCTTTATCCTTGCCTGTTCAGTGTCATACCAAAACGTTTCCAAGAAATGCTTTCCAAATTCATCTATGGATAAACTGCTACAGTCAAATTGGTTGGCCCATGACAAGACTTCCTTCTAATGATCCTTTAATAAACTTAATTTTTAATCCGTCACTCATACCAGGGAGAAAACTATCGTGCTAATGTTGTATAAAATCAACTGGATGAGAATGTTTGTCACCAGGGAAACACTTTAATGGCATAGTGGGATAGCTTGGGTGCGCTACATTACAGAATGTAACTGCTGTACTTGTTTTTTGACAAAAGTGACATCACTATGTATGTCTGACACATTTGAGTCTGTTATCTCAGCTATCTTCTGAACTTTTTCATCTACATCTGATGCAATACTGTCTATTTTTTTCATTTCGCTTATTTATGAAGGTTGCGGGCTGTTTACTAGTGCCTCCAACAGCATCTTTACATCTAACTTCAACAGCACCTATCTCACATCTGAGATCCTTGTCTAAATCCCCTATTTTTGTTTCTAAAAACTGTATTTTGGAGTCTAAAGCCTCTACCCTCTCCATTACTTTTTTCACACGTTCATCTGTAGCCTTCACCTCAGGAAACATGTCAGCAAAATTTTTTTTAACATTAGAAATTTGCACATTAAGCTCTGCTCTAATAAGATTACATTATGAGACTATTGACTTTTCAATTGTTAGGATTGTAATGTATTACACAGAGTACAGCAAAATATTGAAGCAAGTAATCCAGAAATCGAAGCAGCTTTATTATGAGAAAAACAGCAATTACTCAGACAACAAAATAAAAACTGTATTGGATATAGTGAAGACAGAGACAGGTGGGGCCAAAAAGGAAGAGGAACAGATAGCTCTAAAAATAAATGAAACTTTGGTCACAAGTACATCTAGTGTTGGAAACCTCTTAAACAAGTACTTCATTTCTGTTAGTGACAGCTTGGGGTTGTCAGGTTCGGTGAACAGTGTAATGGAGTATCTGTTAAAATGCCAGATGGTAAGTTTGTTTTGTTTGCAGATGATACAAATCTTGCAAATAAATAGCAAATCAAGTACAGATTTAGAAATAGCTGCTAATCATATTTTCACTGACATTAATAAGTGGTTTACAGCTGATTCACTGTCATTAAACTTTGAGAAGACCCACTATATGCAGTTCAGAACCTGTAAGAGATGTCCTTACAGCATGTGTATAACATATGAAGACATGCAGATCGAAGAGGGTGACAGTGTTAAATTTCTGGGATTACAACTCGATAGTAAATTGTTGGGAAGGGCATACCACAGAATTGCTTAAACGCCTAAACAAGTCTGTATTTGCTATGAGAATGATGTCAGATGTATGAGATATAAATATAAAAAAACTTGCATACTTCACTTACTTTCATTCTATTATGTCATATGGGATCATATTCTGGGGCAACTCATCAAACTGAGCAAAAATGTTTAGGGTGCAGCGTGTGATAAGACTCATTTGTGGTGTAAATTCAAGAACCTCATGTAGAGACCTGTTCAAGGAACTCTGTATTCTAGCCATTGCTTCTCTGTATATTTATTCCTTAAAGAAATTTGTTGCAAGTAATACACCTCTGTTTCCAACCAATAGTTCAATACATAGCACCAATACTAGGTATAAGAACAATCCACATAAAGACATAAAATCGCTTACCTTGGTCCAAAAAGGGGCCAAATATTCAGGAACACACATTTTCAATAAATTGCCAGCAACCATTAAAAACATGTTTTCAGATAAAGCATGGTTTAAACAGAATTTGAAAGACTTTTTGATAGGCAACTCCTTCTACTCCATAGATGAACATCTTAACGGAGACTGGTAAGCCATCTTAAGTAAAAATATGTGAATATGTGTTAATTTCGTTTCTGACAGCACTTAGGCTCAACAGTCAAGGTTAGGTATTTTGTGTATGAAAAATTAATTAATGGCGCATAACCGTATTTCAATCTAACAGCGTGTTAATTCTGTAAATATTAGCTGTTCCAGTTTACCACATTTTATTCACTTATCTCGACAATCTCCTGACAAATGATAAGGGTATTATGTTTTATATTCAAATGTTTTATGTTTTTATGCTATATTTTCTGACGTTTTCCACACCCACGAGAATCATCTCAATTTTTGAGTGTCATGTATAAGGCTTTGCATTTATATCAAAGCTGGACAGAAGGTGGGCCAAAATATGAAAGATACAATTGGATAAAATCTGGCTGGTTTGATTCGTTCTGCCTCGACGATTGGGTCCTTACAGTTGCTGTTCCATACCTGAAAAAGGTGGAAGGTAAGAAATTTCTCATTGGAGACAATTTATCTTTGCATCTGTTTATAGAATCAGTTAAGCTGTGTCAGGACATGACATAAGATTTATATTCCTAGCAGAAAATTCAACACAACTGACACAACCACTGAGTGTGGCATTTTTTCGGCCTCTTAAAACTACTTGGCCAGATATTAGAAGAATGGAAGAAAGACCCAGGAAGAAATGTGGCAACAGTTCTTAAGGATAAATTTCCTCTGCTTTTGAAAAATGTATGTGACCCCTTGAAGGAAAAAAAAATGTTATTGCAGGTTTTAGGAAATGTGTAAGTGTGCCTCTAGACCGCAATATGTGTTATCAGTGCTCCCAGATACTGGTACCCATGTACCAGTAAATGAAAACCAGGATAAGAACAATCTTGAAGAATTCACTAATGCTGTTGACAACGGCTTTAAAGAACTCTCCCAGAGTCTTAGACAAGACCAGACTCCTAAGCAAAGGAGAAAAAGGACAAAAGTTACTGTCCAACCTGGCAAGACAAGACCAGACTCCTAAACAAAGGAGAAAAAAGACAAAAGTTAATGTGTAACCCAGCAGAAATGTTAGTGTTGATGACTTTGAGAACATGGATGGGAAGGATGTAACCCCCAATTCTTCACTTTACTGTGGTCCAAGCTCTTGTACATCCAAACAAGCCAAGACAACGAAAAAAACTACCAAGAAAAACAGAAAACGTCTTGATTCATCATGATACGATGAAGATGCATACTCAGTGCAGGACAGTGATAAAGACTTGATTCTGTCCTCTTGAGATTCTTCAGATCAAGATGAAAGCAAAGGTGACTATATGGTGGTCAAAGTATATGGTAAAACTATCTTTTAGATGTTACGTTTGCAAAGGTATTTACCTTATTGACAATGACTTTGTTGGAACATTTATAAAAAGAGTTCCTCAACCCAAAAAGTTCACAATGACTGAAGAAGAATCTTCTGTCTAAAGAAACTATGTCACCCTAAAATTGTCGTTGCCGGTTCTCAGTTCAGGTGCTCGTTTCATAGACATGCTATATTTTGAGGATGATCTGTCTAATTTAACAATTTATTAATAACACAGTACCAGGCTCATGGTAAACAGTGGTGTTCTGTTTGTTCACCTTAAGTTTGAATAGATAAGCCATGTGACACAAACACTTTTGTATATTTTACTTATTTTTAGAATCAATAAACCATTGTCTTTTGAAATAAACGTTTAGCTGTTTATTTTATAATAGGAAAATTATATTTAATAGCTTTTATCGATCTCTCTTTATCCAGCAAGGTGTCGCAGTTAGCACCCTGGACGTGCATTTTGCAGGACGATGGTTCAAACCCGTCTCTGCCCATCCTGATTTTGGTTTTCCATGATTTCCCTAAATTGTTTCAGGCAAATGCTGGGATGGTTCCTTTGAAAGGGAACTGCCAACTTCCTTCCTCATCCTTACCTAACCCAAGCTTGTGCTCCATCTCTAATGACCTCATTGTCAATGGGATGTGCAACACTAATCTCCTCCTCCTCCTCAACCTCTCTTTGCTTTTAAAAGAAACCCTGACAGTTTTATAACACTGTTTCTATTCACCTCTATCCGCAGGGTGATTAGAAACACCATGTTTAAATTTTTTAATTTATTGAAAGAAAATAATTTGATATCATAAGCTGATTAGAGCAATACAGACCTGAGTTTTGGGTACTATTTTTTTTGTTTAAACTTCACAAACAATAAATAAATTTTTCAATCAAAGTTTAAATTTGTTGTTATTCACCCCATTTTATGGTAGTCATACTAAGATTGAAACATAGAACATTAAATCGAAAATAATTTACAGAAAATGAAATTCACTCAACAGCACAATAGAACAATCTTGTTAATATACATATTCACATAAACAAAAGATATATCTTTTGTAGTACAGAAATTTTATGAAATTTATTTTTAATCAAAAGGGTTAATTATGTTAGCATGACATATACTACTATACAGTTGGAGTTTGAAACATTTCAAATAAGATTGAAAAAAGGATAAGATCGTAAATTTGAGAATATACATGGTCCAGACTGCTTATTGCACTCACACAGTTCATACTTACTTTCAACATTACTTACATTTTTACCATTAATGGGTGAAGCTGTTGTCATTTTTTCCAAAATTTGACTATTTGTTTGACTCCTTTTACTACCTGCTCAGAATCATTTAAAATTTCTGTCTTAATGAGAAAATATCACCCTGATTTCCTCAGCACAATTTTCTTACCACTAACGCTTTTTTCCTTATCAGCCATTTTTATAGAATTATAAAGAGAACATTGTCCCAAACAAGTTACTGGAATAGTTTTCAAACATATCTGCCTGAAGAGTATAGCGATTCCACCACCAGACCCATTCAGTACTGTCTGGTATCATCCAATACACTGTCTGCTACACCACACCAAACACAGGATTGGTCCAGTTTTCAAGATGGCAGCTGTCTCATCCACTCTTGTATCCAGCATTCCTTCTTCTATAGACCAGTCTGGTTATTCATAATTCTTATGGTCCTCTTCTGTTGTTCCCTATCTCAGTTCAGCTCCAGTTATCTTTCAAAACAGTCACTTAGTTCCAAAAACTTTTTACCAGCCACTGTACATTTTACTCAGTCATGTTCTTGTCCTTCACATGATTGTACACTGCACTAACAGAGACTTGAGTATTTTATGAATTCCTGTCTAAAGTGCCTTTGCAAAGTGTCACTTACACAATAAGTCATTAATATAAACTGCCACTAATATTCCACTAAAAGTCACTTCATTGCGTTATGTTTTAAGCACTTACCTGCTCATAGACAATGTATCAGTTTTTGTATTGCTCCTCACTCATCTGAAGAAGGATATGTATACACCACTAATGCCACTTTCCATTAAAAGTCACTTCTACACACTGTCCATAGTACTCGTGAGTCCAGGAACAAAGACTGTATCAAGTCTCACAGTGTTCCTGGAATGGGGCACCAGATGTAGGGATGCAAAGGGGACCTACCTGTAGGTCAATTTCATGTCTCATTGGCTGTGCCACTGGTCTTTAGGTGAAAATGTTAATGCTAGGATTGTATCTCTTAATAAATAAAAAGAGAAGTCTAGCAACTCTTTTCAAATAATCACATAAAATCACTACACATATTTATTTACAGAATTTGAATCCTATCGCTAAAGATCAGGCCTCATTACAAATCAAAAATGTTTATGCAGGGCATGTTGTACTCACATTTGACAGATAACTTTAAATTATAATCCGACAAAAGGATGACAGTCATGAATTAATTGACATACAAAATAATTTTTCCTTTAGCAGATCAACGAATTGTAATCTATAGTGTCGAAGGAGTTGGCTACAAAAAAAATCTTTCAAGCTCTGTTGAATCCGTGCTTCATCTGAAACCAAGTCTTTAACGGTTGCTGGGAGCTTATTGAAAATATGTGTTGCTGGGTATTGGATACCTTTTTTACCAAGGTAAGTGATTTTACATATTTATGTAGATTGTTCTTGTTCCTTGTAATGATACTACGTGTTAAGCTATTGGCTGGAAGTAGAGTCATATTTACAACAAATGAGAAGCAGTGGTTAGCATACCCACTTTCTTGAACAAGTTTGTATATGATGTTCTTGAATTTACGCCATAAATGAGTCTTATTACACACTTTTGGACTCTAAAAATAAGTTTTGTTTTGTATGACGAATTAGCCCAAAACATGATTCTGTATGACGTAATGGAATGAAAGTAAGAAAGGCATGCAAGGTTTTTTTATTTATGTCTCCTACATCTGACATCAGTCTCATTGAAAATACAGACTCGTATAGGCGTTTCAGCAGTTCTGTGGTATAACCTTTGCAATTGAATTTATTTTCGAATTTGTTTTATGCAAAAGATTATTTTAAATTTTTTACAATCTGTTAAAACATATTATTCTTCTGATTTTCTTTTCAATCTTAGATTTGGTTAAATTTACTGAACAAGTTAGATTGGGGTTGGAGGGTGGTCAGAAAGTGGCATTATTAGATGGAAATGGCTGGTAGCCCCACACGTTGGGCAGGCCAGGGTCAGAATTGGCCATTTCCATCTGCTGTACTCCACCAGCCATTGTAATATGCTATGCTTTTAGACGATTTTACAGAAATACACACCATAAGTATGAAACAATGGAAGCTCCAGGAAGAAATATCAACAATATAGGAAAACACATATTGCTACTAACCATAAAGAAGACACGTCAATCTGCAGACAAGCACAACAAAAGATACTTACATTTGGCTTATGGTCACAGCCTTCATCAGTGAAAGAGAGATACACACCATTCACACAGACAAGCAAGCACACCTCACACACGCACAGCCACCAGCTCCAGCATCTTGAGCTGGAATGCAACATCATTTGGGATGTAAGCAGCAATGTGGAGGGGGTGGGGAATGTCATGATAGATACAGATTCTGGGCTTGAAAAAACAGTATGGATGTGTGGCCATTTTAGTTGATAAGATGAGTGCTTAAAGAAAACATAGATATTTATTGCTTGTGTATTATGTAGATTTTACCAGTGTATCACCCAACTCAAATACCCCAATGGCTATAATGTATTTGAAAAATATTGATAGGCTATAATATCTGTCATATGCAGTTGCTTAGTGAATGTTACTTTCAGTTCACTATTAAAGCTTCAAATTTTCTCTAACGTCACAAGTCACAAACAAGTATCATCATACATGTCCAAGCAATTTATATACACGTTGAAGCATCAGCAATTGATGAAGGTTATAAAGATACAGCCTTCCCCAAAATTAATATGAAATGGCTGCTACCACCTTTTTTATATGCATCTGGATGGTTATCGGACAATTCAGAGCTTCCTAAGATCTTGTATGTTTTTATATATATCATTCTGTCCTATTTAATAAAAAACTTGATATCCATTGCGAAGGCATGTGGAATGTTCTGGAAGCACGTGCATTGTCGTAATTATCGGTGGATTGTTGTCATTGATAAAATTATGTACATACTCTAAATTAAGTAACTAATCAAGAAATTGAAGTAATAAGTCCTTAGCAATAAATAACTAGAGACTGCAGAGATGTTAGCATGAAAAATCAATGCTTCAAATTAAAAAATGGTAATCTAAAAATCCAGTAACAGAAGACCTTACTATCTTGAGAAACAGCATAAAAGTTATTACCAAGTGATGTATTTTCATTTGTTATTTATTTTTATGTCTTTCTCTGGAATTAATATTCTTTGTAATTACATTTCTAATTAACTCTCCAATTGTTTAAATCTTAAAGTTTTTCAATTTCCAGAATCTGAGGCTTTGTTTTATGTATGTAATCAGATAAAGCACAAGCTCTGTACTACCACTGAATATTAGTAACCAAATCCAAATTGTAATTAACTATGTAACTAAAATAATATGAAAGATATTGTTGTAGTTAAAGTTCAGAATGATTTTCTTATGGAAAACTAAAGATATTACTATAAAAGATTGTCATGGAATATTGTATTTTATACCTTATATAGCTGTAACATCAGTTTCCTTACATTTTTTAAATATTAACTGCATCATCAAAATTGTAATAAATTAATAATGCTTTATATTGGAAGTTATTGTTAAAATTCTATATAAAGCGATGCAGCAATGCTGCGAGGAGTCAGTTTTGGAGTAGCTTTTGGCTATCAAAGAGATCAGTGAAGTCTGTCTGTGTTTTGTTTACATGATCAGTGTGCAGTTTTGATGTCAATTAATGTGAATAAAGTTTGTGAAGCATAAAAATTTCGCATTCATTCATCAATGGACCAGGCAGAAGAAACTTAAGTTAAGTAACATTCAACATGAATCTTTACAAATGGTGGAGATGAGTTGCAATCAATGTTTGCAATGTGGAAATATATTTAACAAGTGGTTGTTTCAGGTGAACATAAGACGAATGCCAAACATAAATTGTCTTGAAAAATTTTCTGTTAGGGACTCACAGAACGAAATGATGTTACTGTAAGGAAAGAGTTGGTGTGGATAAAATGTACCTAATTCTCGGACAATACTGTCAACCATCAGATGAGTAACAGTTTATCTTTATATTAAATAGTTTTGTGACATTGACTAACATTTGTGTGGGAAATTTTTATATTTTGTGATTTACCATGGCTGATAATGACAAGGTAAAAATGAGTGAGGAAAAACTTGTAAGTAGCGAAGCAGTGGAAAACACTTCAGACCCAGGAGTGAACTATCGCCCAGTAGTAATCAAAGTGTAGATCGAAGTTTTGGTGGAGAGGGTTCCGGTGAAAATGTCGCCAGGAGTACTCCAATTGCACGGGGAAGAGTAGGTGGAGATGATTTGTTTATGCAATTAATGCAGCATATGAAAGAAGCAAAGGAACAGATTTGACAGATGAGGCAAGAAGTGAAGGAACAGATGGTACAGATTAAGGATATTGGTCAACAGGGTCTACAGTTAAGTCAGCAATCTAGTGAACAAATGGCGGAAATAAGGAATACTGATACTGAAAATACTAATCAGATTAGGGAAATCCAGGAGGGTTTGGCAGTACTAAGAATTACTGTTGAGACAGGACAGGGTGAACTCAATACTAGTGTAGGAGCAGTATAAGGAAGGTTAGAGATATTAGAAACTAATTTCACACAGGAGTTGTCCAAAAACGAGGAGAGATTCGAAAAACTAGATAAACATGTAGAAGTAAAAAATTCTAAATCTAAAGTAGAGGTTCTTTAGACTAGGAGACTGTTAGAAGAGAAAGTGGAAACTTTCAAAAGGAACTTACAGACATTTCCAATCAAATAAGTAATGTTGAACTGAATTATGATGAAAAAATAGATTTGTGTAAAAGTAATGTTGTAGATTTAAGTAAGAAAGTTGTAGAACTACAAGAGCGTGTAGCTCAAAGAAATTTTGTTACCAATATTAACCACAATTGTGGGTATACGACAAATCGCACGAATCTAAGGGCTGTCAATTTGACTAAATACCTAGGAATTACAATTATGAGCAACTTCAATTGGAAAGACCACATAGATAATATTGTGGGGAAGGTGAAGCAAAGACTGCACTTAGATGTTTCGACAAACCCACTAAAGAGACAGCTTACATTACACTTGTCTGTCCTCTGCTAGAATATTGCTGAATGGTGTGGGATCATTACCAGGTAGGATTGATGGAGGACATCGAAAAAGTGCAAAGAAGGGCAGCTCGTTTCTGTTATCACGCAATAGGTGTGAAAGTGTCGCTGATATGAAATGGGAGTTGGGCTGGCAGTCACTAAAACAAAGGTGGTTTCTTTTCCTGTGAGATTTATTTACGAAATTTCAATCACCAACTTTCCCTTCTCAATGTGAAAATATTTTGTTGAGACCCATCTACAGGGAAAGAAATGATCATCATAATAAAATAAGAGAAACCAGAGCTCGAACAGAAATATTTAGATGTTACGTTTTCCCATACGCCATTCGAGAGTCGAATGGTAGAGAAGTAGTATGAAAATGGTTTGATGAACCCTGTGCCAGGTACTTAAGTGTGAATTCCACAGTAACCATGTAGATGTAGAATTGTGTATGGGGTGGAATACCTTCAAAATGCTTTCCAGGAGATGGTAAATTGCATCCTGTTGATTTTTTACAGCATTGTCAAGATAATTTTAGTAATGACATGACAATGTTAAAATTAAATTTGTTAAGAGATTTTTGGACAGAGAAGAAATCAGAATGTTAATTGTACCATGTAATATGATGAATTTGAAAAAAAGTTCTTAAATAAGTTTTGGTCAGAATCTGAGCAAGCTCAGATTAAGAGTGAGTTTTTGAATGGTAGAATGTACAGGGAAGGTGATGGTAGCTTGAAGTGTTTTTTGAAAACCAATTGAGGAAATTAGTACATTTAGACAAACCTTTTGATGAACTAACACAAATAGATGCCTTAAAGAGGAGATTACCGAAAACAATACAGTGGGAGGTGATTTATGGACCAGACGACTCTGTAGATCAGTTCTTGAGGTATGTAGATAAGTTGGATAGAGAGAAATGAGAGGTTAAGTAATGGCAGATTTGGCAATCAACCATTTGGGGGATGGAATCAGATCAGGAATCAAGGTAGGAGTGACAATGAAAATCAGAATAATAGTAGTGATTACAACAGGAGTGATAATAGATGGATCAACCATAGAAATGGGAATGGAAACGAAGGATATGACAACAGGGGGAGACCTTAGGAGAATAATAACAAACAATTCGATAATCGCGAACAAGACCAGGCAATTTAAACTGATGGATGCCTCATTGGGAGCCTGCCAGTTTGGGGCGAGATATAAGTACCAAAATCAGACTAAACACCACCGGCCTATGGACATCGAAAATAATTACAGAATTGGAGTGGAAATCAGAGAACTAATGTAAGAAGAGAACATCAGATTAGCAAATTACAGTTTACCAGTAAATTCTGGAAAAGTATGAATGAAAGTGTTGAAGATAAGAGTAATAGCATCTGTAAGAATGTTGTAAAGGTTCTGTTAGAGGAGGAAACTATCTCAAGTCTATATAATCAGTGCGGCAAAGAAGTTTGCGAAGAACATGTTGGTTCTAATAATAATCCTGATGAGTTTGGATTAGGTAAATCAACGGAGGGAGAATCTATCACTGTTAAGCACTTAAGTGATGATACTTGTACTAGTGTGCTTGTCAACAATTCTGATGATCATTGTAAAGATGATGTCGAAGTGCCTAGTATTGGAGATGATAGCATGTGTGACGATGTTGATAGTGAAAGCGACAGTAGTAATGATGAATGGGAGGAAGAATTAGGCAGCATGGTGCATATGGAGGTTAAAGAAGATTTAATTAATGGTGAAGAAGATGATGTCAGTAGTATTTGTGAAGAATATGAGAACCAGATTGTACCAATGGAAATGTGGCTGGTCCCGGCAGGGGTTCGGGTTCTCCATCGGGCATGGGTGTGTGTATTTGTCCTTAGGATAATTCAGGTTAAGTGGTGTGTAAGCTTAGGGACTGATGACCTTAGCAGTTAAATCCCAGAAGATTTCACACACATTTGAACATTTTTTGAACCAATGGAAACTGGGAAGGTATCATTAGGTTAGGTTAGGTTAGGTTAAGGAACATGTGAACAGACATTATGATTTAGATGTGATGCTAGAAACTTTATGGTATACTTACATGGATTATAGTGACAACGACAGAGTAAAAAGGTTCATCAAGATTATCCAACTGGGAAGGTAGAACCAAACAGCAGGCTTACAATGAGATCAGTTCCTGGAAAAGTAGATAGTGTGTAAAAGAAGGACAGGACATCAAGCAGTCATCTGACGTAGCTCTAATTAAATTCAGACAAGTAAGAGAAATTGTGCACGCAAGAATGGTATAAATGAAAATTGACGTTAATGAGGAAGACAATGAAGAAGAATGCAGTGAAGACAAGTATGCTGAATTAGTGACCACAAAACTAAAAGAAGCTGGAAGTCTAAATGAAGAACAGACAGATCAATTAGGTAGTTTGTTGTGAGAATACAAAGACGTGTTTAGTGAGAAACGTGAAAAAGTAAAAAAACTATGAATGAAGACTTAAGCTAAATCCTCACATACCATTTTTTATCAAACCATATGGAGTGTCAAACACCAGGAAAAATTAAGACGATGTAAAAGCCCTTAGGAGGATACATCTTTGTGTCAAGTGCATGGCGAGCACTAGGTCTCTGAGCTATGTAGTATTTTATTTTCTTCTTTTAGTTTTCGGATGCTACATCTTTTACTCATCTATAAACCTGTAATGAAGTTACCTCTTACTGAAAATACTATCCATTCTCTGTAGTATAAGTTTTCTGTATGTAATATGACTACTGTGTGACGTTATTTGAGGAATAATTTGAAAATATAACAGTGTACTAAATTTCACTTTCCTACAATAGTAATTTTTGTATGTAAATTTTGTATGTAATTTTTGTATGTAATTTATGTATGTAATATGACTACTGTGTGACGTTATTTGAGGAATAATTTGAAAATATAACAGTGTACTAAATTTCACTTTCCTACAATAGTAATTGAGCAGTTATTGTAGCTATACTCTGTAGAGCATGTATTTGGTTTGTGGGTGCTTCTTTGAAAAGTACAGGCATGGTCATCATTTTATGAATTTGCTAATGAGATGAATAAATGGACTGTCGTAAAGTTGTACATGTGTTACTAAATGGACAAGGTGCACTGTGACAAAAGACATTTTATGAAAAGTTTGTTATTACAAGATGGTGTGATGATGAGCAGTCAGTAAGTTTGTTTGATATGATAAAGAGTTGAATGAGATCTGGGGGGTGAAATATAGTGGAATATATAGTGGAATATACTGAAATATTAATAAAAAAGAAAGGATACATATATAATTCATTTTTGGTTCATTGACTGTATATAGCTAAATCTTTACAATTTAGAGATGCTTAAGTTTGCGTGATTTTGTTCGTAAATATGCTGATAGTATAGGGTAATATGTGAATGCATTTGATATATTCATACCTGATGTGACCTTAATTGTAACTTATACGAGTACCTTCATTAATGGGATCATCTTTGTTCCTACCTAGAGAACTGTATCCTAGATCCTTACCTGACCTGGTAGTGAAAATTAAAAAACTGTGAAACTAATAGTGGATTGTACTACTGCAGCGTAGAGACAGCCAGAAAAAGAGGGGTTGCAGACACAAGATGGACAGTGCAAAAGGACTGACGACTGTGAGCTGCCAATTCTTAAGATGTGCAATGTGAACCAGTGGCTAGATTGACAGCTAAGAAAAGAAATTTTTTGATTTTTTTTGGATTGGGTGTGTGTATTTAGCAGCCATTGAAACAAGTAATACTTGTGAGAGTGGCTGAGGAGATGTATAACGATACCGCCTTCCCCAAAATTCATATGAAATGGCTGATACCACCTTTTTTATATGCATCAGGATAGTTATTGGACAATTCAGTGGTTCCTACGGCATTGTATGTGTGTTTTTATATATATCATTTTGTCCTTTTTGATAAAAAAAACTTGATATTCATTGCGAAGGCGTGTGGAATGTTCTGGAAAGACGTGCGTTGTTGTAATTATCGGTGGATTGTGCTCATTTATTAAATTATGTACACATACGAAATTAAGTAACTAATCAAGAAATTGAAGTAATACGTTCTTAGGAATAAGTAACTAGAGATTGCAGAGACGTTAGCATGAAAAAAATTAGCAAAATGGTAATCTAAAAATCCAGTAACAGAAGACCTCACTATCTCGTGAAACAGCTTAAAAGTTGTTACCAAGCGATGTATTTTCATTTGGTATTTATTTTTATGTCTTCCTCTGCAATTAATATTCTTTGTAATAACATTTCTAATTAACTCTCCAATTGTTTAAATCTTACAGTTTTCCGATTTCCAGAATTTGAGGCCTTGTTTGTGCATTTTATGTATGTAATTGGATAAAGCACGAGCTCTGTACTACCACTGAATATTAGTAACCAATTCCAATCTGTAATCAATTACGTAACTAAAATAACATGGGAGACATTATTGTAATTAAAGTACAGAATGGAAAACTAAAGATATTACTATAAAATATTGTCATTGAATATTGTATTTTATACCTTATTCAGCTGTAACATCAGTTTCTTTACGTTCAGTAAATTTTAATTGTATCATCAAAATTGTACAAAATTAATAATGCTTTATTTTGGAAGTTACTGTTAAAATTCCATTTAAAGTGATGCTGTGAGAACTCAGTTTTGAAGTTACTTTTGGGAGTCAAAGAGATCAGAGAGGTCTGTGTGCTTTCTTTACATGACGAGTGTGCAGTTTGGATGTCAATTAATGTGAATAAATTTTGTGAAGCATGAAAATGTTGCATTCATTCATCAATGGACCAGGCAGAAGAAACTTAAGTAACATTCAAGATGAATCATTACAAGGTGACACTAACGAGACAAAAATCTTTATTGAATCTCTATACCAATATTTTAATATTGTCATTCCCTTCACAAGATCATCAGTAAAAAGCACTGAAAGGACAGTATATCAAATAATTAAATCTTATGTAAGAAAACAATTATATATGGATCAACACCCCTTTGAATACGCATACTAAACTGAACCTGTAGTTTCCTTTCTATAATCTCTCCCTCCCCCCATTTTACTCCTTTCTCAAGTACTGCATCCCTTTCATGTCCATACACATTACTATACTTCATTTGTGGGCCAATTTCAGACATTTTCTCCCGGATACATTCAGAATTTTAAAGTGTCTAGTCAAATCAACATTGTCATAAGGTTTTGTCTGTTACCAGTAATGCTATAAATGTATCTGTCTTTCTTTAACCTATATTCTGAGATAAGACATACAGTTAGTATAGTCTCACATTTCTCCAGACCCCACAGTGATTTTTCTGGAGGTTGCTTCTCCTGTACCAATTTTTCCATTCTTCTATACAGTAATCTGTGTCAAAATTTCGTAACCTTGAGCTGCTAGACTGATGGCTCTATTATTTACAACTTACAGAATTTGCCTATATTGGAAAATGAACTAATTCATTTGTACTTAAGTACAAAATTATTTCACCTGTCTCATATCTTGCATATCAGGTGGAATAGTGTCCATTGTTTGGCTGTCTGAAGGATCTCCACAAAAGTAAGAGAATGTTCTCTACTCCTAGTGCCTTGTTTAGGCTTAAGTCTTTCACTGAACTGTGAAACTTTTCTGTGGTATTAGATCTTGTGCTTCTTATAATTCTGACTTCAAATTAATTTCCATTGTAATGATTCAGGTGAAGTAAGAATTTTTATTTAACTATTGTTGATTGTTTTGACTGACAGTTTACATACAGTTTGTGAAACACCTAAGGATAATGGTAATCCCCATTCTTCTTTGCTGTTCTACAAACTGGATTCATGAAAGGCACATGCAACCAGTCATTTGTAATATCACTACGGTAGGATGCGCGTGGCTGAAATCTCTAGCAAGCCTGTGGGAAGAGCTTAATGTAATATAAGTGATTACTTAGGACATCCTCTGATATGTCTGTGGAAGCCTGCATGTTCTTTCACTAATTTATAAATGATGTGCTGCTTAATCTGCCAAATGCCGCGAGGTATAGGCAAAGTTCGCAGCAACCAAATGGTGAAGCTGAAAGATGAGGTTGTGCTACATACGCAATATCACTCACATACAGTAACTATATGTGAGTTTCTAATGTATATAACAGCATGCCTTTAAAACAATATGATAAATGTAAAAAGACAACTTTAGAGTAACACAAGATGCAGAGCACAAAATTACCTGAAATACAGGGTCAAGAGGCAGAAGGTTCTTCACTGTCGTGTGACACATACACATTGACAAATATACTTTTCTCTTGGTGAACTAAACTGTCTCAAGGTGTGTATCTGCCTTAATGAGGTATCACCATAATGTATTACTACTGAATGCAGCCTCAGTTTTGCGGGCAATGGAGATTAATCTTTAGTAAAGATCTTACTAATTAGGGACCTCCTGTACATTATTTGTATCTGTTATTACCTCAATTCCAATAAAATGGTAATACTTTATATACACATAAGTCACCAAACTAAATGATGATTATACAGAAAAAATTATAAAAATCAATATTTTCATAGGACATTTACATATCATTACATGTAATCACAATAACAGTTAAAATATTAGATGAGCATTAGATATTTACTACCTAAAATGGATAATCTGTTTATCAAATGCTAAGCCTAAATGAATAATTCAATTTTAACTGTTATAATTGGACAGACAATACACTTAAAAATTGAAATTGTGTCAGATGTCAGCAGACTTTTTAAGTGATGACACATGGACTGGGCAAAAGATTGCTTATGTGAAAGAACAGAAAACATTTCTCCAACCACAGTTGTACTTGGGTCAAACTGGAGGGAAACCTTAGTGTTACCATCTGATTCAATACTATGGCTATGGCAACATCTTGCACCATGACTCAGGAACTATTTACTGTTTGTACCAGTAAGTTGAAAAGCTATTTTGTCATGGAAATCTAAGAATTTATCATTTCTAAAGCAGCTCCTTTTAAAATCTCGAAGGTAGCTGAAATATTTTGTTAACTTCTCCATTCAGATCAACAACCCCCTGCCCCCTCCCTTTACTGAGCAATAGGTCGTATACAAAATAACTTTCTACTTCTGAAGAAAAAGGTCTCACTATGAACCCATTAATCTGCATTCAAGCGTCAGTAGGAAAATCCAACCTGTTGGTCTTGCTGTAACACTTTCAAAAAGTGGCAGTAATTACAGTGCTCCATATGTACGTTCTTTAGAGTTGAAGGTGTCTTTGAAAGTCCTTTAAAGAACTTTGGGAGAGAAAGGCAGTATGATATAGTCATTGAATTACACAGACGTCTGTTTTCCAGCATTGCCATTGTAGAAAGAGGTTATTACTATAGTTTGTTGTGCAAAACCAAGAGACTCATATCGTGATTTCTTCCTTAAAGGAGGGTTCCTAACTATTATATCACTGGCCGCGGTGGCCATGCGGTTCTAGGCGCTGCAGTCCGGAACCGCAGAACTGCTACGGTCGCAGGTTCGAATCCTGCCTCGGGCATGGATGTGTGTGATGTCCTTAGGTTAGTTAGGTTTAAGTAGTTCTAAGTGCTAGGGGACTGATGACCTCAGAAGTTGAGTCCCATAGTGCTCAGAGCCACTGGATTGGAACCATTGAACTATTATATCCACATAAATTTGTAAACTGATCATGGGGGTACAACACTCGAAGTGCTAACCATCACTTCCACAAACGATACTGGAAACAAAGATCAGTTTTACCTCATAACCCTGTAGAAATGTTCTGCAAAAAAAGACACTGTATGCAGGACAGAGTCTCAATATTACATTGCCCAGTTCAGTCATGTCTCTCCTCATTGCAAAATTTTAAGCCAGCTGGAAAGAATATTGACTGCCAATCGGCAATAAAATTTCGTGTAGCCTACATTCATGTATGGTGGAATTATTTAACGTAACTACTTCTCAATTTTGTTCTAATTCATGTCTAAAATTAATAATACTGAATATATCAGTTGCAAAACAGAAATGCTTCTGCTTTCAAATCAGATCTCTCATAGAAGAAGTTCATAAAATAATGATTTGAGAAAAATGAAGTTTGTGTTATCAAACGTTACATAAATTTAACAATAGGTTCGTTTAGAAAATAAATTTCTACTGCCAGTAACGATTTGCTTTTTATTTACCTTTTACATGATGCTTTCCATGAAGTGAGTCAATTTTCATTCGTGTTTTTGGTGTATTATGCCATTTATTCGAGACGATTTTATGGGTGAGCTACTGCATTGCTTAGTTGCTTTCATTGTAATATATAAACAGCGAATTTCGAAACAAATTTGTCATTAACTATCTAAACAGCGACCATTAATTACAATATTCCACGTTTATAGGTTACAGTAAAGGCAACAGAACTATGCAGCAACTGACAATGAGGAAGATAGCAGACCAACTTACACCTAACTCGATCTGACCACGAAACTCGACAGCAGCCGACAAGTTGCAACGATGCCTTATATACGTCATTAGAGAGGATACAGACGTGTGGATAACCCACCAGTCACATACATCCGGTCCGTGTCAGGACCGAGTGTCGAACGACTGACACCCATGGTTGGTTGGTTGATTTGTGAGAGGGGACCAAACAGCAAGGTCATCAGTCGCATTGGATCAGTAAAGGATGCAGAAGGAAGTCGGCTACGTCATTTCAAAAGAAGCATCCTGAAATTTGCCTCAAGTGACTTAAGGAAATCACAGAAAACCTAAATCAGAAAGGCTGGACGTGGATTCGAACTGTCGTCCGCAAAAATGCGACTCCAGTGTGCTAACCGATGCACTACCTTGCTCTGTCTGACACCCATACTCCGGCCTGTTTCTCTAGAAGCTATGCTTATCTGAGGCTAGTTCAAAATGGTTCAAATGGCTCTGAGCACTATGGGACGTAACTGCTGAGGTCATCAGTCCCCTAGAACTTAGAACTACTTAAAGCTAACTAACCTAAGGACATCACACACATCCATGCCCGAGGCAGGATTCGAACCTGCGACCGTAGCGGTCGCGCGGGTCCAGATTGTAGCGCCTAGAACCGTTCTGCCACACCG
This sequence comes from Schistocerca piceifrons, assembly GCF_021461385.2. NCBI lineage: Eukaryota > Metazoa > Arthropoda > Insecta > Orthoptera > Acrididae > Schistocerca > Schistocerca piceifrons. The sequence continues at coordinate 232,553,962 of NC_060149.1, read as the reverse complement.
GCCGGCTGACACTAGTCTGTAGTGAAGTGGGGATCTGTGTTCCTGTGTGTGAAAGTTCTAAATATGTTCGGTAATTTTCGTAATAGTGAATCAGGACTTAATGGTATTTGCTTTAGAGGAATAATATAATGAATCAAGCCAAAAGAAAACAACTGTGTGGATACACAGTGCATGCAAAATAAAGCCAGTAGAGGGGAAGTGTGGTACATTATCTCCTCATCTCATGGATGATATGGATGATGATCCAAAGTTTTATGAGTATTTTAAGATGACACAGCATATCTTCTGTAAGCTATTAAAAAAATTAAAACCAAAATTGAGAAAAATGGACACTTTTTGGGGACTATCAATTTCACCCAAAGAATGACTGGCTGTTTTTAAGGTATGTGCAAAAAAGACCACACACAAAGTAAACGAACAAAAAGTTACGAAAAGCTTATGAACTTCTTGAATTAATCTTTCCATATCCATTTTTTAACACAAAACGGTCTTGCACAGTTGCACAGCCTACAAAACAATTCCACTGTTGCATAGTCTGTCACTTAAAAAACTAAACAGCACAAATTCTCCAGGGTACATCCTCAGCTCACTAACGTTCCTCAAGCAGGACTCAGTCAGGTCTGGACAGCTACATTCATTTTATTTATTTTAATGGTATATTTCATCCTCCAGGTGATGGCAGATACTCGGATGTATCTCAGCATGCACACAACCTGGACATGTGTAACAGACACTAATGCTAACCCCACCTTAACTGCATACAACATCACTAACAGTCAATGCACACAGTAAAGGGACAAAGAACATGAGGAAGTTGGTTTTGAAAAGGAAAAGCATAAGGAAATCTGGCACAGCAAGATGTAGTCAATCTGTGAATAATTGTAAGGTAAGGTAGGGAACTGGAGCTACCAACCAGATTATTATACGTGGAACTACTGTAAGTAGTTGTTGTGTAAGCCTAGTTTTGATGATGTGTGTTTTGAAGAAACGTGAGGGAAACTTTCGTTTCAAAGACAAATTATCAGATTTTGTACCAAAGCAGCAGGGTTTAAAAACCAACTGATAGACTGGCAAAACAGTAAAATTATTATCACTTGCAAAAGCAGGACCAAGTATAACGTAACATAACTGTAAAAAAGATTCAGCAAACTGAAATGATACAGAATTAGAAAACAAAAAGGCAATCCATGTAAGTCAGGCCTCACAAACAATGAAGTTGGTGCAATGGACACAATGTACGGGTATGTAAGTAGAACTGTGATGTTGGTGCAGATGATAATCAAAGGCAAGATTCAGAACTAATTTGTTGAAATAGACAAAGAGTGCTGCGCAGCAGAACAATTTTAAAGTACATATTTCAAATTTAGAAGATCTAGCACACAAACTCAGAACAAAGAAGGTTAGCACTTGCATGGTGTACCAATTGAACCAATTGAAATGTGCAGAGGTGAGCATTGCCACACAAGCTCGGAGCAAGGCAGATGGAAGCGTGGATATTGCTGTGCTACATAACAACATTGATGATGACCAGCCTGCTACTTGCTTGCTGACTTCAATACCGAGATGCAGCCAATCTGAGGCACGTCGCAGCCATGGTCTGTCACTGCTGCCTACTGGGTCATAATGAATGAGAAGACTGGTGTGCAGCCAGCCCTCCTACACTAAGGGTCATCACAGATAATCTGCAAGCTACCATTCTGTTCTATGTAGTTTGAAAACACAAGCCTGAGGCATTTTCAAAACGTTAGTTGTAAACCTCCTCACTCCTCTCCATATTAACATCTTTTCTAGTTTTCGTTCTTGTCGCTATTGACCTCAAGTATAGGAGCTTTAAACAGCGATCATGCCTCATTAAGTATATAACCTGACCATCTGCCTAATGCGAATATGTGCCTCTTACATTTTTTGTATGATAATGGTACTCGGTTAAAGAACGAAAATGTCACTTTCAAATGATAATAGTAAAAGTCAAAATACTCTTGGTTTATTGTTTCTTTTGCATATGTCACACTTCCCTAACAATGCCCACATTCATCCAGTCTCATTTAACAGTTATGTTTTTGTCACATTCACACTGAAGCAACCACTGCTACATTGCACTTCCAAATAAATTGAACAGGTAATCACTGTTCATGGAAGCCTTTTTATTTACATTCTACTATGAATATGTTTCTCCATGACAATGACTGGTTCTCAAGAACAACACTGTATTAGTCATAAACCTGTTAGTTCATCCAGTACACCATTCTATGAAATAACTGAATTACTTTTCTTCAACAAATTGACATAACAGTTTTAGCTATTAATTCCACTTCCCCCTAGATTCTGCACATTACTTCACCATGGCACAGCAGCAACTGCTCTGTAGGGAAGCCAAACACTGACTCCTCTCCCCATGCTAGGATGGTGTGTGACTCCAGTGGCATTATTGTCATTATACAGCAAGCTCAAACTTTCACAGAGGAAACACGTGATCAGCTCCAAAAGTTTCATAAGCTAGAGATTAAATAAAGATTACGATATCAATATGTTATGCATCAAAGATAGCAGTACTCCTTACGTTCTCCAGTACAATTTGTTCAAATACGCAAAAAAGAAGTTTTTGGAAACACAAAAGATAAAGGAAGTAGAAATCCTGCAGAAAAACAAATAGCTGATGAACAACCCAGCAATGGTTCCCTTATTATACCAAAGTATAACAGAAACATCATGTACACTTCACATACTCATTTCCATAAACCGAAATAAATTTTTTTTCATTTTGTTCGTGCATCTGATAAGCAGGTGATGAACATACAAATAAATTAAATTAGTTAAAGAACTAGATCAAACAACAAGAAAAGTAATGAAATATCTCCATACAAAGACCCATGAAAATTGTGCCAAAAATTATTTAATGGAGTCCATTTAAATGCCTATAACATATAACATATCCTAATCATACTAATGTTAATGCATATTGATGTAAATCTACAGAAGTTATGTGCACAGGCTGCCCAGAGGAAATAGAGATCAGTGGCCTATGATGTTCTGGGCAATGCTGAAACTCAGCAGCTGCACAGCCCCTCACATTGTGTCGACTCCAAGAAGAAAGCAGAGGTTGAGGAGTATTGGGGTGGGAGTGTATCTGGAATAGCGCATATCCCCCTTCAAGGCTGCAGATGAGACGATGTGCAGCACTACAATGACGGCATCACCGAGACATCCACTCTACAATGTCAGACATGCAGCAGACATGACCATTGGAGACAGGTCTCAAGGTTCATATGCCCAACAGAGTATCAAAGTATGCAAAAGGTGTGACACTCCTACTTTTGTAATGCCAAAAATGAATATTTTTACTCTTTACTGCTACTAGCCTAACATATATAGAGTATTTTAATACAAACAATTTAAAATTTACTAAATAAATTACCGTACATATATAATTGACAGTTCATTTAATTGCAAGTACCATACTGGCCACTTGCAGCCACGCAACATGCATAACACATCATGTCAACCTTCATTAGCTCTTCTTTCTTCTCCTCTTCCATTGCATAATAGTTTCATCCTTGTAAGTGGTCAAATGACAATATTGAACTTCAGCTCTTCTTGTTCTGCTTCCTGCCAGTCTGTGCATATACATTTGACCTTGGCTGATCCCATTTCTGTCATCCCACTTCTTTTTGCTCTTCATTTTGTCAGTCAGCAAGCCATGTAATCTCGCACATCTTCATGATGGTAACCGTGTCGTCCCTTATTCTCTTTTCTTGGGTTTCCTCTTGAATCCAATCGTTTCTTCTGCATTCCATTTTGTGCAGATTTTCGCTGAACCTTGTAACCTCCCCCTTCCTAATCGGCCTAGTGGATTGAGGTATAACTGTCTGTGATCGCATATGCCTGATGAAATCTTACAGTGAGTAAGGCTATCATTACTGAAGGAAAATAACTCCGGTTAGTTGGAGGAAAGTGTACAACAGTCTCTTCTGAAGGAGGAATCTATTCTAAACTTAAGCTAAATCCTGATGATAATTTTGGAATGGGTGGAATATAGTGCAATTTCTGATGAACTGCACAGGGGGGAAAAAGGATACCACATAATATTTACTACAAAATTACTGATAATAGAAAGAAAACACTGATTAGCTAAAAAGGGGATAATTAAACGGTCGCCAGCCCACTAGGGCAATGAATCTCCAGAATCTTAAGAAATGTAATGTCAAAGACATTAAAGCATTCATCACTGGTGTGACAACATAACATTGTCAGGCTTTTCCACAGTGCAACAGTTCATGAGAAAATGAATCAGAAAGCATTGAGTTTGCAGTTAGTTATTGTGAAATACTAAATTTTGAAAGTAAAATCAAATGAAATTAATAGTTGAATAAATGGCCAGTTTAACTTAAACTTTGTTACGTAGGAAATTACTTTCAGTAAGCTCAGTGTAATGTACTGCTAAATTTAGAAAATGGCAAGCAATTTACTTTTGATTATTGAAAGACTTACTTGAAGCAAATGAGCAACAAATATTCCATTTAAAATAACAGTAAGAACATACATACCAAGCTAGCGGAAGTCACTCCCTTCGCTAAATAGAGAATAAATGAAACTGAGCACTCTTAATTTGTGATGTATCTTTCGTTATTAGTTTTGCCAGTGAAATTTTACTTTAATTCAAGTGAATGAAGTGCGACCCTGCTTGGTAGTAATGTCTCAAGACAATGACAACGCAGATGCCCTAGAAGTTTTAACTATTGGAGGTTATTATTCAGGTTAGCCATACTTTGTGAAAGAAATGCTGCTGGGTAAAGCCTATATATTTCTAGAACTGTCATTAAACAGTCTTATGATGCTCTAGCTGTGTGGACGACGAAGAACATAGCTGACGACAATGCTGAGCTGCTGCTCCTGCAGTTTGAGAACGCCAAGTCGTCTCCAGAACCACCGGTAATTACAGGACAGGCAATAGATAAAACTGCAACTTCCTCCGCCTGTCCATACCTACCGTCCTCTCAATACTTGCGTTTAACGAATCAGACGCGTCTAAACTGGCGTGAGCATAGCTGCACACCGCGTCGGCGGGAGCGCCCAAGAAACACTTCTGCACTCTTTTAGCACTCAAACTACTCTGCTTCCTCTCTGCTCGCAGCGCGACAAAGACTATCAATACGCAAAGATAAACAACGGGACAGCTTCTGCCATTTCGTCGTTGCTATCGACACATCTAAATTAAGTTCCCTTGGCTATTACCCAGCAATTTACAATATTTTCATTATTATTACAATCAATTATATCAGAAATAAATACACTGTTACATCGATTACAGATTCAATATAGTTTCCGTAATAAAGCTTACAGATTCAGAATCAGAAGTACATTACAAGTTATCTACGGATATGTAACTGCGAAAATTTTGGATGCTGCAGAAGGTATTTTATCTGCATTTTCGATGTTACAACCTGCATTGATTTTCTTATTATTGCACCTTGGAGCTGACCATTAACGTGGCATGTTAGCTGGTATATCATGGTACTTAAAATGTCATTTTCTTTATACAGTACTTGAAAGCAGTGCTTCCTTTCTAGTTCTTATTACAAAATTTCTGCATACTTTTTGTCCTATCTGTGGTCATATGGATCGATGCAAATACTATTTAAACTCTCATCTTTCATGCTTATTGTGCAGTAAGTTTTTCCAGGAACAGCTCCTCAGTCTATTTGTACAACAAGTTTTATTCTTCTTTCATCCTGAACGACATCTCTTCAATTTTCTTCTCATGATCTAAAGAAGTCTGACAGACCTTTTCTGAATCTTGTTTTTGCTTTCTAACTGTCTGTTCAATCTCTTCGGTAGCAATAATCTTCATATCCTCTGCTTGAATCTCGGTCTGCTTCATAGTATCCAAGAACATCTTCTTACCTTCCTCTGCATATGACAACCTTTCTTCTTCTTCTGCCTTCAAGAGAACAAATGATCAAGTTCCTTATAAAATTCAGACTAACTAATCCTGAGGAACTTGTACTTTTATTCTGAATCTTGTTTCTGTTCCATGTCGTTTTGCTGCAGCTTCTCTGTAACAATAATAATCTCATCTGAATATTCTTTTCTAAAGTATGATTTCCCTATCTGCTGAAAAGACAGCTCCATAAATGCCATCAACGTGTACATTCGGTTGAGTACAATGACCATCAGTGCATGTGCTAGTCGTTTCATCAACTGAGGTCGTATTAGCACCCATTCTGCTTGACATGTTAACTTCAGAACTAGGTGTTCCATTAACAAGTCGGTGTCGAAAATTAACTTCTAAATATGACACCTCAGGTACCATACAGTCTTCTCTTATTGTGTTCTTTTAGGTCGGTTTGCAATTCCTGTGCGATGCTTTATGTATGTTCTGACCTTTATGCTCACTACAGTTACCTTTTCTATCTTCTTTTCTTGTATACTCCATTTTCTCTTCCACAACTAGTGACATTGGTTTATTCCTAACCCTTTTCTATACTTCCATAGCCGCACCCAGTGACACCTATAGGCTGATGATGACACAGCCAATTTGGGAGGAGTTTAGTTTAGTTTTTTCTATGCTTTTCAAAGTTCAGCTACTGGTTCACATATGCCTGTGCATTTCTCTTCTTGTTTTTCTTCAAATATCTTCATTTTTTCTCATGGCTGGTGATGTAAGCATTGGAAGATGCAGTAATTTCATGTGGTGTTTACAGTAATCAAAAACCGAAAAAACACAAAATTTGTTCTCACTTAAGTAGCGCCAATGCTACTGAAATTTTTTTATGTTTCTTTAATTAAACCTTTCCCTTTTTGGCTCACAAATTTCTTGTTTTCGCACTAGTTACAGAGGAACTCTGTTTCATAGTTAATTTCATGTTCCATGGATTATCTGCACAAAAATCATAATAATGTGGAACGAACCATTTTACATTCATATCGCATATTCATTTGTTAATATGGCTACATGCTGAACATTTATAAGTTTGTTTTATGTTTTATTTCTTTGTTTTTACTTATTATTATTATTATTATTATTACATACACAGTGGTGGGTTAGTAGTTCCTACCCACCACTTTTGACACATCACAATAACAGAAATTCTTCTACAGAATAGACAGATATAGAAATATCTTTGGGTGTGCTGCAGGGAAATCCGTTGGGACTATCGCTGTTCTTGTGTTATGTAGATTTACGACCTTGCAAACAATATTAGTAGTAACCTCTGACTTATGTCAGATGATGCAGTTATTTATAATGAAGTACTCTCTAAAAGACGCTGCATCAGTCGAATCTTGATAAGGAATTTAAAGTAGTCCAAATATTAGCAATTTGCTTTAAATGTTCATAAATGTGAAATTGTGCACTTCCCTAAATGAAAACACATTGTGTGCTATGACTATAATATTACTGACTCACAGTAGGAATTGGCCAACTCATACACATACCAGGGTGTAATAGTTTGTACGGATATGAAATGAAATGATCACATAGTCTCAGTCACAGGTAAAGCAGGAGACAAACTGCGACTATTTGAACTATGCTAGGGAACCTCAGTCTACAAACGAAACTGGACACTAGTGGAGCACAGCCTAGAATATTGCTGAAGTGTGGGGGACTCATACCAAACAAGTCTCACAGGGGATATTGTATGGATACAAAAAATAGTGGGATAGATAGTTACAGGCGTTTGCAACGAGTGGAAGAGTGTAACGAAGATTAAAAGTACTAAACTGACAGACAATTGAAGGTAAATCCGAACTATTCCATGAAAACCTACTCAGAAAGTTTCTAGAGCTATCTGTCAGTGATGAATTTAGCAATATATTTACAACCCATTATGTATTTCTCTCATAGAGATTGTGAAAATAAGATTATATTAATTACATTGCACATAGTGACATTTAAGCAACAACTGATGACCTTCACACTGGTTTATGGAGTATGGATGTAGGTGTAGAAGATGTCATGTGAAGATTGAAACACATTTGCTTGGCAGAACAAGAAGTGATGGACGGACAACATTATGAAAGGCCTACAGCAGTTGGGCGTCGAATGAAACTTAATACAGACAGCACAAAAACAGTGTCTCTGAAGACAAACAGCGAGGAAAATAAATGTGGAATCAATAAGTGTTAGACATTAACTTCACTTTCTTGTGAATGGTAGTTAAAATAATTGATGTGGAAAATAATCGCGGAATCACTAAGTGCTATATATTAAGATCACTTACTTGTGAATGGTAAGTAAAATAACTGAATTGTACATCGGGAAATTGTTCAAGAACCAACTTAAATATCTGTTGGTGTGCATCAAACCCATGTCTCTGCTGTTTCACACGTCAAATGTTGTCATTCAACTCCCATTCCAGAAAGATACTCTGCACGACTGTTCTTCCAGTTGGAAACTCTGTTAGAAGATACACTTTACGGTGCTGCTATGTTTTCCCCTGCATATACTTAGTTTTCGAGCGTAGTTTTGGTAACAAACTATTCTGTATCATGTGGGAACTATAACTTGGTAAGCAGTCCTGATGGGCACTAATCAGCAGCAGTCGGGAGACTTCATGACGTAGTCATTTGCAGATGTTCATTGGCTGCTGCGCAGCTACCATTAGCTGGTCTTTAGTGCATTGTCATATGCTCATCTGCTTTGTTGCAGAGCTGTGCTGTCGCTGTTTATCTTGTAGCGCTATTTACAGTGTAATTTTTCGAAAGTGAGTGATGATGTGGTGCTGTATCAAACCGTTTTTTGCAGCCTACCATATCTGCTGTCCCCATTCGCCGTATGTCAAGTTATAGCTCGTGAGCAGTAGTTTGATTTGTTGTTACATTGCCATTCTCAAAATTTTTTATCTCTCTGAAAAAGTATTTTCGTGCTGGGAAACGAGAGTTTTACGGCAATTGTTTTATTTGCCATTTAGTTGAGTATATGTAAATACATCAGCAGACTGACAGGATGTTCATCAACTCCATCAGAGTCCTCAAGGCCGAAACTCAAATGTTTGAAGAACCTGAGTCACACTTCTAAGAGAACTGGTCAAGGTAATATAACAGAATGTGATTCCATAACTGCTGAAGTGAGAGCTTTCTGTAGGCCTCTAAAGGATGTTGCTCTGAGTGTGGTCTGTGGAAAAGGTGGTATTAAAATTGTAGAAGATATTGAAGGCAGGGAAGATGTAGCCAGTAATCTTCAATTGTTTTGTGACTTCTATGGAGTAACTAAAACTTGGCATACTTCTGGACTATAAAACGGAAGAATTTATAATTCAAATTTTAATAGCTGTTAGCAGGTCTGAAGTTATTAAGTCGCCAGGAATATATTCTGGGATCGGTATGAGACAATCATTGGTGGGAATTGATTCTGTGAGAATGTCTGAGACTGAAAAGTGGTTCCTTGAGACAATTAAAGGCGCCAGAATAACAAGGATAAACAAGGAAAGGAAGAGAGAAGGTGAGGTATATGTAAACCAAGAAGATTAGGCAGATGGAATGTTTTAGGAACAACAGATATGAAACATAGATCAAATATAACATTGAATTGAATTTTCTGACTGTTAAATTTTATGGTGTGTTTTTTATATTCCCAAAACAATCTATTTAAGGTAGTGGTCTGCAATTTTGTGGCTACTTCAGGATTCATTTGGAGGAAAGCAGGCTATAGACACTAACATACTACCAACAGCAAGGAAAATACATTGTGCTTAAATATGAAAAAGTTCCCTCAGTTTGATTGTCAGAGGTAAATATTCCTAGTATAGAAACTTGCGCCTGAAGAGATATTATGTAGTCTACTTTGTAGATGGACATGTTATTGACGTATACTTCAAGTTTCAAGTGTCTAAGTAAGATAGTTAATCACTGCATAGATATCAAATATGAACAGGCAAATAAAAATGTAATTTACCTATATCAACCAAAAATGGTAATAAAATCAATATCAGAACATATATTATATATCCAAATGTTCAGCCAGAAACACACTTACTGTCCTACAGTTTTCGTTTTTCTGAAGTTTCACGTTTCTGAGTTGAATCAAGTAAACTTTCTAAAAATTCTTAGTATTTTTCCATGAGTTGCATAGGAAAATTACCTTAAGCGCCAATATTTTTTCATATACATAACACCATAAAAACTTTATAAAAATTCTTAGTATTTTTCCATGAGTAGCACAGGAAAATTACCTTAAGCGCCAATCTTTTTTTATATACATAATACCATAAAATGTCTGTTCCATCAAAAACGTCTCGCTATGTGAAAGAATTCTTCCCAAATGCTTGCCAGCGAAGCTTGATGCGTCGATAGATTTCTGGCCTTATGTCTCCCTTCATATTTATAATCTGGCCACTGACCTCTTCTAGTAGTCTGTCCTCGACTTTCACATCTCCAGCTGGGACCCATTTGTTGGACATTACTTTTGTTTTGGAAAGGTTCATGTTCAAGCCAACCAGCTGACATTCTGATGCAAGATCTGTAACTAAGTTTTGGAGCTCTGTGAAGTCTTTGGCCAGTAAGGCAATATCATCAACAAATCTCAAGTTGGTAAGCCTTCTTCCATTAATTATAATTCCCTTATCTTCCCAGCTCAGCTTTGACATAGCCATTTCCAAAACAGCAGAGAACAGTTTCGGGGAGATGGGATCACCTTGCTTGACACCCCTCATGATTCGGAATTCTTGAGTTGATTCGCCGATGTTAACATAAGCTGAAGAATTCTCGTAGATTTTCCTGAGCACTTCAATGTATGCTGCTCCCACTCCTTGCTCACTCAAAGCTTGGAGGACAGCCACATGACTAACCGAGTCAATTGCCTTTTCAAAGTCAACAAAGGCAATGCAGAGAGGCAGTTGGTATTCATTCGCTCTGCTTATCACTTCACTAACGGTCAGAATGTGGTCAATAGTGCTAAAATTGCTTCGGAATCCTGCTTGTTCTATTGGTTGGGCTGAGTCTAGGATGGAACTAATTCGGTTTAACAAGATCTTTGTGAAAATTTTGTACAAAATTGAGAGCAAGCGGATAGGACGGTAGTTTTTAATATTGTGAATACTTCCTTTCTTGTGTATCAAAATAATCTTAGCCTTGTTCCGCGATAGTGGGATTTAAACATAGTGTAGGCAGGAAGTAAATACTTTTGCCAAGTGATTTATTGTTACCTCTCCTGCCAGTTTGAGGATGTCAACGCTGAGCTCATCATCACCCGGCACTGCTGAAGGAGCCTACTACCACTGACATATGTTTCGCATAGGGACTAAGAAGATAAAATACGAAAAATTACTGCTCATATATAGACAGTCTTTTTCTCTCGCTCTACTTGAGAGTGGAACAGGAAAGGAAACGACTGGTTGTGGTAATAGACATCCTCTGCCACGCACTGTATGTTGGCTTGCGGACTATGTATGTAGATGTAGAAATATGCGACCACATCAAGCGTTTTGTGTAGTGCTTTATTTTCGTAGACACTGTCCCTTTTTATTTATTCACCATCATCATCATCATCAGCCAATTCAATCATTAAATGATGTGGCCTCTTCGAGTCGTGGATTCAGGTAGGCTTTCAGCAGTCTTCTCCAAGACATCAAGAAGATCGCTGGTAACACCTGGCAGAGAGCTGCCGAAGACCGTCCCACTTGGAGAAGACTGCTGAAAGCTTACCTGAATCCACGACTCGAAGAGGCCACACCTTTTAATGATTGAATTGGCTGATGATGATGATGATGATGATGATGATGATGATGTAAAGAATAAATAAAAAGGGACAGTGTCTACGAAAATACAGCACTACACAAAACGCCTGATGTGGTCGCATATTTCTAAATCTACATACATAGTCCGCAAGCCAACATACAGTGCGTGGCAGAGGGTGTCTAGTACCACAACCAGTCGTTTCCTTTCCTGTTCCACACTTACAGATAGACGACGCGCTAAACGGAAGGGGCTGCGCTCTAAATTCCGAAAACCCAATCTTCACCGAGAATGTAGAGCATATATTATTACCACCAACTTTCAAATCGCGTAATGATCATCATTCAAAGATAAGGGAAATAAGAGCTCGTACTGAGGCGTTCAGACAGTCGTTTTTCCCTCGCGTGATCCGCAAGTGGAACAGAGGGTGGGAAATATGACTTTGACGCGAATTGTGCCCTCCGCCACACACCGCTTGGTGGCAAGCGGAGTATGTATGTAGATATGTAGAAGTTTGAATTTTGGCGGGGGAAGAGTGGGCACTTTCACTAACCTAGGAACTGGACATGAGTCTTTATTTAAACAACCTGAAACTGTACCACCATCAAGTGTGTTCCCCATCCTCTTGGAAAATGGGCGTTAATTTTGTTCTAAGAGCTTACTCAAGCAGCTGAGGCGAGTTAGTATGGTGTCGCCCCGACTAGAGGCTGCTCATTCAGTTCGAATATAACTTTTATAAATTTGTTTAAATTTCCTTAAATTACTTTAAATTTCTATAAATTTGTTTAAATTTGTCTAAATTTGATTAAATTTGCTTAAATTTATTGTCTACCTACATCATTAGTTTCGTCTTGCTGCCACGAGAGGCAGAGATATAGGTGGTCCGCATTTTAATAGCTGTATTACATGCACTCATCCAGTTCTAGATATAAGTCTTTATTTAAACAATTAAAGGCACTACCACCATCAAGTGCGTTCGCCATCCTCTTGGAAAATGGACGTTAATTTTGTTGAGGTGGGGTTAGTATCGTGTCGCCCCCACTACACGCTGCACATTCAATTCGAATATAATTTGTTTAAATTTGTTATCTACCATACAGCATTAATGTCGTATTACCGCCACAAGAGGCTGAGATATCGATAGCTGTATTACATGCACTCGACATAAGACTTCATTTAAACAATTAGAGCCACTACAACCATCAAGTGTGCCCGCCATCCTCTTTGAGAATATTCACGAATTTTGCTCTAACAGCTTACTTCTGCAGCTGAGGGGCGTTAGTATCGTGTTGCCTCCCCTAGAGCCTGCTCATGATGTCATTCTATTCGAATATATTTTGTTTAAATTTTATAAATTTCTTCAAATTTAATTATCTACCTACAGCAATAGCAGCTTAGTTCGTTGTTACCACCACCGCAATAGGCTTAGATATCAGTTGTCAGTGTGCAATTAGCGAGACAGACAGGGTGGATTTTAATAGCTGGTATTACATGCGCCCATTCAAGTGAGGAATGGAAGCGAGCATTAGTGCTTGAACATATGATCAGGAAGAATACGGTCCTGCAAATAAATGCTTTGCAGTAAAGATGAATTACACAATCGATTGAAACATTTTTCTTTGAATGAATTGTCTGTCATTTCTAAAAGCTATGTATAAGCTCCCACCATACAAGAGACAACTGCCTTCGATCCACCAGACCAAAGGACTGACCTAGTTCACTGCAAGTCTCCCCCAGCGGTCTGGAGGGAAAATACTGGCTGGGAATGGAATCAGCCTGTTCTGGGCTGCTGGGGAGGGGGATGATGTACTTTATTTATTTCTTTTACAATTTATTTAAGTACGGATCTCACCTAGTTTATTTATCACGCTAATACAAAACACTCACACTGCCTGCGGTCTGAAGTTGGAAAAATGATGTTAAAAAAGGAATCAGCCTGTTCTGGGATGCTGGAGAGACGAACGAGTTTACTTTATTTATTTGTTCCACAGTTTATTTAGCCATGGATTTCACCTAATTTATTTATTACACTAATGAAAAACACTCACACTTAGGTGCTTTGAGTCATAATATACGGTCTACAGACCTGGAAAGAAACGCAGACAACTCCTAAATTACCCAAATAATCCACTGCACCATACATACGTTCAAACTACTTCTAGATCGCTGGAATAATGCATACAAACACCAAAAGTAATTCAGTGCACAAACTCTCAGTGCACGTAAAGAAACGCAACTTATCAGCTAACTGAACCCTGAATCTACTGGATGGAAAGCCTAACTGCAGTCCCCTTAACACATGGAAACTATCCACATGCGGGAGAGGAAGGTTAGGTTAGGGTATTTTATTTATTTTGCTCGGCACACTGACTGAATTATCCATCCTAATTGCTTAATTAATCACAAAGATCGGTCCTAATTTCACAACTATATGCATAGCACTGCACAAGAACCGCTTAAAATCGCAAAAAATTACAACTACTCTGATCCTGATGGGGAAAAAAATTATACCACGCGAAACCAGCGACGGAAACACTCAAATTCTACCCTACACCTACAAGCTAGGGGGCAAAACAACCACCTGACTAGATCCTGTTGTTGGACAGAGATGAGTTTAAGTAAAATGTATTACCTGCAATCATATAGTGTCTACCCCTGTTTGACGTCAGAGTTCACTGCACGTGTCTACTAAAAATCACCCTAACTGACACAAATACATTCTATCACAGTTGACAGGAAAAAATACATCACAGTACTGGGGCAAATCCCCATCCTAAATGACTCTGTTCTCACTCCTGTACAATTACAAACTAGGTCATCAATCTACTACACTGACTGCCTCATGGTCCCGTGTGGCTCCATGCTAGCCAGCAAGTGAAAGCTGCACAGACCACCTCGGCCAACCACAATCTGAATAAATATGCCAATACAATAACAGTACGGCTTTTCCCCCAAGTGCATTTGCTTGTCTAAAAGCAAACCGGCCCTAATATCCACGACGCGCCCAACGCCTATCGTTCTGAGACTTTCTTTGACGTCACATAGGACACTCCGGCAGGGGACTCGTCCGCCGTTCTGCACTCGATTATTTATTTAACATCATCTCGACCCCTATAATAAAGCAACTATTACAAACATTTTACACATTAATAAATGTCCTCTCTCCACAAAAATAGACAGATACCAGTTTAATGAGCAAAATCAGTATAATTTCTTTATGTCCATTCTAGGATTTGGAATCAAGTCCTCCCATTCAAGCACATACCTGCGTAGGAGAAGTCCTTTATATATTACAACCACTAATGGATCATATTTGTAGCACTCTCATATGTCGAAATGTGTCACCTTTCTTGAGCTGATCTGTTGTTGTTGTTGATGTAGTCTTCAGTCCTGAGACTGGTTTGATGCAGCTCTCCATGCTACTCTATCCTGTGCAGTACCTACTGCGGCCTACATCCTTCTGAATCTGCTTAGTGTTTTCATCTCTTGGTCTCCCTCTACGATTTTTACCCTCCACCCTGCCCTCCAGTACTAAATTGGTGATCCCTTGATGCCCCAGAACGTGTCCTACCAACCGATCCCTTCTTCTAGTCAAGTTGTGCCGCAAACTCCTCTTCTCCCCAATTCTATTCAATACCTCCTCATTAGTTATGTGATCTACCCATCTAATCTTCAGCATTCTTCTGTAGCACCACATTTCGAAAGCTTCTATTCTCTTCTTGTCCAAACCATTAATCGTCCATGTTTCACTTCCATACATGGCTACACTACATACAAATACTTTCAGAAACGGCTTCCTGACACTTAAATCAACACTAGATGTTAACAAATTTGTCTTCTTCAGAAACGCTTTCCTTGCCATTGCCAGTCTACATTTTATATCCTCTTTACTTCGACCATCATCAGTTATTTTGTTCCCCAAATAGCAAAACTCATATACTACTTTAAGCGTCTCATTTCCTTATCTAATACCCTGAGCATCACCCAGTTTAATTTGACTACATTCCATTATCCTCGTTTTGCTTTTGTTGATGTTCATCTTATATCCTCCTTTCAAGACACTGTGCATTCCGTTCAGCTGCTCTTCCAGGTCCTTTGCTGTCTCTGACAGAATTACAATGTCATCGGCAAACCTCAAAATTTTTATTTCTTCTCCATGGATTTTAATTCCTACTCCAAATTTTTCTTTTGTTTCCTCTACTGCTTACTCAATATACGGATTGAATAACATCAGGGATAGGCTACAAACCTGTCTCACTCCCTTCCTAACCATTGCTTCCCTTTCATGTCCCTTGACTCTTATAACTGCCATCTGCTTTCTGTGCAAATTGTAAATAGCCTTTCGCTCCCTGTATTTTAGCACTGACATCTTCAGAATTTGAAAGAGAGGATTCCAGTCAACATTGTCAAAACCTTTTTCTAAGTCTACAAATGATAGAAACGTAGGTTTGCCTTTTCTTAATCCATTTTCTAAGGTAAGTCATAGGGTCAGTATTGCCTCACATGTTCCAACATTTCTACGGAATCCAAACTGATCTTCCCTGAGGTCGGCTTCTGCCAGTTTTTCCATTTGTCTGTAAAGAGTTCGTGCTAGTATTTTGCAGCCATGACTTATTAAACTGATAGTTCGATAATTTTCACATCTGTCAACACCTGCTTTCTTTGAGATTGGAATTATTATATTCTTCTTGAAGTCTGAGGGTATTTATCCTGTCTCATACATCTTGTTCACAAGATGGTAGAGTTTTGTCAGGACTGGCTCTCCCAAGGCTATCAGTAGCTCTAATGGAATGTTGTCTACTCCCGGGGCCTTATTTCGAATTAGGTCCTTAGTGCTCTGTCGAACTCTTCACGCAGTGTCGTATCTCCCATTTCATCTACATCCTCTTCCATTTCCATAATATTGTCCTCAAGAACATCGCCCCTGTATAGACCCTCTATATACTCCTTCCACCTTTCTGTTTTCCCTTCTTCGCCTAGAACTGGGTTTCCATCTGAGCTCTTGATATTCATGCAAGTGGTTCTCTATTCTCCAAAGGTCTCTTTGATTTTCCTGTAGGCAGTATCTATCTTACCCCTTGTGAGATAAGCCTCTACATCCTTACATTTGACCTCTAGCCATCCCTGCGTAGCCATTTTGCACTTCCTGTCGATCTCATTTTTGAGACGTTTGTATTCCTTCT
Source organism: Schistocerca piceifrons (assembly GCF_021461385.2). Taxonomy (NCBI): domain Eukaryota; kingdom Metazoa; phylum Arthropoda; class Insecta; order Orthoptera; family Acrididae; genus Schistocerca; species Schistocerca piceifrons. The sequence goes on along the minus strand of NC_060149.1, from coordinate 232,537,109 downwards.
TGCCTGCTTCATTTACTGCATTTTTGTATTTTCTCCTTTTATCAATTAAATTCAGTATCTCTTCTGTTACCCATGGAGTTCTACCAGCCCTCGTCTTTTTACCCACTTGACCGTCTGCTGCCTTCACTGTTTCATCCCTCAAAGGTCCCCATTCTTCTTCTACTGTATTTCTTTCCCCAATTCCTGTCAATTGTTCCCTTAGGCTTTCCGTGAAACTCTGTACAACTTCTGGTTCCTTCAGTTTATCCAGGTCCCATCTCCTTAAATTTCCACCTTTTTGCAGTCTCTTCAGAGATAATGGTCAGAGTCCACATCTGCCCCTGGAAATGTCTTACAATTTAAAACCTGGTTAATAAATCTCTGTCTTACCATTATATAATCTATCTCAAACCTTCTAGTATCTCCAGGCTTCTTCCATGTATACAACCTTCTTTCATGATTGTTGAACCAAGTGTTAGCTATGATTAAGTTATGCTCTGTGCAAAATTCTACCAGGTGGCTTCCTCTTTCATTTCTTAGCCTCAATCCATATTCACCTACTACGTTTCCTTCTTTTCCTTTTCCTACTGTCGCTTCCAGTCACCCATGACTATTTAATTTTCGTCTCCCTTCACTACCAGAATAATTTCTTTTATCTCATCATACATTTCATGAATTTCTTCATCATCTGCAGAGCTAGTTGGCATATAAACTTGTACTACTGTAGTAGGTATGGGCTTCGTATCTATCTTGGGCACAATAATACGCTCACTATGCTGTTTGTAGTAGCTTACCCGCACTCCTATTTTCCTATTCATTATTAAAGCCACTCCTGCATTCCGCCTATTTGATTTTGTACTTATAACCCCGTATTCACCTGACCAAAAGTCTTGTTCCTCCTACCACCGAACTTCACTAATTCCCACTATATCTAACTTTAACCTCTCCATTTCCCTTTTTAAATTTTCTAACCTATCTGCCCGATTAAGGGATCTGACATTCCATGCTCCGATCCGTAGAACGCCAGTTTTCTTTCTCCTGATAACGACGTCCTCTTGAGTAGTCCCCTCCCGGAGATCCGAATGGGTGACTATTTCACCTCCGGAATATTTTACCAAAGAGGACGTCATCATCACTTAATCATACAGTAAAGCTGCATGCCCTCAGGAAAAATTATGGCTGTAGTTTCCCCTTGCTTTCAGCCATTCGCAGTACCAGCACAGCATGGCCGTTTTGGTTAGTGTTACGAGGCCTGATCAGTCAATCATCCTGACTGTTGCCCTTGCAACTACTGAAAAGGCTGCTGCCCCTCTTCAGGAACCACACGTTTGTCTGGCCTTTCAACAGATACCCCTCCGTTGTGGTTGCACCTAAGGTACGGCTATCTGTATCGTTAAGGCACGCAAGCCTCCCCACCAATGGCATGGTCCATGGTTCATGAGCTGATCTCCTACACTAAAATTCCATCTTTGTTTTACTTAGCCCCCATCCATCTTACAACTGCTTCCATTTCTCCAGGTTTATGCATGTGATCGTTTCAATTTACGTCAGAACTGAGTAGGTGTCGGGGGAAAATATATCTACCGCCTTCTGCAACAGACCAAGCTGCAACAGGACGGTGTTTTGACCATTCGATGGAAATGGGAACTGCTAGAAGGACAATGATTTTTTCTACCGTTCTGTGGTGCACCCCCAAACTACACACAAGTACTACAAATTCACGTCCATTCACATCCATCTCCGTAATTCTCTACCATCCAACACAGAAAAATTACCAAATATACAATCTCCACTAACTTCATCCGATAGAGAAATTGATAAAATTTTCCCTGCATCTCTCTCCTACCATATATCGACAACAAAATACCGCATGCATTGCAGGCATCGAGCACATGTCGCCATCCTATTAGATATACTCGTTTTGATCAACTGCATACCCGAGTTTCATCGCCAGTACTGTAGGAGGATGACTGCATCCCGAGGACTATACTGTAAGTAGCAAGAGACGCTCCCTGTGACACTGTCTCGTTGTTTGAAACATTGTTTATTTTTCTGCTCTAACACGCTTTGTACACTGCCAAAAATTTTTTTTCCGCCACGACTTCAAGGTCTGTGTCAGGCTCTAAACTGACATTAACACACTCTTATCGACGTCCTCTCGCAGAAAACTACAGTGTGTTAACCGTAAGACGGCAGAGTTGTGAGGGAAGTGCGGGGAGAAGAGGAAGCAAGCATTGGCTGGCGAGTGGTGAGGAGCCGTTGGGGGAGGGGGGGGGGGACAAGGCACGCCTACCAGTTGCAGTGCTGGCACTACAAATTGCTCGTCATGCTTACACGAAAGCAGACGAAAGGCTTGGAAGTAAAACTCGCTTTAAATGTTGTTCATAAACGAAACTGAAATCGTCATGTACATTAAAATCTGTATATATAAAAATGAATGTATGTATGTTTGTCTACTATGCGTTCACAAACCATTTCGAAATGTACTGTAATGTGAATGTGTTTCGAAATAATACAGTAACCAGTGGTGTTTCCATACAAAGCAATACGGTTGCAAGGAAAAATGAAATATAAGGTAATTCGGACGAAATAGGGGGCTCCTTCAAAGTGATCGCGAACAAAATATCTGAAATGTAAACTCACCTTTTCTTGCCAGGCGTTTGTGGAGATACGCCAGGATGATTCTTGGAAAACTGTTTGAATCTTCCCAATGCTACGCATGCTTTGTCCTGTGTATGTAGCAGCTCTCACTGAAGATGTGTAAATGGGATGAAGCAATTTTTTCTGCTCCCTTTCCCTTTCGCAGCATTCAATCACACGCAATATAATTTTGCGAGCATCGCTACGTAATACTGGTTTCCTTCTAAGCGTAGGCCTACCGGTAGGGGTTGTTGGCGACTCCCGAGATGGGCCAGCAACTGCCTCTTCACTCATTTCAATAATGTTTAACACAACAGCACAATGAAAACACGCAGAACAGTACAGCGCAAAACAGTAACGAAGCAGACGACAATGGCTACCTTGTACAACACAGTCAGCTACGTAATGTTGGCAGCAGTCGAAACTGCGTGCCTTCCGAAGCCTCCCGAGGTTTACCGACTTCTACCGATTCAGAACTAGGGGGGAGAGGTCTGCCATCTAAAAGTTTACACACTGTAGACGTAGCACGGTGACTCGATTGACGTCAGCTGATGACGCAGGTACTGCTACCAAAGATCAAGCGTGTAGTGCCACGCCTCCCTGCCAAGCATCCCTTTGCGGGGTCAGTTGGGCTACCTCTAGACGTCGCACAGTGTAAATCAATTTGTTACTGTTGTCACCATAACACACCACACACACACTGGATGATTTTGCATAAAAATTCAGTTACAAGGTAAGGAAACTGGAAGAGTTTTCCCGCGTTGGTGTGGGTTTCCTAACTACAGTTCGAATGTGATTCACGAGATCTACGTTTAAATTCAACTCTCACGGAATAGCTGATGGCTCTGCGTTCCGTTTAGACTGATTCCTCATATTGTAGTCATGTATGCAATCATTGTTTCGGTGCTAGCATCCCCTGAAGGTGTTACCCCTCCACAAAACTCTTTCTCCAACTCAAACAAGTGTTGTCAGTCACTCATTATGTGGCAACCAACAGCGTGCCAGTGGACGGAAAAGAGACTGCCGATGTACTGAAATAATAAGCATTATGGTTGATAGTTTGAACAATTTTAGCCGGCCGCGGTGGTCAAGCGGTTCTAGGCGCGTCAGTCCGGAACCGCGCGACTGCTACGGTCGCAGGTTCGAATCCTTCCTCGGGCATGGATGTGTGTGATGTCCCTAGGTTAGTTAGGTTTAAGTAGTTCTAAGTTCTAGGGGACTGATGACCTCCGATGTTAAGTCCCATAGTGCTCAGAGCCATTTGAACCATTTGAACAATTTTACCAATTTTACAGTAATTTCAACACCAACCAATGATGTGACAGCATGTTCGCGAATTTCAGTATCATAGCTAAACCACACCTTCTCCACTTTATGAATGTGGATAGATGACTGTGCAGTACATCCATTCATTGTTAATTCTCAAACACATACATCATCAAAGAATATCAGACAGTGCTCAACTTATTTCTAACACCTAGAACATAGTGCATAATTTACGATCTATCTCTGTGTTGATGGGAGTCACAGAGCATTCTGAAGTCTTAGAGTAAAAGTAGAGACTGAAAGACAAGCCCTCACACTGTTATTGACCAACCCGCCCTGCAGCACTGTTACTGGTTTAATCTGCAACCTACCAGAAGTAGACCACGTGTCACATCTGAGATAGGGCTCACAGGTGGACCAGTCACGCGTTACATCCGAACACGTACTCTTATGTTCGAAGTGTGGTCCACCTGCAGGGGGGACTGGGTCCTGGGAGCCATCTGCCACACATGCATATACACACATACAAAAAACAGAGCAAACACTCTCCAAATGTCGAGGTGACTGGATACAATCGAGTACAGTGCTATACTAAGCACCCCAATCACTCCATTTGGGCTAGGTGTTATCAGCTGTGCTACATTTAAAAGCAATTTTAGAAAAAGATAGAGAGGTTATGTCATGATCGCATGGATACAGCTGACATAAAATAGATAGAATTGCGAAAAATGATGGCGGGATAGGTATAAATTGAGCGAATATACACCGAAATGTGGGGAAATTGAGCAAGTACTTGCGTATCTTCTGGTTGGTGAAGAACATTTTGTACATGGGAACAAGTATGTGGTAGCAAGAGGAATCTGAGAAAACGTCGATATGGAAGCGAAGTGAATCAGGGAAGCAGTCAATATTTTGTCCGTTGAGGCAGCATTATACTATATGTCTGTTGAGGTATCAATGATACACGTGAGTTGACTACTGTATTTGACACTTTTCAGGAAGACAGAGAACCATCCGCCTCTAAACTTACATGCTTTTGCAGTCGCGTGGCATAGCCCTCGTTCGACTCATATACAGCCACTTGTTCTGTATATGATTTAAAGCGCTGTATACTTGACATAGTTAACGGTAAACCTGTGGTTCATCAGAGGATTTCCATCTCGTGTGTGATGACACGTGACACATTCCTCTAAATGAACTATGATTTATGCCATGTACTCCATCCCCCTGTTGCATTTGGGTGTAAAATGGAGACTTCAGCTCCATAACTAAGTTAGCGATAGGTGCTTGTGAGGCACTGCAATCCCCGTGTATACATTTGCCTGACAGATGTGCTGTTTACAGAGATAGTAGTGGAATGACTTGTAATTTTCACATGTTGGGTGCTACTGCTATGCGTTTATCTGTTTCCCTGGAAAGCTATATTGTGTTCGTATCACGCAGAGATAATGTTTTAAGAAAATAGGTTTTTCGTTTTTCAGTTTGATAACATAGTTTATCGTAGAGAAACCAGGAAGAAGGATGTATGTCATGCGCTTGAATTATGTTTCTTGCATTGGAATACTAACAGCGCTACATTCCATATGACTGACAGGTCGGAAACTTAACCGATCTAACACTATAGCCCGTTTTAAGTGCGGAACGCTTTAGCATTAGGAGTGGATGTGTTATGTTCACTCTTACCAATACCTTCCAGGTACTGACAGTAGAATTTGGAATAATAGCTTAAAATTGATAGCTTGGTTGATTTACGTGAAAATGCTTAGAACTCCATCGCGCATAAAAATCATGCATTTCTTGTTTTTCTTAACCGTCTGCTATTACATAAAAACACTTCAAATCTGTTACTATACATCGATAAGGAGTGCTAACCTCCTCGACATGGGCGCATCTTGAGAAATCTTGTGCACTTGGATGGGTGAGTGCTCCATCCATTCACGAGACGTGAAGTGTAACGGTCTATTTCTGGTCGGTTGCAGATTACATCGTTGTAACTGAATTTTTATGCAAAATCATCCAGTGTATGTGTAGTGTGATATGGCAACAACAGTGACAAATTGCTTTACACCGTGTGACGTCTAGAGGTAGCCCAATTGACCTATCCTGCCTCCAAAATTTAAATTCCGGGTGGTTTAATTGTTTTCCCACCAAGAAGATAAGATTAGTTGTCATTTTTTTGCGATTTTAAGCAGTTCTTGTGCAGCGCTGTGCATATAGTTGTGAATTTAAGACCGATCTTTGTGATTAATTAAGTAATTGGGATAGATAATTGAGTCAGTGTGCCGAGCAAAATAAATAAAGTACACTAACCTAACCTTCCTCTCCCGCATGTGGACAGTTTACATGTTTTTTTTTTTTTTTTTTGGGGGGGGGGGGGGTGTATTTGGGCTTTCCATCCAGTAGAATCAGGATTCGGATCGCTGATTAGTTACATTTCTTTACATGCACTGAGAGTTTGTGCACTGAATTATTTTTGGGTGTTTGTATGCATTATTCCGGGAATCTAGGAGTAGTTTGAACGTATATATGGTGTGTAGTGGATTATTTGGGTAATTTAGGAGTTGTTTGCGTCTCTTTTCACGTCTGTAAACTGTATATTATGACTCAAAGCACCTAAGGGTGAGTGTTTTTCATTACTGTAATAAATAAATTAGGTGAAATCCGTGGCTAAATAACTGTGGAACAAATAAATAAAGTAAACTCGTTCGTCTCTCCAGCATCCCAGAACAGGCTGACTCCTTCTTTGACATCATTTTTCCAACTTCAGACCGCAGGCAGTGTGAGTGTTTTGTATTAGCATGATAAATAAACTAGGTGAGATCCGTACTTAAATAAATTGTAAAAGAAATAAATAAAGTACATCATCCCCCTCCCCAGCAGCCCAGAACAGGCTGATTCCATTTCCGACCAGTATTTTCCCTCCAGACTGCTGGGGGAGACTTTCAGTGAACTAGGTCAGTTCTTTGGTCTGGTGGATCGAAGGCAGTTGTCTCTTGTATGGTGGGAGCTTATACATAGCTTTTAGAAATGACAGACAACTCATGCAAAGAAAATGTTTCAATAGATTGTGTAATGCATCATTAGTGCAAAGCATTTATTTGCAGGACCGTATTCTTCCTGATCATATCTTCAGGCATTAATGCTCGTTTCCATTCCTCAGCTGAGTGGGCGCATGTAATACAGATACTAAAACCCACCCTGTCTGGTACCAACATCTCGCTAATTGCACACTGACAGCTGATATCTAAGCCTATTGTGGTGGTGGTAACGTCCAACTAAGCCGCTATTGCTGTAGGTAGATAACAAATTTAAAGAAATTTATAAAATTTAGAAATTTACACAAATTATATTCGATTTGAATGACATCATGAGCAGGCTATTGTGGGGGCAACACGATACTAACGCCCCTTAGCTGCAGGAGTAAGCTGTTAGAGCAAAATTCGTGAATATTCTCAAAGAGGATGGTGAGCACTCTTGGTGGTTGTAGTGGATCTCAAAATGTTCAAATGTGTGTGAAATATTAAGGGACTTAACTGCTAAGGTCATCAGTCCATAAGCTTACACACTACTTAACCTAAATTATCCTAAGGACAAACACACACACCCATGCCCGAGGGAGGAGTCGCACATCCGCCGGGATCAACTGCACAGTCCATGACTGCAGCACTTTAGAGTGTATGTAATGCTGCTATCGATATCTCAACCTCTTGTGGCGGTAATACGACACTAATGCTGTAGGTAGATAACAAATTTAAACAAATTGTACTCGAATTGAATGAGCAGCCTGTAGTGGGGGTGACACAATACTAATCCCCCACAGCAAAATTAACGTTCATTTTCCAAGAGGATGGCGAACGCACTTGATGGCGGTAGTGCCTTTAATTGTTTAAATAAAGACTTATATCTAGAACTGAATGAGTGCATGTAATACAGCTATTAAAATACGGACCACCTATATCTCTGCCTCTCGTGGCGGCAAGACGAAACTAATGATGTAGATAGACAATAAATTTAAGCAAATTTAATCAAATTTAGACGAATTTAAACAAATTTAGAGAAATTTAAGGTAATTTAAACAAATTTATAAAAATTATATTCGAACTGAATGAGCAGCCTCTAGTGGGGGGCGCTCAGCTGCTGGAGTAAGCTCTTAGAGCAAAATTAATGCCCATTTTCCAAGAGGATGGTGAACACATTTGATGGTGGTACTGGTTCCAATTGTTTAAATAAGGACCCATGTCCAGTTCCTAGGAAAGTGGAGGTGCCCTCTCTTCCCCTGCCAAAATTCAAACTTCCCACCAGTTCCTAGGAAGAGGTGGCTGTTGGGTGACTTAGGTTAGTGGAGATATCTCAAGTACCCTTTCTTTCCCGCCATTTTCTTAGGTTAGTAGTGGTAGCCGAATTGGCTCAAATGGCTCTGAGCACTATGGGACTCAACTGCTAACCTAAGGACATCACAAACATCCATGCCCGAGGCAGGATTCGAACCTGCGACCGTAGCGGTCTTGCGGTTCCAGACTGCAGCGCCTTTAATCGCACGGCCACTTCGGCCGGCCAGGTAGCCGAATTGAGCTATCTTCTCTCCAAAATCCAAACTTGCTGCCAGGGGGCACGTGGCACTTCTTTAGGTTAATAGATGTAGCCAAATAGTCCTATCTTCCCGCCAAAAGCCGCCATTTTGGATAATGGTACTTGCATCATCAGCTGTCCTCACAGTAGCCATTTTGGATAATGGTACTTCCATCATCAGCTGACGTCATAGTCGTCATCTAGGATAATGGTACTTTGGGGCCGTGTCCTCCCTGGTTTTGATGGCCACCATCTTGTATAATGGTACTTTGGGGCTCTGTCCTGTTGCCCCACTACTCACCATCAGCAAACAACTGCAGATTGCTGGCCACCCTGTTTGCCAAATCATTTATGTGTATAGAAAATAGCAATGGCCCTATCAGACTTCCCTGGGGCATTCCTGATGTTACCCCTGTCTCTGATGAACACTCACCTTCGAGGACAACATACTGGGTTCCATTACATAAGAATTCTTCCAGCCAGTCACCAATCTGGGAGCCTATTCTGTATGCACATAGCTCCATCAACAGTCTGCAGTGTGTTACCGTGTTGAGTGCTTCTTGGAAATCTAGAAATATTGGACCTGTCTGCTGCCCTTCATCCATAGTTCTCAGTATATCATGGTAGAAAAAAGCAATCTGGGTTTCACTCAGGAGCAGGGCAAGGGCTGCACGTCAGTAATTTTGATATAAAATTGATATTGAATTAATATGTAAATTAATTAAATTGGTCAATGAATTACCCTCACACCTCACTCACAATCACCCACACCCTCATCTCTGGCTGACATCATGTGTTTTCCTCAGCCTACACGTGGGTCCCTGTCCTCTCACTTTCCCAATCCTACCTGTCCCCATCCCCCACCTACCTGGGAATTGGCGAGGAGATAAAAATGGCGTTGAACTTTCCAGGGCATGAACCCTGGTCCTTCTGGACAGAAAGCAAATGTCCATCACCCAACTCATTTAAAATGTCCAGCTGCAGGAGAAAAGATTAGGTTAGTCTACTTCATTTATTTTGGTTGGGAAACTGAAGTAAAGATCTGTCCTAATTACGTAATTAATCACAAATACCGCTCCCAATTACACGACTATATGCATATCGCTACGCAAGGAGTGCCTAAAATCGAAATACAACTCAGAAACTGACGATACCATACAGCTCGTGTTATCCTGCTGCGAAAAAATTTCGTGATATCTCTCGAAACTAGTGACAGACGTATTCAAACTTTGCCCTTCACCTACAAGCTGAGAGGAAGAAGAATGGAGTGGAAGGCACTATTTTTATTTCTTTGGTGGGAAAGACGTTCATCTGAAGAGACGCTGGTGTTGGACAGAGACGAGTTTAATAATTGTATTACCTGTAAGCGTACGGTTCAGGACTTTCTCTATCGCTGTTTGACATCAGAGTTCACTACAGATGTCTGCTCGACAATCACACTGCAGCCAGGTAATTGAAGTCAATACATGTTACCACAACTGATGGAAAATGCTTCGCTGTTCTAATTGCACATCGAAATTGTCGTGAAAATAAATACAGCTCTCGTAAACAAGAGGTCATAACGCAACACATGTACTGGGGAAAATTGTCAAACCAAAAGATTACATCAGGAGTAAGCCGCGGCAACTGCAGCTGTGTCTTCTTTGATGGGTGTTCATGAAGTAACCATCTTAGGCGGGCCGCAAGATGAGACGCAGGTCCGTGAGGTGACGCAGGGTGACTCACAGTGAGTTTTTGTGAATCACACAACTGAATGGTCCCGCGCACGTTAGAGCACAGCGTGACGTGACGCAGTTCCTGCTCTTGGTGACCCTGCGGACCGCAGTCTCCTGTACGTAGTTTACTGCGAGGCTCACGGTGGTTCTGGCTGTTGGTAGTTAGGCTGGCCGCAGGATGAGACGCAGGTCCGTGAGGTGACGCAGGGTGACTCATGGTGAGTTTTTGCGAACCACACAACTGAATGGTCCTGCACACGTTAGAGCGCAGCGTGACTTGACGCAGTTCCTGCGCTTGGTGACCCTGCGGACCGCAGTCACCTGTACGTACTTTACTGCGAGGCTCACGGTGATTCTGGCTGTTGGTAGTTAGGCTGGCCGCAAGGCTCACGGTGGTTCTGGCTGTTGGTAGCTCTTGTCTTTTGTCTATGTGCGACTGATTTCCGGAGACTGGAGACAGTACACCAGTGCCAACAGAAGGATCTCTTTGTGGACCATCAGCGACAAGATAGAACTGGCCTCTATCCTTACCTACAGTGAGGAGAGGGAGGGATGATGGGTGGTAGGAGGGGCGGTAAGACCGCCTCTAAGGCGGGCCGCAAGATGAGACGCAGGTCCGTGAGGTGACGCAGGGTGACTCACGGTAAGTTTTTGCGAACCACACAACTGAATGGTCCTGTGCACGTTAGAGCGCAGCGTGACGTGACGCAGTTCCTGCGCTTGGTGACCCTGCGGACTGCAGTCTCCTGTACGCAGTTTACTGCGAGGCTCACGGTGGTTCTGGCTGTTGGTAGTTCGAAATGGAGGAAAAGCTAATTGAAGCCATACGTGTTCGCGAAGTTCTGTATGATACAAGCCATGAAGATTACTTAAAAACGAAGCTGAAAGCTGAGAAGTGGGAGGAAGTGGCCAAGGAAACGGACATACGAAATGGTAAGTTGAATTGTAATTCGTTTTTAACATTCTACATTGACATTGTTAAAAATCTCTAGCAAATTCCTTAGTTAAAGCGATTTCCCCATGACTTAGTCTTCTTTTCATGTACGCACTCTTTCTGCTTTTTGTTTCATCAAAGCGATGTAACACACCGTTTCGAACTCAAACTCAGAATCGGAATCCGATTCTGAACTTATATCTATTAACATAGCAGAAGTAGTCGCCATCTCTGCCAGAGCCAAAGTTCCTCAGCAAACAGTGTATTGAAACTGCTATCCAACTTGCGATGATTGTCGCCGTGACTCACGCTGCCGCGAGGAATTTGGCATGAGCACCCTGCGTCACCTCATGGGCCTGCGTCTCATCTTGCGGCCCGCCTTAGAGGCGGTCTTACCGCCCCTCCTACCACCCATCATCCCTCCCTCTCCTCACCGTAGGTAAGGATAGAGGCCAGTTCTATCTTGTCGCTGATGGTCCACAAAGAGATCCTTCTGTTGGCACTGGTGTACTGTCTCCAGTCTCCGGAAATCAGTCGCACATAGACAAAAGACAAGAACAGGATGCTTAATGCAGTTTGTTAAACGTATTTCTCGAAATGACTGGACAGCCTTGGAACAACAACGAAATTCTGGAGAACTCTGCATATCGCATTTTCAAATGTCTGCTGTTTGGGGAACAGGCAACTGCTACTGCACACCACGTAGCTGCTCTGCAGCATAGCACTTTTCCGCCATCAGACGAGCAGCACCCAGCCTGCCTTCAGGCGATAGTCCAAGCACTGGCCCTTCGCAAACACAAAAGCAAGTAAAGCCAACTAAAAAATAGGAGATAATTTAGCACCGCCAGAAGTGCACCTTGTTTGTTCGTCTAAAACAGGGCTTAACAACTGGCCGGTTTTGAGCGCGAGTACTCGCGTCTGCTCAGGCATGTGCTCGCGAGCAGGTGCAAGGTCGCTGAGTAGGGAGGGGGGGAGGGAGGGGAAATGCGCGCGCACGTTTAAATGTGATCTCGCGTTCTTAGTAGATTTAACTAGCCATCTGAACGCTTTGAACATTTCACTACAAGGTAAAGATCTGCTAATTACTCATTCCATAGATCGAATACGACCTTTTAAAATGAAATTGACACTTTGGGTGAGTCAGCTGGAAACAGGAAACCTAGCTCATTTTCCTAAATTATCATCCATGCAAGATGTTCACAAAGACTGTGAACGTTATTCACATAGTTTAGTTGCCCTTAAGGAACAATTTGATCAACGCTTTCAAGATCTGACAGCACTAGACAGTGATTCTGATCTGTTCTCCTCTCCATATTCAGCGAATATTGAAGAGATTCGTCCTGAGCTGCAGCAAGAAATTATTGGCCTGCAGTGTGACAGAGAATACAGAGACAAATTTCAGAAGAAGAAAAACATTTTGGAATTCTACAGACACTTCCCTCAGGATAGATTTCCTCGTTTGCACAAACTGGCGGCTACAATAATATCAATGTTCGGTTCCACGTATGTTTGTGAACAACTGTTCTCTGCAATGAAATGTAACAAGACGCACCTGAGAAACGCATTGTCTGATCGAAATTTAAACTGCACGCTGCGCCTAAAATGCACAAGAACAATTACTCCGACCATAGACGCAATTGTAAAGGGCAAAAAGTACAAGATAACCGAGAATCCCACACTTCAGTGACACCTTTTTTTGTGTAACAGTTCACAAATTAATGCGAATGTAGAGGCATACACTAAGCTAATAAAATTATGTGGCACGTGTACATTCTCCTTTATTTGTTTCATTTGTCGCAGTAATAATTCGTGAGTGATATCCTCGCGGGTGGCTGCGGATTTACATTGACTGGCGGCAGCTGTTGTGTGCCCCACGTGACTTTCCCCACTCTCCGCTCTGGTCCGGTAGTGGGGGTAGCGTGCTCGCTCTGCTCCGTGCTCGCGCCTTGCTGCTCACAGCTTGCTCTGCGAGCACGTATGTTGTGAAGCCCTGGTCTAAAACGTAGCGCCACCAACCTGCCCCACACGCTGCCCCATGTTCAACACACAGCTGCCTCCAGCGACCACACACACATACACACAGTAGAATGTCCCACACACTACTACTACAAGCGCCAACTGCTCTGAATGTGAAAGATATTCACTGTGACAATTGTATTTAACATCAACGCACCTCCTATGAGCGAGCATTTATTAAAATGCAAAACACAATCTCTACGATAATGAATGTTCTCTTGCGAAAACGGTATAGTTTTTACGTTTGGCTGCAGACTACACTGTGGATTTCATTAATTTGCAATATCCAATGAGGAGGAAGAAAAAATACAGCACCGCCACCTATTACAGATGACCACACTGCAGAGGCCTATACATGTACACGCTACGGTCACAGGTTCGAATCCAGCCTCGGGCATGAATGTGTGTGATGTCCTTAGGGTAGTTAGGTTTAAGTAGTTCTATGTTCTAGGGAACCGATGACCTAAGATATTAAGTCCCATAGTGCTCAGAGCCATTTGAACCTATACATGTACAACCTGTATAAAACTGGGAAAAAATCTTCCACTAATTTGCTGTGAAAACTATGGATCACCGCAAAACGTCCTCGTTATTTCGAAACCATCACCGGAGTAAAACAAGCCAAGAATTTAAACTCTGAAGAAAAAACAACTACGTTAAGCAATTTCTTTCAACTTGATAGATAAATTACACTACCTGAGAGCGCCTCTCGCTTTCAAATCAGTGCCTGTAAATAAACTGTCATGCATGTGTGTATTACAAGCTATAAAACAAGAGGACATTGCTGCTTTGTACACTATGGCAGGTCCCGTTTTACCAATTCAATGCTATATCACACTGGCGTTTAGGAAACAAATCGTGAGAGTCTGTTCTGTGATAGAAAAAATGGTTCAAATGGCACTGAGCACTATGCGACTTTACTTCTGAAGTCATCAGTCGCCTAGAACTTAGAACTAATTAAACCTAACTAACCTAAGGACATCACACACATCCATGCCCGAGGCAGGATTCGAACTTGCGACCGTAACGGTCGCTCCGCTCCAGACTGTAGCGCCTAGAACCGCACGGCCACTCCGGCCGGCTCTGTGATAGAACCCCCTATAAGATTTTACTGTGAGCTCTTCTGATACATCGCAAACCAATACTGTCAGCATGTTCACACTTGATACTTTTTTTCCAGAACTCCCCTTTAACGACCTGACTGTAAAGTTCCTATCACACGGAAGACAATCATTCACAGTAGCAGCACATTCTTGAGTTATAGTTTTGTAGGCAATTAGATCATCACAGCCTGTTTCACGCAGTCTACTCTCATGTTGAGAAAAACACTATCACTTCTAGGTTCACCAATGACTTATAATTCATGTGGTGTCTACTTTATAATTATAGGTTATGAAGTTTGGCATAACATAGGACTTGCTGTAACACTTGTTTTTAAACACGCAATCTTGATGATAATAGTAAAAATAGTGAAACTTCCTGGCAGACTAAAACTCTGAGCCGGATCGAGACTCGAACTTGGGACCTCTGCCTTTCGCAGGCAAGTGCTCTACAATTTCTTTTTTATTCATTTTGTTCGGTATTGTTTGTTGCGTTTGGTCTGGGCGGACGTCACATGGCACCCGTTACAGTTGATCGTTGATTCCTCTACTCACTTTTTTTATTACAGTTGGCAGCGCCTCTGTGACCAGACACGCTGAGCTACCGTGCCGGCGTCCATCTGCGCTACCCAAAAATGACTCACGACGGCTCCTCACAGCTTTACTTCCACCAGTATTTCGTCTCCTACCTTCCAAACTTCACATAGGCTCTCCTGCGAACCTGACGCACCTGAGAGCTTCTGTGAAGTTTGGAAGGTAGGAGACGAGGTACTGGCGGAAGTACAGCTGTGTGGAGGGGTTGTGCGTCGTGCATGGGTAGCTCAGATGGTAAGAGCACTTGCCTGCGAAAGGGAAAGGTCTCGAGTTTGAGTCTCGGTCTGGCACACAGTTTTAACCTGTCAAGAAGTTTCATAACAGCGCACGCTCCACTGCTGCGTGAAAATTTTATTTAATACAAACAGTCATTATTCCACAAGAACAGACACAGCCTATTTCTGTTAGTTTTGTGAGCAAAATCGGTATAGTTTTGAGACAATCGTCTGCATCTCAACTTTATCACTTATACCTTTCTTTGTAATAGAAACCTCTATAAAATTTTACTGTTTCTCGCTCTTCCGATATATGTAAAAACAAATACTGTCTGCATGTTGACATCAAGCGTATTAAATATATATGAATCACTCCACTTGAGCAGGTGGCCAGTGGTCGAAATCGCTTGCACAGACGTGCATAAAGTTTTGTTGACTGTACTTGAGGAAAACCATATCCAAACAATCACATGACAGGGTTCCTGCATGGTTCCTTCATCAGCAGTTAATACATTGCTTTTTTTGTTGTTGCCTGTAATGCATTTAAGCAGTGTACGAATACAGCTTTGTACACCATGACACGCTTCGTTTTTCTACCATGACTTTGAGGTCTATTTCAGGTACTAAACTGACATTAACACGTTTCAATCCACTGGCTCCCATCGAACGCTAAACATCACATGGTGGAAACTCTGCAGCTCCCGCAAGACACATGTTGGTAGAAATAAAACAAAGAGGCGGAGTTTCCATTGACAACAATGTAGAAAGCATCGCAACATGTGGAAACTGGAAAAGTTGGCATCATTGTAGAGCGCTTCCAAGGACTATCCGAAGGGATGACCTACATAGTTAATCTCATCTTCCACAGTGGCAGGGTAGCAGATATCTCGTTGTGCCATTTCGAAGAGCATTATTTCCTCATTTTGCAGTCATATAAGTGATTACTGTTCCAGTGATGACCATCGCCAGATGATGCTGTTCACAACACGTGCGATGTGGTACAAATAAAAAAGGTACCGCTATCTTATCGGTGAAATAAAAATATACGGAGGACATCGCAGCATGTGGAAGTAGGATGAGTCTGCAGCATTGAGGAACGCTTCCAAATATTTGTCTGACCTCTACATTTAACCCCATCGTTCACAGTGACAAGTAGCAGATATCCTGTGTTCCACCAAGTCTCTGTCAGTCTCAACCAAGTGTTGTCAGTGAATCATTGTGTGGTAATCAAGAGCATACCGGTGGATGGATGGAATGGGAAAGACACCGTGGATATAGGACGATGTACTGTAATATGCACTGCAGTTGATATCGTGATCAGTTTTAGCATTTTCACCAGTTGCTCTGTAATTTCAACGGCAGCCAATGACACAGCAGATTGCTTCCCAGTTTCTGTATCATCGCTCAGTCACCTCTCCAGTACTTTGTTAAGTACCATATACAAGATTTCTAAGGCAGATAGATGAGTGTGCAGTACGTCCATTTGGTCATATACACCACATGCTAGATAGCAAATGCAAATAGATGACTGTGAAGTGCGTCCATTTGATCACATACATCGATGTATAGCAATTGTTCCGTAATATCTACGCCAGCCAAAGACACTGTAGAATGCCTCCCAATTCCTATATCGTCGCTAAATCACACCTCCATTACTTTGCAGGTATTGTATACTATATTGCAAATTCACATGGATAACTGTGCAGTATATCCATTTGGCCATATGTACCAATGTATACCAGATAGCGTCGTATACCGATGCAATTTTGTTATCTACGTAATGCAACATATTGATCATACTGCAGAATTTACAATTACGACTGTCCATCTTTTCCCATGTCGCTACGGTCGCAGGTTAGAATCCTGCCTCGGGCGTGGGTGTGTGTGATGTCCTTAGGTTAGTTAGGTTTAAGTAGTTCTAAGTTCTAGGGGACTGATGACCTCAGATGTTAAGTCCCATAGTGCTCAGAGCCATTTGAACCATTTTTTTCTGCACTTACAAATGCTATATTGTTAAAGCCATATGGTTTCTGAAGTACTAGTCATGTGGAATGCAACGCACTTAACACTCTAATGTAGGATAATTAGTCCAACATCAGACGATTAACCACCCCGTAAGTTTCCTACTCCAATCACTACCGTGAAAAAAATTTAAAATGATGAAACTACTTCCTTCTGCACTATCCTGGTGTCCTAGGAAGGCATCGTCAGTGTATATCCTCTGCTTATGAACCAACTAGAACGAAGTCAGAAGACGGCTGTCTCTTAGAATATAGATGAGTTTTATACGTTTTTTTACGTCAGAAGAGTAGGTACCCTCAATCAAACTTCCTGTGTCAATCGTGCTTATTATTAGCAGAAGTATCAGTTTTGGCGGATGCGCCTATGTCTCACTACGAAATGGGGCTAGGAAAAACCGACATGAATATTTTCGATAGCTGATACACTGAGGTACCTCTCATGCCCTGATGCACGAAATGCTCATGGAGAAGCAGGAATTTCGTACGTGGGAGTAAGCAACCAATCATTAGCCGATGGTGAATTAACAGTCTTATTACTGTATACAGCGACTTCTCTATGGCTCTGATGGCATTCCTCTTACACTATGAAATCTGGTCTGATGTTAGGAAGTTTTGCTCATGCGTAGGGTGATATAGCAATTTCGTCCTAACACCACATCCCTTGAGTACACCACCTCCCCCCTCACATTATTAAGGGTGATATATGGGGCTTCAGTCCACTCTCCTACAGAACACTCTAGGGTATGGTTTAAGTCTGATAAACACACTGATTATTCTCCTCAATACTTGAGGAATAACATTGCTTATGAGAACCAACTTTAATTCGGTAATATATATATATATATATATATATATATATATATATATATATATATATACAGGATGAGTCGCTAACTATTGCACTAAGAGTAACTCCGAAAATATGACAGGAGCTGAAACGTTTGTGGGACAAAAGTTGCATGGGACAACGGGGGGCATAACATGACTTTGGTTTTTTGTTGCTAGGTGGGGTCTCTCGAGAGATATGAGGGTCCTCTTTGTTTTTTTTTTAAAATGGGATGCTATATTTTGGTGCTTATCTTCTGATAAATACAATGACGTGTAAAAGTAAGGTCTTTGAAGTTCAATGAAGGTCACAAAGGTGGCATGAACGTACATTCACAGAAGCTGTTCGAAGAGATGACTATTGGTATCAATGCAGTGCTACAATCTTCTTATCGTGGATCAAGTGGTATTCCTTATCATTTCAGCACTTATCGAAACACATGCTCTGACAATTCTCTCTCGTATATCGCGCAAATAGTAAATATTCGCCGAATACGGCGTATCCATCTAACCTGCCATTGATACGTAAACACTATTCGACGGTTTCGCAATACAACACTAATAGGAACGTCGAGTCAGGCGAATGTGAATCATGTATTCCTTCGATGAACAAATCGATATTCTTCTCATTTACAGCGAATGCCAACGAAATTCAGTGCGAGTTAGAGTCTTATATGCTGAAAGATATCCTCGACATACTCACCCTACACGTCGTACATTTAAATATGTGTACGATAAATGGAGAACAACTGGATCTTTAATGCATTGGAAACATATCCGGCAAAGGAAAGTTACTAACGAGGAAACGGAAATTGGTACTCTTGCCACCGTGGTTTGAGATCCTTGCGTTAGCTCGCATCAAATCACAAAGGACCTGGCATGAGCCAGAGTAGTGTTGTTCGTGTTCTGCATCTTACCATATCAGTCTATACCAAGAATTAACTGGTACGGACTGTATGCATCGCATTGAATTCTGCAGATGGACTCAACTTGTGATGTGCAGTACTTCAGATTCAGAGGGATGACACATTTATTAATTTGATTTTTTTACCAAAGAGGCTACATTCATGAGCCACAGAAATGTTAATTGGCGTAAATTGCATAACTAGGCAACAGAAAATCCATGGTGGCTGCGGCAAGTTGCACACCAAAAACTGTGGTTGGAGAATGTATGGTGTGGGATTCTGGAGCACAGAATTATAGGCCCCTATTTCATTGAAGTAAATCTTAATGGTAGGAAGTACACCAAATTCCTGTAAGAAACATTAGGTCTGTTATTGGAAGAAATACCTTTTGCAACAAGGAACAGAATGTGGTATTAACACGATGGGTGTCCAGCACATTTTTCGCTAATGGTTAGAAATGAGTTGCAGAGACACTTCCCCAATCGTTGCATTGGACGCGGAGGAGATGTGTCGTGGCCGGCTCGTTTGCCAAACTTGATGCCTCTGGATTTTTTCTTGTGGGAATTCGTAAAAGACATTGTTTATGAAGATGTTCCAACTACACCTGAAGATATGCGAGAGAGAATTGTCACAACATATGCTTCAGTAAGTGCCGATGTGATAAGGAATACCACTCAATCCATTGTAAGAAGATTGCAGCACTGCATTGATACCAATGGTCATCACTCCACACACCTTCTGTAAATGGACGTTCATGCAACCTTTGTGAACTTCATTGATCTTCAAATACCTTACTGTTACACATCATTGGACTCATCTCAATAGCAGCTATCAGAAGATAAGTACCAAACCATGGCATCCTACTTAAAAAAACGAAGTTGACCTTCATATCTCTGAAGCGTCCCCACCTAGCAACAAAAAACCAACATCATATTATGGCCCCCGTTGTCCAGCATACTTTCGGAGTTATTCTAGGTGGCAATAGTTAGTGACTCGCCTTGTATGCGATTGCATGTGTGAGAACTCAGTTATGGATTGTGATACATATATTTCGACTTTTGTTCATATAACGCCCTGTGTAATACTTATGTCGCCTCTGTTGAAATATGTGTTACGAAAACCCACGTAGTTTACAGGATAGGGCGGAGGGTTAAAAATGAATGCAGCCATAGCATAATTTTTAAGTTTTCCTCGGTCTTGAGTGTCTGGGTACCTCAAAAGCACCTCATTTCATGGTACTCTTTCTCTAATGTTATGTATTCTCAGTCAATATACAAGATTTTGTAATTTTTTAGTGATTTTTACATATTTCGGAGTATTTCCCTCAATTTTACGCATTCGTCAACAATATGTTGTAGTTGTACCAGGCTTTCCTCGATCTTTACCATTTTTTTATATGTTTTCGACGTGATACTTTTCTCTAATTTTATGTATTGTCATCAATTTACGTAATTATGCAAGTCTTCTACGTGATTTTACATATTTTTTCGTTTTTTCCTCAATTTTATATCTCTCGCAACAATTTGTCGAAATTATACCTGGTTTTTCTCAACTTTTACCGGTTTTACGTCATTTTATGTATTCGAGAGACATAGTGTTAGGACGAAATTGCTATATGATCCTACACATGAGCAAAACTACCTATCATCAGACCAGGAATTCTTTGTGTTACAGGAATGCTACCAGAGTCGTGATGATGCTACTGCAAAACAACAATAAGGCTGTTACATCACTTTTTTCTGCTGGTCGTGATGCTTACTCCTTCATAAGAAGTTGCTGGTTCTGCGTCTGCATTTTCGTGCAGCAGGGCGACGGTGTTACCTCAATGTATCCGCTATCGAAAATATTCATGTCGGTTTTTCCATGTTAGACAAAGACACATCAATCTAAACCGCTAATAATAACCATGACTGATGCGGTGAGGATAATTGAGGGTACACACGTTTCCGACTTAAAAAGACAGATTAAGTTCCAAAGAGGCAGAATAGCGGTCTCCTGACCTCGTTCTAGTTGGTTTATAAGCAGTCGAGGGGCGGATATACACTCCTGGAAATTGAAATAAGAACACCGTGAATTCATTGTCCCAGGAAGGGGAAACTTTATTGACACATTCCTGGGGTCAGATACATCACATGATCACACTGACAGAACCACAGGCACATAGACACAGGCAACAGAGCATGCACAATGTCGGCACTAGTACAGTGTATATCCACCTTTCGCAGCAATGCAGGCTGCTATTCTCCCATGGAGACGATCGTAGAGATGCTGGATGTAGTCCTGTGGAACGGCTTGCCATGCCATTTCCACCTGGCGCCTCAGTTGGACCAGCGTTCGTGCTGGACGTGCAGACCGCGTGAGACGACGCTTCATCCAGTCCCAAACATGCTCAATGGGGGACAGATCCGGAGATCTTGCTGGCCAGGGTAGTTGACTTACACCTTCTAGAGCACGTTGGGTGGCACGGGATACATGCGGACGTGCATTGTCCTGTTGGAACAGCAAGTTCCCTTGCCGGTCTAGGAATGGTAGAACGATGGGTTCGATGACGGTTTGGATGTACCGTGCACTATTCAGTGTCCCCTCGACGATCACCAGTGGTGTACGGCCAGTGTAGGAGATCGCTCCCCACACCATGATGCCGGGTGTTGGCCCTGTGTGCCTCGGTCGTATGCAGTCCTGATTGTGGCGCTCACCTGCACGGCGCCAAACATGCATACGACCATCATTGGCACCAAGGCAGAAGCGACTCTCATCGCTGAAGACGACACGTCTCCATTCGTCCCTCCATTCACGCCTGTCGCGACACCACTGTAGGGGGGTTGCACGATGTTGGGGCGTGAGCAGAAGACGGCCTAACGGTGTGCGGGACCGTAGCCCAGCTTCATGGAGACGGTTGCGAATGGTCCTCGCCGATACCCCAGGAGCAACAGTGTCCCTAATTTGCTGGGAAGTGGTGGGAAGTGGCGGTGCGGTCCCCTACGGCACTGCGTAGGATCCTACGGTCTTAGCGTGCATCCGTGCGTCGCTGCCGTCCGGTCCCAGGTCGACGGGCACGTGCACCTTCCGCCGACCACTGGCGACAACATCGAT
This sequence comes from Schistocerca piceifrons, assembly GCF_021461385.2. NCBI lineage: Eukaryota > Metazoa > Arthropoda > Insecta > Orthoptera > Acrididae > Schistocerca > Schistocerca piceifrons. Next base: position 232,515,237 of record NC_060149.1, on the reverse strand, counting down.
GTACTGTGGAGACCTCACGCCCCACGTGTTGAGCAATTCGGCGGTACGTCCACCCGGCCTCCCGCATGCCCACTATACGCCCTCGCTCAAAGTCCGTCAACTGCACATACGGTTCACGTCCACGCTGTCGCGGCATGCTACCAGTGTTAAAGACTGCGATGGAGCTCCGTATGCCACGGCAAACTGGCTGACACTGACGGCGGCGGTGCACAAATGCTGCGCAGCTAGCGCCATTCGACGGCCAACACCGCGGTTCCTGGTGTGTCCGCTGTGCCGTGCGTGTGATCATTGCTTGTACAGCCCTCTCGCAGTGTCCGGAGCAAGTATGGTGGGTCTGACACACCGGTGTCAATGTGTTCTTTTTTCCATTTCCAGGAGTGTACATTGACGATGCTTCTCAGGACACCAGGATAGTGTAGAAGGAAGTAGTTTTATCATTTTAAAGTTTGTCACCGTAGTGATTGGGGTAGGAAACTTGCAGGGTGGTTGAATGTGTGATGTTGGACAAATACTAATACTTCAGAAGCTATATAGCTTTAACAATATAGAATTTTTAGGTGTAGAACCGTGTAGCTGTAGGAGTGTGAGTTTATGCTCTACAATCATTTCTATCATGCCGGTACCTTCCTGGAACTGACTCCTGACAGTGGAATAATACTTCAGGAGTAGTAGCACAGTGATTTATCGGAAATGCTTCAAACCCCATCCATCGGGAGCTCCATCATATATAAACCACACGTTTCTTCTTAACCATGTGTTATATAACCGCAAGACTCTGATGTCAACTATACACCGTTAAGAGGTGATACCCTCCTCGAGATGCACACCTCTGGAGAGATCTTGTGCATTTGGATGGGTACCATTCATAAGATTGGTGCAGAGCAGGCTTTACTGAACAGGAGTTACGGACACAGCTCGCCCTGTTCCTTCACAAGACATAGAATGGTGAGCGTATGGAACCGCCATACTTCTGGTCAGTTGCAGATTAAATTGTCGACCACGTTGCAGCGAGTTTTGGTCAAGGACAATGTGGGAGGGATCTGTTGATCATAAACTTTATCGTGCGAATGCGGGAATACTCTGTGACGCCCAACCACATGGGGAATGATGGCCAGTCGTAATTGTAAAGTTTGCACTATGATTAATGTGCTGGAGATATGTAGATAACCCAATTGAATCGGTATAGGATTCTGGCGTTTACAGCTGAATGGACATACTGCACAGTCAGCCACCTGCATTTGCTATCTACTATATGGTGTATATGACCGAATGGATATACTGCACAGTCATTTTTATGCATTCACAGTCTAGTGTATGGTACTTGCAACGCATTGGAGAAGTGATTTAGCGTTGCTACTGAAATTGGGAAGCAATCTGCTTTGTCACTGGCTGGCGCTGCAATTACGGAACGAATGGTAAAATTCCTAAAATTTATGCACTATCAATTGTGGTTCGTATTACAGTACGTTGTCCCATATCAATGGTGTCTTTCCCATCGCATGCGTCCACTGGTACACTGTTGATTACCACATAATGAGTCACTGACAGCACTTGGCTAAGAGTGAGAGTGCCTTGCTGGGATATTGGCTGTGTGCTACCTACCACTGTCTAGCATGGCATTAATGTTCACCTTCATACAGTTGCTTGGAAGTGTTCCCTAATGCTGCAGGCTCATCCTATTTACATATGCTGCGATGCCTGCCGCCTATATTTTTTTCACGGATAAGATAACAGTACTTTTTTTATTTCTAATACCTCGCATGTGTTGTAAACAGCACCAACTGGTGATGGCCAGCACTGGAAAAGTATTCATACACATGACTGCAAAATGAGGAAACAATGCTCTTCGAAATTGAACATTTAGGCATCTGCTACCGCGTCACTGTGGAAGATGGGTTTAACTGTATATGCCATCACTTTCAGATAACTTTTGCAGACGCTCTACAATGATGCAAACTCTTCCAGTTTCCACATGTTGCGATGTTTTCCACACTGTTGTCAAATTTGTTTTATTTCTACTGACATGTGTCTTGTGGGAGCTGCATTGTAAGACGTTATGGTCTCCTGACCTTCATTGCTTACATATTCTGCTCTCACAATCATATTCCGCACATCAAGACGCTTCATGCGAACCCAAACTCGATAAGATAAAGTCAGTGTTGTATGAATTCATGTAAACGATATGCAAATAACTAATAAATCGCAAGTGCGCACCGTGGTTGAAATACTCGAGGCTGGCGTACAGACATGTATAGAAATTTCATTAGCGAATCCTATCCTTGAGAGGTAACTTCACATTCCGAAAAGAACCAGGATATAACTTGTTCAATTCATAACTAAAAGTGCCATTGTGATTTCTCAGAATTTTTGCAAAATAAATAATAATTTTCGTTAGTTTCATGTTTTTCTTACACTAACTAGCACTACTCCAGTACCCAAGTATCCCACTAGTTACGTAAGAAATTTTGTGAATTTTTGTGTCATTTCCTTACAGCTGACGACTCCAGAAGATATTTATTGCTGAAAGTTTTTCAGGTATTTCTCTTTAGAACGTTAGGAGCGTCTGACTGACTTCTGTAGTAGTGTGGGGGTGGAAATTGCAGGAGCCACAGGGTAAAGGGTACATCTCAGATTAATCTGTTGTGCAGAATAACAGAATAGCAGATCAACCCCACGCTCACAGCATAGTTTACACCATGTGATATTCAGCATTCTATGAGAGCCAATGGATCGAAACATGTTAATGTCAGTTTAGTATTTGAAACAGATCTCAAAGTCATGGTAGAAAAAGAAAGTGTCTGGTGGTGTACAAAGAAGTTGTTGTATACTGCTTTGCGTTACAGGCAAAAAAAAGAAAAAAAGAAAAGAGTATTAAACTGCTGATGAAGGAACAATATAGGAACCCTTTCTTATGACTGACAGTCTGTTGGATATGGTTTTATTTAAGTACAGTCAAAAAACCTTATGCACATCAGTGCAAGTGATCTCGACCACTGACCATCTGCTCCAGTGGAGTGATACATGTATATGTAATATGCTCAACGTCAACACGCAGACAGTATTTTTTTTTAATCTATATCAGAAGAGCGAGACGCGGAAAATCATGTAGGAGGTTCTATTAAAAGGAGTAGTATAACTGGTTAAAGTTTGGATGCAGATTACTGTTTCAAAACTACACCGATTTTGCTCATAAAATTGAAAGAAATCGCCTGTAACTCTTCTTGTGGAATGATGATTGTTTTTATTATTATTGTAAGGATTGCGTATTTAAAAATAGGTGTTACTACAAATCCTGTGTTACGTCATGCTTCATAACCTCTAATTATAAAGTAGACAGCCGGCCGAAGTGGCCGTGCGGTTAAAGGCGCTGCAGTCTGGAACCGCAAGACCGCTACGGTCGCAGGTTCGATTCCTGCCTCGGGCATGGATGTTTGTGATGTCCTTAGGTTAGTTAGGTTTAACTAGTTCTAAGTTCTAGGGGACTAATGACCTCAGCAGTTGAGTCCCATAGTGCTCAGAGCCATTTTTTATAAAGTAGACACCATTTCAATTATAAGTCATTGGTGAACCTAGAAATGATTGTGTTTTTCCTGACATTTGAGTAGACTGCGTCAAACAGGTTGTGATGATCAAATTGCTTGCAAAACTAGAACTCAAGAATGTGCTGCTATTGCCAATGATTGTCTGCCATATGATAGGAACTTTACAGACAATTCAGTGGAGGGGATTTCTGGAGCAAAAATGTCAAATGTAAGCCCACAGACAGTACTGGATTGCGATGTATCAGAAGAGCTCATAGTAGAATCTTATAGGGGATTCTATCACAAAACAGCCTCTCACGATTTGTTTCGTAAACGCCAGTGTGATATAGCATCACTACCTGCCGTAGTGTACAAAGTAGCAACGTCCTCTAGATTTATAGCTTGTTGTTGTTGGACGTAAATTGATTGTGTTTCTTCCATCATGTTATCAAATGGCGTGAAAGTCTGTATTCTGTAATGTTATTTCATCTGTCTAAAATGTTTGTAATCCACAAGTGCATGACAGTTTGTTTACTGACACTGATTTGACCGTGAGAGACATTCTCAGGTCGTGTAATTTTCCATCAAGTTGAAAGAAATTGCTTAAGATAGTTTTTTTCCTTCAGAGTGAAAATTCTCACCTTTTCTTTACTATGATGATGGTTTCGATATAACGAGGAGATTCTGCGGTGATCGGTAGTTTTCTCAGAAAATTAGTGGAAGATTTTTTTTTCCATTTTTACGTAGGGTGGACAAGTATAGGCCTCTGGAGGTGTGTTGACATTAAATACAAGTGCCAAAGTGAAGTATTTTCACATTCAGGACGACTGGTGCTTGCGGGATTAGTATGGGGGACATTCTACTGTGTGTGTGTGTGTGTGTGTGTGTGTGTGTGTGTGTGTGTGTGGTCGCTGGAGGGAGCTGTGACTCGGTCAGGGGCAGCGTATGGCACAGGTTAGTGGTACTACATTTCAGACGACCAAACAAGGTGCACTTAGGGAGGTCCTTCTTTACATCCTTTTGTGCTGGCGAAGGGCCAATGCTTGGACCGTCGCCTCAAGGCAGGCTGGGTGTCGCTCATCCGCCGGCAGGAAAGAGGTGTGCTGCAGAGAATCCGCGTGGTACGCAGTAGCAGTTGCCTGTTTTCCAAGCAACGGAGTTTGAAAAAGCGATATGGCGATTTCTCCAGAATTTCGTTGTTGTTCCAGGGGAGTCCAGTCTTTCCAAGGAATACGTTTAACAGACTGCATTGCGCATCCTGTTCTTGTCTTTTGTCTATCTGCGACTAATTTCCTCCGACTGGAGACTGTATATTATGCCACCACAATGATCTCTCTGTGGACCATCAGCGACAAGATAGGACAGGCCTCTATCCCTGCCTACAGTTAGGAGATAGAGAGGCGCAAATGGTGGTAGAGGGGGAGGGTAAGACTGCCTCTAAAATGGTTAACTCGCGAGCGCCCATCGAGGAGGACACAGCTGCAATTGCCGTCCCCCCTCTCCTGATGCAATCTTCTGGGCCGACGATTTTCCCCAGTACATGACCCACTGATTACGAGTGCTGTTTTTTTTTCCATGACAATTCCGACGTGTAATCAGAAGAGCGAAGCATTTACGATCATGTATTGATTCCGATTACCTGGGCTGCGTGGTGATTGTGGAGCAGGCGTCTGTAGTGATCTCTGACGTCAGACGTGATAGATACAGTCTTGAGCTGTAAGCTAATAGGTAATAAATACACTTACTAAACTCGTCTCTTTCCAACACCAGCATCTCTTCAGATGAACGTATTTCCCACCAAACAAATAAAGATAGTACCTTCCACTCCATCTTTTTTCCTCCCATCTTACAGTTGAAGTACAGAGTCTGAGCACGTCTACGATTAGTTTCGAGTGGTATTGTGTTTTTTTCCCAGCAATATAACATGAGCTGTGTGGTACAATGAATTCCTGAGCTGTATTGCGATTTTAGGTACTCCTTTGTAGCGCTATGAATATTGTTGTGTAAGTTGGACAGATATTTATGATTAATTACGTAATTAGGACCGATCTTTACTCCAGTTTCCCAACCAAAATAAATAAAGTACACCAACATAACTTTCCTCTCCTGCATTTGGACTGTTTCCATGTGAATGCCGGCACAGCTCTGGGACAGAGCAATTCCACCAAAATCCGATATTTCCACCAAAATTCGAAATTCCTCCCATAGGGTATGTGGGGGTGGGTGAGTTGGGGGCGGGGAGGGGGGATGGGGCGTGAACCAACGTGTAGGCAGAGGAAAACACATGGCATCGTCCAGTGGTGGGGATGGGTGAGTCTGTGGGTGGAAATGGGGATGGGGTAATTGATTGATCAATTTAATTAATTTGATATTAATTAGATATCAAAATAATGGACGTGCCACACTTATCCTACTACTTCGCTCGAGCTTCTTGGTCTCTAGGAATTCTCTAGAATTCTGCAGCAAACCAATGTTCAGGATATTGGTCGGTAATTTTTCAGGTCCGTTCTTTTACCCTTCTTATTTACAGGAGTCTCCCCCCCCCCCCCATGAACCATGGACCTTGCTGTTGGTGGGGAGGCGTCCGTGCCTCAGCGATACAGATAGCCGTACCACAGGTGCAACCACAACGGAGGGGTATCTGTTGAGAGGCCAGACAAACGTGTGGTTCCTGAAGAGGGGCAGCAGCCTTTTCAATAGTTGCAGGGGCAACAGTCTGGATGATTGACTGATCTGGCCTTGTAACACTAACCAAAACGGCCTTACTGTGCTGGTACTGCGAATGACTGAAAGCAAGGGGAAACTACAGCCGTAATTTTTACCGAGGGCATGCAGCTTTACTGTATGATTAAATGATGATGGTGTGCTCTTGGGTAAAATATTCCGGAGGTAAAATAGTCCCCCATTCGGATCTCCTGGCGTGGACTACTTAAGAGGACGTCGTTATCAGGAGCGTGGAATGTCAGATCCCTTAATCGGACAGGTAGGTTAGAAAATTTAAAAAGGGAAACGGATAGGATAAAGTTAGATATAGTGGGAATTAGTGAAGTTCGGTGGCAGGAAGAACAAGACTTCTGGTCAGGTGAATACAGGGTTATAAATACAAAATTTAATAGGGGTAATGCAGGAGTGGCTTTAATAATGAATAGGAAAACAGGAATACGGGTAAGCTACTACAAACAGCATAGTGAACGCATTATTGTGGCCAAGATAGATACGATGCCCACACCTACCACAGTAGTACAAGTTTACATGCAAACTAGCTTTCTCAGATGATGAAGAAATTGATTAAATGTATGATGAGATAAAAGAAACTATTCAGATAGTGAAAGGAGACGAAAATTTAATAGTCATGGGTGACTGGAACTCGATAGTAGGAAAAGGAAGAGAAGGAAACGTAGTAGGTGAATATGGATTGGGGGGAAGAAATAAAAGAAGAAGCCGCCTGGTAGTATTTTGCACAGAGCATAACTTAATCATAGCTAACACTTGGTTCAAGGATCATGAAAGAAGGTTGTATACATGGAAGAAGCCTGGAGATACTAGAAGGTATCAGATAGATTATATCATGGTAAGACAGAGATTCAGAAACCAGGTTTTAAATTGTAAGACATTTCCAGGGGCAGATGTGGACTCTGACCACAATCTATTGGTTATGAACTGTAGATTAAAACTGAAGAAACTGCAAAAAGCTGGGAATTTGAGGATTTGGGACCTAGATAAACTGAAAGAACCGGAGGTTGCAGAGAGCTTCAGGGGGAGCATTAGGGAACGATTGACAAGAATGGGGGAAAGAAATACAGTAGAAGAAGAATGGGTAGCTTTGAGAGATGAAATAGTGATGATAGCAGATGATCAAGTAGGTAAAAAGACGAGGGCTAATAGAAATCCTTGGGTAACAGAAGAGATATTGAATTTAATTGATGAAAGGAGAAAAAAAATGCAGTAAATGAAGCAGGCAAGAAGGAATACAAACGTCTCAAAAATTAGATCGACAGGAAGTGCAAAATGGCTAAGCAGGGATGGCTAAGGGACAAATGTAAGGATGTAGAGGCTTAAGAGGTAGAGGGGTAAGATAGATACTGCCTACAGGAAAATTAAAGAGTTTGGAGAAAAGAGGACCACTTGCAGGAATATCAAGAGCTCAGATGGAAACCCAGTTCTAAGCAAAGAAGGGAAAGCAGAAAGGTGGAAGGAGTATATAGAGAGTCTGTCTGTTCTTGAAGACAATATTATAGAAATGGAAGAGAATGTAGATGAAGATGAAATCGGAGATATGATACTGCATGAAGAGTTTGACAGAGCACTGAAAGACCTAAGTCGAAACAAGGCTCGGGGAGTTGACAACATTCCATTAGAACTACTGACAGCCTTGGGAGAGCCAGGCCTAACAAAACTCTACCATCTAGTGAGCAAGATATATGAGACAGGCGAAATACCCTCAGATTTCAAGAAGAATATGATAATTCCAATCCCAAAGAAAGCAGGTGTTGACAGATGTGAAAATTACCAAACTATCAGTTGAATAAGCCACAGCTGCAAAATACTAACACGAATTCTTTACAGACGAATGGAAAAACTGGTAGAAGCCGACCTCGGGGAAGATCAGTTTGGATTCCGTAGAAATGTTGGAACACGTGAGGCAATACTGACCCTACGACTTATCTTAGAAAATAGATTAAGAAAAGGCAAACCTACGTTTCTAGCATTTGTAGACTGATGGTAAGATACAAAATTCTTTTGCTGACTGAACAGAGTTTCTTTTCCTGTGCTTTGATCCAGTCTCTGTTCACAAAGCCAGTTCCAAATTCATGTTTGCCTTGCTCCATACATCCTCCATGACATATAATATATCCCAGAAGGCACAACATACAAAGTAATTTAGTCTAAGAAATAAGACATGAAACATATGAAGCCACTATCAGACTAAGCTACCACAGTGGTAGTTTCAGACCTACATACACACTGAGTTGATGACACTACACTGCAGAAGACAAAGTGCACTTGTGAATGGAAAAATGAGAAAACTTAATATCTAATATTTGAATGCATTCAAAATTCTGCTTTCTAGTCAACACACAAGCAGGAATTGTACATTTGTATTTTGATTTCTCTGTTTCTGAGAGAATTTTTTTTCCAAGCTGAAATATTTGTTTGATAAACGATTGCTCTTTCTGAACATATTAAAGATTTAAATTTTGGTTACTGCAGAAAAACGTTTCAAAATAGGTTTTTTCTGTTTATCCCACTTTTTGTTTGTTCTTGAAATGCATTAATGAAAGAGGGTTCTGATTGATCATTTAAAATTATTTAATCCTCAGTTCGAAGTGTGGAAAATAAGTTTGATGCTCATAAAAACAATTAGTTAAGGAAATAACCTAGTATAAATATGTCTGGGTTATGTAATGAAGAAAATAGGTAGATCTTTTTCATATATGTTAATTCCTGAAAATGACAAGATCAGAAAGATTATTTCTACATTTGAGAGTATGTTTTTTAAAAGAAGGTGTATAAAATGCCACTGAAGGTGAATGAATTGGAAGAGTGTGCTTCTTCTCTTTCAGACGCCTGAATATTTTCCCAGTAGTTGTAATCAGACATGACATCATCTTCATAGAACATTTTGTGTGAAAAATTCTTTTACTATAGAGGAATGTATCCACATAGATCTGTGAGTGTGACTCATCATCATGAACAGAAAGTTACATTGACTGATACTGTGCCATAGATGCCTTTGCTCCACTAAAAAAGTTCAGCTGTTCTATGGTACAACATTTCATAAGTCATGCATCATCTCTTGATTATAATGTCACAGTACTTCAGACATAATGTGAAGTGCAGGCCTACTGACTTACCTGCTGTTATACTGGAATCTGTGGGACTGGTCCATAACGTTGCTGGAGGGTGACTGAAACTATTACTGAACTAGTACAAATGGAGGAAGCTGGATTGCTACAAACTATCCAGGTGGAAGCATTAGAAAGGACTGGATACACACCATATCTGTAATGGTATAGCAATTAAGAATAATGACACGTGTTTGTGTGAAAAGTTGAAGCAATAACATGGCTAAATTTGTTGCAAGCTGTTGACTGATCTGACTTAACTACAAAATTGTTTACCTAAAGAATGGTAGAAATATGTATGATGTTGAAAACTAATAACTTGACATGCTCATATAGCTTCACCAATGGTGCACTGGTGTGTGAGATGATGTACTGGTGCAAAATAGTGTGTTTCAGTAATTTACTCTGCAATATTTCATATTTCTTATCTTCACATGCACTTTTAGTGACACATAAGTGAATTTAAACTGTTAATACTTCGGTTCTCTTTAAACTTCCTATTTAAACATTTATAGAGGTTTTAGATCAGCAAGGAACACAAAAGTTTGGTTAACAATATTCATAACAGCTATGAAAAGTGAGTGTTCATATTTGTTGTGTGACTGGTTACCAGTCTCCATCTTTGTGGTTGAGGAGACTGACTATTTTTAGTCACTATTGTTACTTTGCTATTGTGTCCAGGAACTATTCCTGTTGTTACAAATGTGAACAACATAGGGAACCAGGGGTGAAGACCGTGTAATTAAGCCAGGAAAATGACCTAGGTACACAATTATATTGGAGAGTTTACCAAGCCAAGGACCATTAATTGGGTTCCTGGTGCCCTGATTCAGTTGTATTTTGCCTCACCAAATCATCTCACAAGCCAGTGCATCATTGGTTAATCTTAAGAGCATGTCAGGTTATTAGTTTTCAATATCACACATATTTCAACCATTCTTTAGGTAAACAAGTTTATAGTTAAGTCAGATCAGTCAAGAGTTTTCAACAGATTTACCCATGTTATTGCTTCAACTTTTCATACACATGTTTCATTATTCTTAACTCCTATAACATTACAGATGTTGTGTGAATCAAGTCCTTTTTTGTGTTTTCACCTGGATAGTTTGCAACAATCCAGCTCCCTCCATTTGTACTAGTTCAATTATAGTTTCAGTCACCTTCCAACAACGTTATGGACAAGTCCAACAGAGCCCTGTTTAACTGCAGGACAGGCATTAGGCATGCAATTCACAATATGTCCAAAGTACTCTGACATTAAATTCAAGAAACAGTGTATGACTTATGATACGTTGTGACAAAGGACAACTGGACATTTTTACTGAATCACAGGCATCTATGATACAATCTCAGCCAATTTAAATTTTTTGCAACTACAAAAATCCTACTTTCTGCCACTTCCTTTTTGCCTCTATGTCATCAGTTTTAGTTCTCTCACTTACTAGGCTATAACAGACAATAAATGCCATGGTATCTGTAACTTTTCTACTGTAAATATAAATGAAATTACAGTACAGCTTTACATCCACTACTGATGCAAAATGAAAGCACCATAGGAGTATGTGAAGCCTCATTGCATGAGGTGCTATAGAGATACACAAAAATTTCTGGTGTAATCTTATAATTAGTTTCTTTCCCTAATAGCTTGTGTTTACCATTTGTATTTTCAACATTGTAACAAATATTGCACTATAAAAAACATTATGCCATAAACTGATCATTGTGGTAATGCCACAGTGATACAAAAAGTATTTTACAAAGAAGGCATTACATAGATGTTGTTATACAGTTACAGTTTGTGGCATGTTTTAAATCTGTAAGCCTGAATTGTTTGGTGCTCAGATAGGTTACTTACATTGTAATTATCTTTATATTGATCATTTGGTCACTTTATTGCTTGCACATTTCAAGAAAACTGCATGGCATTTGGGCAACATCATATGTACACTTACCTAACATGTTGTAGGACAACCTTTGGTATCCAAAATAGCCAGATTCACTGCTGTACTGGAAATCAGTTGTTTTTACGAGAGTGGTCATATTATTTTCTTCAACTCTGTATCTGAACACTGAAAACGGAAGTTTAGGAGGTACTGGTAAGACTGAAAGATTCTCAAAATTGTCTTATGACTCTGTCATCAATAGGACATCCTTTCTTCCGGACTTTATTTTCGTGTGTGCCGCCCTTAAATGTCTTTACAAGCTGGCTTCTCTATATCAGACATCAATAAAATTGTTTTCGGAATGTTTTGTTGTTTGCCGGCCGCGGTGGCCGTGCGGTTCTGGCGCTGCAGTCCGGAACCGCTGGACTGCTACGGTCGCAGGTTCGAATCCTGCTTCGGGCATGGGTGTGTGTGATGTCCTTAGGTCAGTTAGGTTTAAGTAGTTGTAAGTTCTAGGGGACTTATGACCTAAGATGTTGAGTCCCATAGTGCTCAGAGCCATTTGAACCATTTTTATTTTGTTGTTTGATTCAGTTTATGAGAGGCAATATGAGAATTTTTGGTCTGAGACACACATCTCAAAAATCCCTCTGATTTGTGTTTTCAGACAACATAAAACAGAATGGCAGCTTGCGGATCATATACAATGACCTATAGTGTAGAAGGACCGGCTGCACACCAGTTTTCTCATCCATGATGACTTAGTTGGCAGCAGTGGCTGATCACAGCTGTGCCCTGCCTCAGGTTGGATGCATGTCGCTGCTGAAGTCAGCAAGGTAGCAGGCTGGCCACCATCACTCAGCTTGTTGTGGTTTCATGAAAGTCAATAAACTGTCATTCTCTCTGGTTCTAGCAATATGGAAAGAATGGCGGCATGACAGAATGTGTTCTTGAACTCCAAATGTCCCACTATTTAAATGGTAGAGCCCATGGCTATGACGTTGTGGGTCTTGTTGTATGATCGTGTTTTCCTTCATTTATTGGACCTGTTACCACTTCTTGCCTCACTTTGGTACTGCTGTAATTATTTTGGGTTGCCAAGCTCGGTTCTTTCTGCCTATGTTTGATTTGCAGTGGTGCTTGGTTAGTGAAGCTACATAGCGTTATGTCACAGTGCCTTGTTATGTAGCACAGCAATATTTTTGTTTCTGTCTGCCTTACCCCAAGATTTTGTGGCAACGCTCATTCCTGTCCTGACGTCTGTTATTTTGGTGGTATGTATTGTTAATTTCCGACTGGTACTCTGGCTCAGTGCTAACCTTCTCTATTTTCAGTTCATCTGCTGGAACTTTGAAAAATTGAAACGTGTGCACTATAATTATTCTGCTGCGCAACAGTCCTTCCCTGTTTCAACAAATCTGTCCCAAATTTTTCCTTTGATTATCGTTTGCAGTAATGTCATAGACTCACAGAATTTTGCATTGTGCACAATGCACCAATTTTGTTGCTCATGAGGACTGACTTACAAGGACTGTCTCTTTGTTTCCTAGTTGTGTATCGTTTTGGTGTGCTGAAACTATTTTCCAGTTATTGTATCTTATCTTTATTTCTGTTTTTACAAGTTACAAAAATTTTACAGTTTTTCTATTCTATCAGGTGGTTTATTGACCCACTGTTTTGGTATGCCATCTGGAACTTTGTCTTTGAAGCAAAAGATTTCCCTACATTTCCTTAAAACTAAGCTTACACAACAACTACTTGCAGTATTTCCATATATAATACACTGGTTGGTAGCTCCAGTTGCCTCCCTTTTCTTACACTGGCTCACAGCTTGACTATGCTTTGCAGTGCCAGGCTTCCTTATACTTTTCCTTTCCAAAAGCAACTACCCTGTGCTGTCTGGCACTTTACTGTGTGCAGTGACTCTTAACGATACCATATGCAGTTTAGGTAATTCTTCTTTCATGGCAGTAGACACTTGCAACATTGCCTCTTTTGAGCTGAAACAGTGTCTCCCTGAATTTGACCATGCTTTTAAAAACAAAACAGTTACATGAAGTTTTCTCTTACTCCATTTAGTATAACTTCGCAAGCATGATCCAATTTACTCTCATCCTCAGGCACACATTTCTGGAAGGATTCAGTCTTGTGGGCTCCTTTTTTAGCCTTACTGAGATGTCTCCTATTTATTTTCTTCCTCCCTACTCCATTTGGTGATGGTGCTGCCACCCTAAGTGGGAACAAGTCTGTGTCCTTAGGAATAAATGCGTCTGTACCACTTCATAATCCACAATATCCTCAATATCAACAACACCACCAATAGTTTGCTGTGGGCTCTTGATAGTATCTACCTTACACCCACTGTCTGCAGTTCTACTTTGCATGACGCAAAACTTAGTGGAACATGTACTTCCCTGTACATCAGACCCATGCTCCACAGTCTCAAAACAACAACCATTATCACCCAATGGTGTACACACTACTGCACCTAAATCAATATCACCCATGTTGCTATTCACAAGCAGTAGAGTAATTTGTGTTCTAAGACAATTAGTTAGCCTTTGTTGCATACATTCTGGGGCAAACTTATTGATTTATGACCTTCTCGCCCTCCCCTTAACCTATTGTTCTGTTAACTGATTTACGACCACCTGAGGATAATCCATCTTCCTTTGAAACCACCAGCTTGGTTCTGCTGTTGTGCTTCGGGTCTCCTTCTTGCTTGTATGCATGCTACCAGTTTATTTGGAAAAATGAAGTGGGGCAATAGCAGCAGTGGCAATGCAAGTGGCAGCAAGTGCCCGAGGCAGTGGGAATTACCTGGTAAGTTAATATTCAAATCGAAAACTGAACTTTTCTTTCAGTAAGAATTTCGTAATATTAAATGCATTTCGTCTAATTGTTTCAGCACACATCCATCAAATTGTGGATGAGTTAGAGGTGGAGAGACTGCAGTGACAGCAACAGCATCGTAAGCAGTATATATATTCTTATTTGTGTACGTAATATGCTGCTGTTATTTAATGGTCAGTCAGTGAGTCTTTGATGTTTTACATGATTTCAAAAATCAAAATCGATAAGAGTAACTTTTTCACTAGGTATTTCGTAGTATTGAATACATGTCGTCTTATTGTTTCAGTATAAGTCCAACATATAATTCGTGAGCTGGCTGCTGAAAGCCAGCAACAGCAGCAGCATCAGCACTGTAAGTAGTACATATGTTTTTGTTCTTCATAGTGCTGCGTCTACATAATACGTTGCTGTCTGACAAAAAATGCATCATATATGTGCATATTCTTTGTTGTTGCTGTAGATGATTTCCTGATAGAAGGAGAGGAATAGGGAGGGGTATGCATCAAGGATAAGCAGGCGCCATCACAGATCTCCTGTAAGTGCATATTCTAAAAAATATCCTTCGTCTCATAGTGTTTTCCATATGTATTTGTTTTTATTATTAAAAAAATTAATATGCAGTTCAAATGGTTCAAATGGCTCTAAGCACTATGGGACTTAACATCTGAGGTCATCAGTCCGCTAGACTTAGAACTACTTATACCTAACTAACCTAAGGACATCACACACATCTATTTCCGAGGCAGGATTCGAACCTGCGACCATAGCAGCAGCGCGTTTCCGGACTGAAGCGCCTAGAACCACTCGGCCACAGCGGCCGGCTAATGTGCAGTTTTTAAGTGATATTGGTAAGATGGGCACATGTCTCTTCCCCAATTCAGGCGAGGACGAAATGGCACAGTGAGAGGAATACATAGAGAGAGACATTTGTCGCCGTGAGGAAGTGCTGGATGACCTGAGGGAGTTGCCAAGGAGCCACAGCAAAATAGGTAATACATGCTCACTCTGCTGACAAATAATAATAATTATTATTCTTTCTTTCCTTGTAGCAACAGCAGCAGCTGGTAATGTCTGGAACATTGTACTTAATTTTCGTTATTCTCTCTCTCTTCTACAGCAGCTGTGTCAGGGGAATATGCCGTGGTGCAGGTACTGGGCACAGCGAAGCCTGCTCCACCGAAGTGGGGCCTGGTGAGGCATGCTTCGCCTGCGAGGGCACTGCTAGTCGTTGTGCAGGAAGCTGCTGCCACCACTGCCACCCTCCGCCACCGCCCCCACTGCCGCCACCAAGCACTGCTCTGGCATCCAGAGGTCACCCTTCCTTCGGCAAGCAGGTCAGGGCTGCAGCAGCAACAGCCAGACTGCTCGCACTGGCTTGATATCACACCATCTCCTCCTCTTCCACTTTCTCATCCTTACCAATCTCGCAAGGTACAGCACATACCACTCAACATTTCACCACTAGCAGCTTCCTCACCTAGTTGTAGTTATAGTATTAGTAATAGCAACGATCTGTGGCTAGTGGCATTTCTCTCTCCCACCCTTTTAGTGAAGAGCATCAGATCAGTGACAGAATACCACAGTTAGAATATTCAGTGATTGGAGATGCTTTTGAGGAGCAAATCTCACTCACTAGACTCGAGAATCTGGCAGGAGGGTACCGCAGCTCTGTTAGGTTTCTAAAGCATGCCTTCCTGTAGTGGAAATGGAGTTCCTCGAGGTTGTTAATGATCCTTGGTATCCCGCCATTAAATGCTGTGCAGTGCTGTGCATTGAACTGTGGCATCCCTCCAAAGTTGCCTCTGCCATTGAAGAGACATGTTTTCATTACCTTTGGGGGGGGGGGGGAATAGGGTGATAATGCAGGGCACATCAATCACTGGGTGGTTATCTGAGTGCACCTTGAGATCTATACTGGCCCGGCATTCCGAGATGGGAATTGGGGGTCAGCTAAAGTACTCAGCAAATCACTACACCTGGACATACATACACAAGCCTATGATCAAATAAATGGAGGGTCTAGCTATACATAGAGCTACCTAAAGATATAGCTGACAAAAAGTCATGTTTTAATGTCCAAAATGAAATCGAGCAGGCTTGTTTTGCATGGTCAGTTCTGGCTTACGAGAGAAATTATAAGGTACATCTAGAGAGCACATCTCGATGTGGTAGCTAGCTACCTTTACGTTCTATAGATCTGATATAATTAAATTTTCCTTGAGACATTTGAATCTCATCTTTATCTAGCATAGTGGTAAAAACTGAAGAAATGAATTAAAATTTGTACTACAGCCAGGATTTGAACCTATGTCACCTTGTTTACTAGGGAGATGTACTAGGCATTACACCACCAGAGCAGCAGTTTTATCATAGTTGCATGGACCAACTTAGTCCAATTCCCTAAGAAGGGGAAAATAAGCTAAAATCGTGAATTGAAGTTTGTGTTAGGGAGGGAATTGGAGTAGGGTAATCTGTGCAACTGTGTTAGCTAAACTGCTGCAGTGGTGTAATGCCTAGGACATCCGCTTACTAAGCAAGGAGAGCTGGGTTCCATCCTGATTGTAAGGTAAGGCGGGTGCCAGGTTGAGATTCATTGGGAGAGTCCTTAGAAAATGAAGTCCATCAACAAAGGAGGTGGATTACAAAACACTCGTTCGACCTATACCTGAGTATTGCTCATCAGTGTGGGATCCGTACCAGATCGGGTTGGCAGAGGAGACAGAGAAGATCCAAAGAAGAGCGGCGCGTTTCGTCACAGGGTTATTTGGTAAGAGTGATAGCGTTACGGAGATGTTTAGCAAACTCAAGTGGCAGACTCTGCAAGAGACGCGCTCTGCATCGCGGTGTAGCTTGCTGTCCAGGTTTCGAGAGGGTGCGTTTCTGGATGAGGTATTGAATATATTGCTTCCCCCTACTTATACCTCCCGAGGAGATCACGAATGTAAAATTAGAGAGTTTCGAGCGCGCACGAAGGCTTTCCGGCAGTCGTTCTTCCCGCGAACCATACGCGACTGGAACAAGAAAGGGAGGTAATGACAGTGGCACAGACCGAAATTGCGCGATCACTTACGAGTGCATAGTACTACCTGCTGTGACGTCGAAATATATTCAAAGTGGCGAAAGCAATGTGCTTTCTGCCAACAAAGGAAGGGGGTCTAGGTGTAGTTGATGTAAGGATCAAACTTGCAGAACTTCTGTTAAAACGAACGCTCTCCATCTAGGACAAAAACCCGGACAGTGTGATAGCCACGGTGATTGCAAGATACAAGCCCGCATCAGAAGAAGCGCCGTTCGACATGAGGCACATCCCCTTCAGAATGCGACACGTCAGGCTGCACTACGTCAACAAAAGTTATGCTCTGGACACTGTGGTGAACCCCGGCCACAGAACAGCCAAGAGAATATACTGGGCCCTCAGGGGGGAAACCACCGAGAAACAAAATTCTGCAGTACAATTGGAAACAGATATGGGCTAATGTCTCGGAAAACGTGTTGCCTAAAGATGCAAAGGAGACTTGGTACAAAACAGTAAACAGAACGGTACCAACCAACCAAAGACTGGCGGAGATAAAACTCATCGCAACTGACAAGTGCGACGTATGTGCCACGACCGACACCCTCGAGCACCGCTTCACCTGTGGGAAGGCCACCAGCATCTGGAAAGTGTGCCAGCAGATGGTGGCCCACATCAACAGAATGGCGCCGGGAAGCATCACAGTGGAAGCAGTCACCGCCTCAGACTCCAACCCATTTCCACGACCCAAGCGATTGGCTACTCTCTGGATCCTCGCCATGGTGGCACACGCCATTGTAGCGAGGAGGCAGACCGACCATCTGGCCTTCCTGATGGACCTCTGGGAGGAGAACAAGATGGCCCAGCAGCACAGGCGCTACTGTGAGAACTTCAAAAACTTCCTGCAGATTCTATTGCAGGCAGCAATCAGCAGAGTCCTCCCCAGCCTGTGACCCTCAGCACCGCCACCAGCCACCCCACCGCACTCACCACAAGAAGAGAGTATGCAGTGAAAGTGAATGAGTGCTACGGAAAAGATAAAGTGTCCTCTTCTCGCCTCAAATAGTCAAGTGTAGTATTCTAAGTGTTTCTTCTCAGTGAAATCAGTGTTACAAAGTGCTTACCACTAAACATCTGTCATTCTCACATCCAAATCAGTGTCAAAAGTACGTCCAATAGTACTACCAGTCTTTCTAAATGTATGTTTGTTAAAAAAAACACCACTTTTTCCTGTCATGCGGCGTTGCATAGCATCCAAGTATACTTCATTATTTGTACTATATTGTTTAGGATACAAGCATTACTTAGTGAAAAGTGTCAATTACTCATAAAAACTGAATGTTTCTTTTACTATGTGCTTTATAAAATTTATATTGTTTACTCATACTCTCCTCTCTGCTTCTCTTATATAATATGACATTATTTTTGATTTCTTCTTCAATTTACCTTTTAGTTTATAGTATATGTAAAAGTTTTTCTTGCACTTCTGTTCCATCTGTCATGCTGATGTTTTCTCTAACAGTGCTGACTAGTGGAAGATATCAAACCAGCATGCAAAATATGCCTGTGGCACCACAAAGTGCATCAGATACACAAATCTGAACTCATAATCAATTTGTTAGCGCTAGATATAAATTATTTTGCCTGTCTTGCAATAGTTTATCCACAAAAAAGCACGACAAATGGCCATAGAAAAGGGTTCGAGGAACAACAATAAGAGAAAAATGCAAAAGAAAGGAATATACAAACGAAAACCTATGAAAACGACAGTAATGTTAACTAACTGTAGGAATATAATAGCTTAATAGAAAGAAATGTTTTAAAAATGTATCGTTGTAAATAATTTAAATAAATATATATGGTTACAAAAAAAGTCCCGGTCATGGTGCAAATTTTAATGCATTTCTTCAGCTTCTGTAATTACCTTGATGTTCGTAAGTGCTATAACTTTGATGGTATTGAGTTCCCCGACAAGATCCAGGACATATCTAAATTTGAGGCTCAGAATACTGGAATATCATTTCATTATTATGGCCTGGATAAACGCAAGTCAGATGAGCAGAAGTAGGCATATCGTCATTGACCTCCTCCATTTCTCAAAATTTTCCGGTGAGTATAAGATGTATCTAAGCATGCTCCTTATTCTCTGATGAGAAAAATAAGGAGAAAGGTAATAATCATTATGTTTGGGTCAAAGACATGTCATGAATCCTTTCCTCCCAGTTGTCAACCGATCATAGTGTAAAGCATATCTGCATAAGGTGCCTCAATTATTTTTTCTCAGAGAAGTTACTAGCCAGGCATCTAGTAGATTGCACTTCCAAGGACCCAGTATGCGTTATTATGTCTACTGAGGAAGACAAATTCATAAAGTTTAAAAATGTTTACCACCAGGAGCGATGCCTATTTGTAGTGTACACCGACTTTGAACGCCTCCTCGCTCCTGTGATCCTACAGCCTCACACACTACCTTTACAGAACAACATGTACCATATACAGCTGCATAAGAAATTGTATCATCCTGTGATTCAGTTCTTAACAGTTACAAATCTTATGTTGAGGTAATCCTGCGATTTGGCTTCTCACTGAGTTTGAAAAACTTTTGTGGAAGGTTGACACGTTTTACAGCGACAACGTTCCCATGATCAGATTGAAGGAGAATGAAGATCTGTATGAAAATGTGGGTGACTCTCGTTTTTGTGGGCTGCCAACAGATAGAAAAGCGGAAACTCCTCGTAGGGGCTACTGTCATCTGAAGAGAAAGTTCCATGGAGCAGCCCACAATACGCGCAATTTAAAGTACCAGTTATGAAGGCACATAGCCATGTTTTTTTTCATAATTTAAGTGGGTATGACGCTCACTTTTTTGTTGAGCAATTGGCCGATTCGGCTGGGAGAAAAATCAGGTCAGTGTCCTGTCTGAGAGCGTTGAGAGATATATTTCATTTTCCAAACGAATGACGGCGAGAATTACGCTTTGCTTCCTTGACTCGCTACGTTTTATGCAGGTGCCACTCCAGGAACTCGTTGAACTCTATCTATGGAGGATATGTATATGAATCGAGTTGCATTCCCCGACGAAGAAACTGGTGACTAGGAAAGGGTTTTTTCTGTATGGGTATCTTGACAGTATCGCAAAACTCAACGAAATCAAGCTACTCAACGTAACTGCATTCTCCAACAACCTTACAGTCAATGTCATAACGAACGCAGAAAATGAGCATGCCATTAACGTCTGGCAGGAATCCGACATCTCCACTTTAGGAGAGTATGCACGGCTTTACATGGATATAAACGTGGGCTTGCTTGCAGATGTTTTAGAGAAATTCCGGAGTCTATGCCTGACCACATGTTCTCTGGATCCTGCCTTTTATTACGTAGCACCTTGCTCTTCTGGGACTCGATGTTCAAGAAAACGAAGAGCAACATTTAGCTATTGACCGATCCCCACACGCTTCGTTTGTTTGAGCGAGGGATCCATGGAGGAATTTGCCAAAGTGTCCATACGCATGTGAAGGCAAATAACCCACAGAAGGGTGACAGGTTCAAGGTATCCCTTGATTCAAGTTATATCATGTAATAAGACTTAAATAATTTGTATGGGCACACCATGCAACAATCACAGCTGGTTGGCGAGTTTCAATGGGTGCATGAAGATGAATGCAAGAGATTAGGTGGAAAAATCAGTGGGGGTATGGCAGCTGATTCTGATGTAGGTTATGTGGTAGAGACAGAACTTATATATCCTATTACCAGTGAACCCATCGCTGAGAGACCTGCGAGAACAGGAATGAGGAAGGGGATAATTCCACCTGATGTCTTGGGTATCGGCAGAACCCTGGGTGCTTTAACCGGTCCTTTATGATTCAGGTTACTTCTTTCTTCATCGTTGTCTTCTTCTTCTTCTTCTTCGCCGGTCGAAGTGGCCGAGCGGTTCTAGGCGCTACAGTCTGGAACCGCGCGACCGCTGCCGTCGCAGGTTCGAATCCTGCCTCGGGCATAGATGTGTGTAATGTCCTTAGGTTAGTTAGGTTTAAGTAGTTCTAAGTTCTAGGGGACTGATGACCTCAGAAATTAAGTCCCATAGTGCTCAGAGCCATTTGAACCATTTTTCTTCTTCTTCTTCTTCAGTATACGACGTTCAGCATTCATAACTTGCTTGAAATTCACACCCAAGCCCAACTTAGTTTTACATGCATGGTTTTATCAATTACAAATGCTGCAGTGCGCTGTCCTATCCCAGTATCCTTTCTCGCACGTATTGCCTTGGCTTTATCAGCTAAAATTCAGTCTGCAACGTAACGTCCAGAGAGATCTTTATGTTTTGCATATGCAATGTTGTGTGCCAAACACGCCTCATCAAGCAGGTTAACTCCCGCATCCCCAAACGTTTTTGAAACTTTGTACAAGGTCCATAGTAATAATACCCTAGAATCTGCAGTTGAACGGGAAGTTTATCGAGAATACCACTGCCTCCTATAATGTGTCCCTAAAAAAAAAAAAAAAAAAAAAAAATGGCTCTAAGCACTATGGGACTTAACATCTGAGGTCATCAGTCCCCTAGACTTAGAACTACTTAAGCCTATCTAGCCTAAGGACATCACACACATCCATGCACGAGGCAGGATTCCAACCTGCGACCGTAGCAGCAGCGCGGTTCCAGACTGAAGCGCCTAGAACCGCTCGGCTACATCAGCCGGCGCGTCCCTATCATGTTATGCTATTGTGCTGCTTGTGCTCTGTGCACCCCATTATATAGCAATTCGTCTGTGTCAGTCCAGTGTTTCTCTGTTGTAGGAAAACCAAGCCATTTAACTAGTGCTCTATTCCCTCGACGTCTTATGAAACGTTCTATGAGATACATATGTGGTTCTGAGCTCTTCTGCATTTCCTCGGTATAAACGCATCCTGAAATTTCAGTGCCACTTCTATCCTTTAAGATTTAAGTTCTGGGATTTGTTTTCTGCACTTTGGAAAGTGGGAATATCTCACTCAACTAGTTTGGTAGGCATGACTTTTCAAATGCTATCTTGTGTTTAGAGATACATATCAAATCACCTGCATTAAATTTCTCTTTACAAGGATCGAGCATTTTAATACGTTAGTACACCGTATCCATGAGTCCATTATCATGAACATCGATTGGTCTCATTTGTATTGTGCTCTGTTCGGTTTGATTATAGTGTACAATTAGTTCTGGAATGATATCTGTCCATCTGTATGAGCTGCAAAGATTAAAATGCATCAACATTTAATCTTTTACTGTTCTGTTCAGATTTTCCATGATACTCGGCTTCAGATGAGTAAATTTGAGTAGTGATGTATTCCATACAGCACTTTCCACCGTAATCGGTTTAGAGGTTGACCGGGCATCGTTTCATACCTGTCTGCAATTAATGCTGAAACGCATCTGCGGTATCTCTCCCAGTTTTGGTTTTGACAGGCAATGCCCAGCAAACTTGGAATAGGTATCAATAACCATTAAAACATCTTTGAATCCATTATTCTCATGTGAATATTCCTTCATGTGTAAAAGATCAGCCTGCCATAAATCATCCAAACCTTTAATCATAATAGGCCTACGAGGTCATATTTTTTATGCTGGTTTGTGCAGTTCTCGAACTACTGTCTTCACACTCATTCGGTTATACCTCGCTCTCTCTAAGCTCAAAAAATATCATGACTACTACTCATTCGAATGAGTAGTATTGCCCACAGCAGCCAATGTCATGAGCAGTTATAGTTGATCTATTATATCACTGGTGTCGTCATAGTATATGTACCGACGAGGCTGACTGCTGACGCTTTCATGCCGAGTGTCAATACCATCACCACAGCTATACCGACTGTCTAATAATAATGGTTCTATAATGTCTCTGTATTTCGCACTGCGTTGGTTTCCTGCTTTCCTGTGTACACCAATCAATTGTAATATTTCAGCATACATCTGGAGATCTTTGGATGAAAATTTTGGCGTTTTTGAGGACTTAAGGAAAATGAGGTTCAGTAGACTTAGTGTTCTTTGAAATTACCTATCCGATATCTGTTCTTTTTTTTTATTTAAAGATATAGGCTGCATGCCCAACATGTATAGTTTTTCGCCGTTGACACTGAATGTTTTGTCTAATCCAGCATCACTGTAGCGGCTAATGAAACCAACAATAGCATCATCGTCGTCATTTTAAGCGTGCTGCTTCACAGGCTGCACATAATATACATTTCGCTCAGCCTTTACAGTTAAGTCATATACTTTCTTTTCAGTTACATCAACCTTTACAGCTAAGTCACCTACTTTCTTTATCAGAATATAATTCATTGATCAATCTCAGAAGGGTCTGGACATACGTCTCTAGTTCCTTAACTTTACATTCAAGAGACTGAAATTTTCCATCTATGTACAGACACATTCTCTGTCTACGCACACTTATCCTCTCAGGCTGAGTGCCTGACATACCTATGAACTTATCCATGGTGCGATGTAAATTAACATACTCACCACTTTTTTCATAGCTATATATATATATATATATATATATATATATATATATATATATATATATATATAGAGAGAGAGAGAGAGAGAGAGAGAGAGAGAGAGAGAGAAAGTTAGTTCTGGAAGTTCCATCTATACCTACCATCATTCAGTTTTCTCGATTTATCAATAACAAGAAACTCATAGTGTGTGTGATTCCAGAAATCTGCATATATCTTTACAAAATCATTTAATGACATGTCGGTTCCTACATACACCTTGTGAACATGTTTTAGATTCAAATTGTCTTGTCTGAACCCCTATGAGACCAAAACAGAAGTTGATCTTTGCTTTCCACAGTAACATTGTCAAATACGAAGACTGTGTTTGGCTTTACTTTTTCTGGTGTGGGAATTTTACTGAACTGACTGAATGTCATGTATGTTACACCACTGACACCCTGCAGTATCTTTTGCAGTAGCTGGTACTTGGGTTGAAACAGCACTTTTGAAAATAAAGATATGTGCTCAAAGCAGACTCCATCCGGGTGTGTTAGTACTGACATAAGAACATTTGTCTTGCCACAGTTGTATGGGCCTACAATTTTCGCTTGCATATTGTTGGGTAGGAGTACCCCATTCTTCTACTTCTTCTTCCAGTCTTCCTCCACACCATCACAGAGCCAATCAGTTACAACAAAGTCCTGATGCTTCAGTCACCCGGCCATGATACCAACTATGTCAGATTTTGGTGTGTAATGGGCTGTTATAGAAAAATGAATGTGTATAATAGTAATATACACTATGTAATCAAAAGTATCCAGATACCCCCAAAAACATACATGTTTCATATTAGGTGCATAGTGCTGCCACCTACTGCCAGGTACTCCATATCAGCGACCCCAGTAGTCATTAGACATCGTGAGAGAGCAGAATGGGGCGCTCTGCGGAACTCACAGACTTCAAACTTGCGTCATACGTCTGTACGCGAGATTTACACACTATTAAACATCCCTAGGTCCACTGTTTCCGATGCGATAGTGAAATGGAAACGTGAAGGGACACATACAGCCCAAAAGCGTACAGGCTGACCTCGTCTGTTGACAGATAGAGACTGCCGAAAGTTGAAGAGGGTCGTAATGTGTAATAGGCAGACATCTACCCAGACCATCACACAGGAATTTCAAACTGCATCAGGATCCACTGTAAGTACTATGACAGTTAGGTGGGAGGTGAGAAAACTTGCATTTCATGGTCGAGAGGCTGATCATAAGCCACACATAACGCTGGTAAATGCCAGACGACGCCTCGCTTGGTGTAAGGAGTGTAAACATTAGACAACTGAACGGTGGAAAAACGTTGTCACACAATGTGGCGTTCCGATGGCAAGATGTTGGTACGGCGAATGCCTGGTGAACGCCATCTACTAGCATGTGCAGTACCAACAGTAAAATTCGGAGGCGGTGGTGTTATAGTGTGGTCGTGTTATTCATGGAGGGGACATGCACACCTTGTTGTTTTGCGTGGCACTATCATAGCACAGACCTACATTCATGTTTTAAGCACCTTTGCTTCCTACTGTTGAAGAGCAATTTGGGGATGGCGACTGCATGTCTCTACACGATTGAGCACCTTTTCATAACACACGGTCTGTGGCGGAGTGGTTACAAAACAATAACATCCCTGTAATGGGCTGGCCTGGACGGAGTCCTGACCTGGATCCTAAAGAACACCTTTGGGATGTGAGGGAACGCCGCCTTCGTGCCAGGCCTCACTGACCGACAGCATTACCTTTCCTCAGTGCAGCACTCCGTGAAGAATGGGCCGCCATTCCCCAAGAAACCCTCCAGCACCTGATTCAATGTATGCCTGCGAGCCTGGAAGCTGTCATCAAAGCTAAGGGTGCGACAACATCATATTGAATTTCAGCATTACCGATGAAGGGCGCCATGAACTTGTAAGTCGTTTTCAGCCAGGTGTCCGGATACTTTTGATCACATAGTGTATGAGCCACTATAGTGCAGTCATCTTACCAACTGAGCTACAATGGCTACACCTTACATTATATATAATGAGAGGGTAGTTAAATAAGAAAAACAACAAATAATTGCGAAGTTGTTGTTGTGGTCTTCAGTCCAGAGACTGGTTTGATGCAGCTCTCCATGCTACTCTAGCCTGCGCAAGCTTCTTCATCTCCCAGTACCTACTGCAACCTACATCCTTCTGAATCTGTTTAGTGTATTCATCTCTTGGTCTTCCTCTACGATTTTTACCCTCCATATTTACATTTCAGCAAGATACATAGGCTGCATTACATCAACAGCAAAAACAACTGATTAATTTTGTACATTATTTCTCGAATAACTGTTTCTTATAAGTAGTAAATTCCACTTGTATTTCTCGCAAACTGATGAGTGTTTATTTAGCTTGTTCTTTGACACTGTACACTGTTCTAAATCATCTGCATGCACACTATATGTATGGAGATAGTTCATGATGAATTTATACACAGTTTGAACACGGTTCAATCTTTGCAGCACAAGGGATAGCACCATCTGTAGACGGAACAAGTTTGTAACGGTAGAGTGTTGCAGATAAATTGATCGTCCTCCAGATCTCACCATGAGTGTCATGCCATCATACATTGATTTTATAGATAGCGTCAGACCTGCACGGCAAATGTCTGGAGATAGAGAATACTCAGAGGTCATGTATTAGTTGATGCAAAATTCTCTACAACACAGTTCATTCTTTCAAACTCTATAAACTGCACTTTAACACTTCTCGATGTATTTTCAATCCGTACCACAACACACCAGACACAGTGCACTGATGCTTCTACACCAGTATTTAAGTGCTTTGATCTGCTAGCTGTTAAATTATAAGTCAAAGTGAAAATCAGTAGAGCAGTGGGAGAAATTGGCAGCTTCTCATCCACCGCATCAACACTCTGCCCTTGCAGTGACACTGGAATGTTCTGGGATGGTGCGTATGTCGGAGACCAGTACTGACGTGCACTGTGTGGTGTTGAGTCCCAAGCACAGTTCTTCTGAGAGTCAGGGACTCGTTGGGTGTCTTCATTAGATAAATTAATGAGCAGGATAGATAACAGCAGTTCGTTGTCCTGCTCCAACATGTTGCTCAGTTGAGCTAAAGGATCCCATGGTGCTGCTACCACTGCTGGTCCAGACATGCTGGATGTTGCTGCCACTCCAGACACACCAGAGGCCTCTGAACAAAGAAGAAGAAACAATAAACGTCCACAGACTATGACATGGAGTTAATCAAAGAAAGGGAACTTGGCAAAGAAGAGGAGTAACTCCTACATGCGGTGATAGTAGCAACGACTTGTAATGGGTACTAATTTTTGTGCTTCTTCTGTGAAGATTGATGAGTTACCATGCCAGGCCTTATAGCCCCTACATCACGATCATATGACTGGAAATTAATTAGTCAATCAACTTATTGACTTCAGCAGTCTTTCTGGATCTATTCCCAGTCAGGCATTTGCCTCGGAAGGAGTTCTCATGTGCACCAGTATCCAGTAGGCTTGGGGGTTTCTCAGGTAATCGCTACTTTGTTTGCAGTTTTGTCCAGGCACAACTTATGGCGTGTGCAGGCCCATCAGTTGCATGCAACAGGAAATGGTCCCTTGAGGCGTGCTAATATCGCGAACCTGAGTGGGTGTACTGCAGCCTTTTGGTTGGCTCAGATACTGGCGCATGGTGTAGCACAGCAAAGCGGCCGGTGTGCCAACTGAAAGTTTTTTAACAGTGTAATTACGTGCAGTGAGTTATGTTGATGTCGATTTCGTAACGACATTCCTTGAGCGATCAGACAAAAAGGCGATCTATTTAATTACTTATTTTCGATGTATTTTACAAGACCTGCATATTCCAAAATAGCAGAGAAGGATGAGCTTTTCCCACCAAATAAAAGAGAGAACCTACCCCTGTGAACTGAATTTTATAAAAAAATAGCCTGTCAGTTGCAATGTAACAGACACTGACTTGAATTTCTTGTCGTGAGATCCTTCTTCTCAAGCACAGACTGAGTCCTTTTCCCGCCAGTCTCCAAATGGGGGGAGGGGGGTGGAGGGCAAGTGGTGGGTAGTGGGCAAGGACTGTAGGATTTCCCAGAGGGGGAGGGGTTACTTAATTTTTCGATTTAGTTAATGGGTCAATTAATTTGATATCAAAGATGTGCTTGTATTGGTGAGTGGATTTCCCAGAGGGGTAGGAGAGGGAGGGGGTTAGGGGGGTTCTCAGAAGAATGGATTATCCCCAGGTGGTCATAAATTAATTAACAGAACAATAGGTTAAGGGGAAGGGGAGGGTGTCACAAATCAATCAAGTTTGCCTCCGAATGTGAGCAACCTGGACTGACAACTTGTTTCAAAACATACATTATCCTACTATTCTCACACACTCATTTGCTTCTGTATGGAACACACTTTCTTCGTTTGGCATTTCAGATACTTAAGACTTCGCATTTACACATGATATTGGAGCTGACACTACTAGATTACTCTCTGTTATTTCCACACTGCTAGTACTTTGTGAATGAAGTAAAGTTACAGGATCTTCCACAATCCTCGATTCGATTCCTGACACCTGTTCGCATTGTCTAGTCTCATACGAACGTTTTGCAACCGTAATTCCTCCTCTCTCTGTCCTCTCTATTACTTCTTCCCATCTTCTCTGTGATAATCTTGTTCTTCAAGTCCTGGGGCCCAGTTTCAATCAACCAGTCCCCACGACCTCTTTGCACCTCCTCTGCTTACTCTGGCATCTTGCAATAGGCTATTTCCTTCTGACTCTCTTCTCCCATAATTTTCCTCCCTCTAAAACTGTGCAATCTGCACCTGTATCCTTTACTTTGTTACACATATCCTAGTGCTTACGAGTTGTCCTGCAATGCAATCCTGCAGCTGCAAAATCCTCAATGTTTCCTCTCAGGTATCAACCTCCAAAATACTGGACTGCATATATGACGTCTTTGCAAATAATTCTTGAGCTTGACAATTCTACAACTCGAGTTGTAGCTTAGCTTTCAATATTACCTTCTATTTTATGCTGATTTTAAGTAGTGATGCACACAAATGGAGCTTTCTTGTGACTTAAGGTTCTCATAGATACAACATTTGCTTGAGATATTTCTCTCATATGAATGATGTTTTCTGAAAGTTTCGAATCTCATTTTCTATAGTAGATGAGATGATTCATCGTAATTTGCATTACTTAATAGTTATGGTTCTACATTTACACATATGTATTTATAGTTTTCTTTGGATCTTCTGTCTGTGACTCTCATGACATTTTGTGTGTTCTCATTTCGATCCAATGGCATCATCAATTATGAATGTAATGACCACATGGTCATTGAGATTGGACCATATATAAAATGAAATGTGTTGCCTAGTTGGATAAATCACGTTTACTGTTACACATGGTCCGTGGTTGTGTGAGGAAACACTATCGTCCAGGTGAATGGGTGCTCAAAATATGCACTGTACCACAGATATAGGACAATGGGGTAAGTATTATGATATGGGGATCATCACCGGGGCTACCATGTGATATGTGGAAGTAAGCTAAGGCACAAGACAACTGTGGACTACATGAGCATTATTGTGGATAACCTGTATCATTCATGCTCGATGTCTTCCCTGTCAGAGAAGGCATCTTCCAGTAGGATAACTGTTTGTCTCACAAGGCCATAACTGTTGTACAGTGATTTAGGAACATAATAGTGAACTGATATTGATAACTGGGCCACTAAATTGGCCCGATCTGAATCCAATGGAACACATATGGGACACAATATGGACACTAGCTCTATGCTCACGATCCATCGGCCCGTAATTTACGGCAACTGCGTAGCCTGTGCATAGGAATCTAGTGCTATGTACATCTGGAAACCTATCAAGAACTTGTCTAATTCACACCACGTAGGATCGCTACTGTATAGTGTTTCAAAGGTGCACCAATACGGCATTAAGCAGGTGATCACAGTGTTCTGGCTCACGAATGAGTATGGTGTAACAGAAAGATACCGACGAAGTTCGGGAGGTTGTAGAGGGTGGCTTCAGGAATAAATTTAGGACGAGAACCTACTTCCAGAAACCTCATCCGCACGACGCTCAAGATCAGAGAAGTTATATGGGCCGTTGCCTACCTCTAGGCCACCCTTCTGATAGTAATTGTGAGCCTGTATGCTCTAAAGAATTTTAGAGAGAGGATTGGACACATTCGTTGCTGTCTAACTTAATACTGTTAGGCTCACTGCGAGGAGCTGTGCTTGTTGTCTACCAGTGTACAAACTCATGTTATCTACCACTGTGGTAGCCCAGTGGCAACTGTTGACCCGTATAACCATGAAACTTTGTAGTGTTGTCAGATGATGTTTCTGGTTATTAATTTATTCCTCAAGACCCCTCAAAGTTTGCCATTAATGTTTTGTTACAACCTGTATATTTAGAATTAACTGTGATTGGTATACTGTTGGATGTTCCACAGTATCTGTCTCGTTACAGTAATCATTTTCTACACACGAATCCAATACATTCCTACCGCTTCACTCAGTTTAGAGACAGTGTTGTGGCACTGTAATCTGGTTATATGTTCTTTAGCAGAAAATCAAATGTTCTATTTTTATTTTATTTCTTTATTTATTTATTCATCCTTAGATTATTCAGTACAATAGTTTCAGACATGTCAGATATATTAGAGAAATAATCTACACATCCATCAAACATGAACAAAGTAAGAGTGGATTAGCTGAGGAGTGGGCAGGAAGTCAGCCATGGCCTAGTCAAAGGTATCATCCTACCATTCACCTTAGCAATTTGGAAAACCATGGAAACCCGAAGTCAGGACGGCCAGACAGGGAACAAACCCCATTCCTCCCAAATGCTCGTCCAGTGCATTAAGACTGACAAAGTCACCTCACTCGGTACATGAGTGGAAGAGGAGTCACAAATACATAGACTACATTGCAACTGCCACATGCGATAGAAGTAAATCAATTATATAACTAGAACATAAAATTTTCAAATAACAGCAAACTAGTTGCAAAATACAGGTTTATTAAACCTTAACCATGATTTCAACAGTTTATTATAGTACCTATTAAAAAGATTACGACATTTATATTTATTTTTAGGGTGTTTTTATTCTACCGACAACATCGTGATTTTGAGGCATTTACACTGATTAGCGAGGCTCAGTTTACTATTGTACTAGTTATTTAATAACACACACCCCATCCTAGTATATTTGTTCATATAGCATGCTTTATCAGTATGAACACTCCCCTTACTATGATGCTTTATGAGTGATCTGTCCCATTACTTCCACACCAGTTCGCTCCCTAATTTGCATTTCTCTATCAATATTTACAGTTTCTATGTCATAGTGTGTCCTTTTATAGTAGTCCTGTGGGGCAGGGCTCAATTGGATATGTGTAATGTTGGGCCCCTTATACAGTGATAATGCTCCTTGAAGCAGTTTTGCTTAGATACACATGCTTGTGTTGGTTACATATTCACACACAAATGCTTCTTGTGTGGTTTGCAGAGTCTGTAAAGAATCTGCTATGTTAACCTGAACCTGTGGGCTCTTTATAAGCTATTCAACTGAAATGGCACTCTCTTTACCACCTACTCTCCCTCTTTTCCACTATTTGGTTGAGATATTAATTCTGTTAATAGTATGTAGTAGTGAAATCACACATGCTGCTCATTGAAGCTACATGCATATAGGACACACAGGAATGTCACCAACCAGAGGTGGCATAAAGCTAATGCCTCTACTCTTTAGCCAGTTGCTGCACGTCAATAGCTCTGAACATGACATATTTACGCTCTGTAGGATCTGATGCCACGTTTTATATTTAAATGTCAGTTTTATACAAATCTTTCAAGTAGCATATTATATGCTGTTGTATCTGGCGTAAAATTCGTGATATTTAGAAAAAAAAATTACGAAAGTTTTAAGACGAATCCATTCAGTGGACGGTGACTACTTCATGTAACGTATTCTAAATGGTGATAAAGTGGATGACATGTACTAGACAGAGTCAATGACTCCCACATTGACTATAGATAATGTGATATTATATGAGTAAACATTTCCTCTAATTTCGTTTATTGTGATGTTCCTATATTTGTTCCATACACAATGCTGTAATCTTGTTAATAGGTACTACATCTTCAGAAGAAGACGGTTTTAAAACTGTTGAAACCTGGCCAAGGTACAGTAAATCTGTATTTTGTAACTGGTCGGCTGTTATTTCTAATCCACTGAAGCTCTTGCATGCATAGTAGCTGAACCACGGCCATATTCAAAATCTTGACATGACTTTTGATAAACGCCACTGAAAAATGATAACACATGAATACATTATATAACACTGCTGGAAAGTACAATATGCATGATAAGTAGATCAATTATATAACTAGAATGTGAAACTTTGATATCAAACACATCTGAAAAAATAAAAACACACTAACATATTATATAACACCGCTGAACAGTGTAACACACGAATACATGATACCTGCAGACACTATATCCATCACAACTAATGTAGCACCAGATCCCTTCTCATAAGAGGGTATCGCACTGCATCTGAATCAGTGGAGAAAGAAAACCAGCAGCAGGAACATTCTTTTGCAAAAACAAACGTAACATAGATGGTGCATCAGTTAACAGGATCAAAAATATACAATTGATGAGGGCCTAGTATTACTGCAAGCTAACTCATTCACTTACACTATAGAAACAGTATTCAACAAGAAATGATTTTGACTCTTCCTTAAAATCCTTTTCCTTCTCCAACCTCTTTATGTAAGTTAACATTGCATTATGCACTTAACATTGCATTATAAAAAATTACATCAAAGTGTCTCGCAGGTCTTTGAGTATGGGTTGTTCTAACTTGTTCCATATGAAGGGTCCCACAGCTGTGAGTATTATAACTGTGGTAATCACAGTTGGTTTTCAGGTCACCAAATCTAGCTCTCCTCATCAACTCACATTTGTATATTAACAGGGAGGGTACAGTAAGCAAACAGAACTTTTTAAGCAGGGGCTTCCAGTGAGCACTAGCAGAGCTATGTGACAAGATTCGAAAAGCCCTTTTCTATAACGCAAAAATTTCATTTAATTGACTATTAATTTTACCCCAAAAACTATTCCATAAGCTACAAGGCGCTGGAAGTAACCAAACTATGTCATTCTAGCAATGTATCAGGAGTAAATTTAAGAAATAATTCTCAGGGAAAAACGTAGAACTGACTCTCTGGGAGAGTTTAGTTACATGGTCTTCCCAGTTTACGTCTTGATCAACATATATCGCTAACAGTTTTGTGCATTGTACCCTTTCTAACTCATTTACATACAGCACCAGTTACAGATCTTGGTTTTGATTCATCTTTCCAATTTGAATATAATTAGTTTTCTTCATGTTAAGGGCCAGCCTGTTAACACTGAACAATGAATACAAGGATGTGAGGACTTGATCAGTTGTTGTGGACAGAAATTCTTTAACATCACTCATTATTACACTAGTGGCAGTTGCAAACAACATGAACTTGATGTAATTCTTCATGCTTTCCCGGCTTTCAATACCGTTAGTCATGATGTTCGTTTAGAGAAGTTGGAAGCATTGGGAATAAAAGGGATAGAAAACAAGTGGTTACAATCACATTTGAAAAACAGTTCACAGTTTGTGGAACTCATGTCAACTCATTCTGATCATACAATCAGATTAGTATCTGATGAAAAGAAAGTCAAAACACAGTGTAGAATGTCAAGTCCTCTTCTGTTCCTTATTTATGTAAATGATATACACATGTCAGAAACTCCAACCAAGTTCATGTTGACATCTTGGATATTCGGAAACCCAAGGCTCTGTTGAAGGAGACGGGCCTGCCTGAACAAGTCGTCAAGAAGCTGCATCCCCAAGTGCGGGCACCACCTAGACTGTATGGACTCCCCAAGATTCGCAAGGAAGGGGTTCCTCTGCGACCTATTGTCGGCAATATTGGTGCAGCAACTTACCCTACTGTGAAATACCTGAAGAAGATGTTGACACCACATGTAGGTAAAAGTGCACATCACATCCGGAACTCAGAGGATTTCCTGCAATGGCTGAGCCAGCAACACATCACAGACTCAGACATCATGGTTAGTTTCGATGTGGTGTGTCTCTTCACACGGGTACCACTGAAGGAGTGACTTGAGCTAATTGGAGGGAAGTTCAATGGGGCTCTCCTTGACCTATTCAGGCATGTACTGACCTTGACGTACTTCCAATATGGGTGTCAATTTTACGAACAAACAGAAGTGGTGGTGATGGGTAGCCCTCTTTCACCAGTGGTGGCCAACCTATTTATGGAAAGGTTTGTAGAGGAGGCACTCTCTTCAGACACATATCAACCCAAGTGCTTTTTTTAGGTATGTGGATGATACCTTTGTCATCTGGCCCCATGGTAGGGAGAAGTTAGATGAATTCCTGCTACATCTGAACTCTTGCCATCCGAACATTCAGTTCACAATGTAAATGGAGAAGGATGGACTACTTCCGTTCTTGGATGTTCTAGTGAAGAGAAGGGCAGTTAGCACATTTGGACACAGTGTGTACCGCAAATCTACGCACACTGACTTATACCTACAAGCCAGCAGTTGCCACCATCCGGCACAGAAGAATGGAGTGCTGAAAACACTGTTCCACAGAGCACAAGCTCTGTCAGATCCTGATAGTCTGGCCACAGAAATAGAACACTTACGATCAGTGTTCAGCAGGGATGGTTACTCCTCTAGAGATATCCAGAAGGCTCTTCAACCTGCCAGTCAGCCAAAGAATCCAGAAGAAGAACCAGAAGAGCCAAGGAGATGGCATACCCGCCATACGCCAGACCTATCTCTGCCAAAATCAGCAGGATTCTCCAGAAATATGACATCAAGAGCTTATTTTTCCCACCCACCATAATTGTGGCTGTGCTGGGGAATGTAAAAGATGTCCTGGGGCTATGCAAGTCAGGTATTTACAACATACCATGCCAGTGCAGGATGTCATACATTGGCCAGACCACCAGAACTGTGGACATCAGGTGTAAAGAACACCAGAGGCACACCAGAGTCAGACAGACAACTAAATCAGCCATAGCAGAGCATTGTCTGGAACTTGTCATTCAATGGATTACCATTGTGACACGGACCTCAAGATTTTGGGATAGTGTCATTAAAGAAGCCATTGAGATGAAGTTCACAGACAATATAATCAACCGTGACTCGGGATACCAAATCAGCACTGCCTGGAATACAGCGCTTGAGCTTGTGAAAACTCAACACAGGACACACCGGGATTCTACAAGAAATACAAGTGGAGACCGAGAGAACAGCCGTGAGAAAAGGTGTCGGACATTAGAGACCAGATTTGACACATCCCAGATCATGAACTCCATTTCAGAAGACGGCCAGGCCGGGCGTGGACGGCGGTCGGAACACCGGCGACCATAGAGGGCCAATGTAGCCGCGTCTGGCGGGCGCGGACCGCAGACGGAACACACGACGCGGCGCGGACCGATTGGGGAACGCCCAGCTCCTTCCAGGCATAAATAATGGACTCGATCGACCCAAGGTCCAGTCTTAGGTAGCACCTGAAGAAGACAGCAAGGCATGCTGTTGAAATATCGTGCGAGAACGACGCGAACATCTGGCTGGATTCCCGAATATCCAAGATGTCAACATGAACTTGGTTGGACTTTCTGACATGTGTATATCATTTACATAAATAAGGAACAGAAGAGGACCTGACATACTACACTGTGTTTTGACTTTCTTTGTATCAGATACTAATCTGATAGTATGATTAGAATGAGCTGACATGAGTTCCACAAACTGTGATCTGTTTTGCAAATGTGATTGTAACCACTTGTTTTCTATCCCTTTTATTCTCAATGCTTCCAACTTCTCTAAACGAATATCATGACTAACAGTATTGATAGCTTTAGAAAGTAATCTTGATGACTTCAAAGAAAGCTTTAGAAAGATCTAAATTAACTCCTAAAATACAATTGTTGTTATCAAAGTTTCTAACTATTTCATCTATGTAAGCAGTTACCACTCTTTCTATACTTCTACCTGTTTTAAAGCTGTGCTGATTATTATTCGGGAGACTGTGGTCGTTTCAGTTACTTTAGGAGTGCTGAAAGGAGTGAAATGGATCGTTAATTTTCTATTTTATGTTACCAATCTTGCATAAAAGTATCCCTTTCTATATTTTTGAACAAATGACTTTGCAATTTGTGGAGAAATACCGATTTTAAGTGATACTAGTAAATCATCTACATCTGCTGACATTTTGTGTTTGAGTATTTTAACCACATTCACTACTCCATTCATGTTCATTAGTTAACTAACCTCATGCTGTATGCTTGTGTATGATAGCTAAGTTTAACCAGATTTGGGAAATTAAGCTAACTGTTTGGAAAGGATTTATAAAGTAATCATTTATATAATTTGACAGTTCTTTTTTGCCAATATTTATATTATCAAAATGTGTAGGTTTTATTTTGTACTCTTCATCCATCTTACCTGTTTTACTTTCTAAAATATCCCATTGATTTATTGCCTGGCATTATTATTACACTATTGTTAATAAGTAGTTTTGGCTTTACAATTGCCTGTCGATATATTTTCTTATAAGACTTTACATAATCTATAAAATGGAGACATGCTGATCTTTTCATCTCAGAAATCAGCATTTTTAAAGTCCTACAGAAAATTTTAATTCTCGATGTAATACAGGAGCTATATTTAGTAATCCAACATGAATCGTCTCTGGTCAGTTTCTTCAGAAAATATGTTTCTAAATTGGACATGAATATTGAAGCAAAACATCACAAGGTTGTTAGTACTGCATCGTGAAAGCAAGTTTAAACAGGATTCATTACTTAGACTACCAACAAAACTAACACAGTTTTGTGCAGAAAAAGCTCTTCCATACGAAAGAAGTGCATCCCTTTCTTTCACTAGTTATGTCTGGAATTGCAAGGATGAGGGCGTTATGATCATATAGACCCAAGTCAGTATTAATAATTTGTATCTGCAGGGTGTCTGCCTTTGAATGTGTTGGCTATAAGACTTTCCATTCTATTTGTTATTCTTGTGGGGCTATTTATAAGAGAAGACTTGTTGAAGCTTTGTAGTACAGTGAGGAACAGCTTCCTTGATGCAGAATCGTTCACAATGTCTATATTAAAGTTCCCACAGACAAATATAGTGGCTCTTTCAGTAAACAGTATGTCTACCTAAGACTCCAGTTTACTAATGGAGGTGTTTATGTGCCCACTAGGTGATCTATATATTGCTATATTTATTACTTTAGCCAGCTCTGCATGTGACTGAACAGCAGCAGCTTCCAACTGCTTTTTAATACTCAGTGCTTTGGCCTCACACCTCATTTTATATTCTACATTGGATTTAAGAAAAATACGAACTCCACCACTTTTGTCATCCTTCCTACAAATGTGACTAGGCAAATTATAATGATTAATGTTAACAATGCCTAGTTCAAAATCCCTGCATCAGTGCTCCATGTTACAAATACAGTTATTATTAGCATCGCTAACTGTTAAACTTCATGTTCAAAAGATTTATTTCTCAGAAAACCTCCAGAACAGAGACTGGTAACAGCTGTTTTCACACTTCTCTGTGTCATATAGCTAATCCTGTTTAGAGGAAGGGTACCAAAAATCCGTGAACACTGTGGGTTTTCTGTGTCTTGAAGGTCTTCCCTTTGGCTGCATTGTAATGCTCTCTGCAGCAGCTACTGGTGAGGCTGGATCAACTTCTGCCAGCGAAGGGTCTCCTTCTACTACTGCTGGTGTCTGATTTCCAGCTGCCTGTGCAAGTCCTCTGGTGGAAGTGAAGGGTCTCTCACTGCCAGTAATGTGTCCTCTGCTACAAGTGAAAAGTCATCCACTAACAATGCAGGGTCCTCTGCTGCCAATGCAGGGTCCTCCAATGTCGATGCAGGGTCCTCCGTTGCCAGTGTAAGATCTTCTGCTGGAGGTATCCCAACCTCTTCTGTAGGTGACCTGGCCTCTGTTGTGGATGATCTGACTTTTTCTGCCAGTGACCTGACCTCAGCTTGTGTCACCTGACTTCAGCTGCAACAGTACATGATTTCTAGCCTCTTAGAATTTCATCTTCCATAGCTTCCTTCCCCTTTACATTCCAGTGAAAACATGTTAACCGAAATGGGAAATGTGCTGCACGATACTCATCAGATATAATGGCACCATTACTAAAATATTTATCTCTTTCTTTAATTAGCATTTTTGAAGTATCAGTATGTATGAACGCACTGATTCTAGTTGTTTCTATCACATTTGTGTATAGCCATCTGGGTTTATTATTGTTTTGGTGCCTTAGATTCCTGTGCCCTGTAGTTATATAATACAATGCTATAGACAGTGAGAGTTTCCTAGTAATTCAGTTAATATTTCGTGAGCAGCTACTTGAAGTAGCTTATTAAAGATCTGTTTTCTTTTTTTTCCAATTTAAATACACCAGTGTTACATTTCAGTCTTTGAATCTTCTGCCATTCATCTTTTTTTGTTTCTTTGTCACCTCGTTCCTATTTTTTTTTTAATTTTTACCTTCCATCTTCTCACTATTGCATAAATAAGTATCGGAGTAACAGATTGGACTGATAATATAGTTCTCATAAAGAGGACACATGAAGACTGAAACCGTCTCGTGAAAAGTTTCTTTAATTTCGATAGGATAATTACCTACTCCTTGCTGTAAGGGATTCTGAAACGCTCCTCAAAACAAGGTATTACCATAGAGTATGTACTGCATATCTACAGAGTGAGCATAGCCTACTGCACATGTTCTCACCCTGCACGTGGCCTTGTCACGTGATTATTTTTGGGACGACACTGCTTGTCTACAATTCGCGGCAATATTACACGTACTCACCTTGTTTTATATATGTTTCTGCACATTTGAGCTTTACTAACAGCTATGGTGTAGTACTGTCATTGCTAGAGATATTAAGGGAAGTGTGTGACAGGAGGACCAGTGACTTTTCATAGGTATGTACAACAAACATATAATTGTGAATGCTGTACTGATTTGAGGCACTTTATATGACGAAAAATATCGAGACATGGTACTATAAAGTCTTTTATTGTAGAGATAATTTGTGCGATTTTATGGCCAGGTGTTTATGAGACAGATGCTAGATGAATTTGAAAGTGTGTCTGAGTAAACATCCAGTCAGTACATACAGACCAGTGCTATGTTCATATGCAAATAAAGTTTATACATGACAGTTTGATTAATTTCATCTTTATGCAGGTTCTTAAAGTCTTATATGTATCTGAGTATTTCTACATGAGACAGTTTCCTATACAGTGTTATTGTAATGTAATTAATTGGAACAAATTCGACAATATGAATCAGTGCAATAGAAAACGTAAAAAAGTATTTTTGGCTGTCACTTCTGTCATTACTCCAAAGTTCGATCCCTGATTTCGTATTTGTTTATTGTTTAGTGTGTAGGGTATGGTTTTACTTTTCTGATGAGATGGCGAAAAAATGTTATAGGTGTTTTACTTGTCTATAAAAAGCAGAGAGGTAAATCAAGAAAAATTGAAAAAATAACGGACAAGCAGGTGGCGCAAATGACTTGCTGTGTTTACTGTAACAGTTTTATAGTTCCAAACGAGTTGTTTCTTCATGACCCTTTGGCACCGTCTACAGTGTCATTGAAATATTGTTAATTAGAACAGAGATTCGACAGTATTAATAAATGCAATAGAAAACGTAAAAAAATATTGTTGGCTGTCACTTCTTACCCAGTTACCAGAAAAACGTAAATAAAGTGGAATCTGCGCTATGATACTGTGGCAAAAAATCATATCATTACTCTTTACATCTTTAAGCCAACGTCAGTTCTTGATACCAAATTGTTACGATGTCTATAAAACATGTATACGAAGTTTCACTGTACTTCTGAAGGTTATCTATCAGTAGCAGCTAAGAAATAACACTCAAATACGCTAAGCGCTATATGGCCTACAATGCGCTGTACCAAAATCACGTGACTTGAGCAGTAGCAGATGTTGCAGAAAGAATTCTCTTTCTGGGTATATGAACGCTCAGTCTATAGATATTTAAGTAGGGATCACACACAAGACAAAAATGTCGCCACAGTAAGTGGCATATTGCAGATACATGTGTGGACTCCCAGTTTTTAGTGGCGCAGTTCGATTTTGTTGAACTTTGTTGCCCCACTTTCCTTCCACCACTCCTCCCTGGTACAGTATTTCGGAACACGAGTATTCTGTTGCAGTTACCGTGAATTAATTGTTGCTGCACTCCATTCAGTTTCAGAGGAACTACAGGATTTTCTGCGTCAATATATGTATGTGTGTGTGTGTGTGTGTGTGTGTGTGTGTGTGCGTGTGTGTTTGTGTGTGTGTGTGTGAGAGAGAGAGAGAGAGAGAGAGAGAGAGAGAGGGAGGGAGAGAGAGCAATATTTGCAAACCAATAACATATCTCAAATTCCAAAAGATTTTTGAGTGAATAAATAAATAAACATAATATACATACCTAAAAAGTGAGTTGTATAAACTTTGTGATTTTTAAGACAAAACATAGTATAAATTGTTGATTATATGTAGGAGAAAGCTGATGTGATGTGGCAGCTGTTAACTGAAAGCTGGTTATAAGAAGTGCCTATATCAGCGAATACAATAAGATCTAAAGTCTTGGAAGAGCGGTGTGTCTGTAGATGGTATTTGCATGTCAGGATCCAAGATTTGGGTTTTGTCTTCCTTGAATTTAACTCTTGTCACAGCTCTAGTGCCATGACCTTCACTATAACGTTCACACCCGCCCACGCGATTTCAGTTGAAACAAAACTGAAAGCTATGCAACTACATAGAATCTATGGCGTGAACGTAGCTCAAGATGTCATTACAAGAAACCACAAACCGTGGTGCCACATTAGCTGCATTTGTGAACCCAGCTTTATGGGCATTATTTGCTAGGAGTATCTTGCACTAATGAAGTGCCTGGCCACATAGATGTCTCGGACCAGAAACCAGCATCACATGACTAGCTGCTAGGACAGGTGGACAGCGGATGTAGAACTCTATGTCTGAATTGAATATGATTGTATATTCATAGCTATAAAATTTGTGCAAGTTTCTTTGAACAATACTGTGTATGTATTAACATTCAAGGGTTAACAGATAAATTTGGTATGTGCTGGTTTCATAAAAGCACCTAGTTATTATGGGTATAGCTCAACACTGAATGAACTCTAATCTCATTAATTTAACTTGTATCCCAAATTTTAAAGTACATTCTTAGTTTTGCTGCACAAATGAAAAGAGAGACTACTCTGTCATTTTAGTTAAGAATCATCTCAAGCCGGCCGGTGTGGCCGTGCGGTTCTAGGCGCTTCAGTCTGGAACCGCGTGACCGCTACGGTCGCAGGTTCGAATCCTGCCTCGGGCATGGATGTGTGTGATGTCCTTAGGTTAGTTAGGTTTAATTAGTTCTAAGTTCTAGGCGACTGATGACCTCAGAAGTTAAGTCACATAGTGCTCAGAGCCACCAATCATCTCACATCTGAACCATGCCTATTATAAATAATTCAGCTACCAAAGAATTTTTTGTAGTGTCTGCCCGCTACATTTAACTTATAAAACAGCAATTATTTGTATTTACAAAACCCCAAGATTACACAATAAGAAAAAATTTCTCAAAATATTTGAGACACTCTTAAATACATTATTTGTAGTGAAAGTGAATATAATTATAATGGCTGATTTTAATATTGATTTCAACCTGAGTAATTCAGATAATTTAGAACTAAATAACCTAATAAAAAACTATGGTTTAAACAGTATGCTGAAAAACGGTGTAACTAGGCCTAGCCACATAAACAGTGGAACTTGTGTACATAATATTATTACTACTTTTCATCCCTCAAAATATTGCACAAACATTATTCACACACTGTATTCCAACCATTATGCAAGCATTATGAATGTAAATACAGAAACAGTTGTTAGCAATAATTCCAAGTCATCTATGGTGTATAAGGTCAGCAAAGTATTAGTGACTACGATTTATCTGTAATATTAGGCCATCCCAGGC
The DNA here is from genome assembly GCF_021461385.2 of Schistocerca piceifrons. Taxonomy (NCBI): domain Eukaryota; kingdom Metazoa; phylum Arthropoda; class Insecta; order Orthoptera; family Acrididae; genus Schistocerca; species Schistocerca piceifrons. Next base: position 232,473,459 of record NC_060149.1, on the reverse strand, counting down.
AAATGAACTGGCTATCTGTGTATGGTAATGATGAGACAGATGAGCATTTCAATAGGTTCCTTGAAAATGTTAAGTGGGCAGATAATTTAGTTTTGCGACTAAAGAACAAATTTGTTACAACAAATAGTGCATCAGTTACTAAAAATATGCATAGGCGGTACACACCAGGATTACAAAAAACTTAAAGACCAGTGTGTCAAATAGTACTCCTTAGCAAAGAACTCTTGTTTGCTTGCCTCAGCAAAGTATCAACAACTGAAACTGAAATACAGAGTGGGCATCATAGGATGTAAATTAGAATATAATTGCCAACTGGTTGCACAGGCTATCAGTAAACCTAGACAAATATGGAAGATAATGACAATTTAAAGTAAAGTAGCAGAGATCCTGATTATGTCCAAGATTAGTGCAAGTACTATTATTAATCAATTTCTAAATAGTGTAACCAATGTTATAAGTAATATATCCAATAGCAAATTTGAAACTAGCTATTATTCAGGTGTGGCCTATAAAATGAAAAATGTTATGCAAAATATGTTTCGTTTTGAAGATGTGCACTCAGCCATTCTTTCAATTAGTAACAGTCATATTAATTCGTAGATACTGAAACTTAGTAGTTGTATTATGGCAGAGGTCTTTGTCACATAATTAATAAGTGCTTTGATGAATGCCATTTTCCAAAAAACTTAAAGTTGTAAAAGTAATTCCAATCCACAAACACGTGACAAAAATATGGCTATCACCTTCAGCCACTTGCACCCATTTTCTCTAAAGCAATTGAAAAGTTCATGTGTGCTAAAATAATAAGATTTTTGAAAAATAATCAATTACTCCCGAAACCATTTCAGATTTAGGAAAAATTTATCAACCAGTAATACTGTTGTGAACTGCATAGCTAATTGTCTTAAGGCAAAGGAAGTAAAATTTGATGTAAATAGTAAGTTTTTTGATTTAACAAACTTTGTTCACAATGCTTCCAAGAAGATTCTACTATTCAAACCAAAAAATGCTGTTATGAACTACATAGCTAATTGCCTTGAGGCAAAGGAAAGAAAATTTAATGTAAATAAAAAAGTTTTTTTGATTTAACAAACTCCATTCACTTGGTGTCCCAGAATACCATATTGCTCAAACTAAAAACTGACCCTGCTGCTGAAATTATCAAGTTACGCTTATGGAATGGAACTCAAACTCATTTCTTCAGCAACTTCCTGTTTCTTCTGTGTCAGTCATGGTGTACCACAAGAGTCAGTCCTGGGCCCCTCCTCTTCTTATTGTACATGAATGACCTTCCAAGCAATATGACAGATGATTTTTCAAACTGCTGTTTATGTGCAGATGATATCTGTTTAAGTGTGACATCCAGTACTCTCAACAACAGCACTGATGACACTGCCTTACTTAAAACAAATATACTGTCTGACTGGTTCAATTCCAATAAACTATATATGAATAGAAAAATGCAGGAATTAAATATTTCCTACAAAAAAAGAACAACAGAGAATGCAGAGCTGTCCATTAAGTTCCTTGGGATAGTGTTACAGAATAACCTCAGGTGGCAGGAACATATTAATTATTTGATGTCAACAATTTCTAAGTCCATTTTTATGATTATAATATTGCAGAAGACAGTAGATGAAAAAGCCCTGCTTTCTGTATACTATATCTGCATTCATTCCCACCTGACCAATGGGACTACCCTGTGGTGTAACAACTGTTACTCCAAATGACTCTTTATAGCACAAAAAAGCAGTCAGACTAATTTGCAAAGTACATCAGCATTTTTTATACATCAAGAAAAACTCGTCCAATTTTACTGTAAATTCTGATGTATACAGCTATAACACAAGGCAATGTAATGATATTAAAAAGAACACAGTTTTTATTCAAAAATATAACACAGTTTTAAGATCACATCAGTTTTTCTGTTCAACAAGCTACCACACTTAATTAAGAGCTGACGAAATTTAAGGACTCTGTCAAGAATTTGTTGATTCAAAATCGTTTTTATACTCTGTAGGAATTGAATGGCCATAAATTCTAAATGTACCTATTTATAATTTTATCATGATTTAAATTGTATACTGTTGCATACATTTATACCTTGACATTGCTTATGCAATTTGTACATGCATGTATTGTTCATTGGAAATAAAATAAATAAATAAATAAATAATAACAACAAATTTGCTCATTTCGATCCCTAAGTTATCTATAGGCACTAAAGAAATTAGCGAGCATACTAAAATGGCTGACTGCTACTGAAGGGAAAAATATTCTGTGAATTATGTTTCAGTTGTGCATAAGACCGTTCACTTGGCTGAAAGAAACCGTGTGTTCATCACTTCTGTAACACTTGTGTAACCTTGTTGTAGAAGTAGACCAGAGATCAAATGAAGGGCTTATTTCAATAGTGGTCCAAGCCCCATTTTTGTTGATTGTGAGACACAGAGTCCTAAAGTTAAATGAGCGCTGAAAAATCTGGAGTTGAGATACCAGAAATATTCGAGCATATGGCTTCTTGCTAGAGATGAACCTTTCTTTCTGTTTGTTTGGATCATTAATTTCAGAAGCATTATAGGAAGATAAGTGGAGGTAATGGACTTGTACCACTATTGAAATAAGCCCTTCAAATGGTAGTCAACATCTGTTGTAACATACATAGTCAAGTTAATTGTCTGCATATTAACTACTGAGAAATGTATTATGGCATTGGAGATATTCACACAAAATTAAAACAAGACCATACAATATGCTGCTGGCACATTGAGAATTACTTTAAATACATTTGATGGATATTTGAAATGTAATTCTAACTCTATACCAAGAAATTACTTTAACATTGTCTAACTGAGTGTCTAAACCAAGTAAAAAATCTTCAAATCTCACAAACACGTCTCTGTTAGCGTTTGGTGCCTGTCATATGTAGAGTAGTGTCTATGTACACTACGTTTTTGTGATAATCACTCACCTAATTTTGTTGCTTTTGGAATTAGGCATTTTTTAGAGTACAGTGGTAATATAATTAATGTTGTAAATCACTGAAAAGAGTGTTCTATATGATTCAGTCACGTATTTAATATTTCTTAGATAGCTCTGGTTGTTTCCTTTTGCCACAGGAGTAACTGTTACTGCTCAACATACACTGAAGAGACAAACAAACTAGTACACTGCCTAATATGGTGTAAAGCACCCACAAGCACGCAGAGGTGCCACAACACAATGTGGTATGGACTCTACTAATGTCTGAAGTAGTGATGGAGGGAATTGACACCATGAATCCTGCAGGGCTGTCAATAAATCCGTAAGAGTACGAGGTGGTGGAGATCGCTTCTGAACAGCACGTTGCAACACATCCCAGATGTGCTCGATAATAGTCATCTCTGGGGAGTTCGGTGGCCAGCAGAAGTGTTTAAACTCTGTAGTAATTCTGGACGTGTGGGGTGTCCCATTGTCCTGCTGGAATTGCACAAGTCCATCGGATGCACAATTGACATGAATGGATACAGGAGATCAGACCAGATGCTTATGCATGTGTCACCTGTCAGAGTCGTATCTAGATGTATCAGGGGTCCCATATCACTCCAACTGTACACATCCCATACCATTACAGAGCCTCCACCAGCTTGAACAGTCCCCTGCTGACATGCAGCGCCCATGAATTCATGAGCTTGTCTCCATACCCAGACACGTCCATCCACTTAACACAATTTGAAATGAGACTCGTCTGTCCAGGCAACATGTTTCCAGTCATCAGCAGCCCCATGTCAGTGTTGACGGGCACAAGCGAGGCGTAAAGCTTTGTGCTGTGCAGTCATCAAGGGTACACAAGTGGGCCTTTAGTTCCGAAAGCCCATATTGATAATGTTTCATCGAATGATTCACATGCTGACACTTGCTGATGGCCCAGGATTCAAATCTGCAGCAATTTGCAGAAGTGTTGCACTTCAGTCCCGTTGAACGATTCTCTTTAGTCGTCAATGGTCCCGGTCTTGCAAGGATCTTTTTCCGGTCGCAGCGATGTCGGAGGTTTGATGTTTTATGAGAGTCATGATATTCACGATACACTCGCGAAATAGTCGTACGGGAAAATCCCCGTTTCATCCCTACCTTGGAGATGCCGTGTCCCATCACTCGTGCGCTGATATAACATCATGTTCAGACTCAAATGTTGATAACCTGCCACTGTAGCAGCTGTACAGATGCAGACGCACATAACTGAGGCTGTTGGTGAAGTGCTAGTGCCCTAGGACGCTTCTCCTTCTCACTTGATGTGGTGTGGGGGAAATTACATGGTGGTGCTGAGTTGGAATTGGCTTTGAGCTGTTTTTTTAAGATGAAAGAATAGTTAGAGGGATAGCAGAAGAAGGAGGAAAACGAATGGCCCAATTGGCTGGCCATCGTAATATTTAAAAATGACAGTAGAAGGAACAGTAGAAGTAACAGTAGGAAAGTGAGGAAAACGGATGGCCCATTGGCTAGCTGGTAGCTTGCAAGTAGATGACAGATTAAAGGAAAGGAGGAGGGACAGTAAGAGTTGAATGAAAACGAAAAGGCCATTATCCTGGCCTCATCTTCATGGCGGCGTCGGTGACGGCAGTGGCAGACAGTCATGAGGAGACAAAGTCGGGGAGGGGGGGGGGGGAGAGAAAGAAGTCGGAGAGTGATAGGTGGAGAAGTGAAAAGGGAAGGGCATTTAAGGATTACGCCGACATTGGGGGACGGGGGCGTGAGGGATAGTGGGGGTGGCGTGAGGGGGGGCTGGATGTTATGTCGTGGTGATGAGATGGAGCGATGATATGAGAAAGATAAGGTGACATGAAATGAAAGTGCCTAGTGAATAGGGAGTCATGAGGAGCGGAAGAGAAGGTCAGGCCAGCGGGTGGTGGCCAGACGGTGGACACGGGTGCCCAGGGAAAGGATTAAAGGATTGGGAGAGTGGCAGGTTTATTGGTAGAAGGAAGCGGCTGCGGAATGGATGTGGGAGTGAAGGAGTGGCACCTCGGCCAGGATGTGGAGTTCTTGGGTAGGGAAGTCGAAAGGGAGGTGGAGTGCACGCCGGAGAGCCCGATTTTGGACGGTTTGGAGTCGGCGGATGTGGGTGGGGGCAGCATTGCCCCATACCACCAAGGGAGGAGTACAATCTGACAGCAAGGTGTGTAGGGAGTGAAGAGGTAGGATTGATGAGGGGGTAGAGCAGGCATAGCCGCCGGACACTCGCTGTCTTATATAGGCGTTGCCGATCGCGGCGCCATATTTTGCTGTTTACATATCTCTGTATTTGACTATGCATGCCTATAGCAATTCCTTTGGCGCTTCAGTCTAGGTTCCACAGAGACTAATACAAAGGAGAAAATGTTATCAGAAGAAAATGTAACATGTAAGCAACTGTTTTTCACTTACAATGGTTCCTAATTTGTGAAGGATGAAACCACTTTTAATAGCTTGCTATATACATTTTGAGTGTGCGCCTACCATATCAAATTGAGATGTATGTGAATGACTAGCCGTCTAAATGACCGTATTTATTGTCTATCACAGTTTGTGATGGCAAACGTAAACGTCAGCTTCAATGTTATTTAAAACATGGATGTCATGTGAAAAAAAAAAATTAAGAGTATCTATTGTGTCTGCTGTGTTTCCCATCTTGAATATTCCCATCTTGAATACTGGGTGGCAGCGAAATTAATTTTCAGAATAAAAAAAGGCCATTAGGATCATAAAGGATGTAAATCTAGAAACTCCTGTAACCCCCTTTTTAAGTTTCCAGGTATTCTACCTTTACCATGTTTTTACAGTATGAAAACACTCGTTTCTTAAAACCAACGTAATGGACAAGGAATAGTAGACTATTTAAACAGTGACGATCATCTCCATAACAATGTTGTTGTTACCTTCCGTCCTAAGACTGATTTGATGCAGCTCTTCACGCTGCTCTATACCGTGCACACCTCTTTATCTCCGAATAACTACTGCAACCTAGATAATTTTCAACCTGTTTACTGTATTCATCTCTTTAATAGCATAACGTATATAAAAATCAGTAAATTCCGGCAGCAAATATAAAACAGAAACAAAAAATAATAAAGAAAGCGAGCGAAATGAGAATAAGCAAACGACATGGGAGTAGGCAAGCGTAGCACACGTCTAGAAGATACTTTTAGAATGGTAGACCGCGCGCAGCCAGCTGTTTTGTGAAGCCATGTCAGTGTGGTCACGTTATGTCAGTTTTTGGTCTAAAACGTCAGCGCAGCCAGACGTTTCACTGGCGCGAGAGAATCCCAGTATTCGAGGGACTACCTCATGTTTTTTGTCTCTGTTGATACGGCAAAGTTCTTGTCGAAGGCAGGCGTCGTTTATGTTGGAGACTGGATCAATAGTGATTAGTGAGTTAGTGAGTCAACTTCGACGTCCGACGAGCTATCATGTGCATGAAGTAGTGGACAGAGATTCGTCGCAGTTGCTTCGAGAAAGACAGAAGTAAGGAAAGCTTAAATTTTAAATTTTGTTTTGCATTGTTTTTGTAGTAATGCTTTTGAAGATATAGTGGTTTTGTGGGAATAGATTGCTGAGTAATTTCATAAAATGTTAAATGAGAGTAGGAAAAACTGTACTGTTTTTGAGTAGAGGTTGTGTACGGACGCATTTAAAGAATATTTCAAGGTTGTGTTTGTTCATACGTGAGTACATTTTGTAATTGTCATTGTAACTGCAAAGTTATGTTGTATTGCTGCTGTGATTGAGAATGAGACAAAATCATAACATTTTTATTATTGTTTGAGGTACTTGTGGACAACAGTTTGCTTCAAAATAGTTCCATTGTTAACACTGAAAAATTCTTGTCAGTTAGTGTGCGATGTTTTGTGTTGTAGAATTATTTATTTCGCAACCGCCTCATTGTACATACGATATTGGAAATGTCGTACATAGAAATTAAAAACATGGAATGAATTAAATGAAGCTGCCAACGATACTAGTAAATTTACAATTTCATTGCATATGAATAATCTGTAATAATTTGTTTCCCAGTAATAACTACATGTCGAATAAATAGTAATATAGATATCATGGCAGTACATTGTGAACTGAGATATATGCACACAGAAACTTCTCACAGGATTTATAACATACGTTACATATATCCGAGATTAATTTATAAAATGAGTTTGTTATTCGTAAAGGATATGAGGCAACAGAATGAAAATATCCAAAGTAAGCCATTCTGATGCCTTCTAAGATGTAAACATTTGTGATAATTCTCAGTGCAGAGCAGACAAGAATTAATTCTGTGTGTAAGGAATCTTACATGGTGTTTTCAATTTGTAACTTCATATATATGCATTGCTAACAGGTTTACAAACTGCACACTCTCCATTAGTCTGCTGTCCAGCTCTGCATTAATGTCTTCATCCTGGATCATTTTACCAAGTTGTTTTCTTTGCATTCAGCATAAGTGTATTTGCACTGAATGAAGTCCCAATACTTGTTGGATTTTATCAGTAGTGAATGTAATGCATTTTCAAAACTGCTCACTATTAGACTTCTCAATTGTAGAGAATACAGTTTTGGCTGTATTGTACTGCAACTTTAAATCATTGACAAATATGAGAAAAAGTAGTGGCCCAAAGATGCTGCCCTGGAGTACTCCTAAAGAATTTTTTTGCCTCTGAAACTAAGCGTATTTTTTGATTTGAATTAACAGTGGTAAGCTGTACAATCTGAAGTTTGTTTGTGACGTTTGACTGAAACCACATTTTAGCCCATCGTCTAATACCTGTTGTTTTCAGCTTACCAAGGAGGATTTCACGGCAGATGGTACTGAAGGCTTTAGACACATCTAAATTGATTCCTGGTACATTTTTGTTTTTCTCCAAATTTTTAATTATTTCCTGGGTGTAGTCTAAGACTGCCATTTGTATGCTGTTTTTTGCATGAAAATAGTGTTGATAACAAGTTCATTATTGTGTAGGTAAATAGTGACTCTAAAGTTTACCAGTTTCTCTAATATTTTTGCGAAAACAGATATGGGACAGTAGTTTTATATTATGTCTGTCTCCAGATTTAAGCAGTGGTCTCACTTTTGAGACCTTTTAGCAGGTAACTTTTTAGCAGCATCCTTCACTAAAGGATAAATTTTGAATATGTGCTAAAGGTTTTGCAATCAGCACAGAATTTTTTTTATTACGGTTGAAACTAGTACCTCATCTAAAACTGCTGCCATTTTTGCTTTTAAGCTCCTAGTCACCCTAATTACTTCCTGTTCATTTGTTGAAGGAATGTTCATGCTACAGGCAACCCTAGGAGCCTATATTATTTTTTGTTTTGTTTTGAAAATTTTAAGTTAACATTTAGAATATAGTTATTAATGTAGTATGCCCTTTTCTTCTTTTCTGTATTACAATTTTCACAATTGTAGGATGTTATTTGTTCCTCTTCTCCAATGATATTAGTTCATTTCTTATAGTTTCCCATATAGTTTTTGATTTGTTGTCAGAGTTTTCCATAAAATTGTCAATTTATAGCAACTCTCTTCACTGTTGTCTTTTGGTTTATTTCTGTATAATGTTTTTACATATTTCACAAACTGTGGATCTGTGTATATTTTGATTTCTTTGTTCAGTATTCTCATGGTTATACTGGAAATCCTAATACCTGTAGTTATCCAAAGTTTATGTATTTTATTATTATTATTATTATTATTATTATTATTATTATTATTATTATTTTGTTCTGAACAATTGGCCCTCACTGATTTCTTAGGGAATCACATTTCAAATTGTGACATGAACCTAGAAGAAAATATATTGTATGAATTTCTCATATGTATCACATTGCACTGACTGTCACTGGATTTTCGGCATTTTGTGTAAGCTTTACTAAATACTTAGTATAGCTGCTTTAAAGACAATTCTTGGTGGTCTTGTATCAAAGCTGTAACTTTAATAGCTTGTTTCCTTTATGTGTGATCTTCGGTCTATGTAAAACTATGAAGAAATTAATAAAAAGTGAGAGTATTGGCACTGTTACAAATTTGTGTATCATCATAGTATCTAATCTAAATGAGATGATCGAAATATTCTGTGTTTGTTGTGCCCATGAAATTAAACCTGGACCTGGGTCAATGTATTTATGCTTTGTTTCTCTTGTTTGCAAGAAGTTAATTATCTTCTCTATCTTATGTCTTTCATACTCACGAAAATGACATTGGACGTGAGTTAATCATTCTATAATACCACAAAACACTAAAATTTCGGGTCTAGTGCAGCAGGGGATACAACCCGTCGGCTTTGGACAATGACGTCACAAGTCGCCAGATAGTAGTTTACCATTTTCGCTTTTGCTGTTATGTTTCAGTTTCGTTTTTTTTACTGATTGCTTAATAAAGTGGATCTGTTTATTCTATCTCGTGAGATTTTTTTTTTAAAAGCCAAAAAACACTTATCAGCCACTGAAGGGAGCTACAACACTAAGAAGAATCGCTTCGCGATTGGCGACTTGTGACGTCAATGTCCAAAGCCGACGGGTTGTATCCCCTGCTGCACTAGTCCCAAAATTTCTTCTACATCATTTCTTATTTTCAGCAGAGCAGTCAACACTTAGCTACAAAGCTCTGTAACATATACCTGCTTTGAAATAGTTGGACACCACTTGTGAAGGCAATGAACATGAGTTTGTGACAGCAACAACAGTAATGAAGGAAACTAAAAATGCATGACCACTACAGAATTAAATCAATACCTATAGCTTATAGAATTATAGGAATCATTTTGCAGCTAACTTTTCAGTAACTTTCTTCGTATGTTATGTAATTTAACTGTAGATTACTAAACCCTTGTCAAATTTGATTGCAGTGGCGTAAAAAAAAAGCCATTTTGTACTTATTTTGGTATGTAACATACCATTGGAGATATACTAGTTGTAACTAACTAATGTATAATCTACAAATTATGACTTGAGTTGACTAAATTTATAGTAGTGCAATTTATGATGATAGTTTAGTGGCAGTGCAACATTTTCTCCTCATTAGTGTTCTAGGTTTAATGTGGCCTGGTTGTACTTGAGGCTTTACATTTATAAAACAAAATAAATTACAAAATATTTGTTAAATTATGAGAAATAAGCCTCTAAGACATGGAATTCAAATATTCTATGGATTATTATGCATTCTATCAGTAAATATGCTACCATTTGAAATGATTGTTTCTCAACATATTTATGGAAGTGTTCCTTCGAAGAACCTAGCTGAGATAAACATGTTGGACCATTTTTTGACTCGTTCTGATGATTTAACTGTCAATGTTGGTGCTGTAAGATGCATCATTTGTTTATGATGCTATGCGTAGAAACTGCCAAAATTGTTGTTGTTGTTGTCTTCATCATTATCGATTTCCTTCACCACTATTACACATAGCCCTCGTACTATCTTTCTGATGTTTCCTAGTTTCTGATTATCTGATAGCAGGATTGCCATTTCAGTTATTCTGGAAAATAGTTTCGTTGCATGTTACCTCTTATTTACCGATGATGTGTGTAAGACCAGACGTAACTTGATATGTAATTTTCCACCTATGGTCACTAGTCTTATGAATTTAAAAAGTTTATGCGTCTTAACTCTTACTGCAACTAAGATTGAAGTTGGTAAGTCTCTCCTTTAAACTAACATTTTGTCACAAGGATATCTCACTTCATGGTTAAAAGCATTTTTTGCCTCCAAATATCTTACGAATGAGTGGAGGCCAGAGAGGCTAGCCCTTGCTGCTTTGTACTGTATCCGGAGGGTGAACTGTCCAATGAACGCATATTTACACAAGTTGGCTTGGTTGTTGGCTAGTTTAGGAACCAGGTATAGTAAAAGTGCTGTAACAGTGTCTGATAGAATGCACAAGTTAAAATATTGTCTCAAAGTTTATCCTACATACTCTAATTTAATGGTTCTCAGCAATTTTTCAATTCTTAGTGATGTGCGAGATATATCGAGAATTTAACAGAGGATCCCTTCTGAATGACAAAATTATGGGTAAAAGTTATGTACTGGACCCCTTCCCCTCCTTCCCTTTTTCATGGCGCAGATGTAAATCTTAAGCTTTGTTACCGGTTAATTTGTTCCCACAACCAGATTTTCTACTTTAAGATTTATTGGCTTCACCAAATTAAAACGATATTGTCACCTTCCAACCTAACTTAGACCTCAGGATACACTACAAATAAGTCTCCAACAACAACCCTATATTTCAGGGTGGGTCCAGTTTGTAACTTTAGCCGGGTACTGAGCTCTAAAATGGTCATTAAGATGAGAGCTCAGCTGTGGTTCTTATTAGGTAGTCCATGCTGCCAGAATTATGCTTAAAACAAAAGGTATGTACTTCCCATACCCTTCTACTTCAGAGCCGTTTCATCAAAGGCACATTATACATGCCATAAGATTAACGTTACTGTTGATTCACCAATGAATATTCACCCTGTCGGCCATCATTGATCTCACTATTCATGATGCCTTCATTCAGAGTTTGAAGATTCCTTTATGGGATGCTGGACTCATATTCAGGAGGACTCCATTTTTAATTCGTGTTCGTCCATCCTGATAAGTTTTCTGTGGTTTCTCTAGCTTGCCTACAACAAATGCCACTTAAAAAGGAGTCAACTGTTTCCTTTCCTAGGTCCAAACTTTTTGCTCCATATCTAACATCCTTGTTATCAACGAGATTATAAACTCTAATCATCCTTTCTTCTGCAAAGATTCATTGGGGAAAAGTTTCCTGTCTTTGTCATTGATAGCTCCACTGTTGTCTGAATAGTTGTCTTGGTGAAAATTTAAGAAGTGTAACTTAAAGAACTGTCATAGCACTCCAGAAGGTATTTTTGTTAGATATTTACAGTTTTCTGTTTTTGTGCTTTTCCAGGCTAATTTCTGATCACCTGTGAGATATTGGGAAGTTCATCCTTGAACATCTTATATATCTACAGATCAATGGAAAAATCCATTCTTTATTTTGGACTCGCTAAAGTTTTAATTTCTACTACAGTTACAGTCTTGTCTCGTCCATTGTTTGGGGAAAGAAAATAAAATTAAAACCCACTTTTCATGAAGAACAGTATAAATTTGCTTCCCCACAGGTATAGGTTGTTAAGACATTTCCATTACAAACTTCTAGTACTTGTAGAAAAGCATGAGTACATAATAATTTCAGTAGAAATCCATCACCAGAAATATACCATTTCTGTTCTATAATGGTTTCAGTTCAAATGTTTAACTCATCCACTTCTGCTTGAGGAACTGATTTAGGCATGACACAGTAAAATTATTAGATAACATTCAAAAGGAAACATAACAAAACATCCATTTATGATTCTAGAATGCTTGTTTGTATTAACACTTAAACATTACATTCTGTGTGTACAGTGTGTTGTGTTCCTTTTTGTTTTGCAATAATGTAAACACACTATGTGGAAGTGTTAATACAAATAAATGTGCTTAAGTGATAAATGGATGTATAAAATGCATGTTCGACAATCAGCTGCTTTTATTTTAAACTCAAATATCAGCTGGGTTCAGTCATGGACTATCCTTAAGGATAAGGGTTAAAATGGTTTAAGCAACCACGTTACATTTGCCATTACTTAAATAATGTGTAGAGCATGACATGAATATCAATAAATGACACAGGACTTAAGCAAACATACCAAGTGTACACAGAGCAGTGCTGAAGAGAGTTGCATAGGTACAATGTAATATCTATAGTTCTGATCATATCTTCAGAACTGGTATGTTTGCTTAAGTCCTGTGTCATTTATTTATGTTCATGACATGCTCTACACATTATTTAAGTAATGAACAATATAATGTGGTGGCTTACACTGGACTCGCATTCGGAAGGACGACGGTTCAATCCCGCGTCCGGCCATCCTGATTTAGGTTTTCCGTGATTTCCCTAAATCACTCCAGGCAAATGCCGGGATGGTTCCTCTGAAAGGGCACGGCCGACTTCCTTCCCCATCCTTCCCTAATCCGATGAGACCGATGACCACGCTGTCTGGTCTCCTTCCCCAAAACCAACCAACCAACCAATGTGGTGGCTTAAACCATTTTAACCCTTATCTGTGAAGATAGTCAATGACTGAAACCGGTTTATATTTGGGTTTAAAATAAAAGCAGCTGATGGTCAAACATGCATTTTATACATAACTTGACTGCTGTTGATAGTCACCTTCCAAAAATAATACATGGATCTTTCATTAAGTTTCCTTTATAATTGTTTGCTAATAATCATACTGTGTCAGGCCTAATGCAGTTCCTGAGATAGAAGTGGATGAGGTAAACATCTGAATTGAAGCAGTCGTAGAATAGAACTGGTATGTTTACAAACATGGGTTCTTATTCAAAATATTATATACACCCTGTATAAAAAGTAAAATAGTGTTGTGAAAATCTGTCCCTTTACCATATCATATCCCACTGTGCATAACAGTTGCCTTATGTTGCATGTTGTGACGATTTTACAGTTTACACTAATAGAAATTCTTCTGTGGAGAAACTTATTCAATTTTTTTTTCCTAATTTTACTTTGCTGTCTGTCAGACATTTTATATTACTGGGTAAGTGACCAAAAATTTTAGTTTCAACATTATGTACCCTTTTTTTTGCTAAAGACAAACTTAATGTTTTATACACACACACACACACACACACACACACACACACACACACACACACACACACACACACACACAGCTCAGCAGCCACACTGTGTGTGCTTTGTGCTTCTGTTGATGTGTGTATGTTTTCTAATTCAAAAGACCTGCTGAAAGCTTAAATGGATAGATTCAGTGTCTGTTGGCAATTCAACTTCACCTCTATATGGCAAGTAGTAATCTACCCTTTTCATAATATATTTGTTATTCTATCCTAGACTTTCCATTGTTTCTTAAAGATGAGTTATCTAAGAACATTATTCTATATGACATTATTGATTGAATGGGCCTAATCCAAAATGTCAACTTACTGGTTTCTCTTCCCATTTTTGCAATGATTCCAAGTGCAAATACGATTAATCTATGTTGTTTTAGAGTCCCAAAATGTGCTTTTCCCAGTTTAAAATCTTATTAATATGGATACCTAAGAATTTTGAAGTTTTTACCCTGTTTATTATTTCCTTACTGTTGGTGTAATACATCTAGATGAACTGAAAAGATTGTGCTGGGTCATTTTAAAACTGAGGGTGAGATCATTCGCAGGAAACCAGTCACTGATACTTTTGAGAATATTGTTTACCATTTCTCTTGTTTCTTTACACATACTTGGATTGATTACAATAGTAGTGTCATCGGCAGAAAAAACTAATTCTGCTAATTAGTGTTGCAGATAGTCATATATAAAAGTACATTGCATTGTCCTAGCTTTCAGAAATATTAGTGGAATAGATTGGGAGAAGGTTGAAAGGGAAGGGCAAGTAACTGTTGCCAACAGGTGGGCTGCTCTCATCCTGGGGTTTGAGTGACCAACCCTTCCTAAATATTTTGGAGATGGAGTATAGCTGTCGCATAAGTCACAGCTACAGTTCAACTTTACTTCTACACAATTTGAGACATTTACCTCATCATTCAGTTTACACTACATTGTTTTATGTTGTTGTGTAAGCTACTCATCTGACCCCGATACATTTCTATCCATAACCACACAGTATCTTGAAAACTAGAATGGACTGGTGATTTTCATAATAGTTTCTGTGATTGAGCCCACCTTGATGCGGAACAACTGATATTTTATGGGTATTGCTCCACTCTGGTTAAGATAAATAAATAAATAACGATACAAGAGGAAAACATAAGTTACATATACGATTATGGAACACTTTCATGATTGCAGAATGAGATTTTCACTCTGCAGCGGAGTGTGCGCTGATATGAAACTTCCTGGCAGATTAAAACTGTATGCCCGACCGAGACTCGAACTCGGGACCTTTGCCTTTCGCGGGCAAGTGCTCTACCATCTGACCTACCGAAGCACGACTCACGCCCGGTCCTCACAGCTTTACTTCTGCCAGTATCTCGTCTCCTACCTTCCAAACTTTACAGAAGCTCTCCTGCGAACCTTGCAGAACTAGCACTCCTGAAAGAAAGGATACTGTGGAGACATGGCTTAGCCACAGCCTGGGGGATGTTTCCAGAATGAGATTTTCACTCTGCAGTGGAGTGTGCGCTGATATGAAACTGGCAGAAGTAAAGCTGTGAGGACCGGGTGTGTGTCGTGCTTCAGTAGCTCAGATGGTAGAGCACTTACCCGCAAAAGGCAAAGGTCCCAAGTTCGAGTCTCGGTCGGGCACACAGTTTTAATCTGCCAGGAAGTTTCACTTTCATGATTCATCAAAAAACTGGTTTTGCTTGCTGTTTCAAATAAAATGGTATGCAGTTAACTTTAAGAAGGAACAGAAGATAATAAATCATTTCATGTGATGGAATTCCCTTTGTGATTTTGACCATGCAAATTCTTGATGGTGTCAATCTGCAGATTATAGAGTATAAAAAAGCTTTTTACACACTATGTTTCATGTTTGTTTGGAAGACAATATATTGCATGAAGCAAATATTTCACTTGTTTTGTGATCAATGTAGGGATAAATGATGCTCTTGCTATAAATATATTTAGTGAAATATTGACCTCCAGCTCCTGCATTCTACACTGCTGCTGAAAACCACTACACAGTGTGTTAGAAACCTTTTCACTCAAATTGAAATGGGTGATAGTGGATCTACAACTGATAACACTAAGATACAGAAAAAATTGTGAGAAATGTGTATTTATTGTGTTATGAACATCCACAATGTACACCACATAATAACAACAAAGCTCATAATAATAGTTCAGAATGATTACCGCCAGTCTCAGTGCAAGCTTGTCAATGGCGCATGAAGTCCTGCTGCATTCTCCCAAAGATCCCTGGTGTCCATTCTACCAGGAGGCAGGCAACTTGGACGTTAGCAAGCAGATTTTCATCCATTTCTACAGGGTTTTCATACAGCCAACATCTTGACATAGTCCCAGAGGAAAAAGTATAGAGGTTTTAGATGTGATGATTGTGCTGGCCGTGGGACAGGACCTCCCCTTCCAGTCCAGCGATGAGGGTACAGTTTGAAATTTCCTGGCAGATTAAAACTGTGCGGGACCGAGCACGGGTCGTGAGTCGTGCGTGGGTAGCTCAGTTGTTCGAGCAATTGCCCACAAAAGGCAAAAGTCCTGAGTTCGAGTCTCAGTCTGGCACACAGTTTTAATTTGCCAGGAAGTTTCATATCAGCACGCACTTTGCTGCAGAGTGAAAATCTCATCCAAGGTACATGTTGTTTGGGTGTTCACAGATGTTAACATCAAAGTGGACTGGTGCACCATCTTGTTAAAGCCACATCCTTTCATTGACAAAAAGTTGTATAGTCTCCAAGAACTGTGACAGTACATCTTGTAGGAACACCAGCTAAAATGGGCCAGTGGAATTGAGAGGCAGAAAATAAAGTCCTGTTAGGTGCTCTTGGACAATGTGCGCCCATACATTGACAGAGAATTGGTGCTGGTGGCCACCAATGTGGATGGCATGGGGATTGTCCTCATTCCAGATATGACTGTTGTAGCTGTTGAAAACACCATCTTGGGTGAATGAGGCCTCTTCGTACTAAAAACAGTACGAAATTCAGCACTGCAGTGGATAGTCCATTGACAGGAGTGAATGGGGTGGTCAAAATCCATTGGTCCCAGTGGTTGCACTCACTCTTTATTATAGTGGTGTTATACCTGTTCCACCAGTACTCTCCTTACTGTATCCTTCAAATCATGCATTTCACGGGTAAGTTGATGGCTCCTTATTGCTGGGTGGTCAACCACATGATCCAATGCCAGTCTGGTGTTCGGACATGTCCTTGGTGGGAAACTTATCCGGCTCTCTATGGTGTGAATGACCCCCTCTCTCGTAAGATCCAGGGAGATACACTTCTTCCAGTTAGGATGACACATTGGGGAAAGTGTTCTATGTACATTCTTGCTACTTTGTGGGCACCACATCCTGCCCCAAGGTACATTAAATGCATGTCTGCCAAGTCTCATGATGAGTAATGTTCCATCTTTAACTATGTGTCATGCACAGCGCGTGCACGCCCACACACACACACACACACACACACACACACACACACACACACACACACACACATGCACCTTCGTGGGTGCATCACAAGGTGTCTGACATGATGGGCAACTGACACCAGCAATAGTGGCGTGCTCGTGGCACAGGTTAACATGTTGATGGAATGCATGCAATTGTCGCATGACATACATGCTGCGCGCTAAGGTGTGTACAGTATGCCTGCTGTGATCAGTGGTGTATAATGTTTATCGCTTGCTGCCTGACCTAGCAAGGTGGCACAGTGGTTAGCAAATGCTGGAGTGGTTCCTCTGAAAGGGCATGGCGGAATTCCTTCCATATGCTTTCCTAATCTGCTGGGAGCGATGACCTCACTGTCTGGTGCCCTCGTGCAAATCAACCAACCAACCTTTAGTGATGATCCTCCTGTGATGTACAAACAAACTCGCTGCGTGTTACAGTGTACAACAGACACCTGGGGTCTTAGTGAGATTGTGGCAGAACTGCATGCACCATTAAAGTGATGGTAGTTGTGATAGTTGTCATATTAGATGGCACCTTCTTGCAGGTGTAATCTTACTAGTTTGTTGAGATGAAAGTTTGGTTGTCTCTGTGACAGTTTTTGTATTCAATTTGCATTGTTCTCGATTTAAAATTCCATTTTGTTGGAAACATGAGACTTCCCTACTCACTCTATCGTGTAGTGTCATAGTTCATATGGAAGAGGTGGGTAAGGGGAAGCTAGAAATCTTACTGGTGCCAGCAAAGGGGGAGGGGGGAGAGGAGGGGAACTGTTGTTGGTGTTATGTTTATGAGCACAACTCCTAAAATAACAAGCATGTCTAAAACGCTTTTTAAGAAGAGTCTGTACACCTAAAGGATGACTGTTTGTGAGAGATGCACTATTGTAACTCTGAGAAATAAAGTTACATAAAATATCCACATCAGCTGGCTAAAATCTTTGCATTACACTCATAAGAACGAGAGAGGGTGAAAATCTTCCAGTTGATTTGCACTTGGGCAAAATATAGCTTATAAATATAATAAATAATAAATTTGGATTAGTACCAGCAAGAATATGCAATGGCAGCATTTACATGGACAGGAACAAAATCTACATCTGGGGGGCTTGCTGTTTCACCAGCTGGGATGATGCCGTATGAATGGATTATAGATGTTCATGTAGATAAGTTTGATTGATTGCATGGTACCATTTTCCTCCTAAAGTCAGAGATACATACAATTAAAAGGACACTGATGACACTAGGAAACTGTTCTGTGCATCCAGCAGAAACTGGTGTGTCTTAAGTTTCAAAGTTACTATTGAATGTCTTACTAGCATCCGCTGAAGTGTCCAGAGCATATTCATTTGATCGGTAATGGTTGCTGTGAAGAGTCTTTTATATTTGGGGATGCATAAAGGCAGCAATTTACTTTCCATTATGTGTCCTATCAGTGTGGCTTTTCTCCAGTTACAAAGTGGGATGATCCTTTGCAGGAGGATTGGACACACAGTTGGGAGGTATATGCTCAAATTCCAATCAAACTGACCTGTTGTAGGATGTCTGTGTTTTTTCTTGCCAGTAAAGGTTAATTCTGGGACTATGGGTCAGAAAGTGAGCTATATGGTTAGTAGTGTGGCCCAGGCTCTTTTTAAATTTGAGAAAGTATGGCACAAGAAATCTTGTGCACCAGATTTTATTTTAAATGAGCTATTTATGAATTCTTAGATGAGCACTAAAATTTGACAGTTATTTACATTAATAAGTGTAAACAGAGACAAACTGTTCGCCACTCAGTATTTTCCCCTGGTAGTGGCATTATGATTAGACTTCCAGATGTGTACAGTCTTAAGGAGCAGATGAAGTGCAATTGATGGAATAATGCTCTCACTTCCTCTGATGCCCTAAGTGTGATATAGGCCATTCAGCAAATGTACCCAGTAAACAAAGCAGTTCAAAACATACAAGACACCTGTCACTTAGTACAATAGCAAAGGAAGGCAGTATCATTCTTCTGGGTGTCAAACCATGCAGGAATCCAGGGAAATGAGCAAGCTAACAGGGCAGCAAGGGGTGATTGCAACCAAATTAGTGTACTATCCCATGCTGTCCCCTTGGCTGTTGCTACTTGTTTAGGAGAAGAGTTAGCTGTCAGTGGGAGATGAGTGGCTGGCAGTACAAAGTAAAAAATTAAGGCTGCTGAAGCCAACAATTTTCCATGATGGGTATCATTGCAGTCACAGGTAGAAATTAGTGGCTTTAACATGTCAGAGAAAAGGGCATTGTACTCTAACACAAAGGCAACTCCTCCAGCAGGATGACCCACCAAGGTACATAGCTAGTTGTGTACCAGTGCTGCTGTGCCACATTTTCCTTGATTACATTTAATATTCTGACAAAAGGCAGCAGTTTGTCTTGATAATGATTTGTCCACTGTTTTAAATACAATGAGATGAGTGTGGAAAAGGGTTTAAAGTCTTTTGTGTTCTGCAGATTCTGTACAAATTACTGAGTAGATTATTTTGATGTATCTTAGTGACTGATTTACCCTTTTAGAGTGAGTGTTGAAACAAGCTACAATTATTTTATAATAGTTTTACAACTTTGACTGTGTGTCCATTTCGTGCTGCGCTGTCCATGTGTATGATCAGGCTAATCTCAGGAACTCCATTCACAGAAGTCTCAATAGTACCAACTGACCAGTGTGTTATCCTCAGCTGATAGGTGTCATTGGATGTGGATATGGAGAGCATTTTGTCAGCACACTGCTCTCACAGCCATTGTCGGGTTTTGTGACCAGAAATCTCAGGAATCACTGTAGGGATTTTGATCTAATTTTCACTGATAGGTAGACTGATTCACAAGGAAGGTCTGTGTGTATATTTTATAAATACTTTATGGAAACTGGCTGAATTATCATGATGTAAAGTCATCTGCCCTTGTCAAATCAATACCATTGCCACTTAGCAGTACAGCTGCCTTAACTCTTGAGAGCATTGAAGCCTGTAGCTGTAGTGTGTGCCCGGAAACTGAAAGGCCACCTGATCAGATTCCAGCTGGACAACCAGTTTTTAACTCTACCTTTTGACCTTGCATTCACCTCCGTATGATGTGGAGATTCACCAGAAATGAAACATGATTTGGACTCCTTTCCATGGTAAGAGAACTGGTTAGGGACATTTAGGTCCTCAAAGTGACATCCAATTGAATGACTTGCACCAGTCCATTGAGCCACATGGAATTATTATTATTATTACCAGTATTATAAATTAATAATGTTTCAGAGTTACTATTGAATGTCTTACTTGCATCTGCTGAAGTGTCCATAGCATATTTATGATGGTTAATGGGTGCTGAGAAGTCTTCTATATTTGGGGCTTATAAAGACAGCAATTTAAAACTGTGCAGCTATAAATTAAAGCCCTTCTTCATCCTTCTTGGCCTGTACATGAAGGCTAATCTTGGGAATTAGTATAAGGATTTTGATACTAGCACCAGAGTGCCATTGGAGCCTGCAAGTTCTTAGAAGACACAAATGTTCTCTATGCAATAAGTATTTCATTGGTGTTTGCAGTGACATCTTTTAGCAATGATTGGAGCTGCAAGTTACCATGCCATCTGCAGCAGCCATGGTGGTGTGGTGCCTTTGATGCCCACACACTTGCATGTGAAGAAAATTACTGCTGTGCCCAGACGAGTCATTTGGGGTATCACTCCTAATAGTCGCCAGACACATTTTCTCTGGTGTTTGAGGAGATATTTGCAGTTTTGTTTTTGTGATGTTTAGCTAGAGTCAGCCCAAACAAATCCTGTTCATGACATTGACAGATAGGGTCAGTTTGTTTCCCAGCACAAACTAAATTCTTTGAAGTGTAATTTTACATGCATGTTCAACAGAGCCATCTCAAATAAGTGTTGTGTGATATTTGTTTTATCGATCTGTACTAACAGAAGCTGAACAATTCTGATGCATGGGTGGTAGCTGTCAATGCTGGCCATGACAGCACACACAATGCAGTTTTCCTTAATTTCTTTGCTTTCATTTATGATGACATCTAAAGAATCTTCTACAACAGACTGTGCACTTTGCACAGTCTGAAAGGAGGCTGTGTGATGGCGTTAAGCACAATTTCATTGTATTCCTTTGGTACTGTTACTATTTTTCTAGGACTAATTATGGTTAAGAATAATGTGGACAATTTTAATGGATAAATACAGGGTGTACATACCAGGTGAACAGGTATGAAATGATCGTTTTTTTGTGAAAATGAAACACTAATTTTGAATTGAAAAGTAAAAACATTTTATTCAAAGTACTGACCATTGCTTTCTATAGATTTAGACCACCTTTCTGGCGATTTGTGGACACCACGCCAATAGAAATGTTCATCTTTTGAAGCAAACCAATCAGACACCCAATTTTCAACTTCTTCGTAGGAATCAAAGTGTTCCTCAGCCGATGCGTGTCCCATTGATGAAAACAAATTGTAGTCTGAAGGGGCCAAGTCTAGTGAATACGGCAGGTGGGGTAGCAGCTCCCAGCCAAGTGTTTTGATTGCATCCTGAACCAGTTTTGCTTTGTGTGCAGGTGCATTGTCGTGTAAAAAAAATTACTTTGCCATGTCTTCTGGCCCATTCTGGTCTTTTTTCGATCAATGCATAGTTCAGATTGATCATTTATTGTCTGTAGCGATTAGTATTCACAGTTTCACTGGGTTTTAGAAGCTCATGATACACCACACCTTTCTGATCCCACCAAATGCAGAGCATTGTCTTCTTGCCGAATCGATCTGGTTTTGCAGTTGATGTTGATGGTTGTCCCGGATTAACCCGTGATTTTCCCCATTTAAGATTCTTAAAATAAATCCATTTTTCATCACCAGTAACAATTCGATGCAAAATTGATTTTCTTTCATGTCTTTGAAGCAAAATTTGATAAATGGTTTTTCGGTTTTCCATCTGTCTTTCATTCAATTCATGTGGCACCCATTTTCCACACTTTTGGATCTATCCCATAGCTTTCAAACGGTGAGAAATTGTTTGTTGTGCAACATTTAGCATTGCTGCCATTTACTTCTGACTCAAAGTAGCATCTTCATCCAATATTGCTTGCAATTTGGTGTCTTCGAACTTTTTTGGTGGTCTTCCACGTTCTTCATTTCTTACATCAAAATCATTATTTCTGAACTGTTGAAACCATCTTTTGCATGTTGCTTCTGACAGCATGATCACCATATGCCTCGACAAGCATTCGATGCGACTCTGCAGCACTTTTTTTCAAATGAAAACAAAAAATTAATGCTTTCCGCAAATCATCACTTTCTGGTACAAAATTCGACACTGTTAACACGATGAAAACATATGATGTTGTTTGTTCCATGACTTGATGTACACTAAATATCTTTGACAGATGTCATACCAACCAAACAAAAATATTAAGGCTCGTTCACAACAAATGTTCCTTATTGACACGTTTGTATCTTAACACTCATTTCATACCAGTACACCTGGTAAAGTCTGGCAACACTTTCAATTATTTATTGCACAAAAACCGAACATTGTAAAGATATCATACAGATGTCATTTTGAAGAGAAACCCTGAAAGTTTTTTTGTTTTTGTTTTACTCTGTGTATACCAACACAGCGTAGTTTGTAATTTGCCAGTAGTCAGCACTATTCGCCAACATGGCGAGTTCAGGTGCAGAGCAAGCTTTCTGTGTGTTGGAGTTCGACAAAAACAAGTGTGCTACAGCTGTTCAACGGTTTTTAGAACAAAGTACAGTAAGAAGCCACCAAGAAGGAAGGCCATTTTCCACTGGAACAACAAATTTGTTACAATGGGTTGCTTGTGCCCGGCAAGGAGAAGCGAACGTCCCAGTGTGAGTGAAGTGAATGTGCAGCACATGCGAGACGTGCTGGGATGGGTATGGCAAGAATTAGATTACCATATTGACATCTGCCAGGTCACACATGTTTTGCATACTGAATGTTTATAAGAAAAACTTTCGGAGCATTTTCTTCAAAATGCAATATGTATGACATCTGTACAATGTTTAGTTCTTTCCCGGACTTTATGTACACCCTGTACTTCTATGGCATGTATGGAGAAAGCTCACTTCTAAGATGATACATCCTTAATGTTCTGTTAGCTTTGCTCAGACATGGTTTGGTAAACATGCATATAATCTTGAACAGTTCTACTGGCTCACCCTGTAACTTTACTTCATGGGGCATATTTGAATGATTATACAGGAGATAACCAAGTGTGTCGTTCCTCTCCCACCACCTCTACGTACTATACTGCATGATAAATAATATGAAGTTCAACTGAAAGTTTCAGGTTTGCATTCTTTCTGTTTCAAATTACAGTTATTGAGAAACTGTTAATTATAATCATTCCAGTATTTTCCTTATGTAGAGGTCCAAAGATGTAACTGGTGTGTGGTTCAGTGGCTAAGTGTCAGATTACATATCCAAAAGTCCAGGGTTTAATCCACAGTTGGTTTTTTTCTGTCAGATATCAGTTCTTTCACATCTGGCAATGATTAGCTGGTTTGAAAAATGTCAAGATTCACTGTGACTTGGAGTCTACAATGAACTGTGGACTCTCATGTGACTAGAAAAGTCAGGTCAATGTTGGAGGAAGCAAAGGAATAACACCTCCATTTGGACCATGCTAAATAAAGCACTTCAGTGTTCGAAACAACGTTTGGGTTGACAGCTTTACTATGTGAAAGTGTCAAAGTGACCTACTCTCCACATCTACATACATTCTCCGCAAGCTGCCATACAGTGTGAGGGTACCCTGTACCACTGCTTGACATTTCCTTTCCTGTTCCACTCACAAATAGAGCAAGGGAAAAACAGCTATCTATATGCCATCATATGAGCCCTAATTTCTAGTATCTTATCTTCGTGCTACTTACGCCCAATGTATGTTGGTGGCAGTAGAATCATTAAGCAGTCAGCTTCAAATGCTGGTTCTCTAAATTTTCTCATTAGTGTTTCTCAAAAAGGTCATCTTCCCACCAGGGATTCCCATTTGAGTTCCCAAAACATCTCCGTGAAACTTATATGTTGTTCGTACCTACCAGTAACAAATCTAGCAGCCCGCCTTCAATGCAATGTGATACAAATCCCAGACACTTTAGCAGTACTCAAGAATAGGTCGCACCAGTGTCATATATGTGGTCTCCTTTACAGGTGGACCAATCTTTCCTAAAATTCTGCCAATAAAGCAAAGCCGACCATTCGCCTTCCCTACCACACTTCTCACATGCACATTCCATCTCGTATTGCTTTACAATGCTAAGCCCGTATATTTAAATGACTTGACACTGTCAAGCAGGACACTAATAATACTGTATCCAAATGTTACAGCTTTGATCTTCCTACCCATCTGCATTAACTAAAATTTTTCCACATTTAGGGCTAGCTGCCATTCATCACACCAACTGGAAATTTTGTCAGAGTCCTCCTATATCTTCCTGCAGTTACTAAACGTCACTACCTTATTGTACACCAAGGCATCAGAAAACAGCCGTACATTGCTGCCAACCCTGTCCGCCAAATAATATATGTATATAGACAACATCAGCAGTTCTATTACACTTCCCTAAGGCACTCTTGATGAAACCCATATCTCTGGTGAACACATGCCACTGGCAAGGACAACATACTGGGTTCTATTACTTAAGAAGTCTTTGAGCCACTCGCATATCTGTGCACATCTTGTCATCATCTGACAACCTAACCAAAGCAAAAACTTGAGGGACTGAAGATAATATACATACGCGCGCGCGCGCGCACACACACACACACACACACACACACACACACACACACACACACACACACACACACCTTTCTCAGTATAGTAATAAAGAACCAGATGCCGGCCGCGGTGGCTGTGCGGTTCTAGGCGCTCCAGTCCGGAGCCACGCTGCTGCTATGGTCGCAGGTTCGAATGCTGCTTCGGGCATGGGTGTGTGTGATGTCCTTAGGTTAGTTAGGTTTAAGTAGTTCTAAGTTCTAGGTGACTGATGACCACAGCAGTTGAGTCCCATAGTGCTCAGAGCCAACCATTTTTGAACCAGATGTATAACGTAGAACTTTCATTAAAATGAAAGTACTTTACTACCTACCATTGTCTGGCACCGGTAGAGTAATGTCACTGTGTTATCGTAAGAATGACACATACATATTTCCTTTATGCATGCTAAGAGGGTCATCACATATTATATCTGAATGACATAGAGTTTATTTCACAGATATTTACTTATCATTCTATTTTCACAACTGTTGTAGGTATCCCTTCTACTTTGATGCACTTTTCACAACACTTCTGTAAGTCCTTGAATACATAGCACAATCCATTATTCTTCAGGTCCTTTAGATTCAAATGCTGTCTTGAACACTGTTGCAAACTTATCAAATAAATGCCCCTAAAAAGTGTTTTTCCAAGATTAGCGTTATGAGATGGATGTGGTACTGTGCATTGTGTCAAGTCTTCCTTCCTTCATTCATTCATTCATTATATAGGATGAAAACAGGGTGTGGGACATAGTGTGTTACTGCCAACCAAATTATATGGCATGTTGCTACCAACTAATACTATACATAAAACATTCCACTATCAAACTATGAGGTTTAAGACATGTAACTATCAAGAAAATATTGTAAAAACAACTTTGATCCCCCAATCCCCTCCCAACGTCCATGAATTTCATCTTTGACAGCCATAGTTAGTTTTACATTGTGTTGTGCAGATATAACTTTCCTCTGTCATGGACTACTACTTTTACAAGTATATTTGTACCCCACAACCCACCTTAAAGTTTGCAGCAGAGGGTACAAAGTGTGCTTTAATCATTTCCTTCCTTTCTATTCCATATGTAGATGGCATGGTTGATGGCCAGTTGTCAATACCCCTCTGTTTAAGATCTCATTTCTGTAACATTCCTGTAGTGGTCTTTATGCAAGTGTTAGAGAAGGAAATATGTTTATTGGTTGACATCATAATGTGGTCTCTCAGAATTTTGAGACTAAGGCAGTCTGTGTTGCACAATAACATAGCACCTACTGTAGTTTATTGAGTATTAAAATTGTTTTCACACTGATTAAACAAACCTCTGATGGATTGAGTACATCTTATTTCAGTCTTCATCACCTACAGTAATGCAACTCGGTGAGGCTGATGAACAGCACCCAAGGATTGATGACTCCTTCATGAGTGAAATGCTGTTCTGTGAGATTCTTCCAGGAAATCTCCGTTTGGTATCTGGACTTCCCATGCCAAAATCAGTATGATAATTACACATTAAATTCATCCAGCATCTTATTGGTGATCACATTGTCAAGTGGTGTTACATTTTTTCAAATTATCTGAACAGTTAACAGCAAATATTTAACTCTGGGAACATGAATGTGAAGAATTTAGTAGTAGTAGTAGTAGTAGTAGTAGTTAGTAGTTTATTTGTCCAGAAACAATATACACTGCATAGATTTTGTCAGAAAATACTACACACACACACACACACACACACACACACACACACACACACACACAAATTTGCAAGGGTGCATAGTGCCCTGCACAATATCGCATTCAAAATTGCACATACAACTTTAATTAATTACAGAAATGTATGCAAAATTTGATATGTAGCATATGGATGACATTTACATGCAAATATGATCAGAGTTATAACACTTTTATTTAAAATACCCATTCACATAAAAGCAAACCCTTGATTAGAGATACTGTTGACATACATTACATGAGAAGTTGCTTGCTACAAGTTTATTGCAGGTATTCATTTACAATATGATAGCAATTGGTCATAAAAAAATTGAATACTGCTTCTTAAAATGAAGACACTTTTTTAATTTATTTTATTTGTGACAGAAATTTGATGTACAATTAAGTGCTCTGAATGTCGGTCTGTTTGGTTCTGTGCTAAAGTCTTGTTTAACTGTTTTGTATGGATGACATTGCACATTCTTGATGAAGATTTGAGTTAATTTTGAAACTGCCATAGTACCTTTTTTATATTAATTACACTGTTTTGTATATATAGACATGGCATGGGTGAAATATTTGGCTGTTGAAATAATTGTTTGGAGGGTGTTAACCTTGAACTACTGGTAATTATTATCATTTTTTGTATAGTGAAGATGGTTTTTCAGGTTTGTTCTATTGTGACCCCCAGAAAGTGAGGCCATAGGATATAGCAAAATGGATGTAAGCAAAGTAGACAATTCTGCTATATTGTCAACTACACACAGTACTAACTACTATGCAATGCAAGCAAAGCTTAGCTCATCTACATCGAATGTACAGTAAGATGTTGGAAATCATTTAACACATTGTTTCTATCATTATAATACATCCTTTATTACTTACATTTATAATACAGATTACCGGTATGTTATTTTTAGTATTCGTTCAGTTGTTACAATGTTACTATGGTGATAATGCCTAATACTGATACATTATTGTTGGTAATGGTACATTATTATTTACCAAAAATATCTTTCAGGATACAGAATTGGTCAGTTAGATATGCCCTCACTGCAACTTGAATCCTGTAACATTATTGATTGACTATATGTTATTTGATAACTTTCTAAATATCTTTTTTGAAGATGCACATCTTCATTTTGGCAGAGCTCAGTTTTTGCACAGTTCATATGGAGACCCATTGTTTGTCTTTTATTGTGGATATGTGACCTCCATTTTTGAGGACGAGTGAGATTTTCGGTTGTCCACTGCTTCAGTAGAAGGATTTGCAGTTTTTTTTAAAGAGTAGTTTGCAAGATTTTGTGGTTGTGATACCTCTGTTATTCATATGATTCTTTTTGTATTCTGAATAGCTTAATACTGTTTGGGAAAGCTCTCCAGAAAATGACTCCATCATAAGAAGTGACTGAGCATTTTCATAGTACATGGTCTTTACTGCAGCAGCTTTCAAGGATCCTCATCATGTAACAGGATGTGCTCATTTTTTTTTTTTTTTTTTTTTGTGAGGTTGTCAATATGTGTTCGCACCTGACATTATACTGGCTCCTGATTCCAAGAAACGTTGACAGGTCAGCTGTTTACAGCTTTGTTTGACAACTGGATATTTATAGTTTATGGGACATTTTCCATGACATTAAGGAAATAGAGTTACAGTTTTTCCGTCATTTGTGATCAGTTAGTTTGATGTGAACCATTCTGCTATGTTATCCATTGTCTTTGTTTTTGTATAGTAAGTTCTCTATCTTTGCACTGATGAGAAAGCTTGTAGCATCAGCAAACTGATCAATATTTTGACAATATATGTTTGTTTGCAGGCCATTTGCACATAGGAGGAACAGCACTGCTCCCAGTACTTATCCTTATCTTGGTAAGCTGAGTAACGGTTTGTAATTTTGTTGCATGCAATATGTTGTATTTCCGTGTTTATTAATGTCTGCAAAGGTGTGTCTGATGCCTAGTTGATTTTTATTATCGTAGTAATGCCTCATGATCTATAATACTGAATGCTTTTAACAAACCCAGGCATACACCAATAATACAAGGTTATTCTAAATGATGGACCCATTTTCAAAAGTTCGTATTTATTCAAGTACAAATCCAAAATGAACACGCCTTATACCAATGAAAAGAGGAAGTGTCAAAGTTTTTTTTTCCATAATGTTTTATGTCAATTTAATAAATGTAATAATTAATAAATATTTGCAATTAATTAGTTTTTAATAATTATTTAATAATTAGAAATGTGATATATGTTATAAATGTTCAATGTGGCCTCCGTTGGCTGCACGGTGAACATACACGCTGTAGTCGAACTTGTCCCACACGTGTGAAAGCGTATCTGCTCTTACTGAATGTGCGGCAGCAGTGGTCCAGTTCCACAGATCATTCAGAGTGGTTGGTAAGTAGCTTCCTTCACATAACCCCACAAGAGATAGTTGCAGGGTGTGAGATCAGGAGATCTCGGTGCCCAGAAGTGCAGAGCCATGTTCCAAAGTCCCCTGTGACCGATAAAGCACTGAGGAAGGGAGCAATTCAAAGCCTCATACAACAATGTGCCAATGGGGCACAGCTCCATCCTGTTGGAAAATGAAGTCATGAGAATCTTGTCCCACATGTGTGAAAGCGTATCTGCTCTTACTGAATGTGCGGCAGCAGTGGTCCAGTTCCACAGATCATTCAGAGTGGTTGGTAAGTAGCTTCCTTCACATAACCCCACAAGAGATAGTTGCAGGGTGTGAGATCAGGAGATCTCGGTGCCCAGAAGTGCAGAGCCATGTTCCAAAGTCCCCTGTGACCGATAGAGCACTGAGGAAGGGAGCAATTCAAAGCCTCATACAACAATGTGCCAATGGGGCACAGCTCCATCCTGTTGGAAAATGAAGTCATGAGAATCTTTCATAACTTGAGGAAACGGCCATTGTTCCAACATGTCCAGGTATGTGATACCCATTACAGTTCTTTCTACAAAGGAAAATGGTCTATAAAACTTTGTATGGGATACAGCACAGATCTTCAATAAGTCTCTTTGTGTTGCAATGGTGAATGTGGATTTTACAAACCCCATATATGAACATTGTGTCTGCTGACTTTTCGATGAAGGCGGAACGTCGCTTCATCACTAAAAATTACACACTGTAGAAATGCTTCATTCTCAATCTTTGATAGCACATAACCACAAAATGCAAGACGCTTCCCATTGTAATTGGTTTTGAGATCCTGCACAAGTTGTAATCAGTAGGGCCTGCACAGCAAACGCCATCTCAGAACTTTCCATACAGTTCATTGGAGTATTCAAAATTCTTGTCTGGCTTTATTGGTAGACTTACTTGGACTGCGCACAAAACTTTCTTCACTCCGTCGGACAACATCCTCTGACACACACAGTCAACCTGTGCTTCATCCTTTGCTTATGCTCCCGGTTTGTTTAAATTGCTTAAACCAGTGGCTAATGCTTTTGCCAGTTGGTGGTTGAACACCAAATTTAGTACCCCTGCCGCCACCAGACAGACAGATCCCCAGGATGGGGATTCTGCACAGCTAATTGGCGTTTACATATGTCTGTTGTGCACTTGGGCACCTTTCTCTGAAGCATTGATGTGGCTGTGCAAGACATTGACACTCTGCTGGCGCTGCTATCCCCCTATCAACAGATCCCCCTCATTGTTGATCAGTACTGTGGTCAACCAAGGATGTAGCAGTCACTGTCCAGGACTGCAATGATCAAAAAGATACCCTTCAAAGACCAACCTTATCACTTATAAGCGTCGCCATGCTAAGACCCACTATCTTTTTAAGCAGAGTAAAAAAGAATGCTGGGAGTGCTATGTTTCCTCCTTTGGTACATACCCTTCTTCCTCGCAGGACAGACAGATCCCCAGGATGGGGATTCTGCACAGCTAATTGGCGTTTACATATGTCTGTTGTGCACTTGGGCACCTTTCTCTGAAGCATTGATGTGGCTGTGCAAGACATTGACACTCTGCTGGCGCTGCTATCCCCCTATCAACAGATCCCCCTCATTGTTGATCAGTACTGTGGTCAACCAAGGATGTAGCAGTCACTGTCCAGGACTGCAACGATCAAAAAGATACCCTTCAAAGACCAACCTTATCACTTATAAGCGTCGCCATGCTAAGACCCACTATCTTTTTAAGCAGAGTAAAAAAGAATGCTGGGAGTGCTATGTTTCCTCCTTTGGTACATACCCTTCTTCCTCGCAGGTTTGGTCCAAGCAACATAGCCTTCTGGGCTGCCAGTGACAATCAACTGTCCAGTGTCTTATCCTACTGGATGCTCTGTGTACTGATTCATCAGTCCGTGCAGAACACCTCGCGACACACTTTGCGATAACATTGACATTGTGTTCCTATCCTCCAACCTCTCTCTGACGGAAATGACAAGTTGAAGAAACACCCCCCCCCCCCCCCCCCCTCTGTTTCAACCCCCACCTAGCTGAAGCCTATAATGAACCCTTCACTGAACTGAAATTTGTGCAGGCTCTTACCTCTTCACATGACACGGCCCCAGGCCCGGATTCCATCCACAACCAGATGATCCATCACTTGGACCTTACCTAGAAGCAACATCTACTCAGTCTTCAACCACATTTGGCTCACAGGTGCCTTCCCCCTTGCAGTGGTGAGGCAGCATAGTTATCTCCTTCCTTACTCCCAGGAAGAACCCAACACCTCTCAACAGCTTCTGACCTATTAACCTGACATACTTTGTAAACTGCTTGAGAGGATGGTCAGTTTACAATTATGTTGGGTACTTGAATCTCGGGACATTTTGTCCCTGTATCAGTGTTGGTTCCAGGAAGGATGATCTCCAACTGACCATTTACTCAAATTGGAAACAGCAATCTGACAGGCTTTTACTAACTACAGACACCTTCTTTGACCTATGTAAGGCATACAACATAGCACATCGCCATCACATTTTAGGTATCCTCCATGACTGGGGCTTTCGCGGCCTGCTTCCAGTTTTTATCCATGAGGTTTTATCCCACCGGCTCTTCCGGGTTGAAGTCAGCACCTCACTCAGCACCCCTCGGACCCAGGAGAATGGTATCCCACAGGGTTCTGTGTTAGAAGTCACACTTTCCCTCATCGCTATTAATTGGCTTGTACCTTTTGTTGAGCCACTAGTACCTGGCGTTGTATGTCGACGATTTTTGCATCTGGTGCAGCTCCCACTCAGTAGCATTTGCTGAATGCCAGGTCCAAGGCACCATCCGATGGACCTTTGTGTAGGCCCTTTCCCATGGCTTCCAGTTTTCTCCCTCCAAAACACGGGTTATGCATTTTTGCCGTAGACCTACAGTACACCCTGATCCGGAGCTTTATTTAGGCAACCAGCCCCTAGATGTTGTAGCAAAGTTCCATTTCTTGGGCCTTATTTCTGATAAAAACTGATGTCTGCCCCATATTCGCCACCTGAAGACTACAGGCATCAGGAAACCTATGCTCTCCAACTCCTGGCACACACATCTTGGATTGCTGACCATGCTACTCTTCTCCATCCTTACCATACTCTGGTTTTGTCCATACTTGATTACAATTGTCAGGTTTATGGCTCAGCTGCTTCTTCGCGTCTGAAACTGCTTGACCCTGTTCATAATTATTGGGTGTGTACGGTTGTCAGAGCCTCCTGCACTAGTCCCGTCCAATAGCCTCCTCACAGAAGTGGGGCTTCCCCCTCTACAAATAAGACAGAGCAAACCCCTGGTTTCTTACACAATCGCCATTCAGATTCCCTGATCATCCCCTGTACCCCATCCTCTTTGCAGATGGGGGGGATGTCTCCCTCCTGATACCTACTCTCGGATGGGATTGCCATAGACTAACACAAAGTATTTACAGAGAATCTAAAAACTGGTAGAAGCAAATATTGGGGAAGACCAGTTTGGACTATGGAGAAATGTAGGAACACACGAGGCAATACTGACCCTGCGACTTGCCTTATAAGATAGTTGAAGGAAAGGCAAACTTGTGTTTACAGCATGTCGACTTAGAGAAAGCTTTGGACAATGTTGACTGGAATACTCTGTCAAATTCTGACAGTGGCAGGGGTAAAATATAGGGAGCAAAGGCTGTTTATAATTTGTACAGAAAGCAGACAGCAGTTATAAGACTCAAGGGGCACAAAATGGAAGCAGTGGTTGAGAAGGGAGTGAGACATGGTTGAGTCTATCCCCAGTGTTATTCAATCTGTATTGAGCAAGCAGTAAAAGAAAGAACAAACCCCATACAGTTAGTATCTGCCAATGTCCCCTATCAGTCATTGGAATCTTTGTGCTCTGAATTTCAGGATATTTTTGTGGAAGGCCTAGAATGCACCACAAACTTTAAAGCCCACATAACCTTGAAGCAGTCAGCTCAGCCTAGATTTTTTCATGCTCAGCCAGTTCAGATAGCCCTCCACTTCCAAGTCAAGGTGGAGTTAGACTGGCTTGCACCTCTCGGGATTGTGCTTCAGAATTTACAATCTGCGGTCAACACATACCCATTGCCACATTCAGAGGAGCTGTTCCCATGCTTAGCAGGGGGTCAGTTTTTCTGTAAACTTGATCTTTCTGAAGTGTATCATCAGTTACCCCTCGATGATGAGTCCATGGTGTAACAGTTCTTAATATACCTTTCGGCCTGTATGAACACCAATGTTTAGCGTTTGGTGTGGCAAGTACCCCTACAATTTTTAGTGCCACCTGAAGCAGGTCATATAGACTATTCTGCAATGTTTCAACTACCAGTATGACATTATCATTACCAGACATACTAGGAGTGACCACCTGCACGATCTCCAGGCTCTTTTTGAAAACTTCGGGCCATGGGTCTGTGATGCATTCTACAGAAGTCTAAATTTTTCCAATCGTATCTTGAGTATCTGGGCCACATCACGGCAGGGTGTCTAACCCCTGGTGAGTCTGGTTACGGCCATTACAGACTTGCTGCATCCCTCACCTTGCAAGAACTGCAGGCTTTCTTGGGTAAAATTGCCTGTCATCACCAGTTATCTACCGTCTTCGCTGCTAGGGTGCTGGTCTCCCACGTGTGACCAGGCCTTTCTTACAATGAAGGATTGCCTCAGGTTGGCACCGTGTCTAGCTACTTTTGATCCTAGCAAAACATTGATTTTGGCTATGGACACCTCACAATATGGCGTGGGGCTAGTCCTCGTCAATCAGAATACAGGTGGCTCAGAACAGCCACTGACGTTTGAATCCAAAACTCTCAGTCCAGCACAGGTCCATTGCTCTATAGTGAAGAAGGAAGCTCTGGCCATTGTGTATGTAGTCATCAAATTTCACGTGTTCTTGTATGGCACCAAATTCCAACTCATTACAGAACACAAGCCATTAGTTTCATTATTCAGTCTGTCTGCATGGGTCTGCGATAAGGCAGTCCACAGGTTGGCATTGTTCCTCTCCAAATACTGCTACGACATCCATTTTCACCACACAGGACACCATGCCAAGGTGGACACCTTACCCAGGCTGCCCGTCAGTCTGGACCCTGAGTTTGATAGAGAGGAGCTTATGTGTTTCCATTTGGATGTTGTCTCCCTCCAGGTGGTAGACAGCTTTTTGATCACTAGTACCAGCATCGCCAGGCCATAGTGTCTGACCCCATTCTCAAGCGTGTCATCCACCTCATCCAACACCGTTCGTTGTCTTGACTTCTGGACTGCACTTCCGATCAACTTTGTAACTATTTTGTCTTGTACCATAGTCTCTGTCTTAGCCAAAATCCTTCTGCTGTCCACGGGATGATGCTGCTCCCAGGGTGGTCATTTCCAGGAGCTTGTGTGGGAGCTCTTACAACTGTTGCATCGGGGTCACTGGGGGGTTTCCCACACCAAAGCCTTGGCTCACATACACGTGCACTGGTCTGGCATTGACTGGTAGCTGGAGCATTTGATGGCTGCATTTCCCCAGTGTGCTAGTCAGAAGGTGGCTCCCAAGGCTTTGTTTTCCCCATGGCCTCCAGCAACCAGCCCTGGGAATGCCTCCATGAGGATTTTACGGCTCAGTTTCTGAATGTGTTTTGGCTGATAGTCACTGATGTGTGTTCACGTTTTCCATATGTGGTCCGGTGTTTCTTGGCCACTACTGGGATTGCTGTTCAGGTTTTTAAAAGGCCCTGTCAAGCTTCTCCACAGGTGCCAGCTGCAGACACACTGCTCCATGTCATCCACTGTTCCATGCTTTCCACCAGGGATAACAGTCTGAGCATGTGGTTTTGATTGGTTACTGGCAAACATCATGTGTTGGAATGGCCTCCATGTCTAAACTATCTGGATGGGAAACCGGGTGGTCACCCATCAACCCCACCTGGCTGCACCACTACCTTTGCTCCTTCGCTGGTGCCCCCCCCCCCCCCCCCCCCCCCGTCACTTGATGCTTCCTATATACCAAGTTCTAGCCTCACTTTCTGCCTGAGTCAGTGCCATCCAGTGGGCCTTAAACATCACAGGCTCTGGCAGGGGATATGGTGCTGACGCCCCCCCCCCCCCTCCCAGCTGACACTCACACCCCTCACTTGTTCAATGTCTGCTATGTGGCCTCAGTCTGCAGCAAAGTCACCTCCACCTTCCCCACCACAGTCGGACGTTGTCTCATATCCTGGTTTTGATTGCCCATCACCAGTCCTGTCATCTCGTGCTCCTACAAGGGAGCATTGGGGCACTCTTCATGCTGGCCACTTTCGTTCATATTCTAAGGTCTCTGCCAACCAGAAGTTGCTCTCCCCTCTCCCATCTTGGCTCACAGATGTCCATGAATGTGGGATCCATCTCCACAACTTGGCCTCGGGAATCAGTGATGCTTCATTCTCAGCAGGTGTAGTGACCCGCATAATGTTCCACACCTGCAATCCTGGTGTGCAGCTGTATGGCACACGACAGAGGTTGCACAATGCCAGCACCAATAGGTGATTCCACTCTTGGATGCACATACAGTGTTTCTGTAGTGCACCCTACCAGGTGGCCGATAGCTTATAGAGTTGGGCACAGCCAGCCTTGCTCTGTCTGATGTTTACTTCAGCCAGTGTAAGTAGGGCTATACTGTGTTTATCATAAGAATGACCAGTACAGTCAAGTATGATCACAAGGATATGTTTTATGCTGTGTTACAGGCACATAGACTGAGCAATAAAATGGGACAACAGCTTTACCATCACATTAAACTTGGGACAGCGGTCCAACTAACATGTAATGATGTGAGCAGTTGCAGTTCAAGTGTAAAAAGGGACAAGCAAAGAAACAATATAGCATTGAATGTCATTTAATTTTTTTAAAGAGAATGAAATAATATTCAGCAAAACTCCAGCACTGCCGCGCGCTTCTTAGGTGACCAGACGGAAAGCATAAAACGGTCTCTTTCTTACCTGACATGGTATTCTAATTACAAACAAGAGTGATGAAAATTTCTAACTTAAGCACAGGGTAATTTTTCTGAGTGTGCTGCAAAAGCATACTCCAGGGATGTCACCGTACTGTTGAATACTGAAGCCACTGGAGGTATTAATGACAGCCAGTCATCTCGTAATGTAGCTCCTTCGTTACCCAAATCGGAGAAATACATTTCAGTTTTGAAAGTTTCACCTGCTACATTGATAATAAGCCTATCAACAACAGAATCCACAAAGATGAGCCATTCTATATTGCACCAGCATTTGGCAATGAGACTGAAAAACCTGCATTTTTTAGTTCCAGTGCGTCTGGCAGCTAAAAAGTCTTGTTACTTCTCAGCTCAAATCTTGTAACTTGGCTCCAGACCAGTTCTGTTTGATTCATATTGTAATGGTACAATGGAAAACATAAAAATGCATATTAAGTATTTCGTAAAATATCGATAATTAAGAATTTATATTTGAAATGAAAACAGTAATTTCATGTACAATATGTAATTAGAAGCAAGATGATGTGCATTGTTCATTAAAAAAAATCACAATGAATTGTATAGTTATGAAATGTAGGTATTTCAAATTGAAAGAGAAGAAACAATGACTCTGACAAGATTTGAACTAGCAAACCACGAACTGTAATACTTTTTACAGTCTATTACGCTGCCGACTCTGCTATAGAATCAGTATGTGTTTGTGTCTCAATGGTATCTAATACAGCCCCTTCGTAAACTTCAAAGCCAACTATCTCTGTAAATTTATGAAAAACATTAAGAACAACCTATTTCTTGGCATTTTTAACCGTGCTCGAGATGCATGTTTCACTACAGAACAGGTACCAATCTCAACCATTTCCATACTGTGCAATAACAGCATGACAATCTGAGCACAACAGTGTGTACACAATTTTTTAAATATAAACTACATAACTAAAGCATGATTAAGAAAAACGTTGATGGCTGTTAATACATTTGAATATCATAGTTTCATTTAATATAACTTAGTAATAATATATCTAATACATAAGTAGAATCTACTTCAAAGAGCGCAACACCAGTGTACATGCACTACGGTTTCTGAGCAATCATTGCGTTTGTGTTTGTTTACATCAGGTTTATTCTTATGATGACTGAAGTATAGTTGCGCAGCCACTCTGTGGCAAGTGTTTTTTTCTGTACCAAAATACTTGAAGTAATAAAGTATTGTTCACTATTATCTGTGTGTTCTTGTAGCTTGAACAGTTTTTTATATTTTACATTCTTTGTTTTTTATTTTTAGTTTGCCATTTTACATAGATGTATTTCGTTTATAATAAATAACTCATTGTTATGATAGAAAATAATTACCATGATGATAATATGTAAGGAAATGCTTAAAACATAATGTTTTTTGTGCCATCCACATAAGATGTATGAAATTTCTTCATGTAATATACATGATGGAGAAGACAATATGAAACAAAATTCAGCGGGATTTCAAATTGTCATCGGTGATCATCTAAGTATCCCGATTTGTATCGAGCATATTTCAGTATATTGGTAAGTCTTCATGAGGACAATTGATTACATACTAGTGACTGCAGCTTGATTCTGTTGTTTGTCAAGTGGAGATTGGCATCGTAATCAATCAACAGAAATAGGTCTGAAAATCTTCTCACAAAGTTTTTCCAATATTAGAAGCCACATGTGGTCCACAGCTGTACCAGTGCCATTGATCCCTTAGGCATCACCAGATGTTTCTTGTTCTCAGGTGTGTTACTCAACAGTTTGTCACACTGGCCACTCATCTTTTCTTAGTTAAAAACTAATGATGAGTTTGAATTGAGAATCCGAGAATCTCTATTTGAAGTCCCAAATGACATTGTGCCACTGTCAAAATGTGGTAAACAAATGGTGTTTGGGCAGGTCCTAAGATGTTTGCAAGATATTTTCTTTCCAGCTGAGGGAGAAAAAACTGTATTATTGTTAGATTCTTGTAGTGGTCATTGTGAAAGAACTGTTCTGAGTATCACAACCCAGGACAAAACACTTCTTCATCTGGTGATTCCAAAGACTTGGTGTCACAGGTATAGCTGTGGGACGTATGCAGCTTTCAATGTTTCTAGACTTTCGGATCTCTGTTGACTGATTATGATGTTAATCTCCACTTGAGAAACAATATTATAAATCTGCAGTCATTAGTATGTAACCAATTCTCTTTGCCAAGGCTAACTAGTGTACTGAAATATGCCGCAACACAAATCAGGATATTTAGGGTATTCAAGTGACAATTTTGAAATCCTGTTTAATTTTGTTTTATATTGTCTTCTCCACCGTGTTTATTACATGAAGAAATTTCATTCATTTTGTGTGTATAGTGTAAAAAAAAGTTCTGTGTTTTAAGTTTTCTACACAGGTTGTTATTATTGTAATTATTTTCTACCATAATAATAAGTTACTCATGATTTTCAGCTAACAACAACACGTATGTAAAATGGAAAAAAAAGAAAACAAAAGAAGGAACGTAAAACATAAAATAACAATTTAGAACATAAAACACATACAAGTAAAATAAATAATTAGAATAGTAATGAACATTTAGATATTTGAATTAGGTATGTTGAAAATACTGAGATAGTCATTATGTACAGCTTATTTTCCAAAAACAGTATTTCAGAAACTGGCTTTTTCATAGGGTTATATGTGGTTTGAAAACTTCTTTAATTTATGTTTGCAACAAAAGTTTCCTGTTTTCACCATTAATTAATTAATGGTGGTGGGGTATTTTGCAGAATTTCACAATATTCCAAAAGCTAATTATACAGTTTTGGAGAACATTAATTACATATAAACTTGTATATGAAGACACTGTTTTTTGTATATCATTATTCTGAAGATATTTCCCCTAAACCTAAAATGCCAACTTAACCTTTCTGCGTGTGTTTTACTCTTTAAAAGTGACCCTGTGTACAAACAAAAGCGTTCATATTGTACAATTTTGTTTCGAAAATGCATTTTCCCACGTGTCTTTTGCTAATATTTTAATAAACATAGTCACCTTTTCTATGTTGTAGTGCTTTTCATATTCCCCCAGGTTTTTTAATATCTTTGGTGTAGAACAATTTATGTGTGTTACTAATGTGTTGTGATCTGGAAGACCTAAATGTACATTTATAGCCTCAGTGACACAATACTCAATATTTGTGAAGATGTTTTCTAATGGGGAGGATGACAACTGTTATTCTATTAACGTCTGAAAAGAGTGGTTTCATGTGAAAATTGCTTATAGTGTTCAAAAATTTCCTTTTTTCTTTATTTTCAGTGAACGAGTAACATTAAAATCATCACATAATAATAATTTCACTTCATTATTATAGAAAGTGTTTAATTCTGCTTCCATGTTTTTAAAAAAATGTTTTTATCACCCAGTGGTGATCTATATATCGATAAGGACATTTAGTTTGTTTCTTTTCTCCTCCCTTTTTCTGTTTATAGCATGATTCAAAATGGCTTTTCAATATTCAAATTGTCTTCTTCTGTTTTTACTTTGAATTCTAATACAACTCTTGTGTAAATGCATATACTCCACCATTTTTAAACTCATTGTGGCACTAATGAGATGCTAATTTAAAATTGCTTGTATGCTGTCCAGACACATTAATGTGAAGACAAAAGCCTGAGTAACCACCTTTTTCAGTGCAGATGGCTGTAAGACATGCAGGAAGAGTGTCAGTAAGGTTCTGGAAGTTACCAACAGGGATGTGGAGCCATGTCAACTCCGAGGCCAGCTGCACTAGGTTTCTTGGTTAAGGATACATGGTGTGAAC
Source organism: Schistocerca piceifrons (assembly GCF_021461385.2). Lineage (NCBI taxonomy): Eukaryota > Metazoa > Arthropoda > Insecta > Orthoptera > Acrididae > Schistocerca > Schistocerca piceifrons. Next base: position 232,433,602 of record NC_060149.1, on the reverse strand, counting down.
ATGCTGATCAAGGTGGTACCACATATTCTTGATTCGGTTTAAATCTGGGCAGTTTTTAGTGTAGGCGAGTGCAGTGAACTCCCTCTGGTGCTTTTTGAGCAATGCGCACACACTGCCAGCCCCCCCCAGGGGATCCACAACTCTTTTGTGGATACGTGTGTAGCGAGCACGGGACCCCGAGCTAATGTGGCCTTCCTTCTTTTCCGGGCTGCATACCCCCCCTTTCCGTATCCTTCCCCATCCCCCATCTTCGCCCCCCCCCCCCCCCCCCCTCACCTCTGGCTCTTTCCTTCCCTTTCTCCCCCTCTGGGAGTATGGTTTGTGCCTACGTCCGGAGACGGACGCTTGTAAATGTACCGCACTCTTCGCCTTCCTTGCTTGTATGTCTTCATCTTTCTTCGTCCTTCTCTTTTCCTTACCTCTTCTCTTTACCTCTTCTTTACCCTTTTCTCCGCTGCGGCGTTTGAGACCTCTCTTCTTTCCTTTCCCTGTCTCTTTCTTCCTCCCTGTGCGTGTCTGAAGGCCGACCCACGCACTTCCATGCGTAGCCGGTGACGGGGTAACGCGTAATTCCCCGCCCCGGGTAGACAGGTAGGACACGTACGTACCCCCTGGTAACGGCCAGGCCCAGGGAGGGGTGATTACCCGAGCTGATACCTTCCGAAAGTGCCGAATGGTCCCTCCGTCCGTTTGTCGGGAGGTGTGACCTGAGGTGTGAACAATCACCTAAGGCGGGTGTGCCCTCGGTGAGGGCCCCCACAAGGAAGGAGCGCGCCATCGGAGACGCCGGTAATCATGGGGGATTCTTCCGCAATGGTTTCCTCACCTTCCACTATGTCTGCTCACAAACGTAAGTTCACTGAGTCTCAGCCACAGACGGTTCTTCCATCGTTGCCACAGTTCCTTGTTGTTTCTCGGTCTGACGAAGGTTACGACTTTTCCACGGTCAACCCTTTCATCATTCAGAAAGGTGTCGACGCAATTGCGGGTCCTGTAAAGTCTTGTTCCAGATTACGGAATGGCACCCTGTTGTTGGAAACACACAGTGCCCTCCAGGCTCAAAAATTGCTGCGTACTTCTCTGCTCCACACCTTCCCTGTCCGGGTGGAACCGCACCGTACCTTAAATTCCTCACGTGGAGTCGTTTATACACGCTCCCTCGATGGATTGTCTGACGAAGAAATTCAGCACTACCTGTCTGACCAGGGCGTCACAGCTGTTCATCGGGTTATGAAAAGGGTTGACTCGAACATCATTCCAACCCGCACTGTCTTCTTGACATTTGACAAAGTTCAACTCCCATCAAAAATCAAAGCAGGCTATGGGATAATTTCCGTTCGCCCTTATGTCCCAAACCCCACGCGTTGCTATCGATGTCAGCGGTTCAATCACACCAGCCAGTCCTGTTCCAATCCGGCCAAATGTGTTACATGTGGCAAGGATGCCCATGAGGGTGCTTGTCCACCTCCATCCCCTCGCTGCATCAACTGTATGGGTGACCACGCTGCTTCCTCTCGAGATTGCCCCGTTTTTAACGACGGAAAACTCATCCAGGAAATAAGAGTGAAGGAAAAGGTGTCGACCTTTGCTGCTCGAAAGTTACTCGCCAGTCGACAGCCCACTGTGCCTCAGAAAGGAAAATACAGCGCTGTCCTTGCTTCTCCTCGGCCAACAAAGGAGGCGGCCACGCAGACTTGCGACCTCACCTTTAGTACCACGGTCGTCAGATCGGCCAGCGCAAAGATCGCCCGTTCAACCTCACCACTTTCGCCTGCCCACTCAATGGCTCACCCTTCGTCGGGTTCTGCTAAATCTCGAGCCCAAAAGTCAGACGCCAAGTCTTCGAAAAAAGAGCATTCTCGTGAAGAGTTTTTACGTATCGCAACTTCACAACCATCGCTTCCTCCTTCATCTAAACATCATACTTCCAAGAAGGCTACGAAGAAACACAGTTCCTCTCCTTCTCCGCCAAGGCGTGTCCCATCTACAGCACCACCTGGCGGAAATCGCCCTCGGCCGTCTTCTGTGTCGCCGAGGCGCACTGCTGGTGGCCGGTCAACTGGCCGATCGTTGGTGGCTGGAGCTGCTCCTGACCAACCTATGGATCAGGATCTTCTGCCTTCGACTGAATGCCATTCCATGCTGTCGGTCGCAAGCTCTGAGCAGTCGTTGAGTTGACAGCACCCTTGGTCACGTTCCTCCATTTTCTGTTCACCCTATGTCCATTATCCACTGGAATATCCGCGGCATTCGAGCCAATCGGGATGAATTGTCGATCCTCTTACGATCCTACTCGCCAGTCATCTTCTGTCTTCAGGAAACAAAGCTGCGTCCCCATGACCGCTTTGTTCTCCCTCATTTTCAGTCCATCCGATATGACCTCCCCTCTGTTGAAGGCACTCCAGCCCATGGAGGACTCATGATTCTGCTCCACGATACTCTCCATTATCACCAAATCCCCTTTAACAGTTCCTTCCAAGCTGTTGCCGTCCGTCTTTCCCTTTCTGGATATACGTTCTCTCTTTGTACGGTATACATTCCATCGTCCACACCAATGGCACGAGCTGATCTCCTTCATCTTCTTGGTCAGCTTCCACCCCCCTATATGCTGGTTGGGGACTTCAATGCCCACCACCCGCTTTGGGGATCTCCACATCCTTGTCCACGTGGCTCACTATTGCTAGACGTCTTCCACCAAGCGGATCTAGTCTGCCTCAACACTGGGGTCCCCACATTTTTGTCTGCCTCCACGACAAATTTATCTCATTTGGACCTTGCGGTCGGTACTGTTCCGCTAGCTCGGCGCTTCGAATGGTTCGCCCTTGATGATACACACTCGAGTGACCACTTTCCATGTGTTCTTCGACTGCAGCCTCAACTGCCATATATGCGCTCGCGACGCTGGAAGTTTGCCCAAGCCGATTGGACACTTTTTTCGTCTCTAGCGACATTCGATGACCGTCGCTTTCCCAGCGTCGACGATGAGGTCACACATATTACCGACGTTATTCTCACAGCTGCGGAACGTTCAATACCACACACCTCCGAATTTCCCCGGCGCCTCCCAGTTCCTTGGTGGAACGAGGCATGCCGTGACGCAATACGTGAGCGGCGACGTGCTCTTCGCATTTTCCGTCACCATCCAACTTTGGCAAACTGTATCCGATATAAGCAGCTCCGTGCGCGATGCCGTCGCGTCATCCGCAATAGCAAGAGGGCAAGCTGGAAATTCTTTATTAGCTCATTTAACACCTTCACTCCCTCCTCGGAAGTTTGGAGTCGGCTTCGACGGTTCTCCGGCGCGCCTAGTTTCTCCCCGGTCTCTGGGCTCACTGTCGCGCATGATACCTTAGTGGACCCCGTCGCAATTTCTAACTCATTGGGTCAGCGCTTTGCTGAGATTTCGAGCTCTTCAAATTACCCGCCAGCGTTTCTCCCGAAGAAACGTGCAGCGGAAGTGCGACATCTTGCTTTCTCCTCTCAAAATCGCGAAAGCTACAATACTGTTTTCTCCATGCGGGAACTCCAACATGCCCTCTCTTCTTCTCGCTCCTCCGCCCCAGGACCGGATGGTATCCATGTCCAAATGTTGCTGCATTTATCAACCCATAGCCTGCGTTACCTCCTTCACCTTTACAATCGAATTTGGACCGACAGTACCTTTCCCAGGCAATGGCGGGAAGCTATTGTCGTTCCCGTTCCGAAACCTGGAAAGGACAAACATCTCCCCTCTAGCTATCGCCCCATTTCTCTCACGAGTAGTGTCTGTAAGGTTTTGGAGCGTATGGTGAATTACCGTTTAGCTTGGTGGCTGGAATCCCGCAGTCTTTTAACACCAGCCCAATGCGGATTCCGAAAGCATCGTTCTGCCGTTGACCATCTTGTTGCTCTCTCCACTTATATCATGAACAATTTTCTCCGGAAACGCCAAACGGTAGCAATATTTTTTGATCTGGAGAGAGCATACGATACCTGTTGGAGGACAGGCATCCTCCGCACACTGTTCTCTTGGGGCTTTCGTGGCTGGCTGCCCCTTTTTCTTCGCGAATTTATGGCAGAGCGCACATTTAGGGTGCGGGTGAACACTACTCTCTCCCGTACTTTCTCCCAAGAAAACGGGGTACCCCAGGGCTCCGTGCTGAGTGTTGTACTGTTTGCCATCGCCATTAATCCAATTATGGATTGTCTCCTTCCTGATGTCTCGGGCTCCCTCTTTGTGGACGATTTTGCGATCTACTACAGCTCTCAACGGACCAGCCTGCTTGAAAGACGTCTTCAAGGATGTCTCGATCGCCTCCACTCGTGGAGCATCGAAACCGGCTTCCGTTTCTCACCCAGTAAGACCGTTTGTGTTAATTTTTGGCGACATAAGGAGTTTCTTCCGCCCTCCTTACATCTAGGTCCTGTCAACCTTCCGTTTTCCGACGTCGCTAAATTCTTGGGTCTTATGTTTGACAGAAAACTGTGCTGGTCCTCCCACGTTTCCTATCTTTCGGCTCGCTGTCTGCGTTCCCTTAACACCCTCCGTGTCCTGAATGGTACCTCCTGGGGAGCGGACCGAGTGGTCCTTCTCCGCCTCTATCGCGCCTTAGTGCGCTCGAAATTGGATTATGGAAGCATCGTCTACTCCTCTGCTCGGCCGTCTATTCTTCGGCGTCTCGACTCTATCCACCACCGTGGATTACGTTTAGTGTCTGGAGCTTTTTACACCAGTCCTGTGGAAAGCCTTTATGCTGAGACTGCTGAACCTCCGCTGTCCAATCGGCGGGCAGTCCTTCTGAGTCGTTATGCTAGCCATCTGTCTTCCATGCCTGCTAATCCAGCCCATGACCTTTTTTTCGACGCCTCCTTTGATGTCGGGTATGCAGGCCGCTCCTCCTCCCTACTACCCCCGGGAGTCCGCTTCCGTCAACTGCTCCATTCTCTCTCCTTCCGCTTTCCTAAAACCTTCTTGACAACTTGGGGTACAGCACCGCCTTGGCTCCGTCCCCGGATCGACTTGCTCAGAGACCTATGTCAATTTCCCAAGGATGGTACCCCTACACTTGTCTACCGTCGGGCATTTGCTGCCCTATGTGCACAAATGACGGACGCCACAATTATTTACACCGACGGCTCGAAAACATCGTTAGGTGTAGGGAGTGCCTATATTGTTGGCGACACCCCAAATCACTTTCGGCTTCCCGACCAGTGTTCGGTTTATACTGCGGAGCTTTACGCTGTTCTCCAGGCTGTCCACTACATCCGCCGCCATCAGCGGATACAGTACGTAATCTGCTCAGATTCTCTCAGCTCTCTCCTAAGTCTCCAAGCTCTTTACCCTGTGCACCCTCTGGTCCACCAGATTCAGGACTGTCTGCGCTTGCTCCACCTGGGGCGCGTCTCAGTGGCGTTCCTCTGGCTCCCGGGACACACTGGTATCTGTGGGAATGAGGCGGCCGATATAGCGGCCAAGGCTGCAGTCTCTCTTCCTCGGCCAGCTATTCAGTCTCTTCCGTTTACCGATCTACGGAGCGGTTTATGTCGCCAAGTTGCTCATTTATGGCATGCGCATTGGTCAACACTTCCCCATAATAAATTGCGGGAAGTGAAAGCCCTTCCTTGCGCTTGGACCTCTTCCTCACGAACGCGTCGTCGGGAGGAGGTAATTTTAGCTAGACTCGGGATAGGGCACTGTCTTTTTAGCCATCGACATCTTTTAAGCGGTGATCCTCCCCCACTCTGTCCCCACTGCTCTCAGCTGTGGACGGTCAGACACCTTTTAATTGAATGCCCCTATTTTAATCCGTTACGCTCCTGTCTACAGCTATCGCCTGATCTATCGTTGATTTTAGCAGATGACACGCGCTCAGCTGACCGCGTTCTACAGTTTATTAGTGACAGTGAAATGATGTCAGTCATTTGATTTTTTTTTTTTTTTTTTTTTAGTTTCTCAAATTTTATGACTTTGTTCCCCTTGCTGCTGATTTTAAATTTCGTTTTTTTCCTGTTTCCTACGTCACGGGCTGGGCGCTAATGACCATAGAAGTTTTGCGCCCTAAAACCACAAAAAAAAAAAAAAAAAAAACTGCCAGCTGTGTTACACAATGCATTGTTCTGCTACTAGATACCATCATGCTGAGGCAAAACACAACTGCAATTAAGAGTGGACATGGTCCCCAAGGATAAATGAATACTTGTATTGAGACATTGTGCCTTCCAGAAAGATGAGGGGATGCCGCTAAAACATTCCTCAGACCATAACACTCTTTCCTCCAGCCAAGACCATACTGACAATTGTTACAGGGCTGAACACATCAACGGCCATCTGTCCAGTGGAGAAGGGAATGTGATTCATCTGAAAAGGCCACTTGTTGCCACTCAGTGGAAGGAGAGTTGCGACACAGGCATGCAAATTCCAGCCTTCATAATTGACAACCAGCAGTCAGTGTGGGTGTATGAACCAGAAGGCCTGTACGTAGCAATGTTCACTGAGTTGTTATTGAGGAGACACTGTTGGTAGCCCCTTAGTTCATCTGAGCTGTCAGTTGCTGAACAGTAGCACTTTTATTCATCCATACACATCTCTGTAGCCATCATTCACCCTTTCATCTATAGCATGTGATGCACTACAGTTACATCAAAGCTGGTTTTGGGCAGTGCCATTTTGCCATACTCAGTATACTTTAACCACTGTGACATGCAAACAGTTTACACACATAGCTGTTTTGAAAATGCTTACACCCTTGTCCCAAAAGCCAATGATCATGCTTTTTGGACTTCAGATGTGCATTATGATTGCAGTTTTGCGCTCTCCCCCTCTCAACATGCTTTATATACCCTCCATTACTAATGCTGCCATCTGAGAATGGTTATTGCATGCTGATATCAAACAAAGGTGGTGGTTACATTAATGTGACTGGATAGTGAGTGTGTGTGTGTGTGTGTGTGTGTGTGTGTGTGTGTGTGTGTGTGTGTGTGTGTCTTGGTTCATAAACCTGGTATCAGTGTTCACATAAACAATTGAGAGAGAGAGAGAGAGAGAGAGAGAGAGAGAGAACTGCAAAGTTATTCATAGCTACTTCTAAATCTAACACTTTGTTCTTGAGGCACTAAATATTCTGAGGCATTATCCAGTTTTGCAAGTATTTTTACTTTTGCCATTAGCTGATAATGTATTGCTTTTTCCTGGTTCCTGTCACTTATTTGTAAATTTGCAGGCTGCCTTGTCATACTCCCCCCACCCTTGGTTTGAAGCCATAAGAATCTTAGAATGTTTTTTTAAGGGAAGTTGATATACTTGGCCTTTGGCTCCTTGTTCAGTAATTTTATGCTGCTGCTGCAACTGTTGTTGGTGGTTCTGCTGCTGCTGTTATTTTTGCCGTTGTTGGGGCTGCTACTTTTGGTTATTTGCCAAATTGTCAAAAATCTCTTAAAAAGCAAAGAGCTTATTTAAAACCAATTAGTGGACCAAAATGAACTGTCTGCATTAGTGTTGATTATGAGTGCAATGAAACAAACATGACAGATTGATCTGAGATGACAAGAATGCAAAAATGACAGATATGGAACTATTAGATTCTGTATCAGGTAGGTGGAGTGTCATTTCAAATCGAAAGAAAGGCCACAGGTCATATGTGCAGAATCACATAGCTATCTTTTTTTTTTTTTTTACAGAAACTGTAGCACTGAGAATGTAAAATACTGTTTGTTTCATTTGGTCGTGATCTAGATCCGGAAGCATGTAGGTGATGGACCCCACACTAGTGCTGAATTTCTTAACTTCTTGAAAGCATTCAGTATAGTTCTTCACTGTCACACAGGACACATGTGAATAGAATATCAGAACAAATATGGCATCTAGAGTTTCTTAATAGTGTAAAATTATTTTTGCTGTTGACAATATTTATAAATTGTGTGGCAGACCACTAGCTGGTTACAAACTCATAGACTGGAAAAAGAATAATTTAAATTAGAAATGAAATGGGTGTGCAAAGATTACTCAGACAATAAAGTAACACTGAAAGAAATGGCACAAATACATTCGAAGGATGGCAGATGAGTGGATATCTAAACTAATATGTAAGTATACACCTTAAGGGGAAAGAAATTTTGGGTGTCATAAGAAGAGATTGAAAGATCAGTTGCATTATACTTGAAATTGGAACATGCAATGATGCCTAAACCAGAACTGCATATAACGGTGGTGGTGGTGGTAAATCATTTGTATATGAGAAGCACACATCATTAAAAATTGTTATGGGAAGTGGGAGGGGGGGGGGGGGAAGAGAGAGAGAGAGAGAGAGAGAGAGGGGGAGGGAGGTGAACAATTTGTGACAGAGCAGAACAGAAATTCTTAACAAGTTCCAGTGAGAGCCATTACGAGATAGGAATTGTGTGTTGTGATGAACATTAACCTTAAAATCCCGAGAGCCAGTTTTCAGTATGAGTCAGGAAATGTATACTTTCTCCAGTGTACATTTCGTGCAATCACCATGAGAGTAAAATCAGAGGATCTCTCTTCATACAGAGGAGTGACTACAATTATTCACCTGTTCCATCTGCCAGTGAATGAGAATGATTCTGGTATACTCCATATCCTCTGCCACATATACAGTGGATTGAAGATAGCTGCAGCCAGAGCATTAATAGATGAGGTAATTGTGCTACTTGCAAAATCAAATACAAAATTCTTTTTCAGAGCTGACTTACCCAACTTTCATGTTCTTTGCTTAGGCAGTGCTGACTCACTGTCATGTTGCAAAGGAGATGTGACAAATACAAGTGGTTTGATTCATGTGTATACTATTACCTGGACCAGTAAGTTAGATGGCAGAGTATTCGGAAAAAAATATTGTGTTGTCTAAAATTATAAGGTCACTGACTATAATTGCCACCTGTGTGCAGGTATATTACAGACACTAAGAATTTTATATTACATAGCAAGCAGTGATGGTAAAATTGAATCTGAACACTTTTTAATATGGTTCAGAAATTGGCTAAAATCAATGTTGGGAACATATGTGGTGTTTCTTGCCTCATAGCCTGTACATTGGCTAGCCGCACGGGACTCGTATGCAGGAAGTTGACAATTCAAACCCACGTCCAGTTGTCCTGATTCAGGTTTTCCATGCAATTATAAAGCGGTTACTGCATTGATGATTTCAGCCGTAAATAGAAATATTAAAAAAGGTAGGAAGATTTTTCTGTTTAGCAAAAGTGACAAAAAGCAGATTTCAGAGTACCTGATGGCTCAACACAAAAGTTTTGTCTCAAGTACAGATAGTGTTAAGGATCAGTGGACAAAGTTCAAAACCGTCATACAATATGTGTTAGATGAGTATGTGCTGAGCAAGATCGTAAGAGATGGAAAAGAGCCACTGTGGTACAACAGCCGAGTTAGAAAACTGCTGCGGAAGCAAAGGGAATTTCACAGCAAACATAAACATAGCCAAAGCCTTGCAGACCAAAAAAAAAATTACGTGAAGTGAAATGTAGTGTGAGGAGGGCTATGCGAGAGGCTTTCAATGAATTCGAAAGTAAAGTTCTATGTACTGACTTGGCAGAAAATCCTAAGAAATTTTCATCTTATGTCAAAGCGGTAGGTGGATCAAAACAAAATGTCCAGACACTCTGTAACCAAAATGGTACTGAAACAGAGGATGACAGACTAAAGGCCGAAATACTAAATGTCTTTTTCCAAAGCTGTTTCACAGTGGAAGACTGCACTGTAGTTCCTTCTCTAGATTGTCGCACAGATGACAAAATGGTAGATATCGAAATAGACAACAGAGGGATAGAGAAACAATTAAATTCGCTCAAAAGAGGAAAGGCCGCTGGACCTGATGGGATACCAGTTCGATTTTAGACAGAGTACGCGAAGGAACTTGCTCCCCTTCTAGCAGCGGTGTGCCGTAGGTCTCTAGAACAGCGAAGCGTTCCAAAGGATTGGAAAAGGGCACAGGTCATCCCCGTTTTCAAGAAGGGACGTCGAACAGATGTGCAGAACTATAGACCTATATCTCTAACATCGGTCAGTTGTAGAATCTTGGAACACGTATTATGTTAGAGTATAATGACTTTTCTGGAGACTAGAAATCTACTCTGTAGGAATCAGCATGGGTTTCGAAAAAGACGGTCGTGTGAAACCCAGCTCGCACTATTCATCCACGAGACTCGGAGGGCCATAGACACGGGTTCCCAGGTAGATGCAGTGTTTCTTGACTTCCGCAAGGCGTTCGATACAGTTCCCCACAGTCGTTTAATAAACAAAGTAAGAGCATATGGACTATCAGACCAATTGTGTGATTGGATTGAAGAGTTCCTAGATAACAGAACGCAGCATGTCGTTCTCAATGGAGAGAAGTCTTCCAAAGTAAGAGTGATTTCAGGTGTGCTGCAGGGGAGTGTCGTAGGACCGTTGCTATTCACATTATACATAAATGACCTTGTGGATGACCGGAAGTTCACTGAGGCTTTTTTTGGATGATGCTGTGGTATATCGAGAGGTTGCAACAATGGAAAATTGTACTGAAATGCAGGAGGATCTGCAGCGAATTGACGCATGGTGCAGGGAATGGCAATTGAATCTCAATGTAGACAAGTGTAATGTGCTGTGACAGGACCACACCTGCGGTGTTAAGAACAATCTTGAGATTGATGATTGCTTTAATTACTTATCCCTTCCATTATAGGTTGTCTCATTCTGCAAGTTGCCACATTCCCGTAGCTGGTGTCATCATGTAATGTGAATCGGACTCTTGGTGTGCTTTATACAGGGTGTTACAAAAAGGTACGGTCAAACTTTCAGGAAACATTCCTCACACACAAAGAAAGAAAATATGTTACGGGGACATGTGTCCGGAAACGCTTACTTTCCATGTTAGAGCTCATTTTATTACTTCTCTTCAAATCACATTAATCATGGAATGGAAACACATAGCAAGAGAACGTACCAGCACGACTTCAAACATTTTGTTACAGGAAATGTTCAAAATGTCCTCCATTAGCGAGGATACGTGCATCCACCCTCCGTCGCATGGAACCCCTGATGTGCTGATGCAGCCCTGGAGAATGGCGTATTGTATCACAGCTGTCCACAATACGAGCACGAAGAGTCTCTACATTTGGTACCAGGGTTGCGTTGACAAGAGCTTTCAAATGCCCCCATAAATGAAAGTCAAGAGTGTTGAGGTCAGGAGAGCGTGGAGGCCATGGAATTGGTCCGCCTCTACCAATCCATCGGTCACCAAATCTGTTGTTGAGAAGCGTACGAACGCTTAGACTGAAATGTGCAGGAGCTCTATCGTGCATGAACCACATGTTGTGTCGTACTTGTAAAGGCACATGTTCTATCAGCACAGGTAGAGTATCCCGTATGAAATCATGACGGTGAATTGAGGAAGTACAGTACATACTGACGAAACTAAAGTGAGCTCTAACATGGAAATTAAGCGTTTCCGGACACATATCCACATAACATCTTTTCTTTATTTGTGTGTGAGGAATGTTTCCTGAAAGTTTGGCTGTACGTTTTTGTAACACATCGCTCAAAGGATTTTTTTTTTTAGTCCTTTGTTACTCAGGACTCTTGGTGAGGCACTTTAAAGGTGTGTTTGCATCACCTTCTTACAGTCTCTTTCGTACAGTATAGTACATGCATTCAGTAGAATTTTGACTCCAAACTCTTTGACCAAATTGCTGTTCAGTTCTTTACTGGAAGCATCATTTAGTTCAGAAATATGCATGTGTTTGTGAAATTGCTCATTTTGTTACATATGAGTTACATAATCTGTTTCATCATACTATAGATGATACATGTATATGTCAAAAACAAATGCAACCGTGTGATCAGTCATGTTCTTTTGACACCTCTGTGTGGCATATTTTCCTGCTAGCTTCATATATTGTTACACAACATATGAAGTATTGCCGTACCCAGATAGGTGAAAATAATATCGGGTATGAAAGGCACGCACAATACTTACAATTACTAGCCACATACCTCTTTGTATAAAATATATTATGTCTTCTCGTCACATCAAATTTGGGTAGAAAATCAGGCATTTAATTGGGAAGAGCAGCAGTAAGCTTATGGTTAGTTTATACTGAGTTAGAAGACTGAGAATGTTCTACTCAAGGCTAGTGTAATAAAAGAACTTGACTCTCACTCATCTAAATCTTCATAGGTACTCTGCAAGCCATCATACAGGACATGACTGAGGTTACCGTGTGCCACTAATAATAATTTCCTTTCCTGTTCCACTTGCAAATAGAAGAGGAAAAAGTGACTATGTGTCTGCCTTTATATGGTCCCTAATTTCTCACATCATATCTTCATGGTCCTTACACACTGTGTATATTGGCGGCAGTAGTCGTTCAGCAGTCAGCTTCAGGTGCTAGTTATCTAAATTTTCTCAATAGTGTTTCTCAAAAAGAACATTGCCTTCCCTCCAGGGATTTCTATTTGAGTTCCCGTAGTGTCTCTGTAACGTTTACATGTTGTTCAAACCTACAGGTAACAAATCTGGGAGCCTGCCTCTGAATTGAATTGCTTCGATGTCTTGCTTTAATCCAGCCTGGTATGGATCCCAAACACCCAAGCAGTACTCAAGAATAAGTTGCACCCATGTCCTATTTGAGGTCTCCTTTATAGAGGACCACACTTTTCTAAAATGCCTCCCAATACACCAAACTTGGCTATTCGCCATCCCTACCACAGTCCTCACACGCTGTTCCATTTCATATCATTTCACAGTGTTACACCCAGATGTTTAAATGACGTGACTGTCCAGAAGGACAATACAAATGCTGTATCTGAAGATTTTGGGTTTGTTTTTCTTACTCATCCACATTAGCTTACATTTTTCCACATTTAAAGCTAGCTGCCATTCATCACATCAACCAGAAATTTTCTCCAACTCATCTTGTATCCTCCTACAGTCACTGAACTTTGACACCTTTCCGTACACCATTGTGACACCAGCAAACAACCACAGACTACTGCCCACTCTGTCTGCCAAATCATTTATGTATATAGAGAACAACAGTGGCCCTATCACACTTCCCCAGGCCACTCCTGATGACACACTTGCCATCGAGAACAACATATTTGGTTCTATTATTTAAGAAGTCTTGGAGCCACTCACATATCTGTGATATTATTCCATATGCTCGTACCTTTAACAGCCTGCAGTGGGACACTGTGTCAGATGATTTCTGGAAATCTAGAAGTATGGAATCTGCCTGTGGCCCTTCGTTCATAGTTTGCAGTATATCATGTAAGAAGAGGAGAAGCAGAGTTTTGCATGAGCAATTTTTTCTAAAGCTATGCTCATTCATGGAAATAAGCTGCTTTGTCTCAAGAAAATGTATTATATTTGAACTGAGAATATGTTAAAGGATTCTGCAGCAAAGTGAAGTTACAGATATTGGTCTGTAATTTTGCAGATCCATTCTTTTACCCTTTCTATATACAAGAGTCATCTGTGCTTTTTTCCAGCCATTTGGGACTTTGCACTGGGTGAGAGATTCGTGATACATGCAAGCTAGGTAAGGGGCCAGTGTGAAACTGAATTCTGATTCCATCCATACCTGCTGACTTTTCTCAGATATTTGTTCCTATTGACATCTAAAGTATATACCATATGTTATATTAAAGTTAGATTCGTCATTCCCAAATCTCTGTTTGTAGAACAACCACTTATGTATAAATGGAACTACGCCCTGATTTTTGTCACATGACTCTACAGCTCTGCCACATTTGCCATCAGCTGCTGTGTGGCTCTGTGGGACACAGATGGCATGGTTTATGTAGTGATGTTTCTTGTGGTAGTCATCATGTTACAAAATGTGGAACTGATAACAAAGGTGGAGGGTACAGCATTCTCAAGTATCAGAGGTGGTAGAATTATTCTTTTGCGTGCTGCCACATGACAAAGCTTTATTCCCAGCTCTCTACTATTTTTCAGATTATGGCAGACCCATGAAGACCATGAAGAACTGACTCATCACACATTTTCAAATTGATTTGAAAAGCTATTGCATCCAAATTCAGAAAATTTTGTCAGTAGTTATTCTTGATAACACTCAGTATCACATCATCATAAAAAATGAGGCCCTAATCCTTTGGCTTTGAAAGGAAGTCTTTTTTTCAGTTTTTGTGACAGTATGAGGTAACTGTTGATGACAAACTGATGTTGTATTGCTAGAACTAGTCATTTCACAAGTGACAATTCCTAACATACATGTTTCTCTACTTACTCCTCCAGGTGGGTACCGCAAACATTGTTCTGGGGAATGACCCACCTGGAGGTGGATGTAGAGAAATGCGTTAACAATAATATATGTTGGGAATTGTCACTTCTGAAATGACTCCATTTTTGGTAACACCCCTTTTTTTCAGTTAAATGTCATCAACAATAACTCTGCACTGCCATAAAAACTGAAAAATGACTTCCTTTCAAGAGCACAGGTTTAGAGCTTTATTTTTATAATGATGTAATATTGAATGATACCAAGAAAAACTACTGGCAGGATTTTCTGAATTTGGAAGCAAAGGATTTTCAAATAAATTTCAAAATATGCCATGAATCAGTTCTTCATGGCATTGTTTGCTATAATCTGAAAAGTAGTTTACACCTGGGACTAAAGCCCTAACAATGTGCCAGCAAGTAAAAGAACAATTCTACAACCTCTGACAGTTGAGACTGCCACATCATCCTTTGTGACCAGTTCAGCATTTTGTAGTGTTATCATCAGATTTACTCTTGTAAAACTTTGGCTTTTAAATTTGCGTCTTTCACTTTGTTGAAAGATATGTCTCCCAAGAAACATCGACCTCGCCCCAGTGAGGTGGCTTGCGTACCTCAACAGTATAGATAGCTTTACTGTAGGCACAATTACATTGTACGGGTTTCAGAGTGGCAGCAGCACTTGGCGTGACAATTTAGCCTCTGTTAGTTCTGAAATTTTCAGACCAAAAGAGGAAACTACAGCACTTATTCTGCCTAAAGACATGCAGCTCTACTATATGGCATCCTAGTGGTTAAAATATCCCATAGATAAAATAGCCCTCTATTTGGAATTTTGGGCGGGAACTCCTCAGGACAATTCCATGATCTGAGAAAACAAAACTGGCAGTCTACAGAGAGAAGTATGGAATGTTAGATCACTTTATCAGGTTGTTAAGTTAAGGAATTTAAAAAGAGAAGTTAATATATCTGTTTATTAGTGAAGTGTCATTTTAGCAAGAACAGAACTTCTGGTCACGTGATACAGTGTTACTAATACCAAGTTAAATAGGGGTAACACAGGGGTAAGCCTACTAATGAATAAGAAAACTGGAATGTAAGTAATCATTGGCAAGACAGATACAAAACCAATACCCACCTCACTAGTAAATGTTTGTCTGCTTAATAGCTCCACAGAAGGGGTAGAAATTGGAAGAAGTTATGACGAGATAAAATAATTTATGCAGATTATGAATAATGATGAAAATTTGTGATGCAGAACTGGAATTCAATAGCAGGAAAAGGAAGAGAGGAAAAACTAGTAGGAGATTGCTCAGCAGTGGTGGGTACGAAAGTGTAGGTCGCCTGGTAGAATTTTACACAGAAAAAAATTTAATCATTCCTTAGTCTCAGTTTAGGAATAATGGGAAAATACTGTATATGTGGAAGAGACATGGAAGCTCTAGGTTTCATGTAGATTATGTAATTGTAAGGCAGAGATCTCAAAACAAGAGTTCAAATTTAAAAAATTTCTGGAGCAGGTGTGGACTCTAATCATAAATTATATTGGTTACAAACTGCAAATTGAAATTGAAGGAATTTCAGAAAAGTAAAAAAATTAAGGAGATGGGCTTGGATAAATTGAAAGAATTCTGGGCAACATCACAGTGAGTGACTAACATAGTGACACAAAACCTGGCCGGCAGCCAGGCACCTCAGAGTCTGTCTGCACTGATCGCAAAAGGGGACAAATAACATGTTTAGGCCAATAATACAGTTAGTCTGGCTACCTGCACAATCTGGCAACACTGTAGGCTGCAGCAGTTCGTGGAGGAAGTCTTGTCTTCCTTGTCTTCTGTTAGAGTTGTTATGCTATATTTATGCCCATGGTCTAGTAGTAAACAGCACATTGTCTTAATGCAAAATCTTGCAGTTGAAACTGTCATTGCTAAATTTTTATAGCACCTATTGCTCAAATGCTTGAAGTCCTTAGTGTAAGAATAGCACATTTACAACGTATTTCACTTTCTGATACACTGGTAATAATTCTGTCCAATAACACTTTTTTTTTCAAAAGATTTCTCACAGACTGTCTACCTGTGAATACCACGTGCGTCAGAGCTCTACAGTCCCCACTTGCTGCCAGCCAGCAGTGGCTCCGTGGCGGCACTCCACTCCCTCGCATTTCGTCGAAGACATCAGCTGCCGCTAATCACTTTGGAGAGTATAAAATGTTTGCTATTGTTGAATGATGCTCCACAAAAAAGTCTATGATTTGTATTTCATGCTCAATAGCATCAAAAGCAGACATGCACATACATCTCAAAATTGTTATAGTTTGTGATCCCATCTGACTACCTTACTACATTGTTTAGTTTTATCCTTAGTGATTTATATCTATTTTTTCCGTTTTATGAGGGATTCATCATG
Source organism: Schistocerca piceifrons (assembly GCF_021461385.2). Lineage (NCBI taxonomy): Eukaryota > Metazoa > Arthropoda > Insecta > Orthoptera > Acrididae > Schistocerca > Schistocerca piceifrons. Next base: position 232,416,962 of record NC_060149.1, on the reverse strand, counting down.
CAGTTTTTCTTCAGAAATTTGTAGGTTTTTGTCAAGCCACACTTAGTAATTTGTGTATACAGTTTTTCTGTCATAGTTTGATTTCTTATTGTAAATATATGTGATAAACTATGTGAATGTCTTGCAGTGCATACTCTATAGCAACACAGGAACACTGCATATTTTGAGGTTGACATATGGATTCATAAAGAAGTTAACACTGACCCAAAGTGATATTTAAGGTGTTGAATTAGATTTAAATCAACAAAACTGCCCATTTTTTTGTGTCATTCAGAATGGAAGGAATCTGCTAAACGTCAGTGTCAGCAAATGTTTACCGGGTGCCTGACCGCTATCTCACAGATTCAGCCCAAAATATGGGTCTTATATGATGAACAAAACTCTAATTAGTGTGGTTGATGAAGTTCTTCAGGGACGTTTATATAATGAAGAAGCTTGCTATTCACAATGTAGACATCTATGACTTTTAGCACAGTTTACAGAGTCGATCCTGCGGGAAGACTTACTGATTAAAGGTTTCCTTTAGATTTGGTTAAAGAATTTCTTCTAGCAATTTGCAGCTGCATTAAATGAAATGGAAAATAATACAGAAAGTGCACTGGTCTGCACCATGATCAGAAATAATTCACGCCGCAGTTTCATCACAAGACAGGTGTGTGACAACTTCTTTTTTTTCCCAGTGGAACCTTCCTGGCACCTTAAGGGAGGGGCGTGGGCATTGTGGACCAGGGTCCCAACCCAAGGCCTGGTCACCATGCCCTGTTCCTTCCCCCAGGGACCAAGGAAAGCATAGTGAATACCTTGCAGTGCATAAGGTACAAAGCACATCAATCAGACCAGATTTCTGATTTTTTTTTTTTTTTTTTTTCTTTTTAACATCACCAAGCATAGCAGGAGACTGACATCGTGAGGAAGGGGTAGTGTCAGTTCACCACTGTCGGTGAGGCTATTGATGCATAGTTTTCCAGAGAATAATATTCCAATGATCAGACAAGTCAGTGCTAAGAGTGGAGAATGTATGGATTAACTTCTTATTACAGTAACGCCCAAAGTCTATGGTAGGTTAAGAAAAATGCTACAAAGAAAATTAGAGAAAATTTGTCGATGTTTGGGATTGCGGACAGCTGCACAATATCATTCATTAAGGACGAGTCAAAATTAAGGACATTTTCTCGCCATCGGCAAACAAGTGTAATTAACTGTGGGTCCACAAACCCACTTCAGAGTTCATTTCCATTCGTGGGAAGTGTCCAGTGTCCGGAAAGAGGAGCGGTTGAGGTGGTTTCTAATGAGCAGTTGTACGGGGAATAAAGGCCAGCATCTCTTACACCAAGAACCAGACCCAATAGTTGATCCCCGCACTAGACAATGCTCGTTTGTGTCCAGAACATCACAGGTGACACACAATGGGGTGTCTGCAATGTGAATCTTGTGAAACCATGACAGGCATACTCCCTTCCCATTGACCATAAGGTACCATGCAGATTGGACATCAGTGGCAAAACAAGGAGTGCATACTAGTTGCCATACAGCACGCCAGTCGACTTGGGGATGCTTCCCCCCAACTAAATTTGGTATCCTGTTCTGCTGGAGAAAGCAGTAGATTGCCTTTGTGGATGTCAAGCGTGTCGGCAATAGCACAGTATGGACATAATTCAGTTCAAGGAGAAAAATGGCGGAAGTAAAAGAAGGGCCACAGGATGTGTGAAAGTAGGATAGGAGCTGAGAGAGCCTGGTGTAAGGGTCTCCAGCAAGAGGCTGGTGGGGCATGTTGAACAGCAGCACTACACCACCGTTTGAGAGCTAACAGAAAGGGCTGTCACTCTGTCAAGGAGGCAGTATAGGCCTAATCCACCCCTACACCGTGGGAAGGTGAGGAACTCTTATTGTATTTTGAACAGCAAACTGTGGCAAATATACGAACCCAGTGCCACTAGCATGTGGCAGGCAGTGGATGGTGGAATAGGGAGTGTCAGTGCCATGTGGGGGATACATAATGCCAAATATACATTAAAATACTGTGTCTGTTGAAGGTGAGAGTTATCATAAATGATGATCTCTGAGCCCAGCTCATAATTGGAACAGTTGGCACTGGCTGTTTAAAGGGCAATTGTGCCCCACAGATCACCTGTGAAGTAGTCATAGTTATCAAATAGTAACAGTTACACACAATGCAGCAGCCTGGTCCTCAATAAGCCCCACACCTATAGCCATAGCACTTGATTTGTGGATGTTAAGGCAGCTACTAGAAGAGTCTCCGAAGGTGGTGACTCATGCCAAGGACTCTGACCTCAGCACTGTTATGAATATATGAGGACAGCACTGTTATGAAGATATGAGGATGAGATCATCCACACAAGCAGTGCAGCAAGAGACATGGCCACCGAAACACATGCCAGACAGGCATTAACAGAGGCTGCTGAATAGTGGTTCTCTGGTGAAGATAGCAGGCAGCCCTGACACACTAGTGATGGATCAGGATGTGTATTCATGAGGCTCATGGATGGGAATGAGGAGACCATCAGGGATTTGCATGGTTGTTGACATAAGCTCACGACAAATTTCCATCCAAGCTGGCCCCAGTAGAGGACAAAATGTCCAATAAAACTCCAGTGGGAGGCTGTCAAGGCTGGGTCACTTCTTTGTAGAGCCTGCCTTGGCAGCATCATGGACTTGCTCCTCTGTGACATCAACAAGCAGGTCCAGCATTGCATTCTGAGGAACTGTGGCAAATGAGTGTCAATGTTGGCAGGGTTATCACACTGTGCAGAGTACAGTGTAATGTAATTAGGTATCCAAGCACTGTCCATCATCAGTCATAAGAACATTAAAGTCCTCTGACAGTGGTGCCATTCTGCTGTCACATGGTACATTGAGGGACACTCATCTAACCCGTCATGTGTGCACGTCCTGACCATAGCTCCCTGAGGCTGGGACTGAGAAAGGGCAGTGAGCTGTTGCTTGGCACAATTCACTATCGCCTCATGATCTGGAAAATACAGTTTCGTAGTGCATTCCTGGAGAATAGTGAACTAGAAATCCTGTGTTCGTTGCTGCTACACCGCAACCTCCCTTCCGTAACCAATCAAGGCCTTATAAAGGGCAGACATTGCGCAGAGGACCCACCATGACGGGGCAGGGTGATGCGCATCGTGGTGTTGACAACAGGCTGTCCACATGTTCTTCATGACCTGCCAGCAGTTGGATGAAGTAAGATGGATAGATCGATCATATCCAGTTTCATGCCACACCCTTCAGCAGCAGGGATTGATGGCACAGATATAGGCATGGGTGGTGGTCATAAAATGCAAAGGCCTGACTTCAGTATTTTGTGCACCACCAACAATATCGCAGAAGATATAAACACGATACAGATCACAGGAAGAATGACTAGTGGAATGCACAAACTTGCAAACCCCGGATGATTGCACCATGAAGATGCTCCAAGAGTCCACAAGGTTGAAGTGCTGGACAATGGCTGCTAACACAATGCATGTAGAGTGATGCAGCATTTGGTCGGCATCCTCCCAGCCTAGGAAGAGGGGTGTGAGCGTCTCTGAGAATAAAGTGGAATATTTGCAGCAGCAACCCCAGCCAAATGGTGCATAGGTGTTGATGCCACCGAATTTTCATCCCGGAGATAGGCAACTGCATCAATGAGGATACCATCATGTAAGACGATTGCCACCCCACTACAAGAAGGGGAAGCATGAGAGACTTGTGCTGTAAAACCATGGGGGGCACAAAAAGCTGCAACATGCACCTCTAGGATAGCAACATAAACATTCACAGCATGCAGCATTTCATGCAGTAATACCAGTTTCTGGCGTGCACAAATGTTATTGACATTGACTGTGGCTATGCAATAAGTTTGGAAAGCTGGTATGCCCCATGGAAAGGTGCATCAACGTGATGGGGAGGGAGTCAACCCCACTGAGGGGATTTCATCACCCTGTTCACATCCAGAAAGTTCATTCTCAGCATCAGTGTACAGGGACAGACATCTAACCATGCCAGTTCTGTGGAGCACCTTGAGGTGCACCCACAGGTAACATTAGACACAGAAAGGGACACAACCACATCATGTGCAGGTGGAGGAAGTTGGTGTCGATAGCTGGATGCTGACCAGAGATGGCGGCAGGGAGTGATATGTCATCCAAACCTGGGGCATCGGAGGACGCAGCGAATCATGTAGTTTCTTCCATTTCCTCGATGACTCTTGATTACTAATATGCTGCTGTGTTGAATGGTAGACAGCTGTTTTCAGACACATGGAAGAAAAGGGGAAGTCTGTACAGCTACATGAACACCAACCATCGGGTTAGGACAAACATCTTGCAGCTGCTTACGGCCATTGTCCTTTGGTACTGCCACCAGTGGCAGTGTAAACAAAGACAGGCAAAACATCCATCTCGTCATTGAGAGCATTTGACACCGGAACCAGCTGATTCAGAATGGGTGCAGCAGGTAGTCAGTCACACCATGGATGTGTAAGTGGGCACTGCAGAGTGAGCAGTGACTCTGATCGGTGTCTGAACCATTCTACATGGGAGACATTCCGAACAGATATGACCAAAAGTATGTGGCTCGCCATCGCACATGGGAACAGCCCTGCAACTGGCGATGACCAAGTAAGAAGGCCCATGTTCTCTCACTTAAATTATGGTCCGACAGACACCTTTGGAAACACAGAAGGGTTCGAACGTGTTCCACATTTTAACAAAGTGACTGATAAGGTTGCTGTAAGGGTTAAAGGTGGCCACCACAACAGCTGACAGTACCTCCAACTTGAGTTTGGAGGGCAAAACGTGCGGTCAACCACAGCAGCCCTTATATAGCTGTCAGAGTATCGGAACCTGAGATGGTTAGCATGGTGGTGCGCAATGTCAGCCCACATATCTTCATTTGCCCCATGTGCTCGCTCGCAAGCAGCACAGCAGGGGAGACGCAAACACAACAGGCTCGCCTCACCACTGCTGAAGGCAGACTGAATTTCTTCTTGCAGTTTGCAGCTGCATTAAATTAATTGGAAAATAATAACCAAGGATGCACTGGTCTGCACTGCAATTAGAACTGAAAACTCCCAACAGTATTGCATCACAAGATACATGTGCAACAACTGAGCTAATGAGACGCTACTGGAAGCAGGCCTCACACATTGCAGTATTGGTCACTGAGCCCAATAACACAACATTTACCTCCTCAGATCTCGTGTGTCGTATACGACACACCAAATTAGTAAACTTTGTATAGAAACAGCTCCTGTGTAGTGCCAGAGATACAACAGTAAGTAGTTTCCCAGGCATCTGCTACTTGTCTACATGGAGTCCTGTGAGTCTCAACTGTCTGGTGCATAAACTGACAAGTCTAATCATTGTTTCCTGACTGTATGCAACAAGAGGAGAACAAAGTGACATTGAGATGCTGTAAGTATATATTTGTGTATTTATTTAAATTGTATAATACAATAACTTGCATAATCTTTGAGACAAATAGTTGTCATTAATATGTGATCCCTGTAGTACCATGAAATAAAATCTTGCACTGTGTTACAAAAGAATTTGTAAATGTGAGATAGGACACAATGGAACTGTAGACGTATTACTATGTACATAAGAATATGTCACAAAAATTATTTAGTGATATTCAGTCAATATCTGTAGTTTTATTTCATACAGGTGGTATTTATCTCTCGATGTAATAATTACATTGTGAATTTGTTTTGGGTAAAACAATTAAACAATTTTTCCTCTTCAGTGTTACATGCACAGGTTTTTGAAGAGCTGGACAGACCTCTAGAGTTCGATGGAGATGTCGAAGAAATCCAAGGCATATCCAGTGACAAAGAATACAAGGCAGATATCATTTTAGCACTAGAAATGGAAATTGATGGTGATTCATGTGATACTGTTTCTGATACTGTGGTAAACAGAAAGAAAGAAAGAAGCATCCCTGCTTGGCGCCATGCATATACAATGTGTGATCAAAATTATCCGCACACCTTGCTGAAAATGACTTAAAACTACATGGTGCCCTCCATCAGTAATGCTGGAATTAAAAATGGTGTAGGCCCACCCGTAGCCTTGGTGGCAGCTTCTACTCCCACAGGCATATGTTCAATCGGGTGCTGAAAAGTTTCTTGGGGAATGGCAGCCCATTCTTCTTGGAGTGCTGCACTGAGGAGAGGTATCGATGTCAGTCAGTGAGGCCTGGCATGAAGTCGGCGTTCGAAAACATCCCAAAGGTGTTCTGTAGGATTCAGGTCAAGAGTCTGTGCAGGCCAGTCCATTACAAGGACATTACCGACGTGTAACAACTCCGACACAGGTTATGCATTATGAACAGGTACTCAATCATGTTGAAAGATGCAATCGCCATCCCCGAATTGTTCTTAAACAGTGGGAAGCAAAAAGGTGCTTGAAACATCAATGTAGGCCTGTGTTGTGATAGTGCCCTACAAATAACAAGGGGTGCAAGGCCTGTCCCCCTCCATGAAAAACATGACCACACAACACAACACCACACCACACCACAACACAACACCACCACCTCCAAATTTTACTGTTGGCACTACACACGCTGGCAGAAGGTGTTCACCGAGCGTTCGCCATACCCACAACGTGCCATCGGGTCACCACATTGTGCACCATGATTCGTCACTCCACACAACGTATTTCCACTGTTCTGTTGTCCAGTGTTTATGCTCCTTACTCCAAGCTTGGTGTCGTTTGGCATTTACTGGCGTGATGTGTGGCTTATGAGCAGCGACGAGACCATGAAATGAAAGATTTCGCACCTCCCGGCTAACTGTCGTAGTACTTGCGGTGGATCCTGATGTTGTTTGGAATTCCTGTTTGATGGTCTGGATAGATGTCTGCCTGCTACACATTACAACTCTCTTAAACTGTCGGCAGTCCCGGACAATCAACAGACGAGGTCGGCCTGTATGCTTTTGTGCTGTATGTGTCCATTCATGTTTCCACTTCACTATCACATAGGAAACAGTGTCCCTAGGGATGTTTAGTGTGTGGAAATTTTGTGTACAGACGTATGACACAAGTGACACCCAATCACCTGACAACATTCGAAGTCTGTGAGTTCTGTAGAGCACCCCATTCTGCTCTCTCAGGATGTCTTATGACTACTGAGGTCGCTGATATGGAGTACCTGGCAGTAGGTGGCAGCACAATGCACTTAATATGAAAAATGTATATTTTTGGAGATGTCCGGATACTTTTGATCACATAGTGTATGCTTGAGCCATTACCACCTGCACCAGCATTGTAACAAACTATTTGGCAGGGGAAAGACAGTGACATGAGATTATTTTCTTAAATATATAGATCGTGTCCTCCAGAAGCAGTCGGTAATCTTCCGCACACACAGAGAAATCACTGAATACAACTCTTCAAGAAATTATTATCTTTTTGGTATGTCAGTAAAGATGTCTTATGTTGGATAGCCCAGATTATACATGTAATGGGCTTTCGGAAAAAGAGTAACTGATGTATCGGAGGAAATGTCAAGAGGATTTTTGCAATCTGAGGTATACCAAAACCAGTTACACACAGTGATGTAACAAGTGATAAGAGATTGAAGGATAAGTACTGGAAAATTCGTGCTCTCTGAAACAGTCAGATTCGATTGTTTACTAATTCCTAGGAGACAGAAGGTGTTCATTGATGAACAGATAATTCTTTTCTGGTGTATGACGATGATGATGATGATGATGATGATGATGATGATGATGCAGCAGCAATACATTTGTTGAAAGCCCAATTGATGTGACCTTAGAAATTTCATTTGCACGTCTCCAAACTCATTACTACTTGGCTTCAGGTATGAAGGGAAAGGTGACACTATAATGGAGGGCTACAATCACTTGGACATTGGTGGAAATGTAGTAGTGAGACAGACAAGTAGACTACCTGCATGGTAATTTATATGGTCCAATTCATCACATCAGTTGAGCTCCTAGATTGTCTCAACTCAAATGGGCTGTCAGCATACAGGAACAAAACTGTCTTGTAAAATTCCAAGCAAGAGCCATCTCTAATAAGATCTAGAAATGGAAAAAAAGCAGGTTGGGGCTCAGTTGATCAGTGTGTTCATGATGGTGGACTGGTTGCCATTATTAAATGGCATGACAATAAATCTCTTGTTGTTGCTTCATCCGCAGAACGAAAATTGCCTCTGGGCCGGTGCAGGCATTGGTCAAAGCAAGACAAAAAATATATAAATATCAGTGGGCCTCTTTTTTTTTAAAAAAAAAAATATAATGGAAAAAAAGGGGAGGGGATGAATTAGTGGATCATATCATTGCTGTGTACAAAGTCCAAAAACAAGAAGCTGGACAGTGCAGATGATACTGCATTTGTTTGATTTTGCATGTACTGCAGCATGGATAGAGTACAGGAGAGATTGTACTGCACCAAAGAAAAGAAAGAAAAAATATGAAGGACTATCTGCAGTTTCACATTGAGGTATCAGAGCGGCTCTTCCAATCAGGAAGAGCCACACAGTCAACATTAAGCATGAATCTGTAGATGAAAATATAGAAATGGATACTGTTTGTACCTCCTTTAAAAGAAATGTGCTCCAATGACAATTCCTAGTTATTCTAAATGAAAGGACAGTGCTATTCACATATCAGAGGCTGCAAATGATGAAAAGACTCATCACTGTAGATGGCCTGGATGTAAAAGTGTAATAGCATGAATTTTCTGCAAAGAGTGCAAGATTCAGTTCAGCTTGATGAAAGGAAGAAATTGTTTTCGTTATTTTCACATAGACAGAACTCAATGAAAAAAATTAATGTAAAAATGATGTATTTCTAAAATGTTTATGCTTTGATATTGTACAATTAAATCTGTTTCTGAATCAAAGTTGGTAAATAAATAAATATTACAAATTATGGAGTCACATACATTCATTCCACAATTGTCTGCCTTCAGTACCAATGTGCTGTCGATGACATATTAATTTCTCAAAAAACCCATCAAAATTTTTTGAAAAGTGCCTTGTTTCTTTACTAATGTAGACCATGATGTCAAATAACTCAGATTTTTTTAAGAAAAGTAAATTATGTGGTGGTGAAGCTGAGGACATTAAAGATAAGAACGGCTGTTACTCGCATGAAGTACAGCATTCCTGGAGTCCGGAAATTAAGTTTTCTGTCCTGGGGTCTCATCTTAGATGAGGATTATGTAGCATAAGTCATCAAAGTGGAAGGGAGTTTCAAAGTGATTTTAGTGGAATGATTCAGGACCACATACGGAAGTTAAGTGTATTATCACAACGCTGCCAAATATTTGCAATGATGTTGCCAATTCTTAACTGTGCTAGGGACAGGTACGTAGTGAAATGAAATGTTTGTCATGCTCATCTTGCATGGACAGTCACAGAGGAGGATTGAGTGCCATTGGCTTTTGTGCACAGTTATCTCTTAATACTTTCTAATGTCAAGTATTCTGTGTTGCAAAACATCCAACTTTCCCAAGTCTCTGGTTATGTGCATTGGCACCAAATAGGAATAGAAAAGCTGTTTTGAGTGAACAGATAACAGTAATAAAGTAGCTATAACCAATTAATAATGAATGAAGATTAAGGCTTTAGAAAAAGATGTTGTTGATGGAAAAATAAAAATAATTAAAAATAGGCTGGTGTTCAGTTGGTGCAATGCAAACGTTTTCTTAGCATTCTACTGAAGTGGTACACATTGGTAGTCAGAGATTTGAACCAGGAACCAATCTTGCCTTAAATCACAAGATGAGTAAGGCACCACGGGGCAAACAAGATGCTACTTTGTTTAGCTCTGCCATAGCTCTGGTGGTAGTTAATGCAGTCAGTTCACAATGTGAAATATAAAACCTGCTGAAATATAAGCATGGAGTTACCTGTGTAGGGTTGAAAAATTAAATTTGCTATATTGATCTCATAAACATAACTATTCAGATGACATCAATATGAAAAGAGAATATTATGAGAATTTAGCAGGTTCATTCAGCACTGCCGGCCTGTGTGTCCGAGCGGTTCTAGGCACTTCAGTTTGGAACCGCGTGACTGCTACGGTCACAGGTTCGAATCCTGCCTCGGGCATGGATGTGTGTGATGTCCTTAGGTTGGTTAGGTTTAAGTAGTACTAAGTTCTAGGGGACTGATGACCTCAGATGTTAAGTCCCATAGTGCTCAGAGCCATTTGAGCCATTCAGCACCATTCCTAAAAGTGAGCTAATAATCATGAGGTGCCGAACATCGTCAGCAATGTTGCCAAGGTTCAATTGCACTAGCAATACGAAAAACTTCAGGGACAGCTCACAATGTCCTCACTATCCACAGCATATTCCAACCAGCCCTCAGCGGAAGTGTGCTACCAAACGCCGATCTAAGGGACAGCCTCTAACCAACAGTGGATTACACCACTGAAAAATACAAATGAGTTGAACACTTATCCTGTTTGGCTTGCAGTAAAAAATTACTGTAACAAAATTGAGCAAAACGATCTTGTCCAAAATGTAAATAAGCAGTAAGATACTGCACATTGTTGACCTCAAATGGAGTTTGTGTACCACCAGTATTGTGTCATACACAAATAGACCATCAGGAACATCACCAAAATGTGCAGATATTATGGGTAATACAGTAACAAGTTGATTCCATGGAGCAGTAAAACAAATTGTGGATTCACAGAGAAAAATGGAACATAAAACTACTGATGTAGGAACAAAACAGGCAAATATGCAGTTGTAAACTTTCATAGGTTTTTCACCTCCAGATAAACCGTATATAATGCATACTAAGAAGCTTGTTCATTGCTTCCATTATTTATACCATCTTGTTTGATACTGTGATGGTGAACAATATACAGGTTCAAAGCGACTGTCAGTCACATGAATCTGCTGAGTCACTTTATCTCGTTTCACTGGTAATGTAACATGGTATTGCGGTACAGACTGTGGCTACTCTTGTGCGGCTGCCAGGGGACGTATGACACAGTGTTCACATTTGTTACTTAACTTTGTCAGTTATCACTTCCATTTGCCACCACTTTAATTGAGCTGCTAGGATACAGCTTTTGCAGAAAAAAGTGGAAATGATTTCGAAAGCAGCTACAGTATTAGAAAGGGAGCACTTAACTACTATGCATACAAGGCATTGTTGTAGTGAACTCTACTGTAACTGAGATAGAATAGCTCATGAGGTGAAAGATGAGAGTAGGGATAGCTTACGCATGAATAGTCTAGTAAATTGGGAGGAAACTACCAACTTCAAAGCACCATGTAAGCCTTGTTCCAGTTCAATCTGGTAAACATATTGTGCTTATTACGAGGTCTGTTCACAAAATTCCGGAACATTTGTAGTTTAGGGCCAGTGGTGTGTTGGAGAGAAGCACGGTTGGTATCACTACACACACCTGTGTTTATTGTGTAACTAACGGAAGTTTCATTGTTGTATGTGTGTTACTTATTGTTCTTTGCTGTATTGAGTAGAACATTCTGTTGCACAGTTCGCGAATTTCGAGATGGCAGAGTTAGAGGACCAATGTGTCTGCATTACTGTACATTTTGTGTAAAACTAAAGAAAAGCTTCAGAAACACAGCAAATGATTCAGGAAGCCTATGGTGATGAGTGCTTAAGGAGTTCAGTGTTATGAATGGTTCACAGGGCTTAAAAATGGCTGGACGGATGTTAAAGGTGACCCTCGTTCAGGATGCCCTTAGACAACTAAAGACGATGATAATGTCAGGAACATCAACGAAATTTTGCCTGCCAACGTGCCAATTGAAGACTGAGTGTCAGAGAGATTGCAAAAGGCTGTAACATTTCAGTTGCGTTATGTCATGAAATCTATGAGAAGGAAATGGCCTGAAATGTGGCGAGACAATTCAAGGTTCTTGCATCATGATAACGCATCCATACATTCATCCCTGTTAGTGTGTGACTGTCGCACAAAAATCCAAAATCACTGAATTCCTCATCCTTTGTACTCTCCAGACAGGCCACTACAGGCTTTTTCTTATTTTCAAAGTTGAAAGGAGGAAGATTTTGCAACGATGGACGAGACAAAAGAAAATGCTCAGACGGCGCTTCACGCAATCCAGCAAGAGGTGTACCAAGACAGTTTATGGAAGTGGAAATGGCATTGGGAGCGGAATATCAGTTATAGAGGAGAGTATTTCGAAGGAGACCATGCACAGTAAGTAAAAGGTAAGTGTAGAAAAATGTTGTGGACAAAGTTATGGAATATTTTGAACAGACCTTGTATGTTAGTACTTTCAGTCAGAAGTGTACTGCAAATTGAAAAGCTCATTCACTAGATGCTGTTTGCATGTACTGGACAAGCTTCCTGAATGACCACGCAGTAAGCATTATATGTAGATGACACTGTTCTTTTGACGTACAGGTGTAAAAAGAAGGGCAATAAGCTATAGTCAAATTCAGTCAGGGGATACAGATGGAGTTTTGCTATGCAGGCAGTAAAATACCTGACTGTTGCAGCAGTAAAACGGATATAAAAAGTAGACTAACAAAAGCAAGAACAGATTTTCGCAGAAGTCAAACATGCTACCATCAAAGATGCATTTAAATGTTAGGAAGTCTTTACTGAAAGTGTTTGTTAGCCTTCCTACTGTTATTTAATGGTGTTTATCAGTACCCATAAACATTATTTCCGACAGTCGTTGGGGTGTTATTCACTTTTCTACCCTTTTTTTTTTTTACAGCTAAAATCTGGAGAGCACAGTGTCTCATGCTAGACTGGACAGCGTTACTGTCCATTAACACAGCATAACATGCAAGGAGACGAAGTGCTACGAACATTTTGTTTATAGACGTAAAGCTGAAAAACTATCAGAACACTGTCAGACTGTTTTAGGTTATCTGGGATAATATACTGTTGCTGATTTATCACTTACGCTGCCGCGCGGGATTAGCCGAGCAGTCTAAGACGCTGCCGTCATGGACTGTGCGGCTGGTCCTGGCGGAGGTTGAGTCTTCCCTCGGGCGTGTGTGTGTGTGTGTGTGTGTGTCCTTAGGATAATTTAGGTTAAGTAGTGTGTAACCTTAGGGACTGGAGACCTTAGCAGTTGAGTCCCATAAGATTTCACACACATTAATCAATCACTCCTCCCCCCCCCCCCATGCCCCCATGAACCATGGACCTTGCCATTGGTGGGGAGGCTTGCATGCCTCAGCGATACAGATAGCTGTACTGTAGGTGCAACCACAATGGAGGGGTATGTGTTGAGAGGCCAGACAAACGTGGTTCCTGAAGAGGGGCAGCAGCCTTTTCAGTAGTTGCAAGGGCAACAGTCTGGATGATTGACTGATCTCGTCTTGTAACACTAACCAAAACGGCCTTGCTGTGCTGGTACTGCGAATGGCTGAAAGCAAGGGGAAACTACGGCCATAATTTTTCCCGAGGACATGCAGCTTTACTGTATGGCTAAATGATGATGGCGTCTTGGGTAAAATGTTCCGGAGGTAAAATAGTCCCCCATTCGGATCTCCACGCGGGGACTGCTCAAGAGGATGTTGTTATCAGGAGAAAGAAAACTGGCGTTCTACGGATTGGAGTGTGGAATGTCAGATCCCTTAATCGGGCAGGTAGGTTAGAAAATTTAAAAAGGGAAATGGATAGGTTAAAGTTAGATATAGTGGGAATTAGTGAAGTTCGGTGGCAGGAGGAACAAGACTTTTGGTCAGGTGACTACAGGGTTATAAACACAAAATCAGATACGGGTAATGCAGGAGTAGGTTTAATAATGAATAGGAATGCGGGTAAGCTACTACAAACAGCATAGTGAACGCATTATTGTGGCAAAGATAGATACGAAGCCCACGCCTACTACAGTAGTACAAGTTTATATGCCAACTAGCTCTGCAGATGACGAAGAAATTGAAGAAATGTATGATGAAATAAAAGAAATTATTCAAGTAGTGAAGGGTGACGAAAATTTAATAGTCATGGGGGACTGGAATTCGGTAGTAGGAAAAGAGAGAGAAGGAAACGTAGTAGGTGAATATGGATTGGGGCTAAGAAATGAAAGAGGAAGCCGCCTGGTAGAATTTTCACAGAGCATAACTTAACCATAGTTAACACTTGGTTCAAGAATCATGAAAGAAGGTTGTATACATGGAAGAACCCTGGAGGTACCAAAAGGTTTCAGATAGGTTATATAATGGTAAGACAGAGATTTAGGAACCAAGTTTTAAATTGTAAGACATTTCCAGGGGCAGATGTGGACTCTGACCACAATCTATTGGTTATGAACTGTAGATTAAAACTGAAAAAACTGCTAAAAGGTGGGAATTTAAGGAGATGGGACCTGGATAAACTGACTAAACCAGAGGTTGCACAGAGTTTCAGGGAGAGCATAAGCGAACAATTGACAGGAATGGGGGAAAGAAATACAGTAGAAGAAACATGGGTGGCTTTGAGGGATGAAATAGTGAAGGCAGCAGACGATCAAGTAGGTAAAAAGACGACGGCTGGTAGAAATCCATGGGTAACAGAAGAGATACTGAATTTAATTGATGAAAGGAGAAAATACAAAAATGCAGTAAATGAAGCAGGCAAAAAGGAATACAAACATCTCAAAAATGAGATCAACAGGTAGAGAAAAATGGCTAAGCAGGGATGGCTAGAGGACAAGCGTAAGGATGTAGAGGCTTACCTCACTAGGGGTAAGATAGATACTGCCTACAGGAAAATTAGAGAGACCTTTGGAGATAAGAGAACCACTTGCATGAACATCAAGAGCTCAGATGGAAACCCAGTTCTAAGGAAAGAAGGGAAAGCAGAAAGGTGGAAGGATTATATAGAGGGTCTATACAAGGGTGATGTACTTGAGGACAATATTATGGAAATGGAAGAGGATGTAGATGAAGACGAAATAGGAGATACAATACTGCGTGAAGAGTTTGACAGAGCACTGAAAGACCTGAGTCGAAACAAGGCCCCAGGAGTAGACAACATTCCATTAGAACTACTGACGGCCTTGGGAGAGCCAGTCCTGACAAAACTCTACCATCTGGTGAGCAAGACATATGAGACAGGCGAAATACCCTCAGACTTCAAGAAGAATATAATAATCCCAAAGAAAGCAGGTGTTGACGGATGTGAAAATTACCGAACTCTCAGTTTAATAAGTCACGGCTGCAAAATACTATCGCAAATTCTTTACAGATGAATGGAAAAACTGGTAGAAGTCGACCTCGGGGAAGATCAGTTTGGATTCCATAGAAATGTTGGAACACGTGAGGCAATACCGACCTTACGACTTATCTTAGAAGAAAGATTATGGAAAGGCGAACCTACGTTTCTAGCATTTGTAGACTTAGAGAAAGCTTTGACAATGTTGACTGGAATACTCTCTTTCAAATTCTAAAGGTGGCAGGGGTAAAATACAGGGAGCGAAAGGCTATTCACGATTTGTACAGAAACCAGATGGCATTTATAAGAGTCGAGGAACATGAAAGGGAAGCAGTGGTTGTGAAGGGAGTGAGACAGGGTTGTAGCCTCTCTCAGATGTTATTCAATCTGTATATTGAGCAAGCAGTAAAGGAAACAAAAGAAAAATTTGGAGTAGGTATTAAAATCCAGGGAGAAGAAATAAAAACTTTTAGGTTCGCCGATGACATTGTAATTCTGTCAGAGACAGCAAAGGACTTGGAAGAGCAGTTGAACGGAATGGACAGTGTCTTGAAAGGAGGATATAAGATGAACATCAACAAAAGCAAAACGAAGATAATGGAATGTAGTCGAATTAAGTCGGGTGATGCTGAGGGAATTAGATTAGGAAATGAGACACTTAAAGTAGTAAAGGAGTTTTGCTATTTGGGGAGCAAAATAACTGATGATGGTCAAAGTAGAGAGGATGTAAAATGTAGACTGACAATGGCAAGGGAAGCGTTTCTGAAGAAGAGAAATTTGTTAACATCGAGTATAGATTTAAGTGTCGGGAAGTCATTTCTGAAAGTATTTGTATGGAGTATAGCCATGTGTGGAAGTGAAACATGGACGATAAATAGTTTGGACAAGAAGAGAATAGAAGCTTTTGAAATGTGGTGCTACAGAAGAATGCTGAAGATTAGATGGGTTGATCACATAACTAATGAGGAAGTACTGAATGGGATTGGGGAGAAGAGAAGTTTGTTGCACAACTTGACTAGAAGAAGGGATCGGTTAGTAGAACATTTTCTGAGGCATCAAGGGATCATCAATTTAGTATTGGAGGGCAGCGTGGAGGGTAAAAATCGTAGAGGGAGACGAAGAGATGAATACACTAAGCAGATTCAGAAGGATGTAGGTTGCAGTAGGTACTGGGAGATGAAGAAGCTTGCACAGGATAGAGTAGCATGGAGAGCTGCATCAAACCAGTCTCATGACTGAAGACCACAACAACAACAACATCAACAACAACAATCAATCACTTACGCTTATGTGCTATGTTGAATGAAAATACATTATTCAGTATGCACAAATGAATTAAAACTTACCATGATAATGTTATAAAAAGTCTTTTTTTAACAGAACAGATTCCCAAATTTTCACGAACTACTAGACTATCACACACGTAAATGGTCTGTCTATATGTTCAGTCCACTGTCATACTGAAGTAGCGTTAAAGATTACAACGATACATAACAAAATCCAGTTACAAATCTTTCAGTACCACAATTATGCAAATACAATTGACACAAGAAGAGAAAGTAGGCACTAACAAAGGTGCAGTTAAAGTTTTCACCCGCAGATCTGTGGGGTACCGATTCAAGGTTGCAACAAAACTTGTGGGGGAGAAGTTGCCTTAGGATTTCTTTACTGAGTGTCGATCTGCTTGCTAGAGGCTCATCCACAGAAGAGGATAAAATCATGTCTCCAGCAAGATTAGAACCGAAAACTAATGCACTTTTCCGCTTAAAGGGTGAACACTTTACTGCTACGCTGGCATACAACTCCGTCAAACAGTGGCTTCCTTGTTTCTCATTTATTGCCAAGACAGAATTCGCAACGTAAGTACCAAAGTAAGCAACAGATTCTGTGGAACGAGCTTCCTGGATTCAAAACCATAATACTGCTACCTCTGTGTCATCCCTGAAGTGAGTGTAGCCTAATACAAAATATTTATTGTAAATGACAAGAAATTATTGAGAAATTTACCATGATATTCTGAACCAAATTAGGACGAAAATCGATGGTAAAATAGTTGACAAACGGTCTAAAATGTTGTCAATTCTGCATTAGACAAGCGATAGGCGGAATATGGATGCTCAGCCAATGTAAATCTTTAGCTGGCTGGCAATGGCAACGATGTGGCGTCGTCGGCTACCACTGCAGTGATAGGGAGCAGAAGTACCAAATAGGCCAATTAGTTTAACTAGCATTTCTGTGACTGGTTTAGGTCTAAAGTGTAGTTACAAATAATATCCAGATACACCTACTGCGACTCGAACATCATAAATGAACAGGGAACATTATTTGGACAGTTGCCGTTTTCTGTACCTATCGTAGATATTTTTGTTTTTCTGCATTAAGCACACTGAAAATTAACTGGAAGCGATTCTCTTTATCATCACCAGATGCTATTAATATTATGAGTAAATAACATTCATTTCAATACTATGTACTTCAAACCATTTTTCCTTAAGCAGAACTGTCATTCATTCCATAAAAACCAGATAGAGGATTGTCAGCCAACTTAAGACAGAGAGGAATCAAAATTACTAGAATGTGTTATACCAAGCAAACGTGGCACAGAATTCCCGTGCAGTATCTCACAGTTGGCACTTTATGTGCGTAGTTTATTTCTCGGTTACTTCCCACTAACGACCCCTCTAGGCTATCACAACATTCATATGTGGATTGTCGAGGTATAATTGTTAAAACAGGCTGCTATTTTAAATGTTATGGCACTGGTGGCCGGATCTGACTCGGTGGACAACGCTAACTGCAATTTAATTTCATCTTGGAGATTATTGCTCATCGGCTCTTGCTCAGTTACAAAGTTGAGGGTCACACAAATAGGGTAAAACCAGAAGGACAAATAGGTATAGAGACTAGGCACCTCACTCCTTATAGGACTATGGCCTAACTTGAGTGACTGAAGCATTACCAAGTCAACGAATTCGGATGAAATGACGTTGATGAAATAAATTAAACATTTTGAGATGAAACCTAAATCATTTCTTACATAAGTATTTCAGTTATGAAATCGCCCCTAGACAGTTAAATGCCAAATACGTGTAACTGAAGATTTTATTTGAGTCGCTCGAAACGGGTGTTTCCACCACCACCCAATACTGTCGACATTCTAATACAGTTGCGATGCAGTTTCCAACTAGCACCGTAAAATTTCATTGAAAAGCTCAGTTTTGGGAAGAGTGTCAACAAGGGAGAATAAAAGAAGTCCACAAATAGCAGGAAATGAAATATCACTTTCCATGGAATAAATACGGTTTAATCTTAGTTAAACAAGCATAATTAAATCATAATTATGGTGAAGGATGCAGGACGTGGTGCATAATTTCTGTAGTATATTAGTTCCTATGTTTCTGCTGCGGTATTACTCCAAGAAGTCAGTGTACCATTCACTAGCGTGGAACTACAGCAGCAGTTTCGTGGGAGGATGTCTCACAAGAAGAAGCCACACTAGGTCGCTGTCTTGACAGCCAGAACTTCACGTTGTGAAAGGACAAAAATTAATGGACACTTAAATAATTTTGACTTCAGTGCGAACACTTGGTTGGCTCTGAGAAAGGGAATGTCAAATTTTGGACACAACTGCATCAGTTTACACACATGGTGTAATACCAAGCTAGTTGGTAGAGTAGTGGCTGGCAGCACAGGTTTGACCTTTTAGGCTCCATGTTGAAATCCACTCTTACATTATCTTTTTCCTTTTGTTGTCGCAGAAGTATGTCAGGTCATTGACATCAATACTTTTACGACATCGAGAAATACAATGGAATTATGTGCAAAATAATTAAGCATATTAAACATCAAAATTAGATTTCATCATCACGTATCATACATATCCTTACATAACTAACAGTAATTGGAAATGAAAACATACAAATTATATTACATCAGTTTTTGCTTTATTTTTACTTTTATACTGCAAGAGAACCGATAGTTCAAAGAATAAAAAAATCTGTGCCACAGTCTCATTCTTTAATGTGATTATCACCAGGAAAAGCAGCTCGATTAACATTCTAAACACCTTGCAATGTGATTAGGGTTGCCATACGCCACGGATTTTACGGACTGTCCGCGATTTTAGGGTAAATGAAAACGTCTGGGCCGAAAAGGCAAATGTCCGCGAGATTTGCTGGCTTTGAAGTCAACTTCCGGTAATTTCAAAAATTGCTGTCAAAGAAGCATCAATATGTTATCTCTTTGCCTTCACATTATATAAAATCCAAACAGAACAGAACAGCTTTCGAGATATGGAAACAATAGGCAGTCAGGCTCAGGTGTACGGTACATCCTCTTCGATTTGCGAGATTGCGAGTTGTCTATACAGTGGGCAGTCAGTCATCTCTGGCAATGAAGAGTATTATCCTCTTTGATTAGCCTGTTGAATTTTCGCATGGTATATTGTGCTTGCAATTTCGTTGTGTTATATTGTGTTAAATAGTTGTTATTATTTGCCTGGTGGTTTAATAATGTCGGCTAGACGGAAGGTTAAGTACAGGGAGGAATATACTGAACAGTTTCCAAGTATAAAGCGAGGAAGAACTGAATACGAAGCTTTCTGCAAAATTTGCGGGTGAGTAACATTACGATTATACACAGACCCATTGAAATCGTTGTTTACCTAGAAAAATTATTCTATTATACGTTTTTCCTCTTCACAGTTCCTACATTTCAATCATTAATGGAGGTAGACGTGATATTAACGACCATGTGCAATCGAAAAAGCATGAGACGGCAGTGGGTTCATCATCTTCCAAACAGCTCACCAGCTTTTTCAAAACACAGACAGATGGTAATAAAGTAGCTGCAGCAGAAGCTGCATTTGCATTTCACTGTGTCAAGCACCATCATTCATACAACTCAAATTCTTGCACATCAAAAATTCTCTCCCACGTTTTTAGTGACTCGAAAGTTGCAGTAAACTTCTCCAGCGGCAAAACTAAAACAGAAGCCAGCGTTAATAAAGTGATATCACCGTTCATTGAAGACAGAACAAGGAACAGTCTATCGAAGGCCAATTATGTTAGTATTACCACTGATACTAGCAACCACAAGTATTTGAAAATATTTCCTGTTCTTGTGCAGTATTTTGATTATGATGAAGGTATCCAAAGTAGATTGTTAAATTTAAGTGAATGTGACAGTGAGGATTCTAGTACAATAACTGAGTGTGTATACAGTGCCATTTTACAACATGGACTTAGTGATAAGGTATCTGCTTTTGGTGGAGATACCACAAATACTAACTTTGGGTGTGTTGGGAGAAAAGGAGAAAACAATGTGTACAAGAAACTTCAGAAGAAACTGAATAGGGAAATTTTAGGAGTAGGTTGTCCAGCTCATATTTTGCATAATGCAATTCATACTGGTGCAGGTGTCCTCTCTTATGATATTGAGAGCATTATCATAAAGGTTTTTAATTATTTCTCCATATACAGGGTGTCCCAGCTATCTTTTCCACCCAAAATATCTCTGGAACAATAACAGCTATTGGAAAACGACTTTCACTGGTATCAATGTAGGGCTGGGGCCCATGAATGTACATATTTGGAAACATTCTAAAACGAAAGCATATGTGTTTTTTAACACAGACTTATGTTTTTTTAAATGGAGCTCCTATATTTTTTCTTCAGCAATTCATAGCATGACAAAGCACATACACAATGGCGTTGATTGCATCGCAATATTCCCATTACATCCCAAGATATTGAGACGTGAAGTTGACGCTTCAAAGACCCGACATGCGCTGCTAGCGCACGTCCTGAGGCTCAGGCGTGAACCCCATGCTGCCCGTAATTGCGATGTGATTGACA
Source organism: Schistocerca piceifrons (assembly GCF_021461385.2). Taxonomy (NCBI): domain Eukaryota; kingdom Metazoa; phylum Arthropoda; class Insecta; order Orthoptera; family Acrididae; genus Schistocerca; species Schistocerca piceifrons. The sequence continues at coordinate 232,395,953 of NC_060149.1, read as the reverse complement.
TGTGTAATCACACCTCCATACTTATCAAGAGGTCCGAAATGAATAATACGGTCTGCTGCCATCAACTCTCATAACCACATAATGGTTTCCCTCTTGCACGTTTTACGTATCTACGTACACAATATGAACCAGTACCGATCAGTGTACACCCGTCAGGTTGTCTTATTTATCCTGCACACCCAAAATAAGGTTTATCTAATGCGTTATATGACCCATTGTGCCCGTCGCGTAGGGCCTGGCTCTACCTAGTCAAGTGTCCAATGTAGTTCCCACTACTGCCACAGTTACCACTTCGCCTTGTTTATGATTTGTGACCCATGCAAACTCCTGTACTCCACCCCCCTCCGAGCATCCCATTTGTTGTTGCTTTGGCATGCAGTACACCACTTGCCAGTGTAGTCATGCATCAGAGTAATCTAGTGACGGCACGGAGGTAGTACACATTGTCAATAAACATTTTGTTGTGGAACTTATACTGTACAGTATAATGTACACACATGAAGATATGGTAGAAATTCTGCTGGTCTATGGAGAATGTACGTTGACGGGAAATACATTATGAGATTGCTTGTTTGTTGATAGTACTGTTAGCTAACACTATGATTATTAAGTTAATATGTCTGTTTTCTACCCTACTCTACATACCTGTACTGTACCCTGTTGTAGGTGGACGAAATGCTGTTCAGGCAGAACGACTGTACAGAAGATGATTCCCTGACAAGCCATCGCCTTCGCGCCAGATGCTTGGTCGTCTCATATCTTGTCTACGTGAAACGGGAAGCTTAAATCCAAGACCTCGACGCCGTTCTAGAACACGCACAGATAAACGTGCTGAAGTTGCTGTGCTCGCTACCATAGCTGTGAATCCTCAAATCAGCACACGTCAAATTGAACATGAAGGTGGTGTGTCGAAATCAAGTGCACAGAATATTCTTAAACGTCATAAATTTCATCCTTACCATGTTCATTTACACCAGGATCTTCATGGAAATGACTTCCGCAATAGGGTAACATTTTGTCGGTGGGCCCAGCAAAAACTTCTGACTAATCCAAATTTTTTTTGCAGATGTTCTCTTTACCGATGAGGCATCATTCTCCAACAAAGGAATTGTCAATATGAGGAATATGCATTATTGGTCCGCAGACAATCCAAAATGGCTCCGTCAGGTAGAGCATCAACGTCCGTGGAAAGTTAATGTTTGGTGTGGGATTATTGGAGATACCATTATCGGACCTTTCTTTATAAATGGAATCCAAAACGGCAGACAATACTCCAGATTTATACGACACAATCTTCCTGTTCTCTTGGACACCATACCTCTGAACCGGAGAATGGTCACGTGGTATCAGCATGACGGATGCCCTGCACATAATGCTTTACGAGCACGACGACTTCTGAACCGTAAGTTCCCTGGTAGGTGGATTGGACGAGGTGGCCCAGTTAGGTGGCCTGCCCGATCTCCGGACCTTACACTGCTGGATTATTTTCTTTGGGGAGCAGTGAAGGATGCTGTTAACCAACATGAACCAACAACACCAGAGGACATGAAGCAACGCATTATTGATGCTTGTACAGCCATCAAACAGGAAACAGTAGCACGAAGTAGGGCATCCTTCATCCGCAGAGTGACCCTATGTATGCAAGCCAATGGGCATCACTTTGAGCATGAGATGTGAACGCTATGTTTAGTATGTAGTGCTGGTATCACAGTGGAAGTTTCTACAAAGAGCCATTTTACCCAGTGATGTTAAGAAACATTTGTTTGCAACAATTTGTCATTTAATGCATTAGATAAACACAACATTGATAATTATGTGATAATAAAACTAATTGGTTAAACATGTTTACATTCATCTTCTATGTCCTACCTGAACTTCCCAAATCAAAACATTTTTACCTAAACAACGGTAAAAATTTTAGTCCACTTGCTCGTTTCACTAAAACCATTAACATGAATTTTACTGTCATGAGTGAATGATTAACTGTCACTTGCGCTAGAGCTACAGTAAAGTTAAGTTTTAACGTTGAACGGCATTACCTTTTTAGTAACAGATTAACGGTAAGTGAAGTTAACTTTGTGACTAACGTTGCGGTACACAGATATGTTACAGAACCGCACCACCCCTAACCTATGGGATAAATACCTGCTAGAATGTACGACGTTAATGCAGGATGGCAGCAGACCGTATTATTCGTTTCGGACCTCTTGATAAGTATGGAAGTGTGATTACGGGCAGCATGGGGTTCACGCCTGAGCCTCAGGACGTGCGCTAGCAGCGCACGTCGGGTGTTTCAAGCGTCAACTTCGCGTCTTAATATCTCGGGATGTAATGGGAATATTGCGATGCAATCAACGCCATTGTGTATGTGCTTTGTCATGATATGGATTGCTGAAGAAAAAATATAGCAGCTCCATTTAAAAAAACATAAGTTTGTGTTAAAAAACACATATGCTTTCGTTTTAGAATGTTTACAAATATGTACATTCATGGGCCCCAGCTCTACATTGATACCGGTGAAAGTCGTTTTCCAATAGTTGTTATTGTTCCAGAGATATTTTGGGTGGACAAGATAGCTGGGACACCCTGTATACTGTTCGTGTAGCATCACTAATAGAATTTTCAGAATTTGTTGATGTGACACACAAGAACCTACCTAAACGTGTAACAACCAGGTGGCTCACCATGTTTCCTGCTATAGAGAGGTTCATCCTCATGTTTAAGGCACTTAAGTCTTACATTCTTTCACTTGATACATGTCCTTCCCTTCTCAAGAAATTCTTTTCTGATTCTGTTGGTGAAATGTATCTGCTCTTCTTGTATGCACAAATGAATCCTTTCTACAGGGCAGTTAGCAGCATTGAGAGGGAAGACATATCAGTGAATGAGGTAAGACTGGAGCTAGAAAATATACTGCAAATTTCAGGAGAGAGAAAACAGTGTGTTTTCGTTACGTCTAAAGTTAAAGAATTAATGTCTGACCTCACACAATATCAGCAGTCTACATTCCTAAGGGAAGTCTCTTTTTTCTATCAAACTGTTATTGATTACTTGATAAAATGGAGTAAGCCCTTGTCTGATATTAAACATTTTGACTGGATTTTGCTAAAGACCGTACCTTCATGGGAAAAATGTTGAAAAGACATTCAAGTGGATGCATGAAAACACAAGCTGTAAATTGAATGAGTCCCTTCTCTTTGACCAAGTACTGAAATTAAAGTGTGTTTTGGGGGAGGTCAAAGATGGAAGTTTTGAGAATATGATGTCACATAAGAAATGGGTGTTCTTCATTCATAATTGTATTTCTAGTGAGCAGTATTCAGAGTTGCTGAAAATTGTGGAATTTTATTTCTCCATTCCCAGTCATAACGCCAATGTAGAGAGAGTCCTTTCCCTCATGAATTCTCAGTGGACAGAAGAAAGGAATAGGTTAACAGTAAAATCAGTTAGTGCAATGATGCAAATACAGTACAATATGAAAAATGTAAGTTGCAGTGATTTTCATAAACAGATTGAGAACCAGATTAAATTCCTTTCATCTATTCAAGGTTCTGAGAAATACAATTGGTATAAGAAAAGCTCAAATGATGACAATAGGACTTCGTGTACTGAATAATGTAATGCATATTCTTATTTTTTTGTAATAAATGCTTTCTTAATGAAGCAGTCCTTCCTAAACTCTGGATCATTAATTAAATGCACATTTCCCTTAGCTTATGGGCATGAGGACTCCTTATTCCTCTTATTTCCTTCGATCGGCTACGGTGACCATAAGTTTTGTCCTGGTTTTGGATTCCGAGATTATGGCAAGCCTAAATGTGGTGATAATTTCCGAGCAAAGCAAGCATATCAAAGCATTTTCTTGGAAGCTGAAGACTTCAGTTTATTGTGAATCTAGGCGTATATCTGATTAATTTCATCACTTCTGCTTGTAATTTCCATCTGCTGTATAACGAGAACATGGAACTCTTGTAACTGGCGAATGTGACTTTTCATCTATCAGTAAATGTATACGTCATGGGATTGACAGAATGGCATACACTTTGGCAGAAGTACTTTTAATGAACACTTCAATTTTCTGATTTCAATAACAATCAGACCGTCATATGAGGGGAGGGGGGGGGGGAGAGCTTTGCACATACCATGAGTCAATGTCAATAATGTACAGAAACAACTCCATTTTTAGGGTTCCATACTTCTGTTAAAATGGAATAGTTAGTAGTTTGCATTGTTGTCCATCTGTCTGTATGACTGAATGACTGATAAGACCCCTTTTATCAGGAATGGGTAGAGATAACAAAATGAAATTTGTCAGGTACTAAGTTCCACAGTTCCTCAGTGACATAAATAATTTAAGCTTCTAAGTCAATGCAGTCAAAAGACATGGCAATGCACGTCAATTATGTTGGTACTTGCAAACTTATTGATCGAAACATAAAAATTAATTATCTATGTGTATATCAGACGCAGTGGTTTAGTGGTTAGCTTGCATGGTAGCTCAGTGTGTTCAGTCGGAGAACTGGCTGCTCTCTGTAATAAAAAAAACTGAGTGACAGGATCAACAATGAACTTCAATGGGTGTCATGGGACGTCCGCCACGACCAAATGCAATGAACAAAGAAAGAAAAGGGCTGTAAAGGGTTTGTGCGCAAAGAGAGAGATTGCAGGACCGAATCTCGCTGAAATGGCGGAGGTCTCAGTTACAGTTTTAACCTAGTCTTTCCCTCCAAATGACGTGAGCAGTCGCCAAAAACAAAACGTGGTTCGGATTCTGACGGTTCTCTTTCCCCATCTGGATAACTGGTATAAGTTAGAGAGATACATGTCATTCAAGTGGGGTCCAGTAGCACGGGCGCTCCTCGCACTTGTCTGGCTTTTTACATAAGGTAGCGAAACTTCATCTAAAAGCAGACAGTTGATTTCTTCGTTTCAGTTGGCCGACAGCTATTTCTGTAGCTTTCTCACCAGAGAACGATAGTATTCTCTTACTAGAGATGTGATACATTGCGTTTGATCCGTACATATAACTAAATCATGATGGACTCTAGTATTTGCACTGGAGGTATGAAGCTGAAAAACTATTGCTGTTTCCAGTAATTCGTGAAACGTAAGCTAGTCATTGATGCTGATGTATTTGGTGACATGACACTTCCGAATTCTATGTTCCCCCTTGAATCAATCACACCAGGTGTTTTAGGGTTTGAATTAAAAACTTTCTAACAGCAATGAGGCTGCTGCAGCTACTGCCCACAGCCACACTGCATGTGTAGTAAGCACATGGCCATTGTTTCTAGCCACTTAAAATAATCGAACATGTGTGAATCAATCATTTTATATTTATCTTGAGTCAGTCCTCCGCTTGTTACGTGGATCCTCCTTTGTCACAGCTGTTTGGTATGTGTGAGCTTGTGGACTCATACGCAGCCCAGTATGGATTAGCACTTTCCGAACAACTGTTACTAACAGTTTGTTTTTTTTTTTGTCTCCAAGACATCAGTGGCAAATTTCGTCCTCGAGTCCAACAAGATGTAAACCAACCAATGGTATGGCGTCATAATGTGTATGCAACATGTACAAAATCTACAAAGCTCATAAAAGATACCTGCCATCAGTCTTAGGACATGTTAAGAATTACTTTCTCCCATTGTAAAATTGCCCTAGTCTCACAGCAGATCAAACGGAAATCACAAGTAGAAGTGACGAAATTAGATTCCTAACGATACATTAAAGAAATTAGCTGTGGCCTATGTGCTGTCACACCTTACTTGTGATGCTTCGATTTCTTACGCTCTCAATGATTTTATAATAGAGATAACTCGGTGAGGATACTATGGTTCTCTTGAAATATGAAAGTAAAAATTGAAGCAAAATTTGGTCTACTAGAGTTAATATGTTTTTCACTTTCTATTACTGTTAATTACATAAAGTAATCTAAAACTTGTGATGATAAAATCTAATTTTAATAATACTTTGAATTCTTAATTAGGCCGTCTGGTATGGCCGAGCGGTTCTAGGTGCTCCAGTCTGGAACCGCGCGACCGCTACGGTCGCAGGTTCGAATCCTGCCTTGGGCATGGATGTGTGTGATGTCCTTAGGTTGGTTAGGTTTAAACAGTTCTAAGTTCTAGGGGACTGATGACCTCAGATGTTAAGTCCCATAGTGCTCAGAGCCATTTGAATTCTTAATTATTTTGTAAAGAATTCCATTGTATTTCTTGATGCCACAATAATATATTGTCATTGATGTCGCATACTTCCACGGCAGCAAGAGGAAAATAATAATGTAATAAGATTGGATTTAAACATGGAGCACAAAAATTCGAACCTACGCTACCAGCTTCCACAGTACAACAGCAGGTGTGCAAACTGACACAGTAGCTCCTAAACTTTGTCACTCTATTGGAATTATTGAGTGTTGGCACCTCAGACACAATAATTTTCCTTTTTTTTTTTTTTTTTTTTTTTTTTGCCCAGGTTTCACCAAGCAAAGTTTAGACTGTGTCAGGGGGCGACCTATTTTGGCTCTTGCTTGTGAGATATAGTTTCAGAAAACTGCTGATATGACACTAAGCCTGAATATGGAGTTGTTTCAGTATTTTTACAACACTCCATATGGGCCCCAAAAGTTGGTCTTAAGCAACTAATACATAATTAGGCTTATTAAAGTAAGACTAAACTGTATAAATTCGATGAAAACTGAAATGTTTTATTTCCTGCAACTTATGGACTTTGTTCTCTCTTTTTGACTCTCTTCTTAAAACTGTGCTTTTCTGCGAAATTGTAGAGTGCTAGTTGGGGATGGCATCGCATCGGTACTGGAATGATAACAGTATTGGGTGATGGACAATCCCCCCCTGCCACCTTGAGTTACCAAAGTGTTTCAAACAACTCAAATAAGTGTTGACTTACACATGTTTGGCGTTTAACTGTGTAGGGGTGATACAAAAACGGGAATACTTATGGAACAAATGATTTAGGTTTCATCTCAAAATGTTTAATATATTTTAACAATGTCATTTCATCTAAATACTTCTACTACCAGTAGTAGTAGTAGTAGTGTAAAATATGTTTCAGCACAGTTTGTCAGTGTGGGTTACCTGCATACATTCAGGGGCAAACCTATTGTTCTCCTTTCACTGATAGGTACTTAACCTGTTGTTCTGCTAAGAGGATTAAGAGCCCCTGGGGATAATCCATCCTTTGATTGACAGGTGCTTAACCTATTATTCCTCCTCCTCGCCCAACTCCTCCTCCTTAGCCATCCCTCAGGGAACACCCCTTCCTAATACAAGCATACTTCAGATATAAATTTGATTGTCTAATTAATTAAATCGACCAATTAATGAAATACACCGACTGGAAAACTCCCCAGCACTCCCACTCCCCTCCCCCTCGAGGAAATTGGCGGGAAAAGACTCAATTGATCGATCAGTTGAAGGGAATTCGATTGCAGTGTATGGAATATTGTTTAAACAATGGACCAAATGTGTGGTATATTGTTTATTTATGGCAGTGTATGGAATATTGTTTGTATATTTAAAGAATTTGTTGGGAAATTGACTGCAGTGTATTAAATACTGTTTATTTAAACGATGTATGGAATACAGTTTATTTAAAGAATTTGTCAGGAAATCGATCGCAGCATGGAATACTTAAAGAAATTGCAGTGCTTTTTTTATTCTGATTGTGCTTGGAAACGCCGAGTAGGCATAGTTTATATCTGCTGCCGAACACAGGGATGTAAATGCTCTTATTATTTATTTTCCTCGCTTTTCAAAGCACACTGGTGTCTAAGCACAGATGGGAAAATCGGAACAGTTACACATCTAAAAGTTAATGAGTTATTTCGAAACCCACCATCACTTTGTGCTGGGGGGCAAATTACTAGAATCTCAGTGGCAAATTCTTTTGTACAGATCGAGAAACATACAGCAGCCATATTGTGCCGGATGTTAAACCCTGCAAAAGTGGTGTACAAATCATGAATGGAATGAAGTGCAGTATAGTAGCCAGCATTTGGGGTCTCCCGTGCGGTTGTCAATCGTCAAGGCACCACATTGAAGGTCCTAAATACATATCATGTTACTAAGTACCATCAGCCATGGACCACATATTGGCCCCTTTGGTCTCACGACACCCAAACAAAGTGTCAGGTGGAGGCATTCTGTTGATTGGGGAATTCCAGACTCGCTCCCTGTCTCAAGAGGTCACTCCCTGATTGTGTGAACCAGCGTCCCAAAACATCCAGCAGGAGGTTTGCATCTCTCCTCAGACTACAGTGTTCCTATTGGCTAATGCTGGAGACAAAGGGAGAACTGATCCAGTTTCAATATAAAAAACTTAGTGAAATAAGCATTTCAACTACCATTTGAAGTTAATTATTTAACAACTTACAGCATTCAAATAGGTAACTTCAAACACTCACCTCCACCTTACAATCATCCTTCTTTTTAATAAAACATATTTTCAACGTTTGAGTTTTACACACAGACATTATGCAAATCAAGAAATGAAATTTCCACCACAAATAGATTGTAGCACTAAATATATCCTATGTCTTGTAGGCACCAACGTTTGAGAGCACAAACACCATCGTCCACCACAACATTCCGCTAAACATATGTGGTGAAAAAAAATTCTACCAATTGCACAAACTAGTGGTTCTCTCCATGACATTCGGAAGGTCTGCAGGTTGTGGCTAGTGTTGTAGCCTCTGGATCGCAGGGTCCCGGGTTGGATTCCCGGCTGTGTTGTGGAGTGTCTCTGCCCGAGGACTGGGTGTTCGTGTTGTCCTTATCATTCATTAAAGTGGCTAGATTGAATAAAGATTGGGAATTTGTACAGGCACTGATAACCACAGAGTTGAGCACCCCAAAAATCAAACATCATCATCACAAACGTTCAGAAGGAGAGAGGCAGGTTCTATCATGTGACAGAATAGAGACAACAGCAAATACAAATGCAGTGTATTGAGAAGCACTAAACACAACACACTTAAACCATGATCTAGTCCATAGCAATAAGCTGTCATGGCTAGGTGTCGGAGATAGCTGAAAACATTTGCACATACCACACGCTCCTGACCTGAGGTCGATATGCAATGTGCCCGTCCTGTGTATGCATCTGCATGTATGCGATAGTGCACTGCCCCCGGCAATGGAGGGCATCTGGGGATGTTTGGAGTGGTAGGAACACACACACAAGCAAAGCGCCCCCCCCCCCCCCCCACATTCGTTCCTGTCATGCTCACTCGGCACACTGGTCGCTTCACCAGCCCTTGCTGTCGTGGGCCGGTAGGCGCATTCTTTCTCACTTCTGGTTGCCAAATCCTCAGTGCCCTTGCACGCAGCTGTGGTGCACTGCAAAATAAACATTCACAGCTTGGATGTATACAGTAGTTCTAAACAATTCCATCCCAACATAGACCCAGCAGTGTAAAAAATCTAGTTTACACTAGCTGAGACAACAATGTTGTTGACCATACACCTCGAATTTGTCACGCGAAATGTAGATTCCCCCCGTTTATATGAGTATTTTCGAGGATGGGAGAACTCTGACAATACACGCGTTTTCACGTCGCTATAGTATCCATATTTGTTGTGAAAATCCTGAACAGGACTGTGGCATAGGCTATATTCCCTCTAAGCGTCCTCTCATCAGGTAGAATAATATCTGTCCTCATCTGACACATCATGCATCACAGGACTAAGTATTAAACTCATTTTTGGCTCATGACAGAGTGCTGAGATTTGTCACAGGACACCTCCTCACTTTCGAACTCAAATTATATAGAGGCACTACAGTCCGAAGGAGATTTGTGTCCCTCAGGGTAGATTCACATCTGTCACCCAAGCATTCTATCATTGTTATTTTGTACCATCCAATTTGTATTGCAGATCTCTCTTCCGATAAATCGAAAACAAATACTATCTGTGTGCTGGCATCAAGCATCACGCGCCAACATCCATTAAATATACCGGTAGTGATCCACTCGGGTGCCTTCATAGACCAGTGTAAAGTGTCATTGCCTGTACTGTAGGGGGATCATATCCCACAGATTATCAGTGCTTGAGGGTGCTTGTTTTGTTGTCTGAGACATTGTTTTTTTTCTGCTGTAACACACTTTGTGCACTGTCATACATTTTGCTTTTCATCCATGACCTTCAGGTCTGTGTCAGGTTTTAAACTGACATTAATACGTTTCAGTCCATTGGCTCTCACAGAAAACTGGACATTGCATGGCGTAAGTCTGCTGCATCGTCGATAGAACCGACTGTGGTCCTTTGGTGTAGAGCTGAGTGGAGGGTCTGAATCAGAGGCTCGGGCGGTTCTGTGACCGTGTAGGCTGCAGATTCCTTGACTTGCGCCATCGGTGGTGGATTTCCGGGTTCCGCTTAATAGGTCTGGAGTCCACTACACACAGGAGGCGGCTACGCGGGTAGCGGGGGATGTGTGGAAGGGACTGGGCGGTTTTTTAGGTTAAAGGGTTTCAGGGAACCACAGAAGGGACGTCCGTCTAAAAGTGGGCAGGTAAAACACAGTAAGGTAGTTGTAAATTGTGGTAGCTGTGTTGGGAAAGAAGCAGAGCTCCAAGCTGTAATAGAAAGTACTGAAGCTCAAATAGTTGTAGGTACAGAGAGCCGGTGAAGCCGGAAATAAGTTCAGCCGAAATTTTTTCAAAAGATCTAACAGTGTTCAGAAAGGATAGATTAAATACAGTTGGTGGTGGAGTGTTTATTGCTGTCAGAGGTAGTTTGCCTTGTAGCGAAATTGAAGTAGATAGTTCATGTGAAATAGTATGGGTAGATGTTATACCTGACAATCGAACTAAACTATTAATTGGATCGTTTTACGGACCCCCCCCCCCCCCCTCCCCGACTCAGAAGACATAGTTGCTGAACAGCTCAGAGAAAACTTGAGTCTCATTTTAAATAAGTACCCCGCTAATACAATTATAGTCGGTGGTGACTTCAATCTACCCTCGATATGCTGGAAAAATTAGACGTTTAAATTCGGCGGAAGTCATAAAACATCATCTGAATTTTTACCGAATGCTTTCTCAGAAAATTATTTTGAACAATTAGTTCATGAGCCCACTCGAAGCGTAAATGGTTGCGAAAGCATACTTGACCTTTTAGCAACAAATAATCCTGGACAAATAGTGAGTGTTGTGACGAATACAGGGATTAGCGACCACAAGGCAGTTTCTGCTAGGATGAATACCGTAACACCTACAACCATCAAAAAGAAACGCAAAGTATATCTATTTAAAAAAGCTGATAAAAATGCTCCTAACGCCTTTTTAAGAGACAGTCTTCACTCCTTCCGATCTGCTCATATAAGTGCAGAAAAGTTGTGGAATGTTTTCAGAGAGATAGTATCAACAGCAATTGAAAAATATATACCACATAAATTAATAAGTCATGGTACTGATCCCCCATGGAACACAAAATGGGCCAGATCGTTGTTGCAGAAGCAACGAAAAAAGTATGCCAAATTTAAAAGAACGCAAAATCCCCAAGATTGGCAAAGTTTTACAGAAATTCGAAATATAGCGTGTACTTCAATGCGAGATGCTTTTAATAATTTCCACAACGAAATTCTGTCTCGAAATCTGGCAGAAAACCCAAAGAGATTCTGGTCATACATGAAGCACACCAGTGGCAAGACGCAATTAATACATTCACTGCGCGATAACAACGGTGAAGTCACTGATGACAGTGCCACTAAAGCAGAGTTATTGAACACGGTTTTCCGAAACTTCTTCACCAAAGACGACGAAATAAGTATTCCTGAATTCCAATCTAGAACAACTGCCAAGATGAGAAACATATAAGTAGATATCCTCGGTGTAACAAAGCAGCTTAAATCACTTAATAAAGGCAAGGCCTCCGGTCCAGATTGTGTACCAGTCAGGTTCCTCTCAGAGTATGCTGATAAAATAGACCATATTTAGCAATTACATACAACCACTCGCTCACAGAAAGATCCATCCCTAAAGACTGGAAAATTGTTCAAGTCACACCAATACCCAAAAAGGGAAGTAGGAGTAATCCGCTGAATTACAGGCCTATATCACTAACGTTGATTTGCAGTAGGGTTTTAGAACATATAGTGTATTCGAACATTATGAAGTACCTCGAAGAAAACGATTTATTGACATATAGTCAGCACGGATTCATAAAATATCGTTCTTCTTAAACACAACTAGCTCTTTATACTCATGAAGTAATGAATGCTATCGACAGGGGATGCCGAATTGATTCCATATTTTTAGATTTCCAGAAGGCTTCCGACACCGTTCCTCACAAGCGTCTTCTAACGAAACTGCGTGCTTACGGAGTATCGCCTCAGTTGTGTGACTGGATTCGTGATTTCCTGTCAGGTTACAGTTCGTAGTAATAGACGGAAAGTCATTGAGTAAAACAGAAGTATTATCCGGCGTTCCCAAAGGAGGTGTTATAGGCCTTCTATTGTTCCTGATCTACACTACTGGCCATTAAAATTTCTACACCACTAAGATGACGTGCTACAGACGCGAAATTTAACTGACAGGAGGAAGATGCTGTGATCTGAAAATGATTAGCTTTCCAGAGCATTCACACAAGGTTGGCGCCAGTGGCGACACCTACAACTTGCTGACATGCGAAAAGTTTCCAACCGATTTCTCATACACAAACAGCAGTTGATCGGCGTTGCCTGGTGAAATGTTGTTGGGATGCCTCGCGTAAGGAGGAGAAATGCGTACCATCACGTTTCCGACTTTGATAAAGGTCGGATTGTAGCCTATCGCGATTGCGGTTTATCGTGTCGCAACATTGCTGCTCGCGTTTATCGAGATCCAATGACTGTTAGCAGAATATGGAATCGGTGGGTTCAGAAGGTAATACGGAACGCCGTGCTGGATCCCAACGGCCTCGTATCACTAGCAGTCGAGATGACAGGCGTCTTATCCGCATGACTGTAACGGATCGTGCAGCCACGTCTCGATCCCTGAGTCAACAGATGGGGACGTTTGCTAGACAACGACCATCTGCACGAACAGTTCGACGACGTTTGCAGCAGCATGGACTATCAGCTTGGAGACCATGGCTGCGGTTACCCTTGACGTTGCATCACAGACAGGAGCACCTGCGATGGTGTACTTAACGACGAACCTGGGTGCACGAATGGCAAAACGTCATTTTTTCGGATGAATCCAGGTTCTGTTTACAGCATCATGATGGTCGCATCCGTGTTTGGCGACATCGCGGTGAACGCACATTGGAAGCGTGTATTCGTCATCGTCATACTGGCGTATCACCCGGCGTGATGGTATGGGGTGCCATTGGTTACACATCTCGATCACCTCTTGTTCGCATTGACTGCACTTTGAACAGTGGACGTTACATTTCAGATGTGTTACGACCCATGGCTCTACCCTTCATTCGATCCCTGTGAAACCCTACATTTCAGCAAGATAATGAATGACCGCATGTCGCAGGTCCTGTACCGGACTTTCTGGATACAGAAAATGTTCGACTGCTGCCCTGGCCAACACATTCTCCAGATCTCTCACCAGCTGAAAACATCTGGTCAATGGTGGCTGAGCAACTGGCTCATCACAATACGCCAGTAACTACTCTTAATGAACAGTGGTATCGAGTTGAAGCTGCATGGGCAGCTGTACCTGTACGTGCCATCCAAGCTGTTTCACTTAATGCCCAGGCGTATCAAGACCGTTATTAAGGCCAAAGGTGGTTGTTCTGGGTACTGATTTCTCAGGATCTACGCACCCAAACTGCGTGAAAATGTAATCACATGTCAGTTCTAGTATAATATATTTGTCCAATGAATACCCGTTTATCATCTGCATTTCTTCTTGGCGTAGCAATTTTAATGGCCAGTAGTGTATATTAACGACATAGGAGACAATCTGAGTAGCCGTCTTAGATTGTTTGCAGATGATGATGTCATTTACCATCTTGTAAAGTCATCAGAAGATCAAAACGACTTGCAAAACGATTTAGATACGATGTCTGTATAGTGCGAAAAGTGGCAATTGACCCTCAATAAAGAAAAGTATGAAGTTATTCACATGAGTACTAAAAGAAATTAGCTAAATTTCGATTACATGATAAGTCACACAAATCTGAGGGCTGTAAATTCAACTAAATACTTAGGGATTACAATTACAAATAACCTAAATTGGAACGATCACATAGATAATATTGTGGGTAGAGCAAACCAAAGACTGGGATTCATTGGCAGAACACTTAGAAGGTGCAACAGGTCTACCAAAGAGACTGCTTACACTACACTTGTCCGCCCTATTCTGGAGTATTGCTGTGCGGTGTGGGATCCGCATCAGGTGGGACTGACGGATGACATCGGAAAAGAACAAAGAAGGGCAGCTAGTTATGTATTATAGCGAAATAGGGGAGATAGTGTCACAGACATGATACGTGAATTGGAGTGGCAATCATTAAAACAAAGGCGTTTTTCATTGCGACGGGATCTTCTCATGAAATTTCAATCACTAGTTTTCTCCTCCAATTGCGATAACATTCCTTTGGCACCCCCCTATATAGGGAGAAATGATCATCACGATAAAATAAGAGACATCAGGGTCTGCACAGAAAAATTTAAGTGCTCGTTTTTCCCGCGTACTGTTCGAGAGTGGAACGGTAGAGAGACAACTTGAAGGTGGTTCGTTGAACCCTCTGCCAGGCACTTTATTGTGGATAACAGAGTAATCACGTAGACGTAGATGTAGATGTAGAAATCATGCTGCTGCTGCTGCTCGTGCAAAACACACACAAACACACACACACACACACACACACACACACACACACACACACTCTATGGATGATTGAAATAATCAGCAGTATAGCAGTTGACAGATGGGATGGAAAAGACACCACTGATGTACTGTAATAATAAGCCTCATAGTTGATAGTGCAATTAATTTTTTGTACAACACCGACCAGTGGCATAGCAACATGCTACCCAATTTCTGTATCAGCGCTAAACCGCCCCTCCACTACTTTGCATGTACCATTGCAAATGTAGATAGGTGACTGTGCAGTACGTCCATTCATTGTTAATTCTTGAACATGTACACCGAAATACACCAGACAGTGATTGCCATATTCCTACCACTTTGATCATAGTGCGTAATTTACGATCTTTCCCTATGTGGATGGAGGTAATGGAGCATTCTTGCATTCTTAGGATAAAGTTAGAGACTGAAAGATCTCCTTCCACTGTCTTTGACTGGCGCTTTCTGCAGCACTTTCACTGATTTAATGTGCAGTTAGTGAGCAGTAGATCACTATTTTACGTGTCTTGTGAAGGACTAGAGCGAGCTGAGTTCATAACTGCTGTCACACACCCATCCAAGAGCACAAGATTTCTCCAGACGTGCACATGTTGAGGAGAAAATATGTTGTGCTTGCATCAGTCCTATAAAAATGATCGTTAGTAATGGAGAATGTAGTACAGATACCGATACCTAACGCAAAGGCACTATTTTCATGGTCTGGTGGCATTGTATAGCACTGTTCTCGAATGCATGCAGTCACCTCCTCCACATATGCTACATTTTCAGTGCATTTGTTCTGTTTTCTGTATGTATGTGTCACAGATGGTTCCCATGACCCGATCTTCCCACTGGTGGATCCAACTTCAAACACAAAACACACCTTCAGATGTAATGTGTGGTTTGCCCACCTCCCAGCCCTATCGCAGATGTGACATGTTGTGCATCCACCTTTGAACATAGGTCTGGATATAATGTGCAGCAGCTCCACCTTCATACCCTAACCCAGAAGTGGTATATTGAGGATGTGCAACCCAACTTCACACCAGATATAATGGGCCATGGATCCACTCTTGAACGCTAATTTGGGTCTACTCTGGGTCATGGGAGCCATCTGCAACACGTACACACTATGTGATCAAAAGTATCTGAATACTCCCAAAAACATACATTTTTCATATTAGGTGCATTGTATTGCCACCTAATGCCAGGTACTCCATATCAGCGACCTCAGTAGTCATTAGACATCGCGAGAGAGCAGTACGGGGCGCTCTGCAGAACTCACGGACTTCGAACATGGCCAGGTGATAGGGTGTCACTTGTGTCATACGTCTGTACAAGAGATTTCCACACTCCTAAACATTCCTAGGTTCACTGTTTCTGTGAAGTGGAAACGTGAAGGGATATGTACAGCACAAAAGCATACAGGCTGACCTTGTCTGTTGACTGACAGAGACTGCCAACACGTGAAGAGGCTTGTAATGTGTAACAGGCAGTCATCTATCCAGGCCATTACACAGGAATTCCAAACGGCGTCAGGATCCACTGCAAGTACTATGACAGTTAGGCAGGAGTTGAGAAAACTTGGATTTCATAGTCGAGCAGTTGCTCATTAGTCACACATCACACCAGTAAAGGCCAAAAGGCGTCTCGCTTGGTGTAAAGAGCATAAACATTAGACGATTGAACAGTGTAAAAACGTTGTGTGGAATGACGAATCATGGTACATAATGTGGCGATCTGATGGCCGGGTGTGGCTATGGCGAATGCCCAGTGAACGTCATCTGCCAGCGTGTGTAGTGCCAACAGTAAAATTCGGAGGCAGTGGTGTTATGGTATGGTCGTGTTTTTCAGTGGAGGGGGCTATCACAGCACAGGCCTACAGTGATGTTTTAGGCTCCTTTTTGCTTCCCACTGTTGAAGAGCAATACGGGGATGGCGATTGCATCTTTCAACAAGTTTGAGTACCTGTTCATAATGCACGACCTTTGGCGGAGTGGTTACAGGACAGTAACGTCCTTGTAATGGACTGGCCTGTACAGAGTCTTGACTTGAATCCTATAGAACACCTTTGGGATGATTTGGAACGCCGACTTTGTGCCAGCCCTCACCGACTGACATCGACTCCTCTCCTCAGTGCAGCACTCCATGAAGAATGGGCTGCTATTCCCCAAGAAAGCTACCAGCACCTGATTGAACGTATGCCTGCGAGAGTGGAAGCTCTCATCAAGGCTAAGGGTGGACCAACACCATTTTGAATTCCAGCATTACTGATGGAGGGCGCTATGAACTTGTAAGTCATTTGTCATTTTCAGCCAGGTGTCTGGATACTTTTGATCACATAGTGTACATATAGGAAACAGAGCAAATGCTCTGCAGTCATAGAATATGTGGCTGGTGGTGAATGAATGCATTCGAGAACAGTGCTGTTCTATGCCGCCCACTCAGGTAAATAGTGTTTTTGCGCTAGGTGTTGGTGTCTGTACTACATTTACAAGCAATTTTAGAATACAGAACGAGAAATGATGTCATGATCGCAATGGCAAAAGTGACCTAAAATCGATAATATTACGAGAAATGATGGAAAATACGCCAAAATTCAGGGAAATTGAGGGAGCACTTGCATGTCTTGTGCTTGGTGCAGAATAATTCTTGTACATGGGAATGGGTATGCAACGACTAGAGGAAGACGAGAGAATGTTGACGTGGAAGCACCGGGACCAAGGAAACAGTCAATTTCTTTCGTCAAGGCAACATTCTATTGCATGCCTATTGAGGTAACAGTGATACACACGAGTTGACTGCTGTCCTTGATGCTTTCCTGGAAAACAGAGAACCACCTTCCTCTAAACTTACTTGCATCTGTGTGAAAGGATGACAGGGAGTGGATGGAGCAATCGGTTGAGATGGAGTTTTAATGAGGTATGATTTAATGATGCATTCTAGAGAGAGAGAAAGAGGGAGAGAGAGAGAGAGAGAGAGAGAATGTTGCTGCAGGTGATTTGACCATTTTTTCGGTTCTTCTGTCAGGTGCATCAGTTGTGTGACATAACCTGTGTTTGATTCGTATACAACTGTGATTCTGTGTGTGAGGTGAGTTAGAGCACTGTCTACTTGCGATCGCTAACAGCAAACATGTCATTCATCAGAGGAGTTCCATCTCGTGTGTGACGAAACATGGCCCTCCTGTTTCGACATATTCCTCTATACGAACAAAGATTTATGTGGCGTACTCCATTCCCCTGCCGCATCTTGAGCATAAAATTGACTCTTCAGTTTTTCATATCTGTGGTAATTCTAAGTTAGCGACAGGTGTTTGTGAGGTACTGCACTGCCTGTGTATGCATCTGCTTCACAGACATCATGTTTACAGAGTTAGTTGGTGACATGATGTCTAATTTCACATGTCAAACACAAATACTGTGTGTTCGTCTCTTTCTTTGTGGAGGCATTCTCCATTACTAACCAAAATGGTTCAAATGGCTCTGAGCACTATGGGACTTAACTGCTGAGGTCATCAGTCCCCTAGAACTTAGAACTACTGAAACCTAACGAACCTAAGGACATCACACACATCCATGCCCGAGGAAAGATCGAACCGGCGACCATAGCGGTCGCGCGGTTCCAGACTCTAGCGCCTAGAACCGCTCGGCCACTTCGGCCGGCTCCATTACTAACGATCATATTATATAGGAAATATGTGAGCATAGCATAATTTCTGAACTGTGATTGGATGTGAACAGTGGGTGCTATTCACCCCTGGAAAGCTATATTGTGCATGTCTCTCAAAAAATCAATGCTTTAAGGAAGAAATTTTTTCATTTTACTGTTTGTCACCATAGTTCATCATAGAGAAACCTGCAAGGAGAATGTATGTCATGAGCTGGAAATATATTTCTTACATTGGGATAGTAGCAGCATTGCATTTCAAATGACTGATAGGTCGGAAACCGTGACGATCTAACATTATAGTCTGTTTTAAGTGCAGAACTGTGTAGTCATAGGAGTGTTTGTGTCCATGTTCTTTCTTAGCAATACCTTCTTGGTACCGACCCCATACACTAGAACAATATTTTATAATTGATATCTCAGTTGAAGTACATAAAATGCTTCAAACTCCGTCCCTCTGGAACACATAGCGTGTTGACCTCAGGGCAGGAGCGCACGATATGTGTGAGTTTTTTCAGCTGTCTCTGACAGCTAGCCATGACAGCTTATTCCTATGGACTGTTGTTTAGTGCTCCTCAAAACACCATAGTAGACTGTCTTGCAGTGGTATTTGCTGTTGTCTCAATTCTATCACATGGTAGAACCTCCTTCTCTCCTTCCTAATGTAGTGGGGAGAATCAATTTAGGAATTCTATACTTCTTTAAAAATCCAATCGTGACATTGATAGGGGACTGATGACCTCAGCTGTTAAGTCCCATAGTGCTTAGCGCCATTTGAACGATTTGAGCGACATTGATAGAGTTCTCTGACATCTAGCTGTGACAACTTGCTACTACAGACTGGATTGAGATTTAAGTGTGTCATGTTTAGTGTTCCTAAATACATTACATTACAGTGGTATTTACTGTTCTCTCTGCCCTATCATGCAGTAGGCCTTCCTCCTCCTCCTCCTCCTTGCTCTGAATGTAGCAGACAAAAGCAGCTTAGGTGTTATATAGTGCTTTAAAAGCCAAATAGCGTCATCAGGTTCCCAGTATTTGCTGTTGTCTCTATTCTGTCACGCAGTAGAACCTTCCTCCCTCCTTCTGAATGTAGTGGAGAGAACCAATTAAAGAGTCATATGCTACTTTCCAAAACCCCATACCATTTTCAATAATTGTATTGCATGCAAACGTGTTCGGGTATGGGTCTCTCTCCTCGGCAGTGTGGATGGGGGCAACATTGTAGATGGCGAACGGTGTGTGTCTCGCGATCGCTAGTTTGTGTCATCGATAGGATTTTTATTTTTCATGAGATACATTTAGTGGAATGTTATGATGGCGGAGGTTGTTCGTGCTCTCAAATGTTGATGTGTATGAGACATTGGATATATTTAGCGCTACAATCTATTTGTGGTGGAAATTTCATTTCTTGATTTCCGTAATGTCAGTGTGTGATACTCAAATGTTGAAAATATGTTTTATTACGAAGAAGGATCATTGTAAAGTTGAGGTGAGTGTTTTAAGTGACATACTTGACTGCTGTAAATTGTTAAATAATTGCCGGCCGCTGTGGCCGAGCGCTTCTAGGCGCTTCAGTCCGGATCTGCGCTGCTGCTATGGTCGCAGTTTCGAATCCAGCCTTGGGCATGGATGTGTGTGATGTCCTTAGGTTAGTTAGGTTTACATAGTTCTAAGTCTAGGGGACTGATGACCTCAGATGTTAAGTCCCATAGTGTTTAGAGCCATTTGAACCATTTTGGTATATAATTAATTTGAAATGGTAGTTGAAATTGCTTATTTCACTCAATTTTTGGTATCGAAACTGGATCAGCTCTCCCTTTGCCTCCAACATTAGCTGGTAGGAACACTGTAGTCTGAGAAGAGATGCAAACCTCCTGCTGAATGTTTGGGGACGCTGGTTCACACAATCAGGGAGTGACCTCTTGAGACAGGAAGCGAGTCTGGAATTCCCCAGTCAACAGACTGCCTCCACCTGATGCTTTGTTTGGGTGCTGCGAGATCAGAGGAGGCCGATATGTGACCCATTGTCGGTGTTACTTAGCAACGTGATATGTAATTAGGACATTGCATGGTTTTGACCTACGAGTCCCGTGAGATCAAAGGTGCCGATATGCGGTCCATGGCTGGTAGAACTTAGTAACATGGTATGCATTTAGGACACTGCGCAGATTTGACCTTCATTGCGGTGCCTTGACGACTGAGACATGCACATTAGGCCCCAAATGGTGACTACTATACTGTACTTCATTCCATTCATGATCTGTACACTACTTTTGCAGGATTTAACTTTCAGTGCAATATGACTGCTGTATATTTCTCGATCTGTACAAAAGAATTTGCCACTGAGATTCTAGTAATTTGCCCATCAGCAGGAAGTGATGGTGGGTTTCGAAATATCTCATGAACTTTTAGATGTGTGATTGTTCTGATGTTCCCATCTGTGCTTAGACACCAGGGTACTTCGAAAAGGGAGGAAAATAAATAATAAGAGCATGTACATCCCTGAGTGTGGCAGCAGATATGAACTATGCCTATTCAGCGTTTCCAAGCGCGATGAGAATAAACAAGCGCAACAGTTGTTTAAATATTCCATGCTGTGATCGATTTCCTAACAAATTCTTTAAATAAACTATATTCCATACACCATCCTGTACCCTGTAAATTGTTTAAATAAACGGTATTTCCTACACTGCAGTCAATTTCCCATCCACTGATTCACCCCAGGCACAGCACCTTGAATCACGTGAATTTTTTAAATAAACAATATTCCATATATTGTCTTTATTGTTTAAACAATATTCCATAAACTGCAATTAATTTCCTGACAAATTCAGTAACTAAAGGAATAAAATATATTCCATACATTGCTGTAAATAAATAAACAATATTCCACACAGTGTCTAACTTGTTTGAACAATATTCCATATGCTGAAATCGAATCCCCTTCAAATAACCGGTCAACTGAGTCTTTTTCGCGCCAGTCTCTGGGTGGGGGAGGGGAGTGGGAGGGGAGTGGGAGGGCAGGGGTTTTTTCCAGTCGGTGGATTTAATTAATTGATTGATTTAATTAATCAGTCAATCAAACTGATATCAAAAGTGTGCTTGTATCAGCAAGGGTAGTTCCCTGAGGGATGGGGAAGGAGGAGGTGGAGGGGGAAGAGGAGGAGGGGAGGGGTGGGGGAACAACAGGTTAAAGACCTGTCAATGAAAAGGGTGTATTATCCCCAAGGAGTCATAACCTGTCAATGAAGAGGGTGGATTATCCCCAGGGAGTCTTAATCCTCTTAGCAGAACAATAGGTCAAGTACTTGTCAATCAAAGGAGAACAATAAGTTTGCCCCTGAATGTATGCTTGGTTCTGGTGTGGGCAACCCACACTAATAAACTGTGGTGAAACATAGTTTGCCCTACTACTTCTAGTCTCCACGTCTATTTCTCCTTCTGATTTTACCCTATTTGTATGACCCTCAACTTCCTAGTTAAGCAATATCCGATAGGCAGTTGTCTCAGGAGACAAGTTCATGTGTGCAGTGGGTATGTCACAAGTGTTGTTAAGCCTGTCCAACAATCTCCAAGATGAAATAAAATTACAGTTAGCGTTGTCCACTGAGTCACCCCAGGCACACAAGTGCCGTAATGATTAAAATATCAGTCTGTTTTAACAATTAACCTCGATAATCCATATATGAATGTTGTGATAACCTAGAGGGGCGGTTAGTGAGAAGCAACCAAGAAATAAACTATGTGCAAAATGCGCAAACTGTGAGATACTGCATAGTAATTCTGTCCTATGCTCACCTAGAGTAACTACTTGTTATTTGGGTTCTGTCGGACAAATGAAAATCTCATTTATCAGGCACTTTTCGCTGTTATTGACAAAGCATCACCAGCAGGTTTATTGGAATTGTTACAATTTCACAACAGTTTTTACTTTTATGGAATGAATGACAGTTTTGCCTAACTGTACAGTATTGAAAATGAATGTTATTTACTCATAATGTTAATAGTGTCTGATGATGCTAAAAAGGGAATCGCTTCAAGTTAATGAGATTTTTACTTTACTGTTTGCTTAATGCAGAAAAACAAAAATATCTATAACAGCTAAAGAATATGACAACTGTCCAAATAATTTTCCCTGGTCATTATTTATGATGTTCAAGTTGCAGTCAGCGAATCTGGATATTGTCCATAACTACACTTAAGGCCCAAATCACAGCTACAGGAATGCAAATAAAACTCATTGGCCTATTTTGTATTTCTGCTCCCAGTCACTGCAATGGCAGCGGGCGACATCACCCCTGGAAGCTCAGTGGTCAGTGCGACAGAATGTCAATCCTAAGGGCCCAGGCTCGATTCCCGGCTGGGTCGGTGATTTTCTCCCCTCAGGGACTGGGTGTTGTGTTGTCCTAACCATCATAATTTCATCCGGGCAGGTCTCCAAAGTGGCGTCAACTCGAAAGACCTGCACCCGGTGAACGGTCTACCCGACAGGAGGCCCTAGCCACACGACATTTACATTTTACCGCATCCTCGAAAGGCTAGCTTCGCCAGTGTCAGCCAGTTCAAGATTCTCATTGGCTGAGTTGCCGTATTCTGCCTGTTGCTTGCAAGTGGAGAACTTGCAACATTGCAGAGTATTATGTCAACCATTTTACCATCGATTTACGTCTTGATTTGATTCAGAATTATCATGGTAAACTTACTCAATAATTTCATGTCATTTACATTAAATATTCTGAATTATTCTCACTTCAGAGATGACACAGAGGTAGCAATATAATGGTTATGAATGCAGGAAGCTCGTTCCACAGAAACTACAGCTTACTTTGGTACTTACTTTGCGAATTCTCTGTCTCGGACGTCAATGGGAAACAAGGGAGCCACTGTTTGACGTAGTTGTATGGTAGCTTAGCGGTGAAGTGTTCACCCTTTAAGCGGAAGAGTGCGTTAGTTTCTGGTTCTAATCTCACTGGAGACATGATTTTGTCTTCTTGTGTGAAAGAGCATCTAGCAAGCAGATCGACAATCAGTAAAGAAATTGTAAGGTAACTTCTCCCCCACACGTTTTGTCGCAACCTTGATTGTATACCCTATAAATTTGGTGTTTGCATAATTGTGGTACTGCAAGGTTTGTAACTGGATTTTGTTATGTAGCTATTTCTACTGCTATGAATGCATATTTTCGTTGTAGTCCTGTAATGCTACCTCAGTATGACAGTGGACTGAACGTTGACACAGACCTTTTCGAATCCAAAAGTGCGTATTATCCGGTAATTCGTGACAGTTTGGGATACGTTGCTTCATTCAAAAAATATTTTTCGTAAGGTTGTCATAGTAAGCTGTAATTCATTTGTGACAACTAAATAGCGTTTTTGTTAATTTATTGAACACAAGAGATAAATAAATCAGCAGCAATATAGTATCCCCGATTACCTAAAACAATCAGACAATGTTTGGATAGTTTTTCACCTTTATGTCTATAAACAATATGTTCGTAGCACTTCGTCTCCTTGCATGTTATGCTGTATCAACGGACAGTAAAGCTGTCCAATTTAGCATGATACACTGTGCTTTCCAAATTTTAGCTACTTCGTGTGGTCAGCTGTTTAAAAAAGAGTGCTGTTGTGGTCTTCAGTACAGAGACTGGTTTGATGCAGCTCTCCATGCTACTCTATCCTGTGCAAGCCTTTTCATCTCCAAATAACTACTGCAACCTGCATTCTTCTGAATGTGGTTAGTGTATTCATCTCTTGGTCTCCCTCTATGATTTTTACCCTCCACACTTCCCTCCAATACTAAATTGGTGATCCCCAGATGCCCCACAACGTGTCCCACCAACCGACCCCTTCTTCTAGTGTAGTTGTGCCACAAATTCCTCTTCTCCCAGATTCTATTCAGTACATCGTCATTAGTTACACGATCTATCCATCTAATCTTTAGCATTCTTCTGTAGCACCACATTTCGAAAGCTTCTATTCTCTTCTTGTCTTCACTGTTTATCGTCCATGTTTCAGTCGCATACATGGCTACATTCCATACAAATACTTTCAGAAAAGGCTTCTTTACACTTAAATCTATACTCGATGTTAACAAATTTCTCTTCTTCGGAAATGCTATCCATGTCACAGTGACACAGCCAGTCTACATTTTATATCCTCTCTACTTCGACCATCATCAGTTATTTTGCTCCCCAAATATTAAAACTCATTTACTACTTTACGTGTCTCATTTCCTAATCTAATTCCCTCAGCATCACCTGATATAATTCGACTACATTCCATTATCCTCATTTTGCTTTTGTTGATATTCATCTTATGTCTTTCTTTCAGACTGTCCATTCCGCTCAACTGCTCTTCCAGCTCCTTTGCTGTCTCTATCAGAATTACAATGTTGTTGGCAAACCTCAAAGTTTTTATTTCTTCTCCATGGATTTTAATTCATACTCCAAATTTTTCTTTTGTTCCCTTTATTGCTTGCTCAATGTACAGATTGAATAACATCAGGGACAGTCTGCAACCCTGTCTCACTCCCTTCCCAATCACTTCTTCCCTTTCATGCCCCTCGACTCTTATAAATGCCATCTGGTTTCTTTACAAGTTGTAAATAGGCTTTCGCTCCCTACGTTTTACACCTGCCACCTTCAGAAATTGAAAGAGAGTATTGCAGTCAACATTGTCAAAAGCTTTTTCTACGTCTACAAATGCTAGAAATATAGGTTTGCCTTTTCTTAATCTATCATTTAAGATAACTCTGGGAGTCAGTATTGACTCGCGTGTTCCAAAATTTCTACAGAAATCCAAACTGAACTTCCCCGAGGTCGGCTTCTACCAGTTTCTCCATTCGTTTGTAAAGAATTCGATTTAGTATTTTGTAACCTTGACTTACTAAACGGATAGTTAGGTAATTTTCACACCTGTCAACACCCACTTTATTAGGAATTGGAATTATTATATTCTTCTTGAAGTCTGAAGGTATTTCGCCTGTCTCATATATCTTTCTCACCAGATGGTAGAGTTTTGACATGGCTGGCACCTTGAAGGCTATCAGTAGTTCTAATGGAATGTTGTCTACTCCCAGAGCCTTGATTCGACTTAGGTCTTTCAGTGCTCTGCCGAACTCTTCACGCAGTATCATATCTCTGATTTCATCTTGATCTACATCCTATTCCATTTCCTTAATTCTGCATTCAAGTACATCACTCTTGTACAGAGCCTCTATGTACTCCTTCCACCTTTCTACTTTCCCATCTTTGCTTAGGACTGGCTTTCCATCCGAGCTCTTGATATTCATGCAGGTGGTTCTCTTTTCTTCAAAGGTCTCTTTAATTATCTTGTAGGCAGCATCCATCCTACCTTTAGTGATATATGCTTCTTCATTCTTACATTTGTCATCTAGCCCTCCCTGCTTAGCCATTTTTCTCTACCTGTCGAGCTCATGTTTGAGATGTTTGTATTCCTTTTCGCCTGCTTCTTTTACTGCAATTTTATATTTTCTTTTTTCATCAATTAAATTCAATATCTCCTCTTCTGTTACTCAAGGATTTCTACTAGCCCTTGTCTTTTTACCTTCTTGATCCTCTGCTGCCTTCACTATTTCACCTCTCAAAGCTGTCTTAGAGACAAGCTTCTGTCAGATGATCCAAGTTATGTCAAATTTTTGGGGGTATACATAGATGATAAATTATCTTGGGGTCAACATGTACAATATATTAGTGGTAAGTGGTTATTTGCCTGTTAAGGCGACTTATGGATTATGTTCCTGAAAAATGTGTTAGAACATCTTATTTTTCATTCTTTCAAAGTATAATAACATATGGAATTATTTTGTGGGGGAACTCTAGCTGTGTACATGACATATTAATACTGCAAAAAAAAGCTATTAGGATAATTACTGGTTCCGCATATAAGGCACTCTGTAAACCATTGTTCTGTGAACAGAAAATTATGACTGTTATAAACTTGTACATATACTATGTTCTAATTTATACTAAGAAAAAATTACCAGAAACAAAAACCAGAGAAAATGTACAAAGTCACAATACAAGAAGGAATAGGTGCCTCTATATTCTTTACCACAGATTGTCAGAGTCTCTCAACAGCTATGAAATCATGGGGTACAAATTATGTAATAATCTTCCTCAATCTGTTCAAGAATTACCTGAACAATTATTCAAACAAACAATAAATGACTGGCTAGTCCTGCACCCATTCTATGATATAAGAGAATTTATCAACTGTAGTATAATACTATAATGTTAACAATAAACCTGTTGTTTCTTTCAAACTATTAATTGTATTTTCGTATATATATGATGTTGTCTATTGCTGTAATGGTCGAATGACAATAAAATTATTATTATTATTATTATTGTTATTATTATTATTATTATTATTATTATCATTCTTCTTCTACTGTATTTATCTCCCTTGTTCTTGTCAACCGTTCCCTAATACTCTCTCTGAAACTCTCTACAACCTCTGGTTCTTTCAACTTATGCAGGTCTCATCTCCTTAAATTAAAATAAAATTACAGTAGAAAAGTGAATAATACTCCAACGACTGTTGGGGATAATGTTTATGAGTACTGATAACAAACATCATTAAATAACAGTAGTAAGGCTAACAAACACTTTCAGTAAAGACTTTATGACATTCAAATTTATTTTTGATGTTAGCATCTTTATCTTTAGCAAAAACCTGTACTTGCTTTTGCCAGCCTACATTTTAGATCCGTTTTACTTGTGCTGCCGTCAGATATTTTACTGCCTACATAGCGAAACTCCGTCTACTTCACCTGGGGTTTAATCCATAAAATACCTTGCTGTGGTAGATCCTAATAACCTCAATTTCAGCTTGTCTCCTGACGACGTGCTGAATTTATTCCGAACGTGCCCCACTTTTGCCTGCTTTATTGATTTCGGAAAGTGTCAATTAATCTGGCAGTCAGTACCTAATGCAGAAAGTCCTTCATTGCTGTATACTACCGAATCGTTTAAGTTGCTAGTTGCTCCATACAACGATTCGAAAATAAAGAATTTTTACAATTAGTAGAGCACAGTGTGTCGCACTGTATTGCATGTCCGGATCCAGTCTTGCAGTATTACAGCTGGGAAAATGCATTCTTCTTGCCACTGCTGTAGTCAAGACTTTGCGATGTCCTTGGAATTGATTGGCAACTTCGTTGTGATAAGTGATATGGGGCTGTGGGACTAATCGATCCTACTGTATTCGCTTTACTTTTTCTTGTCATCTCGATGAAATATTCTGAATAATTTCCACTCAAGATATCACGCAGAGTTAGTAAAGTAAACTTTTTTCTTCCCCAAACGATCATTTTGTGTGTAAGGTACCCCTACTCTCATCTTTCACGTTGCGGGATATACACCTTAGTCGTAATGAGTGTGTTTACTGCAGCAATGCCCTGGCCACATAGCTGTACAGTGCTCCCTTTCTAATACTGTGGCTGCTTTCGAAATCATTTCCAGTTTTTCTGCAAAAGCTGTATCTTATCACTTCCATTCACTTCTACGTTAGTTGAGCTGCTAACTGTCAAAGTTAAATAACGAATCTGAACAGTCTGTGTCATATGTCTCCTGTCAACCTCACAGGAGAAGCCATAGTTCGTCTCTATCGCGAATACCACATTACATAATCAACAAAACTAAAGAAAGAGCCTCGGTAGATTCAAAGAACTGTCAGTAACACGAATATTTTTTTTCGTCATTTGATATCAAACAAGACGGGATGAGTCACAGAAGCAACGAACAAGCTTGTCAGTATGCATTACGTATGGTAGATCTGGAAGCGAAAAAACCAATGAAAGTGCACAACTGCACATTTGCCTGTTTTATCTCTGTTTCAGTAGTCATATCTTCAATTTTTGCTCGTTAATCTTCAACTTTATTTATTGTTCTGTTGCATCGATGTAATAGTCTATTTTTCATAAGATCTCCACATTTTGGTGATATTCCTGATACTCTAATTGTGTATGGCACTAGACTGGAAGTACACACAGTCCATTCGGGGTCAACAGTGCGTAGTATCTTACTGTTTGTAGACATTTTGGGCAAGATCGTTTTCCACATGTACTCAGTTTTGTTAAAATAAGTTGAACACGTCCAATGGTTGTAATCTAATGTTGGTTAGAAGTTGTCGCGTAGATCGGCGTTTGGTAAGCGCACTTCCACTGAGGGCAGGCCAAGGGTATGCTGTGGATAGCAGTGAGGACATTGTGAGCTGTTTATGAAGTTCTTCATATTGCTAGTGCAGTTGAGCCTTGGCAACATTGATGTCGATGTTTGGCACCTCTTAATCGTTAACTCACTTTTGGGATTGGTGCTGAGTGAACCTGCTAAATTCTCCTAATATTCTCTTTTGATATTGATGAAGTAATCTGAATAGTTATCGCGTTTATATGAGTCGATATAGTAAATTTAATTCTTCGACCCTACAGAGGTAATTCCAAGCTTATATTTCACTTCGTTTTGTATTTCATGTTGTGAACTGTCTACATGAACTGCCACAAGAGCAATGGCAGAGCTAAATGAAACAGTGTCATGTTTGCTCCGTAGCGCCATGCTTGTCGCGTGATTTAAGGCAAGAGTAGTTCCTAGTTCAGATCTCGTTGGACTACCGACGTGTATCGCTCCAACATTTTTTCTTTTTTTTTTTCTTTTGCTTTGGAAATAGCCAGAACGGTATTCAGTACCAAAATGCTAAGAAGACGTTTGCATTGCAGTAACTGAACATCATCCTATTTTTAATTATTACTGTTTTTCATCATCAGCATCCTTTTGTAATGCAGTAATCTTAATTTATTATTAGTTTGTTACTATTACTATCGTTACTTGTTCACTGGCAAGATCTTTTTTATCCCTATTTGGTACTAGTGCACGTGGCCAGAGAATCTGGAAGGCTGGACTGTTGCATGTTTAGCCGCGCAGAATACTCTACGTTGGAAAGTATAAGGAAATAACAGTGCATAAAAACCTACCGCTTTCGCGCCTCCACTCGACTTAGTAAGCTGTGTTAATGGTCACAAATGTCTGATTTGTAATTACCAAGCTTCTTCGCAGTACAAACGTCTCTGAAGAACTTCGACTCGACCATCAACTATACGAATTTGAGTTGTGTTCTTCCCGTAGCACTCATATGTCGGGTGAATAGTTATGAAGTGAATGAAGTTCCTCTGTGCTAAATATATGAAATTGTAGTTAAACACCCATGTAGACATTTGCCTATACTGGCGTTAGCAACTTTCTCCCACTCTGGGTGGCCTCAAAAACGGACAATTTTGTTGGTTTAAATCTAATTCAACATCAGAAATATCACTTTAGATCAGCTTTAAGTTATCCATAAAACTGTGCGTCGACCTTGAAATGTGCAGTGTTCCTGCATTGCTGTAGAGCATGCACTGCAAGATATTCGCATGGAGGAGGAGGAGGAGATTAGTGTTTAACGTCCCGTCGACAACGAGGTCATTAGAGACGGAGCGCAAGCTCCGGTGAGGGAAGGATGGGTAAGGAAATCGGCCGTGCCCTTTCAAAGGAACCATCCCGGCATTTGCCTGAAGCGATTTAGGGGAATCACGGAAAACCTAAATCAGGATGGCCGGAGGCGGGATTGAACCATCGTCCTCCCGAATGCGAGTCCAGTGTGCTAACCACTGCGCCACCTCGCTCGGTTATTCGCATGGGTTACCGCTTATATTTAACGTCAGAAATCAAACCATGGTAGTGAAACTCATTACACCACGGTTACGAATTGTGGGTTGACGAAAAAATACGAATTTCTGACAAAAAAATTGCATAAAGAATCGCTTCTAATAGGGAAAGAAATGAGGTACGAAGCATTAAGAACACCGTTAAACAGTTAGATTGGGTCACACACTCTAGCATTAATTTTGAGCCATGTAATACAATGGCCATCATATAAAAACAGGTCGCCTGTCTCCATTGCTATTTTTGACAACCATAGGTGGAAGCATAAGCGGCGAAAGACAATACTAGCTAGGGCATAACCACCTATGGCAACCTAACCTACCCTTGCATGACCTATCGCAGGCAGCAAGACATCTGCTACTGCTCTTACCTCTTGACCTAACTATCGCAGAGGTTTTTTTTTCCTTGGCTCTTGCCTTGGCACTTTTTTTCCTCTGCCCTTCAAACTGCTACCCTTCGTTTCACTTCGACCCAATCTATCTCCAGATGAGCACGTATTAATGGTTAACCTTAACCAGACATACGCAAACATAGCAGCACCCACATCCTGCGACACCTCACTCTAGTGAAAAATAACCCTTATGCAGAGATGGCAGTAAACCTTTGAGTTGTTCATCATGCCACTGTGGGCGTGGGGGGAGGGGGGGGGGGGGCTCTACGTGTAATGAAGGGGGGCAGGGGGGAATTGTCCGTTGCTATTGAGCATTAAATGCTAATTGTAGACATTTTTTTTTGGGGAGCAGGATTCAACAATAGCAAGTATTTTATACTCACCAAAGCAATGAATGGTACCTGACGCTTTCAGCAAAGTGTAAGGGGGTGAAGCGTTACCTCAGAGATGCTACCGACTGCCAGCAAATGGGGCCCGCAGAGCTGTGACGCATGCGGTGTTCAGAGGCAGACAGTATGGCAAGAAATCTTTCGCAAAAGTGTTAAGGGGCAGACCTATTATAACTGGTGTGTAAGAAAGTGAAATACATTGTAGCCGTGTTACCATTACACTAAGGACGTCAACATTCAGATGAAAAGCACTACAAAAATTTAGGTAACAAGCCGTTTCGAATGCAATATGTTGCAGTCAGACAATGCGCCGTTTATCGCTAGACCACAGGCGAAGTATCCAAAGTCGAACAGAATACAAGGATTCTTCCAAGAGCTGCTGCAGCCTACAGTGTTGTCAGGTTGTGCAGATAGCCAGACTTACAGAATTAGTGGCGTGGCCAGTTGTTCCATGTCATGGGCTTTGGTTCTGCCACGGCCGGTCACAGGCCAGATTTTATGTCAAAGAGTGTACATAATGAAAGGGTATCCACGACTGTGAACCCAACTCAATAAAGTTGCAATCAAGATTGCTGACATGGAATATTCCATATAATAAGTGCTGGTCACAGAGGGACTTATGTACATCTGTATAGCTCGGTTGTGCCTGAATGGCATGGAACTTGGCAGAATGAAGGACTGTATGTGGCTTTACCCTCAGTGCCTGTTTAAAGATGCGCATAGGATAGTTATCACAAAATGTTAAAATACAAAGTTATTACATATTCAGGATAAACATGAAAGACGGGTGTAATATATACTAGAGAAACAAGTTGTTTTGTTTATCAAGGAGCTGGATATTCATCAAGAAGCCTAAACAATAGCTTCTGTTTCATACAGCGGGATTTTGAGTGTGCGCTTATATCCCTGGGATTTACGAAAGCCTATCAAGAATTTTCTGGAAACACAATTTTCTAACTGAAATATTTCATTAAGTAAGATGTTACACTAGTAACATTATACATTTTGGACAAAAAATTAGAACTGCAAGACAATGACACTGTTTTTCTTTTTTTTAAGATTACATTCTAAGATTCGGACATTCTGAAAACTAATAATTTGGATAAAGTTAACTTTTTAATTATACAATTTCAGGAAATATAAGATGCTTCTTAAGAACATTTTCTTTCAAATAAGGTATACCAATCATATTATCTACACCTATTATAAAAGTGTGTGTGTGTGTGTGTGTGTGTGTGTGTGTGTGTGTGTGTGTGTGTGTATGTATGTGTGGACATCAAAATTATACCAAATAGAAGAAATATTTTCCTTCTTAAACCCTATATCAAACTGTTTTTTTTTTTTTTTTTTTTGCAAATTTGTTCTGGCAGTTGATCACATCATTACACTACGTGACATGTTAAGATACAAACCCATTGTCTTGCATAGTGATGTTCGTACTGGTGACTGGGCCACAGTGGTGAGAGCCAAAGTGTCTAGTATATCTGGTGCAAACAAGCTGCTGGTGCAAGCTGCACCTCAGCTTCTGCAGGACATATAGCAGACAGCTGTCTGCCTTTATCAGAATTGAAGTAGTTCCTTCACATTTCACAATTAATGAGGAAAAATTAAAAGTATTTCTAATGATACATGATCTGTAACAATAGGAAACTAAAGAGCAACATTTTTATACCTTTTCATTACTATTTTTCAAATAAAAATGGTGAAATTCAAATGGAAACCCTAAATACAGTTAGAGGAAAAAACTTGAACCAGGTCAGGTGGTCCAGGGAAAATTACTTCAAAAAGTATTGCCACTTGGTCTTTGTTTCATTACAGTTTCTTAGATGTTATCTTAATTCCAAGAGCTATGCACAGTTCCTCAGTAGTGCAAACAGTACCAGTGAGCCAAATACCACCTCAAGAACTATCACCTATCAGTCTGTGTCACAAGACCAAGGTCATCATTGGCTCCAGTTGATGAATCACGCCCCCCAACAACTATTGCACCATTAAGAAAAAAGAAAAATGAACTAGTACAAAAAAAAAAAAATAATTTTTATAACTTGGAATGAACAAAATACCTTTGATTGATTGACTGGTTTTTATTTGGTCCCATTTGATTACATTTTGTACAAAGTGTGTACTTGTAATATAGGATAATTCAACTTAAACCTATTTTCTTGCAATATTCAACATATTTATTAGAATTTAATACATCAAAATGACAATACTTCTAATAATGCTGCATACATTTTTCACCCATTTTTAGATCCTGAAAATTATTTACGTACTACATTATACTCATATTTCTGTTTTTCTCTCAGTACTCATGTTCTCAAATTATTTACATATTATAATATGTCCAGTTAGTTACAGTACCTCTGTAACAGTAATAGTAGCATTTTTCATTCATTGATACATATACTCTTCTACACCATAAGATTCTTTCTCCATTAAATAATTCTTTAAATGTTTTTGGAATGTCTTTTTGCTCACATTGTCCTGTGAACTCTTTGGAAGCACTTTGAGTTTGATACCTGAGTATCGAGGACGTCTCTGAGAAACTCTGTCAGTGTTGTATACTTCTTAGCAGGCCTTTATTTTTTGCTTCATTTGTATGAACGTCTGCAATTCTTTCTAGTACTGCATTTACTTTTATTAATGATAACATTGTTTTCTATATGTATAGAGATGGAATTGTCAGTATTTTTGGACTATGGAAAACATTTCTTCATGAGTCTCTTTGTTTTTAATTCAAGATGGTCCTAACAGCTTTTTTTGATATGTAAATATTCTTTTTGTATTTTTGCTGCTGGAATTTTCCCAAACAGTAATTCCATATTGTAGGTGTGGCTCAAATATAGCATGGTACACTGTGTCTTGTGAATTCCTTTCACAGGAGTAGTTTGTTTTGACCATTTTTCTTTTTTCTGCTCATGGAATTCTTTGATTTCCTCTTTGGACAAAATAATGAGGGCTGTGGATGTGTAAGATTTAACGACTCTCATAAAATCCTCAGCATTCTGAATTGCAGCTGTATTTGGTCTAGAAAGATTTTATTTTGTAGCATGGTGCTTCAGCAGGACTCCACCATCACAAGGCCCCTTCCTGTGACCAGTAGCACTGTGTACCCAGTCAGTTGGCACAAGTGACTTACTCAATTCAAACAGCTGGTAACGATTTTTAAAATGACTAGGAGTACCATCAAAAATAATGATGATCTCCTCTGCTCCTGTTTTCAGTTGAAGAATTTTGCACATTGCTAGCAAAGCATGTGCTGAGTCATGCCCTGCATCATCACTTATACCTGCAACACTTGTGATCTTGGTTTGAAAATATGTCACTTCTGTAGAAATTAATACCTGGTCATTACTCCAATGATACCATTGTACTTCTTGTGGGATAATTACAGACCAGTTCTCAGCAAAATCACGGTGAGGCACTAAACATAGTTCTTCAGCCTGTACACACCCTTTCACTTCTGCAATGTGTTGTTGTTGCAATTTCTTCAGATGCTGGTATGTTACTGCTTTCACTGACCATTTACCAAGTTTGTCAATAAAACTGTCAAAGGTAACAGTTTTCTCAATTATTTTCTTTTCCTCCCATGTTGCATATGTAATTTCTGCAGAGTTATCTGATATGTCTTCCAGGCCAAGGGTGTGTAAAGACAGTCCTCTCTTTCCAGGGCAGTCACCACATTCTCTAAACAAACAAGTCTCTCGCTTTACATTACAGCAGGGCTTCCCAACCTTTTCAGCTGGCAGACCCCTTCTTCAGTTGAAAATCCTTGGCGGACCCCTAGTAAGTCAAGAGCACAGTAACTTTAAATTTCAGAGCGAAACCCATGGGAACTGAAAGCTTCTTAACACAAGTGCCATGTTCCCAATGACCCCTCCCCCCCCCCCCCCCCCCCCTGAAGTACCAATAGTCTTTGTTTAGAGATGAATGAAAACGAAATTAACAATCCAATTTGAATTTCCGCTGTATCCAGACACTTACTAGTGGATTTACTCCCTTTGTTCAACACGCTATAGCCTGATTAAAATTACTTGGTAACTGACATTTCACACGTTGGAGATGCCTTTCTCCAAGAGCAATCAATGTCATGTCCAAACTGTTCGCTGTTGACAAGCTGCCGCTTGCGGTCTGTTCACTTCCACTGTTTGGCTACTGTTGTGTAAGGCGCATGCATATTTTGCAACAGTCGTGTGTGTGTGTGTGTGTGTGTGTGTGTGTGTGTGTGTGTGTGTGTGGTTTTTCGTGAAATCCGAAGAAAAATGCTCAAATGTATGTAAAGTCTATGGGACTTAACTGCTGAGGTCATCAGTCCCTAATCTTACACACTATTAACCTAGGTTTAACTTCCACTAAGGACAAAACACACACACACACACACACACACACACACACACACACACACATACACACACGACCTAGGGAGGACTCGAACCTCCGGTGGGAGCAGCCGCGCAATCCATGACAACATGGCATCTAAGACTGCGCGGCCATTCCGCGTGGCTCCGAAGAAAAGAGGCAGACCCATGATTCGGGATACAAACACATTACAAAAGAAAAGAGTTCAAGGAATTGCCATTAAAGGACTATTGTGACATCTGTTGTGCAATGTGTGGGAATTCATTCACCCAGTTTACATACGTTTCCAAAACCGGATTTCGTAAGACGATATCCCAGTTCTGCTTTTGGTTGGTCAGGTAAACACTTAAAAATCGATTCTGGAAATCTGATTTTATAAAGCTGTTTTCCAGTTCCACAATCGATTTTTGTGCCCATGTAAACAGCTTGGAAAGTCTAGTTATTTTTACGTCTTTCCATATCTTCTGAACGGCAGCTGTCAGTCCATAGCCGGCAGCTAGCAGGTAGCGTTGCAACAGTGTGCTGTAAGTTGGTAGCTGGGAACTGGCAGGTTGGCAGGTAGCGTTTCAACAGTTTAGTCACAGCTGACAACTTCAACTACTACTTGGACACTATATCGTGGCAGTCAGCCTCGACTGTAAACAAATTAGGAAAACAGACAAACAGACTCTCTTATTTCTATATAAGAAGGCAAAGCATTTCACAGAACATAAGACTTTTTTTCTCAAAGGAAACAATTCTGGCAGAGGAGATTTACCTTTTACATGGTGACATGTGAAAAGTCCTCATTTGTTTATGCTCACAGCCAGTTGCCACAATATAGTGTCAGAGTAATAGCAAGTAATTGTAATTGAAGTATAGGCAGGCCATATTTTTAACTGAGAGGACAGAATATATTATAAAGAAAAGAAATTAGCTTTAGAGATCATTTTAATTTTCGTAACAAAAATATCAATGCCAACAGAATTCAATTAATAATTATTTTGTAAACGATAGAAGAGGGAAACAAAATTCCTACAGAGTTATAGTTCAGGCACATTCACTGAGCATCTACGAAGAAAAATGCTTTCTTCTTTACTATAGATGAATCTGTAGGAATAATAATGGAATCCTAATGTGATGGTTGAGGGTGCTTCTGCTGACACAATTTTGAAAAGTTGGGTTCAATTCTTGACAACTGGATACGGATGTCTGCTTCGGTACTTAGTTTTGTGGGCAGCATAGATCGAGAATCCAGATTCACGCATGTATGTTGTAGCAAACGGAAGAAGTACACGTTTTGCCTTTTCAACAAGGGGGTAGTATTTCTTGTTATCCAAATGGATCTAAAAGTGTGAGTAACCGTCAATGTCAAAACTTGATTTCAAGGCAGGGTCTGTGGCAATTTCTATCAACAACTCATATTCAGATTAAAGCTCTGTGCCGGACCGAGACTCAAACTCGGGACATTTGCCTTTCGTGGGCAAGTGCTCTACCAAGAGAACTTGCCCGCGAAAGGCAAAGGTCCCGATTTCGAGTCTCGGTCCGGCACACAGTTTCAATCTGCCAGGAAGTTTCACATTAGCACACACTCCGCTGCAGAGTGAAAATCTCATTCTGAACTCATATTCATTTGATGATAGAATGTTCGGCTTTTTGGATACAGTGAATGGGCTGACCACCCATTCGTATTTCTGCAGCTTCTCATCTTCAGCTGTTGGGAAATAATACTCCAACAATGACATCAAGCTTCGGAGATGTTCCAGGATTTGATGAAACAAATTCTTCCCAAGCGCCAATGTTTTGTTTTTCAAAAACTCCTTGAGAAGAGGAAAACACTCGACCTCTCCCTCCTCAACACCCTCTGCCAAAAAATTGATTTTCCTCTTGAATGCTCGAACTTTATCGATATCGGTGACCTTTGTTTTACTTTGCCCTTGGAGTGAAATATTCATTTCTATCATTTTGGAGAAAATATCTGACAAATAGGCAAGTATACATTGCCAATTTTCATCATTAATAAGGTCTGCTAATTTGGTGTTATGCTCCAAAAGGAAAGCCAAGACTTCCAATCTTAATTTGTACAACCGAGAGAGTGCATTCCCAAGTGAGAGCCACCTCACTTCTGTGTGGAGAAGCAGGGAACGATGAAGGCTTACCACATCTTCACACAGTATTGTGAAAAGTCTTGACTTCAATGGCCTTGAGTTTATGTAGTTAATGATTTGAATGGATTCGTCTAAAACTTTCTTGAACGAAACAGGCATTTGTTTTGTAGCTAAAGCATATCTGTGAGAGCACAATGACTACTGCTGCAATTCTTGGTGTTTTCTTTTATTTTCGTTATTGCTCCAACTGTAGTACCTGTCATAGTTTTTGCACCGTCTGTGCAATTAGACCATGAAACTTCATTAGTCCTTAAAAAATCATCCAATAGATGGAATATGTCAGCACCTGTTGTGTCGGCAGGTAGTGGTCTGCACAATAAGAGGTCCTCCTCAAAACATCCAGAATATTCATAACGGACAAAAGCCAATAAAATCGCTAATCCTGCAACATCAGTGGATTCATCTATCAGAAGAGAAAATGAATTGTGTTGGATGCAAGAAACATGAGTGTCTTTCACATCATTTGACATGCTGACAATGCGTCTCTTGACAGTATTGTTTGATAATGGCACCGAAGATACAAGCTTTACTGCCTTTTTGTCTAGCATGCAAGAAACAACATCATTAACACACAGCTTTATGAGATTTTCTGCAATTGTATGAGCTTTGCCTGTTTTTGACACTTGATAACTAACCAAGAAAGAAGCTTTTAATGAATATTCATTAATTGTTTTTGCATGAGTTTTCAGGCAATGCTGAGAAGCAGCTAGTTCAGCACTATTCCTTTTGAAAAAATTGATGTCTTTAGCCTGGAAATCTGGGTGAGTACCTTCAAAATGACTGTGCAGTTTAACTGGAACCATTGAACTGTTCAGAAGGACTCGCGCACAAATTACACATTGAGCTCTACCCTCCTTTGTCTCCATAAAGCCCATTTATAAATAGCTTTCGTTGTACTTATGCTTTTTGGTTATTCCACTCCCACAGGATATTGCAACCAAAGGAGTACTTGCAGCGTTTTCACATAATAAATCTGTCTGTGGAGCTTCTTGTGATTGTTCTTCCTTCGGTCGTCCTCCCTCCTCATCCATTTCAACTAGAAACTTCCCTTATTGTGAGGGCAATGGAGAAAATGCACCCTTCTTCAATGATCCTGACTTCAGCCACCGATCCATATTATAAGTAATAAACTGATGAAAAATCGACTTATGAAATAGGTAGTGCACTGACAAAGCAAGTTTAACATGTAATGGTGCCTGGAGCCGCATACGTGCCAGCGAGCGCTGTGATTGGTCGACAAAGCTCTCTCCGCGCATGCGTAAAAGGTTTCAGTGCATCTAGCGCCGTGAGCCGGCGTACAAACAACCCCCGTATTGTTGCGAAACAGTCAATCAGAGAAGCCGCATTCTCTGGCACTAAACTGTGTATGCATTCTCACTTAGGAACCGCAAAGGCTACTTGGGAATATGACCTGAAGTAAAAGTACACGTTTTTCACACACACACACACACACACACACACACACACACACACACACACACACACAAAATAGTGATGAATTTGATTTTCACATTTTTATTCAATAATGTTACTCATTATTTTACATGAATTGATAAAAGGTGGCCGCGGACCCCCTAGAAAGAGCCGGCGGACCCCTAAGGGGTCCGCGGACCACACGTTGGGAAGCCCTGCATTACAGACTACTAATGACTTCACACGCCCAACTAAGGTGTCATGTGGCACATGCTCCAGTAAGTTCTTCAAAGTTACCTCACATAGTTCAAAATTCGTGCAGTACACACATAAACAGACATCTTTAGGTGGGTGTGAACTACCCACTTAGGTCGTAGTGCATAAAATTTTGATCTTCCAATATGTGAAGTTCGTATAGTTGCTCTTACAAATTGAAAAAGTTTCTTTAATACTGCAAGTCATGTACCTATTCACTTTTACAACTTTTTGACCTTCAACAGTTACAGTTATAGTGTCTTTTTTGTTAGCACTCTGGCAAGAAAAGTCACATTTATCACCCAGATAAAGTGACTGCACTATTTGAACTTGTGCTGCTTCTACAGGATGACCATAATAGAGATCTGGTCTTCCAAAGACTCCTTTTACAGACCTTACATTTCTTGATTTTTTCTACCATGTACTTTGATACTGAAGGAACGTGGTTCAAAATTCTTTTCTTTGAAAGTGTCTCTGAAATAACAGTTAAAACTTGCACCTTTTCATTGTAGGATGCACAATATTCAACAGCTGAATTGATATTTGTGAAAAATTCCTGGCAAGAGGTGCAAGAGTTGGTTCATTTTCTTCTGAAGATGGAATTTCTACTTTGAAGCAGTGTATTCTTTTGCTGTGGTGTATTCATCCATAGTTTTAATAATTTCTCTGCACTTTCTTGATGCATACACTCCTGGAAATGGAAAAAAGAACACATTGACACCGGTGTGTCAGACCCACCATACTTGCTCCGGACACTGCGAGAGGGCTGTACAAGCAATGATCACACGCACGGCACAGCGGACACACCAGGAACCGCAGTGTTGGCCATCGAATGGCGCTAGCTGCGCAGCATTTGTGCACCGCCGCCGTCAGTGTCAGCCAGTTTGCCATGGCATACGGAGCTCCATCGCAGTCTTTAACACTGGTAGCATGCCACGACAGCGTGGACGTGAACCGTATGTGCAGTTGACGGACTTTGAGCGAGGGCGTATAGTGGGCATGCGGGAGGCCGGGTGGACGTACCGCCGAATTGCTCAACACGTGGGGCGTGAGGTCTCCACAGTACATCGATGTTGTCGCCAGTGGTCGGCGGAAGGTGCACGTGCCCGTCGACCTGGGACCGGACCGCAGCGACGCACGGATGCACGCCAAGACCGTAGGATCCTACGCAGTGCCGTAGGGGACCGCACCGCCACTTCCCAGCAAATTATGGACACTGTTGCTCCTGGGGTATCGGCGAGGACCATTCGCAACCGTCTCCATGAAGCTGGGCTACGGTCCCGCACACCGTTAGGCCGTCTTCCGCTCACGCCCCAACATCGTGCAGCCCGCCTCCAGTGGTGTCGCGACAGGCGTGAATGGAGGGACGAATGGAGACGTGTCGTCTTCAGCGATGAGAGTCGCTTCTGCCTTGGTGCCAATGATGGTCGTATGCGTGTTTGGCGCCGTGCAGGTGAGCGCCACAATCAGGACTGCATACGACCGAGGCACACAGGGCCAACACCCGGCATCATGGTGTGGGGAGCGATCTCCTACCCTGGCCGTACACCACTGGTGATCGTCGAGGGGACACTGAATAGTGCACGGTACATCCAAACCGTCATCGAACCCATCATTCTACCATTCCTAGACCGGCAAGGGAACTTGCTGTTCCAACAGGACAATGCACGTCCGCATGTATCCCGTGCCACCCAACGTGCTCTAGAAGGTGTAAGTCAACTACCCTGGCCAGCAAGATCTCCGGATCTGTCCCCCATTGAGCATGTTTGGGACTGGATGAAGCGTCGTCTCACGAGGTCTGCACGTCCAGTATGAACGCTGGTCCAACTGAGGCGCCAGGTGGAAATGGCATGGCAAGCCGTTCCACAGGACTACATCCAGCATCTCTATGATCGTCTCCATGGGAGAATAGCAGCCTGCATTGCTGCGAAAGGTGGATATACACTGTACTAGTGCCGACATTGTGCATGCTCTGTTGCCTGTGTCTATGTGCCTGTGGTTCTGTCAGTGTGATCATGTGATGTATCTGACCCCAGGAATGTGTCAATAAAGTTTCCCCTTCCTGGGACAATGAATTCACGGTGTTCTTATTTCAATTTCCAGGAGTGTAGATCTTATGACTCGACTTCACTGACCACAGTTTCTAAAGTGGACTAACACCTATCTCTGTAGTTGACTGATTCAGAGTATTTAATTCTTCCTTTATTTATGCAAAATCTGCATCATCTGCACATGGGAGGTTTCACCTTGTTCAGATACTATCATTGTTGTTTTTCTGTCAAAATATGTAGAACACAAAAAGTAGTCACTGGAAACATCTTCAGTTTGAAACAGAATCTTCAAATGAGAACACTTATTCCCAAGCTGAACAAAGTCTGCCTTTTGGTTTGTGTTATATATCACTCCTTTATGGATATGCAAATAGTTGGCACACTTCACTCCTCTGTGGCATTGCTGCCTCTGGATCATGGGGTCCTGGGTTTGCTTCCCACCTGGGTTGGGGATTTTTCTCTGCCGGGGGACTGGGTGTTTGTGTTGTCCTCATCATTTCGTCATCATCATCATCATCATCATTCATGACAGTGGCTAGATTGGACTGTGTAAAAAACTGGACTTTGTAAAAATTGGGAGTTTGTATAGGCACTGATGACCGCACTGTTGAGTGCCCCGCAAAACAAACATTAAACTCTCCTGTGGCCCCAGTCAGAAGACATTTCAAACAGTCCTTTTCACAAAACACATCACAACTGTGTGAACTGACAAATTCCTCATGAAAACACGGAGCTCAATGGGTGGTCTCAGATTTCTCAGAAGCCTCTTCAGTAAACAAATTAGCACTGAACAACTACAAAACAGAAACCTGCAATGAACAACCATGACAAAGAAACTGACAGGAAACTACAACAAAGTGTAAGAAATATCTGCATCAATGAAAGTGGTAAGAAATAACTGCAACAAAGACAATAGAAATAAAGCAGAGGTTGAAAGTACTGCTTCAGTTGTAAATTTCTTTATTTTTACACGACTGGTTTCGGGCTGTTATAAGCCCATCACCAGGTACCGTAACTGTGCTGCGGTCCCCGAGCACCGCGTGTACCAGGCATGGTGTGCTGCCTATGAGCACAGAGTTCTGTACTCATGGGCAGCTCTCTGTGCCTGGTACATGTGGTGCTCAGGGACCGCAGCACAGTTACAATACCTGAAGATGGGCTTATAACAGTCTGAAACGTCATGTGAAAATAAAGAAATTTGCAACTGAAGCAGTATTTTGAACCTCTGCTATAATGCTCAGTTGTGGATGTTCTCCCAACAGGATTGTTAATAGAAATAAATGCTGTAACAAAGAAACTAGTAAGAAACAACTTCAGTGAAGACATAAATTACCGTAGAAAGGAAAAAAAAAAGATTTTTTAAAAATGAAACCTGTCCAACTTAAAAGTGGAAGCTCTCCTTTACAGAGAATATAGTACTACATGGTACTAATCAACAGAAGAAAATCGAACTTTTCTGGATTTCATTAAAAAAAAAAAAAAAAAAAAAAAAAGTAAATTATTAAAAAAAGTTCTGTAGGTGACAGTAAAGGAACTTTGACAGATATGTCCAAATGGAGGATATCATTGTAATCATAAAGCAGTTATCTTTCAAATAAAAAAACTTTAAAAAAATCTCTAGAACTGTTACAGAGATACAGCATTTAAAATTTTTTTCCAAAATTTGCATCTTCAAAATGGTGTTCGAAGTGTCATCTTTGGAGGCCTGTATCTCAGGGCAGGAAATTTTTTGGAGAAAACAAAAAAATGTTTTTCTTACTTACTCCTGAATTTTAACATACGCTAAATTCAATAACATCCGAGACTATGAACATAACCGCCCTGTCTGAAATGATACAGATTATGCCTAGTGCACATTTTGTATCTTCTTTAATTCAGCCATTATCACATAATTTGCTCCCCAGATGACGAAACTCATTTACTACTTTTGTTGATGTTCATCTTATAAACCCTTTTCAAAACTCTATCCATTTTGTTC
This sequence comes from Schistocerca piceifrons, assembly GCF_021461385.2. Taxonomy (NCBI): domain Eukaryota; kingdom Metazoa; phylum Arthropoda; class Insecta; order Orthoptera; family Acrididae; genus Schistocerca; species Schistocerca piceifrons. The sequence goes on along the minus strand of NC_060149.1, from coordinate 232,352,776 downwards.
AACTGTTCTCCAAATTCTTTTAATGTCTCTGGCAGAATTAAAATGTCTTCAGCAAACTCAAAGTTTTTATTTACTCTCCATGAATTTTATTTCTCCTACTTCAACAAATTTGTTCTTAGTTTTCTTCACAGTTTCCTCACTGTACACTGCATAACATTGTGGTTAGGCTACCTGCTTCCCACTCTCTTTGTTCATATACTTTTCCTCCCTCCCTCTGTCCACCTCCTCCTGACCCTTTCTCTCTCCACAGTATCACCCCTCCCCCAATAGGAGGCTGGTGGCTCTTACCCCCTCAGCATTTCTTTGCCATATGTATCAAATTTAATAGAAATTAGTCCATGGGCTTAGGAGCAGTTTTTTGCCTATGTACAGGGCTATTACAAATGATTGAAGCGATTTCACAGCTCTACAATAACTTTATTACTTGAGATACTTTCACAATGCTTTGCACACACATACAAAAACTCAAAAAGTTTTTTTAGGCATTCACAAATGTTCGATATGTGCCCCTTTAGTGATTCGGCAGGCATCAAGCCGATAATCAAGTTCCTCCCACACTCGGCGCAGCATGTCCCCATCAATGAGTTCGAAAGCATCGTTGATGTGAGCTCGCAGTTCTGGCATGTTTCTTGGTAGAGGAGGTTTAAACACTGAATGTTTCACATAACCCCACAGAAAGAAATCACATGGGGTTAAGTCGGGAGAGCGTGGAGGCCATGACATGAATTGCTGATCATGATCTCCAATTGTAAACAGTAAGGCTTCTGCTTTAGCCTTTTCCGTAAGATTTTCCAAACCGTCGGCTGTGGTACGTTTAGCTCCCTGCTTGCTTTATTCGTCGACTTCCGCGGGCTACGAGTGAAACTTGCCCGCACGCGTTCAACCGTTTCTTCGCTCACTGCAGGCTGACCCGTTGATTTCCCCTTACATAGGCATCCAGAAGCTTTAAACTGCGCATACCATCCCCGAATGGAGTTAGCAGTTGGTGGATCTTTGTTGAACTTTGTCCTGAAGTGTCGTTGCACTGTTATGACTGACTGATGTGAGTGCATTTCAACAACAACATACGCTTTCTCGGCTCCTGTCGCCATTTTGTCTCACTGCGCTCTTGAGCACTCTGCCAGCAGAAACCTGAAGTGCGGCTTCAGCCGAACAAAACTTTATGAGTTTTTCTACGTATCTGTAGTGTGTCGTGACCATATGTCAATGAATGAAGCTACAGTGAATTTATGAAATCGCTTCAATCATTTGTAATAGCCCTGTATTTGCTTGCATATGCAAATGTCAGAATTCGAAAGAGATTCAAATTCTGAAGGTGGCAGGGGTAAAATACGGGGAGCGAAAGACTATTTACAATTTGTACAGAAACCAGATGGCAGTTAAAAGAGTTGAGGGGCATGAAAGGGAAGCAGTGGTTGGGAAGGGAGAGAGACAGGGTTGTAGCACATCCCCAATGTTATTCAATCTGTATATTGAGCAAGCAGTAAAAGAAACAAAAGAAAAATTCGGAGTAGGTATTAAAGTCCATGGAGAAGAAATAATATTAAAGTCCATGGAGAAGAAATAAAAACGTTGAGGTTTGCCGATGACATTGTAATTCTGTAAGAGACAGCAAAGGACTTGGAAGAGCAGTTGAATGGAATGGACAGTGTCTTGAAAGGAGGATATAAGATGAACATCAACAAAAGCAAAATGAGGATAATGGAATGTAGTCGAATTAGGTCGGGTGATGCTGAGGTAATTAGATTAGGAAATGAGTCACTTAAAGTAGTGAAGGAGTTTTGCTATTTGGGCAGCAAAATAACTGATGATGGTCGAAGTAGAGAGGATATAAAATGTAGACTGGCAATGGCAAGGAAAGCGTTTCTGAAGAAGAGAAATTTGTTAACATCGAGTATAGATTTAAGTGTCAGGAAGTCATTTCTGAAAGTATTTGTATGGAGTGTAGCCATGTATGGAAGTGAAACATGGATGATAACTAGTTTGGACAAGAAGAGAATAGAAGCTTTTGAAATGTGGTGCTACAGAAGAATGCTGAAGATTAGATGGGTAGATCACATAACTAACGAGGAGGTACTGAACAGATTTGGGGAGAAGAGGAGTTTGTGGCACAACTTGACAAGAAGAAGGGACCGGTTGGTAGGACATGTTCTGAGGCATCAAGGGATTACAAATTTAGCATTGGAGGGCATCTTGAAGGGTAAAAATCGTAGAGGGAGACTAAGAGATGAATACACTAAACAGATTCAGAAGGATGTAGGTTGCAGTAGGTACTGGAAGATGAAGAAGCTTGCAGAGGATAGAGTAGCATAGAGAGCTGCATCAAACCAGTCTCTGGATTGAAGACCACAACAACAACAATAACAACAACAACATGCAAATATCTCATTTATTTCACATATATTTACCATATTTCACCTGTATCCCTAGCGAATTTCTCCCTGCAGTTTTCGTTTTCACATGACTCAACGTTTATGACGCCACATCTTCTGAATTGTGTGTCATACCATAACATAAATTTTGCAGATACACTTAGTGACATATGTGAATACTGTCTGCATAATGTACCATGGATATAGTTAGATGTAAAGAAAAGAAGTAATAAATTTGATGTATTGCCTGATGTGGGCAGGTTTACTACATGAACAAGAACAGCAAGCAATAATTTTTTTTCCCTTTTTCTGTGTGTGTGTGTGTGTGTGTGTGGGGGGGGGGGGGGGGGTTGGGTAAGAACCACCAACTTCTCAAAAAAGGGTGGGTGTGAAAAGGAAGTAAGGAAGCATAGCTCATGATGCACAAATAGCCGGAGGTGGACTGTACTCATCCATTATTTGACAGTGACAGCATTTCATGCCGGAGGTGGACTGTACTCATCCATTATTTGACAGTGCTTTGCAACAGTCTTTATACATACTTTGAAACATGTTCTTGCTGACCCAGCCACTCCCTTCCCCCCCTCCCCCCCCTTCCGCCCCTCCCCTCCAATCACACACACACACACACACACACACACACACACACACACGCACACACACACACAGAATTAAAGGGAAAATGTTTATTGCTTGCTGTTCATGCAGTAAACCTGCCACATGGTGCACTACATCAAATATATTACTTCTTTACAGCTAACTACATTCACAGTACATTTTGCAGGCAGTATTCACATGTATCACTAATTGTATCTGCAAACTTTATATAGTAGTATGACACACACAATTCAGAAGATGTGATGTCATAAATGTTGAGCTGTGTGAAAATGAAAACTGCAGGGAGAAATTTGCTAGGGATGTAGGTGAGATATGTGCACAAGAGTCACAAGTTAACAGCACATGTGGAGGCAGTTGCTGTTGCCAGATGTGGAGTAGCAACTCTTCAGAGGCCACACTAACTTTCACCGTTGCCTGTAAGTGTCACCAGAATTCTGATGGGGTTTGGTCACCTCTTCACTTGTGATATTGCACATGTTCAATCTTTTGTTCTGTTGGCTTGATGCAACAAGTGATCAACACTGTCATGAGTGTGTGGTAGGTCTGCTGGTATGGAGGTTGCAGGATAATATACATAACTATGGCAATTGCCGTCTGATCTAAATTACTGACTACCTACATAAATTGCTCCTGGTCCTCTGTGATCTTCTGTGTGGTGAAAATATTTCCAATTCATCTCTGTGGAGTAGGTATGAGTGTAGTCCCAAAAGCAAGGTCTCCTATTTTTTTATCAGTACATAGACCTGTTTATTTCAACAATGGTTTACATCAGTTTACAGCTTGAACATTTAGCTATTTTTTGACATAATCACCATTTCTGTTGATGTATTTTTGTAGATGCCGTGGCAGTTTTTGTATGCCCATGTCATACCAGCTTGCTGCCATGCTTTTCAGAAAGTTATGAACATCATCTTCCACCTTGTCATCAGAGCGGAATTGCTGAGATCACAATTAATGCTGACAGATACTGTGAGACTCTGAAAAAACTCGAACGGGCAATTCAGAACTGGAGAAGAAGAATGTTGAGCAAGGGCATATACATTCTCCATGACAATGCTCACCCACACATCACTCGGCAAACCGTTGCTCTCCTGCAACAGTTTCAGTGGAACATAATCACCTGCTGGTCGGAGTGGCCGAGCGGTTCTAGGCGCTACAGTCTGGAACAGCGCGACCGCTACGGTCGCAGGTTCGAATCCTGCCTCGCGCATGGATGTGTGTGATGTCATTAGGTTAGTTAGGTATAAGTAGTTCCGAGTTCTAGGGGACTGATGACCTCAGAAGTTAAGTCCCATAGTGCTCAGAGCCATTTGAACCATAATCACCTACCCACCCTTTAGTCCTGACTTGGCGCCCCTGTTCCCTAGGTTAAAATAACATTTGGCTGGAAAGTGATTCAGCTCTGACGACGAGGTGAAAGAAGAGGTTCATAACTTTCTGAACAGCATGGCGGTGAGCTGGTATGACATGGGCATACAAAAACTGCCACAGCGTCTACAAAAATGTATCGACATAAATGGTGATTATGTTGAAAAATACTTAAATGTTCAAGCTGTAAACTGATGTAAACCATTGTAGAAATAAACAGGTCTATGTACTTATTGAAAAAAAGAAGACCTTACTTTTGGGATTACCCTCGTATAAACTCTCAGTCATCTGTTTGGAGCTTTCCATGCTCTTTGGTACCCTCATATTTGTTTTAGCAATTATTTCCACTAGAGCTGTGTAGTGCTGATTGAAATTATTGCACTCACATTGTAAATCTGTAACTTTTTCCCCTTCCCTTGTCAATATAATATTTGTATCATTGAACACATGTACCTCTTTTTCTGTTTTTATTGGTATAGTTGCAGGCTGTTTTAGAAATATTAGAAGTAGTTTGTGTTTCAAGTTTTTGGCGATTTGCCTTTGCTTCTCTTATCATCCTAACATATGCCACCTAATTTTCCTAAAGTAGAATCAGTTTTTTTTTTTTTTTTTTTTTACATTCCCCTGGTGAGCCACTTTCTTTGTTTTCCACAAGTAATTCTTGTATCTTTAGTACAAAGCTATGATTTGTGGTGTCTTAATATATCACAGAAATATTCCCAGCTCTTTACTGCTCTGCCCTCTATATAAATATCATTCCATTTTTGTGCTCTTTATAAAAATGTACTCCTAACCAAACTACCAAGTTTAGTTGATCTAAATTCATTCTATGTTGCCCTTATCTTTTATATCATCTTGTAGTTCAATCATTTGTCAAAAATGTTTTGCAACAACACTATTCACAACCTGAACTTCTTGTCTGTTTGTAGATTTATTTGACAGAACATAGTATAGCAATCTTGTCATCTGCAGATGACAAACTGTAAAAGAAAACCGACACTGTAAACACAAAATACAGCAGGAAAATTACACTATGTGGTAAAAGGTATGGATACATAATTTTATGTGCTCTTCAAAAATATGTAATTATGATAAAACTAATATTTACATATATATAAACAGTAAAGAACATTCTTCATATCTAACAGCCATAAAATAAAAATCCCACTGAGGATGCTGCAACTGCAGTGAAACATGTTTGGGATAAAAAAGAAAATTGTGTTTTGCTAAAGGCAGACCCCATCCAAAAACATATGTGTTGTTAAAGCAAACACTCTTGCTCTTACAGCAAGGCTACTTTTGATTTTATACATCATTTCTCTTTCCGATTATGGCACAGTTTACACTGTTTATAGTGCAGTTTCACAGTTTTTCAGCACTTCTAGTAGTGGAGCTGCAGGGTTTGAAATTCCAGTCACTTTGTACACGGAGTGTGGTAACAGGAACCCCTTTAAATTGACTGTGCCAAATCTGCTAATATCCATGCTAACACTGTGCAAAAGCAGGACAAAAGCACAAGAGCCTTGATCATGCCTCAGTCCCCTACCATGACTCAGTGATGGTGTGTGTGTGCGTTTGTGTGTGTGTGTGTGTGTGTGTGTGTGTGTGTGTGTGTGTGTGTGTGTGTGTGTGTGTGTCTGAGTGAGAGAGAGAGAAAGTGTTCTTTTTATTCACTGTTTGCTTTTCTGTTTTATATTTTGTTTAATCACATGTTGTGCTAGCAAAGTTTTTATGTCTAATAGTTAACAAGCTTCCACTGGCACTTTTCTGGTACTACACTGTGGATTGTGAGCTTTCTTTTCCAATAAGGCTTCATAGTGTAGGTAGTAGCTTGTGATGTATCATGAATTGCTGCATCACTCATTCAAGCACAAACAGTCCATACACAGCACAGCAAAATGAAATGAAGGCATCCAACAATGGCTGCTACACACAGTACCATTTAAAGAATTTTACTCAGCATGAGGCTATTGCAGAAATGTTTAGTGAACTCAAATGCAAGATACTATATGAAAGGTGTAGTGGGCTGCGTAAAGACTTTTTTCTCTGTCTTGAGAGAGAGGAATCAAGTGTACACTTCATATAAGGTCCGCAATAAAATTGGAGAAATTTAACCATAATGACAAGTGTACAACCAGTCAGAACATAGATCATGGTGGCAGGGGAAATAATGATTGTATAATATGGAGATGCATCTTAATTTGAAATCCAAAGCACTAGATCATTTGATTCTTTATTTTTTCAAAAACAATGTAATAAAATACAGAAATGGTATTAGGACTTGCCAAGTGTTAAAAGAAATGTTAAGAAAGCTGAAAAAGTAATTCTCCTTACAAAGACTGACATGAAACAAAGTGCAGATTACACAAGCCTGCATTAAAAAAAAAATTGTCACATTATTGATCAAAAGTTGGTGTTGTAGAATCAATTTTTAATTATGGTTCTGAGAATTATTTTCACTTTGTTCTATCAAATCAGGATTCTTCACAAAAGTAGATCTATTTTAAAGATTCAAGTAGTTGAAGCACAAATATTAAAATGAAATTTTAATCAAGGTCTACATTTTTACAATTTTTTGATGTGTACTAAAAATACTGCAAACAGTTTTCTTATTGACATTATAAGTAGCCTGTTACATTTCATTTTCAAGCTTTCTCTTTTTTATTTCCTCGAAAACATTTATCTTTCTTGCCGCACTACCACCGCCATCAATAGTCTGCCATCATACTTTCAGTCCATCTTCCCTGGTGTGTTTTCTCCATCCTGGTGGAAGTGTTCTCCCTGCTCTTCACTATAATTTCTCTGATTTTTAAGGAAGTAGCCAATATATGAGAGTAGGAACTGGACTTTTACACTCGTGTTATGACCCAGCTCCTTGCAATTTTCTAACATGGTTTTGTCAGTATTATTCCCTAGATGGTTTTCAGTAATACATTTGAAGGAATTCCCTGCCTCTTTTTCTCTAACATTTATTGTATTGTAAAATTTATGATCTTTAGGCAGTTTCTGAAACTGAGGACCAACAAGAATCCTAGCTTTCAATTTTTCTTGACTGATGAATGGAAATTTTTTAGAAACGTACTCAAAGCAGGATTCTGCTTGTGGAAGAGCCCTTACAGGCTGTTGCATCAGCTCCACCTTGATATTTGGTTTTGGAAGTAATACATATTCCATGTATCTTCTTCTCTAACATTCATTGTATTATATAATTTATGATCTTTAGTCATGTGGTGTGCAAACAGTTAATGCAAGATGTTTTCCTACTCACACAACAAAATATTGCATTTTTATGTACCCAACTCAATGCTCTAACAGAATTCCTATAGGAAAATCACGACAGATTACAGCCATTTGTGCTCCTCAAATTGAATACTTCTTAGTTTGACCTTCATATTCTTGAACAACTGTTTGATTTCAGCTGAATGGGGCAACATGAATGAATCCACTCACATTTCCATTATGTAGTAATACACCTTTGAGGCTTCATGTGGAAGAGCTCATGAAAAATCTCCATTCAATAGGATCATTTTCAACCTCATTAACATCTTGATGTCGTTGCAGTAAGCCAAAGATCCATTCATATGGAATAGAGGAACAAATTCTTTTTCTCTTTAGCTATACCATGCTGAATGTGTTGCTGGTGCTAGAAGATTTTTACTTTTCATTCAGTAGCTAAGTAATTTACCAAATTGCTTTGGCAAATTCAGGTCTCATGCTAGATTATTAAGTTTGCTCTGAGATAATTATCATTGAGTAGCACTGTGTTTATGCTTGTAGCATCATCATTGTCCTCAAAGGTTCCTTCAGTTTCAACATCTCCTGCCACATCACATTCTCTAAACGAGCGGCAGGAAGGGGGGGTCTGACTCTTGTAACATAAACTGAACATATGGAACAGTCATTAGAGTGATCTTTAGGCTCCTCTGTAACATAGATATTGCAATAGTTGTGCAAGAATTCCTCCTGATTGTCCAAAACTTTAGTCTCTCAAAATAGTAGGTGCAAACTTTCTACTGAGAACAGTTCTGGTCCAGAGCAATTAGCAACAGCAGTTACATCAAAGTAGAAACAATCTATTTATCAGTTTATTTGATTTATTTATTCAGCCATTTGGCATAACAAGAATAAAAATATCATTTTAATTATATTGGGAAGTAACCCACAAACAGTGCTCATAAACATAACAACTCATATAATTTTCTTAAATATTATGTATTTTTTTTATTTTAAATATATTTTTTCTTAAGTTACTAAAACAGTCTGAAATGAAACTAAAATTAAAATAAACCTAACATGATATCAGAAAAAGAAGAACAGTTTTAAAATTGGCTTAAATAAGTTAATTAAGAACATACTTTTATTTTCAGTCATTTGACACCATGCAGACTGGTAATACCTGAGCAATCAACATCAAATTTTCACATCTGGGGATGAAGAATTGGAGTTTTTATGCATAAAATTCAAGAATATTGTACAATAAACTTTAGACATGTATGTGCCAAGCAAGACTATGATGTACAGGAAAGAGACACTGACGTTCAATCGCTGGATGAGAAAGTTGCTACAAAAGCAAAAAAAGTTTCATCGCAGATTTAAGTAATAAGGTCTTGTTGAGAAACCAAAGCTGAACAAAGACAAAATGAATATATGAAGAGCTGTGCAAGCAGCATTCAGGGAATTCCAAACTGAAATTTAGTCTACTAATGTAATGAAAAATCCTAAGAAGTTGTGATTAGGTAAAGTCAATAAATGGATCAAAACCATGTATTCAGCCATTCAGTAATTATACCACCACTGAACACATCATTCTTAATTGGGTGAAATTATTAGATATAAAATTAATTTCTTGTTTGTCTCAAGTGGCTGTCATAGAGCTTTTACTATTCACAATATTTATAAATGACCACAGCATGAATATATGTAGTGTCTTGTGCATAAATAGATGGACTGGTCCATTTTTTACCAATGACTAGAAGCAATATCCATTCTAAAATATCTAGGAACATAATCAAAAATTACCTAAAGTTGTAAGAGAAGCAGATGTAAGAGGGAGATACATTGGAAGAATCGTGAGGAAATGGAATTCATCCATGACAGAAGTTGCTTACAAAACACATGTTCATCTATCTCTTAAATATTACTCTTCATTCTGGGTCCTTTATAAATAGGATTAATAGAGGAGATAGGGAAAATTCATAGAAGAGCAATGCAGGTCATCATGGGTCCATTTAGTAAATGTGAGAGCTTCCTGAGGTGCTCACAGAACTCGACAAACTCCATTGGTTGACACAACAAATGGAGGCATCATGTATCATTAAGAGTCTCACTCTCAAAATTATGAGTAATATTTTCCAAAAAGAGTTGAGCAGCATATTACTTCCTCTTGCATATGTCTGACAAACTGACAGTGATGGAAATCAGAGAAATGAGATCTCAAACCTCAAGGGGGCTTACTGTCTTTTTGCTTGTGCACCATTCGAAAATGATAACTATGGATCTTCAGTTAGTGAGTAAAAAAGAATGCTATTATTTGTCACTGCAGCAAGGATGCCAGGGGCTCGAATGTGCCTGCTATAATCATTTGTCATTACCGTGTGCAATTGGTGATCCACCAACATAGCTGAGTTGTCAGTTTGATTGACTGCCGTGTAGAGGACCCGGGTTCAGTTCTCGGTACTGTCAGGTATTTTTCCCTTGTTAGAAGGACTGGAATGGGATGCACTCAGCCTCATGAAAGCAATTAAGGGGCTAGTTGAATGAGAAGTAGCAGCCCCAAGGTCTAAGAAGCCAATAGCCATCAGATAAGTGGTGTACTGACTTTGTGCCCCTGCACTACTGTTGTCTTGATTCTGAAGACTGATTTGATGCATTTCTCCATGCTAGACTATCCTGTGCAAACCACTTCATTTTCATGGAACTACCACATCCATATGAATCTGCTTGCTGTATTCAAACCTTGGTCTCCCTCTACAATTTTTACCCTCCCCCCACCCTCCTCCTTGCCTTTGCCCTTGCCCTTGCCCTTCCCCTTCTCCCACTTTCTTCCATTGCAAAACTGGCAATTTTGGCAATTCTTTGATTACTTAGGATGTGTCCTGTCAACCAGTCCCCTCCTTCAGTGAAATTGTGCCATTAATTTATTTTTCCACAATTCATTTCAGTACTTCCTCATCGGTCATTCAATCTACCCATCTAATCTCCAGCATTCTTGTATAGCATCATGTTTCAGAAACTTCTATCTTTTTCTTGCCTGCATTGCCTGTCATTCATGCTTCACTTCCATAGAAGGCTACATGCCAGAAAAATGTCTTCAGTAAAGGCTTTCCAACACTTAAATTTATATCAGACGTTAACAAGTTCCTCTTTCTCAGAAATGATTTTCTTGCTGCCCCAGTTTGCATTTTTATCTTTCCTACTTTGGCCATCATAATTTATTTTACTGTCAAAACAAAACTTATGCATTACTTTTAGTAACTCATTTCCTGATCTAATTCCTCCAGCATTGCCAAATTTAGTTTGATTACATTCCATTACCTTTTCATCTTGTATCCTCTTTTCAACATACTATCCATTCTGGTCAACTGCCCTTCCAAGTTCTTTGCCATGTCTGACAGAATTACAGTATCATCACGAAACTGCAAAGCTTTTTTTTCCTCCACTGTGAATTTTAATTCCCTTTCCAAATTTTTCCTTCAGTTCCTTCACAGCGTACTCAGTGTACAGATTAAATAACATTGGGGATATGCTACAAACCTGCCTCACTCCATTCTCAACGACGGCTTCTCTTTCATGTCCTTCAACTCTTACACCTTCAGTCTGGTTTTTGTACAACTTGTAAATAATCTATCGGTCTTTGTATTTTATTCCTGCTGCCTTCAAAATATCGAAGAGTGTAGTCCAGTCTATTATTGTCATTAGTTTTCTGTAAATTTAAGAAAGCTATAAATGTAGGTTTGCCTTTCTTCGTCCTATATTGTAAGGTAAGTTGCAGGGTCAGTATTGTTGCACATGGTGTACAATTTTTCTGGAAGCCTAACTGATCTTCTCCTAAGGTCAGCCTCTATCAGTTTTTTCATTCTTCTTTAAATATTTCTTGTCAATATTTTGCAACCATGACTTATTACACTGGTGGTTCAGTACTACTTCCACCTGGCAGCACCTCCCCTTTTTGGAACTGAGATTATTTCATTCTTTTTGAAGTTTGAAAGTGTCACCTCTGTCATATATCTCACACACTACGTGGAACAATTGTGACATCACTGGATGTCCCAAGGATCTCAGTAATTCTGGGAAATGTAGACTACTCAAGGGGTTTTGTTTTACTTAGGGCTTTCAGTGCTCTTGTCAAATTCTTCTCACAGTATCACATCTCCCACATAATCTTCATGCAAGTTCTCTTCTCTTCTTGTAGTATTCTCTCCAAGTGTGCTCCCCTTTTATAGACCATCCACCTTTCAACATTCTCTTTTTTGCTTAGTACTGGCTTGCCATCTGCACTTTTGATATTCACTTTTCTCTAAAGGTCTCTTTTAATTTTCCTGTAGGTAGCATCTATTGTTTCTCTAATTATGCATGGTTTTACAGCATTGTATTTGCTTGACCATTTTGTGCTTTCAGTCTCTCTCATTGTAGTTCCTTTCACCTGCTTCATTTGCTATATTTCTTTACTTTCTCCTGTTAACAAATTCAATCTCCTGAGTTACCCAAGGATTCTACTAGGTCATAGTTTTTGATCTGTGTGATTTCCTGCTTCCTTCTGCATTTCATCTCTCAAAGCTATCCATTTATTTTCTGTTGTATTCGTTTACTCCATTTTCTGTCCAGCATTCTCTAATGCTCCCTCTGAAACTCTCAACAGTTCCTTCAGTTCCTTCATGTCTCATCTTTTAATTTCCTCCCTTTTACACTTAATTTCCTCCCTTTTACAGTTTCTCTGGGTTTGGTATCCTTAGGTCTCTTACACATGTACAACATTCTTTCACTGTTCTTAAACCAAGTGTTAAGAGATGATTAGATTACACTTTGTGCAAAATTCCTGTCCACATCACATCCAAATGACACCAAATTGCAGAGATGACAGTGTGGCAGTTAACATTGTGTGATCATCTGGGCCTGATCACAGAGTTACTTATTGTTATCTTTAATCAATGATGGAAAGTGGCCGCGTGGGATTAGCCGAGCGGTCTAAGGCGCTGCAGTCGTGGACTGTGCGGCTGGTCCCGGCGGAGGTTCGAGTCCTCCGTCGGGCATGGGTGTGTGTGTTTGTCCTTAGGATAATTTAGGTTAAGTAGTGTGTAAGCTTAGGGACTGATGACCTTAGCAGTTAAGTCCAATAAGATTTCACACACATTTGAACATTTTTGATGGAAAGCGAATGTGCATTTATTAATTAGACTGTATTACTCATTACATATAGGCAGCTGTTGAAACTTGTGTGGGCCAGTTAGTATTTAAGAATGTTGTGTTCTTATCACCACCATTAGAGTGCAATATCAATGTTCATTTGTGTAACACATGCTGATGAAATTCATTTAGAAGTATGAATTTAATCAGTTTCAACATTTCAAGCTACATGTTCAGCAGTTGCACTTGTTTAAACTTGAAAATATATCAGAGGATGTGACACTCAAAGCATTGCACTGTGGTAAATTAAAACATTTCATGAGTTACATACAGATGACATTAACATTACTTTTATTTATTTCTTATCATTTATTTATTTTGTTTCTACAGATACCATAAAGGTAAGAAACTGTGTTAAGAGCAGGGTGCTTTAGCTACAGTGTTTGACTTTTCCAGTTGATACTTGAAAATTAACAGGAATTATGTGTATCAGATACTTTTGAGGTATTCTGATGCTTAAGGACTTCAATCAAGATTAGTATACAGGTTGTCCCAGGAGAAGTGGTCAGTATTCATGGATATGACGGAACACCCATTTGAAGCGAAAAACTTAATGTAGACATATCCCCTTTTCTGGATGGTTTCTGAAATACAACACATTTAATGTACATTTGTTTTTGGGCCAGTGGCACCATGTATGTGTCTTACTCACCCAACCTGTCTGACATTTTGTTCTAGCCCATCCTACCTCATTGCTCTTAACCCCTTTTCATGCAATGTCTTTGCGCTATTAAACTATCCCATTGAATGCACATTTGTTTGTGGTGTGTTGTGGGTGATGTAATGCAAGGAATTGAGAGTTTATCAGAGAGAAGCATTGGTTAACTGTATTTGTGCGCTCATTGGTTAAAATGCCACACACCTACACCAGTCAACCTACTCAACAAAGGAAAAAAAAAATGTTACAGTTGAGGGGAAACAATCATGTAGTCAGACATTTTTGTACAGTGGTAGTAGGGAGTGTCAAAACAACTTACTAAAATACTGACCAGTATGGTGTGAGCGTGAGGGTGAAGGGGTGTTTAAAGATCACTTTTTGATGTTCTTGAATAACTCAAAAACTGCAAAATATTTTTCAGTAAAAATTTTAACTAAATTAAATTTTTTACACAAAAAGTGCTCTTCATCTTTTCACTAGGATAACAGCTCCTGCAGTACAGGGGATGGGAAAATTGGAGATTATTGAAAACAATGTTTTGGTGTTATAAATTTAATTTTCTATGTTAAATGAAGTGGGTTAAGAACAAATATTAAATGTATGTGGCACATTTAATTCCATGAGAACCTATTAAGAGATAATTTGTGTTTTGCAGGTGGAACAAGTTAACAAGTTGGAGGGGGCAGGTGAAGGCTGAAGGCAGGCAGGTCACCGGACTGTGGTTGTGTACTTTCCTCCTTTGTAGATCTTCAGTTCGAAGAGCAAGCAGGTGAGTCCCCACTCTCTCTGCCACTCCACATCACAAAAAGCAACTACACAATGTTTCACAAAGGTTCACAGACCCTTCCAAAACTTGCCTTGTGAATCTGTGGCAATGCAGTGTGCAGACATGCCTAGGGATGATTATTTTCCACAAAGTGCATTAACACTACATGAAATACAGATATGAATAAACTAATCATACTAACAGAAGAAACATTTATGGACAGATTCTACATAAGTCTCTGTACATTGTTTTGCCATGATAGGGGTGGAATTGGTTCTTAGTCAATCTGTACGGCAGTTGAAGCATTCTTCTCGGAATGGCAACCTCCTCTACCAACAGTGCTGCTCACTTTTCAGTTTACAGACAGACTATACCTCCCCATAATTTCATGTCCAGTTCCCGTATGTAAGTAGACAAAATAATTTCACTGATATCATTTTATTTAGTGGAGCTATTTTCTGTTTTGTGAATACTTATTTGCAGTTAAGTGAGCTTTTATGTAAAATAAATCCGTATTATCAGTGGCTGAGAAGTGATTAATTTGTAAATGTGATGTTGTCAGTGACATATGTAGTTTTGGTGGAAAAGGGATTGGATTGGTAAATGTGGCATCTTGCTACTGTCTGCCATTGGTTAGCATATTCTAAAGTCGTGCAACTGTGTTGTAGTCACTTGCTGGTGAATTAATGACTGACCAGCAAGTTAGTGTAGTTCCCTCAACTTTAATTGTGTTACTAGTATTGCTAGCACTTGTAAAAGCAAGATGGCCACCTGTGTAGAAGTGCCTCATTGTAACTCCAAAAAAAGTTATAGTTATGTGCTAAGAAAGAGAGTCTGTGATAATTGTATGTCTGAAATATCATTGCTAAATGGACGAATTTCAAGCTTACAATTCATAGTCAATGCATTAAGAAGAGATATCAATTCACTCAAGAAAGAAAATCAGGAGCTAAGATCGAAGCAAAATGCTAGTGAAGTGATGCAAGACAGTGATTCACTCAAGAAAGAAAATCGGGACCTAAGAACGAAGCAAAACGCTAGTGAAGTGATGCAAGACAGTGAAACAACGTCCGAGTGGATAAAAGTGTCGCTCTAAGGTAATCCCTTATCCACTACAAGAATAACAAACTCCATAAAATCTGTCACATTTTGGGATATAAACAAATACAACATTTTGCAACAAAGTGAAAATACAAATAAAAAAAAAAAAAAAAACCGATGTGTGTGACAAAGAAGAAAGAATCAAAAGTCGATGTCTTTGGAGACAGTCACGCCAAAGGAATTTCTCAAGAACTACAAGTAAATAGTAAATCAATGACAGTCACAGGCATGGTTAAACCAGGTGCTGGTTTCAAAGAAGTGACAAAAAACATCGTAAAATATAACTATGACAAGCAGGACAGTGTTGTAATTTGCGCTGGAGCTAAAGACATTTATGAAAACAATGCTATGAAAATGTATAAGCAGCTCTTGAGCGTTTTGCTAGTACTATCAAATAAAAACATTTTACTGGTGAACTTTACCCACAGGCATGATTTACCTGAATGGTCATGTGTGAATAAGGAAATTCACAGAATTAATGCAAAACTTAAAAGTAGTTGTAGGCTATTCAGTAATGTGAAATTAATTGACTCAAGCACACTTGCTAGAGAATGTTTTACAAAACATGGGCTTCACCTTAACAGAAATGGGAAGGCCAGGTTAGGACACTTAATAAGGGAAGCAATTAAATGCAATTCCAAAGTGACAGCCACTGAACTGGGATGGTATAAATCTCCAGTAGTAGAAACACCAGCACAAACAGCAGCAGCACACAAATGGACCATCCAAAAAACAGTAGCAGCAGAGGAACCTACTACTGAACGAACACTGGCAGCAGCAGCAGCAGCAGCAGCAGCAGAACTAACATCAGAAGCAATAGTTACAGCATCAAAAACCAACCAACTAGAATCATTAGCAGTCACAGCAACATCAGGAGCAGTAGTTCCAACATCAATAACCAAGCAACCAGAATCACTGGCATTTGCTGCAACAGCACACAGCAGCAGTAATAGGAGCAGTCATCACACCAGAAGAAGGCAGCTACCCTTGAGAAGCCAGGATTTTTGCTGGGGCAAAACAGTGAACAACAGTACATAACAGGGAAACAGGTAAATGTTTGCAAGAGAGGAATCTACAACAAGGTATGAAATCTTGTAACGGTGTAAGAGAAAATGCATCAACAGAGTGTAAAGTCACAGGTCAGTCGGATTGTTCACATCAGCTAAGAATTATGAGTCTGAACATTCAGTGTCTTAAAAACAAGTAGCTTGAACTTGAGGTAGCAGCAAATAGTGACCATATTGATTGTTTATGTGTTATGGAACATTGGTGCAGGGACAGTGAACTAAACAGCTTAAACTTAAGCCAATATAAATTTGCTAGTCAGTACTGTAGGCAAAATGCCAAAGGTGGTGGTGTATGCATTTATCTAAATCACAAGCTTAAATTTAAGATACGAGGCTAAACCATTAATCATAGAAAAGGATTTTGAAGCAGTAGCCATTCAGTTATATAGTTTAAAGAAGAAAATAATTGTTGTAGCAATTTACAGATCACCATCTGGAGATACTGAAGTCTTTCTTAAGAATTTGGAAGAAATGCTCAACATTTTCTCAAATGAGAACTCTACCATAATTCTTTGTGGTGACTTTAATATTAATCTATTGTTCCAGAGTTCAGTAAAAAACAAGTTTTTGGACATACTAAAAAGGTTCAACATGTTCCCCCACATATCAGCAACAAATTCCAGTGAAAGCCTAATAGATAACATCTTCTCAAATGTGGTCACACATGAAGTTGCAGTTACAAATGTGAATATAAGATTATCAGATCATAATGCACTAATCTTTAATCTCAGTGCAACTCCCAAGGAGGAGGAAAATAAAAAGGAGTACAAACGGTTTTTCTCTACTGAAAATTGTAATCAGTTCAAAAATAATTTAAACAATGCAGTTTGGTCAGAGGTCTTGGCACAAACAAACACAAATGATGCTTACAATACATTTGATTCCACTTTTATGACATACTTTGAAATGTGTTTCCCAAAAAAGCTTTTGAGTTATTGATCATCTGGATCCAAAGAGACCTGGATTACACCTGGAATTAAAAAGTCAAGTGAAACCATGAAATTACTAAGTTTAAAGTTAAAAACATGTCATGATCAGCAGTTTGTTGAGTATGTGAGGACATACAAAAAGACTTACTGCAAAGTAATAACAAAAGCAAGATTATTAAGTGATGATTGATTAATAAGGCAGGCTAGTAACAAGTCCAGAATGATGTGGAAAATGGTAAAAAAAGAAACTGGGGGTCAAACTAAAGAACAGGAAATCAATCTTAAAAATAATGAAAATATCCCCATAGAAAAAGATGCCATGGCAAACTATGTAAACAATTATTTTGTAAATATTCCCCTTACTTTAAGTAGTAAATTTAAGCAACAACCAACAGTGACGACTCCAGTGGTAAATACCAGCATGATGGCAATCCCAACAGATGAGCATGAAGTTCTAAAAGTCATTAAATGCTTGAAATCCAAAATATTCTCTGAGTTGGATGATGTACTTGTATCAATAATTAAGAAAATTGCTCCATGTGTTGTCAAACCTATTGTGCACATAGCAAACTTGTTCCTTAGTGAACGGATATTTCCGGATAAACTTAAAATCTCTAAAGTGATACCTCTATACAAAAATGGTGACAGAAATAAAACAGAAAATTACCGACCCATATCTCTCCTCCCAGCCTTCTCCAAAATACTCGAGGAAATAATGAAAATCAGGGTTACAAAATATCAAGAAAAACATAAACTAATAAATAACAGTCAACATGGTTTTCGAGCAGGGCACAGTACAGAAACAGCCATATTGGACTACACAACAGAAATAGTAAGAAATTTGGAGTCAAATAAACAGGTTATTGGAATTAATCTAGATTTATCCAAAGCCTTCGATACTGTGAACCATGCAATATTACTAGGGAAACTTGAAGCAATAGGCATCAGGGGTACTGTTAAAAAATAGTTTGAATCTTATCTGCAAAACAGGTCACAAGTTGTTGAGCTGAGGTCATCCAACAATCTTCACAATTTTAAACTCATATCTGAACCAAAACAAATTGAAATAGGTGTTCCACAGGGCAGCATTCTGGGCCCATTGTTATTTCTAATTTATATCAATGATATACAGGCTCCAGACAGCTCAGCCAAAATTCTACAATTTGCAAATGACACGAGTATCATAATTAGTGATATAAAAGAATCATTGTGTACTACAGCAGAAAAAATGCTCTCATTCATACAGTCATGGTTTTATTCAAATAAGCTGACATTAAATACAAAGAAAACAAACTTTATACAGTATGGAAGCAAGTGTCAAGGGTAAAATATGTGCCTTATGCTGGATAGCAAACAAATAGAAAAAGTGTGCACCACAAAGTTTCTGGGAATGTGAATTGACCAAGATTTAAACTGCAATGAACACAGTGCATATCTTACTCAGAAACGTAGCTCAGCATGTTTTGCCTTAAGAATAATATCCAAGGTATGTAGCAAGGAATGTATTAGAGTGGTGTACTTTAGTTATTTCCAATCAGTTGCAAGCTATGGCATAAGTTTTTGGGATAAAACCAGGTCAAGATTAAATGACATTTTTATTATGCAAAAAAGAGCTATTCGTATCATGACACATAGCCCACCACAAACCCACTGTAGACCCTTATTCAGAAAACTAAAGATACTGACAATACCATCGATATATATTTTTAAATGCCTGGGAATGATCAGTAAAAATAACTGCGATCTCCAAACCAACTCAAGCTACCATGATCACAATACAAGGCATTGTAAAGACTTCCACATTCCCTATGTAGCAAGAACTAGAAGTCAGAAACACGTTAGCCACTTAGGAATAAAGCTTTTAAATGCACTTCCATCTCAAATTAAAGAATTGAAAGGCAAAAATAATTTCAAGTGTGAAGTAAAAAAATACTTGATGGAAAAATGCTACTGCAGTGTAAATGAATACCTGTCTCAGACTGTGGATTGTAACCTGTACTTATTTTTTTAAAAAAAATTAAACTAATTTAATTATGTTTTCAGCTTTGTAATTATGGTATTTATGAAAAATCTGTTAAATATCCGTAATACGTTTTGTGTATGAGGCGTAGTTCATGATCTATAATTGTTTATCATGAGCACGTACTTTTGGTTTTGTGTAATAAGTTCTTGTACACTACTTATGTACTATGTGTATGTAATTTGTTTTGCTGTTTGTATATGTTTGCCCATTTATTATGTGTATGTGTTGTTATGTGTTACGTGTAATCGAATGACAAATCCTATACCACATGTGTGATCTATTGGATGCTAAATAAATAAATAAATAAAATAGAGTGGACTGCACTGAGTGGAGCCACATACTGCACATCCACAGTATATCTTGCAGGGTGGGTGTGAATCTCTCTGATAGAAAATGATATGTTCAAATCTTGAACAATAATCTGCCGTAATGCATTGCTTGACTTGTGTTGAAATACCTGAAGTTCCACAACAGCTAGGTGACCTACTTCTTTTACAGGAGCCAGTTCAAGCCTATGAGCTTCATCAGATGCTGGAAAACCTGGGGCTGAGGTGATGCATTTGATACTGCTCATGCTCTGAAAAGTATTCCAGCCATTGATAGCAGAGAGAGCAAAATCAACATTGTCAATACATGTTGCCAGCATTTTACAGTTGGCACAAGCTCTTTGATGTGGCACACAGTTGACAGCTACAGCTGTGGAGCATTTTTACAAAATAGCATATTATTAGGGCCCAGATTTTAATTACCTAGAAAACAGTGAAATATGCAAGCATTTATGACCTAAAACTTACATAAATATGACCTTAAAAAATAAAATATGACTTAATAGAAGTTTATTCAAAGCATTCTTGTTTGTTTATTTAATTTTTTTATTCACCATAAAGTAATCCAAAATTCACTTCTCAAAATATTGTAAGTATAGTTCTTTCTTTCTGTAGGGTTTGTGGCTAATTTGCACCTGCTTTTTGAATGTCTGAATGTTTTATTTTCTAAACACAAAGTACAGTGAAATGATCATCTATCAAAACAGTAAAACAATGTTATTATTTCTACATAGTATTTAAAGCATTTCACATTATTTAATACTGTATGTCAATCTTCAGTATCTGCAAAGTTGCACTGGATCACAAAGTGCATTTTCAGGTTTTCCATTGTCAGATCTACGGTTGTCGCTGAGGATAGTTTTGTACCTGGAAAAGCTCCTCTCCACTTCACAAGATGTCACTGGAGCATATTTGAAGGCAGCCAGGTCACTGGAGTTCAGCTTTGTTTCAGTATCTTCAAATGTTGCGGCATTCCCTGAAAGACTGTCACTAATTTTGCACAGTGTAGAATATCCAGGATTCCATTGGAGAACACTTTTTCAATCTGGTTGTCACTTTGTCAGCCACATGACCATGAGCTCGACCCAACTCACTCTGCACATGTTGCACAATACTCAGGGCCTCACATAGCTGAGTGGCAACAGCTTCCAGTCGTTTGATGGCTTCTGATATCACTGAAAAATTGGCATTGACGTATGCCAACTTTCGAGCCAATGTATCTGCAAAAACTTCTTTCACAATTTTGATAGCACTTGATTCATCACTATCAAGCTCAAAGGAAATTGTCTTTATTTGGGTGTAGTTGGTGCAGTAATACTCAGCAGCATTAAGCCAAGAACCCCATCGTGTAAGAACAGGTTTAGGTGGGAGGTGCATTGAAGGTGCTTGTTCCTTGAATTTATGCACCTGTAGCGGAGCCTTCACATAGATTTTCTTGCCACAAGAAATTAATTTGTCCACGCAGGGTAATTTCATTGCACCTCTTTGGCAACTCTGTGCAACACAAGTGGCGTACACCATACTGGGGTAGAGAATCTGAAGCCCTTTGGCTGCTTTAGCTATATATGAAGCACCATCTGTTACAAGCAGCAAAACGTTGTTTTATTTTCACATCATCCAGCCACAGTAGCTTCAGAGAGTTGTCAAACAAAATAGCAATCATTGAATTGTTTACTCTATCCAGAGCTTTACATGTTAGTAGGAACATAACTCCAGCGCCATCAACTTTTAGAACACCAACAACATCATTTGCAATATATCGCCCACTAATATCCGTAGTTTCATTTATCAACAGTCAGATCTTTTGCTCAGCAATAGTAATTCGTTTTTTGTTGAGCACATCATTGTAGCACATGGATAAATAGTTCTTTCTCAGTGTATATTCACCTGGAACTGATGTGTTGTGTACTTCTCCAAGAACCGTCTGAAGCATGGATTCTTCAGCTTTTCCAATGGGATGTTGCAGGACACCATCATCTCACACAAATCCTTGCAGAGTGATTGCACAGTTGACAATTGACCTGTCCGTTCAAATAACAGCGTTTGCCTGCTGTTATTTGCAGCACTTCGTTTCACACAGCTGCTGTGTTTAGCAGTATTACAGTGTTGTTGCACATTAAAGCGCTTTTCTTCACTAACTTTAACTTCACACAGTTTACAAAATAATATTTTCCCATCAGTACTAAAAAAACTTCTCTCCTAATTCTCGAACATATCCTCGCAACTTCACGCTGTCGGAGCACTTTTCTTTAGGCATGTTGAACAAGGAAAAGCCTGTATTCAAACTGGTTACTGAGGACACCTGTGCGACTGCGATGATTATTACAGCAGAAGCCACCTTTGTAGGCTCTGAGAGCGTATTGTCAACTCTGTGCAACAATGTTTTATGCTCGTGAAACGACTATTGTGGTACACCGATTTTCTGCTACAGTCCTGAGAAATAAAGCTGTGTACTAATTTATCTGTTCATCTTTCATAATAGCACGTTAAATATTGTCTCGTGAGCAACATATTCATTTTCTTATTCGTGTGCCCCTTAAGATACAAGAAAAACAGTATATACATTTTTGGCAAAAGTTGATGGAAATATGACCTATTATATTAAAAGTTAGCCGCAATATGACCTATTACTATAATTTGTTGAAATATGACTTTATATGCACAATCAAAATATATTTTTGGACACTAAAATGCCTAGATTTGTGTATAAATTGTTCTAAAATTCACCCTATAGTTCAGAAAAAAATATGACTTGTCATTAAAATCGGGGCACTACTTATTATCGTCTGCAAATAATTACTCATGCAATAAACTGAAAAGATCTCTACTGTATAAACATGAGCCCACTGAAGTTATTTTGTCTACTCTGTTGAGATCACTGGACAGAAATGCTGGGGAGGTATAGTCTGTCTGTAAACTGAAAAGTGAGCAGCACTTGGATGGCATGTTGTCTTTACCAAAACAATGCTACAGCTGTTATACAGAGTGACTAAAAATCAATTTCCCTCAAGTTGTGTAGAACAGTGTGCTGAGACTTTCATAGAATCTGTCCCTATATATTTCTAGCATAAGTATTATTAGTGATTCGTATGGTGAGGGGCCTTCCCCCATGCGTCTACCCTGCAGCCCTCCCTCCCTCAACCCCTCCCTCCTCCAGATTGTCATATCCCCAGGGTGCATATTATCCCTTAATAGGTTCTAATGCTCTTAGATGTGATACATAATTTTAATATTTGTTCTTGACCATTGTCACTGAACAATGAACATTAATTTTACACCATTAAAAATTATTTTTAATAAGTTGTGATTATCCCTTCCCCT
This sequence comes from Schistocerca piceifrons, assembly GCF_021461385.2. Lineage (NCBI taxonomy): Eukaryota > Metazoa > Arthropoda > Insecta > Orthoptera > Acrididae > Schistocerca > Schistocerca piceifrons. Next base: position 232,329,824 of record NC_060149.1, on the reverse strand, counting down.
CTAATGTGGGAACTAAGTCCTAGAGAAAAAAAGGTGATGATTTTTTTTTGTAGAAAATTTAATATAGATTAAATTCATACTTGGGAATATTTTTGCTAGAAACTGCAGTTTTTGAGATATTAAAAAACGTTAAAAAGGACCTTTAAACACCCTTTTATCCCATCACTCACACTCTACTGGCAGGATACATAGTAGGTGATTCATGGCACATCCTAGTTCCACTGTTTAAAAATTTGTGAATACATGAACTTTTTCCCACAATTTTGCTTCATTGACAGGACTAAATGAAAAATGTGTAGTTATGGTGTACATCTATGGCTTCTGTGGTGGTAATGCTCCTGATGCTGTCAACGAATACTGTTGGTGCTTTCTGGCACACAGAATTCCAGATTGTAGAGTGTTTACAAGAGTTTTCAGCACATTACATGAAACAGGTACTCTTCCAAGTTACCATTTTTCTTCTGACTGTGTAGTTCAACTACCTGTGGTGGATCAGCAACACATCACTGAAATGGAGCAATGCAGTCCTCCTGTCAGCACATGGCATCTTTCTGGATGTATCAGTGTCTGTAAATATATGTACAGCAAACGTTACATGCAGAAAACTGGTACCCATTTCACATACAGGATGTCCACAATCTTCACATTGGCGACAATGCCACATGACTTGAATTTTGTCACTTGTTAAATGACAATAGTCATTTGCTTCCATTAGTGCTATTCACTGATCAATCCACATTGACATGGAGTGGAACCAACAACATGCATAGTAATTATTGATGTTTGCAGGGAAATGCATATGCTGCAGTGGAAACCAATTTCCAAGTTTGTTTTTTGATCAATGTTTGGTACAGCATGATCAATAACGTGTTGATGGGGCCAATCATTTTAGAAGAGCAAATGGCAGGACAGAATTACTTGCATTTTTTGGAAAGTTCATTTTTTAGGGACATTTGTTTGGCCTCAAGGACTGCAATGTACTTCCAGCATGACAGGGCCCCTCTACGTTTTACAAGATGTGTGGGGGAACATCTCAACTGCATTTACTTTAATCAATGGATTGGTCATGGTAGTACAACTAACTGGCCACCAAGATCACCAGACGTCATGCAATTAGGATTTTGTTTATGGGTTTAGATAAAGTCTGAGGTGTAAAAACAAAATGCGAATACATGAGATGAACTGCTTGGTCGCATCATGGATATTGCTGCTCTCATTATGAATGTGCAGGGGCACTCAGACAAGCAATGCAATATGTTCTCACAAGGGTGCACAAATGCAGTGAAGCTGATGGTAGGCTATGCAAACATTTATTGTGAATTGTGCAACAGCTCTAATGTAACATGTATGGTAATGCTTAGAGGTAAATTTGATAAAAATATGTGTTTTTCAATTGATACTTTTAAAATATATGTTGTAATGTTCACTATCTGTTGTGCATATGTACATGTGAAAACTGGACAATATATTGAGTAACGCAGAAAATAGACTACAACGTAACAAGATGTTATGTAACAAGAAATGGCACCCCTGACCATCACTCCTTGTTGTTGGGTGGTATTGCATCCCTGTCCAGGGCATCTCAAGACATGCCTTCTGCTTCAAATGTCATTGACTGGAATAGATTTGTCTTCACTGATGAGTCCTGCCTCAAATTGAACCCTGATGACCAGCAAAAATCTACCTGGAGACACCCTGGACAGTTGTGGGATACCAACCTGACGATCACCTGCCATACGGCCTGAAAACTAGGGATGATGGTCTAGGATGCTATTTCTGTTTATAAAAGTAACAGGACCCCTTTGGTTGTCATTCATGGCACTCTTACAAGACAGCAGTACGTTGACATACTCCATGCACCGTTAATTGCCCTTCATGGCAAGCCATCCTCCGCTTACATTCAGCAAGATAATGCCCACCCGGACATGGCAAGAGTTTCTACTACTTATCTTTGTGCTTACAAAGCTTACCTTGGCCAGCAATGTCATGGGATCTCTCCCAAAATGAGAATGTTTGTAGCATTATGGACAGGGCCCTCATAAAGACTCTTAATTTTGGTGATATGACCCACTAATTAAGCAGAATCTGGCACAACATTCCTCAGGAGGACATCCAACAACTCTATCAGTGTCAAGCCAAATGACTGCCTGCATAAAGGACAGAGGTGGATCAATGCATCATTGACTTGCTCAATTTGTGGAGCTGTTTCTCTTGAGTAAATCATCTAATTTTTCTGAAACTGTAACTATTTGTGTTTCTGTGCATGTACATCACATCTATTGCTTTCCACCCCATTCAGATAACTCCTTTGTGGTGCATTTAAAAATACCTGATACTTTATGCATATTCCAAAAGTGTTTTTTCAGAATTCTGTTGCAGTTCTTTTAAGATTTGTTTGCTTGTAGTGCTCCTGGCTCTCACACTAATCTGGTATTTAATTTGTCTTTACAGTGCCTAGCTCAGAGTGAATAGCAACATGAAAACCAGATCAGGTAGCAGAGGCAGAGAAGAAAGCTGTTCACTCAAGAGGAAGCATGAATCAAGAGGCAGTGTATCAGATGTTGGGTACAAAAGAAGTAGGAATGCAGACACCAGTCAAATTTTACAGCATGATAATATGAATTCTAACAGAAATTTTATAGAAGTGACCAAAAAAAGTAGGAAAAGAACAAGGTCGTGCGACATTCCACATCGTGGGAAGAAGGCAGCGTCTAAGTATCAGCAAGAATCTAAACATGTCAGTAAGGATGACCAGCTTCCAAATGTTCTGTCTAAAACACTGTCAGTGGTGCTAGAGCCATTTGATATGGAACAGAAGTGTATGCAGACTACAGTTACAAATCATAATAAAAAAAAAAGTGTCAGTAATTACTCTGTCAGAGATGTCAAAATAACTACTAAGAGCCTGAGTGGTTGCAGCACAGAAAATGAAGAGAACAGGAAAACAGGAAGCAAGGACTCAAGAAGCAGAAAAAGATGTTTGCAGAAATCCATTCATCACAACAGCAGAGAACTACATAATAGTGGTCAGAAGAATGTAGCATCCCTGAGCTTGAGCTATGATAGTGACCAGGGGTTGTTAAAGAGTTCCACCCATCAGAGCAGAAGACAGCTGTGGGATGCTTCACACAAAATGAGTTCAGAAATTCGTGGAGAGCGTCGTAAAGTATATAAGAAGCCAGTTTGTGTATGTTGTGCAGAAAAAGTTATCAATAATGGAAATAAAGCGAGAGCTGCAAGTTCTGACTTGAAGGAAAAACATAACAAACGTGTAGAGAAGAGTATTAGAACTAGTGATGCAAATAGAGCAGCCAGCAGTACCCAGAAAAGAAAAAATGTTGTGGCTGCTTCTCACAGCAAAGTAAAACATGCTAATTGTCAGTATGGCAATAGACCACTAACAACAGAGCACAACACTACAAGCTCTGAAACTACCACAACTCTCAAGACAATGAGTGAAATGTTTAAAGATGGTCAGTCATCCAGAAACAAAGAGATTATGAACTGCCACAGTAGCAGCAGGTCAGTCACACCAACTTCATGTGCTGTTGCAACAGTACCTTTGCACATGAGAGACAATGCATCTTCACAACCTGCATCAGAGCTTCCACATTTAAAAGTGCACCCACATTTGCGTCAACGGTCAGCATCAGCACCTCCTCAGTTACAGTTGGGTGACACTCTTAGAACAGCTGTTGATACATTTGTAGATTTACTTCTGAATGTGGCAGCACATCTGCAGAAACGTACCAATAGAGTTTATGATATGTTAAATGACAATAATTTTGAGCAAAGGGTAGCTGGCATTTCTCGCTCGGTGCCCAGCTGCACATACCACTCACCTATTGAGTGTTTGCGTACTAGCATACAGTGTATGAATATACTAAAAGGAAAACTGTGTGCAGAATTCAATGTGAACTCACTATCCAGTGGTGGCGCAGTGCAGCCAGCAGCAGCTGGCGCACAGCCACATGGAAATTCAATGGGAAGAGTTCATCTAAAATCAAGCATCAAAGAGAGGACCAATACAGAAGCCAACATTTCTCTCACTGAAAAGACAAATGATGCACCATCATCAATAGCAAGCATTGATAGTGCAGCTACTGAAGCAAGCATCAGAGATGTCAGTGAAACAGTCCAGCTGGAAGCAAACACTGAAGAGAATACCAGCACAATAACATATATAACAGAAGATAGTGTCTCAGATTCGGCATCAGAATATGGTGCAACATCATTTTCAGTAGACCCCAGAATCACGGTGTCAGATGGTGGGATATTTCCTGGCACTAGTTCTTCACTGACCGGAGGCACAAAAGAGATGCTTGACCTACCTGAAGGGGATGCTGTATTTTCTGATGAAAATAATATAAATGTCACTTATAATAATACTGGGCATGCCGGTTCCAAAAGTAATTTAATGCATGGGCATGTGGAACAGGTACAAGATGCTGAATGTAAAACTCTTGACTCTGTTTGGCTCTCTACAGAAGAGTTTGAGATAAAGGAAGAAGATGAAACCTCAGAAAGTGGCAATGAATTAGAGTTGTCTGAAAAATGTTACTCACAAAATTGGACAGAATCTGATGTAGCTAGTTATGGTACTGAAGGGGAAGAGGCAGACAGAGTGAGAAGTATGGAGGAGAATGAGTGTAATACTGGTAAGGCCTCAGACCTAAGTAACCACACAGAGGGTGAATCACACATGGAAGATCTGGGACTGGAGGCACAGCATGAATATGATGATAACAGCACTGGAAATGCTGTTGCTGAGAATGCTAGTAGTAATGGAGGCAATACTACTCCTGCTGTCAACAGTAGGGATGATACTGATGCAGTCAACAATACTGGATACAATGGAAGCAGGGACGATGATGGTGACATGGATTCTGGTGGCAATGGAAATTATGGTGGTGTTGGGGATACCAATGCTGAAGGCGCTAGTGGCCACAGTACTGAAGGCAGTGTTTCGGACACCAGTGCTAATAAGTGCGGTGATGGCCATAGTAATGAAGATGGTTTTGGAGATGCCAATGCCGCCAGGGATGGTGGCAACATAAATGAAGACAACACTGGAGATGGCACTGCTGCACAGAGTAATACCACTGAAACTGAGTTTATTTGTGCCTCTGAGTGTAACAATGATCATTGGCAGTATGTTGAACAGCCTTATGATGGTGGTTATGCAGGACCGAATTATGAACAAATATTTGAACAAGATGTTGTGGCTGTGCATGCTTTGATACGGACAATACGATGTAGGAATGATGGAGCAGATGTGAATTTATTTACAGAGAATGAAGTTAGAATATATGGCCAAGGTGTTTGGCGAGTGCTTAAATTACGTGATCTTTAAAAGTTCATGGGGCAAAAAGGGTATGTTTATTAAAATTGTCTACTTGAATGAAAATAGAAGCAAAAGCCAAGTGTTAAGCCTTTCTCCCATGCAATAATGTTTGCAATTAGTTTCCTAGATGGCGCGAATGACACCCAGCTAGCAGGCGGGGGTGTTGACTACTTTGCATGCTGAAAGTCTCACATGGTGTATGATTTGGCACAGAAACTTGACTCATGAATAGCAAGGTGCACCAGCCAGGGCTCACACGTCTCATAGCTTCATGTGTCAGCTTCATGACATACTGGCTATAAATTTGCTAATGGTCATATTTATTGTGACATTTCCGGCAGTCGTTCTTCCTGCGAACCATACACGAGTGGAACAGGAAAGGGAGGTAATGACAGTGGCACGTAAAGTGCCCTCCGCCGCACGCCATTGGGTGGCTTGCAGAGTATAAATGTAGATGTAGATGTAGATTAAGTAAACTACTGCAAGAATTGTGAAAAGTTTGCAGTGAAAAATGCAGGTCACTGTGAATTTGCATTTGGTGCATGTTAGGTCATATGTTGCTGGGTATGTAGCTAACACTGAATTTCTATTTACACTTTTCAGGATATTGCTATCAATCATCAATCTCCAGAAAATGGATCATATCTAAAGCACTTTAGCCCAAAATTCCATGCCAATGGATAAGCCAGAATGAAATGTTCACAAAATTCCTCATATCTCATAAACAGTTTCAGATATTGAAACAGGATTATAGCAAATGATTGTATGCAAAGAGCAGAGTTGTTTGTGATATTATTGATATGCAAAACTTCCACATCTAGGGTGATATTCAAGTGACCACAAATTGTTTTCAGTGAAATAATGTAGTCTTTAAGTGCTTTCAATAGCTAGTGAAACGAGAATTGCTGAGGGTTTAGAAAAATGTATGTGAAGAATCTACAGTTTATTTGTATGCCAAGAATGGGCATTTCATAAACTACTGACTTGTCTTACCATCGGTTGCTGCTTTATGATTATGTCACAATTCCAACTGCATTAGAATGTTGAGAGATGAATATTTATGAACCCTGTTGTGCATTGGTGAAAGAAGCAAATTTGAACATGACAACAAGGTAACTTAGTTATTACTCAAAATTTATCACCTATAATGTCTCACTGAAGAAAGTAAAGGGAATGTGAAGGCTGACAAAAATAAAGTTTAAAGCAAAATTCTGTATGTTAGCTACATTTCATATGCAGCAACATATGATCTAACATGCACCAAACACAAATTCATTGCCACCTCTATTTTTTTACTGCAAACTTAAAGAATTTCTTGCCATAGTTTTACCTAATATCAAAACATCACAATAATTATGACCATTAACAAAATGATAGGTATGTCATCATGAAGCTATAAAATGTGTGAGAACCCCTTTTTTTTATTGAGTAGCTTCTTTACAATCATTTGAGAGAGATCACTAGTCAGCTAGTGGATGCACATTGATCTGTTTGGTCTTGAGGATTGTCCGAGAGTTCTGACATTGTAGGCTGTGATGTCAGTTCCTGAACAGAACTCCTGTTTGGCTAGCACAGGTAGCATTCAGGGAACCTTACTTGGCCACACAAGGAAAATACCACTAGAGCTATTAGGCAGGATAGCGGACAACAGAGCCTGCAAGGGAACATTCTTGCTAGACTCCTTATGACAAATTAATAATTTTGTTTGTGATGGACAGATTTGTATTTCAAAGTTGGTTCATATATTTGTTACAGTTCTTTGTTTGTTACTCCTTACATGTGGTTGTGTTATCTGTGTGCACATTTCACAAGAATTATTCACTTTGAAACTAGTTACCTAGCCAGTTTTTTATTCTGGCATTACATATTTCCCCCCCCCTTTTTTTTTGCTGAAGCATGATAAGAGAGAGAATGTGAGGCTTTGCTCAGACTAATGCTCTGTGTTGGTTGTGACCTCCATGATGCCACCTGACAATTTCGTGGCTGGGCAGGCAGAGTATCTGTGACTGCACATTAGTATTAACAGTTGGGTTGGGCAACAAATTCTGTATCACTGTCAGATACTAAAGTTCACAAAAAACCAACAGGTGATACAAAGTGTAAACAGAGAAATACCAGAGAGGAAAATGTTTCACCCCTGCATGCTACCAGTGGGTCAAGGCCCATATGGCCTTCTTCCTGGATCATTCACCAACAGTTCATTCTTAGGCTCCTGTGGCACCTTAAAAAGCCCCCTCCCCCCCCCCCCCCCCTCCCTCTGTCACCATGACCTCTGGGCACACTTCAGTGACTATTGTGCAGCCTGGTGGTGGAATGTTGTGTGTCACAGGGGCTGTGGATCTTGACTTCACTGCCTGGGTCATGAGGATGGTACAGACCTCTTAAGAAAAACCATGAGTCTTAAGGTGAGCTGCGCGCTGATAAGATGCATGGCTGTTGAGGCAGAACAGTCGCAACCTCTGGGGAACCTGCTGCACCTCGTTTGTATGAGGCTAACTCAGGCAAGTGGAGCTCTGGGTAGACTGCTTGTTCCCCTACCTGAGCAACCTTCATTTAAAGTTCATGCATTGTAAGAGTGTGTCAAAATGTGTTTCTTGTGATAAGGATAGATGACTGAATGTTTGAGAACGTATCCCATTTCTGTATTCAAAAAGGTCTTGATATTTTGGCTGGAGCCCTTAAATCAGTTAAATGGTTGCATAATAGCATGTTGCTGGTTGAAAAAGTGATACCACAGCAAGTTAACAGCCTTCTGAAGTCAAAATTTTTGGGTGAGTATCCTATTGTAGTTGAATGGCATTGTACTCTTAACTACAGTCAAGGAGTGGTCACCTGCAGTGCATCATGCATATGGGGCCTTCAGAGCTAAAGGAGGAGTGGGCTGATGGATTGGTCATTGAGGTGGAACATGCAATGCTTCGTGTAGATGAAAAACTGGATGACTCAGACTCATTTACATTGTCGTTTCATTCAGTGGTTTTGTCAGATTATATTAAAGCTGGATTTTTACAACGCGAAAGTCAGTCCACACTTCCCCAAGCCCATGAGGTGTTTCACATTGCCAGAAATTTGGGCACACCATTCTAGGGTGTAACGGGTGAGCTACATGTGGTAAGTGCAGTATGGCTGCCCACACTGATGAAATTTTGGTGTTCAAAGAAGAAAAGAAAATCCAGGAGTTAAAGGTGGCTAAGCACATATCTTATGCTGAAGTGAAGAAGATGTACACACCCCTTCAACCCCAACCTTTTCCAACTCATTTGCGCAGTACTAATTCCTTCCACTCAGATGTCACCTGTGGACCTTGATACCGAGGAATGTTCTTGCAAGTGTGCCTCTAGCAGTGACAGTTCAGATGGAGCTGTTGCTGTCTCCTCACAAACTCGAACCATGAGCACTGCTTCCACTCCTGCCATGGATGCCGCTTTGGTAGGACAAGTGATGCACACTGGGGTGGCACAGCCTACTTCAGTGCCATCAAATCTCAAGGAGAAGACTAAGGTAAACAATACTATCGAAAAAGCAGAATCAAAGCAGGTGGATTGTCAGGTCCAGAAACACTCAGAACCCTTAAGCCCCTCAGTTCTCCTCCTCCTGAAGTGGGTTCTCCTAAACATAGAAGGGCACAGGCAAAACATACAATTCCCAGATAAATGGCTCCTGTGCTTCAATGGAACATGAATGGGTACAGAACACACGTGGAGGAGCTGAAACTGTTGGAACAGGACCGACCCCTCTGTCTGTGTCTATAGGAAACACTTTTTAAATGTGGTGAGATCCCTGTGCTCAGAGGATGCAGCCCCCATCGGAAAGATGACCTGAGTGGAGAAGGGGCTAAAGATAGTAGTAGTAGTAGTAGTAGTAGTAGTAGTAGTAGCTTTATTCATCTGTAGATCTCTTTTTACAAGCATGTAGGACCTGTCAATGTATTTACAAATTTAGATCAATTTAAAATAAGCTAATTCGTATACACATGTATTTGCAGACTTCTTGTTAGAGACAATCATTAGATTTACTCCTGGTATACAATACTTTATTTACAAATAACTTATTAAATAATGTAATGCCACATTGTTCACTCATATCTCACTATCAGTCACTGCACACACTATACACACATTGTTTCATAACACTTCACTCAGTACACACACACACACACACACACACACACACACACACACACACACACACACACACACACACACACATTTGTAATCTCTGGGGCATTTTCTGTACTGCAACTTCCCATCTACTATCCCGAAAAACTGAGTCAGCTTCCCTTCATAGTGAGTGAGCTGTTGAGCTCAGAAAGAGGAAGAGGTGTTAGTATGGGGTAAGTATTTCTAGAAAACAAAGTGAAGGTGTTATGTGGAATGTTGGATATTTTATAATCATCATTATTATTATTATTTATTTGTATAACATTTACTTATCAAGCCCCTATTCTGTTTTAACTAAGTAATCCTTCAATGTATAAAATGTATTGCATAACAGGTACTTTTGAGCTGCCTTTTTAAATACATGTATTTTGGCAATTTCTTTAATCTCTTTTGGTAATTTATTGTACAGTTATATTCCTTGGTAGAAAATACTGTTTTGAGTTTTATGTTTATTTTTTCTTGGTAAATGTAAGTTGAGTCTATCTCTTGTTGCATGGTCATGGACAGAGCTGTTTGTGCAATAATTACCAATGTTATTTTTGATGTGTACAATTGACTGGTAAATGTATTCACATGGTGCTGTTAAAATCCCAAGTGTTCTGAACAGATCTTTACAATGACCAGTATTTTTGGTTGTTATTCTTACGGCTCTTTTCTGGAGTTTGAAAATTGTGTTCCTATTTTGTGCATTGTTTCCCCAAAAAGAATTCCATAGCTAAGAATTGAGTTTACATATGAATAATATGTAACTAAAAGACACAGCATGTTACACACTGATGACAGGATTCTAAGGGCAATAGCATGCTGATGACATTCTGTTTGCAAGTACCTTTGTGTGTTCACACCACTTCACCTGAGAATCAATATTCATTCCTAGAAATTTGGCATTTGTTACACAGTCTATTGAGGTGCCATCTAAATTTAATTTGACATTGTCATTTTTCCTCTTCAAACTGAAATTCATGGTATTAGTTTTCAATATGTTCAGTGTCACTGTATTACTTATTGACCAATCATAAACTTCCTTGAGAGTTTCATTTGCTTTCTCGGCAAGGATTTCTCTTGTTTTCTCAGTGACTATAATATTGCTGTCATCAGTGAAGGAGGATTTTTTCACCATGAGTAACACTACTGGGAAAGTCATTGATGTATATCAGGAACAGTTTCGGTCCTAATATGCTACCTTGCGGAACCCCTATATTAATGTATTTTGGTTCTGATAAGTGTTTTACTAAATGTTTAGATCTATTTGAAGTATGTGTTACCTCTACTCGTTGTACCCAATCTGTTAGGTATGATCAAAACCAGTTGTTAGCTGCCCCTCTTATTCCTAATGCTTCTAATTCGTTTAATAGAATCTTGTGGTCGACTGTATCAGACGCCTTAGAAAGATCCAAAAATATGCTTGTGACACACTCATCTTTATCAGGAGCATCGAGTACAACTTTTGTGAATTCTACTACGGCTGACTCCGTATTTTTGCCACTTCGGAAACCAAATTGTGATTTGCTTAAAAGATTGTATTCATTCAGGTAATTCATTAATCTGTCTTTCATAATTGCTTCTATTATTTTTGAGATTGCTGAGAGTAGAGAAATGGGCCGGTAATTTTCTATGTCTTCTGGATTACCTTTCTTAAGCAAAGGTACAACTCTTGCCTGTTTTAACTGCTATGGAAATGTCCCTGATGTGAAGGATTCATTTATTATATTTGCTAAGGGGCCTTGTTTAATCCCTATGCATTGTTTCAGTACACACATTGGTAGTTCATCTAAGCCTACTGACTTTTTATTTTTTAGTTTTAGAATTGTTTTATTGACTTCATTCTCTGTGGTTGGTAGTAACATCATTGTATTTAGTGCAACATTATTTACAGGTGTTATATTTGTTTGGGGGAATTTTTGTTGTAACTTCTCTGCAGTACTTGAAAAATGCTCATTTACATAGTTTGGTAAGTGTTGTGGATCATTTATTACTTTATCCCACTCCATTAGCAGTATGTTATTCTGCATTTTTTTGCCTCTCCCCATTTCCTTTTTTATAACATCCTGGACTGCTTTGCTTTTATTCTCTGCATTATATATTATTTTGTCATTAAATGACTTTTTTGCAGCAATCAGCACCTTCCCATTGATCTTTTTGTATCTGTGGTAGAAATTTAAGAATTCTGGATCATTGTGAATCTTTTTCATGGTACTGAGTTCAATTTAAACAATGTGGAGAATTTAGAGAATTTCATATTCGCATTGGTTTCCTTATACATTTCATCCCAGCTTTGTTTTTGTAGTTCTTCTGAAAAATCTTTTATTTTGATATCTGATAGATGTCGTTTGTAGGCTCGTAGTTTAGGGAATGATTCGATGCCTGGTCTGATAGTCCGAGATCTTTTACAGCTACATCACATTTTTCCCTGTCCGTATTTGTGGTCACATGGTCAATTACTGATGAAGTTGTTGTGGTAACCCTTGTTGCACTATTGACCAGTAGGGACATGCCAAAACTTTGAAGGATGTTTATGAAGGTGCTGCTGGATTCACTTATGGTGTTAGAGTTGATGTTAATGTCCCCACACAGAATTATGTTGACCTTTGAAATTGAGACTTTATCTAGAAATTCCGTTAACTTATTGAAAAAAGTGTCCACAATACCACTGGGAGATCTATACACACACAAAATGATTAATTTCTTGGTGATATGAAGCTGTGTTAATTCGATAGCTGATATTTCACTTACAGTACTGAGGTCATGTCTTGATTTGAACTGTGTTCCTTTTCTGATATAAATGCATGATCCTCCACCCCTTGAAACAGTTCTGCAATAAGAGTTTGAATTTTCATATAATGATAATGATACATGTTGGATTTCTGTGTCTGCACACCAGTGCTCAGTAATACAAACTACTGTGCAGTTCAAAGATTGGACCTCAACTTCTGATAGTTGTATTTTATTTTTTATTGATTGCATGTTTTGGTGAAGGATTGTTAGGTCTGTGAAATGCCCCATGTTACTCTTTCCAATGGTTTGTTTTTCTTTGTGACATCTGGTCTATGTGATGTTTGAGGTGAATGACACTTACCACTCCACCTCTGTCTGTCTCAGAACAGCTAATCAGGCAGTTGAAGCCATAGTGGATATTCCATTTGCTTCTACCATCTGTAGTGTTGAGAGGGAACAGTTTGTTCCATCTCTTTGCAATTAGTTTTTTGTTGCATTATATGTTCAACATTTTTTTTAGTTTAAATAGTGTGATATCTCGAGTGAAGAAGTAGACTACCTGTTTATTTAATTCAATTCATAACTACATAAAAGCACTTCCTTTCCCTAATCCCACTATGTTGCCTTGGGTTGATTAAGTTTGGGGTTTGTATTAAGAGTTCATCTGGTGGTAGTGCCAAGCTAGAGATGTGGTCACCCTGTGGGTCGGTTAGTGCCAACCTAAGCCTGGAGTAAAGACAGAGATGATGCATCTGTTTGCCAGGGTGTAGTCCAGGGTTGGTAACAGGTCCCCTCCCCTCCATGTAAGGGAACGGGTGTTGAGAGCCGCCATAATATAGTCACTGTTGGGGTAGCGGCTGAACTGAGTAGACGGGATCGAGAGCAATCTCCGTCTTTGCCACCAATTTCATCGTGGGATGAGGTATTATGTTTTACACTGTTACTAATCCGCTCTTTTTCAGGATTGAAATAGTTAGCATGTTGTTACGGCTATTCATTCATTTTTTTTAGAAATTTTGCCTTCACAATTAAAGTTTCCAGTTAGGGTTTCTTTTTCAGAGGTGAGCATGGGGGCTCGCATTATCCCTTTATGATGCTGCAATCACTTGGTGCCTTCAGCACATGAGAGCAACAATAGTTCTAAAAAAATTGTATAGTTTCACTTTTAGAAGCAGCATTTTTTTTTTTCTTTTTTTTTTGCAATGTTAAGGTAACCTGGGACCTCACCCCGCCTAGTTAACGTGTGGTTGTAAAGGCTGATGAGTAATTTGGATGACGATTCTGTGTGAAACCTGGTAGGAGATGCGTGTGTGACATACTTAAGGTTCTAAGCATGTGACGTAAAATTTTTCTGGACCATCTCATAAATTTTTTTCACGGTTCTTTTTTGACCCCCATTTGCAAGCAGCATGTCCTAACTACTTTGATAAAGAATAGGTTGCGTGTGTGAATGATTGTATAGTATGGAAAGCAAGAACGAACAGAGGGGTGAGTACAAAGAAATTAGTTGTTGGTATCAGTAACCCACGTGGTTCCGAATTGCACTACCAGCGAGCTACCAGTTCGTTGTTGGAAATCAGTCAAGGTGAGGATGCTTATGTTAATTGATTATTTGCGTGTGCCGTATTTCACAGGATGTTTTATTTTTAGAATTTGCTTTCTTTTGTGAATATAGGAGATGTTTGTGTCTGCTTTGTTCCCTCATTTTTCCGTCAAAGAGAATTTTTGTTAATCGGTCCTAGTAGTAATCTTGGGTGCAAATTTCGATCACCGTCCCAGCAGACGGACCACAAGGCAGCAACGTAGTCCCATCCTCTTTCCCAGTGCTTAAGTAGAAATGAGATGCCTGTTAGTTTAAGCACCTTCAGTGTGAGACAAAACTAGAAGATATTTGAGTTGACTTTGTTTGCTGCAATTATTTAATTTGTAAAGTTTTGGGGAATATAGATAATAAATGTCATATTAAGTTTGTAAAATTTTTGGGATCTAGACAATAAATGACCTATAAACTGGATGTCATGGATTTAGTGGTCATTACAAACCCCAGTCCTGTGTCAAGAGCAATGTCATGAATTTAATGATCATTACAAACCCCAGTCCTGTGTAGAGAGAAATGTTACCAACAAACTGGTGTCCTTATAGATCATGATAGAGCGTGGCCTTTACTGACTTGCCCACTTGGTTGTTTGAGCCCTCCCCTGCGTTATCCGTTGCGCAATATGAACATAATAATCATCAGATCCTTTAACGAAACGTCAGGCTGGCCCCTTAAATTCAATCCTTCCGAGCAATGTATCAAGCGGGCAAGCACGTGTCAATGAGGTGACTTGGCCACACACACGCCCGGCATGCTCTAGATAGAAGGAAACAGAGGAAGAGAGATACAAAAAGGTAAAAATGCATAAAAAAAGAAGGAACCTTTCAGTGTATACCTGTAACCCAATGAAATTTTGGATAGAGTGGGTCTTTCTGACCTGATTTCTCAACTCCCTCCACCCTTCCTACTTTTAGGAGATTTTAACCCACACTATATGCAATGGGGGTCTCCATGAACATGCCCCAGGAGTTCAGTTGATGAAAGCTGTATTGTGTTAGTATAGTTATGCCTTCTCAGTGCTGCTGGTAGCACACACTTTAGCACTGCCATGGGGTCATTCTCAGCCATAGACTTTTCTTTCTGTTCTCCTGGACTGGCCAATGGCACTCACTGGGAAGTGATTTATGACTTGCATTCCAATGACCACTTCCCTATCCGAATCCACCTCTTAAATAGAGTTACCCCTGAAAGGAAACTGCCACGGTGGATTCTTAGCAGAGTGAACTGGACCCTGTACAATCAATTAGCTGTGTGTGAACATCAGGATAGTGTCCAGAACTAGGTGGATCATATTATTGCTGAGATTCACCACACTCCTGATGAGTCTATCCAAAAGCCTTCAGACCAAGTTTGGAGTCAACGTATTCTGTGTGCTCCATCATCAGGAAGAGATGTGTGGCTTTGCAATTGTTCAGATGTCAACCTTCTACTATGAACCTCGCAGCCTTTTGAACCTCAAGGGAAAAGACATGATGGTCAGTCAGGGAGAACAAGAATAGGTCTTGGCAAGTGTTTCTGGACTCAACCAATTCTCCCAC
The DNA here is from genome assembly GCF_021461385.2 of Schistocerca piceifrons. Taxonomy (NCBI): domain Eukaryota; kingdom Metazoa; phylum Arthropoda; class Insecta; order Orthoptera; family Acrididae; genus Schistocerca; species Schistocerca piceifrons. The sequence continues at coordinate 232,314,470 of NC_060149.1, read as the reverse complement.
TAGCTGTTTAAAGGTATGGGAAGCCATAAGGAGGATATATATGTCAAATATGCCATGCTGTACTGAAGCAGGGGCAATCTACACCTGGGGATGTAGGGAATGTCATGGCAGATTGCTTTGATTTGATCGCTGCCACTGCAAACTACAATCGAGTTCTCTGCTGCTATTGAGCATTGGTGGAGAGGAGTGGTTGGAATTTTAATTCTACCAACACTGAGGACTACAATTGCCCCTTTTCAATGTGGGAGCTTGAGTGTGTCCTTTCTCAGGTCAAGGTTACTGTCCCAGATAAGGATTGAATACTGATCACCATGTTACAGTAACTTCAGCAAAATGCAAAGGAAGTACTTCTGTCCCTTTTTAATATGATTTGGTTGACCGGGGACTTTGCTGGCTGTTGGAAGGAGACAATTTTACTGCTCTTTCTGAAAACAGGAAAGGACTGCATCTAGTCCAATAGTTACCATAGTGTGGCCCTCACTAGCTGCATAGGAATGGCACTAGAGTGCATGGTCAACTGCAATCTGATTTGGGTCCTAGAATTGCAAGACCTACTTAGTCCTCTCAGTGTGAGTTTTGGAGGTACATTCAACCCTTGACAACCATGCCCTGCAGGAGTCCAAAATCCAGCGATCCTTCCTATGCAGACAGCATCTCGCAGATGCCTTCTTGATGTCTTGAGAGGGCCTGTGACACTACTTGGAGGCATCACATCCTGGAAGAGCTTCACCAATGGAGCTTCAGAGGACGGTTACCAATTTTCATAAAGTCCTTTCTTTCCAGATAATTTTTTCAATATCTGATTGGTGGCGCTCTTCCAGAGTGATCTGAGGAAGAAAATGAGGTCCTTCAGTGATGTGTTTTAAGTGTAACTCTGTTAATTGTTGCCACAGTTCAGTCTCCTATTCAGTGTGCATTGTTTGTGGACAATTTTGCCATCTTCTAATCCTCCTCAAATATTGCAATGTCTGTTTGTCTGTTACAGGTTATGATATGGTGAGTGGACGAGTGGACAGATTGTACAGGTTTTAAATTTTCCCAAGAAAAATGTGTTTGTGTTAATTTTAATCACTCTTGTCGCTCTTTTAATCTGTTTCTTCTTACAGTGAGGTACACTGTTGTTAATTTTAAAAGTTCAGTGAAGTTTTTGGGTGTCACTTTCAATGAATGCCTCATGTGGTTACCACATCTGAAAGCACAGGTCATGGGGAGCAGACCAAAACATGCCTGCTTCAGTTTTAAAAGAAGTTTATGGTATTCTGCCTTGACTATGACTGCATGGTTTATTCTTCTGCTCAACGATGTTATCTTGAGGTAACTGATTCAGTTGGCGACAAGAACCTATAGGACGAGTCCAGTTCCCAGTCTCTGTGGTAAAGCTGGTGAACTACCACTTGTCAGTTAGCAGTGGATCCTGATGGTGCATCATGTGTGCATCCTACTCTCCACACCACAGTCTGTGGCAGTCCGTACTGTTATTCAGAGTCCAGTGGACTCACATACCATAACACAGCTTAACTGTGTAAACCATTAATTTTGGAAAATCTTAACATTTATGTATCTTTGCAAGTCAGGACATAATTAATGTTTCTGGAACATTCGATAGAGAAATTCATTGCAATGTCCACATATTATGAAAACTAGAGAAGATTCATTTAAACTGGAGACGTAACTTGATTCAGAAAGACAATTTGTATCAGAAATAATGTTAGAAGAACGACTGATGAATTTTTTGTAACACAATTTAAAGATTTGGTGACATACATAATTATTCCACATTTTAGCCTTCAATTGTTCTAAAAAGTCATTTTGAACATTTGAATTGTGATTTTGATGTCGTAGAAACATTACGAGCTCAAAATTGTTTGATAAAATTGCATAATTAATTAAATTACATAAAGATATTCGAGAATGTTCTGGACTGAATAATAATAACTTAATTGTTAACTGTATATATGTTTCAAAATTGCACTTGTAAAAGATCATTAATTTTGGAAATATGATTTATCATTCTACTCATTTTAATTTCTACTAAAACTGTGTAATGTCAGTTTTTTATGGATTAACTCATTGCAATTGTAACATAAAACATGAAATAACATAATAATGTCAAAAAATATAATTGTTAAAAAATTTATAAATACACCTTGTCCAAAGCCTTGAGCCGGCCGAAGTGGCCGCGCGGTTAAAGGCGCTGCAGTCTGGAACCGCAAGACCGCTACGGTCGCAGGTTCGAATCCTGCCTCGGGCATGGATGTTTGTGATGTCCTTAGGTTAGTTAGGTTTAACTAGTTCTAAGTTCTAGGGGACTAATGACCTCAGCAGTTGAGTCCCATAGTGCTCAGAGCCATTTGAACCAAAGCCTTGAGAGAGGGCTAAATGCGGTTCGAGTATGATCTGATGTGTTCTGGTTCTTGGGAGGTTGTGACAGTCAGTTGTTGTATATAGGTGTGTAATAAAGAGGTGTTGTCAACAGATTAATTGGTGTATGGTGTACATCTGGTAGTGACCCAAGACTTTCTGCAGCAAAGTTATCACTTCCAAAAATTAACAATCTTTTGCTATAGAGTGCAACACCAATATCATGAACATTACCTGTAAATACAAGGGTGAGTCAAATGAAAACCTTAAATTTGTAATAACAAATCGAAATTTTGCACCGTTATCCTGTAAGTTGGTAAGCATGCTACAAACAGCGTGCAGAATGGCCTGGAGGTGGCAGCATAATGCAGATGCACACATACCGTTGCAATATTAATATAAAGATGGCCGTCCCACTTGCGACTTGCACCAGGGAAGAACAGTGTTCTGTTATTCAGTTTTTGCATAGTGAAGGTGTGAAACCTATTGAAATTTATCGACAAATGAAGGTTCCGTATGGTGATGCATGTTTGTTACAGCAGCAAGTCTATGAATGGAGTAGGAAGTTTGCAAATGGTGTGACTTCAGTGGAAGCTGCTCCTCGTCCAGGTCAGGCACAACGAGTTGTGACTCCACAGAACATTGCAGCAGTTGAAGCCGTAGAGAAGGAAAACCGCCGAGTGACACTGAATGACATTGCAGCATGTTTACAGATTAGTCAAGGGTCAGCACACCACATTGTGCATGATGTGCTCCAGTTTCACAAAGTGTCAGCAAGATGGATGCCATGGCGGCTGACTCCTGAAATGAGAGAACAACGTGTTGATGCTTGTGAAGAACTTCTTTGGCACTTTGAACGAGGAGGTGATAGCTTCCTTGCAAGAATTGTTACTGGGGACGAAACTTGGGTTCACTTCCACCAACCAGAAATGAAGAGAGTGAGCAAGTAATGGCACCATTCCTCATCACTAAAACCAAAGAAGTTTTGAACAGAACCATTAGCAGGGAAGATTATGCTGACTCTCTTTTGGGGCAAAAAAGGCATCATTTTTGAGCATTACATGCCTAGAGGGATCACTGTCACCAGTGCATCATACACAGATCTCCTAAAAAATCATCTTCGGCCTGCAATCAAATCAACGCGACATGGAATGCTTTCAGCAGGTGTCCTTTTGCAACATGACAACGCAAGGCCCCACACTGCCCATACAACAGTTGCAACAATCGCAGACCTGCATTTTGAGTTTCTTCCTCATCCACCATACTAACCAGACCTTGCTCCAAGTGATTTCCATATGTTCAGACCACTCAAAGACGCAGTGGGAGGAAAGAAGTTCCGTTCTGATGAAGAGGTATGCCATGCGGTGCGTGAGTGGTTGCACGGACTACCAAAAGAACATTTTTCTAAAGGACTTTACGCACTTTGTAAGTGCTGGAGGACTTGCATTGAGTGTGGGGGAGATTATGTTGAAAAATGATACAGCTTTGTACCACTTCTGCACAATAAAAAGTATTAAAAGAAATTTAAGGTTTTCATTTGACTCACCCTTGTATAATGAATATTACCTGTACACTTTTATTGTCAAAACATTATTTATTCATATTGCATCACTTGGACCTTACCTGAAATTTTAAGATTTTGATCTTTGTTTTTGTCGTATGCCATAGTTACTATGCTGAATCGAATTAAGTACAATATTGTGTGAAACTGTAAAGATTTTGCAGAGGTAAAAATACATTGCAGTGGATGAAAAGTAGATACAGTATTGAAATTTTATTCAAATGGAGAGAAGAATGATGTATCATTTTGTTGTTGTTATTGGCTTTTATATCTGAAGGACAGTCGCATGTGCCATTGGCTTACATGTGGTAATATAAAAATTCTCAATAAAATCGAAAATTTCGAATTAGCTAACAGTTTTTGTAGACGAGAGAAATCACGTGGAGGTTCTTGCATACTTACTCATTCTGACATGAAATATGAAGTAAGGAACGATTTTAATCATTTGAATGAAGAATGTATATTTGAAAGCTGTTGTATTGAGTTAAGGGATTTAAATGTCTTAGTAGTTTCTATTTACAGAGTACCAGACAAAACTACAATTGAAGCTTTCCTGCTCAAATTTAAGTGCCTTCTTCAAAATCTTAATAAAGGAAAAATATTATAATAGCTGCTGATTTCAATATTAATATCGTAGCTGACAGCAATGATGTGTCCAAATTCAATGACTTAATAAAAAACTTTGGCTTCAAAGCAAACTTCATGCAACCCACTAGAATAAATGCACAGTCAGCGACCTGTATTGATAATATTTTAACAAATTATGTGTTTGAAGATGTTAATAAATTTTGCTTAGATTTAGGAACCTCTGACCACTCCGCATTATTCATTGAACTACCAAAACTCTATAAAGAAATTTCATGTAGGAAAAGCCACATGAAAAGGAACTTCAATGAAAAAACCCTAACTATGTTTAGCAATAAGTTAAGAGAGGTTGAATGGCCTTATGACAGCTGTATCTCAAGTAGTACTAACTTTAACAAATTTCTTGGTAGCTTTCTTGAAATATTTAATGAAACTTTTCCACTTAACGCCAAATGTAACAAAACGACTAGGAAGATTAAATGGATAACTCAGGGTATAAAAATTTCTAGTGCCAGAAAGAGGCAACTACATAATGAACTGAAATATAACAAAAACAGACATTTTGCTGTGTATGTAAAACATTATAAAGCCATATTCAAAAAAGTTCTAAAGGCAGCAAAACAAATGGCAAACAATAAGTTTATTTTGTAACATAATAGTAAGACAAAGGCAGTGTGGTCTGTTGTCAAATCAGAGTTAGGTGTTAAAGTCAGTAGTAATGAAATAACTAAGATTAAAGTAGATGATAATGTTGTTGTAAACCCAGCTCAAATATCAGAGTGTTTAAATGAATTCTTCATAAATGTAGCAAAGTCAGAAGTTGATGTAGCAGGATATCAGAGTAAAGTAAATCCCTTTGGACTCGACCAAAAAGCTGAGTATCTCACAGATTTTAAAAAGGTCACAATAAAGGATGTGAAAAATGTTATATTGTCATTAAAAAATAAAAATTCTGCTGGGTGGGATGAGACACTAAGTAAATTGATTAAAGCAGTATATGACATAATAGCTCCCCGCTAGCTAAAATAATCAACCAATCTTTTGAACAAGGGTGCTTTCCTGATGTGTTAAAATATGCCGAAGTGAGACCTCTGTTCAAGAGAGGGTCGAGGGAAGATATGGGAAACTATCACCCTATGTCTATTCTCCTAATCCTGTCAAAAGTGTTAGATCAAAAATTTTATCATAAAAAATGATATTATTGTAAGTAAACAATTTGGATTCCAACAAGGAAAAAAACACACTGGATGCAGTAAATAACTTTATTGAGAAGATATGCAAATCATTGGATCAGAGGAGTAAAGTCGCAGGTATCTTCTGCGATATTTCAAAAGCATTTGACTTGGTGAGCCATGACTTGCTTATCTACAAATTCAACAAATATGGGATTAAGGACAAAGCTCTGAAATGGCTCACATCATACTTGCACAACAGAAAGCAATGGGTAAGTGTCACATCAAATGCAATGAATTATTATTCTAAATGGAGTACAGTATCACAAGGTGTGCCTCAATGCCCCATTTTGGGGCCAATCCTGTTCCTATTCTATGTAAATGACTTACCCATAAATATGAATTCCCCGTCAGTTCTGTTTGCGGATGACAATTCTGTTTTAATTGAAGATGATGCAGAAAAATTTCAGAGCTCCATTGTGAGCACAATGGGTACTCTAGAAAACTGGTTCCAGTTAAATGGCTTGAAACTGAACATTGCAAAAACCAATATGGTACATTTCAAAACCAAACATTTGAAATGTGTGGATCTTAAAATACATCATCTCAATCATCCTATGGAAGAAGTTAACACAGTCAAATTCTGACGACTAAATGTGGACAACAACTTAAACTGGAGTACACATATTGAGTTCCTATCAAATAAACTAAGCAGCTTTGCATTTGCAATGCAAATACTAGCAAACTCTACTGACATGAATACACGAAAAATAGCATATCATAGTTATTTTGAATATGTCATTAGGTATGGTATCATTTTTGGGGAAATTCAAGTAGTGTATCTCGAATACTGAAACCGCAAAAGAAAATTATGAGATACATGTGTAGTGCACAACAAACAAAATCTTGTCACCCATTATTTCAGAACCTGCAAATCCTAACAGTTCCCTCCATATACATTTATGAAATTATAATCTTTGTACACAGCAGACAAAAATTATTTGAGGAAAATCATTTTAGCCACACGTACAACACAAGAAATAAAAATAATTTTATGTTACCCACACACCATTTGAAATTATATGCACGAACTCCACAGTATATGGGGATGACAATATATAACAAGCTAATGGGCAAAAATATATTTAATATGAAGCCAGAGAGTCTAAAAATAAGGCTACAGCAGATTCTGTGGGAAAAATGCTACTATTCAGTAGAATAATTGATAGAGGATGACATGATAATTTGAGCAAGGAGTAATTAATTGTTAGTCTTTTATTGTATGTATAACAAAATTGTATTATTATTATGATACCATTTGTTAAAATCAGTTGTTGTAATTAATTGTTAGTTTTTATTGTATGTGTATTTTTACGAGGGCAGTTCAATTAGTAATGCAACACATTTTTTTCTCGACCAATTTTGGTTGAAAAAACCGGAAATTTCTCGTGGAATATTTTCAAACATTCCTGCTTCATCTCGTATAGTTTCATTGACTTCCGACTGGTGGCAGCGCTGTACGGAGCTGTTAAAATGGCGTCTGTAACGGATGTGCGTTGCAAACAACGGGCAGTGATCGAGTTTCTTTTGGCGGAAAACCAGGGCATCTCAGATATTCATAGGCGCTTGCAGAATGTCTACGGTGATCTGGCAGTGGACAAAAGCACTGTGAGTCGTTGGGCAAAGCGTGTGTCATCATCGCCACAAGGTCAAGCAAGACTGTCTGATCTCCCGCGTGCGGGCCGGCCGTGCACAGCTGTGACTCCTGCAATGGCGGAGCATGCGAACACACTCGTTCGAGATGATCGACGGATCACCATCAAACAACTCAGTGCTCAACTTGACATCTCTGTTGGTAGTGCTGTCACAATTGTTCACCAGTTGGGATATTCAAAGGTTTGTTCCCACTGGGTCCCTCGTTGTCTAACCGAACACCATCAAGAGCAAAGGAGAACCATCTGTGCAGAATTGCTTGCTCGTCATGTGGCTTAGGGTGACAATTTCTTGTCAAAGATTGTTACAGGCGATGAAACATGGGTTCATCACTTCGAACCTGAAACAAAACGGCAATCAATGGAGTGGCGCCACACCCACTCCCCTACCAAGAAAAAGTTTAAAGCCATACCCTCAGCCGGTAAAGTCATGGTTACAGTCTTCTGGGACGCTGAAGGGGTTATTCTGTTCGATGTCCTTCCCCATGGTCAAACGATCAACTCTGAAGTGTATTGTGCTACTCTTCAGAAATTGAAGAAACGACTTCAGCGTGTTCGTAGGCACAAAAATCTGAACAAACTTCTCCTTCTTCATGACAACGCAAGACCTCACACAAGTCTTCGCACCCGAGAGGAGCTCACAAAACTTCAGTGGACTGTTCTTCCTCATGCACCCTACAGCCCCGATCTCGCACCATCGGATTTCCATATGTTTGGCCCAATGAAGGACGCAATCCGTGGGAGGCACTACATGGATGATGAAGAAGTTATTGATGCAGTACGACGTTGGCTCCGATATCGACCAGTGGAATGGTACCGTGCAGGCATACAGGCCCTCATTTCTAGGTGGCTTAAGGCCGTAGCATTGAATGGAGATTACGTTGAAAAATAGTGTTGTGTAGCTAAAAGATTGGGGAATAACCTGGTGTATTTCAATGCTGAATAAAACAACCTCTGTTTCAGAAAAAAAAAAAATGTGTTGCATTACTTATTGAACTGCCCTCGTATATTGTATTATTGTTATGGTACCATTTGTTAAAATCAGGTGTTGTATGTATATGGCAAAACTTTACCAAAATTTTGACGTGTCTCCTGTAACATAAATCAAATGATTTAGATTATGTACATTGTGAGACTAATAAACCATAATTCACAATTCACAATGTCCATCCACATCCTTGTGCATCATGAATCATGTGGTCATAAAAATCGTCATATTGAAATGAGGTTTTTGCAAATGAGATATGGAAGTAATTTTGCACCTGCAGTGAGAGATTGGCAGCTCAGGACACATTCAGCCATTCATAGCACTGTAGGAAAACACAAGCGTCATATCCACAACACCTGGGGACTGGTGTAGCAGGAGCAAAAGTGTTAATACAGTATCTGTTCTTAAAAAGAGAAAAGTGACTTTATTTCAAGAAAACTGCATCAGCTTGTCTGTACAACTTGTTCACTTTCTAAAGAGTCATAGCATGGTGACTGATGTGAATTGCTGTTCCGTTGTAAACTGAATGGCTTCACTTAGTACTGACAACTGTTTCAATGCAACAAAGCATAGTTAGCAGGTGATAGTGTCCTCAATGCATCTATGTGCTCATGTAAACAGAAGCAGACCTATGTAACATAGGGGATTCCAAACCACAGGAATGTCACATATATCTGAATTTCATATGGTTTAAATTTGATGATGTGTTGAATGAAAATACTGTGTGTTGCAGATATGTAGCAGTTACTGCATAAATAAAATTTGTTATCATAGGTAACTGAAAACTGGTTTCCTACTTCTAAATGTGTATATATTTTACTGTACATGTTCTGTTTTATCTACTGAAAACATTGTCAGTTGTACTATTCTTCTCTGGTTTTCAATTACATTGGAAATGTTGTCTGTTTCCACATTTTATATAGTTGAAAATATGTATTTCAAATATCTTCAACAAGCATAAAGCATTTACGAACACTGGTTACACAAATGAAGAACTGTAATCAAATCTAGCTGAGAGAGATGGAGGTAAAATTCACGCAACACTGAATAGATTAACAATAAATTTTTATTGGTTTTGCTGCAGGTATATAGCTACAAGTACATTAAATCTGAACACACTGAAACATAATATAATGGGAGCCATTTACTCCAAGTTATCAGTTTCACCCATATGAATCACAATTACTTCTCAGCATCACCAGCATCTAATTCCCCACCTTTGCTAGAGGATCCAGAATGCTACTCAGAGTCACTATTACAAAGGAGAACGTCTTCAGTCTGGTCAAGATGATTGTAAAATTCATGTTTTAAAAACTTTAATGACAAGTTGTTCTGATACTGTCTGCCAAGCAGTCAATATCCAATTATACTCTTACACAGAAGCATGTTGCAAATGGCCTCCGGGTGTTACATTATTTGCTGTAGTGCTAGTTGGCATATAAATATAGACCAGCATTTGGTGTGCATTCCTTATCTGGGAAAGTAAATAACAATTTTTGCATTGAAGTCTGATTGCGCAAAAATGAAAAGATATCTAGCTATTTTCATTAGTTTGAAGCAGGTTTTGTTCTATTGTAGTTCTGCTAAGAACAGATAGATTGTTTTATTGCATATTATCTTACATAAGAACGCTGCTCGCGACGTCATTGAACAACATTAGGGAAAAGTATGGTCCACTAATTCAATACCACTCTAAGTCCCTTGGTAGGAAAACACATGAAATATTACTAATTTCCATTTAACTGATGAGGTAAAGTGTGAAAATCCATCAGGAGTTTAAGATCTCGCCACAATGCATTGTGTATTTGTAGAAGATCTAGTGTTCGGGATAACACACACTCTTAATATTTTTCCCAGTAGTGTTACTCGACCACAATGTTCTACAGACCTATTACAATAATTATTTATAAACTGTCCTGTATGACTAAAAGTAAAACTAGGAAAGTAGAAGGACAAAGCCAGAAACAGCACTCATTGAGGTGTCAATTGAAAATGAAGCTTAGCTACAATCTTACTTTTTCTTGTTGGATGACAAAGATCAAGAAAAGTGTGACTTCTGAAATTTTCCCAGCATATTTCTTCTTCTAATAATTTCCGGGTATGCAGCCGGATCCCGTCGACATTCTGCCACGATATTTCGGCCCAGAGACGTCCGGCCATCATCAGCTTAGTACACAACTACTGAAGAGCCCAGGTGCAGTCGCAGTATTTATGCCGAATCTTGCGCATGCGAAATGTACTGGCATCCTACAGCGCATGCATCAGGTGTTGACATGCGCAGCATAGCCGAGTTGTACGTGCTGCCCTCGGTGGTGAAAATAAAGGTTCATCTAGTCATTGAGTATCGAATGACACTGTCGATTCCGCTGTGATTGTATTTCAGTAAAAAATTTAGTGAACACAGCAACCTGGCTCTTTTTTCACGTAATTTATCCGGTACGTGGATATCCTGAACCATCTCCTCCCCGTAAAGGTATTTGATGTGACTTCTGAAATTTTCCCGGCGTATTTCTTCTTCTAATAATTTCCAGGTATGCAGCCGGATCCCGTCGACATTCTGCCACGATATTTCGGCCCAGAGACGTCCGGCCATCATCAGGTGAGTACACAACTACTGAAGAGCCCAGGTGCAGTCGCGGTATTTATGCCAAATCTCGCGCATGCGAAATGTACTGGCATCCCACAGTGCATGTGTCAGGTGTTGACATTTTCACCACCGAGGGCAGCACGTACAACTCGGCTATGCTGCGCATGTCAACACCTGCATGCGCGAGATTCGGCATAAATACCGCGACTGCACCTGGGCTCTTCAGTAGTTGTGTACTCACCTGATGATGGCCGGACCTCCCCGGGGCGAAATATCGTGGCAGAATGTCGATGGGATCCGGCTGCATACCCGGAAATTATTAGGAGAATCAAGAAAAGTATCTGTCCTGTAAGCTGCTGTTAGAGTTTATAATTTTCAAATTATAAGGAGACCTTCATATGGCACAAACTAAGCTTGTCACTTCATGGCCTCAATTGGGAATGTGACTGTTACAAAAACCAGTCTGAACACCAGGAAAGTACTAGTACAAAATGTGAAGCTGTACACATGGAGAAACTCACAGGTAAAACTCTAAAAAGGTAAATAAAATATAAATATATTCATAAAATTTCACATAAAAGAAGGGAAAGAATGCACTGAGAGATGTGTCACCATGGCACTGGGATACTGCGCACTATCACTACACAGTCCTATGTTAACTCGATGTTCTTCCACTGTCATCATATGTCCATTGCGAATGCCAACATTTCAAAGCCAATCTCCTGTCCTTTCAACGCAACAAACTACAATGCGTGGTGGTACGGTCTCACCTTCGACACCACTGATGAGCAGCCTCCATCCATGCTTCATGTCACATCTGACCTCCGCCATCGGCGATGTTCCCTCATCTCTGTCATTACCACTCAGACTGGCAATCACGTCAGCACTCAAGCAGCAGTTGTCTGAGCCTTTGCTGATCTTTACCGACGTTTCTGTGACGAAGAACCAGTAGTGGCGGTGGTTTATGACAATGTTCTTCAACTCCTCACCTACACCCTTAACAACTAGGAGGTAACTTCCCTGGTGATAGCATTCACAGTGGGCAAGGTGGTGGATACAACGACCAAAGGTATGCTGAACAAATACCCATCCTTCCAGTTGAATTTTGTTGGGCCTCCAATGCACTGATGCTTCCATGTTGGACTGAGACGTTCCAGGAGTTGTTCAATCCGTCCTTCCCTATGCCATCAGACTCTCTCAGTTTCATTCTCATACTGGTGCCCAAACCAACGGGGAAAATCCACGCCATCAACTTCCACCCCCTCGCATTGTTCAACATGGATTATAAAATATATGTGTGTCTCTTGGTGGCATGTATGCATGCAGTGTTACCTGCAACACTTTCTCCAGGACAAACATTGCGAGGTGGCAGGGTCACCCTCTTGACAGCCACTGGTGAACATCAGGACCTTATTGCACTGGCCACATCCTGCTGTCTCTGTGTGGCGCTGGTGCCAACAGGTTGTAGCAGCGCCTTTGACTGGTCTGCCAGTTTTTTCCTCTTGGTGGAGGAATGCACTAGGTATCTTCCACCATACAGAGACGCCATTCCTACCTTACTTTTCAGTGGCATGTCTGGTCCAGATGAATGAATGACTGGCTGGACAAGCCCCAGCCCAGTGTTCGGTCAGGCAGGGATATCCTCTGTCCACTATTTTGTACGTGATCACCTTGAGCCTCTCATCAATGACGTCATACCCTATCTTACAGGATTTATATTGCACACCCACATGTTCTGCTGCCAGACCTATGTGGATGACCTCCTAATTCTCACATGATAGCCCACAGGAACACACAATGTCATAATCATTGATTGCTGCAGTCCATCCATTACCACATTCACTGCAACCTACTGTGCAGCCTGAATCCGCTACAGAGACTGACTTATGTCAAAACGTATGTGGTGCCTAAATTGATCCATGCCTCCCAAGTACTCACTTTACCATCGATCCTGGGACGTCAACTACAGCAAGCCCATGGGTACTTCATATCGGCTTGCACTGTCTTCAAACTCTAATACAAAACCCTCACCCTCCCTCCTGCCAAAGGTTGCCATACATCCTGGCAATCCTCACCCGAGACTCACCTGCCCCACTAGTCAACATGACGTATATTGCTCCAACGCTATCTCACATTGAGAGGTCTCCATCAGATCCCTCTTATATATATACCGGGTTGCTATGATCAAACTTTCCCTATTTAACACGTTATAACATGGAAACTAATTACCATATGAGTAACAAACTTGCTAGCATAATGTCAAGGATATGGGGAAGAGAAATAATGTATAATCAGTTCGATTGAAACACTTTTAATTTGCTGCAATGGTACATCATACCATTACATACCAGTATCATTACTGGTACAAAAGGGGCTCAATATGTTGCCCATCAGTGTCCAGAAGAGTCTGAAAGTGCAGGATTGCATTCAGCACAGCAGAACGAAGCGCGCCTGTAGGTATGCTGGTTACCTTTCTCTATATGCTGTGCTTCAGATCAGCACATGTGTGAATCTTACACTGGTAAACCCTGTCCTTCAGGTAGCCCCACAACCAGAAATCACAGGAAGTGAGATCAGGTGACCATGCAGGTCAAGTGTTTGGAAACGATCATTTGATAATTCAATCATTTCCAAATGTGTTTCGGAGAAACAGGTGACCTTCAGGATTGATGTGCGGTGGGGACACATCTTGCATGAAAACCGTTGAGTTCAATGTGTCTCTCTTCTGCAGGGTGGGTATGACATGCTGGCAAAGCATATCGCAGCAACGCTGGCGTCACATTACAGTACATGTCTTTGGTCTTTGAGCACCAACCTATTCAGAAAAGAATGGGCCAATGATGAATGCAGCCGTGAAGCCACACAATATGGTGACGCGTTCACCATAGACATTCTTCATGCACAGTGACTGGAGGTTAAGATCCCCACACTTGGCGATTCTGTGTGTGTTCAGCCCACCTGTCACAGAAAAATGAGCTTTGTCTGTCCACAGGATGGTCCAGGGCCAGCCATTGTCACCTTCAATCCTTACAAGAAAGTGGAGAGTAAAGTTAACATGTCGTTGTGCATCCTGTGGTGCAAGCAGCTGTACGATATGGATCTTGTGCGGATACAATTTGAGAATGGTTTGAAGCACCTTCTATACTGTCACCATGGGATGTTCAACTGTTGTGAAACAGCATGCACGCTGCCTGCCTGTGGCATGTGATCGAAACGAATGAGAGTGAGATTTCATGAGAGTAGCCAGTGGCTGCCTGCTAATGTAGTTTCGTCTGCTCCTCCAGTTTTTCCAACAGCTTTGGGAGAAGTGGAAAGGCAGAAAGGTGCACCTTGGTTATCAGAGCCAGTACAACAGCACACAACAGATTTAGGTTCGCAGGTAGGACGTCTGCATCTTTGGTGCCTCTCACTACAGGTGTAGCAGAAGCAGCAAGATTGGGGGGGGGGGGGGGGGGGGTACTGTTATGTAGGAGGCTGTGAGTATGGATTGATATGTGGGAAGCCCACAGATGGAGGTGTCTGAATTATTTAGTGTATGAATTTCAATCATTTTACACTGGTGTCCAAAACTAAAACAACAAACCACTATTTTCCCTTTCTGTGTCTAATTCACGATATAATCATGCAAAATGTCAACAGATGTCTGTACGATCGTGTCCTGCAAGGAAGATGGCATTCCATTCAATGGACTACCACACCAACGATGACATCAGGGCACCTATCAAACGGGATAGTGTTTTTGGGTAGTCCTACATCTACAATCGCTGTGTACTCAGTCACACACGGTGCAGTATAGAGAAGACGCCTACCATGCTCCCTGTGGTCGAGGGCCATGGGGAGAATGGAAGCAGGACAGTCACAAACTGAGGTATGGTTTTCCAAATGTGATAGTTTGTAGGGATAGAAACTGTATCCCAAAGACCTGGACAGGGCTGGCAAAGCGTAACATCAGAAAGAGAGAACCGTTATTTCGCTGTAAGGGTATGATGGTATCACCTTAGTACTGCTCGACAACTGGCATCTGAGTTCACAGCATCTGCTGGACACGTTGTAGTGAGGTAAACAGTGTACAGAAGGCTTTGGAAGAGTGGCTTTTATTGTCAGAGACCTGCTGTATGTGCACCTCTGATGCGTCTTCACAGAATGGAACGTCTAGATTGGAGCCATTAACATGCCACCTGGACGGACGAACAGTGGACCAAAGTTATTTTTACAGATGAGTCCTGATTTGGTCTGGACAGTGACTCGATGGATTCGCACCTGGAGGGAATGTGAAACATGATTTCAGAACCCAAACATTGCAGAAAGAGACCGATCTCAAGGATTTTAGGACCCAACCATTGTGGAAAGAGACTGATATCGAGGACGATCCCTAATGGTGTGGGCAGGGATTATGTTGATCACTCAAACACCTCTTTGAGAAATTGTATGGTTAAACTGGCAATCTTTAACTGCTCTCAGGTATCATGACGATATCTTGGGACCTCACGTGTGGTTGTTGCGAGGTGCTGTGGGCCAAGACTTCGTTACTGGAATATAATACTCGACCTCATAGAGCACGCATGGTTGATGTTTTCTTGGAAACAGAAGATATTTCACACATGGCGTGGCCTGCTTGCTCTTCCGATTTGAATCCCATAGATCACGTCTGGGATGCACTAGGGTCATGGGTTGTATCACGTCAGCATCCACCAACCATTCTCTAAGACTTGTGAGCAGTGCTGCAGGAATAATGGGCGTTATTGCCTCAGCATGAAGTTGATGACATCATTCACAGCATACCCCATCATTTGGGACTCCTGTATTGTTGCCAGAGGTGATCAGACCCCATACTGAATGCATTAAACAGTTGTCGGAGTGTGTGGGTAAATCCGTTACATTGGAAAAAACGAAGAACACTTTTGTCTACCATTATGCAAGTTGCAGTTGTTTATATTCTGTATTCTCCATATTGTTTCTACTTTACGATCACCTGATTATACAGTTTGTGGCAAAATAAATGCAACCTTGCAAAATTTCAGTTTGACTTTACTCTTGGATACCAGTGTATTTCATGTGAAGATTTAATATCATTCGTGGGTGTTTCAGTAAGAATATTTTGTGTGTAAGTGAGTTAGGCTCGATGTGTATGACAGAACGAAAAAACTTTGGCTTCCCAGATCGGTGGTGTAGCGGACTCACTCTCAGTGTATAGGGAAACTTCCCTTTCACTTAATCCTCATGTAAAATAGGGGACCACACCAGCCTATTATTTTGTAAATGCTGCTGTTTTGTCTGTACTTGGTCCACATTCAATCAAGTTGTTTAATAAATCATTCGAACCATATGTTGAAAAGTAATTCAGGATATCAATATTGCAACCCAATCCCCTTTTCTCTATTGTAATTGTGAAAGAATGAATTGAAAACCTCACTAATAAATTAGAAGTTCTGCTCTGCCTCATTGAGTAACATGTTACATGTGAAGAATAGTTATCCATTGCACTTTCCTTTTAATTGATTATTATCAGATGCAAGCAGTGAGTGGGTCTACAGTTAAATCTTAAAGGAAAGGAACTCTCTCTAAACTGAAATAGCTTTTTATTTATTTATTTATTGTTCCGTGGGACCAAATTAAGGAGAAGTCTCCATGGTCATGGAACGAGTCAATACATGAAATTATAACACGATAGTAGAAACAGATAAAACGAAATACAAGAAACGTATTCAGGCGACAATTCGTAAGTTTAAATAAAGAAAATCAACAATGTAACACTGGAATTTGCATAATTTTTCAGCTCTTCCAGCAGCTCCTCAACAGAATAGAAGGAGTGAGCCATGAGGAAACTCTTCAGTTTGGACTTAAAAGTGTTTGGGCTACTGCTAAGGTTTTTGAGTTCTTGTGGTAGCTTATTGAAAATGGATGCAGCAGAATAGTGCACTCCTTTCCGCACAAGAGTCAAGGAAGTGCATACCACATGAAGATTTGATTTATGCCTAGTATTACCTGAGTGAAAGCTGCTAACTCTTGGGAATAAGCTAATATTACTAACAACAAACGACATTAAAGAAAATATATACTGTGAGGGCAATGTCAGAATTCCCAGACTGTTGAATAGGGGTCGACAAGAGGTTCTCAAACTTAAACCATATATAGCTCGAACAGCCTGTTTTTGAGCCAAAAATACCCTTCTTGAATTAGAAGAATCACCCCAAAAAATAATACCATATGACATAAGCGTATGAAAATATGTGAAGTAGACTACTTTTCGTGTTGAACTGTCACTTATTTCAGATACTGTTCTAATGGTAAATAAAGCAGCATTTTGTTTCTGAACAAGATCCTGAACATTTCAATCAATCGTCCACTTGCACAATTTAATGGTGACGCATACATTTCAACCCATTTCGTCGAACTTAGTTATGTACACGACTCGACTGTCTTCCAACAATGCATACAACACAGGGGAATGATTTTGATAAGTTGTTGCTGGGGTAAAATCCCCCCTCCCCCCCCCCCCCCCCCCCCCACCACCACCAATGCATTGGAGGCACAACCTCCAGACATCCAGTGATCGACAGCGTGGAAGATTGTCCACGCACCTCTTCTTCTGCCTGAAATCAAGGTGGTTTGGTAAATGGCAGTTTTTCTAACAACCGACAACTACACCATATTGGTGTGGCAGCATCGCCATTTTGCACAAGTTGTCTGTCAGAGGACACCATGAGGTCTGGTTCCTAATGCAATGTATATTCTTTGAAATAAGACAGCCTCGGTTGCAAAATTTTTATTTACAAGGAATGATGCGTTTCGGCCTTGTGGGGCACCGTCAGATTGGCCTAGGGGTGAAAAATTGTTGGGTAACAGACTAATGGAGTTCAGATTCATCAGGATTGATTTCTTGTTGATACAGATCATGTATAATGTTAGGGTTATATTCATTGCTGATAGTGATGTGCTTAAGGCTAGCTAATTCTTTCTTGATGAAGGACTGACATAGGGGAAGTTCTGTGATGCGGTGTGTCATTGATTTGAATAAACTCATCTTACGACGATATGAATGGCAAGAAGAGGAATGAGTGATGGAATCTTTTGTTGTTAGTTTTGTGACACTATCTTCCTCTACTTGTAATTGTAGATATAAGTAACTGAGAATCTTGTTGTCATCCATTATCTCGTGAGAGAAGGTCATTTGAGGTTGTAGTGAGTTAAAATAATCATCGAGAAGCGCGATCTCATCCACATTATTGTCAAAGATGATAAAAACCAATAACAAGCTATCCCATTAATCAATCCTCTTCTTGTCATTCATATCATCGTAAGACGAGTTTCTTCAAATCAACTGTACGCAGCGCTCCATGCTGTGTACGCTAAAATTTGCTTGGTTTGTCATAGTTTTCCTGTCCAGCAGACACTGTAGTTATACAGTACTTGGTATTGTGTTGCCAGTTCCAGGCCCCTTAATGCTTTTATTCATCCCATGATGATATGATGATGGTTCCTTATAAAATTTTAGCTCAGTGCCATTTGGGTTCATTAATGGACGAATGTTGATTTTCCACATTAATTTTTATGTAAGTTCACAGTTATGGTTAGTTTTAGAGACAGCTACACAGCATGGAACTTTGCCTCTTTTGTGTTTGTATATTAAGTCCATTTCTTCATCTTAATCTGACTATGCCTCAGTATTTTTCACCCATAGGCTAACCTGATGATGTCCCAAACGGTCTAAACGCATCGTTTCCTGTAACTGAAACAAGATTTTGCAACCAAGATTGTCTTATTTCAAGAAATAATAAACAGTTGCCATACCAGATGCCCAGTATGGAATGGAACGAATTTTACATTGTATATTGGCCTGCTACCTCTGTGCCCCGCCAGCAACTATCCACCTCAATCTCCTCTTTTTCCCACATACTTCTCATTTTTCCCCAGCTAATCACCATCCTGTCATGTGGTTCCATGGTCAGACAACTGCCTGCCTTTTCCGTGATCACCCAAGCTCCACATTTGATTTGCGGTGTCATGTACTGGAAGCTCACAGTATGCTCGAGTGTTTCCCCACATACCATTGTGCCTTTGCCAACTATTTGCGCAGCGTTATCAATAATCCCCCTCATCATAAGGGTGTACCAAACCTCTTACGTTTTTGACATGTGTACGACCATTCTGGAATAGCGCGGTGTACCAACATGTAGAGGCTGGCGACCTGGATGTGTGCAGGGAGAACTGCACGGCTGAATGCATATTTTTTAAAAATGTTTTCCTGAATTTAAATTTTAGTTCCTGTTTTTGTCTGTCCATGATACCATGGGTCACCGTATGGCTCTTCCCACACTCCGCCCCCACCCCCAACCCCCACCCCACCCCTCGTAGGAATGGACTAATATGCTGACATAATCTTGTCTCGTCAACATATATTAAAAAAACACAAAAAATTAAATATGAAGAACAAAAAATAACTAAAATAAAAAAATAAATATGAAAACCAGGCTTTGGATCCAACGCGCCCTCCTGCTTTCCCCGTCACAACTCATTTTTTGTGGTCAGGTGAAACAAAAACATAAGGTAGTGGGCACGAGTTCTGTTAGCTGAAACTTTTTCTGACATGGTTATAAATATGTATTTTGGAAGATAGAAACACACTTCAACTGTGTGAAAATCCTTTATTTTATTGGACATTTATTACGAGTTCAATAAAGAAGTATCTTCATACAGCTGAGGCGGTTTGCTACTTTCGAAGATGCATATTCACAGGTGTAGTTGACATGGCTATATAGTCTTTTCTAACAGAAATGACTGCCATAATTGCTTTCATTACTTGTGGCTGCATCATGAGAGACCGGGACAAGATGACGAACGAGGCAAGATGACTAGTCACATAGTTTGTGTTTACTAGGTAGCATCACATTATGAATACCACTAGTGCTGCTCACACTCAAAACTCTAAGCCGTTCCTGTCAGTTCAGTGTGCATCAGGTGCACATTGTCTGCATTGCCTGACGTGTCATTATTTTCAAGACGTCAAACACAAGCTCTTTGTCTAACAGGTATGATATCTGGTTATTCTACATTAGTATGTCATGCAGCAGGTGTTTCACAGACGCTGTTTATTTATATCTTAGTCTTGTTAATCATACGTCAAATTCGACTATTTTTAAAATAGATAATTGGTGCATGATGACGAGGGCAAGTTGACGAAGTCGTCATCTTGCTGCACTTGCTTTATACTGCTATTTTTTGATGATAATGTGTACTTCTTATTTGTTGTGTGTGATTTTCTGAACTTTATGGGCCACAAAATGTGCCGTAACAGTTTTTGAGTGGTCTTGAAAACAGAAAATTTTGTAGCTCTGCTTTCTGCATTGTTTTATTAATTTCTGGTACAAGATTTTTTAGATATAGTGAGGAAATACAAAAAAAGGTCCACTACAAGGGAAATGGGATGAAAATAATCTAGCTGCTGCTATGTTAGACATCTCAGAGGTTTTAAGAGTGTCTAAGAAATAGAAATATTGAACATATAAAAGATTTCTGCATATTTCCCACAGGGAAGGAATAATGAGAGAACTGAATCGACTTTGCAGGACACATTGTCTTAAGAAACACTCAGCTTTCGCCAACTATTTGGATATTTTGAAGAAGTGATTAATCACATAAAGCATGAAGCCACTGGATTTGCTCCTGTTGAATTGATGTGTGGGATTAGGCCTAATAAATAATTATTCAAGCTAGAGGAATTGCCTAAACTAAGAGAAGTGGCTATGGAGCAGAAAAAGAAAATAGCAAGGGCAAATATTAGGAAAAAGGTCTTGGAAAGAAAGAGAATCCACGACGCTAGAGCCCTCTCACAAGTTTTCAGATTGGAGACTTGGTACTCGTTAAAACTAAGGAAAAGTTAGAAAAGCTGTCTGCAGAAAGCAGGAAATTCACAGATGATTATGTGGGTCTTATTAGAATAGTGGAAAAACCTCATGCGAATGGCTATAGGCTACAGTAAGACACACAAACCGTTAGCTCTATGCAACAGCAACATTATTGACCTAAATAAACATACGCAGAAAGATGACGGGGACAGTAGTAACTAACAGATCTCAGGGGACACGAATTCTTTGCGATGTCAGATGTTCGTTCTTTCCGCACACTATACGAGGTTGGAATAATAGAGAATTGTGAAGGTGGCTCGATGAACCCTCTGCCAGACACTTAAATATGATTTGCAGAGTATCCATGTAGATGTAGATGTAGAAAGAGGGAAGAATGAGCTGCTCAGGTGCAGCAAATATTTATGGTACACCTGAAGCAATACTTCGTCGCCGTTTGAAGAAAAATCATCTGTGTAGTTGTGGTTTCTGTGTGTGTGTTTGTGTATGTGTGCGTGTGTGTGTCTTATTTATGCAGGTCATCTAAGTCCTTATTATATAAAATTTTAAATTAAAACAGAAACTTTATAGGAGATGCCTGTTCATGGTGGAAGATTCCATGAAGAATTCAACAATGAGCAACTAGACATTTGAAGACATATTTAACCACCATAGAAAAAATGTCTTTTGGTACGATGAAACAGCAGTGCAGAAGACTTGTGTTTGAATACATAGAACAATGTGAAATTTCTCATTCACTCAACATTATGACAAAGATGACAGGAGAGGATTGGTTGGCAAATTTTATGCAAAAATTAAGTTTAATATACAGAAACTAGACCCAACATCCACCGCCAGATCAATGGGAAGTGTGGATAAGTTTTACTCAATTTTAGAAGAAGTGCAGGAAAAATATAAATTTCCTGCAGTTGCCATTTATAATGCAGATAAATCGTCCTTGGATATTTCTTATGGGGCTATAACAAAGTCAGGGTTTACGAAAACCGCAAAATCCTGATGTGTTAACCCTTTCAAGACGGATTTTTTAAATTTTATATAGAAACTTCTTCTTTTGATCACATAGTGTTTTATGAGTCTTGATAATATTACGAATACATTTTTGTCAATTCTGAACTCACTTCCTGCAATTACGCCCTGGGACACTGGTGTCCCAGTAGTCTTATTGAGTGGGACACAGGTGTCCCACTAGGCTTACTGAGTGGGACAAACGTTGTACCACCAGTACCCAACAGCAATAGCGGTTACTAAAATATATATAGAAAACAAGATGTATACAATCAGTTTTTTATTACTCTAGTTAGTAACAATTTGTAGAACACATTCACTATCAAAGAATTACACGTCTGATTTATTATAATTACACATGGTATGTTGCAAAGCACTTTTTGCATAATGGATGCTGGCACATTTTGCAGATAGTTTTTGTTCTTGTTTCCTTGTTGTTGCTGGAACACAAAACACACCTTCTTCTTGTAGGTCCTTCTTCAGGGAGGTGTAGCCCTACATTCTGCATGACTCTTGCTCTCTTAGAAGGGCGCCCAGTTGAGGATTTACACTGTACCTTGGCAGTCTTTTGTCCCTTGGCAATCATCTGCTCTGCTAAGTTGACTAGAAAATGTTTTAGTGGCATTGTCTTGTGTTGAATTTCCTTTTGTAAAATCCAGGCATTTACAACACTAGTTAGCAACAGTTTGTAGAACACTTTCTTCCACCATTTATCAGATTTTCTGTCTCAATGATACAGTGTACTCATCTGATGAGCCACGTCCACACCACCCATATAGTTGTTATAAGGTTTCAGTGCCACTGGACATTCTACAACCAATTTAGATTCATCTTTTGCTTTTCTGTTCACTGTACATACATAATTACAATGACAGTTACTGACAAACATTACTTCTTTGGTGTCCTGCCATTTATACCACAATGTACCAGACGAATTGCAAAGGATCTCACATTCCCCCCGAGCAAGTTTCTTTGTTGACTTTGGCACATTTTTCCTGTTAGCCACACATGTACCAACAGCTGCAAACAGCAAGGTACCCATCAAACAAATTGATGTAAAAAAATCTATCAAATGACAACATTACATTAGTGTCTCTAATTGTTTTTGAGAGCTGCAGAATTACACGCTCACCCAATGTGCCATCCAGATTATTTTCTTTTCCACAATATATCTTGAAGTCATATGTGTAGCCTGTTACAGAATCACTCCTCATCCATATCTTTATCCCAAGCTTCACTGGCTTCATAGGAAGGCTGACCTTCCTTTGAACTTTGTGCTGTACTTTCCGACCTCGCTTTCTGAAAAGTGTTTTTCAGACAAGCGGCTATTGGCTCTAGGTAGTAAAGCTTACCAGCTGTGTCTGGTATCTCAGGGAAATTGAAGTACAGTTTAGAAAGTAACACTTTGCACCTATCTCTGGAAATTGCTCTTTTTTAAGCAACATTTCCCATTGAAGTATTGTGTGACCAATAGTCCGAAAATGAGGGCACTCTATTGTAACACATTACAAGCATAACACCAAGAACCAACCTAATTTTTCCAGGATCTGTGCTCTGAACTGTGGTTTCATTTTTAGTCTCTGACTCGTACACTGAGAGAGAGGCATAGTCTTTCGTGGTCTGAACACTGCATCTACCTTTGACCACAACACTACATTGTTAGTTGAACCTCTGACGTACGAAACCTCATTGTTGTCTTCGTCACTGTCATCAGAATCACTCGTGTTAGAAGCACTGCTATCATGTGATTTAGAACTGCAAGGGAAGTCAGGATCATCAACACAGTCATCATTTTCTTCATGAAGCCACTGCAAGATACGTTTATCCATATTGGAAGCCATCCTTGATTCAGTCCTGCGTCAGTGTTTCTGAAATAATAATGAATATAAAATCTATTAGAGTGTGTTTCCTTTATATTGTGAACCGGTGGGACAATGATGTGCCAAGAAAAAGAACTACTGGGACATATACATCAAAAGTCGCAAAAACACTATTTCTATTTTATTTTTCATACGATAAACTTTCACAATCATGCGAATTATAAATCAATACAACATAAAAGGGTGTTAGATAATACTTATATATGACACTAACATTTTCTTAGCTCTATTTCAATGATTTTCTTCAAGAAACGATGAAAATATCACCATGAAAATGTGATTTATTCGCAACTATGCCGCCATGACAGTTTCACAAGTGCTGCCAACAGTACAGACACAAGGAGGGAAGTTTAAAAGACTGTAATGGGCAAATTCATTGTTAAATTGGGACACCTTTAACCCAAAAGTCTACTTGGAACTTCTTGTGGGACATATATGCCCTGTTAGGTTCGAAAGGGTTAAAAGAACGAATCCGTGATGCTTGGGCTTCAGTATCTGCAGAAATGTTAAGAGGTGCCCATGCTAATACCGAGAGGCGCTTACATCAATGCATCCAACAAGGCAGACATGCAGGTGAACGTTTGTATTATGAGTAATGCAATAATAAAAATCTGTGACTCTGTAGCATAAGTTTAAAGGACCATAATTTATTATATTCATTGTTCTTTATTGCAGTCAAGAATATGATAGCATATATGTAATACTGACAACTGTGAAGCATGAACTGGTATGTTAACAAATTAGCTGTTGTATACTGATATGTCTTGAAACATATAATTAATAAGCATTGGCCTGTGTGCATATTGTTTTAGTCAGAGGCAATCATTCTTCTACATAGACACCATCGACCCTGGTACCCCTCCTACTGCAAGCAGTTTTTCTAGAAATGAGCTACAGAACCAGTTATAGCTGTAAAGTTTTGCATTCAAGCGTTGGTCCTACATTTAGCAGGTCCTCCTCTCTGTTGGTGTGGAGTTCCCTTTACTGTTCTGCTTAGGCAAACCTTTCAGCATCTGTGGTATCTGGGGTTAACTAACGTCAGCAGAGGACGGTGTGGATGGGCCACCTGGTATATACAGGGTCAGTCACTAACCATTTCCCCCTAGTATGACTCCGAAAATATGACAGTAGCTGAAAAGTTTGTGGGACAAATGTTGCATGGAACAACGGGGGCCATAAATATAACGCTGGTTTTTGGTTGCTAGGTGGGTTCGCGTCAAAGATATGAAGCTCAACTTTGTTTCTTCAAATGGGATGCTATAGTTTGGTACTTATTTTCTGATAATGGCTATCAAGATGAATCCAGTGATGTGTAACGGTAAGGTCTTTGAAGGTCAATGAAGGTCAAAAAGGTGGCATGAACGTCCATTTACAGAAGGTGTTTGAAGTGATGACCATTGGTATCAATGCAGTGCTGCAATCTTCTTATCATGGATAGAGTGGTATTCCTTATCACTTTGGCACTTATGGAAGCACATGCTCTCACAATTCTCTCTCGTATATCGTGCAGATAGTAAATATTCACCAAATACTGAGTATCCATCTAACAGGCCATTGACATGTAAACACCATTTGATGGTTTCGCAATACAACACCAATAGGAACGGCAAGTCTAGTATCGTGGAATCAAGCGAATATGAATGATGTATTCCTTCAAAGAGCAAGTCGATACGCTTCTCATTTATGGAGAATACCAACTAAATTCAGCGAGAGCTAGAGACTTATATGAGGAAATGGAAATTGGTACTCTTGCCACTGTGGTTCGAGATCCTTGTGTTAGTTCGTGTCCAATCACAAGGGAATCTGGCATGAGCCAGAGTAGTGTTGTTTGTGTTCTGTATTACCATAAATATCACCCTTACTGTATCTGTCTCCACCAAGAATTAACTGGTACGGATTGTATGCGTCGCATTGAATTCTGCCGATGGGCTCAACTTCAGAGTCAGATGGCTGACACATTTATTAATTTCATTTTATTTACTGATGAGGCTACATTCACGAACCATTGAAATGTTAATTTGCATAACGTGCATTGTTGGGCAACTGATAATCCATGTTGGCTGTGGCAAGTTGCACACCAAAAACCGAGTTCAGTGAATGTATGGTGTGGGATTCTGGAGGACAGAATTATGGGCCCCTATTTCATCAAAGGATATCTTAATGGTAGGAAGTACACCACATTCATGCAAGAAACATTAGATCTGTTATTGGAAGAAATACCTTTAGGAACAACAAAAAGAAACGTCATATTATGGCCCCCATTGTCCCATGCAACTTTTGTCCCACAAAGTTTTCAGCTCCTATCATACTTTCGGAATTATTCTCGGTGGCAATAGTTAGTGACTCACCCTGTATGTACTGTTGAGATTATACTATGTTATACTTTTTAAGAGAAACTTTCTTGCTTAAATTCATAGCCAAAATACCATTTGTACGAAAGCCTCCTGAATGCAAGTTATGTACAGAAGATTAATAGAGGAATATATGTTTTTTTTAGCGCAAAATAGAAAATATGTGACTCTTTAGGCTCCTCTTTAACAAACTGGACCCTCTTTGACAAAATACTTGTTACGTCCTTGATTCAATCATTCTAAAACTAATTAAAACAGCCATTTTACTACACTGGTACGTAAATTGACTTGTTTAATACTAATGGTGAAAATACGTGAATGTGTGCTTACCAGTTGCTCTCTCAAGAAAATAAATGAATTGGAAATGCGTCTCGCTCTGTCTACAGGTGAACAGAAACAGCTAACACTGACAATTATGTTTCATTATCATAATCGGCTACACAATAGTGGTTTGTGACTGCTGCAGTCTGTGCTCATAGTCCTGCCCATGACGTGGGGAAAGGAAGAGATAGTGATTCTTGTTGTAAGGCGACGAGAATGAAAAGAAGGAAGTATTTCCCTCTGTTTCTTTTCTCTGTCTCTCTCTTCTCTCTTTGTTTTGTACACTGCTCCCAGTGCTTACCCCACATAACCGATAGAACTGACACACATACATGACAACGTTTCTGAAAGTGCATTATAGGGATGTTTCTGTTCATATGTTATACTGAAGTGTAGTAAGGAATATGATTAAATAAAAGAGTTTGCACTACAATAGCTGTTAGATCACTAAGGATGTCAGCAGTTGAAAACAATAGGCTACGTTGTAGTTACGAAGCCCACCAAATAGTACTGATAAGTCTCAAGCAACATTAAGAGCAAAACTCCTGCTCTAAGAGCACAGACTGTAGGCTGACGGTAGCCAATACGCATTTATTCTCAAGAAGTGCCTGGTTTTGTTACCAACTCATACCTGTAACCACCAGGAAGATTTATTGTACATATATCCATGTAAACAACTATGTTATGGCTCGCCAGTATTTAAAGTTCTTCTGAAATTCAGGAAAGTATATGCATCAACATAAACTTAAAGAAAACGTATTAATAGGGACTCCGTGGAAAGAAAAAATGGAGTACCAAATTAGACAGAAAAAGAAGACGGATAAATCCGAAAAAATGGAGTATCTGGCAACCCTAGTCATGGCGTTCAGCGGTTATGGTATACATTTCTAACGGAAGGAAGTAACATGGATTCCTGTATGCACGTTACGAGAGACGGTCATTTTCAAAAGAGGCACATATTCGTAGCAAGGAATAGAAATAAAAAAAAGAAAAGAACAGAGAAAAAATGACATTCAAAACATTAAGTAAAAATTTGTGATAGCGTCTCATATTGGTTAATACTTTTGAATATAAGTGCAATTACTGTTATTCAAGTAACCATCCGCTCGCAAAGACGACAGAACACCCCGTCAGGTAATTACAGTGTCACAACTGTGGGGTCGCTGTGAGTGACTGCAATCTGAAAGGGAGAAAAGTCGACACGACGTGTTCCAAATGGTGTATACTTTGAAGTCAGTACTTGTGGGTCAAAGGCTAACATATCAAGCCCTTACTGCAGCTGTTCTATTGGCTCATAACACACTAATTTATATAGGTTTCCAATTAATAATAAGATCGCTAGATATGGGACCTGTGGTACGCTTCTCAATGTCAGATTTTATAGTCGAGCTAAAAAGATTGAAGGCCATTGACCTAGACCAAGCAAGCTGAGGATCTATAGACAAACACTGAAAAGTCATGGTGGTATATAGATGATGAGTCATTGCTATCAAGGTATTAATCATTATTCAAGCCGAGACGACTTTGTTTTCTTATTGAATGAATGTTAGTGGACGAACAAAAATGTAAGAACTGCTCCAGTCGAAGAATTTACAATTGTCTGCAAAGTATATGGGGTATATATTTTCTGCTAGGTGTTTCAGTTGTGCATTACGGTAGCTCTCTGATTCTGGAGACCCTTAAGTCTTCTTCTAAGCGTTCTCAGACTAACAGAAAATTTGGAAATATTGATCTGCGAACGGCTATTACGTAAGTATGTCAGCTAGTTGTCTAGTAGCTGCCTGCTGCCTTTTGCAGAGCTAATCAGACTACCTCTTTCCCCACACGGAAGAAGCACTTTCCAGTTATTAAATGCATGTGTCTCGTTGTTCTCATTGACTCTCCGAACCTTTCATCTACAGAATGGTGATAATATTGTTTCTCTACATGTGAGACCGTTTGCTCTTTTCTTTCTGACCATTGCTACTGAATATAACGAGAACATGACGATATAAATAAGTTACTTTTCAACTGAATTTGTCTCCTGTAAAATATTTCAATAGAACACTGGTGTCGTTGTGGAGTAATATACTAAAGAAAGACACTCATTCTTGACAAGTGACGTGATGTACCCGTTCACATCTCGCTTTGTCTACTTGTGTTCACTGACCAAGAATCGCATATGTAGCCATTATGACGTAACTGCAATAATAATAATTATAATCTACAGCAGAATCTGAGCCCTGGGCCTTACAATCACTCTGGTAAGATTCTTTGATTGCTCAGAGACTTTGTCCATCAATGCAGATATGACGTAACAAATGAAACCAATATTATGTTGGGAGCTGCCGAATTATAACAGGTTTGACAGATTATCAACTCAAATTTCTGCCACGAGGTACAAGAATTTTCCCAGCGCATATATGAGATAGTGATAAAATGAATTCAACATAAAAAGGAGATGCTATTGTGATCATTTAAGATCTCCAAAGGAAAAAGGGTTATTTGACACAAAGGTATAACCGCACAGGATATGGTGGGCGATGCGCAGTGACCAGTTTTGGTCCAAAGCGCTGGGCGAATTCACTCGTTCGTTCGAAAGCGGAGGTCGACACAGTCTACCACCTTTCAGCCTGTCGGCGGTGACAGAATCGAGACGCACGCCCTTCAGTCTTTCTCAAACGATTTTACAGAAACTATTTGGTAAGAAAAATTCATTTTTGCCTTACTTATACCTTTATACGTCAGGTTCCGATAATGTGTCCATAGTTTCGTTAATGGTAATAATTATTTTGATATTTACGTGGAAGTAAGACACTAAGCGAAATTCGGAAAAGTGTGCAGTGAAAAATAAAGGTCACTATAATTTTGCGTTTGGTGCAGATTACAAAATGTGTTGTTGTGTCTGAAATTTAGCCAACATATTGAATTTTTCTTTACACTTGGATGGAGGTATCTACCTGTCACCAATCTCGAGAAAATTGATCTGATGTAGTACACTCATCTGCGATCGCGGCGCGCCAGCGATAAAGCCAGAGTGAAATGTACACAGCATGCCTCATATTTCATAAACGGTTTCACATATCGAAATGCGATTTTGGCAGATGATAGCACACAACGAAGAGAGTACTTTACCATATCTTTGTTGTGTAAAACTTCATTGTCTATCGTGTTATTCCAATAACTACAGACTTTTTCGATGAAAGAATCTAATTTTTAAGGGCCATCGGTAGCTGGTGAGACGACAAATGCTATGGGTTTTGTAACAACATAAGTGAAGACATTACACGTTTTTTTGTACTAAGGATGTGGTTTTTCATAAGCTACTGACCTTACTTTTCCTCAATTAATAAACTTAATAAACCACTGTTTCAGAACTGTCTCGCAACTGTGCCTGCAGAAGATATTAACGAGGTGAAACTGTGTAAACTGTGTTGTGTTTGGGCAAAAGAAGCAAATTTTAACATGGCAGCCAGGTAAATGTGTAACTTTTACTCAAACTTCGCCACTCATGACGCTCCTCTGAAAGTTATAAATTGTTAAGAAGCCAGGCGAAAATAAATCGCTGCATTTTCGGTGGAATTCTTTTTAGCTGCTATTGAAAGCACAGGTGACAGTAGCTCTTTCTGGATGGTCACGATACTAGTGTGGAAGTGGAGGAGCCCACTTAATATTTACAAAAAGTGTGAGCATAGGCTCTAGCTTAGAACGGCACTTCCCCTCTAACGCTCGGCATTTGCCCTACAATGCCTGCCCCTAACCCCCGACACTATCGCTATCCCTACACATGCCCTGCCATCTGTGCATCAACCGGTCACAGTATTCTGCACGGACTATAATTCGAATCCAGCTCTCTGAAATAAAACTTACCTCACAACATGTGAGAAAATGCACAGTTTTCTGGATCCTGCACCTTACGACACTTGTGATGAAAGATTTGGATTATAAATCTTGTTAATTATGCGGTGATTAGTGATGGAAGACGTGCCTGGATTGAGGGGAAATGGGAAGAAAAATAGATGTATCCTTTTGAAAGAACTGACAACTCGCACGACGCTTGGCGAAATTCATTGTTTAAGGTAGCAGCCAGAATAGTTTGTAATTCACTCAGTCTGTCGTCGACAGACAGACAAAGTAACATTAGCGTCTCCGACTAAACACTTCTTCACATTCTGGCCTACTAATTACAGCTCGATTATCCCCTAATGAATGTTCCGACAGATTTACGCTTCAGAGCCACTCAAGCACTTCTGGGTGTGCACTGAACTATCCGCCTAAAACAAAAAAGTGAAACTAATTCCACCGCCACGTTTATCCGACATTTTTAAGAAGCAGCCGCAAAAGAAAAGTTCCATCGCACACTACTTCAGGCGTTGTCCCATATCAAGAAAGAAAGCCCGAATAATTTCTACAAAAAAAGAAAAGGAATATTCAAGGAAGATGCCTTTTTTATCATGGGTGAATCCATCTCCAATGCACCAGCACGTCCTCGCAAAGACTGGAGAACTGGCGATCGCCTTAGACATCAACAGGAAAGAAAATCCAGCGTGGTGGCGGCACATCAGTAGATCATCGATGCACGTCTTCTCGGAAGTGTGTGTGAGTAACAGTTGAGGGGATCGAATCTGTAAAATGTAAGAAGGGACATATGTCAGCTGCTCCTGGCATGGATGATCCAGCAGTGAGGGGGTTGTGTAAAGTGCTCTGGAGAAAGTTCAAGAAATATTGTTCGTACTTTGGGTTCTTGACAACTGCACATTGTCGATTGTTAAGGTATTGCCAGAAATTGAGGGCTGATTTGTCACCAAACAGATAGCTGACTGCATGCCCACGAATCCGAGTCACCAAGTAGGTTTCCGCACGCGGAAAGTAGTCCATGTCGGGGAAGAGAATCATTTGTGAAGTGATGCTGTCAGGAATAGTTGGTGTGATGAACACCAGCGTCTGGAGGACCAAAAGATAAACATCACTCGACTCACTGCACACAAGTCGATGGCCATCGTCGTGCTGCACGCCACACATGGTTCATAATGGTGATGGCGCCAGGTGGGTCCGATGGAGACGTGACTGGCAGACCTGCTGCCCATTAACTATCACATACCAGGTGGATTGGATGTCCGACACAGGAGTAGGGACAGGCACTGCCTGCCACACTGCATTCCACCGGACGAGGGGATGTTTTTCTTCAGTAACATCGGGCGGAAGCCGCGAATGCAATGAGGCATACACTATCTTGGCCATTGGTAGACGTGGAGGGAGAAGAATGGTCCTGATGCAGCTCTATTCAAGAAGGAAATAAATAGCTCCAGTAGAAAAAGACGCTGGGATGTCTGTCAGTAGCAATGGGGCAATGAGTGTGCTTGGGGTAAGGATCCTCATCAGTAGACTGGTGAGGCATGTTGGGGTGCGACCCCACATCTTGACATACATACTTAGAAAGAGGTCAGTTGCTCAATGTTGGACGTTAAAGAGTTTGAAACCCCCTTTGTTCTTCGGGATGGTGGGAGACTCATAGCTGACTTTAAATAACAAGCCTTGGTTCATAAAGGAACCCAATACAGCCAACATGCATCTGGCCATTGACAACAGGATGAGGAAAATCTGGGCCACGTGCGGGATTAGCGACCCTACATAAACATTAGCAAAATGGGTCTGTTGCAGCACGTCCAGAGTTCAGAGTCGATGGTCAAGTAGCTCTGCTTGGATCTGGCGTAATAAGCACCTACTGTTAAAGGCCACTGGTCACTGCAAGTCAGTTGTAAAATCAATACCAGACATCATACCACGTTGCAGATCTGCAGGGAGGGACACATTCAACAGGTAGTGCACGACCTACAGATAATGTGCGTAAGGGCGCTGTCTGAAGCAGCGCTGTGGGGCTCCACCTACTCCAGTACTGCCTATACATCATTGCTGTTGGCAGGAGGAGGACCAGGTCGTCCGCATAGGTCATGTAACGAAAAGTGCATCCATCAACAGTCATCCTGGTGAGCGCGTTGGTGCAGGCAGCAAAGTTACGGTTCCATGTCGAGAGCATATAGGATCAGGGAAAGAGGGCATCCTTGCCACACCAATCGTTGTAATAGGATGGACGACGTAAGACGACCATTGTACAGGATCTTAGACTTCACGAAGCTGTCTGGGAGTCCCATTATTCGCATCAGCGCTGTCAGATAGGAGTGATCAACATTATCGAAGGCATGACTAAAATCAAGGGTGGCCAGGACCTCTGTGATGCCCCACGTCCGTGCAAGCGCGATCATGTCACGGTGTCGACATAAAGCAGTCCAGATGTTGTGACAGCCTCGTAAAGAGGTCTGATCGTGGGACACCACATATCGGGCAAACCTCCAGAGATGTGCTGCCAAAAGCTGGGTAAAGATTTTCATATCACAGTTCAGGAGTGATAGTGGGCGATAGTCACTGATGAAGATGCCACTGTTTCGTTTGTGGAAAGGAATGAGCAATGCTTCAAGAAAGACACCAAGAAGCTGTACTTCAGGGGACATCTAGTCACAGCATATGTCCGTCCAGGCAGGCGTCGCTAATTGGCGGTAGGTCCTGTAAAACTCTAAAGGAGGGCCTTGGGTCCAGGCGACTTATGAGGCGCACCAGCCAGTATAGCTGCAGTGACTACCTCCTCAGTCGCGTCCTCAAGTAATGCCATATGTGCGTCCCACAGTAGTGTGCCATACGTGAGGTGAGGGAGGTCCTCAATCGCGTCTAGGGCATGATAGTGGTCTGCAAACAGTTGACTATAGTGAGCATGGGGAGCATTTATGATAGCACATTGTGCTGTGAGACAGAAACCATCGACTGTAGTTACATCATTGTTCAGCACCCATCGCTGATGCTGGCGTTCCACGATGATGTAATACATCTACAGCCCTTCATGGTCAATTCCATCCATCGTTCATACACAAACAATTGTCCCTTCGAGGTGTTACCTCATGAGCGCTGTGACCCACGCTCTTGCGTGGTTAATTGCTTGCTGACAGGCAGGTGAGTGTGGAATTGCAGAACAATCACACATAATGAGGTAGTAAAAATTTAGTGAGGGTCGCCTCCAGGCGGCGACCTCCCTGCCATGACTGATTAACGCCTTCCAAACAGCCGGCTTGGCTCATAGCAGCCACCAAAAGAATGTGGTAGGGTAGAGCCCCTCGCTGATGGGCGCATGACATCCACGTTACCACCATGAGCTGTAGGCATTCAGGAGAATGTAGGTGTGTCACGTTCAGTTTCCAGGAGCCTCGCCTATGCCATACCATGTGGCAGTGCAACTTGACTGTGGATATATAGATCGCATGGTCGGGAAAAGCATCAGGCCATATTTCACTGGCTCATGTGCCCTGAATAATGAAGTACGAGAGATAGACGCGGTCTATAAGACTGGAAGAGGGGCTGGTATAGTGCGTGAAACCCACCCTATCGTCATGTACATACTCCCCATGTCCACGATTCAGAGATTGATTATGATGGTGTAGAGTGCTGGACATGGAATGTAGTGTGGTAGCTGGCCCTTCGGCGCCTGAGTGGTGTTAAAATCCCCACTGAAGATAAGGCATCCTGGCGTCCCATAAAGAGGGATGGGAATGCATCTGAGAAGATAGCGGACTGTTAACGGCGTCGTCCTGATCCAGAAGGCGCATTGAAGGTGAGTGCCATGTCTCTCACGTCAGGGAGGAAAACAACATCTTCAGCAGTTAGGCCATCACAGAGAAGTATTGCCACTCCACTGCCAGTGTCAGAGGTGTGGGAGACATGAGTAGTGTTTCCGAAAGGGACAACGAAATCCTCGACATAGATCTGCTGGAGGGGGACAATGTCTATATCTACTATCTTGTAACACAGTCAGTTTATGGCGCACACAGATGGTGCTGATGTTGAGAGTCACCAGTAGGCATTGTTCCGTTTCCATGTCTGCAGGAAAGGTGGTATCAGCTCCAGCGGAGGCTGTCAATCACTACATCACCTGTGTGTCCGTCGAGGTGCTTAAACTTGAGGTTTAGCGCATGGCGGCTCACAATTTCGGAATTTCGGTATACAGTTCTTCGGTGCGCATATTGACATATACAACGTTCCCAGTGACGGAAAAGAGAATGCCAATGACATCTTGCGGATCCAGGTAAGATCCTTCCGTATAAAGATCTGAATTTGGTAAGGTCTTGGTGGTGCGTATTTTACATGGAATCGTTGTGCGGCGCTAAGTTTTCCATTTTTCGGCCAGGTGACTGAGTACATTGCCATACGGCTCTAAAACTGACATGACGACGTCCGGCGGGATCTCGGATGGGGGTGCACAGGCCGAAAACCGCGTGGCTCGCTCGTAAGAGGGACTCAGTAGATAAAAGTGCGGCGAGAAGTAAACAATGCGCTCTCGAGCTCAACAACAGGCGGGATGCAGAGACCGACCGAGACTCACGGCTGCGCGAGCCGAACTGTCATTCGCCACCCGCGCACGACTCACGGCCCAACCCAAACTTCCATATGTCGTCAACTATGTGTCTGCAGCCTGTACTCGTGCATCCATTATTTATATTCCTGCACAGGGGAGACATTTTACTTGAGAGTTGCTTGCCTGGTGTTGGTGGATAAATACGATATTGCAAAATGGTTCAAATGGCTCTGAGCACTATGGGACTCAACTGCTGAGGTCATTAGTCCCCTAGAACTTAGAACTAGTTAAACCTAACTAACGTAAGGACATCACACACATCCATGCCCGAGGCAGGATTCGAACCTGCGACCGTAGCGGTCTCGCGGTTCCAGACTGCAGCGCCAGAACCGCGCGGCCACTTCGGCCGGCTACGATATTGCACTGCCTGTGTTGTTACGAATTACGAATCAATGTTCTGTCCGATATACACGCATGTCCGAAGGAACATTGCATCGTACTTCGGAATAACACAGGCACTGCAATATTGTGTCATGAAACTGGCCATTCTTTAAAGCATAGCTGCATATACTGCGCTAATATGTTTTAGAGGCACGGAAAAAAAAACATCCAGCTGCTGAATTTGTCCAGTGGTTCCAGGTTGTATGAACTAGGGTGTCACACATTTTTCAAGAAGGATAGCTTGCTCTAAAGGAGTATGATTTCTATACGCAGACGAGGAAAAATAAAGTTATTTTGACCATCTACTGACGAAAAGCAGTGTTCATATCATAGCTCTGTAATTCTCTTACGCCCATTTTCCCACTCTTGTTTGCTGTGACATAAATATTGAGTTCTGTCCTTGCAAGATCACACACACGAAAAAGAGTCGTAAGGGGCAGAACACCTCCAATTT
Source organism: Schistocerca piceifrons (assembly GCF_021461385.2). Lineage (NCBI taxonomy): Eukaryota > Metazoa > Arthropoda > Insecta > Orthoptera > Acrididae > Schistocerca > Schistocerca piceifrons. Next base: position 232,278,812 of record NC_060149.1, on the reverse strand, counting down.
CTCGCAACACAATAAATAACCTTCCAGCCAATTTCGTATCTAGATTAACAGTCGCCATAGTTGTACACGAATGAAGTTAGTTGGTTCAAAATGGTTCAAATGGCTCTGAGCACTTAACATCTATGGTCATCAGTCCCCTAGAACTTAGAACTACTTAAACCTAACTAACCGAAGGACAGCACACAACACCCAGCCATTACGAGGCAGAGAAAATCCCTCACCCCGCCGGGAATCGAACCCGGGAACCCGGGCGCGGGAAGCGAGAACGCTACCGCTCGACCACGAGATGCGGGCAATGAAGTTAGTTGATCTTGATAGAACTCTCTTAGTACCTCTAATTTCCAGGGTAGTTTTCATATGCATCTCTTTTTCAAATCCCAATTGGTCGGAGATGAAAACAAATGTCATGCCGTCCGCAGCTCGTGGTCGTGCGATAGCGTTCTCGCTTCCCACGCCCGGGTTCCCGGGTTCGATTCCCGGCGGGGTCAGGGATTTTCTCTGCCTCGTGATGACTGGGTGTTGTGTGATGTCCTTAGGTTAGTTAGGTCTAAGTAGTTCTAAGTTCTAGGGGACTGATGACCATAGATGTTAAGTCCCATAGTGCTCAGAGCCATTCGAACCATTTGAACCAAATGTCATGCCGAACGATGCGGTAAATTTTTTTTATGTCACCCGCAAATTTTGGGGCCGATTCCGCAGTTTGTTGTGCATTGCCAAGTTGACGCTTTGTTTGAAATTTTGTTGTCTTACGTCTTGCAGCTCTGTAGCACTAAGTTATGCAACCATCCACCGCTTTCCTTGAACTCACTGTCATCGATGTCGCACGCAATTTGGTGACCATAACGTAGTAGGTCACAATCAAGCCCATCCTTAAACTGTATCGAGCATCCATGGATCGCACATACAACAGATTTTGTAACTTATGTGCTTTGTCATCCGTTGAGTATCCGTAGATTTTCATACGTACTATACGGTCATATAGCTGTGGACTTATTCATAATCTACTCGAAACTGATTATTTTACTATACTGTAGATGATCTTCCATGCACGTAATTAAATTTAGTACCAGCTCCTTGGACAACTATTGTCTCTCACTACGCTCCACTGAGAACGGGATTTATGACTCCCTGTCCAACAAGGATGATGAACCATATGGCTCGACACCTGTTTCAGTATCAGTTTAAATTGTTAAGCACATATCGTCATCATTGTACTCGTCATGCACATTGTCCACACAATCGGGCGTTTACAGCCCCACACGTTCCACTGACTGATCTTGCAGAAATCAGCCACTTCTTTCTCATTCTGCGAAATTTCTTGGTTTCCTTTCTGACGAAATGTCAACTTTGGCAACTGTTGTTGTAACTATAATACAGGTTTTGCTTCGCTTATCGTTGCCATTGTTTTGCTTTGTATCAACACTGTTGTGGATTGGCAAGAGAGCCAACCCAGTTTTGAGAGGAAGCCGAAAGGCACGCGTTTTAGCTCACGCAGGCTGGCGTGGGGTCTGGAACAGGTCAAGGAAATTAGACTAGCATAAAAGGACGTAGCTGTGAAATACTTAACTTTAATCCATAAATGGTGAAAATCGCTCTTGACGGTACATGTTTTACAGCATCAATAGTAACTGGTAATGGCGCCTTGCTAGGTTGTAGCAAATGACGTAGCTGAAGGCTATGCTAACTATCGTCTCGGCAAATGAGAGCATATTTTGTCAGTGAACCATCGCTAGCAAAGTCGGCTGTACAACTGGGGCGAGTGCTAGGAAGTCTCTCTAGACCTACCGTGTGGCGGCGCTCGGTCTGCAATCACTGATAGTGGCGACATGCGGGTCCGACGTATACTAACGGATCGCGTGTCAATATAAAGGCTACCACCTAGCAAGTGTGGTGCCTGGCGGTGACACCACAAACACCATTAGCACCGTCGTACTATTGTCAGTTATTCGTCAACTAACCAGTTCAAAAAATGGTTCAAATGGCTCTGAGCACTATGGGACTAGACTTCTAAGGTCCTCAGTCCCCTAGAACTTAGAACTACCTAAACCTAACTAACCTAAGGACATCACACACATCCATGCCCGAGGCGGGATTCGAACCTGCGACCGTAGCGGTCGCGCGGTTCCAGACTGTAGAGCCTAGAACCGCTCGGTCACCTCGGCCGTCTAACCAGTTCAACTATGCTCCATAGCCTCATGCTATGTTCACCATTGGAAAACTCCAATCCCTCACGCTATTTCCATTAGCAACCAATATTATGGCTGCATGGTAGATGATATGTGGGGCGTAGAATACCTACCCCGTTAGTCATTGCAAAGGCTTGTCAAAATTCTAGTATTTCGAATGCTTTGAAAGTGTCACACTCTAGAAATGAAATTTTGGTTCACGTACTGATTCATCCAATGTTCCTCCTGCAAATTTGTGTATTTAAGGAAAGGTGTGACCTCACGCGCCGTATCACTCCTTACAAAATGGTTCAAATGGCTCTGAGCACTATGCGACTTAACTTTTGAGGTCATCAGTCGCCTAGAACTTAGAACTAATTAAACCTAACTAACCTAAGGACATCACACACATCCATGCCCGAGGCAGGATTCGAACCTGCGGCCGTAGCGGTCGCTCGGCTCCAGATTGTAGCGCACGGCCACTCCGGCCACTCCTTACGGTAATACCAGTCCACACAAATACTGGGAAGGCATAGTGTTTAAGTCCATAAATTTCTGATCTGCAGATAGTACATTCATAATTTGTAACTGAGGAACGAATGGACACAAATGATAGGCTTAAAGTCTTCACCGAGGGCTTTCCACCATTTTTTCTCTTTATGTATTATACTTTCTGCTTGGCACTAAAAGCAAAGGATCTTTCTCTCATGTTTTGTGGCTATTGGCATCCTTCTTGCATGTAAATACAGAGAGCACAAGTGAGAATGATGCCTTCTTCTTGACGTAAAAAATTAAATGGTTTCTCTTTGATGGCGTCGTCAGAAATGCTGTCATGCGCCACTTGAAAATAATTATTTTCATGTTGGTCTTGATCTTCCTGATCGATAATCGTAAAATTACTAAAAATCCATAGTCGAGTGAACGACTGAAAAAAGTGAGATAGAGTGACTCTGATTTATATGTAGATTCTGATTCTCGTCTTTAAAATAAATATCATAGGCGTTGTTGTACGAGTGTTTGAGTTTTACTACAAGTATATTTAGAAAAAGAAAAAGATTAACACAAACGGAATTCCCTTTTGTTCGTAGCAACGTAAATGTTCAAGAAAAGTAATCGCAGGGGAAACACATTTCTGTTGAACAAAGTTTTCTCCCTAACAACACTATAGATTCAGTACCATGGCCAGTTTCCATCCTCCTTTACAACTGCATTAAGCCACTGAGGAACAAAGACAACCAGTTTCCAGATGAATCTATTATTGTGTGACATGTCTTCTCACGCACTATGAACTACTTTGGACAGCGGTCGTTGGTGTAGGTCCTACTACTTTTCTCCATTTACCAATGTGCGCTCTGTAGCACTGAAGTCAGCACCTTTGCAAGGCCAGTCCAGTATATCAATGTCTTCGTTCATTTGAAACCAGAGTTTTATGCAACTGGCAGTGTTAGTGGGGAACAGCGATGCTGGAACATTATTCTGCCTCCAGACAACCTATGACGAACAGAAGGAAGCATTATGTTCTCCAGTATTTGGCAGAAAACGGACGGTTCTATTCTTACACGACGCCACAACCATTTGGGGATATCCATCCCCAAACTCTGGAAGACGTTTGGCCAGACCATTACCTCCGCTGCATGTATTACTTAAAATAGTAAGCTTACATTCTGCTATTTTCAGTTTCGAATCCTATCTCTATACATGTTAATTCGCTGCAAACAAAGAATTGTTAGTTTAGGAGGAGAATGCAAATGAAGCGGTCAAAGTTTCATAGTGTCGTATCTATTTCAGTATATGGCTTCCAGTGCTCGCTGGAGGATGGCAATTAGAAACAGTCTGCAGTAGCTTTCGTATTATAAATACGCCCCTTTATGAAAATGAACTCAGCCTTCGGTTGGTAGCCGTTCCGTACCATAAGCTTTAAACACGGTATCAGTTAATGATTTCCACAGCTGCAGAAACACAATCGGCGATAACTCTTAGGCAAAATGCTTATTCACTGCTGTCAGACGAAACGATCCACATGTCTCAGACTGAGCACACTTTGTTTTTAAACTCCTTACTACCTGAACATTGAGCTTTCCTCATTCGATAAATTTGTGAACGTTGTTAGGAATGACGTTTCTGTAGGAAACTTAAGTCCTTCATCTATGATGTACGTTAAAAGCAATCTTCTTTACAGTTCTACACAGCATCTTGTAAATCGATTGCTGGTCGCCTTAAAGGGAAAGCTGGCAAAAAAGAAAAAACGCTGTAGTTATGAAGCCTAACTGAAAAGGAAAGCAGAAAAAAAGAAAAACGCTGTAGTTATGGAGCACATTAAGTCAATTTCCGATGATATAGGGCACCGGCAAAGTCTTCGCCACATTAGTTTGCTGAAACTGATATTCCACAAAGTTAGAATTTCTAGTTGGCGACTAAGTGTAAAATCGCTTGGTCGGATATGAGATTTTCAATTGTCCAATATTTTTCTACGTTATTGAAGTGGATAATAAATTTAAAATAGTTCTGTGAACTTATGGACTTGGACCATGTAGACCCTAAAAACTGAGTTTATTGGAACGAAAACAGCTGATCTTCTGCAATATTTTAATCCTTACACTGCTTGAAATAAGTGAAGTAGACCAGGTCATCTGGAGAGGATGATCGTGATATTTAGCGGAAGACATTATCATCCTTTGGATTTTGAATGGATAGTTACCGCCATCCTTAGAATACTACAAACAACATTGCTAAGTGTAAGTAAATGAAGCAATGCAACGCGATTTCTAATGTCAAGTAAAGTCTTCATCACATAATTCAGTTTTAATGTAATGGACGAATAATTGGAGATGTACTGCACACGAAATTTGAACCCCCTAATAGGGCGTCAAGGGGTCAGATCTCTCATAAAGTATCGCATATCTTTCATTACCAGATGATCCTGGGCATGCTAGATGTTGGTGCAGTTGTATGGTGAACTGATCTTCCTCTGTGATGTGCAGGAAATGGTTTCGATTCCCACATAGGACGTTTGTCTTTAATATGTAAGAAAGGATATCCTTCACTCCTGCTAATGGCACAGTTCAAAATACCCATTAGACACTATAAGTCTTCGCTGCGAACTGGGGCAGAGACAGTTTAGATTAGCCCATGATAAAAGCGGAAGTCACGAAAAACAGAAAATCTGTCAACAGAAAAAATTTTATGCATTAAAATCTTGTTTTATTTGGTAGCTGTGTCTGGTTTGTACCAGCCCATTTTTAAATGTCGCCAAAAACACAGCTTTTTCCTCAAAACTCGATTTTATAACATAAGAGATAGAAACGACATAATCGAAGAAAAATAGCCGGTTTTCATCATTTTTAGAGAATTTTCACTAACTTCTCGAATATTTCAGCTTTTTTTCAAGTAAAATCCACAAAACTCATTTATTATTACCTTACATCTCCCCTTCATCTCCTCCCTCTTTCCTCTTCCATCCTCTCCTTTTAGTGTACTTCTAACAAAGTAATAAAATATTTTAGTTTTATTATTACATTTTTGCTTTGTAAAGAACGCTCAAATACCTAATTCATTTTAAAAAATTGGAGATTTTGATATAAATGTTTTATATTACATTACAGGTTGTGATTATTTGAATAATAGATATGGGGAAAATGATATGGAGGTTAATAATGAGTTTATAATTATGTTATCAGACTGAATTTGGAATTATCGAATAGTGCTGATTTCACACTTTCTGAAAAAGTAAATGCTAAATTGAGATGTAAACGAAAGAAAAATCTTGGTAACCATAACGATAATGCATGTCATGATATAGAATTCACAATGTAAATTTATGACATCCTGTTTTTAATTTGAAAAGTTTTTACATTTTTATATTTTTGATTTTTCTCAAAAATTTCATGATGTATCTAAAAACCAAATTTTTGATTTGTTCTTTTCTTTAGTCACTCTCTTACCGATTTTTCGAGTTCGTTATTAAAATCATGTTTTGCTTGAAAATTCTTACTTTTGTTTCAAATTTTATAATTTTTGTATTTTTTGGGGAGTGAGCTGGTACATGGAAGATAGAGCTACTGAAAATGACAATATGCATGAGTATAAAGAAAAAAGACAACAACAAATAGCGAAATGGAGGAAAATGAACAGAATCATCAGATTTACATAAATATCATAGAAATTGAAAAATACATATGGGAACAACAAAATATGGGCAATAATAAATAGAGAAATGGAGATAACTGAATAAAATCTGAAAATTTCCATTACATATTGTAGGGTATGCTTGAAAATTTGAGGACAACAAGATGGACACTAATAAGACTATTTCTAACTTAGTGTATTAAATGGACAACAATTTAGACAACATAGAGCAGGCAGTAAGGCAGTGTAATAAATGTTGTGTGTAGAATAACATGACCAAATATGTGATGAAGTTTGGTAAATCAAAATGGAATTGTAAGAAGTGTATAAACAAGAATCAACTTAGTAGACATTATTTGAACATAAGCAACAGCAACAATGACATATAGAATAGCCCAGACAATATGGAGTAGATATAAGAAAAGTATACTAAACATGGAATGATGAAAAGAATAGTAGAGTAAGGGAAGGAATTAAGTAAACCCAGCTCACTTTATAAGAAATATTTATACAAAGATCACATGATTAGGTATTATTCTATTAAAGTCACTAACATGGGACTAGTATGGACAACATGCAGACTAGTGTGGACAACAAACTAGACATACAGAGAGGTATGGACAATCATAGCACTAACAACAGCAATAAAGAAAGCTAAAAATTGTGCACTTCACATAATTTCATAAAGAATTTACAGTGCTTTGCAAAAGTCATAGAAAGATACTACCAGTTTGTGGAGTTTTTAGAAAATTAAGATCAGAAAATAAAAATTTCTATAAAACCTTTTGATTTAAATCCATCTTGATATTACAAGATAATTCCAATAAACATTATTTATTATTGAAAATTGTTTGTATGTAAAAGGCAGCGATTGAAACTAAAAAGTGTAAAAATTGTGAAATGGGACATCAATTGATATCTTTCTTTCCCAGATAAGCATTCACAAATATGTAAAGAATGCCTGTAACCTATTAACAGTAGGAATAATAGGGACAATAAAGTGATTTGTGTGTGTGGAACATTATGTTGTTGTGGTCTTCAGTCCACATCTGGTTTGATGCAGCTCTCCATGCTACTCTATCCTGTGCAAGCTTCTTCATCTCTCAGTACCTACCGCAACCTACATCCTTTTGAATCTGTTTAGTGTATTCATCTCTTGGTCTCCTTCTACGATTTTTACCCTCTACACTGCCCTCCAATACTAAATTAGTGATCCCTTGATGCCTCAGAATATGCCCCACCAACCTATCCCTTCTTCCAGTCAAGTTGTGGCACAAATTTCTCTTCTCTCCAATTCTGTTCAATACTTTCTCGTTAGTTATGTGATCTACCCATCTAATCTTCAGCATTCTTCTGTAACACCACATTTCGAAAGCTTCTATTCTCTTCTTGTCTAAACTATTTATCGTCCACGTTTCACTTCCATACATGGCTACACTCCATACAAATACTTTCAGAAACAACTTCGTGGCACTTAAATCTATACTCACTGTTAACAAATTTCTCTTCTTCAGAAACACATTCCTTGCTATTGCCAGTCTACATTATATATCCTCTCTACTTCGACCACCATCGGTCCGGAACTGCGGGACTGCTACGGTCGCAGGTTCGAATCCTGCCTCATACATGGATGTGTGTGATGTCCTTAGGTTAGTTAGGTTTAAGCAGTTCTAAGTTCTAGGGGACTGATGACCCAAGATGTTAAGTCCCATAGTGCTCAGAGCCATTTGAACCATTTTTGAACCACCATCGGTTATTTTGCTCCCCAAATATCAAAACTCATTTACCACTTTAAGCGTCTCATGTCCTAATCTAATTCCCGCAGCATCACATGATTTAATTCGACTACATTCCATTATCCTCGTTTTTCTTTTGTTGGTGTTCATTTTATATCCTCTTTTCACGACATCGTCCATTCATTCAGCTGCTCTTCCAGGTCCTTTGCTGTCTCTGACAGAATTACAATGTCATTGGTGAACCTCAAAGTTGTTATTTCTTCTCCATGGATTTTAATTCCTACTCCGAATTTTTCTTTTGTTTCCTTTTCTGCTTGCTCAATATACAGATTGAATAACATTGGGGATAGGCTACAACCCTGTCTCACTTCCTTCCCAACTACTGCTTCCTTTTCATGCTCCTCGACTCTTACAACTGTAGTCTGGTTTCTGTACAAATTATAAATAGCCTTTCGCTCCATGTATATTCTTCTTGAAGTCTGAGGGTATTTCACCTGTCTCATACATCTTGCTCACTAGATGGTAGAGTTTTGTTAGGCCTGGCTCTCCCAAGGCTGTCAGTAGTTCTAATGGAATGTTGTCTACTCCCGGGGCCTTGTTTTGACTTAGGTCTTTCAGTGCTCTGTCAAACTCTTCATGCAGTATCATGTCTCCTATTTCATCTTCGTCTACATTCTCTTCCATTTCTATGATATTGTCCTCAAGAACATCGCCCTTGTATAGACCCTCAATGTACTCCTTCCACCTTTCTGCTTTCCCTTCTTTGCTTAGAACTGGGCTTCCATCTGAGCTCTTGATATTCGTACAAGTGGTTCTCTTTTCTCCAAAGGTCTCTTTAATTTTCCTGTAGGCAGTATCTATCGTACCCCTAGTGAGATAAGCCTCTACATCCGTACATTTGTCCTCTAGCCATGTCTGCTTAGCCATTTTGCACTTCCTGCCGATCTCATTTTTGAGGCGTTTGCATTCCTTTTTGCCTGCTTCATTTACTGCATTTTTATATTTTCTCCTTTCATCAACTAAATTCAATATATCTTCTGTTACCAAGGGTTTCTATTAGCCCTCGTCTTTTTACTTACTTGATCCTCTGCAACCTTCACTATTTCATCTCTCAAAGCTACCTATTCTTCTTCTACTGTATTTCTTTCCCTCATTCTTGTCAATCGTTCCCTAATGCCCTCCCTGAAACTCTCTACAACCTCCGGTTCTTTCAGTTTATCCAGGTCCCATCTCCTCAAATTCCCACCTTTTTGCAGTTTCTCCAGTTTTATCTACAGTTCATAACCAACAGATTTTGGTCAGAGACCATATCTGCCTCTGGAAATGTCTTACGATTTAAAACCTGGTTCCTGAATCTCTGTCTTACCATTATATGATCTATCTGAGACCTTCCAGTATCTCCAGGCTTCTTCCATGTATACAACCTTCTTTTATGATTCTTGAACCAGGTGTTGGATATGATTAAGTTATACTCTGCAAAATTCTACCAGGCGACATCCTGTTTCGTTCCTTAGCCCCATTCCATATTCACCTACTACGTTTCCTTCTCTTCCTTTTCCTACTATCGAATTCCAGTCAGCCATGACTATTAAATTTTCGCCTCCCTCCACTATCTGAATAATTTCTTTACTCTCATCATACATTTCATCAATCTCTTCGTCATCTGAGGAGCTAGTTGGCATATAAACTTGTACTACTGTGGTAGGTGTGGGCTTCGTATCTATCTTGGCCGCAATAATACATTCACTGTGCTGTTTGTTGTAGCTTACCCACATTCCTATTTTCCTATTCATTATTAAACCTACTCCTGCATTATCCCTATTTGATTTTGTATTTATAACCCTGTATTCACCTGACCAGAAGTCTTGTTCCTCCTGCCACTGAACTTCACCAGTTGCCACTATATCTAACTTTAACCTATCCGTTTCCCTTTTTAAATTTTCTAACCTACCTGCCCGATTAAGGGATCTGACACTCCATGCTCCGATCTGTAGAACACCAGGTCTCTTTCTCCTGATAACAACGTCCTCCTGTGCAGTCCCTACCCAGACATCCGAATGGGGGACTCTTTTACCTCTGGAATATTTTACCCAAGAGGATCATTTAATCGTACAGTAAAGCTGCATGCCCTCCGGAAAAATTACGGCTGTAGCTTCCCCTAGCTTTCAGCTGTTCGCAATACCAGCACAGCAAGGCCGTTTTGGTTAGTGTTACAAGGCCAGATCAGTCAATCATCCAGACTGTTACCCCTGAAACTACTGAAAAGGCTGCTGCCCCTCTTCAGGAACCACACGTTTGTCTGGCCTCTCAACAGATACTCCTCCATTGTGGTTGTACCTATGGTATGGCTATCTGTATCATTGAGGCATGCAAGCCTCCCCACCAACAGCAAGGTCCATGGTTCATGGGGGGGAGGTGTGAAACATTATAAGAAACATTTATACCTAATTTCAAATGTTGAACACTGTAAATTATTATTATCCATGAAAAACGATGAATGTAGTAAGTCAATAAAATATTTATTAAGTGTTAAGAACTTAAAGTTTTACGTTGGCCTTACTTAAGTCCAACATTTAAAGATAAGCATACAACTAGATGTAAGATTTGTCATCAAAAATGTGCAAAAAATAATAACTGGGTTAAAGTAATATGTAAATATGAAAGAGAAATATTTAAAAACAATCAAATATATTAATCCACTATGTAATTTACAGTAAAAATAGTGACAGTTGTACCTAATTACCTACATAATTTATGTGGATATGATTCATGTTTGTTTCTAAGAGACATGGGTCATACTGGAAAAGAAACAAATTTAACATGAAACAATAAAGCTAGATATATTAGTTTTGATAAAAAACAAGAAATGGAAAACTGAATTTAGTTGATAAATTTGGGTTTATGGCTTTTTAGCCTGATAAAATTTTATCAAATTTGAAAGAAGATCAAAAGACAGATTTTAGAAAACTTTTCCAGAAAATCTAGTTGATTTAGCATCTGAAAAGATTTAATATAAAAAAATCGTTCTCTGTATTATGATTCCTATCTTCTAACTGATGATTTTTTGTCATATGGCATGTCTGAAAATTTTAGAAGAACATGTATAAAAGCCCCTGTTTTAGATCTATACTGGTATTATCCAACACCTGGTTTCGCTTTTCATTCCATATTAAAAATCTCCAAACAAATACTTTATTTATTAAATAATTATTATATGATATTAAGGGCTGGAAAGATATTGGAGGTGATATATCACAGTATTGTATGGGGATTGGTGAAATCAAATAAAAATGTATGAAAGATTATGATTTAAATATGATATCAAATGATTTAACATATTTAAATAGAAATAATTTATTCAATTGGGGTATGAGTCAACATTTACTGCATGGAGGATTTGAATGAGATGATCCAAATTGCTTTGATTCTACAAAATGACTGAAATTTTGGGTAAAGCAAAATATGTATATAGATCTGAACAAGATTTAGAGTATCTACTAGAATGATATGATTTACATAACATTTACTATTACCACCTGAATATAAAACTGCACCTAACAGTAAAGAAATCAAGTCGTTAATGACACTGAATGACAAAAATAACTAAGTATTTCACTATAAGAAAGTTTATCTCTAGGAATGAAGATAATAAAAATACATAGGGTTTTTAAATAGAAACCATTGGAGTAGCAGAAACACATGGACATTTAAACACTGAAACAAGATCTAAAGCAAAAACATCATGAAAAATGTTTCGCTAAACTAAAGAACAACACAGTGTTTGTAAAAAGAATGGGAAATGTAAGAAATAGAGCCTATTCATTTCAAATGGAAATAAGTGTGAAAAAACGAAATATTAAATTAAGAACAATATTAAATGAAAATTTATTTGCAATTCATATGAATAAAGCTAAAACTGTGGTGTCACAGCCAGACACCACACTTGCTAGGTGGTACCCTTTAAATTGGCCGTGATCCGTTAGTATACGTTGGACCCGCGTGTCGCCACTATCGGTGATCGCAGACCGAGCGCCGCCACACGGCAGGTCTACAGAGACTTCCTAGCACTCGCCCCAGTTGTACAGCCGACTTTGCTAGCGATGGTTCACTGACAAAATACGCTCTCATTTGCCGAGACGATAGTTAGCATAGCCTTCAGCTACGTCATTTGCTACAACCTAGCAAGTTACTATTGATACTGTAAAACATATACTGTCAAGAGCGATGTTCACCATTTATGGATTAAAGTTAAGTATTCCAGCAGCTATGTACGTTTTTTGCTAAAGTCTAATTTCCTTGTCATGTTCCAGACCTCACACCAGCCTGCGTGAGCTAAAACACGTGCCTTTTGGCTTCCTCTAGAATACCGGGGTGGCTCTCTTGCCTACCTACAACTGACACCACATTTAATAAACCAATTTATATAGGTATGAGTATACTTGATTTATGTAAGGAATTGATGTTTGATTTTCACTATAAAGTTATGAAAACAAATTATCTAGACAAGATGATTATTTTACTATGTATAAGACACTATGCAAATACACTCCTGGAAATGGAAAAAAGAACACATTGACACCGGTGTGTCAGACCCACCATACTTGCTCCGGACACTGCGAGAGGGCTGTACAAGCAATGATCACACGCACGGCACAGCGGACACACCAGGAACCGCGTTGTTGGCCGTCGAATGGCGCTAGCTGCGCAGTATTTGTGCACCGCCGCCGTCAGTGTCAGCCAGTTTGCCGTGGCATACGGAGCTCCATCGCAGTCTTTAACACTGGTAGCATGCCGCGAAAGCGTGGACGTGAACCGTATGTGCAGTTGACGGACTTTGAGCGAGGGCATATAGTGGGCATGCGGGAGGCCGGGTGGACGTACCGCCGAATTGCTCAACACGTGGGGCGTGAGGTCTCCACAGTACATCGATGTTGTCGCCAGTGGTCGGCGGAAGGTGCACGTGCCCGTCGGCCTGGGACCGGACCGCAGCGACGCACGGATGCACGCCAAGACCGTAGGATCCTACGCAGTGCCGTAGGGGACCGCACCGCCTCTTCCCAGCAAATTAGGGACACTGTTGCTCCTGGGGTATCGGCGAGGACCATTCGCAACCGTCTCCATGAAGCTGGGCTACGGTCCCGCACACCGTTAGGCCGTCTTCCGCTCACGCCCCAACATCGTGCAGCCCGCCTCCAGTGGTGTCGCGACAGGCGTGAATGGAGGGACGAATGGAGACGTGTCGTCTTCAGCGATGAGAGTCGCTTCTGCCTTGGTGCCAATGATGGCCGTATGCGTGTTTGGCGCCGTGCAGGTGAGCGCCACAATCAGGACTGCATACGACCGAGGCACACAGGGCCAACACCCGGCATCATGGTGTGGGGAGCGATCTCCTACACTGGCCGTACACCACTGGTGATCGTCGAGGGGACACTGAATAGTGCACGGTACATCCAAACCGTCATCGAACCCATCGTTCTACCATTCCTAGACCGGCAAGGGAACTTGCTGTTCCAACAGGACAATGCACGTCCGCATGTATCCCGTGCCACCCAACGTGCTCTAGAAGGTGTAAGTCAACTACCCTGGCCAGCAAGATCTCCGGATCTGTCCCCCATTGAGCATGTTTGGGACTGGATGAAGCGTCGTCTCACGCGGTCTGCACGTCCAGCATGAACGCTGGTCCAACTGAGGCGCCAGGTGGAAATGGCATGGCAAGCCGTTCCACAGGACTACATCCAGCATCTCTACGATCGTCTCCATGGGAGAATAGCAGCCTGCATTGCTGCGAAAGGTGGATATACACTGTACTAGTGCCGACATTGTGCATGCTCTGTTGCCTGTGTCTATGTGCCTGTGGTTCTGTCAGTGTGATCATGTGATGTATCTGACCCCAGGAATGTGTCAATAAAGTTTCCCCTTCCTGGGACAATGAATTCACGGTGTTCTTATTTAAATTTCCAGGAGTGTATATACAGTATAGAAACTGAAGATTTCTCTGAAGACATGGAATCAACGATTGATCACTCTGATACAAGTGATCGTCCAAAACATAAGATATACAGCATTCCATAAATAAGTAAGAAAGATTTAGGCAAAATGAAGGAAGACTGTAATGGAAAAATAATGGAAGAATTTTGTGGTGTAAGGTAAAAAATGTATACTTACCAAATTTGTGATGTTACAGAAAAAAATAGCAAAATGAGCTAAGAAGTGTGTTATAAACATAAAATAAGTTTACAACATTATAAAGATTGTTTGAAAATATAGAACAATATAGGACTCTGAATTTAATACCAAGTGAGAAATATAAAATATGTTCAATTGAAGTTAATAAAAAAGCATTAAGACAACATTATGAAAGATTTATTTTGGAAAACAAATACATCACCAAATGGATATTATAAAATAAGTAGTTAATAGGTTTTATTTTTGAAAGTTAATAAAATTTTAGATACATAAATGGAGTCATTCACATGTATTGTGAACCAAAATATTTCATATGATAATATACAAGTGTTAGTGTTAACTGATGATAACAATGATCCTTGGCTTAAGGCTAAAGATGTAGCTTAAACATTAGAAATAATAAAAGAATAGGAGGAAGATTACATAATGTTAGAGAAAAAGTAGGAAAAGTAACAAATGTGTAAAGAGTATAAATCAAGACTCTTGCACCTGGATACAATTTTTTTAATGAGCCACATTTATATTCACTAATTATGAAGTCTAGAATGAAAGAAGCTAAAAGTTTTAAGACTGTGGTTATGATCAATTTATGAACATGGTGAATACAAAATTCAAGTAAACCATTTAACAGATTGGACTAAAATTAAGGATAATTACATAAAAAATTAGATTAAAGATTTGACTGAGCAATACAAATGTTAACTCATAACAAATAATAGAATCAATGAAAAACCTAAAGAAAAACCAACTTTTTCTCATTTGAGATTATTTGGTGACACATGCGAATATAAATATTATGTTAATAGGAATACAAAGAAAAAATTTAGAAACATTGCTATATGCAAGTGATGATAGACATCCCAATTTTTAAGAAATATTAAGATATAATTATATACCCAGTTAAATGTATTTATACAAAAAAATGAATAAAACCTTGAATATTGTTTGCTGTCCCAAGTATTTGAATGTTTTGGATAGATACACACAAGAACAATTTATTAATAATGTAATAAATGTTCATCAGATTGAGTTAATCCATTATGTATATTGAAAATAAATGATATTCCAGACACTAAATATTTAGCCGCAGCAAATACATTGAAGTTTAACTGATAATACAGCTTCGACCATTGTAGCGAATGAAAAAAGAAATAAAGTTAAATCGAATATTATTAAGCTGTTAAAAAATTCAAGAAGTGAGATTTTTATCCCCTATAAATTTTTGTTTTATTCAGTTTAGATTTTCTCAACATTAACCCGAAAATTATTAAATAATTTTTAAAAGGAATGTATTAGTAACTAATAGTATTTTATGTTTTTTGAACGATATTTCAGAGGAGGAAAATTTCTGCTCTGGAAGACTTATGTTTTATTCATCATGATATTTCAGGATCATCTGAGATGTGGGAACCCACAAAAGTGAACGTTTACAACTTTCATGATAAATTCAGAACTGTTATGATTTTTGTAATATTTCAGCGAAGAAATAAGCATCCTCTGGAAATCCTGTATTTTTTATATGATGTTCTCGACACTAAATACTGAAATTATGAAATTTTAAGGGTGAGTTTTGCTCAGATTATCAAATTTACATCCATATATGATTTTTGTTTATAAAGGCTTTCAGGTTGTAAAAAATTTTACACCCTAAAAAATATAGACTTAGAGGTGTGTAAAGATTTATAAACATTTACAAACCTGGAGCAATAATATTTCAGGAAAGAAATAGTTCTTCTCTGGAAATTTCGTATTTTATTTGTTATGTTATTTCAGACTGTCAGCAATTGTCTGAAAATAATAAACTACTCAAAGAATATAAATGCAGGGCCTACCATCATAGGACCTGAAAAAAATAGTAACAGTAAATCAAATTTTATGTTTTTTATTTCTAATTCTGACATTAAAAGTTTACCCTCATGAATTTCTTTATTTTGATATGATATTATAGCTGAAAGAACTATTCCACCTGAAAATTTTATTACTTTATAGATTGACTTCTAAGTGCATAACCTAGTACCACAAGCTCTGAAAAAATTAGAAAAATAAAGTCAAATATTTCTCATTATGGTACTTCAGCTGGGACATACATACCACCTGAAAATTATGCTATTATTGTAAAGCATCCAAAGAGATGCATAAAAAGTTTCAAATTATATATTGCAATACAAAGATTATTTTCGACTAAATGCAGACTATCACAGATCAACAAAACGCTTACAGACAGTGGGAAATAAGTGTAAATGATAAATTATGAAATCAATAACCCATAGTTCTATGCTAATCGAGTTGCAGATATTTTAGGATATTTTCGTACTAGAAAAACAATTAGAGTCCATGTTTAAAAAAATAGTGTAAAAGCTACTAAAATTTCAATAATGTCACTTCAATGCTACCTGAAAATAATGATCCTCATATAACTGTAGAAGACAAGGGGTTATTTTTAGGAAATACGGTGCGAAGGTGTGATTTAGTGTGTTTCAGTGCGCGATGCGGCAGCGTCATGGCAAATGGCGGACTAAGGCTGACCAGCACGTTATGCAGGTGACACAGTTTTGCAACGAGCTTCTGTACGTGTGTACATGCGCGGCAGCCATCAGAAAGCAGCATTAGCAGAATTACGCAGGCGCGGGCCGCGTGTGGCGCTGTTGCATTAGCAAACCAATCGAGAACCTTCTAATAAACACGCCGCCGGGTAACTGGCGGATTCAGCAGCGGCCTCCACTATTTAAGGGCATCAGAGGTGGGCGTCGGCATTTGGTTCGAACGGTTGGGCGCTTGGTCACTGTCACGTCGTGTCATCAGTGACACTGTCTCCGAGGTCCAGTCAGTAGAAGGCATTGCCCGCTGCTGCACTGGCGACTCCCAGCGTTGTCACAAGCCGCCCCGTCTGTAGGGTGCGAGCTGGGCCGGGCCTCGTGCCACTAACCTCCTGTACAACTGAGACTGTAGTGTAAAATAAAAGTATGAACCTACGATGATTACTATATTATAATGTAAAAACAGTACAGGTAAAGTAAGACTAATTTTAATATCAGGCCAGTACTATGTAATTCATAGCTCCTGATGATCTAAAATTTGATAATCTTTGGAACAGGTAATCATTTAATTACATTTGAAAGAATCCAACTCGTTTAACTAATAATAATAATATTTGAGCTACAGTGTACTCAATATAACTCACACTACACCATATCATGTACCCTCCTTCACAGGGTGTGGGGACCTGGTAATAGAAGCAGAAGTGGAAAGGGATTGGTGATATACGTGATGAAGGTGGTAAAATATCTTTGTTGTCCATGTTAATCCTAAACAGCTGTAATCAGAGGGACTCTAGTTCAATATGGACCATAAATAAGTAACAGTTCAGTGTGAGACTAAAGTGCTATAGTTAGATGGGACTATTATGAACTTCATATAATTATAGTATAGGTCTCTCCACACTGTACCAGTGTGATGTCACCATTAATGATACCATGATACAGTAATAAGTCTAGTGGTGCTAATGTATTAAGTTGTAGTCGCCTACTGTTGTGTCAGGAAGCAAAAAAATCCAGTATGAATAACTTTAAAAATATTGCTAGTCTTTTACCAATGATACACTAATTTTGTAGTATACTATTTATGACATAGATTCTTTTTCACCATATTGTCATGGTACCCCATTGTACAAAATAGTCCTCAGGAATAGTGTACTGTAATATACTGTCTAAATATGACACAGATCTAAGTGTCAGTAAAACGTTAGGGGATATAGAAGATGCAGTATTACTTGATTTTTAAGGCAGTATATACGTTGTGTATGTGTCTGTACATATGTATGTATATGTCTGTATGTCTATGTGACACACCCATACACACACACCAACACACACACACCCACCCACCCACCCACACACACACACACACACACACACACACACACACACACACACACACACACACACACACACACACACACACACACACACACACAAACATATACATATGGGGGGAGGGGCGTGTATACATGTACATTTGAAAGTGTATATAAAAATAATAATGCAGTACACCTGTACATTCAGTACCGTTGTTACCTTAACTTTAATGGGTTCATTCAGCTGTAACTAAAATCCAACCTCTTTTGAACACTTAATTGGTTTTAGATCTTCAACATGTGTAAATTGTATAATACTGTTATATCTATAGGTATTAACTCTTACTAAGATTATGATATTAACTTATCTGTACTGTTTTTATCTAGTACTATATATCCCACTTTTTCCCAATCTTTTATTTGGTTCAGAGTCATTAAGGAACTACTGTAACTTCCATAAACTCATAATCTTATTTTATTAATTCAACTTAGTTACATCATTTTACCTGAAATTATAACACCACATTTTCTCAAGAATTGACCTAGTTTACGGATGTTATGACATCATGAATTAGTTATGAAATAGTTTAACATCTGGAGGCCTTCACACTTACATTTATTAATATTATAATCTTAATCAGCTGGGTTAATCCTGACTGGAATTATATCGCCACTGTTCGTCAATTCTATAGATTTGACAGAACTGTGGAGTACTTACATGAAATCTCTAAGTATTTGTCCTTTCTGGAGCACATCCTCTACACCTTCATCCATTTGGTTTGTCCATAGGGAATCTGAATATTTTATGTGTGTACAGTTACTGGAAAATCAACTTAGTGTGTTACATATAAATATTTATGTTCCTTTAAATCATTCTGTTCCTCTTGTTAATAGGCTGCTAATGCAGATTTTAGTTTGTGGTATAACTGATATGCCACATGAGGATGTCTGACATATTTACTAGTGATATCAATATGACAATGAATGTTATACATGTACATGTAACATAACACACGATATATGACCCATGAATCAGCTAATACCATAAGACCTATACTATGTGCTGTAAATGTGATTATTTTTCTCAAAACTTTAACTACTTCTTGTATGTTACAATGAGTTGTACAGTTCTCTCTTCTCCTTCACATAAAACTTGTGTGTTCCAATAGCTAAACACAGTATATCGTGAAATAACTGTACTGACATGCTGTAATCTAACTAACATTTTCTACTATTATTATAACACTGTACAGAAGATAAAGGCCGAAAAAGCCATTTAGTATATATATATATATATATATATATATATATATATATATATATATATACTAAATGGCTTTTTCGGCCTTTATCTTCTGTACAGTGTTATAATAATAGTAGAAAATGTTAGTTAGATTACAGCATGTCAGTATATATATATATAAAAGTTTTGCATCACCTCGGTTCCCAGAGTTCTGGAACCTGTGCAGAAAATGGAATAGATATCAACATAAACATTGTTTCCGCCCTTTTTATCGCTCATGAAAACCACACTTTGCATGTTGTACCACCGTACAGTGAGACCTTCAGAAGTGGTGGTCCAGATTGCAGGACGCACCGGTACCTCTAATACCCAGTAGCATGTCCTCTTACAATGATGTATGCCCGTATTCGTCATAGCATACTGTCCATAAGTTCATCAAGGCACTGTTGGTCCAGATCGTCCCACTCCTCAATGGCGATTCGGTGTAGATCCCTCAGAGTGGTTGGTGGGTCACGTCGTCCATAAACAGCCCTTATCAATCTATCCCAGACATCTTCAATAGGGTTCATATCCGGAGAACATGTTGGCCACTCTTGTCGACTGATGTCGTTAACCTGAAGAAAGTCCTTCACAAGACGTGCACGACGGGGGCGCGAAAGTAGAGGGACAACCTTAGTGCAGCTCACGCTGTGTTGTTGCCAAATTTATTCAAGATGGCGGTGATGATCTCATCCAAGATGGCGGCATGTAGACTTGGCAACAGTGCATGACGTCATCGAAGATGACGGATTTTGGAGGGAAAAATAGGCCAATTGTACTATGTCCACTAACCAAACCTTCACAAAAAATGGCGGGAATTTTGACTTTTGATGGGAAAATAGGCCAATTGTGCTACATCCACTAACCTAAGACTCTAGAAAAAATGGCGGGAAGTTTGAATTCCAACAGGATAATGCATGCAAAACCTTACTTTTCTTTATTATTATTCATTATCATTTATTAACACCCATTATCATTTATTATTATTTATTATCATTTATTATTATTGACCTGCCTCCACTAGAAAATTCCCTCCAAACTCAAATTCCAACACGATAATGGCTGCTAAACCATACTTTTGTTTATTATTCATTATCATATATTAACATTCATTATCATTCATTATCATTTATTATCATTTATTATTATTATTATTATTTATTATTATAGGCCTACGTCCACTAGAAAATTGCGCCAAATTCAAATTCCAACACGATAATGTCTAGAAAACTGTACTTCTATTTATTATTATCATTTATTATTTATTCACGATGTCTGATTTTCTCAGCGAGAAAGCCATTTGCCTTACATCCATAACAAAAATCTATCCCAACTTCAAATCCCAACACCATAATTGATCACATGTACGAACTTTCCCCGTCACTTACCTTTTATCACTGGTAACCTATCCGAATTGCGTCAAATAATAAAGTACACTTATAGTAACATAAGTCACGTCCTTTGATTTTGCAGGGGGGAAGGGACTGAAGACTTTATTTCAAGCAGTATGGTCATCACTTGTTCTCCAACACAATCAGCACACATCTTTGATATTGCAGTGCAGTCGCCACGACGTCCGCGCTCCAACTGAATTAGTTCAAATCCTCGCCACCCCCTTGCCAGCGTGCGGAGACACTGTCGACGCCTGTCACCTGAGGCGGCCGGCTGCTCTCGCTGGACTGCCGGTACATTGGAGGCGAGCCCAGCGATCGCTCCCACGTCGTAAACATGTTTTCGCTGGATAGGCTGCAACTTGCCCAGTTTGATGTCACAGCAGTCCCTTGTCCGCTCACCACGTGTATTCGTCGCCTCCGCACGTTTCCTGCCAAATTTGTTTGCCTCAGAGCTGAATCACACAACAGTCGGCCGTTCCCTGCCACACTTTTGGCGCCAAAGTTGTTTTCCTGGGCACGTTCAAACCTGTTGATGCCGACCGCTCACCGTCCATGTGCGAGCGAGAACGCAATGCTACACTTTTGGCGGCAAAGTTTGCTCGACAGTGGAATCCGCCATGACTGTATAACAGGACGTTTGGTCAGCACTAGAACGCTCGCTAATAGACTCTCTCTCTCGCGCGTGCTATAACTAGACAATCGCTGCGCCGCTTACATCACGCACACTCCATACATGCGACGCACATAGTCTTCTGTAAATATGCTAACTCCCACACTGCTAATCTAACCTATCAATTACCTAAGTACTTAATTCCATTTCAGTTTTAATCATATTAAGTAATTCAATTTACAAATCATATACCTATGCAAAGGTTTTCAACTACCTAATTTCAACTACTTTTCGAGGACCAGACAGCCACCTCTTCCTAGGAACCAGCGCCCAGTTTGAATTCTGGCAGTAAAGAAGGGTCACTTCTGATTTCTCTATCAACCTAACAAAATTGTTGGAAAGAAAAGGCACTTGTACTAGCCTGAGTCACCCGACCGCCACTTCCTCCTAGGAACCAGCGCCAAGTGTGAAATCTGCCATTAACCAAAGCTCACTGGCGCTTCCGCCACCAACCTAAGAAAATTGTTGTAAACCAAGCTCATCACTTCTAAACTAAGCCACCAGCACTCAACCTCTTCCTACACGTCTCGGGTAAAAGGACTCACCCTGCACTAGGCCCATGGATGGAGGAACCAATTTACTTAATTTAGGAATGGAGTATATGTATCACACCGACATGTTCCACACCATACAGACCTGCAAAACACTCCTACATAACTCATTTTTAATGCTCTAGACACACGCTTGCTAATTGTAAACAGTTAAAAATAACGCATAGCACAGCCTACAGACATGCGAACCGCTCGTAAATAATGCAAAACATTTATGTCCAAATAGCCAAACAACTCTTAATTTTCGGAAATAATTTCAGTGCATAGGCTGATGGAAGGAGGAACGAGTGTACTTTATTTATTTGGGACATAAGTTTTTGAAACTTTTGCTTCTCATAGGTTTCGATATGTAAGGCTGACCTAAGGCATGTTCTGAACTCTAGTAGTGCACTACACTTGGCCACGCAACCACACCCATCAAGATATTCGTTCCAATCAAGACCTGTAACTCCTCTACAGATAAATTTGTCCAGTTATTTGTCGACTCACTCACAATCTGACCAGATTGCCGTTATTGCGCAAAAGCTACTCAGACTGCGCTGTGCTGCTCGGGGAAGTAAGGAAGGACTGCACTCTAATTATTTCAAGCCCTTTTATTTAGTCATGGAGTATATTTGTCACAAAACACCCACACTGATCCGACTGTGGTCATCTGACACAGGCCACAAACATGTAAACAACTCCTAATTTCACCACACAATAGCAAACAGCTCTTAAATAATGCAGTACACAATATCAACAGACGAGCTCTGTACTCTTAAACTCTCCCAATCAAGCACAACACAGTGCACAGACATGCTCGCAAAATAGTGCAACAGACGCACCCAAACACCCACAGCTGCCAAACCGACCAAAAGTCTCTGCTCGGCCTCCCCCCCAAACATGACCTCAACACAGTCGCATTCGCACCTAACACCGGACAAATTGATATCGCCTATGTGCCTTAGATTACGCTCCAAGGCAGGCCGCGCGCACGTGCGGTCGGCGGGGGTGGGGGTTGGAGAGCCTCCAGCCAAGTTCAGCTTCCGGACCCTCGTGACAACCGACCAGAAAGGGCACTCTCCTCTGACACGTGTCAAAGCTGCATTGTTCTTCTCATGTATACCGCCGGCGTCTCAGGTCTGGACCTGCCTTCACATCTATTGTCAGAATAGCCCATAGCTCATTGACACACACGATTAACGCGGCCGGGAAAATATTTACTACTCACATGCAACCAAGTTGGTGACGGAAGACCAATCACTCTGATCTGTGCTGCAGGTGCGTGTAATCATTGAGAACACTCTATTTATTTTTTCGAACAACTTATTTAACCATACAGTATATCTATCACACTATCACAAAATACACACCCAGGTATGCCCTAGGCCATGTTGCACAGTCCACAGACATGCACCCAATCATAATGTCAGTACACACTATAGCAAACTGCTACTAAATAATTCTTCACACAGATGTGTATATACGCTCAGTACTCGTAAACTATCCTAATAACGCATAGCAGAGCCTGCAGATCCGCTCGCAAAATAACTCATATAGGTACGAGAAGGGGTTCACTACGCTTTCAACTACCTAGTTTCAACTACTTTTCAAGGTCATCCAACGGCTCAGTTCCACATCCTAAATACAGGCTCATAGATCGTTGTATATGGGATATATCTTACGATTTTCGCTAGCTTAGTAAATAAGAGAGGTCTCAATTCTCGTATAAAATATTTATTACCTTTGCATATTCATCTACACGCAGAAAACAATTCTTTCTTTATTTTTCTTAGGTGTAATTTTAATAATGTCCAATTTAATTTTTAACTTATATCCACATCTGAATCATCTATTTCTTTCTCCAATCAGTAATTTGGCAAATACAGAGAAGGTATATTCTCGAATTCTAATATATATCTAATTTTCTTCCTCTAAAATACTTGTTTTATGGCTTTCACTATTAGCTCTGTTCCTTCCTGCAGCTCTTCTAGGCGAGAGCATTTGGGGATTTTAATTTTTCCTCGTATCTCCCCCATGACGCTACAGTTAAAGCGTTCCACGTCTTCCTGTGTGTATGTCGGCAACTCTTCTGCTCCACATTCCTGCGGGATTTCTGTGTAGAACATTAAGTTTACAACTTTTGCAAACGAGTGTTCATTAAATGTAGTTATTCGATCAGTTTAAAACTCGGCAAATGGCTGTTCTGTTGCTAGGTGGACAACATCTAGTTCGCGACACTTAGATTAATATAACCATCCTTTTTAAGCCAATCCAAATGGGAACAGAGCTTAATAAACACATTTTTCGTCTATCCCTTGATATAGTAAACGTTCTCTACTGCACTGATTTCGGCCAGTACTCCAACACGTGACCAGTTTCCATGGCTGTTTACTGTAAATGGTGCAAATGGCTCTGAGCACTATGGGACTCAACTGCTGAGGTCATTAGTCCCCTAGAACTTAGAACTAGTTAAACCTAACTAACCTAAGGACATCACAAACATCCATGCCCGAGGCAGGATTCGAACCTGCGACCGTAGCGGTCTTGCGGTTCCAGACTGCAGCGCCTTTAACCGCACGGCCACTTCGGCCGGCCTTACTGTAAATGCCAATATTTTGTATTCCCTCTTCGTAGAGAGATTTTTCCATACACTGTGTTTACCTGGGCTGCACATACGCAATAGCCTCCTCCTTTTCCATTTGCAGCTTATATTCTTCCTTTATGGCAGCTGTCTTCTCTGTATACTCTAGTTTTCTTTTCTTTAGCTCGATGTCATTCATTTCCAGTTTCCTTTTTAGTCCACATAAAACATTAACTGCACTTAAAAGAGTAATTTCTGTAATGGGGAATGGTTTAAGTCTGTGTGATACAGCTACTCTTTTTCTTAAGACTTGGGGTATAACCAGCCCCAATTTCGCGATATCTATATTGTACGGTATTGTGGAGAACAGGGTTCTAGATTGAGAAAAATAAGTTTCTCCCGCTTTAACATAACACTTCTGCATAATACTAATATTGTCTTTGTTGGAGTCTGTGTTAAGAATCTCGACGTAGTTTGCAGGTAGACAATTAAAACTGTTTGTAGACAGAGCATAACTTATAAGCTTTTCTCAGTCCTGAGAGTCTGGCAGACTTACGTGCACACCTGTCAATTTTCGAGTGTTCTTATTACCTCTGTAGACAAATTGCAGAACGTTGTTAAACACCACACAGCAACTGTTCTCCAGCTATTGTCTAACCACATACACTGCACAAATAGATTCCTGAATAGCGCAGATCTCTATCCTCCCCTGCATCTCCAACTCGACATGTAAGCACTGTCTCTCCCCCAGCCAGTGAACCCGACGTCATTAACACTGCGCTGACAATTTCCACTCACAAATCTTAAACACTCTCATATATAAAAGCCATTTCACTCCTGCCAAAACTCACTTATAATAATAAACATTTTCCCTTTCTAAGCATGTATTAGTATACAATCATGGCGGATTCCACTGTCCAGCAAACTTTGCCGCCAAAAATGTAGCATTGCGTTCTCGCTCGCACAAGGACGGTGAGCGGTCGGCATCAACAGGTTTGAACGTGCCCAGGAAAACAACTTTGGCGCCAAAAGTGTGGCAGGGAACGGCCGCCCGTTGTGTGATTCAGCTCCGAGGCAAACAAGTTTGACAGGAAACGTGCGGAGGCGACGAATACACGTGGCGAGCGGACAAGGGACTGCTGTGACATCAAACTGGGCAAGTTGCAGCCTATCCAGCGAAAACATGTTTACGACGAGGGAGCGATCGCTGGGCTCGCCCCCAATGTACCGGCAGTCCAGCGAGAGCAGCCAGCCGCCTCACGTGACAGGCGTCGACAGTGTCACGGCACGCTGGCAAAGGGGGTGGCGAGGATTTGAACTAATTCAGTTGAATCGCGGACGTCGTGGCGACTGCACTGCAATATCAAAGATGTGTGCTGATTGTGTTGGAGAACAAGTGATGACCGTACTGCTTGAAATAAAGTCTTCAGTCCCTTCCCCCCTGCAAAATCAAAGGACGTGACTTACGTTACTATAAGTGTACTTTATTATTTGACGCGATTCGGATAGGTTACCAGTGATAAAAGGTAAGTGACGGCGAAAGTTCGTACATGTGATCAATTATGGTGTTAGGATTTGAAGTTGGGATAGATTTTTGTTATGGATGTAAGGCAAATGGCTTTCTCGCCGAGAAAATCAGACATCTTGAATAAATCATAAATGATAATAATAAATAGAAGTACAGTTTTCGAGACATTATCGTGTTCGAATTTGAATTTGGCGCAATTTTCTAGTGGACGTAGGCCTATAATAATAAATAATAATAATAATAATAATAATAATAATAATAATAAATGATAATAAATGATAATGAATGATAATGAATGTTAATATATGATAATGAATAATAAACAAAAGTATGGTTTAGCAGCCATTATCGTGTTGGAATTTGAGTTTGGAGGGAATTTTCTAGTGGAGGCAGGTCAATAATAATAAACAATAATAAATGATAATAAATAATAATAAATGATAATGGGTGTTAATAAATGATAATGAATAATAATAAAGAAAAGTAAGGTTTTGCATGCATTATCCTGTTGGAATTCAAACTTCCCACCATTTTTTCTGGAGTCTTATGTTAGTGGATGTAGCACAATTGGCCTATTTTCCCGCCAAAATTCAAAATTCCCGCCATTTTTTGTGAAGGTTTGGTTAGTGGACATAGCACAATTGGCCTATTTTCCGCCAAAATCCGCCATCTTCGATGACGTCATGCACTGTTGCCAAGTCTACATGCCACCATCTTGGATGAGGTCATCACCGCCATCTTGAATAAATTTGGCAACAATGCAGCATGAGCTGCACTAAGGTTGTCCCTCTACTTTCGCGCCCCCGTCGTGCACGTCTTGTGAAGGACTTTCTTCAGGTTAACGACATCAGTCGACAAGAGTGGCCAACATGTTCTCTGGTTATGAACCCTATTGAAGATGTCTGCGATAGACTGAAAAGGGCTGTTTATGGACGACGTGACCCACCAACCACTCTGAGGGATCTACACCGAATCGCCATTGAGGAGTGGGACGATCTGGACCAACAGTGCCCTGATGAACTTGTGGAAAGTATGCCATGACGAATACAGGCATACATCATTGTAAGAGGACATGCTACTGGGTATTAGAGGTACCAGTGCGTCCTGCAATCTGGACCACCACTTCTGAAGGTCTCACTGTACGGTGGTGCAACATGCAAAGTGTGGTTTTCATGAGCGATAAAAAGGGCGGAAACAATGTTTATGTTGACATCTATTCCATATTCTGTACAAGTTCCAGAACTCTGGGAACCGAGGTGATGCAAAACTTTTATATATATATATATATATGTATACTAAACGGCTTTTTCTCCCTTTATCTTCTGTACAGTGTAATAATAATAGTAGAAAACGTTAGTTAGATTACAGCATGTCAGTACAGTTATTTCACGATATACTGTGTTAAGCTAGTGGAACACACAAGTTTTATGTGAAGGAGAAGAGAGAACTGTACAACTCATTGTAATATGCAAGAAGTAGTTACAGTTTTGAAAAAAATAATCACATTTACAGCACATAGTATAGGTCTTATGGTATTAGCTGATTCATGGGTCATATATCGTGTGTTATGTTACATGTACGTGTATAACATTCATTGTCATATTGATATCACTAGTAAATATGTCAGACATCCTCATGTGGCATATCAGTTATATCACAAACTAAAATCTACATTAGCAGCCTATTAACAGGAGGAACAGAATGATTTAAAGGAACATAAATATTTATATGTAATACACTAAGGTGATTTTCCAGTAACTGTGCATACACAAAACATTCAGATTCCCTATGGACAAACCAAATGGATGAAGGTGTAGAGGATGTGCTCCAGAAAGGACAAATACTTAGAGATTTCATGTAAGTACTCCACAGTTCTGTCAAATCTATAGAATTGATGAACAGTGGCGATATAATTCCAGTCAGGATTAACCCAGCTGATTAAGATTATAATACTAATAAATGTAAGTGTGAAGGCCTCCAGATGTTAAACTATTTCATAACTAATTCATGACGTCATAACATCTGTAAACTAGGTAAATTCTTTAGAAAATGTGGTGTTATAATTTCAGGTAAAATGACGTAACTAAGTTGAACTAGTAAAATAAGATTATGAGTTTATGGAAGTTACGGTAGTTCCTTAATGACTGTGAACCAAACAAAAGATTGGGAAAAAGTGGGAGATATAGTTCAAGATAAAAACAGTACAGATAAATTAATATCATAATCTTAGTAAGAGTTAATACCTGTAGATATAATAGTATTATACAGTTTACACATGTTGAAGACCTAAAACCAATTAAGTGTTCAAGGGAGGTGGGATTTTAGTTACAGCTGAATGAATCCATTAAAGTTAAGGTAACAACGGTACTGAATGTACAGGTGTACTGCATTATTATTTTTATATACACTTACAAATGTACATGTATACACGCCCCTCCCCCCATATATATATATGTTTGTATGTGTGTGTGTGTGTGTGTGTGTGTGTGTGTGTGTGTGTGTGTGTGTGTGTGTGTGTGTGTGTGTGTTGGTGTGTGTGTATGGGTGTGTCACATAGACATACAGACATATACATACATATGTACAGACACATACACAACGTATATACTGCCTTAAAGATCAAGTAATACTGCATCTTCTATATTCCCTAACGTTTTACTGACACTTAGATCTGTGTTATATTTAGACAGTATATTACTGTACATTATTCCTGAGGAGTATTTTGTATAATGGGATACCATGACAATATAGTGAAAAAGAATCTATGTCATGAATAGTATACTACAAAATAAGTGTATCATTGGTAAAAGACTAGCAATATTTTTAAGGTTATTCATACTGGATTTTTTTAGCTTCCTGACACAACAGTAGGTAACTACAACTTAATACATTAGCACCACTAGACTTATTACTGTATCATGGTATCATTAATGGTGACATCACACTGGTACAGTGTGGAGAGACCTATACTATAATTATATGAAGTTCATAATAGTCCCATCTGACTATAGCACTTTAGTCTCACACTGAACTGTTACTTATTTATGGTCCATATTGAACTAGAGTCCCTCTGATTTCAGCTGTTTAGGATTAACATGGACAACAAAGATATTTTACCACCTTCATCACGTATATCACCAATCCCCATTCCCCTTTCCACTTCTGCTTCTATTACCAGGTCCCCACACCCTGTGAAGGAGGGTACATGATATGGTGTAGTGTGGGTTATATTGAGTACACTGTAGCTCAAATATTATTATTATTAGTTAAACGAGTTGGTTTCTTTCAAATGTAATTAAATGATTACCTGTTCCAAAGATTATCAAATTTTAGATCATCAGGAGCTATGAATTACATAGTACTGGCGTGATATTAAAATTATAGTCTTACTTTACCTGTACTTTTTTTACATTATAATATAGTAATCATCGTAGGTTCATACTTTTATTTTACACTATGGTCTCAGTTGTACTATGTTTTTTTCCCGGAATTATAACACCACCTTGTCTCAAGAATTTATCTAGTTTACCTAGTGAATTAGTGATATAATACATAAACATATAGAGCCTTTGCTCTTATGTTTGTTAATAGTATAATCATAATTACCTGGGTTAATCGTAACTGTAATTAGATCATTAGAACTGCTGCTCTTCAGTACCATAGATTTGACAGAAGTATGTAGTACTTGCATGAATGTTGTAAGTAATCATACTTTTTGGAGCATCTCCTCTCCACTTTGCTCCAGTTGCTTTGTCTTTATGGGACCTGGATTTTTATATATGTACAATTACCGGAATATCAACTTAGTGTATTGTGTTTAAATATTTATGTTGCTTTAAATCATACTGTTCACCCTGTTTATAAGCTGCTAATGAATATTTTAGTTTTTAGTATAACTGATATGCCACATGAGTGTATCTGATATTTTCAAGTGATGTCAATGTGTCAGTGAATGTTACATCTGAACATGTCATGTGGCACAAGATGTATAGCCTATGAATTAGATAGTACTGTAACGCCTATAAGTATGAGCTCTAAATGAGACTATTTTCCTCAAAACTGTAAATACTACTTCCATGTCACATTGAGTTGTATAGTTCGCCCTTATCCTTCACTTAGCACCTGTATGTTCCAATAGCTACAACACAGTACAATGTGAAATGACTGTATTGACATGCTGTAAGCTGACTAAGATTTTCTGGTATTATTATACCACCGTACAAAAGGTAAAGCGTAAAAGGTCGTTTAGTATATGTGTCAGGCCTTTTAATGAGGTTTGCCCATCAGTCTGCAAAATGAAAAAATAGTGGTGTAGTACAAGTATGTCATAATGTACATTAGAAACCTATATATATATATATATATATATATATATATATATATATATATATATATAATATTATTATTATTATTCACGTTTGGGCCCTACTGGACCACGCGAAGTACAATCACGGGGCATTCAGTTATTTTCTTTTAGACTTTCTCTCTGCCCAAATTGTTTTCATTCTCTCGGAATGAGCTCTTTTCATTTCATCAGACCATGTGGTTCCAGTTTTCTTTGGTTTTTCAGCTTGACCAACTACCCAGTCATGAATTTTTTGCCTAAATAATTTTCTGTCTTGAATTTCATCTTGTTTTATATCTGCCTCTTTCATGTCCTCTTTTATAGCAGCAATCCATTTTATTGTCTCAAATTTAGCTTTACTTCGATTTTCGTAGAATTTCACTACTTGTTTAGTTAGTCTGGTAGCATCCATTCTTTTAATATGCCCATAAAATTTTAATCTGCGTTTTTTCATATCCGAATATATGCTGGTGTATTGTTGAATTTCACTATTTGCTCTTAGCCTGTATGTTCCTTCTTCAGTATATTTTGGACCTAGAATTTTTCTGATTACTTTTCTTTCTCTTTTTTGGATTTCTTGAATGTCCTTTTTTCTGTTTAAAATTAGCGTTTCAGCCCCATAAAGGCACTCTGGTTTTATGACCGTGTTGTAATGTCTCAATTTAGAGTACCTCGAGAGACATTTTTTGTTGTAGATGTCTTTTGTAAGTCTAAAAGCTGTCTCCATCTTTTGACAACGAATTTCATTTCCAATTTTTTCTAGACCAGTCTCTGAGGTTGTTTCACCTAAATATTTGAATTGCGAAACTCTTTTGATTTTTCCATACTTAGTTTCCAAAAGTTTGGGTGCCAGTTTGTTGCTAGTCATATACTGTGTTTTTTCAAATGAGATTTGGAGACCTACTCTTTCTGCTGTTTCTTTAAGAATTTCTATTTGTTTCTGAGCAATTTGGATGTCCTGGATTAGAATAACCAAGTCGTCTGCAAAGGCCAAACAGTCTATTCGAATATTTGTTCGTCCTAATTTCACTGGTTGGTCAATTTTGAACTCCAATTTTCGTTCGCGCCACTCTTGTATTACTTTTTCTAGAACGCAGTTAAATAGCAACGGAGAGAGTCCATCACCGTGCCTCACGCCTGTTTTTATTTCAAAGGATTCCGAAATTTCTCCTCTGAACTTTACTTTTGATTTTGTACCAGTTAGCGTGTCTCTGATAATTGCCGTGGTTTTAGGATCCAGGCCTTGTTCTTTCACAATTTGGAAAAGAGATTCACGATCCACTGAGTCATAAGCCTTTCTAAAATCTACAAAGGTACAAACTAGTTTTTTATTGTAAATTTTTTGATGTCTGAGAATTAGTTTGAGGACTAAAATCTGTTCTGGGCAAGATCTATTTGGCCTGAAACCTGCTTGATATTCGCCAATTTTCCATTCAAGTTGTTGTTGTGCTCGGTTCAGAAGACATTGAGAGAGGATTTTGTATGTGACTGGAAGAAGAGAAATTCCTCTGTAATTATTAACATCAGTTTTGTCTCCCTTCTTATGAAGTGGGTGAATCAAGGCGGTTTTCCATTCATCAGGAATTTTTTCAGTTTGCCAAATGTTTTGCATGATTGAAGTAATTTCTTTAACGGTTTTTGGACCAGCTGCCTTTAAAAGTTCTGCAACAATTCCATCTTCACCAGATGCTTTGTTGCTTTTCAACCTATGAATTTCTTCAATGATTTCCTCTTCATTTGGTGCAAGTGAAACTGGATTGCATTGTTGAGGAATTTTTGGTGGACATCTTTCTGTGGGCTCGGGGCAATTTAGAAGATTCTTAAAATATTTAGAAAGTTCTTTGCAATTTTCTTGGTTGTTAAGAGCCAACTGTCCATTTTCCTTCTTGAAGCAAAGATTCTGGGGTTGGTACCCCTTTATTTAGGTTTTAAAAGTCTTATAAAAATTTCTGGTATTGTATTTCTGAAAATCTTCTTCAATTTCTAAGAGTTGACTATTCTCATATTGTCTTTTTGTTTGTCTAATTAGTTTTGAAGTGTCTTTTCTAGTTGTCAGGAATGTATCATATGTGTCTTCTGTCTTGTTGCTATTCCATGCTTTAAATGTCTCTTGTCTGGCTTTGATTGCATGATCACAGTTTTCATTCCACCAAGCATGTTTCTTGTGTTTTCGTAAAGGAATTTGATCTTGAGCTGTTTTGATAATCTTGTGTTTGAGTTGTTCCCAATTTTGTGCACTTGTTTTGTCAAATTCGTCTGCTAATAATGATGGTTGGATTTTACTGGTGTCAAATTTGGGGATTAATGGTGTCCTTTTGTTGAAATTTTGGGGTTTTAGCTTTAGTTTCACACGGGTTAAGTTTGGTCTGAGTCAATATTGGCGCCTTTACGAACTTGAACATTTAAAATTTCTTTGTGACATGGATACGAGATTGCAATATGGTCAATTTGGAATTCACCTATGTCCTTGTTAGGTGATCGCCATGTCTTTTGTTTTGAAGGTTTTTTCTTAAAATGACTTGACATAATTTTGAGATTGAAATTTCTGCAAAATTCTACCAGCCTCTTTCCATTTTGATTGGTCCATTTATGTGCAGGGAATTCATCGACCGTTTTTCTAAATTTTCTCTCTTTCCCTAACTGTGCATTAAAATCACCCATTAAAATCTTTACATAATTTTGAGGAATTTTGGAGACTGTATTCTCTAACACTTCCCATGACTTATTTACTTTTTCTGGATTTGTTTTATTCTCCTGGTTGATAGGCATGTGTGCGTTAATTAAACAGTACATTTTATTTGCACATTTCATGGAAATTGTCATTAGTCTGTTGTTTACTGGATTTACTTCGATTACGGAGCCAAGAATGTCTTGCGAAATTGCGAATGCAACACCCAGATGCGGAGTGTTTTTAAGAATTCTTTTGTCTGTTTTACTTTTAAACAATCGGTAGTTTCCAAAATCCATGGTATTCTCATCAGGCAACCTTGTTTCTTGCAGGGCTAAAATTTTGATATTTTGTTCTTTTAGTGTGTAAACCGTATTCCTAATTTCTTCCATTCTTTGGGCTAGATTTGTTGAGTTAGAATCACAATCAATTCGTAACATTTCTGAACAAATTGGATGCCTGTCTCTAATTTTGTTCAGTTCTCTTTTGTATTCCTATACTTACATATTCTTATGAACCAATAATTATATTCACAATTATAATAGTGTTCAAAGAACAAAAGTTCATCTTAAATTAGGGTTTTCAGTTTGCTCTATTTATTTCTCAGTTTCTTTCACCTAGTGTTTTTAAAGAATTACTGACTCTTTCTGAAGCATTATTGACTTTTATATTTAACATTTGTATATGTTTGTCTTTGATTTCGATTAAATTTTGTAAATCAGTTATTTCACCTTGATGCAAGCATTCTACATATTTCATTATGTCTTTCTAATTTTATATTCTCCATGTTCACAATTTGATGGTAAAACTCCTTCATAAACACTGTCTTAAAATTTTTCAGCTAAAGCCATTTTTAATTTCAAAACTAACGAATAGAGACCCCATTCAGTGGTATATGTTGTGTAATAGGATGACCAGAGCGGGTGACATGGTGGGGGTTGTAGGGTGGGCATGGGTAGAAAAAGGTGGCTGGTTTTAGCAATCTTTCTGTTTATTGCTGGTTTTCCCAATACATTTTCCAGTAGCTCAGCCCCACCTCTAGTGTCGTGATGGAGATGAGCTGATGCATGCACTCTGGGGAACGCGACGCCGCGCTCGGTCAGCGGCTGTGGAGGCGGTAGGAGGATAGCGGCACGAGGCCCGGCCCATCTCGCACCCTACAGACGCGGCCGCTCGTGACGACTCCGGAAGTCGCTGGTGCAGCAGCGGGCAATGCCCTCCATCGGCTGGTCCTCGGAGACAGGGTCACTGATGACGACGTGACAGTGACCAAACGCCCAATCGGTCGAACCAAATGCCGACGCCCACCTCTGATGCCCTTAAATAGTGCAGGCCGCTGCTGAATCCGCCAGTTACGCGGCGGCGTGTTTATTAGAAGGTTCTCGATGAGTTGGCTAACGCAACCGCGCCACACGCTGCCTGCGCCTGCGCAATTCTGCTAATGCTGCGTTCTGATGGCTGCCGCGCACGTACACACATACCGACGCTCGTTGCAAAACTGTGTCACCTGTATAACGCGCTGGCCGGCCTTCGTCCGCCGTTTGCCGTGAGGCTGGCGCATCGTGCACTGAAACACACTGAATCACAATTTTGCACCGTATTTCCTAAAAATAACCCCTTGTCCTCTACAATTCCTCCCTCGTACGAAAAGAATTCGTCAGCAAATTCAATCAAAAAGTCAAAACAACTACAGTTCACTTCACAAACACCACAAAATGCGATTGATTCACTATTTACACTGTGCTCATTCACTTCTATCCTCAGTCTAATCTTTGTTCATAAACATTACTCAGTGTTCTGCTGCAGTGCCTCACAACTGTTCAATGATTTTGATTGGACCCTTAGGTTAAAGGTTGGAAGGGGCGGGATTTGGGCTATCTTCCTCTTGAGCCGATAGTACGCTAATCCTACAACAAAGATAAAAATACAGGTGGCGGTGGTTGATGATCCAATAACTAGTAAGTGTTGCTTATGCTCATTACGGTACTCATGCACTCGCTGAAAAAGATGTTCCATAGCTATACGTCCATCTTGAGCTGCTAACATCCGGTCCAAAGAGGCGACCAAAGTCAGGTCTAATGTGCTATTCAAAAGAGTGAGATTTTCTTTCGAGACGAATTGCACCGGTTGGTCGGGTACATAGATCAACGTGTGTGTTCCGTTCATGATTGTAGCTCCAGTAATCACGGCTGGTAAACGGAAAGTTGGCCCTGAAATGTCACACTGTGTGTCGTTAATTAACAGTCCCTGCCCCTGCAATTCTATTCTTTGCGTACTCCCTTGCTTACCCTACTCGTAACAAACGCAAATAACGACTGTGTTTTCCATTACTGAAAATACCCAATGTGGACCCACTTGCTGAAAAAAGTGCACCGTGACTTCTATAATTTCCTTTTAGCACTCCGCGACTGGTTCTTGAGAGAGGAATAGAGAATACTCACAATATTTTGGAACAGTGTGTAACAATTTCGCGGGGCAGATGGTAAATGGACCCGTTCGACAACGCAGCAAGTCTTGTGCAGTGAGGAACGCCTGAGCTTGTCTGTTACGTGCCACTAACAGTATTTTCCATATGGTTAATTGTACGAATTTCTGTAAAATTTCACTGGATACGTATGCAAGGTGTAACATTCAGATTTACAATCCTTACATGTTAATGGTATTATGATATGAATTCTCAGCAGGTTACCCGTCCACGTACTGGTAACAGTGGCCATTTTGTAGTACAGAGATAAGTGTTCGTCTGTTAATGTCGTCAGTAGCTCCAGGGGTGTGGGCAATTCCGATTGAACTTTCCATAATCCTTCCCGAAGTTGTTCCGAAGGTAAAAGTACCGGGGTTAGGTGCCCATGCATTGCATGCAACGAAGCCTCCTGTAGTTCCGTGGCTTCTGTGCGTGCTTCCGTAATACTATCAGCAAGAAAACGGAGCAGCTTAGCGATTATGAGCTGTGAATCGATGTTATCCAACCGGTACTTGATTACACCCAAGTCTTGATTGGTTGTATCGGCTGTGGCCTTGATGTGGGCCATCAAGGTCGCGGCCAAAACTCGCAAATGGCGCGTATTATTAACTACATCTTTCTCCAAATTCTCTAATTGGGTTGTGTGAAGATCTAGCATTCCCTGGTTGCTATTCACATTATCCTGTACCTGCTGTAGCGTTTCATTAATACTTTTAATATATTCCAGTCCCAAAAACAGTTTTTAGGATACGGCCACCTGCGTCTGACCATCCTCTTTTGCTACGGACGTGCAGGATTAACCCTGCAGTTTGCCGCAACTGAGCTTGTAAGCATGCAAAAGGTGATGGTAGTAGCTGATATTCCCCACTGTGTGTCTTTAAACCTTGACTGATTAGCCACCATGGAACGAAGTTCATAAAATGTATCCTCTAATTTACAGATTTCGTCTTCAACCGCCCAAATATTACAGTCCACCCTTAAGGTCCATTGATGTCCAGACATAATTACGTCCCCTTGTCACGAGAACAAAACACCACTTGATATAGGACGTAACTTCAAGCCTTCAGCTAAGTTGCAACAGCAAAACAAAATAATTATGCTGGGAGATAGTGCACACCTTCCCTCTTCCCTCTTCAGCACAACCCATGACGATGGAACTGCTGTTCTTACCAGAACGTCACGCCTCCTGAGAAACAAAAGAAAAACAACTAACATTAGCTCCTCCTTTTTACGCGTGGCCTAAGAGCATAATAGCATGTCTGATCACTTCCACAATTAACTTGGTTCTCTTGTTTATCTACTCCTTTCTTATTCTTTTTCTTAGATTCATCTTTCTCTCCACTAGAAGTTACTGCAGACAATGAAGGAAGTTCCTCAAAATTCCCCTTGAAAGGCCTAATTCGGATCACATGCACAATAGTAGGGCGAGTTGGAAGCTGTCATCATCACCCATTGTCCTACACGATATTTGGGTAAAGCCGCCTTTCTATTGTGAACTTTGTCCTGTCTCTCTAACGCTTTAGTGTTCATTTTTTTCATCTGCCGCCAGACTGTTTTCAACTTTGTGGATAAATCCTTAACAGCCGAAATATCGGTTACAGGTGGGGTCTTGAGCAATTCAAAATGAGATGGCATCTTCCGACCGAACAGTACTTCATACGGAGACAATCCTGTACTTTCATGCTCCAAAAACCGTGGTCGGTGAATGCATGGTGTGGGATTCTGGAGGACAGATTTATGGGCCCCTATTTCATGGAAGGAAATCTTAATTGCAGGAAGTACACCATATTCCTGCAAGAAACACTAGCTCTGTTTTTGGAAGAAATACCTTTAGGAACAAGGAACAGAATGTGGTATGAATACGATGGGTGTCTGGCACATTTTTCACTGATGGCTAGAATTGAGTTGCAGAGACAATTCCCAAATCGTTGGATTGTACACGGAGGAGATGCGTCGTGGCTGGCTCGTTCGCCAGAGTTGACGCCTCTGGATTTTTTTCTTGTGTGGATTCGAGAAATACATTGTTAATAAAGACGTTCCAACTACACCTGAAGATATGCGACAGAGAATTGTGAGAGCATGTGCTTGGATAAGTGCCAATGTGATAAGGAATACCACTCAATCCATGATAAGAAGCTTGCAGCACTGCATTGATACCAATGGTCATCACATCGAACACCTGTAAATGGACGTTCATGCCACCTTTGTGACCTTCGTTTATCTTCAAAGAGCTTACTGTTACACATCATTGGATTCGCCTCGATAGCCGCTATCAGAAAATAAGTATCAAACTATAGCATCCCATTTAAAAAACAAAGTTGTCCTTCATATGTCTGAAGCGATCCTACCTAGCATCAAAGAACCAATTTCATATTATGACCCCATTTTCCCATGCAACCTTTGTCTCACAAAGTTTTCAGCTCATATAATACTATATGACATATTTGTTACTAGAATAGTATTGTTTTATTTTATAGATTCATGGGCACACCTCATTAAAGTGCTGACATAATCTCTTACAGTCAAGAGTTTATAGTGTAATTTCTAATATTACATGCAGTATGATGTACACTGAAGCGGCAAAGAGACTGGTATAGGAATGTGGATTCAATTACAGAGATGTGTGAACAGGCAGAATACGGCGCAGCGGTCGGCAACGCCTACGTTAGACAACAAGTGTCTGGTGAAGTTGTCAGATCTGTTACTGCTGCTGCAATGATAGATTATCAATATTTAAGTGAGTTTGAACGTGGTGTTGTATTCGGCGCACGAACGATGCGACACAGCCTATCTGAGGTAGCGATGAAGTGTGGATTTTCCCTTATGACGATTTCATGAGTATACCGTGAAGACCAGGAATCGGGTAAAACACTAAATCACCGACATCGCTGCTATGAAAAATGATCCTGCAAGACCAACGACGGCTGAAAAAAATCGTTAAGCGTGAGATAAGTTCAACCCTTCCGCAAATACAAGAAGAAATTGTACAACCTATTAGAAGACGACTCCTGCAGCAGAATTGAAGAAGAAACTACGAATAGAGTGAAGAAAGGCCACTGAGCTCCTCTAGCACACATTCCCAGATTAGAAGACAGTGAAGAAACTTTGTCTGTGAGAAGCTGCGCC
Source organism: Schistocerca piceifrons (assembly GCF_021461385.2). Classification (NCBI taxonomy): domain Eukaryota; kingdom Metazoa; phylum Arthropoda; class Insecta; order Orthoptera; family Acrididae; genus Schistocerca; species Schistocerca piceifrons. The sequence continues at coordinate 232,240,156 of NC_060149.1, read as the reverse complement.
TCCTAGACTGTATGGACTACCTAAAGTCCACAAGGAACGAATTCCTGTGCACCTGGCTGTGAGCAACATTAGAGCACCAGCATATGAATTAGCAAAACACATGATGTAAAAGCTCAGCCCCTTTGTGGGCAAATGTCAACATCACATAAGAAATTCAGCGAATTTCGCCCAGCAGCTCCAGACCTTCCGACTGGGCCAAGAAGACCTCATGGTGAGCTTCGATGATACATGCACATGGACGACGCTAATTACAAGACTTTCTGCAGCACTTGAACTCGCTGCACCAGAATATCAAGTTCATGATGGAGGTAGAAGAAACCAACTTGCCTCCGTTTCTAGATGTGCTCGTCAAGCGAAGACCAGATGGCACACTAGGACACAGTGTCTAAACCGACACATACAGATTTGTACTTGCACGCCTCTAGCAGGCCTGCTCCTTCACAGTAAGAAGGTGTCCTATGTACTCTGGTGCGCAGAGCACACAGAATCTCGGACCATGACGGCTTAGCAGCTGAATTTCAGCACTTACTGGCTATGTTGTGCACGAATGGTTACAGCAACCGTCAGATAAAACGTGCCCTAAGACTCGTAGCTTACCTGGGATGAAGGCAAACCGGCCGCGACGGTGATTATACCATACATCGAGAACACATAGGCAAAGATCGGCAGGGAACTCCGAAAACAATGTCAAGTGCGTGTTTCGCCCTCCATCCAAGACCATAGCCTTATTAGGACCAGTCAAGGACGACTTAGGACTCCAGAAACTGTGAGTTTACCGCACTTCTTACCAGAGCAGGAAAATGTGTTTATACCAGACCATCCGGACAGTACAGGAGAGATGAACTGAACATGAACGCCACACGTACAACGTACATCCGACACAGTCCACCATGACAGAACACTGCATCTCCCATGGATGTGACATAAACAACAAAGGCACAAAGGTGTTGCAGCAGTCGAACACCTTCTGGCTAAGTATTCTCAAAGAGGCAGTGGAGAACGAAATGCGCGACAAGTTAACAGATGAGGACAGAGGCTTTCAGTTAAGCAAGGCCTGGGCCTTGAGTATGAATCAATCACATCAGCAGTCGACACAGACTTCATCAGGACATCTGAAGAAGAAGAAGAAGAAGAAGGCATATTGACACAACAGTGGATGTGATCTAGACATGTCTACGACCATGAAATGACTGCTGTTCATGATCTGTTGCGGAGAGCCATGCTTCACCCACCAATCAGAGCCACGCTTCCCCCACTACCAGCTGCGGAGTACGTGGAGCCGCCAAGATGGGGGCTCCAGGTGAGGCGTAAAGACGATATAGAGTAGGTGTCCAGCAGAGTCGAATCAGACTCCAGGAATGCCTGAAGATGGCAAGAAGTTAGCTTGCCTAAATATCGCACCTTTTGGATGATGTCACCCAGCTGAGAAATGTTCACATTTCCAAGAAAACCTAAATTCACGAAATTAACATAAAATTTAGTTAATTTGAAAATATTACTTAATTGCTTATGAAGTTGTTAAATTATATTTGTTGAAAATTTGGAATTTAGTTTTAGTTTTTGCTAATTCTCCAGATGTTATTTTTCCAGTACTTTGCATGTTTGAAAAACATTTGTAGATATCTCTTTCATTTGCCCTCTTTCCATAAATGTCGATTTTTATCTAACTTCGCATCCTTACTAAGTAATCTTCGTTTTTCTGCCTTTTGAAGCTCTTTATGTGCTGTATGTCTATGTTCTGAATCTTGACGATCTCTTTATATGGTACTGAGTTATTCACATGTTTCATTCAGCGGAATTTTACCTTGAACTTCTTCAGGATGTTGTTTATCTGATTGGTTGCCTGGGCTACAAAAGTTGTATGTAGGATGTGTTAAATCGTTGTTACATCTTTCAATCTGATTAACTGTCCAGTTTAGTAGCGTTTTCCGTGGTTTTCACTTCCCTAAAATGTGTTTGGTAAGTTATTCAAAAATCTAATCAAGTATGGAACTCCTATTCTATTACTGAAAATGAAATCACTACATATTTCTTATTCCAACTTTTTCATTATAATAAATTTTATTTCCAGCCACTTCTTCTCCATGAATCACTATTAGTGTATCAATTAAAGCTCTAACATAACTCATCCAAATATACTCATGAGCTTTTTCTGCTTTTATTTTTACTGAGCTTTAACATGTTTTCTTATCTGCAGCTGATTCTGAATTTGTTGCTACTAATTTTGGGAAATAAATATCAACAATTTCATTTATCAGTATTTTGTGTTTCATAATTCTAATTGAGTATGTTTTATTTGGGTTATTATCAGAATGTAATCCTTCTCATTTGTACATTGTACCTGTATAACATGATAAATCAGCAGCATCAAATTAGTATTCATATCTTCCATAGTAAGCTGTTTTTCTGTTAAGTGATTTGTTAATCCATCTATGTCATTCATATTCTGTACCACCAATAGTTAATTTATCTCCATCAAATTTAACTGACTGATTTTCAGCAAACCTAAACATACAAACAGATTTTAATTCAAAAACTTTATCTTCACTATGGCAAATATACTTCAACATTCTTATTCTTATATTTATTTTTTTAACATTCTCTCCTTCACCTTTTAACTGTTTTTTCTCTTCTTCATATGTGTTCAATATTTTCTGTATTTCTGATTCTCTGAAAGCATAATCAAACTTTGGCCTATCGCAAGATATATTATCTATTTTTTAATTAGTGATACATCTCCAAATTATTTTGGGCCATGGCAATGATGATAAGGAACTATTTGTTTTTCAATGTTTCTGTTTTTTCAATAGTTTTCAATTTTCAGTTCCTTCTTTAACTTGTTTGATAGCTTCGATTACACACTGATCTATTTTACACTGAAGCGCCAAAGAAACTAGTATAGGCATGCATATTAAAATACAGTGATATGTAAGCAGACAGAATGCAGCACATCACTTGGCAACGCCTCTATTAGACAACTAGTGTCTGGCATAGTTGTTAAATCGGTTACTGCTGCTAAAGTCGCAGATTATCAAGGTTTAAGTGAGTTTGAATGTGGTGCTATAGTCGGTACATAAGCAATGGCATGGAGACAACATCATGAATTCATGGACCCTGCATGTCAGCAGGGCAGTGTTCAAGCTGGTAGAGGCTCTGTAATGGTGTGGGTCGTGTGCAGTTGGAGAGATATGGGACCCCTAATATGTCTAGATATGACTCTTACAGATGACACATATGTAAGCATCATGGCAGATCACCTGCATCCATTACTTTATTACTTTATTGCTATATCTTCATCGTTTATCAGCCATGGCTGGACAGACTGCATCACAAATGCAATGTTTATCAACAACATTTATACACCACCATATACAAAATTTATATTACAAATAAAAGAAAATATTTATGCAGTGCACAAAAACACATAGAACATAGAGAAAATGAAATATAACTAAACAGGAAAGTAAAACTTCATAGCAGCAAATGAAAATGCCATAAAGCAAAATGTTTACAAAACCATGTAGATCACACACATAAAGTTTCATTTTGGCAAAATATGTACTTTAAGTAAAACACAAAATTAAATGAGCACTTAAGTGAGAACATAAAAAGAAGATTAAATTTAGGCAAAATTATATGTAAAACATAACAATATTTATTATTTTGTCCATTGACTAGAACCACTGTTGAAAAACTCTTGCAAGGAATATAGTGGATGTTGTTTCAAGTCCTGAGGAATTTTTTCCCGAAATAATTCAGGTGGCAGGGATTTCACTTCTGGAGGCAGTTGATTGTACATTTTTAGGGCGACTGTTGGAAAGCTGTCTTGTGTATTTGATAGGCGACACCTTGCACTTCAATGTTCCTCTTACAGCGAGTGTCATGATCATGTATTTCTTGTCTTATGCTAAAATTCCTTTGATTTTCTTTTATACAAAGGAGACAGAAAAACATATACTGGCTAAAAACAGTCATTACGCCTAGCTTGGTGATAATAGGCTTACAGTGGTCCAGTCTTTTGCTAGAAAATATGATCCTGATGGCTTTTTTTGTAATAGCAACATATCTTTGCAGCCTGATGAGTGTCCCCACAACAACAGTCCATAGCTGACGAGGCTGTGTAAGAGTGCATGGTAGACTATTGTGAGAAACTGGTCAGTTATTACCCTCTTCAGCTTCCTCAGGAGGTATATAACCCAAGAAACTTTGGTGCATACATATGCAGTATGATCATTCATGGAGAGTTTGCTGTCAATCTTGAAGCCCAGTAGTCTGACAGTCTCCATGTTTTCTTGCTCTTCAATGTTGGTTAGACTGCATATCAAATGTTGGGTTTTTTCTTTATTGGTCTTCATTTTATTTATGATGAACCATTCTTTTATTTCTTCAAACATCGGATTTGATGCACCAAGAGCTTCTGCAGCTGTATGTCCTTTGGTAATAAGGTTAGTGTCATCTGCAAACTGCAACATTTGACTATTACAGTTCATATCATTGACACATATGAGGAATAGGAGATGTCCTAAGTCTGATCCTTGGGGCACTCCGTGTTCCAGTTTTTGTTCAAGAGAAGTTGCTCCATGCACTGATACTACCTGCTTTCGGTTTTCCAAATAAGATTGGAGTGCTGATAGAACAACACCTCCAACACCATTGTGCATTCCGATGGACTTGGCCAATTCCAGTAGGACAACATGACACCCCACACATTCAGAATTGCTACAGAGTGGCTCCAGGAACACTCTTCTGAATTTAAACACTTTCGTTGGCCACCAAACTCCCCACATATGATTATTATTGAGTATATCTGGGATGCCTTGCAACTTGCTGTTTGGAAGAGATCTCGCCTCCCTTGCACTCTTACTGATTTATGAACAGCTCTGCAGGATTCATGGTACCAATTCCCTCCAGAATTACTTCAGAAATTAGTCTAGTCTATGCCACATCGTGTTGTGGCACTTCTGTGTGATCGCAGGTGCCCTCCATTACATTAGGCAGGTGTACCCATTTCTTTGGATCTTCAGAGTATATTTATCATATTTTAGCTCTTCAACTTTTCCAGTTTCTTTTACCTTTTTTACTAACCTCAGGATTATACATTGGCAACATCGAATTAAAACAAAAAACATGAATAATTAGTTTTTAATGATTTTGTTTATCCTTAACATGTTTAATATGTTCAATATTGACATTTAATGTATTTATCCTTTACGTTTAATGTGTTTAATGTTTACTCATTTGCTGTTAGAAAAGATCTGATTTTATCTATGTATTTCCCATCATTAGATTTCCTTGCCATGTCTATTGTAAAAAACATCAAACTGATCATCATTCCGACATTTACTACACATCTCTTTAAAAGTTATCAAAACTTAAAATTCATGTAAATATGTTTTATGTTTATGCCATCTTGTCTATATATATTGATGAAATTAAGATTATCTCTTACTACTCAGTTTGAAATGTTTGAATATATTTGGAATTAGTGAAAGTAGTCTATTCCGTTATGTCTACTTATAGTAAAGTATTCTCTAACTATACCTGATTTTCAGGAATGAAGTCATCAAGTACCAGAAGTGAATTATCTTGAAATGCATCTGAGGCCGTAATTTTGTCTTTATTTTCTATAAAATTAATAATGTTCTTCTTTAATTTTTTACTTTTTTTATACGTTTTCATAAAATCTTGATGTTTTGGTTGGGCTAAGAAACATATACATACCTGATTTTATCCCAGTTTAACCTCCTGTAGGTGAAATATAATTGTGAATCATTAATGTTTTCCTTAGACAACCACTTGGACCTGTTATTGCACATCGAACTGAGTTCAGTAATAGTTAACCATGTTTATTTTTGGACTTCTTCTCTTGAAGTCTTACTTTTGGATCCCAGTCTGATTTAATTTAATAAGTAATTTTTAATGAGTAGTAAATGAGTAGATTATTTCAGTTGAAACACAAGTCATCATTCCTTAAAAGAAGATCGGCAGTATCTGTAAGAGGTAGTTATAATAACGTTTCCCTTGTTGGTTTTTATACAATGATTTTAACTTCAGATATCACATCAAAAAATGATAAACTGCATTGTGATGGGGAAACAATAATAACTCCTTTTGGTCAATATACCCTGAAAAATTTAGGAAAATTTACTCATACAATGTAATTTAATATATACATGAAAGCAGATGAATGATGAAATTGACTTATTACTGAGAGTGATGTTAAGTGTTGTGGATATAAATGATGGTATTGGAAGTGAGTTAGGATTTAGCAATGAAATTATTGAAGCGAATGAAAAGACTGCTGTTCATGATATTCTTAAAATTACGCCATTTGTATTACTTACATTAATTTTATTTTAACTAATGGAATTTATGTAGATCATAGTGACAATTGTCATTGAGGAACTAATATTATTGCTTCATTTAAGCTTCATGTACAGTTTGGTGCATCTACAATATATGAACTACATTATTAATTCCAATTCATGATAAAATCCAGAGTTTGGAAAAATTATAACTGATGAAAATGATAACTTGTTTGGTTTTGGTGGCGCTAACATATTAGTTATTTTTGGAAATGGCTTAATAAAATTTTATCCGTAATAGATAGATGTTTGAGAGTTACAAGTTTTACTCATTCCCTACGAATAAGGAAACTAAAAATAACTCAATTATTCCTAACAAAAATACAGAGATTAACAACATCCATATTGGTCATGGTTGGGTTCATTGTAAACATGTTCAGTTGTGCACAGTTTTTAGAGCTATTCTAGCTGACGGCACAGATTAGCCAAGATAGGATGGAAAATCTAATAAAAAATTAATTGATAGTTATGTAGCAAAGCTATTACATTTTGTAGCCATAAATAAAGGAAATAATCCAGAATGAGATTTTCACTCTGCAGCGGAGTGTGTGCTGATATGAAACTTCCTGGCAGATTAAAACTGTGTGCCCGACCGAGACTCAAACTCGGAAATAATGTTTTACCCTGAACAGAACATCTTTGATTTCATTATCAATTTTGTTGTGCATGTATATATGACGTCTTTTCTTTCAGATATGTCCAAAAGAATATATTTCCTCAAGAAATGTGGAATTTAGATTGACTAAATAATTATTATCACAGCTTAACCTCTTTTTATCAAGCCCACCCTTCCTGTGTTTGCTCCACCTTATCTCTGCTCACACACAAAGTTATCTTTGTGGCAGTCACATGTGAGCAGTTGAGAGATCAGAACAAAAACAATTATAATTCCTTTACATCTTTACAAAAATGGGTGAAACTTCGAACATGTACTAATTTTCAAAGTGCCTTTCATATGGAGTTACTGAAAATACATATACATATGGTTTGTTTGTGAAGAATTTCAGGCATATTTGTACAATGACTTACTTAGAAGACCTGTCAATAGATGGCGTTGAGACAAACTACATTTACGTTAATACTGGTACACGCTTAACCCTTACAAGCTAAAGATTTGTTGTGTTAATTTAAATGTTTGCATTCACATTTAAATATTGTTTGTACTTTCTCTCTTCTAAAAACAGGCAACAATGTGAAGAAGACCATGTATTCACCAAGAATAAAGTGATTAAAATAGCACAATTTTAATGCAATTTGAACTGCTGTAATGAAATATACTGCTCAACAGAAATTTGGAATACTATCTTAAAATGTAGTCAACGACGCTAGAGGTCTTATTGACCTAGGCACGTTGTGCATTAATCCAGTTGTACCCTATATACTAGACAGTGTTTAATACTGGCATGCTTTGCATTTCCAGTCACGTAAACATACTGCTGCTGCAGTGGCACACCACGCTCAGTCTGGTACCAACAGCAGCTTCATTTAATGAATGTTCAGCACTGTAGTAACATGCCATGTAGAGGTATACAAGACTTCGATAGAGTAAGGATAGTGGCTTTACTTTCAGTACCTCATACACAGTAAGATATTGTCGATAGGTTACATTTCACTCGAAGTGGTGTGTTTAAGGTGTACAGAAAGTACAGAGTGACAGGAATTGTGAACAATAGACCTCACAGTGGTCGTCCTTGTATGACAATACCGATGCAGGATCGTTTCCTCAAACTGTCAGCTGGCAGGTGGTCAACATCAACTGCCAGAACTACTGAAAATGACTTCTTCTGGGCAACAGGGATTTGAATCTCAGACCAATACTATGTAGAAGATTGCATCATAGTGGTCTTCATTCCAGAAGACCAATGAGAAGTTTTGCACTGAAGCAACAGAACCGACGCAATAGAAGGATGTGGATGCTTGCACATGAACATTGGACCATTGCAGAATGGCGTAATGTCATATTTGCTGACGACACCAGGATTGGTTTGCGACCAGACAATAGATATGTTAATGTTTGGAGCAGCGCTAGACGACACCAGGAGCGCCGATACTTTCAGGACGTCCATCCATTGGCAGGTGGACGTGTAATGTTCTGGGTGCATTATTGATGGTATGGTGGACTCGTCTGATATTCCATCTATGGCAATTTGACTGGTCCCAGATACCTCCAAGAGGTCCTACAAACGATTATAAGGCCCTACAGACATGAAGGCGATGACAACTTCATCCTCATTGATGACAATGCAAGAGTGTACGCTGTTCTAGCAGTGGCTCAGTCTTCAGAGATGCAACATCAACTAAATGCATTGGGCAGCACAGTCTCCAGACATGAGTGCAATTGAGCAAATTGGATCTGTTGAAGGTGGCCATTGCACAGCGTTTAAATCCACCTGACAATATTCAGGACTTCACTGAAGCTGCCACTGAGGAATGGGACCTCATAACCCAAGCTAAACTTGATGGTCTCATCAAGAGCATGCCTTGCAGAGTAAAAGAACTCATCTGTACATAAAGAGGACATACTCACTACTAAAGACTGATAATCGTCGTCATGAGAGAAAGATTTTCACTGTTTTTGTTTTAAGGTGTACATTTAGGAGAGAATATGCTTGGTTTTGTAATGATTTTATCTAACCAACCAAAATACTTCTTATTTTCAGAAGGAATATGTTTATATTGTTAATAAGGTATTGTACAAACCTCTGTTAGTGTACTATAAGAAGTCATTGTAAATGCTATGATATTCCAAACTTTTGTTGAGGTTGTTTCATCTGATAAATAGTGTTTGTCCCTTATGTTACTCATGAACCAAGCAGTTTTCATTGTCAATCTTAATGTGGCTACACATTGAACAATGACACTTGTAAATTAGAAGCTATTCAAAGTAAATTAGAACTTTTCATAAATTCAACATAAAATAAAATAGATTAATATCAATCTTTCACAAACAAGATACTCAGACTTAAATATTTTGAGGAAAGGTCCCTACTTGGTTGATTGAAGGGGGAAAACATTATGGTTTAAGTACCAGTTTTTGCAACACTTGGATTATTATTGCAAACTTAAACACACACAGACACACTGGTTCATACTGATATACAGTTCTAACCTCCTGAAGTTGTTGGAGCAGTGGCGCAATAGCAGTGGTGAGCACTTGGCGGCTACCTGGTCTCTCATCTGGCGGATTGATGCTCTATTTCATTTCTGCTTGGTGATGTAAATATTAATTTTAGAGCCATTCCCAATGCAAGAGCGCACTGTTATAGCAGCATCACTCGGCACCTGCGTGTTGACTCCACAACTGCTGGCCACTGACTGCCTATTGTGCTCTCTCGCTTCTTGCTCAGCCTGGCCGCCACATCCACCTCTTCTTTGTGCCCCAAACCACTTCCGGAGTGGAGGGAAATCACTATGTCTTTTATATTATACAATACAAAATCCCTAAGTATGAACCAGTTTTTACATTGGAGTTTCTCATACATGAACAAACATATTTAATAAAATTCCATCCGCACTATTACGTTAAACAGTTTATACATCATAAAGTACCACCTCCCTTCAATGATCCAAAGAGCTTAACTAGTAATGAGTAAACACTTCTTAAGTAAAGTTGCACTGTACCAATTGATCAAAATCGATTATGGTCTTACAACCCTCTACATAAGTTTTGAACACATCTTCATTAGCCAAACTCTGAGCTTTCCCCTAGCTGAGCGCTCATAGGCTTTGGGTTGAGACACATGCTTTACTGAGAGAGTCATTTGGTTGAAACGATCTTCCCCCTTACCTATCCACTTAATAAAAGTCAGTATGAATGACGTGCTTCAGTGAATTCGAAGTTAGTCTCCATGTAGCGCTGTGGGGTTAGAGTAGTCCACAACAGACAAGTTGTGTGAAGGGCAATGTTGGGCATGTTTTGGACAGTTTTGTTAGGACAATGACTGAAAACAATTAATTTTCTGCGATACCCTAGGTATATGAACTTTATTGTTACTTGTTGCCCTTTTTTGCTGGCCCCATATGCATTGTTCATTTTTATTCATTTAGTAGATGTGTATTGTATGTACAAGGTCACTTTTCAAAAAATAAGAAAAATAATTTTGAAGCATAGAGATTACCAAAACACGATTTCTGTCAAAAATCCCAATTTTTATAACAGAAAAATATGAAAACGAAAGCATCGAAGAAAATAGTTTTTTTCGTTGTTTTTTGAGACTTTTCGCGATTTTTACGATTATTTCAGCTATGTTTTCAAGAAAACGCACAAACGTTGTTACCTTGCGTCTCGCCCTCATTCGCTCTCTCTTTTATTCTTCCTTATTAAGTTTACATCTAAGAGACTAATAAAATATTTTCTTTTTATTACTAAATATATTGTATATAAATGGAAGCTCTGTAGAAAAAGCTGGACAATCCTAATTTGTTTAAAAATTTTTTGATCTGGGTGTTATCGTTTCGTATCACATTGCAGGTTTTGATTATTTCAATAGTAAATATGGGAAAAACCTCATATGGAGCTTAATAAAGAGCTTAAAATTATTTTACTACGCAAGTATTTGAAATTATTGTCTCTGTATTTACTTATCACTAACATGTTGAGTGCTCCCACAAGGAGAAAAATAATAAAGTACATTACATTAAAAGATTACCACCATGCCAGATTTCCTATCACAGATTCATAAATTATAATTTTTCTGTATTATTAACACAGACACACACTGACATTCACTCTTTACTAAAACAGAAGCTACAAACGCCGACACTTCAAGAACGATGGATAATGCTGAACAAAACCAAGCCACCTACTTAGGGAGCATATTTTAGCAGGATGTACATATTAAAGTGACACTTACATTGTAGCATAGAATCATAGTAAAAATCATCTCTGTTATTAATTATGGAGCTTTGCCGCTCTGCCACTAATTTCCTTACTTGTAAAAGCTACTTATGAAGTACTTCTGGTCATATTTTGTGGTCTATGACCTACTTTTTCATAGACTCCCATCACAGTAAACTGACGTGGGTTATCCTGATTAGTAGACAGGAACTGTTATGGGGGGAACAGGCTGCATCAATAGATGCCTCCATTCACCCATTCCGAAGAGACGTTGCTGTTCAAAAGTACATTTTATTTGAGCCCTTGCAAATCGAAATGGATCAGTGTTGGAATAGCTCCAGACCTCGAGATTGCCATCATAATTGAACTAGAGAGAGTACAATGGTGTAGGAACGTCTGGTTCGATCAAATAGAGTGGAGGCATTTGTGAGAAAACTTGCCATTCATCGAAAGTACACTCACTGTAGAATACAAGCCATATGAGGTGCACATTAACGTAGTCTTCGAGCAGAGACATCAACACCAGCAGTGGCACTCATGTTTCTGTCTCAATAGTGGTGGTGTTCAGTTGTACAACAATTAAAGTACGGGGTTGTGGGGCCACACATAGCACATGTTTAAACAAGCAAAGTGTTCCAAGGATATGAAGTGTATATGATGCTACGTATTTTACTACTGACTGAATATTCCATTTAACTGATAGTGTAAAAAAGGTGTTCAGTTACACGTTGGGACGTATGATGAGACAAAGTTCATGTGGGCACTGAATTGAATGGCAGCATTACTGCATGTGAATATGGTGCCACACACCCAGATTTTAGAGTGTAGAAAATACAATTGTTTACAAAATAATGCCATACTGCCAACAGTTGTGATAAAAGAAGAATAAACATGTATTAATATGTTTGTAAATATGAGAGTAAAAATTAGTATTGTTTTTAAAAGGTTATTACATATATTTAATTTTCAAACATGCATGTTACTATATTTCCATGTATCGCTATTATATCTGAGAAATAATTCCACATTATTATTACATCATGAGAGATGCATAAAAGCGTCCTCATTGAAACATGAGAATGGCTGTATTTGTTATTAACAGTGATGCATGGCACAAAGACCAAATTAAGCTTGTTGAAAAATCCTGCATAATGTGTATTTTACGCTACTAGTGTCAATATGCGAGCTATGTGTACAATTATGTTACAACAGTACTTCTACACATGTGTTTTATACTCAAAATATTATGCATTTCTGATAAGTAATACAGAAAGTTAGTATTTTTTGAAACAGGACTGAATCTTCTCATTTGCAATAAGAAATCCATAACCACATTTGCCTATCACAACAAGCAACATGTATGTTTTTTTTGTGTGCCTACTATCACCCCACTCAACAAAACAATTAAGGAGGAAACTCGATGTATGACCACTTTTAATTAATATTTACACTAACTGCTGATATTTTACACTTACCTACTGTATCCAGACTTTTCCATACACTGTGTTTAAGTAATTTGTAAACCTTGCTTGCAGATCTGTAACGACACGTTCTTCTTCCAGTAGCAGTTTATATTCCCACTTAAAAAAGCACTTGTTCTCTTGTCGACAATTCCATGTTTTGATACTGCAGTCATAGTTCTTTAATGCTGATCCGTTTTTTTCACAGGTAGTATTAAGACTACGATGTAACTGTAGCTATCATATGAAAGGCTGACCTAAGTAAGTTTTATGCAGTGAAAAAAGATTGTATTCTAATGATGATGCTATAATCTATGCATCAAATGTTAACAATGTATAAAATAATATTATTTCTTACAAAATTATTCTATTTCCCCTTCCAGCCCTCTCTTGTTTTATTCCTATTGTTATTTAAAAATTTATAAAGGTATAGAGTCATTGCAGTTCAATCAGTAAGGAAACTGCAGAGGATTTATGCAAAATAGAGTTGTCCCATTAGCATCATACCCGCAACTGGCGAAATTGTAATGACTATTCTTTTTTTTAGGATATTAACGAAGGAAAAAAAGAATCACATGTAATACATCGAGAAAAAACTATTTTACTTGTCCCCCATTTATAACCCTCATAATGTGATTTTAATACATTATTTGAATAAATTCCAGAGTGATACTAGGGATTAGTGTAGAAAAAGTAATTACTTTTCTATATTGTGTGGAGTTCCAAATTCATTCATCTACACAAATGCTATTTGCTACGAACATATCAAAACTATTATCTGATACTGAATTTATCATGTCAAAAATGTTATTACTTTATGTGAAACAGATTTCTGATACAGAGCTCTAGAAGCAATTGGATGTGCTTAGTTAACACAAGCAGCAATATGTCTGCATGGTAGGAATAACGTTCCTGTCTACCCATAGAAGCAAATTTTGGACATGGGAGCTATGTTCAAAGTCTTCACAGTCTCATTCTGTTCATATTCTACGTTCAGGATAACAACTTATTCAGCTTTCTAAAGATGTGATGGAGGTTTAATATTATTTACATTCTTTGCAGAATTATTGCGTCTTTGTTGTGACAAAAATTACTAAGAAAACTTTGCCCTTTGCAAGACTCATAAACCAAAACCTGGAAAACATGTTCAAATCATGGATTGTGCTTTTCTTCCCAAACTTTAAACCCCCGCCCTCCATCACAATAGAAACACATGGATTGATCTGTTACATATATAAATGAATCCAGCTTCACTTAGATTGTCTGGACGTTGCTTAATAGTCGACGACCAGTTATCGAAGGGTGCTGGCCTCGCCTCACATATATCTATATTTAGGGTGAGCTAAGCTAATGTCTGGTACTCTATGCATTGAACTGTACAACAGATATTGGACGATGCCCAGCCTCATCTCCTATGTTCTATATTTAGTATAGGGTAAGCAAATGTCACGTACATCATGCATTAAAATGGGAGACTCAAACGTTCATAACGGGTGGCAGGGACAAAGAATCCTGTGAAATTTTTTTAAGTGCTTTATCTGAAAACTACCTTGAGCAGTTAAACAGAGAACCGACTCGTGGGGATAACATATTAGACCTTCTGGTGACAAACAGACCCGAACTATTTGAAAAAGTTAACGCAGAACAGGGAATCAGCGATCATAAAGCGGTTACGGCATCGATGATTTCAGCCGTAAATAGGAATATTAAAAAGGGTAGGAAGATTTTTCTGTTTAGAAAAAGTGACAAAAAGCAGATTTCAGAGTACCTGTTGGCTCAACACAAAAGTTTTGTCTCAAGTACAGATAGTGTTGAGGATCAGTGGACGAAGTTCAAAACCGTCGTACATTATGCGTTAGATGAGTATGTGCCAAGCAAGATCGTAAGAGATGGGAAAGAGCCACCGTGGTACAACAACCGAGTTAGAAAACTGCTGCGGAAGCAAAGGGAACTTCACAGCAAACATAAACATAGCCAAAGCCTTGCAGACAAACAAAAATTATGCGAAGCGAAATGTAGTGTGAGGAGGGCTATGCGAGAGGCGTTCAATGAATTCGAAAGTAAAGTTCTATGTACTGACTTGGCAGAAAATCCTAAGAAATTTTGGTCTTATGTCAAAGCGGTAGGTGGATCAAAACAAAATGTCCAGACACTCTGTGACCAAAATGGTACTGAAACAGAGGATGACAGACTAAAGGCCGAAATACTAAATGTCTTTTTCCAAAGTTGTTTCACAGAGGAAGATTGCACTGTAGTTCCTTCTCTAGATTGCCGCACAGATGACAAAATGGTAGATATCGAAATAGACGACAGAGGGATAGAGAAACAATTAAAATCGCTCAAAAGAGGAAAGGCCTCTGGACCTGATGGGATACCAGTTCAATTTTACACAGAGTACGCGAAGGAACTTGCCCCCCTCCTTGCAGCGGTGTACCGTAGGTCTCTAGAAGAGCGTAGCGTTCCAAAGGATTGGAAAAGGGCACAGGTCATCCCCGTTTTCAAGAAGGGACGTCGAAGAGATGCGCAGAACTATAGACCTATATCTCTAACGTCGATCAGTTGCAGAATTTTGGAACACGTATTGTGTTCGAGTATAATGACTTTTCTGGAGACTAGAAATCTACTCTGTAGGAATCAGCATGGGTTTCGAAAAAGACGGTCATGTGAAACCTAGCTCGCGCTATTCGTCCACGAGACTCAGAGGGCCATAGACACGGGTTCACAGGTAGATGCCGTGTTTCTTGACTTTCGCAAGGCGTTCGATACAGTTCCCCGCAGTCGTTTAATGAACAAAGTAAGAGCATATGGACTATCAGATAAATTGTGTGATTGGATTGAGGAGTTCCTAGATAACAGGACGCAGCATGTTATTCTCAATGGAGAGAAGTCTTCCGAAGTAAGAGTGATTTCAGGTGTGCTGCAGGGGAGTGTCATAGGACCGTTGCTATTCACAATATACATAAATGACCTGGTGGATGACATCGAAAGTTCACTGAGGCTTTTTGCAGATGATGCTGTGGTGTACCGAGAGGTTGTAACAATGGAAAATTGTATTGAAATGCAGGAGGATCTGCAGCGAATTGACGCATGGTGCAGGAAATGGCAATTGAATCTCAATGTAGACAAGTGTAATGTGCTGCGAATATACAGAAAGATAGATCCTTTATCATTTAGCTACAAAATAGCAGGTCAGCAACTGGAAGCAGTTAATACCATAAATTATCTGGGAGTACGCATTAGGAGTGATTTAAAATGGAATGACCATATAATGTTGATCGTCGGTAAAGCAGATGCCAGACTGAGATTCATTGGAAGAATCCTAAGGAAATGCAATCCGAAAACAAAGGAAGTAGGTTACAGTACGCTTGTTCGCCCACTGCTTGAATACTGCTCAGCAGTGTGGGATCCGTACCAGATAGGGGTGATAGAAGAGATAGAGAAGATCCAACGGAGAGCAGCGCGCTTCGTTACAGGATCATTTAGTAATCGCGAAAGCGTTACGGAGATGATAGATAAACTCCAGTGGAAGACTCTGCAGGAGAGACGCTCAGTAGCTCGGTACGGGCTTTTATTGAAGTTTCGAGAACATACCTTCACCGAAGAGTCAAGCAGTATATTGCTCCCTCCTACGTATATCTCGCGAAGAGACCATGAGGATAAAACCAGGGAGATTAGAGCCCACACAGAGGCATACCGACAGTCCTTCTTTCCACGAACAATACGAGACTGGAATAGAAGGGAGAACCGATAGAGGTACTGAAGGTACCCTCCGCCACACACCGTCAGGTGGCTTGCGGAGTATGGACGTAGATGTAGATACAACGCTGTTGGTTCAGCAGATGAATCCAGACATATCTCCATTCTGTGTGGAATGCAAGTATCATAAAAAAATTCAAGGCATAATATTGGACTCATCGCAGACCTACTTTTACAGGTTTACTACAATACATCTCAGACAACCACTTTGATTGAATGACTTCCGTTCAAAGCTTCTTATACACTCTAAAGATCCAAAATGACAACATTAACGGTCATATTGAATGGTCTCTGTGTGAGCCTCTTCATGAGATTTTATTTCAAGTAACCTCATCTTAGTATCTCTGGCACCTCAATTTATGGTGCAGCTAGTAAATGCACTCTGAGCGTTCATAACAGCCATAATTTACATATTTCTCGTATTTTATGCTAAACTTGTCTGCAAACGCTCCAATTCAGATGCGCTTCTGCAAGGTTTTCCTTTAGCCCAAGGAATAATAAAAGTATGTCTGTGTGTGTGTGTGTGTGTGTGTGTGTGTGTGTGTGTGCAGGAATGAAGTCTATGTGCATAACTCCTGGAGTCAGAGTAGTCTGCTACTATGACGGTATGGCCAGCTTTAGTAGATGCTTGGTGGGTAGCAAAGAGATTTCTGTTTGCCTTCGTCGAAACTTTTGTGTAGGTTGGCACAACAAAGTGGGCCTGTTTGCTCTCTGGTTACTTCTGTTGAAGGGATAAACTCTGTGTTGAAAGAGAGCTCTTCACTGTACTCTGGGAGCTTTGTAAGATTGGTTGCTTGTAAGAGCTTCTGCTCGATAGTTTCGTTAATGTTTGAACTTGTGTAATTTTTCATTAGGGTCTATTAGTTTGTGTGACGAATTTTATTTTAATATCTCGTTTATTGAATAGTTATACATTTAGGTGATTTTGTAGGCTGTTGTTTGATTTCACTAGTCACTTGAACATGTGCAGGTGTGTTTAATGCATAAAGATTCAGATCATTAATTTCTCATTTTTACTACAGCTTTCACAGCTTCTTGACTTTGCGATAAATTAAGTGAAATTCTAATCCATTTGCCCTGAAATTCCTATTTGTTTGTTACTTATATTTGTACGTTACCTTCACGTGATTGATCTGATTTAAGAGCCGGGTTAAGAGCTTTTTGTGCTGCAGCTTCCGTCATCTTCCTCTCACACTAAAGTACATGGGTTTCTTGGCTCATGCGTCCATCTTTGTTTGTATATTTTTTATATTCTGTGCCTTAAAATCGAGTTAGGAGTATCTAATCGCAAACCACATACATTGGGTCTGTATTCTTTTCCTTTCTCCTCTGTGTTAACCTTGTCAGCCACATTTGGGTTTTAAGTGGGTGTATGGTTGACCCATCCTTTGATTATTTCCGTACCACAACCCAAGAATTTAGTCGTGGATTCAAAACCAGGGTTAAAGATTTATCATGTATGGAACTTAATGTATATATCAGGCACAGCAACCATCATATTTTATTATGTTCGTAAGTGTTTTAACTAAGTGAATGAAGTTATTAAATGTTCATTCTTACCCTAATTATATTCAGGCTTTTTGTAACCCAATTTCATCGAATGCCTCATCCACCTCTGATTCAGGGGGTCGAACAGCACTTGCTCAGTAGACGAATACAGGCCATAGCTTTTCATCAATTATGAATTATTTAAATTAGACCAAGATTATATATATTGTGTCTTAGATTCTTAAGTGCAGGGCCTTAACTACCAAACCAGAGGCAAGACTATTTACCCACAAGCTATAAATGAGAAAACTCTCATGAAGTACCCTTTACAAATAACAGGGACCCTGAATTTGGATTACGCTCTTCCCTGGTTTCTGAAAAAGAGTTTGGTTTATGATGGATGTATAAATGTTTTAATTAATTAACATTTTCCCTTAGCACTTGGTCAACTTCTGTGTTGTTTTAAGCAGTGGCCAGTGTGGAAACGGCGTTGTTGTGGATTATGAGTGATTTCTCTAGTTTCTAATTTGTATGTGAGTGAATTTTACCGTTAATATAAGCTCCAGCTGTCGGATGGTTTGACCTTATTCTATCTTGCATGTGGACAATTTCATGTATGGGTTAGGCTAATTAATTTTCATTGTGATTTGCGTGTGGTGAAGGGTATCTCCTGGTGATTGATCTACACAGTTATGATAGTTGAATAAATATTAAATAAATAACTTGACTATGTTTAGTGTTGCACAACAGATAGCAGTAGGACATAAAGTGGAGGGAATGTGTAAGCATGTGCTCTGGTAAAAATATCACTTTTATTCAACAACATCTGAACACACTAATAAGGTAAACAGCTAGTAAATTGGTGGTGGCTGCTGTTCTTCATAACACTCTCAGCTGAATTACAAACTCACATTGACAATTGCATCTTGGAGACCCCAGCTAGATTTACCATTAATTATTAATTATTGAAAGGTCAGAGGAATCTGTCAATCGCGACATTCACGCACATGTAGACATATAATAGAAGTTCAGGATGAATATAAGGATGAAGAAAGGCTTCACCAGTGCACGTTTGCTTGGCAAACGGTCGTTCCCTTGTCTTGAGTGCATGAAGCAAGTGAACAAGAATTCGCACATAACAATGGACTGTTAATAGTTGCACAATAGACGAAGTTCTGAAACTATTTTGGAAGTTTTACCCTGAGAATCAGTGATTCTTGTAATTCCCAAACACGTGGTCGTCACAAAGAAAAATTCTGCATAAAATGAGTGGTAAAATTCAGAAGTGTCGAGCAAGTTGGACAGGCCATATTACTGTGAGATACGATCTGCTAACATAAGGCTCTCAGATCCGTACTTAACACGTGCTGAGACGACAAAGACAAGTGGAAACCAGATTACGAACTGGAGTCTAAAGTAGCGAAGTTTCATAAATCTGTTCAGTTATGCTATACTCATGAGATCCATAACGAACTAAATCAGACTGAACTGAAAAGATACATCACGAGTTCACATGTTTGAACGGAGGTAGAGCAGAACAATGGCTTGCATGCGTGGCTAAATGCAACTGCTCATAATGTTCCAAAATTAGCAAGAAAAATTCCATATACCGCTAAATGAGCGATGAGAGTAAGAAGTTAATTTTTGACTTGAACTGAAATCTACAAAAATAAGATAATGAATCAACTATGAAGAGGAACACTTACACTCGAGCGAACCCTTTTGGAACCACAGCGTTCCATTCTTCCGGAAGTGCCCAGAGAGATCCCTGTTGTGCGGTGCCAAACTCTACAAGAGCTTCGACCAAGGCAAACAGAAACCTCGTTGCTTCCTGGTACGTGCTTGATAGGACTGGCTATTCTGCCACAGTAGCACACTACTTTTACTCCCACAGATCTAGATACTGAAATTTGCCTTGCATACTCTCATTTATACTTTTGATTCATGAGTTGAGAGGAGGAAAGGATGTATCTACTGACATAATGGACATAGATGTACTGAATATGCGTGTGGGGCTCCGATAATTACCAAAAATCTTAGTAAAATGTGATGTAAAATGAAGGTAATATGCACTGTGGCCACTATAGACACACGCAACTGCTCAGTCTTTTTCTTTTTCTTTTCCTTTTTCTTGTTTTTTGTTGTTTACTGTTTGCGCTCAGAACTGAGGTGTTAAATGTTCAACAAAACGATGAAGAGGCTCAAGTAGAGACACTTTACTGGAGAAATTCGTGTGTCTGTGCTAGGTTGTTACGTTTGTCGTAATATGCGCAAAATTAATGGCAATATTTGTATTAGGTGCGTGTGAGGAATTTGCATACCTGAAGCGTGGTGGCCAATTTGAGAGCGGAACTATTCCTGGATAGACAAGTTATCTGGTAAAAAAGTGAACTTGCGTAGCCATTCTAAAAGTAATTCTACACGGAACGATTCCGAGAATAAAGGTGCCACAGGGCCAAATTGCGAACAAAGAGTTGAAAAGCATGGAGAAAGTGGGGAATAATGTTCTTGTTTCTCAGATTGTTCGCGAGCCACATGCATTGTCCAATATACCAAATTTTGGTGGTTCTGTCGATATTCTACGTTCGGAAGGTGCAAGCCAGGTGTCACGAAGAGGTTCTGATGAACAATGTGAGAGAAAGAGTTCTGACTGGAGGAAAAATTCTCGCAGAAACCGATAACGACGGAATCACAAACCGGAAACCGTGTTTACCACATTGGGCGCAGTTTATGTCAAGTTTTCAGGCACCAGTGGTTACGAACAACTCTTGAATTGAGGGTTTAGGGAACGCGTGGCTGCGACCAACACAAGATTCGAAAATCTAGGGGTGCAGATAATTACAAGTAATGAGCAAATGCCTGTGACCAACGCACGGATTAATCAACGAGATGATTTGAGAAACATGGAAACGAGCATTAAAGAAGTTACCGTCGTTGAACTTGGGTTAAGGTATGCATGTTTAGAGCAGCGGCTAGAACCAAAAGAAACGACTCAGGTACCCGTGAACAAGTTGGGCCAGGAGCATAGTGACTGTCTTGAGCAGGATTTCCCGACACTTAGGGACAAGTGTGGCTGTGAGCACAAGCAGATGTTAGTCTTGGTAGAGAGCTCGAGGGTGGAGGACAGTAATTCCGTGAGAACAAGGATCGGAGATAACAGCGAGGCTATTTCCTCGCTCGAAGAGTGTTTTGAATGCCCAAAATATGGTTGTAGGGAAGAAAAGTTGAAATTGAAACTCAATGTCGCGAAGCTTAAGGACTGCGTGAATAACTTTAACGCATTTGCGAACAGTGAACAGACCACACCGATAGCAGCAAATGAGACGGAAAATTGCAGCTCATGCTGAGGTTTCGATAAGGGCAATATGAAATCCGTAAGAGGCAAACGGGGATCACAGCAGGTTTACATGGTGTTTCAGTTGCACACAACCCATCTCACTTGTAGCACAGGTTCTCTTCCTAGATATCCAAACGTAAGTTCACTTTTATGTGCAGTGGGACATGAGGGAGGCAAAGAATCGGCTTTGTAGTAATAAAGAAAGGAATACATGTAACGGAATGGATAGGCAAGGAATGACAACAGAAACTCAGGGCATGATGATGAATTTGACCTCAGGAGCAAGAGTGGTATCACGGGCAGGTGAGGAAAATGTGGGAAGTTTTGCGAATGTTCTATTATAGGGGAGACACGAGACTTCACTTACAAGCATTTACTCACAGGGAGACGATCTGCAGAGTTCAGAGATGACAGGAACAGAATTAATCCTGGGGCTTGTGTAGACCAATTTCAATTTTCTTCCTCTCCCATGTAACCCAGTACACATAATAGTGAATTTGTATGTCTAGTAAGAGAACCTGTGCTACGAGTAAGATCGGTTGCGCAAAACAGCAACATCAGGCACGAATTTTATGAGGCGTGCTTTTCGGCTTACTGATCGGAAGCGATGTAGAACCAAGTGAAACATGACATTATAATGCTACCAAACCTAAAGAGGTCCGGCTTTATTAGTCTGGCGCGCCTCTTCGAACACATGGTTCAACGCATTCAGTTGTTATACAATCCTTACACGCCAGCGGAACTTATTAGCATATGTATTATGAAGCTGCTGTTTCACCTTTGGCACGTACTTCTAGCCACTAGGTGCAAAGACGACACAGAAACGTTTAAAAACCTACTGCAAGAACTGGAATATGGCATGGCAAAGCGCACATCAAATGGAGAGAGGACAATATTATGGAAATATAAGAGGACGTAGATGAAGATGGAATGGGCGATATGATACTGCGTGAAGAATTTGACAGAGAACTGAAAGACCTAAATCAAAAAAAGGCCCTGGGAGTAGATAACAGTGCATTAAAACTGCTGATAGCCTTGGGAGAGCCAGTCATGACAAAACTCTTCCATCTGGTGAGCAAGATGTATGAAACAGGCGAAATATCTTCATACTTCAAGAAGAATATAGTAATTCCAATCCCAAAGAAACCAGATGTCGACAGGTGCGAAAATTACCTATCAGTTTAGTAAGTCACGGCTACAAGATACTAACACGAATTCTTTAAGACGAATGAAAAAACTGGTAGATGCTGCTCTAGGGGAAGAACAGTTTGGATTCTGTAGAAATGTTGGAACACCTGAGGCATTACTAACCCTGCGACTTAGATTAGAAGATAGATTAAGGAAAAGTAAACCTACGTTTCTAGCATTTGTAGACTTAGAGAAAGATTTTGAAAATGTTGACTTGAATACTCTCTTTCAAATTCTGAAGGTGGCGAAGGTAAAATACAGGGAGTGAAAAGCTATTTACAATTTGTACGGAAACCAGACTGCAGTTGTAAGAGTCGAGGGGCATGAAAGGGAAGCAGTGGTTGAGAAGGGAGGAAGACAGGATTGTAGCCTATCCCCGATGTTATTCAATCTGTACATTGAGCAAGCAGTAAGGGAAACAAAAGAAAAATTTGGAGTAGGAATTAAAATACATGGAGAAGAAATAAAAACTTTGAGGTTTGCCAATGACAATGTAATTCTGTCAGAGACAGCAAAGGACCTGGAAGAGCAGTTGAACGGAATGGACAGTGTCTTGAAAGTAGAATATAAGATGAACATCAACAAATACAAAACGAGGATAATGGAATGTAGTCGAATTAAATCAAATGATTCTCAGGGAATTAGATTAGGAAATGAGACACTTAAAGTAGTAAACGACTTTTGCTACTAGGGCAACAAAATAACTGATGATGGGGAGAAGAGTAATTTATGGCACAACCTGACTAAAAGAAGGGATCGGTTGGTAGGACACGTTCTGAGCCATCAAGGGATCACCAATTTAGTATTGGAGGGATGCGTGGAGGGTAAAAATCGTAGAGGGAGACCAAGTAGATTCAGAAGGATGTTGGTTGCAGTAGTTACTCAGAGATGAGGAGACTTGCACAGGATAGAGTAGCATGGAGAGCTGCATGAGACCAGTCTCTGGACTGAAGACCACAACAACAACAGGAGGATGGACTGCTTGCAGTGGTGTGATCAGCGTGACAATCGACACCTGCCGTACTCAAACAACTGGCACCATAATGGTGTTGGTGATTGGAATGGTAATGCTGGAAACCTTAAGCGTGAAGACCAGAAAGATCTGAATGGAGCTCAGAATATGTATGGCAATCACAACCGTTTGTATAATGAGTGTGGTGTGAACCACTATCAAAACACTGTTTTGGCATCTGGCACTGAGATTAGGTGTGCTAACCCCCGCCCTAGTCGGCCAAACAACAGACGGTGGACACCACAACGGTAGTTGTCTGAGGCAAAGCGCTTTGTGGCAGAACTAACTATAACAGGAATCTGTGATGTATGATTTGCTGCAACGCAAGACAAGAAGGAGGAGCTATGATGTGAAGCTCCTACTAAGATGGTCCGAGCTGTGAGGTCTATGGTGACAATCTCGATAAGGGGATGTCATTTACGTCCATTACGGACACTGGGAGTACCTGTAGTATTTTGAGATAAGAAACATTTCGAAAATGCAAGGAGGCTTCCACCGCCTTTACGTTGCAAGGAGCGGAAGCGAGGGAAGTGATCCGTGGAAAGAGTGTCGAAATCAGAAAGATGCTCCAGTTACTTTAATGTGTTAAGGGAGAAAATTTGAGTGTAATTTCTTGATGGTTCTGTTGCTGAACTTGGAAGCAATTCTTGGGATCGATTTTATAAATACCCATCAGCATCCTAACATGCTAGAGGTGGAGATGATCGAGAGGACTGCACCAAAGCTCGAGTGCAGAGTCTTTCCTCAAATGAGTGGGAAGCCAACATATGAGAGAAGCACTGGGATGTGTGGGTGACAATAGTATCTTGATTACTTATTTTGTTCTTTTTGCTTCGTAGTTAATATGTCAGTACGATTTTCGTGAGAGTGTGTGCAGTAACGTCTGGTTTGTAAGTTGTGTACCTTCTGGAAGATACGGAATTCATGTGTACTCAATGATGAGGTGTTATTGCTCTTGCCATGTATGTTTTAGGAAATGCTGGTAGATTCAGTTAGTTGTTCACCACCTTTGGCTGAATCTACAAGCATCTCATTGACCACCACGGAGTGTGGAATGCTGAACAGAAAAGGGAGTGCCAAACAATGGGTGAAAGTCTATGGTAATAGGTGGTTTAGATCTGGTTAGTATGTGTTTGTAATGTGTGCTCAGTGTGGTACTCTTTATTTTTCCTTCCTAAGTCCAATAGCATATCAGTGTTAATTTTCTTGTTTTTTATTTTTTGTAGATTTAGTGAGAAAGATGAATGTTGTTTTTCAGTAAGCCCATTTGTTGGTGATGCAGGAGGGGTTTCTACTCGAATTTGCTGTGAGATGCTTAGATAATCTTACTTTAAAACCCATTTGAGAGATTTCTGGGGTGATTAATTTATAAAGTATCATTAAACCATAGGAGAGATTTAGCTTTTCTTACATCAAATTTATCCATTGAAAATTACTGACTTATGTTGTGTAAATATGTGTTGAAATATTTCTATGAGGCCAACAGAGTGCTGGTTGTCTTTCACTTCCCAGAGCGAGCCACTTAGCGATTCCTGAAAGTGGGCAGTTCCATGGTAGTTACTGGGACCACGCTGGACGACTCAGCACGGCTACCATCGGGAATACAAACGGGCTGCGCGTTCAATACTTCCTCTGCCGTCCAAGCTGCAGCCTCCATTGCATATGGTCTAGTTTTCGCTACTGAGAGGGCAATTCTGGAGATATGACAGATGGTGGATGACGTCACGTCCATGGCTGGCTGAATGCTGCACATCGAGGTGTGAATGCAAGAGATTTAGAGAGCAACATTGGGCGCACAAAGGTGACACCTGTCAAAATGGTACAGTCAGTGTTTACATATGGCCCACCCTCCTGTAACACCAGTGGAGTAGAGAGTTTGAGGTTTGCCAGTACTCGACCCATTCCTTCTAAAGTTCAATAGCAAATTAATGAGAATTTTCTTTCTAGTTGAGCAGAGTGTCAGTGGAGGAAACTCGGTGTGTTGATAGGGTGTACTGTGCACGGCTGGTAGTATTAGCGGTCGACAGATGGCGTGAGGTGTCAGCAGGGCAGGCCAATGCAGCTACCCACTCGACGACTGTGTGGTGACAGAACTACTGCTATCACAGAGGCTGGAAAAGGTTCTGTATTGCCGAGGGGGTACACAGAAGAGTTCATTCGTGTCACTTATGCACAGGAAACTGCCACTGATCACACATCGGCGTAATGCAAAGAGAACATCGCCTTGGCTCGACTACTTGCATCGTGTAGTTCCTCACGAGCGGTCTCGGAGAGGTCTACGTAATTTCGGTTGTAGGAAGGTCGCGTCTTGCGTATGAAAAGTCTGCGACCACTGGTAGCTGCGACGACGAGATCATCCGTTTGCCGTGGGAACTAGAGTAGTCTTCTACTGTAACAGTATGACCAATATTTGTAGATGCTTGGTGCGTAGCAAAGAGACTTCTATTTGCCTTAGCGAACATTTTGTATAGGTTGCCTCATCTCCGGTCATTTCTGTTTTAGGGACAAACCATGGCTTGGGGAGGGAGCTCTTCACTGTTCGCTGGAAGATTTGTAAGATCGGCCGCGTGTAAGAGGTTCTCCTCAGTGATTTAGTTAATGTCTGAACTTGTGTACGTTTGCTGTCCAATTGAAGCCCTAACACTTTTCCCTTATAGCTTTATAGTCCATTATTTTGTCTGACGAATTTTATTTTAATATCGTGAGTGTTGAATATTTATACGCTTAGATGATTTCATAGGATGTTGTTCGATTTCACTAGTCACTTGTACACTTGAAGGTATATTGAATGGGTAACGATGCAGTTCAATCAGGTTCTCATTTTTTAAACGGGTGCATGTGTGATTTTGCCACCAATTTTTCAATTTGTTTTATTCTGTACCTTCCACTGTACAGTAGTTGCTTTGTTCATGTTTGAAATCTTATGGGACTTAACTGCTAAGGTCATCGTCCCTAAGCTTACACACTACTTAACCTAAATTATCCTAAGGACAAACACAAACACCCACACCCGAGGAAGGACTCGAACCTCCGCTGGGACCAGCCACACAGTCCATGACTGCAGCGCCTTAGACCGCTCGGCTAATCCCACGCGGCTGCTTTGTTCATTACCACCGCTTGTTAGTATCTGCAAGATGATTGCAGATGCACTTCCCCTTACTCCTCCAAATGTCTAACCAGAAAAACTTGGTAAACACGCAATGCTAACTGCCAAAGAGAGCCCCTGTAGACATTTAAACACATGGATTGTTGTGTAGTCTTTTACAGTGTCAGTTAGCGAATTGTAGATGAGTATATGTACTTAAGCAATCTTAACGCAGGTGAAATAGGTCTGGAATCAGTAGATTTGTCTTGTACTTTGAAATTCCTTTAATGCACCTCTCCACCAGCATATGTTTCAAACAGCAACACTGTGGTTGAGGCATCCAGGTGCCTCCATCATGTGTGTGTGTGACGTCCCTCAATTCCCTCAATGCTGACAGAGTGCTGGTGGGCTGAGTGGTGGTGTAACATCACTGCTTCCATCAGTGACCATCCTCCAGGCTCAGCAGCTAACGCAGCGGTGGCTGAGGCATGGCTGATGTCTCCAGTGCTGTGGTGGCTGTGACCAACTGTAGGGCGCTGTGGCTGGCGCACAATGTCCAATGGCTTGGGAAGCCCCTTGGTGGTGGAGTGTCTGCAAGCTGCCCTGAGATGAAGTCGAACTGCAGTCCCTGTACAGCATTCTGGACTGTGCCGAAACTGTCACAGCCCTTAGGTGGTAGTGCTGTGATACTAACAGAATAATGTTTTTGTAGAAAAATGTTTATTTATCTACACTATGTAATCAAAAGTATCCAGACACCCCCAAAAACATACGTTTTTCATATTAGGTGCGTGTGCTGCCACCTGCTGCCAGGTACTTCACATCAACGATCTCAGTAGTCATTAGAGAGAGCAGAATGGGGTGTTGTGCGGAACTCATGGACTTCGAACGTGGTCAGGTGATTGGGTGCCACTTGAGTCATACGTCTGTATACAGGATTTCCACACTCCTTAACATCCATAGGTCCACTGTTTCTGATGTGATAGTGAAGCGAAAACGTGAAGGGACAGGTACAGCACAAAAGCGCACAGGCCAACCTCGTCTGTTGACTGACAGAGACTGCCGACAGTTGAAGAGGGTCGTAATGTGTTTTGGGCAGACATCTATCCAGACCATCATACAGGAAATGCAAACTGCATCAGAATACACTGCAAGTATTATGACAGTTAGGCGGGAGGTGAGAAAAGTTGAATTTCATGATCGAGTGGCTGGTCATAAGCCACACATCACGCCAGTAAATGCCAAACAGCCCCTCACTTGGTGTAAGGAGCGTAAACATTGGACGACTGAATAGTGGAAAAACGTTGTCTGGAGTGACGAGACACGATACTCAATGTGGCGATCCGATGGCAGCGTGTGGGTATGGCGAATGCGCAGTGAACGTCCTCTGCCAGCATTTGTAGTGCCAACAGTAAAATTCGGAGGTGGTGGTGTTATGGTGTGGTTGTGTTTTGCATTGAGGGGGGTTTTACCGCTTGTTGTTTTGCGTGGCATTATCACAGCACAGGTCTGTATGGATGTTTTAAACACCTTCTTGCTTCCCAATGTTGAAGAGCAATTTGGGAATGGCGATTGCGTCTTCCAAAACGATCGAGCACCTGTTCATAATGCACAGCCTGTGGTGGAGTAGTTACAAGACAATAACATTCTTGTAATGGACTGGCCTGCATGGAGTCCTGATCTGAATCCTGCAGAACACTTTTGGGATTTTTTGGAACGCCGACCTCGTGCCAGGTCTCACTGAAGGACGTCGATACCTCTCTTCAGTGCAGCACTCCATAAAGAATGGGCTGCTATTCCTCAAGAAACCTTCCAGCACCTGATTGAACGTATGCCTGCAAGAGTGGAAGCTGCCATCAAGGGAAAAGTGTGGGCCAACACCATATCGAATTCCAGCATTACTGGTGAGGGGCGCCACGAACTTGTAACTCATTTTCAGCCAGATGTCCGGATACTTT
Source organism: Schistocerca piceifrons (assembly GCF_021461385.2). Taxonomy (NCBI): domain Eukaryota; kingdom Metazoa; phylum Arthropoda; class Insecta; order Orthoptera; family Acrididae; genus Schistocerca; species Schistocerca piceifrons. The sequence continues at coordinate 232,211,670 of NC_060149.1, read as the reverse complement.
TGATCACATAGTGTATATGTTCATGGGCTGCCCCCATTTTGGGCTTTGCCATACCTTGTGGCGTGTATACTAAACAGTTCTGCAGTTACTGGAGTGGAAAGTCTTCCACCTGCTGTGTCAATTATTTCCATGTCTCACCTGGTTGGTTCGCTTTACAAAATGCAGTGGCTGTGTTGCGTTTTTTAATGCATAACCTTCATGCTCACCTTTGGCTGGCTCAGCTGTAATCTACTTCCTACTTTGGGCGTTTCTGATTGAATACGGTTGGTGCGTTACATAGTCCTCCCTCTCAACAAGACCCAGTCACTTGGCTCACCTTAACTAGGCAATCCTTACACTAGAATGACAGATCCTCGTTGTGGGCTCAACTGGCTCTGGTCCCCTCTTTCAGGATTACTTCTACCAGCAAGTGCCACAAACAAAACTTAACAGAGTTTTCTGCTTAGTTCAGTCTATTGCAGTAGGTGTAGTTTGTATGTTGTGGTGCAGTTTCCAAGAAAATGAAAAATCATGGAATTTGAAATAAATATCACGCAAAATGATCGAAATTATGACGAAAAATGCCTTTTTCCCGCGTTTTTCCAAAAATGTCAGATGAGCTCCAGAAAAAAATGGTCAAAAGAGGTCAACGAATAAAAACATACATCTTTGATCATTTTCATCACATTTTCATAATTGTTTCAAATATTTTCATCAGTTTACTAATACTGTCGCAATTTTTCAAGTTCTTACACCAATTTTCCAAAACATTTCTTAATGAATAATCATGTCCTTTCCATTTCGTCAAAATTTCTACCACTTCCTTTAATATTTACCTAAAATGTCATATTTTTTTCATTTTATGGTAAACTGAGGCAGTACATACTAACTAAATCGACTCGAAATAAATATTTGAATTGTGAAACATCGAAAATATTTCAAACATAAAATCTAGGTATAGAAGTTTCTCTTAATTTCCACATTTTTGTGTCTTTTTTTTCTTAAAAACATGAATAAGAAGATGAAAAATCTCAGTAAGAGAAGTAACAATTTTTCCATTCTCATACATTTATTTTCTGAATAATTTTATATTAAAATGATTTTTTCAATATAACAGGGCCTTTTCAAAGTTTTTTAACAGAGAGAAAATTTTAAAATTAAATATTTTTAGAAGAAACATCAAAGATATAGTTATGAAAATTTTGATTGTAACATACACATTCTATACTGAGAATTTTATTATTATCAAAAATTTTATTAAATTTTGGTGGTGTTGTGAGTTTAAGTGTGGTCGGCACTTGGCTGGATGACCATCCGGGCCGCCATGCGCTGTTGGCATTTTTTGGGGTGCACTCAGCCTTGTGATGCCAATTGAGGAGCTACTCGACCCAATAGTAGCAGAATCGGTCAGGAATACCATCATAACGACCGGGAGAGCGGTGTGCTGACCCCATGCCCCTCCTATCCCCATCCTCCACTGGGGATGACATGGCGGTCGGATGGTTCCAATGGGCCACTTGTGGCCTGTAGACGGAGTGGTTGTGAGTTTACATGATGTTTCTGATGGTAGTGAATTTAGCATAGGAATCAAAGAACATAGAACTCATGTATATTTTAATGTACATCCTAAATATATCAAATGAAAATTCTATAAAAGTTGAAAATATTAAAAATACTTTCATTTGACATTCAATCAACTAATTATTTGGTATATTCAAATGGTAATGTATGTTTTATTTCACAAAATATATATTTAATCATCATGAGGGCTTAATTTTTTCTTATTAACCTCAACAGAAATAGATGTGTATAATATTTTGTGGCAAATTCATAGGTCTGCATTGTTCTATATTTTAAAACAAACAAGCATTATAATTCTGTAAGCTTATTTAAATTGTAAACCATATTTCTTAACTGCTTTAGATTTTTATTCTCAATATGACCCATTTTTAAGCATATATTTTACTCTTACACATATTCCTCCATTATTTTTCCATTGTGTTGTAAATATGATGTTTTGCATAATCACCAGTATCAAATATGTCTAGCATCTACTTCATATCTTCATAAACTTGTTTGTATGTCATAGATATAACTGTCACTTTCTTGAAAACAGAGTCCAATTTTTTTTCAGAGTCTGTTTTCATAGCTTTATAGCGAAAATCATATATTGGTTCCTTAGATAAATCGCGTATGTGCATTGCATTGTATATCGACTTGTGAAATGTGTGTTAGTTTTAATCATGTAAAACATAGCAAGATTTTGTTCTTCCTTTGAAATTTGGTTTTGTTGTACGTTTTTTGCATTTATTTGTATCTGAACTCAATTTTATATCCTCTCTGTTCCTTATGTTATTTATCGTTTTCCCAAATACTCAGTTACTCATGAGCTTGAGAAAACCTTTTTGAAAATTATATGCCGTTTTCGTTTTCATTTCTGAATCCATATGAATTTATTTTGTAGCCAATTAGATTGTTTAAATTTTAATTCTCTATGTATTTTAGTCATCTTTATTCCTAGAGACAGATACTGTTTCAGATTTCTATAATGAACTACATAATTATTTTCATTATTCAAAGTAGTCAATAACTAGTTTTCTTTAGTGCAAGGTACAATTTTATTTTCAGGAGCTAATGGGAAATCTTTATGTTCATCATGTTAATTTTTCTAAATCAAGTCCAAGTAAATAACCTGCAGTAGAATTATCAGCAGTTTTCACATTAATATCTAAATTATTTTCTTACTCGAAATTTCCATAGTGTAAATATTGACTCATAACACAGTCATATAAATTATTAGCATCTAAATATGTTAAATAATTTGATTTCCTATTTGAATTATAGCTGTTAAATATTTGATAATTGTTTTGACATACCTTTCCGACACTTATATATTCTTCCACTAAGGCCTCTTTCAATCACTAATAACATGCCATAATTAACTACTAATGGCAATTTAATTTTTTTCCTTTTTAACACTGCATCTAAAGCTACACCAGGTGGTGAAAAATACCAAGGTAGATATAAATCATATGCTTTTACACAAGATTTTCTAAAATATTCAAAAACATCTGATAACAACAAAACATTAGGTTTAAAACATAAATCATGATATTCAAGAGTATTTCTTATATAAAATTTTTACCAAACTAATTTTGCATGTTTCCCACCTTCATCACAAGCAACACATTCATTCAATTTATAATAGATTCCTTGTTTTGATGGAATATCTGTTTCTTAAGATTTTTCCAACTATCCATAGGGTCATTAGGATAAATACTTTAACAGTTACTAAATTGCTAGACTTTCTAGAAAAAAGTTTCTAACGTTTTTCATTTTATTCTTTCATAACTTTGATGAAAGTTTGTTGAGATTTGAAGCCATGAAGTTAAATCTATCAATAAATCTTTCCTTTTACAAAAACTAATCTTAATTGTAAGGTACCAAATCTATTTGTGTTTCGTCATAACTGAGTACTTTTATGAACAAATGAGTATCATATCCTCATGGATTACAAAAATAAATTTGTGAAAAATTTGTATGCTTTAGTTTTAAGTTACAGTTAATTCATAGTGGAACAACATATTTTCTAGTTAAATGATCATGATAATAAATCTTCTTGTCTTTTCTTGAATATGAAATCTAGATAATGAACACGTTTTTGATTTAACATGTAATGACTGCTCTTCAAATCTTAATGGAGTCATTTCTTCAGTAAAGTACCAATTTCTAAAACTTTTTTTCATAGATTTCTTAAATTTTTGTGACAGTTTGGTCTTCTAAATACAACTGGAATCTTATGATGTCCATTCACATATTTAATGTAATAACAAAAACCACTTGATTAATGTATTTTATATTGCATTTTATATGATTTATTCGGATCAGGCTGACAATCATCCAACTTAAAAAAGCAAACTTTCAAAATCAGTATAGACAACAAAAGGAACCTTCCTTCTATATGGATAATTTTTAAAATTTTCATATGAATTTTTATCTGATTGTTCAGTTGTTAATGGTTTATTAACTAAACAAATTCGAATGTGACTATCTAATTTTCTGTACAGTTAAAATGCATTCAAACATATCACAAATTAGTTTCATTTCTCTATGTCATGTTAACTGGGGCTGAAACTAATCCTGAGCGTTTTTTTTATCCAACAATACTATGATTTATTTTCATCTTTAAAACATCATAAATTAGTATGATCCTCCTGTTTAGATGTAGTTCATTTCAGTGGATTTACTTGATATTTTCATCAAATAAATGTGTCTATTAATGTTTATTCATTTGGTGAAAAGTATGAAGTCCCATATTTGGAAATCTTTTCTAATCTAATGGGAAATTTAAATTTGTCAAGGTTCTTATCAGTATCTAGCCCAACATCTTTATATTTCATAACTCTCTCTATATTTTAATCTGCAGGATGTAATTCAGATTTTTTAGACTATAGAAAAAAATTTTACTCATTATTTTTAACGTTAACACAAGATCTTTTATTTTCTATCTTTCTGGTAATTCGATGTAAGAAATACCTCATAATGGAATATGTATATTAATTGATAATTACAATGCAGTAACTCAAAAAACAACTCTCTAATCAGATCCTTACGCTTAAAAATCAGTCATTCTGGATGTACAATGTTTTTTCCCATTTTAGTAACAGTTAATCACGTCTCTTTGATTTATAATGTATAATTATGTATTTGAAATTTAAATTCCGTTGTTCTTTAAGACTCTGAAGATTTAACAGCATAATCATATAAAACGCTTTCAACTCATTACATAATTTGAAATTTTCTTTCACTATTTCCAACATTTTGATTTTGATGCATTTTTAAAAGAAATTTTGATCAAGCAAGTTAAAATTGTTCTCTAAAGTTATATTTTGTAATACATTTTAAAACCCTTTTCAATCAGATATGATCATATGTTTTTCTATTTCAGTGTTTCAGAAATACATTAGTAGGATTTGAAACAATTTGTTCATTTTTTTAGTTTCATCATACTTAAAAATTTCATCACCATTTGAGTTCCAAGATAAGGTTATTTGTTTCAAATATTTTTCTTAATATTAAGATGTTTAATTATAAGAGCAAACAAAACATTTTTTCTCAATGTAATTTAACCAGTAAATTTATTTCTCTTATAAAAGTCACAAATTTGGGCATTTATGAACTACCTCAATTTTGTCATCATTTACAAGAAAAATATGTTCTTAGGAAAACGAAAAGACGAGAATTAAGAAATAATTAAGAATTTTTAAAATTTACTCTATCTGTCAGTCATGCGGCCACACAAATACCACTCCTTCAATTGATGCTTTGGCCACACATCATCCTGCCATCCTCAGAGTATATGAAAAGACTGAGAACAACCTATTTGCTTATTGATCTATTGACCACCTCCATAGCGCAGCAGTAGCATTACCGCCTACCACACAAGGGGGCCCAGGTTTGATTCCCAGCAGGGGACTGAATGTTGTGTGTCCTTCATCATTATTTTCATCATCATTGATATGCAAGTCGCCGAAGTGGCGTCAACTAAAAAGACTTACAGTATGGTGGCTAAACCCCGAAGGGGATATCCTGGCCAATAAATGCCATACAACCATTTCATTTCACTTTCTGTGGTGGTTGCACCTTGAAGAATTATCTGCAATTTAATTACATCAAGAATGGGATTCCATGCCTTATACAAATTTAAACCATTATTTCTATTTGTTATTATCTTGTTGGTTAATATAATTTCTATGTCTTCCTTGAAAATAGAATCCCAAAAGAAAGAGATGGATGCAACAATCTTCACCTCAGTGTGGTTCATCGACTGACCCATATCTATACAATGTTCTGCCACAGTTGCCTTATCTCGCTGTACTAAGCATATATATGTTCATTGTTCAATGCACCTCTCATGAGCACTGCATGTTGTCCAAGCTATGTATGACGTATCACAATTCTCGCAAAGAATATAACACACGTCCACCTTACAAAGAAGTAAATCATCCTTCACAGAACTGAATAGGGCTGCAATCTTCCTAGCCAGCCGAAGTGGCCATTTGGTTCTAGGCACTGCAGTCTGGAACCACGGGACAGCTGTGGTCGCAGGTTCGAATCCTGCCTAAGGCATGGATGTGTGTGATGTCCTTAGGTTAGTTAGGTTTAACTAGTTCTAAGTTCTAGGGGACTAATGACCTCAGAAGTTGAGTCCCATAATGTTCAGAGTCATTTGAACCATTTTTTGCAATCTTCCTACAGGGGTGGAAGACAGCCTTAATACTGTGTTTCTCGAAGAGACAGCTTATCTTCGAGGAAACAGCAGCCACATAATGCAAAACCACTGTATATCTGCAGGTATTACATTCTTCTTCCAGATTACATACTTGCATTCTAGGTTTCTAGATGGAATGACTGAGCGAGGTGGCGTAGTGGCTAGCACACTGAACTTGCATTTGGGAGGACGACGGTTCAATCCTGCATCCGGCCATCCTGATTTAGGTTTTCCATGATTTCCCTAAATAGCTCCAGGTAAATGCTGGGATGGTTCCTTTGAAAGGGCATGGCCACCTTCCTTCCCCCTCCTTCCCTAATCCGATGAGACCGATGACCTCACTGTCTGGTCTCCTCCCCCAAACGATCCATGGAATGCTCTGTGAGTTTGTTTGTGGGGATATCCATTTACTTTAAAAATGCTCTTGAGGTGTATGAGCTCTTCCTTCAAATTGTCATTCTTGGGTAAAGTGTGTGCACTGATGTCTTAAGGACATCTCTGATTTGTGGAGGGTAATGGCAGCTACTGGCATGAAAACAGAGGGTGAGTTTTTCCACCCTGTGCCAACTGTATGGACTTATCGATAAGAGGATATGTAACAAAAAGGTCTAATGAAGTTATGTCCAGAAATGCATGGTTTCCATGATATGGACCATTTATTCAATCATACTTTGTTACAGACAATGCGGTGTAATAGGAATTTGCTCAGACTTTATTTTCTCCTATTTAAAAATTTGGTTCACAGTCATGAGATACAATTTTAGTCCTATTTAAATAAAATTTGTCTACAACTTTAAGTTTCATCTTCATTGTCAAATGTTTTGTGTTGTTATATTCATGAACAAGTTTTATAACTAAATCAATAATCTTGTAATTACTGTGAAGTGTCAATTTTTCCCACATTTTTTCCTTAAATGTTCTGTTAAATATCTTTACTGATGCCATTAATTCTGATGAAGTTGAATAATGGCTAATGTGATATTTTTTCATTAGTTCTTGAAAATCTTTGTTCTAGAATTCTTTCTTATTATTTGTTTGAAAATTTCTTGGAGTTATTAGTATCAAAATTTTTTCAAAAGCTTGTGAAACATTTTTGACTGGTTTGCCTATAACTGGAATAGCCCAAGCAAATTTTGAAAAAAATGTCAGTTACAGTTAATAAATATTTACATACTTTATTCATTTATGAAATAAATTTTAACTGTCCCAAATCCATTTCTATTAAATCTGCTTGTCATAAATCTTCCATATAACGTGAAATTACGTTTCTTCTCTTATGTAAGTGTTAATAATTTATTCATGAATATTTATAATTTTTGGACGAATTTGCTTTTTTGTTTTACATTCTGTACAAATGCTTGAAGTCCTCTGTGGTCCTTTTTTGTTATTATTCTTTGAGGATTACATGTTTCAGTAAATGTTTTACACTTGAGACACCAAATATGATGGCTCTTAAGCACTGTGAACAAAGTTCGACATACATTTATATAGATTAAATTTCACGAGATAAAATAATTTTTACATCTTCTGGTACAGTTGTAATTGTAGCTTTTAATCTTATTGTTTCAAATTTAGATTTATGCAATATTATTGATCTATTATTATTAATTATTTCTTACAGAATATCATATGCACTTAATGTAAAATCGAATTCATTAAATGTCAAATCTTTGTTTAAAATATTTAACAATCACAGTATTTTGTCACTGTAAAATCGTACTCAAAATTATATAACTGTTGCTCATTTCTTATCACAAATGAAAATTTAATTTTTTGTTTATTATCTCTTTGTTTCTATGACATCAACAAAATGGTTTGCTCAGGCTTCTAAGTTCTCTTCCTTGAGATTCGTTATAGTGACATAATTATCATTATGAAGCTGATTAATTTTTCACTAAGATCTGCTTTAGTGAAATCGTTATGAAACTGCGTAAAATACTTGTGTGTAAGTTATTTTCTAAATGCCTTTCATTAATTACATCTTCTTATCAGTATGATCTTTTACATTTACTAGTCTTCTCCCATTAAAATCAACATAACTTTTCGTTACTTCGAATATGTTATTTATTTCACTAAAACTGTTTAACTAAATTTTTTTGTTTCTGGCTCAAATCCTTTTTTATCACATTTTTTATTTTTTCTGAATTTGCCAATTTTATGTTTCCTGAACCTTGCATATTTTTCTTATCTCCAAAAATATCTATTTCTTAAATCTGGAATAATATGTAATTTATAACCATCTGACAGCAGATTCAACACAAATATACACAACTGACCACATATTAATTGGTCATAATCTGGTATCCTCTCATGATCATAATACAGCTCATTTTTCCCATACAATTAGCCACCGCCTTTTTATATGTTGCCACCAAATGAGTATAAACAATATTTATAATACATGTTTTACAGTAAGAAATCTACTATGTACCAAAGGGGTTTGAAGTATCATCCTTCAAGAACGTTTGCTTTATTATGTAATTTGCCCATCATCAAACACCACAAAAGTGGTTAATTACCAATTTTTCAACCAAACTTTTTAGATCAAAATTTAGTATCAGTCTGTCATGCTTTTCAACCATTTCTTCAAACTGTTTATTCCTAGACCATTCTTCTCTATTGCTATATTATATCATTTTTGTTCTGCTAATTCACCAGTTTTTGTATATGTCAGAGCTATCTATAACTGCTGCTTGACCTGCTAAAGAAACCAATAGCTCCTAATGCTGTTATTAAAATGAGTAAGAAGCCTACTTAATGTTTTGTTAATCCTATACCTCCTTTCTTTTGGGTAAAATATTTAGTAATTCTTTAATAATAAGTAAGCTAATGTTATGAGCAAATTTACTCTAGTTTTATTATCTCTGTACCTTTTTTGAACATAAGATAAAAAATTATGAATACTATGTAACTGTTTACTATAGAGTTTAGTTTTAATCAGTATAGCTTTAGTTTTGCCACTCAGTAAATTTAGCAATCGATTCTGAAGTTATTCATTTATATAGATAAAAAGACAATAAAACGTTTTATAATGCACATCTATTATCAACAATTTCAATTCCAATTCCTGATTTTCTTTTTTCATTCATCTTTCCTCTTATTGCTGTTGCATCTAACCTTTCCCCAAAGTATGGGTCTTTGATATACATTCTTTCTTTAGGAGTTTTTTTGAAGTTGTTTGGTTGCTTCATGTCTACATTCTAAATCTTTATTATCTCTGTATGAAATATTAAGTTTTTTATGTGCCTCATCTAACCAGTTTATACCTTGATTTCTCTTGCTTATGTTTCTCCTCATTTTGTTCCTGGACAACAAAAATTGCTAACAGGTAGATTAATTTCAAACTTTAATTTGTTAAGTAATGTATTCTCTAATTCTTTATCCATATTTTTCAGATGTACGAAAGTATACTGTAAATTATTCAGCATCTAACTGAATATGGTATACATTTTGGGTTGTTGATAATAAAACCATTGAGCTTCCTAGTTAAAAGTTTTGATATACCATCTTTCACAATACGAAAATTTCTATTTCCAGCTGATTCTTCTGTATGAATTATCATTAACCTGTCGATTAAACCTCTAATTCATTCATCCATTATATTCAGTTGGTTGTGCTGTACATTTTTATTAATCTTTCACATTTTTAACCACTTTCTGATTAATATGCACTTGAGAGTGACTTTTCTACTGATAATTTTGGAAAATAAACTTCAAGAACTTTATTATCAAATTATTTAATTTAGTAGCTCTACATGATTTTATTGTAGTTAGATTTTTATCAAAATATAGTTCTCCTGAATCAGGTAATATAGTTGCATTATTTGATAAATCAATAGAATCAAATTTTGTATTTACTCCACTTATAATAATATGATTTTTAATTGATAGAGTCATTAAACGGTCCATGTCTTTACATGTTACTTCAACAATTTTTAAATTATCTCCACCAAAGTGTACTGGTAAATTACTGATATATCTAAACACACCTACATGTCTTACTCCAAAACTTTATCTTCAATAATGGTAATATATTTCAATGATCTTACTTCACATTTATCTTTTACTTTATTTCTATTCTGTATTTCATATTTATTTAGTGCGTCTTCTAGTTCTGATTGAGTTGTGTATAAACAGATTGTTTAGTTGCCAATAAATATTAAAATTCCTGTAATTAATGATAATGGTAAGGAATTATTTGTTTTTGTACTTCCTTATTTTCTTCAATCGATTCCAGAACATTAGCACCTTTAGTTCGTTATTTAACTTGTTTGACTGGATCATTAACGAGAAGATCCTCTTTCTTATATTTCTGGTATTATGTTCTCAATTGTTTCTTGTTTGCCCCTGCTAGGTGAGTGGTCAGAACAACGGAATGTCACTCCTAACAGCAAGGGTTCGACTCCCAGCTGGGTCAGAGATTTTCTCTGCTCAGGGACTGGGTATAGTGTTGTCCTTATCATCATTGTTTCATCCCCGTCGACATGAAAGTCGCCAAAGTAGTGTCAGCTCGAAAGACTTGCTAAAGGTGAACGGCCTCCCCGACAGGAGGCCCTAGCCACAAGGTCATTTCCAATTATTTCTTCCTTGTCTCAAAAAGTTTTTAATTCATTAAGATTTTTCACTTTACTTTAGCTCGTTTAACAGCTTCTGAATCATATTTGCCCACATTTACTTGAGATAAGTTTAAAGTTTGTATTTAACATTTAACTACATTATTGATTTGTAAGTAAGTGAAATGTTTTACTTTCACAGCTATCAAAATAATAGGAAACAAATGTATCTGCCCACATTTCGCTTCATTATTGGACCAGAGACACATTGCACAATATCAATCAATTTTTTCCATATTATTCTATATAATCAAGAGCTTCTGTAAATTATTTTTTATGTTCATGTAAAATATGATCAAGATAGTTTGTTAACAGAGTTGTAATTTTCTGTTAAACTCCGTTTATTAAAGGTAAGAAGACATTGGTTGCTCATAATGTAACAAAATTTCTAACCTTATTTGGATATTTTCGCCATTAATATTTCTTCTCAGGATTTTTGAAAAAAATCTGAATTGGTCCTTGTTCCAACGTTTGCTACACTTTTTTAAGATGATCAATAGTTAAATCTCCATCAACAAACTCAAGGTAATATAATTTAAATTTGTGATATCTCATCTAAGTATACAAAAAAATTAAGGTAATATCTCACTAATTGTTCTGGTATTTTTAACTACATTTGAATGAAAGGAAAAGCATCTATTCGTTTATGTCCATCTTAAGTAAAATATTATCTATATAGATAATGATTTTCTAGAATGAAATCCCAAATAAACCCACTGAATTACCTCCACATTCATCCCACATGTAATAACATCACTATTTTCGATAAAAGTAGCAATGTTCTTCTTTACTTCTTTTACAGATTTTCATGAACTCTCGATATTTGGTTGCTCTAAAGTTTTAGAATGAATATATATAAATTATTGGTTCCATTCCAGATTAACCATGATTTAGCTAAAATATAATTATTGATCATTAATACTGCTCTCCCACGTCCTCTGTGTCTAATTATCATGCATAAAATAGAATTAGGTAAAAATTTACCATCCCTATTTATGATAATTTCTCTGTAATCGTTATTTTTTGATGTTATTCTGTTTTCAGCTAATTAGTAATAAATGAAAAGATTGTTTATTTTAAGGTATAATTCATCAGTTCTTAGGAACAAATTAAGTGTACCTATAAAGGGTAATTATAAAACTATCCCACTAGTTGATGTCTGGACAACATTTTAGATCCAAATCTTGTATCAAAAAATAATAAACTGCATTTTGATGGAGAAGCAGTATAAATTCATGTAGGTAATATAGTTTTAAAAGTTTAGAAAAATGTGTTGATACAAAAAAACCTAATATATACACTACGGAGATGAAAGTTTAAGTAGAGAACCCTGTCAAATTATATGTGGACATAAAAGATGGTATTGGGAGGGTGTTATGATATAATAGAATTACTGCAGCTAATGAAAAAATTATTGCTAGTAATATTCTAAAAATTATATAATTTGCATTAATTTACCTTAATTTTAATTTTGTTGATAGAATGTGTGCAGAACATAATTATTTTCGTTGTGAAACTAATTTCACTGCTTCATTTAAGCCTAATGTTGAATCTGGTCCATCTATAATTTATGAACGATGTTATCCTTTACTTTTCCAATTCATGATGAAATTCAGGATTTAGAAAGAAATTTTTTTGATGAAAATGATAATTTGATTTATTTATGAGTTTTGCTATTGTCACAATTATTCTGTAAATGCATTATTAATTTTTAATCCAAGTAAATGAACAAAATGGAGAGCTATCACTTTCATTTTTTTCTATAAAAGATAAAAGTAAAAATAATCCAAACACTCCTAATGAAGATGAAACATTAACATTCATATTGCTGATGACTGGCTACTTCCAAATAAGGATCAGTTGTATATGCATTTTAAAATTGTTGCAGCTGATCGAACAAATTATGCAAACTATGATAGAAAAGTCTAATGAAATTAATTAATAACTATGTAGTAAAGTTATTTTATTTGGTAACTACAAACAAAGGAAATAATATTTTATCTACAATCGATTATACATTGATTTCTTTATCAGTTTTAACATATTATCTTCTCCTCTTGAGTATAAAATATGTATGCAGGGATATATACTTAATAATGGTGAAATAAAGGTCAAAAAATGTAGAAATATATCCACTGAAAGTTTCTTGAAGTTGTTTAAAGATTGTAAGGAAATAATTTGGGTAGCAGATCTTATTGTAATTTTGCTCTGAGTTCGATTTCAAACGATTCTCTTTTTCGATGAGCCAGTTCTAATGAGGCTGAAAAGTAAAATAGTAGTTGAGAATATGATAATTCGAGTGCTAGCTGTTAAAATTAACCTGGTTATAAACTTGAATAAGAAGAAATTATATTGAAAAATCCGAAGATACCAGTTCCTTTTTATGAATTACATACAACAGAGGTAGTAGGATTAAGTGGTCAGAGAAATCTTGAGACAGATATCAGAAATATTATAACGCAATGGAGTCTGACATGCCTCATTATATACAGGTTGTTTTTCAAACTAATACTTAAAATAATGAGTTGATTGATTCATCATTATATAATCATGATAAACTATATACATTATGTTAGAAAACTGGAAGAAACGAATTGTTTCCGTAAGAAAAATGGAATTTAGAGCCACCAGATAATTATCTGAAAGCATATGATTTATTTAATGGTTTTGAACAAGTTACACAACTGAAAGAAGATGCAGATATAAACCCATGTAATTTCGTAACAAATAATCCTATCTATGTCTTAGACATGACCACCAGAACAAGTATTGTGTTGACACAAGAAACGATGACGATATTTTACAATGGCATTCATAATTATGCATGGAAAAAAGAATCAAGGATATGTTATACAATCTGTGGTACTTTCTGAGAATTTGATACTATTTATGCTTTATAAATGGATTATTTGGTCTGTAGTAGCAGATATTAGTATAGTTTATGCTTTGCTGACAGAAATAACTCAGGTGAATGAATCAGGAGCAAGTCTTCACATTAGCTATGTTTTTTGTGTTTTAGCTCTACTGAGGCTCTGCTTCATCTCTGTCTCACTTCACAGTTATCTCCATCTTGTTTGTGCACCCTAGCTCATTATGAGGCAGTTCTTAAATGTATTCACAGATGGCTCTGGCAGTAGAAAACTTCAAACAATATTTTTAACATGACATAAATGGTTCAAATGGCTCTGAGCACTACGAGAATTAACTTCTGAGGTCATCAGTCCCCTAGAACTTAGAACTACTTAAACATAACTAACCTAAGGAAATCACACACACCCATGCCCGAGGCAGGATTCGAACCTGCAACGTGGTTCCAGACTGTAGCACCTATAATATTTTTATGCTTCAAACTTTGAATTTACATTATTGAAATGAATTACTATCGTTTCTTAATGGTTAAATAAATTGTAATGATTAAATTTTTCATCTTTCGAGAATATTCACAACGTACAAGACATATTTAAACATTTTATACTTACTTGTTAACAGATTTTAATGATTTAAACTTTGATTTTAGATTATTTAAATTATTTATTATCATTTCGATGATAATTGTTAATGGAGTTAGATATAACGTTGTCAACCAAGCTTAGTTTTCACTTAACTAATACATAAGCAGATTCTGAACTATTATTCGTGCTCCTGGTCATACCTGAGTGTCAGAAGTTGAACTGGCCCCCGAAAGCATCTTAGGTTCATCAATATCACCACTCATTACATCACAAATGCTGCAGCTCTGCTCACTCAAATTAAAGAAGATGGACGACACTTGCTAGGTGACAGCTAATATCAAGTCAGCGGATAATCACAACATGGTAGCAATGGATTTGGCATCAAGATAGAGCATAACAAAACTCCTATAGGGATAAAAACAAGGAATAAGAGAAAGTAAAATGAAATATCCTAAGGAATTTCCTTCAAATGATGCCAAAGGTTCTACACTTCTGAAATTTTTATTCTATTTTTTCAAATAATTCATTCACCTTGTTTCTTTTTCTTATTAATTTTTTTCTATATAAAAAGAGTCTCCACTCAAAAAGCTCAACAGTTGAAACAACTAAAAATTGTTTAAGAAGGCTAATGACCTTAAAGTATATATTTTCCTTAGCAATACTGAAAGTGATTATCTAAATACAAAATATGAAGAAAAAATATGTATGGAGCTCAGTAATGAATTTCAAATTAGTTTTCCAAACAAACATTTGAAAATAATCAGCAGATTTGATTTCCAATTTCTTGAAGGTGTAAATACTAAACTGAGGTACAAATAATGGAAGAAAAAAGATGATTGTAATGAATACCATTATATCGAATTTGTAGTTTGAAAATCATTTTCCATTAGATATTTTCCATTTTTTTGTTTTAAATATTTATCTAAAGCAGATGTCGCTAGTGTATTGAGACTCAATTTCCAAGAAAATGTAAAATCGTAGATTTCAATTAATATAATTGGAAGTGGCAGAATATTTGGCTAGATAATATAGTAGTGAGTGGTCATTAAAAAGCAGTTTCGAAAAAAGTAGCGAAAAAACTTGAAGAATAGTGAAAATATTCGAGGAAATGATGCAAATATCAAAAAATGATGAAAATATGATGAAAGTTTACAAAAGATTATATTTTTTGGGTGACTTCCATTGACAATTTTTTCATGTGATTTTCTGATATTTAGGGAAAAACATGGGAAAATATTTTTTCTTGATAATTTCCATAATTTTCCGTGATATTTACTTTGAAATGTAATATTTTTTTTTATTTCCTTGAAAACTGTGCTAGAACATACAAACTGCATTTACTCATTGCTACAGCTCTCCCTGTGCTGCCTCCTAGGCACTGAGAATCCAGTCCACTGGAATCTGAACAATGACTGGGTCCAGACTTTGCCCAATGTTCTGCTTTCAGTATGTGTAAACAAGAACTACACTTAGCAGAGAAAGTGTCACTGCAGTAGTTGGTCTCACAGTGGTCAATGTAGTTTCCCTCCAGTTTTGACTCTTCCTGTGGCGACTAACATGTTGCATTAATGACTACATGGAGAGTCACCCCTCAGGCTCGCTAACGAGTTTGTATGTGTATTGCATTACCTCGGGTCCCAAAATCTGGTTTAACATGGATTCATGGCTAGTAACACTTCCATCGGTTCTCTGGCCAGTACAATCAAGCCTGTGAAATCCTTGCTACTGGCATTGTGTCAGGTAGATGGAAACTAGATCCCATTATTTCACATGATGTCAAATTTATTAATAATCTACTCTGATCTAACTCTAACCATTTCGCTGTTGTGAGTGAACACTGGTCGTAACATCTGGCTTCTACTACTACTACTAAATCGAAGGTAGAGTACAACCAATGTGCCTCGACCAGTTGCAAGTACAATTTAGACCTAATCGCCTCCTTCTTGCACTCCTTCTCTGCTTTCCCACCTATTAGTAACTTCACTGCACAGGAAATCTGACCCCCTCTCATGGGAACAAACCATATTCACATGCCTGAAACACTTCTGTAACTTTCTTCTTTCATTTCTACATGTTTAAACTTGTTTTTCACAATCAATAATAGCTGTGTACCTTTACCCTGACAAACTTCTTCAGCATCCTCCACTTAACAGCATACACGTGGACTACATAATATTGGTACCACGCCTCATTCCCTGCTACTGGAAAGGAAACTGAAATGTACAACTTTCCCCATTGGTCCTTGCTTCTTCTGTATCTAGGTTGAAATAAAAGGCTAAATTTTATGATTAGGTTCCTAGATCAACCGTAGCTGTCGTGGTAGCTCTTTTTGCACCTTTTGTAGCACCTCCAGGTACTGTTCTGGCGACAAGAAGTTCACTCTTAGTTGGTTATCGGACAATAGCACGTTGTGTGCTCATTGTAATAATGTGTTGTTCATCTTTGCCTAGTGCTATGTCGGTCATCTGTCCATTGGATAGCTGTTGTGTCCATCTGTGAATATCCACAACAGCAGACCCAAGATACTTATTATTACAGAAATGCCACCTCCCATGATAGTTACTTGGGTGGGCGTATCATACAATATTTTGCCCTTGGTTAAAATGTGCCAAAGGTGGAATCAGCGCTTTGATGTCAGGCTGCGCCAGCAGGCCTCATAGAGGTCGATAGACAGCCACACACATGTATCCAAAGTGCAGGATCGCTTCAGGTCCTGGGCCAAATCGCTGTTATTAGCTTCAATTTTCCTGTAGACAATGACATCAGCATCAGCATTCCTGGAATTCCCCCGCCTCCCTAATTATCAGGAATTCCCTCACCCTTCTCTCCATAACCAATAACATCGTTATGTGCATCGATGTCACCATGCTCTTTGCCAATTTTGCTGGGGCTCTAAAGCCCTGAAGCACAAACGTTTCAGTCAGTTTCATGCAAGTCCAAACGTCCCTCCCCCCACCCCACAGGGCAATTTTAATTCTTATAATAAGATTGCATGGTGCTGTCATTTCTTCTCTGTTTCTTTGTGTATCTAGATCTCATGTATTTAACTGACATGACATTTGCGTTGAACAAAGAAATCTGTAACAAGTCTTTGCTGTAAACATCTACCAGAAGAATGTACACACAGTTTTCTGCATCAACAATCGAAAGGCATGAAGCAGAGGAGCGTATGAGTGCTGATAAGAGGAATATTGTTCAGCAGCTTGATTAGGTCTGTCAACACAACTTGTTGCATTTGCTGGAATTGCTGGAATTGCATATCCTTTCTAAAATATCAGTCCTGTCTCTCATATCGGAAAAAGTGGTTGTAAGCTATGCTGTAAATACCTGACAGTTAGTATTCATCCATCTCCAAAGTGGTTGTGAGCTATGCTGTAAATACCTGACAGTAAGTATTCATCCATCTCCAACAATTATCTTTTTATTATTATGTGTATTTGGCGATATACTAAGGTCTTTGTTATTATTACAGCGCTATCAGAGCTACTATTGTCTGAAACACTACAGCAGCCTATGACATCAAGATTATTTGGACTGCCAAGCAATCTTAAGGATTATAGCATGACAATGGATAATTATTACTGTAATTCACAGTTGCAAATAAGTGTATTATATAAAATCTGTTTCAGTTTCAGAACTATCAAGCAATAACAAGACACACTTGCTGTTCATAATGTGCTAGTAGTTGAACATACAGCAAAAGAATCTTGTAACTGTCAGCTATATCACAGCATACATACAAAGTACACACATAGAGCAATGGGTTTGAACTTTGTAAGGTAAAAGGATAGAATACACATAATCGTTGTTGCTAAAGTCGATATATATGTCAAGATATAAGGCAAGAATCCAGGCAGTTTCCCCACCCAATGCAAGACAATTATCATGAGTACTGAGAATGATGGATGCTTGCTCATACCAGTGTAGTTTTGGAGATGTGAGTGGTCCTCTAGCCAGAGCGTCTAAAAGTATATACTTTCCACAAATAGACTTTTACAGTTAACTCCAACACAACACCACATCATCTCAACATCGTACATACATCAAACATACACCCTCAATTACACCACATACGGTGCAGTCGCGCCAAAATTTTGGCACAATTATACTGCAATTACGCCACACATAAGCTGAAATTACGCCACAATTACATCATACATATATTATACACAAACTGAGTTCACAAAAGTCTTAATATCGTGGGAAAACTCCTTTTGAATGAAGTAGTGCACCATCTCGTCACTGCATGAACTCAACAAGTCATTGGAAGTCCAATGCAGAAATATCAGTCTGTGCTGCAACTATAGCAGTCCATAATTGCGAAAGTGTTGCCAGTGCAGTGTTTTGTGCATGAACTGATCTATCACATATGTCCCATAAATGTTGAATTCGATTCATGTCATGGGTCGATGAACCATTCACACAAATTGTCCAGAGCGTTCATCAAACCAATTGTGAACAACTGTGGCCTCATTAGATGGCACACTTTCATACATTAAAATTCCATCATGAATGGCTGCAAATGGTCTCTGAGTAGCAGAATGTAAACATTTCCAATCAATGGTGGCTTCAATTGGACCAGAGTACCCAGTCTTTTTCATGTAATCACATTCTGCACTATTATGGAGCCACCACCAACTAGCACAGTACCTTGCTGACAACTTGGTTCCATGGCTTTGTGGCCTCTGCACCACATTCAGACCCTACCATCAGCTCTTACCAAATCAAATCAGGCTCATCTGACCAGGTCACGGTTTTCCAGTCATCTAGGGTCAAAAAATCTGCCCCTCGTAGTCTCGCGGTAGCGTTCTCGCTTCCCGAGCACGGGGTCCCTGGTTCGATTCCCGATGGGGTCAGGGATTTTTCCTGCCTCGAGATGACTAGGTGTTGTTGTGTCGTTCTCATCATCATCATTCATCCCCATTACGGTCGGAGGAAGGCAACGGCAAACCACCTCCATTAGGACCTTGCCTAGTAAGGCGGTGCGGGTCTCCCGCATCGTTCCCCTATGCTCCAAACGGTATGGTCATAAGCCTAGGATAGGCGTTACAGGCGATGATGTGGTGTTAGCAAAGGCACTCACATTCATCATCTACTGCCATAGCCTATTAATGCCAAATTTTATACCTTGTGTATGCGATACTACCGCCATCTGTATATGTGTGTGTCACTGTCCTATGGCTTATGTCACTTCACTGTACATCGCAGCTATGCCACGTATATCACAATTACACAATACATATGTCTTACATATGCAGAAAATACACTGCGCCACAAGCAATGTGGATACATTGCTCCCTATGTGTCTTTTACAACCAATCGAGCATATAGCAATGTTGTCAATTATTTGATGCATGTTTTCGTTGCTAAGTTAACAGTGAGCATTGTATTTAGTGTAACGGTATGATAATTATTCATTACACTGAAACCCATTAGGTTTACTGCTATTCTACATCTACATCTACATGGATACTCTGCAAATAACATTTAAGTGCCTAGCAGAGGGTTCATCGAACCACCTTCACAATTCTCTATTATTCCAATCTTGTATAGCGCGCAGAAAGAATGAACACATATATTTTTCCGTACGAGCTCTGACTTCCCTTGTTTTATCGTGGTGACCGTTCCACCCTGTGTAGGTCGGTGTCTACAAAATATTTTCGCATTCTGAGGAGAAAGTTGATGATTGGAATTTCGTGAGAAGATTCCGTCGCAACGAAAAGCGCTTTTCTTTCAATGATGTCCATCCCAAATCCTGTATCACTTCAGTTTGACTCACTCCCATATTTCGCGGTAATACAAATAGTGCTACCCTTCTTTGAACTTTTTCGATGTACTCCATCAGTCCTATCTGGTAACAATCCCACACCGCACAGCAGTATTCTAAAAGAGGACGGACAAGTCTCCTTAGTAGATCTGTTACATTTTCTAAGTGTCATGCAGATACAATGCAGTCTTTGGGTAGCCTTCCCCACAACATTTGCTATGTGTTCCTTCCAATTTAAGTTGTTCGTAATTGTAATTCCTAGGTATTTAGTTGAATTTACGGCCTTTAGATTAGAATGATTTATCGTGTAACCGACTTTAACGAATTCCTTTTAGCACTCATGTGATTGACCTCACACTTGTCGTTATTTAGGGTCAACTGCCACTTTTCGCACCATTCAAATATCTTTTCTAAATCGTTTTGCAGTTTGTTTTGATCTTCTGATGACTTTATTAGTCGATAAACTACAGCGTCATCTGCAAACAACCGGAGACGGCTGCTCAGATTGTTTCCCAAATCGTTTATATAGATAAGGAATAGCAAATGGCCTATAACACTACCTTGGGGAACGCCAGAAATCACTTCTGTTTTACTAGATGACTTTCCGTCAATTACTACGAACTGTGACCTCTCTGACAGGAAATCACAAATCCTGTCACATAACTGAGACGATATTCCATAAGCACGCAATTTCACTACAAGTCTCTTGTGCGGTATAGTGTTATAAGCCTTTCGGAAATCCAGGACTACGGAATCGATCTGAAGTCCCTTGTCAATAGCACTCAACACTTCATGCGAATAAAGAGCTAGTTGTGTTCCACAAGAACGGTATTTTCTGAACCCATATTGACTGCGTGTCAATAGACCGTTTTCTTCGAGGTAATTCACAATGTTCGAACACAATATATGTTCAAAAATCCTACTGCATATCGCCGTTAACGACATGGGCCTATAATAAGTGGATTACTGCTACTACCTTTCTTGAATATTGGTGTGACCTGTGCAACTTTCCAGTCTTTGGGTACGGATCTTTCATCGAGCGAACGATTGTATATGATTGTTAAGTATGGAGCTAATGCATCAGCATACTTCGAAAGGAACCTAATTGATATACAGTCTGGACCAGAAGACTTGCTTTTATTAAGTGATTTAAGTTGCTTCACTACTCAGAGGAGATTTACTTCTTCATTACCCATGTTGGCAGCTGTTCATGATTCTAATTCTAGAATATTTACTTCGTCCTCTTTTGTGAAGGCATTTTGGAAGGCTGCGTTTAGTATCTCTGCTTTGGCAGCATTGTCTGAGATAGCAGCCTACTCACGCCGTAGTAAATTCACATCAGTCTTTCCATTGTGTGCCAGGCAGTCCGCTGTAACTAGCTCTGACGTCATAAATGTTGCACAATACTTTAAAAATCAAGTAAATAACCTAAAATGTTTCTAGCATGTCAGGAGTAATACTAAATTAATATGTGTTGAATATCAGTTAAATAATTTTAACCATTTTGAAATTTGGACGTTTTTCTGTAAAAATCATTGGCGCAACAGAAAAGAGCTAGAGATTTAAAAATTTATACTTAGATTCCTTTTCAATAATAATTTAATAGAAACAGTACTTTGGATCTCACAAATTAAGATTTTAGTTGAAATTCATGATTTTCTGGTTTTTATATTAAAAATTAAGGAAGCAAGATAGATTAAGTAGGCTAATAAATAAGGCGAGGATGTTTATATTTAAGTAGAATGGAGATCCGCTATAACGATAAAGATGTGAGAAGTTTTATTTGAATAACTGTAAAACTATAGCGATAGTGTATCTCCAAAGGCAAGTTCAGAGCTCGTCTACTGCGTGCAGTGTAATTAAATTAATTCTCTCGCCCAAAATATTTAACTTAGCCACGTTAAACTTTTATTATGATTACTTACCTGTGTGCTGAATGCACATTTAAACTGAGAGCTTCATCGGCCACCAGCAAAAGAAGCTATGATTTATTCAATAACTTAATGAGGTGCATTACTAGCCCAGCAGCTAGTCGGGAGAGCCGATTTGATGAGGCGTTCCCTTAGCCGTCCGCACTGCGGCTTTATATATAAGAACGCTGCGCGAGGAAGCAAGGCCCTAGTTCTCTCCAGACGCTGAATAGCACGCCATCTGTGTCGGGAGTCGCGTCGTGTCGGTATCATTGCTACAAACAGCCTCGGATGCTGTATTAAGTTACTCGGGATATGCGTAACCATGAAATCATTTTCGAGTGAAGTGTTAATTCTGGGATGACTTTAATTATCGATCTTCAGTTTGCGTATTGTCGTATTCTCACGTGCCGCTGCGGGACAAACATTCTACCACTATTTAGCGTGGCGTTTGATGAACCTAATCATCAAATTATGGCGAGTATTCATTTAAACATTTAATTTGGACATTTATAGTTGCATCAGCGCATTAGACTCTGAACTGCTCTGTTAGTCAGATTGTGTGGATTCTTCTTTTTTTTCATCTGTGACTTTCAGAATACAGAACGTTTTTTCACGACCGTTTTTGATTATAAATCCCAGACAATCTCCTCATTCATCAGAGCTATAAGCTGTAACTATAAGTGTATTCTCAGATGAAGTGGGCACTAGGAATTCTAATTACACGATTCACATTTTGCTAATCACTTTCTGGTTGCCAATAAAGTAGTTAGAGAGCCAGTGTTGAGAACGGCGAAAGACAGCATAAATAACATTCTAAATAATAGGAACTGGTTTTACATCCTACAAACCAAACATTTAACTACAATAATTCCAACCGCCGCCGCACATATGGTTAATCGGCCAGGAAATGCAGTGTTTCTACATTCAAATATGTAAACAACATAAAAATAACAATTAATTCCACCCGCCGCCCCACATATGGTGCATCGGCCGGGAAGTGTTTCAACATTCAAACATTTATACAACAGTAATAATTTTCCACCCGCCGCCCCACATATGGTGCATCGGCAGGGAAGTGTTTCAACATTCAAACATTTATACAACAGTAATAATTTTCCACCCGCCGCCCCACATATGGTGCGTCGGCCGGGAAATAACTGAGTAAAAGTGAAAGTGATTTTTAACTATTTGGATTCGCGAGTGAAATGCGACACGCAACTGAGCATAGAACAGTGAATGTGTTACGTGCGTATGTGGACGACGCAATTGGATTAACAACGCCTCTGGATTGACGGAGCTGGCACTGAGTCTAGCGGCACTGCTGGCATCGAGAGAAGCCAGTTTCGCCTCACCGCAGTCATCCGCCGGAGCAGCCGGAGCCGCACCTGCAGTTGCGGGCCACGGAAACACACAACAGCCGACGAAGTGCCGTCTGCAATTCAGCGAGCTGCGTCACATCAGTAATCCTCGTACGCCACGCCGGCAACGCCATACGTCGTGCAGAAGGAACTAAGTTAAGTGAAAATCTGTTAAAAATTTTACTAACCTGCACTAAAAGACTGTCGATGATGGAACCGCCAAAAGACACTGAGGTTAAACTCAAATCAGAACCTATGTCTGTTAAGGGAACTGTAAATCCAGACAACGGTTGAAGTGTAAATATGCATGGAAGTAGTAATGTTAAAGTGAAATATGAAGTATTGTCTCCTGACAATAGTGTAAAAAGGGGCAATGATTCAATAATAGAGACCCCTGTAGTAAAGCAGAAATCAGAAATTGTTAATTTATTGGATGATAGTTTCTCTGGTGAATTAAAAATGAAACAGTCATCAGAGATGGTAGAGTTTAAGAAGGAGAAGTTAGATATGACTGATCAATCAGAAGTTTCATTTAGTTTTGATGATTATGGTGTTGGAGCTAGTTTTTCATCACCTGAGTGTGAAAAGAAACCAGCTAGTGAGCAACCCAAAGATACTCTGGCTATTGATTTAAATGTTATATTACAAGCAATAGTTGCCAGTAATGCAAAAATGACAGCTGAATTAAAGTCTGAAATAACTGAGGTCAAAAGCAGTAATGCTGAATTAAAATATGAGATTTTGGCCAGCCAAACCAATTTTAATAAACGGTTTGAGGCAATGGACAATAAATTAGAATCCAATAAAGCTGAATTAGAAAATTCTTTCAAGGCTAGTTGCAATAAGTTGAAAGAGGATCTGGACAGTTTGAATTATAAAATTGATTACAACCATGAGGATATTAAGAAAAAGGTTGCTCAACAATTTTCTGAAATGTATAAAACAGTAAAATCCGAAGTTGCTGAGGTTCGCAGAGACTTCCAAATGGAAGATGCAAAGCTGGAGCACAAGCTAACAGAAAAGATCGAGGCGGAATCAGAACTGTGCTCAGATAGATTTCAAGATGTTAATATAAAAGTAAACATATGTCAAGCAGAAGTAAATGCAATCAAAACTGATACTACTCATATTGTGCAAAGAGTAGATAATGTTGAAATGAGAGTAGAAAATATCAGTACTAACATTGTTAACATTGAGAGTAAAGTAGCTTCAGTAACTTCTGGTAATGGTAGTATACAACAAGTTGTAGCTGCAAACGCCGCTTTTATCGGGTGTCGGCAGTTCTTGCGGTTCGATCCAGATAAAAATCTCCACCCGCTAGATTTCTGGAACGATTTTGAATATGTGATTCCACCAACTTGATGTGAACGAGAGAAAATCTCATTTATTAGAAGCCATTTAGCAGGTGACGCCATGCGTTGGTCAGCTGATGTTATGTTGAAGTGTAAAACATTAGCAGAATTTAAAACAGCTTTCATTAATGAGTATTGGTCCAGTAATAAGCAAAATGAAGTGTTGAGAGAATTTTGGAGTGGAAAACGCTTCAATGCAGGCAAGGAATCTATTACAGAGTTTGCCAGGTCATGGATCTCACGTTTGTCTCATTTGGACGAAAAGCTAAAACCTGAAATGATAATACTAGGTCTTGAAGCCAAACTGCCATGGTATTGGCAAACCAGAATTATATCTGCCCCTAGAGACAATCTGGATCGTTTCATTGAATATTTGGAACGTGTAGAGCGTGTGGCTGCCAATGAGGAGCAAGCACGTAATAACAGAAATACTAATAACAATAGTAGTAATTTTAAGAACGAGCAGAATGGCAATGTAAACATCAGAACAGTAGGTGTTCGCCATCCTAAGAGAAGTAGGAATTGGATAAATAATTATCAGAACCAACAATGGCATTCAAATGACAGTAATTTTGTTCCGGACAAAATTATGCAGGTAAGCAACAGTGCGGAAAGCAATACTGTGCCAGTTAACTATAATGGAAATAAAGGAAACAGTAGCAGGCCGAGGCAGAAAAACTAGTTCCCGTCTATGAGGACACTGGCGCTCACCAGGCGGTTACTTTTCCTAAGCCAGTAGTTACGGGAATTGGTAAGACAGATCAGAATACTCAGACTGAACATGTGGATGAAGGGTCGGTAGCATCTAAGAATGCAGCAGAAGTATTAGATCACTCACAGTATTTGATAGATACCGTGTTAGAGACGCTTTCTAAGTGGGAAGAGAAAGAGAAGGTGCAGCAGTGTAACGATAGGGAGGAGCTACAAAATACTGAATTGTCAGGTGAAGAAGCAGAAGAAATTCATGCTTATATTTACGATGAGGATGATATGCTCTTATCTAAAGTGCCTGTGCAGGATGTTGATAATGTACTAATAGATTTAGGACAGGAGATAAGTGAGAATGTAGAGGGTAGCCTGTTGGGGGTCGATGAACCCAGTAGCTGTGACCAGTTGTCACTCGAGAAGGGACCCGACGATAATGGTGAAACTGGTTTAGTTGTAACTAGTGTTATGCCCGGTCTGGAGGCGCAGAATCGCTCAGACTACAGTAATCTGGGTCATGTTCAGCAAACTAAATGTAATGAAGTCGTGCGGTGTTTCTACGTATTTGAAATTAATAGACCGACTGGAAAAGGCAGCTGAAAATGTAATTCAGGAAACCCCTACACACCTTGACCTAAATGTTATGAAGACAGATGTCGATCACTTTAGTTGGAGACAAATCCAAAAAGAACTATTGGATGAGTTTGAGGAACCACCTGTACAACCTAGAATAAGCCACCCTACAATAATAATGAATATGTTGGGTATCAATGTACGTTGGCTCTTAGACAGTGGAAGTGAGGTGACTGCAATATCTCAGTCCTTCTTTGATGCATTACCTGGTAAAGACAAGCTTACAGTAATGAGAGTATCAGGACTAAGAATAATTGGTGCTACTGGCAAGGTGTCAAAAACGGTAAAGCAAGAAGCTTTGCTGCCCTTTAACATTAATGGTAATTTAATTGATCATCCATGTTTAATTGTAAACAATCTCAGTATTGAGGTTTTAATTGGCATAGATTTCTTGTCAAAATATCAGAGTGTTGATGACTTTGAAAGAAGCCAGTTAAAAATGGTCTTGCCGATAACCGGAGTAATTACAGCACCTTTTAGTGATAAACATGTAGTAACTAATGATGAAACTTGGGAGCTGCCTATACGAGTTCTGAAAAATAGGAGATATTGGGACGAAAGTGCTAATCTTAGTAACAGTAAGCTAAACACAGAAGAAGAAGAAGCAAATATTTTGGACAAAATAGAAGCTAAATTGCAGGAAATCGATAAAATTTCAGCTAATCAGAAGGAAGAACTGAGACAGGTTTTAAAAAGGCATCATAAGGTATTTTCAGATCGACGTGGCGTGGTCAAAGGTTATGAATGAATGCTGTAGGGAGGAGGTTGTTCTGTAACCTCTACACAGTGTGGCAGCTGTGCAGTCCCAGCTGTGTGAGATCTTCTTTCCCATTTCAGATCTCACTCACTCTTCATCTTTCCTACCCTCCAAAATTTTGACCCCTTCTTTCCAATATGAAAATTTTCTGAAACCAATGAATTCTGTAGTTAGGAGGTTGTTCTGTAACCTCTACACAGTGTGGCAGCTGTGCAGTCCCAGCTGTGTGAGATCTTCTTTCCTTTTCAGGTCTCACTCATTCTTCATCTTTACTATCCACCGAAATTTCGACCTCTTCTTTCCAACACTAAATTTTCCGTTATGGTTATCAAGCCAATAATAAGCTAATGAATGCTGTAGGGAGGAGGTTGTTCTGTAACCTCTACACAGTGTGGCAGCTATGCAGTCCCAGCTGTGTGAGATCTTCTTTCCTTTTCAGGTCTCACTCATTCTTCATCTTTCCTATCTACACTCCTCGAAATGGAAAAAAGAACACATTGACACCGGTGTGTCAGACCCACCATACTTGCTCCAGACACTGCGAGAGGGCTGTGCAAGCAATGATCACACGCACGGCACAGCGGACACACCAGGAACCGCGGTGTTGGCCGTCGAATGGCGCTAGCTGCGCAGCATTTGTGCACCGCCGCCGTCAGTGTCAGCCAGTTTGCCGTGGCATACGGAGCTCCATCGCAGTCTTTAACACTGGTAGCATGCCGTGACAGTGTGGACGTGAACCGTATGTGCAGTTGACGGACTTTGAGCGAGGGCGTATAGTGGGCATGCGGGAGGCCGGGTGGACGTACCGCCGAATTGCTCAACACGTGGGGCGTGAGGTCTCCACAGTACATCGATGTTGTCGCCAGTGGTCGGCGGAAGGTGCACGTGCCCGTCGACCTGGGACCGGACCGCAGCGACGCACGGATGCACGCCAAGACCGTAGGATCCTACGCAGTGCCGTAGGGGACCGCACCGCCACTTCCCAGCAAATTAGAGACACTGTTGCTCCTGGGGTATCGGCGAGGACCATTCGCAACCGTCTCCATGAAGCTGGGCTACGGTCCCGCACACCGTTAGGCCGTCTTCCGCTCACGCCCCAACATCGTGCAGCCCGCCTCCAGTGGTGTCGCGACAGGCATGAATGGAGGGACGAATGGAGACGTGTCGTCTTCAGCGATGAGAGTCGCTTCTGCCTTGGTGCCAATGATGGTCGTATGCGTGTTTGGCGCCGTGCAGGTGAGCGCCACAATCAGGACTGCATACGACCGAGGCACACAGGCATCATGGTGTGGGGAGCGATCTCCTACACTGGCCGTACACCACTGGTGATCGTCGAGGGGACACTGAATAGTGCACGGTACATCCAAACCGTCATCGAACACATCGTTCTACCATTCCTAGACCGGCAAGGGAACTTGCTGTTCCAACAGGACAATGCACGTCCGCATGTATCCCGTGCCACCCAACGTGCTCTAGAAGGTGTAAGTCAACTACCCTGGCCAGCAAGATCTCCGGATCTGTCCCCCATTGAGCATGTTTGGGACTGGATGAAGCGTCGTCTCACGCGGTCTGCACGTCCAGCACGAACGCTGGTCCAACTGAGGCGCCAGGTGGAAATGGCATGGCAAGCCGTTCCACAGGACTACATCCAGCATCTCTACGATTGTCTCCATGGGAGAATAGCAGCCTGCATTGCTGCGAAAGGTGGATATACACTGTACTAGTGCCGACATTGTGCATGCTCTATTGCCTGTGTCTATGTGCCTGTGGTTCTGTCAGTGTGATCATGTGATGTATCTGACCCCAGGAATGTGTCAATAAAGTTTCCCCTTCCTGGGACAATGAATTCACGGTGTTCTTATTTCAATTTCCAGGAGTGTACAAAAATTTTAGACCCCTTCTTTCCAACACGAAAATTTTCTGAAACCAATGAATTCTATAGCGAGGAGGTTGTTCTGTAACCTCTACACAGTGTGGCAGCTGTGCAGTCCCAGCTGTGTGAGATCTTCTTTCCTTTTCAGGTCTCACTCATTCTTCATCTTTGGTATCCACAAAAATTTCGACTCTTATTCTCAAATACTAAAATCTTCCGGCATGACTATCAAGCCAGCATTAAACAAATGAATTCTGTAGGGAGGAGGTTGTTCTGTAACCTCTACACAGTGTGGCAGCTGTGCAGTCCCAGCTGTGTGAGATCTTCTTTCCTTTTCAGGTCTCACTCATTCTTCATCTTTCCTATCTACAAAAATTTCGACCCCTTCTTTCCAACACGAAAATTTTCTGAAACCAATGAATTCTATAGCGAGGAGGTTGTTCTGTAACCTCTACACAGTGTGGCAGCTGTGCAGTCCCAGCTGTGTGAGATCTTCTTTCCTTTTCAGGTCTCACTCATTCTTCATCTTTGATATCCACAAAAATTTCGACTCTTATTCTCAAATACTAAAATCTTCCGGCATGACTATCAAGCCAGCATTAAACAAATGAATTCTGTAGTGAGGAGGTTGTTCTGTAACCTCTATACAGTGTGGCAGCTGTGCAGTCCCAGCTGTGTGAGATCTTCTTTCCTTTTCAGGCCTCACTCATTCTTCATCCTTCCTATCTACAAAAATTTTGACCCCTACTTTCGAATATGAAAATTTTCTGTCATGGCTAACAAGCCATGAGTTCTGTAACCATTCTATCCACCGATTAGTGAAAATAAAATACCTACTGTGACAAACCTAACTGTGAAAAAAAACAACAGAAGTATGATGTAATTATGATACAAATGTATTTGAGTAACAAGCATGTATAGAACCCTGGTAATATAGTAAGTACAAAGTGTTATTTTATTGGAAATGGTCCCACAATAATATTTTAAAAAGATGTACAAATTCGTGATCAAGCAGGATCTGAAGTGACAGTGAAACCTATTATATGCTGTAGAGCTAACTACTAAATAGTAAGAGAGAGTGCTTAGTGTTATGAAAAATATGTAGACAAGCTGTAAGAATGAACTCACCTTGTGTAGCAAGGAATGGCAGTGTAATAGAATTGAACAGTGTTTGTGACTGAGACGTGAAGGATACGTCTTTGAAATATTTATAAGGTTGGAGCTGGCGGTTAATTTTGGTGTAGTGTGTGACAGGACACACCTACACGTATTGAGGTTATGAGTTGAAGGCGTGAATGCGACCATAGGTACCCTTATGTTAGATGAGACAAAGCAGCTCATGGTGTCCTATAGGTTTATGGAATTTAGCATTACGCTCGTCCATAATTACTTGATGCACTTTAGTGGTAGGTCGAGAGAGACTACCTGTGGTTTCAGCGTCCGATCGAGTGGAAATGGATTGCCACGCGAGCAAACTGATCAGCTGCAATATACTTTAGATACGAAATAAATGTGCTATCCTATGCTTTAAATGTTAATGGAGTGAGTATTACTTAAGTTCATACACTAGCAAAGTAAGTAAGTACATAATGGCAGACGTGAACCATCATTTATAGCTCAGCATAAATACACTTCGATGAAATAAGTACATAATTGCAGATGTGGAACTGACACAGCAGCAGAGGACCAATAAGTTAATTTAGTAGTCAACTGAACGTAGTGTGTTTTGAACACTTAGAACTGTACTATTACCAAAAGTTACTCACATGTACAAAGAAGCTGAGAAAACAACTACTAATCAAATATACTCATGCTATCTCTAAGAATAAGGTAATCAAAGATATGTCAGCTAAGTGAATAAAATACAAATGTATCAGGAATGTACCGAGCATTGGTTCAGTGTTCCGGCCCAGAAATGATATATTGAGATTAAATATGATTCATGATTGTATGTCTTGAGCATTAATTTTCTCTAGTACGTGACTAACGGCGTTTTGAGCCATTTGTTTATCGATTTTATGACAATTAAGTAACCATGAGAGTAAAATTAAAAAGGTTCTGTTAACTTTGTTCCAGTAACATATTGGAAGATAAAATGCATATATCCCCATTTCATTGTGACCCACCCTTAGATATTAAGTGAACAGAGTCTGAGGCACTCTTTTTGTTTGTTCTACAGGACAAACCAGATAATGGCAGCCTGGTAGCTGCATGAAAGCGTGGAGTGACTTGGACACAACTCACAGTGACCCCTCCCCTTTCCCCATGTAATTTAGAGTGAACGTGAAGGACGCACACCATGGCAACTTCCCCTCCTCTACCGTTGTGAATGGAAGTGTAGCACGCCAGCCAAAGCGGCTACAACCACGTGTGTAAAAATGATTTGTAAAATTCTCTTTCAGGTTTAGAAAAGACTGTTCTGGCGACAAGAAGTTCACTCTTAGTTGGTTATCGGACAATAGCACGTTGTGTGCTCATTGTAATAATGTGTTGCTCATCTTTGCCTAGTGCTATATCGGTCATCTGTCCATTGGATAGCTGTTGTGTCCATCTGTGAATATCAACAACAGCAGACCCAAGATACTTATTATTACAGAAATGCCACCTCCCATGATAGTTACTTGGGTGGGTGTGTCATACAATATTTTGCCCTTGGTTAAAATGTGCCAAAGGTGGTATCTCCATTGCTATCGCGCAGGGAAGGCATTGATTGTTTCTTGCCGCTAACATACTTCACATACGACCAGAATCTCTTTGGGTGTTCTGCCAGGTTTCGAGACGAAGTTTTGTTGTGGAAACTGTTATAAGCATCTCGCACTGAAGTCCGCGTTTACTTTCGAGCTTCTGTAAAAGATCGCCAATCCTGGGGATTTTGTGTCTGTTTAAATTTGGCATGTTTGTTTCGTTATTTCTGCAAGAGTGTTCTGACCCGTTTTGTGTACCAAGGAGGATCAGCTCCGTCCTTTGTTTATTTCTTTGGTACAAATCTCTCAATTGCTGCCGATACTATTTCTTTGAATTCAAGCCGCATCTGATCTACACTGGTATTATTATTTTGGAAGGAGTGGCGATTGTCTGTCACGAAGGCGTCAAGTGAATTTTTATCTGCCTTTTTCAATAGGTATATTTTTCGTTTATTTTAAGGGGATTTGGGGGTTACAATATTCAGTCTCGCTACGACAACCCTGTCTTCACTACTCCCTGTATCGGTTTTGATGCCCGTGACTAACTCAGGATTATTTGTTGCTAATAGGTCAAGTGTGTTCTCACAACCGTTTACTATTCGCGTGGGCTCATGAACTAAATGCTCGAAATAATTTTCAGAGAATGTGTTTATCACAATTTCGGATGATGTTTTGTGCGTACGTCCGGAATTAAACATGTATTTTCGCCAACATATCGAGGGTAAATTAAAGTCACCACCAACTATAATCGTATGAGACGGGTACGTATTTGAAATCAAACTCAAGTTTTCTTTGAACCTTTCAGCAACTATATCATCTGAATTCGGAGGTTGGTAAAAGGATCCAATTATTATTTTATTCCGGTTGCCAACAATGACCTCTGCCCATACTAACTCACTGGAAGTATCTACTTCGATTTCGCGACCAGGTAAACTACTTCTAACATCTACAAACACGCCAGGGCCAACTGTGTTTAGCCTATCCTTTCGGAACACCGTTAGATTCTTCGCAGAAACTTCGGCTGAGCTGATATCCACCTTTAGCCAGCTTTCAGTGACTATAACGATTTGAGCATCAGTGGTTTCTATTAGCGCTTGGAGCTCTGGTATTTGCCCAGCACAGCTACGACAATTTACCGATGATTCCTGACCCTCTAACCTAAAAGACCGCCCAGTCCACGCCAGACAGCCCCTGCTACGTGTGTAGCCGACTCGTGTGTATAGTGGACACCTGATCTATTCAGCTGACCCGAAACCCAACCACCCTTTGGAGCAAGTCGAGGAATCTGCAGCCTCCACGGTCGCTGAACCGTCTGAGCCTCTGATTAAGACCCTCCACTCGGCTGTGTACCAGAGGTTCGCAATCGGTCTAGTCGACTATGCTACAAATGGTCAGCTCTACTTTCATCTTGCAAGCAAGACTGGCAGTTTTTACCACTTCTGTTAGCCGCTCGAAACCATAGAGAATGTTTTCTGATCCAAAGTGACACACCATTGGTAACGACGTGAGCAACCACCTGCAGTTGGCTGCACCCTGTGCTCTTCATGGCATGCAGGAGGACCTGTTCCACATCTGGAATGACTCCACCTGGTATGCACACGGAGTGCACATTGGTTCTCTTTTCCTTCTTGGCGGCCATGTCCCTAAGGACACCCATAACACGCCTAACGTTGGAGTTCCCAACTATCAATAATCCCACCCTCTGTGATTGTCCGGATCTTGCAGGCTGAGATGTTTCCTCTGAAACAGAACAGGCGACAGCATCTGGCTCAGATACAGACAGCACCTGGAACTTGTTTGTCAGACAAACTGGGGAGGCCTTACATGCGGCCGCCAGGGAAGTCTTTCGCCGCCTACTACGCCCCTGGGCGACCTCCCACTCGATCACAGGTAAGGGGTCAACGTCAGTGCGAGCAATAACTGGGCTGGCCACTGGTGAGGACCAATTGGAGGACTTGAACTTGCTGGGCGTCCGTTGGATCCCCACGGCTGGACCACAACAGTGGTGCCCATCCACTGCAGCCTCAAGCCGAAGCCATCACGACCTGAAGCTGAGAGCGAAGTGTCACCAACTCGGCTCGCAACCGCCCACAACAATCGCAGTCCCTGTCCATACTGAAGACCGTGGAAAACTAAACTATGCAGATAAACGGACTATCGGCACATGCTGCACAACTCTACTGTAGATACTGACAAGAACGCAGGAACTGTGCCTAATAAATTAGATTAATACGCAAAGATTCAAAAACCTAACAACGGATGCACTCACTTGAAACTAAATAATTCGCCCCTGATTAGGAACTTGTAATATGTCGCAAAATCGGTTTACTTTCCGACGCAAACGAAAACGCGAGAACTGTGGCTATTAGTTATTAAATTAACACGCAGAAACTCAAGAAACTAACCTATTAAAGCACACAGATGGTATTATAAAATTCGCTCCTGGTTAGGAACTTGTAAAGTCACAATATCGGTTACTACCCTGTTGCTGCTTGTGTCTCGGCTGGCTACAGCTACCTGACTCAAATTCTATGATATTTCCGTTTTAGCCGTCAAAAGGGTGTTGAACTATCTTTTTTTTTTTAGTCAGACATATTCCAGAATCCAAAAAAAGTTGGTGAGGGGTTATGCAAGTCTCATTATAGTTTTCAGACAAGACAATTTCAATTTAAAACACATTTACCAGGTGCAAGTAGGAACTGACATGTAATTCAATGATTTTGTAAAGATATTTGCAGATTGCTGGAATCACATACAGCATGGGTTTCTTGTTATTGATTAATCAAGAAAATTGAATGACAGTAGGTATGGATGGAACTTCCAGGAATTTTTATTTCCATAGCTTTAAAAAAGTGATGATTATGCAAGTATACACTTCACCATAGACAAGTCTGTATGTATGTCAGGAACTCAGCCTGAGGGGATAGGTGTGCATAGACAGAAAATGCGTCTGCACGTAGATGGAAAATTTCAGTCTCTTGAACGTAATGTTAAGGAGCTAGAGATGTGTGCCCAGACCCTTCTGAGACTGATCAACGAAGTAGATGCTATGGTTAAGGAACTAGAGACTTACACCCACATTTTCTTTGAAAGAAAGTAGATGACTTAGCTATAAAGGTTGATGGAACTGAAAAGAAGGTACATGACTTAAATGTAAAGCCTGATCGAAATGTATATAAAGTGCAATGTGTGAAGGAGTCCGCTTGGTATACAGCAAGATATCAACTAAGCATAAGGCCGTAGCTGTATGGAAGTCTTTTCAAGAGAAATTACAGCAACTAAGGTTAGGGTATTTGGATCGTGAGCAGACTACAGGGAAGCAGCCTACCCACGTCATACAGAATTCATATGCTTTCCATTGTGTGCAATACCTTAAAAGTAAAGTAAATGATCTGAAAAGTTAATAGCATGTCAGGAGTGATGCTAAAATAATGTGTTAAGTTTCAGTTTAGTAACTTTAACAGTTTTCGAAATTTGGACGTTTTATGTAAAAATGATTGGCGCAACAGGAAGGATCTAGAAACTTCAAAATTTATATTCGGATACCTTTTTCATTGTAATTTAATGGAAACAACACGCTGGATCTCACAAAGTAATATTTTGGTTGAAATTTATGATTTTCTATTTATGTGTCCTAAAAGTACAGAAGCATGATAGATGAAGTAAGTGATTAGATAAAGCTAGGGTGTTTAGATTTAGGTAGAATGGAGATACGCTATAATACCAAAGATGTGAGAAGTTTCCAAAAGGTAGCTATAGAACTATAGCTGTAGCGTCTCTCCAAAGGGCAAGTTCAGAGCTCATTTATTGCGTGCAATGAAACTAAAATAATTCTCTTGCCAAAAGTATTCATCCTAACCACATCAGAATTTTATTACAGATACTTACCTGTGTGCTGATTGCACAATTAAATTGAGAGCTTCATTGGCCTTAAGTGAATGAAGCAATTAATTATTTAGTAACTTGAAGTGGCGCCTTACTAGCCCGAGCGGCTAGTTAGGAAGGCAAATGTTGTTGGCTGCGCCTTCGGCGGTCCGCACCGCGGCTATATAAGTAAGAGCGCTGCGAGCTAGGCGAGGCCCCAGTTCTCTTCTAGATTCGTATCAGCGCGCACTCCATGTTGGAAGCCGCGTCGCGTCTGTGCAGTTGCAAGGAACATCCTTGGATGCTGTATTACGTAACTCAGTATGCACGTTAACAATGAATTCGCATTGGGGTAAAGTGTTAATTGCGGAACGACCTCAGTGATTTATTCCCAGTTTGCGTATGTCGCATTTTCACGTGTCGCTGCAGGACAGATCTTCTACCATTACTAGCGTGGCGTTTGTATTAACATAAAATTTTGGCGAGCATTCACTTTGAACATTTATGTTGATAACGATTATTGAACAGTTTCGTTATTAGGGGTAATAGGATCAGCAATAGACTCTGAACAGTTCTGAAAGTGCAATAGCTTATAGTAGAATTGATAGGGTAAACTTGTGTCTAGAACTGTGTGCTTTATCGCTTTCAGAATATAGTGAAAATTGTTATAGCAAAATACATTTTCTATGAATCCCAGACATCATCCTAAATCCTCAGAGCAATTTACTTCAATAATCAATAACTTTATTTCTCCATCAGAGTGGGCACAGTGAAATTTAATTACAGGCATCACGGTTTTGCTAATCACTTGCTGATTGCCAACATTGTAGTTAGAGAGCCTGTGTTAAGAACGGCAACAATAGAAATAAACTTTACCACCCGCCGCCCCACATATGATGCTAATCGCCGGGAAAACTACTGTTAAACTGAGTGAAACTGAATTTAATTATCGGACTAATAAGTGAAAAATGGTTCAAATGGCTCTGAGCACTATGGGACTTAACATCTGAGGTCATCAGTCCCCTAGAACTTAGAACTACTTAAATCTAACTAACCTACGGACATCACACACATCCATGCCCGAGGCAGGATTCGAACCTGCGACGTAGCGGTCGCGCGGTTCTATAATAAGTGAAATGCGAAACACAACTGAACAATAGAACACTGATAAACAGTGTTACGTCTGCACATTGACGACGCAATTTGA
This sequence comes from Schistocerca piceifrons, assembly GCF_021461385.2. NCBI lineage: Eukaryota > Metazoa > Arthropoda > Insecta > Orthoptera > Acrididae > Schistocerca > Schistocerca piceifrons. Next base: position 232,175,243 of record NC_060149.1, on the reverse strand, counting down.
TTAACGACGCCTTTGGATTACAACGCATCTGGATTGGTGAAGCTGGCGCTGAATCTAGCTGTGCCGTCGGCATCGCAACAAGCCAGTCTAACCCCACCGCAGTCGTTCGTCCGTTGCGGCCGGAGCCGCGCCTGCTGTTGGGGGCCACACACACACACACACACACACACACACACACACGCACACAGCAGATGTCGAGGTGCCTTCTGCAGTTTAACTCGCCATGCCGCATCAGTAACCCCGGTAAGCCGCGCCAGCATCGCCATACGTCGTGCAGAAGGAACTCAGTTAAGTGAAAAGCTGTTCAACTTTTTACTAACCTTCGCTAAAAGACTGTCGTCGATGGAACCGCTAAAAGAATCTGAGCTTAAAATTAAGTCAGAACCAATGTATGACGAAGAAAGTGCAAATCCAGACAACAGTTCAAATGTAAATCTGCTTGAAAATTGTGATGTTAAAGTAAAATCTTGACAATAATGTGAAAAGAGGCAATAATTCAATAACAGAAACCCCTCTAGTAAAGCAGAAATCAGAGATTGTTAATTTACTGAATGATAGTTTCTCTGATGATTTAAAAATGAAACAGTCATCAGAGGTGGTAATGTTTAAAAAGAAGAAGTTGGATATAAGAGATCATTCAGATGTTTCATTTTGTTTTGATGATTCTGGTATTGGGTCTAGTTTTACGTCACCTGAGTGTGATAAGAAACCAGCTGAGCAACCCAAAGACACTGGGGCAATTGATTTAAATGTAATATTGCTGGCAATATCAGCCAGCCAAACTAATTTGAATAAACGGTTTGAGGTAATGGACAATACCTTCAAGGCTGGCTGGAAACAGGATTTAAAAGCTGAGCTCAAAGCAGATCTGGACAGTTTAAATTATAAGATTGACTCCAACCATGCTGACATTAAGAGAAAAGTTGCTCAGCAATTATCTGATTTGCATGAAACGGCAAAGTCCGAAGTTGCCGAGGTTCGCAAAGACCTCCAAAAAGAAGATGCGAAACTGGAGCAAAAGTTAACAGAAAAGATAGAGGTGGAATCTGAACTGTGCTCAGATAGTTTTAAAGATGTTGATGTAAAAGTAAACATACAGTATGACAAGCAGAGGTAGAAGCAATTAAGACTGATACTATTCATGTTGTGCAAAGAGTAGATTATGTTGAAATGAAAGTAGAAACTATTAGCAATGACATTGCTAAAATTGAGAGTAAAGTAGCTTCAGTAGCTTCTGGTAATGGTAGTGTACAACAAGTTGAAGCTACAAACGCCGCTTTTATCAGGTGTCGGCAGTTTTACGGTTCGATCCAGACAAAAAATATTCATCCGCTAGATTTCTGGAACGATTTTGAAGATGTGTTTCCATCAGTCTGGTCTGAACGCGAGAAAATTTCATTTATTAGAAGTCATATGGCAGGTGATGCAGTGCAATGGTCAGCTGATGTCATGCTGAAGTGTAGCACATTAGCGGAATTTAAGACAGCTTTCACTAATGAATACTGGTCTAGTCATAAGCAGAATGAGGTGTTGAGAGAATTTTGGAGTGGGAAACGCTTCAATGCAGGCAGGGAATCTATCAAAGAATTTGCCAGATCTTGGATTTCACGTCTGTCACATTTGACGGCAAAGCTGAAACCTGAAATCATAATACTAGGTCTTGAAGCTAAATTGCCATGGGATTGGCAAACTAGAATCTTATCCGCCCCTAGGGACAATTTTGACCGTTTCATTGAATATTTGGAACGAGTAGAGAATGTTGCTGCCAGTGAGGAGTAGGTACGTAATAATAGAAATAGTAATAGCACTAATATTAATTTTAAGAATGAGCAGAATGGCAATGTAAACATCCGAACATCAGGTGATAGCCATCCTAAGGAAAGTAGGAAATGGAGATATAATAAGAATAACCAACAATAGCGACCTGATGATAGTAATTTTGAAATGTGCAGGTAAAGAACAGTGTTGAATGCAATGCTGTTCCAGTTAACAACAATGTCAATAAGGGAAACAGTAGTTGGCAGAGGCAGGAAAACTGGTTCCCGTCTATGAGGACACTGGTGCTCACCAGGGGGTTACTTTCCCTAAGCTAGTAATTACAGCGGACAGATCAAAATACTCAAACCGAGCATTCAAGTGATAAGTCGGTAGCCTCCAATGATACAACAGAAATATTAAACCGCTCACAGTATTTAACTGATACCGTGCTAGAGACGCTTTATAAGTGGGAAGAGCAAGAGAAGGCGCAGCGACGTAATGTTAGGGTAGAGCTACAAAGTACTGAATTGTCAGGTGAAGAAGCAGAAGAAATTCATACTTATATCTACGATGAGAATGATGTGCTATTATCTAAAGTGCCTGTGCAGGATGTTGACACTGTGCTGATAGATTTAGGGCAGGAGGTAAAAGAAAATGTAGAGGATAGCCTGTTGTGGGTCGATGAACCTAGTGGCTGTGACCAGTTGTCACTTGAGAAGTAACCCGACGGTAATAATGAAAGTGGTTTTGCTGTAACTAGTGTTATGCCCGGTTTGGAGGCGCAGAGTCGCTCCGACCACAATAATTTGGGTCACGTTCAGCAAACTAAATGTAATGAGGTCGTGCAGTGTTTTGATTTGAAATTAGTAGACCGACTGGAAAAGGCAGCTGAAAATGTGCTTTAGGAAACCCCTACACACCTTGATCTGAGTATAGGGAAGACAGATGTCGATCACTTTAGCTGGAGACAAATCCAAAAGGAACTGTTGGATGAATTTGCGGAACCACGTGTACAACCTAAAATAAGCCACCCTATAATACTGGTAAATATATTTGGTATCAATGTACGTTGTCTCTTAGACAGTGGCAGTGAGGAGAGTGCGTTGTCTCAGTCCTTCTTTAATGCCTTACCTGGTAAAGATAAGCTTACAGTAATGAGGGTATCAGGACTGAGAATTATTGGTGCTACTGGCAACGTGTCAAAAACGGTAAAGCAAGAAGCTTTGCTGCCCTTTATTGTTAATGATAATGTAATTGATCATCCATGCTTAATAGTAAACAGTCTCAGTATCGAGGCTCTAATTGGCATAGATTTCTTGTCAAAGTATCAAGGCGTTGTTGACTTTGAAAGAAGCCAGTTAAAAATGGTCTTGCCAATAACCGGAGTAATTACGGTACAATTTATTGACGAACACATAGTAACTAATGCCTATACGAGTTCTGAAAAATAGATGGTATTGGAACGAAGATGTTGATCTTAGTAAAGGTAGGTTGAACACAGCAGCAGAAGAAGAAGCAATTATATTGGACAAAATAGAAGCTAAATTACAAGAAATTGACAAGATCTCAACTAGTCAGAAAGAAGAACTGAGGCAGGTTTTAAAAGGGCAATCATAAGGTCTTTTCAAGTGGGCCTGGCGTGGTCAAAGGCTATGAATGTCAATTGAAGGTAAAACCTGGCCAAGTATTTTTCAGGAAGCCATACCCAATACACGTAGCTCGGAAGGAAGCGGTTCGGAATGAAATACAGAGAATGTTAGAGTGGAGGGTAATTGAAAAAGCGGTCAGTGAGTACAATAATCCTCTTGTTGTTGTACCAAAAGGAGACGGGAGTGTCAGATTGGTCTTGGACGCTCGTTAGTTGAATGAAATAGTGATTAGGGAAAGTGACAGACCGCAGAACATGGACGAGTTGTTGCAAAAGTTCCGTGGAGTTCTTAACGTCTATGGACATCACATGTGGGTATTGGAATTTGCCACTGGCGGAAAGTTCAAGGAAGTACACAGCTTTCTTGTACGAAGGAGTTTGTTGCCAATACCGTGTGGGCCCTTTCGGACTTACTATCTCTGTTTGTGCCTTCGTACGTGTGACGTGCCATGTATTAGGACCAGCCATAATTAATAAAATCACAGTCTACGTAGATGATCATTTACTAGTAACACCCACTTGGGAAGAGCATATAGTTTTGTTAGAAGAAGTGTTAGAGGCTATTGAGGGGGGTGGAATGAAACTAAAGATTGACAAGACAGAGTGCGTTAAAGAGGAGGTATGTTTCTTGGGATATATGATAAGTGGAGAAGGTATTTTGCCCGACCCAGGTCATTGAAAAATTTGAGGCTCCCAGAAACAAGAAGCAGTTGAGATCGATGTTCGGTCTTTTCGGCTTCTATAGGCGTTTTGTTAGTGGTCAGGCTTTTAATGCGCCCTGTCTTCACCTCCTGTTGAAAAAGAATACCCCTTGTGTTTGGACAATAGAATGTCAACAGGCGTTCGAGGAGCTTAAACAATCTTTAATTAATAGTCCTATTTTACATTACCCTGATTTTGAAAAACCGTTCTGTATGTCTGTGGATGCAAGTGGCTACGGTATAGCCGTGGAGGTATTCCAAGTAGAAATAGAGAACGAACAAGAAGTGCACAGAACTATCGCTTTTGCAAGTCGATCTCTACAGGTAGCAGAGAGAAATTATGGCATTTCAGAAATGGAAGCAATGGCCATTGCATTTGGGGTGCAGAAGTTTGAGCCGTATTTACTAGGTCATAAGATAATTGTTTATAGTGACCATAAGGCGTTGACCTTTTTAAAGACCTGTAAGTTGAGGAATGCACGTTTGGTAAGATGGGCATTGTATCTCCAGCAGTTTGACCATGACGTTAGATATATCCAAGGAGAAGACCATCTGGTAGCTGATGGGTTATCTAGAAGTGCGGAACTCTGTGATGACGCGGGAATTACAGCAGCAGACATAAGTGAAGTACGAATGTTTGCGTTGCATGAAGTAAAGGAAGAGAATGCATTAAGGAGGGTAATTAAGAACTTGAGACGTGAGCAGAATGCAGATGACCAGCTGAAATTAGTAAAGAGCTATTTAGGAGATGCGAACTATCCTAAGGTTTCGCAATACTACTGTTTGCATAAAGGTATTCTGTTTAGAAGAAAAAGGTAGGTGTTTCAGAGTGGAAGCTGTGCTTTCCCTCACAACATGTAGACTTACTAATCGGCTATGTACACCTGAGGTATGGACACTACGGTGCAAAGAAGCGCATTGCCAAATTGAAGGAGAAAGGCGTGTTTGACGACATGTACCGCCGTGCTGCCAAGCGTCTAGCATCTTGTGTGCCAGAAAGTACGTGCAGCTAACACCAGAATACAAGGGGATATGCATTCAGTAGAGCGAACTGAAACCCTATATTTACTAGTTTGTGATCTGTTCGGCCCTCTTCCTTCTTCGCGAGGTGGATGCACCCATGTATTTGTTGTTGTAGATGGGTTTAGTAAATACGTTAAGCTATACCCAATTAAAAGAGCGAATGCAAAGACGTTGCTAGAGAAATTGGAAAAAAGATTTCTTCGTGAATATTGGCGTTTCAAAGAGTCTGCTGTCAGAAAATGAGCCTCAGTTTACATCTGATAGATTTAAAGAGTGTCTGGATAAGGTTGGAGTGAAACATCTGAAAATATCTTCGTATTTCCCCTCAATGAAATATAAGTGAAAGTATTATGCGAGAATTGAATAGGCTTTGCAGGACTTATTGTGCTAGGAAACACTCAGGTTGGGCCGAGCAGATTAAGTATTTTGAGAATGTGATTAACAACCTAAGGCATGATGCAACTGGTTTTGCACCTTGCGAACTGATGTTTGGCCAAGAACAGCATAATGTGATTGCAGATATGGTCGAATTCCCTCTTCTAACGCAAATATCCACCGACGAGAAGAAGCTACGGGCTAGGGCAAATATAAGGAAACGAACATTGGAAAGGAAAATGCGCAATGACGCGAAAGCTGTACCTACAAGTTTTGAGATAGGTCAGTTATTCCTTATCAAACCCAACGAAAAGTCTAAGAAAATTAATAGAGAAACAAAGAAATTCATGTTAGTATACCAAGGACCTTTCAGGATTATAGGAAAACAGCATGCAAATGCGTATAGGCTGGAGTACCCGAAGAGTAAAAAAAGTACTAGGTCCCAGAAACGTGATTGACCTAAAGAAATTCATAGGTAGTGAATGAATTCTGTAGGAAGGAGGTTGTTCTGTAACCTCTACGTGGTGTGGCAGCTGTGCAGTCCCAGGTGTGAGATCTTCTTTCCCCATTTCAGGTTTCACTCATTCTTTATCTTTCCTTTCGAATTCTTCTTCCCATAACAGATTTTGCAAATATTGCCAGTAACAAACCATGAGTTCTGTAACCATTCTATCCACTGACTAGTGAAGAAACTACTGAATGTGACAAACCTAATAGTGACAAGTAAACAATAGAGAGGTATGAAGTAATGAAGACGTAAATATATCTGAGTAAAAAATATGTATATGTACGTTTTAAGAAGAACCTTGATAATATTATGAGTACAAAGTGTTGTTTTATTGAAAATGGTTCCACATTAATATTAAAAAGATATGCAAGAAGCTGAAATGGCAATGAGACCTACTGTCTGCATTAGACTAACTGTAAATAGTAGAAGTGATTGCTTAGTGTTATGGAATATATGCAGAAAAATTGTAATGATGAACTCATCTTGTATAGCAAGAAAGGGGAATAATAACGAAGTTGAACAGTGTTTGTTGTCGAGACATGACGACACGTTCTCGAAGTATTTATGAGGTTGGAGCTGGCCATTATTTTGGTGTAATGTGTGCTAGGACACGCCTACACGTATTAAGGTTATGAGTTGGAGTCGTGAATGCGACCGTAGGTACCTTTATGTTAGATGAGACAAAGCAGCTCATGGTGTCCTATAGGTTTAAGGAATTTAGCATAACGCATATCCATGATTACTTAATGCACTTTAGTGGTAATAGAGAGAGAATACCTGTGGTTTCAGCATCCGATCGAGTGGAAATGGATTGCCACGTGAGCAAACTGATCAGCTGCAATACACCATAGAAATGAAATAAATGTGCTATCCTGTGCTTTAAATTATTAATAGAGTGAGTATTACATAAGTACAGCCGGCCGGGCCGCGGTGGTCTAGCGGTTCTAGGCGCTCAGTCCGGAACCACGCGACTGCTACGGTCGCAGGTTCGAATCCTGCCTCGGGCATGGATGTGTGTGATGTCCTTAGGTTAGTTAGGTTTAAGTAGTTCTAAGTTCTAGGGGACTCATGACCACAGATGTTAAGTGCCATAGTGCTCAGAGCCATTTGAACCATTTTGAACATAAGTACATACACTAGCAACGTAATTGAATAACATAAATGCAGACGTGAAACATTATTAATAGCTCAGCATAATTCAACTTCAATGAAATGTGGAACTGACACAGCAGCGATGGACCAATAAGTTAATTTAGTAATCGGCTAATCATAGTGTGTTTTGAACACTCAGCAATTGTACTCCTATTACCACAAGTTACTCAAATGTACCGAGAAGCAAAAATTACAACTAATAATTAAATATACTCATACCGTCTCTAAGAATGAGATAGTTGACGATGATTCAACCCGTAAATAAATACAGATATGTCAGGAATGTACTGAGCACTGGTTCAGTGCTCCGGTCCAAACATAATAATTTGAGATTTAAAGGTTTCATGATTGTATGTCTTGGCCATAAATTTTTCTTTAGTACGTGATTAATGGCGTATTGAGCCATTTGTTTACCGCTTTTAACTACAGTAAAGTAACCATGAGATTGAAACAGAAAACCGTTCTGTTACTTTGTTTCAGTAACGAGTGAGAGGTAAAATGTACAAATCACAATCTCATTGTGACCCTCCCTTAATTATTAAGTAAACGCAGTCTGAGGCACTCTTTTTGTTTGTTCTACAGGACAAACCAGATAATGGCAGCCTGGTAGCTGCGTGAAAGCGTGGAGTGATTTGGACACAATTCACAGTGACCCCTCCCCTTTCCCCGTTGTAGTATAGAGTGGACGTGAAGGACGCACACCATAGCAACTTCCCCCTCTACCCTTGTGAATCGAAATACAGAACGCCGATCAAATGTTTTTTTATTCCAGTCTTTGATCACAATATTAATTCCTTTGATGATGACCGGTCTCAGTCAATATTGATCTTTTTCAGATCTACAATTTAAAAAAATATATACACCTAGTGAGCAGTCTGTCTTTCAACACAATACAGCATATCATATCAGAATATACTATCATACAACCAGGGAAATGTACACATAAAATACGGCAACGTGTACGTGTTCTACACCATGTCCTAATGTGATATGACCATAAATGAATCGTAAAAACATATAAATATACTCAGCACAGCATCGTCACATAGATCTAAAATATGGTGTAAAATAGGCCACATCGTCCACACAGTCATTTTGCAACTGGCTACTGAAGTACAGTAGCTACCAAAAATCTGTTTACCTACATCCTTCATACATGTCGCTACTGTGGGCTTAGGAGTAGTCATCATTTACGTAAAAAACATAATCTGATAAAAACACATAGCTAAAATACATGTAGCAGACATTTAAATATTGATAACTATTATGGAAACCAATTGTGATACAGTAAAAGTTGAATACAGTTACCCATATAAAATTATTGAAAGGAAATGTATAAAGATAACAGGTCTGATACTTTTATGGTGAATTTAGGATCAAAAAATAAAATATACGTAATATATTGCCCGTAGCAAGCTATAAATTACCCATGAAAGTTAAAATGTCTATACGACAAAGTAACTGAAGAAAATACAGATCGCAGTCACGAACTGTACGGCTGATCCCGGTGGAGGTTCGAGTGCTCCCTTGGGCATGGGTGTGTGTGTTTGTCCTTAGGACAATTTAGGTTAAGTAATGAGTAAGCTTAGGGACTGATGACCTTAGCAGTTAAGTCCCATAAGATTTCACAAACATAACACACATAAAAGACAGATCAATGATCAGCGCTCTCAGTTGCATCGGCCTCCAGGATGTTAACCACTAGAGGGCTTTTCATACATTGTGATATGTCTCCACAGAAAACGTTTATACAACATATTACCAGTCAATAAATAAAATTATATAGTCTGTCCATACAATCATGAATAGGTGGGATATAATCGGTTACAGGATTAGAGTGACAAATGTATGGAAGTAAGGCAAATGCATACTGTTCTCAACATAAATCATCAAGCAAGGCTAGGTATAAAACGCGAGGCATTAAATGATTCTCGAATAAGTGAGGCATTAAATGATTGTCGCACTGTCACCTCACCTGGACGCCTCAGCTCCAGACCATCCAGCAGAAAGCCCATTCCCGCCTCCGCCTCCTGAAACTCCTGTCTGGCTGGACATGGGGATTGCATTTTTCCACCATCCTCCACACCTACGAATCCCTCGTCTGTCCTATCCTCGGTTACGCCAGCGTTGCCTGGATCTCTACCTTTTACAAGGCCCTCCAAATCCTCGAACGCCATGTGCTCCGCCTTGCCTTCCGTATCTGCCTTCCTTCCCCCACATGGCTCCTGTATGAAATCATCCCCTTCCCCCACCTCCTCCTGTTCCTCCAACATCTCCACATCCTATACATTGTCCGCAGGCTTGATCCCCCCCCCCCCACCCCCTGGTTTCCTCCTTCCTCTCCACTCCCGTTGCAGCGCCTCTATCGCTGTATGCCTCTCTCTCTCCACCTCCACAACCTCCATCTCTTTCATCAGGACAATTTCCAGTGCCTCCCCCTCCCGGATAATGAACTTCGCCATGACATATACCCTTCCTTCCAAGTATCATCTGGCCTTGTTCCTCCCCTCCCCAGGGCCCCTTTTTCCTCTCCCCTCCTTCTCCCAGAGCGGATTTTCCTCCTTCCCCTCCCCCAGAGACCCAGCACCCCATCCTTGTCTCTTTCCCTCCCACGTCCCTCCCTACCTACCCTCTTCGACGTGCCACACGCCTATCTCCCCCCTCTCTTCCCGACCCTTCCTCCTTTTCTTCTCCCTCATATCCTTGTGCCTGGCAGATCCTACGTTTTGATCATCGTCAGTGTGCCACGTCAGTTTTGTGTTTAGTGCTGTTTCTCCTGTGCATCGAGAGGTTTGATTTTGTTGTGTGCTGGCCTTGTACTTAGTGTTACTGTCAGCGTTTGTTATGTGCTATGCCATCCGTCGATACTTTTATGCTCCAGTCATACTGCACCTTGTGTTCTTTTAATTGTCCCAGTGTGTGGTTTTTTTGTGTGCACTACTTTTTTACGGTTTTTATCTCCAGTTTGTTTGTTCTATGTCTTTCTGCTGAAGAGCAGCGCATATGCTGCTGCCAGCCCACCCCGATGGGGAATTGAAATACAATAAAGGAAAAAAATGGTTGTCGTAGTATGTTATCAAACAAAGCAAAGTAGTCGATGGGCGCAAAATCGCTTGGTCCATTGAGCACCCTAGTATGCTCATGCTTTTTGACCTTGCACATCTCCAGTTCATCCAACACGTCGACAGTGCGATTTTTCTCTACTCTGTGTAGAATACGTGTACAACTCTCAACATTGCCTACAGTGTGGCCAGTTTCTGCCAAATGCATTCTCAATGCAGTTTTGTTATGTGCCTGCCTTATTTTAAAGGAATGGCCAGTTTGACTGATATAAAATTTGTCACAGCTACTAGAAACGATCTTGTAAACCGCAGAACCATCAAATTTATCAGAATCATTACTCAAATTACGCTTTACACGGAGTTTCAGAGTGTTGTTAACTTGAAAACCACGTCTAACCTTAGATTTGCTGAAACACTTTCCTACTTCTTGTGACTTTTTACCGTAAAATTTCATTTGAACAGTTTTCAGGTTTTCTTTATTTCTTTTTTCTGGATGATTGCGCGTCTACCTACTATTTACTTTCTGTTTTTTTTTATCCTATTGTACGGGCCCATAACATCGTTTGCTGAAAAACCGTTGGCTACTGCAATTTGCCTTAATATACTAAGTTCTTGGCGTATTTCATTGTCGGCCAATGGTAATCGAAAGAGTTGGTGGATCATAGAGGTGAAAGAGGCCCTTTTATATCGTGGCGGATAGCATGAACTGGCACCGATGATAGTATCTGTACATGTAGACTTTCTGAGAATCGAAAATTTATGTGTGTTATCAACCTTCTTAATAGTAAGGTCTACATAGTAAATGGAGCCTACTTCTTCTATTTCTGTAGTAAACGCTATTTTTTGGTGCATGCTGCCTATGGCTTGAGCAAATGCGTTAACCTCAATCTCGTCCCCCTCTAACAGTAACGAATGTAAAATTAGAGAGATTAGAGCGCGCACGGAGGCTTTCAGACAGTCGTTCTTCCCGCGAACCATACGCGACTGGAACAGGAAAGGCAGGTAATGACAGTGGCACATAAAGTGCCCTCCGCCACACACTGTTGGGTGGCTTGCGGAGTATAAATGTAGATGTAAACGTAGATGTAGAAGATGTCATTGACATTACGTTTATAATATATAGTCTTGCCTTTCAGTCGTGGTAACTTAGCAAAGAACTTACATTCAAAGTCGTTCATAAAAATGCCTGCTAACGTACCAGCCAAACTGTTACCCATCCCAAGACTATCTTTTTGTTGATATATTTTGCCATTGAAAGTAAAATAGTTATAAGTTAACTTTGGTTCTGGGGTTTACAAGATCGTTTGCAGTAGTTGCTGGCCGTTCTTTTAAAATAAGATTCAGGGAGCATTTGCAGGCACGTAACAAAACTGCATTGGGAATGCATTTGGCAGAAACTGGCCACACTGTAGGCAACATTGAGAGTTGTATGCGTATTCTACACAGAGCAGAGAAGGATCACGCTCTCGACTTGTTGGAGGAGTTGGAAATTTACAAGGCCAAAAAGCATGAGCCCTCTAGGGTACTCAATGGACCACGCGATTTTGTGCCCATCGCCTACATTGTTTTGTTTGATAATGTACCACAATAACCATTTTTTCCCTTTATTGCGTTTCAATTTCCCAACTGGGGCGGGCTGGCAGCAGCATATGCACTGCTCTTCAGCCAAAAGAAAATAATGATACAACAGAAGACATTTAAAATTACAAAGGAGAAAAAAGGGGGAACATAATGGGAGAGAACAGACAAAAGGGGGGCGACAGTAAAATTGAGATAAGAACCCTAAAAAACTATTGTGGGCAAAAAACCTCCCACTGGGGCAATTAAAAGAACCCAAGGCGAAGCATGGCTGCAGCATAAAAGTATCGATGGACGGCATAACACTTAACGATCACTGACAGTAACACTATGTTCAAGTCCAGCACACAATTAAAATCACAGCTCTTGACGCACAGGAGAACAGCACCAAACACAACACTGACATAGCACACTGACAATGATAAGCAATACACAGAATCTGCCAGGGGCATGGAGCTGAGGGAGAGGTGAATAAGAGAGGGAGGAGGGTAGAGGGGTGGGAGACGGGTGTGGCGCATTGAAGAGGGCTGGGGAGGGAAGGACGTGGGAGGGACACAGCTGAGGAGGGGTGCAGGAACTCAGGAGGGGAAAGAAGGAAAATCCACTCTGGAAGAAGAAGGGAAGAGGAAAAGGGGGGCCCTGGGGAGGGGACGGAGCAAGGCCAGGCTACAGTTGGAAGGAAGGGTAGATGTCATGGCGAAGTTCAACATCAAGGAGGGGGAGGTTCTGAAAATTGCCCTGAAGAAGGAGATGGAGAGTGTGGAGGTGGAAAAATACAGCAATAGAGGCGCAGCAACAGGTGGGGGGGTGGAGAAGAAGGAGGTAACCAGGTGGGGGGATCAAGCCTGTGGACAGTGTAAAGGATGTGGAGATGTTGGAGGAAAAGGAGGAGATGGGGGAAGGGGATGAAGTCATACAGGAGCCGTGTGGGGGAAAGAAGGTGGATACAGAAGGCAAGGTGGAGTGCATAGTGTCTGAGGATCTGGAGGGCCTTGTAAAAGCAGGTGGGTGTGGAGATCCGGGCAATGCTGGCATAACAGAGGATAGGACAGATGAGGGATTTGTAGGTGTGGAGGATGGTGGAAGGATGTAATTCCCACGTCCGGCCAGAGAGGAGTTTCAGGAGGTGGAGGCAGGAATAGGCTTTCTGCTGGAGGGTCAGGAGGTGAGGGGCCAGATGAGGTGACGCCCAAGAGTGAGACCAAAGTATCTCAGGGTGGAGGTAAGCTGGATGGGATGACCATAAAGGGTGAGGTAGAAGTCATGGAGATGGACGGAGCGGGTGGTGCGGCCTATGATGATTGCCTGGGTTTTGGAGGGGTTGAGACAAATGAACCACTGGTTACACCAAGTGGTGAACTGGTCAAGGTGGATTTGGAGGGTGAGTTGGGACTGTTGAAGTGTAGGATAGAGAGCCAGGAAGGTGGTGTCATCAGCATATTGGAGAAGGTGGACAGGTGGGGGTGGCTTGGGCATATCAGCGGTGTACAGGAGATAGAGGAGAGGGGAGAGGACATACCCCTGGGGGACGCCAGCAGTGGGATAAAAGATACAGGAGTTGGTGTTGTGGAGGGTGACATAGGAAGGATGGTGGGAGAGGAAGGAAGCGACCACATGGACAAAATTGAAAGGCAGGGCGTAGATTTGGAGTTTAAAGAGGAGACCGGGATTCCATACACGATCATAGGCATTTTGGAGGTCGAGGGAAACAAAAATGGCGGAGTAACAGGAGTTAAGCTGGGGGGAGAGAAGGTGAACGAGGTTAAGGTGTTGGTCTACGGTGGAGAAGGAGGGTTCGAACCCACACTGGGTAAGGGTGGTGTTGATTAAGGCGCTGATAGATACAGCGGGAGAGGGTAGATTCGAAGACCTTACTGAAAACAGAGGTGGGGAATATGGGACGATAGGAAGAGGCGATGCAAGGGAGTTTGTTGGGTTTGAGGAATAAGAGGATGTGGGAAGTCTTCCACAGGTCAGGGTAGAAGCTGATAGATAGGATGACGTTATAGAGATGCGCAAGGACAGTCACGAAGGAGAAGGGGCTTTCTGTAAGGGTGCGGTAGGTGACACAGTCATGACCAGGGGCCATGTTGCGTTTGGACTAGAGGAGAAGTTGAATGTCTTGTGCTGTGATTGGAGTGTTGATGTCAGAGGGGGCAAATGCCCCAAGTACTGGAGACTAGGAGCAAGTGGAGCGATCGAGATATCAGCGCATTCCATGATGGTTGGGAAAATAGAATAATCGAATTGGGGATCATCAGGGACGGAAAAGACCTCAGAAAGGTGTGAAGCGAAGTGGTTGGCCCTTGTGAGGCTACGATAACCATTTTTTCCCCTTTATTGTGATTTCATTCCCCTGCCACATATGGGCAGGGGAGGGCTGTCAGCAGCACAATCCGCCGCTCTTCAGCCGACGATAACCATTTAATGCCTCGCGTATTTATACCTAGCCTTGCTTGATGATTTATGTTGAGAACAGTATGCATTTGCCTTACTTCCATACATTTGTCGCTCTAATCCTATAACTGATTATATCCTACCTATTCACGGATTGTATGGCCAGACTATATGATTTTATTTATTGACTGTTAACATGTTGTATAAACGTTTTCTGTGGGAGTCGTATCACGATGTATGAAAAGCCCTCTGGTGGTTACGTTCTTACGATCGCTGAGCGCCTACGTAACATCCTGGTAGCCGAACCAACAGAGAGCGCTGATCATTGGACTGTCTTTTCTTCAGTTATTTTGTCATATAGACATTTTATCTTTCATAGGTAATGCTACACGAAATGTATTACGTATATTTTATTTTTGACCGTAAATTCACCATAAAAGTGTTAGATCTGTTATCTTTATACAGAGTGGTCCATTGATAGTGACCAGGCCAAATATCTCACGAAATAAGCGTCAAACGAAAAAACTACAAATAACGAGAATTGTCTAGCTTGAAGGGGGCTGTTCCCTAAGCCTAACAAACCCCCCTCTGCTACCTCTTCCTATCGTCCCATCTGCCTCACCTCCGTGTTCAGTAGGGTCTTTGAGGCCATCCTCTCTCGCCGTATCCACCGCCACCTTAACCAGCACCGCCTCCTTCCTCTTACCCAATGTGGCTTCCGGCCTTCCTTCTCTGCTGACGACCAGCTCCTTAACCTTACCCATCTTCTTTCCCTCCAACTTAACTCCCGTCGCTCTGCTATCTTTGTTTCCCTTGATCTCCAGAACGCCTATGACCGTGTCTGGCATCCCGGGCTCCTTTTCAAACTCCAGACCTATGCTCTCCCCATCAACTTCGTCCGTCTCGTTGCTTCCTTCCTCTCCCATCGTCCCTCCTATGTGACTATCCACAATTCCAATTCCCGTACTTTCTACCTCTCTGCCGGCGTGCCCCAAGGTTCTGTCCTTTCCCCTCTCCTCTATCTCCTGTACACTGCTGATATGCCCAAACCTCCCCCTCCTGTTCATCTTCTCCAGTTCGCTGATGACACCGCCTTCCTAGCCCTTTATCCTACCCTTCAACGGTCCCAACGTACCCTCCAAACCCACCTTGACGAATTCACCACTTGGTGCAACCAGTGGTTCCTCCGTGTAAATCCCTCCAAGACCCAGGCGATCATCATAGGCTGCACCACCCGCTCCTTCCGCCTCCATGATTTCTACCTCACCATTTACGGCCGTCCTATCCACCTCACTCCTACCCTCAAATACCTTGGCCTCACAATCGACCGCCACCTCACCTGGACTCCCCATCTCCTTACCATCCAAAACAAAGCTCACAATCGCCTCCGCCTCCTGAAACTCCTGTCCGGCCGGACGTGGGGTCTGCATCCTTCCACCATCCTTCACACCTACAAATCCATGATCCGCCCCATCCTTTGTTATGCCAGCATCGCTTGGATTTCCGCCCCTCCCCGGTCCTATAAAGCCCTCCAAATCCTCGAACGCCATGCACTCCGCCTCGCCTTCCGCATCCGCCTTCCGTCCCCCACGCGCATCCTCTATGACCTCACCCCCTTCCCCCACCTTCTCCTTTTCCTTGAACACATCCGCACACTTTATATTGTCCGCCGCCTTGATCCCCCTCACCCCCTGGTGTCTCCCTTCCTCTCCACTCCCAACCAGTTGCCGCGCCTTTACCGTTGTGTCCCTCCCTCTCTCCATCTCCACACCCTCCATCTCCTTTCCCAACACAACTTCCACCGTCTACCACTCCCGGATGATGAGCTTCGCCCTGACATCTACCCTTCCTACCAACTCTAACCCCCTCTTCCTGCCTCCTCCTCAGGGCTCCCTCTCCTCCCCCTCCCTCCTTCTGAGCGGATTTCCCCTCCTACTCCCCATCCATCTCTTGTGCCTTCTTTCAGTGTCTCTGCGCTCCCTCCTGGCCTGTCTTCCCTTTTCCTCTCCCGCCCCATGTGTCTCCTGCATCTTCGTCAACCCACAGTTGCCCCTCCTCTCTTCATCCCGCCGCTTCCCCAGCTGCCCCATGCACTCCCCCCCTTTTCCATCCTCTCTGACCTTACCCTCGGCAGGTCCCACCTGGTAGTTTTATTCTTCGTCGTGTGTGCTCCACGTGGGTTTTAAGTGTGTTGTTTCGGAGTGTTTTTAATACTGTGGCCAACTTTTAACCTGTGCATGCGCATCCAGTGTCTTCTCTGTGTTTTAAGAATCGCCAACTGTGTTTTTTAACTTTCTGGTGACTTTTTTAACTGTTCCCAATGGACTTCTACATGACAGTGTATTTTTACCTCCATTTTCTCCCCTTACTCTGTTTTATGTTCCCCTTTTTTACCTCCTTATGTATGTATTAATTTATTCTTGTTTTAGTTATCATGTCACTCGGCTGAAGAGCGGCGGATTGTGCTGCTGACAGCCCTCCCCTGCCCATATGGGGCAGGGGCATGAAATCACAATAAAGGAAAGAAAAAAATAGCTTGAAGGGGGGAATCAGATGGCGCTAGGGTTGGCCCGCTAGATGGCGCTGCCATAGGTCAAACGGATATCAACTGCGTTTTTTTAAATAGGAACCCCCATTTTTATTACATATTCGTGTAGTACGTAAAGAAATATGAATGTTTTAGTTGGACCACTTTTTTCGCTTTGTGATAGATGGTGCTGTAATAGTCAAAAACGTATAAGTACGTGGTATCACGTAACATTCCGCCAGTGCGGACGGTATTTCCTTCGTGATACATTACCCGTGTTAAAATGGACCGTTTACCAATTGCGGAAAAGGTCGATATCGTGTTGATGAATGGCTATTGGTATCAAAATTCCCAACGGTAGTGTGCTATGTATGCTGCTCGGTATCCTGGAGGACAGCATCCAAGTGTCCGGACCGTTCACCGGATAGTTACGTTATTTAAGGAAACAGGAAGTGTTCAGCCACATGTGAAACGTCAACCACGACTTGCAACAAATGATGATGCCCAAGTAGGTGTTTTAGCTTCTGTCGCGGCTAATCCGCACATCTGCAGCAGACAAATTGCGCGAGAATCGGGAATATCAAAAACGTCGGTGTTGAGAATGCTACAACAACATCGATTGCACCCGTACCATATTTCTATGCACCAGGAATTGCATGGCGATGACTTTGAACGTCGTGTACAGTTCTGCCACTGGGCGCAAGAGAAATGACGGGACGATGACAGATTTTTTGCAAGCTTTTTTTTTTAGCGACGAAGCGTCATTCACCAACAGCGGTAACGTAAACCGGCATAACATGCACTATTGGGCAACGGAAAACCCACGACGGCTGCGACAAGTGGAACATCAGCGACCTTGGCGGGTTAATGTATGGTGCGACATTATGGGAGAAAGGATAATTGGCCCCCATTATATCGATGGCAATCTAAATGGTGCAATGTATGCTGATTTCCTGCGTAATGTTCTACCGATGTCACTACAAGATGTTTCACTGCATGACAGAATGGTGATGTACTTCCAACAAGACAGATGTCCGGCACATAGCTCGCGTGCGGTTGAAGCGGTATTGAATAGCATATTTCATGGCAGGTGGATTGGTCGTCGAAGCATACCATGGGTCTCACGTTCACCGGATCTGACGTCCCCGAATTTCTTTCTGTGGGGAAAGTTGAAGGATATTTGCTATCGTGATCCACCGACAATGCTTGACAACAGCGCATTGTCAATGCATGTGCGAACATTACGGAAGGCGAACTACTCGCTGTTGAGAGGAATGTCGTGACACGTATTGCCAAATGCATTGAGGTTGACGGACATCAGTTTGAGCATTTATTGCATTAATGTGGTATTTACAGGTAATCACGCTGTAACAGCATGCATTCTCAGAAATGATAAGTTCACAAAGGTACACTCGACAGCAAAAAGGTGGGTCACGCCTTAATTACAACGTGTAGGCCGCACCTGAATGTATGCAACCAACATAGCATATCTGTGTTGCACATCGTATCAACCCTCCACAGTACAGTCGTTGAAAGATACACAATGGGTACCGCTAGAGTCTACTAGAGAACACTGGTCTTTATGACAGTCTGTCGATAGTACAGAAGAGATCAGACAGTCCTTAACGTTTGTAAATTAAACTTAATTACAATAAGTGACATTTCAAACGTAATGGGACAACTACTTTTGTCACATAAATCGTTCAGTAATCCTTAGGTTCAAATGGCTCTGAGCACTATGGGACTTAACTTCTAAGGTCATCAGTCCCCTAGAACTTAGAACTACTTAAACTTAACTAACCTAAGGACATCACACACATCCATGCCCGAGGCAAGTAATCCTTAGGCACAACTAAATATTTGAGACAGTATATGGATTTATAAAGTTGTATGGCAATTGGAAACAGGTTCTTTGCTGTCTGAAAGGATTACCCAACACATGATGAACGTCGTTCAACGTTGAAAGGGGAGTGGTTTCGTATCAACTTTATGTAATACTACGCAGTTAAAAGAAAAACGTGATCAACGGCGGCAAGCACTCTACGGAAATCCCAACATTAACAGCGAATCACAAGTAATATCATTGTTCATATTACTCATCAAAAGTTACTTGTACACAAAGTTGTACTTTAAATGACATGACCAACGTCTTCGTCCTGGATCCGGATGCAAACCCAGAACATAAAGCCATTGCTAACCAAGCAAAGCTTTGTGCCTTATCGAGACTCGATCACTAGGCAGAAACAGACGTCAAATATTGACGTTTGCACCAGTATCACTTATCAATTCTCAACTTGAACGCCGGCCGCGGTGGTCTAGCGGTTCTAGGCGCTCAGTCCGGAACCGCGCGACTGCTATGGTCGCAGGCTCGAATCCTGCCTCGGGCATGGATGTGTTGATGTCCTTAGGTTAGTTAGGTTTAAGTAGTTCTGAGTTCTAGGGGACTGATGACCACAGATGTTAAGTCCCATAGTGCTCAGAGCCATTTGAACCATTTCAACTTGAACGTAAATGACGATAATGTCTGTACGAAACCAGGAACCCTAACATGACAATTACCTTCTTGGTAATTAACCTCGAAAGACGTTGTATATTGTTGCATTGTCAAGGAACAAAGGATGCACATGTTAAAAATTGAAATGCCATCATGTAAAGATGGTGACAAGGGTGCGAACCCAGCACCTAATCGGATTGTTGAATAAGTACGTAAAATCAGAATGTAGATATCACAGTTTGTCACCAGTAGTGAGGTTGGACCCTTAAATGACGATTGAAGTTGTATTGCCTGACCAGGATTCGAACCCGGCGCCTACCGCCGTCATTGTCTAACCAGGAACAGACGAGAAATGTCCAATGTTGGTCCACCATTAGCGAGATGTGCGCACGTTTAACTAGAAATAAGGCGACGAAAACGTCTATGCTGACTGAGAGTCGAACGACGCACACATGGTTATGAAGACACGTTAATAATCAAATTCTTATTCAGTAGTAGCTAGGAGTAGCATGTTTAGTTGCAAACCTTAAGGCCTTTCTCATCCCTAGTAACGTGTTGCCTAATATCTGCGATATCATGGTGTTAATTTACAAGTGGATTGACTGCCGTAAAGAGCAATGTTCTCTAGTAGTCGTGTATCATTGAGATGTAAATGAAGTGCCTCAGCGGTAAGTAATTTTCGTCGTGCAGCACATATTGTTTCAGAGACACTGAGTACATGTTATAAGCGCACAAAACGTGTATTATATACCACATATATACTATTATTTGGAGATGCTGCCGCCAAACCTGTTTACTTTTACATTCCGCTTAGTTGTCGTGTATGAATACACGTTTTCTTAAGGCTACATCTAATGCAGAGCGCTTACAAGAAAGAATAGTTTCCTGCGTCATGCTATTGCTAGCTAGGTGAAATATTTTGTGGTAGCTATGTTTAAAATTAATGTATTTTTGAACGTATTGTTCGTCAGATATTTGAATGAATCGTCAACTGTAGGTGTGCCTGCAGCTGTAGCTGCGTTAGTTTTTACTACAGACTTGGGTAGGTTAGGTGTAACTTTTGATCCTTCAAGGGGTGATCGTGGCCTTGCGGCATGGGTCTGTACTAGCCGCGGCTCGCGAGCTACGGGCCAGCCAGGCTGGCCGAGGCGAGACGGAAGAGAGCGAGCTGGCGGTGGCGTTGGTGGGCCAACAGCCCGGGACGAGCCAGCACGGCTGCGCCGCATGCCTCTGCCTCTGCCGCTCCGTTTGACGTAAATATGTTTACCTCCTCTCCTAGCATAAGAGCGGCGAGCAAAAATACACACCAGGCTGTCTGCAGTAATGGCTCATTGGGAGTGGTCTATTCGATATAGAGTCGTCGCTCTCATTGAAGAAGGAGGATGTTCCATCAGAGAAGCAGGCAGACGGTATGGCGTACCATATAGCACTGCAACGAGATGATGGAGGATCTGCCTTGAAAGAGGGACCACCAACAGGGCTCCTGGCTCAGGCAGGAAGAGAGTGAGCTCACAGCAGGAAGACAGGGACCTAGAGTCTAGGAGCAGAGAAAATCCCTTTCTGAACGCGAAGCAGTTGCGGCGGGAGACCAACTTCCCCGGCTCCAGTGACACGATTCGCCGAAGGCTGAGGGACGCTGGACTGCAAGCACGACGATCCGCCGTGAAGCAAGAGCTCAGCAAAGACAACGTTTTATACCGGCTAGCATTTGCGGAGTTCCATCTGAGGGAGTCGTGGGACAACGTAATTTTCACTGATGAGAAGGTGTTTTTCACCAGTAACGACGGTCCACGAATCGTTTACAGGCCGCAAGGGACTCGCCATCGACGCGAGTGTGTAACCACGACGAGAGTATTGGGACACGGCCGGCGCCATTCCAAAATACCGTCACCAACCCCCACCCCCCTCCCCCCACCTACGTATACGCGCTAGACATTTCAGTATTGGGACACGGCCGGCGCCATTCCAAAATACCGTCACCAACCCCCCCCCCCCCCCCCCCTACGTATACGCGCTAGACATGAAATGTTTTCATAACATGTTTTTCCAAAACATCGTTAGTCGGCAAGGTCGCACGCAGTGTATCCGGCAAGTGTTGACTCTCTAGTCGTTATTACTGGCGCGGGGTTGTGACATAGACAGAGAGTTAGCGCCATCTCTCTCTACGCACGCAATGTATCCAGCATGTGTTGCCTCTCTAGTCGTTATTACCATAGCGGTTTGTGACATAGAGAGAGTCCATTCCAAAGCATCGTTAGTAGACAGCAACAAGGTCGCACGCAGTGTATCCGGCAAGTGTTGACTCTCTAGTCGTTATTACCGGCGCGGGGTTGTGACATAGAGAGAGAGAGTTAGCGCTATCTCTCTATGTCGCAACCCCGCGCTTACATACACGCGCTAGGCAGGACCTATATAAATCAATGCCCGACCTACCTCACTCTCACACTGCTCGTATACTTCATTCATCCAATACTTGTCACGTCTTCGTAATTAAACGTGTAAAAATGAAACGATCACGAACCGTCAGTGACAGCAGCAGCAGCAGCAAACGTGCTCATGTGACGAAGTTCCATTCCCTGGTAAGTACATTTTCAGAATTCTGATATCTACACCCTTTAACTCTGTGTATGAGTGCTACATATCTTTATAATGCTCTCTATAAAGATCGCTCCTCCACTTGGTCTGTGTGTGTTCCTGCTTACGTTTTTTACCTTTTGAATCTCTCTCTCTATAAAAATTGTTTATCCACGCCTTTTTTACCTCTAACTTAGGTGTATGAATCTTTTATTTTAACTGTTACATTTGTTTTGTACTGCTCTCTATAAATATTGTTCATCCATGTGTTGTATGTTACATGTTATACCCGTTTTCGATCTCTCTCTGTAAAGTTTACTAAGTCTTTTAACGGATTCTATGTTTGTGCATGTGTTAAGTCTTATAACCGTTTTGGACATCTCAATGTAAAGAATGACTTTCCACATGTTGTATGTGTTATAATTAATTTACCGTATCCGCTATAAAGATAGAGCTTCCACGTGTTGTGTATCTGTTATATTCGTTGTGCAGTGCTCTTTGTAAATACTTCATTTCGTTCCTTTTTTTAAATTTGCTGGTCCGCTTATTTCTCTATCACTTAACTGAAAGCACACTTCCCTTTCCATATGCGATATTATATTCAGTCTTCTCCATCTTTCTAGATTTCTTCCAGCAAATCTTGGTTAATCTAGACAACCAGATCGAGATGGAAAGAGCTCAAGCGCAGCTCGAATGTAAGTACATTTATAATACAATCACACTTCTTAAACTTAAATAATTTCATCTAATATATACCCGTTTCCTGATTGTATACATTTAGTCCTCATAAGCCGGTCTTTTCTTTGTAGATGCGCCTAATTCAGAATTCGGTTCAACCACCCAAAACGTTCAAGGAGGCGGCGGTAGCGCTCAAACGGCGCCCGCCACACAGGACACTCAGTCTTTAGAGGAGGAGGAGACCAACCTGCCTGACCCGTTTGAGGAGGAGATCAACCTACCTGAGTGGTTTGAGGATCTACTTGATTTTGGCAATGAGTTGCTCAAACCATGGAGTCAGAGCGGAGAAGGTGAATAATTTTGAACATTAACATCCCTTCACATAACCACCATTATCTACTCTTATTGTTATTATGTATCGCTCTTTTAAATATAAATCACTAAATTAATTTTTTTCCTTATTTATCTTACAGGTATATCACACGGCGTAGGCCGTGTTCCTAGAGCGGTGGTTGCGGGGGCGGGACTCGGGCGCACCGAACCGCAAAGACACGCCGCGCCTTGCGTAGCCCCTATAAGGGCTTCGCGGGAAGCGGATGCAGAACACGCACCAGCTCCTCCCCCAGCGCTGTCGCAACCGTTTGGCTGCGCAGCCCGTCCGCCATCGCCACAGCCTGGCCCTTCAAACCGGCTGTCACCCCCTCCTCCTCTAGAAGCAGCAGCTCACCGCCGCCGCCCACGCAAGGTACGCGTTACGAGACGTATACCTCTCCCCGCAAATAATGATGATGATTACGATCACCCATCACCAACCCATTCATCTATCGGGTGGACTCCTAGTTGTAGCAACAGTAATAATAGTAATTTCCTTATGGCTAGCGGTAGTTCTCTCACCCGTCCTATCGATAACGAAGTCGATCAGAATAACGGCGTAATGACTCCCTTAGAATACTCAGCAGTTGCTAGAGCGTTTGAGGGGCGAATCTCTTTCACCAGAATTGAGAATCCAGGCGGGAGGTATCGCGATCCTGTAAGGTTTTTGGAGGCGTGCCTCCCCGTCTTGGAGACCGAGCTCCTCAAACTCTTAGAAGATCCGGAATTTAAAGCCTTTAAATGCAGTGCTGTGTTATGCTGTGAACTGAGTCACCCCCCTAAACATCAAGGTGGCGCGGAGACGGCTACTCTGCATTATATATGGGGTGACAATGGCGTTATTTCTCGGAGCACATCGATTGCTGAGTGGTATAGAGAATCCACCTTGAGCGCTATTATGGCCCGATTTTCCGAGATGGAAGTACGTGGATCCGCTAAAGCGCTCAGCAGTATACCACACCTCGACATCCATATACATGTCTATGATCCAATGAATGGAGGGTCTAGTTATATTAAACTCCCTATAGATATTGAGAAAAAGCAGGCGTGCATTAATGTTCAAAATAACTATGATAATGCGTGTTTTGCATGGTCAGTCCTGGCTTGCGAGAGAAATTACAATTACAAACATCATCCCGAGCGTCCCAGCAGTTACAAAGTCAAAGATATTAAGAGACTGTATAACTTTGACGGAATAGAGTTCCCTTTAAGAATCCAGGACATACCTAAGTTTGAGGCTCAGAATACCGCAATATCGGTCCACGTTTATGGCCTGGAGAAGAAAAGCAAGTCAGATGAGCAGAACAAGCATACAGTAGTAGGCCCCCTCCATTTCTCAAAATTTGCAGGTGAACGAGAGTTGCATGTCAACATGCTGCTCTTCTCCGAACGTGATAATTATCACTACGTCTGGATCAAAGACATGTCCCGACTCATTTCCTCCCAGTTAAGTAAAAATGATCATAAACGACATATTTGTATAAGGTGTTTGAATTATTTTTCATCTCAAGAGTTATTAGCGACACATCTATTAGATTGTGCATGCAAGGACCCGGTACGTGTTGTTATGCCCACTGAGGAAAATAAATTCATTAAATTTAAAAATGCTCACCACCAGCAGCGTTGTCCTTTTGTTGTGTACGCCGATTTTGAATGCTTGCTGGCTCCTATTACTCGTTGTGAAGGGAATCCCTTAGCCTCACACACAACCTTCACACAAAAACACGTACCTTATGCGGCTGCGTTCCAAGTTGTATGCGCATATGATTGTAAACTTAATAGCTATCAGTCTTATGTAGGGGACGATCCGGCGGTTTGGCTTCTCACTGAGCTTGAAAAACTTTCATGGCAAGTTCACAAGCTCTACAGCATCAATATTCCCATGACCAAATCAAAGGAAAATGATGACTTGTATGAAAAGGCTGTTAATTGTCATATTTGCGGGCTGGCCTTAGATAGAAAAGCGGAGACTCCTCGTAGAGACCATTGTCATCTTACGGGTAAGTTCCGCGGTGCAGCCCACAAAGCATGCAACTTGAAGTATCAGTTACCTACACACATACCCGTCTTTTTTCATAATCTGAGCGGGTATGACGCTCATTTTCTCGTTGAGCACTTGGCTAAGTTCGGTATGAAGAAGGATCAGGTCAATATCCTGCCTGAAAGTGTTGAAAAGTACATTTCTTTTTCAAAACGAATGACGCCGAAAATTACGCTCCGCTTCCTTGACTCTCTACGATTTATGCAAACTTCGCTCCAGAAACTTGTTGAGACTTTACCTCGGAATGATATGCATATCACTCGATCTGCATTTACCGATGAGGAAAAGTTTCAACTTGCGACAAGGAAAGGAGTTTTCCCCTACGAGTATCTTGATAGTATGGCAAAACTAAATGAAACCAGGCTTCCCGACATAACTTCTTTTACCAGTACTCTCACTGGCGATACCATAACTAACACAGATTATGAGCGTGCCGTTAATGTATGGCAGGAATTCAACATCCCCAATTTGGGAGAATATGCAAGGTTATACATGGACACGGACGTTCGTTTGCTTGCAGATGTTTTCGAAAAGTTCCGGAGTGTATGTATGACCACGTACTCTCTGGACCCTGCCTTTTATTACACGGCACCTGGGTTGTCCTGGGACGCTATGCTCAAAAAAACGGATTGCAACATTGAACTTTTGACTGATGCTTCAATGCTTCTATTTCTTGAGCGAGGGATCCGCGGCGGACTTTGTCAATGTGTTCACAGACACGCCAAGGCAAATAATCCGCGGATGGGTGTCGAGTACAACGCATCCCTTGATTCTAGTTACATTTTGTACTTAGATGTTAACAATTTATATGGGCATGCTATGAAGCAACCGCTGCCGGTTGCCGGGTTCCAATGGGTGCCTGAAGACGAATTGAAGGGATTAGGTGGACAGATAATGGGTCTTGCGGCCGATTCTGATGTAGGGTATGTGCTTGAGGCAGACATCGCGTACCCTAATAATTTGCATGGAGAGACAAGCGACTTGCCGTTATGTCCAGAGCAACAAATTCCACGAGGAAGCACCGTCCCTAAACTGATGGCCACTGTTGGGGATAAGCAGAGGTATATTATTCATTATCGTAACCTCCAGCAGTGTCTCAGATTAGGAATGGAGCTCATTAAAA
Source organism: Schistocerca piceifrons (assembly GCF_021461385.2). Lineage (NCBI taxonomy): Eukaryota > Metazoa > Arthropoda > Insecta > Orthoptera > Acrididae > Schistocerca > Schistocerca piceifrons. Next base: position 232,149,232 of record NC_060149.1, on the reverse strand, counting down.
TCACCCGGGCAATCTCCTTCAAGCAATCCCCCTGGTTGAAGGAGTATATTGAACTAAACACCGAAAAGAGGGCGGTCGCGAGTAATGATTTTGAAAAAGACTTTTATAAATTAATGAATAATTCCATTTTCGGGAAAACTATGCAAAATGTAAGAAATGAACGCGATATTGTTATTAGAACCGCATGGGAAGGGCGTTACGGCGTGAGAAAATGTATAGCCAGGCCAAATTTTAAGCGTGCCACCATCTTCAATGAAAACTTTGTTGCTGTGGAGATGTCGAAGACTGCTGTAGAGTTTATGAAACCCATCTATTTGGGGATGTGTATACTCGATATCTCCAAATTCTACATGTACCGATTTCACTATGAGTTTGCGAAACCTCATTTCATAGATCCAAAATTACTTTATATGGATACAGACAGCTTTATCTACTGGATCAAGAACTGCGATCCATATGAAGTAATTAGGTGCAATGGTAAAGAATTTGACACCTCTTCTTATGAGATCAATAATCCTTATGGTATTGTTCCACAGAACAAGAAGGTTATCGGTCTCATGAAAGACGAGTCGAATGGTTTACCAATTGTAGAGTTTGTGGGACTGAGATCTAAAATGTATGCATATCGCACAGTAGACGGGAACACTCTGAGGCGGGCAAAGGGTGTTAGACGGATCGCGTCTCGTGCGCTTACGGTCGAGGACTATTTGCAGTGCCTGTACGGTCGTAGCGTTGAAGGCGCTCATCCACACATGGTTCAACAAACTAGTATTCGATCACGAGCTCACGAGGTGTACACTGTGCTGCAGTCTAAAGTCGGACTGTCTCCTCATGACGATAAAAGAGTCATTTGTGAGGATGGGGTGGGAACCCTCCCATACTCACACTATTTACTTGAAACGAAAGTAGGGGTGGGGGACTCTGGTTGAGTGATAGAGAGGGAATGAGCGTGTGAATGTTATGAATGTGAGCTATGCGTGGAAATAGTATGGCTCTTTTATCATAGTGTAAATAGTTGATGAGAGTGTTTTGTTGCGTGTATCAGTTTGCGTGCTTCCATGCATGTCTGAGTGTGTGAATGAGCGCGAACTTGTGTTAAGTGTGTGTGTGTATGTAAATATAATCATTATTTTTTCAAAGAAAATCATAATAAATAAAGTAGTCTTTATATCTACATATTGCTGACCATTATTAATATATATATGAAAAGGCTATAAATTTAGCCAATTAACTTCTGTATGAACAAAAAAAAATAATAAAATTTTCTCACTTAATATATCCATCACTTCTAGTCATTATAGAGCTTAGATTTTAGTTTGTAAGTTTCACCTACCGCTAGCCATCCAGTCAGAACTAGTTTTTAAGTGTATGAGTTCCACTAATTAAATTCTTTCTATGTGTTCAATTGCTTGTTCTAGCGGAAAATGTTTCTAGACGTCCACTTTAAAGAAAAATATATATGTTCACCTTGTTCTTGTAGTTGAAAATCTTTAAATCGACTTACTTGGAAAAAAATATGTATTCAATTTGTTGTTGTTCTTTTCGAAAATGTTTAGAGTCATTGACTTGAAACAAATAGGTTTGGTATTAATTAAAAGTGCTTTGTTTTTCTGGTGGAACTTCATTAGCGATATTAGATACTTTGTAAGATAGGGTAGTACCTCTGCATTAGCTTTAAAATTATATATAATTTATCTGAAGAGAATGCTTATATATATTTCTTAATTATCTAAAATTGTTAAAAAATTGTCTAAAAAGATGTGGAATTTCAGATTTTTGGTTAAAAACCAATCTTATATCTGTAAACTCATATTTATATATAATGTGAAAAATGTTAAATTCTGATTTCAATAATAAACTCAGTTATTTCCTTCTAAAAAAATGTTGTTATTATTTGATACCCTAATAATGATTATTCTTTTTATTAAAAATATTATAAATTTATTTATGTGTGTATGCAGAATACGTACATACAGCCACATCGCAATGCATAAAGTTATAAGGTTTCCTGCTTTTAATCACAAGTGCAGGACTTCTGCTAGTTGTCACGAACACACACAGCCCAATGCATCGCTATCTCTTACAGTCCTACGTCAACAGATACTTTAGAGAGCGTAATCTGACGCATCGCTTTCCACAGCGGCCGCGAGGTCGGCAACTGGTGCAACCCCCTACCAAGCGTCAGCGGCTGCGCGTGTCTGTCGATTTCGACGGAGACCGCGAGATCGGCATCCGCGCCTAACTATGACAGTAGGCTCATTCCACGTCAAAGGCCGGGGTATGTGTCTCTCTCGGACAGTTCCCTTCATATACAATATAAAAAGGATAAACTTACAATACTAGGGACGTTGGATGTCATAGAAAGAAAAAAACACTCAATCTTATAAATTATTATTTATTTCTAATAAAAGTGAAAAGTAATTTTACATTCTCATATGCAGATACAAATGCATTTTTTGGTAATCGTTCTTCGAATATTTGCGGAGAAGGTTTCAATTATTCCTGCGTCTTGTGTGTAGGCCACAAAAGCAACTTGTTTAAATACGAACTGTCTTCGCTCTCCATCATGGAATCCTTGAACATCTGCAATGATCTTCACAGGCTGAGTTGCCATCGTCAAATGATCAATGCATAGGACAGCATATTTTCATTTATATAGCTCGTTGCACAACACCTGTGAGCGGTGAGTAATTGATTATTCTGTCGTGTAGGACTAATGCATATGCAGCGGTGTGTTCTGGGAAATCTGTCGATGATTCAAATTCAATTCGAACGTCTATAGGTCCAGACTTAATTATCTCATTCTGTTTAGAGCAGTCTATTACAATGATCGGTGAAAGCTCTTTGAACTTACGAGGACTCAGTAGACACCCCCCTCCCTCTCCTTCAGCAATTTCATAGTAAGAAGGACGAAACCTTGCATACATGTCATACGCGAGGCTGTATACATTTTCATTCCATTGCAGATGTAGATTGTCATATGGGTAGAATTCTGAATTGAGGTAGACTTTGGCGTCAGTTAACTTGCAGTTATCGAACACGGTGGAATCGTTTGATGTATTTGCTCTTCTATCAGTCTGAAACGCAAGTATAATGAATCTGGGTGTCTCGATATGACTGGAGGTCTTAATAGCCCATGTTTGTCTGCTCGCGGTCGGTAACACTGGATACTCAAAGATCTCCCATGAGCGGAAGGTCAGTGACAGAAATGTACCTGAATTCAACACTTTCAAAAGCTTCAATCGTTCCTCGTCGGATACACTGATGTGAGGCATTTTCCATATTAATTTGTTGATTGTGATCCTATTCTCTTCTTGAGCTCCTTGAATGTACGAGTTATTGTCTGTCGCACTCCGCACGAGAATAAGTTCCTGTTTAGCGTTCATAATAATCTGTCTCATATCCTCAAAATATCCCATAAGTATTTTTAGAGGTATGCATGCAGTAAATCGCTTGTACTCCTGGGGTGTTCTACCCTCCGCATCGTCTATGAACCATCCAGCATTTTCTAAACTGTGCAGATCTGCTGGTGATGCCGAGACGTATGTTTTAAGGGTCGATGTTAGACCAACATTGCGTGTACGATCAATCTCAGAACCATTCAGTTCATAGCGAATCTCTTGGAAGAGGAATGCCAATGCGTTGCGTGTCAGCTTGGACCCCACTGTATCGGTGCCATCAGTTTTCTTGAATGACCCTTCGAGATATATGAAACTCTTGCACGGAAGAGTGAGTGTGTCCTGGTGTTGTATGACAATCCTGATTTCATCATTCTTGTTAAACGTGGTTGAAGCGTAAGATTTATGAGAGAAGTATTCTTGACGTATAATTCTGTCATCATACTCTACTGGATTGGTTATATTGAGTGATGACGTCATTGCAGGGTTTGAGACCAACTGATTTAAGAAATTCGTAGTTCACAGGTGTTATCAGTTTGCTATTCAGTAGCGAAGTGGCGCGCTGTGTATTGCGTGCACTTGTTTTATACCGCAAGCCCATCTTGTTTTAGATGTAATCGTATAATGATTTCCTCACCGCGAAAGTCGACAAGTTTATTATTCTGATCCACAATACGCAGCTCCAAATAGCCCAATGTCTGAGCAGTCACTGGAAGGTATATTGCATTGGCAGGTGTCTCAACAATCTTATACCCCGCTGCAACTGAGGGGAAGAATCCGTAAATAGTGTGAATGAGAGTATCGTTGAGATAGGAATTCGTAGCAATGTTACACTCGACACGTATTGTGCTGACTGGGAGTATATCCACAGACTGATTGGACTTGTAAAATTTAGTTGGATCTTTCTTCAAAATCTGCCCTTTTGTGAATCCAAGCAGGGGTCCTATTGAATGTTTCTGGCTAAAGTCAATCGTTGCATTTAGAGTCCTTACTTCAGATTTAAGTGTATTGATGTTTGCACGTAGTTCAATACCTTTTCCAGACTGTTTTAAGAGTTCGTTTAAATCGTCAATATCGTATGCACCAGATTCTATTTCAAGAATATCTTTTTCACCATTAATATCGAGATGCAATTTATTGTTAGTGTTGGTGATATTCGGGATGCTGTTGTACGTCTCCAGTCCAATCAATGCAACACTCCATTGACCTGCACTCAAATCAATTGGTGGGAAGTAATTTGCACGCAATACAGATGACCGTCCTTTCAACGTCAAAGTGTACGACATTGCATCTGAACGTCAACTGATGAATAAAGGTTTAAACATCCTGCTTATATACGTTAGTTCTTGTTCTTATTCTTCTTCTTTGTGAACGTCAAGAGAAAGATGATGCAAAGATGCCCGCAGAGGTATGTATTAAAGTCCTGATACCGCTGATAATTGTATAGCACATGTCTTCTGTGAGTGAAGTATTGCTGTAATTCTTCGGGTGGCTGCAGGTCACCAAAGGAGTCGAAATAGTAGACTACCCCAGCGTCTTTCATAACGTACGCCACCCAGTGGGTGCCAGGACCTCCGACAACATCTAAATTCACAATACCGCATTCACCAGTTTTCCACATAGTCTTAGGTAATGTATCCCTCATAAACACACCACGGAATCTTGGTATCTTGAATTTATGTCTAACAAACTTAAGAAGGTCTGTATTTGTGAGTGGTCGATCTGGTAGGACCGCTATTGGGCTTTTTTTTTATTTATGAATAGACCAAGACCCTTCTTGTACGGTTTCAAGTATAGACCTTTTCCAATGACTGCTGCTTCCATCATGCGGTTATGTCTTCTCGCCTCTTCTAACTGGTTTTGCGAGTTTTGCGCATTCTTGACTGTTCGAGCGATAGCTGCAGCCCCACCGGCGAGCGAACCTACCGCTGAGAGCGCGGAGAGGGCTGGGATGAGAAAAGGAATAAAACCTCCGGATGTCTTGGGTATCGGTAGAATGCGAGGTGCTTTAACGGATCTTCTCGTTGGTGATTCTTTGTCCTTCATTGCGTTTTTAGCTGCATACATGGCTGTCAGGATACATTTCTTCAAAGAACCCTTCTTGTTCTTCATGTTTAGTGCGCGACGTGCAGCGTTCATAACGCGCTTGAAATTCATCACTCCTAATCCTAACTTGATTTTTCCGCGCATGGTTTTATCAACTGCGTATGCTGCGATGCGTTGACCTATACCAATATCTTTTCTTTTCCGTATCGCCTTAGCTTTATCAGCTAAAATCCTATCTGCAATGTGACGACTTGGTAGATCTTTATTTGCTTCGTATGCAATGTCGTGTTCCATGCACGCTTCGTCAAGCAGATTCACTCCCTTATCACCTCGCGCCAAGCGTTTCTGAAGCTTTGTCCCAGGTCCGCAGTAGTTATACCCCGGGATGTGTAATTCCAAAGGTAGTTTGTCCAGAACACCACCGCCTCCTCTAATGTGCCCTCGATCGCGCATGTCAGGCTACTGTGGTGGTTGTGGACGATGAATGTTCATTATATAGCAAATCCCTGGCATCAATCCAACTGTTTTGTGTAGCAGGAAAACCAAGCCATTTGACTAAGGCTTTATTTCCAAGTCGTCTTATGACTCTCTCCACGAGAAAAAGATCTGGTTGTGAGCTCTTCTGCATCTCCTCAGTGTAGAAGGAGCCTGCAATTTCTTCACCTTTACTGTCTTTCAATAAATAAGTTCTAGGATTCGTTCGCTTCACATTTGAAACTGTAAATATCTCAGTTGACCAGTTCGGTAGGTATGATTTCTCAAATGCGGTCTTGTGTTTTGAGATACGCACCAAATCACCTACATTAAATTTCTGTTTGCGTGGATCCAGTATCTTAATGTGAAAGTATACCGTATCCATGAGTGTGTTATCACGAACATCAATTGGCCGCATTTTTATTGTGCTATGTTTGGTTCTATTATATTGAACAATTATTTCTGGGAGGATATCTGTCCATTTGTATGAGCCACGAAGGTTAAACCGCACCCACATTCTACCTTTTATTGTTCTGTTCAAGCGCTCTACGATACTTGCCTTCAGGTGAGTGAATGTCGAGTAGTGATGTATTCCATACCGCTGCATCACTGTCTTGAAGTACCTATTGTAGAACTCACCACCATGATCGGTTTGGAGATTGTCAGGGCATCGATTGGTTCCTATCTGTAGCAAGCGTTCAAAAGCATCAGCGACATTTGGTCCGGTTTTTGTCTTGACTGGTACTGCCCATGCAAATTTGGAGTATGTATCAATAACAATTAAAATGTATTTGAAGCCATTATTCTCATGTGAATATTGTCGCATATCTACAAGATCAGCTTGCCACAAGTCATCTATCCCTTTAATTATGACATGCCTGCGCGGGTATGTTTTGCGTGCTGGTTTGTGTAGTTCTCGAACTACGGTCTCCATACTTATTCGATGATACCTCTCTCTCGAAGCTCAGAGATTATGGAGATAACTTCATTCGAATGAGCTGTATTACCTGCAGCAGCTGATGCCATGAGCAGACGTAGTCGATCTATTAGTTCGTTGGGGTCGTCATAATATATATACTGAGGGACTCGATTGTTCACTGTCTTAAGACCAATGTCAATACCATCTCCGCTGCTGGCACCGTTGTTGTTGTTTTGGTCTTCAAGTATTGGTTTTATAATGGTTTTATACTTCCTGTTGGTTAGGCTTTTGGTGATCTTGGGTACACCAGTCATGTGTAGTATTTGACGGTACGTGTCCTTATCACTAACTGAATAATTTATAGGTTTTTTAGTTGGTCTTAGGAAAATAAGATTCATTAAGCCTGGTGTTCGGTCAAACTGTCTATCAGCTATTTGTATTTTGTCTTCTGTTACAGTTATGGGATGCGTGCCCAACATGTATGGTCTTCCTGGGCTAACGCCGAATGTTCTATCTATCTGGCCTGGTGCGTGACTAATAATGAATTCATCAATGGCTTGACTGTCGTTTTGGGTCGTTTTTGTTTTTGGTGAGAGCTGTCGGAGAGACTCAGTAACGGGCTTAAAGGTCTCTCTTAGTGTTTGCTGACGATCAATATACCCTAACCTAAGCAACCGTAATTTCTCTCGGACTGCTTTACGGGCTTGAATGACTTTCTGTTTGGTCGCCGACATCTCAACGTATACTAATCAGACGTCTCTGCGACATGAGGCTTTATATATGCATTCATTTTCTTCAGCTTCTTAGTATGATCACGATCACCCTTATCGACAACAATGAGGTCTACATCTATTTTTCTCTGAATATGATCGACCTTTTCAGTTAAGTCGGTTACTTTCTTACTGACTTGATTAACTAGCTCATTTAACTGATTCACCATTCTCAGAAGGGTTTGGTAATAGGTCTCTAGTTCCCTGCGCATACTTGCAACTTTAAGAGCCATAGCTTGAATTTTCGCATCCATGTACAAGCGAATGTTCTGTCTGTGTACACCAATCATCTCAGGTTGAGAGGTGGACATACGCGCGAATTTGTCCATGGTATGACGTAGACTGATGTGTTAACGTCTATTACCTTGTTATATATGCAAAAATTCTTGAAAGTTTCGTCTGTATCTACCCTCATACAGTTTTCTTGTTTTATCAATAACGAGAAACCCATACTGTGAATGGTTCCAACAGTCTGCACATATCTTTAAGAAATCATTGAACGACATATCCGTCCCCACATGTGCTTGGTAAATGTGTCTTAAATTAAGATTGTCTTGCTTGAAGGCTATAATGAGATTTGCGTTATCCCTAACAAGTTGTTTGGGGATTCTGGAATATGTTTGACTTAGATAAAATACATCAGCACCCATATGGCGACCGAAAGAGAAATATTTGCGAATTTGGTCTTGGTTTTCTACTGCAACATCGTCAAATATGAATACTGTGTTTGGTTTTGTTTCTTCAGGTGGGGGGATATCAGAGCTTTCACTGAATGTTGTGTATGTAACGCCATCTACACCTCGAAATATCTCATGCAATAGCTGATACTTGGGTTGAAAGAGTGTTTTTGAGAATAGACAGACATGTTCAAATCGGACACCTTGCACATGAGTTAGCAGAGTCATGAGGACATTAGTCTTGCCGCAGTTGGATGGGCCTACAATAATTGCTCTTATATTATCGGGAAGGAGAATTCCGTTTTTCTTGTTCTTCTTCTGCTCTTCACTTGAATCTTCACATGACCAGTCACCGACAACAAAGTCCTTGTGGTGAGGGTGCTTCACCCAGCCAGCCATGATAGTAAATGAGCCATGTACAAACAAGTACTTGACATATATAGAAAATATAACTGAGAGGATAATAATAATATTTGTGTGTAGCCAGTATAGTTCGATCAAGTAACCGATTGAGCTATACTGCCTACACGAGGAACACATGTATGAAGAGTAAGATGGTCATAATTTGAGTAGAATTAAAAAATTATTGGATCAATTTGATTATAATAGGAGTGATGGTCTGAAATAAAAGAGAAACAGGAGATAAGATTAAATATAAATTATTTATTTAAAAATCATACATTGGATGTACTATTTCTGAGGTGTTATCATAATCTGCACGTTTCTTCTTAGAACCTGTACAATATATACCAAATAATTCTCTTTGGTTGGCAATAAATTCTGCACGTATCTCACGCAATCCGATAGGTGACTCTGAGTACTCTGGTTTTTGACACACGCATTTCAATTGGATGTCTGTAGTTTTAATGGCCATATGCGAACGAAGATGCTGCTCAGAATCGTCAATATGTATATTATTAACACGTAGAGAGTTTTTAACATCACTATATGCTGCCTCTATGCTAGGAACCCAACGATTCAGTCTCTCGAGAGCAAACCGTATAGAGGAGTCTAGGTTGAATAATTTGATAACTGATGGATGCCTTAGATAGACGCTGTCGACACCTGATTTAATGCATAAGGCGCAGTCATCATATACAGTAGTAATGGAAAGTGTGACATCGGCAAGACGAATTTCTGGTGGGGGATGAGTTGGGTCATATTCGGTGGTCATTTGTTGATTGATGTAGCGCTCTGCATTACAGATCCCTACCCAGTCGAACTCGGAAATCGGAACTTTAACACTTTTGGAAATATTTTCAATCTCCATTATAGCTTGGATCCCCCAGACATGATGGACGTCTATAGCAATGTTCACACGTTTGGAACCACTGGAGGTTAAATTATATGTCGTGGTGAATAGCGTAGCCGCACTAGACGTATTCTTTTTATTTACAGTATCTAAACTCGGTGGTTGCACTATCACGGGAGTGTTCGATTGTGATGATTTATATGTAGGCATCCAGTACTGACCACCATTTAGTTGATCTTTAACACCACCAGTGGTTGAATTCGTTGTGTGGTGAGCAGATCGAGCTTCTTCATCACACAAGTTGCTGAGTGGGACGGAGAGCAGCAACTCCTTGTCCTGCTCCAACATGTGAGCTACAGGATCCCACGCGGTCGCTACTGGATCAAATGAGTCGGCTGTCGCTGGTGTAGGTCCGGATGAGATGGTTACCGAAGCTAATGATGATGCAGGTTCGGACGCGTCTGCGGAGCTAACCATGGTTGCGTTTGACTCTGTTGAAAAAAGAAGATGAATGATTAGATATTAGCGAATAAGTGAAAACATTGAATAATAAGGATAATGAACGAGATAGAATAATGTGAAATATGATACTTACTTTTCCGTTTGATCCTGTTCTGAGTGACTGCACTGGAGGTCGACTGGTGCTTCATGATTGTTCTTCTTAGTCTCTCGCTGACTGAGTGACCAAGACTGAGGTCCCGGAACTTAACCTATATATGTCCTACAATGAGGTCATAGGATAGTTGAATCCTATTGGTAGAAGTCGAACATGTGACTCAATTAAGGGATCGTATTGGATACAGCCATTTCCACCACCGCCATCTCTCTCTATGTCGCAAACCCGCGCCAGTAATAACGACTAGAGAGTCAACACTTGCCGGATACACTGCGTGCGACCTTGTCGACTAACGATGTTTTGGAAAAACATGTTATGAAAACATTTCATGTCTAGCGCTTATACGTAGGGGGGGGGGGGGGGGGGGTTGGTGACGGTATTTTGGAATGGCGCCGGCCGTGTCCCAATACTGAAATGTCTAGCGCGTATACGTAGGTGGGGGGAGGGGGGTGGGGGTTGGTGACGGTATTTTGGAATGGCGCCGGCCGTGTCCCAATACTGACGAGAAGAAGTGGCCGGCTATCTGTTACCTGCTGAGGTTGTATTTCTGCGAGAGGGGCGGGAATACTTCACAGGATAGAAGGAACTCTGGACAGCGTGCAGTATGCCCACATATTGGAAAATGTGATGCTTCCGTCAGTGCGAATGCTGTACGCAGAAGGGGACGTCACATTGCAAGAGGACAATTCTCCCATTCACAAGTCTGCATTTGTTCAGCAGCGGCTCTCCACGATTGGCCTCAACGTCATGGACTGGCCGCCACGGGCGGCTGATATGAAGCCCATGGAAAACATATGGGCTGAGGTCGCCAGAACATTAACAGAGAACTGGCCACGAAACAAACAAACTACTGCGGACGCTCTTTGGGACTGCGTCCTGGAAGCCTGGGAGGAAGTTGCTTCTTCATGTTACGTCCGACGGCTTATACATTCTATGCCAAGACGCATGATAGAAGTACAAAATAATGAAGGATTCTGGATGAAATATTAGAGTCCTTAAAATGTTTTGTTGTCTTCTTTTTCGTCATTTTTCCTCATTAGGAGATGGCGGAAGATAGTGTGGCAAAAGAAAAGATACAATATGGATTAGTTTTCCTTTGAGCTGTCTTTTTATTTCAAGTGGGTTTCTTTTGAATATACAATTAAATATTCTATTTTGATTTCATTTATACCCTGTCTAGATACTTACAGGTACAGCGTAGATGGACTCTGTCACAGTAGTTTTTGTTATTTCAGATACATCTCTCTCTTCTCCTCCATCCATGAATACACCCTCCGTCCTCCACACAATACGCAAACGATTTCATATTATGTTTACTCGTTATTAATATCTCCTCTATTCTCTCTCACTCTTTCTCTCTCTCTGACACTATCACCGCAAGTGCCCTTCTATTCCATTCCCCCAAAACTTTATAAACAATTCTAGCGGTTTCCATTGACGCTACATTTTCTCTTTTAATTGTTGCTGTCTTTACTCTCTATCATTCCTCTCAACACCTATGAAACCGTATTCCTTGATCTCCCCTTCCCTATAACCCATTCTTCTTTCTGAAAACAGTCCTTCGTTATCTCTCGGTCCTAAGATAAAACGAAGTGTGGCACACATCTAAGTAAGCAATACTTTGCAAGCTTTTCACGCTTATATTTTGCACTTCTGCACTTCTATCCATTCCCAGATCCCGCCCTCCTTCCTGTTACCCGTCCCTTGACATCTGCATCTTCATCTAAATTAATACTCTGCAGTTCATAATTATGTGCTTGGCGGGGGTTCTGTGGTCTGGTGGATTAATCTTGTATTGATGTGTAAAACGTGTAGATTCACATCTCACGTCGGGCGTAGATTTTTAACACACACAAGTAACTCCTTCACCCCTAGTAATGCCAAGTGCAGAACGCCAGTAAGCTCCGTAGTTCAATATCCGCAGTAAAGATAACATCCCTTCGCTGCCGACTGGCGCAGAGCGGCATTCGTTTGAGCTGTGACAGATGGAGAAACCCCGGAAGGCAGAGACTCTGTCACCAGCAAGCCATCGTAAACTAGAAAACGTGTTTCATTTAATGAACCAGTGGCCATGTAAGCTCACAAAGCTCTTACTTTATTTGAAACTGAGACGTTGAAAAGTGTGGTGCTGGACTGGGATTCGAATTCGATTTCACTGTGTTCCCCAAGATTGCAAACTCTTCTACGCCTCCTCGAAAGGCACCTATCTGGTTTCGAATCCTGATCAACACAAAATATTCATTATTTCATTTCAAGCCCTAGCATGTGCACTCCGAGCTACTAATGAAAAATAGTTGCATTTTCAACGTCTCTTTGTGCGTTGTCAGCTTTAACGTGTTCGTTTTAACTCACAGCCACATGATGAGCTTTTTATCACAACATTACAAGATTAAACGTTTCCTTACATCTTTTCAAGTTCAAACATTCCTCTCCATCCTACTGGCGAAAACGGACTTGGGTTTGACGTTGTGTTCGTTGTGATTACCAACGACGATATGTTGTGGATTCAACTTCTAGCCAGCAGAGTATTTTCCATCACATTATTGAAAGTACAAACATGCCACTCCTAGCAATTATTGGAAAAGAATTTGATAGTTAGAGTGTCTTCATGACCACGTGTGCGGGGTTTGAATTCCATTCAGCACAGAATTTTCGTCACCTGATGTCTAGCTAAACATGCGCACATCTCACTACTGGTGAACCAACAATAGCTACTTATCGTCTGTTCCTGGCTAGAAAACGACGGCGCTACATGCTGGGTTCGAATCCCAGTCAGGCAAAAACAATTCTATCGTCATTCAAGGTTCCAAAACCTCGCTATTGGTGAAAACATTTGATATTTAATCTCTGATTTTACGTACTTCGTTAACAGTCCGATTAGATGCTGGTTTCGCATCCCTGTCACAAGCTTTACATGATGGTATTTCAAAAATGGTTCAAATGGCTCTGAGCACTATGGGACTTAACATCTGAGGTAATCAGTCCCCTAGAACTTGGAACTACTTAAACCTAACTAACCTAAGGACATCACACACATCCATGCCCGAGGCAGGATTCGAGCCTGCGATCGTAGCAGTCGCGCGGTTCCGAACTGAAGCGCCTAGAACCGCTCGGCCACCGCGGCCGGCCATGATGGCATTTCAATTTTAAACATGAGCATACCTTGTTCCTTGTGAATGACACCATATTAAACGTCGTTGGGGGCAGTTCCCAGGAAGGTAACTGTTATGACAGGATTCCCAGTTCAGTACAAACATTTTCCTCATTTATTTTCAGGATCTGAATTGATAACTGATACTGGTGCAAACGTCTATACTTCACGTCTCTTTATGCCTAGTGATTGGGTCTCAATAAGTCACAAACAAAGCATAGCTTAGTTAGCAATGGCTATAGGTGCTGGGTTTGAATCCAGGTCCAGAACGACGACGTTGGTCATGTCATTTAAAGTTCAAATTTGTGTACACGTAGCTGTTGATGTGTTACGAGAACAATGATATTACTGGTGATTCGCTGTTAATGTTGAGATTTCCGTAGAGTGCTTGTTGCCGTCAATCGCGTTTTTTTACTGGTTCGTCCAATATCCAGTTTCCAGAGCCACTCGCTGTTGAGCGACGTTCAGAACGTGGATGGAAAACCTTTTCGAGAGCGAAAAACTTTTTTCCAATTGCCGTACAGCTTTGTAACTCCATACATTGTCTCAAGTATTTAATTTTGACTAAGAATTACCGTACGATATATGTAAAATAATCCGTTTTCTCAGAACTTTTGGAATGTCACTTGTTGTAATTAAGGTTAGTTTATGAGTGTTACGGGATGTCTCATCGCTAAGAACGTGTTTTCTCAAAAATGTTCAAATGTGTGTGAAATCTTATTGCACTTAACTGCCAAGGTCATCAGTCCCTAAGCTTACACACTCCTTAACCTAACTTATCCCAAGGACAAACACACACAACCATGCCCGAGGGAGGACTCGAACCACCATCAGGACCAGCCGCACAGTCCATGAGTGCAGCGCCTCAGACCGCTCGGCTAATTCCGTGTGGCGAACGTGTTTTCTAATATGTTTTCTATGACGATATTAGTTGACGCTTAGACTGACTGCCATAAAGGCCTTTGAGTGGTACCCATTGTGTGTAGTCAAACGACTCTACCCCACAGGGTTTTGGTGTTTAGAGGACCTGCAACACAGCTACGTTATGTTGGTTGTATTCGGCAGTGACCCACTTTTTTTGCTGTCAAGTGTACATGTATCACAATGGAACATACGAAATAAAATGTTCAAATGGACCTACGTTCTGTATTTTAATTTAAGAAACCTACCTGTTACCAACTGTTCATCTAAAATTGTGAGCCATATGTTTGTGACTATTACAGCGCCATGTATCACAAAGCGAAAAAAATGGTTCAACTAAAACATTCATATTTCTTTACGTAGTACACGAATATGTAAAAATATGGGGGTTCCTATTTAAAAAAAAACGCAGCTGATATCCGTTTGGCCTATGGCAGCGCCATCTAGCGTGCTAACCATAGCACCCTCTGGTTTCCCCCTTCAAGCTAGACAAGTTTCGTTCTTTGTAGTTTTTTCGTTTGACGCTTATTTCGTGAGATATTTGGCCCAGTCACGATCAATGGACCACCCTGTATAGTTCCTTTTAATAATTTTATATAGGTAACTGTATTCGTCTTTTGCTGTATCACAATTTGTTTCTATAATTGTTATCAATATTTAAATGTCTGCTACATGTATTTTAGCAATGTGTTTTTATCATATTAGGACATGGTGTAGAACAGGTACACGCTGCCGTATTTTATTTGTATATTTCCCTGGTTGTATGACAATATGTTGTGATATGTAATGCTGTATTGTGTTGAAAGACAGACTGCTCACTTAGGTGTATGTATTTTTATATGTTAGATCTGAAGATGATCAATATTGACTGAAACTGGTCATCGTCAAGGGAATTGATATTGTGATCAAAGACTGGAATAAAGAACGTGTGACAGTATTGGTTCACTGTTCATATTTGCGACTATGTCGCAGATGGTGAGGGTATAAGATCGTTGAGACCCCTACCAACGCTGTTTACTATCTGGAACGTATTGTGTCCAGGATAATCAACTTGTCGACTTTTGTGGTGAGAAAATGATTGTACAGGAGTTACCCTGAACGTGCAGAGACCCAGAACAGGCGGCGGCGCCCTCCAACGAGCCGGAATCTGTAGGAGGAGAAGCGACGGCCTCTAACTTCCCGGACCAGAAGCATAGGCGGCGAGCTTCAATCAGTCACTGATCGCAGTAGCCCCATATTGTCAATGAAGACAGGACGGACGTAACGTATAAAACCAAAGTGCTCAATGCACAGCGCGACACTTCACAACAGAATAGCAAGGTGAAATCACTTGCGAACTATGAGTTTCTTAAATCAGTAGATCTGAAGCCACCCAATGACGTCGTTCGATGTAACTAGCCCAGTAGGATACGACGAATTTGAACGCCGGGAATACTTCTCACATAAACCTTATGCTTCAACCACATTTAACAAGAACGATAAAATTAGGTTTGTCATCTAACACCAAAACACTTTAACCTTTCTGCAAGAGCTTCGTATATCTTTATGGATCATTTGCGAAAAGGGATGGTACTGCTACAGTGGCATCGAACCTTACATGTATTGTGTGTACTGTTTCATGAGATACGATATGAAGTTAAAGGGATCGAGATTAACCATACTCGCAAAGTAGGCATAACACCAACTCTTCAACTGTATGTCTCTGCTTCTTCTTCAGATTCGAACGATGTAGAAAATGTTGGATGGTTGATAGGCGAGCCACTGGATATAACAGCGGAAGAGTAAAAGAGAGCCGAGCGGTTCAAAGTGCTTCAGTCTGGAACCGCGCGACCGCTACCGTCGCAGGTTCGAATCCTGCCTCGGGCATAGATGTGTGGGATGTCCTTAGGTTGGTTAGGTTTAAGTAGTTCTAAGTTCTAGGGGACTGATGACCTCAGCAGATAAGTCCCATAGTGCTCAGAGCCATTTGAACCATTTAGTAAAAGAGATTTACTGCATGTATGCCTTTAAAATTGCTTATGGGATACTTTGAGGACATGTGACAAATTGGTCTGAATGCTAAACAGGAACTTATTCTGGTACATACTGCAATGGATGACAACTCATACATTCAAGGAGAACGAGATCACCATCAATAAAATAATTCGGAAAATGCCACACATCCTGTATAGGATGACCAACATTTGAAGCTTCTAAAAGTTCTGAAGGTGTATTTCTACAGTTGTCTTTCCGTTCATAGGACGTATTCGAGTACCCAGTGCTACCAACTGCAAGCAGACAAACGCAATCTATTAAAACCTCCGCCCAACGGGAGACACCCAGGTTTATCATACTTGCATTTCAGAAAATAGAAGAGGGAATATAAGAAATATTCCACCAAATTTGATAACTGCAGGTTTACTAACGCCAGAGTCTACCTGAACTCCGAATTCTACCCGTATGATAATTTGCACCTGCAGTGGAATGAAAATTTATACAGTCCAGCAAATGAAATACATGCGAGATTCCTTGTTTCATACTATGAAGAGGAAGGATGTCTACTCAGCCCTCGGAAACTCAAGGAGTGGCGCTAATCATCGTAATAGAGTGCTCAAAACAGAATGAGATAATTAAATCTGGACATAAAAATGTACGAACTGAATTTGGATCTTCAGCAAATTTCACAGAACACACTGTAGCGTATGCTCTAGTTCTACATGACCACCGAGCGAGGTGGCGCAGTGGTTAGCAAAAAAATGGTTCAAATGGCTCTGAGCACTATGGGACTTAACAGCTGTGGTCATCAGTCTCCTAGAACTTAGAACTACTTAAACCTAACTAACCTAAGGACAGCACATACATCCATGCCCGAGGCAGGATTCGAACCTGCGACCGTAGCAGTCGCGCGGTTCCGGACTGAGCGCCTTAACCGCGAGACCACCGCGGCCGGCAGTGGTTAGCACACTGGACTCGCATTCGGGAGGACGACGGTTCAATCCCCCATCTGGCCATCCTGATTTAGGTTTTCCATGATTTCCCTAAATTGCTTCAGGCAAATGCCAAGATGGTTCCTTTGAAAGGGCACGGCCAACTTCCTTCCCTAATCCGATGAGACCGATGACCTCGCAGTTTGGTCTCCTCCTCGAAATCAACCCAGCCATCTACATGACCAAATGATTAACGAGCTGTATAAACAAACAGGTGCTGCGACATATGCAGAGCATTCCACAATGGCGTCTCAGAGTGTGAACATCATTACAGACTCTCAGGGTTTCCATGATGATGAGCGTTTACAGTTCATATTTGAAGATGTTGCATTCATAGCATACACAGAAGACGCCGGCGCAATAGAGACATTTTCCACAAGCATTGCATCACCAAGGTCTTTCAAGAATCTGAAGTGTGCTAAAAAATGAGGAGTGCAAAGTGGTTAACACATTTCTACCATGGAAGTCACTGGGATGATTCTGACATACCCTATAAGGATATGGTGACGTCGCTTCGATTATTCTACCACACAGATACCATCATCTACGTCAAAATCGGGGAGGAGATCGTATGGATATGTCGAATTTTCAAGTTTGCTGCCATTCAAGACCTTCAGTTCTACGGGTGTCCTACTCTCCACCAACTCAAGACGAAGAAGATGACGTGTGGAAGTAGTGTTGTGTCTGCTTATGAAAATGGAAAATTACGTTTAAGTTGGATGACAAATAATTGAATTTTTTCCTCACGATAAGTGTATACTTCTTATTACTGATTTTACTCTGTTCCCACTTTGATAGTTATATATTATGCAACTTTGTCCAGATACTATGTCAGTGGTTTTTTCCAAGCACAGGAGATATAATTTAGACATGTTTGCTGCATGTCTTAGGAAGCGGATGTGCTCACAACCTGCTGCTCCCATAAGCCAATTCATGCTGCACGATAGGTGTAAACCCATGCAACCATTCTATATATTTTGATATCTTCCATGTTAAAGTGCACCTTCATGTTCGAAACTAGTGTCATTTTTGTCCTGTACATCCTTTATATATACAATAGGTTTTTTTTCCTTTGTAAATAAGAAAAACGAAGACATGTGGCAACGAATTTTTTCATTTATTCAATTCTCACAGACACAGTTTGATTTTTGAGATACAGTTTGGTTCTTCAGACTACATTTCAGTTCTTGAGACACAATTTAGTTCTTGAGATTAAAGTTCAATTCTTGAAATTACAATTTAATTCTTGAGATTAAAATTTGAATTTTTTCGCATAATACTTTTTATAACAATAAAAAAATTTACTGCTTGAAATATTTACAATTTTCCGATGTATATAAAATATGCTAATAACTAACACAGAGATGCTTTTATTCTTACACTATAACAGTCGCAGTAGTAGCAGTTACATGGGTGAACAACAATAATTTTGATAGACTATGATAGATTGTGTTCACTTAAAAACTTATCTGACTTGGATAGCTAGCGGCAGGTGAAACTTAAAAGATATTCTGTTTACAAATGTACATGGCACATGACGTGCTAGATACGATATTTACATTGGTGTGTCATCTGACGTGCAATTTTATACTTTTTTTCATTGGAGCAGATGATGTACATCTATATATATTTACACATTTTTTTTAGCTTGCATGGTGTGTATATATATTTACAAATGCGTACACAGTACACCCAGTCTCAATGGTGCAGATGATGTGCGTCTATACATTTATACAATTTTTTTTTGCATGTATGGTGTGCATATATATTTACAAATGCGTATACAGTCCACCCAGTCTCATTCTCTCCCTCTCACAACAGTCAGTCAAATGGTTCAAATGGCTCTGAGCACTATGGGACTCAACATCTTAGGTCATAAGTCCCCTAGAACTTAGAACTACTTAAACCTAACTAACCTAAGGACATCACACACATCCATGCCCGAGGCAGGATTCGAACCTGCGACCGTAGCAGTCCCGCGGTTCCAGACTGCAGCGCCAGAACCGCACGGCCACCGCGGCCGGCTAACAGTCAGTCACCCATTGCTTTTCTTGCAAGAAACAAATAATGTGAGTACAGGAAGGTTTCAATCCCGTCGTCACAAATGACCCTTTAATGCCATGAGGCGACATGCCAAATTAAGATTGCAGCACAATCGAATACTAGTTTGCAGCAACTTGTGCTGTGGCTGTAGCGGAGCACTGCCAACATTGCTGTACAGGCACTGCAAATAGCCTTCGACACAGAGGGCTCTCGATGTCACACGACATAACCCCTTAGCCTACCTCTGGATGGTACCTTCCAATGTGTGATATGCACACATTTTTGCCCGCAGACCTACATACTCCAGAATCGGCAATCCATTTGCCTCGTCCTTCATAAGGCCGATAAACTTCTTGTTCTGTGGAACAATACCATAAGGATTATCGGCCATGTATGAGGACATGTCGAATTCATTATTTTGGTACCTTATAACTTCATATGGATTGCGCTTCTTCACTCAGTGGATGAAACTATCTGTATTCATATTAAGTAATTTAGGATTAGCGAAATGAGATTTCGCAAACTCATAATGAAAGCGGTGCATGTGGAGTTTGGATAGTTCTAGTATGCACATCCGCACATAAATAGGTTTCGTGAACTCTAATGCAACCTTCGCTATCTACACAGCAAGAAAGTTCTCACTGAATATTGTGATCCGTTCAAAATTTGGTCTGGCGGTGTATTTTCTTACGTCCCAACGCCCATCCACTTCGGTCCTTATGAAAATTTCACTCCCTTCCCTCAGATTTTGCCTTGTTTTACCGAAAATTCGCTAATTTATAACAATCCTTCTCAAAGTCACACGTCGTGGAAGCCCTCAGTGTCGTATTCAAATCAATATACTCCTTCAACCAGAGAGATTGGTTGAAGGGGATAGCCCTGGTGATTCTAACCAACTCCATCCCCAATCTGAGACACTGCTGGAGATCACGATAATCAATAATGTATCTCCGCCTATTCCCCGGCATTGGCACGAGTTTTGGGGTGCAGCCCGCTCACGGAAATAATTGCTCTGGACACAGTGGCAAATCGGCGTGCGGCTCATGCAAACTAATAGGGTATGTCAGTTCTGCCTTCACCACATAGCCCACATCAGCGTCAGCCGCCATACCTTCGATTTTTCCACCCAATCCCTTGCATTCTGTTTCGGGCACCCATAAAAACTTCCCAATCGGCAATGACTTTTGCATCACGTACTGTGCAAATTATTGACATCCAAGTACTCGAATCAAGGGATGTGTTGAACCAGTCACCCATGCGTGGGTTGTTTGCTTTGGTGTACCTATGGATACATTGGCAAAGTTCCCGACGGATTCCCAGCTCAAAGAAAAGAAGCATATCAGCACTGATCATAAGTTAGATTCTGCGCTTAGTTTTCTTGAGGACAGGGTCCAGAAAAACTCAGGAGCTGTGTAATAAGAGGTGAGACCCAGAGAATATGTGATCATGAAAAGATTACGGAATTCCTCGAAAACGTCCGCAATGATGCGCATGTCTGTGTCCATGTAAAGCTGAGCATACTCTTCTAAAGCAGAGATGTTGAATTCCCACTAGACATTCACAACATGTTCATCCTTTGCATCTGACATGGTATCGCCTGTAAAGTTGCTGGAGAATGCTGTTATCTCAGGTAGCCTGGTCTCGTTGAGTTTCTCCATACTATCCAGATACTCGTGTGGAAAACCCCCTTCCTAGCCACAAGTTGAAGCTTTTCCTCGTCAGGAAAAGCAGCTGGAATGATATTCATATACTCCATAGGGATAGTTTCAACAAGTTTCTGGAGTGGTACCTGCATAAATCGGAGCGAGTCAAGGAGGCAGACCGTAACTTTTGGCGTCATTCGTTCGTAGAATGAAATATATTTCTCAGCTGTCTCAAGTAGGAAACTAATCTGATTTTTCACGATGACGAAATCAGCCAAGCACTCAACAAGTCAGTGAATGTCAGCCCGCTTAAATTATGGAAGAAAACGGGTATGTACAGTCTTAGACATAAAAACTGACTGCCGGCCGGCCGCCACAGAGACTAAATCCGAATCGTTCACTTAAGGTGGCCAATAAAACCGACCGCCCCTCACAACGCCAAGTCCGGCCATCTGCACAATCTGGCAACATGGTAAAATGTGGACGTGTCAGGAGGAAGTGTTCACTACTTCCGAGAGGTTGTCGCGTGGTGTCAGCCTGTGGTCTAGTGGGACGCCGGCACTGTACCTCAGCGTGTTCGGTCAGAGGGCGCCGGCACGGTAGCTCAGCGTGTTCGGTCAGAGGGTTAGCTGCCCTCTGTAATAAAATAGCTGAGTTAATGGATCAACGACGAACTGAAACGGGTGTCTTGCGACGTCCGCCCCGAGCAGATGCAACGAGCTACAACGAACAAAACGAGATTACAAAAAAAAAGTGGTAAGTGTCGTGTATTCTAAACTTATAGTCACGTGTTCGCTTCAGACAGTATTTTTTTAACCACATTTCGGCCATCGTCTAAAGTTACGAGTCAGATATAACATCTAACATAATTCGCTTCACATTCTACCCACCAGTAATAACAAATACTCCCTGGAACAATTCCGCGTGACAGCTCGTGGCTGCGTCGCGATCAGAACAGCTTACGCTCGAGCGTTTCATCGCGCTGCAGCGGCTACCGGCCACCGGCCAGACGCCACCCGCTGCGTGAAATGGGGCGCCGCCCAGGTAAACGCGGCGGGACGCTGTCAGTGTGTGTATCAGCTGTCATTTTCGAATTTGAAGTTTTAGTTATCATCTTGCATTTAACCCTTTCAGACCCTGTGGTTACAATTGTGTAGATTAATTTTCACGACGTCTTAACTGCAATAGAAATATTTTTCCTCAAATGGGAGCTGATGTACACATTTGTGAATGTTCATTCTTTTCACCGAGCACAAGTGCTGCCATCTGTTGTGCAGTGCTATAAACATATCAACAGATTAATGTAGCAGTGCAGAGCAGTTTGTGGCCTTGAAAGTACCTGGTAGTCTTTGGTAAACTATAACCCATAGTATAGTTGAGTACCAGTATTGTTGTTTTGCATGAACATTGTAGAATGTTCGATTTATTTATCACAACAATCAATATTTCAAAGTCATTTGTTTTAGTCAACAAAAAGAAACAATGTTTTTCTGTGTGTACAGTTGTAGCCATGAGGTCTCAAGAACAATGTTTTACATAACATTGAGTATCTTGTGTTTCCTTCACATGAAGTGCTTGTTGGAACAGTTTTTTATCCTGACGATTGTATGAGTTTTGACTGGGATTTATTAAAAACATATGAAGTATATTATATTACTAGGTATTGTTATGAGCAACAGTTAGGAAAATAGACATAGCATTGAAGCTCCAGTTGATGACAATGTCGTTAGGTCTACTGTAAATTATTATTTTAGGGAAATACCACTACTGATTTAATAATTTGTGAATATTTAAGTTCTGTGCATCATGTCGAAGAAACAGTATTTCAACATTGAGCGAGATGCAGATGCCATTTTAGAGATGCTACTGAATGGAGAGGTGTGAGATTTCGATTTATCATCACATGAAGAATCAGTTCCTGATGCAGAATCCTACTGTACTTCGAGAGAGAAGGAAGTGAGAGTGGGGTCTGACAAAATAAACAGGGGAGAAACCAGTGATGAGTCAACTGCAAATAGTGAAAGTGGTGTGTGCAGTGACAATGATAACAACGACAGTGATATTCAAGACAGTGATCCACTTACCAGCAATGATGTAACATACATTTTGTCAGAAAAAAAGGACATCAAGTGGCGTCATCGTCCTCTCTCTATACTGGATTCATATTACGAATGGAAACAATGTATTGAAGAACAGGAAATACTTTCTCCTTCAACTTATTTCAGCAATTACATTGCCAATGATCTGTTCAGTACTACTATGGCTGATATGACAAACCCATATGACTTGCAGAGTGGAACAATTAGCAATTTCAAACAAACTACACCAGCGGAACTCCAATTCTTGTTTGGGCTTCATACAACGGGGAACTCTAAAATTTCCTAGAGTTCGAATGTATTGGGACACAACATTGAAAATGCAATTATTCTTGGACAGTATGCCCAGAAACGGATTCTTCCAACTCAGAACAAATTTACATCTTGTTAACAACATGGCTCTGATGACCTGCGCGCCATTCTATAACTTCATTATTGCGGTAGTCTAGGAGACTGCATTTCCCCAAATCTAGCAAATAGTGCAGGCCACGCCTCTGCTACCCTTGTTGTAGACAGGTGCTACTTCTACCTCCTTACAACACTGGGTGCAATTTTTTGTCTCCCCCCGTCGGAGTTTCGAGTCCTCCTTCGGGTATGGGTGTGTGTTGTCCTTAGCGTAAGTTAGTTTAAGTTAGATTAAGTAGTGCGTAAGCTTAGGGACCGATGACCTCAGCGGTTTGGTCCCATAAGACCTTACCACAAATTAAAAAAAAAAAAAGAAACCCTGTCAGTATCTCTCTACAGCCCCTGTCAGTCGAGTCTCCATGGTTCTTCGTTTGGGTGTTAGATTACCCCAAGGGTATCTATGCGGTATCCCTTGTGTTAATCTGTTCGTCGAGGTATCGTCTAGACTGTTCCTACGGCCTCTAGTGGGGGTACTATTCACATCGGCAATGTTCACGGCTGGGAACGCCAGCTTTGGCGATTTTCGTCGCTCCTAGTGCTCGTGTTGTTTACGCGAACAAGGACCTGTTGGTCATTTGGGAACCTATTGCACACGTCCTATATATTTCACAGCGTGAGATAGGCGATCGCTGCATGTCTCTGTTACTAAAGGTTAGTTACTACGCTTCGGTAAAAAGCTATAGCACCTACAACAGCCTACATAAAGTTATAAATTGCCGCGCCTCTTTCTAGTTTCTGCCGGTCGGAGTGGCCGTGCGGTTCTAGGCGCTACAGTCTGGAGCCGAGCGACCGCTACGGTCGCAGGTTCGAATCCTGCCTCGGGCGTGGATGTGTGTGATGTCCTTAGGTTAGTTAGGTTTAATTAGTTCTAAGTTCTAGGCGACTAATGACCTCAGAAGTTAAGTCGCATAGTGCTCAGAGCCATTTTTTCTAGTTTCTATGGCTATAGCGTAAAGGGATCGCACAGGGCAATAATAAGTCAAATGCTGGTTGACGTTTTCGTGGCCCACTTTGTTTGTAGCATCTCACTTGAACGAGCCTAAGCAGTTGCTGCTGACGCGTCTATTGTTTCCACAGTTGCCGACGTCACACGCCGCGGAAGGCGATGTCCCCGGTGCCCGGCGGCGTGTCAGCTGGTACAAGGGCTGCTGCTGCTGCTGATGTAGGCTGCGCTGATCCGAAGCTCCGAACCACACCAAGACCCGGGCAGCGGAGAACACCTGTCATACGCAGGCGAAATTCACGAACAGTAAATATTTACACGCGTTTTGTGACCACAGTTACATTCGCACGGATCGCACTCACTCATAGTGATACTGATGGCACTACCTGCACTCGCTCACAGAACGCGAATACACATCAAATCAAAAAAAGTTATAACTGAAATTTGTTTGTGTTATATCCTAGCCAGTAATGCCACCCGAGCCCGCTGCCAAAAGGTTGGCAGCATCAAAGTCCGGACGCCGTCCACATAAGCAGCGCCAGCGATACAGGAAATCGCCGCAAGTCTGCGCGCGCCACCGCTGGCTTCTGGCTTCTTAAGCGCTGGAGTCGCGAGCGCTAGGACAGTTCTGTATTCGCCGCTCAGTTGTATACTCGCCACCGAATTGTGTACTTGCTAGTCAGTTGTGTGTTCATCGCAGCAGAGTTGTTGTTTGTCGTCAGCCGACGCTGACCTAGCCGCTCCGACTCGAACTAGACAGATCTCTGTAGACACGGAGTTCACTATTGTGTTTCTGTATCTTCGACAATAAAGATAAGTACCGACTTTTATTTAATCATAGTGTTTGGGTTTTCATCTTTCTGTTCACTGTTCCAGCGGACCGGTCGGCCCGCTATTAAAAGTGTGGCGGTGACTTCGTAAGCCGTTTCTACCGCGAATAGTTTGTCGCTACGAACACCGCCACAAAAGTTTGTCTAGGAAGGGGACATCCAACGATACCACACTCAACCTTCCACACCATCCCACGCGTGGGTGGCGGGGGTCAGCTCTGAAATCTTCAGTGGGAACCCCCGTTTCTTATTGCAGATTACGATTCTACGGCAAAATTTACACACGTTTAGTCTGAAGCATTTTCTTCTTTTCGCCACAGATGGAGCTGTAATCGGAAGAATAGAAATGGGTACACAGCTGTAATTACCGACATGCTACTGAACGACCCTTGAATATCCAGTGGCCCATGGGACCCAACCACCGTGCTGCGAGGGTAGGACAGTCCAGTATATCACAACTTCTTATTGGAAACCCCAATCGTAACGCTGTATTCCTCCGACATACCGAACAGGTGACTACTCGGTGCGCCACCGTGGCCTTGTAGCGAACTACGACGTATCATAACAGATTGCCGGTCGGAGTGGCCGAGCGGTTCTAGGCGCTACAGTCTGGAACCGCTCGACTTCTACGGTCGCAGGTTTCAATCCTGCCTCGGGCATGGGTTTGTGTGATGTCCTTAGGTTAGTTAGGTTTAAGTAGTTCTAAGTTCTAGGGGACTGATGATCTCAGCAGTTAAGTCCCACAGTGCTCAGAGCAATTTTGAACCATAACAGACTGCACCTGCGACCGGAGCTCAAGTATCGTGCAGACGTAGAGCAAATAGTGGCCCTAAACATGACAATGCTTGCGCAGTGTTTGTTGTCTGCACACCTACCTACCATTTGAAGAACAGACGTGCACGTGGACGATGACTGTAGCAACCACAGATGAAAAAATTTAAATGATCCTGAATGTAGGAGAAATGTTGAGGCTGCTGTTGCCTTGTAGGCCGAGCGTTTTCCAGAGATAGCTCCCTCTCATTCGTTCTTTTCCAAAGTTATGAACGCCTTTATTTCTGATGGTAGCGTACAGACCGGCAAAAGGAAACGAAGAAAACGTGTTGCAGGAGAAGCTAATGAGCAGCTGCACTAGCGCCAGTGCACCACAAACCAGGGATAAGCGTCCGGCAATTACACCGCGATCCCGGTATGTCTGTAGGTAATATTGTCACAATACTGCATTGTCATAAATATCACCCATACCACGTGTCACTGCATCAAGAAATTCATGGTGCCGATTTGCATAATTGGGTAGTGTTTTGTGAATGGGCACGTTAACAACTACAAACGACCACTACCTTCTTTACCGAGATACTATTTTATGATGAGTCTACATCCACAAACCATGGCAGTGTTAACCGACATAATTTGCGTTACTGGAGTGTAGACAATCCTAGCTGGTTAAGGCAAGCTGACCGTCAACGTTCTTAGTCGGTTAACATATGGTGTTGCATCATGGGGAAAAAAGTCATTGGTCCGTATTTTATCGACGGCACGTTGAATGGAGGAAAATATCGAACGTTTTTGGAACAGGAACTACCGGTACTATTGTAGGATGTTGCCCTGGTCGTTCGACAAAGTATGTGGTTTCAGCATGACAGTTGGCCAGCGCATTACGCAACTGAACAACTGAACCACATGAGGTATTAGACCTGTTTACACTGGTCAGTGGATTGGCATAGGTAGCCCTATTAATCCGCCTGCTAGATCGCCGGATTTGAGGTTGATGGATTTCTTTCTGTGGGGATGTTTAAAAGATACGTTGTTCCAGTAAGTGCCAACAGGCCGAGAATACATGGTAGACCGCATCAGAAACGCCTGTGCTGATATTCCCACAGATATGCCTCTTTCCTGTGTATAGTCATTTGAAAAGCAGATCACTAAGTGTGTTGAAGTTGGTGGTACCACCACTAAACACTTACTCTAATTGCAAATGTACAGTAGTGTTCGCCTCGACCCATGGCCACAGTGGTGTGTAGAGTAGTCAGTCCCGTGGTCAATATATAGGAAGAATACAACGTTGCGAATGGGATTTTCTATTAGAAGTCTGAAATACAGGGCTGTCCTACTCTCGCAGCATGGAGGTGGGGTCCCATGTGCCACTGGATATTCAAGGGCCGTTGAGTAGCATGTCTAAAATTACGATTGTGTAACCAGTTCTATTCCTCCGACTACAGATCCATCTGTGGCGAAACGAAGAAACTGCTTCAGACGAAACGTGTGTACATTTTTCCGGTGAATCATATGGGGACTCTACCCATAATTTTCTTATCAAATTGATATTAAAATTAATTAAGTTGATCAATTAATTACCCTGCCTCATTCCCGCACCCCTATCCCCCACCCCTACCCGCGGATGACGCCATGTGTTTTCCCCAGCTTAACATCTGAGGTCGTCAGTCCCCTACACTTAGAAACTACTTAAACCTACCTAACCTAAGGACATAACACGCATCCATGCCCGAGGCAGGATTCGAACCTGCGACCGTAGCAGCAGCGCGGTTCTGGACTGAAGCGCCTAGAACCGCTCGGCCACGGCGGCCGGCCGAGAAGTATTCCTGTCGCATGACTCGCTCATCATATTCCACTGGGTGAAATATTTTGAGCGACGACGTCACTGAGAGGTCTCAAGCCTATTGATTTAAGAAACACGTAGTTCGCACGTGTTATCACCGTGCGGTTCTGTTGCGCAGTGCTGTGCGGTGCTCTGTGGTGCGCTGGTTTTATACCTTACGCCCACCATGCCTTAGATGTAGTACAATGATTTCCCCACCACGAAAGTCAACAAGTTGGTTATTCTGGTCCACAATACGCAGCTCCAGGTAGTCCAATGTCTGAACTGTGACTGGAAGGTGGGACTCTCGAAAATCTTATACCCTGTTCCAACTGATGGGAAGAATCCGTAGACTGAATGATTCAATCTATACTTGAAATATGAGTCCGTTGCAACGGATTGTACTGACAGAGAGAATATCCACTGTCTGATCAGATTTGCAAAATTTACTGGGATCCGTCTTCAAAACATGTCCCTTTGTGAAACCCTGTAGTGGTCCTAATGAATCTTTCTGCTTAAAGTCAGTCGATGCATTCAACGTCCTTATTTCAGATTTTCTTGTACTGATTTTTACACGGAGCTCAATCCCTTTTTCAGACTGTTTTCAAACTTCGTTTAAATCGTCAATATCGTATGCATCAGGTTCAATTTCCACAACTGAGTTTTTACCATCAATTTCCAGATGCAGTTTATTGTCAGCCTCTGTGATATTTCGGATGGTGTTGTATGTCTCCAGTCCAGTCAGCGCGATACTCTTATCTCCAATGATTAAATCAGTTGGTGGGAAATAATACACTCGTAATACAGACTATCTTTTAAAGTCAGAGTGTACGACATTGCATCTAAACATCAACTGGTGAATGGATGTTTAATGCCCGTCCATATATATCATTCGTAAACGTCAGGGGAAAATGACGCATAGATGACCACACAGGAGTGTATTGAAGTCTTTGTACCTTCGAAAATTGTTGACCACTTGTATTCTGCCTGTGAAGTATCGTTGTAATTTTTCTGGAGGTTGCAGGTCGCCGAATGACGAAATAGTAGACGTTATATGTATTTCTTTTTTCAACATATGCTACCCAGTGAGTTCCAGGTCCTCCTGCTACATCTAGATTCACAATTCCGCACTCTCCTGATTTCCACATAGTCTTCGGTAATGTACTCATCATAAACACACCTCGGAATCTCGGTATGTTGAAGATCTTCTTAAGGAACTTAACCAGATCTGTATTTGTAAGCGCTCTGTCTGGTAGGACTGCTTAGGGGCTTGTTTTTTTGTTTGTGAAGATACCTAGTCCTTTCTTGTATTGTTTCAAATATAGTCATTTCCCGATGGCTGCTGCCTCCTCCATGCGGTTATATCTTCGTGCTTCCTACAGTTGCTCCTGAAACATTTGTGTATTCTTGACTGTCCTAGCAATAGCTGTAGCACCCCAGCCAGTGAACTGGGTATTTGTAAGACGCTGGGTGGTTTAATAGATCTTCTTTTTCTCGCTCCTTTCCACTTCAGGGCGCCTTTAGCTGCATACATCGCTGTCAGGATGCAGTTTTGTATGCACCCTTTGCTTGCCTTCCTCTTCCTTAGCATCCGACGTGCAGCGCTCATAACTTGGCTGAACTTCTTCACACCCAAGCCAACGTAACTTTACCACGCATAGTTTTTTTGAACTGTAAATGCTGCAATGCGTTGACATACACCAATATCCCTTCTCGCACACATTACCTTAGCTTTATCAGTTAAAATTCGATCGGCGGTGTGACGATCTGTATTTGCTGCGTATGCGATGTCGTCTTCCATACCCGCTTCGTCGAGTAGATTTATCCTCTTATCACCGCGTGCCATTAGTTTTTGAAGTTTTGTTACAGGCCCACAGTAATTATATAGAGGAACGTGTCATTCAGCTGGTATCTTGTCGTGAATACCTCATCTAATGTGTTTCCTATCATACATGCTATCCCACTGAGGTGGTTGTGGCCTGCTCACCCTGTTATATAGCAGGTCGCCAACTTCGTCCCAGCTGTTTTGTGATGCACGAAAACCAAGCCGTTTAACTAATGCTCTATTCGCTCGACACCGCGTGACCCTCTCTACGAGGTATACATCTGTTTCTGAGCTCTTCTGTAATTTTTCTGTGTGAAGGCAGCCAGTAGTTTAGATACCACTGCTGTCCTTGAAGAGGTAGGTTCTAGGATTCGTTCTCTCCATTTTGGAAACTGTGAATACCTCGGTTGACCAGTTTGGCACGTATGACTTCTCAAATGCTGTCTTGTGTTTTTAAATACGTACTAAATCACCTACATTAAATTGCTATTTGCCTGGATCTAGCATTTTAATACGATTGTATATTGTACCTAGAAGTCTATTATCACGAACATCGATTGGTCTCATTTTTATTGTGCCATGTCTGGTTCGATTATACTGTGCAATTATTTGCGGGAAAATATCGGTCATTTTTGTGAGCCTCGAAGATTGAATCACATCCACATTTGGGCTTTCACTGCTCTGATGTATTCCACACTGCCCCATCAGTCTTGAAATATCTATTGTGAAACTCGCCACCGTGATCTGTTTGAAAGTTGTCTGGACTTTGATTCGTCCCCGTCTGCAGCAATTGCTCAAACACATGCACGACATCCTTCCCTGTTTTTGCTTTCATGGATAATGCCCAAGCAAATTTAGAACAACTATCAATTATCATTAAAATATATTTGAAGCAATTATTCACACGCGAATATTCCCTCATGTCAACAAGATCTGCCTTACACAGGTCATCCAAAACTTTAATTGGAACATATCTATGAGCGTATGTTTTGTGTGCTGGTTTTTGCTGTTCTCGAACTACAGTCTCCATATTTACTCGATGATACCTCTCTTTCTATGCTCAGAAATTATTGAAACAACTTCATTTGAGTGAGCTACATTACCAGCAGTAGCTGATGCCATGAGCAGTCGTACCCAATCTGTTAGCTCATTGGGGTCGTCATATTGTACATACTGTGGGAATCGATTGCTCCCTCTTTTATGCTGAATGTCAATACCATCCCTGCTGCTACTTTTTTCACCCTCCATTATAGGTTTTGTAATGGATTTTTATTTCAGATTGCTTTGGCTTTTCCTACTCTTACACAGCTCAGTCAAATGTAACATTCCACAATACATTCCAGATATAAGGCGAATAATTGACCGTTTTTGTGGGTCTCAGGAAAATAAGGTTCAGTAGACTGGGTGTTCTCTGAAACTATAATACATCTGTATTGTGTTCTCAGTTAAACTTACAGGCTGCATACCCAGCATGTATGGTTTTACTCTGCTGATACCAAATACTCTGTCGAGTCTAGCATCACTGTGACGCTTAATGAGACCGAAAGTGACATCATCATCATCGCGTAATTCTGCTGAGAGTTGACTGAGAGATTCTGTACCCAGCTTAAAGGTTTCTCATAGTGTTTACTCCTGCTTCAAATGCCCTAACCTAAGCAGCTGTAATTTCTCTCGAATGACCTTTCCTGCCTTGATGACTTTATGCTTAGTCGATATCTCGTTGTATACTAATTGGACTTCTGTGCAGTGTGAGGTTTTTTACATCCACTCTTCTTCTTCTTCTTCTTCTTCTTCTTCTTATGCCGCTCCTCCTCCTCCTCAGTAACAGCTATTTTCTTTTCAGTTAAGTCGCCTACTTTCTTTTCAATTACATTAACCTGTTCATACATTGTCCCCTTCTCAATAATAATTTCCCCTTCAGTTAAGTCGTTCACTTTCCTTTCGATTGCATTAACCCGATCATTCAGTCTCAAAAGGGTATGACAATACGTCTCTAGTACTTCGCGTAAACCTCCAAATTTAAGGTCGAGAGTTTGAAATTTGGAGTCCATGTACAAGCGAATTTTTTGTCTATGCACAGCCATCCTATCAGATCGAACTCCTGGCATGCGTGCGAATTTATCCATGGTGATGCGTATACTGATGTACTCACCTCTTTCCATAGCTATATGTATAGAAACTCCTGGAAGTTCCGTCTATACCTACCATTACTCAGTTTTCTTGTTTTATCAACAACGAGAACCCCATTCCAGTAACCTACACATATCTTTACAAAATCATTGAACGACATACCGGTTCGTGCATGAGCCTGGTAAATGTGTTTTTAGTTCAGATTGTCCTGTTTGAATGCTACAATTAGGTTTTCGTTATCCTTCACCAGCTGTTTTGGGATTGTGGAATATGTCTGACTCAGATACAATAGAATGAGATTTTCACTCTGCAGCGGAGTGTGCGCTGATATGAAACTTCCTGGCAGATTAAAACTGTGTGCCCGACCGAGACTCGAACTCGGGACCTTTGCCTTTCGCGGGCGAGAGCTCTACCATCTTTTTTTGCGAAGAAGCAATCTTTTGGAACAAAACAATTTTTTTTTCAAAGCCAAACTCAAATTTCTTTTTCCTTGAAGAACAAATTGTGAGGAATAAATAAGGAAAAGTTTTTTTTTTTTCGAAAGAAAACAAAGACTCCGATTATACTGGTTTCTCCTACCAGTAAACAAAAATGAGTCTCCTTCGTCTTGTTGGCGAAGAAGCAATCTTTTGGAACAAAAAAAAGTTTCTCAAAGCCAAAATCAAATTTATTTTTCCTTTAAGAACAAACTATGAGGAAGAAATAAGGAAAAGCTTTTTAAGTCGTCATGCGACTTGTAGTTAAAGTCCAGTTCTTACAGGAGCTCCTGAAGTGTATCCGCCTACAGCATGCCAGCTCGTCCAAACGTGTCTTCTCATGGCGTAGGCGTGGGTTCTGGGTAGCAGATCTATTCAGTTCGGTTCGTTTTATACAGTTTTCAGCTTCTCAGGGCTTGGACGTTCCAGCTACTAGGTGGGTCATCGAAAGTGCTCCGTAAGAAATTGGAAAAATATTGTTTATAGCGTGGGTTGCGTATCAGGACGCAGTGTCGTTCGTTGAGATAAGTCCAATATCCTAGCGTAGACTTGTCGCCAGAAGTAAAAAGATAGCGGATCGTGTGGCCACAGATCCAATTCACAGAGTTAGTTTTGGCGGAGGGGTAGAAAGTCTTATCGGGGTACAAAAGCGTGTGGACGTCGATCTGAGCCGGTGTCTGGCGAGTAAGAAACGCCAAAATTCGCCGCGCAAGTGTCCAGACGTCTAGCGCTGTGCCACAGTGGAACCGGTGGACATCCGTGTCATCCACGCCACAGTGGGTGCAGAGGGATGAATCGGCGAGATGGATGCGGTGCAGACGATCTCGGTTAACTTGTTTGCCATTCACGGTGATGTACCACGATGATTGAACGTCTGATTCGAGAAAACGCGCATGGATCGCCTTTCATATGTGTCGCCACACGTACTGTTGATACTTACGTTCGATGGGGTTGGACGGGCGGCACTGTTGTAACAATTCGGAGACTGTTTTCGTGAGGTACAAACGTGTAAGTGGTAAGGACCGGTAGATATAACTGAACTCCAGGAAAAATAGTTGGATGTAATAAAAGGGGGTTGGAATGGTCGATGTCAGTACTGGGGCGGACAAGGAGGCCGGTGCAAAGTTGTGAAGCAGGAGGCTAGTAAGGCTCTGCGGGCAACGATGCCAAAGTTTTAGTTGGGAGCTGACGTATAGTGCCTTGACACGAGTCGGCACGTGGATGAGTCCCACCCCGCCACGATCTCGTGGCAGTGCAAGGGATTCATACTGCACCTTGAATAACATCCCCGAGCTGACGAAGGAGCCGAAAACCATCAACAGTCGTCGCGCCAGGAGATTTGGGACTGGTAGTACTTGAGCCACGTGTGGTATACATGTTCACGTATTGCGCGCGTTGGATAACGTCGAGAGCTCGTAGCCGGTGATCTGCGAGATTTGCTCTGATTGTCTGTAGCAAGCGTCTACCATTGATAGCCGCTGAGCGGCGCAGGTCTGCTGTGAAATCAAGTCCAAGACACCGTATGGTGGCGGCGACACTAAGGGGGGCAGCGCATCTCTCCGGCAAGCCGTCACCAATGAGCAGGACCTTGGATTTTGACACGTTGAGGCAGCTCCCCGACGCTTCGCCGTAAGTCGCCACCCATGTCAGTGCTGCTCGTACTTCATCTTCACTGCGCAGATATAGTACTATGTCGTCTGCGTAGGCTGTACAACAAAAACGGTGGCCTTGCACAGCGATGCCTTCCAAACGTTGGCGCATGCCCTGGAGCAGGGGTTCCAAGGCGAAAGCATACAAAATCGTGGAAAGAGGGCATCCTTGCCGTACAGATCGTGCGATGACCAGGGACGGTGTAAGACGACCATTGTACATGATTTTAGAGGTTGCACTACTCAACAGGCGCATAACCACTGTTACAATACCGCCAGGAAAACCCATATGCTGAAGAACTGTCCGTAAATAGAAGTGGTCAACACGGTCGAAAGCCTGGCTAAAGTCCAGTGAAGCCAAGGCGCCAGGGAGACGCTGATGATGCGCTAATGCTATCATGTCTCTGCAACGGCAAAGGGCCGTACGGATGTTGTTGTCGCCTCCTAGGGAAGTCTGGTCGCAGGAGGTGACGTAACGTGCGACCTTCTTGAGTCGCGATGCCAGTAGCCGTGTGAATATTTTCATGTCGCTGTTGAGCAAAGTAATTGGTCGATAGTCCTGGACCCTCGATAACCCGCGCGGTTTATGTACGGGGATAATAATTCCTTCTAGAAAGGCGCTCGGGACCACTGTCCTCGGTGACATCAGCTCTTGTGCGATTGCCGTCCACGTGGAAGCCAACAAATAGTGAAAACTTTTATAAAATTCGATGGGTATACCGTCAGGTCCAGGAGATCTGTTATCGGAACCCGCCCTGATAGCATCTACCACTTCATCTGAGGTTACGTCGTCTTGGAGGTTATGCACTGCATCCTCCGGAAGAGTGTTCGTAGTAAGCTGAGCGACTTCTGTGATCAGTGCTGCAGAATGCGGTAAGGCTGCGATTAGCCCGGTAAAATGAGCATGGAGAGCACGACCGATGCTTTGTTGGGTGTCGTGTCGGCGCCCTTCCACATCAGTGAGGACTTGGATCAGAGCTCGTCGTCGTCGTTGTCTTTCCTGAAGGAGGTGGTACATCGACGGACGTTCTTGAGGGATTCGATTAGAAGCTCGAGAACGGACTACAGTGCCTTCCAAGTTACGCCGCATGATCAAGGAGATCTGCGCCTTCGTGCGATGGACCATCAACTGCCGGGCTGGCGAGAAAGGCATCGTCGTACAGTCACGTAGAATGGTGTAGTAGAAGTGCAGGGTATTAGTTTGCCACGCCTTTAATTCCTTCCCAAAACTCATCAGAGTCTTCCTGAGGGCCGGCTTTGCACAGGAGAGCCACCATGATAAGGTGGAGTCATAGGCTTCTCGACGATGGTGGCAGCGTGCCCACGCTTCTTCGACCATACGGCGACAGTCTGAGGAGGTCAGGTGAGCGACATTGAGTTTCCACAGACCACGACTATGCCAAACTTGCTGTCGGGCGAGAGTGACGTCACAGAGGTACGCATCATGGTCTGAAAAGGCCAAGGGCCAGACTTCCGCATGACGTGTGCCATCAGCAAGAGAGCGGGTAACGTAGATGCGATCTATGCGGCTTGACGAGTGAGAGGTGTAGAATGTATAGCCCGGTTGAATTCCGTGGAGCTTCTTCCATGTGTCAACAAGTCGGAGACGGTCGATGACCACTAAGAGAGATGCACAAGGGGAATGTCGCGGGAGTTGGTCCGCGGGCTCTTGTGTCGAGTTAAAATCCCCAACGAGTACGAAATCGTCCTGCGGACCGATGAAGAGGGGTGTGACGCTTTCGGCAAAAAAAGTTTGTCGGTCATGACGGCGGCCAGTGCCGGACGGAGCGTAGATATTAATAATACGCACGCCGAACAGTGTGAGGGCCAACCTCGCGCAGTGGGGAGGTAGATGACGTCCTCTGCAGGGAGTCCGTCGCGTAGCAGGATGGCGACGCCGCTACCGCTATCGGATGCGGGGGAAACATGGGCGTTGTATCCGGTGGGAACTAGGAAGTCAATCACAAACACCTCTTCTAAGAGTGCTATATCCACATCCGCAGAGTAAATAGTGTCTCTGAACATGGCCAGTTTATGGGGGCACGAATGGTGGCAAGATTCATCGTGGCGATACGATATTGCTGTGTGCGGCCATCCTCAGTGTTTGCAGAACGTGCGGTAGAAGTAGCCGGCAGGTGGAGACCCGCCGGTGGTCCCGCAGTGGTGATAATTACTGGCGGGGCGCCAGCCCCAGTGTCGCCGAGGTGGACTCCTGTGCAGACACGCTGGCAGTCTGTTCCGCTTCTTCTTCAACGTCATCGGCCCAGGAAGCTGACGACGTGGACATGTGACGGCCACGTACTTCCGGAACGGGTGTTGTGGATTCCGCAACATGAGTGGCAGGGGGACCGCCGTCATCATTCGTTGACAACGGCGAGGACACGTCCCTGGCTGGGAGAGTAGGCGTCACAGGAGGGGCTCCTGTTGCTGCCACATCGCGTGACTGGACGCAATGTGGCAGATCACCGTCAGACATCAGGTCGACATCTCGTGGGGCCGTCTGAGAAAGGGCGTCATCGGAAGGCGTTCGTCGTCGTTTCCTGTGTTTGCGAGGCGACCGCTGTTTTCTGATGTGGCCTTCTGAATCAGAATGTGGTCGCCCGTCGTCTGACGCCGAACCCGTCTGGACAAAGGCAGACGTCGGCACGACACC
Organism: Schistocerca piceifrons; assembly: GCF_021461385.2. Taxonomy (NCBI): domain Eukaryota; kingdom Metazoa; phylum Arthropoda; class Insecta; order Orthoptera; family Acrididae; genus Schistocerca; species Schistocerca piceifrons. The sequence goes on along the minus strand of NC_060149.1, from coordinate 232,112,756 downwards.
GTGGTCGACGTCCATGGTTCCAACAGGAACATCGGTTTCGGTCTGCAAACCGGACGGTCCTGAAGCGAGCACTGGGGGTGACGCCGTGCTTGTGTCCTCGGCGCGTTGTGCTGCGGCGGGTGGCGTTGACGATGGTGCTGGCGCAATCGAGATTGGTACGACGGGGTCCTGTGCAACCTTGGCGTAGGTGATGGGTAAGGACGTGACCGTCGAAGCCTGGGTCTCTTCACGTAACGGCGTCTGTATTAAACGGCAGTGTAAGCATTCGGAACGTACATGTCCCTCCTGGCCACATCCTGCGCACGTTCGTGGCTGTCCATCATACATGACGATGGCCCTCACACCGCCAATCAGCAGGTACAATGGGACATGTTTCGTCAGCTCAATTTTTATTTGCCGGACGCCATTTAATACGGGGTAGGTCGTAAATATTTGCCACTTCTCCGCGACGTGACCCAAGACGGTGCCATATGGTTGGAAAGCGGCAATGACCACATCCTGAGGCACCTTGAACGGGAGCTCAAACACCCGCAATGTCCGGAGACCGAATCCAGCATGGGCGACTGTCACAGCACCCATATGTCCATCAGAGTGTTTAAATTTCAGTCCGGTGGCATGACGGTGAATTATGTCATTGCAAATTTCTTCCGTCGACATCTTGATGTAGACAACACTTCCAGTGATGGAAAAATGTATGCCGATTACGTCCTGGGGGTTCAAACGTAGATCCTCACGTATGAACGGTTCGACTTCGAAAGCTCTGGGTCGTGGATGTTCGGCCTGAAACGTTACTTTGATCGTTGCACGGCGGTACGAGTGCGCCATGGTGTACGTTAGTACTGGACTCGATAGACACAAACACCGCGACGCGGAAGTAAACACCACCGAGAGCGGAGCGTCGGACGGCGCGCGGAGCAGCTCCGCACGCTAGCACGGCTGCGAGCCGACTGACCATCTGAGCTACCGAAGCACGACTCACGCCCGGTACTCACAGCTTTACTTCTGCCAGTATCTCGTCTCCTACCTTCCAAACTTCACAGAAGCTCTCCTGCGAACCTTGCAGAACTCAGATACAATACATCACAAACATAAGGCGACCAAAACAGAAATATTATCGAATTTGATCTTGGTTTTCCAAAGCAACATTGTCAAACATGAACACTGTGTTTGGCTTTACTTTTTCCGGTGGAGGGATATCACTGTTCTCACTGAATGTCGCGTATGTCACACTATCTACAGCCTGCAATATCTCCTGAAATAATTGGTATTTCGGCTGAAACAATGTTTTTGAAATTACACATACATGCTCAAAGCATGTGTTAGTAGCGACATGAGAAGATTTATCTTGCCGCATTTGGATGGACCCTCAATTGTTCCACGTATGTTGTCGGGAAGGAGTGCGCCATTCTTCTTCCCGTCTTCTTGGATGCCGTCACAGCTCCAATCGCTTACAACAAAGTCTTGATGCTTCACCCACATCATACCGACTACTTAAGGTACTGGCGTGCAAGGGCTATTTATAGAAAGTAATGAACGCTATGCCCTTCCATGAAACCGGCTATGTCAGGTACTGGCGTGCAATAGGCTTTTACAGAGAATTTAAAAAAAATGGTTCAAATGGCTCTGAGCACTATGGGACTCAACTGCTGTGGTCATAAGTCCCCTAGAACTTAGAACTACTTAAACCTAACTAACCTAAGGACATCACACACATCCATGCCCGAGGCAGGATTAGAACCTGCGACCGTAGCGGTCGTGCGGTTCCAGACTGTAGCGCCTTTAACCGTTCGGCCACTCCGGCCGGCCAGAGAATTTAGTTAAATGACATAATTTTCAGCTGTTGTATGATTGCAGTGAAAATACCCGGTAGCAATAGCTTTAGTATTAGTAATATAATGAGAGGTAAGAAAAAAACACACATGTAGTTATATACATTTTATACAGTAATCGTACATTGGGGTGCACTACATCAACAGGTCCTTTCTTTATCTGAACACGAGTACAGAAGATAGAAAATAAAGCCTTCTTGTAATCTCAGAAGTCAGCATGTATATCTCTCAAACTTATTGGCAGCACATTAGTTTCCGTTGGCACCATATTGACCCACTGTTTAAAGTCGTCTACATGGACACTGTTCAAATGGTTCAAATGGCTCTGAGCACTATGCGACTTAACTTCTGAGGTCATCAGTCGCCTAGAACTTAGAACTAATTAAACCTAACTAACCTAAGGACATCACACACATCCATGCCCGAGGCAGGATTCGAACCTGCGACGGAGCGGTCGCTCGGCTCCAGACTGTAGCGCCTAGAACCGCACGGCCACTCCGGCCGGCGACACTGTTCACACGGAGATACTCTGTAATGTCCCTATACACAGCTTTAACACTAGACACCCATCTGTTCAGTCTTTCCGACACAATGGATAGCACCATCTAAGGTCGGAACATTTGTCCAGCGGTGGAATGCTGTAGATAAATGGATGTGTCACCCGATTTCACACGGACACAGAGTCAATGCACACTGTTGTAATAGGTAGAGTTAGAACAGCACAGTAACAGTCCGGAGGGCGGCACGAATGATACTCAGCAGTCAACTACAGCTTGATGTAGGCGTTTTCACGGCACACATCATCCCACATGGTTCAAATGGCTCTGAGCACTAGGGGAGGTCTTCAGCCCGCTAGAACTTAGAACTACTTAAACCTAGCTAACCTAAGGACATCACACACATCCATGCCTGAGGCAGGATTCGAACCTGCGACCGTAGCGGTCGCGTGCCGCTCGGCCACCCCGGCCGGCACAATTCATCCCATTCCACCTCCGTAAACTGCACTTTAACACTTTTAGCTGGATTCTCGATCTCTATCACAACACACCAGTCTCTATCTGCGGATGCTTCTATACCAATGTGTAAACGCTTCGAACCACTAGTGGTTAAATTGTACACTGAAGTGAAAAGTAGCGGTGCACACCGCGTGACTGGTATCTTCTGATCCACTACATCCTCACTTTGTCCACGCAGCATCACTGAAATATTCTGTGATGGCGCGTATGGTGGTTTCCAGTACCAACATGCATCATGTTGATTAGGACCCCCCCCCCCCCCCCTCCTGCACTTCTGCAAGTCATAGGCTGGCTGGTTATCTTCAACTGACAAAGACCGCTCATTGTCCTGCTACAACAAGCTGACTAGGCGCTCCACAGGACCCCACAAATCTCGGCAGAATTTCAGTGTGAGGCGCACCCGTTCGCTGGTCGGGGGAACCAATTTGACTTACAGGCACGACAGCGCGTGCTGGAATTATCAAACGTCAGACGGCCGACTCAGGACTAATAAGTTCGCCCTCGTGTCTGAGATAATATGCAGTCCCACTGTCGCTACAGGTGTAAACTGCCACTGGCTCTTAGTTCACCACAAGCTGCATACCACAAGTCTCCCCCACTAGGGAAAGACGAGAAGTTCTCCACCAGGGGAGGGCTAGAACATGAAGAAGGCAACGAATGACTTTCACAATCCTCCAAGCCTGGTACAGGAGCCGAATTAAAAAAAAAAAAAAAAAAAAAAAAACCTCATTGAATCTCACATCATGACTGTTTTGCTGGCCTGGTAGCCAATCTAGAGGGAGGCGTCGTTCTCACAGTAAGCATGGCCATATTACGGCAAAAAACATCTACTTAGACGGGTACAGAGTCCCTCATTTAAGAAGAGATCTAATCTTTCCAGGCCGACCATTTCCAATTTCTGAAAGAAGACTATTAAGCTTCCCAGACAGTCGTGCCTGTAAAATATATGTTCTTCTTCACTCGTTAAAAGAATCTGCCGACTTCCCGCGTCAGGGGAGTTACAGTATTGCATCTACTGAACACCTCCACCCGCCGCTCTGACCCTATTGCCCCAGCTTATAGCATTAGAATGCTTATAGTTTTATGACCACCCAGCCATTTGTACAAAAGATCAGATTACAGTACTCTCTCCTAAATGGCTTCCTCCACCCACTTTTCGCTACCTGACTTCCTTCACAACAGACTGTCGCCTGGCCCAGGTAAAATATTTTGCGAGCCAGCAGCGCCCTCCTATTCTGACCCTGAGTAGGAAGAGTGGCGTGCCACGCGCTGAAGGCCCTCTGCAAGTACAATTCACAGAGCGCTGCTTCCCCGAATCAATCGCACAGCCAGTTTGCTGGACACAACATTTATGGCCCACAGTCCATCTTTCTCCCTGTTCTCTGTCGCCTTCACTATGGTCCCTCGGTTACAAGTTCTCTACATGCTGCACGTGCAGTTATAAGAACATTCTGCCCACAGTTTCCTCATGTAAAAAATTCATAAGCCACACATACCAAATGTATTACTGAGGAACACGGAGATCATGACCAAATATATAAATATTAATCTGACCGACGGACTAGTCACAGTGCGAGAGTGGCTTGTCACCTTTCAGATATACAAATCGAATTTGAATCCTCATCAAATTTCCTGGAACACACTGCAGCACATGCTCTAGCTCTACATGACCGTGTGATTAACTATTGCTCCAGGAACTGTCAGCATACTGAATTCAAGTGAATTACGTATTTGGCGATGCGCAGGAGGACGACAGGGCAATGCCCGACCAAGGTAGAGGCAAAACATTTCTGCCCAACGTGAGAAGCATAGATCAATGACCGAAGACTCAGTCGACGCTCCAGAAACTTGGCGAATTTGGCAAAAACACTGAATAAATATCTCTGACAAACGGGCACGAAGAGTCCTTCGAGGGGAGAAAGAAGAGGCAAAGAAACGTCGCCTGGATGGACGGACCAATGGTTAATCAGCGAACTTCATACTTCGTTACAACGACTTAGCCGCTAAGCTGCTCGACAGAAGATGTCGGTACCACGCAATAGGTCAACACAGAAGATGTCATCCCAGATGTTACCATAAAGAAGTTCGTGTGGCACTTACCCAGAGGGCTGGTGAGGACGAAGGGACTGCGACCTCGCCAAACGGGTCACCTGCGAACCTAGATGTTGATGAATTCCGCCAGAAGACGCCGAACCTGAGAGTCGCTAGTTCGATTCCGGGACAGAGCACTCCACGCCTCACCGTAGCCACTTATTAATAACGCAACAAGTGAATGCACAAGGAGAAGGCCACGCCGCCGCCACAGTGAGTCACGGGTACGATACGCCACTGCCGCTGCCACACGAGCCGTCGCCGCAGCAGCTGTCATCGGAATCTGCACGCTAGGACTCCTCCTCTCCGCCACCGCAAGGTACTGAGTGAGTTAAAACACTTTGTATTAGTCTGTTTGTTTAAATGGTCTTATGTCTCAATAAATGACTGTTAGTGAGACCACCAATGTTTCACTCACACCTCTCCCTCTGAGCCAAGGAAAGAGCCCATCCACCGCCCACCATCTTCAGTGCAGACGCACTCACATTGCTCAAACAAACGGGAATCGGTAGACTGACTGCCGTAAGTAATGAGTATAGTGGGCAGGGGCACTACAAATGTAGTGTGTGGACAGTAAGTTGGAAATGTTGGTCTCACGAGAGCGTGCCGGAGATAAGTCATGCAGTCGCAATCTCATCTGTGTCCTCGATGGCTCAGTCGGATAGAGCGTCTGCCATGTAAGCAGAAGATCCCGGTTTCGAGTCCTGGTCGGGGCACACATTTTCAATTGTCCCCGTTGATATTTATCAACACCTGTAAGCAGCTAATGGTCTCGATTTCTTTGTAATTTCACTCTGACTTGTATATACCTCATGACCTCGCAATCGAATACTAGTTTGCTGTATCATATGCGGAGATTCCAGTGGAGCACCACGACCACCACTGTACAGGCACTGCTAGTAGTCGTCGACTGTGAGGACACATGATGCCATATGTCTTACACCCTTAGCAAGCTTCTGGGTGTCACCATCTATTGTATGATACGCATACATTTTGGATCTTAGATCCACAAACTCCAAAATCGGCAATCCATGCGCCTCACCCTTTATTAAGCTGATAACCTTCTTGTTCTAAGAAACAATACTGCAAGGATTATCGGTTGCATATCCCGATGTGTCAAATTCATTAACATGACACTTAACTACCTCATATGGATTGCAGTTCTTCAACTAATAGATGAAGCTATCTGTTTCCATACAAGGTAACTTTGATTCCACAAAATTAGTTTCAGCAAACTCATAGTGGAATCGGTACATGTGGAGTTTGGTGATATCCAGTGTACACATCCCCAAATAGATAGGTTTCGTAAACTCTACTGAAACCTTCGACATCTCCACAGCAACGAAGTTCTCTTTGAAAACAGTAAGCTGCTTAAAATTTGGTCTAGCGATGCACTCTCTTTACGATCCATGGCCCCCACAGTCGGTCCTCATCAAAATATATCGTTCATTTCTTACGTTCTGCATGGTTTTACCGAAAATGGAATAATTCATTAATTTATAAAAATGTTTTTCGAAATCACTAGTTGCGCCTGCTCTCTTTTCGGTGATTAATTCACTACACTCCTTCAATCAAAATGACTGATTGGAAGAGACGGCCTGCATGATTCTGCCTATCTTCCTCCCTAAGCTGAGACAATGCTGGAGATTACGATGATAAATTATGTACCTCTGTTTGTGTCCAACAGTGGCCACCAGTTTAGGGATAGTGCTTCGTTGTGTGACTCGTTGCTCTGGACACAGCGGCAAGTCGCTTGTCATTTCATGCACACTAACAGGGTATATGAGGTCTGCCTCTACCACATACCCGACATCAGAATCAGTCTCCAGACCCATTATTTTTTCACCTAATCACACTAATTCGTTTTTGGGAATCCACTGAAACCCACCAACCAGCAATGGAAGCATCATGGTGTGCCCGTATAAGTTATTCACATCCAAATATAGAATACAACATGAATCGATGGATGTATTGAACCGCATACCCATACGTGGATTATTTGTCTTGGCGTGTGTATGGACACACTGGCAAAGTTCTCCACGGATCTCATGCTCAAAGAAAAGGACCATATCAGCATCAGTCAAAAGTTCGATGCTGCGCCTCGTTTTCTTGAGCATTGCGTCCCAGAACAACCCAGGTGCTATGTAATAAAAGGTGGGGTCCAGAGAGTACGTGGCCAAGCATACACTCCGGAATTTTTCAAAAACATCTGCAAGCAAGCACACGTCAGTGTCTATGCATAGTCTTCTGAGTTCACCCAAACTGGAAATGTTGAATTTCCCTCAAACATTCACAGTATACTCATATTCTGCACCAGTTATGGCATCGCCTAAGAGAGTACTGGTAAATCCAGATATGTCAGGTAGCCTAGTTTCATAAAGTTTTGCCTTACTATCCAGATATTCATAAGGGAATACTCCTCTCCTAGTCACAAGCTGAATATTTTCCTCATCAGGGTATGTAGATCGGGTTATATGTATATTGTCCCAAGGTAGAGTTTCAACGAGTTTCTGGAGTGGTGCCTGCATAAAACGTAGTGTGTGAAGGAAGCAGAGCATAATTTTTGGCATCATTCGTTTAGAGAATGAACTATGTTCCTCAAAACTCTCAAGTAGGACACTGAGCTGTTTTTCTTCCAGCCGAAACTAGCCATTTGCGAGCGACTGCTCTTTCAACAACAGACTGCTGCATGGGCGACACCTCTTTTCAGGCAGCCACGGCCGCGTGGTATGGCAAGCCACATATAGCACCCAATGGAGTGGCCGCAGTGTACGATGTGATTACAAGATAAATAAGAGTATCCCTGTTCTACGAAATGCAAATTATGTCTTCTGCATTGCGTAATTCCCCCGATTTCCCGTCCTCTGAATTTTTTTCGCTTTTTTACCTCCTAGCCCCGTTTTATAAACAATCTCCATCAACAGTTTCTATTAATATTACGTTCTCTGGATTGACAACTGAATTTTACAGCGAAAATTCGATTTTACCGCGAAATTTCAGAATTCACACCAAGATTCGGAATTCCCGCCAATAGGGTAGGTGGGGGAGAGGGTGGGGAAGGGAGGGGGGAGGGTGCAGGGATGCATGTGCTGGCTGGAGAAAAAACGTGATGTTATCTGGGGGTGAGGGTGGCAGGTAATTAATTGACCAATTTAATTAATTTGCATATCAATTTGATATCAAAATTGAGGTCGAAACCCCTACTTTCTCATTGAAGATTTCAAAGTTGCCTTCCACTATGAATGCGTGGGATGGGATTGTGGGGTCAAGTGTGATATCGTTGGATGTCCCCCTCCAAGGCAAAGACATTATAATTATGAATTTTTGATCTGACGTGTAGTTTTCAAGACATTTAAATGTCTAAATGGAGGAGAAAAGGTCCTATGAATGGAAATGCAACGTTGCCACAGTAGACGGCATTGACAAATGACAGTTCTTCAAACCATGTGCCGTGTGTTCCTTGTGTGTTGGATGCAGGCTGTGTGATTGATGTAGTGTACTGTAAACAGTAGACTGGTCCTGTATTCATGTTGGGAACAAACTGAGATGGTGTTTGTGTATGGTCAAGCAGATGAAAACGGTCGAGAGGCAGCACACCTGCACCAAAGCAAGTATCCTGACAGACACCAACCACATCACACAACATTTCAAGCCCTTTTTGGCGTTTGTACAGTACAGTGCGTCAGTCAGACAGCATGCAACACACAAGGGAGACATGGAACATGCTCAGAGGAACTGTTATTCATCAGCGCCATCTACCGTGACAGCGATGCATTTCCAGACACATGTACATAGGACCTTTCCTCTATTTCCAGTCAGGACGGTCAGTAATCTATCTCTGGAATTTGTCGGTTTTATCAGTGTTCAGCCTTATATATATATATATATATATATATATATATATATATATATATATATATATATTGAATAATACCTGTCGTCTTTTACCGTAGCAAGGTACTGGTAAGATCCACCAAGAATAACTCTGCAAGTAGAGGCTACGTTTGTTTGCCTACAACAAGTACCTAACACAAAATTTTTAATTAGTGGGCCAAATTTATTTAAATATTAAGTAATTAAACTGATAAAAAGGCGCCACCTCACAGATCATTCGATGGTTTAATTAAATACCAACACATATATTGGATATACAATAATCAGGGTAAATTTCACTGAAACATTGCTAAGAGGAGATGCAAACTGACTGATTTTAAGGATCCTGACCAGGGAACGGAATGGCGCTCTGAGATGTAATAACAAAGAATTAAGCAATAATTCACATTTATTTAGTCGTTAAAAGTAACACACACACAGACACACACACAGCAGTTAAAATACAGTAACTTGGAATGCGCGTGTGCATATCGACACATAGTACATTATACAGCGCAGCATATGGACCGACACGTGTGGGGCAAGACTGCTAAATAACTGGATACGACGTATCAAGATCACACACACCACGTTCACATTGATCACTCACACAACGAGAAACAGAATTTAGATAAAAGCTTCCCTATTCCACGTGTAAGCTCACTGAGTCATAGCGCGACTGCCTTTAACAGTCAATTTCAGAGAACAAAGTCTACTTCTAAAATTCCGTACAACTTAGTAATTTCGTATGTAAGTTTACCAAACAATAACACATCTACTCCGTCATGAAACTGAGGCTTCAATTCGAACACGACAGGTGTTTACGTCGAACTGGAGCCTTCCGGTGTACAAAGAAACACACTTGGTGCACCAGAGAACGGGCTACTAATTCCGTGGGAATGAAACACAAATTGGACGGTAAATTAAATAAAATTTAGCACAAGCATTCCACAAAGCACACAACACATTCGTATATAATACGCTAAACTAACTAAAGCTCCACGTGGTGGCACCGGTCGTCCACGGCAAGTTACATGTGCACAACATATCTCATGGAATAAACTGAATGCTACTGAAATTAACACCGTTCCGTGATTAAATTAGTTTGGTGCGGCATGATTATCAACGTCACATACCAGAGTGACTACCGGAAACTCAAAACTCTCACACATTTCAACTCAACAAACAGAGATGCTAGTCAGAGCATCCGTACTCACCGGCGTCCTCGGGAAGAGTAACCGAATCGTCTCTCCCGTCCGGGGTCCACATATGGCCGGAAGGGCTCAGAGAGCGTACCAACCTCACAATGGGTGCTGACCAGTGGTGGCCACTAATGCCCCTCTGACCCAGCGTACCCGTATTCGAAGCTCTACACAATAGTTGGCTACACTGCTCTTAACATTCATAGAACCATGTAGCAGCTCACATGGAGCCATTATAATATATATATATATATATATATATATATATATATATATATATATATATATATATATATTCTAATTCCGTGGGAATGAAACACAAATTGGACGGTAAATTAAATAAAATTTAGCACAAGCATTCCACAAAGCACACAACACATTCGTATATAATACGCTAAACTAACTATATATATATATATATTCGCAGCGCAAGTCTTGATATATATATATATATATATATATATATATATCAAGACTTGCGCTGCGAATATTGCGGAAACGGAAAGTGCTGTTGACGTGCGATTTTCACAGAATAGATTGCTAGGCAGAAGCTTGTATTGTTATCCACTCAACAAGTTTCTGTAATACCCAGAAAGTGAATTTCTTGTGCAAACATACACCGTTTGAAGTGGAATAATGTCTATTGACATTAACAAACTTAGTGTAGAGTAAATTAGAATGTCAGTTGTGCTTGGTCCAGTATTCTAGTGTGAGTCGCTAACGAGATATCGTATTTTGAAAAGTTTCCAATAATAATACAACTTCCTTTATCAATACCACTAGTTATAATCCACCTGGAATACCTTTTTCACTGCATTATTACTCCAGTTTATTTAAATAAAATCATTCTTCTTTAAGTTACTGTGATGTGGCTTGTGATTCAAGGCTTGGTTTTCCCCTTTGCAAATAAGAACAACAAGATACGGAATACATTTTGTTTATTTATTTAATGGCAACCGATGCTAAAAAGTTGCTTTTGGCACCATCTGTATTACAATATATTTATACAAGTCTCACCTAACTCTGCCACCTCAAATATCTCTGGAACAACAATAGATATTCAAAAACGGTTTTCACGAGCATGAACGTACGGCAGGGGCTTAGGAAACCAAATACTATGCGAAATTTTAAAACGTAAACAAATACTATTTTCGACACAAACTTTTGTATTTTTAAAAGGACACCCCCTATTATTTCGTTTGCAATCAATACCATGAAAAATCTCAGACATAAAAGCGTTGGATGCATCGCAATACGTCAATTACATCCCGAGAAATTTATAAGCGAAGTTGACGCTTGAAATAAATGAAGCGCATAGCTAGCGCACGTCCTGAGACCCAAGCGTGCACTTCACGCAGCCTGTGTCAGCGGCTCACGCAATGGGAAGGTATGCAAAATCCATAAAAATAAACATGTAACACGTCCAACGCAAAGTTACGTTTATCAAATTGTAAATGTATGTTTATTCTAGCGAAATGACTACCAGAGCTACAATTAGAGGTAACACACTTGAATTCACTATGCTAAACACATTTAGTAGTGCCCTGTCGCCCACAGAAACTGTACTGTTGTGCATTACATTTAGCAAAGAAAATACACCCACATCTTGACCAGTGAAACTGTGTCACGTCAACATATGTTCGAAGGGCCCTCCGTTTGCATCAGTACACGTTTGCAGACGGGTAACGGGAGAGTGTTGCACAGATTGTAGATTTTCTACAGATACTGCTGCACACGCCGCAGTTATTCGATGTTCCATATCGTCTACTGTCGTTGGGGGTTCTTGATACACTCTGTCTCTCACTGCGACACAGAGAAAGTAGTCTAATAGCGTCAAGTCGGGGGACCGTGCTGACCATCGCACAGTACCTCCCCGCCCCATCCACCTATTTGGAAATGTCGCAGCTAGAACGTCTCTGGCAACTTTTGCACTGTGTGCACGATAAAAATAGGGACGTACAATACGGTTGGCAATGATACCGCACCAGACATTGACACTCAGCTGTCGTTGATGAGCAACTTGGCGAATCAAATGTTTCAAATGGCTCTGAACACTATGGGACTTAACATCTGAGGTCATCCGTCCCCTAGAACTTAGAACTGCTTAAACCTAACTAACCTAAGGACACCACACACATCCACGCCCGAGGCAGGATTCGGACCTGCGACAGTAGCGGTCGCGCGGTTCCAGACTGAAGCGACTAGAACCGCTCGGCCACAACGGCCGGCCAACTCGGCGAATCCAGTGGGTATTTTGCACGGACCAGTAGTGCATGTTCCGCAGATTCACATTACCATGATTTGTAAACGAAGCCTCGTCCGTAAACAACGCAATGCTATGGAATACTGGATTACCTTGCAACTGCTGAAATGCAAAACGACAGAATACAATGCGGTATTCCGTCGTCCGTTGTGGCCGAGCGGTTCTAGGCGCCTCAGTCTGGAACCGCGCGACCGCTATGGTCGCCGTTTCGAATCCTCGCTCGGGCATGGATGTGTGTGATGTCCTTAGGTTAGTTAGGTTTAAGTGGTTCTAAATTACAGGGGACTGATAACTTCAGATGTTAAGTCTCATAGTGCTCAGAGACATTTGAACCAATGCGGGATTCAAAGTCATTCCCGTACAGTTCTTGGTGCAGTGAGATATGGAACGGATGAAACCGATGCCGATGCAAGATTCTGCACACACTACTGTGGATTTTTCCTACGTCTCGTACACCCATCTGAGGATTGTGCGCTACAGCAGCCAGAACAGTAATTTAGTTTCCATTGTCAGTCGCTGGCGTTGTACGTCGACGTTTTGTCGGAGCCCAGCTTCCTGTTTTCGTGAGTGTCTTGCAGATGTTGCCAATGGTTCGACGTGACGGACACAGCGGCTCTGGGTAGCGTTCAGCATAGTGTCACAGCTACGGTTGCATTTCTGTGACATTCGCCATAAATTAAAATAATATCTAGATTTTCTTCATTACTGAAGGCCGGCATATCGACTAGATGAGAGTAATGTAACAAGCCACAAGAAAACAGGTTTTAATGTGACAACGTATGTGAATAGCGTTACAATATGAGAGCAGTTCAGCAGACCTGATTAGGAGACAGACACTTGTACACTGAATGTAGAACGTGCCGTGGTGATATTGGTATGTTTACGGCAGGATACAGGCGCCAGCGCAGGCAACCCCTGCTCAGAGCACAGTAGTACATGCGATACATTACATCAGAAACTGTGACGCCGTTGCTATCCTTTACAAGCCACATATTTTAGAACTTAAGAGGTTTAGAAACGTGAAACCAAGTGTGTTACCACTAACTGTACCTCTGGTTGTCATTTGTCATTGTCAACAATAAACACTATGGACAGGACATCCACCATTCTGATACCGCATTATTTGACTCGTCATAAGAGGTGGAGCGGTTCAAGTAAGCTACAGCTGAAGAAGGGGCTAAACTATCCCCCTTTAGGAGTGCCATCAATGAAATATGGACCAATCATGTGTTGTCATTCAATACCACTCCATACACTAACGCTCCACTGACGTAGTACTTCAATCACATCACGATTACCGGCAGCGTGAGGTGCACGCTTGAGTCTCAGGACGTGCGCTTCATTTATTTCAAGCGTGACCTTCGCTTCGCAATTTCTCGGGATGTAATTGATGCATTGCGATGCAACCAACGCCATTATTTTTGTGATTCTTCATCCTACTTATTGCATTCTACATAATAAGGGGTGTCCATTTAAAAATATAAAAGTTTGTCTTGAAAATAGTATTTGTTTACGTTTTAAAATTTCGCATAGTATTTGGTTTCCTAAGCCCCTACCGTGCGTTCATGCTGGTGAAAACCGTTTTTGAATATCTATTTTTGTTCCAGAGATATTTGAGGTGGAAGAGTTGGGTGAGACACCCTGTATATATATCGGCTTCCAAACGAAGTGAGGCAGCCAGGAGGCATGATGACAATGTAGCTCTGTACACGTACACCATCAGCGGGAATGTAAATAGCTAGAGATGCAATTCTCTGTTTCAGGTGGATTGGTCATGAGAGTGCATAAGAGTTGTTCATGTTTATTATTGTTACCAGGCCTGGTAGGATATACAAGGGGTGAGGAAAAATCTCATGTTGAGTGATCACTGTGACGGACATGAAAATGTCATATACACGTTTGATACAGCGTTATCAGCACGTGACAGAGTTTGAAAGAGACCCCATCGTGGGTCTCCATTTGGCCAGACGGTCTAATCGTGAAATATCCAGATACCTGGGGCATTTGGGTGTGACTGTGGCCTGATGTAAGACTGTGTGGGATCGTGAGAGCAAGTACACTCTCAAAGTTCTTGTCGACTACATCAGACCAACATAGATTCCAGAGACTTTCCCTTGAAATCTTGCATAGATAAACTGGCCAGTACGGGCAACAAAAGTCTACACATAGTGGTACAGTCAGTTTGATCATATACTCTTTAGTAAATAACTCGATGTAATCACATGCTTGAACTAAAACATATATCCTCTATTAAAATTACTACCAGTAAGGAGTATAAAAAGAATCTCGGTGAGATATGATATCACATAGAATCTGGCCCGCGACGTCAGTTCACCCGGCCCGCCGACGGTACTTAAATGTGCTTCATCAAACGTATGGTACGCGAAACATTGTGATACAGTTTAGATTTAAATATTACTTTTAGAACAAAAAAAATGGTTCAAATGGCTCTGTGCACTATGGGACTTAACTTCTGAGGTCATCAGTCCCATAGAACTTAGAACTACTTAAACCTAACTAACCTAAGGACATCACAAACATCCATGCCCGAGGCAGATTCGAACCTGCGACCGTAGCGGTCGCGTGGTTCCAGACTGTAGCGCCTAGAACCGCTCGGCCACCCCGGGCGGCACTTTTAGAACATAAGGAGATCTTAAATATTATTTAAAAATAATAAGAGACCTCCAGGCTGTTGTATGCCTTAAACTCGTCATTTTCAGTTTTAAATGATTGTATCTAGATATAGTACAGAATTATGATGCGGCTCACGTTCGTCATTTTGTCAGTTATCAGGCCCGCTGCGACAAAAGTTTGGTGACCTCTGACGTAGACACTGAGCCAACACCAGTTCAGCTTCAGAACTGACAGATCAACAGATGATGCCATCAACTATGCCCTACAGATAGTTAACACTACAACACAGAAAAACGCCATGGCAATAATGATTGAAATTGTCGGGGCAGTCGATAACCTCTGCTGGTCCGCGATGTTTCAAAGTTTGAGACATCTGGGCTTCTCGACTCAGATGTCCAATGTAGCCTTGGACGAAACGTCAGGAATTGAAGAGTTCCATGGACCACGGCCATAAAACCCGGAAAAATTCTCAGCAGCAGTTACAAAATGGTGTCACAACAACAAACTCAGTATAGGCGAAAACAAAACGACATACACATCACTGAAAAGATCACTCCAAAGGAATCCTTCAGTTAAAATTGGGGAGTATGTCCCATAGATATAACGATCAAATAAGAGCTGAAAGGTACTGGTTAATAATGGGGAGACTAGATAAGGTGCACACAATACCTGGTGCACCGATACAGATATGTCACCTTAAAAGTTGGCGTTTGCATACATAGCAAGGAGAGTGAGATGTAAGTGATAAGGGGCGCAGACTGCACGACTTCGTCCCTGACATAAGGGAACGGTTGTGAATGAAACTTATCGATCCCAGCCGCGGTATGGTACATTTCTTAGCCGGATACGGACCAAATCGCATGCACTTAAACCGCTTGAGCCTGAGACACATACTTACATGCATATGTGGGGAAGAAGATTCCCAGAATACACTGCCTTCTTCTGCGGGCAATACGCGAACAATAGACATATACTATCCTTTGAATACATAGAAACAGACATAGAAATATAGACAGCAATAAGAGACGAAGAACTCTGGGCACAGCTAAAAGCATCGAAAAACAGTATTTCAAAAACAAAACATGAAGAGTAGCTAAGGACACGACATAACAGACATGCCTATTTGCAAGTTAACAACAATTTACAGAGGGTAGCCAGCGACTCTCAGAAACAGCGTAAACTGTGACACTGAAAAGGAACAGGAGGAGGAAGACAAGATGTAACAGCATAAGGTGTTGGCGATCTAGCCAAGAAAGCACCAAACGCTGCACACGGATGAGTACCTAAAGTTAATACATAGGATTAATAATACATAGCATTAGCAATACATAGGATTAACAATACTGTTTCTCTACTACTAACGAAACATTTTTGTTGTGACTGGCGGTCAACAGCTCGAAGAAACCATTCTGAGGTATTTACCGCCAGTCACAATCGGTGACGGCACTAACAGATCTCTCCTTTATCCTATCATCTTTTCACATTCTTCTTAAAACAACAAAAGTTTATTTATATTTCAACCTTGGCCGGCCGCGGTGGTCTAGCGGTTCTAGGCGCTCAGTCCGGAACCGCGGGACTTCTACGGTCGCAGGTTCGAATCCTGCCTCGGGCATGGATGTGTGTGATGTCCTTAGGTTAGTTAGGTTTAAGTAGTTCTAAGTTCTAGGGGACTGATGACCACAGATGTTAAGTCCCATAGTACTCAGAGCCATTTGAACCTTAAATTATTGTTATTTAAAACGTTTTATTCTTTGTAAAATGTTGTAGATGAAAACAAAAGAAAAGAAAACGACAAGAAAGATGAAAACGAAAACCGTCAGATTTACGACCTGTTTTAAAACATCAGGTAAGATGTCTATAATTTGGCAATAAATAAATAAGTAAAATAATAAATAAAGTCTGCTGCATGTAATGACGACGCTTTCCTGCAAATTGGCTTAATAACGAGGCTAAGCATTGGGATACAAATTAAATTGGATATCCAATATTACTTAGTATTAGTGACAGACAAACATCACTGTCACGTGTTTTTGCGAATCCATACAGCTCCAGCAGTATCACATCGCGCTGTTTTCAACTTGCCGCAATCACGTCAGTGAAGAGGAAGGCGATAAGAAGCGTAGAAGTATTCTTTACCACTTGGTTAATGCGCTTTTTCTCCATTCTATGACGCGTGACACCACTCAGAAACCTATAAATCGTACTGTAAATGTCACATTTCCATAATTCACAGGAAGTATAACAGAGTTAGAGTCCTGGATAACTTCGCACGATGCGCCCTCGTCGACAACAGATATCCTTTGCGATCTAGCTTTTATAACACACTGACAAGTTTTCGACCTTATCTCATCTGCTGCCTAAGGCTTCCTCAACAGTACCCACGAACGCTAGTATTGCAAAATTTGTGGAATAGGCAAGTCCTGAAATCATAGGTGTAGAGTCACCCATTTGCCTTTATTTTCAAAACGAGACCTTTTTTTTTTTGCTAATTACTTTTCAAGTTGATCAAACGTTTCATCTACAATGATCTCAAAGTTCGAGGCTCTGAAGACGGAAGTGCACTTGATGGTAGCTTCAAACAGGCGCGTTTTATGGCACAGAAGATTGGCTTGCCACTAAAAGCGCTGAATACCAACTTAAAACTACGGATTTCCTTACGACTTCCTGAGGGGAAGTATTTTACTGATCTTCAACTTCTCCATGTTAGCGTCAAATATGATTAGCTTGATATTATTATACATATTCAGTATACAGCTAGAATATTGCAGCTAAACATTTAGGAGTATATTTCAAACTGATAAATTCAGCATGTTTCCTTCCAGAAAGACATTTGTAACAGGCTGTCACATGCGAAATAAGTCACTATAGTGCAACAAGAAAACCAATGAGGTTATGTAGCTCATATCACATTATATTGTATACAACATGAGAGGTTCAAACGTCAACGAAAGGAGTCTCAAGACAAACTGATAGTCAAAGTATAATACAAATGTAACAAAGAAGGAGCTAAAAATGAGCACCTCTATAATTGTACCGAAAAGATTACGGATATACTTTGTAATGGCAGTTAAAATTCTGAGAAAAAGGTGACGCGGGTATTGCTCTCTGCGTCCGCTGCTACACGTATTTCTTGTTATGTCGCTAAATGGCGACCACCCCTGTGAGGTTACACTTCGATGGCTGAGTTCGCGTTTTGGTGAACCGGGTTACCCGAACCAACCTCTGGGCATACTACGAGGGTGAGTCAAATGAAAACTTAAAATTTGTAATAACAAATCGAAATTTCGCGCCGTTATCCTGTAAGTTGGTAAGCATGCTACAAACAACGTGCAGAATGGCCTGTAGATGGCAGCATAGTGCAGATGCACACATACCGTCGCAGAATCAGTATAAAGATGGCCACCGCACTTACGACTTGCACGAAGGGAGATCAGCGTTCTGTTATTCGGTTTTTGCGTAGTGAAGGTGTGAAACCTATTGAAATTCATCGATGGATGAAGGTTCAGTACGGTGATGCATTTTTGGTACAGCAGCAAGTCTACGAATGGAGTAGGAATTTCGCAAATGGTGTGATTTCAGTGGAAGATGCTCCTCGTCCAGGTCAGGCACAACGAGTTGTGACTCCACAGAACATTGCAGCAGTTGAAGCCATATAAGACAGGTGTCCCAAAATATTTTAGCCTAAGGGCCACACTGGCGTTTTCACTAAGTCCCAAGGGCCTAGACCAAGAGACAGTCTGTTTAAGTTTTCTTTAGGTCTAGTACCCTAATATTACTTGGAACTCCTCTTATTGCTTGACCTTGAGCTGTGGCCTTAATTTCATTTCATATACATTGCTACAAAGAAACAACACTCGTAGAAAGTGATTGTAATGCACTTTCACGAAACTCTGTTACTTGTATCATTAACGCCACGGAAAGTAGTCAGAAGGTAGCGCGACCTGCATACGGTATTAGCACTAGGAGATATCTTCCCACCGCTACATTTCTCGCCACGCTGTGGCAATCGTGGTTACCTCTTCGTTCCTCTGGCTACCGCTGGCGTGGCTCAGAAACAGTTGGACACACCACAGTTCATCATACCAACATACTGTAGTGCTGTATTACGCGCAATTTTCGTTTCAGCACTAAAAGGGGGTTGAAATATCTGTGGCATAGGGAGTGGGGGTGGAATCCATTCCGCAATTTCTGTTGACACTTACGGACAATTGTTCAGGTCATTTCATTGTCTTGGTAATAGCCGATGCATGTGCTGCGCTTTACGTATCGTTAAGACTACTTCCGATAATGCTGAATGTATTGCAGTGAAGTCTTCCACGGATTAGACAAGTTAAGTGCAGTAGCACAGCGCCATCTTGGGGGAGGCGGCAACATGTGCGATCCGAAAAGCAAAATACAGTGAGACTGTACTACAGTTGCTTAGTGATGATACTGTGTGTTTGATGGTGAGTATTAGATTTAATCTAAATTTGCTTGAAGATAAATCCAGTGTAACTTTTTACTCGGAACCATTGCTCTTAATACTATTAATTGGCATAATTTTTATATGCAGTTAAATCCCTTTGTTATGGATTTGTGTAAATATAGAAAAGAAGCGGAAGATAGGTAATGAGTGCAGAAATTTAAAAGCGCAGGGGGCATCAATATTTGGTGACTGAGTCAAGTAATAAGGCAATTGTGTGTGTGTATTTCAGATACTGCACAGGTATTAATGTTTATTTGAGGGATAAACAAAAATTATGAAGTCAATGAAGAGCTTCTTGGCGTCCATAGCCTTCATGGCAAGACCACAGGAGAAGAAATTTTTAGACTAGAAAATACTGTTCAGAAAAAAATCTACAGTGGAATCTTAATGTATATTACAACTGATGGTGGCAAAAACGTATGTGGAAAAAATAATGGTGTCGTAGCTCTTGTGTCCCAGATACCAGAAAATGTCAGTGGATCACAACCATTAATCGTGCAATGCATAATTTATCAACTGTTTTTGTGCAGAAAAAACTTGGATATCTCAGAAGTTTTAAAGCCAATCATGTCAGCAGTTATTATGTAAGATCACATGCTCTCAATTACCGTCAGTTCTGTGGTTTGTTAAGGAGACTAAAGAAAATAGCTTACCAGATTATACAGCAGTACGCTGGCTTAGCTGTGGAAAAACTCTGACGCGATTTTTTGAGATCCGAACAACAATCGAAATTTTTGACTAAGGGAATCGTCTTCTGGCTAAATTACAAAACAATGAGTGGTTATGAAAGTTAACATCGTATACAGATTTAACTAAACATATGAACGAACTTAACTGAAAATTATAAGGCGAAAACCAGCAACTGCTTGTTAGTACACTCATATTAAATTCTTTCGACAAAACATCGTTCTGTTTCAGTCTATTTGAACGAGGAATGTTACACACCGTTCAATACATGCCAAACATTCAGTCAGAAATCAGAGACTCTATTTAAGGTTGATTTCGCAGTTGAAATTTCGAGTGGTTTAATAATAAATTTTGAGTCTCGTTTTTCAGATTTTGATATAGTTTCCAAAGATATCAAACTTTTCAAAATTTTTTTAATGCCGTTATAAAAAGTCTTGCCCCAGAATTTCAAATGGAAATGGTTCATTCAAAATGTAGCAATTTTTATAAAGATAAGTATTTAAATTCTTCATTGACGGAATTTTATAATTTTTATTTAATCGCATAAGTTTGCTCCTGTTCTTTTCCAACTTTCGGCACTAACTACCGCTGTTAAAAAATATTCTCCAAAATGAAATATACAAAGAATCTAAACTAACTGATGTACATTTCAACGCTCTGCTGATAATTTCTTGTAGTAAACTGGATCGACAACTACAAACAATCATAAGAGGGAAGTTACAGCTACATAAATCGCAGTAATCATAATTACAATATAAAATCAGTGAGAAAACAGTCTAGATCGCGACGGCACTTAATTAAAATGATCGGTTTCGGTCTAGGCTTAGGAAATCTTTTCACAGCAATTTTAGCGACTGAGGTCAACTGGCTGTTCTATGCATCGTCAGCTTCGGCTGATGGAGATGTCTGAAATGACCTAAGCCTAGACCAAAACCGGTCATTTTAATAATGTACCATCGCGATGTAGACTGTTTTCTCACTGATTTTGTATAGATTATAAGATGGCTGCTTGCTACAAATGTTACCAAAAATTTTGCGTAATTACAGTGCTTAATTTCATTATGGGAACTGCCTATGTACATCAATTATGTACGATAAATTTCCGGGATATCTCATATACTTGATTACAGTTAAATGTTCAATTATGTTACATATGCCAATTAACGTGTGTCTTCATTGGTAATGAAATAAAAACAAATGATTATTGTACATATTTTGCTTGACTTATTTGAATTTTAAATTTTACATTGTACAGTGTTATTTCGCTTGATGAGCATGATTCTGTCCTGTATCTAACTTGTAATGACTACTCGTTAAGTGAAACACTTTTTCTGTAGGAATCTTTGTAGAATGTGTCAATCCATTCCAGTCTGAAAAATAGGTACACACAGGTTTGTAGCACAGTACTGTATTTTTTATTTGTAGTAGAGTACATAATATTTTAGAAGAAAGTTGTTTACAGATATTTTTTATGTATGTGCTTCAAAATTTGTCAAAAAAGAGACATAGAAAATTATGAATTAAATTCGTAGCGAGCATAGCTACTGCCATATGGGCATTTTTAATGAATTCATCTTAGTTAATGATGACAAATCAGAATTGGAATTCATAAACAGATTTTGTAATGGAAAGGATTAACATGCACCTGCTAAGAAAATATCATGTAACATCATTGCAGAGAATTTGCAATATCGTGGCGGAAGCGTTAGCAGTGTACGGCCGACAACAGTTGTGGCACGAAGCGCAATGTGATCAGTGCAGCTGACTGAATACAACATTGTTGGAGCTACTATTTTACAGAACGGTAGTTTATAATAGAGCGTGTGACTTAGTGTTCATTTAACTGGCCAGAAAGAGTGATCCAGGCAGAAAGTGATTCTTGAAATGGTTATTAAAGACTGAAAAAACACTAAACAAAATCTTTACGTAGAACATCATTCATTAAACGAGTCAGTTTCTTAAGTTTTCTTCTACTTGTTGGCTGAATTGCTCGTTATCGGAGGTGCTCGATAAGCAAGGTTCGACTGTATAAAAAATGTTGCGACAGGCCAGATGCCATGCACATCTGATTCATCACCGCGAACCGGATTGCTGGTGTTCATGGGCCGGTGTTGGCCCGCAGGCCTTAGTTTGAAGGCCCCTTCTCTAAGAGACCACCGTTAGGTGTCGTAGGAAATAGGGGTTTAGGGTGACTGCTTGGATATTACGAGTATACAGTGGTGTGCAAAACTTAAGGACGAAAGTAATTGTGGCATGATGTGTCACGGCCAAGCAACAAAGCTCAAAGAGATTTGGACCATACATAGAAAGAACTGCTACAGTGTAGTACAGAAGGTAACAAAGACATACGCAATGAGACAAACAGATCTGACAGTGTTACTCAGAGACAAATAATTTCACTGAATTCACTGCAATTTATGATGGTCGCCTGCACATTATTAAAGGCGGGCGAGGGTTCTTAATAGAGTGTATGATGCCTACAGACAGTTCCTATGCAATGTGCTCACATACTGGTCAGAAGGTTGGTGAAAGGTTCTTGTTGTGGGGCGTTCCATTCCTCCAGCAGCACGAGTAGATTATTTTTCTATGTTCCAGGACACTAAGATAATGTTAAAATAAATTCTGTATTTTATATATAAAACAACTGATTTAAAAAAATTTAAAAATTCAGTGTATTTCGTTAAATCAACCGATTATAGAAATACCTATTTTTACAATAGTACAACTAATCATAATAACTAAGTGATTTATCTAAAATACAATACAATTTACAGCAGAATATCATGTATTAGTTAAAAAAGTAAGTTATTTTTAAAAATTTTTAACTGTGAACATAAGTAAATAAATTAAAAATGCATTAGCTAAAAAAGTACATTATTTAGAAAAATCAAATTGTGAAGGGAAGTAAATTAATTAAAATGCATTACTTAACAAAGTACATTATTTTTAAAAATCACATTGATGAACTCTAAATTATGAAATTCATTATTTCTATTTTTAAGTTTCTTCATTCCTTTATATTTCAATTTGATTTGTCCTTCTTTAATTATTTCAAAATCCAAATCATCAATTAATTTAGAAAATCTATTTGGTAAAATAACTTTAAAATTATTATTAAGTTCAAGACAAAAAATATATAAACACCTACTTCCGCCAAACCTTGCAAACACAGTAAGGTAAGCTTCTTGGGGGATTTCTGATAGTTACAGAACTGTTCAAGAAATTCACTTATAACAAATGTGCTGTATGTTGTAGACATTTAATGATTGAAGAGTTGCCAGAAATAAACAAGCCTGGGAATGAAATGATTGGTTACATAAGGGAGATTGCGGCATGGCGGCAATGAACCCAGGGTTTCTATTTCACTATACTCTGGGAATGTACTACAATGCTATATTCGCCAGAGCATCAGGCAATGGCGAATGGTGCCAAGGCACAATTCACTGCTCTCTCTCTCTCTCTCTATAACAACTTGAAGGAGCTATTGTCAGGACGTGCACACAGGATGTGATAGCACAGTTGCGTCCATCTGTCTACCACGTTTTAGTGAAACTGCACCACCATTGGAGGACTTTGATTAATGTTTTTGTGACTGATAACGGATGGTGTTTAGATATCTAATGCAGACTCAGCCCTATACACGCATTAGATTACATTCTATTCTGCATAACGTCACCACCTCGCCAATATTGTGGTAATCTCCCGATTCTCCTTTGGTTCAGGGTCTGAGGAAGCAATGAAAGATCTGCTTGCCGATATCATGGAGAACGAAGTCCATGGTGTTATCATGGCTGGTTCTACAAACAAGTCACCCAACCCCGATGGCCTCTCAGCAGAGTTTTATCGGATATTTCCTCCCCTACTGTCGTCAGTGTGGGGGGAAATTTGTCGACACATTATGTCGCTTATCGTGCAGATCCCTAATAGTTTCCTAGATGGTCTCCTCATTCACATTCACAAGCCTGAGGGTTCATCATGGATATGCGATAATCACCCCTTGATGTTGCTCAACAGCGACACGAAGATCTATACTCAGCTATTGGCTGCACAGCTTAAACAGACGGTCTGCTACGTGGTTTTCCTTATCAAAGCTGTTTGGGCGATGCCAATAACATCCACGTTGCCCTCTGTCATTATCGGGACATAATCGCTCTTGCTCAGGCTCGTCCTGTGGCTGGTCTTTTGGCCACTCTTGACTTCAGCCAGGCTTTCTTTTGGCTCGATCACGGCTACTTCGTGGGGTGGGGGGTGGGGGGTGCTCTACAGTATGAGACACCCTGATACTGCCATCGATGTCATAATGCATCTCCTTCATGGAGCGACGTCCTGTGTACTCCACAATTCCTGTCTCGCTCCTCCCATCTTGATCTGTCACTCTGTCACTCAGTGTGTGAAGGCTGCCCATTCTCTGCACTGTTGTACACTTTTTCCATTAACTATTACTCTGTGGCCTCCTTCAACACCTGTCTGGTATGTCTTTTCGGTGGCCATGTCTGTTGCTGCGCTACGGTCGCAGGTTCGAATCCTGCCTCGGGCATTGATGTGTGTGATGTTCTTAGGTTAGTTAGGTTTAAGTAGTTCTAAGTCTAGGGGACTGATGACCTCAGATGTTAAGTCCCATAGTGCTTAGAGCCATTTGAACCATTTTTCTGTCGCTGCACTGCATATGCAGTCGATCTCGTCCTCGTTCTTTGTAGCTGTGCTGAGGTCATGGAGTCCTTGGCGTGGATTACCACCTGCAGTGAAGCTTCTGATAGCTGTCTTAACAGTCACAAATCAAGAGCTATGACTATAGGTGCGGGGGCTTGACAGTGCTGGTCAATTGCTTGTGTATGCTACTATCTGACGCTTAAGACTCGATTTCATGTGTGATCTGTGCTGTACGATTGCTCTCAACTGCTGGCGCCTACTGTCTCAACTACGAGCTGGGATCCTAGATCATCGTTAACGAGCCCTTGCTCTTCTGCAATGGACGCAATAACGTTTATTTGGTGTCACGTATTCTAGAAAAGACACTCTTCATTCTGCCATCCATGGTCCGCCGCATGCTAGCTACATAGAGGTCATATGTTTGCTATGGCTTGCTGTTCAATGTTTGGTACGAGTCCCTCACCTCCCTGCGGTGCAGGGGCACTTTAGATCAGTTTCATGTCCCTGACAGAGTGATAGCCCATTTCATCAGCTCTCAAACGGTGCTGTGGCGCCGCTGTCCTACGTGTCTTACCAGCATGTTGCTGGAGGCCTTTTCACCATGCTCTCTCTGCGCCCATCCAGCTTTCAGACGTCTCGCCACCCTCTTTTTACTTCCGTTTTTTTTTTCACTCAAACTGAGCTATGTCCATAACGCACTATCAAATGCGCTTGATATCCATGAAGACGATCTATGGTTATCTCCAGCGGAGCAGGAAACTGAATGTCGTTGAGGGGAAGTATCTCCACATCACATCGACTGGAATGCCGTCTGCAGATCGGAGCACGCACCGTAGCTTTCCAGTGACTTCCAATCTGGATGGTACCTAATGGTCAACGGGAAGCAAATATGCCGATCATGCCTTCACGAGATTCACCTGGGAGACACACCAATGTGTGTCGCCTGTTTTGGACTCGGACGAGCACTGCCTGGTCTGCGAATTGGCAACAGGTGTTTGGTCCTTGGTGCGACAGATGCTGGCTTTCATTACTGTACAACTTCTGATCAGATACCTCCTCACCTGCTCCTCTTTCAGGACTCTGGATACTTTCCACAAACGGAGACGAACTCTGTGAAGTGGAGTTGTGGACACGCTGTTCACTTCTTCTATGGTGATGGTGAGAATTGGGTTTTACTACAATGAGCGGTTCATCCACGCATTTTCCACTTTTAGTACTGATTATTCTCTGGTTATTGGAATGTTCTTCTCCGAGAAAATATGCATCGATAGTCCCACAGAGTGTGCAGATTGACGCACCCTCCTCCTGCTACTTGTGGTAGTGATTTTAACAAAATAAAAAAATAAAGAATAAAAAAGACCCTTGTCTCATTGGTAAGTTTTGTACCTCTACTACCCCTCGTTTCTACGCTTTCCGTGGTTCCTGAGGGAGGGAACGGGACATGGTCACCAGGCTTCGAGTTGCGACCCCTGCCCACTTTTCCCCCGCCCCTCCCTTTGGGAATTTGGGACGGTTCCATTGGCAAAAAAGTTGTTGGTGATCGTCCACCGTCACTCTCAAACCTGTACACGTAATACAAAACTAATCCTCAAGCCCTTTTTAGTAAGCCGACACGTTGGCGAATCATACATAAAAAACGTTAGTGCAGTGGTCATAGTTTCGCGTTAGAATGCTCGATTTGGACAGTTCGATTGCCAGTTGTGTGAATATATACCACTCACTCACATTCTCTGTGAGCACAACATTGTATAACCACCTTCCTTTGCTATAAATGTTAAACAAATACCACCATGTTTATTAAGTGATATCGTAAATTCTACCAAACCTCGCTGCTGCTGAAATATATACGTAATATCAAGTCCTCAACCATATCTTTCCTGTTGAGAATTCCAATCATGCTCTGTAGTGAACTACAGAAGTGTTTTGCAGCCTTACAATACAAGTTTGATGTGTACCCATCTCGATACAGAATTCCGAGTTGTGTTATGACACTTTAACAAGATCCTGGGCTGAGGGAGAAAAAACGTTTCCCCAGCTAAAAATATAGCTATATATAATACCTACACTATGTGATCAAAAGTATCCGGACACCCCCAAAAACATACGTTTTTCATATTAGGTGCATTGTGTTGCGGCCTACTGCCAGGCACTCTATTTCAGCGAGCTCAGTAATCATTAGACATCGTGAGAGAGCAGAATGGGGCTCTCCGTGGAAATCACGAACTCCAAGTGCGGTCACGTGATTGGGTGTCACTTGTGTCGTGCGTCTGTACGAGAGATTTCCACACCTAAACATTCCTAGGTCCACTGTATCCGATGATAGTGACGTGGAAACGTGAAGGGACACATACAGCACAAAAGCGTACAGGCCGACCTCGTCTGTTGACTGACAGAGACCGCCGACGCTTGAAGAGGGTCGTAATGTGTAATAGGCAGGAATCCCAAACTGCATCAGGATCCACTGCAAGTACTGTGTCAGTTAGGCGGGAGGTGAGAAAACTTGGATTTCATGGTCGAGTGGCTGCTAATAAGCCACACATTACGCCGGTAAATGTCAAACGACGCCTCGCTTGGTGTGAGACCAGTAAACATTGGACGACTGAACAGTGGAAAAACGTTGTGTGGAGCGACGAATCACGGTGCACAGTGTGGCGATCCGATGGCAGGATGTGAATGTCATCTGCCAGCTTGTGTAGTGTCAACAGTAAAATTCGGAGCCGGTGGTGTTATGGTTGGTCGTGTTTTTCATGGAGGTGGCTTCCACCCCTTGTTATTTTGCGTGGCACTATCACAGAAGCAAGACTACAGTGATGTCTTAAGCATTTTCTTGCTTCCCACTGTTGAAAAGCAAATCGAGGATGTCGATTGCATCGTTCAACACGATCGAGCACCTGTTCATAATGCACGGCCTGTGAGGGAATGGTTACACGACGATATCATTCCCGAAATGGACTGGCCTGCACAAAGTCATGACCTGAATCCTATAGGACACGTTTGGGATGTTTTGGAACGCCGACTTCGTGCCAGGCCTCGCGGACCGACATCGATACCTGTCCTCAGTGCAGCACTCCGTGAAGAACGGTGTCCCATTCCCCAAGAAACCTTCCAGCACCTGACTGAACGTATCCTTGCGAGAATGGAAGCTGTCATCAAGGTTAAGGGTGGGCCAACACAATACTGAATTCGAGAATTACCGATGGAGCACCCACGAACTTGGACGTCATTTTCAGCCAGAGGACCGGATACATTTGATCACATAGTGTATGTATAAAACCCATGTTGTCTGCGCCAGTAGGCTTCCCGTTTATAGCTATATATTTATGTCTATAGGTAGAATGATTCCTCTACCACCAGAATTACTACAAATGGCTGGATGCGTTAATGGTAGTTAGTAAGACATATTTTTTCTGTAGGTACTTCCTGCCACTGTCATACAATAAACTCAACCTCTTAGCACGTTGGAAGATTCTTTGCAGAAATGGAAATAACAAACAATCTTTCAGATGGATAAACACAAAAACCCTTTTTTATTTGTGTTGGTTAGAGCTACGCTGACATAGACCATCATCTTGTGCTTCATTACGCAGCATACAGGGTTTTTTCTTACAGCATGTAAAAGTATCAGGGGAAGGCAAAAAATAAAAACATTAGGACGCTGTATTCTATATCAATGACATGATTTGAGAGTGCTCAGGCATGTGATATGTGTGTGTGTGTGTGTGTGTGTGTGTGTGTGTGTGTGTGTGAGTCTGTGTGTGTGTGTGTGTGTGTGTGTGTGTGTGTTTGTAAGAAATGACAATTTTGTAGAGAATTCGGGGTGAGAATTTACAAATAGCATGAGAAAAGTGTACATGTGTCTCTTTCTACTCTACCTTCTCCTCCTCCACCTCCTGTGTCTCCAATAGTATGCCATTAACCTCGTCCTTGAGGTACTACCTCCAACATCTCCATTAACTCTTCCATATTGCCCTCCACGAATGTGAAGACCTCATTGATTCCAATGCCTGTAATATGCTTGAGTATCACTAATATTCCTCCAATACGTACTACTTAGTCACTACATGTAAGAGATATAATCTTAAGAACCCTGTGCTCTGGAAAAGTTTGCCCTCCTCCAATCACTCCTTTTCAGCCCGTATCTGAATATATATCTCTCTCTGTCCTCCTGTGCCTCGATTTTTCACCCCTATCTCTGAGTCACATCTAAAACTGTCATTTATGTATAAAATATATAATATAATTTTACCGCTATTGGCAACGTATTTATTGTACTTAAAGTTCGCAGTATGTCACTTGATTATATAAACGAGTATAAAATGAGTATGAAATTCAAGCTGTATAAACTTGATTGGAAAGGATTTGTATACGTCTTGAAATATTTATTCCAACGCAGGTATTCAGAGACTCAAACAGATATCTCCACAGTCCTTTAAAACTTATTCCAAATAATAATGTTGTTATGATATATATCTTTTGTACTTCGAGATCCTTTGCACTTCGAAATGATGTTTCTGTTTTGTTATATGTTTTTGCACCTAGTACTTGTGGACACCATCTTCGTTTAAAAAACATGACAGATCACATGTGATGTGTTACGATAGAGAAAGGGGCCTGTGTGCACTGGTGGTATTCTGTTTTACGTTTCTATTTTCAGCTTTAGATGTACAATTAGTTTTTAGTCATAAACCTCCCAATAACCATGTTCTGAAATAGTTTTTTTCTTTCTCCACCAGACAGTGCCACAAGTTACCCCAAAATCGTAACACAACACATACATATGTCATAATAATACATGTAAACCGACCTGATGATAGAGGTTTAAACCATCTAAACGCATTGTGGATATAATTAACCAGTGGCTGCTAACAGTAAGCGTGTTTTATTCGATATTAATAGGAATCATGGTAAAGCCTGATCTAAAATATTCACATATAGAAATGATACTTATTAGCATGTAAAGCAAATAACTGATCCGTGCAGACATTTACAATACCAAACTTTTACTTTAGGTGCAGGTGGTGACGGTGTCGATTTTCTGTGGCCAAAGTAAAGGTAGCAAACTTACTCATGGATCTTGATGTATAAAAGCTCTCGAAATTGATCTTCTTGGGGGAACAAAATGGTAAGCGCCAAAATCACAGTTTCGAGATACAACGCATCTAAAGTTTCAATTGATCTGCAAATCTGAATAATTTTTTTTTGAACAGTCCTTTTATTCTGTAGTGATTCTAACATCTATCTTCTACTATACAGACATAAATGAAACTCAGAACTGACTAAAACAAATGAAATATACAAGAATTATTACATTAACATACACCATTAACAACACATAGTGATGTAGATTAAAACTGAAAAAACTGCAAAAAGGTGGGAATTTAAGGAGATGGGACCTGGATAAACTGACTAAACCAGAGGTTGTACAGAGTTTCAGGGAGAGCATAAGGGAACAATTGACAGGAATGGGGGAAAGAAATACAGCAGAAGAAGAATGGGTAGCTTTGAGAGATGAAGTAGTGAAGGCAGCAGAGGACCTAGTAGGTAAAAAGACGAGGGCTAGTAGAAATCCTTGGGTAACGGAAGAAATATTGAATTTAATTGATGAAAGGAGAAAATATAAAAATGCAGTAAATGAAGCAGGCAAAAAGGAATACAAACGTCTCAAAAATGAGATCGACAGGAAGTGCAAAATGGCTAAGCAGGGATGGCTAGAGGATAAATGTAAGGATGTAGAGACTTATCTCATGAGGGGTAAGATAGATACTGCCTACAGGAAAATTAAAGAGACCTTTGGAGAAAAGAGAACCACTTGCATGAATATCAAGAGCTCAGATGGAAACCCAGTTCTAAGCAAAGAAGGGAAAGCAGAAAGGTGGAGGGAGTATATAGAGGGCCTATACAAGGGCAATGTACTTGAGGACAATATTATGGAAATGGAAGAGGATGTAGATGAAGATGAAATGGGAGATACGATACTGCGTGAAGAGTTTGACAGAGCACTGAAAGATCTGAGTCGAAACAAGGCCCCGGGAGTAGACAACATTCCATTAGAACTACTGACGGCCTTGGGAGAGACAGTCCTGACAAAACTCTACCATCTGGTGAGCAAGACGTATGAGACAGGCGAAATACCCTCAGACTTCAAGAAGAATATAATCCCGATCCCAAAGAAAGCAGGTGCTGACAGATGTGAAAATTACCGAACAATCAATTTAACAAGTCACGGATGCAAAATACTAACGCGTATTCTCTACAGACGAATGGAAAAACTGGTAGAAGCCGACCTCGGGGAAGATTAGTTTGGATTCCGTAGAAATGTTGGAACACGTGAGGGAATACTGACCCCGCGACTTATCTTAGAAGCTAGATTAAGGAAAGGCAAACCTACGTTTCTAGCATTTTTAGACTTAGAGAAAGCTTTTGACAATGATGACTGTAATACTCTCTTTCAAATTCTGAAGGTGGCAGGGGTAAAATACAGGGAGCTAAAGGCTATTTACAATTTGTACAGAAACCAGATGGCAGTTATAAGAGTCGAGGGACATGAAAGGGAAGCAGTGGTTGGGAAGGGAGTGAGACAGGGTCGTAGCCTCTCCCCGATGTTATTCAATCTGTATATTGAGCAAGCATTGAAGGAAACAAAAGAAAAATTCGGAGTAGGTATTAAAATCGATGGAGAAGAAATAAAAACTTTGAGGTTCGCCGATGACATTGTAATTCTGTCTCGAGACAGAAAAGGACTTGGAAGAGCAGTTGAACGGAATGGACAGTGCCATGAAAGGAGGGTATGTGAACATCAACAAAAGCAAAACGAGGATAATGGAATGTAGTCAGGTGATGCTGAGGGAATTGGATTAGGAAATGAGACACTTAAGGTAGTAAAGGAATTTTGCTATTTGGGGAGCAAAATAACTGATGATGGTCAAAGTAGAGAGGATATAAAATGTAGACTGGCAATGGGAAGGAAAGCGTTTCTGAAGAAGAGAAATTTGTTAACATCGAGTATTGATTTAAGTGTCAGGAAGTCGTTTCTGAAAGTATTTGTATGGTGTGTAGCCATGTATGGAAGTGAAACATGGACGATAACTAGTTTGGACAAGAAGAGAATAGAAGCTTTCGAAATGTGGTGCTATAGAAGAATGCTGAAGATTAGATGGGTAGGTCATATAACTAATGAGGAGGTATTGAATAGGATTGGAGAGAAGAGAAGTTTGTGGCACAACTTAACTAGAAGAAGGGATCGGTTGGTAGGACATGTTCTGAGGTATCAAGGGATCAGCAATTTAGTATTGGAGGGCAGCGTGGAGGGTAAAAATCGTAGAGGGAGACCAAGAGATGAATACACTAAACAGATTCAGAAGGATGTAGGCTGCAGTAGGTACTGGGAGATGAAGAAGCTTGCACAGGATAGAGTAGCATGGAGAGCTGCATCAAACCAGTCTCAGGACTGAAGACCACAACAACAACAGTGATAGAACATTACATATTAAATTTTACAGTAAGTCTCAAACACTTTACTGAAGCTGCAAAATCATTCATCACTCTCATTACTAATGTCTTTTTCATCCAAAACTGTTGGCTTTAGTGACAAGAAAAATCCATGGTGGACAGGAGGTATGTAATTTAGGAATGACAGGGCGTCAGCAACTTTCTTCTTTTCAATAAAGGCTTGGCCCATTGTATTTAAGTCGAAGCGTAGGAACTGGTCCTTGTCTTCCACGTTTCCTGAAGCTTAATTTATGCCAAATATCATGACAAAATGTCTCGCTGATGAATAAAGATGATCGATATTCTTAGGTCACCTTCCACCTACATACTTCCCTTAGTTTGACATCTCGACCATCAACTGTCTTCTTTCTGAAGACAAACGCTTCTTTAGAGTGTCGTATTTGACAGAAATCCTGTCTTTTCATATTATATACAAGCAATGGATTCTTCTTAGCCGACTTCTTGATGATCTCGCACCACTGATCTGGACTGTTCACATCTTGTACTTGTCGGCGAACGTAATTTTCAATTGTCGCGAAATCTCTATCGGACGGCAACATTGTGTGCCCGCTCACGGGGAAGTGGTGTTCAATCACACGAAATCTACCAGTTGAAATTAGATATTTCCAAAGCAGTACCATGTTCCAGTTCTTATTTTGGCCACAGCAGTTATTAGATATCGCAATGAGAATCTCTCCTTTTATGTCGTTTTCCTCAAAGTAACGCAAAAGGCAGCTCCAAATTTCCTCTGATCCACGGGCAGCAGTAGTCTACTTCCACAAAAAGCAGTGCCCTTTCTTCTTGACACAATCATGAACATTGAGATTATACAACCAAATCTCCCTTTTGTAAAAAGCTGGACCACAACTTAACTGGGAGAGTCTGCTGCAAGTCAAAAGTCACAACATGTAGATTACTGTCTGCTTCTGGTCGTTTTGTCTGGATGGCAATGTTAGCTTGGCCTGCTTCTGCCCGACGTTGGTGTAATTCCAATTGATGCTCCAGACTTACTTTCAGTTGGGGGGAGGGGGGCATTAGTGCTCTCAATTTGCACTTTGAGCATGTCACAAGTCTTACACGTATCATTCTTTGGTGACTTTACTCCTATGTTATACTCTTCAGTGAAAATTCGCCTGTACTTGCCTACAGATACAGGCTCATAGGACATCTCCTTGCAGAAAACATTCTTATAGTGCTCGTAACAGGAGGCGATTGTTGCATCTGTGGCTCTGAGCACTATGCGACTTAACTTCTGAGGTCATCAGTCGCCTAGAACTTAGAACTAATTAAACCTAACTAACCTAAGGACATCACACACATCCATGCCCGAGGCAGGATTCGAACCTGCGACCGTAGCGGTCACGCGGTTCCAGACTGAAGCGCCTTTAACCGCACGGCCACACCGGCCGGCTGTTGCATCTGTGCCCAAGCACAATCTGGCACGACTGTTTGAGCGTCTGTAATGACTCTCGTATTTCGGTATTTTGTCGCTATGTTCCCTGACATGGTTAACACTAGTTTGAGAGTAAGCATGCGGACGTACGGTATGCTTGCCCCGTTTGTCCTGGGGTGCGTGGTCGATCCGGATGCGATTTTCTTCTGTATATTTTCGACACGACCGCGATTGTTATGTAGACCATGAATGGCAAGAAAAGCTTTCTTGCATACTTTTATATCACTGCCACGAACTTTTACGCTGTAGGAAATAGTACAGTTTCTCCGGAAATTTTCTTCAGCTGCTTTTCGGCGACGTGCAACAATATTAGGTTTCATTGCACCAAATAAATATGCATTTTGAATGTTAAAATCACCTACTTCCCAAAATGTTTTGAATAGTTTCATCACATTCAAATCTCCAACTTTTTCGAAACATTTACGAGGGCACTGTCAATTAGCTCCCACAGTTGTTTTACTTACAGTTGCTCCTGTACGAGAAACATACTCTTCGCCCAAATTACGCCTCTTCTGTTTAATTCTGCGTTGAGAATCGACTCTCAGCCTTTTCCGAGACGACCTCTTTGTCTGTTCGAGGGCCACTTCCTGAATGGTTTCTGCAGGAGCGATACACTGTTCGTTGTTTTGGGCAATATGATCTGATTCGCTATTAACCTGTATAACAACAAAAACTACTATTACCGTTACCATTATTATTATTACACGTAACAATATAAATGAGAAATGCGCATTAACACACCACTTAGCCAAAACCATGTAGCCATTCTAAAATAACCTCAAAATTAACGTACTTCAGGAACATAATGGTATGTACATGCACTTACCATTATGTTCGTGAAACGTACTAAAGACAGTATATTTACAAAATAACATACCTCTGAGTCATCTGAAACGTTAGGAATGTATTCAGGATCCCTCTCGAAGATATTAGTATCACTGGAAGTATATTCCTCTGCCATGTTCACTGTTGCCATAATCTCGGAGATGTTTTTACTTGCCGCCATTCTCTCTGTCACTTACCATTACGTTTCCGAAACAGGCGGACAGTGGCGCTTACGATTAAGCTCCACCCTGACATCTGTTGAGTGAATTTTGAACTACTAGTAAGTTTACTGCATTGTGCATCCCACAGGTGGTGTCATTAGCCATCTACCGCAAAATACACAGCAATGGCGCTTACCGTTGTGTTCCCCCGAGCAGCTCAATTATTTTTTGTGGCCGGATTTTTGTGATTCAGAGCCAACCAATAAATGCCACGAATAATTAGTCAGTACTCTTCCACAACCGAAACATTATTACTCAGTCTTGTTGCCTTAACCTTCAACACACGAGATGTGAAAGTATGCATGTTAACCATACACCACCGGTTCCACAAAGATTCCTTATGGTTCCAACGTAAAATCCACCTTTCCTATTCGTAGCGGCGGGACTTCCCTGCAGTACAACCCTACATTTCCTATGCATAAGCCATTTCTAAATATACTATTTCGACATCTTGGT
The DNA here is from genome assembly GCF_021461385.2 of Schistocerca piceifrons. NCBI lineage: Eukaryota > Metazoa > Arthropoda > Insecta > Orthoptera > Acrididae > Schistocerca > Schistocerca piceifrons. The sequence continues at coordinate 232,077,603 of NC_060149.1, read as the reverse complement.
ATTTTTACAGCACATAATTTTTAAAATTCCACGAGTACATAAATTACAGTGACATAAAGTGACAGGAAATGTGATTAAACATTTACAAAAAGGCTGAACGAATGTGGCGACAAAGATACCACATTAAGCAGAAGCAGACAAAGAAGTTACAGGAGATATGTATAGTTGTTACAATCTGAGGTGTATTCGCCATCACAGTGACGGTAAGACAGTTGTGATTGTCATGTTTGAAAAAGCAGCGGCTCCTTTGTAAAGAGAGACGCTGCGTGATACGCTATGGACGCTGAGTGTGGCTGTTCATAGGGAGAAAGGAAGAAATATTGTAGCTATATATGGGGCTGTCCCTGGAAGTGAAAATTATCGTCTATATACATGTCAGTATGGCGTGCTGTGATAGTGTAAGAACTCATTGGCAGGAATTAATTTTTAAGTACTTTATTCCCTGGTGAATATTCTAATCTATTAGGAATCGCTTCATGTATACTTTTTATATACAACTGATTTGAGTATGAATAGTGAGGAAGTGTATCAACTAGCATTCGCATAAACATTTGAAAATCCGCTGCCACACCCCCATTCCATCCACACGAAATGTCCAAGTTTGTGAGCATTATTGATTCATTCCTCACCCGCACCCTCCCCCCCCTCCCCCCCATATATATGCTCGTCACCTTATGCCTCATTTCATATATGTTACTGTTGAAATGTCGGATTGGTATGGAGATGAATCACAGCTGCAACATGGAGCTGGTGATAATCCTCCATTTACACACCACAGTTATTACTCTTTAGTGTGTGTGTGTGTGTGTGTGTGTGTGTGTGTGTGTGTGTGTGTACATTATCTAAGTACTATTTGTAGATGTTGCAGGTTATCTTAAAGAGATGGTTGAGTTACCACCTACCGAAATGAGTGTGGAGCAGAGACAGGGTGCAAATGAAAGATATGTGGACAGGATTTTGACTGATGTTGCCTCTGAGAAAGCTCTCAGGAATTTACGTATGAGCGTTCATCAATGATTAGTTCAACTGCGGCTGCAGCAGGGACGTAGTACAACCAATCACTGATGTATATACATGTGTCTCCTCACTGATAAATTGTCATATGCTGTATGTATGTATATCGCGTAGCTGAGCACTCTCCAAGTCTGCGTCCTGATGTTTTTATCTTTTTCTTTCCACAGAAACATTCACATATTGTATGAACAAATGCCACATGCTGAGTAATAAGACACACAAGGATGGTCAGTGTTCAGCGTAGCTTCAACCTACAAGAATGAAAAATGTAATTTTGTTTATCCATATGAATGATGGTTTGCAATTTCCTCTCCCGAGCTCAAAAGCAATTTTCAGTATAATCTTTGTGCCTGATTCTCAAGAGATAAAAAATGTTAATGTATTTACTCGAATCTTACAACATGGTACAGACAGTGGACATTTGACTAAAGCAGTACGACATTCATAGGAAATATCTTTCACTGATTGTCCTGTAGTTGATTGATAAGTATAAGAAAAGTCTTCATCAGATCATTGTACTACAGAAAACGAATTACAGTACGCTTAGACATCAAAGAAAGACAGTCTCAAAGGACAGACTTGGTGGGAAGTTTACATAATACATTTTCCAACCTTTATCAGTTTCTTCGATAGGTCAAACCCCACGCCTCAGTGCCTTGGAATTTTCTTTTGTGTTTTGCTGGCGCCTTAGTTCTCCCTTGTCTTTACTTTGCAGGGGTGTTAACTCGCCTCTTTTGCTAATAGTGTTTTCAGGTGGGCGTTGCAGAAATTTCCTTGCTTTTGAACTAATTTTTCTTGCTTGCCTTGTCTGTTTCTTGCAATTCTCTCTTCCAAAACGCCCCTGCCCCCACCTATCCCACCCCCTGCTCAGGCGCCACGGCCGCCAGTGTAAGATGCAACACAGTTAACGCAGATATTTCAATTCCATACTCAGCAAATATCTGCACTGCTGAGCACGGTGCAGCAGCTACTGGCCAACGATGTGCTCCCGATGGAACAAGCACCACCTACAGCAACACCTACACCTATACCGCCTTTTCCCCAGTTTCATGAATAAGAACAGGAATGGTTCGAGTGGTTGCAAAAGTTTGAAGCACACGTAATTGCTCACAACATACCAGAGACTCTGAAACTACGTTATTTTCTGTCAACGATAGGAAGTGTAGTGTTTCGTCTCATTCAGAAATTATTCCCTAACACCACACCGAGTGAACTTTCGTAAGACCAGGTTGTATATTCGCTAACTAATTATAATGACCAACAAGTGCATGTGGTAGCACCTAGGTATCAATTCTTTATTTGTAAAAACATCAAGAACAAACTTATTGTGGGTGGGTAACGGATCTGCAAGTTATGACGAGGAAATGTAAATGCAGATGTGCTTGTAGTGCTTTATATTCAGATGTTATGTTGCGTGATGCAATCGTATACAATATACCTGATGTCAAACTCAAAGAACAGATTTTGAAACAGTCAGGCTCATCATTTCAGCAGGTAGTGGAAATACTAGATCAGTACTATTCAGGTGCCTTGTCCACTGATAAATCTGAGCAGCCAGCCATTTATTGGGTTGAGTCCCTTGTTTGCGACCGGTCCATTCAGCAGCGGCCGATGGCACTCACCACGCCGAGTAAACAACACGACGTTAGGAGCCCGCTAAACAGGTGGCTACACATTCAAATACACTCCTGGAAATGGAAAAAAGAACACATTGACACCGGTGTGTCAGACCCACCATACTTGCTCGGACACTGCGAGAGGGCTGTACAAGCAATGATCACACGCACGGCACAGCGGACACAACAGGAACCGCGGTGTTGGCCGTCGAATAGCGCTAGCTGCGCAGCATTTGTGCACCGCCGCCGTCAGTGTCAGCCAGTTTGCCGTGGCATACGGAGCTCCATCGCAGTCTTTAACACTGGTAGCATGCCGCGACAGCGTGGACGTGAACCGTATGTGCAGTTGACGGACTTTGAGCGAGGGAGTATAGTGGGCATGCGGGAGGCCGGATGGACGTACCGCCGAATTGCTCAACACGTGGGGCGTGAGGTCTCCACAGTACATCGATGTTGTCGCCAGTGGTCGGCGGAAGGTGCACGTGCCTGTCGACCTGGGACCGGACCGCAGCGACGCACGGATGCACGCCAAGACCGTAGGATCCTACGCAGTGCCGTAGGGGACCGCACCGCCACTTCGCAGCAAATTAGGGACACTGTTGCTCCTGGGGTATCGGCGAGGACCATTCGCAACGGTCTCCAAGAAGCTGGGCTACGGTCCCGCACACCGTTAGGCCGTCTTCCGCTCACGCCCCAACATCGTGCAGCCCGCCTCCAGTGGTGTCGCGACAGGCGTGAATGGAGGGACGAATGGAGACGTGTCGTCTTCAGCGATGAGAGTCGCTTCTGCCTTGGTGCCAATGATGGTCGTATGCGTGTTTGGCGCCGTGCAGGTGAGCGCCACAATCAGGACTGCATACGACCGAGGCACACAGGGCCAACACCCGGCATCATGGTGTGGGGAGCGATCTCCTACACTGGCCGTACACCACCGTTGATCGTCGAGGGGACACTGAATAGTGCACGGTACATCCAAACCGTCATCGAACCCATCGTTCTACCATTCCTAGACCGGCAAGGGAACTTGCTGTTCCAACAGGACAATGCACGTCCGCATGTATCCCGTGCCACCCACCGTGCTCTAGAAGGTGTAAGTCAACTACCCTGGCCAGCAAGATCTCCGGATCTGTCCCCCATTGAGCATGTTTGGGACTGGATGAAGCGTCGTCTCACGCGGTCTGCACGTCCAGCACGAACGCTGGTCCAACTGAGGCGCCAGGTGGAAATGGCATGGCAAGCCGTTCCACAGGACTACATCCAGCATCTCTACGATCGTCTCCATGGGAGAATAGCAGCCTGCATTGCTGCGAAAGGTGGATATACACTGTACTAGTGCCGACATTGTGCATGCTCTGTTGCCTGTGTCTATGTGCCTGTGGTTCTGTCAGTGTGATCATGTGATGTATCTGACCCCAGGAATGTGTCAATAAAGTTTCCCCTTCCTGGGACAATGAATTCACGGTGTTCTTGTTTCAATTTCCAGGAGTGTAGAATTAAGTCTTGCTCTTGGTGTTATTCACGGCACAAACACCAATACTACCCTACCCGACAGACTCAGTGTTACGCTTGTGGCAGGAAAGGACATGCAGAATCCATATATTTGCAATGGAACGAAAATCTAGCCACATAGCCAATGTCATTAATGCAATATATTCGAAGTCTGCAACAGGCGTTAGCAAAACTGGCAAACATACAGTTTCTTCAGTGGTACGCGAGTCGAACAAACTTTTTGTTCATTAACTTCTTTGTGGGAAATATGTTGGATTTCAGTTGGACACGGGTGCTTCTGTCACATTGCTAAATTTTCACACACATGATCCGTTAGGCTCCCCACACCTGTCTAAAACTAGCACGCAACTGGCATCTTATAATGGACAAGACATTCCTGTTCTCGGAAAACGTGCTTTGCCTGCTACGTATCACTCACATAGATAAACAGTGACATTTACAGTGCTACAATCACGCAATTGTGAGAACATATTTGGTCTTGATTCATTTGATTTATTTGACTTTAACGTTCAGGACAATGTGTTGTCAGTGCCTGCATTCCATGCAAAAGACGGTGTAGCGTGCTTGCTAAAAGAATTCCTGGAACTATTTTCTGAAGTTTCAGACAAGGCTAACAATTTTGTTGCACATATTACTCTGAAAGACAATGCTCAACCGAAATTTTTCCAGACCAGAACTGTTCCCATTGCATTACAGGACAAAGTCGCTGCTTAACTTCAGGAATTGTAAGACAGCGGAGCTATTGTGCCCGTAGAAGCTAGTCAATGGGCAAGTCGACTGGTTTTGCTCACGAAACCTTCAGGTCGCATTCGCTTCTATGTTGACTCTAAGTCTATAGTCCACCCACAAAAACTATGATTGATACTTATCCATTTCCACTATCAGAGGATCTCATGGACAGATTAGCCGGTGGTTGCTATCTTTCAAAATCTGATTTGCGCGACGCGTATCTCCAAATACCGCTCGATGAAGAATCTCAAAAAGTTTGGGTAGTAAATAGTTATTTGGGTTTGTTTGAATATTTGCGATTGCCTTTTGGCAGTGCTTTCGCACCCGCCATTTTCCAACGGTATTTCGAACAGTTGACTGCGCAAGTACCAAACTATTCGAACTATTTGGACGATATTGTCGTAGCAGTTCGTACATCTGAAGACCATATTGCAAATTTGCGTGTTTTGTTTCGTGTATTATCTGAAGCAAGATTAAAGTGTAGACAAGTGTGATTTTTTTGAACCTGAGTTGCAGTATCTCGGTCATGTCATAAACAGTCAAGGTGCACATCCTCTTCAGTCGCATTTGTTAGCCATACGAGGTTTGCTAGTTCCTCGCAATGTCACGGAATTGCAGTCCGTCTTCGGTTCATACCGAAAGCTGTACAAATCGCAGCCCCACTGCATAGCTTGCGTCGCGTAAATGTCCCCTTTGTTTGGACAGATGAATGCCAAGCAGCTTTTCAAGAAATTGAAGATGCATTGCCCAGTGATCGATGATTAGTTGACTTTGATCCTTACAAACCCGTTGTATTGGAAGTTGATGCTTCCTCTTACGGAATCGGTGCAGTGCTTTCGCACGGAATTGGAGATAAAGATAGGCCTATTGGCTTCGCATCAAAAGTCTTGTCCAAAGCTCAGTGTAACTATTCACAAATTGAGAAAGAGGTTTTGGCTATTGTGAATGGTGTCACCAAAATCCACCACTAGTTATATGGCAGAAAATTCTACTTAGCAACGGATCACAAGCCTTAGCAGTTCTTGTTTCATCCGACGAAACCGGTTCCTGTACGAACTGCCCAAAAATTGCAAAGATGGGCTTTGTTGTTGTCTCAATACCAGCACAAGATTGTGTATCGTCTGAAAGCTCAACATGGGAATGCGGACGCACTTTCACGTCTTCCGATTAGCCCTGACAAAGACTTTGATGCTTCTGCTGCATCTTGTTTTCACATCGATGCTCGGAATTCTGAATTGTTTCGATCTTTTACGCTGAAGCTTTCACAGGCCAGTGAAGCTGATTCAGATTTGAACTTTTTGCTAATATACATTCGCACACCTTGGCCTCGTTCCTTGCATAGCATAAGCAACTCTGTAGTCCGCCGATAATTTGCAGCCGGCCGTTGTGGCCGAGCGGTTCTAGGCACTACAGTCTGGAACCGCGCGACCGCTACGGTCGCAGGTTCGAATCCTGCCTCGGGCATGGATGTGTCTGATGTCCTTAGGTTGGTTAGGTCTAAGTAGTTCTAAGTTCTAGGGGACTGATGACCTCAGAAGTTAAGTCCCATAGTGCTCAGAGCCATTTGAACTATTTTTGATAATTTGCACGTCGGCATAGCCTCGCTATACAGAAAGGTGTGATTCTAGTACAAAATGACAGTGGACAGTCACGTGTGTTGTCCCCTAAAGCTTTGCAAAAAGAAGTGTTGCAGTTACTTCACCAACGACACTGGGGGACTGTTCGTGCGAAACAGTTACCGCGTCGACTCTGTCCTTGGCAGGGTATGGACACCCAAATAGAACAGATGACGTCACAGTGTCACGCAAGTGCGGAAAATTAGTCCGGTTCGGCACAAAAATTCTCTGCTTGGCCTAAGTCGCAATGGCAACGTATGAACATAGATTTTGCACGACATTTTGGAACACTCGTTGGTTGATTGTGGTTGACTCGAATACAAAGTTTCCTTTTGCTGTGCCAATGAACTCGACAACGTCACGTACAATTCAGGTGTTGTCCTCTATTTTTTTCCTCGAAGGTAGTAGTGTCAGACAACGGCCCTCAGTTCACGTCAACTGAATGTGAAACATTCTGTGAGCGAAATGGCATACAGTATCTAACTAGTGCAGTTTTCCATCCACAGACAAACGGCGAAGCGGAACGTTTAGTCAGTACCTTCAAGCAGCAGATGGGCAAATTTCACTCCGCACACACCAGGGATCAAGCATTGCAACTGTTTCTTGCCTCCTATCATTCGCACCCACGAGATGGGCCTTCGGCAGCGGAATTGCTTCACTGTCGTCGCCGTAGAACACTGTTCCACCTGCTCCAGCCTCCTCAGCATCTGGCGCCGAAGAAAGGCCGCAAGCATCGCTTCGCGCCGCATGATATTGTCCTTTACGGGGTTTTTAGCCGCAGCAAACGGTGGGCGCGAGGCGAGATCGTCCGTCGACTTGGCGCTTGCACGTATCTTATTTCAGGTCCAGACGGCATGCACACCGACATCACAATCAGCTTCGCCACTGTCACGTGCACGATGATCTTTCTGTGTCTCTTCCGCCAGATTCGCGGATCCAGAGGACAGCGTGGCCACAGCAGCCGCCAGAGGGTGTCATCACGACACCGTGGGAGACCCCAAGGAGACGGAGCCTTCGCCTCCTCCGCCTCTTCTCGTCCTACCGATGGAACTGGACCCGCCCACACCGCAGCCGCTGACGCCTTCCCCATCTGGTTATTGGCCTCCAGAGGTGGACGCGTACCCTTCTGGTCGTTTTCCAGGGGACGTTTCCGCCAGAGCGATGGCCGGATGGTGGGTTTCGATCGGAAGCTTGACGTCCCCTGCAGCCATAGCTTCCGGTCCAGCGCAGCGTCCACCCTCCGGCCTACCCCGCCGTTGTCGCGCTCCCTACAGGACGATGGTCCGTCGCCTTGAGGGGGACGGGGAGGGGAGGGCGGTGGGGGGGGGGGGGGGGGGGGAGGAATGTTCTGGCGTAACAACAAGCGCCGGCACGTCGGTCTGAACGAAACAACAGAGAAGGCTGTGAGACAACGTCAGCCAATAGAACGGTGGCAAGACGACACCACGACAGCAGCGGCACCCATGCTATTCAGTGGGCATCTTCCGTTGTGATCACAAGAAAAGCGAACGTTAAAACCAGACTTTGTACCATTTGTAAAACCACAGTTAACGCTTAGTGACTGATTCGTTGGCGCTTCAACGCATTGACGAGCTTATGCGTCGCTTAACAGGTGAATGACTCTTTTGAAAAATTGATTTGGCAGATGTTTATCTTCAACTGCTCCTGGACGAGGAAGAAAAAGTAATGTAGTAGTTAACACGCACGTCGGCCTGAATGAACCCTTAAATGTATTCGCAATTGCGAATAATGACAACCATCAGCTGTAGAATGGAATGACGACAGTGAACATTTGCACCGCACCGGGACTCGAACCCGCGTTTACCGCTTATCGCGAGCGGTCGACTTACCACTTGGCTGTCCGTGCACAACTAACGGCCAGACTCAAACTTCCATATGTCGTCAACCACGCGTCTACGACCTCGAGTCGTACATCCATTGTGTATATTCCCGTACAGGTTAGACGTTGTCTTGAAAATCACTTGGCCGGTATCGGCAGAGAAATACGATATTGCAGAGCCTGTATTATTCTGATTACGATGCAAAGTTCCTTTGGACATGAATGCATGTCCAAAAAACCTTGCATCGTAATCAGAATAACACAGGTACTGCAATATCGTACGAAATAATACCAGTGCATTTCATTCGGAAGCGCCTCTGCTCCGCATTATTTCATCGCTTCCTTAAATAGGTAACGTCGAAAGTGCCGTCCTGTTCAAATTATTTAAATGACATCATTGTCTCTGTACAATCACCGGAATACGATCTCAGAAATACGGAAGTCTCTACTTCTAATTTTAACTCATGCAGGACTCATGCGTAATCTACAGAAATTTTCAATTTTCAATAATGAATTAAATATTTGTGACATGTAATAGACAACCGCGGCGCTCGTCCCTTGACTAAGCGTTTAGAAGTCACACAAGACTGATTTTTCCCGTAAATGAATACAAATGTAAATGTAAATGTAAAAAATGCATGAGAACTCCAAACTGATCTTGGCAAACTGACATTCTACATTGTAAGACGGCAGGCCCTCTGGCCTCTTCATACACTTACTAACGCCCATCAAACCAGCCTGGAAGAACGAGGCGTGGGTGTCACTCGACCACACAATAAACTTTATATAATGTTCTTCTTATTCTAAATTTGCGTTACCAGATCATCACTAGAATACTGTGAGATTTACACCTGGTTTGCTTCTTCCAAAAGCGATATTAAGAAGTACATCGACTACAACGTCATTAAAAATAGTAGGTCAAGCATAGAGAAAATAAGGGGCTGGTAGAATGTGCGGCGACACGGAGAATTTGCAGGCGGGAGTCAGCGGCAGCCTGTCGGGGTTGCTGGTGCCTCCATGTAGAGCTACCGTAGCACTCATCTGCCCCATCAAACCAGCCTGTGATAAGCTGCTCCACTGTTACGTCAGCACTCCTTTGCCGTCACTGTCGGAAATTGGCAGGAAACAATGGTATTGGTGCTTAGGTTGACAGAGTATGGTAGTGGGTGTCTAGACCAATTATTTGTAAGGCGGCATTCGGTGAAAATTTTGTTTATCGGTAACTATTTACCGAGTTCTGGCATAGCGGAGCGCGTGCTCTCTGGGCGCGAGGCGAAAGAGGATTTGAAGGGGAGTTGGCTCCTGGCTTTTGCAGGAGTCGGTCGCGTATTTTGCCGCCCGTACGGCAGAGTAATTTCATTTGCAGTTTTACTTGCCTCGGCGGTTGGACAAACACAGATTTTTCACCCTCGCGCTTCGATTGGTCTCCAAGGCGGAGCTCATCTGCATGCAACGGTGCAGACTACGAGTAGCAGCCATCATCAGCACGTCACCTTGCGCCGTGCTGCCGGTAATATACGCAGGTCCTGCATATAGGGTTTCAATTGATTTTTTAGCTGCCCAGTCTTCGAACTGAGATTTCACGGTGGTGGCATCAGTAGAACCACTTTGCCTGGCTAGGTGATATCGTGGTACTGCACATGATTTCCCTCTTGTTTATCGATATTATACATTTCACCTGTTCTCTTTGCTCCTCTTTCTCGTAGCAGAGAAGCACACTAGATTCCATGTTCCATGCAGTGTCGTTTGTACTAGGTTCTTGTCAACACCTGTATCAAGCGAGGGCTATTTAAACGTTTGGCTTATGTTAATAAACGTGGTTGTTCCTTGCACAAATTCATGATAAATATTGTGTTCCATTGAAAGAAAATAAATTTAACTGTAAATTTTTAGGACAGCCTTTATCTGTTAAGCAGTCACACTCACCAGAGTCCTTTCCCATCATCATTTTTGGAACAGGACTGTGATCAATTACTTTAATGAATAAATTATGTGAGGATGAAACGTCCCCTTTGAACAATTATACAAGACTGTGCTTATACTGACACACAATATTTTTAGCGCAACGCAATCTGACTTTCAATAATCCCTACAAAAAATGGCCCTGACTAACATTAAACTATACCTTTCACAAATCACTTACCTTACAAAAATCTTCGTTACTCAAGCTACTGCAATACAGCGAGCGCCACTACTGCCAGGTAAATAAAAGATTCAAACTACTCAAGGCACTAACTACTGATAGGCATAGTTAGCAAATGAAAGATTTTGATAGAGAAAAATCAATGTATTTACCTTAATATTGTTCAAAAGTCATAATATATATAGCGGTTCATGACATCCAGTCTTACAAATTACAAAACTCCGCCATTTCTCTCCCCACATCCACCACTGCTGGCGGCTCTCCTCCAACTGCGCAACGCTACGCGCTGTTCACATCAAGCTACCCAACACTACAATGGCAGACAACAATGCAAACTAGCCACAGACTGCACACAGCACAGCCAGTATTTTCATACAGAGCGCTACGTGGCGTTACCAATAAAAAAACCTACACAGCCTACTTACATAGCCCCCATGCTCCCCACAACGAATTTTACAAATTGTTTTGGGCAGTGGCCAATACAGATTTGAAAAAATTTTTCATAATTACAGTAAGAAAGATATCAAATGCACACACTTATTAATACAATGTTGGTCAAAAGCTAAAATTTTCTCACAGTCCATAAAGACAGTCCTGATCATTCATCACAGTAAAACTGCCGTTTCTTTTCTCAAAGTCTGAGCAGTAAAAGATAATGCACACGGAAGTAGTGGATTTCCATGCAGTCTTGAAGAAGTAGTGTTGTCCTTCCAACGGAAAGACAGTGCTGACTCTCGACATGCAAGCAGGTAATGGGCCACAAAAGAGGAAACCCACAGCAGAGTTATTCGACGTTTTGAAGAATATTGGTAGGTAGGTCATCACAGAGTAGACCCACTGTAGTCCTGGTAGAGATTACGGTATTGGTGGGCCACCAGAGGTGCAGACCCACTTCAGTCCTTGTAGAAATAATGGTATTGGTGAGTCATCAAAGGTGTAGACCCACTGTAGTCCTTGTAGAGACGGCCAGCAGCCATCTGTTGCAACTGTGCAGGTGCACAATCACCATCGAAGAGACTTGCGGACAATATTGCAAGTCCATTAACCACCACTTGTGCACTCACAAAGTGTTTGGAATTCTCCTTCGAACCAGCAATGCTGTTATCCAGTCCCTTGCTGAATTAGTAACACAGTGCAAACACTAACAGTCCCTTCAACTTCACACATGAGCATTAAAACAGAACAGAATAAATAATGTCCAAACATCTTTACAAAGAAAATGACATATTATCAGAAAAATTCTACAACATAACTCTTATTAGCTAAACACATAAAGACAGGAAAAAGACAAATACACAAGAGTACACAAACACATAGTGGGTTTACACAAGGAAACGACTGGGTTTGTTTTACTGCAGTATTTTGCAGACAAAACTTTCTTTACTTCTTGGAGATCTTCCTTCGTTCTTCATTATTTCCAAAAAGTCCTATCCAAACATGCTTTCCGTATTTTGTTCACATCCTAAAAAAAATATAGTTTTTCTCCACTGTACAGTACTTTTTTTGCCAAACCATTTTCTTATAGCTTCTCAACGCATTTCTTCCAATTCATTATAGTTAGTTTCTTATATAGTCTACCCCCTCTCAAGCTAACTTAAATCTACTGAGCTCAGATGCTAAACTAAGGGACGAGGCAATGCAGCAGCACAAAACAATTAACACAAACAGCAATGACAAAAAAATGCCATTTTGCAAAGCAAGCAGCAGTAAATCTAAATTAGCAGATAAAATGCAAAATTACAATTAATATGAGCCAATGTGCAGCAACAAGAAAAATAAATCAGTAGTAAAACTGGCTTAACAGAGTAATGTAAAGTGAAATTTAGTAGCACTATGCCTGGCAAACAGCAGCAGCAAATGCAATAACTTATATCTAAACATGACATAACTCAAGCAAAAAAAATATTACACTTAAGACAACAATGCAGCAAGGGAAATGTATATTCACATCTTAATGTCCATGTAATTAAAGTGGTGCACCACAAAAACTAATTCTCTAAAAAATTACCAAGTACTTGAAAAGAAAATTATATATGCAGTTACTGTTATTAGTCCCTTCTTATTGTTCTTTCCATTCCAAAAGCTCCTTTTTCGAAGAATGTGGATCATAAAATAATTATTTAATAGATCTGTTGACAGAAAGTGTTCACGTTAGCAAATGCATTTGAGTTTATTTTATAAATCCAATGCCGCAACACAGCTGGAAAACCATATGAAACATCCCCTTTGAACAATTATACAAGACTGTGCTTATACTGACACACAATACAGGGTGATTCAAAAAGAATACCACAACTTTAGGAATTTATAACTCTGCAACGACAAAAGGCAGAGCTAAGCACTATCTGTCAGCGAATTAAGGGAGCTATAAAGCTTCATTTAGTTGTACATTTGTTCGCTTGAGGAGCTGTTGACTAGGCGTCAGCGTCAGTTGATGCTAAGATGGCGACCGCTCAACAGAAAGCTTTTTGTGTTATTGAGTACGGCAGAAGTGAATCGACGACAGTTGTTCAGCGTGCATTTCGAACGACGTATGGTGTTAAACCTCCTGATAGGAGGTGTATTAAACGTTGGTATAAACAGTTTACAGAGGATGGGTGTTTGTGCAATGGGAAAAGTTCTGGACGGCCGAGAACGAGTGATGAAAATGTAGCACGCATCCAGCAAGCATTTGTTCGCAGCCCAGGAAAATCGACTCGCAGAGCTAGCAGAGAGCTGCAAATTCCACAATCAACTGTATGGAGAGTCCTACGAAAAAGGTTAGTTATGAAATTGGTTCAAGCACTGTCTGCAGCTGAACGTCAACTACCCGAGGCGATGGATCGGCCGCCAGGCAGCCCGTGACAGAGCACTTCATCACTGGCCTCCAAGAAGCCCTGATCTTACACCCTGCGATTTTTTCTTATGGGGGTATGTTAAGGATATGGTGTTTCGACCACCTCTCCCAGCCACCATTAATGATTTGAAACGAGAAATAACAGCAGCTATCCAAACTGTTACGCCTGATATGCTACAGAGAGTGTGGAACGAGTTGGAGTATCGGGTTGATATTGCTCGAGTGTCTGGAGGGGGCCATATTGAACATCTCTGAACTTGTTTTTGAGTGAAAAAAACCTTTTTAAATACTCTTTGTAATGATGTATAGCAGAAGGTTATATTATGTTTCTTTCATTAAATACACATTTTTAAAGTTGTGGTATTCTTTTTGAATCACCCTGTATTTTTAGCGCAACGCAATCTGACTTTCAATAATCCCTACAAAAAAATGGGCCTGACTAACATTAAACTATACCTTTCACAAATCACTTACCTCACAAAAATCTTCGTTACTCAAGCTACTGCTATACAGCGAGCTCCACTACTGCCAGGTAAATAAAAGATTCAAACTACTCAAGGCACTAACTACTGATAGGCATAGTTAGCAAATGAAAGATTTTGATAGAGAAAAAACAATATATTTACCTTAATATTGTTCAAAAGTCATAATATATATAGCAGTTCATGACATCCAGTCTTACAAATTTCAAAACTCCGCCATTTATCTCTCCACATCCAACACTGATGGCGGCTCACCTCCAACTGCGCAACGCTACGCGCTGTTCACATCCAGCTGCTTATACAACTTTACAGATCGGTACCATATTTCTCTAACACATAAATTACACAGCTATATGATCATTTAACTGAGAGAGACAAAATTTTTTTTTACTGCATCAGTGACACATGTTTACGCAATTACACAGTTGGATGACTTCACACTTACGAAATTGTATTTTGTCTGTACTTTGTGAACTGTTCATATTTTTTCGGAACCATTGTGATGTTATGAGAGCTTTGAATGATGTATTTTGTATGGGATCACGATTTTAAAGTACGTTTGAGGTAGATGACACTATTGAAATGAGCAGAGAATTTTTTTTAGGTTTTGAAATTATTGCAGAAAGCTACGACGTTTTTGAGATTTGACTGAGGTGTTATGATGTTATTATTACGACGACGATGTGTATTATGCTGCTGAGGTATGTTTATGATTAATAAGCTGATGCTATATGAGTTATTTGATTATGCTACGTATCTGTTATGATGAAATATTGAAGAAGTGTCGACGAATATGTACATGTGTAATAAGGTAAGGAATAAGGAGTAGTGGTTAGGGACTCTGATTTGTGGAAAAGAATGTTGGAAACCAAGAATCGTACTTTAAGAGTTATGAAATGTGTGTAAATGCGCGAATGTATCACAATCCCGACGAAAACTTTTTGAACACTGTTATATTCATAGGATTATGTTTCTACACATTTGCAACGCAAATTCTCGACCTGTGAAATTTTTTATATGAGACTGTCACTGTAATGCAAACTGCTGTCGTAAATATTTCGGTAAGAAAGTTAAGTGACCACCTTCACATAATCCGTCGTGGGCACCCAGCTGTGCAACAGACGCCTGGAAAAAAAGGCATTAATGTGTGCCTTTCAGAGGCACAGGTGGAGAAAAAAAAGAAAGAGGCCATTATCCTCGCTATTGACATTCCTTTGTAGAAAGCATCATAAATACGACACCCTCAAACTTCAAAACATGATTACACTGTAGAGTTCTTAATTTATGTTATTTACTGAAATGAAATGATGAGAAACATTTCATGTCTATTGTCTTGCTAGTTGAAAGGTTGTTTACTGCATTATGAAATGCCATATGGCTAGTGAATGACGTTTCACGCCTTACTTTGCCTATTTTGTTTAATATCTAGTTCCTAGATGCACTGCAGCATTGGTTAAAATAAAATTTTATAGATGTACTAATATAAATATTTTATGCCTACAGATCCAGTAAAAAATAACTTTATGAAGGATGTACTCCACAAAAATGAGGGAGCACAAAAAGACATTTCCACTTCACAGGAATTGCATTCATAATTTTTGTCAGTGACTTGGTAACTTGTCTGCTAGAGCAAGTTACAGTGATGCATCACTCTAGTGTTAAGATGTGACATAGGTATTAAACATGGCCATTTTTACTGTAATATTTTTTCTGCTTGAGCTTTGTCATGTTTAGATATAAGTTATTGCATTTGCTACTGCTGTTTGCCAGGCATAATGTTACTGAATTTGACTTTGTATTACGCTGCTAAGCCAGTTTTACTACGGATTTATTTTTCTTGTTTGCTGCACAGTGCCTTATATTAATTGTAATATTGCAATTGCTTTGCAAATTTGAATTTTTTGTCATTGATGTTTGCGTTAATTGTTTTGTGCTGCTGCATTGCCTCGTCCCTTAGTTTATGCATCTGAGCTCAGTAGATTTAAGTTAGCTTAAGAGGGGGTAGCCTATAAGAGAATGAGTTGCGATGAATTTGAAGAAATGCACTGAGAGGTTACACGAGAAAAATACAGAAAGCAGGTATAGAGAGGACTTTTTGGAAATAATGAAGAAGGAAGGGAGATCTCCGAGAAGTAAAGAAAGTTATGTTTGCAAAATACTGCAGTAAAACAAACCCTGTCCTTTCCTTGTGTTATCCCACTATGTGTCTGTGTACCCTTGTGTATTTATGTTCTACCTGATAAGACTTATGTTGTAGAATTTTTCTAATACTCAGCTACATGAACTATGATGAGGAATACTGTTATCCTCAAATATAATTTGCATTAATAATATGTTATTTACTTTGTAAAGATGTTAGACATTATTAATTCTGTTCTGTTTTAATGCTCATGTGTGAAGTTGATGTTTCAATAATTATTCTGATCTTTTATGTATTTACTTATGTCATAATTCCTGTAACACTGATGTATATGTTTATTTCTATTCTTTTGTAAAGCCCCTATTACTACAAATGTTATCTGTATTATTATGTTTTTAATGATGTATTTTGTACCTTTGTTATTGTATTCTTATGTTGTAAAATTGTAATTGATACCAGTTCATCAAATTAAGTAACTTGTAAGTTACATTTCACTGCACACGTTTCTGTTGGTCATAGTATATGGACAATATGTGAGAAATAGGGACTATTAGTGTTTGCACGTGTGTTAATAATTCAGCAAGGGACTGGATAACAGCATTGCTGGTTCTAAGGACAATTCCAAAAACTTTGTGAGTGCACAAGTGGTGGTTATGGACTTGATATATTGTCTGCAAGACTCTTCGATGGTGATTGTGCACCTGCACAGTCGCAGCAGATGGCTGCTGGCCATCTCTACAAGGACTACAGTGGGTCTACACCTTTGACGATCCACCAATACCATTATTTCTACAAGGACTACAGTGGGTCTGCATCTTTGATGGCCCACCAATACCATTATTTCTACAAGGTCTGCAGTGGTTCTGCATCTTTGATGGCCCACCAATACCACAATCTCTACCAGGACTACAGTGGGTCTGCACCTCTGGTGGCCCACCAGTACCGTAATCTCTACCAGGACTACAGTGGGTCTACTGTGTGATGACCTACCTACCAATATTCTTCAAAACGTCGAATAACTCTGCTGTGGGTTTCCTCTTTTGTGGCCCATTACCTGCCTGCATGTCGAGAGTCAGCACTGTCTTTCCGTTGGAAGGACAACACTACTTCTTCAAGACTGCATGGAAATCCACTACTTCCGTGTGTATTGTCTTTTACTGCTCAGACTTTGAGAAAAGAAACGGCAGTTTTACTGTGATGAATGATCAGGACTGTCTTTATGGACTGTGAGAAAATTTTAGCTTTTGACCAACATTGTATTAATAAGTGTGTGCATTTGATATCTTTCTTACTGTAATTATGAAAAATTTTTTCAAATCTGTATTGGCCGCTGCCCAAAACAATTTGTAAAATTTGTTGTGGGGAGCATGGGGGCTATGTAAGTAGGCTGTGTAGGTTTTTTTATTGGTAACGCCACGTAGCGCTCTGTATGAAAATACTGGCTGTGCTGTGTGCAGTCTGTGGCTAGTTTGCATTGTTGTCTGCCATTGTAGTGTTGGGTAGCTGGATGTGAACAGCGCGTAGCGTTGCGCAGTTGGAGGTGAGCCGCCAGCAGTGGTGGATGTGGGAAGAGAAATGGCGGAGTTTTGAAATTTGTAAGACTGGATGTCATGAACTGCTATACATATTATGACTTTTGAACAATATTAAGGTAAATACATTGATTTTTCTCTATCAAAATCTTTCATTTGCTAACTATGCCTATCAGTAGTTAGTGCCTTGAGTAGTTTGAATCTTTTATTTACCTGGCAGTAGTGGCGCTCGCTGTATTGCAGTAGCTTGAGTAACGAAGATTTTTGTAAGGTAAGTGATTTGTGAAAGGTATAGTTTAATGTTAGTCAGGGCCATTTTTTTGTAGGGATTATTGAAAGTCAGATTGCGTTGCGCTAAAAATATTGTGTGTCAGTATAAGCACAGTCTTGTATAATTGTTCAAAGGGGACGTTTCAAGGATCTAGCCACCCCACGTAGGATTCATGTCAGGACCATTACACGACTGCATTACGCACTTTATGCAGATTCAATACAAACCAACTTTGGCGTGATTTGCATAACATTGTGATTCTGCCCCCAAACTTGTATATGAGTTAAGAGTCCCATGATAGCAACCATGGGGTTAATGTCCAACTTCAAATTCGTTCTGGATGCTCCACCAATAGATGCTCCTTTGCATCAGCCATCACCTCGAGCGTAAAAATGTTTCCTTTAAATGAATTGGAGAATGCGAACAATCTTTTCAGACATTGAAGCTTGCTTTGATCAGTCGCCTGTCTTATTAATTTCATTCCGCACAAACCAGGAGTGCCTGCAGCTTATTCATCTTCATACGAATAAGGCTGTTTTATCTCATAATTTTCTCAACGCGGATCATCCTGCATCACTTGAACAAGCCCCAGGTCGACTACAGTCAACTGGAAGTTGAAGCTTTAGCCGTAATTCAAGTGCCACAGAATTTTATCAGTAAGGTACAAATTTTTTTAGCTGTGACTGACTATAAGCTGCTGATTTCTCTTTCTCATCCGATGAAAGATGTACAGCACAGAAACTGCAATGTTGGTTACTACTTCTTTCCAATTGTTAATACGAAATTCTTTATCGATCTACAGTACAGCACGCAAACACAGACATACTGTCTGATTTACCAATAGGAATTCATCTGTATTTTGACGCATGAGAAGTTTATTGTCTTCAAATTGAGTATTTTGACTTGTAAACCTTGCAAGCTTTCTCCCATTGATTCTTGGCAGATACCACAGGCTACTAAACACAGTCAGTCACTATGACTGCTCAAGTATTACATTCGGATGGGTTGGCCTCATAATCCTAAATCAACCCCCGATGTAGAAATTTTCAAATACCATACAATATGCAAAAGCCTTTTTCTTCAGAATGGCGTAATTTTATTGCGTTCTCCTGGTGAAGAAACACAAATCTGGATTCCCACATCTTTGCAACAACATGTGTTAAAACTTTTGCGTAGAGGACTTTGGGGAATCGTTCGAACAAAGCAGCTAGCACGCCAGCATTGTATGTACATGTCTCAGGATAAACAAATTGAAGATATTACCACCCGCTGCCGCCATGCGCGAATAACCAAGCAGCACCATGCCAAAAAGTTTTCAATTGGACCGTCCTTGGCAATGTACCCGCATTGACTTTGCTGGGCCTTTCTGGAACACAAGATGGCTCATAATCATCGACGCATACAGCAATCATCCTACTAGTGCTAGCACTTTCAAAGCACCCCCTTCGGTCTTTTGTTTAGAAGGTTTTCCACAAACAATTGTTTTGGACAATGGTCTGCAATTTTCTTACTCGAAATTTCAGCAAACAAAATGCAATTCAACATATTCGAACGGCATCATACTCTCCTCAGTCGAACAGTGAAGTTTCATTCGTACTCCAAGGCTCAGGTGTCCAAACTTCGTACTTCTTAGTCGAGGGACAACGCTTTGTTGTTGTTGGGCACCTATCACACTATGCCTGCTCAGAACGCCTCGCCAACAGAACTCTTACATGATCGTCGCCACCGCACTCTGCTGCATGTCTTTCAATCTCGCCAACCTGTTTCCGACACCAACTTTTCAAAGAAGCTCTGCACGAAGGATTAAGTTTTCTATCGTGTCTATAACACGCCTCACACCTCGGAATCTGGGGCCATCACTCAGACGTCTGGCCGTGGTCATTATACCATTCACGGTTCTTCTGGCACCCACTGACAGCAACAAAACCAACTTTGTTTCTGTGAATATACAGGGTGTCCAGGAAAAGACTCCCTGATTTCAAAATTAAATATCTCGAAAACAAAGATCGATAGAGGAATGCAGTAAACGGTATGTTTATTGTGAAAGCTGTAAGAAGTTTATACAGCAGTTTGAAATAATACACTCCTGGAAATGTAAAAAAGAACACATTGACACCGGTGTGTCAGACCCACCATACTTGCTCCGGACACTGCGAGAGGGCTGCACAAGCAATGATCACACGCACGGCACAGCGGACACACCAGGAACCGCGGTGTTGGCCGTCGAATGGCGCTAGCTGTGCAGCATTTGTGCACCGCCGCCGTCAGTGTCAGCCAGTTTGCCGTGGCATACGGAGCTCCGTCGCAGTCTTTAACACTGGTAGCATGCCATGACAGCGTGGACGTAAACCGTATGTGCAGTTGACGGACTTTGAGCGAGGGCGTATAGTGGGCATGCGGGAGGCCGGGTGGACGTACCGCCGAATTGCTCAACACGTGGGGCGTGAGGTCTCCACAGTACATCGATGTTGTCGCCAGTGGTCGGCGGAAGGTGCACGTGCCCGTCGACCTGGGACCAGACCGCAGCGACGCACGGATGCACGCCAAGACCGTAGGATCCTACGCAGTGCCGTAGGGGGCCGCACCGCCACTTCCCAGCAAATTAGGGACACTGTTGCTCCTGGGGTATCGGCAAGCACCATTCGCAACCGTCTCCATGAAGCTGCGCTACGGTCCCGCACACCGTTAGGCCGTCTTCCGCTCACGCCCCAACATCGTGCAGCCCGCCTCCAGTGGTGTCGCGACAGGCGTGAATGGAGGGACGAATGGAGGCGTGTCGTCTTCAGCGATGAGAGTCGCTTCTGCCTTGGTGCCAATGATGGTCGTATGCGTGTTTGGCGCCGTGCAGGTGAGCGCCACAATCAGGACTGTATACGACCGAGGCACACAGGGCCAACACCCGGCATCATGGTGTGGGGAGCGATCTCCTACACTGGCCGTACACCACTGGTGATCGTCGAGGGGACACTGAATACTGCACGGTACATCCAAACCGTCATCGAACCCATCGTTCTACCATTCCTAGACCGGCAAGGGAACTTGCTGTTCCAACAGGACAATGCACGTCCGCATGTATCCCGTGCCACCCAACGTGCTCTAGAAGGTGTAAGTCAACTACCCTGGCCAGCAAGATCTCCGGATCTGTCCCCCATTGAGCATGTTTGGGACTGGATGAAGCGTCGTCTCACGCGGTCTGCACGTCCAGCACGAACGCTGGTCCAACTGAGGCGCCAGGTGGAAATGGCATGGCAAGCCGTTCCACAGGACTACATCCAGCATCTCTACGATCGTCTCCATGGGAGAATAGCAGCCTGCATTGCTGCGAAAGGTGGATATACACTGTACTAGTGCCGACATTGTGCGTGCTCTGTTGCCTGTGTCTATGTGCCTGTGGTTCTGTCAGTGTGATCATGTGATGTATCTGACCCCAGGAATGTGTCAATAAAGTTTCCTCTTCCTGGGACAATGAATTCACGGTGTTCTTATTTCAATTTCCAGGAGTGTAGTTACAAAAGCTGCTAACAGATGGCGCTGTAATCGCCATACGTAATGCCTAGTATAAATAGTGATCCGAAGCCCAGAGCGATCAGTTCCACAATTGAAACGTGAAAGGAGGTTAGTGTACCGAAGGAAGAGATTAAAACCATGTACTCCATTGAACAACGCGTTTTTCTGGTGCTAGGGTACCAGAGGTTAGAAGAGAGTACTACGGCAACAAGGCGAAGTTTTCAAGCACGATTTAATGTTCCAAAAGGACCCGATGCGAAAATCATTCGTACGCTCATCGCAAAATTTCAACGAACAGGCAGCGTAACTGATGATCTAGTGGGGCATGTTGGCCGCAAGCAAACCGCAGTTACGCCTGAAAATATCTCCACAGTTTTTGGAATTATTCAGCGAAATCCAATGTCATCCGTCCGTAGAATTGCATCTGAGACTGGTTTGAAGCGTTCCAGCACGCAGAAAATACTGAGAAAGAGCCTACACATGTTTCCATTCAAAATTCAAACGCACCAGGCCATACCCGTACGAGCTGTGCAACAAAGGGTTGCCTTTGCTAATCAGATGCTCAGAATGATTGATAGTGAAGGATTTGATGTTGGCTGCATCTGGTTTACAGATGAAGCACACTTCCACCTGAATGGATAGGTGAATAAGCAGATCTGGAGATTTTGGGGTTCCGAAAAGCCATATTGGTGTGAAGCGAAACCCCTATATTCTCCTAAAGTTACTGTGTGGGCTGCAGTATGCAGCAGAGGCATTATTGGCCCTTTTTTTCACTCGAGAAACGGTCACTGGTGCACGTTACGTTGCAATTTTGGAACAATTTGTCGCCACACAGCGAGCGTTAGAGGATAGACCAGGTACTGAATGGTTTATGCAAGATGGAGCCCGACCACATCGGACCGAACAAGTGTTTCGCTTTCTTGAGGAATGCTTCGGGAATCGAGTCATTACTTTGGAATATCCCAAATTTACTGGTGCAGGCATGGTTTGGCCTCCATATTCGCCGGATTTGACTCCCTGTGACTTTTTTTATGGGGCACAGTGAAAGACATGGTCTACCCGAAGCATCCCGCCACGCTGGACGAGCTTGAATCGGCGATCTCTGTGGCTTGTGAATCCATTTCGGTTGAGACACTACGAAATGTGATGGCGAATTTCATTCTTCGTTTGCGCCACCTCTGTAGTGCCAATGGTGAACATTTTGGAAACATTGTGATGTGATTGTTTGCAAAGATTGTTTTCATACGATTATTTCACTTATGTATGCTGATATGAGCTGTACAGCGTACAGCGCCATCTGTTAGCAGCTTTTGTAACTATTATTTCAAACTGCTGTATAAACTTCTTACAGCTTTCACAATAAACGCACCGTTTACTGCATTCCTCTATCGATCTTTGTTTTCGAGATATTTAATTTTGAAATCAGGGAGTCCTTTTCTGGACACACTGTAGTTATTCTACCGTAGATTTTTCATTTTACAGACCCTGCTGGCAGCGAGCAGCTCTCGTTGGGGTCTGACGTCTGGGCGCCAGGGTCTCCTGACGACTCTTCCATGGACGTCGAGCCCGCACCAGTCGTACAGCTTTCTGCATCCTCAGCAGCGCCAATTCTGCACCGACTTGTGTCATTGGATGGTCTTACTATATCCGGTTTCTAGGTAGCTTTTCCCTGTTGTTCACAAGGCGCATGTCGTGACATGGGACCACCCCTCCCGCTTCCCCCTCGTCCGTCGCTGGCATCCACACTACGCGACGACGGCGTGCAGTTTTGAAGGGATAAACTTTGTCTCCAAACCTGGCAGAAAATCCAAAGTGATTCTTGTCGTATGTGAAGTATGTTAGCGGCAAGAAACAAGCAATGCCTTCTCTGCGCGATAGCAATGGAGATACTATCGAAGACACTGCTGCCAATGCAGAGTTACTAAACACAGCCTTCTGAAATGCCATCAGAAAAGAAGATGAAGTAAATATTCCAGAATTCGAATCGAGAACAGCTGCCACTATGAGTAACGCAGAAGTAAATATCCTCGGAGTAGTGTAGCAACTTAAATCACTTAATAAAAGCAAGTTCAAATGGTTCAAATGGCTCTGAGCACTATGGGACTTAACATCTGAGATGATCAGTCCCCTAGAACTTAGAACTACTTAAACCTAACTAACCCAAGGACATCACACATATCCATGCCCGAGGCAGGATTCGAACCTGGGACCGTAGCGGTCGAGCTGTTCCAGACTGAAGCGCCTAAAACCGCTCGGCCGCACTGGCCGGCTAAAAGTAAGTCTTCTGGTCCAGACTGTATACCAATGAAGTTCCTTTCGGAGTATGCTGATGCATTAGCTCCATACGTAACAATAATACACAACCGTTCGCTCGACGAAAGATCCGTACCCAAAGACTGGAAAGTTGCACCGGTCACACTAATGTTCAAGAAAGGTAGTAGAGCAATCCACTAAATTACAGGCCCATATCGTTGACGTTGATATGTAGCAGGATTTTAGAACATATATTGATTTTGAACATTACGAATTACCTCGAAGAAAACGGTCTATTGACACACAGTCAACATGGGTTTAGAGAACATCGTTACTGTGAAACACAACTAGCTCTTTATTCACATGAAGTGTTGAGTGCTATTGACAAGGGATTTCAGATCGATTCCGTATTTCTGGAAGGCTTTTGACACTGTACCACACAAGCGACTCGTAGTGAAATTGCGTGCTTATGGAATATCGTCTCAGTTATGTGACTGGATTTGTGATTTTATGTCAGAGGGGTCACAGTTTCTAGTAATTGACGGAAAGTCATCGAGTAAAGCAGAAGTGATTTCAGGCGTTCCCCAAGGTAGTTTTATAGGCCGTTTGCTGTTCCTTATCTATATAAACGATTTTGCAGACAATCTGAGCAGCCGTTTTCGGTTGTTTGCAGATGACGCTGTCGTTTATCAACTAATAAAGTCATCAGAAGATCAAAACAAACTACAAAACGGTATTGGTTAAAAACAGTCTTAGTGGCAATTGCAGTTTTTTATTTTTCCAACGACGCGTTTCGCCTTATTTAGGCATCTTCAGGTTATCTTTTCTAGATGGACGCGAGAGGGACCAAGATCTGCTTAACCCGTTCCCGTTCACAGGAGCGAGTAACACATAATCTTGTTTTTGATGTTACCCAGAGATGAAGCCAAGCGTTTTTCTGCCCGACTACACAGCATACTATAGAAATTCTCGCTCCTGTGAACGGGAACGCGTTATGCAGATCTTGGTGCCTCTCGCGTCCATCTAGAAAAGTCAATCTGAAAATGCCTAAATAAGGCGAAACGCGTCGTTGAAAAATAAAAAACTAAAATTGCAACCAAGACCGTTTTTAACCAATACTGTTAAGCACTGGTTTGCTGAATGCCACATATGGATTGGAAGAATTTCTAAACTACAAAACGATTTGGAAAATACATCTGAATGGTGCGAAAAGTGGCATTTGACCCTAAATAACGAAAAGTGTGAGGTCTTCCACATGAGTGCTAAATGGAACTCGTTAAACTTCAGTTACATGATAAATCAGTCTAATCTAAAAGCCGTAAATTCAACTAAATACTTAGGTACTACAATTACGAACAACTTAAGTTGGAAGGAACACATAGAAAATGTGGGAATGCTAACCGAAGACTGCGTTTTATTGGCAGGACACTTAGAAAATATAACAGACGTACTAAAGAGACTGCCTACACTACGCTTGTCCGTCCTCTTTTGGAATACTACTGCGCGGTGTGGGATCCTTACCAGATAGGACTGACGGAGTACATCGAAAAAGTTCAAAGAAAGGCAGCACGTTTTGTATTATCACGAAATATGGGAGAGAGTGTAACAGAAATGATACAGGATTTGGGCTGGAAATCATTAAAAGAAAGGTGTTTTTCGTTACGACGGAATCTCTCACGAAATTCCAATCACCAGCTTTCTCCTCCGAATGCGAAAATATTTTGTTGGCACCGACCTACATAGGGAGGAACGATCACCACGACAAAATAAGGGAAATCAGAGCTCGTACGGAAATATATAGGTGTTCATTCTTTCCGCGCGCTATACGAGATTGGAATAATAGAGAATTGTGAAGGTGGTTCGATGAACCCTCTGCCAGGAACTTAAATGTGATTTGCAGAGTATCCATGTAGATGTAGATGTAGAAGGAACGCGGTATCGAAAACATCTCCGTCATCTGTGCGCGACGCGCCTAGCACCGCTCACTGCTATGTAAGAGACTACACTTTTAAATGAGACTGAAGTAAAGAATTAAAGTATGAAAAGGTGTCAATGTATACGGTGATAGCCGCGCGGGGTAGCCATGCGGTCTTGGGGCCTTGCCACGGTTCGCGCGGCTCCCCACATTGGAGGTTCGAGTCTTCCCTCGGGCATGGGTGTGTGTGTGTGTTGTCCTGAGCGTAAGTTAGTTTAAGTTAGATTAGGTAGTGTGTAAGCCTAGGGACCGATGACCTCAGCAGTTTGGTCCCATAGGTACTTACCACAAAGTTCCAAATTTCCAATACGGTGATAATCACGATTTAATGTTTGTGCACTGCTGGTGAAGAGCAGTTACTGTTGACATCTGTAAATTTGTGTGTGAGTGGGTACGTGGGATATGTAGTAATATGAATAGCAGCATTTGGTTTATGTTTTGAGAAAGATTTAGAAACGGATTTGTACGTGGGCAGTGGGGATCACAGATGTGGAACGAGAGTTAGAGGAAGTAGATCCTTTAATTAAGGACAGGGGAGAAAAGAGTAAGGAGAGGTAGGAGAGATTTTACATAGATATATACATCAAAGAGTGGGAACTGTCTAAATTTAGCTTGTGATAAGATTTAGAGTGTGTGAAAGTGAACAGATGGAGAAAATTCTTGGTAAAGACGAAGCAGCGATCCACCTCAACTGATGAGTGTGGATACATTGGGATTTCGCTGATCAAATTTAGGATTTCTCGAGATGTCGTAGAAACTTGAGGAGGGATATGACTGAATTAGCTGGTAGAGAATGCGTGCAAGGAAAGATAGACAGATGTTGTGGCCGGCCGAAGTGGCCGTGCGGTTAAAGGCGCTGCAGTCTGGAACCGCAAGACCGCTACGGTCGCAGGTTCGAATCCTGCCTCGGGCATGGATGTTTGTGATGTCCTTAGGTTAGTTAGGTTTAACTAGTTCTAAGTTCTAGGGGATTAATGACCTCAGCAGTTGAGTCCCATAGTGCTCAGAGCCATTTGAACCATTTTGAACAGATGTTGTGGTCTTCAGTCCGAAGATTGGTTTGATGCAGTTCCCCATGCTACTCTATCCTGTGCGAGCCTCTTCAGCTCCGAATAACTACTGCAAGCCACAACTTTCTGAATCTGCTTACTGGACTCATCTCTCGGTCTCCCTCTACGATTCCCTCCCCCCCCCCCCCCCCTACCGATACGTACCTCAAATACTGAGTTGGTGATTCTTTGATGTCTCAGAATGTGTTCTATCAACCGATCACTTCTTTTGTTCTGGTTGTGCCACGAATTTCTTGACTTCCCAATTCTATTCAGTGCCTCATTAGTTACGTGATCGACCCATCTAATCTTCAATATTCTTCTGTAACACCACATTTCGAATGCTTTTATTCTGTTTTTATCTAAACTGTTTATCGTTCATGCTTCACTTCCATACATAACTACACTCCAGACAAATACCTACATAAAAGACTTCCTGAAACTTAAATCGATACTTTCTGTTAACAGATTCCCCTTATTGAGAAACGCATTTCTTGCCATTGCCAGCCAACATTTTATATCCTCTCTACTTCGGCCATTATTAGTTATTTTGCTCCCTAAATAGCTAAACTCATCTACTACTTTTAGTGCCTCGTTCCGTAATCTAATTCCCTCAGCATTCGACTACATTCCATTATCCTTTTTCTGCGTTTGTTGATGTTCATCTTATATTCTCATTTCAAAATGTTGTCCAATCCATTAAACCGTTCTTCCTTTTCTGACTTTGACAGAGTCACAACATCATCGGCAAAACCTCAAAGTTTTTATTCCTTCTCCCTGAAATTTAATTCCTACTCCAAATTTTTTTTTGTTTCCTTTACTGCTTGTTCAGTTGACAGACTGAATAGCATGGAGGATAGGCTTTCAAAGAAAGTATCCCAGTCAACATTGTCAAATGCTTTCTCTAATTCTTCAAATGCTTTAAATATAGGTTTACCTTCCCTTAACCTATTTTCTAATGTAAGTCGTAGGGTCAGTACTGCCTCGCGTGTTCCTACATTTCTCCGGAATCCAATCTGGTATTCCCCAAGGTCTCCTTCTGCCAGTTTTTCCATTCTTCTGTAAATAATTCGTGTTAGTATCGAGCAACCATGACTTATTAAACTGATAGTTCGGTAATTTTCACACCTGTCAGCAACTGCTTTCTTTGGAATTGGAATTACCACATTCTAATTGAAGTCTGAGGGTATTTCGCCTGTCTCATACATCTTGCACCCCAGATGGAAGAATTTTGTCGTGGCTGGCTCTCCCAAGGCTATCATTAGTTCTGACAGAATGTCGTCTACTTCTGGAGCTTTGTGTCGACTTAGGTCTTTCATTGCTCTGTAGAATTCTTCTCGTCGTATCGTGTCTCCCCTCTCATCTTCATCTACGTCCACTTCCCTTTTTATAACATTGCTTTCAAGTTCATCTTGGAAGGAATATGGAATGAATAAAGTGCAACGTGGAGAATATGACTTTTAAGAAATTGTAGGGAATGGTAAAATTTTGAAGGAGTAGAAATCCAAGTGATGCTGGAAAATATGAAGATGGGTTAGATAAGTAATTTGCATGTGTGGATAATGATGGAGGGTTTAATAGCTTTAGTCTATTGGGAAATTTTGTTGGACAGTTAGTAAGTGGGTTTTCCAGGTTACTCTGTAGTCGAACATTTGCCCTAGGTTTTCTAGTGTTTCAGTAAGATGGATTGGTGGGAATAGCTGGTGGTTCATTCAGTTACTTGGCTATTGGAGGCATTAATTGTTGGGTACCATTTGTTGCGACATAACTAGAAATTATCAAGATGGAGTTAAAGGATTATTTTGGAGGCCTGAAGGTTTCGCTGGAGAGCAAAGAAGACTGCGAACACGGCGTTCTGGAGCAGTTGGACTGGGACAGGCGGCTTGGAAATGTCATGTGAGAAAAAAAGATGTGGCTGGGGGGGGGGGGGGGGGGGGGGGAAATACGTATCCTTGGGGCACTCGTGAACGATGCTGGAAAATACGGAATTGTGTATGTTTTACAGTAACAAGCAAATGACAATGAGACAGAAAGGATGCATTAAGGTGGATGTAGTTCATTGGAAGTGCGTAGGATTATTTTTAAACAGAATACTAGAATACCAAAGAAGGTCGACAGCTGTTTTTCTAGATCATAGGTATCAAAACAGTGAAGCGACATTTCGTCAGTTGTCGGGATAAGAGATGGGTAAGGTTGAGGAAGTGGTCACATGCAGAATGTTCAGGGCCGAAACCACATTCGGTGTTGGGGCGAAGGAGTAGCTGTCGTTCAAGATGTTCATCCATTCGCATTTTGAGGATGGATTAAAGAATTTTGTTCATGATAAGTTGGCTACTGGGTTGGTAGGAAGCTGTTTCCTGGAAGGACTGTTGTGCTTCAGAAATAAGAGGGTGTTGGAGGTTTCCTACAGCTAAGGACAGAGTATGGTATTATAGAAAGAAATAGGATTTAAAGGACGGAGGGCGTCATGACCTCAGGTGATGTGTTACCGTGTATCATTTTAATATCCTGGGCTGTGATCAATGTGTTTAGGTCTATCTGTAATGTGTTGTAAAAGTACTGAAAGCGGGAGGTAAAGATTGGGATTGTAGTGCTGGTGCACTGATGGACATAGGGGGCCATTAAATCACCAAAACTGGATGTGTCAGGGATAATGAAGATATTTATGAGGTAGATACAAAGACATTAGTCTTAATGAGGTTATTACGGAGTGGTTGGTTGTTGATAAGGAGAGGAAAATCGAGTTGGGAGCTAGTTTATGCAAAGCTGTGAAATACTTACCAATACTTTAATAAGTTAACAGGTAATGTTGTGATGAGTTTTATGCATGGATTTCGTCTTTCCGGGCGTTTCGTTGCGTGGAAATGGTTTCGAGTATGCCTTGTAGTTGATAGTGTATATGAGACACGGTCTGTTGTGTAGAAGAAGAATCGACGGAGTCAGCGGGATTCTTTGAGAAAGAGAAGAGTTTTGTTTAATAGATGCAGTTCACAAGAACAGTTTACACCTACAATAGGACCATCAGCCCTGTTAATCGCGGATTTTGATGGCTTTTAGATGTGTAGTAGAGGAACCTGTCTTGGTACCAGGATAGCTGTTTTTCATGCGACAGCTCTTAGTATATTAAAATAATCGATGTTGAAATTTTATGCCTACCTCCCATACTCATAACGTTACTTAGGTTTCTTCCAAGCTAGCGTAGCGCAGCGGCTAAAGTTCACGGGTACGGTGCTTGAGGCACGGGCTCAAATCCGGACTGTGTCCTTTGTTTTGTCAATTTCGTCGTAGATAATGTTATTAAATAGTGCATATCATGAAAAATTATTTAAAAGTAGTCATTATCGCTATAGTAATATCATTAATAAATCAATCATTACAGCAAACTCTCTTCAAATGTGCATTCGTTTGTCACAGGGTAGATTACAGAACCGTCTTATTCGTACTGCTTGCATCGCTTACTGTGCTAGAACAGAATTCCAGATTTTCGTAGAGTACCACACATATTTAATGAACGCTACTGTCTTGCAGGTACGCGGATTTTGCGATACTGGAAAACAAAGTTAGTTTAAATTAAAAAAGTTTCTTTCTTCCATCAACTTCGATGCGAACCACGCGTATTTGATCAGTCCTGTGAGAGAAGGTGTACTAAATTTATGCAGAATTAAGGAATGTATTTTTATAGAATCTTCCCTCGAAGCGATTTCTCTATTAGTCTTTATTAAGTCGGAGAATTCTGGACTTTTTCGTAAAAATTTTAACCTCACATTAATAATAAACATCATACGGTTGGCAAAGTGTAGTACTGTACATTTGGGTGGGATAATTTTACGGTGCATGTGAATACTTTGCCTTCATCTACAAAGATTTTTTGTAAAGTTTGTAATCATTCTGCGCTGCTCACGAATCAATACGTAAAGAAATTTGTCTTGTTGCAGATACGGAAGAATGACAGATTTTAAAATCTTTTCGTAGAGCACTTTCGTCAGGCTCCCTGATTTCGTGCGGATCACAATTAAATTTTTTGCAAATTTATGTGTCAACTCGTCAACACCTTATTGAACACTTTTGACCAAACTTCCCAGTTGGTTCTTGCCAACACAAGAAAACATAAGGGAACGTCTCTCCTGATGCAGTTATATATTTCACTGTGCTGTGAAGGACTGATTGATCCTGTTCAAATCGGTTTTTGCCCCTTCTCCCGCAAGGCATCTATTGTACTTCGATTGGTACTGGCAGCCTGTTTGATTGATATTAATTACATAGTCTAGATCAAAATTGGGGATGAATACTTTCGTTTGTATCTGGACTCCTTCTGCAGTTGCTAATACTTCGTACATCGTTGCAAAATCTTTGCAGTTGTCCAAATAGATGGAATTTTAACTACGAACCACAAACGGAATATACATTTGAAGAATGTGTGCTGCAATGATTCGTTTGTTAATGAAATTATTACCTCGAAAATGACTATTTTTTAATGTTTTTGCGTCACATACTATTTAATTATATTCTGTGCAATGAAATTAAAAAAAAGGAAAGTACTTGGACAGCATTTGATTCGTACCGCCAGTGTAGCTGAGAACAGCCGCTGCGCTATGCTTGTTTGGTCTAAACGTGACTAAAGTAGCGAGTAATAAGAGGAACGTATAAACCTTCAATGTCGATTTTTTCGGAGACTAGGGGCCGTCGCCCGAAAAGCCGCCAGCCAGGTACTCAGGACAGGTGGCTCTACTGCGTAACTAAGACTCAGCAAAGTCCGTGATTAAGAGGCATGATGGTGCCCTTGTACGTACAAGTCCGATGTACAGAACCAAGGCCAGACGTTGTCGTCGGTAAACGACAAGCGAGATCCGGACAATACGCAAAGAAAAAAATGGCTCTGAGTACTATGGGACTTAACATCTGATGTCATCAGTCCCCTAGAACTTGGAACTACTTAAACCTAACTAACCTAAGGACATCACACACATTCATGCCCGAGTCAGGATTCGAACCTGCGACCGTAGCAGTCGCGCGGTTCCAGACTGAAGCGTCTAGAACCGTTCGGCCACAGCGGCTGGCTAATACGCAAAGCATCGCTAGTCTGTAGAATAGGCAATAGTCTTCTTCGCTGATGCGACCGTAGCGTAGCGTGATGACATCCAGGCAGCAAACATATGATTATGTCTGTGCTTCGCGGTGGGGGACAGACAAGGTGTCTTGTAGGAAAGATGCAGTGGTGTGTATGTCATAAACAATCTTAGGATAACTGCGTAATGTCAAATTTCTAAAAGTAGATAATTCTGGCAAGTATAACTGTTAATGTGGGAGGGGTCTCGCAGTTCCTTTTTTGGGGGGTTGGGGGTGGGGAAATAAAGGGAGGGGTGGAAGAGTTCGTGAGTTGTATTGTGCATGTTGGGTGTGGTATAAGATCTTGTAGATAAATCTGGGAGATGATAACTTCCAGTTGGGTCAATGGCATGGTCTGTCAAATAGTGAAGAAGTTGAGTGATGCAAGCATTATGTCTGGGGCTGATTTAGTTTTCTTGGGTGCGTTGAAGAAGGGGAATTAGGTCAATTGTCGGACCTTTGTAAACGGATACAAAGAGAAAAGTACCATTTTCTGATGTCAAGAATAATGTGAGCAGTGCGAACTCCCTGTTCTGGTTGTCGGCAGTGAGGCTTGCAGCCCGTCCAAAAACTGGAATTTGCCCAATAGAAAAAAGTATTTTGGGAAAGAAAAGAAGGGAGGAAAGACAATTAGATGAAAATGACACGTTGTTTGAATGTCATAGTGACTGTGCGAAACTCAAAAAGAAATTTTATATCTATACAAGTAGAAGGAATGCTATGAGGTTGATTAAGGGAGTTTTTTGCGGAATTCATTGTGATAAGAGATGCTCCAGATCACAAAGTTAAGTGAGATAGTTGCACGACATGATGAAATAAAACATAGACACTGTCTGCATAAACTGAATATCGCACAATATGAAGAAGTGTGGAAGAGGTCTTTAAACATCAGTGAATGAATAATGACTGATGTTGCTGCTGCTAATGATGATCATGACGGATTAATATTGTACTATTTGCAAATATGACATAGCTTTTGTCGTTGGCAAGGCACATGGAAGTTTTTGGTTCATTGTTAGGATACTATGAAACTGGAAGTGCCTATAAAGGATGTTGTTTGTAAAAGCCTTATGCTTTGAAAATTTGAGTACTATTCCAATGTGTGTGTTTTCTACCTAGGTACAGGGCATATTGTGTTACAACAAAAAATGGCAGTGCAAACGGTCACTGTGCTGTTCAAATCACGGTAGTGTTTCATGAAAAATGTGAAAAGAAGCTAGATCAAGCAAAAATTAAAAGGAAAAGGCCTAATATCGATCTGAAATCTACCTGTGGAGAAAGCTACGAATTATTTTGAAACATAATTTTTAACATTCTGCGTGGTGTCTGTTGTTCTATGTCGTGTCTCCCTACCACTTTCGCGCAACGACGCTCTGAGCGTGTTTTTTAGGGAATTGATTAGTTTGAACCTGGGACCTGTTGCTGGTAAGGAGACGTCAGACCACACATGACATGACATGACATGAGTTCAGAAGAGTTCAGTGAGACTAGCGATGATATAGCCAAATACTTAATGATTTCAGCATCAGCTCCACTGCACTCCCTGTAAAAGAATCTTAATACTAACTAAATTTAGTGGAAGGGGTTCAAGGCTTTCAAAATGGCTCTGAGCACTATGGGACTTAACATCTGTGGTCATCAGTCCCCTAGAACTTAGAACTACTTAAACCTAACTAACCTAAGGACAGCACACAACACCCAGCCATCACGAGGCAGAGAAAATCCCTGACCCCGCCGGGAATCGAACCCGGGAACCCGGGCGTGGGAAGCGAGAACGCTACCGCACGACCACGAGATGCGGGCAGTTAGCTGGTAAAATAACGTCGAAAAAGTAGTTAAGTGTACCATTGGAATTTTTATTCTACTCACTAAACATTGTTTATAAATTGCACTATTGATAAAAGGAAATATTTTAATACAGAATGATAAAAACCAACTGCGTTCAACAAAAATGTGAACGAATATTCCCTGAATGGGTTTCCAAGTTCTACAATGGATCGTAGGATGACCTATGCCATATCACATCTATAATCTAGATTTAAGTTAAGTTTAATAAAAGAGAAAACTATCAAAATGGTCTACAGTGACCCTCAATTATATTTAATTACTTATTTAACTTGTCGTAAAGTACAGTGGCTGATGTGGCTTCTCAATAATTATATAACAGAAAAATCATCGCGTTTCAGATTTTTACTTCACGTAGCAAATGTGAATACCATGAGCTTTAATTGACGATCGACACTAGTATCACGCAAAACGGGGATGTAACAGATGAGACTTCTGCAGTTCTGAGTGAAGCCTTATGCGCTCAAAAATTCGGTATCACGTGCGTTCATTACCTTGTCGTTGGTTATGCAGTGTCAGGGGGCGTCGGTCGGCACAGCTCCACGCACCTCGCCTACTCGGAAGCAACTCGCCTAACTTCTCCTTACTACAATTTACCGAAGTTGGTTGAAAAAAAAAACTATCTGGCTGTGTTTTCATCTGACCAATCAATGTTAACCTTAAGCTCCGCCTACAAAAATTCTGTCTATCCAATGAGAAACGTTGTACTTTTGGTGGTGGGGAAATATTTTTAAAGTTTGCAACGTAACAGAGGTGCGAAAAAGTCTCACGCTATATCTTGCAGCTGGTGTGGCCCTTTTAGTGTTATCGTAAGATCTATACTGTTCTTCTGGAGGGCTCTATCTTTTAACATGGGATGGGGGGTGGTCCTGGCGGTTACCTTTCGTGGTGGGGCAATGTTTTTAACGTTTGCAACGTAACAGAGACGTGAAAAAGTCTCACACTAAAACTTGCGGCTGGTGTGGTCCTTTTAGTGTTATTGTAAGATCTACACTGTTCTTCTGGAGGGCTCCATCTTTTAACATGGGCTGGGGGGTGGTCCTGGTGGTTAGCTGGCGACGTGGGTGGGTGTCCGTCCCTTATCGTAGGGCCTTCTAGCTTAACACGGTTCTGCTCTTGGCTTCTGTTCTCGTTTCTCCCCTCGGAACTGCGTCTGTCTCACGGTGGGAAGGTATGACATGCATTTAGGCATTCTTGTGTTAGTCTGTGGTAATCCATTTTCTCACTTGTTACTCGTATTACTTTGGTTAATTTAATGTCACGATTTATTCTGAGCTATGTGACATACTACTGGATTTTCTTATCATGTCAGGGTTTTCATGGAAGGTGTTGGATTTGCCTGACACCTTACATATCGCCACCCTTCATACTTTATTTTTGCCCTGAAGTTAGGCAATGATTGAATCGTTGTCTAAGTCAGTAAAAAATTATTCCTTTATCGAAATTTTGTTGCCTACTGTTCAGCCACGTTATTCTGTTTCTATGCTAGTTCGTATTACTAATTTATATTTTTATATTCTTCCACATTATTCTCAAAAATATGTTTATATTGACAAGAGAAGAATATTTTTATGCTATTATTATTAATTTTTAATTATTTTCTTTCTTTATTTAAGTTTGTTTTTTAAGAAGTTTGTTATCGAAAGTGAGGAGTCTTTCACATCAATTTTCTTAGAAATATTTTTTTTATAAATGTAGTAATTAAGCAAAATCTAATCCTAACACATTTTCTAAATATCATGTACAAGTATAATGTTTTTGTTTCTAGACACTCATTTCAACATTGTTACACTGACAAATAGGAATTATTTCCAAGAATTTCTTTGACAAAGAACTATACATACACAAGTATTGAGATATTATCCTAACAAATGGTACAAATGTTAAAAAAAAGGGAAAACATCCAACAAGATAATTTTTTACTCTTTGTTTTTATAAGGAGAAAATAAGTAAAATATAGTTATTCTTTTATTTTTATGTGGAGAAAATAAGTGGCATATAGTTTTAGTATTTATTATACCTTACTTTTGTTCTTTAGATACTGTCCATTTCAGAACTAATGACTTATTTTTATCGATAGTCTATTTTTTACTTAAGTCCATAGTCAATAACTGTTATTTTGTAGTTTATTAGCTGTCTGGTGTGCTTAACTTATTTAGTTTTTTCACACATTTCTTTTGCACAATTCCTACATCACGTAATTTGATTTCACACATTCACACAATCCTATGAATGTTTAAGCATGAGGTTGGCGAATGTTTTTGCATGAAGGTGATGGACTTGAGCGAGATGGATGTGGGCAAGTATTTGATGTACAGCTTTGTTCGTCGTTCCTTGTTGGCTTTGCAAGTGTGTGTTGCTGTTGTGGAGGTCCCACAATGGAATGGAGCTCTGAGTGCAGAATCTCGTGGTTTACTGGCTTTGTATGCGCGAAAGTCATCGTTATGTGTCACTGAAAGCGGTCGTTTCTCGTTGTAATACTTTGCAGACGACTAGTTTACAATAGGATAGGGATTTGGGAAGGTATTTCGTCTATTCTTCACCCATCTTCTTTCTTCATCTCAGTCTTGCGAATCTTCAAATTCTGTTTTTCCTGCTTTTTCTCTACTTCTTACTTGCTTCTTGGTTCTTCTCTGGGCAGGATATGGAAATATTTATTGATAACTAGTCGCTTTGCAGTTCTCCTCTTAGTAACAGTTTGATAAATTGTTTGGGCATGTCATTTTTACTTTGTGGAAGTTTTCTTCAGTTTCGTGCATCAGTGTGCTGTTTAATAGCAGTAGTGTGACTTTTACACACATTTTTTTGCCAGTGGTGGCTTGCCCAAGCGGTCTTCTCGTCAGGCCGTTTTTTGCTCGCTCCACTGAGTCAGGGCGTTCCAAGACCCTCTTGGCGTTCCATGTTCTGTCCCAGCAGGGTTCCGCCACTCTGTGGTTCCGTGTTCTGTCCCAGCAGGGATCCGCTTAGTGGGCAGATTTACTGCCCACTTCGGCTACAAGAGCCCTCTGTTGGTCTCACTGTCCTTTCCCTTCTCTCGACGCTTCTGCCTTGTAGGACTCGTGTCTTGCTAATTACGTCCTTTTCTTTCTTGATACTTCTTGCCTTGCAACTTGTGGGTCATTGCATCTGGTCTTTGCTGGAGTTTTTACAATGGTTCTTACAAAAAGTTTTACTTACAATCATCTAACATATGTCTAGTACCTACATTGTTTTACGCCTTCTTAAAAAGCTTTACAAATTTCGGCGCCCTTTCCATATTACAATTCTAAGATATTTTGAGTCTTAACTTCTACAAGAATCCTCAAATTCTTTTTTTTTTGTGTAGTGTCATGGTGTATAGCATTTTAGTATTTCATGCTGTTAGACTATCTATGCTTTATCCCTTCACCTTAATCTATGGTACTATTGGTGTTATTTTTATTTTTGTTTTTATTGAAACTACTTTCTTTTTCCCACCTTCCTCTCTCTTCATTCTTCTTTCTCCTGACGTTCTTATCTGCAACGTAATCTTGAAATATTGTGCTGATTATTTACCAGTAATAAAATTAATCTTCAAACTTTCTGATGTGGCTCACATGGTGAAGTCCTAAGGTTTTGCCTGTTTTTGGGTTCATTAGTTCCACAGCATTATCATGAGCATTCGGCTAATTATGACAGGTCCTTTGTATGCAGCATAAAACATGTGTTTTGTGTTTCTGTTTGCTGGAGAGATGGTGTGTTTTTACAAATACTTTCTGGCCTACTGAGAATATTCTTTTAATTGCTGTTCTATCTCCTCTTTCTTTTCTTTTAATGGCTGCCTTTCTGATGTTGGAGAGTGCTGTTGCTATGACTTGTTTGTGCTTTCTACGTGGTACAATAGGAAATCTAACATTTTCTCTGGTTATGTTTGGGGGTTCAATATTTTTAAGTACAGTAACTGGAGGTAGTAGTGTAGTGCTATATGGCATTTCATTTATTACTTCTTGAAAATCTTTAAGGTATATATCCCAAGTGGTGTGTCTTTTGCTTGCATATAATCGGCAGAAAGTGCCTATGTCCTTCATAGATCGTTCTGCTGGATTTACGCTAGGTTTGTACTTAGATACGTAGATAGGTTTTATTTTGTGTTGTTTTAACGTGTTCTGCCATTGCAGTGATTTGTATTGTGGGCCATTATCCGAAATTATTCGTTCCACTCAACCTACCTGTCTGAGAAAATCTTGTCTAAATGCTTTACTTATAGTAAGACCTGTTGCCCGTTTTAATGGTGTCAAGGGAACATATTTAGAAGTAAGTTCCAAAACGACAAATATGAAAATATATCCATTTTTTTTGTGCGTGGGAAGGGCCCCATCAAATCTGTTGCAGCTATTTGTTTTAATTTTTTAGGGATTATTGGAAACATAGGTGGTTTGGTTTGGAAAGTGACGTGTTTAGCCCTCATACATTTTTTGCATTTGACTAATACTGTTCTAATTTGTCTTTCCATATTAGGAAAATGGCTTGTTTGTTTTATTTTTAAAAAGCATTTCTTTGGTCCAAAGTGGCCATTATTTTAAATGTGTATACCATATGTACTTATTAATTAGTTCATCTGGGATATAAATTAACCATTCATTCGTTGCAACATTTCGTCTAAAAAATAAAACATTGTTTTTTACGAGATAGTGCTGTCGAATGTCTGGAAAATCCTTACTTCTCCACTTGTGTTTGATTCCTAGTATTTCGGGATCCTTGTCCTGTTCTTTGCCTATGTTTTTCAATGCTGTCGTAATGTAGTTTTCGAAAGGTATTTTTTCATATAGTACATTGTAAACTGGCATTCTGCTGCTTCGAAACCTATGTTATTGGATGCACCCTGTGGACATCGTAATAAAACATCTGCTAATACATTCGCTGGTCCTGGTATGTGTGTAATAGTGAAGTGAATTTCTTGTAGTATTAACATCCATCTGGCTAACCTCCCATGAGTTAATTTGGCGGATAACAGAAATTCTAATGCTTTATGGTCAGTGTATGCTTTTGTTTCTCTTCCGAATAGGAAGTATCGAAAACGTTGGAAGCCCCATACAATGGCCAATGTTTCCAGCTCCGTGACTGAATAGTTTTTCTCGCTTTTTGTGAGTACCCGACTGGCAAATGCCATTGTAATATATGATCTTAGCCCTGCCTGTTCGTATTCTTGGAATAAAACAACTCCTAAACCTGTTTTCGCGCTATCAGTGGCCATACAAAAATTTTGTGTTAGCTCAGGATGTGCTAAAATCGGTGCAGTTGTTAGTGCGTTTTTCACTTTTAAAAATTCTTCATTGGCTTGTTGATCCCATACTCATGGCGTGTTTTTTCCAGTCAATGCACATAGGCGTGATGTTGCGAGAGAGTCTATCCAAATAAATTTTTTATAGAATCCGGTGAGACCTAGAAATCCTCTGAGAGTTTTCTTATTATATGGAGTACAGAATTCTTTGATTGCCGTTAGTTTTTCTGGGTCGGGCATTACCCCTTTCTCTGAAATTATGTGTCCTAGAAATTTGACCTCTCGCCTTCCTAATTTGGATTTTGTTATATTTACTGTGACCCCGTGCTCTTTCATGATCTGTAAAAACTGATTTAATGTGTCGTTGTGATGTTACCAAGAGGGTTCTGCTATAATCACATCATCAACATAACAAGTAATTTTTTGTAAAATTTCAGGACTGAGTATAGTATTAAATCCCCTAATAAACGCTGCTGATGTATGTTTAAACCAAATGGCAATCGTTTAAACTGGTAACATCTACCGAATACGATAAATACTGTAAATTTTCTACATTCTGGGGCCAATTCTATTTGCCAGAAACTACTCCGTAAATCAGTTGATGAAAATATCTTAACACCGTGGAAGTTTTGTATCAATTCCTCTAATTTTTCTGGGCGATCTGTCTCAGGGACTATGATTGTGTTGATCTGTCCGGAATCAAGCACTAACCTGATGCTCCCATCTCGTTTTTGTACAGTATGGAGCGGGCTGTTATATATGGAGGTAGCTGGTTCAATAATATCATCATCTAACATTTTAGATATCTCCTGGAATACTTTATTCCTGTAGCTTAATGGGATTGTATAGGGTAGCACTCTAAATGGTTTGTGCTGTTTTACTTCAAACTTGTACCGAAAGTGTTTAATACTGCCAGTCTTAGGTAAAAATAGCTCTGCTTTATCTCGTAAAATACCCTCTAATTCTCTTTTACTGTGTTCCGAAACTTCTTGCGATTTTTCGTCAATTTCTTCATGGACTTCTAACATGAGTTGAGACGATTCCCCCTTTTGTGCTTACCATTCTAATTCTTCATCCTCTTTATCTCGCGTCATTCTTAATTGTTTGTTTATAACTGGTATTTCTTCTAATTTTAGCTTTTGCCCAAAGAGAAGTGTGACATTCCCGAATGTTACGCTACCTTTCCCCATATCTATTATCGCTCGTCTCTCATTTAAAAAATCTGCACCTATACTCAAATCTACAGTTAGTTTAGGTATAATCACGAAGTTGGCTTCGATCTTTTGACCTTGACACGAAAGAGCTAACCTTGTTTGTCTCGTAACTTCCGCAGCACTGTTTCTAATGGGACCTCTTACTTTAATCTTACGTGTTTTCAGAACTGGCAATTCCTCATTGGCATTACACTGCATGAATAAATTTTCTGAGATCGCGGTCAGTTCACTTCCGCTATCAATTACAATATTGACTGGGATATGCTTTACCATGGCCTTCAAAATTGGTTGAATTTGAAAGGGTTGGTTCTGTTCTTCTTTTTCTTGCATCAACGAATCCTCCACTGAATCATACATGAGTCTTTTCAGGACTTTCCCCTATGAATTCGAACTTTCTGTAGGATAAGCTTCGACTGCTACTTGTCTCTCTTTTATTTCCTCTTCTCTATTTCTTCCTTCATTTACGCTTTCTTCAACATCCTCTACTTTTTCCTCGTCCTCGTCTATCTTCTCCTTCTTCGTCGCTACTTCCACATAATTGCATCTAAATGCTCTAATTATCGCTTCATAACTTCCTTCATTATATATGTTGGGTTGTGTGCCCACTAGTAACTTATTTTCATCTTCTGTCGACCGCGCATTATCCTCATTGAATTCACTTTCCCTGGTTTCCATCTCAAATAGCTCTGCAATACTCATTACTTCGTCCTTTCCTCCTACATTCGTTATGCATGCCTCTGGTAATTCATCATCCTCGTCATTATTCTCCCAATTAATTTCGTCCCAACACGATATTGTTATTTTCCTGTCTTCGTTTTCATTTGGTCCCTGCGGATTTGTTTCTGCCTTCTTCTCTTCTGGTGATAAGGTATTTACTTATCTGTTCAAGATGCTGCATTTGTCCTGGGTCGGTGCGTCATTCCCTTTGGCATGGGCGCTTAGCTGTCAATTCGAACGTTTTTCGGGGTTTGGTGGTCTTACCTCCACCTCTTCTATCTGTATTCTCTTTACTTGCTCCGCTTGTTGATATTGGTTTCTTTGTTGATAATTTGTCGGTCTATTGGCGCTCCAATACCCGTTCCGGTTGTCGTTATTCCCTCTGTAATAGTTGTTGCCGTTCCTGGGTGAATTATAGTTATTGCCATGTTCTCTTCTAAATCCATAACCGGTTCTTTGTTGAAATCTATTGTTGTTTCTTGGTGCGAAGTTATCACGTGGTTCGTAATTATTGTTTCTTCGTACCGTCTCTTGTGGATTCCACTGCTTTTTGCTTTCGTTTTCACGTGCGCTTCGTCTTTTTCTTGCGTCATCTTCCGAAAATATGAACTATAGTTCCCTTAGAATACCTTTAAATGCTTCGACGTCATTGCCTCCGCGACCTACTAATGATTGCTGGTATTTCAATGGTAACTTCATCGCGCATAATTTAATCAACTCTCCATCACTGTATGGTACATCTAAGCTCTGATTTTTCTTTGCCATTAATTCGAAAAATTTCACGGGATTCTTCTCTCCTGAATTTTCAAAACATGGGTTCTGTAATAATTCGTACTTCACTCTGTTCTGTGCTTCGCTGGACCAATATCGTGAGAAAAACTTCTCTCTGAAATCTTCGTACGATCGGCATGTCGCTGCAACATTCTGCATGGTTTCAGCGACTGTTCCTGACATGTGTGCACATATAAAGTCTAATTTGTGTGCTAGCGTCCAGTGTTCTGGTAATCCTACTCGGAATTGATCAATAAAAGTTCGTGGATGTAATTAGTTTCCTTCTCGAAGGTGTTGAAATTTTCTGACTGTGAGGAAATGATCGTTGTCGTACTTCGTCATAGTTCCATACGAAATTCGCGA
This sequence comes from Schistocerca piceifrons, assembly GCF_021461385.2. Classification (NCBI taxonomy): domain Eukaryota; kingdom Metazoa; phylum Arthropoda; class Insecta; order Orthoptera; family Acrididae; genus Schistocerca; species Schistocerca piceifrons. The sequence goes on along the minus strand of NC_060149.1, from coordinate 232,035,836 downwards.
TTCTTCGCCACTTTTGTTTCTGATCATTTCTCCTGTCGCTCTTTCCGGTTGTGGTAGATCCTTTGGATATTGTCCACTGTAACTTTCGCGTGCCCTTGCGTAGTATCGTTGGAGTGGTACGCAATAATTTTCTTCCATCGCTTGTGAACGTGTAGCTGAATGCATTGCACTGTACTCTTCGCGACCTGGCTTTCCATTGTCACGTATTGGTTGGGTAACTTGTCTGGCTAACCTTGCCGCTTCATTGCACGATCCAAACTGCCTTGAAACATACATTTGTGGTTCTGCATGTGTTTGTGGTGCCGTTTGTTCATCAAGAATTTCGAAACGTTTTTGTTGCGGTGCAGGCTGTCTGATTTCACGTATGTTATTTTCCGCCTGTGATTGGAATCGAAGATGCATGATATCTTCGTTAATTGCTTGTTTTTCCGGTGCTGTTACAGATACGGATGTGGTTGCAGACTCAGTGCTTGTTTGATCTTGTTCACTACGCTCTTCAGTGGTTTGCAACAACTCTGTTCGCAATTTCTGAAATTGTTCCTTCGTTTGCGCTTCTATTTTGACTATGCGGTTATCATATCTTTTCCACGCTGCTTTTCTGATACGTTTGTGTAACACATTGTTTTCAACAATTTCACGCGCTGTACCTGCTGCTTGTCTAGTAAATACGTTTATCTGTTTCTCTAGTTTCTTGACTTCTCCCTGGGTGTTTTTACATAATGTTTTGATCTCCTCCTGAGTGTCATTACGCAATGTTTGTACGTCCGCTTGTACCTTGTCAATGTCTGTTCTCAATTGATTGTGACCTGTTATTAAGTTTCCTATCACTTCTCGAGATTCTTTTGCCTCGTCTTCAATATGACTTAGGTGTAACTGAATTTTTTTGTTTTGTTCTTTAATCTCACGTATTATCTCGTGGTTTCTGCAATTTGTTTCGTCGTTTCTGCATTCTGAATTTTAATTTGGTTCGCAATTTCTTTATTTTGTCTTGTCATGGTTTCCGTCATTAATTGTAATAATTTTGCCAGACTGGTGGGTCCTATTGCGTTTTCTTCCGACGTCCTACGCTCTGTGTTTTCGCTCAAGTGTTGGTATGCAACCGATTGCATTGAACTGCGCGGTGACACGTTTCTGCTCGAATCCCTTGTACTCTGTGGTGAGGGAGCTCTGATTACTTGTACTATGGGTTCTACGTATTCAAGACGCAAGTTAGAATCCTCATCGGCTGTCTCTCTACTTTCCTGCTCCTCTGTCGTATGCTGACCTAGGTTTTCTATGCCTTGACGTACATTATCCTCGTTATGGTGCGTTATCTGTACTATTTCTCGCGATGCTGCATCGTCTGTTGTACTGTCCTCCATTCTCTGTCCATCTTCATGCTTGGTCTCTACCTCAATTCGGTCAAGGTCTCGATCTGCCATTGCTAATCTTTGCGAATCCCTTATTTTCTGTTTTAAAAGCAATTCACGCGCCCGACTTCGCGTCAACATGCGCTCATACGATCTCACGCGTTTCATAAACTTTTTGCACACACGACTTGACAATCCATTCACTTACTTGTTGGGTCAGAACCAACTTGTCAACGATGTATCCGCCACCTGTGCGCTTGCATTGGAGAGAAAATTTAATTCAACAATATTAAAATTCATAACCTAATTACGCTATTGTCTCTGCTAGAATATCTCACGTTCTATTCAATACTTTCTTACTATCTATCGCTGCAGCTACTGTTTTCGACTATTTTATAACTTTAGGAAAAAAAATTTGTTACAAAAATTTTTCAACAAGATATTTTTCTGACCTAGTTAGGCATGTGGTCAACCTTAAATCATGGTATTTTACCATCCTGGCAGGGTCGCCATTCTCTAACATTCTGCGTGGTGTCTGTTGTTCTATGTCGTGTCTCCCTACCACTTTCGCGCAACGACGCTCTGAGCGTGTTTTTTAGGGAATTGACTAGTTTGAACCTGGGACCTGTTGCTGAAAGGGGACGCCAGACCACACATGACATGTAGAGTTCAGAAGAGTTCAATGAGACTAGCGATGATATAGCCAAATACTTATTGATTTCAGTGTCAGCTCTACTGCACTCCCTGTATAAGAATCTCAATACTAACTAAATTTAGTGGAAGGGGTTAAAGGCTTTCCTATTTTTAGTTAGCTGGTAAAATAATCAACTGCGTTCAACAAAAATGTGAACGAATATTCACTGAATGGGTTACCAAGTTCCACAATGGATCGAAGGATGACCTATGCCATATCACATCTATAATCTAGATTTAAGTTAAGTTTCATAAAAGAGAAAACTATCAAAATGGTCTACAGTGACCCTCAATTATCTTTAATTACTTGTTTAACTTGTCGTAAAGTACAGTGGCTGATGTGGCTTCTCAATAATTATATAACAGAAAAATCATCGCGTTTCAGATTTTTACTTCACGTAGCAAATGTGAATGCCATGAGCTTTAATTGACGATCGACACTAGTATTACGCAAAACGGGGATGTAACAGATGAGACTTCTGCAGTTCTGAGTGAAGCCTTATGCGCTCAAAAATTCGGCATCACGTGCGTTCATTACCTTGTCGTTGGTTATGCAATGTCAGGGGGCGTCGGTCGGCACAGCTCCACGCACCTCGCCGACTCGGAAGCAACTCTCCTAACTTCTCCTTACTACAATTTACCGAAGTTGGTTTTAAAAAAACTATCTGGCTGTGTTTTCATCTGACCAATCAGGGTCTCAATGTTAACCTAAAACTCCGCCTACAAAAATTCTGTCTATCCAATGAGAAACGTTATATTTTTCGTGGTGGGGCAATGTTTTTAAAGTTTGCAACGTAACAGAGACGCGAAAAAGTCTCACGCTAAAACTTGCAGCTGGTGTGGCCCTTTTAGTGTTATCGTAAGATCTATACTGTTCTTCTGGAGGGTTCTATCTTTTAACATGGTCTGCGGGGTGGTCCTGGTGGTTAGCTGGCGACGTGGGTGTCCGTCCCTTATCATAGGGCCTTCTAGCTTAGCACGGTTCTGCTCTTGGCTTCTGTTCTCGTTTCTCCCCTCGGAACTGCGTCTGTCTCACGGTGGGAAGGTATGACATGCATTTAGGCATTCTTGTGTTGGTCTGTGGTATTCCATTTGCTCACTCGTTACTCATATTACTTTGGTTAATTTAATGTCACGATTTATTCGAAGCTATGTGACATACTGGATTTGCTTATCATGTCAGGGTTTTCATGGAAGGTGTTGGATTTGCCTGACACCTTACAAATTTACTTAACTCTAGTTTTCACAAAACGTCTATTTTCATAGAATTTGATTTTCATCTTAGAAGTCAGTATTCTAGAACAATAACATTTCAACCAAATTGGTCTGTTGTGTAGTAAAGCAAATATTCTTCAACCTAAGCGAAAATTAAGGCTGATGCTAGTATTATAGACTTAAAGAAGTTCCATCAATTTCTGAAACAACGGAAATGTCAGCACGTGTAGTATTGATATGATGCTGAGTTCATGTTTTGACTTCTGAGTCTTAGCTTTCATACATACACAGGTGTCCAGAATTAAAGCAAAAAACCGCTGTTTCCCCGTCCTGCGTCTAGTACACGATATAATCATAAAAACTGTCAACTAGATGTCCATATGATCGTGTTCTGCATGGAAGATGGCATTCCAGTTGACGGACAATCATGCCAACGAAGACATAAGGGCACCTATGAAACGAGGTAGTGGTTGCTGGGTAGCCCCACATCCGCAAATCGCTGTGTACACAGTCACAGACGGTGCAGTATGGCACAGAGAAGATGCCTACCAGTGTCAGCGGTGGAGGGCCAGAGAAACAAAAGAAGCAGGACAGTCGCAAACTGATGTGGACCGATGGATTAGTGTGAATCGTTCTGTTGTTACTTTGCAACCAGTCGTCAGATACTGTCGGTCCCTTATACCAAAATTCTCAGAGGGTATGTCTGAACAAACTATGATAGTTTGTTGGTGGTCTTCAGTTTCACCCTGTATACCTATATTCTGCAAGCCACATTACGCTGCTGGCGATATATACCTTGGCTAACGTTTATTTTTGTCCTCTTCTCCGTCCATTCTCGAATGCTGGATGGGAAGAACGACTGTCGATAAACTCTCTTTTTTGTTTTTTCCATCGTTGTCATTTCGCCAGACATGAGTCAGGGGAACTATTACGTTTCCCAACTCTTCTTCGAAAGTACGCCCTCGGAGTTTCTATGGTACCTTTCTCTGTGATATATAACGTATGTCTTGTAGCGGCTGCCATTGGAGTTTGCTGCGCGAGGCCTGTCGCACACTGCACGCTGCCGAGGCAGAGCAGAGGCGGTGCGGCTTTTCTAAAGCACGCTTTCCATTGAGTCTCACACTGTACCCAGCCGAGGCTCAGGGCAGGACGTTAGCTGTGGCAGCCATATGATCATTTGTCTGCATAGTTTTCCTCTACCTGTGACCGCTTGTGTCGTTCTTTCAGGACCCGTTGCTCCGGTGCGCGGTAGCTAGCAGGCTCGCTTGACTGTGTGAACGACAAAAGCCTGCAAACGGTCCTATCTGCGGTCTTTATCAAACGACTGCAAAGAAACTTTGGGATAAAACATTTAGTTCTCGCGCATCTCATAGCTTCACTCATTAGCTTCATGATGAACCGCCTATCATTTCGTTAATGCTTATAGTTCTTCTGATATTTCGAGATTAAGTATCTGCTACAAGAAATTCTTAAAGTTTGCATTGAAAAATAGTGGTCGCTGTTAGTTTGCGTCTGGTGCACATTAAGTCCTATGTTGCTGTGTATGAAATGCAGCTAACATATTGAATTATTCTTTGATCTCGGAAGGGTATCGCTATCTGTCTCCAATCTTGAGAAAATGGAATGAATGTAAAATACTCCGTCCTGAACGTGTGCTCCAACGAAAAAGCGAGAATGAAAATGTTCATAAGTCCCTCATATCTCATAAGGGTTAGATATATCAAAACAAGATTTTGGCCAATGCTAGCACACAAAGAGGAAAGTATTTTGCGTATCATCAACAAGCGAAACTTCCATACGAGCAACTACATATTTTTTCAGTGAATTTGATTTATTTATTTATTTTATATGCAGTTCACAATAGATATTTAATATTAACGAAGTTAAGTTCTTTGCTTTAACGTTGGCCTCTTTTTGTAGTTGCATACTGCCATTGAACTGAACCTTCTGGTGAATTAAAATATTTGTTCAATAATTTTTGTTATTAGCAGGAACTCTGCGTTTAGGGTTGTTGTTGTTGTGTCTTCAGTCCTGAGACTGGTTTGATGCAGCTCTCCATGCTTCTCTATCCTGTGCAAGCTCCTTCATCTCCCAGTACTTACTGCAACCTACATCCTTCTGAATCTGCTTAGTGTATTCATCTCTTGGTCTCCCTCTACGATTTTTACCCTCCACGATGCCCTCCAATGCTAAATTTGTAATCCCTTGATGCCTCAGAACATGTCCTACTAACCGGTCCCTTCTTCTAGTCAAGATGTGCCACAAACTCCTCTTCTCCCCAATTCTATTCAATACCTTCACATTAGTTATGTGATCTACCCATCTAATCTTCAGCATTCTTCTGTAGCACCACATTTCGAAACTTCTATTCTCTTCCTGTCTGAACTATTTATCGTCCATGTTTCACTTCCATACATGGCTACACTCCATACAAATACTTTCAGAAACGACTTCCTGACACTTAACTCTATACTCGATGTTCACAAATTTCCCTTCTTCAGAAACGCCTTCCTTGCCATTGTCAGCCTACATTTTATATCCTCTCTACTTCAACCACCATCAGTTATTTTGCTCCCCAAATAGCAAAACTCCTTTACTACTTTAAGTGTCTCATTTCCTAATCCAATTCCCTCAGCATCACCCGACTTAATTCGACTACATTCCATTATCCTCGTTTTGCTTTTGTTAATGTTCATCTTATATCCTCCTTTCAAGACACTGTCCATTCCGTTCAACTGCTCTTCCAAGTCCTTTGCTGTATCTGACAGAATTACAATGTCATCGGCGAATCTCAAAGTTTTTATTTCTTCTCCATGGATTTTAATACCTACTCCGGATTTTACTTTTGTTTCCTTTACTGCTTGCTCAATATACAGATTGAATAACATCGGGGAGAGGCTACAGCCCTGTCTCACTCCCTTCCCAACTACTGCTTCCCTTTCATGCCCCTCGACTCTTATAACTGCCGTCTGGTTTCTGTACAAATTGTAAATAGCCTTTCGATCCCCGTATTTTACCCCTGCCACCTTTAGAATTTGAAAGAGATTAATTCCAGTCAACAATTTCAAAAGCTTTCTCTAAGTCTACAAATGATAGAAACGTAGGTTTGCCTTTCCTTAATCTTCCTTCTAAGAAAAGTCGTAGACACAGTACTGCCTCACGTGTTCCAATATTTCTACGGAATCCAAACTGATCTTCCCCGAGGTCGGCTTCTACCAGTTTTTCCATTCGTCTGTAAAGAATTTGTGTTAGTATTTTGCAACTGTGACTTATTAAACTGATAGTTCGGTAATTTTCACATCTGTCAGCACCTGCTTTCTTTGGGATCGGGATTATATTCTTCTTGAAGTCTGAGGGTATTTCGCCTGTCTCACACATCTTGCTCACCAGATGGTAGAGTTTTGTCAGGACTGGCTCTCCCGAGGCTGTCAGTAGTTCTAATGGAATGTTGTCTACTCCCGGGGCCTTGTTTCGACTCAGGTCTTTCAGTGCTCTGTCAAACTCTTCACGCCGTATCGTGTCACCCATTTCATCTTCATCTACTTCCTCTTCCATTTCCATAATATTGTCCTCCAGAACATCGCCCTTGTACAGACTCTCTATATACTCCTTCCACCTTTCTGCTTTCCCTTCTTTGCTTAGAACTGGGTTTCCATCTGAGCTCTTGATATTCATGCAAGTGGTTATCTTTTCTCCAAAGGTCTCTTTAATTTTCCTGTAGGCAGCATCTATCTTACCCCTCATGAGATAAGTCTCTACATCCTTACATTTATCCTCTAGCCATCCCTGCTTAGCCATTTTGCACTTCCTGTCGATCTCATTTATTGAGACGTTTGTATTCCTTTTTGCCTGCTTCATTTACTGCATTTTTATATTTTCTCCTTTCATCAATTAAATTCAATATTTCTTCCGTTACACAAGGATTTCTACTAGCCCTCGTCTTTTTACCTACTAGGTCCTCTGCTGCCTTCGCTACTTCATCTCTCAAAGCAACCCATTCTTCTTCTACTGTATTTCTTTCCCCCATTCCTGTCAATTGTTCCCTTATGCTCTTCCTGAAACTCTGTACAACCTCTGGTTTACTCTGTTTATCCAGGTCCCATCTCCTTAAATTCCCACCCTTTTGCAGTTTCTTCAGTTTTAATCTACAGTTCATAACCAATAGATTATGGTCAGAGCCCACATCTGCCCCTGGAAATGTCTTACAATTTAAATCCTGGTTCCTAAATCTCTGTCTTACCATTATATAATCTATCTGATACGTTCTAGTATCTCCATGATTCTGCCACGTATATAGTCTTTTTTTATGATTCTTGAACCAAGTGTTAGCTATGATTAAGTTATGCTCTGTGCAAAATTCTACCAGACGGCTTCCTCTTTCATTTCTTACCCCCAATCCATGTTCACCTACTATGTTTCCTTCTCTCCCTTTTCCTACTCTCGAATTCCAGTCACCCACGACTATTAAATTTTCGTCTCCCTTCACTACCTAAATAATTTCTTTTATCTCATCATACATTACATCAATTTCTTCATCATCTTCAGAGCTTGTTGGCATATAAACTTCTACTATTGTAGTAGGCGTGGGCTTCGTGTCTATCTTGGCCACAATAATGCGCTCACTATGCTGTTTGTAGTAGCTTACCCGCACTCCTATTTTTTATTCATTATTTGATTTTGTATTTATAACCCAACATTCACCTGACCAAAAGTCTTGCTCCTCCTGCCACCGAACTTCACTAATTCCCACTATATCTAACTTTGACCTATCCATTTACCTTTTTGAATTTTCTAACCTTCCTGCCCGATTAAGGGATCTGACATTCCACGCTCCGATCCGTAGAACGCCAGTTTTCTTTCTCCTGATAACGACGTCCTCTTGAGTAGTCCCCGCCCGGAGATCCGAATGGGGGACTATTTTACCTCCGAAATATTTTACCCAAGAGGACGCCATCATCATTTAACCGTACAGTAAAGCAGCATGCCCTCGGGAAAAATTTCCCCTTGCTTTTAGTCGTTAGCAGTACCAGTACAGCAAGGCCGTTTTGGTTAGTGTTACAAGGCCATATCCGTCAATCATCCAGACTGTTGCCCCTGCAACTACTGTAAAGGCTGCTGTCCCTCTTCAGGAACCACACGTTTGTCTGGCCTCTCAACAGATACCCCTCCGTTGTGGTTGCACCTACGGTACGGCCATCTGTATCGCTGAGGCACGCAAGCCTCCCCACCAACGGCAAGGTCCATGGTTCATGGGGGGGGGGGGGCGGGGGCGTCTAGGGTAGGGTCACATTAAGTATTTCAATAACGGAAATGCTCATCACCCATAAAAACGTAAAGGGCTTTTAACTGCATAGACAGACTCGCTGTGGACACTGCACTGGCCGGCCGGAGTGGCCGTGCGGTTCTAGGCGTTACAGTCTGCAACCGAGCGACCGCTACGGTCGTAGGTTCGCATCCTGCCTCGGGCATGGATGTGTGTGATGTCCTTAGGTTTGTTAGGTTTAATTAGTTCTAAGTTCTAGGCGACTGATGACCTCAGAAGTTAAGTCGCATAGTGCTCAGAGACATTTTTGACACTGCACGGCGCTCGATGCTTTACGAGCGCTGGCCCCTATTGAGCTTTGCCATGCCTTTGATGCGGACAGTTTGCATAACTCTGTTGCTCTGCTTGGCCTCTGCCGCTCGGTGCACACTACACACAGCAGAGGCAGTGCGGCTTTTGTAGAGCACCCTTTCCAATGAGGCATCGTACACAGCACTTAACCGAGGTGCAGGCAGGACATTAGTTGGGGCAGGCCTCTGTCCCGTTGACTGAGCCGTCCAATTTTTCCTGTACCTGCGCCCGCCAGCGAAGTCCCCTTGAGATCCGTTAATTCTAATCCCATCTCCACCTGCAGTTTGCAGTTCGCATCTGGCTGCACTCGGCCAGTACTGACTTTCCAGAAGCAGTGTGTTTGTCTGCGTCACTTTCGTTCTTATGCAGAATCTTTTAGTTGTGGAACACCTCATTCCGTTAGTTTAGGAAAATCCAGTGCTGTCCTGCACCGATCATCCAGACTACATGAGCACAGAACGAAATATGGAAGAAGGTTGCATAGGAATCACATTGGGTAAGCATTATTGATTATTTTATTTATTTATTTTATATGCATCGTCACAATAAATATTTGATATCAACGACGCAAGTTCCTCACTTCAGAACTGCACAGTGCCACGACACAGAACCGTCTCGTAAATTAAAACAAAAGTTAATTCTTTCTCTGATAAGAAAAACTTCACTCATCTTTCTGCACCTACTTCCAGCTGGTTAGTACTCACTGGTCCCACGTCCTCATTCTCAGTGAGATCTCTTGACGTAACATTTACAGTCCTCTACAGTCTATCTACAGACTTTAGTTTACACTCAAAACGCCGTTTAAACACACGAAATATGGAACTCAGTATACCATATGCACACTCTACTGCTTGACGAGTACGAGAGAGTCTGTAGGTAAAACCTTTATTTTTGTCATTAGTAGTAACTCTGCTTTTAGGGTAGGGACACATTAATTTTTTTAGTAACGGATATGGTGAACACATACGAAAACGTAACGGGCTCTCTTTTGTTGTCCAGGGTGCGATTTGTCTTGTGTGATATTTAAAGTTACTTCAGTCAACTTTCTTCCTAACACTGAACTTGAAAAAAAAAAAAAAAAATTACATCACTAAGTTTGTCTATTGAACCGACATCGAATATTGAATTTGAAAAAAAAAAAAAAATGCATCACTAAATCTGTCCATTGAACCGACATCTATAGAAGTAAATCCATATTGATCATCGTCAATAGAAATTAATACTACTGGGCCGCTACGGTCGCAGGTTCGAATCCTGCCTCGGGCATGGATGTTTGTGATGTCCTTAGGTTAGTTAGGTTTAACTAGTTCTAAGTTCTAGGGGACTAATGACCACAGCAGTTGAGTTCCATAGTGCTCAGAGCCATTTGAACCTAATACTACTGAAGAATCCTGCTTATAATCGATAAATGAGGTACCAGATAATAGAGGTTTCCGCAAGGTAACATGTTTTCCGTCAACAACTCCAAAAATTCCCATTTCCTCTCGAGGTCACAAGCAATATTTTCCCACGTAGCTGTTGTAGGCTGAGATTGATAAATGGGTCGTAGAGGCTTCCATATCGCTCCACAAGGTCGTAAACTACCTTTGACAGTGCCCTTTCACCCACGCGAAAGCTCAGAGTGATGATTTTAAACGTATCGCCGGCCGCTGTGGCCGAGCGGTTCTAGGCGCTTCAGTCCGGAACCGCTCTGCTGCTACGGTCGCAGGTTTGAATCCCACCTCGGGCATGGATGTGTGTGATGTCTCTGGGTTAGCTAGGTTTAAGTTGTTCTAAGTCTAACACTGATGACCTCAGGTGTTAAGTCCCATAGTGCTTAGGGCCATTTAACCATTTAAACATATTCCCCGTCGTTAAATACCTAAAACGAAAGAAAGACAACGACCTGTTTATGTGGCATATGCAGAGTGTGCAACGACTTATTAAATGTTGTCACATTTATGGTAAGTGTTCAAGAATTCATGGACTGTTTCTAACACAAGTAGCGGATTGGGGGAAATACTATTCCAAAATATAACTATTTAAATTTCTTATGTAATTTGGTACCAACTCCATAAGAAACTAAACTCAGGAGTTTCTTCTTGCAGCTGAAGTGGCGAAAGAACACTGGAAAAACCTTAGACTGTCATCGAGGAGAGCGCCGTAGGCAGAAAATATGAGTTGGCAAGTAGCGATCTCACACCGCTCGCTGACATACCAAAATGAGATGGAATTTACAATTCCATATATGTCAAACTGAAGCACACTAACAAATCCGATGAACAAGGGAAACGTTACAACGAGCGTTGCAAATGATAGTGTAGGAGGTGGCGTGACAGACACACAGAGGAACGAAACAGAAGACTACCTGAGGACGCTGTTCTCGGAAAGGAAGAAGAAGAAAGCAGATACCAATGAAATGATTCCAGAAACTATTAACAGGTACGAAGAGAGAGCCAAGAAAAGAAGCATTTTACGTAAGAGGTCACAGCATGAAGCAAACGACGGCTTACACTAATTTATCATGTCATTGTACTTATCCACAAAAGAGATGCCTGAGACCTGCCAGGTGCCAGGAAAGATAAAAGTGTTTCGGATACTATCTAAAACGGAAGAGAGTATTTTAGGTAAACCAGTGGTTCAACATCATTTATGGACATCGTCATGCAAAACTGCAAATAGTTCATCACGTCAATATCTTACTCTCCTGATATGGAGTTTGAACTTCCAGCACAACGTTCGTTATAAACAGTGTTATCACGATTGTCATTTTAATGCATATAACGATGGAAATTAGTTTTCTGAACTTAAATAAATATTAGGAGAAAAAAAATTTACTTCAATTACAGGCCTTAAAGTTATAACTTCTTTTTCTATTGTAGGTATGAGCTCCCGCATGTGACTTAGTTTTCCTCTTATGTCTTCCTCTACCAATGTGTGAAACTTTTCAAACTGCTGTTTTATAGGCACTGTACAACAAAATAACATACCTGAGTTCTGAATCAGAGTCGGCCTGCATAGAACTGCATAGAAAGATTTGCGGCGCACATAGCAGAGTGCTCTGTGCTCGGCGAGCGCTGGGCCACTACTGAGGTCTGCCGTACCTTTGCTAATGGCAGTGTGCGCTGACCTGCAGAAACTTTGTTGTCCTGCCAAGCGCCGGCCAGAGTGGTGGAGCGGTTCTAGGCGCTTCAGTCTGGAGCCGCGCGATCGCTACGGTCGCAGGTTCGAATCCTGCCTCGGGCATGGATGAGTGTGATGTCCTTAAGTTAGTTAGGTTTAAGTGTTCAGGGGGACTGATGACCTCATATGTTAAGTCCCATTGTGCTCAGAGCCATTTTTCTTGCCAGGCCCCTGCCCTGCCTCTGATGGAGTGTGTGACGGGCATAATGCTCTAGAATCCGCTAAACAATCACATGACGAAGGATGATGTTCTTCATTGGGTTTTCTCGACATCTTCCGTTAATCCTATTTAGTAAGAGTTTCAGACTGATGGACAGTATTGAAGATTCGATCGAACAAGTGCTTTACAAGTCACTTCCTTCGTTGATGAATAACATTTATTTAAGATTCGTTCAAAGAATCTCAGCGTAGCATCCCCTTTTCCTATAATTTGTGTTATGAGATCATTCCACTTTAGGTCGTTTTATGTATTTTATGCTTGTTATTGTTTCCAGTGATTTTTTACCAATAGCGTAATCGAACACTGATAGATCTCTTCTCCTGTTTACGCGCAATTTGTTACATCTATTTACCTCCAGGGCCAACCACCAGCCCGTGCACCAATCATCGATCTTCCGCAGCTCTTCTTGCATTTCGCTACAGTCGTCTGGCATTACAAATTTTACCATGGACAACAGAATGGTATGCAAAAAGATTCATAGAGCTTCCGACGTGATATAAAGTCTTTTATACTGATGAAATTTCTGTTTTGATCGTCACTGTTTGAGAGAAATTGTCAGTGATGTGATAAGCGAGTTGGGGTGGAAATCGTCAAAACAAAGGCGTTTACCGTTGTGGAAATTTCCTTTCACGAAATTTCAATCACCATCTTTATCCACTGACTGTGAAAATATTTTACTGTCGCTAGTCTGTGTAGTGAGAAATGATCATCACAATAGAATAAGGGAAATCAGAGCTCACACAGAAGGATTTAAGGGTTCATTTTCCCCACGCACTGCTAGAGAGTGGAATGATAGAGAAATAGTCTGAACGTGGCTCGAAGAACCCCTACCAGCCACCTAAGTGTGAATTACAGAGTGCTGGTGTAGCTATAAATGTAGATGCAAGTGGAATAACGTGTAGTGCATTTTTAAAGCAATGTATTCGTATGATCCAAAGTGCCGCTATTATTGGCTCTGAGCACTATGGGACTTAACGTCTGAGGTCATCAGTCCCCTAGAACTTAGAACTACTTAAACATAACCAACCTAAGGACATCACACACATCCATGCCCGAGGCAGGATTCGAACCTGCGACCGTAGCGGTCGCGCGGTTCCAGACTGGAGCGCCTAGAACCGCTAGGCCACACCGACCGGCGTTTCGCTATTGTTAGATGCTTACAGAATATTTGACCTGAGTGAAATGAGGGCTGATTTCTAAGCAGGTTCATCTCCGTATAGTCCGCCCCTATAGCTGAGTGGTCAGCGCGGCGGTCTGTCACACCAAGGGGCCCGGATTCGATTCCCAGCTGGGTCGGAGATTTTCTCCGGTCAGGGACAGAGTGTTGTGTTGTCCTCATTATCATTTCATCATCACCAGTGGAAGGCAACGGGAAACCACCACTGGAATCACTTCCCTAGACGCTCATGCAGTGGACCTCTCTGACGAGGCTTCCCCCATGACGAGACCTGCCGTAAGGCAGAACACAGAGTTTGAAAAAAAACTTCGTACATCATTCAACGACGTCGAAAAAAGATTGTAGTACCGTCGATTGCCCTGGAGTCCTAAAGCACCTTCACAGTTCCATTACAGGACTGTGTTCCTACTAGGAAACCATATATAGAAAATTATCTAGATTTTTAAAAATTAGCTATGGGTGCAAAACTGGGCCCTTATTTATGCTTTGAAACGAACTTAATTTCAGAATACCGAAAACTTTTAACGGTAATTTAACAAGCAGAAACACAAACAGAGACTTGTACTGGAAGCAGACGAAAATCCATAATTTGAAGAACAGTCTCGCAATGGAGATCTTTGTTGCTGCGCGCTATGACTGGGCAGACAAATACACGTACATGGAAGGTAACTGCAAAGAAACCTTGGGTACTATAAGAAAAACTTCAACTGATCGAGGAAAGAAGAAGGTGCAAAAATGTTCACGGAAAGACAGGAATACGACAATAGAAACCCCTTAGTAATCGCTAAACAGCCAAGGTGAAATTGGTGCAGGAAAGGTGTGAGGCAGTCGAAAAAGAGATGATCGTCGGGAGAACTGATTAGCATATAGAAACGTCAAAAGAACCCTCGGGCAAGTTAAAAGCAAGGCTGGCAACATTAAGAGTGCAATGCGAAATCCATTGTTATACGCAGAGGAGAGAGCGGATACATGGAATGAGTATCTTAGAGGCCTCTAGGACTTGTCTGATTTCAAGACAGAAGAAGAAACTGGAGTAGATATGGAAGACTTAATAGAATCAGAATTTAAAAGAGCTCTGGAAGCCTTTGGATGAAATAAGTCATAAGGGGTAGAAAACATTCAACAGGAATTTATAAAATCATTGAAGCAAGCGGTAACTAAACGGCTATTCAGGCTGGTGTGCAGGATCTATGAGACTGGCGATGTACCACCAAACTTTCGGAAAAATATCATCCACACAATTCTAAAGATAGCAAAAGCAGATGAGCTTAACGGCTCATGCATCCAAGCTTCTGAAATGAGTAATAGACAGAAGAATGGAAAAGAAAATTGAGGCTCTGTTAGATGATGATCATGATGGTCAGTTTGACTATAGGAAAGGTAAAGGCACCAGAGAGACAGTTCTGACGTACGTTTCATAATGGAAGCAAGCCTGAAGAAAAATCAAGACACTCTCATAGGGTTTTGTGACGTAGGAAAGGCGCTCGACGATGTAAAATGGTGCAAGATATTCGAAATTCTGAGAAAAATAGGAGTAAGCTATGGGGAAAGACTGGTAATATACAATATGTCAGGAACCATCAGGTAACGGTAAGGGAGATGAAGAGCGAAATGGTCGGATTAAAAAGGGTGTAAGACAGAGATGCAATCTGCCGCCCTTACTGTTCATTCTAGGCATGGAGAAAGCGATAACGGAAATAAAATTAAGCTTCAAGAGTGCGATTAGAATTCAGGATGAAAGGCTATCAACGATAAGCTTCGCTGATGACGTTCCTATCCTTAGTAAAAGTTAAGAAGAATTACAGGGTCTGTTGAATGCAATGAACAGTGTAATGAGTACAAAATGTGGGTTGAGAGTAAACTGAAGAAAGATGAAAGTGATGAGAAATAGTAGAGATGAGAATAGTGACAAATTTTGTGATACGCTACGGTCGCAGGTTCGAATCCTGCTTCGGGCATGGATGTGTGTGATGTCCTTAGGTTAGTTAGATTTAAGTAGTTCTAAGTTCTAGGGGACTGATGACCTCAGATGTTAAGTCCCATAGTGCTCAAAGCCATTTTTTGTGATAATTGGTTATCACGGAGTACAGGGTGCGGCGCTTAAACCCGGACAAATGAAACTTTTTTTAAGAAGCAAATTTATAGAAACAAAGTACAAATGAAAATGAAAATCCTTTGACATATAAGTATTGGTATCCTTCAAGAGTAACTAACATTACTCGATGTAACCAGCTTCAGTCGCAAAGACCGCCTCCAATCTCGTCTTGAAGCGATTGCATGTACTCTTTAAAACAGCACTGTCCATATTCACCAATGCTGCTTACATAGCGGTGCGTAGAGACGGGACATTCTTTCCACTACACTCCAAACACAGTAGTCGAAGAGGTTCAAATCCGGGTATTCGGGGGCCAGAACTCTTTTGACCAGAACATGTCAACGTTATCCGAGAGCCAGATTTAGACTAAATGGTTCGAATGAGCCGGAGTACTCCTGCTGAAAGACATATTGTTCCCCCGAGGCCACAGTTACCCTCCACGATTTTACGTCATTCGTCAAAACTTGCAGATATACTTCTTTTGTGACAGTTTGTCCCTTTTAAATGATGTGTGGCGACATACATCACACTCACTGGACACAACACCTAGGACGTGAACCCAAGACTTCTACGAAGTATTACGCTTCGCCACAATATCATAAACAGTTGATTTCGGTTACCCGAAGAACCGAACTATTGCAGTGGACGAACGCACTTATCCGTAACATCTCGGCCATTTTGAGGTTCTGATTGTTTACGGGATGCCAATGGCTTTCAAGAACGCCAATCGCGACCTCCGGCGGAACTACGATATGGTGGGAAATTCAAGTTGAAATTTGTCCGGATTTGAGCGCCACACCTTGTAGATGAAGTTAAGGAATTCTGCTACGTTGGTAGCAACGTAAGCCATGACGGACAGAGTCAGGTGGACATACAAACATACAAAGCAGCTAGCACTGGCAAAAAGGTCATTCCTGGCCAAGAGAAGTCTACTAGTATCAAACATAGGTCTTAATAGAGGACGAAATTTTTGAGAACCTGCCGGCCGGGGTGGCCGAGAGGTTCTAGGCTCTACAGTCTGGAACCGCGCGACCGCTACGGTCGCAGGTTCGAATCCTGCCTCGGACATGGATGTGTGTGATGTCCTTAGGTTAGTTATGTTTAAGTAGTTCTAAGTTTTAGGGGACTGATGATCTCAGAAGTTACGTCCCATAGTGCTCAGAGCCATTTGAACCATTTTTTGATCCAGCGCTGAGGAAGAGAGTCCTTCAAAAAGCCTCGTACATCATGGTGCCAATGGGGCAAAGATCCATCCTGCTGGAAAATGAAGTCTTTGGAATTATCCGTAACCTGAGGGAACAGCCATTCTTCCAGCATGTCCAGGTATATGATTCTTGTTACAATTTTTTCCGCAAAGTAAAATGGTCCATAAACCTTTGTATGGGATACGGCACAAAACACGTTGATCTTCGGTGAGTCTCTTTCGTGTTGCAATGGTGAATGCGGATTTTCTAATCGCCATATGAGAACATTGTGTCTGTTGACTTCATCGCTGAAAATTACACGCTGTAGAAATGCGTCATCTTCCATTTTTGCTAGCACATAACCACAAAATGCGAGCTGGATTGAGAGCCTGAACAAGTTGTAATCGGTAGAACTTGTACAGCAAACGCCACTTCGGAACTTTCCGTACAGTTGGTTGGGGTATTCCAAGTTCTCGACTGGCTCTATTGGTAGACTTACTGCGACTGCGCACAAAATTTTCTTGAATCCGATGGTCATCGTCCTCTGACAAACACGGTCGGCCTGCTCTTTTTTCTTTGCACGCACTGCAAGTCTGGTCAAATTTCTTAAACCAACGGCTAATGCTTTTGCGAGTTAGTGGTTGAATACCGAATTTGATACGAAATACACTACAACTTGTGACTCACTTTTCGCGAACTCAAGGACGCAGAAAACCTTTTGCTTCACCTTCGCCATCTCACTCACAACTGACAGTTAAACGGAATGATTGCTCTATTGCCGCTCTAACTCTACCAGCCGCTCCTGAAACCATCACCGCCCACCCGCCGCGGTCCTCCAAAAACTTGGAAACTTTTTCTTTTCATTGGTATAAAGCTTGTTCATTTTGGAATTGCACTTGAATTCATACGAATTTTTGAAAATGGGTCCGTCATTTCGAATAACCCTGTGTATACCTGTATTTGAATACGCAAGCCTATACTAGTTTCTTTGGCGCTTCAGTGTATTATGTAATTACGACGGTGGTATGATAAGTCTGGTAAACGCAAGAAAAAAGGTGTATTCAGTGAACAACTCACCTTACCTCTCGAAATAGTTTCCTTTGTGAGATATATACTTTGTCCAGAGATCCTCCAGCTTTCTCATCCCATCGGGAAAATGAATTCTATCAAACTGCCAAATTCTCGTTGACTGCAACATTCACTTACTCATTTGATGAGAATTTATTCCCAGAAAGCCAAAGATTCAAGTTAGGGAACAGGAAGAAGTCACTTGGAACTAAGTCTGGTGACATAGGGTGGATGAGGGACCAATTCAAAGCTCATTTTATGCAATTTCGCCATTGTTATCGCTCATGCGTGGGTTCGAACATTTTCATGGCGAAAGAGCACTTACTTGCGTGACAAACCTGGTCTTTCTTCAGCCAGTGCAAGTTTCAAATGATTCAACAATGACCCATAATAGGATACAATTATGGTTCGGCCTTTGTCCAAGTAATCTATGAGGATTATTCCTTGGGAATCCCAAAAAACTATGGCCTTTACTTTAGCATATGACAAGATGGTCTTTGACTTCTTCGGTGCACTTTCGCTAACTTGAGTCTATTGTTTTGGCTGCCGTTTTGACTGGTGTCTAACGAAGGATCCAGATTTAATAAAAATCACTAATCGGCGTAAAAAGTCTTGCGGATTGCGACTAAACACCGCCAGAGATTGTGCTGTAGTTTTGTGCTGGATGCACATTTGGGTGACTGAGCAGTTGCTGCACCCACTTCGCACCCAGCTTTTTCATAGCCAATTCTTCTTGCATAATATTATGCACTCACTCAGTTGAGATGCCTAAAGTCTCAACCATGTCACAATTTTTTTTTTCGTCGGTCTTGCGTTAACATACAGGGATTCTGTCAATGGTTCCCTTTGCGGTGACCTCAACTGGACAGCTAGAGGGCGCTGCGACTTCGGTGCTTGTACGGCCACGTTGTAAATTCATTAATCCGAAAGTAAATGGTCTTCAATGATGGTGCAGAGTCCGCGTGAACTTTACCCATTTTTTTTTTTTGCTTTATGCGGCAGTCCAACCCTTCAAATCAAAATGTTTAACAACAACATGAAACTCGGTTTCCTCCATCTACAATAGCAGTCGATGCACCGACCAATTCATGCTGTTGTCAACAATAATTTCTTTACATTGTTGAAATTCTTCATACAATCCTTGGAGTAATCAAGCTTACCAAGCATTAACGAACAAACAAACTGTTAGATTCTTTCACGGAAATTTACCCAACTGATCAAACCACCCTCATGTAATAACGGTAAGCGTGTAATATGTGTATTGTTATCTGTTCCATACATAATTGGCGTTTTGAGTTACATCTCGTGGCAATCATGGAAGTTACGAGCTGGTCAGCTACAGAGGAGGCAGTATCTGGTGGACAAGCGGCAGAAAACTTGACCAGCTGTCTATGGTGCTCCAGCATATAGTTGCATTTTTGTTTTTGAATGTGTAGCTCGAGTGAGCACAAATAAATATTGCTCATCACGTCTTTCCTGCGACACTTACTTTCAATGGAAAGCATCAGGTTGTTTTCTATTACAAAATAAATAAATAAATTCTGAACCAGAATTATACATGCCCATTCTATAGAGCGGTCTCAGATTAGTTCAGTACAAAATTAGGGCAATAAAATACGAAGAATAACCAGTACTCCATAAGCGACAGCATGACCTGGGGATCACTGACTGCTATCACAATGTGGCACTGCTGCTCAATCGTTGGTGTAGTACTCACTGTTCTAATAAGTTGCAGGGCATGGGAGAAGCCACCCCGCTCTGCACTGCTGAAAAATTTATTCAAGATGGTTGCCATAGATGTGGCAACGTCACAGTGACATCATGGCGGTAAGTTCATATTTTGGCGGAAAACAGGTCAATTATCCTACCTCCACTAACCTAATCCCCTCTTGTCGCCCCTCCCCTCTCCACCACCATCAGGAAATTGGCAGGAAAAGGACTCAGTCTGTGCTGGGCTACCAGATAGGACAGATGTAATTATGCACTGTTTATTTAAACAATAGAATTGTCATAGGAAGTAGCTCCATACAGTGCGTTCACCATGAGGTCCAGAGTCCAGCTGTCCTAGCTCACAACACAACCACCAGAGGGCGCTTCTGGCCTTCCCGCTCCCCTCTCCCATGACATAATCCAAGATGGCCGTCTGGGGAAAATGGCGGAAAAAAGGGTTAGTCTGTGTCTAGCTGCTGGACTGTCAGAACAGATGTAATTGTTTACTGTGCTCCGTGGATGTGATGTCTGTGCTGAAGAAGGAGTTTAACGTTTACATTAGCTGTTATCATGTATCTGAGGGCTGTGTCGATAGCAACGATATTTGGTGAAGACGAATACAATACTCGAAATAATGTGGATACAGCAGGATGTGGCTAGGTCACAGTTCGGAACTCATCCTAATAAATACGTGTGCTGTAACTGTAGAGCTTTCGTTGACAGTTCAGTCAGTCTCTCGAAGTCCAATAGGCAAGACGTTCACTCTGGGGTGCGCGCTGCCTGCCCCCAGAGGCCATGCTTTAGCTTACAGTACGGCCACGCGGAAGCCACAGGAGTGGCCATGTACTTCCTGTCGCATTGAAAATACCTGTGATTTCCTTCTTCCCATCCCAAGCGCACAGATACCCTATGTCATTGAAAACGAACTGCTTCAGGAGTTATTAAATCTGGGGTTGCGGAGTATTGTCACATACATAACTTGAAGATATCACAGGAACTAAATGTGCCACTGCACAAAGAAAGAGACAGAGCTTTGTAAATGATGAAAGATGATGTAAACAATTACACATTTTATTCTGAGGAAGAGCACTACCGCAACACTTGAACACAGACTCTAAAAGATCACGACACACTTGTGAAACCACCCCTGAGACACTTCAAGCGCTTTCTTTGTGGAAAATACCATTGTTGTGAGCACGAGCTCCTTCAGGAGCTACTAAAGCCAATTGAATATGTCTCTAAATACACTTCCAAAAAGGTTTGCTTCAATTTTGTTGTGTATAACGCCACACTTGAACATAGACTTAAAAAGACCACTGCACATTTGTGAAACCTCACTGAGACACTTCACACGCTTTTGTGGGAAAAAGATCTTGAAACCGATATCAGCTGCAGTATCTGATTTTAGACGCCAAAACGACGATATCTGGAAGTCGAAATAAATATCGCTGTAACTCTAAACAGGACGATCACCACTTTTCGAATTTAGCTGCATATCTGAAGACACTGCCAGAGATAAAAATTTCTGAGTCCTATAGCTGCTGTGGTGTTCACCATTTTTCTGAGACAGCGAGTGGGATTTGTTTTATATTTGCTACTGCTGAAGTCAGGGACGTTACACAAACAGAATTAGAAGCACTGTCCTAATGACGAGAAAAATTGCTGAAATAAAAAGCCTTAATTGCAAATGAGGGCAGCATCCCGCCAGAGGTGGATGGTCTGCCTGGACATGTCTCTGAGCAGTCGAACAAGGAAGACATCACGTTACTCTCAGATGTCACAGAACTTTCCATAGATAACTTCCCCCATCCTGTTCAAATCAGCCTGCCGAGGCTCCTAGCCCCGCACAAAGGACGTCTTATGAATGCAGCGTTCTGATTACTATCATCAGAAACACTTCCACTACTCTGCTACTGTCGAGGAAACGTTGAATTTTTCAATGTCAAACCAATCTCCAACCGGGCTACATCATCACAATCATACTGATTTAGCATACACAATTCGTATCCTGCACCATACAAAATCATCACTTATGCAAGCTGCAAATAGCTATCAACCGCCAAACAAAAGTACATATACCTAAAGGCCGACAGATTCCTCCCCCCCCCCCCAAAAAAAAGCTCATGCAGCATACATACAGTCGCAACACTAGATATTTCCCACGAGGTCGGTCAGTCATCCACCACGGCCAACGGTCGCGAGGCAACTGCCTCACACACACACTGGCTCGACGCACGATCAGAGCGCCCTCCATGGACAGTGGTCACTCTCCGACTGTTGTACAAACGATGGGCTGGTTCCACCCGGCACAAAGACTTTACTGTTTACAGCCCCGACCTGCTTGCTTGCTTGCCATCCTTTCTACACCCATCTCAATACTCCGGGATTACAAGAACATATGTATTTTCAGATGGTTTGCCACGATATCATACTATTTAAGCCATATCTCGAAATCACGCACATAGCAGTATGCTGGCATAGAATAATTATCGAGATAGAGAGTGGAAATTATTGTTGTAGAAACCCCAAACTTTAGCGAGGTGCAACATGTTGCAAACCACTGAGCAACTAGAAACTTAGGCCGTCTGCTAAGATCTTTACATGAAAATTCCAAAAACTAGTGGTAACTGGTAGATCCACTCGTATTTTTTTTAATGAATACCGACCTCAGTAATATAACAGATTCGAAATCACCCTTTTACTTTACAAAGTCAACTAAGGTTTACTCGCGTCTAGAGAACCAGAAAACATCTCTCCCACCTGTCTTCCACCATCTAGATGCACACAACACACACCACAATCTATGTTGCCTCAACCAAATAAAGAGGGAAATATGTAGAAGCAGTCAACCGCCGGCCATTGTGGCCGAACGGTTCTAGACGCTTCAGTCCGGAACCGCGCGACTGCTACGGTAGCAGGTTCGAATCCTGCCTCGGGCATGGATGTGTGTGATGTCCTTAGGTTAGTTAGGTTTAAGTAGTTCTAAGTTCTAGGGGACTGATGACCTCAGATGTTAAGTCCCATAGTGTTCAGAGCCATTTCCGTACAATTTACATAGGAGGGAACAGCTGTCCAGCACAAACACACTCCCATATTGAATCATCTCAAATTCTCACGGAGAACTCGCACAATGACGAAGGTTGCCCAACACATACTGAGTATTAGTTCGCTATTCACACCCCTAGAGTGTGACAGGATTAGGTCAGCTGCATTCTTGTACTCCAGCCCATTCAGCTTGGACAGCTCCAGTCGTAAGACGGAAATGTCAGTCGTTCCAGCCACGGGCTACTGCTGCAACACGCACTCCCGCACCCCAGACTGAATCACCCTAGTACACCAGCCACATATATTTTATCACTGTCCTTAAAATTAAATATTATGATTGTAGCCTCAATCTGACCACATTTGATAATGAGCAAAGTATCTGATATAACCCCTCCTGATGACTGGTTCTAGAAATATCAGACAATCTATCACATATCCGTACCAAGTATTCTATTTCGCCAATAACTGAATGCTGGTGGTACCAAACAATATTGAGTGAAAATCCGTGATGGATGGAGATGCCTCATTTGTTTTTCTTGCGAGTGGTACCAGTGTGTCTTAGGAACAGAGACGTAGTCATCTAATAAGCCACCAGCTATTAAGAAAGCACGATTGCAACGCCTATGTTACTATCAAAAGCGGTCTTGCTTCTACTGGCGCACACAAGTATCGCTAACGATATCCATGCTAAAAACTATACAAGGTGTATAAATCGAAGTATGGTATAGCTTGTGAATGAAGTGGTCGTCCACACAAATACTGCAACATTGAATATAGATGGTGATCGCTGGGATGTGTATTAACAGACAGAAGAGGTTGTGTGCAACCTGCAGGCGGTGAAAGGGTGTAATAAAAGCACCGAACTTAGAAAGTGATTTTCTAATGAATGTGGTATGAAGCCGGTGTTTGCAGCTCCCTCATGCCGCTGCTAGAAATTTCTCCAGTATTTGTAATGCATTCTATCTCGATGCCATGTCACATGTTCTGAGATATATGATATATCCACTGGGCTATAGTCGAGGGAGATAACGGTTTATTGAGACTGATCACATACAGTAGATGGTGTTTTATGTGACGAATCACTTAAAAAATACGACGCCAGATTGTGGTATCAAGAAATGTACAAAATCATATGACCAGTACACTGGCTTTTCACATCTATATTCTTATGCTATCTGGTAGAAATGCTGTATGTGATTGGTAATCAAGTCTTCAATTCAACCACATACATGCACTGAATCCCATGTAGATGTATGTAGCGGTTCCACCTGCTTTTTTTCTTCGTTTGTTTGACGTTTGTTGAATATCCTCGGCGTCTTCGTACTGCGTTGCTACACTGGCTCAAAAATGAGTTGTCGATTCCGAGACTTACTGCTTTAAATGATGTAGATGATAGATGCACAGCTTAGTTTTAAAGTACTTTTATTTTCACTTTGCACAACCCTCAGTATTACACAGTTATATGGCCAGTGCACTACTGTTTAACCTTGGATAAGCCTCATTAATAGTTAGCAGGCGAAACTTCACATACTGTTACAATAGTTTCTTGTTGAACATCAACGGGCGGTAAAATCTAACCACAAAGTTCACGGTTCCTGAAGAATAATCAGGTACATTTGGAGCAGACACTGCCACTGTATTTAGACACGCCTTAATTGTTTAACACTTATTACACTGTTAATTCGAAGCATTGTTGTTGTTCTAACCAGCAAAATCACTGCTGAGATTATGAATCATCAACAAATTGTTTTTCAACAGCTGTTTGTTCAATTTCACAGTTAAGGGGACATTGTATGTGAAATTCGTTGAAATTTGACATTTTCTGTATTCTACTCCCTAATGTACTTTGTACTTTCCTGAACATTTTGGTATATAATACATTAAAATCAGACAATTGTGAGACCTTCAAACAATATTTTGAATGTTGACATGTGACTGTCAAATTTTGCGGCTACGCATATACTGCCACAATTGAGCAGTGATGTCTTGGGAACTACACACTCTAGAAGGCTGTGAATTCTGTGAATTGCTCTGGTTTGTGCTTACTGCTACGTCTCAGAAGTTGGCATTATGAATAAAGAAATCAGTCCTTTGTTTCTGATACTAGTTTTCGTTGAAAGTAGTGTGATTATCAGCTATTTTTGTAGTAAGCTAACTTCTATTGCTTTTCATACGTAAATAAAATGACTAAGCGTAAAAGTAACTTCAAGAAACGCAAATTTGCGGGTAACAGATATGTGAGACCTACATTTTCTTCTGAAGTACTTGAAAACACGTGTGCTAGCAGTGAAGGAAACCACGATAATGTTTCTGAAGTGACCACACCCCCTAGTGCATCGAAAAGGAAAGTAAGTTTAGAAATGAGTGACAGTGGTAAAAGTAATAATATTATGGCAATCAAACCTATTTACAGAGATCTGGCAAATCCTGAGCTACTAAAGAAGCGTTTACATGGGAAGTCCCAGAATGTGAATGAGTCCTTTAATAATGTTGTGTAGTGCCGTGTTCCTAAAAATGTATTTGTTGGCCTTATGACTCTAAAGTTAGTAGTGTCTGATGAAGTAATAACTTTTAATGGTGGGAACTATGAAAGAATTGAATTTCTGCAGAAGTTAGGGGTAAGATTTGGACAGAACACAGCTAAAGGACTGGGGGAACTGGATGAGCTTCGTGTATGTGAAGCATAGTTAGCTGCTCAGGAAATGACAAAAGAAGCAAGAAAGAAAAGGTGGAGGCAAGCCCTGGGCTTTTGTGACACTGAACAAGACACAGACTATGAGCAGGGCAATTCTGGCGCATAAAAAACGCAGAAATGTAAGTTCAAAATGGTTCAAATGGCTCTGAGCACTATGGGACTTAACTGCTGAGGTCATTAGTCCCCTAGAACTTAGAACTAGTTAAACCTAACTAACC
Source organism: Schistocerca piceifrons (assembly GCF_021461385.2). Lineage (NCBI taxonomy): Eukaryota > Metazoa > Arthropoda > Insecta > Orthoptera > Acrididae > Schistocerca > Schistocerca piceifrons. The sequence continues at coordinate 232,010,391 of NC_060149.1, read as the reverse complement.
TAAGGACATCACAAACATCCATGCCCGAGGCAGGATTCGAACCTGCGACCGTAGCGGCCTTGCGGTTCCAGACTGCAGCGCCTTTAACCGCACGGCCACTTCGGCTGGCGCAGAAATGTAAGTCTATATAAGAATTGGTAATAAAAAAGTTTTAAACCTCAGAATCTCTGAACTACATTTTTTGCAATAAATGACCCATTTTCTAAGAAAGTACTGATGATAAGGACATGAAATTTTCAGAGCATACCAAGTGTGAGATTCAACACATATGGAACAAGAATAATTAAAATATCCTGAGTTGTTTTGTTTTTGTGTTCATTTATTTACAAAATTCTGTCAAAAAATTGAGTGCTTGAAAAAAAAAGACAACATGCCCCACAATACAATTTTAGTAATAATTCTAGTTCAGTGTATCTAGAATGGGGCATTCAATAATTATGGAAAATTGTAAATTGGTGTCTTAAAAAGTTTCACAAATTTCGATAATTTAACATTGGCAGCATGGGATATGTAATGTCCCTCACTGGTATCTCTTGTTTCACACTCTTTAATAGCTCATCGGTAGACCAATAATTATTATTCCAGGAACATCCATCACTACTATACCCTATGTGCTCTTAATATGGTCAAAATTTGCCTGTGAAATGCCAGTTAAATCACTACCATTGTCCAGTAAGCACTTAACATATATACCTTGTACACTTGCAGTTATTACAGGGTGGTACACTTCATTTTTACTTACCATATGATCTTCTTCATACAACAAATCCTCATTAATCATTTCCCTGGAAAAACTATCATGCTGCTTACCAAAATGATTATCAGACACAGTCAGATAAGAGATAGCATGGTCCTCTTCCGCAGTATCACTCTCAAACCCTAACACTTCATTAGGCCTAACATTATCCTCCTTCATTCTTTCTTTACTAACAGCATTTCATCATTATCACTACTGGATTTGTCAATGCTATCATCGTTACACTGACAGTCAGTATTAGACACACTTTCACTTATGCTATGCTCTAGATTTGGTACCTCTTCCACTTTTTTTCTGTATTTCAATCACTTTTGAATCTACAATTTCATTTACTTTTCCCCGTTTTTCCTCTACCACTACTGCACACTTTGTTTCTACCTCAATTTCTGAATAAATTTTAATCCGATCGATGTGGTTTTCAAGTTTATCCCTATTTTCAGCACATTGTTTCTCGAGAACCTTCTCCTTCCTACAGTTGTCATCACAAAGTTTCTCTCTTTCTTCTATACATCTACTACTCAACGTTAATATCTCATTAGTATTATGTATTACTTTCATTATACTATTTCCCAACCTTCTGATGTCTTCCCTCAAACTCTTAATGTCTTCTTCCGTACTCATATTATTCATAATATACCTTAACATTGCTCCAAAATCTTCATTACGACTGCTGTCCCGTGAATTAGTCCCCATGAAGTCTTTCTGTATATTTAAAAACTTAACCTTTGCAGCTTTGTTCTCAGTTGCTGTCCCGTGAATTAGTCCCCATGAAGTCTTTCTGTATACACTCCTGGAAATGGAAAAAAGAACACATTGACACCGGTGTGTCAGACCCACCATACTTGCTCCGGACACTGCGAGAGGGCTGTACAAGCAATGATCACACGCACGGCACAGCGGACACACCAGGAACCGCGGTGTTGGCCGTCGAATGGCGCTAGCTACGCAGCATTTGTGCACCGCCGCCGTCAGTGTCAGCCAGTTTGCCGTGGCATACGGAGCTCCATCGCAGTCTTTAGCACTGGTAGCACGCCGCGACAGCGTGGACGTGAACCGTATGTGCTGTTGACGGACTTTGAGCGAGGGCGTATAGTGGGCATGCGGGAGGCCGGGTGGACGTACCGCCGAATTGCTTAACACGTGGGGCGTGAGGTCTCCACAGTACATCGATGTAGTCGCCAGTGGTCGGCGGAAGGTGCACGTGCCCGTCGACCTGGGACCGGACCGCAGCGACGCACGGATGCACGCCAAGACCGTAGGATCCTACGCAGTGCCGTAGGGGACCGCACTGCCACTTCCCAGCAAATTAGGGACACTGTTGCTCCTGGGGTATCGGCGAGGACCATTCGCAACCGTCTCCATGAAGCTGGGCTACGGTCCCGCACACCGTTAGGCCGTCTTCCGCTCACACCCCAACATCGTGCAGCCCGCCTCCAGTGGTGTCGCGACAGGCGTGAATGGAGGGACGAATGGAGACGTGTCGTCTTCAGCGATGAGAGTCGCTTCTGCCTTGGTGCCAATGATGGTCGTATGCGTGTTTGGCGCCGTGCAGGTGAGCGCCACAATCAGGACTGCATACGACCGAGACACACAGGGCCAACACCCGGCATCATGGTGTGGGGAGCGATCTCCTACACTGGCCGTACACCACTGGTGATCGTCGAGGGGACACTGAATAGTGCACGGTACATCCAAACCGTCATCGAACCCATCGTTCTACCATTCCTAGACCGGCAAGGGAACTTGCTGTTCCAACAGGACAATGCACGTCCGCATGTATCCCGTGCCACCCAACGTGCTCTAGAAGGTGTAAGTCAACTACCCTGGCCAGCAAGATCTCCGGATCTGTCCCCCATTGAGCATGTTTGGGACTGGATGAAGCGTCGTCTCACGCGGTCTGCACGTCCAGCACGAACGCTGGTCCATCTGAGGCGCCAGGTGGAAATGGCATGGCAAGCCGTTCCACAGGACTACATCCAGCATCTCTACGATCGTCTCCATGGGAGAATAGCAGCCTGCATTGCTGCGAAAGGTGGATATACACTGTACTAGTGCCGACATTGTGCATGCTCTGTTGCCTGTGTCTATGTGCCTGTGGTTCTGTCAGTGTGATCATGTGATGTATCTGACCCCAGGAATGTGTCAATAAAGTTTCCCCTTCCTGGGGCAATGAATTCACGGTGTTCTTATTTCAATTTCCAGGAGTGTATTTAAAAACTTAGTAAAACTCCAATGCGGTTTTCTAGGCAGCCATACGCATCTTGTAACTGTTCCTCAGTCTCTGCCACGCCCTCCATGCACTTTAAGTCGGAACTGAGAGAAAGTCAGAGAGTGCTATATCTACCACCTTCCGCAACCCGTGTAGAAACAGAGTGACCTAAGTTAATGTGAAAGGTCCATGTTTTGCCCATTCGTTGGAAATGGGAACATGTTGTCATAACTCCACCAACTGTGTATGATGTGTAAGGCCAACGCCAAATGAGGTAGTAGTACAAAAAGACAGTACAGGAACTGGAAGGAGGATGAGGATTTTGTTACCGCATTGTGGTATGTCTCCAGACTACATACATGTACTGCAGTCCAAAGGAGATCTGCACCCCCTCAGAGTACATTCACGTATGTTACCCAAACGTTCTCTCTATCATCGTCCTTTCGTACCATCCAACAGATAATAAAAAGCTACAAACTATAAAAACTCCGCAAACGTCTTCTGGAAGAGAATTCGATAAGATTTCACGATGTCCCTGTGTTCTGATATATATATATATATATATATATATATATATATATATATATATATATATATATATTGAAGACAAATACCAAATGTTTGTGTATTCATGTATTTGATCAAAATACAAAGTCCTTCGGCGATGAATGGTTTCAATCAGTACTGACCATCTTCATATCTACAATATAAAAAATATACAACTAGTGGGCAGTCTATCTTCCAAAACAATAAAGTATTTCATATGACTATATACTCTCTTACAACTTGGAATGTACAGATAAAATAAGGTAAAGCACACTTGTTCTGCACCATGTCCTAACGTGATAAAGCCATAATGGCATCGTCAAAACAAATAAATACACTCAGCAAAGCATCGTCATGTTGAACTAAAGTATGGTGTAAAATAGGCCACATCGTCCACACAGGCATTTTACATCTGGCGTTACTGTACAAAACATACTGAAGCGCAGAAGCTACCAGAAATATATTTGCTTATATGCTTCATAGATGTCGCTACTGTGAGATTAGATGTATTCTTCATTTACGTAAGAACCATCAAATGATGAAAATACATTAGGTAAAATACATGTAGCATCCTGGTGGCCAAGCCAACAGAGGATGCTGTTCACTCACCTGTCTTTTCTTCCGTACAGTTATTTTGTCATATAGACATATTATCTTTCATAGGCAATTTATAGATTGCCTTAGGCAGTGTATTACGTATATTTTATTTTTGACCGTAAAGTCACCATAAAAGACTCAGACATATCGTCTTTATATACTTCCTTTAAATAATTTTATATGGTTAATTACATTCGTCTTTTACTTTATCACAATTAGTTTCTATGATAGTTATCAAAATTTAAAAGTCTGCTAAATGTATTTTGCCTAATGTATTCTCATCATGTTATGGTCCTTACGTAAATGAAAAAACATCTAAGCCCACAGTAGCGACATCTGTAAAGCGTATAGGCAAACATATTTCTGGTAGCTTGTGCACTTCAGTATGTCTTGTACAGTCACGCCAGTTGCAAAATGCCTGTGTGGACGATGTGGCTTATTTTACACTATATTTTAGTTCAACGTGACGATGCTTTGCTGTGTGTATTTATAGGTTTTGACGATGCCACTACGGCTTTATCACGTTAGAACATGGTGCAGAACAGGTACGCTTTACATTATTTAGTCTGTATATTCCAAGTTGTATGAGAGTAAATCATCATATGAAATACTGTATTGTTTTGAGAAAAAAAAAGACTGCCCACTAGTCGTATATGGTTTATATTATAGATCTGAAGATGATCATTACTGATTGAAACCGGTCATCGTCGAAGGACTTCATATTGTGATCAAAGACTGGAATAAATAAATATTTGACAGTTCCTCGATCGCTGTTTGTATCTGTGACTATGTCGCAGCTTGTGAAACAAGTGTCGTCTGCATGCAGGCATCCAGCATTTGCGCTGATCCTCATTAAAATTACAGATATTGATCCACTTAGTGGTCGAAATCACCTGTACTGTAGGAGGACCATATCCCAAAGACTATCAGTCATAAGGGAGGGTCCCTGTGTTGTTGCTTGATACATTGCTTTTTTTTCTGTAACACGTACAAGCAGCGTATGACACAGGTTTATACCAGAGGTGTACGAATTCCCATTGCAGCCTGCTTGCCCCTAGCTCCTCTGCAACCATTCATGCAGGTCAGCCTGCCGCGACGTAAACACAAGAGTACACATGTACTGAGGCATAGTGGGTAACGCGACCGACTTGGGCTCCCGCAAGCCCGGGATACCTGGGTTCCCGCCGGCCTGCCAAGCTTCACGGGACCCGCTCAGCTTGCTGCGCCTGACAACAGGTTGCGCTGTCAAGCTACCGTGACTAGAGTAGCCAGGTAGTTAGCCCGCAGTACATTTATCGCAACGGTGGGGGCAGCACAATGAATAGGTCGGACTTTAGTGAGACTAAAAAAAAATTGACAACTGGCGAATACATGCTGGTAACGAAACAGAGCACAAGTACCCCATAGGAAACGTTTTCGTGTGTTTATGAGGCCGCTTCAAATAAATCGGTAGGTGTATCTCAATGAAAACTATGTAAAAAGCTCTTAAGTACTTATTTAGGAACAAAAATGGTTCAAATGGCTCTGAGCACTATGGGACTCCACTGCTGTGGTCATCAGTCCCCTAGAACTTAGAACTACTTAAACCTAACTAACCTAAGAACATCACACACATCCATGCCCGAGGCAAGATTTGAACCTGCGACCGTAGCAGTCGCACGGTTCCGGACTGCGCACCTAGAACCGCGAGACCACGGCGGCCGGCTATTTAGGAACCTCGAGTATGTTACGACATGTGTGCAAATTTGACAAGCAGTTCCCTCACTTCGTAAATATCTTGAAAGAGGACAAAGATTTAGTGGCCGAAAAGGGCGTCGAAATGTGTGGTAAGGACCTGAGACCATTTAGCAGTATAGAGGGAGAAGGATTTCATGGTAACCCGCAAACGATGTCAAAATCTTTTGTAAGGTACTCTATTCCATGCACTGTCCGAAATATTATGTAGACAGTAATGTTCCTCTTGATGGTCAAGTGTGCAAAATTTCTTCAAGATCGGAATGAAACTGTAGGTTGGTGTAGAAGTGTGTAAGTAAAGTACCCTCCGCCATGTACCATTCAGAATTTTAAGCAGACAGCGCCCTTCATCCTGCTTTGAATATCAAGTATGCCAAATTTCATCAAGATCGGAATAAAAACGTACAATTTGTCGAATTCCATTAGGTAAAGTAACAACCTCTGCCATGCACCCTACGAAATTTTAAGTAGACTGTGACCTTCCTCTTGGTTTCAAGGTATAGTGTGCAAAATTTCATCAAGATTGTATGCAATACAAACACACGGACACAATGACAACACACTTTCAGTTTTTCTCAAATTTTCCAATTTTTCGGTCGATTTTCGAGAAATTTTATTTCATAAAAACCTTGTCCTGAGAATTACGAACACAGAAAAAAAATTGCCGAATTGGTCCAGCCGTTCTCGAGTTTTACGCTTATCAACGCATTTGGCAATTCATTTTTATTTATATAGATAATAAGCCCGAAATATACGCGTAAAGGAAGAATGTACAAATAAAATCCAATATTTTTTGACCTGAAATTAATATATATATAATGTTAGGGTTTGTATTTTGGTGCTCAGGTAAAATAAAAACTTTTAATTAACGTTCATAGTACGACAATGAAGCGCGCAGACTAAACGGCTGCGTAGCGCAGCTCAGCAGTAATATGGGCAGGCAAGCAAGTTTCCCGCAGCATGCCCGAGTTGGGTTCTGCTTGGCTTGGCTGGGAGTGAAGCAGCCTGCCCGTTCTGTTGACAACGCACGGCGGCCTGCCCGCCTGGCCACCGGGCAAGCATGGACGGGTTAAAAGCGGAACATGTACACCTCTAGTTTATACACCGCCATGCATTTTGTTTAGTTCACCACGACTTAGAGGTCTGTGTCAGGTTCTTAACTGACATTAACACGTTTCGATCCATTGGCTCTGACTGAAAGCTGACCATCACGTGGTATAAATTATGCTGCTGCTTCAACACACACACAGAATTATTTTAAATAAAAGGCAGTCATGGCATATAGAAACTAGAAGAGTTTTCCAGCGTTGTGGAGCTTTTCCAAACAGCTGTCCGAAGGTGATTGACAGCTGCTGCATTTAAACTCATCTTTCACAGTGATGAGATAGCAACGGCCCTGTGTTCGGTTTGGATTGTTTCCTCATACTGCAGTCATGTACCTGACCACAGTTTTGGTGCTAGCCATCCCCAGAAAGTGTTGCCCCTCCACCAAGACTCTTTCTCCATCTCAAACAAGTGATCTCAGTCAGTCAAGATGTGGTAATCAGCAGCTTACCGGTGGGCGGATAGGATGGGAAAGACTCCGTCAATATATTGTAATAAGCATCACCGTTGTCAGTGCGATCAGTTTTACCAATTTTATCAGTTTTTCTGTAATTTCAGCACCCATAAATGACGCAGCAGCCTGCTTCCCAGCTTCTGTGTCATTGCTAAACTGCCTCTCCACTACTTTGCGGGTACCGTACACTTAACTGAAGCGCCAAAGATACTGTTGTAGGCACGCGTATTCAAATACAGAGATACACTATGTGATGAAAAGTATCCGGACACCCCCTAAAACATACATTTTCCACATTAGGTGCATTTTGCTGCCGTCCACTGACAGGTACTCCATATCAGAGACCTCAGTGGTCATGAGACAGCGTGAGAAAGCAGAACGGGGCCCTCCACAGAACTCATGGACTTCGAATGTGGTCAGGTGATTGGGAGCCATTTGTGTCCTTCGTTTGCAAGCGAGACTTCCACACTTCTAAACATACCTAGGTCCACTTTTTCCGATTTGATTGTGAAGTGGAAACGTGAAGGGACAGATACAGTGCAAAAGAGTACAGGCCGACTTCGCTGTTGACTGACAGAGGCCGCCGAAAGCTGAAGAGGGTTGTAATGTGTAATAGGCAGACATCAATCCAGACCACCACAAAGGAATTCCAAACAGCATCAGGATCCACTGCACATACTATGATTGTTAGCTGGAAGGTGAGAAAACTTTAATTTCGTGGTCGAGCAGCTGCTCATAAGCCACGGAATTAAGTGTGTTTTTCAACCATCTGCAAAACTGAGAAACCTGTTGGGTTCGCTTAATGATGACCTTGGACTGAGGAAATGTGGTGTGTACAAGATTCCTTGTCAGTGTAGGGCAGCATATACGAGGGCAGTTCAATAAGTAATGCAACACATTTTTTTTCTCGGCCAATTTTAGTTGAAAAAACCGGAAATTTCTTGTGGAATATTTTCAAACTTTCCCGCTTCGTCTCGTATAGTTTCATTGACTTCCGACAGGTGGCAGCGCTGTACGGAGCTGTTAAAATGGCGTCTGTAACGGATGTGCGTTGCAAACAACGGGCAGTGATCGAGTTTCTTTTGGCGGAAAACCAGGGCATCTCAGATATTCATAGGCGCTTGCAGAATGTCTACGGTGATCTGGCAGTGTACAAAAGCACGGTGAGTCGTTGGGCAAAGCGTGTGTCATCATCGCCGCAAGGTCAAGCAAGACTGTCTGATCTCCCGCGTGCGGGCCGGCCGTGCACAGCTGTGACTTCTGCAATGGCGGAGCGTGCGAACACACTCGTTCGAGATGATCGACGGATCACCATCAAACAACTCAGTGCTCAACTTGACATCTCTGTTGGTAGTGCTGTCACAATTTTTCACCAGTTGGGATATTCAAAGGTTTGTTCCCGCTGGGTCCCTCGTTGTCTAACCGAACAACATAAAGAGCAAAGGAGAACCATCTGCGCGGAATTGCTTGCTCGTCATGTGGCTGAGGGTGACAATTTCTTGTCAAAGAGTGTTACAGGCGATGAAACATGGGTTCATCACTTCGAACCTGAAACAAAACGCAATCAATGGAGTGGCGCCACACCCACTCCCCTACCAAGAAAAAGTTTAAAGCCATACCCTCAGCCGGTAAAGTCATGGTTACAGTCTTCTGGGACGCTGAAGGGGTTATTCTGTTCGATGTCCTTCCCCATGGTCAAACGATCAACTCTGAAGTGTATTGTGCTACTCTTCAGAAATTGAAGAAACAACTTCAGCGTGTTCATAGGCACAAAAATCTGAACGAACTTCTCCTTCTTCATGACAACGCAAGACCTCACACAAGTCTTCGCACCCGAGAGGAGCTCACAAAACTTCAGTGGACCGTTCTTCCTCATGTACCCTACAGCCCCGATCTCGCACCGTCGGATTTCCATATGTTTGGCCCAATGAAGGACGCAATCCGTGGGAGGCACTACGCGGATGATGAAGAAGTTATTGATGCAGTACGACATTGGCTCCGACATCGAACAGTGGAATGGTACCGTGCAGGCATACAGGCCCTCATTTCAAGGTGGCGTAAGGCCGTAGCATTGAATGGAGATTACGTTGAAAAATAGTGTTGTGTAGCTAAAAGATTGGGGAATAACCTGGTGTATTTCAATGCTGAATAAAACAACCCCTGTTTGAGAAAAAAATGTGTTGCATTACTTATTGAACTGCCCTCGTATAGGCGAGACACACCGCACGATACAAGAACGCTGCGATGAACATCAGCGTCATACACGCTTTCGTAAACCGGAAAAGTCGGCTACTGCGGAACACTGCCTGAATACAGGACATCGTATGATTTATGAAAAGACGGAAATTTTATCCTCGGCATCATCTTTCTGGGACTGCGTCACTAAGGAAGCAATACATATCCGTACAGCCGATAATCTCATCAACAAGGATACGGGATTTCGACTGAGCACAACCTGGAACCCTGCATTGGCTGCTGTTAAATCACGACGCGAAAATCAATATTATTCGATAACAGGCCCGTCATAACAATGGCGTAGTACGGCCGTTGGTGATGACAAACGCAGCGTACAGGGCACGCGTGGGAGAGCCGCTCTGCGATTTTCGGCAGAGGGAGTTTGAATATGACAAATCACTGCTCATGCGCGATTTCCGCGGCTGCGCATTCTTCCCGCGCGTGTTCTAAAAACGGGGCGTCGGTGTGCGGATACCGGCAGTCGTACCTAGCCACGAGCAAGGTTGAACCACCTAAAGATGTCGGACAGTTGCTCCGAGAAAATACTGTGGAATTTGCACGTGATCCGGCGGCAAACCCGTGAAGACTGTTTACAACACTTCTGCAGGGAAAGTTTGAAAAGTCACATCTGCTGGCGTTGTCTGTGTCCAACACTTCCTGCATCATTGTCACCAATTAAATTTGCAGCTGATCAGAAGCAGACTGCTACATTCCACATCTCGTGAAGGAACAGAGAAACCCGAGTCTGTAACAACAGTTCCACACCAAACTTACTCACAGCACCCACTTCTGCAGATTCGCGCATGTCAATCGGTGTATATTATATTGTATATAAAAGTGTTGTGATGACGTAACAAGCGGTTAATAAGAAGAAACCTGCGGTTTTTACGCATGATGGAGCTCCAGAAGAAAGGAGTTTGAAGTATTTTACATAAATCAACTGCGCAATCAATTCCAAAGTATTGTTCTAGTGTCTGGCATCAGTACCAACAAGGTATTGGGAACAGAGAACATAAACACATGCATTCCTAAGGCTAGAAGGCTCTGCACTTAAAACACGGTATAACGTTAGAGCTATGCAGTTTCTGGTCTAGGCGCTACAGTCCGGAACCGCGGGACTGCTACGGTCGCAGGTTCGAATCCTGCCTCGGGCATGGATGTGTGTGATGTCCTTAGGTTCGTTAGGTTTAAGGAGTTCTAAGTTCTAGGGGGCTGATGACCTAAGATGTTAAGTCCTATAGTGCTCAGAGCCATTTTTTGAGTTTCTGGTCTATTAGTCGTGTGGAATGCAACGCTGTCAATATTCCAATGTAAGAAATATGTTTCCAGCGCAAGACGTACATTGTCTTTGCAGGTTTGTCTACGATAAGTTATGGTGACAACCTGTATAATGTAAAAACTACTACCTTGCACACCAAACGAAACATCGATTCTGTGTGATACATACGCCATGTAGTTTTCCAGAGGTGTATAGTGCCCAGTGTTCAAATCTGATCAAGGTTCAGAAATTACACTATGCTCGCATCGGTCCTATAAAAAATGAACGTTAGTAATGGCGAGAGGCCCTTACAAAGAAAAGTCAAATGCATAGCAGCACTAATGCTGCCCCTAACTCAGTAAATAGGACATCTGTCAAGCAGATGTATACATGGGAATTGCGGTACCTCACAAATACCTGTCACTAATTTAGAATCACCATAGTTATGAAACTGAAGATTCGAATTGATATGTCCACAGCTCGTGGTTTAGCAGCTAGCGTTGCATACTCTGGCTCACAGGATCCCGGGTTCGATTCCTGGCCGGGTTGGGGATTTTCTCTGCCCAGGGACTGGGTGTTTGTTTTGTCCTTATCATTTCATCATCATTCCTGAAATTGGCTAGATCGGACTGTGTACAGACTGAGAACGTGTACAGGCCCTGATGACCGCGCAGTTGAGCGACCTACAAAGCAAACATCATCACGATCATCATCAAATTTATGCCCAAGATGCGACAGGGGAATGGAGTGCATTGCATAAATCTTCGTTCGTCTAGAGGTGGGTGCCGAAACAGGATGGACATCTTTCATCATCATCACATATAAACTGGAAGTCCTCAATTGACTGACAGGTTTGCTGTTAAAAATCACTGGCGGATAGTGCTCTAAGTCACACACAGAACACGTAGTTGTATACAAGACAAATGTAGGTTATGCCACACAACTGATACACCCTGACAGAAAGATGGAAAAAAATGCTCAAACGACTTGCAGCAATATCACCCCCTCTATCTACAATGCATCATCTGTCTACCGCTATATCACACCTCATTACAACACATCTCAACCGATCCCTCCATCCACTTTCTGTCATCCTTTAATGCAGATGCAAGTCAATTTAGAGACAGATGGTTCTCTTTTTTGCATGAAATCATCAAAGCAAGCAGTCAATATGCGTGTGTAACTATTAATGGGGTGGTGGTGGCTAGCACCGAAACAGTGATCAGGTACATGGCTGCATAATGAGGAATCGTCAAAAAGTAACACTGTGCCGTCTTCTGTTCCATCACTGTGATAGATGAATTTAAATGTAGAGGCTGTCAATCAACTTCAGACAGCTGTATGGAAACGCTCCACAATGCCACAAAACTCTTCCAGTTTTCATATGTTGCGACAGTCTTTTATTTAAAATCATCCTGTGTGTGTGTATCGTGGAAGCAGCAGCACAATTTACACTATGTGATGTACAGGTTTCAGTCAGAGCCAATGGATCAAAATGTGTTAATGTCAGTGAAGAACCTTACATAAACCTTGAAGTCATGGTGGACCAAACAAAACTGCATGGCGGTGTATAAAGCTGTGCCATACGCTGCTTGGACGTGTTACAGCAGAAAAAAATTATGTATCAAGCAACAACACAGGGACCGTGTCTTGTGACTGATAGTCTTTGGGATATGGTCCTCCTACACTACAGGTGATTACACTTTACACTGGCCTGTGCAGGACACTTCAATCACTGAGTGGATCAATATCTGTACATTTAATGGGGATCAGCGCATATGCTCGATGCCAGCATGCAGACCGTATTTGTTTTCAATATATATATCGGAAGAGAGTGACATGGTAAAATCTTAATGAATTCTCTTCCAGATGACGTTTGCAGAGTTCTTATAGTTTGCAGATTTTCACTCTCTGTTGGATGGTAAGAATAACGATTATAGAGAGAATGTTTGGGTAACATATGTGATTGCACCCTGAGGGGCGAAAATCTCCTTAGGAATGCAGTACCTATATGTTATTTGCACACATACCACAATGTGGTAACAAAAACCTCATCCTCCTTCCAGTTACTGTACCGTCTTTTTCTACTACTGCCTTATGTTGCAGGAGAAAGCTTCGTTTGGCGTTGCCCTTACGTATCACACGCTGTTGATGGAGCTACGACAACATGTTCCCATTTCCACTGATCGCCCTGTTTCAACACGGGTTGCAGAAGGTGGTAGGTACAGCAGCTCTCTGACTTCTGCTCAGTTCCAACTTAAATTGGAACGATCACATGCACAAAGCTGCATGGAGGGCAGGGCGGAGACTTAGGAACAGTTACAAGATGCATAGGGCCGCCTAGAAAACCGGATTGGAGTTTTACTGTAGAAGACAGGTTCGAAAAAGGTGACTCGTTTTGAGATACGAGAGTGCCATGAATATGATTCACTAGTGGCTGTAATCATGAAATGACACCTCCATACAATCCAACGCAGGTACACTATGTGATCAAAAGTATCTGGACACCTGGCTGAAAATTACTTAGAAGTTCGTGGCGCCCTCCATCGGCAATGTTGGAATTCAATATGGTGTTGGCCCATCCTTAGCACTGATGACAGCTTCCACTTTTGCAGCAATACGTTCAATCAGGTGCTGGAAGGTTTCTTGGCGATTGGCAGCCCATTTTTCACAGAGTGCTGCACTGAGGAGAGGTATCCATGTCGGTCGGAGAGGCCTGGCACGCAGTTAGCGTTCCAAAACATCCCAAAGCTGTTCTATAGAATTCAGGTCAGGACTCTGTGCAGGCCAGTCCATTGCGGGGATGCTACTGTCGTGTAACCACTCCGCCATAGGCCGTGCGTTATGAACAGGTGCTCGATAGTGTTGAAAGATGCAATCGGCATCCTCGAATTGCTCTTCAACAGTGGGAAGTAAGAAGGTGCTTAAAACATCATTGTAGGCCTGTGCTGTGATAGTGCCACGCAAAACAACATGAAAAACGCGACCACACCATAACACCACCGTCTACGAAATTTGCTGCTGGCACTACACACGCTAACAGATGACGTTCACGGGGCATTCGCCATACCTATACCCTGGCATCATATCGCAACGTTATGTAACATGATTCGTCCCTTCACACAACGTGTTTCTACTGTTCAATCATCCAATGTTTACGTTCGTTACACCAAGCGAGGCTTCGTTTGGCACTTACCGGCATGATGTGTGGCTTATGAGCAGCCGCTCGACCATGAAATTAAAGTTTAGTTTTCCGGCCTCCCGGCTAACAATCATGATACTTGCAGTGGATCCTGATGCAGTTTGGAATTCCTGTGTGATAGTGTGGAGAAATGTGTGCCTATTACACATTACGATCCTCTTCAACTGTCGGCAGTCTTTGTCAGTCAACATACGAGGTCGGCCTGTACGCATTTGTTCTGTACCTGTCCCTTCACTACAACATCGAAACAGTGGACCTAAGGGTGTTCAGGAGTGCGGAAATCTCGTGTACAGACATGTGACACAAGTGAAACCCAATCACCTGACTATTTTCGAGGACCGTGAGTTCCACATAGCGCCCCATTCTGCTCTCTCACTTTGTGTAATGACTACTGAGGTCGCTGATATGGAGTACCTGGCAGCAGAGTAGGTAGCAGCACAATGTACTTATAATGAAAAACGTTTGTTTTTGGGGGTATCCAGATACTTTTGATCATATACTGTATGTGGTTGAATGGAAAGACTTGATACCAAATCACATACAGCATTTATACCAGAAAGCGTAACACTATAGATATGAAAAGCCAGTGTATTGGTAATATGATTTTGTACATTTCTCACTACCAAAATCAAGCATTGCATTTTGTAACTGATTCAAATGGTTCAAATGGCTCTGAATACTATGGGACTTAACATTTGAGGTGATCAGTCACCTAGAACTACTTAAACCTAACTAACCTAAGGACATCACACACGTCCATGCCCGAGGCAGAATTCGAACCTGCGACCGTAGCGGTCGCGCGGTTCCAGACTGAAGCGCCTAGAACCACTCGGCCACAACGGCCGACCTGTAACTGATTCATCGCATAGCATACCGTCTACTGTATGTGATCAATCTCAATCAATCGTCATCCCCCCTCTCCAATAAGCCAGTGGATTTATCGCAGAACCTGCGAGATGGCATCAAGATAGAATGCGTTACAAATACTGGAGAAATTTCTAGCAACGGCATGAGGGAGTTGCAAATTCCGGATTCATACCACGTTCCTTAGCAATATCTCTTTCTAAATTCGGTGCTTTTATTACACCCTATCAGCGCCCGCGGGTTGCACACAGCTCCTTCGGTCTGTTAACACACATCCCAGCGATCACCATCTGTATTCAATGTTGCAGTATTTGTGTGGAAGACCACTTCATTCACAAGCTATACCGTACTTCGATTTATAAACCTTGTACAGTTCTTAGCATGGATATCGTTAGCGATACTTGTGTGCGCCAGTAGAAGCAAGACTGCTTTTGGTAGTAACATAGGCATTGCAATCGAGCTTTCTTAATAGCTGGTGGCTTGTGAGCTGATTACGTCTCTGTTCCTAAGACACACTGGTATCACTCGCAAAAAAAAGGCATCTCCATCCATCGCAAATTTTCACTCAGTATTGTTTGGTATGATCAGTACTCAGTCATTGGGGAAGTAGTATACTTGGTAGGGATGTAGGGATAATGATAGATTGTCTGTGATCAGCATGCTTATAAAGTATGTGTACTGTGGTCATGTTCCAACATTTCCCAAAACAATGACTATGTCCTGTCGTAAGGAAGGTATGGATTTGACATGGAAAATTGCGATAGTAAGGGGCTGAAAGGGTATTTTGCGTGGAAAATTATGTCCAGTAGCAAGAAGGCTAAACATATTCATATTTCTAGAACCACAGTCATCAGCAGTGGGTATATCAGATACTTTGCTCATTATCAAATGTGGTCAGATTGAGGCTACAATCATAATATTTAATTTTAAGGACAGTGATAAAATATATGTGGCTGGTTTCCTAGGGCGATTCTGTCTGGGGTGCGACAGTGCGTGTTGTGACCGTAGCCTGTAGCCGGTGCGATTGACATTTCCGGCTTACGACTGGAGCTGTCCAAACTGAATGGGCTGGAGTACAAGAATGCAGCTGACCTAACCCTGTTGCCCTCTATGTGGGTAAATAGAAAGCTAATACTCAATATGTGTTGGGCAGCCTTCGTTATTGTGCGTGTTTTCCATGGAAATTTGAGAAGATTCAGAGCACTGTAATAGAGGAAGTGTGTGGCGGTAGTTTCCGAATTTCATGATCTGTAGATCACTTTTGCAGGGTTTAACTGTCAGTGAAATATGGCTGCTGTATATTTTTTTTCGATATTGACAGATAGTTTTACCGACTAAATTCTCGTATTTTGTCTGTCTGCTGAAATAAATCTCGGACACTGCTCCCACACCGGCAGCAGCAGCAGTTTGCTGGTTTCACACCGAAAAATTCAAGCGTTCCTCGACGGTAGCGGAGCAGTATAATTGAGGAAGTTGGGTTGGGTTGTTTGGTGGACGAGACCAGACAACGAGGTCATCGGTCTCATCGGATTAGGGAAGGACAGGGAAGGAAGTCGGCCGTGCCCTTTCAAAGGAACCTTCCCGGCATTTGCCTGGAGCGATTTAGGGAAATCACGGAAAACCTAAATCAGCATGGCCGGACGCGGGATTGAACCATCGTCCTCCCGAATGCGAGTCCAGTGTGCTACGCACTGCGCCACCTCGCTCGGTGATTGAGGAAGTGTCTTTGACGTTAGTTTCCATATTTCATGATCTGTTGAGCACTTTTGCAGGGTTCAACTTGAATGCAATATGACTGCTGTACATTTTTTCCCTGTCTGTACAAAACAGTTTTGTTGCTGAAAGGGAGAAAATGGAGGTCAGTGCTCTCACACCGGCAGCAGCAGTTTGGCGGGTAAATTCAGTAAGAGATAATCAGAATGATGCGTTCCGAAGACATCCTTTCTGGGGGGCATAGGAGCCTGGACTGATTGGTTTGAACAAGACGCGGGAAAGTTATCTACGGAAAGTTCTTTACGTCTGAGAGTAACGTGAAGTGTTTTTTGTTCGATTGCTCAGACACACGTCCACGTCTGGCGGGATGCTGTCGCTCATCCGCCATTAAGGCTTTTTATTCCAGCCATTTTCCTCATCTGTAGGACAGTGCTTCTAATTCTGTTTGTGTACGAGGGTAAGTCAATTATTATCCGCAATTTAGTTATTTGTTTGTTTAATTTGGTAGTACTGTCATTTGATGTTGATGAAAAGTGTTTCAAATGACTCTGAGCACTAAGGGACTTAACATCTGAGGTCATCAGTCCCCTAGAGTTAGAACTACTTAAACCTGACTAACCTAAGGACATCACACACATCCATGCCCGAGGCAGGATTCGAACCTGCGACCGTAGTAGCAGTGCTGTTCCGGACTGAAGCGCCTAGAACCGCTCGGCCACAACGGCCGGCTAGGTTGATGACACATGCTTTGTTTATTTGTTGTTATATCTTTGCAATTTTCAAGCTGCTAGGTTAATTTCGTTATCGCTACCGTGCTGTTAATCATGGCTGCTCCGCTGTCTATTTGCACCAAAGAACAGCAACGTTCAGTGATCCGTTTTTTGCTATCGGAAGGCGTATCGGGGGCAGAAATTCATCAAAGACTTTCGGTACTGTAGGGGAACAGTGTTTTGCCACAACGGAATGTGTACGAATGGATTGAAAAATTTTGAAATAGTCGCACAAATGTCACGCACGATGAAGGAGTCGGAAGGCCGTTTAGCGTCACAAATGAAGAAATCATTGAGCGTTCATGTAAAATGATTCTCTTAGACAAACGATTAACTATTGACGAAGTGGCACATCGTCTGAAAATTAGTCACGGTTCTGCCTACTAAATCATCCACAACAGACTTGGGATTCATAAAGTTTGTGCAAGATGGGTCCCAATACAAATCACACACTTGCATAAACAAAAGCGCTTGGACATCTGCAAAAAACGTTTGGGTAGCTATGGTAACGAAGGGGACAACTTCTTAGACAGGATCATTACTGGTGACGAAACATGGATCCATCATTACCAGCCGGAGAGTAAACGGTACAGCATGGATCGGAAACATCCAGATTCGCCGTGCAAGAAAAAGTTCAAGACCCAACCGTCCGCAGGAAAGCTGATGCTTAGGGTTTTTTGGGACGCACAAGGTCCAGTACTAGAACATTATGGGGAAAAGGGCACAACAATAAACAGTGTACGGTACAGTGAGATGCTTACTGCCAGTTTAAAGCCTCCAGTTCGAAGCAAACGCCGGGATTGCTGTCAAAAGGTGTTGTGTTGTTGCATGACACTGCCCGCCCGCATACTACTGTCCACACTGCTGAAACACTCCAGAAACTCAAATTTGAATTACTGCATCATCCTCCACATAGTCCTAATCTTGCCCCTTCTGACTATCACTTGTTCAGTCCAGTCGAACAGACATTAAGGGGCCGTCGATTTGCCTCGGCCGAAGTAGTGAAAGAAGCGGGGCATTCCTGGCTCGCAGCTCAACCGAGAACCTTCTTTTATGAGGGCATCAGGAAGCTTGTACAACGATGGACCAAGTGCGTTGAAACGCAAGGAGGCTATGTCGAAAAATGATATTCTTGTAAGTTTCCTATTTGATTACAATAAAATTTTACAACTACACTACTGGCCATTAAAATTGCTACACCAAGAAGAAATGCAGATGATAAACGGGTATTCATTGAACAAATATATTATAATAGAACTGACATGTGATTACATTTTCACGCAATTTGGGTGCATAGATCCTGAGAAATCAGTACCCAGAACAATCACCTCTGGCCGTAATAACGGCGTTGATACGCCTGGGCATTGAGTCAAACAGAGCTTGGATGGCGTGTACAGGTACAGCTGCCCGTGCAGCTTCAACACGATACCACAGTTCATCAAGAGTAGTTACTGGCGTATTGTGACGAGCCAGTTGCTCGGCCACCATTGACCACACGTTTTCAATTGGTGAGAGATCTGGAGAATGTGCTGGCCAGGGCAGCAATCGAACATTTTCTGTATCCAGAAAGGCCCGAACAGGACCTGCAACACGCGGTCGTGCATTATCCTGCAGAAATGTTGGGTTTCGCAGGGATCGAATGAAGGGTAGAGCCACGGGTCGTACGTAACACATCTGAAATGTAACGTTGACTGTTCAAAGTGCCGTCAGTGCAAACAAGAGGTGACCGAGACGTGTAACCAATGGCACCCCATACCATCACGTCGGGTGATACGCCAGTATGGCGATGACGAATACGCGCTTCCAATATGCGTTCACAGCGATGTCGCCAAACACGGATGCGACCATCATGATGCTGCAAATAGAAGCTGGATTCATCCGAAAAAATGACGTTTTGCCATTCGTGCAACGAGGTTCGTCGTTGAGCACACCATCGCAGGCGCTCCTGTCCGTGGTGCAGCGTCAAGGGTAGCCGCAGCCGTGGACTGCGAGCTGATAGTCCATACTGCTGCAAACGTCGTCGAACTGTTCGTGCTGATGGTTGTTGTCTTGCAAACGTCCCCATCTGTTGACTCAGGGATCGAGACGTGGCTGCACGATCCGTTACAGCCATGTGGATAAGATGCCTGTCATCTTGACTGCTAGTTATACGAGGCCGTTGGTATCCAGCACGGCCTTCCGTATTGCCCTCCTGAACCCACTGATTCCATATTCTGCTGACAGACCTTTATCAAAGTCGGAAACGTGATGGTACGCATTTCTCCTCCTTACACGAGGCATCACAACAACGTTTCATCAGGCAACGCCGGTCAACTGCTGTTTGTGTATGAGAAATCGGTTGGAAACTTTCCTCATGTCAGCACGTTGTAGGTGTCGCTACCGGTGCCAACCTTATGAGAATGCTCTGAAAAGCTAATCATTTGCATATCACAGCATCTTCTTCCTGTCGGTTAAATTTCGCGTCTGTAGCACGTCATCTTCTTGGTGTAGCAATTTTAATGGCCAGTAGTGTACTTTGCCGATAATAATTGACTTACCCTCATAGTTGTTCTGATTTTCCCGTCTGTGCTTGAACACCAGTGTGTGCTTCGAGAAGTGAGAAAAATAGCGTCCCTGACTTCAGCAGTAGCAAATATAAAACAAAACCCACTCACCGTCTCAGAAAAGTGGTGAACACCACAGCAGCTGTAGGACTCAGAAATTTTGCTCTCTCTGGTAGTGCCTACAGACATGCAGCTAAAACTCGAAAAATGGTGAGTGTCCTGTTTAGAATTACAGCGATATTTGTTTCGACTTCCAGATATCGTCGTTTTGGCGTGTAAAATCAGATATTGCAGCTGATATCGGTTTCGGGATCTGTTTCCCATAAAATTGTGTGAAGCGTCTCAGGGAGGTTTCGTAAGCGTGCAGCGGTCGTTTTAGAGGCTGTGTTCAGGTTTGGCGGTATACACTGCAAAATTGATGTAAATTACCGTGCAGCGATCTTTTTGGAAGTGTATTTAGAGAGATATTCAATCGGATTTAGTAGCTTCTGAAGCATCCTGTGCTCAAAGACAGGGTTATTTCTTACAAAAGCGCGCGGAGTGTCTCAGGGGTGGTATCGCAAGTGCATTATGATCTTTTTAGAGTTCGTGTTCAGGTGTGGCGGTGGTGCTCTTCCTCAGAGTAAAACGTGTAATTGTTTAAATATTCTTGCGTCATCCACAAAGCTCTCTCTCTTTCTTTGTGCAGTGGCACATTTAGTTCTTGTGATATCTTCAAGTTATTTATGTGACAATACTTCACAACACCAGATGTAATAACTCCCATAGCAGTTTGGTTTGACGGCATATTGATTCCATGCGCCGGGGATGGGAATGAGGAAGGTCGCGGGTATTTCCAATGCGACGAAGTACACTATGTGACCAAAAATATCTGCACACCTGGCTGAAAATGACTTAAAAGTTCGTGGAGCCCTCCATCGGTAATGCTGGAATTCAATATGGTGTTGGCCCACCCCCAGCCTTGATGATAGCTTCCACTTTCGCAGGCATACGTTCAATCAGGTGGTTGAATGTTTCTTGGGGAATGACAGCCCATTGTTTACGGATTGTTGCAATGAGGAGAGGTATCGATGTCGGCCGGTGAGACCAGGCACGAAGTCGCCGTTCCAAAACGTCCCAAAGGTATTCCATAGGATTCAGTCAGGGCTCTGTGCAGGCCAGTCCAAAACAGGGATGTTGTTGTCGTGTAACCTCTCCGCCACAGGCCGTGCGTTATGAACAGCTGCTCGATCGTGTTGAAAGATGCAATCGCCATCCCCAACACCCCCAAATTGCTCATCAACAGTGGGAAGCAAGAAGGTGCTTAGAACATCAGTGTAGGCCTCTGCTGTGATAGTGCCACGCAAAACAACAAGGGGTGCAAGCCCCCTCCATGAAAAACACGACCGCACCAAAACACCACTGCCTACGAATTTTACTGTTGGCACTACACACGCCGGCAGGTGACGTTCACCGGGTATTCGCCATACCCACACCCCGCCATCGGATCGCCACATTGTGGACCGTGATTCGTCACTCTACACAACGTTTTTCCACTGTTTAATCGTCCAATGTTAACGCTCCTTACACCGAGCGAGGCGTCGTTTGGCATTTACTGGCGTAATGTGTGTCTTATGAGCAGCCGCTCGACCATGAAATCCAAGTTTTCTCACCTCCTGCTTAATTGTCATAGTACTTGCAGTGGATACTGATGTATTTTGGATTTCCTGTGCGATGGTCTGGATAGATGTCTGCCTATAACACATTACGACCCTCTTCAACTGTCGGCGTTCTCTGTGAGTCAACAGACGAGGTCGGCCTGTACATTTTTGTGCTGTACGTGTCCCTTCATGTTTCCACTTCAGTATCACATTGGAAACAGTGTACCTAGGGATGTTTAGGAATGTGGAAATCTCGCGTACAGATGTATGACACAAGTGACACCCAATCACCTTACCACCTTCGAAGTCCGTGAGTTCCGCGGAGCGCCCTATTCTGCTCTCTCACGATGTGTAATGACCACTGAGGTCGCTGCTATGGAGTACCTGGCAGTAGGTGGCAGCACGATGCACCTCATATGAAATCGTATGTTTTTGGGGGTGTTAGGATACTTCTGATCACATAGTGTATCAAAGAACACAGATGAAATTATACAATTTTCTCCTCGTTAGGAACTAGTAAAAGTCACAAAATCGGTTACTTCCCTGTTGGTGCGTCTGTTTCGGCCGGTCGCTGCTGCCTGACACTTAGACTCAGCCCCGTAAATCTGGATTGATCTGTTACCTGTTGTTGAGAGGACATGTAGGCGGAAGACCCAACACGAAGGACAGCCTGACACATGGTCCAGCATACAGCCATTAAGGTGGAAGTTGTACTGTTCAGACGTGGTGGCAGAGGCATCCTGCTCCCAAGCTGAACAGTTTGCAGATAGGCAAATCGGTTCTTCATCCACGGAACATCAGCACGGCCCTCATCTTCTGTCAGTCAACTCACAGACCTGAAGTTTCTTCCAGAACCAGATGGGTGCTATGCAACATTCCACTCCCCTTTGCTTAGATCTATTGGAGGAAAGCAGTTCGCTTTTAATGTAGACGGACTTTCTTTTAAGGTTAGAGTGTAGGACATTGCATATAGACCTCGACCGATGCAGTTAAGTGCCTATTGCTTCTTATTACGCAATCGTCAGGAGAAACATTAGGTATATATGACCACAGAGATATGAAATGAACTCTTCGTAGCACTGAGAACTGTCCAACACCTGGTTTTTATTGGTGAAGTAACGATATAGTTCATCTGGTGGTCTTAAATCGCCGCATGCATCAAAGTTGTAGATTGTGTTCTAGTTTTTTTAACCATACGCGACCATTTCCCCTCTCAATATCTAAACTGACAATCTCAGATCCTTTGAACTTCCACTTCGTCTTAGACAATGTATTTCACATAAATATATTGTCAAATCTTGGTATTTCAAGTTTTCAGACGAGTTTATGTTTGTAAGTGGTGTGTCTGGTTGTATCACTATGGGCTTTTTTTGTGTACAACTCAAATCATTTCCTATACAGTCTTAAATATTGCCCTCTGCCGATATCGATGGCTTCCATTGCCATATTTTGTCTTTTAGCCTCCTGTAGGTGATTCTTTGCGCTTTATGCATTCTGCTGTTTGAGTTGTGTGAGCGGCTACTTCTGCTAATGTTGCGTTTTGTGCATTCTGCTGTTTGTGTTGTGGGAGTAGCTACTCCTGCTAATGAACGAATGGCTGAGAGCACAGCAAATTCAAGGATTAGAAACGTAATTATCCCACCAAATTTCTTAGGTACTTGCAGAAATTAGGCGTTGTTATACGACTTTTCCTTCCTCATTTATGCCTCAAGGCATCTTTCGCCGCTGTCACCGCTAATTGAATGCATTTGTTTAAATATCCTGTAAGTCTTTTCTTCTTCTTTCGTATACGACGAGCTGGATTCATAATTTGCTTGAAAGTTATTCCAGCGCTCAATTTATTCTGTTGATGCGTAAGTTCTTAGCGTTTCTCCATGAATTTAACGAACATGACAAACACAAATAACAGAGACTTAACTCATTAAGAATATATTCTCCTTCACTATTGACAACAGTCTGAGAACGGTGGAGTAACTTTTTGATTATGTGATTTTAGAAATCACGTGGTTTTGAGGCGAGGTACTGGCTGAGCCATGTTCGGTGCGCGTTTTCATTCAGAAACGAAGTTCCTTGAAGGTTGTGCGATAGAGGACAGAAAAGGTGAAAATCTGAGGGTGCAAGATGAGGTAAATAAAGTGGTTTCGGAATGACTTCCCTATCCAACTCCTGTATAGTGTTTTTTGTCAGTCTAGCAGAATGCGGGAGGGCATTAAAGTGGAGTAGCATCACTTCACGCATCTACCTGGTCGTTGTTCTTGACTGAGTCTGCAACACGTTTCAGTCGTTGACAATAAATGTCAACAGTGATGGTGGAAACTTGGGGAAGCAATTCGCTGTACACCGCACCGTCGCTGTTCCTCCAGATGCATAACACTACTTTTCGTGGATACACGTACGTCTTTGTACGGAGAGCTTGTAACCTCCCTCTTACTAATCGGCCTATCCTGCTTGCGATATAAAATATGACCGTGGATCGCGTGTATGCCTAATGGATGTTTTTCTAATTGTATAAGGCTATCATTTCCGAAGAAGTGATACCGATAAGTAGGAGGAAAGTGTACAACCGACACTTCTGATGGAAAGTTTACTAAAAATAAAAGCAATTAAACCGAACAGGGCAATAATTTGGGAAATGAAAGTTATTTTGTTCATTCACTCACGAACAACACTGGACAGAAAGGGGTACCACTGATCATGAATCAAAAAGTTAAACTAATGAACGAAAAGGAAGTAATTAATGGTTGCCAGCCCACTAGGGCAATATACATCCAAAATCCTGTACAAGATGATGGGAAAGAAATACATGTATTAATAAACACTGACGTGGCAACTAAAAGTTGCCCCCTTTTTTGTTTTTTGTTTTGTTTTTTTACACTAATTTTAAGTGAGTATGTAATGATAAAGAAAACTGAGAAGTAACTCTTACGTTATGTTTGACATTACATTTTGAAAAAGGCAATCGAGTAATGATTTGAAAATATGCAATTAAACTATATGTTAGTACTGAACTTCGTTATGTGAACAATGAATTTCAGTGACCTGAATTGGAGTAATGCTACGTAATGAATATCAGGAGCTCCAAATTACGGCAGAGAGCTTTTCCAGTAGAGAGATATAGAGAAAAAAACAACATATACGGACTTCCAAACCTTCGCGCTATTAACTTTAGGCTTAACGAGAGTTTCAGCTCCAAGCACCAGTAAGCTAACAGACTAAATGAAGTCTTTGTTGCAGAGTTTATATTGCTTGACAGTCTTATGCATAACGTCATCAAAGAAATTTAGAAAAAAAGCAAGCGCTTTTTACTTTGCCATTACTTATTTTGCAAATTGGATTTCATATTATTGTCTGAACAACTGAACTTTTTTTACTGACTTGAACAGAATTAAATACTAGAATACTTACCAAACCAAACAGCCATGCGCTCAAAGCTATATGTAAAATAAATAAAACTTCCACACTCTTAATTTGTGCATTTCTTTAGATTTGCATTTCTTCCAGTGATTGATTCTCAAACTTGAAAAATGAAATTGCTTTACTTTAGTCATATTGAAAGTAGACTGAGGCTAAAATTCTTAAAAGAGCAGTTATTCATTAATAAACTTGCTGTAACTATTGAATTTGTTTCTTATGACACTCAATTAGCATATTAGGAAAAAGGAACAAGTGTCCTGCTTGGTAACAATGTCTGGGGGCAATGAGGACACAATCGCCCTGAATCTAACTGATTATTATTTAAATAAATCTTATCAATCAAATCACATTCAGTCGTGCTAATGTGTTAGCCATTAATACCAATCTACCAATGGACAGTCTTACTTCAATGCTGCGCATACGACGAAACCCGGAGCCGACGACGAAACTGTGTTGCTGGAACTGCTGCTGTTGGTGAAGACGGTAGCATAATGTGGCTCTGAGCACTATGAGAATTAACTTCTCAGGTCATCAGTCCCCTAGAACTTAGAACTACTTAAACCTAACTAACCTAAGGACATCAAACACATCCATGCCCGAGACAGGATTCGAACTTGCGACCGTAGTGGTCGCGCGTTTCCAGACTGTAGGGCCTAGAACCGCTTGGCCACTCCGGCCGGCGTAGCATAATGTGGAGCCACACCTAATTACAGGAACGGGCAATCGTAATTAATACAGCCTCTTCCGCCCGTCCACTGTCCGTGATCCTGCTACTAGCCATCTGGCCGGCGTGCGTATATGATGCCGCCGAAAATGGTACTCTCTACTGCGAGAGCGTTAACACCACACTTCCGCACACTACAAGCGCTGGAACCCGTCTCTCGCTCTCCCCGCGCGCTCTGCGCAACTCCCTTCCAAAGGTTTTACAACGCACAAGCACTGCTAGTATCGTTGCTAGTCGATGCAAATAACAATTCCTTTGGATTTTTCCCAGAGCTTATTAGTTTCACAGTAAAACACAGATAAATACAATAAAACGTCAACAGACTTCTACCTAACTGTACACATACAGTGAAGCAATGTACTTAGTTATTAAAAGAAAGCATTTAAATTACAAATATTTACATACAATTAGAAAAAAGTTATATATCGGTAGCAGGTGCCATGATCCTGCATTTTCGGTGTTACAAGCTGCTGCTTTGTTTGGGCTCAGTCATTCCTTTCTTTTCCTTATGTGAGCATAAAGACACCATCTCTCGTCACCAGTAACGATACAGAATAGGAATGGGTAGTGTTGTTTACCAGCCAATTGATGACAAGCAAGCAGAGATGCACATATGACCACCAATCGATTTTTGTCATTTTCGTTTAGAGCATGTTGTATCCATACACCAGATTTTTGAATCTTTCCCATTGCATGCAGATGTTGCACGATGGTGGAATGATTACAGTTCATCACATTTACAATGTCTCGCGTATACTGACACGAATCACTGTGGATTACTGCTTTTAAACAATCTTCATCAAACCCCGAAGGTCTTCCTGAAAGTGGAGAGTCACTAATGTCAAAACGATCCTCCTTTAAACCAGAAAACGATTTTGTTGTCATGCTGTGTCCAGAAGCACTGTCCCCATACACAGTGCAAATGTTTCTGGCTGTCTTTGCTGCTGTCACACCTCTACTAAGCTCAAACAGAAAAATACGTCGGAAATGCTGCGATTTCTCCACTTGGCACTCCATTTTCTAGCATCCATAGCTTCTCTCAGTATCACCGAATGACAAAATGTTAGTATGTAAACTCAAATAGCGACATAAGCTGCAAATAAAAAAGACCTATCGATAAGTAAATTCTTAGCAACCGGAATATCAACCTGTAAAACAAAAACGCTACGAACGTATGCAGCAACCTAATAAGTTTTGCATGCATTGCCTTATCGAGCACGAATGCAGAAATGCGTTGTTCTATACCTAAGTCCTTTCTTCAACATATCTGTCTAGATTTATCAGCTATTATTTGGTCCACAATGTGACGATCTTTGTTTGTAGCATAAACAGTATCGTGCTCCTAGTGTGCATCGTCCAGTATATTGATTCCCTTATTGTCATGAGTTGGGCGCTTTTTCAATTTCATTCCAGGCCCACAAAAACTGTATCCAGGGATTTGAAGCTCAAGTGATTGGTTGTCGAGACTGTCACCTCCACCTCTGCTGATGCATATCCTAGCACTCATGTCACGCTACTGCGTTGTTTGAGGTTTGTGTGTCCTCTTATTTAGCAAACTGCAAACGTTCACCCAATTATTGTGGTTTGAAAGAAGCTGAGTCATTTCAGTAATGCCTTGCTTCCTCAGTGTCTTACGAGACGCTCTAAGAGGAACACGTCCTGTTCAGACCTTTTCTGTAATTCCTCTGATCTGAGAGTACTGCTGGATCCATTAATTTTATTCCCACTATTCATTGTGTGCATTTACTGTCATAGTGAAAACACTTGAATTAATCGCCAGAAAGGGAAAGTGCTTCGAGATTTTATACAAGGAAGGCCTAAACATTAATGAAGTTGCTAAGAGATTAAACTCGTGATCACCTGTGAATCGAAATCTGCAGAACCTGGTGGCCAAAGTTAATATGGAAAATTTATCAACGTCAAGAGGCAACGAGAGCTGACTCCAGCTCATCAGTTGTTTGGAAAATACTTTGTGCATGAGGCTGGCGGAGGCCGGACTGCAAGTAAACTGGACAAAAGAGCAGTGAGGAATTGTTGTACTTTCAGACTAAAACCGATTTTCCCTTGTGAGTGGCTGACCGCAGCTTGTCAGGTGTGAACGCGATGAAAGGATGGATCCTGACTGCCTTGTGCAAACCATGAAACCCTCTCCAACAGTAATGCTGCGGGGAGTAATGACATACCAAGGTGCTGGAAGGCTGTTCTTTGTTTGGAGAACAATGAATAGTGATCAGTACAAAGTTGTGATTTGGCACGCTTTGATGTTCACTGCACGTGATGCTTTCCCAGAAGCACAGTGGATTTTCCAACAGAATCTGGCTCCTTGACACGTATGAAATGAGTCAGTTTTGGTTATTTTATCTTTACAGTACAATTTCTAAGGTTACTGCCGTTACATATTATCCAAATCTATCATTTATGTCGTGAATGAATTGGGTATGAGAGAGGTTCCATGGTTGGTAAATTCGCCAGAAGTGAATCCAGCTGAGAATTTATGGCGACTGGTTGGGAAAGTCGTTCAGAAGTAGCCTGCAACAAAACAGGAGCTGTTGGAGATGAGTGTGAAAGTGTGGCGCCATGAAACTGACATCAGTACCTTTAGAAAATTGATCGACTCCCTGCCTAACAGAGTGAAGGCTCTTGTAAGGGCCCATGGGATTCAACGAAATACTAATATAATTTGAGGTGTGACTACGGAATAATGCACGTGTGACATACAATATTTTACACTATGACCAAATTAAGTGGATATTTCGTCAAAATGTTTGATATTGAACTTCGATATCATCAGTGACATGGCATGTCAGTGTACAGATATGTACATACTGTTGACATATTTCCTTCAATTAAAATATTATAAACACTTTTGTCCTTCATTATAATATTCCTTCTCAGTTGTAGGCTTTCCTTCTTCAATAAATATTTGAAATTACAAAGACAAATGGCGTTTTATAAGTTCAGTAAAAATTCTCAAACTTCTACAGGGACGTGCACTACTTTAGAAGAGTAATGTACCACCATTGACCAGTTCGGTAGGTAGAACTTCTCAAACACAGGTTTTATTTCGAAATACGTATTAAATAACCTACATTGAACTTCTGGTTGCACGGATCTACCATCTTAATACGATTGTATATTGTATTTAGAAGCCCGTTATCATGAACATCAATAGGTCTCTTCTCAATAGTATGATGCGTAGTGCAATCATACTCATCAATGTGTGGAAGAATGTAAGACCCTTGAAGTTTAAACTGCATTCACATCTGGTTTTTAATAGTCCTGTTCAGCCGTTATACAATTATAGCTCTCAAATGAGAGAATGTCGAGTAGTCGTTTATTCCATTCGTTCCAAAAGCTTTTTCATATACCTTTTCTAAATTTCGCTTCCATGACCGGTTCGAAGCTTGTCTGCTCACCTTCTTCCCTGTCTGTACCTTCACAGGTAGAGCACAAGCGAATTTTGAATATGCGTTTATGACCATTAGAATGTACTTTAAGCCTTTATTCAATCATTAATATTCTCACATATCTACGAGATCAGCCTGCCGTAAATCATTGGGTCCTCGCATTATCCAGTGTCCGTATTTGAATGTTTTTCGTGGCAGCCTACGGAGATCACTTTAACAGTCTCCATAATTACTTGATGATGCACCTTTGTTGAAACTCTGATGTGATTGATTTGATTTTATTCACGTGACCTGTATTCCCTACGGTAGTAGATACTGTAAGTAGTCGTAATCAGTCTATGATTTAATTCAAGTTATGGTAGTATATGTACACCAGAAGTAGATTGTTCAGTTTTTATGCTGAACTTTTTGTCTATCCTGTGTGCAGCTGCCAAAGCTGATTTAATTATATTCCTTTATTTGTCATTCTTTCAGGCTTTAATTCGTCCTGTTGACGTGTAGCCCTTCCTATGCGTGTTAGTTATGTGTGATATATGGGAAATTCTTTTTGACGATTGAAGTTTTTAAGAGTATTAAATCTAGTAAACCAGTCGTCCTTTCAAATTCCTTATCCCCAACTCGTATTGCATTCTCTGTTAAATGTATTGAGTGCTCACCTAACACATATGGTTTCTTTTTGCTGACATATGTTCTGTCTAATTCGACATTACTGTGATGATAAATGAATTCAGTAATAGCATATACTCCCTCTTCTTCTTTTCTGCCTCTATCGATAGTGTGTGAAAGCCTTTTCAGACTGTAAGTTACTGGCTTACAACTGCCTTTATTTTAACAATACTAATTTCCGTCGAGTAGCCCTCCGCGCTTCAATAACTTTACACGTTGTTGACGACATGCTGCTGTATTCTAAGCCGCGTTTGAGATAGCGTACAGTTTATACAGGGTGATTCAAAAGTGATTTTATACACTTCGTGGGTGTGATGTTTGTATCAAAATAGGCGTAGAATGACAAATAAAGTTATGTCTGAAATTGCTTTATTTCAGTGTTATGCAGTACAGTTGGGGGCACAAGTGCAACGCAAACAACATAAAATTAATTCTTCTCAGAAAGCAACGATAAGAAGGAATCCAAAATTTAACACAGATACATACTGTACATTTACGCCAGTACATGTTCAAAATGATGTCCATGTAGAGAAAGACAGTGACGTGCTCGACATCTTACAGCTCTCGGAATGTTACAAGCTCCATTCATCAGATTCTGCACAGTTTCACAGCCGTTTTCAATTCGCTACTGAAGTTGTGCAGCGCTCTCTGTTGCAACACCATACGAGCTTTTTGAGAAAGTGCCAAAGGTAGAAGTCTAGGGCATAAGATCCAGATATCTGCTAGACCAAACAACTGGTCCTTCACGACCTATCCACTTTCTGGGATAAGTAATTCTGAGATACTCTCTTGCCTCCCGGCTGACATGCGCATGGGCACCCTCATGCATATTTTGGTTTGTGTAGCGAGTGGGACATTATGAAGCAGACCACCCAATTCACGTAAGTCCTAGTAACTGATTCTCCAGTATACCACACCAAATGATTCTGCAATACGATTGCAGTCCATGAACTACCGACAGAATGAATGTACATACTACTTCTGGTGCTGCTACATTATAACATCACCACAGAGTACAACAGACCACTTCGAAGTCAAGTAAACAAAGGCATTTTTTGCCAAAATCAATTGAGCAGTGTAGAGGGGTGTACCAAGTAACATTTGTCGATATGCAGGTGAACATGACTCGCCAAAAGCCTGTACCGGCCCATGATGTCATGCCTATCACAAATGGCATTATGTGTCACAACTCAGAAATAATTTCAGACAAAACTTTATTTGACATTTTGCTCTTAGTCTGATGCATATATTACACCCACGAAGTGTTTGCAGTTATTATTGAATCACCCTGCGTATACTCTGAGGCGACTGGTGATGGGAGTCAAGTAGCTTAGCTATAGCCTTGGTATATCCTAGCAAATCCGTTAGTTTCGTGTTGACTTCTTCAATTTTATCATTGACACATACTTCACATTGCTGTATACTGGCATTCAGCACCTCACCATTTCAAGCCACCACTTCGATAAGACTTTCCAGTTCCATTAATTTAGCACTGTCAATGTGAAGACGTATATGCTTTGCACCTTCCGAATGAGTATGCAACACACATGAAAGTTTATCAATAGTCTACAGTATACGGGCACAGTTACATTTTGGTACACTGCCTTTTGCACATAATCTCATCAAAGTTTCGTCTATGCCAACCCTCATTAAGTTCCCTAGAATTATCTACAACGAGAAAACCATACTGTGAGTTATTCCAAGAATAACCACACATTGTAACGAATTCAATGAATGAATTGTCAATTCCTACCTGTGTTTGATGAATATGCTTTAAATTCAGATCATCCGGTTTGAAAGTGGTAACAAGGTTTATGTTGTCCCAGACCAACTGCTGTGGGGTCCTTGAATATGTCTGTCTTAAATAAAATATATTGATATCTTCACTATCCGTCGTCAGTTGTGAATAATATTAAGGTATGTCGATAATTAGTACTTTGGGACCGTCTAATCACAATTGAATAAAACACAATTTTTGTGCCATACGCGTTTCGCCTTTTTTCTTTGCAAAGCAGTTTCAGTGGCCTGAAATTTGTACATATTTTTTGTTTATAATTTTTAGTTTACATTTAGGGCGTTGTATGTATAGGTTATAAACAGTTCTTGCATTTCCTGCTTTTCTGTTGTGTAATAATAATTTAAAGTTATGTTTCGTAAACCCTCGTCGCAAGCTCTGTGACCTCATCGCTACTGCTGCGCAGGCCGAGTTGCCACCGTTGTTACCGTAGGCCGAGTTTGTGAGTTCGTGAAACTGCTTCTGGTGCAGTACATCACTGAGACAATTTCTCCCTTCTACTATTACACAGCTATGCCCCAGGGTCAGGTAACAGAATAGGAGAACGAAGGTTCTACAACACTCCAAGAAATTAATAACGGAGTCACACAAATGAGTTAAAATGTTTACTTATCTTTGTCACTAGTTGAAATATGAAGTCTGTAACACTGCTTGTAATAAAAGACAAAAACGGCCCTCAATGACTAAGTGCAGATTATCGTAGGTAAATTTCACAGTACACAGCAAATGAAATTTACAACTGTCCGTTCGCTTCTAAGAGTTCACTAAACGACGTTCCCTGTCTAAGTCACCCCTGGGCGTTGATCTATATAACTAGTTGGGCGAGAGCTGCTCTTATATCTGCCGAGTAGGCTTCTGTTCGTTGTCCTTCTGTCATTGGTGGATTGTACTCGGGCTTCAATTGGCCGAGGCGAAGTCGAATCTTCATCTTCAGCGTCGCCCGTGGCTCTGGTGGAACTCGAGCAAGTGGCGAGTCGCTATGGCACTGGCGCAAGCTTCCACCTTTGTACCTGTGGTGCTTTTGCCTGGCTGTGTCTTGTTAGAACGTCACAGCATTCTGATTACCAATTTTTGAATGTTTATCTACATGTTTTGTTCTAATTCCTTTGTTATGTCTGTTCTTGTGATAACTGTCATCTGAAATTTCGTTTTCACACTTAGCATCACTTGGAGTTGAACACACATTTGGATGTTTTGTTATGGACCTTGTTGTTAACTGACAAATGTTATCATCAAATTGTGAATGTGTTTTTATGGTATCTGTGATGTGTGACAGTTGGCAACAACAGCCAAGAACAATCAAAACATGTGGACAACTCCTAGTGTCGTGAAGTGTAATTAACGAAATTTCAAGTGGCGGTTAACAGAAGAAGAACAGCCATATCAAAGGAACTAGAACACAACATGTAGATCAACATCCACAATATCTGTAAATAGAAATTTAAATTGCTACTACATCATAGAAAAGCAGAAAGTGCTAGAACTGTTTATAACATGTATTTACAACATCCTAAACGCAAACTAAAGGTATGAATAAAAATATGTACATATTCCAGACCACAGAAATGCCTTGTAGAGGATAAAGTAGAAACATGTGCAGCACCAAAACTGTGCTTTATTCACTTGTGATTCGACGTATCCAAAGTAATAATTATCGTATAGTGTAAAAATATATTGACTTGTATGTGGCAGCCAAAGTAGAAATATATGTGGATCTCATCCAGATTTTCCACTGCGACATCTTCAAACATGAATACACCATTTGGCTTTACTTTTTCATATGGTGGAATATCGTTGCTTTCGCCATATTTGTGGTATTTTACTCCCTTAACGCCGTGCAAGTCTACTGCAATAGCTGATATTTTGGCTGAAACAGGGTTTCTGAAAAAATATATAAAACAATCGAAGTCGGCTGCCTCAGGATATGTTACCATCGTTAGAACAAGATTAGTCTTCCCACAATCTGAAGGCCTGATAATTAAATCAGGTATATTATTGGGAAGTAGTGCTCCATTCCTCTTCTCCTTCTTTAAGTTCGTAACATCTTCATTGCAGAACCAGTCGTTTACAACAAGACATTTGTGGTGAGGTTGTTTCATCCACTGTCATGGTGGTAACTGGTCGTTTACACTGGAACACAGATGGTTTTATAGGGAAATGAATAACACACATATGGATCTTAAACTTTATAAACACGTACTTATAGCCGGATATACAAACAAACTAAAATGGCTCAAATGGCTCTGAGAACTATGCGACTTAACTTCTGAGGTCATCAGTCACCTAGAACTTAGAACTAATTAAACCTAACTAACCTAAGGACATCACACACATCCATGCCCGAGGCAGGACTCGAACCTGCGACCGTAGCGGCCGCTCGGCTCCAGACTGTAGCGCCTAGAACCGCACGGCCAATCCAGCCGGCAAACTAAAATGGGATCATAATTCTATGCCCACATCTGGTAAAGCTGCATCACGCATTTTCACCTCCATCGACGAACAGCCAGCATTGTAGAGTTGTTCTATGGTTTCTTCTGATGGGTTGAGCGTTTGGCGATCCAACTCCAACACATTACTCCACAGTGTCTCATAGAAGTGGTGTACATATGACCGCCACCTTCGACAACACTCTAACTCGTGCTGTATTCCATAGCTGGTATACATTACACTCTTAAAAATCTGCTCCTGTTGAAGTATGCACATCTGTCGTTAAATATTTTGATTGTTCCGGGGAAGTTCCCTACAGAAACTGTATGGTCATCCATTATAACTGATGGAGAGCAAACGTTGCCGTGGACCAAGACTGAAATCTACATTGGCGCATCACACAGTCGACGACATTCATCCATGGATAATATTACTACGGTGTCACAAAATCGGCGGTTTTCAGATCGCCGCTGTGGCCGAGCGGTTCTAGGCCCTTCAGTCCGGAACCGAACTACTGCTACTGTCGCAGGTTCGAATCCTGCCTAGGGCATGGATGTGTGTGATGTCCTTAGGTTAGTTAGGTTTAAGTAGTTGTAAGTCTAGGGGACTGATGACCTCAGATATTAAGTTCCATAGTGCTTAGAGCCATTTGAACCATTTTGAGGGTTTTCAAATACTTCCACAGGGTAGAACTCCTGATTCTATGTCATACTGACACTGGAACGCTTACTGCCACAGGTGCTCAAACAGCGGATTTAATTAAACAGCATTATTTCCACATGAGGTTCAAAAATGGTTCAAATGGCTCTGAGCACTATGGGACTTAACATCTATGGTCATCAGTCCCCTAGAACTTAGAACTACTTAAACCTAACTAACCTAAGGACATCACACACATCCATGCCCAAGGCAGGGTTCGAACCTGCGACCGTAGCAGTCGCGCGGCTCCGGACTGAGCGCCTAGAACCGCTAGACCACCGCGGCCGGCCCACATGAGGTGGCTGTTGTTGGAATGAATTCCACTCAGCTGCAAGAAAAAGGAATTTTTACTTAACTATATTTGTTTTTTTCCCTGTTCCTTACCATCAGTGTTATTACTTACGATGCCTCGCAGCTTGGGTTCCCTCATAAAAGGGTGAGTTGTCTTTCGATCGCTTAAATATGTACACTATTCGCGACCTCTATCGCCAATTCATCAAGGTTGTTATTCTCTCTGATACTAAACTTACTGTTACCCATATCTATACACAAGTGGTTAAAACACTTATGAAAGTATTCTACACGATTTGTGTGTGTGCTGTAGTCTTGGCTGCGGCTGTTATGATGATGTAACTGGGTACTGAATAACACGTAGCATAGCTGAGACGTGTCTCACAAGGTAATGGTCCAGTTCGACATGTCGAAGCCTACCCTGAAATTTTTCACACGCGAAGAATACACCGAATCAAGAGTCCCGCAGCTATGGCGCTCTATGGCACACTGCGATTATTTTTAGCAACTTTTTTAAGTTAACTCATTTTTCATCATAAAGAACCGCTTATAGCAGCGGTTTGTATAGTCCTTCCTGCCTAGCGCCGAATCGGCGAAAAAGCAGACGCAGTCATGACAAGAGGACGTAGCGCCGTGTAGCTCAAAGTCCAAAGTGCACATACGCAATTTTTAAACACTTAACCATACCAACAATTCTCAAGTTACTAATGTTTTTAATAACTGGCAGTTTTTGTCGACAACTAAGCTGTTGCAGATTTAACTGTTACCCAAGTGACTAGCAGAGGAAAGAAAATTATGTTACATTTCACACTGCTTCCATGAATCAGGATTTTAATTCGTTGACATGAAGTACAATTTCTGTAGCACATTTGTTGAGATATCACTTCAATATTCTACATTTTGGTAACAATGAAACATTTCCTTGTTTCAGGATGTCAAATTAAACACCTTTCAGCCGTCGGGTTTCCAAACTTGTTTTATTTGGCTACCAGCTTCAGCATTTTACTAACCAGGAAAGTACTTGGGCTCGAACAAACAAAAATACACCAAAATCGTGTGACAAATAATGCAAAGGTCTCATATTGTACTAGTGATACTCCCGCATCTGCAAAACTCTGCAGTCGTCCGTTAGAGGCCTCTGCGTATGCCATGCCGCATTGCACACTGACCTGCCGGTACGCCAGTCGGGACCAGTAGGGACGGTGCAGTGTGCCTCTGAAGTTGCGTTTTGTGACATTATTTGTGTATTGAAGCGTCAGATGGCTTGGCGATTGGTAATCAATCCTGCTAATGTATTGCGATTAGTTGAGATGAAGTTACGAAGAAGAAGTTACGAAGAAGAAGACGAATCATTCGCATGTTTTCTGGTATCTATTATAGTGCAGAAATATGAGCATAAGTTAGAAACAGATACTGTTGTAACACTAACACATAATGATGATGATAGGGATGATAATGACGAACAACTCATTGCAAACGGTAGTGCTACGCCAAGTGCGGGAAGAGGCGATGGGAGCAGTGACAGTGAATACCAACCGTCTCCCAAGAAGAAGGTTAAAGTTGCAAGTATCATCACGGCGTTTGATGACAACATATTGGAGAACATGTACGATGATTATTATGTAAGAGGTTTCGACACATACGACAAGCTTCTGGAAACATACCCTAAACTGAAGTATAAAAGCAACATTAAAAAAATACTGGATTACAAGACAAAGAAAAGAGAAGGAAATACAGTTTTCAAAGGAAATCGTACACTGCTATTCAAGACCATCAATGA
This sequence comes from Schistocerca piceifrons, assembly GCF_021461385.2. Classification (NCBI taxonomy): domain Eukaryota; kingdom Metazoa; phylum Arthropoda; class Insecta; order Orthoptera; family Acrididae; genus Schistocerca; species Schistocerca piceifrons. Next base: position 231,973,562 of record NC_060149.1, on the reverse strand, counting down.
GCGTGTAATGGCGAAATTCGAAGAAGCGCGAGAATGCGGTTCCGCCGTTCATTATTGGCATTTACAACATTGGGCATTGGACGTAGCCAGAAATCTCGGGTCTACAAACTTTACAGCTTCACTAGGGTTTATTACTAATTTGAAAAAGGAGTTTAGGATAACATCACACCGTATCACTATGCTCCAAGCACGAAAAGATGACGATGACGAAGAAGAGCTGATTAAAAGAGCTCAAACATTTGTTGCTGACGTCAATGAGCATATCACGAGAGAAAACATCGATATTAGTTCTGTATGGAACTGTGATCAGAGTCAGTTCAACTATGAACTTTCTTGTGACAGAACACTATCCATGAAAGGGGAGAGAAACACTGTCGCGATGATGCAATCAGTTAACTGTGCAACACATAGTTACACGATCGATGTTGCTATATCAATGGACGGACGATTGGCAGACGAACTCTATATTTGATTCCAAGAATCCAGTGGAAAGTTTGGACCCCGCTTGTCAAGGGAAATAGAAACGCGGTGCCCTCCAAATGGCGTCGTCGATGCAAGTGTGAGTGGGAAGATGACGAAACAACATCTGAAGACGTTTTTTCTGTCAGTTTTGAATCCACATTTGTCGAGAAAGTCATTAGTACTTTGTGACTCCTGGTCTGGACATAAGGACGAACGAGTACTAGTGGAAGCATCTGGCGGAAAACATGTAGTTTTAAAAATCATTCCGCCTAAAACTTCAAAATATGCACCACCTCTGGATGTGTATTTCTTCAGGCAGTATAAAATATATGCCAAGAGAATAACAGACTTCATTAAACTACGGTCCAGTAATATGCAGCCGAAATTGCACGACAAATTTTTAATCATGAATATGCATTCTGTCATTTATAATCAGTTATCTGCGGAAGTATACAGACCAATGCTTCGTTACGCGTGGCAGAACGCTGGCTACGATATTGGTGAACCAGTGAACAACTTCAAAAGTGCCATTGACGTGGTGTTCAACACTGATATTATAGAATGTGCAAATACGCCATGCGATCAACTTCCATTTCTTCATTGTGCGTTTTGCAGTCATTCGTATTGCTCGGAGCATTTTATTGACATTCCGCATTTAGATTTATAGTTAAGATTGATGCATTGCGTATGGCGTCTACAATTACATCTACAGTGATATCTAGAGCATGACTGCAGACTTTTGCAGAAAAACTACACCCACCAGCACATTCAGAGGTTCATAATGGTCCTGTAACCAAACGTTCATACGGATCTGTTTGTTCGAGCCCAAGTACTTTCCTGGTAAGCCATCTTCAGGCACCTGAGCGATGTGTAGGAAGATTCTACCTCGCTTCTGATCAAAACAGGGGCCAGCAATACGAGTATTAGTAGATTTTTGCTATAGTAATCACTTCAGTCATCATCTGGTTTGATCAGAACGGAGACAGAAACTTCCTATACGTCTGTCAGGGACCGGAAGGGGGTTAGTAAAACGCTGAAACTGGTGGCCAAATAAAACAAGTTTGGAAACTAGACGGCTGAAAGGTATTTAAAAATGGTTCAAATGGCTCTGAGCACTATGGAACTTAACTTATGAGGTCATCAGTCCCCTAGAACTTAGAACTACTTAAACCTAACTAACCTAAGGACATCACACACATCCATGCCCAAGGCAGGATTCGAACCTGCGACCGTAGCGGTCGCGTGGTGCCCGACTGTAGCGCCTAAAACCGCTCGGCCACTCAGGCCGGCGAAAGGTGTTTAATTTGGCATCCTGTATCGAACAGCCGAGTCCCGCAACCATCTCTAAAAATGTGGACATACAGAGTATTCCTTGTTTATACCCTGTATTCATGCAAAGTGTCTATTGGATAATGATGAAAACGAAAGTTTCGTTTACACCTGGCACACCTGATAAAAGAAAAATTAACCCATTTAGGCACTTCATAGTAATTACTATTTTTGTTTAGACAGAATTAGAATGGAGTAAGAAATCGTCGTGGCCTGTGTTGTCTACAAAGCATACCTGATCAAATTCATAAAATGTGGTGATGTAAACTGGCAATGCAGAAATGAATCAAGTTCAACAATATTGTTCCACTTATAATCTAAAATAACAAAGGGGTAACGGAAATTATATTTCCCAACAATTTTCTGAAAAACTTTCTAGTCTGTTGAGGAATTTTATTATCAGGAAATTATATCACTTTTAGTTTCGGATGGAATCCGAATTATACTAACAGGTCTTTTCGTCCTCCTCCTGAAGAGATAGGTATCGGTACGTCCAGAAAAAGCATTGATACACAGGGTGAGTCAGGAGGAAAGTTACATGCTTTGAAGGGTGATAGTAGTGTCGCAGAAGAAGCCGCGTAGTGCAGTCGCCGTAGTGTAGTGGTTACCATACTAGATTGTTGCATGGAGGATCATGAATTCAAAACACCCCTGAACTGAAAAATATTAATTTCTATATTCGGTTCGATTACATTCTAGAAGTGTATGTGCAAGTGCTGAATAAACCTTCGTTAGGTGAAGCTTGTGTTCGTCATTCATCTACTTACACCTTCCTCTACGTGGCATTGTTCTTGTGGAGACGCTGGGCATTTAAACTTGTGATACCGTGCATTATCGACGACACAGTGGCTCCCATCACGCCACGACAGAGCCGCCGTTTACGTGGCGAGAAAACCGAGTTCGAGACATATTCAACAGATCGCAATCTATCGGAGACAGAAGAAAAAGAGGACGTCACGATGACAACAACTGTGTGCCACCACATGAGATATCCTTCCGGGTTCTTTGGTGACGATGGCCAAAATCCAAACAAGTGGCTGAAGGTATATGAGCGTATAGCCAAATTTAACAAATGGGATGACACCGTGTGTTTTGCTAACGTATTTTTCTATCTGGAGGGCACTACCAAGCAATGGTATGAGAACAACGAGGTGAATTTCACTACCTGGGAAGTATTCCAGGCGGAACTGCACAAGTATTTCGGCGACACAAAACGACAGAAGTGCAAGCCTGAAGATAAATTAAAGTGCAGGGCACAGCGTGCAGGAGAGACGACAGCATCCTACATTCAAGACGTCTTGGAGCTGTGTAAAATAATGGATCCTCGAATGAAGGAGGAAGATAAGGTTGCACATCTCATGAAAGGTGTTGCTGAGGACATGTATCAAGCCCTACTCCTGAAGGAGGTTTCGACAGCAGACGGCTTCATAAAATTGTGGCAGTATATCGAGACAGTGCATCAAAAAAGAATTACACGTAAGAAGTTTGATCGTCTTCCAAACGTCGTATCGATGTCTGTGATGGAGGAAGAAACTGATTTCACAAGTGTTCTTCGTCAGATAGTGAGCAAACAACCGAGACGCTTTAAGAGGTCATGAGAGAGGAATTGGAACAGACATTGAACCCAATATCTCGCCCTTCATTTCCCTTTAAAACGGCAAAAAAAGCCGAGACCCAGGCGTAGTTATGTTCCTACAATTCCGCATGAGGAACCTGTTTGGGCACTAAGGAAGACTGGAGGACCAGGATAACCTACCAGTATGTTTCCACTGCGGACGACCGGGACATGTGGTGCGCTATTGTCGAGAAAGGCGGCGGATATTTGATGAAGACTGCGATAGAAGACAGCAGACCGATCTTAGCCGACGCCAACTTCGGGACGAAGAAAATGAACAAGAAGATGTGGGTGCAGGCCGACGTAGGTCACCATCGCCGCAAGCTTGCCGTTGGAGAGGACGCACCTCAACACGCCGATCAAGGTCTTCATCGCCGTTTAGAAGCTCCAGTCGATCACCTAGCCGCCGCAACCTGGAAAACTAAAGGGTGCGAGCTTCCGTGGAGGTGAGGCCGCCGAAGAGAAAAATTCTCTGCCGTCGATCACTACAAAAATGATAGGAAACTACATCGATATCCTCATGGATGGTCGACCAGCCCAAGCTCTTGTGGACTCTGGAGCATCACATTCAGTCTTCGGAGAAGTACCGTCGCTAGTTGCAGAAAATCGTATTCGTCGACAGCCGGCCGGTGTGGCTGAGCGGTTCTAGGCGCTTCAGTCTGGAGCCGCGCGACCGCTACGGTCGCAGGTTCGAATCCTGCCTCTGGCATGGATGTGTGTGATGTCCTTAGGTTAGTTACGTTTAAGTAGTTCTAAGTTCTAGGGGACTGATGACCTCAGATGTTAAGTCCCACAGTGCTCAGAGCCATTTGAACCATTTTTTTATTCGTCGACAGCAAAACATCTCTGCTGAAGGTGGCTAATTTGAAATACGTAAAACCTACAGGAAGATGTGTCATTCGTGTGGGTATAAGTGGCCATACACAGCCCTTAGAATTCATCGTCATACAAGAGTGTAGTCATGATGCCATTCTTGGATGGGACTTTTTGAAAGCTCCTCAAGCAATAAAGATTTTGGTCGCTCGAAGATTATTCCAGACGAGATGAGATACTGTGGACAGGAAAATGCGCATCCGAGTGTGTGGAGACTGTGTGTGCTGGATGAAGTGATCATTCCAGCAGTCAGCGCTAGAAAGGTAGCTGTCATGTATCATGCCATGCATCAACCCATGGATCTTGTAGTGGAATGTAAGAGAAGCATACCACTGAAGAATAACTTGGTCATCTCAGCCTCTGTCGTCTCGTTTAAGAACGTATTCGGTGAATCGTGGCTAGTTCACTGTCGCCGAGAACGGCAGATCCGCATGTGCGTAGCAAACGCTGAGCCGTTAATTGCAGAACAGCTGAGCGTCATAGAAACCTCCCAAATTGGGCGAAATTGGCTCTACCACTGTGAGACAAGATCTTCTAGCTCGACTATCACCAGATCTCACAAAGGAACAACAGAAGAAGCTACTTGCCGTTCTTCAAGAGTTCTCTGAATGCTTCAATCCACAGGTGAAGAGCAAATTAGATAAATCGACAATGAAACACCGGATTAGCACTGGAGACTATCAACCAATAAGCCAGAGAGCATACCGTGTGTCAGCAACAGAACGTCGAATAATTCGCGGCGAGGTAGAGAAAATGATGAAGAATGACATAATTCAGCCTTCGCAGAGCCCATGGTCGTCACCAGTGGTTCTCGCCAGGAAGAAGGATGGCAGTTGGCGCTTTTGTGTTGATTACAGGAAGCTTAATAAGATAAATAGAAAGGACGTTTATCCTCTTCCACGAATTGACGATACACTAGATTGTCTGAAGGGGGCTAAGTTTTTCTCAACCGTGAACATGTACTTGGGATACTGGCAAATCGAATTAGATGAGGCTGATCGTGAGAAAACTGCATTCAACACCCATGAGGGTCTGTATGAGTTTAAAGTAATGGCGTTTGGTTTGTGTAATGCACCAGCAACTTTTGAACGGATAATGGATAATCTTCTATGGCACCTGAAGTGGACGATGTGTCTTTGTTATTTAGATGACATCATAGTGTTCTCAGAGACATTTGATGAACACATAAAAAGACTGAGGGCAGTTCTTAAGTGTCTCCAACAAGCCAGACTGAAACTTAATCCAAGAAAGTGTCTCTTTGGAGCAAAAGAAATCAAAATACCTTGTGTCAAACAAAGGTGTGCGGCCAAACCCAGAAAAGGTGAGAGCTGTAAGGGAATTTCCTATTCCGAACTGTCATTTTATCAAGCTATAAGGAATTTCCTATTCCTAACTGTCATTTTAACAAAGACTTTTGTATCAAACCTTGGCCACTCCAAGAGCTGTTAAAAAAAAAGCACTCCATCTTCAGGCCAGAAGTGGCCCATCGGGACCATCCGACCGCCGTGTCATCCTCAGCTTAGGATGCGGATAGGAGGGGCATGTGGTCAGCACACCACTCTCCCGGTCGTTACGATGGTTTTCTATGACTGGAGCCTCTACTATTCGGTCGAGTAGCTCCCCAATTTGCGTCACGAGGCTGAGTGCACCCCGAAAAATGGCAACAGCGCATGGCGGCGCGGATGGTCACCCATCCATGTGCCGGCCACGCCTGACAGTGCTTAACTTTGGTGCTCTGATGGGAACCGGTGTATCCAATGTGGCAAGGCCGTTGCCTAAGAGTTGTTAAAAGCCGATGCTAAATTTATCTGTGGTGGTGCTCAACAAGATTCTTTCTTTGTGCTGCGAAAAGCTCTGACGACTGACCCTGCACTTCGTCTGTTTGATAAGAGAGCACCTACAGAACTACACACAGATACCAGTGGGTATGGGATCGGTGCTGCTCTGGTGCAGATTTCGGATGGAAAAGGGAAGGTTATAGCCTATGCTTCTAGGACACTTACAAAAGCTAAGAGAAACTACTCAACTACAGAAAGAGAATGTCTTGCTGTGCTCTGGGCTATGTGCAAATTTCGACAATATCTCTGTGGAAGGCCATTCACAGTTGTTACAGACCATCATTCACTTTGTTGGTTGACAGGTCTCAAGGATCCAACAGGACGACTCGCCAGGAGGGCACTACGTCTTCAAGAGTATGACATTACTATAGTGTACAAAAGTGGAGGAAAACACCAAGATGCCGACTGTCTCTCAAGAGACCCTGTGCAAGACCATCAGAACTTTTGATGAAGATAGTGACTGCCTCGTTGCACTCCAGGATCTCTCTGCTGAGCAGGAGGACGCCAAGATATCTCAAATTATGCTTGTCTTAAATTGGTCAGAGGATGTGAAACGACAATTTAAGGTAGTTAATGGATTACTTTGCAAGAAAAACTTTGATGCGTTTGGAAAGAGGTGACTACCAGTGATTCCTAAACAGATGCGCTTAGATGTTCCACAGAAATTCCTTGACACACCCGAGACCGGACATTTAGGATTTATTAAGAGATTTTTCTGGCCAGGTTTATTTAGGAGTGTCCGTCACTATGTATCGCACTGGCCGACTCATACCGATTCCACCAGCCGAAACGCCTTTCCCGCGTGTTGGGATTGACCTCCTCGGACGATTTCCAACGTATATTAGTGGTAATAGATGGATTATTGTTTGCACTAATTATCTGACGCGCTATGCCATTACAAAATCTGTGAAAACAGCCGAAGCATTCGAGGTAACCAAATTCATCGTAGAAGACATTGTATTAAGACACGGTGCCCCAAGGTCGTTAATTACGGATCGAGGGAAAGTTTTTCAATCGAATCTTGTGACTGAAATAAACCGTCGGTGCAACATTACTCATCACATGACGACTGCCTACCATCCGCAAACTATTGGGCTTACTGAACGCCTTAATAAGACCTTGGCCGACATGCTATCAATGTTCGTCAATGTTGAGCAGAGCAACTGGGACGAGGTGCTACCCTTCGTGATGTTTGCCTACAACACCGCCAAACGAAACACCACAGGATTTACGCCATTTTTCATGGTACATGGGCTTGAAGCGACGACGACGATGGACACTGTGTTTCCGTTACATCCTGATGATGTGGACGACTACATCGTCCAGGTGCTAGCCAGAGCTGAGGAAGCTCGGCAGTTAGCTCGACACCACACGCTGAAGGCCCAAGAAAACGATCGCCGAAGCTATGACGCGAGCCACGGCCCTGTTGTCTACCAGCCTGGTGACCTCGTCTGGATCTTCACTCCTGTTCGGAAGGTTGGTCTCTCTGAGAAGCTCCTCAGGTGCTATTTTGGACCTTATAAGGTTGTAAGACAATTGTCTGATGTTACTTATGAAGTTGAAGATTTCGACCCCGACCCAAGACGACGAAAGATCAGAGATACGGTGCACGTCCTTCGAATGAAGCCCTATAAGGATCCTGCCACCCAGGGTAAATTCGAAGCTCCAGCGACAGGCAACAAGCGGAAAGATAACGAAGAACGTAGGGGGATGGGAAGTTCTAAGAAGATCACCACCAGGGCGAACATAAGTCATCGAGAGTCGGAGCAATGAGGACCGATGACTCGTTCCCGGACTAGGAGGACGTAACACCGAGACACTGTTCTCTTAAGGAGAGAGCAATGTCGCAGAAGTAACTGCGTCGTGCAGTTGCCGTACTGTAGTGGTTGCGATACTGTATTGTTGCGTGGAGGACTGTGAGTTCAAAACTAACCTCAACTGAAAAATTTTAATTTCTATATTCGGTTCGACTACCTTCTAGAAGTGTCCACAAATGGCAAGAATCATTGACTGGAATGTTCTGTAGCCGTTTATATCCCATATGTGTTCTGGTCGGGGCAGTTCGCTCCGCGCTTTTGTACGTGCAAGTGCTGATTAAACCTTCGTTAAGTGAAATTAGTATTCGTCATTCAACTACTTACACCTTCCTATACGTGACAGTATTAGAGATTCTGAACAGAAAACTTCATACGGACGTATGTCCTATTTCGAATGGTTTCAGAAATAGAACACATGTAATATCACTTTTGTACGTTTTTCTTGAATAACTCGAAAACCCTAGATGAAGAAGCAAGCCGGTCCGTAATATCCCCAATGAAAAACGCAGGCAAACTGGAAAAGAAATGGTGCAGATTACCTTCTATATGGAAAGCATGCGCTGTAGCTTACGTGGATTTTGTAGGTCAATTTGAGGTAGCATAATGAGGTAGCAAGTTGAGACGAACAGTTTGATACGGGACACTTGTGGTCTATCAAGTCGGGAACTACCTGGAGTTGGGGAAGGGGGGGAGGGGCAGCATAAATTTCCTGGAAATTAGCTTAAAAATGGAAGGCAGTAACCATAAATTTAAAATTTACAGAAAAGTCTCCTTTACTGTCACATTTATCCCAGCTTCCTCCCAACATCCTACAACCTACAAACATGCAGCATTCCACCACATGATCCACCGTATCTTTTCTATCCCCATGTCCCAAGAAGACTTTGCCCAGGAACTTAACAGAAAACAATAGTGATAAATAATGAATTAAACCTCAACATCTTTGATAAAAATGTTAGGTAAAAATATGAAGAAGCAAGCCGGTCCGTAATATCCCCAATGAAAAACGCAGGCAAACTGGAAAAGAAATGGTGCAGATTACCTTCTATATGGAAAGCATGCGCTGTAGCTTACGTGGATTTTGTAGGTCAATTTGAGGTAGCATAATGAGGTAGCAAGTTGAGACGAACAGTTTGATACGGGACACTTGTGGTCTATCAAGTCGGGAACTACCTGGAGTTGGGGAAGGGGGGGAGGGGCAGCATAAATTTCCTGGAAATTAGCTTAAAAATGGAAGGCAGTAACCATAAATTTAAAATTTACAGAAAAGTCTCCTTTACTGTCACATTTATCCCAGCTTCCTCCCAACATCCTACAACCTACAAACATGCAGCATTCCACCACATGATCCACCGTATCTTTTCTATCCCCATGTCCCAAGAAGACTTTGCCCAGGAACTTAACAGAAAACAATAGTGATAAATAATGAATTAAACCTCAACATCTTTGATAAAAATGTTAGGTAAAAATATGAAGAAGCAAGCCGGTCCGTAATATCCCCAATGAAAAACGCAGACAAACTAGAAAAGAAATGGTGCAGATTACCTTTTATATGGAAAGCATCAAATAGCATGAGTAACATTTTGAAGGCAAATGGTTTCTCTGCGTTTTTCTATGTCCCTCAGACAACAGGTAGTTGTTTATTCAGTGCAAAAGACAAACAACCAGCTATCACAAAAAGTGCGGTTTATAAAATCACACGCCGTGAGTGTCAGTCTTGGTACGTTAGACAGAGAGGGAAGTCAATCTGCACCGGCTTAAAGAAAACCACAGAAGCTGGTGATTAAAGATGCCTGATTCAGCCTTTGCAGAACATTGCCTGAACAATAACCACAAATGCATAATAGATTTTGAAGTCTTACACACAGAGGAAAAGGGGGCTAAACTCAACCAATTAGAAATTTTAGAAAATAAAAGATAGATGTGTACATCACCCACACCTATTACTAAACGAACAAACCCAGTTCAGTTATTCATATCTTTTAGATGGGTTCACAACCCCAGGATTGACGCAAAATTTTGGGCCCCAGTCCATCGTGATTAAAAAATTCTTGGCTGATGCATAACTTTAGTCCTGTCATGTTAGTATAGTTGCTGAATTGTGTAATAACGTATGTAATTTGTTAAAAAATGGTAATTGACGTAATTTCACATTAAGCTATAGATCGATACCTTAAGAAGTTGAGATGATTATCTTTGCCTTGTCGTCATGTTTATCTGTACATTATCATCTTTGGGAATCAGTAATATACTTGAAAATGGGCTTATAACTCTAAACCTAGGTTGTGCAGTAGCATTAATAATAAAATTGTGAAACATGGAAAAAACAACGTTTGTATAGTTAATTTACAGAGTTTTACCAAGTACCCAAAGTTGATTCAATTAAAATAATTAAAAAAGCATGTGAAGGCAAATCTCAGGAATCAATGCAGGAATTTTGATAGAGTTATCACCAACAGATAGTCTGATTGACGAGGAAGTTATGTGTATATAATTTATAATTATAATAATGATAAGCGTGTAACATACGTATGTATTCTTACCCGTTCCATATTTAATTGGCGTTTGGAGTTACATCTTGTGGCAATGATGGAAGCTACGACCTGGTCAGCTACAAATGAGCCGGTATCTAGCGAGGAAGCAGCAGAGAAATTTGATCAGAACCTATACTGGTTATCGCTCCTAAGAGTCATAAGGCATGTTTTCTCTGATGCTTCGGCAGACACTTGCAGTTTTGTTTTTGAATACGTACCTCGAGACAGCCCAAATATACTGCTCATCGCGTCTTAAGTGGGACTCCCACTGTCGATGGAAAGTGTCAGATTGTATCCTGTTACAAATAAAATGAATTTTTAAACCAGAATTACATGTGTTTAATCGATAGAGCGGTCTCAGATTAATAGAATGCGATATTAGTTTTACCAACATATATATAATGAAATAGATAGTGGAACAGAAGGAATAACCAGTACTACAGCAGCGACAGCACAGCCCAAGTCCACACTGACTGCTACCGCCATTTGGCAGTGCTGTTCAGCCGCTTGTGCAGTAGTCGCTGTTCCTTGTGTTTTACTGTCCCTGTTAACATATATCGATAAAACGAATATCGTGCTAGAGTAATTTCGGACCGATCTATAGCATGGAGTCGTAAAATTCCGCGTCAGTAATCATTTTGTTCGTAACGGGAAATAAACTGACGCTTTCCGCCGTCGCTGGGAGTGGCATGAAAGACATAATGAGCACTATTTATTTGAGTTGACTCGAGCTACACACTGGAAAAACGAAATTGAAACTATCTGCCGAAACACGAGAGGAATTGCACCTGCCGACTCTTAGGAGGAACACCCTAAATGTCTTTTTCTTCTTTATATTATAAATTGAAGTTCCCCGGCCGCGAATTTCTGTCTCTACATGGAGGCTAATCTCAAGAACTACTGAAGGGAATTTGATACGGTTTTCTCCAATACACTGATTCACAAGGAAGGTTTAGTATTGTGGCGCTGGACCTTTTGGCAGAAAATGGGCTGGCTACATTATCAGTGCTTTCTTACTGAAGTGTCATATTACAGCTGAACTGCGCAAGTCATATTCCGCTGACAGCAGCATCAGCACTTCCTTAACTCCAAGGTGGGAATGACATTCCAAGGCCAAGGAGGGGTGGGAGCAAGAGGGAAGGGAGATGAGGGCCAGCCTCCACCCCCGCCCCCACCCCCACACTCTCCACCCCCGAGCGCCCCTGTAATTTGCATGTGTTATAGTGGACGTGGAAGTTTTAGGGAAAGTATACCGTCACCGGTGAAAGTACACCTTAAGTGGCCCATTTAGTTGAAGTAGATTACTGATTCCAATTCTGTCAAACAATAGTCATTGACTAGGGATAGTGCACTATCACGAGTGAATGTATACTTTCACTGCCAGGAGGCAAGAAATGTGAACCATGGCTGTAAAACAAAACAGTTGCACTTCGAAAGTTGCATTTATTATCTGTAGTTTGAAAACACAGTCATATAATGTAAAATTCATTTATTGCAGCAGGGACGTGCACCACGGCACCGTGAGTTGCACAACACATTTTTGTTTTTGCAAAAGCATCTCAGAGTCTGACACTTTTGCTGATAGTTGCATTTGAAGAATCCCTGGCCGCTTCCCATCGACTGAGAAGTCGCAACTGTCCTCAGGGCAACATTTTTTTCTGCTGGAACTTCCTCCTCTGAGATTATTCTTAGAGGGCAAGTACTGAACTGGGACCTGAAACTAAATGTTGTAGTTGTAGTTCTAGTCGCAGTGGAATATCGTATCATCCCTTCCACAATTATTTAAAAACAAACAATTTATTAATTTATTACCGTGCGTATAGTTGGCTTAGCACACCATCTCTCGCCCCGATTCGGTAGAAGCCATAGGCCATTGTCTCGAGGACGACACCCAGGATAGATCTAGCATCTCCTCTTCCTCTACCGAAGTCGTGAACTGCAACTCTCATAGTACAGTCCTTTTCCATTGTTGGAAAGCATCGATCTGAATACTGCCACATTCATTGCACTTGTTCTTCTAAGCACTTGCTCTCTTCATTTCTGCGTTTTTAATAGCACGAGTCAGGCGGTAATCATTACTGTCAGGAATACTTTCTTCCTCTCTGTTCTCAACCTCTGTTCCTCTTGGCATGTTATCCTCTTGCAATAGAGATTTGCTGTGATCATTATCCTGCAACGTTTCAGTCCCTGTTCCATTGCTAACACTGACTTGATCAATTGTACACTAGTCAAAACAATTAAGAGATCAGTTGAGATATCTAGGTTCTGATGTGTTGTCATCGGAAGAATCTGGAGTGTTGTCATCGACAGAATGGCCAAAACGGGTTCGACGTCTTTTTGTCGGTTCTACGGAGTGGAGACAACAACATTACGGTCACCGAGATAGTGGTAATAACGGAAAGTTGCTGTAGAGTGGTTGCTGTTGACTTGTGTTTACTCTACCAAACGAATTACACAAGCATTTAGGTTCAGACAGTGTAGTAAGCAGGTAGTGCAATGCAACAACAACGTGACTTACCCGAAGCTATGGCATGGAGAGCCATAGGACGGTTGGAAGCGGGACAGACATAGAAGAAGTTGGTCGGAGCTATTGGAGTGTCCCAAAGTGTAATTTCCAGGATCTGGACGCGATTTCAGACAACAGGAACAGTTTAAAGAAGGCAAGGCTAAGGTCTTCCACGGGTAACATCAGCAAGAGATGACCGTTACCTCCGGTTAACAGCCCGTCGAGACAGGAGGCTGAATGCAACTCAGCTGCAATGCACCCTCCAGGCAGCAGCAGGACGCGCAATATCAACACAAACAGTCCGAAATCGCCTTCGGGAATGTGGTCTCTACGCAAGGAGGCCTATGGTGAGTGTCTCATTGAAATAACTACACCGTTTAGCCCGCAGAAACTGAATGGAGGAACATCAGGATTGGAATCGTAACGAATGGCGCCGGGTGCTGTTCACAGATGAGTCAAGATTTTGTGTTCAGCCGGACAATCGGCGTTCCCTCATCTGGAGAGAACGTGGAACTCGGAAACATCACCATATCATGGTCGTGGACGAATGGTGTGGGCAAGAGTCAGTATTGGTGGACGTACGGACTTCTGTGCAGTTAAGAATGGCGCTTTGACTGCTCAGAGGTACAGAGACTAGATCTTTCGACGTTTCGTTGTGGCCTTCGCTTGTGCCATAGGAGATGGATTTCTTCTGGTGGACTATAACGCTCATCTCCACAGAGCTGCACTGGTGGACAACATGCTTGAAGCTGAGGGAATTGAACGAATGGAGTGGCCAGCTTGTTCACCGGACTGAAACACGACTGAGCATGTCTGGGATGCACTTCACAGACGCATTGTAGCCGGATTAGCACCTCCCACAACGGTTGCAGAGATGGATATTGCACTCATAGAAGAATGTCCAAATATCCCTGAAGAGCTGATTGATAACCTCATACTGTCCCTGCCACGCAGGTGTGTAACTGTACTGGCCGTCCGAGGTGATCACACACCATATTAGAGGGCAACGATAATGACTGTTTCACTATTACGGTAGCCCCATGGTGCCTCACTTTACGTAAACGCCATGTAAACCTCAAGTAAAGAGTTGAGACTGCAAAATATCGTACTGTATGACACACAAATCACAAATGTAACCGATAGCTGAATAAAATATGTTACTATATGTCTATATGTCTATTGTGTGTGATATATCACCTGATCCCCTAATTATTTTGAGCATTGTCTTTTCAAGGTCATCCTCAGAGGGAACGTTAATCAATGCCTCAAGAAGCAAAGTTGTTGAAGATAAACCATATTTAGGAGGGCAGTCAAACATCGCTTCGTACGGAGATATTTTAATTCCAAAAGGTACAGCGTTATTCTTCAGTAGCTGCACAAATCTTAATGCACGGCTCCATTCCGCGGTGTTGTGCTCCTGCATCCATGTAGTTAGCATATTTTCTATGTCTTGATTTGCTCGCTCTACGCTGCTTTGGCTCTGACTGTGTCTAGGTTTACCGTGGACAATCTTAAAACCGAGCCACGGTTCAGTTAAGCTGCTCATTATTTTGCTAACGAACCTTCTACCATTGTCAGACTGTAATACTGAGGGAGCGCCTAACAATGTAAAAATGTCAATAATGTTATCGCATACCTTTTCAGCTGTTTTAGACTTCAGTGGCCTGAGAACAACGAATTTAATGAGGTGGACTTGATAAACCATTAAGAATTTGTAATCTCCATCTGGTTGCGATTGGAAGTCGATGAAATCAACTTGACATCTGGAATTTAGCTCCTTGAACAGCATTGGCTTCACTAGTATTCCTTTTTTCTGGTCCTTTTGCTTTTGTAAACAAGGCTCACCAAAACTAAAATAAATTTGGTCACCTCTGTATGTTATATTACAGAACTTTGACTTCAAGCATTTCATCATTAGGTCGCGTCCACCGTGGCCAGTCATTACATGAGCATCATGCAGAATATCATACAGTTCTTCATCATAAACATAGTGTTTAATCTTACCTTCTTGAGTTACAGGTTGTATTAATTTGGTAACTCCGTTCACTTCCAGCACTTCATATCTCTTAAGAAACCTTGTGGTCGTCGTCCTTTCATCCAGATTTTAGCGATTTAGCCTTCCTGATAAGTGACTCGTACTTTTCTCTGTCCATGACAGAATTATAACCGAGATTTCCCCGTGCCACTCTAAGATGTTCGCAGAACTTCACTGATTCAACCATAGCTGCACTGATGTGAACCATAACTGCACTACTGTCAACCACAGCCTCACTACTATAAACCCAACTGCGCTACTGTTAATCGTAACTGCACTGGTGTATAACATAACAATAACGAGCTGACGACAATTACATTCATGCTGATGTGTGGTAGCATTGTTGGACGCACTGTTAATAACCCGGGAGCATCGATGGTACACGTTCGCTAGTGGATAATATGGTACAGCACACTGTCCCTAGCCAAGTTCAGTGTTGGTTCTCCTTCACTAGTGGAAGTGTTTTTTTTTTCAGTTTATGGCAAGCTCTCACTGACCATTTTAGTGATGGTGTACATCCACTAGGGAAGGTTTACCTTCCCTAATCTTCCACTTCCACTATAACACATGAAGCATTCCTGACATCCCAAGCGCCTGCACTCTGCGGCAAATGGCATGCGTTTTGTCAGCATGAAGAGCAGTGCTGTCTTCACGCTTTTCATGAGAGCGAGAGCTGACTGCAATTCGCATGTATGTCATGTTTTGCTAACATCAACATTAACATCTAGCCACATGCATTCAGGCCTTCTCACCCCCCCCCCTTTAATGCATAGTCATTGTTATGCAAGCAGGCTCCCCGCCTTTATAATAAGTTGATTGCATGTGCGCCATCATTTGCCATTCAGCATGAAGCACTACCAGTAGCAGCGATCAACCAGCCAATAGGAAGAAGACAATTGGTAAGGTGTTTTGTCAGTCCTTCTCAAATTATTACTATTATTACTATTATTATTATTAATATTACTGCTGTTATATGTGTATGTCTTTATACTTAAGGCTTTGTTACTATTACTGTTACAGATGAGGGCACGCAGCCACAGACCACAGGATGTCCTGCGCCATCCGACGATGGTGTAGGAACGAGCAGGCAGCTGCATCAAGCGCCTGATCCATTGCTGAATGAGGACTCTCAGATGTTCCCATTGTCACTGTCTTCCGATCTTGCGAACCTGGTGTCGTTCGACTATGCTGTAGTGCAGCCTGGACGAGAGACTTGCAGAATACTGCTGTTCACCAATACGTGTAGTTTAACTGCCAATGTTTCTAAACGTGTAAATATCGGCGTAGTACCCGACGATGATTCTGAAGTAGTTATATATGTAGAAAGTGCACAACGTGTCAGGGCTTAAGTGCAGTATTCAGAAGATGAGTGGGACTATCTATGCAACATGAGGGAGTATATACACTCCTGGAAATTGAAATAAGAACACCGTGAATTCATTGTCACAGGAAGGGGAAACTTTATTGACACATTCCTGGGGTCAGATACATCACATGATCACACTGACAGAACCACAGGCACATAGACACAGGCAACAGAGCATGCACAATGTCGGCACTAGTACAGTGTATATCCACCTTTCGCAGCAATGCAGGCTGCTATTCTCCCATGGAGACGATCGTAGAGATGCTAGATGTAGTCCTGTGGAACGCCTTGCCATGCCATTTCCACCTGGCGCCTCAGTTGGACCAGCGTTCGTGCTGGACGTGCAGACCGCGTGAGACGATGCTTCATCCAGTCCCAAACATGCTCAATGGGGGACAGATCCGGAGATCTTGCTGGGCAGGGTAGTTGACTTACACCTTCTAGAGCACGTTGGGTGGCACGGGATACATGCGGACGTGCATTGTCCTGTTGGAACAGCAAGTTCCCTTGCCGGTCTAGGAATGGTAGAACGATGGGTTCGATGACGGTTTGGATGTACCGTGCACTATTCAGTGTCCCCTCGACGATCACCAGTGGTGTACGGCCAGTGTAGGAGATCGCTCCCCACACCATGATGCCGGGTGTTGGCCCTGTGTGCCTCGGTCGTATGCAGTCCTGATTGTGGCGCTCACCTGCACGGCGCCAAACACGCATACGACCATCATTGGCACCAAGGCAGAAGCGACTCTCATCGCTGAAGACGACACGTCTCCATTCGTCCCTCCATTCACGCCTGTCGCGACACCATTGGAGGCGGGCTGCACGATGTTGGGGCGTGAGCGGAAGACGGCCTAACGGTGTGCGGGACCGTAGCCCAGCTTCATGGAGACGGTTGCGAATGGTCCTCGCCGATACCCCAGGAGCAACAGTGCCCCTAATTTGCTGGGAAGTGGCGGTGCGGTCCCCTACGGCACTGCGTAGGATCCTACGGTCTTGGCGTGCATCCGTGCGTCGCTGCGGTCCGGTCCCAGGTCGACGGGCACGTGCACCTTCCGCCGACCACTGGCGACAACATCGATGTACTGTGGAGACCTCACGCCCCACGTGTTGAGCAATTCGGCGGTACGTCCACCCGGCCTCCCGCATGCCCACTATACGCCCTCGCTCAAAGTCCGTCAACTGCACATACGGTTCACGTCCACGCTGTCGCGGCATGCTACCAGTGTTAAAGACTGCGATGGAGCTCCGTATGCCACGGCAAACTGGCTGACACTGACGGCGGCGGTGCACAAATGCTGCGCAGCTAGCGCCATTCGACGGCCAACACCGCGGTTCCTGGTGTGTCCGCTGTGCCGTGCGTGTGATCATTGCTTGTACAGCCCTCTCGCAGTGTCCGGAGCAAGTATGGTGGGTCTGACACACCGGTGTCAATGTGTTCTTTTTTACATTTCCAGGAGTGTAGTTAAGAAAATGATGGACGAGTACGATCCATCGCATACTCCTATTGATGTTCCTATGATTTGTCCTAAGGTTTCAGTACTTGATATGCAAGGTGGGGGAATGCTTGAACTAATGACAGTGGACGTGTACACTTACCTAAAACATTCGAGTGTTCTGAATGTGTATGACCTATACTGTGCACCAGCATTTGCGGTAGATAGGTTAACCAGCTCACTTCCATGCTGTATGTAAGAGGGGCTGACTATACATTTGTCCAGCTTTTGCGTAACAACGGCATAACTGTGGACCATTTGGAACAATGCATCAATAGCTGTATTCCATCTGTACCAAAGAGTGTAAGTGGCGAGCCCATCAAGTCCGTAGAGGCCGAAATTACGAACGTTATTCCACTGTATGTGGTCACTCCTATTGGACTCGGTGTAGTACAGGCAAAAGGTAACGCTTATAGGAGACGTCTGTTTACGAAATATTGTACTACAACGCAATGATTGTAAATAAACCACTGTTGTTATTTCCTCCCACCTACCTTTGCAACAAACCCGTTTGTCAGCAGTTCAGAAATTAACGTCTGAGCTGTTAATATCAATAGATACACACACCTGCAATTGAAACGTACACTGCTACTATCCGCATTGTAATTGATACCACCACATGCAGAATACAGTGACAGATTGCTAATACTGTTGTTATTGGCACTGAGACACGCATAATTAGATTGTAGTAATCCTTTTAGACGATCTTGCTTCTATGACTTACATAGACATTAAACGCTTAAAGCTGATATTGTTTTTATTTTTTTTTTAATACCTAGAAAATCATGGGCGGTGGTGGAGGGGACACGCGCTCCCCACCGGTTTTATACCTCAATATGGAGTAGGCGGTGTTTGCCGCGCTCCTGCAGATGAAATCAGTTTTGCAGCTATAACCTCGTGAGACCTGGCGGAAATTGCCATGAATTTATTTGAAATAGATTTTATGTACCTGTTAAACAGAATGATTGAATCACAAAAATTTTAGAGTTAAGAAGAATCACGGTGCTGATGAGTGTCCATTAGAATGGACACTGGGTCTTGGTGATATATAAGTAAGCGTTAGAAAGAAAGTCAAAAATGTAATAACGAGAGTCTGTATTGGCTGTTTACTTAACAGCATACAGTCTTATTAGGCAGATATTATTTATACACCGATTATAGGTTAAAAAGGACATGAAAATTAGAAATTTTTGGTAAGGACTATGGGACAAAACTGCTGAGGTCATCGGTCCCTAGGCTTACACACTGATTAAATTAACTTACACTAAGGACAACACACAGTTGTTTCTGTGCTGTTAGACAGAAAAAAAGCTTTACCGCCCTGCACTTTATTTTGGTTTTCTTCGTGCAGCAATGCATGGCGAGGTGTTGGCCGGAGCTGTCCTAGCTGTAGGTACACACTGCCGGTCTGACTGCTGGCGTGCTTATAACGCCGATTCTGTGGAGTGCTGCACTGTAGTCACGTCAGTTCCAATTCGTGGAGCTCTGTCACATGGCTTTTTACGAAGTAGTGCCGTGTTTAAGTGGAAGGTCTGTTGATGTTTATACTCACTGGCGATATTTTGATATGAGGACTTGAAAGGAGGTCGGCAGCCCACCTTTCTCGTCTGTTGTGATGGCCCTCTAACTGATAAGGGGCCACTACGACAGTATTCTAACTGATGTGTCTATAAGACTTGACAAAGCGAGAAGAGCAGTGACTTGCCTCTGTATTTTACTGTTTTAAAGTGTGAAAATAACGCAAATATTTATTTAGTAACTATACCTGTAATAATGAATCATTTGTACGTTAGTTGATGACAGCTAATAGTGAGTGGTTAGCAAAAGATGTGCATGCACTACTAACAGAAATACAATGTGGTGGTTTTGCGAAGTCTTAGAAGTTCAACTATGTTTAAAAAATTGAGTAACGCACGTTCTACATACGTGTTTTATTTCGCGCTCACTAAGAGCTTTTACATTGTACTATTTGAATTTCGGTACTCATGGAGGTTTCGCTGTGGTCAGATATTGCTCAGTTTAAAGACAAAAATGAAAACATGAGTGTGAATAGATATCTGTTACACTGTCATACGCTAAATACTTCAAATAGCACGAAGTTTCTAATACAGGTCCTAGAACAAGTTTCACTGTCAGAGTCCACTATGTGCCCGACCGACACTCTAACTCGGGACCTTTGCCTTTCGCGGGCAAGTGCTCTACCATCTGAGCTACCGAAGCACGACTCACGCCCGGTCCTCACAGCTTTACTTCTGCCAATATCTCGTCTCCTACCTTCCAAACTTTACAGAAGCTCTCCTACGAACCTGTAAAGTTTGGAAGGTAGGAGACGAGATACTGGCAGAAGTATAGCTGTGAGGAGCTGGCATGAGTCGTGCTTCGGTAGCTCAGATGGTAGGGCACTTGCCCGCGAAAGGCAAAGGTCCCGAGTTCGAGTCTCGGTTGGGCACACAGTTTTAATCTGCCAGGAAGTTTCATATCAGCGCACACTCCGCTGCAGAGTGAAAATCTCATTCTGGAGCGTCTACTATGTTTAGAAACACGACAAGCAGGTGAACTTATTGGTGTGAATTCTATAGTTATGTGAACTGAATTAAGTATTAGAGACCAATTTATGCAGTGAACAAAACAGTAAGATCATCAATACGGGAGGCGGAAATCAGGGACATTACCTATTTTCTACGGATTTACGATATTTACAAAAGCAACACTTGACACATATTGAGGGCTTTCGTTAGTGCTCACTAGTTGGAAGCAATAATTCGTGAAACAACATTATTTTGGAAGTTGTAACAGCCTTCTGCATTCAATGAGCAATTTGCACTGTAACACTTTAGCAGTAGCAAAGTCTGCCCTCATACAAGGTACAACGCGTATAACTTTTCAGCAGTAACTCTAATCGTTGTTTGTTTTTTCTGAATGCAAAATAAAATGTAAGCAGCCAAGACAAGTCCTTGTGTTCGTAATTTTTGGACTAAGAAGCTAGTTACACACTTTGCGTAATACCTGGAGGACGTTTCTGTTGCCCTATGATGAAACAATAACATAGAATTAACTGGAGAATTTGAGGCAAACATGCGGGATGTGAGAAAACACTCCATAACGATATTTATGTCGGGAGGAAATCTGAGCAGCGGTGACGTTCGACAGCCAGGTCAGGTATCTCCTCCGCCAGAGCGTTTGGTTTACTGAGTCGGGCTGAAATGTTTATATAAAATTGTTAACCAGTGTACTGTCTATCGTATGGAATACTACTTTGCTATGTAATCTCTGACTACGTAAAACGAGATTTGCTGAGGACTGTTGATTTTTCCCTGTGATCGATTTGGAATCGAAGCACTGGCACACAACTACGGAAATAATTAATTACTTACTTCTGCGATATGAACTACCCATTAGTTGAATATTCTTCCACAATTAAATCAATCAGAGTAATTATTTTTCCGGAAGTCTTCGCGAGCGCTTGTCCTCTGAAGGATGTGAAACTTTGTTTAGGATGTCAAAGAGACATCTTTGTCATGTCACCCCTGCACGTCTTACTTACTGTATATGGATTTTGAAATGTTCCGAAAGCACAATGAGGCTTTGTAACATTACGCATATGTAGGCGAGCTATGTGGCGGCCTAGAATTGGTAGGAGGTAAGAAGATGCATTTGTTTGTACAGCAGTATTTTAAGCCAGCATATCCAGGGGCTGAGAGCACGGCGCAGCAGGCCCCCCGGAGCGAGCATTCGTTGAACACATTTTTGAGTGAAGCTCTCAAAGGAGTGATTCTTTGTACTTTTCGTTTGGATCTTGAACACACTTTTACCTTGGATCTTGAAGAAGGTAGTCCTGCTGGTGATACAGTGCATTTTTCTGTCGAGTAAGGGATTGATTCTGGACGGTGAACGGCCGCTATAACACCTCAACATTTCCGATTGCGTTACGGAATTGGGAATAGGCAGAGTATGAGTTTCTACTCGTTATTTCATGTGTGTTAATCTGTAAATTTTCGTGTTGAACTTTGAATTATTTTGAGTTGGTGAATGTTTCGTCTATAGTGATTACTAAATGGACATAGTTTTAGCACGTCTTATATGACTATTTAGCTTGGGGATTCTGTTACCACGTTCGTATCGCTATTAGCGCAACTTCACAGCATTTGAGGTCATTTTCCCTCTATATTTTAACTGGAGATCGTAGGACCACTATCTGATTATTTCAGATGTTCTTTCTCGAATAAATATTGTTCAACATAATTCTCTGTCGCCTACATCAATTACAGACATTAGAACAGAACTCTTTTTATTACGTTAGTCATTATTTTCACTTCATATTTCTGTGTATTTTATTAATTCGCAGTTATAGCCAATGCATAGACGATCCGAGTGCAGGACCGCAGCTAGCGGTTATTATTTACAGTGAGTTGGCTGCTGGGCATGAAAGCAGAAGTGTGCAGTTCGACCCTGTGAAACATCAAGCTATTCATTTCACACAGAACCGTGCGTAGCCCAATTACCTAAAATGTGGGCAACAGCCGCTCGGGATTAGCCGAGCTGTCTGGGGCGCTGCAGTCATGGGCTGTGCGGCTGGTCCCGGCGGAGGTTCGAGTCCTCCCTCGGGCATGTGTGTGTGTGTGTTTGTCCTTAGGATAATTTAGGTTAAGTAATGTGTAAGCTTAGGGACTGATGTCCTTAGCAGTTAAGTCTTATAAGATTTCACACGCATTTGAACTTTTTTTTTTTTTGGCAACATCAGCTACAGTTGCAACTGGTTTGCTTATATGAACTACTAGCTTGAGAGCTCCAATTCAGCAGAAAACCGTTTGGTAACATCGCAGCTTCAAATTAAATATTACCGCATCAAACATGGCTGTATAGGTTAATAAAATGCATCACCTCCGGCGAATATATGAGCAAAAATGATGTTGTATTATAGGTAAGATTTCACACACTTTGCAAGCACAATGAGGTATCAAATACTCTTAACAGCTAACACATAACACCTGATGCATGAGGCATATCACATGACACCTGACCCATGACGCAAGCGTAAGTCAAACCTTCCTAATCGTAGTCCCTTAAGAATATGTAGAAATGACTATACACTAATCTCTGAACGTTCTGTTTGTCTTTACTAAGCACTGCCACGTGTTTTTGCAGATACAGCTGTCGTTCCTATAGATCGCATAAAACGTGGTGCTTTCACAGCTTGGGTTGCGCTTGTACCTTGCGTTCACCTAAATGTACGCGTAATTGCATGAAGTAATATGGTTAATCACCACAGATTATATATTACAATTATAACGCTTCTCACAAACATGATAAAACATAACATGATGTTTAATATGGGATGTGTATCTTTAGGCGGAATGTTAAAATCATGCCGGTCGTTGTGGCCGAGCGGTTCTAGGCGTTTCAGTCTGGAACCGCCCAACCGCTAAGGTTGCAGGTTCGAATCCTGCCTCGGGCATGGATGTGTGTGATGTCCTTACGTTAATTAGGTTTAAGTAGTTCTAAGTTCTAGGGGACTGATGACCTCAGATGTTAAGTCCCATAGCACTCAGAGCCATTTGTTAAAATCGTCATAGAAGGACAAATGTCAGTGAACCTGCTCTGGAATCCGTGAGTGGAGCCCTTACAACACACCAAAAACTGCCCATTTCGCATCTTTCTTAGTATTAACACGCAATACTGAAACTAACTGGAGTACCATAGATGGACGCTTCTGACCTTGTGTCAATTATTTACCCTCAAAAGAATTGTGTAGCTTACGACTGTAAGCTGGATCTATATCGTTTCACGCTACACACTGTTAACACAGGTCTCAGCATTCATATTAGGTACCCAGATATACGAGCGGCTCGAAGGCTTCTTAACTAATAGCTCTTACCTTATATGCACATAAACGGTCTCACTGACAGGGTGAGCAGCTATTTGTGGCTGCTTGCTTATGAAGTTGTGGTGTCGTCGTTGAGGACTGTTGGAGACAAAATTGCTAATTGGTCTGATGAATGGCAGCCTGCTCTAAACGTAGTTTTATGTGGATGAGTAGGAAAAAAACACCACCCCGTAATGTTCGAATAAAGTTTTAGTGGTGCGCTGCTTGATACACTCGCTTCGGTTGAATATCTAGGTGTAACGTTGCAAAGCGGTATGAAATGGAACGAGCATGTAAGTACGGTAATAGGGAAGGTGAATTATGCTCGATTTCTGTTTATTGGGGAATTTGTTAAGGAACTGTGACTCATCTGTGAAGGAGACCGCGAATAGAAGACTAATGCAATGCGTTCTTGATTGTTTGGGATTAAAAGAAGACATTGAAACGCCTCACATACAGTATTTACGTGGAGCCTGAAGTTGATGTGCGGAAGCAACCATCCCAGCGCATGCACTCACACCACGTGCATTCCTTATTTTCACTCGATCGTGGCCCCAGACAGTCCTCAGAGTTCGCGCTAAGCACATCATATAAGGCCGAGGTTAAAACACTCCACAAGCGTGCTTACCAGTTTACCTCACCTTTTTAATAAGAATTTCCGAAAACGGTCAGCACCGCATAGTCTGAATGTCGTTGCATACGATTCACACACTAATAGTACTGCTTAATCGATTTATAACGCATCATGAAATTTATGGGTAAACTTGCTTAAAAAAAAGACATTTATTGTGCTTTACAACAGATACATATTAATTTATGAGCTGTGGAGTTTACATGTTGCAGACGAAAAATACAGTATTTACTGTCTTACGCTTAATTAATGCTCTAACCAGGCTTACAGCGAGTAACACTCCATCAAGTGGAGAGTGCACATTTAACACAAGTAGTGATGCGTCCCACATGGATTGAATATTGCAGCCACCTAACCCTGGAAGAAACCTCATCCACATCCTGTTGAGATGACGCTGCCTTATTCGTACTATTTCTCGCAATTTTAATAGTTAACACATCGTTTGCAGTAATTTTTTGTTCGACAGATAGCATCCACAAAATCAGAGCCCTTTACACGAATCAGAAACATACAATTAGAGAAGCGCAGAGCGTGTGCCAATGATTCAAACATCCACTGCACTGAAAAAACTGTTTGATCACCTTTACCTCTGTAAAAGTACCCCGCATAACTTAGCTCATCCGCTCGCTGCTTAGCAGCAAACGACCCCTCATCGAAGGAAGCTAACCTCGCCTATAGCGTGCTGTAGGTAGGCCACAATGGTTCCAGGCACGATTTCAGCTAAACTGTTTTGAGACATTGGATTCGATAAAGAATTTGGATGTTGCTGCACCATTAGTTATAACGTGGATTGTCAACGTGTCATACCAGCACGCCAGGATGACGTGTTGCCTTACTAACCACAATTAACGAGACGCCTCCGGTCCATATAGGTTCGGGATACTATTTTGAAGAGGCAGGTAACCTGCTGTATACACTCACCGATTTCTAACATGTCGGAAAGAACAGACACCATATCCATATAAATATATATTTCTGGCAATACCGGCCATGACCTCCTTCTTCTGTGCAGATGCACACATATTACCCGAACTCTGACGGGACTTGGTAAGAATGTCTTCGTCGGCACGGTAGCTCAGCGTGTTCGGTCAGAGGGTGGCTCGCCCTCTGTAATAAAAAACACTGAGTAAAGCAATCAACGATCAACTTGACGGATGTCTTGTGACGTCAGCCCAGACAAAACACAACGAACAACACCGAACAAAATGAAAAGAAAGAAAAAAGAGAAAGATGGATCGAGCGTCTGCCATGAAAGCAGAAGATCATGGGTTCGAGTCCCGGCCGGGGCACACATTTTCACCTGTCTGCGTTGATATTTATCAACGCCCGTCAGAAGCTGAAGGCATTAATATATAATTCTGATTTCTAACTATGTCTGCTGGCAAAGATATAGAAAAAATTATGACTTCCTGATATGTAAAGGAGTGAGTGTGTGTCAAGCAGACGTGGTCATTACCTACTGAAGTTTTTCATATACGTATTCCTAGGGTCCTTCTGCAATTTTGTGTACTGGGATGTAATAATCATAGTTCATACGTTGATCTCATTATCATGACGTCTTTCTTTTTGTACTGTTACGACTCCTTTAGCTGGATGTGGCGTGAAATAAACAGAAGGAGCCGTAACTATATGATTACGCGACTGCAGAACATTCAGTGGACGCAGTCACACCCATAAAATATCTAGAATTTGTTACGAGATCTGTTAATAGAAGAAGTGCTATGTCTTTACTTACAGGTTCAGTTAGTAAGTACGGGGGTGATCAACAAACTCCGGTGGCAGACGTTACACGAGAGGCGTTCTGCTTCACGGTGTCATTTATTATCAAACTTGGGAGGACGAACATTCCTAGGAGAGTTTATCATTGTATTGCTTCCTCCTAGGTACTTCTAAGGAAGAAAGATCATAAAGGTAAAATTACGTAAATTTTTATGTTGCTGGACACGTTTGTATATATAGTTTTTGTTATTAATTTTATTATTGTTATTATTCTTGGAACATATTGCAACATTTCTCTAACCTCTTTCGTTAGAGGTCATAGCCGCTAGAAGCTGACAGTTGCAGCTCATATACACAGTGACTGCAACTTCGAAACTGCATATACTTTCTTGACAATAAGTGTTCTGAGTTTGCACATTAAGCGGGTTACTCAAAGTCAGAAAGAGCAATAAATATAATCAAGTTCATGGCCCAAAGAAGTGTCTTGGAGACCCTTGTTGTGCATATTGTATAATACTGTCGTGACAGGCATTATTCAATGTTACTTATACTCCGACTTGATTGCAAAAATGTTTATTCACATTACCGGTTTCGGTACCTCTAGAACCATCTTCAGATCTGAAACCATAATAATACTTTTTTACTGTTTCACAAATTCAAACCTTTTTCATCCTAACCAATCAACATCAAATGTACCAGCACGTACCTGCAATTTCGGTTACAGGAGTAACCCGTCCACACGCAGCAATCTTCACATGCTGCGTCACATAAAACTGGTAGGCAAAATGCACGTCATTTATATTAATTATAAAACTATTACCGACAGGTGGCGTGTGTTACATTTTTTACATTACATATGCACGTATTGTATTAAGTAGATTTATGTAATTTAG
Organism: Schistocerca piceifrons; assembly: GCF_021461385.2. Taxonomy (NCBI): domain Eukaryota; kingdom Metazoa; phylum Arthropoda; class Insecta; order Orthoptera; family Acrididae; genus Schistocerca; species Schistocerca piceifrons. The sequence continues at coordinate 231,946,588 of NC_060149.1, read as the reverse complement.
TTTTATCTCTAAAAATTACGTATTTAAAATCTGTAGATGTTAAGGTTAAAATCTGCACTTGTCAAAATTAAAATACACAGTAAAATTATCATTTTATACGATCTGAAAAAAGGGCGATTTCTGTATCCATGGCGCTGGTGTAGACTTGTTTTCCTCCATGGTCTGCTTCCGTGGTTCCCGCCATTTCGGTGTTGTACCGCGATCCGCCCAGTCGTCTGACGTCCATCGCCGTGGACAAGAGGGCCGCGCAGGAGGGTCCCGTCAACGACGCCAGGCACTGCACACATCTTCTAGCTTCCCCACCATGCAACATCTCTCGTCCCTCGGCCTGGACCTCCACATGCAACAGTGATCATCTCAGTAAGTCGTCATAAATACTAAAATAGGCATTATGATTGAACTCGCTTTGCTCTTTGAGGATTAAATCCGGATCTTTCTTTTTGTGGATGTATATTTCAATTTCTTCCAAAATGTTAAGAAACCACCCCTTATGAGCTCTATGCAAGATGTCTAAATTTCGGTCGATGTTCGTGACCGAGTGCTTTAAGGCAGCCATATGCTCCCCAAACGATGCTTTGTTTTGAGAGTAGGTGTGCTTTCTGAATCTGGTTTCAAAGTTCCTGCCAGTCTGCCATATACATTGTTTCCAGCAGTTATAACATTTGATCTTATAAACACCTGAATCCTGAAATTTATTCCTACTATTACATATTTTGTGTCGGAGCTTCAATTTTAGAGTGTTATTTTTTCGGAACCCTATTTTAAAGTCGGATTTACGAGAGCATCTTTCAATCTTACCTATAGTTCTTCAAATGGCTCTGAGCACTATGGGACTTAACATCTGAGGTCATCAGTCCCCTAGAACTTAGAACTACTTAAACCTAACTAACCTAAGGACATCACACACATCCATGCCCGAGGCAGGATTCGAACCTGTGACCGTAGCAACAGCGCGGTTCCGGACTGAAGCGCCTAGAACCGCTCGTCCACAGCGGCCGGCCGTAGTTCTTCCACAGTAAGTGAGAGCCACGTATTTTTTCTTCTTGTTCCTCTTAACTGCGACTTGACTTCCTTCTATTTGTTTCATTTGACTCTTCTTTATCTTATTATAAAAATTCATCACCTCCTTACACGTATATCCCTTCGCCACGGCAATTTGTTTTAAAATACTTAGCTCCTTTTCTGCTTCCTGTTGGCTTAGTGGCAATCTTAGTAGCCTGTATACCATCGAAGTAAAATATGCCCATTTGTATCGCGGTGCGTGGCAAGAACGCTCATTGATAACTAAATCTGTACACGTATGTTTTCTGAATATGCTAAATTCATGCTTCCCATCTTTCTTTATTAGTGTTAAAGGTGGGGCACATATGGCTGCCTTAAAGCACTCAGTCACGAACATTGACCACAATTTCTTAAACAGACGGCAGCTGATTTGTGTACACGGTGATGGCGCCTGACGGCGACCCAAATGGGTTGGGTTTTGGGTTGTTTGGGGAAGGAGACCAGACAGCGAGGTCATCGGTCTCATCAGATTAGGGAAGGATGGGGAAGGAAGTCGGCCGTGCCCTTTGAGAGGAACCATCCCGGCATTTGCCTGGAGTGATTTAGGGAAATCACGGAAAACCTAAATCAGGATGGCCGGACGCGGGATTGAACCGTCGTCCTCCCGAATGCGAGTCCAGTGTCTAACCACTGCGCCACCTCGCTCGGTCCCGACCCAAATGGGTTCGACTGGATTTACATCAAACGAATTTCGTGGCTAAGACATCAACGTGAGTAAACTATCATGCTCCTGTAGCGCGATTCTGGCTTTGCGACATGGACAATTATACTGCTGGAAGATGACATTGCCGGCGGGGAAGATATTAAGCATAAAAGGGCACAGGTGGTCCACAGCTGTCAACATGTCTTCGACTATTACCACAGGTCCAATGCGAGTGCAGCAGAGTGCCTCCTGCAGCATAATACTGCTCCCATCAGTCTGCGTCCTTGGTGAGCTAAATAAATGGTTCAAATGGCTCTGAGCACTATGGGACTTAACATCTGTGGTCATCAGTCCCCTAGAACTTAGAACTACTTAAACCTAACTAACCTAAGGACATCACACACATCCATGCCCGAGGCAGGATTCGAACCTGCGACCGTAGCAGTCGCGCGGTTCCGGACTGAGCGCCTAGAACCGCTAGACCACCGCGGCCGGCTCTTGGTGAGCTGCACATTTCCAGCCGCCGTTCGTGTGGATGACGACTTTTGTGGAGACGACCATTGACCTGGTGTAACAAAAACGTAATTTACTGGACCAGGCGACACATCTCCATCGACCCACGGTCAATAGAAAAAATCCGCCGTGATCTGACAGCCGTGTTAAAAAACTGTTACGAAAGCACAGAGAGCTTCACTGTAAATTTAAATAAGGCCAAAGTCTCACGGACAAAAAAAATTAAACGAAGCCAAAATTAGCGCAAGGAGGCCCACGCGTGGATGATTCAACAAATTCGAGAGTAAAATTCTGCCTACCGATTTTACAGAAAATCTCAAGAAGTTTTTGTTTTATATTAAATCAGTAAACGGGTCGAAATGTCTGTCCAGACACTCCGTGGCCATAATGGCATTGAAAAGGACACGACGACACAGAAAAGGCCGAAATACTAAACGTCTGTTTTCAAAACTATTTCGTACAGGAAGATAACACTGTAGTGCCTCCTTTAAATCGTCCCCCGAACGACAAAATGGCTGATATCGAAATAAATGACCATGGGATAGACAAGCAATTGAAATCGGTCAACGGATGGATGGCCACTGGACCTGACGGGATAGCATGTGACAGAACTTGTATCTCTTCTAGCAGAAGTGTACCATAGGTCTTTGGTGGAGCGAAGTGTTCCTGATGATAGCAAAAAACGCGCACGTCATTCCCGTCCTCAAGGAAGGTCGTCTAACAGACGCACAAAACTATAAGCCTATATCTCTGACGTCGGTCAGTTGTACAATTTTAGAAAATGTTTTATTCTTGCGTATTAGGACTTTTCTGTAGGCCGAAAATCTCCTCTGTAGGAACCAAGATCGGTTCCGAAAACAACGATCGTGTGAGGTCGCTCTGTTCGTCCACGAAACACAGAAAGCAGTAAATACAGTCATCTAGGTGTATGCGTGTTCGTTGACTTCCGGAAGGCATTCAATACAGTTCAGTACTGCAGCCAAATGAACAAAATACTAGCGTACGGAATATCAGACAAACAGTGTGATTGGATTGAAAAGTTCCTTGCAATCAGAACACAGCTTGTCGTTCTGAATGGAGAGAAGTTTCCAAATGTGGAGGTGATTTCGGGCGTGCCTCAAGGGAGTGTTATAGGACAATTACGTTTCACGATACACATTGAGAATATTAATAAAATCGACAAACTGCAAGGACGGAATCCTGACCGGAAATGGAGGTAAAAAGGTCCTATGAACGTGTGTCGGGCAATGCATCGTTGTCAAGGAGATGGCGCTGACGGATGAAAGTTCCCCTGACTACGTGCCGTGTCTGTAGCCCACAGATGACGATTATGCAAACTGATGATGTCCTTTCTGGTAAAGGTTGCTTCGTCGGTAAAGAGAACTGATGACAGAGATCCCGTTATTGTGATGGTCTAGTGCAAAAACCATCGCCAAAATCCTTCCCATAGAGGGGAATCCGCTGCTGATAATCCTTGCACTCGTTGCAGGTGATAGGGATAGTAGTGATCGTCAGGTAGGATAGATGTAACCGTACTTAGGCTTACACCATGTTGGCGTTCCGGTTGTCAGGAGCTTGTTCTAGGGCTCGTCTCAATATACTGTAGAAGCCGGTCCTCCAAATCCGTTGAACGCCGCCTCCGTGCACGTTCGTCTGTCTGAAAGGAATCATGATCACACAAACGCCCAAAAAGGGCTTGAATTTGTGTGATGTGGTTGGTGTCTGTGAGGGTACTTGTTTGGGTACAGCCGTGCTGCCTTTCGTCCATTTCGCCGGCCACGGTGGTCTAGCGGTTCTAGGCGCTCAGTCCGGAACCGCGCGACTGCTACGGTCGCAGGTTCGAATCCTGCCTCGGGCATGGATGTGTGTGATGTCCTTAGTTAGGTTTAAGTAGTTCTAAGTTCTAGGGGACTGATGACCACAGATGTTAAGTCCCATAGTGCTCAGAACCATTTTTTTTCGTCCATTTCCATATGCTTGGCCGTACACAAACACCATATCGGCTTGTTTCCGACATGAGTACTGGACCATTTTGCTGCTTACAGTACGCTGCGTCAATAACCAGCGTGCAACACACAAGGAACACACGGAACGTGGTTAGAGAAACTTTCACTTGTCAGCTCCATCTACCGTGGCAACGATGTATTTCCGAACACATTTTCATATGACCTTTTTTCCTCCATTTCTAGACAGGAATACGTACCTGCTGTTTTTCGGTTTTATTAATGTTCACCCTGTGTACAGATGACCAAATAGGCAACGTCGGAAGTTCCACGAGGCTTTTCCTCGCGGATAACGCTGTTGCATATGGAGAAGTCGCAACGCTAGAAAACTGTAGTGAAATGCAGGAAACCCCGGAGAGGATCGACTCTTGGTGCAGGGAGTGGCAATCGACCCTCAGCATACACAAATGTAACGCATTGCGAATAAATAGGCAGAAGAACATTTATTGTGTGATTACACAACAGCAGAGCAATGAATGGAAGCAGTTATTTCCATAAAATACTTCATTGTATGCGTACGGAGCGATTCCAAACGGAACGACCACATACAATCAGTCGCGAGTAAGGTTGATGCTTGACTGAGATTCTTTAAAAGAATCCTCAGGAAATGTAGGCCATGAACAAAGGATGTGGCTTACAAAACATTCAGATAGGACTGATAGATAAAATGGAAAAGATCGAAAGAAGAATGGCGCATTTCGTTACAGATTCATTTAGTAAGCACGAAAGCGTCACAGAGATGATAACCAACTCCAGTGGCACACGCTGCAAGACAGGCGTTCCGCATCACGGTGTGGATGGAAGTTGAAGTCTCTAGAGCGTACGGTACTATAAGAGTCAACAAATCTATTGCTCCTCGTACGTATATCTCGCGAAAAGACCATGAGGATAAAATTAGCCCAAAGGGAGGTTTATCGGCAATCGCTCTTCCCGTGAACTACGCGCCAGGAAAGAAGAGGGGTGGAGGGGGAGGGGGAGTGAATGATGTGACAGTGGTACACAAAGTACCCTCCGTCACATGCCGCAGGATGGTTTGCGGAATACAGATTTAGACCACACTGCCATTCATTATCCTAATCAGAAATTGTGTGTAAGCCATCCTCTACCCTCCTACATTGACTCAACGACAACTCTTCCCGTATGCTACAGCGTCATCAGCGAACATTCACTCTTTACAGTCGAACGGTCTATCAAGCTTTCCTGTGCACTACTGAGGATAACCTCGTCTCTGATGAGCAGTAGCTGCACATTGAAGATTTAAGGTGAGGCATTGCTGCCTTTTTAAAAATAAAATTAACTGGCGAAAGTCTTTATAAAAACAGAGCTGTTAGCTTTACTGAAAATACATGGACGTGCGTTATCATGAAGCAGCAGCACCCTTGGCGCACCATTCCAAAACGCTGGTTTTCGACAGATATGCTGCCCCATACACATTCTTGGTTCACCGATGGATTCTACCGATGGAAGTCATTCGGTAGCAAAAGAAGAATAACAGTACGTTGGTTCTACGTGGACGCATTTGGTAATAACGTCGCCATAGTTCACGTTCCCACATTTATCGCACGAAAGTCGTTAACACACGAATGCCACACTAATCCCTTGTGTGCAGGGAGGAGACCCCCCCAAGAGGGATCATTGCCGACAAAATTTTATTAAATAAATTTTCCATGCATAATGTTCGGCCGTTGCTCATTGGGCATACTGTGGTGGAAGGTGCTGGCCGGAAGACCATGGTCGGCACATTCCTGCCACGTGCTCCTCGGTCAGACTCAAGTCCCACGGGTTGGTTGCGCTGACGGCGGTACGCTACTAGCAAGGCGCATTGGCGGAATCAATCCTCCAATCAGAGACTAATCATGTGATCACGTGGGGACGCGGCCGGGAGCGGCGAGGGCGGCTTGGAAACAGCTCCGCGCTCTCTTAGCTTCAGACCTCGGCCCCGAGTAGTCGCTTCAAATGGTTCAAATGGCTCTGAGCACTATGGGACTTAACATCTGCGGTCATCAGTTCCCTAGAACTTAGAACTACTTAAACCTAACTAATCTAAGGACATCACACACATCCATGCCCGAGGCAGGATTCGAACCTGCGACCGTAGCAACAGCGCGGTTCCGGACTGAAGCGCCTAGAACCGCTAGACCACCGCGGCCGGCGAGTAGTCGCTCCTCTAGCCTCTGCCTCTCTGATGAGCAGACGGCAACCCCTCTTGGGGCTGCTCAGCCCTACGTAGGCACCAATGTATCATCGTTACAGGAATAAACTGGGTCCATTCCACTTCATTACTTTTCATTTTACAACGCCCTCCGCTCCTGACCTCTATCCTGGCGAACACTTGCCTACATGTCGGTGTTTTCCGAAAAACTTGTAAGGGTGTTACGGGGTAGGTTGTGCTTAGAAATAACTGTTAAGAAAAAAGTTCGATAGACTGCGACGTTTCCGAATTAATTAGCAATGAAGTTAGTCAATCACGCCATTGCGCGCGCAAATTCAAGTGGTCCACCAAAGGCGGTGTCGCCAAACGTGTTCTTCGGTTGGTTTCCTAAAATCGAACAAGAGATACAAAAATTGGACGTGAGACTGTAGTAAGGATCGAACCCCATACAGAGGCTGAGCAGTCTTGTGCGCTATCAACAACTATCTGAGAAAAACTGACATTAAATGCATCTTATGGGCAGCTTGAATTTGCACGCGCAACGGCCTTATTGGCTAACTTGAATAGTTAGCTCGGAAACGAGCAACGTATCGAATTTTTTTATTAACAATTATTTCCCAACAAACGTACCCTGTAGAAGCTTTACAAGGGTTTCTGACCACCCTGTATACCCACGTCGAAGCCGCGCCACGTTACATATACGCTGCAGCATCGGCCTCAAAACGGATCGCCCTTTATACAGTGAGGTGACGAAAGTAATGGGATAGCGATATGCACATATACAGATGACGGTAGCATAGCGTACACAAGGTATAAAACAGCATGTATTGGTGGAGTTGTCATTCGTGCTCAGTTGATTCATGTGAAAATGTTACTGACAGACTTTGATCGCAGAATGGTAGTTGGAACTAGGCGCGTGTGACATTCCGTTTCTGAAATTGTCAGAGAACTGAATTTTACAAGATCTGTATTGCCGAGAATATCAAATTTTATGCATTACCTCTCACCACGGACAACGCTGTGACCAACGGCCTTCACTTAACAACCGAGAACACCGGCACTTACGTAGAGTTGTCAGTTAGTGGCATTCGTGTGTTACCGACGTGCTTGCGGTAAAAGCAGGAACGTGAACTATGGTGACGTTATTACCAAACGCGTCCAAACAGGATCAGCATACTGTTATTCTTTCCTTCTCTACCGAAGGACTAACAGACAAGCAACACTGCGCGAAATAACCGCAGAAATCAATGTGGGACGTGCGATGAACGTATCCGCTTAGCCAGTAGGGTGAAATTCTGCATTAATGGGCTATGGTAGCAGACTACCGACGCGAGTGGCTTTGCTAAAAGCACGACAGCGCCAGCAGCGCCTCTCCTTGGTTCTTGAGCAAATTGGTTGAACATTAGACGACTGGAAAACCATGGCCTGGGCAGATGAACCCCGATTTCAGTTGTTAAGAGCTGATGGCTGCGTTCGAGTGCGGCGCAGACCTTAAGAAGTCACGGACCAAAGTTGTCAGCCAGGCACTGTGCAAGCTGGTAGTGACTCCAGATGATATGGGCTGTGTTCGCATGGAATGGGTTGGGTCCCCTGATGCAACTGAACGGATCATTGACTGGTAATGGTCATGGTCGGCTACTTGCAGACCATTTGCAACCATTCAGTTCTCAAACAACGATGTCATATCACCGCTCCACAATTGTTCGCGATTGGTTTGAAAAATATTCTGGACAATTTGAGCGAATGATTTGGCCACCAAAATGCCCGACATGAATCCCACTGAAAATTTATTTCTGCAGCGGACTTCCAGCGACTTGTTCGGTTCATGCTACGCCGGGTCGCTGCACAACGACGGGCATAAGGGGGTCCGACACGATATTATGAGGTAAACCATGACTATCTTCGCCTAAGTGTAAGTGTATGTGTGAGAAGAGGGGAGAAGCTGATAGATAGGAGCCTTGGCATGGAGAGAAAATGGAGTACTTTGTGAAAGATGGAAGGAGGGTAGATCTCTGAGAGGATTTCATGGCCTGGTAGTGGATGATGTTTACAGTTTAGTTGGAATAGGATATGCAGAGTGTTTAGGTAAAGGTTGGTAAGCTGGTATGTGTTTGCTCAAGCGCAGAACAAAACAAGGACTGATAATCATGAATGAAACGATAGAATGGGTGGTGCCAAGTTTGCAGGGAGTGTAGGAAATTAGGAGGAGTTCAGTGTGGGAGATACGAGAGTTCACGTAGGAACCTAGTGGAGAATCGTAAACGGTACAGAGGGCGAGGCGGAGTGCGTGGCGTTTGAGGATCCGAAGCAAGTGGTGAAACTGTGGTGGACCCGAAACCCAGAAGACAGTGCCATAAGAGGGGATTAAGGCGTTGTAGGTGTGAAGTATTGTGAAGGGATGCAATCCTAATGACGGTCGGTTTGCAGTTTTAGCCATTTATTCTACTGATTAACGAACGGTGCAGAGAATACAGCAACAATACTTTTTGTGCTACCTCTGTGTTTATCATGAAACTCTTTTATGGCTAAGGCCTATGTCGTGTTGAGTCTCTACTGTGGGAGCGAATAAAGACCTCAGTGAACTGTTTTATTGGTTACTATCGGCTGCTAGAAAAGAAGAGGCGTCTTTAGAAGCGAAAATAAATGGAGAAGCTAACTACGCCTTGGCATCGGCGGCAAGAATCGATGCGCGCTGGCGGCGCGTCGCGGCGCTGGCGTCGGCCGGGAGGCGCTGCGGTCGTTGCAGCCAGCCCCGCCCGTCAGTCGCGGCCCAGCGGCCGGCGCGAGCAGACGTAGTCATGTGCGCGCGCCCCCACCGGCGGCCCGCCGGCGCCTGAGCGCTGCCGACGCCTCGGATGAGATGCGGGATGCGCCGGGCTGCCTTCCGCCTGCTGCTCCTGGTCCTGCTCCTCGCTCCCGCAGGTAGACAGCGCCGCCCGGAGCTGGCCGATGCCAAATCGATCAGAGATACGTTACGTGCTGTAGCAGGCGGGATCCTCACGTGACGTGCACTCACTCTGTAACGAAACACGAGAAAGTACTTCCGAAACATTTCAGCCCAGTTCCTGCCGTAAATACCAACAGTTACGGCAAGTAGCTGTTAGCTAATGTTCATTGCGGACTGAGGGTTATCTCGAGGAGAAATTTTAAAGAAACTGGTCAAAGAAAGATATTAAACTCATCCCCGAAAGCCAATTACTATGTCCACGACTACTGATTCACTTCTATTAGCTGCAGTGTAAACAAGTGATTTGCTTCTTGAATACTAATGTACTAAGCAGTAAAACAGATTTTGATTGGAAACATTTGTTACAAATATTCTACACCGGTACCATTATTTTGGATTGATAATGCTCTATAAATCTAAGAGCCAGTGCGATACAGATGCTGTGGCTAACGTAAATATTATTGTTATTGTGTTGCTTTTTCCCACGTCTTACGGGCACTTTTTACTTTAGGCTTCTGGAACGGTACTCGCGTCATATATTTACTTACAGTTCATAAGAATTTCTCGTTTTGAATGACAACATTATTCCGCTGTGCACGACACGCAAAGACTAATTACAGGACAAAAGGTTATGATACGACCGTAGAATACTTTGGCAACAAGGTGACATAAGGTTTGCTGTATTTGTTTGATCTTCCAGAAAAAACTGTGCAGTATCTTATACTGTCGGAAATTTTTTGAAAGTACTGTACTTTCGTGTTTGACAAAAAAATTTTCCTCCAAGGGGAAAAGTCAAACAATTAGTTCTTAGGAGTCAAGAATTTTGAAACTCAGAAGGAGATCTCTGTCACTGAATTAACGAATGTATTAACGATTTACCTTCTGCCCAATAAACGACAGTGCAGAATTGTGGTTCATACACTAGAAATGGCATTTTTGAGCGACGGAAGGTGACTCCTCTGCAGCAAAGTTAAAAATGTAATGTTTCTTTTACTGTCTCTGCTTGTGTGATTCGACTGAAAGTTATTTTGGAATAAAAAATTGGAAGATGGAGAATCCTGAAGGAGTTGCCTAAGAAGTTGATGAAATAACAAATTTCGTTTTCTGATGTTTGTCTGGTCCCTCCTAACAATGGGAAAGGGCGATTCATTCAAATCCAGCTTCATTACCCTTATTCGTCCTTTCTGACATCCTTAATCTGTGTGTATCGCAAATCTCTGTTTATGTAATACGTAAGCGCCTGGATCTCGTATATCTGCTGTCATGCTTATTTGGTACTTCTGGTTAAGGAGAACAATAAAAGGACGATCGGCTATAGGAATGAATACAGCAATAATCTAAAATATAGAATAGCAGAATTTATTTATGGATAGTCGAAGCAAAGAACACGTAAAACAATGGATTCTGTTAGTGAAACGTTGACGAGGAAGTGTTTTTTTATATCACGCTTAACCACTCCGTCACTGCGCATTGGAGATGAAAGTGTAGACCAATTGACAATAATGATACAAGGTACTGATAGACAGCTTTTTAAAGGAACTATAGTAGACTTCGCCTGAAAGTATGTGCAGACGCGATGGAACGTTTACATCAAGATGGCCGGGTTCAAACTGAGTTAAGTGTTTTAACCATTAAGGAAACTTGTACATTTAGCTGGAGTTAGCTTGTATGGTCATCGGAAACAAAGCCGATAGTTTTCTATGTATATACTTTCAATAAATACAGGGAATGGTACTACGATTAGAAATATGATTCCCCAGAAGTTTGCTAATTTTATGGAACGAAGGTGAAATGGTTTATGAGTGTTCTCTAGATTACACACGTATGAATTAACAAGTCAGAAAGGCGGATTGGTGGTAGGAATATTGATTCATACGCAACCGGCGCTTTGATTTGGGAATAAAGTTTATTTTCCCAATTTAATACACCATTTTCAAACGTGTTTGTTAAGTGTACACCTGTTGTCCTATTGTGGCGCACGGCAGGATATAAACGCTTACTCGTTGAGACTTCCAAGGATGTTGGAGGAAATTTGTCGTACAAGTTTGTTAGGGTTTAGTTTTCCGTCGATAGGGAGGTCAATTGCGACGGAGAAAAAGCTCATTTCTTGAAGGAACAATCACTTCATAAGTCTCCGTTTACTTAGTGAAACAGCGGGAAACCCAAATCCGGAAGCTGGTACGGTTATTTGAATGTTGATGTATCTCACACACTGTGCTTGCACGCTCGGTGACTTGGTCATGAACTGCTTGAAGGAAGCGTTGAAGTAATGTCTACATCGATTAAAGATAATACAGCTGAGGTAAATTGAGATTTCCGAAATGGGATTCAAGCTACACTACTGGCCATTAAAACTGCTACACCAAGAAGAAATGCACATGATAAACGGGTATTCATTGGGCAAATATATTATACTAGAACTGACATGTGATTACATTTTCACGCAATTTGGGTGCATAGATCCCGAGAAATCAGTACCCAGAACAACCACCTCTGGCCGTAATAACGGCCTTGATACGCCTGGGCATTGAGTCAAACAGAGCTTGGATGGTGTGTACAGTTACAGCTGCCCATGCAGCTTCAACACGATACCACAGTTCAAGAGTAGTGACTGTCGTGTTGTGACGAGCCATTTGCTCGGCCACCACTGACCAGACGTTTTCAATCGGTGAGAGATGTGGAGAATGTGCTAGCCAGGGCAGCAGTCGAACATTTTCTGTTTCCAGAAAGGCCCGTACAGGACCTGCAACATGCGGTCGCGCATTATCCTGCAGAAATGTAGGGTTTCACAGGGATCGAATGAAGGGTACAGCCACGGGTCGTAATACATCTGAAATGTAACGTCGACTGTTCAAAGTGCCGTCAATGCGAACAAGAGGTGACCGAGACGTGCAACCAACGGCATCCCATACCATCACGCCGGGTGATACGCCAGTATGACGATGACGAATACACGCTTCCAATGTGCGTTCACCGCGATGTCGCCAAACAAGGATGCGACCATCACGATGCTGTAAACAGAACCTGGAGTCATCCGAAAAAATGACGTTTTGCCATTCGTGCACCCAGGTTCGTCGTTGAGTACACTATCGCAGGCGCTCCTGTCTGTGATGCAGCGTCAAGGGTAACAGCAGCCATGGTCTCCGAGCTGATAGTCCATGCTGCTGCAAACGTCGTCGAACTGTTCGTGCAGATGGTTGTTGTCCTGAAAACGTCCCCATCTGTTGACTCAGGGATCGAGACGTGGCTGCACGATCTGTTACAGCCATGCAGATAAGAAGCACGTCATCTCGACTGCTAGTTATAGGAGGCCGTTGAGATCCAGAACGGCGTTCCGTATTACCCTTCTGAACCCACTGATTCCATATTCTGCTAACAGTCATTGGATCTGAACTAACGCGAGCAGCAATGTCGCGATACGATAAATCGCAATCGCGATATGCTACACTCCGACCTTTATCAAAGTCGGAAACGTGATGGTACGCATTTCTCCTCTTCACACGAGGCATCGCAACAACGTTTCACCTGGCAACGCCGGTCAACAGCTGTTTGTGTATGAGAAATTGGTTGGAAACTTTCCTCATGTGGGCACGTTGTAGGTGTCGCCACCGGCGCCAACCTTATGTGAATGCTGTGAAAAGCTAATCATTTGCTTATCACAGCATCTTCTTCCTGTCGGTTAAATTTCGCTTATGTTGCTCGTCATCTTCGTGGTATAGCAATTTTAATGGGCAGTAGTGTATTTTTTACTAAATATAATCCAATGTTTGATCGCTGAGCCATTGAGTCAGATCTTGGCATTCCTTTATCATTTCTGCGTATCTGCGTTACATTTCTGAAAAATAATTACCGGAACTGAAGCTCATGCCGCAAGGAAGGTAAACATCGAAGGGAACAGCTAAAGAAATGAGAAACTATTATTTTGAAACTTTTTATAAACTACGTGACAAAACCGTGGCCGTATGAAAATACAGGCGAATTTTTAGTGAAAGTAGAAACAGCGCCCCATCAAGTATATAAGTGGTCCAACTAAAAAACATTCATAATTATTTATGTACTACACGAATATGTAATAAAAAATGGGGGTTCTTATTTAAAAAAAACGCAGTTGATATCCGTTTGACCTATGGCAGCGCCATCTAGCGGGCCAACCATAGCGCCATCTGGTTTCCCCCTTCAAGCTAGACAAGTTCCGTTCTTTGTAGTTTTTTCGGTTGACGCTTATTTCGTGAGATTTTTGGCCTGGTCACGATCAATGGACCACCACATATATATATATATATATATATATGTGTGTGTGTGTGTTTTGTTCTATACTAAAGTATCTCTTAAATTGCAAAAATATCTATCCTAGCTTTTAATTTTGACCAGTATGAAGAAATTCAGCGGCATAAATCAGTGTCTCTGAAACGACGCAGAATTTTCAACGGCCTCATCATCCCAAGAGACATTCACCTCAGATGAAGACTGCTGACATCTTGTGGCGTTTCCGCACTGATGTTAACAACTTCCATGGGTGGTGGAAATGGTGCAAATACATCAGTTTTAAACAGAGAACTATGGTCTGGTAATGTCTAAGAGCAATGTTAAGAAGCTAAATCTATTGTGGAATAACACTGCTAGTGGAATACGAAAACCTTGGAAACACGGATTTACGAGGTAATAAAACAATTCATTGGAACATTGTAGGGTAGGCAAACCAACAAGTGGGCATATGCCATGAGACACGGGGGCGTGAATACCACTAATGCACTGCAAATGGTTTGCTAGTGGTCCCAACATGACGGAGTCACAGATGAAAGTGCACCTGCTGGTCGCAAATATGGAATATATGATTCTGTTTAGTAACTAGCTTGTTCATCTGATTTGGACGCACGTCGTTTCTTCCTGTGGGTTCGTGAGAAATGTTTTATGTATGAGACGCCCGTCGAGACTGAAGATCTTCTGGTGCGAATTCTCGCTGCCTGTGGCATTCTTTAAAAACTTTGGGGTTTATCGAATGGACACGATGGAACGTTGTGCTACGTTGTCATACGCGCAAAACAGCAGTATGATGTTGGATTCATCTGCTGTGGTGAGTGTAGCACCTTGTGCAAATAAATACAATAAAAATGTCAGCTAGGATTTTTAACATTAACAGACCAACGGTAATTTCATATTTTGTCGTACAAATTTGTACTCAGACGTTTGTGGACCAGGATGACCTGCCTCAAATTGATACATTAGATCTTCTTCATCGAGAAAACTACCTCAGTGAGCTATTGGATTGATATTCAAGAGTACGGCAGTTCAGACCCCTTTGCGCCATCCTGATTTAGGTTTTCCTTGGTTTTCCTTATTCTACTGGCGAAAAGTCCGTGTGGTTACTTTGAAAACTCGCTGGACAATTTCGAGATTTTGCTCCGCTCTAATGGTCTCATCGTCGACGTAACGTTAAATTTTTTCTTCTTCAACTATTCCAACTTCCCTGAAAGCTTGAATCATCATCGCGGAACACCCTTTATATGTTACATAAATGTGTTCAGCCGACTGAAGCTGAGCCTGCCAGTTTGAAACGGCCAGTTTCATTGTTTAATAGATATTTATACGTATTACTAAAGTCCCCCGTCGCATTTTTCTGTGAATCTGTGTATGAAAGCTAATCCCAGGAATTACTAAAGGGATTTTGATATGGTTTTCACTGATATAGACAGACTGATCAAGACGAGGGTTTGTGTATATAATTTGCAATTATAGTAACGATGAATGTGTAATGTGTGATATACTGTTATCTGTACCATATTTATTTGGCGTTTGGAGAGACATCTCGTGGCAATGACGGGAACCAGCTGGTCGGTTACAGAGGTGGTGGTACGTGGTGGGAAAAGCAGTAAGGCTAACAGCCACTGCAACGCCTGATAACAGGAAAACTTGACCTGAATCTATACATATATTCTGTAAATATCATAAATGGTTCAAATGGCTCTGAGCACAATGGGACTTAACATCTGAGGCCATCAGTCTCCTAGAACT
The DNA here is from genome assembly GCF_021461385.2 of Schistocerca piceifrons. Lineage (NCBI taxonomy): Eukaryota > Metazoa > Arthropoda > Insecta > Orthoptera > Acrididae > Schistocerca > Schistocerca piceifrons. Next base: position 231,931,256 of record NC_060149.1, on the reverse strand, counting down.
TAGGCCTACTTAAACCTAACAAATCTAAGGTCATCACACACATCCATGCCCGAGGCAGGATTTGAACCTGCGACCGTAACAGTCGCGTGGTTCCGGACTGAAGCGCCTAGAACCGCTCGGCCACCGCGGCCGGCTGTAAATATTATAAAGTCTCAGACTGCATTTTTCAGTTTGTGTGTGAAGGCTAATCTCAGAAACTACTGTAGGAATTTTGATACAGTTTTCACTAAAACAGAGACTCTTTCACGAAAAAGATTCGTCTGTGTAATTTTTTACTCCTACGCAAGAGAAGTCGTCAGGCCGTAGATGCTCAGCGCTACCCGTGAAAAACCGGGGAAAGTCGCTACTAACAATTAATTGTTGCTGAATTTACTTTCAGTAAGAATCTACCAGTAATATCTTAAATTTTGAACTATTATTGAGTTCAGTGTGATACAACAAGAGCTCAGTTCAGGCATTAAAAACAATACAATGGAATGCTGTACATGTGGATTTATAGTTTTCGAAATGAGTTGATAAACGCGAGCGATGCTGTGATGTGAGGAATATGACGACAATTTCACGTCCTGTAATGTGAGGCATTCTTTTTGAAATCTTATTTCCTGCAAGTTATCGGAGTAAAACAAGACGGGAAAAGAGGGCGTTATTGTAAAGTCGTTTAATCAAACTTTGTTGCCTCGTAGTCTGACGATGACGCTTACGTGTCAGGTTTCTAAAGCGGGCTCTATCAGACACAATATGAAATACAGAGAAATCTACTTTGAAGTGTTTCCGTAGCAGAATACATTGAGACAATAGTAACCGAATGTATTTAGTATCGTAAGGAGATAATAAACAGTTTAAGCAGTTACAGTTTCGTGGTGAGCCTCACTCGCTTGTCTGCTTTTTATTCTTCAGGGTCGCTGTTGTTCTGCCCGCCGACAGACAAACGAGTGAAGGGTTAAGCTCTACGTGTCGTAGTATGAGATGGAAATGACAAGTGAGGGCAAAAAATGAACATATGTGAGAGTGCGTCGAGAAAAACATAGCAGTGGGTGGGCGTGCCGGCGTGGCTCGCGGCCAGATAGCAGCAGCCGCCGGTCCATGGGTCAATAGAGCCAGCCGCTGCGTTCACGTGCAGCTCCCTTCTGTGCAACCGGATGTGTCCACATCGAAGAAGGCCATCTGTCTCCTGGTTCCTTCACACTAACGCAGATTTTCCGGATCGATTGCAAATACCGCACTGTTTAGGAAACAGAGGATTTTAGAGCGGTGGCTGTAGGATGACAACTTCTGATAAAATACAATTTTTGAAGAACGTACATGATTTCTGTAAGTGAAAGGATGGCTCTTCACAATAAAATTGGCATGCACACTCATCGAAGACAACGTGATTTAAATATCCATCACATCTACACTTCCTGGAAAAAGGAGTGAAGCACCTAGAATACATGGTCGGACGTGAATGTAATTTCGTTCAAGTACACACAATCGGCGGGTGCATAAATGATTAGAGTTGCAATCCTCTGTGACAAGTAGAGAAGCCGCGGGAGTGCATTAGTACGATGCGTGTTTTTTAAGTAAGTACCGTTTTGAAATTAAAAAAAGACGTGTTAAGATATCTCAATAATTTTATTTTTACGTGAAAGCCTGTACCTTGCTCAACTTGGCACGTCTTTTGTTCTGAATTGAACGGCGCAGATCGTGCAATGTCTTACAGTAAGATGCTGCATTGATTGTCTCATTACGAGGCAGAAATTCCACAAGCAATACTCCTTTTCTGTTCCAACAAACTGTGGACATGATGCGGTGGTTAACAAGTCAGGCGGCAGACTTCTATTAGGAGGGTATTCAAAAACTGGTACAACGTTATGACAACTGCCTCAATATTGACGGAAATTATGTAGAAAAGTAGATTAAGGTACAGGCTTTCACGTAAAAATAAAATTTTTGAGATATCTTAACACGTCTTTTTTTAAATTTCAAAACGGTACTTACTTAAAAAACACGCGTCGTACTAATGCACTTCCGTGGCTTCTCTACTTGTCACAGAGGATTGCAACTCTAATCATTTATGCACTCGCCGATGGTGTGTACTTGAACGAAATTACATTCACGTCCGACCATGTATTCTGGGTGCTTCACTCCTTTTGCCAGGAAGTGTAGATGTGATGGATATTTAAATCACGTTGTCTTCGATGAGTGCGCATGCCAATTTTATTGTGAAGAGCCAATCTATGTACATTATTCCGTGGTTTATTAAGTTTTCAAATTTAGACTGACTTTTTGATCACCCGGTGCATCCTAAACTCTGCCTGTCTCCTCCTCCCACCTGTCTTTGCCCACCTCCTCCTCCTCTCCCCTCTCTTTTTCCACCTCCTCCTCCACCCCTCTCTCTGTGCATCATCTCCTCTCCCTCACTCTGTTCGTCTCTCCTCCCCTCTCTCTCTTTCTCTCTTCTTACCCCTATATCTGACATTGCGCTTGGTTTACAAACGAGACCTTGATTGGGAATTGAATTCGCTTAAAATGAATGGATAAATCGATTTGGACCAGTCGCTTGATTTTTATCTGGGAATGGGTAGATTTACAATGTTTCGGATGATTCAGATTCCGTATTAGTATTCTAATCATTGACAATAAGCCATTAATGCAACTTTCCTGTTTTTAGTAAAACCAACGATGAGAAAGAAAACAAAGCAGCACATTGTTCTGTATACAATGTTCACTCGAAATTATATATTTGGAGAAAGAATATCTTTGAGGGGAAACAATTTATGTAATGGTTTACATGTCTGATATCTAGCTAAAACTGACTGTGAATAACAGAACGAAACCATATATTTTCACAGCATAGTATTTTGTTTTCCACAGTCGATTTTAACAGTAAACCTGCACATTGTTGTTTAAAAATTATGTAGCTGATGCCCATCTGAATGATTATTAGTGTATTATGTAAAAATCTGAAGTTAACAAGAAATGTAGGAAGGGGAAGGAAAAGGAAAGGATGGTTGTTAAATAGTGAGGGCTAACGCACAGGACATTGTGGTAATGCAATGGCGAAAGTTGATGTATACACTGATCTACCAAAACATTATGACCACCTGCTTAATAGCTTCTTTGTCCGTCTTTGGAAAGAAATACACCACCAATTCTGCGTGTCACGGATCCGACAGTTTCTTTGTAGGTTTGTGGAGGTATAGTGGCATTAGATGTGTCATGTAATTAGCGTAAATAACGGGCCACTGATTTGCGTACACGTTGATGGCGCCCATAGCGACCCAGATGGGTTCCATAGGATTTGCATCAGGAGAATCTGGTTACTACAGGATTTGCATCAGACGAATTTGGTTACTACAGGATTTGCATCAGGCGAATTTGGTTACCAAGACGTCAACGTGAGTTAACTATAATGCTCCTGATACCATTGTAGCACGTTTCTGGCTCCGAGACACGGACAGTTATACAGCTAAAAGATGACATAGCCCTCGGGAAGACACCATGCATGAAGGGATGCAGGTGGTTCGCAGCTGTCAGCTGTGTTACTACCACAGGTCCCATGTGAGCGCAGGAGACCATCTCCCATTGCATAATAATGCTCCCACCAGCCTGCGTCTCTGGCGCGCTGCACGTTTCGAACCGCCGTTCACGTCGATGACGGCGTTTGTGGAGACGACCATCAGCCTAGTGAAGCAAAAATGTGATTCACCCGAAGAGCCGACACGTTTCTATTGACCGACTGTCAAGTCTCGATGGTCCCGTGGCCCATGAAATCGTAATTGACGATGTCGTTGGGTCAACACTTGAACACGTAGGGGTGGTGTGCTGCCGAGCTCCATGTTCAACAATGTACGATGAGCAGTGTGCTCCGAAACACGTGTGCGTACACCAGTATTATGCTCTTTCGGCAGAGATGCTACAGATAATCATCTACTCTTACATAGCAGACAAACCTTCGAACCCCATGTTCCGTGAAGACCCGTAGATGTCCAACTATTTACCGCCTAGTGGTAGTTCCACTGTCCTTGTGCCTCTTTCCGTAGGTGTTTACGACGGTAGAACGGGAACAACCGACCAGCTTCGCCGTTTTCGAGATACTCGTTCACAGGCTCTGCGTAATAACAATCTGCTCTTTGTCAAGGTTGCTTATCTCAATGGATTTCCCAATTTGCAACCCATATCTTCGCTAAAGTGATTCACCGTCCGTGTATACTCCGGTTACCTGGTTACATACTTTTGTTACCGCGTCACGTGCCCGCAACGCTACCAGGCGGCATCCAACGTCGCGGTGGGTAGGGGTCATAATGTATTGGCTTATCAGTGTAACAGACAGCACTCGTGATGGCGCAGCTGGTACATACATGTAAAGATGAAATGTAGGAAGCGGAAGGAAGGGGAAAGGTTGCGTGCGATAGATCGGAAGTTTGAGTCAGTTCGAGTCCGTGTCTGAATGGCCGAAGTGTTTAAGACAACCATCCATGAGAAGCATCAATCCGCATTCGAGTCCCGGTCTGGCACATATTTTCAACTTCCCTTATTGCATTGTCACAGTACCCATCCTTTCCCTTTCCTTCCCCTTTCTACGTTTCATGTTTACATGATGTGCCAACCGCAAAAAAATGGTTCAAATGGCTCTGAGCACTATGGGACTCAACTGCTGAGGTCATTAGTCCCCTAGAATTAGAACTAGTTAAACCTAACTAACCTAAGGACATCACACAACACCCAGTCATCACGAGGCAGAGAAAATCCCTGCGACCGTAGCGATCTTGCGGTTCCAGACTGCAGCGCCTTTAACCGCACGGCCACTTCGGCCGGCTTGCCAACCGCATCATCACTCAAATACATAAATTTGAAGTAAATCGGTGAAATACTTTTCGAGGTTTTGATTAACAGATTTTCCCCTTTCTACATTAAATACATATTTATATATTATATACATTAAAATACACTCCTGGAAATTGAAATAAGAACACCGTGAATTCATTGTCCCAGGAAGGGGAAACTTTATTGACACATTCCTGGGGTCAGATACATCACATGATCACACTGACAGAACCACAGGCACATAGACACAGGCAACAGAGCATGCACAATGTCGGCACTAGTTCAGTATATATCCACCTTTCGCAGCAATGCAGGCTGCTATTCTCCCATGGAGACGATGCTGGATGTAGTCCTGTGGAACGGCTTGCCATGCCATTTCCACCTGGCGCCTCAGTTGGACCAGCGTTCGTGCTGGACGTGCAGACCGCGTGAGACGACGCTTCATCCAGTCCCAAACATGCTCAATGGGGGACAGATCCGGAGATCTTGCTGGCCAGGGTAGTTGACTTACACTTTCTAGAGCACGTTGGGTGGCACGGGATACATGCGGACGTGCATTGTCCTGTTGGAACAGAAAGTTCTCTTGCCGGTCTAGGAATGGTAGAACGATGGGTTCGATGACGGTTTGGATGTACCGTGCACTATTCAGTGTCCCCTCGACGATCACCAGTGGTGTACGGCCAGTTTAGGAGATCGCTCCCAACACCATGATGCCGGGTGTTGGCCCTGTGTGCCTCGGTCGTATGCAGTCCTGATTGTGGCGCTCACCTGCACGGCGCCAAACACGCATACGACCATCATTGGCACCAAGGCAGAAGCGACTCTCACCGCTGAAGACGACACGTCTCCATTTGTCCCTCCATTCACGCCTGTCGCGACACCACTGGAGGCGGGCTGCACGATGTTGGGGCGTGAGCGGAAGACGGCCTAACGGTGTGCGGGACCGTAGCCCAGTTTCATGGAGACGGTTGCGAATGGTCCTCGCCGATACCCCAGGAGCAACAGTGTCCCTAATTTGCTGGGAAGTGGCGGTGCGGTCCCCTACGGCACTGCGTAGAATCCTACGGTCTTGGCGTGCATCCGTGCGTCGCTGATGTCCGGTCCCAGGTCGACGGGCACGTGCACCTTCCGCCGACCACTGGCGACAACATCGATGTACTGTGGAGACCTCACGCCCCACGTGTTGAGCAATTCGGCGGCACGTCCACCCGGCCTCCCGCATGCCCTCGCTCAAAGTCCGTCAACTGCACATACGGTTCACGTCCACACTGTCGCGGCATGCTACCAGTGTTAAAGACTGCGATGGAGCTCCGTATGCCACGGCAAACTGGCTGACACTGACGGCGGCGGTGCACAAATGCTGCGCAGCTAGCGCCATTCGACGGCCAACACCGCGGTTCCTGGTGTGTCCGCTGTGCCGTGCGTGTGATCATTGCTTGTACAGCCCTCTCGCAGTGTCCGGAGCAAGTATGGTGGGTCTGACACACCGGTGTCAATGTGTTCTTTTTTCCATTTCCAGGAGTGTATATAGCCTATGTCCATCCGAATGTTCATTAGAATATCTTGTAAAAATCTGAAGTAAATTGGTCAAGTCCTTTTTGATATTTTTGCCATAACCTTTCCCCTTTCTATATATATAGGATGGGGCAAATAAAAGTGGCCCGGAGAACAGAGTCTAGGGAGCAAAAACCACAGCAGAGGAAAGAAAATACAGTAGTAACCTGACTATATCAGATGTTGAAAGTGACCACCGTTCATCTCTTGGCACTTTTGGGCGCTGCTCAGCAAGTTGCTGAAGGCGGATCGAAGCTGGACTGCTGGATTTGCTGCAGTGTCGTCTGAAATGTTCTGCTGCAGTTTTGGAAGACTATGAGAGTTGTTGCAATATACCGTAGACTTAAGGGCTCCCCAGACAAAGTAATCGCACACTGATAGATCAGTTGACCTGGGTGGCCAGCTAGGGCCGCGACCAGACTAACCTCTGCTAACAACTGTGTCAGACGTGAGGATTATGTGAATGTGATCCAAGATTCTGCTGGCTGCGTGGGCAGTTGATCCAACGTGTTAGAAGTAATTGTAGGTCTTTTGCTGCCACAAATTCACGTCCAGTGGTATCTACTCGTCGGGCCACTTTGATTTGCCAGACACTGTATGTACATATAGCTTATGTCTATCCGAATCTTCATCAGAATATCACGTAAAAATCTGAAATAAATCGTTAAAGAACTTTCCGAGGTTTCTGGTAACAATGTTAGACTAACAAGGGGAGGCCGCCAATTGTGAAATTCAGATTCGATTCATACTGCGCATAATAAAAGCTCATGGCCAGAGGTATAATGTGGCAAAGCACCAAGATGCACTTCTCAGCCGTTGTCGAGAAAATCGACGCTTAAAAAAAACCGTTGCGGTGAAATACTCTCTACGATTACTAATTTTCTACACCGTCGTGGTGCAGCGGTAAGCGGTCGGATTCGTAATCCGAAGGTCGCTGGATCGATTCTCGCGCCATGCTACCTTTTTTTTTAAGTATTTGTTTTTTGTAATTCATATATATATATATATATATATATATATATATATATATATATATATATATATATATAATTCCCGGCAATCAGTTGCAACAATTATGCATATAATAAGTTGTTGAAAGTCGTTTGTCGTGGAAAAACTGGCGACTTCGAACATCATTATGTTTTCCGCAAACAAAGTTGCATTTCACCAATGTTATTAATTAGCTTCATAATGTTAACCACGTATAGTTAACGGAAGACGTAGAAATGATATTCCGAAACGAATACGTATAGCGTAAGTCAAACGTTCGAATTAGAATAGAGACCCCACGAACACAAACTTGCTGTGGCAGGTATTAAATATAAACTCCGTTACTCGCTCGTTACACTTGAAGGACAGATGTTGAATGGGCCGAAACGAGCCGCCGCATAACAGCGTAGTTGCCTGCTAACTTCGAAAGAAGGTAGATGCGGTCCCTAGCGCAATTTATAACATCGTCGAAAATCAGTGCGGACGGGAGAGCTTTGGTACACCCTGTTAAACAAACGGAAAAATGGAGACGGTACAATTGGAGAGCGATCCGCCTTCACCAACATGCATAAGCAATTCATTAATAGTTTTTATATATATATATATATATATATATATATATATATATATATACACTCCTGGAAATGGAAAAAAGAACACATTGACACCGGTGTGTCAGACCCACCATACTTGCTCCGGACACTGCGAGAGGGCTGTACAAGCAATGATCACACGCACGGCACAGCGGACACACCAGGAACCGCGGTGTCGGCCGTCGAATGGCGCTAGCTGCGCAGCATTTGTGCACCGCCGCCGTCAGTGTCAGCCAGTTTGCCGTGGCATACGGAGCTCCAGCGCAGTCTTTAACACTGGTAGCATGCCGCGACAGCGTGGACGTGAACCGTATGTGCAGTTGACGGACTTTGAGCGAGGGCGTATAGTGGGCATGCGGGAGGCCGGGTGGACGTACCGCCGAATTGCTCAACACGTGGGGCGTGAGGTCTCCACAGTACATCGATGTTGTCGCCAGTGGTCGGCGGAAGGTGCACGTGCCCGTCGACCTGGGACCGGACCGCAGCGACGCACGGATGCACGCCAAGACCGTAGGATCCTACGCAGTGCCGTAGGGGACCGCACCGCCACTTCCCAGCAAATTAGGGACACTGTTGCTCCTGGGGTATCGGCGAGGACCATACGCAACCGTCTCCATGAAGCTGGGCTACGGCCCCGCACACCGTTAGGCCGTCTTCCGCTCACGCCCCAACATCGTGCAGCCCGCCTCCAGTGGTGTCGCGACAGGCGTGAATGGAGGGACGAATGGAGACGTGTCGTCTTCAGCGATGAGAGTTGCTTCTGCCTTGGTGCCAATGATGGTCGTATGCGTGTTTGGCGCCGTGCAGGTGAGCGCCACAATCAGGACTGCATACGACCGAGGCACACAAGGCCAACACCCGGCATCATGGTGTGGGGAGCGATCTCCTACACTGGCCGTACACCACTGGTGATCGTCGAGGGGACACTGAATAGTGCACGGTACATCCAAACCGTCATCGAACCCATCGTTCTACCATTCCTAGACCGGCAAGGGAACTTGCTGTTCCAACAGGACAATGCACGTCCGCATGTATCCCGTGCCACCCACCGTGCTCTAGAAGGTGTAAGTCAACTACCCTGGCCAGCAAGATCTCCGGATCTGTCCCCCATTGAGCATGTTTGGGACTGGATGAAGCGTCGTCTCACGCGGTCTGCACGTCCAGCACGAACGCTGGTCCAACTGAGGCGCCAGGTGGAAATGGCATGGCAAGCCGTTCCACAGGACTACATCCAGTATCTCTACGATCGTCTCCATGGGAGAATAGCAGCCTGCATTGCTGCGAAAGGTGGATATACACTGTACTAGTGCCGACATTGTGCATGCTCTGTTGCCTGTGTCTATGTGCCTGTGGTTCTGTCAGTGTGATCATGTGATGTATCTGACCCCAGGAATGTGTCAATAAAGTTTCCCCTTCCTGGTACAATGAATTCACGGTGTTCTTATTTCAATTTCCAGGAGTGTATATATATATTTAAATTACAAAAAACTAATAATAAAAAAAATTGCATGGCGTGAGATTCGAACCGGCGACCTTCGATTTACGAACCCGAGCGCTTACCGCTGCGCCACGGCGCTGTAGAAAATTATTAATCGTAGAGAGTATTTCACCGCAACGGTTTCTTTTAACTGTCGATTTTCTCGACAACGGCTGAGAAGTGCATCTTGGTGCTTTGCCACATTACACCTCTGGCCATGAGCTTTCATTATGCGCAGTATGAATCGAATCTGAATTTCACAATTGGCGGCCTCCCCTTGTAAGACTTGTCTTTTTATAGTACTGTAAATTTGCTAATTTTTAAACACAAACGTATCTTGCGACAGTTCAAATAGTATATTTTTATGACGAAATAATTTCTAATTTATTGGCACGAAAATCACTCTTAAATCCTTTCTGTAGCGATTCGGAAGATTTTAGCTAGTATTTTACTTGCAATGTCTAATCGCGCTGGCCGAAATGGCCGAGCGGTTCTAGGCGCTGCAGTCTGGAACAACGCGACCGCTACGGTCGCAGGTTCGAATCCTGCCTCGGGCATGGATGTGTGTAATGTCCTTAGGTTAGTTAGGTTTAAGTAGTTCCCAGTTCTAGGGTACTGATGACCTCAGCAGTTAAGTCTCATAGTGCTCAGAGCCATTTGAACCATTTTTGTCTAATCGCAAGTGTAATAAAACAATACATTCTTGTCTTGTAATGTCATGCGAACATGAAAAAATAATCTGCGAGAATATTCGTACAATGAATCTGAGAACAGAAGTATCTCCCAAATGACCGCGATGTAGCACTCCACACTTACTTTAACTGCAATGTCACGATTATTATTGAAGGAAGAGTTAAGAGGATTATGGTCTAACATGGCGTGGCCTTGTTGAGGGTATTAACTGAAACAGGCGGAAATCTAAATTACTGTCTTCCGAAGAAGAATCCATTGTCTTAGCCACCGTTACACACCAGTACCGCAAACCATAAGAAACAGTACATTTGATATTAAAATGTTTATAAATAATTCCTTTGTTTACAGACAATACTCTTTTACATAAAACGCCTTTCATGACTGAAGACCGCTTGACATGAATTTTCAGAGCATAGATTCATTGTGTAGCATCCAGCACATAAATTTTTACATTCGTGGAGGTTGAAAACGACGTACACTCCTGGAAATGGAAAAAAGAACACATTGACACCGGTGTGTCAGACCCACCATACTTGCTCCGGACACTGCGAGAGGGCTGTACAAGCAATAATCACACGCACGGCACAGCGGACACACCAGGAACCGCGGTGTTGGCCGTCGAATGGCGCTAGCTGCGCAGCATTTGTGCACCGCCGCCGTCAGTGTCAGCCAGTTTGCCGTGGCATACGGAGCTCCATCGCAGTCTTTAACACTGGTAGCATGCCGCGACAGTGTGGACGTGAACCGTATGTGCAGTTGACGGACTTTGAGGGAGGGCGTATAGTGGGCATGCGGGAGGCCGGGTGGACGTACCGCCGAATTGCTCAACACGTGGGGCGTGAGGTCTCCACAGTACATCGATGTTGTCGCCAGTGGTCGGCGGAAGGTGCACGTGCCCGTCGACCTGGGACCGGACCGCAGCGACGCACGGATGCACGCCAAGACCGTAGGATCCTACGCAGTGCCGTAGGGGACCGCACCGCCACTTCCCAGCAAATTAGGGACACTGTTGCTCCTGGGGTATCGGCGAGGACCATTCGCAACCGTCTCCATGAAGCTGGGCTACGGTCCCGCACACCGTTAGGCCGTCTTCCGCTCACGCCCCAACATCGTGCAGCCCACATCCAGTGGTGAAGCGACAGGCGTGAATGGAGGGACGAATGGAGACGTGTCGTCTTCAGCGATGAGAGTCGCTTCTGCCTTGGTGCCAATGATGGTCGTATGCGTGTTTGGCGCCGTGCAGGTGAGCGCCACAATCAGGACTGCATACGACCGAGGCACACAGGGCCAACACCCGGCATCATGGTGTGGGGAGCGATCTCCTACACTGGCCGTACACCACTGGTGATCGTCGAGGGGACACTGAATAGTGCACGGTACATCCAAACCGTCATCGAACCCATCGTTCTACCATTCCTAGACCGGCAAGGGAACTTGCTGTTCCAACAGGACAATGCACGTCCGCATGTATCCCGTGCCACCCAACGTGCTCTAGAAGGTGTAAGTCAACTACCCTGGCCAGCAAGATCTCCGGATCTGTCCCCCATTGAGCATGTTTGGGACTGGATGAAGCGTCGTCTCACGCGGTCTGCACGTCCAGCACGAACGCTGGTCCAACTGAGGCGCCAGGTGGAAATGGCATGGCAAGCCGTTCCACAGGACTACATCCAGCATCTCTACGATCGTCTCCATGGGAGAATAGCAGCCTGCATTGCTGCGAAAGGTGGATATACACTGTACTAGTGCCGACATTGTGCATGCTCTGTTGCCTGTGTCTATGTGCCTGTGGTTCTGTCAGTGTGATCATGTGATGTATCTGACCCCAGGAATGTGTCAATAAAGTTTCCCCTTCCTGGTACAATGAATTCACGGTGTTCTTATTTCAATTTCCAGGAGTGTATATCACACTTCAATCATCTTTAAAATTTTCTGTGAAGCGATAAAAACCCCTCACTCTTGAGAACGTTACCCAGCTAATGCTGCGGTTTCATCTTTTATGGTGTTTCCAGCAATGGGGGCTTACATCTATATTTGCATAAATTCTCCGCAAGCCACTGTACAGAGCACCAGTACCATGTTTACTGCAAGGGGGATTGTTTACTTCAAGTTTTTTCGCATCATTTCAAATTTTTTATTCTATCAAATTATATTTAAATTATAATTATTTCAATTCTAGTGTCATATTAAGGATGTAAGAAATAATAGGTTTCACGTCCAGTTGACGTAACTGGAGAAGCACAAGTTCGCGCTGGGAGATTCTTGGCAAGAAAATCGGCAGCTCGCTTTTCAAAGCAACCAGCCTCCATTCGCTTTAATAGATATAAGGAAACCATGAAAAGCCTATGTTGTTGTGGCGAATAATACCGTGGTTAAACTTCGGTAACAGAAAATTGGATCTTAAACTGTAGTCACTGGCATTCAAAAGCCTGAAGAGCGGAAGATTTCGATGGTTGATGCTCGTAACGTTTTTGGCGCATGAACACAGCTATAACTCTTGGGATTAAAATCCTGAAAAGTTGTCTACGTTTCTACAGTCTTACTAATATCTTGAATTACTGCCTTCAACCACGTAATATTGTTTTTATTATTGAATTTCTCGTTTAGAGAGAACAGTCTCCCATCTTTAAGTTCATTCCAACGAAATTACATGGTTTTCCCTCAGTAAATATATCAAACATGATTTCAACTGTTCTTGAAACATTACAAGTCCTCCTGGCCACAAACAGTAATATAGTCACCCGATGTTTCCATCTTACTTTAATGTAGAACACCCTCTAACAGCCAGTGCACGCTAGTGACGTGCAGGCCACACAGTTACACTTCCAACAACCGCTTGCGATGACCACACAGCATACAGCATCTTCTTGGTACCTCGTTGTTCCGCAGACAGTCACGACACCGGGGACTACAAACACTACACGTAATACTACGTCAAATACGTAAAAATACTTGCCCGTTGAATACAGTAATGTCTAACAACCACTACCTCAGATTTATCAAAACAGATAATACTAAAACCGCTTACATTTATTCATACGGACCACTTCTCCTGAGAATTCTGTCTGTGAATCTTGAAGGGGCATCTACCTTTTCTACGATTACTTTTATGTCGTCTTTCCACGTTAAATCGATCCGTACACATCCTGATATTTAATAGATGTGACTGTTTCCAGTGCTCGTTCGGCAGTTGTATAACCAAGCAAAAACGTATTTTTTCTCGTATTGATGCGCAATACATACCATTTATTTGTAATGTGTGTTAACTGCAAATCCACGTGTCAAACGTGGATCCTGTGCAGATCTTATACTTCTCTACAATATTTTAGCGTTGCGAGTTACAGGAGTTGGAGAAAAATATTGAAACTCATTACGCACAACACCATGCCTGATACGGGCATTCAAAACAGCTTCCAGTCGTCTCGGAATTAATAACTGCGTCCTCTCGTCTCCGAGGGAATCTTGTATCGTTCTTCCTACGAAATAGTTCAAATAACGATGATGTAGGTAGACAGCGATCATGTAATCTTCTCTCCAAAGTAGACCATAACGGCTCTGAAAGAGTGTCACCTGGTAACTGTCATGGCCAAAGGAGATGTGACAATTCATCCTCGTGCCCACGAAAGACGTCCTGGACAATGTAAGCTGTGTGAACAGAGATCCTATCGTCTTGTAACACAGCTTCACCATTGGGTGACAACCACTGCACCATGGGATGGACCTGATCAGCCAAAGTGGTCACACAACCCTTGACAGTAATACTACCTTGTTGAGTACCCAAAGGGCGCATGGAATACCGCGATATGGCTGCCCAAATCATCACCGAATCAATCCCAGCTAGCCCTGAAATTCGCTGCTTATAGAGCTCCCTTCGTGTTGTTCTGGTACTGACCGGGTTCGCGAGTGCGACATTTAATGCTTCACTGACTTTCGCAGCTGACGTACCTTCATTTTTCGTCACAATTCTCTTCAATTACCGTCTGTCACGATCACTTAACACGCAGTTTCGTCCGCGTAGTGACTTAGTGGATGAAATTTTTTCCAATTTCCCAGTATGCAGTATAAATCTGCGATATTGTACCTCGAGGAACACCAAACACTTTGGCTCTCTTGATTACAGAAGCACCCACCAAACGAGTGCCAACAATTTGACCACGTTCGAATTCACTTATCTCCGACATACCGCACTCACAACTACACAGAACACTGTTGTGACCACGACTGACACTTGCAACGTATTGAGGACATTGTACAGGTACCGTTCGGGGTCAAATATAAGAGCGCAACCTGCAGGTATAGTTACCATCTGCATTTCAGTTCAGGCATGGATTTCTCACGGTGTTTCCTTGTTTTGGTCTAACAGTGTCATCTACGAACTGTCTCGCGGAGGGCAGAACGACATCCACTAGGCCATTTGTATGTGTTATCAACAGAAATCATCCCATAACACTGCCTTTGAGTACTTTTTAAGATTCGTATACGTCTGAAGATTTCTCTCCGTTAAGAACGTCATGCTGTGTTCTGTTGGTTAGCAACCCTTCATTCAATCATGAAGCTGGTTTGATATTCCATACACTCGTATTTTGTTCATCAGACGACAGTGGTAAACTGTACTGATATTTCTCCCAAGTCAAGGAACGTGGCAGGCAACTGGATGCCAGTATTTTCTGTCGTTTGGGTCTCAAGAAGGAAGAAAGCGAACTAGGTTTCTCAAGATCCATGTTGATCATGCAGAGGAGACTTTTGGTCTGCAGCAAGCTCTTGATGTGTGGTCATAAAACTCTTCCAAAATTCTACAACAAAGTCACGTCAGCGGTATAGGCTTATAGTTACTTGCATCGGAATGCTACGCTCCTCCGGACATCTTCGATAAACTGCTGCTAGAATACGAGTAAGTTCTTTCTCATTCCCAATGTAAGATCGCTTAAGCATACCAGCAGGCCCAGTCACCTTTCCTCTGTTGAGTGATTTTAGTTTATTTCTAATAACACGATCACTTATCGTGATATCTGTTTGGTGTTTCTGTGACGGTTGAAAGGAAAAGCCCTACTACGATCTCTGTCACTGAAAATGTTTCTAGAAACAGAGTTTAGTGTTTCGATCTTTTTTCGTTTCAATGCCGGTACGTTGGAAATGTAAGATCACATATTATTAGCATTATTTATTATATCCAAAGGTTTAATTTAGAATGTGTTGAACGCTTCACGCATACTTCTGCTTGTGTTCATTTTGATTCCGTTCAGTTTTTGTTGGTCAACAAGACTTTGGCGATGTTTAGCTTCGTGGTGAAGCATTCTGTCCTTTCAGAGCAGCTCTCGAACATGACTGTTGAACCACGGCGGGATTTTCCCATCTTGTGTTTTCACCATTGACTTAGGTACTCAACATAAAGGTAGCAGGAAGCGAACCCCCAACTACAAAATTCCGTGGCTATAGGGAAGTGGCCTACTTGCACGCTTGCTACGATCACGCCACACGGCAATATTTATCTAAATCAGAATAATTTCGGTAAACAAGAAAAAACGTGTATTAAAAATGGTTCAAATGGCTCTGAGCACTGTAGGACTTAACATCCGAGGTCATCAGTCCCCTAGAACTTAGAACCACTTAAACCTAACTAACCTAAGGACATCACAAACATCCCTGCCCGATGCAGGATTCGAACCTACGACAATAGCGGTCGCGCGGTTCCAGGCTGAAGCGCCTAGAACCGCTCGGCCACAAGGGCCGGCCCTTTCTCTCAACCCGCGTATCCTTCCTAAGCCACGTTCCTCCCCTTTCCCCTCCTTACTACCTCCTTCCTCACCATACTGCCGGCTGCTGTGACCGACCGGTTCTACGCGTTTCAGTCGGGAACCGCGCTGCTGCTATGGTCGCAGGTTCGAATCCTGCCTCGGGCATGGGTGTGTGTGATGTCCTTAGGTTAGTTAGATTTAAGTAGTTCTAAGTCTAGGGTACTGATGACCTCAGATGTTAAGTCCCATATTGCTTAGAGCCATTTGAACCTCACCATACTACCTTACTGATTTGCGCGCCCTTTCCAAGCCACGCTACTTTTTGAGAGAACAGACGAATCAGAGAGCTTATAAGCTTATTATGTTACACATATTAAGATCTCCCAATAACAGCTCGTACTGTCGAATCGTATTGGTCAACTCCTTATTAAGCATCAGTCCCCCTCCCCCCCCCCACCCCTTACTAGTAAAAATTTGATATTTCTTAGAATTAATGATTTTCTGGCGCAAAATAGTAGTATATAGTGAGTGAACAAATCGTTTTAAATTTTACTCAGAAATAGTTTGAAATATAGCAAAACAAAAATAGATTATTGATTTCACTGTGGAAATGGTTATAGCTTGAAATCTTTTTTCTCACAGAATTTAAGGCAAGAAATAAAGCTACTATCTGCGAGGACTGCAAGGTTAACACACACAGGTTTAGGTACTTGCTGTTCGTATTAGCTATAACAAAGCTGCTAATAGTATAATATTTCAGCTTTTTATGTCCCAAAAATAGGAACCAACAAAAGCGGAATATCAGCTTATATTTTTCATAAAAAAGAAATAATTACAGTTTTTGTAATGTAGAACATTATGCATTATCATATTCTACCCTAAAATGTTGGATGGTGAAGTGAACCATTACTGAAAAACGTTGAAAAACGTCAGGTGATGAAAGTTCGTTTTTTTGTACTACCAGTGGACGATGATCTCATCTAGCAATGAAATTGAAATTAATAAACGTCATATTACCCAGTCAGTAACGTAAATCATATTTTTATAGTGTAAGACATGATGTTTTACCATTTTTCACGGTCCCCGTAAGATGGTGTTTGGTGAAGTGAATCATTATTGAAAAACTTCTAAAAACGTCATGTGATGATATTTCGTCCATTGTACCTACTGTTCCTCGAACATTATTTGCAACAACAGATGCTGCCAGTGCATAGCAGACAACACATGGCATGGCTTAGAAGGGAGACGTGGCCTGAACAGCGGAGTCGGGAGGGGTTTGGTGTGAAGGTAGGGATGAAGAATGGTTTAGGAAGAACTCGTGGCTTAGGAAAGGGATGGGGCATGATAACGTCATGCATTTGCCATTGCATGTAAGGCGACCCGAAGGTCAAACTTCAAATTTGGTCCGAAGTCGCTCTTACACACCTACAACAAGATTGGAAAATGGAAATTTGGGCCGGCCGTAGTGGCCGAGCGGTTCTAGGTGCTTCAGTCTGGAACCGCGTGACCGCTAAGGTCGCAGGTTCGAATCCTGCCTCGGGCATGGATGTGTGTGATGTCCTTAGGTTAGTTAGGTTTAAGTAGTTCTAAGTTCTAGGGGACTGATGACCTTAGATGTTAAGTCCCATAGTGCTCAGAGCCATTTGAACCGTTTGGAAATTTGTGGTAAGGTTCTTATGGGACCAAACTGCTAAGGTCATCGGTCCCTAAGCTTACACACTACTTAATCTAACTTAAACTAACTTACGCTAAGGACAACACACACACCCATGCCCGAGGGCGCACTCGAACCTCCGACGGGGGAGGCCGGGCGGACCCCCAGACCCCCAGACCGCTCGGCAACCCCGCGCGGCAGCAAGATTGGAGTACTATGTGGTACATTGTTACGACTGAATGACTCCCTGGGATTTATGACGACTTGAAGTACCACGTACGTCGAGATGGTCGCAATTGAAGTCTTCCATAGCGAGAAGTGCCGAAGATACAGTGAACGTAACAGTCAGGCTTATCCAGTCAACGTCGAAAACTAGAGTAATGTTCCTGAATTCCACAGCAGCTTGGTCGCAAACAATGTGTTTGTATCCTGTAGAGCCAACGCTTTGAAACGAAGGGAGATATTTGGAGAAAGATAACCAAGGTCACGTATTAGAAAAAACAGCCAGAAATCATCACTGCAAGTTTTTCATAGCCATTTTGATACGCAACACAGCTACAGAAAGCCTTGCAAACAAGAACAAAACTCAGAAAAACAAACCAAAATCGTCTTTGTGAAAGTCGCCTCTACGCAAGTTTTTTAGCATCGAATCTGAACACCGACATTATCTCTAGAGAGAGAGAGGTGGGCTAGGGGGGATATAATACAAAATAACTCGACATCTCTGCGCGAAACACTTCAGTATCGTGGTGGCAGAAATATAGCGTGCGGAGGATTCAAAATTTCCGGCTGCACGTGCCTCGTAGTCATACGTAACGAGGGAATAACTATTCCATTTTGAAACACAGGACTCAGCTTAAGGCGTGGACGATTTGGTGCAGCCCTGACAGATTTCGTCCAAAATCTGTGACCAACGTACTCCCCTGACTTAAACCTTCCCATAGGGAAGGTATATATTGCTCGAAGTATATTTAAAGAGTTATTTGGTGCTTGCTTTAGCGTTTTACAGCAGTGCTTTTGGTAGCGACACAGACTGTTACACGAAAAAGGAAATAAAGGAACATTCAGTACGTCAGTCTGTTTTCTTTTTTCTACACGTTTTGACAGAATTCGTCAGTTGTCGACGACACGAATCAAACGCAATGCGCAAATGGAGCAAGTATGTTTAGTAGTTGACAGGCTTGATACCACGAGCGCCAGGGGAGTACTGGAAACTGCGGTTAATCACTAATTATCGGGAGGTCTGTCCGACATGCGGCCTCGAATTGCCTTTTGCTAAATGGCTGATAACAGGCACGCGCTGAAGACAGGTTCAGCTACATGTTATAGCTCCTCATTAACGCAACAGTGTATATTCAATTCATGGGGATTGTGTGACGGGAGCGAGGAATGCTGATCTAATGTGGTAACGATACTGCAAATGGCAGGGGCTAACCAGTAGATTTTCACCACAGAACGTCGAAATTCGTCTAAAAACCTGTGGACTTAATAGCCTTTTTTGTTTTTTTCATGCGCGACTTTATATGCGTCTGCGCTACTGTATTACCTTGTGTTTTGCAGTTAAAACTAATTGAAGTAATAATCGCCACGCAAAATGGTCGTGCCGCAACTTAAAGCTGCACAGAAAATATGTGGATTCACCAATTAGAAAATTACGCGTTCACCCATATTCGCACGCTATAATCTTATTCCGACAACTAGTGCACCATTTTCGATGAAGACTGATTCAAAACCCGTCCATATATGCCAGAAATCCCCACGGGAAAAAATCCAAAAAGTGTTTCTTTTATTGCCGCTATCCTCCTATAATTTTCTCAATTGACACTGTGTCCTTCTTGGTATAACAGTTCCAATAAGCAGTAGTTTACATAGTGTTACCTCAATGCGTCCCATTCGCCTCGCGTCTTCCCAGCGGGTGTCAATTTTGTACGATTTATTTCACAAATAGTCCTGCCTCGACCGAGAGACTTTCGCATGACATTTCATGTTTGTTCTTGTTGTGGTCTTCAGTCCTAAGACTGGTTTGATGCAGCTCTCCATGCTACTCTATCCTGTGCAACCATCATCATCTCCCAGTATCTACTGCAACCTACATCCTTCTGAATCTGCTTAGTGTATTCATCTCTTGGTCTCCCTCTACGATTTTTACCCTCCACGCTGCCCTCCAATACTAAATTGGTCATCCCTTGATGCCACAGAACATGTCCTACCAACCGATCCCTTCTTCTAGTCAAGTTGTGCCACAAACTCCTCTTCTCCCCAATTCTGTTCAACACCTCCTCATTAGTTATGTGATCTACCCATCTAATCTTCAACATTCTTCTGTCGCACCACATTTCGAAAGCTTCTATTCTCTTCTTGTCCAAACTATTTATCGTCCATGTTTCACTTCCATACATGGCTACGCTCCATACAAATACTTTCAGAAACGACTTCCTGACACTTAAATCAATGCTCGATGTTCACAAATTTCTCTTCTTCAGAAATGCTTTCCTTGCCATTGCCAGTCTACGTTTTAGATCCTGTCTACTTCGACTATCACCAGTTATTTTGCTCCCCAAATAGCAAAACTCCTTTACTACTTTAAGTGTCTCATTTCCTAATCTAATTCCCTAACCCGACTTAATTCGACTACATTCCATTATCCTCGATTTGCTTTTGTTGATGTTCATCTTATATCCTCCTTTCAAGACACTGTCCATTCCGTTCAATTGCTCTTCCAAGTCCTTTGCTGTCTCTGACAGAATTACAATGTCATCGGTGAACCTCAAAGTTTTTATTTCTTCTCCATGGATTTTAATACCTACTCCAAATTTTTCTTTTGTTTGCTTATTGCTTGCTCAATATACAGATTGAATAACATTGGGGAGAGGCTACAACCCTGTCTCACTCCCTTCCCAACCACTGCTTCCCTTTCATGTCCCTCGACTCTTATAAATGCCATCTGGTTTCTGTACAAATTGTAAATAGCCTTTCACTCTCTTTATTTCACCCCTGCCACCTTCAGAATTTGAAAGAGAGTATTCCAGTTAACATTGTCAAAAGCTTTCTCTAAGTCTACAAATGCTAGAAACGTAGGTTTGCCTTTCCTTAATCTATCTTCTAAGATGAGTCGTAGGGTCAGTATTGCCTCACGTGTTCCAATATTTCTACGGAATCCAAACTGATCTTCCCCGAGGTCGGCTTCTATCAGTTTTTCCATTCGTCTGTAAAGAATTCGCGTCAGTATTTTGCAGCCGTGACTTATCAAACTGATAGTTCGGTAATTTTCATATCTGTCAACACCTGCTTTCTTTGGGATTGGAATTATTATATTCTTCTTGAAGTCTGAGGGAATTTCGCCTGTCTCATACATCTGCTCACCAGATGGTAGAGTTTTGTCAGGACTGGCTCTCCCAAGGCTGTCAGTAGTTCTAATGGAATGTTGTCTACTCCCGGGGCCTTGTTTCGACTTAGGTCTTTCAATGCTCTGTCAAACCTTTCACGCAGTATCATATCTCCAATTTCATCAATATTCCTTCTGTTACCCAAGGATTTCTACTAGCCTTCGTCATTTCATGTTTAGTGCATCGCAAATTCTACAGTCCTTAGAAATAACCTAGTGACAAACTCCGGATTTCTTAACGATATTGGCAGATGACAACAATATTATAATATGATAGGCCCTCATCTTATCAGTTAAAGATGCAAGTAATAGTGTCCAACAGCCATTTAAATTCTATTGTGATAAATGCTTGATTCTTGTTTGACTTCGAGACACAACGTTGTGTTTCACGCCGTAATATTGCATGTATAATCGCACGCTCAGAAACATCCTTACACATGCACGCGCCCGAGCGCTCTCTCTCTCTCTCTCTCTCTCTCTCTCTCTCTCTCTCTCATACACACACACACACACACACACACACACACACACACACACAAACCACCTTGTTTTCGCGAGTGTCCTAAGTAGTATTAAACTTGGCGATTTCGTTGCAAAGACAATTATCCCCATTAATTCTGTATTAAAAACTGATTTTTTGTCAAAAAGTACCACGTTAGCTTTTGCTATTAGATGACTGACACTATTCTTCCGATGATGCGAATAGCATTATAGCTGAGGGACGTAAGAAAGTCTGTAGTGCACCTACAGTGAAAGCGTTCATAGAGGTCTAACGTGGGACAGGATCGTAAAAGGCCCTTCACTCTATCAGATATTTGCACCGACTTGTCTGGAATGACAGTGTTTGCACAGACAAATCATTGCTTGTGGATGAATCGTCTACTGAAAGATTTGACTACGTTCCTGCCTGTGTTCAGCCTGTGCGAAGTCTGGCGACGCTTGAATTGGCGCAGAGGAGATGGGCAGGCCAGATGAAGTGCTTTATTACCGCATACATGGCACAACGTGTTTCCGGAATGACGCAGCTCAAAGATGAAGGCGGTATCACAGCAAAAAATTTCAGATAAGCATAGCTTCTTCCAGTTGCCAAGTACCGATTTGCTCATTGCCGGCCGTTGTGGCCGAGCGGTTCTAGGCGCTTCAGTCTGGTTCGATTCTTGCCTCGGGCATGGATGTGTGTGATGTCCTTAGGTTAGTTAGGTTTAAGTAGTTCTAAGTCTAGGGGACTGATGACCTCACATGTTAAGTCCCATAGTGCTTAGACCAATTTGAACCATTTGATTTGCTCATTACAGTGACATTTCTTCTTATTTACGGTGTGATATACTGCAACAACACGAAGTATGTATCTTTTTTATTTTAGGAAGTGAAACAGACCTCTTTTTCAATTTTTAGCTCCTTCAGAAGATTAACATGCGACAGCATTAACACAGAAGCAACTCTTTTGTCCATCTTCTCCGTACTGATCTCACTTCTTTTACAACTTTAGAAATAATAGCGCTACACAGCATAATTGTCTTATAAGCAAATTTGATTAATTTGCCCATGGCCGTATAATACTCTGCACTCTCGGAATACTGATTGAGAACTGTGCGAAAGCTGTATCATTGTTGGTAGGTGTAAATGCGAACTGAACACTGTAGACCAGATGTCTAGATGGTGGTTGCAATCTTGGTCTGCTCAGACAAACCTGAGCATCTTGAGGGCTCTTAGATCCTTCCTCGAATGTGCTAATCTGCACTCTATGAATTTTGTACGAAATTAGTCATTACATAACCGAACAGTTTTAGCTGATACAGTCACGCGGAACCAAAGAGGAAGAAAAATGAAACTTTTTCTTTCGATCTCTATTATTTTGCATATTACTTACGCATTTGCTTACAAGCTTGATATTACCTAAGCTATATGAGCAGACACTAAGGAGGTAGACTGGCTGGAATTCATTAAACAAGGAGTCGCTGATACCAACTGCACTTTACTATTCAATTATGGGATGACAAGTCTCGTTCTGAGTAACTTCATATTCTGCAGTGGACCTTCAGTTTGCTCTCAGTTTTGAAGCTTTAATAAGAGTGGTGAATTCAGTTTATAAGGGAACATACTCGTCTGCTATAATTAACTTAAGCACACTTGCAAAACAACTAAGATACTTGACAAAACGATTTATTGTGAAGAGTCTCTCAATAACTTTAAGAAAGAAGATCAGAATAGGCATACTTGCTGTTGTGGTCTTCAGTCCGACGACGGGTTTGATGTAGCTCAGCACTCAACATTGTCTTGTGTAGTCCTCTTCATCTGTACTGTAATCTACATCCTTTTGAACCTGCTTACTATACTCATCTATTGATTTCCCTCTAAAACTTTTGTACCTACATATCCCTCCATTATCAAATTCGTGAGCCGTTGACATCTCAGAATATGTCCTACCAACCGACTCCTTTTAGACAAGTTATCCCACAAATTCTCTTCTCCTCAACTCTGTTCAGTACCTTCTCGTTGGTTACCATGATTTACCCATCTAATTATCAGCGTTCTTCTGTATCACCACATTTGAAAACCTTCTATTCTCTTCTTGTTTTACCTGTTTCTCGTATGACTTCCATACAAGGATACACTCCAGACAAATACCTTTATATAAAACCTCCTAATACCTGAACCTATATTCGATGTTAACGAATCTCTCTTCTTCAGAAACGATTTTGTTGCAGTTACCAGTTTACATTTTATATCGTACCTACATTCTGCCGTCATCAATTATTTTACTGCCCGCGTAGCCAAAGTCATCTATTTTTAGTGTGTCGTTCACTAATTTAATTCCCTCAGTATCGCCTGATTTACTTCGACTACATTCCATTACCATTTTCTGTTTTTTTTTTAATGTTGATCTTTTATCCTCCTTTCAAGACACTCTTCACTCCGTTCAACTGCTCTTCCAACTGCTTTGATGTCTCTGACGGAATGAAAATGTCATCGACAAACTTCTAAGTTTTTATTTCTTCTCCCTGAACTTTAATTGTTTCTTAAAATTTTTCATTGGTTTCCTTTACTGGTTGCTCAATGTACAGCTTGAATAACATCGGGGATAAAAACCTGTCTGACACCCTACTCAACCGCTGCTTCCCATTCATTTACCTATAATCTTACTACCACCGTCTGAGTTTTGTGAAAGTTGAATGCAATCTTTCGCTCCCTATATTTTATCCATTCTGTCTCCAGAATTTCAAAAAGTGTGAACTATAGTCAGCAGTTCAAAGGCTTTCTCCAGGTCTACGAAAGCTATAAATTTAGGTTTGCCTCTCCTTAATCTGTCGCCTAAGATAAGTCGTAAGGTCAGTATAGTCTCGCACGTTCCTATATTTCTCCGGAGTACAAACTGACATTCCCCGAAGTCTGCTTCTACCAGTTTTCCCGTTCTGCTGTAAATAATTCGTGTTAGTATTTTGCAAACATGACTTATTAAACTGATAGTTCGGTAGCATTCGCACCTGCTTTCTTTGAAATTTCGGTTATTACATTCTTCTTGAAGTCTGGACGTATTTCGTCTGTCTCATACATCTTCCATACCAGATGGAATATTTCTGTATCTACATCAATACTACGCAGTCCCTCTTACATTGCGTGATGGAGGGTACCCAATTCCGCTAATATCCATTTCCTTTCCTGTTACACTCGGAAATAGCAGTAGGAAAAACGAATGTCTGTATGTCTCCGTATGAGCCGTAATTTCTCGTACCTTATCTTAGTGGTCCTTACACGCAATGTATGTTGGAGCCAACAGAATCGTTATGCAGTCAGCTTCAAATGCCGGTTCTCTAAATTTTCTCAATAGTGTTCCTCGAAAAGAATGTCGCCTTCCTTCTAGGGATTCCCATCTGAGTTCCCGACGCATCTCCGTGAAACTTGCGTGTTGTTCGAACCAACCAGTAACAAATCTAGCAACCTGCCTCTGTATTGTTTCGATGTCTTCCTTTAATCTGACGTGGTACGGGTCCCAAACTATCTAGCAGTACTGAAAAACAGGTCGCACTAACGTACTATATGTGGAATAGTTTTGTTATGGGTGGCTCTACCAAGGATATCATTAGTTCTGAGCGAATGTCTTCTACTGTGGGGGCCTTGTTTCGACTTAGGTCTTTCAGTGCTCCGTCAAATTCTTCTTTCAATATCATATCTTGTATCAGTTCTTCATCTACGTCCTCTTCTCTTTCTACAATGTTGCCGTCAACAAGTACATTTTCTTTGTATAGCCCTTCTGCATACTCCTTACACCTTTCAGCTTTCCCTTCTTTGCTTAGTACTGGTTTTCCGTCTGAGCTCTTAATGATCGTACAGCTACCTCCATTTTCTCCAAACGTCCCTTTAATTTTCTTATAGGAGGTATCCCTCGTTCCTTACCAGTTATGTAGCCTTCTATATCCTTACATTTGTCCTCTAGCCATTCCTGCTTTGCCATTTTCCATTTACTCTCACTCATTTTTTACGCTTGTATTCCATTTTGTCTGCCTCTTTTGCTGCATTTTTATATTTTCTCATTTGATCAGTTAAACTAGATATATCCTGTGACGTGTCTATTCGACTGAGCTGTCCAAACTTAGTCTAGTGCGATATTTGTTTCTCTATATGTATTACCAGAGACAGTAAAACACGAAGAATATGTAGTACTCCAGCAGTGACTGAGTAGCCCTGCTACATGGCGAGAGGAGTCAGAGCAGGTTTGGGTGGTGATGTCACTGCAGGAGTGCTGGTTATCCTTCGTGTTGTACTGCACTGTTAATACAGATCGATTAAACGAATATCGCACTAGACTAATTGGGGACGGCTCAATCTAACTGACACGTAAAAGTCCGCTATAAAATTCATTTTACTAGTAACGGGAAACAACATACGCTTTCCATCTACAATGGGCGTCGCATGAAAGATTGCATGAGCAGAATTTGCTTGGGCTGACTCCAGCTACACATTAAAAAACCTAAATCGCAAATGACTGTCCAAACACCAGAGAAAATGCGCCTGGCGACCCACAAGAGAGTTACCCTGTATAATCCGTCTGAAACTTTCCAGTGTCTCCAGGTCTCTTCCATGTATACAAGCTTCTCCCAGGATTCTTAAAACAACTGTTAGCGATGATTAAATTATACTCTTTGCAAAATTCTAACAGTCTGCTTCCTCTTTCATTCCTTTCCCTCAGTCGATATTCATCCTTTACTTTTCCTTCTTTTCCCTTTCCTAGTGTCTAATTCCAGTCCACAACCACAATTAAATTTCCCTACTTCTAAACTATCTGACTAATTTCTTTTATCTCATTACACGTGTTTGCAATCTCTTCATCATTTGTGGAACTAGTTGCCATCTAAACTTGTGCTGCTGTGATGGGTATTGGCTTCGTGTCTTTCATGTCTGCTCGTAGTAGCTTAAGCCCTTTCCTAATTTCTTACTTATCGTTAGACCTACTCCTGCATTACCCCTAGCTTAGTTTGTATTTATAACGCTGTGCTCGCCTGACCAGAAGTCCTGTTCATCCTGACACCAAACTTCACTAATAACAACTACATCCAACTTCAAACTACCCATTTCCCTATTTAAATTTTCCAACATACATGCCCGATTAATGAATCTGACATCTCGCGCTTCGACCCACAGTTTGCCAGTTTTCTGTTTCCTGATGACGACATCCTCGTGAGTAATACCCGCGCGGAGATCTGAATGGGGGACTATTTTAACTCCTGAATACTTTTTCCCTATTGAACGATATAGTAGAGCTGCACGCCGTCGGGAAAAAGTATGGCTGTAGTTTCCACTTGCTTCCAGATGTTCCCAGTACGAGCACAGCAAGGTCATGTTGGTTGATGTTAGAAGGTCACATCAGTCAATCATCTAGACTACTGCCCCTGTAACAACAGAAAAGGCTGCTGCCCCTCTTCAGGGACCACATGATTGTCTGACCTCTCAAGAGATCTCCCTCTGTTGTGGTTGCACCTACGTTACAGCTGTATGTAGCGTCGAGGCACGCAAGCAACCCCACCACGGCAAGATCGATGCTTTATGAGGGGGGGGGGGGGGGGCAAGTATGTTCATATAATGTAGTTATTAATGCGAAAGTAGTCAAATCCAGCAGAGGGTGGAAATTGGTAAGACAGACTTGGATCGAATCAGCGCATCGGGTTAAAATGTGTTACCAGCCACTGGTGTGATAAAACGCGGTAAGTGAGTGTACACTGAAAGTTGATTTTACGGTTTCTTATAACTGGCTCAAATGAATAATGTAGAATGATGCATATGGAGATCCAAACGACACGGTTCGTGTTCGGATGGTCCACATAACTTTTCTCTCCACCTAGCTTCAGATGAGCGTCTGAAAGTATATCTGGTCACAGAAATTACTATCCGGCAACAGTGGAGAAGAAAAGCATGGCGCCTGAACTTAACTATTAATGATCATGACGGCAGTGTTAGTTGAGCAAGATCGAGAGCAGATAAAGGATATTACGAGGGTTGGGATTTTAATAGTAGCAACTATTTATTTACAGCTCGTACAAAATAGATACGAGTTTCAAAGTTTTACTGACATTCAAAGTAGTCACCAGCATTGTGTATAATCCGCTGCCAGTGATGTAGAAGTCGTGGGATACTCTTAGCAGTGCCAGTTGTGTTGACAGTTCGAGTGGCGCGGTCTATTGCCCGACGAATTTGTAGCAGTTCTGAAGCGAATGTCGTGAAGTGTTTCCTTCAGTTTAGAAATCGAGTTGAACTCACGAGGGCTTAATTCAGGGAAGTGCAGTAGGTGGTATAGCACTTAGCAGCCCCATCAGTCAAACAAATCAGTAAGAGCTTGCACTGTACGTGCTTGAGCATTGTCCTGCCAAATGATGCTCAGGTCCTACAGAAAGTGTCAACACTTCTGTCTCTATGCTGCTCATTTTTGGAACACAACCTACGACCAGCTTAGAGACAGAAGTGTTGACACTTTCTGCAGGACCTGGCCATCATTTTGCAGGACAATGCTCAAGCACGTACAGTGCAAGCTCTTACTGATTTGTTTGACTGATGGGGCTGCTAAGTGCTATACCACCTACTGTACTTCCCTGACTTAAGCCCTTGTGAGTTCAACTCGATTTCTAAACTGAAGGAAACACTTCACGGCATTCATTTCAGAACTGCTACAAATTCGTCAGGCAATAGACCGCGCCACTCGAACTGTCAACACAACTGGCTCTGCTAAGAGTATCCTACGACTTCCACATCGCTGGCAACGGGTTATACACAAAGCTGGTGACTTCTTTGAATGTCAGTAAAACTTTGAAACTCGTATCTATTTTGTACGAGCTGTAATGAAATAGTTGCCACTATTAAAGTTCCAACCCTCGTATGAACAGTTTCAGGCATGATTCTGCCAGAGGGGCTTTCTGTGCTGCTTCATACTATATGTCTTGCATATCACAGTTGTCCAACGTCTTAGACTTCCTACCGAGGGTGAAACCATCTAAAGCTGGCCGACAGAATTGCAAAGCTGTAGAGAATGACAGTACAGATATTATTAGCCGAATGTGCATCTATTTCATCATCTAGAAACACTTACATATTGACTGCAAGCGGCAAGAGAACCAGCGCACAATAAAGAAGCATAAAAGTGCCAAATTCCTTGTCTCTGAACAGCGTCTCAGATTCAGGGGTTTCGTGCTTTTTTAATCGTAACCTGCGAAGTTCTGCTGGTAGAGTGTGAGCTTCAGTTAGTTCGAGAGATGCTGCATACCTTTTTCGCTCTAATCAGAAGTTTCTATTTACGTTAATGTATTAAGATTTTTTAAAAAATTGTCAATAGTAATTCTGATGAAGACAAAGTATTCGAAACTCACTGTTGTATGTTTTGAACTCATGGAACTAGATGCTCGAAATTTACTTTGAGGTCTCGTGCTGTAGTTTCCTGGAACTTGTTCTCTTACACATTGAAAAGACTAGAATGATATGGAAAGGAATGTTGTTGTTGTTGTTGTTGTGATCTTCAGTCCGAAGACTAGTTTGATGCAGCTCACCTTGCTCCTGTATCTTGTGCAAGCTTCTTCACCTGCGAATAACTGCTGCAAGCTTCATCCTTCTGAATCTGCTTACTGTATTCATCTCTTGGTTTTCCTCTACAACTTTTGTAATCCCTCTCTCCCACAAATTTCCTTGTCATACTACACTGGCGATCCATTGAAGTCTCAGAATGTCCTACCAACCAACCCCTTCTTCTAGTCGGGTTGCAGCACAAATTTCTTTCCGTCCCAATTCTGTCCGCTACGTCCTCATCAGCTGCGTGATCTACCCATCTCAACTTCTGCATTCTTCTGTAGCACCACATTTCTAAAGCTTCTATTCTCTTCTAGTGTTAACTGTTAATCGCTCATGTTTCGCTTCCATACACGGCTACACTCCACACAAACATTTTCAGAAAAGACTTCCTAAGACTTCTATTTTTATCCAATGTTAACAAATTTCTCTTCTTCAGAAACGCTTTTCTTGCCGTTGACAGTCTACATTTTTTATCCTCTCTGCTTTGGCCATCATCAGTTATACTGCTGCCAAATACAAAACACATCTATTACTTTAAGTGTCTCGTTTCCTAACCTAATTCCCTCAGATTCACCTAATTTATTTCGCCTACATTGCATTATCTTTGTTTTGCTGTCCGTTCTGTTTAACTGCTCTTCCAAGTACTTTGATGCCTCTGACAGAATTACAATGTCTTCTACTAACTTCAAAGTTTTTATTTCTTCTCACCGAGCTATAACTGCTACTTCAAATTTCTCTTTGGTTTCCTTTAGTGGTGACTCAATATACAGATTGAATAACATTGGGGACAGGTTGCAACCCTGTCTGACTCCATTCTCAACTACTGTTTCCCTTTCATGCCCCTCTATTCTTGTAACTGTAGTGTGCTTCATGTACAAAAAGCCTCTCGCTCCCTGTATTTTTTCCTGCTGCATTCAGAATTTTAAAGGAGTACTCCAGTCAACATTTTAAAAACTGTCTCTAAGTCTACAAATACAATAAACGTATGTTTTCCTTTCCTTAACCAATCCCCTAAGGTAAGTGGTAGGGTCAGTATTGCCTCGCGTGGTCCTACAATTCTCCGGATTTCGAACTGATGTTCCCCGAGGTTGGCTTCTACCAGTTTTTCCATTCTTCTGTAAGGAATTCGTGTTAGTACACACATCAGAAAAAGTTTAGCATCACGCCAGTTCCCAGAACTCCTGAAGACAGACGTTGACTGTGGATATTGTATCACATACATAGTCCCTTTGACTGTTCAGATGTGTCACTAAACCCGCTCAAAGATGTAAACAACCATGCATGAGCAGTGCCTATTAGACGGAGAGGGTCTGACACACGATCAGTTCCAGTCATTCCACCAGGAAGGAGGTACACGGCTTGTGTTGTCTGTAGTTCAACCATGCCTAGACGGTCAATACCGTGGTTCGATCGCGTCCGCATTGTTACTTTGTGCCAGAAAGGGCTCTCAACAAAGGGAGTGTCCAGGCGTCTCGGAGTGAACCAAAGCGATGTTATTTCATAGACTTTCCCGGCGATTTTGTGACACCTCGTTGAATCGGGTGTACTGCCGGTGGTCTGCGTTTTTCTAACACAATATTTCGACGTCGTACCTCGGCGTCTTCATCAGGTGCTTCCTGTGACTGAACGACAGACTGATTATTCAGTCACAGAAAGCACCTGATGAAGGCGCCGAGGTACGACGTCGAAATATTGTGTTAGAAAAACGCAGACCACCGGCTGTACACCCGATTCAGCGAGATGTCAAAGCGATGTTGTTCGGACCTGGAGGAGATAAAGACTGGAAATGTTCAAATGGTGCAAATGGTTCTGAGCACTATGGGACTCAACTGCTGTGGTCATAAGTCCCCTAGAACTTAGAACTACTTAAACCTAACTAACCTAAGGACATCACACACATCCATGCCCGAGGCAGGATTCGAACCTGCGACCGTAGCGGTCACGCGGTTCCAGACTGAAGCGCCTTTAACCGCGCGGCCACGCCAGCCGGCCCCTGGAACTGTCGATGTCATGCCTCGCTCAGGCGCCCAAGGGCTACTACTGCAGTGGATGACCGCTAACTTCGTATTTTGGTTCGGAGGAACCCTGACAGAACGTCACTCAAACTGTGCGCAATAGGGTGCATGATGCGCAACTTCACTCCCGACGTCCATAGCGAGGTCCATCTTTGCAACCATGACACCATGCAGCGCAGGACAGATGGGCCCAACAACATGCCGAATGGATCGCTCAGGATTGGTTCAAAATGGTTCTGAGCACTATGGGACTGGGACTTAACATCTGAGGTCATCAGTCCCCAAGAACTTAGAACTACTTAAACCTAACTAACCTAAGGACATCACACACATCTATGCCCGAGGCAGGATTCGAACCTGCGACCGTAACGGTCGCGCTGTTCCAGACGGAAGGGTCTAGAACCGCTCGGCCACAGCGGCCGGCGCTCAGGATTGGCATCACGTTCTCTTCACCGATGAGTGTCGCATATGCCTTCAACCAGACAATCGTCGGGGGCCTGTTTGTAGGCAACCCGGTCAGGCCAACGCCTCAGACACACTGTCCAGCGAGTGCATCAAGGTGGAGCTTCCTTGCTCTTTTGGGGTGGCATTATGTGGGGCCGACGTAAGCCGCTGGTGTTCATGGAAGGCGCCATAACGGCTGTACGATACGTGAATGTCATCCTCCCATCGATAGTGCAACGATATCGGCAGCATATCGGCAAAGCATTCGTCTTCATAGACGAAACTTCGCGCCCCGTCGTGCACATCTTGTGAATAACTTCCTTCAGGATAACGACATCGCTCGACTAGAGTGGCCAGCATGTTCTTCAGACATGAACCCTATCGCACATGACTGGGATGGACTGAAAAGGGCTGTTTATGGACGATGTGACCCACCAACCACTCTGAGGGATCCACGCTGAATCGGCGTTGAGGAGTGGGACAATCTGGACCAGCAGTGCCTTTATGAACTTGTGGATAGTATGTCACCACGAATACAGGCATGA
This sequence comes from Schistocerca piceifrons, assembly GCF_021461385.2. Lineage (NCBI taxonomy): Eukaryota > Metazoa > Arthropoda > Insecta > Orthoptera > Acrididae > Schistocerca > Schistocerca piceifrons. The sequence continues at coordinate 231,899,319 of NC_060149.1, read as the reverse complement.
ATCAACGCAAGAGAACTTGCTGCTGGGTATTAAGGTACCAGTGTGTACAGCAATCTGGACCACTACCTCTGAAGGTCTCGCTGTATGGTGGTACAACACGCAATGTGTGGTTTTCATGAGCAATAAAGAGGGCGGAAATGATGTTTATGTTGATCTCTATTCCAAGTTTTTTACAGGTTCCGGAACTATCGGAACCGAGGTGATGCAAAACTTTTTTTGAAGTGTGCATTTTGCAACCATGACGTATTAAACTGATATTTCGGTTATATTCACAGTTCTCAGCACCTAAGTGCTTTGGAATTGAAATTATTATATTCTTCTTGAAGTCTGAGGGTATTTAGGCTGCCTCATACATCTTGCGTACCTGATAGAAGAGTTTTGTTATGACTATCAGTAGTTCTGACGGAATTTCGTCTACTGCGTGGGCCTTGTTTCGACTTAGGAGTTTCACTACTCAATCAAATTTTTTTTCGCAGCATCATAGCTTCCATCTCATCTTCATCTCCGTCCTCTTCCAGTTCTGCAACATTGCCTTCAAGTCCATCTCTGTTCTACAGACCCTGTACATACTCCTTCCATCTTTCAGTTTTCATTTCTTTGCTTGGAATGGTTTAACATCTGAGCTCTTGATATTCGTACAGCTGCTTCTCTTTCCTCCAAAGGCCTCTTTGACTGTGCTGTAGGACGTATCTACCTTTTAGATGAATGCGTGGTGTCTGTTCTTTCGGACATGGCGCTAGGTGGGAGCGTGGGTCGCCTGAGAGGCGTGCCAGGATAGTCCGCATAGTTGCGATAAACACTGTGTTCGGATGGTGCAGTGGTGAAGGAAACTGGCTAGTAAGCAGGAGATCCCGGATTCAAATTTCAGTCGGGCACACAGTGACCCTCGTCGTGGCTGTGCCGCACGAATTCCTGATGCAGCTGATACCAATTATCGCTTCCCTTCCTTTTGTCCCTCCTCCTCCTTCAGCTTACATGGTATCTATCTTTCCCCGAGTAATATACGATTCAAAATCCTTACATCTGTTCTCTAGCCGTTCCTGCTTAACCATTTGGCCCTTCCTGTCAGTCTCATTTTTTAGACGTTGGCATTCACATTCACCTGCTTTATTTGCAATATTTTTATATTATTTCCTTTCATCAGTTATCTTCAATAGCTCCTGTGTTATCGGAGTCTTTCTACGGGGCCTTGTCTTTTTACTTACTTGATCCTCTGCTGTCTTTAGTATTTCTTCTCTCAAAGCTACGCGTTCGTCTTTTGTTGCATTCTCTGCTCATGTTTCATTCAGTTGTTGCCTAACACTTCCTCTGAATCGCTCAATAACCTCTCGTTCTTTAAATTTATCCAGGTCCCATCTCCTTGATTTCCTACTTTTTTTGTAATTTCTGCAGTTTTAGTCTACAGTTCATAAGCAACAAACTGCCCCTGGAAATGTCTTACAGTTTAAAATCTGGTTACGAAATCTCTGTCTTACAATTGTATAATCAGTCTGAAACCTTTCGGTGCCTCCAAGTCTTTTCCAGGTATATAAGCTTCTTTCATGGGTCTGAAACCATGTGTTAGCCACGATTGAATTATGCTCTGTGCAAAAGTGTTCCAGACTGTTTCCTCTTTCATTCCTTTCCGCCATTCTGTATTCACCTACTGTTTTTCCTTCTGTACCTTTTCTTACTACTTAATACCAATCCTCCATCCAATTAAATTTTCGTCTCCCTTAAATATCTGAATAACTTCTTTTACCTCATCACGTTTTTTTCAGTCTCTTCGTCATCTGCGGAATTAGTTGGCATACAAACTTGTGCTGCTGTGGTGGGTGTGGGCTTCGTTCCTGTATTGGGTAAGACAGTGCGTTCATTATTCTGTTCACTGTAGCTTACCTGCATTTCTATTTTCTTATTCATTATTAATATTGCTCCTGCATTACTTCTATTTGATTTTGTATATATAACCCTGTATTCACCTGGCCAGAAATCTTGTTCCTCCTGCCACCGAGTGTCAATAATGCCCATTATACCTAACTTCAACTTATCCGTTTTCCTTTTTAAATTTTCTAACCTACCTTCCCGATGAAGAGACCTAACATTCCACGCTCCGATCCCTAGAACGCCAATTTTGTTTCTCCTGATTACGACGTCTTTCTGATGTCTACGTCCTTCTGTGTATCACCCCCTCAGAAATTTGGATGTGGTACTATTTTACCTCCGGAATATTTTGCCCAAGAGGATGTCATCATCATTTAATTATACAGTAGAGCTGCATGCTCTCGAGAAAAATGACGGCTGTAGTTCCCCCTAACTTTCAGTAGTATGGAAAGGGTTACTCTCTCGTAATGAAGCTCAACTTGAGCAACAAGCAATTAATTAAGTACGGATATAAGTGCAAATGTTAAAATTATATGCAGGGAAAGCAACTAAATCAATAAGAACGTCAAAATACATGATTTTTATTACTTGTTAGTGAAAAATAATTTTGTAAAGTTCATAAACAACGGTTTTATAAAAACAACTCATTTTTATTGTTTTGAAAGAAGATAAACAACTCATAAAAATTATTGTTACTAAAATGTGAATAGTATTTTTGCCTTTTTCAGAGTGGACGGATTTAGAAACCAATCGATTTGGCTGACACGTGTACGGAAGGGACATGCATGTAACACGTGACAATGTCATTTAGCCTTTCGTTGGTACTTTAATCTAGTCAACACCAACAGGTCTTTCTTTCGCGGCAAGTTAATCAGCGCATAAAAAAGGCACTGTCATTTGTCAGACGAAACGGCAAAGTGCACAACTAATCGTACACGTCTTAAATGTAATGTCTGCGTTTTACTTTTGTTTCAAAAATTGCGTATCAACTTCTAATGAGCACACATGTAATTTGTAACAGAGTATCTAAAATGCCTTGTAAAAGGTTACTTCTTTGTACCAGTTTTTAAGAGCCAGAAATTCTATAGTTTTTTCACTAAATTCTTTAATGAAGAATTCATCGGGCGCCATGCTAAGAGCATTCTGCCAACATGCAGAACGGATGCGTACACCAGACCACGCGATTAAGGCTGTAATATCCGCCAACTGGCGGGTCTCACGGTCTTGGATTCCCACCCCATACGTAACACATGGCGAGCTTCCAAAGCCAAAGGTGAGTCACTCTCCAGTTACCAAGTAATTAGACTGACTTTTCGTTAATGTGAGAGCCGCCACGGAAGTATATTCGCGCATGAATGCGATCTGCATATTACTTATTTAACAGTTCCTTCTGAAAGAGAGTAGGGATTAATGAAACAATATTTTCTTCACTCCGAAGCGTACACTACTGGCCATTAAAATTGCTACACTACGAAGGTGACGTGCTACAGACGCGAAATTTAACCGACAGGAAGTAGATGCTGTGATACGCAAATGATTAGCTTTTCAGAGCATTCACACAAGGTTGGCGCCGGTGGCGACACCTACAACGTGCTGACATGAGGAAAGTTTCCAACAGATTTCTCATACACAAACAGCAGTTGACCGGCGTTACCTGGTGAAACGTTGTTGTGATCTACATCTACATCTACATCTACATCTACATCCATACTCCGCAAGCCACCTGACGGTGTGTGGCGGAGGGTACCTTGAGTACCACTATCGGTTCTCCCTTCTGTTCCAGTCTCGTATTGTTCGTGGAAAGAATGATTGTCGATATGCCTCTGTGTGGGCTCTAATCTCTCTGATTTTATCCTCATGGTCTCTTCGCGAGATATACGTACAAGGGACCAATATACTGCTTGACTCCTCAGTGAAGGTCTGTTCTCGAAACTTCAACGAAAGCCCGTACCGAGCTACTGAGCGTCTCTCCTGCAGAGGCTTCCACTGGAGTTTATCTATCATCTCCGTAACGCTTTTGCGATTACTAAATGATCCTATAACGAAGCACGCTGCTCTCCGTTGGATCTTCTCTATCTCTTCTATCAACCCTATCTGGTACGGATCCCACACTGCTGAGCAGCATTCAAGCAGTGGACGATCAAGCGTACTGTAACCTACCTCCTTCGTTTTCGGATTGCATTTCCTTAGGATTCTTTCTTCCAATGAACCTCAGTCTGGCATCTGCTTTACTTTATATGATCATTCCATTTTAAATCACTCCTAATGCCTACTCCCAGATAATTTATGAAATTAACTGCTTCCAGTTGCTGACCTGCTATATTGTAGCTAAATGATAAGGGATCTTTCTTTCTATGTATTCGCAGCACGTTACACTTGTCTACATTGAGATTCAATTGCCATTCCCTGCACCATGCGTCAATTCGTTGCAGATCCTCCTGCATTTCAGTACAATTTTCCAGTGTTACAACCTCTCGATATACCACAGCATCATCCGCAAAAAGCCTCAGTGAACTTCCGATGTCATCCACAAGGTCATTTACGTATATTGTGAATAGCAACGGTCCTACGACACTCCCCTGCGGCACACCTGAAATCACTCTTACTTCGGAAGACTTCTCTCCATTGAGAATGACATGCTGCGTTCTGTTATCTAGGAACTCTTCAATCCAATCACACAATTGGTCTGATAGTCCATATGCTCTTACTTTGTTCATTAAACGACTGTGGGGAACTGTATCGAACGCCTTGCGGAAGTCAAGAAACACGGCATGTACCTGAGAGCCCGTGTCTATGGCCCTCTGAGTCTCTTGGACGAATACCGCGAGCTGGGTTTCACACGATCGTCTTTTTCGAAACCCATGCTGATTCCTAAAGAGTGGATTTCTAGTCTCCAGAAAAGTCATTATACTCGAACGTAATATACTGCTTGACTCCTCAGTGAAGGTCTGTTCTCGAAACTTCAACGAAAGCCCGCACCGAGATACTGAGCGTCTCTCCTGCAGAGTCTTCCACTGGAGTTTATCTATCATCTCCGTTCCAAAATTCTACAACTGATCGACGTTAGAGATATAGGTCTATAGTTCTGCACATCTGTTCGACGTCCCTTCTTGAAAACGGGGATGATCTGTGCCCTTTTCCAATCCTTTGGAACGCTACGATCTTTTAGAGACCTACGGTACACCGCTGCAAGAAGGGGAGCAAGTTCCTTCGCGTACTCTGTGTAAAATCGAACTGATATCCCATCAGGTCCAGCGGCCTTTCCTCTTTTGAGCGATTTTAGTTGTTTCTCTATCCCTCTGTCGTCTATTTCAATATCTACCATTTTGTCATCTGTGCGACAATCTAGAGAATGAACTACAGTGCAGTCTTCCTCTGTGAAACAGTTTTGGAAAAAGACATTTAGTATTTCGGCCTTTAGTCTGTCATCCTCTGTTTCAGTACCATTTTGGTCACAGAGCGTCTGGACATTTTGTTTTGATCCACCTACCGCTTTGACATAAGACCAAAATTTCTTAGGATTTTCTGCCAAGTCAGTACATAGAACTTTACTTTCGAATTCATTGAACGCCTCTCGCATAGCCCTCCTCATACTACATTTGGCTTCGCGTAATTTTTGTTTGTCTGCAAGGCTTTGGCTATGTTTATGTTTGCTGTGTAGTTCCCTTTGCTTCCGCAGAAGTTTCCTAACTCGGTTGTTGTACCACGGTGGCTATTTTCCATCTCTTACGATGTTGCTTGGCACATACTCATCTAATGCATATTGTACGATGGTTTTGAACTTTGTTCACTGATCCTCAACACTATCTGTACTTGAGACAAAACTTATGTGTAGAGCCGTCATGTACTCTGAAATCTGCTTTTTGTCACTTTTGCTAAACAGAAAAATCTTCCTACCTTTTTTAATATTTCTATTTACGGCTGAAATCATCGATGCAGTAACCGCTTTATGATCGCTGATTCCCTGTTCTGCGTTAACTGTTTCAAATAGTTCGGGTCTGTTTGTCACCATAAAGTCTAATATGTTATCGCCACGAGTTGGTTCTCTGTTTAACTGCTCAAGGTAGTTTTCAGATAAAGCACTTAAAAAAATTTCACTGGATTCTTTGTCCCTGCCACCCGTTATGAGCGTTTGGGTCTCCCAGTCTATATCCGGCAAATTAAAATCTTCAATCATAACTATAACATGGTGGGGAAATCTACTCGAAATATTTTCCAAACTATCCTTCAGGTGCTCAGCCACAACAGCTGTTGAGCCAGGGGGCCTACAGAGACATCCAATTACCATGTCTGAGCCTGCTTTAACCGTGACCTTCACCCAAATTATTTCACATTTCGGATCTCCGTCAATTTCCTTCGATACTATTGAACTTCTTATCGCTACAAACGCGCCTCCCCCTTCACTGTCCAGCCTGTCTCTGCGGTATACATTCCAATCTGAGTTTAGAATTTCATTACTGTTTACATCTGGTTTCAGCCAACTTTCTGTCCCTAATACTACGTGGGCACTGTGACCGTTTATTAATGAGAGCAGTTCTGGGACCTTTCTATAGACGCTCCTCCAGTTTACTATTAGGGTTTCGCAGGGATTCCTCGTGTAGTGAGGAAAAATGCGTACCATCACGTTTCCGACTTTGATAAAGGTCGGATTGAAGCCTATCGCGATTGCGGTTTATCGTATCGAGACATTGCTGCTCTCGTTGGTCGAGATCCAATGACTGTTAGCAGAATATGGAATCGGTGGGTTCAGGAGGGTAATACGGAACGCCGTGCTGGATCCCAACGGCCTCGTATCACTAGCAGTCGAGATTACAGGCATCTTATCCTCATGGCTGTAACGGATCGTGCAGCCAAGTCTCGATCCCTGAATGAACAGATGGGGACGTTTACAAGACAACAACCATCTGCACGAACAGTTCGACGACGTTTGCAGCAGCATGGACTATCAGCTCGGAGACCATGGCTGCGGTTACCTTTGGCGCTGCGTCACAGACTGGAGTGCCTGCGATGGTGTAGTCAACGACGAACCTGGGTGCACGAATGGCAAAACGTCACTTTTTCGGATGACTCCAGGTTCTGTTTACAGCATCATAATGGTCCATCCGTGTTTGGCGACCTTGCTGTGAACGCACATTGTAAGTGTGTATTCGTGATCGTCATACTGGCGTATCACCCGGCGTGATGGTATGGGGTGCCATTGGTTACACGTCTCAGTCACCTCTTGTTCGCATTGACGGTACTTTGAACAGTGGACGTTACATTTCAGATGTGTTACGACCCGTGGCTCTACCCTTCATTCGATCCCTGCGAAACCCTACATTTCAGCGGGATAATGCACGAGCGCATGTTGCAGGTCCTGTACGGGCCTTTCTGGATATAGAAAATGTTCGACTGCTGCCCTGCCCAGCACATTCTCCAGATCTCTCACCAATTGAAAATGTCTGGTCAATGGTGGCCGAGCAACTGGCTCGTCACAATACGTCAGTCGCTACTCTTGATGAACTGTGGTATCGTGTTGAAGCTGTATGGGCAGCTTCACCTGTACACGCCATCCAAGCTCTGTTTGACTCAATGCTGCCGGCCGGTGTGGCCGTGCGGTTTCGACGCTTCAGTCTGGAACCGCGTGACCGCTACGGTCGCAGGATCGAATCCTGCCTCGGGCATGGATGTGTGTGATGTCCTTAGGTTAGTTAGGTTTAATTAGTTCTAAGTTCTAGGCGACTGATGACCTCAGCAGTTAAGTCGCATAGTGCCCAGAACCATTTTTTTTTTTTTTTTTTTTGACTCAGTGCTCAGGCGTATGAAGGCTGTTATTACGACCAGAGGTGGTTGTTCTAGGTACTGATTTCTCAGGATCTATGCACACAAATTGCGTGAAAATGTAATCACGTGTCAGTTCTAGTATAATATATTTGTCCAATGAATACCCGTTTATCATCTGCATTTCTTCTTGGTGTAGCAATTTTAATCGCCAGTAGTGTACGTTTCTGATCGCTGTTATGATGCTGCCAAACGTAAATTCAAACCCTGGAACGGAGCGATTGCAATTGTTGTCGGAAATCTTGACGTAGTTCTGCTCCATTCATGACTGCCGGCACAATCATAGCTCCCATATACCCTGGTGAGCCAAAACTTTATGATCACTGAGAGTAAATGTCACCTGGTAGCGAGTATCTCGGGAACACGTAATCGACTGTTTGCATGCTACTGTCGCTAGCACTTATAGAAAATGGTTGAAGGGCAATAAGACCACAATTAGGGGACAAGATGTTGGACGTCCATGCCTCGTCACAAAACGTGGAGGTCAGAGACTTGCTCGCTCTGAAAAACAGAGCATGCTACTATCTGCGTCAGATCTGACGAAAGGGTACAATGCTGGTGCAGGCAGATGACCACTTCGTGTTCCCATGTTGACCCAACAACATTAACAGTTACCGTTGCTACGGGAACAGACTCATACAGATTCATTTGTGGATCAATGGAAACATGTTGCTGGTCGGGTGAATTACGATTCTTGCTACACCAGGTTGGTTGTCGTGTCCGCATTCGCAGTGGACCTGGCGAATGACTGCTAGAATTATGCATCGTGCCGCTGGCTCACCATTATGCCATGTGGAACATTAACCTGTGTCTCAGTGCGATCTGTGGTGGTGATTATAGGCGCCAAGACAGCTGTGGACTATGTGTACATTGTTGCGAACCAACTTCATCTCTTCGTGTCTGATATCTCCCCCGACGACTATTACACCTTCCAGCATGATAACTACCCTTGTCACTCGATCAGAAACGTGCGGCAGGGGTTTGAGGAGCACGAGAGTGAACTCACGTTGCGGTCTAGTCGCTAAATGCACTTGATCTGAATCCGATGGAACACACATGGAGCGCTAGCGGGCACCATTTCCTCGCCTAAAATCCGCCGGCCCTACCTTAGCGCACGATGACATGCTACAAAAGTTTCCCTCTACTTCACAAAACTATGCGCATTGGTGTGCAACGAAGATAATGCAAATTTTGTTGACGAATCTCGAGAAAGAGACCCTGAGACTTTTTAGCGTAAGAGAGAAAGATAAATGCTGAGTTTGGCAGACAAAGTACAGTGAAATGAACATCCATTATGAATGATGCGTATTGGTGTACACACAATTTTTGCTTTGGGTTGCGACATGTTGTGTACAGCGGTTGGCCTACGCAGTTGTTAGCAGGAGTCCAGGGTTTCACACACAACGCGAGTCCCTATTTCCTTCGAGTGGGGTCTCAAATATTTCTGCAGAGAATGAATGGTACTAGCAGGAACTTTTAGGAAGGGAATTTCCGTCAGCTAGCATTTCACTTTCTGTGTACATGCTATGGACTTTTAGTCACCGTGAATTCTGTCAATTTCGAAACCGTTAGAGCTAACTTACAAGTAAAGAAAGATACGGTAAGTCTTATAGGCCATCAATGGGCCAACGGAAGGATGAGTAAGATTCAGCAGTCCTGTTCTCAAGGACAGAAGTGCTTCTTCCAGCAGGTCGTGAGACGTACGTGAAGTCGAAAAGTTATGTACTCACTATTCGATTTTTTTCTGTAAAATAAAGATAAAAACAAGTTTTTGTTTCGTTGTCATCCTTATAGATATGAACGTTTTGAGCAATCACTGCCTGTCATTAGTCAAACGTTTGAAATGACGTGTAGCATAACTTTATTGTCACTAGCCCTGTTCTGTTTCACATATGATGAACTGAATATTGTTGTGGACTTCAAGGAACTCATTAGTGTACCTAAGCCGAAAATCAACAGTTTTATGTACAAAAAGCTTCAATCAAAAAGTTGCAATTTGAGGGCGTTGCTGCAGTATATATGCAACCCAGCACGACTTCGATGCGCCTATATAAGCACGCAGGCCAGGTAATATTCGTTCCACTTCATTTTGGGTGTCTGAGCAGCAACCGGTTATGAATATTTCTGAATGAAAACAGTCTCGGCTACAAAACTGCTTTTATTAATAACAATTACGCGTTTCCCCATGTAAGGCATCATCAGGTAAAAATATGGTAGGATAAGCTTCTGCCGCTGAGGGGCATTAAATAAGAATAAGAAGCGTTTGCATACGAGATCCGATCGTCAATGTTTTATCAGATTTGTGAAGGACGTATCTGATAACATTCTTATTCTTATGTAATACCCTTCAGCGGTAATTGGCAGATGAAGAATTTTTCCTACTATATTAAAAAAAATGGTTCAAATGGCTCTGAGCACTATGGGACTTAACATCTGAGGCCATCAGTCCCCTAGAACTTAGGACTACTTAAACCTAACTAACCTAAGGACATCACACACATCCATGCCCGAGGCAGGATTGGAACCTGCGACGTAGCAGTCGCGCGGTTCCGGCTTGAAGCGCCTAGAACCTCTTGGCCACCGCGGCCGGCTATATTTTTTAAATAATATTATGATGCCTTACTACAGCGAAACGCGTAATTGTTATTAATTACAACAGTTTTGCAATCGGGACTGTTTTCATGTAAAATGTACGCAAAGGGTTAGTGTGGCATTCGAACGGAAACTTTTTGATCGCCCCATACATACGTATAGCATCCATAGTCTTAACCCAGTCTGTAGTATAGTGCAGAGAGCACTTTTCATTGCCTCATATGTTGGGTTTCGTCGTATTCCAATCTTGTATGGGACGCGGGAAGAATTATTGCTTAACTGCTTCTGTGAGAAGTGTAATAAGTCCAATACTGTATTCGCGGACTCTATGGGCGTGATAGGTAGGGGACTGTAGTATATCCCTAGACACTAAGGGACTGTAGTATGTTCTTAGATATTTTCACTTCATATTATTGAAAGTTTTCAAATAGGCTTTCGCGGTGTACCTGCCGTCTGTCTTCAAGCGTCTGCTAGTTCATATTTTAAACCATTTCGTTGACGCTCTCTAATTAACAGTTGAACAGCCCTTATTTCTATAAATTCACCATCCTCCGTTAGTCTTTTTAGCATAGATCCCATACTGTATTTTCCGAGTATCCTACAATGAACCGAAAAGTGCCATCTGCCTTACCCACGACTGAGTCTATGTTACATTTCTGAACATGTATAGCAAGTTACCAATATTTATACCGCTTTGAAATCTTATCGAGGTCCGACTGGATACTTTCGCAGCTTTTTCAGGTAGCAGTTCATAGTAGATAATTGCATAGTCTGCAAAAAGTCTGATATTACTGTTAATATTGTGTTCTAAGTCATTAATAGACAGCATGAACATCAAAGGATCCAACACACTTCCTGAGGCATGGCTGAAATTGCTTATACATCTGTCAATTACTTACCATTCATGATAACATGCTGCGCTCTTTCTACTAAGAAATCCTCAGTCCATATACGAGAGCTATTCGGAAAGTAAGTTCAGATCAGTCGCGAAATGCGAACCACTGTGAAAATCCGATGAAGCTTTGCACAGATGTATTGAGCAGTGTCTCTAATACGTCCGACGATCTTGTCACGTTGCTCTTATCAATTCTGAGCGCACAGTGAGCACGAACAGGTGCCTGTAAAATAGTGTCTCCAGCCAAGAATGAGGGCCTGGTGAGAAATTTTGCCTGAAGCTACGCAGGCCACGTAACATAATTGTCATGCGTTTCCTTGTTCATGACGGTCCTTCAGCCGCATTTTGCAGAGACAATGAAGATGCTTCTGCAGCGTTTTAGATGTGTAGTGTTTGATCACCCACAATGCAGCCTATAATTTGCTCCCTCTGAGTTTCATCTCTGCTCACATGAACCACTGGCTAGGAAGCAACATTCTGGCAGAGACAACGAGCCGTGGACCAGCGCAGAGAACTGCTGGAAAGCACTGGCGGTTGCCTTGTATGACGAGAGTATTGGAAGGTTGGCACAACGCTACGACTAATGTCTAAGTCAGAGAAGCGACTATGTTGAAAGCAGCTGGAAGTTGTAGCTGAATGTTGGAAATAAAATATTTTTGATTTTCACAGTGGTTTCCATTTCGCGGCCGATCGAAACTTACTTTCTGAATACCCCTTGTATCGTATCTACATTGAAGGAAAAAACTAGTACACCATTTTAGAGGTTTCTATTTCAGTCAACAATTATTGTTGCAGAAGAGCATATGGAGTACATGAAATGATTACATATAGAAATCAACAACACAAGCGGTTCTGAGGTACTAGGTATCGAGCCATGCTGAATCACACAATTTAGTACGTGGTGTAGCCTACACAGGCGGCAATCCAGACTCTGACTGTGCCATCCAGTCCCTCGTACTTTCCTGGGTTACGTCATGCCACGCGTGCTCGACGTGTTCACGTAATTCTGAAAGAGTCGTTGGCTGACGAGTCGCACGAGTCACTTCTCGTCCCATCATATCTCACATGTGCTCGAGTGGAAACAGATCCAGACATCATGCTGGACAGGGAAGTTGCTGCACATCTTGCAGGGCACGTTGAGTTTCACGGGCAGTGTGTAGGCGAGCATTATCCTATTGGAACAACACCATACCTTCCTGTTGCAAGACCGGAAAAAGAAGTGGTCTAACAACTTTCTGCACGTACCAAGAACTGGTTAGAGTCCCCTCCAGAAACAACAAAGATGAATGGGAGTTGTAGCTTATCACACCCCAGGCCATACGGGATGAGGTGGGGCCAGTGTGTCTTGGATGAATTAACTCTGTGAGACAGCGCTCACCAGGTCTACAAAGTAAGCACAAACGACCATCACTTGCGTGCAGGCAGAATCTGCATTCTTCACTGAAGACATCGGCGCGCCATTCCATCCTACAAGTGATTCTCTGTCCTCACCAGTTCAGCCATGCACGTCGATGCTACGGCTTGAGTGGGAGATGGGCTAGAGTTGTACGTACCCATAGTCTCACTGTTAATAACTGGTTCGCAACAGTTCGTGTTGACGTCTCTGGGCTTACAAGCCCTCTTATCTGTGCTGTGGCAGCTGCACGATCTGCCACTGCTGCCCTTACAGTACGACGATCCTGGCGGCGTCTGTGCCGCGTTGACGTTCAGAACCTCATCTACGGATGTGAGAACATTCACCACTGCTACCATCATCGTTGCACAACTGACGCAGCCCGTCCAACTTTTGTGGCAGTTCTCCGAAAGGACCATCCCGCCACTCGGAAGGCCAGAATTTGACCCCTTTCAAAGTCGCTGAATTGGTTGTAGGAAGTACATTTGCATGTCCATCGCGTGGTTGCCTGCTTGCTTCACACTTTTGCTCTACATTGAGCCATCCACTTGTGAGCGATCACTATTAAAGATGACGCTCTGGTAGCTATGCCACTGCGCTATCTGTCGGCAGACAACATCGAAACTATTATCAGTACATCCACTATCCCCCTGGTGGCATATGCCGTCATCGGATCAAAGTCGACGTCGTCTTTCCAGGTGCACTAATTTTCTTGTTTCCGGCTGTGTATTATGATATCCCATATGACAATAATTTTTTTACTAATCGATGACGAAGTAGAAACGTTACATTCATTTGATTGCCTTTATCCATAGCTTTCAGGATGTCATGTGGGGAAAAATGAGAATTGGATTTCACATTATTCTGTCTGAGATAAGTCACTGAATTTGAGCTCAGTATATCTTCTGACATTCTACAGTTGATGGATGTAACTAATGTTAGACAGTAGTTTTCGCCTCTGCTACCCTTGTTGTAGACAGGTGCTACTTCGACTTCCTTATAACATTGGGTGCATTTGGCTCCCCCGGTCGGAGGTTCGAGTCCTCCCTCGGGCATGGGTGCGTGTGTGTGGTCCTTCGCGTAAGTTAGTTTACGTTAGATTAAGTAGTGCGTAAGCCTAGGGACCGATGACCTCAGCAGTTAGGTCCCATAAGTCCTTACCACAAATTTCCAATTTTTTTCCAGTTTTTTGTTCGAAGGATCTACAATACGTTATAGTTACGACATGAGCTACCTTATCTGTAAATTCTATATAGAATTTGATGGGGATTCCATGATTACCTTCATCTAAATCTCCCACGAGATAATCCATTGTCTGAAAAAGTTCATAATTGTTGTCAATCACTGCAGAAAAAGCATCTTCATGTTCTCCAATATCAAGCACATCACTATTTTCCAAAATTTCTAAAATCTGTTCCACACTAAGGCTTTCTTTATAATTCAAGATCATTGCTAAAATAATTCCAAGTAATTAACTGTCGACAGACTACTGTAAAAATGAGAGAAAACATTTAGAATCAGCACACAAGAAAACGTGGATTACACTTTGGTAACCTCTTTCAGCAGGAAAAAATACCTGAACTTCGTTGAACGTTTAGAAAAAAATGTGTACAATTCTAGAGGCTACGTAGTCACAGTCAGCCACAATCATTGCCCAACCGACACTTTAAGCATCCCTTGCAATTCAAACATCGGTCAGCAGATGGTACTAGAATGGACTCGTATAAGAGAACATCCCCTACAAAGTAAGCTGTGCCCAGTACGTTACACAGCTTCTACAACACGTATATCGACTGAAAATAAAATCGTTCATTACAGCAGACGAATACACCAAAAGGAATAAATATGTGAATAATTGGGGTGATGTCAATGGAAGAACACGGGCTGGGAAAGAGATAGGAAGGAGATAATGATTTCCAGCCGTACACAGCTTTGTGGCATATCCGGACACGCTTTGCGTCGGACTGAAAGTCTCAGCTTATCGCTCGCCGCACCACAACGACCCCCGGCCATTAACCCCCTACTCACAGGTTTCTGATTCCCGTAGGAGTTCGGACGTCAGTTGTGCAACCCCACTGAAACTTCTTCATCAAACAGCCGTCGCGCCTATATAATTATGGACTGAGTGGTGTCTGTTGTGTTGGAAACATAACATAACATAACATGTCACCACTCATATCTATAATTTAAATATGTTATTAGAGTCGCTGTTTGGACATAACACCGACGGAAATGGAAACTTATACTAAGAAGCCCAGTATGATATCTAACAAGCACTGTAGACGCCACCATCACAGAACGGATTTAAATGTTTAAACTATTAATCAGTTCGGAACTGGTGGTCATCATGGCTACGAAGTCTTCCGAGACTGAGTCCTGAGATAAAAAGTTTTTGGTAAATTTGCCTAGTCAGATTAGACGAAATTCTAAGCTTACGATCACTGCCTCCGCCCATCGTCGTCAGTGGCTAAGTTGCGAAACTGGCGAAGCTCCCAGTTTTACGCCCAGAAGACAGCTTTAGGTTGGCTGAGATACGCCACGGAGACGCCGCATGCTAAGCTGCTGTCCTCTGTATCCTTTGCGCTTTCTGTCCTGCGCCGCTTGCAGTGCCACGGCTTACGTAAGGCGATAAAATGTAAAGTTCTCCTCTGTGTTCCTTTTTCACCAATTGCACGCATCCGTGCATTGTTAAGTGCATAGCCTGTGATTCTATTAAATATGCTCTCACACACTAAAACTTCAACTGCCTGCCTGACCACAGATTCACAACAGTTAGATGCGTGAACAAGAGTTCTTTTTTGTACAAACACCATCTTGTGTTTATATTATAGGTTCTCCTTGGCCATTGCTGATTTCTTGAAATTCGTCTCTTTAAGCTGACGCTGATAATCAACACAGCTGTCGGCAACAGTTCGTATAGACTGCCCCACTTAACTGTTGCCACATTCGCAAGGCTGATACTCTCAGGCCGACATTATGTTTTTGGCTCGCAACAATCCTTTAATTTTATTGAGTGTTTAAAATACTTACGCTTCTGTAATAAGATGATAGAACCTTCACAAAATCGACTGCTGGGTGGAGTGGCAGTGTTCGTCACAGACATAAAGCGCTCCTCACCTCTGCCTTTAAGCAATCACTGTCATGGGTCACGCCCATGTAAACATCAAGAGGTAGTCTGTATATATTGAACACACAAGTCTGTTAACGATGAGACCCTTAAACAGCTTGTTACTGAAATCCTCTTTGCCTTTCCACTTTTAGGAAATTTTAATACGCACAGTGAGCTAAAATAATCTACTACCTGCTCTTTGAATCGAGTAACAGAGCGTCTCACACAAACTGAGGAAATCATATAGATGAACATCGCAGAATTGCTGCAAAGTGAAAATTCATTCGGAAAAGAATCCCTCAACTTGTGTCTAAGCCATGTCTCCACAATATTCGTCCTTCCAGGAGCTCAAGATTCAAAAATGGTTCAAATGGCTCTGAGCACTATGGGACTTAACATGTGGTCATCAGTCCCCTAGAACTTAGAACGACTTAAACCTAACTAACCTAAGGATGTCACACACATCCATGCCCGAGGCAGGATTCGAACCTGCGACCGTAGCGGTCACGTGGTTCCAGACTGAAGCGCCTAGAACCGTACGGCCACACCGGCCGGCCGGAGTTCAAGACACACAAATTTCGTAGGAGAGCTTCTATGAAGTTTGGACGAGAGGAGATTAGGTACTGCCGGAATTTAAGCTGTGAAGACAGGTCGTGAGTCATGTTCGGGTAGCTCAGTTGACGGAGGACTTCCCCGCCAAAATCAAAGGTCCTGGGTTCGAGTCCCGATCCGACATACAGTTTGAATCTGCCTGGAAGTTTCGTATCAGCGTACGCTTCACTGCAGAGTGAAAATGTGGTGTCACCGCCAGACACCACACTTGCTAGGTGGTAGCCTTTAAATCGGCCGCGGTCCGTTAGTATACGTCGGACCCGCGTGTCGCCACTATCAGTGATTGCAGACCGAGCGCCGCCACACGGCGGGTCTGGTCTAGAGCGACTCCCTAGCACTCGCCCCAGTTGTACAGCCGACTTTGCTAGCGATGGATCACTGACTACATACTCTCTCACTTGCCGAGACGACAGTTTAGCATAGCCTTCAGCTACGTCATTTGCTACGACCTAGCAAGGCACCATATTCAGTTACTATAATCTGAACAGATAATATTGTGAATCATGTACCGTCAAGAGCGACGTTCATCATTAATGGATTAAAGTTAAGTTTCAAACTAATTAGTCCGCTTTCTGAATTCTAATTCCTTGTCATGTTCCAGACCTCCCGTCAGTATAGTTCTTCCCTCCTCACGCCAGCCTGCGTGAGCTAAAACGCGTGCATTTCGGCCTCCAGTTGTAACACGGTGTTGGCTCTTCTGCCAACACAACAGAAAATTCATTCTGGAAAAAATCTCCCAGGTTGTGAGTCAGCCTTGTCTCACCAAAATTATTTTATTCCAGAAGTTGGTGCGAAGAGACAGTCGTATCAGAGGTATGCAGCACGACCGCCTGATATGAGGCCGTTAGGCTTATTTCTTTGGGGTCTACAAGGAGGTTCCAACGAGAGAGAAGGCCATGAGAGAGCGAATTACTGTTAGGGTATGTTGACAGCAGTGAGATTATCACTGATACAGCGCCTACGAAAGTGCCGTGATGCAAAGGTTCCCACTTTCAAAACACTATAAAAAACTGATCAACAGAAATGTAACGACGCGTGATAATGTTTCCATTGTGTTTTGTTCACAGTCCTTCGTTTGATTTATTTCATGTAACTTATTATTTTCATGTAAGATTTTTTACCTATGCGCAATAACAACGTGTGTAAAGAACCGAGAGAAATAATTAGTTTCATTTAAATCTGTAACTTTTATTGTGCGAATTCTAAGTTCTCATAGTTTTGTCACCAAGAAATATTCTTTTGCGAGCATCAGATGTTCTCGTGAATTTTGATCTTTTGTTGAACATTATCGGAAGTAAATGAGTTAATTGTCTCATTTTAATTGCCGATTGCATGACTTCCCAATGGTATAACATTTTCTTTTGTACAAAACATGTCCAAAGCTTCGTGAAGTCTTATGGACAAGCGACACCCTGCATCATAGCCCGGCGGCCAACGTTTCCTTGGAGACTGCCGTAAACTTCAAGAAAAGCGACATTCAACGGTCGAAAAAACAGCGTAAAAATCCATTCATTCAATGTGTTTTTATTCCGTGATTTGTTGGTAAATCTTCAAAAGATTTTTATCGCTGAATTTGTCTTATCTAAATTTGTTCTTCTGGCTGCAAAAAACAGCATAATTCTTTAAAAAAATTTAATGCATCTATCTCGGTTAGTATTGATCTTCGGAGAAGTCATCGCTATTTGTTCCATGAGCCCCTGGTCACACTTCTTGTAAGTGAAAACAGATTGCAAATGAAGGTAATGGGTCAAGAGTAAATAGAGCTAAAAAAGTTAGACACCTCAGCCTCTTTATTTAAATGCCATGCTGTTTCTTCAGACAACTTCAGACAAATGGCAGTTAGCTTCCTAAATAAAGTTAACGGGCGATTTCCCTCCCCTTCCTTGTTACAACCGGGATGTGTCTTCTCCTTAATGACTTCGACATCAGCAATAGGTTAAGGTCAAATCTGCCTTCCTCTCTGCCTTCCTCTCTGCCTTCCTTCCTTATCTGGATTATCGGTCTGTCTTAATTAAAGTGACTAACTTGTTCCGCTACCCGAGACGATGGCAGTATCACAAGCAGAAAGAATGTGCTAATTACCTTCCTTGGATGTGGTACAACGAGCTCAACGAATGTTTGCCCCACAGCTTCCAAGAAAACGTACCTCTAGCGTACAGGCAGTTTCTATTCTTAAACGTGCCAGAATCGTCTTATGAATAAATGAAACAGCATTGCTGACATGCAGATGACATCACTAACGGGGTAAGAATGTCGAGTGCCAAACAGAATTCTTAATAGATTCCAGCTGTGAAACGCAACAGTTGTTTGCGCCGCCTAAAACTAAAAATAGTCTTCAATCGCAGAGATACACTGTTTAGGATGAAGGAAAGATTAGTGTAACCAAGATGAACGTCTGATTTTCGATATAAATCAGAATTCCTGTTCTATGGATTGTTTGTGTCGTCACACCTGCTGTAAACGTAAAATATCATCGAAGTCGTCAAATACATAAAATAGCTGTTTTCAATCTACGGCTTATTAACATATTTTATAATTATCTGCTGCGAAAAACGAATTTTTATTCGACAGCCGCATTTTCTTTATTTTGCGCTGTGAGTATGACTTTCTGCGCCTGCTTAATCATGAAACAGTGAGGCCACACTCGATGTTCCTTGACAATACGTGCATCCAGAAGCTTTATATCCAGCTAATAACATAAAGAGTATAGTATCAGGAACAATCAGGCCTACACCTGTTTCGTGGTTAGCAGTTGCCCAACACCTACGAATGCAGGTATGCCAGCAAAGTTGGAGTTCAAATACAATGAAAAACACATGCCATCACTTCATCTAGAGTGCCATCTGAAGTTTGAGACTAGACTAAAGTCGAGAAAACCTTTCTGGAATCTAAGTGAGAAAATCACGCAGCATTTTATCAGGAGTGGTTCATTGCGTGAATTACCTCGATACTACACAATCGGGACTAACCTTACATACTGCAACACATTTTCTTGCATTTCGGCTTTCCATGGAAAAACGAGACGTTTGTGAAACATGTGCAGAAAGTCACGGAAATTGAAGTGGTCCTGTCAATACAACCGCAGAAACAGCTCCAAACCAACGTACACGTGTTGTCACATGGCATACTTAACGCCGTTATATATGTTATTCATTAATCCACCCATGACGCTACTAACCCTACATAACGAATTGCAGTTTTACTTGCGTATTTATTGTAATAATGCCTGAAAAATGTATTTATCATAAGGTCACGCGAAATAAAAAGATAGACATAAAAAGTTTTTCTCGTATCTTAGAGATGTAAACTGTCAGATTTTTCAGTTAGTTACTTGTAAGATAAGTATTAAAAGTCCAGACTGCCTAAAAGGCTCGGCCAACGATGGTTGAGTAAGCGCACGTCGAACTTGGAATTTTCGAGCTGGGGATGGTCAGTGTCAGCATTGCTCTACAGGGCGGTCCATTGATAGTGACCGGGCCAAATACCTCACGAAATAAGCATCAAACGAAAAAACTACAAAGAACGAAACTCGTCTAGCTTGAAGGGGGAAACCAGATGGCGCTATGGTTAGCCCGCTAGATGGCGCTGCCCTAGGTCAAACGGATATCAACTGCGTTTTTTTAAATAGGAAACCCCATTTTTATTACATATTCGTGTAGTACGTAAAGAAATATGAATGGTTTAGTTGGACCACTTTTTTCCGCTTTGTGATGGATGGCGCTGTAATAGTCAAAAACGTATAAGTACGTGGTATCACGTAACATTCCGCCAGTGCGGACGGTATTTGCTTCGTGATACATTACCCGTGTTAAAATGGACAGTTTACCAATTGCGGAAAAGGTCGATATCGTGTTAATGTATGGCTATTGTGATCAAAATGCCCAACGAGCGTGTGCTATGTATGCTGCTCGGTATCCTGGATGACGTCATCCAAGTGTCCGAACTGTGAAACGTCAACCACGACCTGCAAGAAATGATGATGCCCAAGCAGGTGTTTTAGCTGCTGTCGCGGCTAATCCGCACGTCAGTAGCAGACAAACTGCGCGAGAATCGGGAATCTCAAAAACGTCGGTGTTGAAAATGCTACATCAAAATCGATTGCACCCGTACCATGTTTCTATGCACCAGGAATTGCATGGCGACGACTTTGAACGTCGTGTACAGTTCTGCCACTGGGCACAAGAGAAATTACGGGACGATGACAGATTTTTTGCACTATTCTATTTAGCGACGAAACGTCATTCACCAACAGCGGTGACGTAAACCGGCATAATATGCGCTACTGGGCAACAGAAAATCCACGATGGCTGCGACAAGTGGAACATCAGCGACCTTGGCGGGTTAATGTATGGTGCGGCATTATGGGAGGAAGGAAAATTGGCCCGCATTTTGTCTATCGCAATCTAAATGCTGCAATGTACGCTGATTTCCTGCGTAATGTTCTACCGATGTTACTACAAGATGTTTCACAGCATGACAGAATGGCGATGTACTTCCAACATGATGGATGTCCGGCACATAGCTTGCGTGCGGTTGAAGCGGTATTGAATAGCATATTTCATGACAGGTGGATTGGTCGTCAAAGCACCATACCATGGCCCGCACGTTCACCGGATCTGACGACCCCGGATTTCTTTCTGTAGGGAAAGTTGGAGGATATTTGCTACCGTGATCCACCGACAAAGCCTGACAACATGCGTCAGCGCATTTTCAATGCATATGCGAACATTACGGAAGGCGAACTACTCGCTGTTGAGAGGAATGTATTGCCAAATGCATTGAGGTTGACGGACATCATTCTGAGCATTTATTGCATTAATGTGGTATTTACAGGTAATCACGCTGTACCAGCATGCGTTCTAAGAAATGATAAGTTCACAAAGGTACATGTATCACATTGGAACAACCTAAATAAAACGCTCAAACGTACCTACGTTCTGTATTTTAATTTTAAAAACCCACCTGTTACCAATCGTTCGTCTAAAATTGTGAGCCATATGTTTGTGACTATTACAGCGCCATCTATCACAAAGCGAAAAAAGTGGTCCAACTATAACATTAATATTTCTTTACGTACTACAAAAAATGGGAGTTGCTATTTTAAAAAACGCAGTTGATATCCGTTTGACCTATGGCAGCGCCATCTAGCGGGCCAACCAAAGCACCATCTGGTTTCCCCCTTCAGGCTAGACAAGTTTCGTTTTTTGTAGTTTTTTCGTTTGACGCTTATTTCGTGAGATGTTTGGCCCGGTCACGATCAATGGACCACCCTGTACAATCGTAAGCCCTGAGCATAATTCCGTGAAAACCAAGCCAAGACCATGAAACGTTGAATCTCAGACAAAAAATGGTTCAAATGGCTCTGAGCACTATGTGACTTAACATCTATGGTCATCAGTCCCCCAGAACTTAGAACTACTTAAACCTAACTAACCTAAGGACAGCACACAACACCCAGTGATCAAATCTCAGACAATTACATACAATAGTGGCATCTCCAAGGAAGCAGTTACTAGGAACAGCGTAACTGCCGTAGTGAAAAGTTCTTTGAAAGATTCTTCGTATAGATAGCGTCTTGATTAACTTCGCCTGTCCCATCCTCGTATCCACAATTCAACAACATTATAGCTGTTGCTTCAGAGAATGGGAGGCTGAGCGCGAAAAAGAGATTTAACCTTTTTGTAGATACAAGTGTGTGAGACCATTCCAATCGTGTCCCTAGCAATTTTAATGAACCAGAAAAAATGGTTCAAATGGCTCTGAGCGCTATGGGACTGAGGTCATCAGTCCCCTAGAACTTAGAACTACTTAAACCTAACTAACCTAAGGACATCACACACATCCATGCCCGAGGCAGGATTCGAACCTGCGACCGTAGCGGTGGCGCAGTTCCAGACTGTAGCGCGTAGAACCGCTCGGTCACCCCGGCCGGCAATGAACCAGCACTACTTTCTAATGACACCATTCTGAATGTTAATCGTTCCGTCAGACTGCGATGTTTTGTACTATTTGACAGAAGGCTATGGTTACTACGTATTCAGAACCTAACTTTAATGTAAGTTAAATTAAAGCCTTGTACAGAATAAAGTGTTTCACTGGAAAGATCTGTGCTAAAGACAGCTCATGTTTACAACAATTCAACGAAGCATTTCGCCGGTTCCTTCTGGGCTGCGGGCTTACTATTTACGGTGCGTCCCGATCATTGTATCTAAAGATTGTACACGTAGTGGACCGTGCGGTCATCAGACTGACAAATGGGGATTATAGGACGAACCCTATCCTCAGTCTTCAGGGCGAAGCTAGTGGGCCACCGTATGTTGCCTTGCCAAGTGTTCATACTATTCCATTCCGTTGTTATAATCCTTTCACCGCCGAGTGCGCTATCACAGCAATCACAGTGTGTGCCGTCAGGCCTTTCCACGCAGCAGTGCCCGCTGCGTGAGCAGCCGATATGGTGCTGAATCCTGCAGCATCTGCTGCGCTGCGTTTGTATCATCGTACGCATGTCTGTATTTATTGTCACTAATAAACTCTTAAAATAAAGTTTACTTTGCATATTTTTTATTGTTGATTTCCCTAAAGCTAGCTAACATTGCAAAGAAGCAAAATTACGAAAGTTTTTTTGTGATATATTTCCGATTGTCTACAGCAGCAACGCAGTTCCTTTCGTTTTTTGTTCTTGCTGCATGCAGTGGATCTCCTTATGGGCTCATATTGTTTTACTGACGACTCAGCTGTCCTTGGAAAGTGCCTTTCTCGAAGCCGCAATGGATTTTCCTTGTCTAGTCTGCTATCTCCTGATGATTTCCTTTCTTGGTGGTACATGTCTAAAATCTCGGGAACAAAGCTGAGTTGAAATTCAGCGATTTAAATATTCTTTCCGGTATGAACCTTCTAAATAACGTAGGAATTTAACATGCACATGCGGAAAAAGAGTTTTCTGTACCATTTCAGTGTTTTGCAATCACATTCCGTCGATCCAAGTAGTATGTCGCATTTGTCCACTGCACTCATAGACTCATAATCCAACATACATTTTGGTTTACATTTTTCGGAATTAATTTGACTGTTCATTTTCCCAGCTGATTTCATTCCAACTGTATAACTTGTCGTCAACATACATACGTCTGTTTTGTCGTGTTACTTCAAAGGCGTCATAGTGTCTGTTGACCTAAATTCCATCCTTCCCCTTTGCAGTTTGGCTTCAAGTTTTGGCGTACTTTTCCTGTTTATATGGACTATACCAAATGTCCGCATGTAGCATGTGATCTCTTCTCAAGTAAACTTCCAAAAGTGTTGTCACAATATCGGCAGTAATTTCCAGTTTGTCTTAACTGTCTATTGTACGACACTATGTACCAGTATGAGCTAAAATTCAAGAATGAATACCGTTTTGCGATCACACAGAAGAAATATTTTTATACCAAACCGACGTCTTTTAGATATAATGTGCAGTTTGAGCGCCATGTGTCCCTTGTACAATGGAAGACAGTCGTAAATAGAAACATTTTGGAATGGAGTAGGTGCTGTTCTGAACATGCCACTCAGGTATGGCACAACTGACATAATTTTGAGGAGCCTCTCAACTTGAGCGGGAACATTGTTACTCCAAAAATGCAGCATTCGGAGTAACAGTAAATATTTGTCACGAAACATTATTTCACCAAAAATTTGAGTTTTGAGGAGAGGATCGTTTTACTGATGTTCAGAATATTTCAGTTTTTTTAGTTCTTGCCATGATAAGTGTTATTGGCAGGAAAAAACACATTTCTACTATACATGTATCTTTTTAGGCCTCTAAAGCACACATCACATAAAAAATAGCGGTCTCGTAGTGTAGTAACTGTTACTCTCGCCTACAATAAATTAAGAGTAATTCCTCCACGAACAATGTCTCAGAAACGGCTTTTACACTAGCGTTTTCAGGAAGTGTAAGAGTCATACTTGAATGTACGGTATCAAAATCATGAACCATAGGATTCAGCTCCTACCTGTACCATTGAAATTTTTCCACAAACTTGCATTTTTGGGCACGACTTCTTCATCTTCATTGTCGATATCAGTCGTACTTCTGGAAGGCGAAGGTATGCAACGAGACAAACTGGTTTCTGGCCCTGAGGTGACGGAGGACGAGGATCAAGGGACACAGTGTTGTTAGTTTGGATGAAGGACGGCAAAATTCAGTCTCACTTCTACTTTCTTATTTCCTAATCAGACAGCAAACGCTGGCGCATTTTCAAACACAATGAAACAGTACAAAACAAGCGACGAGGCCGACAAACTGCCGCTTCTGCCATCTGAGTCACATCGAGGAACCACCAGTAATCCTAGAAACAGGGTGCTACCACGTCACTAGCTTTTGCTAAGAAGATCTCTAACGTATGTATCCAACGTTGGCTCTCGTGGTGCTTTCAGCTCTTGTCGCATATGCACTGTCCCGTCACCGTATTGTATTGTGACGTCTTGTCAAAAGCAAGAATAACCACCATTTGCCGTGAGGACCGCAGCGGGACTTGCAGGAGGAGAGTCAATGAAGTTCTGGAAGGTACCGACAGGGATGTGGAGCCATGCCAAGTCCAGTGCCTTGGCCAGCTGCGCTAGGCTTCTCAGTTGAGGATCCATGGCACGAACAGCCCGATCGAGGTGGTACCACAGATTCTCGACTGGGTTTAAATCCGGGAAGTTTGGTGGCCAGGTGACTACGGTAAACTCACCCAGGTGCTTTTCGAAACATGCACGTACACTAGGAGCTGTGTGACGAGGTGCATTGTCTGCTGGTACATGCCATCGTACAGAGGAAAAAGAAACTACATACAGTGATGGATATGGAATAGAGCAGGGCTTCACAACGCATGGCGCGAGCACGGAGCAGCGCGAGCACGCTACCCCCACTACCGGACCAGAGCGGAGAGTGGGGAGAGTCACGTGGGGCACACAACAGCTGCCGCCAGTCAATGTAAATCCGCGGCCACCTGCAGGGATATCACTCACGAATTATTACTGTGACAAATGAAACAAATAAAGGAGAATGTACACGAGCCACATAATTTTATTAGCTTAGTGTATGCTTCTACATTCGTATTAATTTGTGAACTGTTACACAATAAAGGGTGTCATTGAAGTGTGGGATTCTCTGTTATCTTGTACTTTTTGCCCTTTACAATTGCGTCTATGTTCGGAGTAATTGTTCTTGTGCATCGTAGGCGCAGCATGCAGTTTAAATTTCGATCAGACTATGCGTTTCTCAGGCGCGTCTTGTTACATTTCGTTGCAGAGAACAGTTATTCACAAACATACATGGAACCGAACATTGATATTTTTGTAGCCGCCAGTTTGTGCAAATGAGGAAATCTATCCTGAGGGAAGTGTCTGTAAAATTCCAAAATGTTTTTCTTGTTCTGAAATTTGTCTCTGTATTCTCTGTCACACTGCAGGTCAATAATTTCTAGTTGCAAAAAAATGGTTCAAATGGCTCTGAGCACTATGGGACTTAACATCTGTGGTCATCAGTCCCCTAGAACTTAGAACTACTTAACCCTAACTAACCTAAGGACATCACACACATCCATGCCCGAGGCAGGATTCGAACCTGCGACCGTAGCAGTCGCGCGGTTCTGGACTGCGCGCCCAGAACCGCTAGACCACCGCGGCCGGCTTCTAGTTGCAGCTCAGGACGAATCTCTTCAATATTCGCTGAATATGGAGAGGAGAACAGATCAGAATCACTGTCTAGTGCTGTCAGATCTTGAAAGCGTTGATCAAATTCTTCCTTAAGGGCAACTAAACTATGTGAATAACGTTCACAGTCTTCGTGAACATCTTGCATGGATGATAATTTAGGAACATTAGCTAGATTTCCTGTTTCCAGCTGACTCACCTAAAGTGTCAATTTCATTTTAAAAGCTCGTATTCGATCTATGAAATGAGTAATTAGCAGATCTTTACCTTGTAGTGAAATGTTCAAAGCATTCAGATGGCTAGTTAAATCTGCTAAGAACGAGAGATCACATTTCCATGAAGGCTCTTCCAATTCAGGAACACACATGTTATTTATTTCCATGAACATATTTATCTCATCTAATAGGCAAAAATTCGATTTAATAATTCGCCACGACTAAGCCAGCGACCTCGCTGTAATAAGGCGGGCTACCATAGTGGCTTTCTACATCCTCAAGAAAGCTTTTAAATTGACTGTGTTGTAGCCCATGCTTCCTTATATAATTGGTTGTACGAACAACAACACTCATCACATTTTTTAGAGTGATACTCTTTCTGTTGTGGATTGGCAAGACAGCCAATCCACTATGACAGGAAGCCGAAAGGCACGCGTTTAAGCTCACGCAGGCTGGCGTGACGTCTGGAACAGGACAAGGAATTTATAGTAGCAAAGAACGTACGTAACTACTGGAATACTTAACTTTAATTCATAATTGGTGAACATCGCTCTTGACGGTACATGTTTTACAGCATCAATAGTAACTGGTAATGGCGCCTTGCTAGGTCGTAGCAAATGACGTAGCTGAAGGCTATGCTAACTATCATCTCGGCAAATAAGAGCGTAATTTGTCAGTGAACCATCGCTAGCAAAGTCGGCTGTCTAACTGGGGCGAGTGCTAGGAAGTCTCTCTAGACCTGCCGTGTGGCGGCGCTCGGTCTGCAGTCACTGATAGTGGCGACACGCGGGTCCGACGTATACTAACGGACCGCGGCCGATTAAAAGGCTACCACCTAGCAAGTGTGGTGTCTGGCGGTGACACCACACTTTGCACATAAGTTTTCCTGGTGGATCACACAGTGAACGCCCCTTATTTCATTCGGCACGGTCAGTTTTTGAATTTTCTCCTTCAACAGCGCAACGAAACCTAATTTTTTCCCTGTCATCGCTGGTGCACCGTCTGTAGACACTGAAACTAAAGAATTCCACGACAATATTATATTTTCAACACTTTCTTCAACACTACTTAAAATATCACCTCCGGTTGTAGTGTTCTTTATGGCTACTACATCAAGGAGCTCCTTCCTCACCTGAAGATCTCTATTAACACCTCTAATAAATATGGAAAGCTGCGCTGTTCCAGAGATATCAACACTTTCGTCCAGAGCTAGAGAATACGCCATAAAATCTTTATAGATATTTGCAAGCTGGCTCTGGACGTTGTCTGCCATGTCCTGTATGCGACGCATAATGGTCATGTCAGATAATGGCACAATCCGAAACTGTTCAACTTGAGATGGACACAAATGTTCCGCTGAAACTACCAAACATCTTTTATTAAATCGCCATCAGTAAAGGGGCGCAGGGATTTTGCTAAAAACAAAGCAATTTTGTAGCTCACTCTGAGAGCTGCCTCAGTTGATTTTTCTTCATCATCCAGATCTTCTTTGGATAGCTTCCTTTTAAGTTTAATAACTTCCTGTGCACGGTCTGGCCCATCACATTTTCCACTTCCGTAGTATTTCGCGTGGTACTACATATAATGTCGCTGCAAATTAAATTTCCTAAAAGAATTCAGCGTTTTGTGACATACTGAACATTTTGCAACACCGTATTTTTCCGTAAACAGATACAATTCCTCCCAATGGGGGTTGAACTGCGAAAGCATGGTTGGGGTTACACAACGGCGACTTGACATGATTCTTAACCAGCGAAGTGACTGTTAGGGCTGATCGTAGTATTTTTAACATTACACAGTCGGCGCGAATTCAATAGGCACGCTGCGGTCCTATTCAAACGTGCGCGCGCATTTCCCCTCCCTCCCCTCCCTCCCTACTCCGCGACCTTGCACCTGCTCGCGAGCACGTGCCTGAGCAGATGCGAGTACTCGCCCTCAAAACCGGCCAGTTGTTAACCCCTGGAATAGAGCATACTTGTCTTGATGTATAATGGCTTTAAGAATGGCGGAAACATTCCCCAGACCATAACACTCTCTCCTTGGGCAGGACCCTTCCAATGACTGCTTTCAGACGTTCTACTCCGTGCATGTAAACGACCATCTGTACAATGCAGCATAAAACGTGGTTCATCTGAAAAGGCCACCTGACGTTACTCAGTGGATGCTCAGTTGCTGTGTTGGTTTTCAAATTCCAGCCTTCGTCGCCGATGAGCAGCAGTCAGCATGGGTGTTGAACCAGGCGCCTGCTGTAGATTCCCATACGCAGCAACGTTCGCTGAACCGTCTATGGGCAGACACTGTTGGTAGCCCCTTGATTCATCTGGGCCATCAGTTGCTTAACAGTTCCACGTCTATTCCCCATACACGTCTGCGCAGCCGTTGTACACACTTGTCATCTATAACCGTGGTGCACTACACTCGCCACGGCGCCTGTTTTGGATAGCACCATGTTGCCATGTACGGTATACTTCAACCGTGTAAGTAGCCTGTTCTATATGTGTGTATGTTGGCAGCGCGATAGACTGCATTCTGTGCGGCTGGTCCCGGCGGAGGTTTGAGTGATCCCTCGGGTATGGGTGTGTGTGTTTGTCCTTAGGATAATTTAAGTTAAGTAGTGTGTAAGCTTAGGGACTGATGACCTAAGCAGTTAAGTCCCATAAGATTTCACACACATTTGAACATTTTTAGACTGCATTAATAACTCTGACAGAGCTGTGCGCCCTCTGTAAGAGACTCTGTGGCTGGACGGACTCGCAGTTGGAAGTTAATAGCCAGCAGTGATGGAGGTTGGAAGTTTATACTTAGCAGTGATGGAGGTTAGAGGTCTGAAGTGTTAGGGCGAGTGGACGGTCTGGGCGTGTCCGTCATAGAGATTTAAAACTGTTGACGATTATATAATTTTATGGAATTGGATATCACGGACGATCAAGTAATTTTTGAACTGGTTGTCACATGATTAACGTAAAATCTGCTAAATACATTGTTTGCTCTGAAACAAAATCTTTCCTTTGCTAGCCACATGCCTATTAGTAGTTGGAGCCTACAGTAGTCAGAATATTTTATTTAGCTGGCTGCATTGGTGCTTGGTGTAGTGTAATGAAGATTTTCTTTGAGGTAAGTGACTTATGAAATGTATGGGCTATTGTTAGGTTTTCTTCTAATTCAGGGTCATTCCTTAGTGTTAATTATTTGTGCAGTCAGACTGCGTTATAGTTGTATATTGTGGGTCATAAATGAATAGAATAACTTTGAACTATATTTTTCAGGGAAAATTCTGTAGGTCAGTGTTGAAATGATAAAGAGAAGCAAAGTGACAGTACGTTCAGTTTCACTCAGCAGATTAAGTAGGTTCATTTGCATTCAGTTTCACTCAGCGGTTTCAGAATTAACTTAAGAAGTTTCACCTTCCCAATTATTTCAATTGAAGTAAGTACAAATAAATTAAGAAGTCTCAACCTCAGCGGCATGCAAACAGTTTACAGACTTAGCCGTTTCGGATAGGCGTCCACATTGGTCCGAAATTGAATTATCATCTCATTTTGGACGTCAGATAAATTGCTCAGTTTTTGCATTACGACAATGGCTGCACTGTTTCTCCTATGCCCCAGACACGTTTTATATACCCTCCTCTGCTAGAGTTGCCACCTGTCATCATGAGTGGTTATTGCGCGTTGACTTCGGACATAAGCGGTAGTCACATTAATGTGTAATATTTCTTGGTCTGCAATGTCGCGTGACATGTTGCTAATGCGATACACGTGTGTGACGTTTCCTTACCGTCAGCCACAGGCTCAAAAAATAGGAGGTTTCGGGAAAACGTCGGGATGTACTTCTGAAGACAATTTGTAACGTGCAAGCTGGAATGTTTCGTCATGTTACTTTCTCTATGGCTATGAGGCAGCGCCCCTGTCTCCTGCCGGCCGGGGTGGCCGAGCGGTTCTAGGCGCTTCAGCCTGGAACCACGTGACCGCTACGGTCGCAGGATCGAATCCTGCCTCGGGTATGGATGTGTGTGATGTCCTTAGGTTAGTTAGGTTTAAGTAGTTCTAAGTTCTAGGGGACTGATGACCTTAGAAGTTAAGTCCCATAGTGCTCAGAGACATTTTTTGAACCCTGTCTCCTACTTAATTCGTATTTATCTCAATCTGTGTTGTCCGCCTCCGTAGCTGAGCAGTCAGCGCAGCTGGCTGCATTGCGGAGGACCCGTGTTAAATTCCCGGTACTGCCAGGGATTTTTCCTTGGTAGGAGGACTAGGACGGGGTCCACTAAGCCTCGTGATGCCAACTGAGGAGCTGCTTGGACGAGAAGTAGCGGCTCCAAGGTTAAGAAAGCTGATAATGGCCGGAGAGAGCGATACGCTGGCCCCTCGCCCCCCTTACACCGCATACAAATGACGCCATTGGCCGAGGATGACACGGTATTCGGTCGGTCCCGAATGACCCGTCATAGGCCAGAATGGCGCAGCTATATAGCACTCTGTATTGGCGGATCATGTGGAAGCCGCTTCCGTGTGGCAGCAATACCTCTACATCGCCCGGTGGCGACTAGCTGGGCATCGCGTCAAGTTCCTTCTGACGGAGTGTGTACAATGGCACCTACTGAAGCTGCCCAGCGAACACCGCCGCTCTGTTTGCTGTCTACCGTTCTGGCATCTGGGACGGCGGAAGTTTATATCGGGCATCGCAGATCGTGTTGACAGCCGATTATACAATTTCAGTGGCCCTGCGGCCACATGTAGTAGATTTTCGCTCGTAGCGACTCTGTCCATGATATCTAGCAAGCAGTATCTCTGTTCGGCAATGAATACTATCTTACAGTGGATGTGCTTGAGTGATAACAGCAAACACAGAACAAAACTTTTAAAGTGCAGAGTAGTATCTTTTCTACCACCCAGCATGGTCCATTTGTGTGCAGTAGATGTTCGAAGGTTAACGAATCTACAGACCCCAGAATGACAAGTAGCTCGAGGAATAATACTATGTTACAGACAGCTATGACCAGCAGATTCGCAAGACTTAGGAAAATATCTTATTTAGCAAAAAGCTAATTGTCTGCTTGAAATAACGTACCGGGCAATTCGAAGTGAATGTGCCTATTATAAACAGCTCCAACTATTTCATGCATAGTGCTACTTCGATAAGAATCACGGAGAACGTACAACAAAATTCAAAATTTAGATTGCTAAGCAAGCGCAGTGAATCTGACGAGTCATGCGTAAGTGGACAGATCCGTGTCATAATTGAAAATGTGTACATACAGAAGGTATTCTAAGTGGTAAGATTTATCAGTTGTCGTTCTAGCATTACCGTGCAGAGGAAACTTCGTCAGCGATACAGTTACTCACTTCCAAATGCTGTCAAGATTCGCCGGTGGCATCGGCAATTTGAAAAAACAGGATGGTTGTACAAAGGAAAAAGAACCGGCCGGCCATGAGATCAGCACAAAATGCTGAAAAAGTTCACCCCTCGTTTGAACATAGGCCAGTGATATCGATGTATGAGGCCAGTATGAATAGAAAATAAGGTATTAAATAGTAATAGCCGTTTGTAGTCTATATTCATTTTGAATCGGCTTATATGTTTACATATGTAGAGACTCCCCTAAATAGAAGTTTCTGTATTGTCGTACGTCCTTTCCTATTCGTCATCGTCAGATGTGGAGTTTCAGTGAAGTGATTAACCATTTAATTGCTAGCGACGTGCCGCGCGGGGTAGCCGCGCGGTCTATGGCGCCTTGCCACGGTTCTGTCTTGTCGTTAGCGTAAGTTAGTAAGTTAGATTAAGTAAAGTGTAAGCCGAGGGATCGATGACCTCAGCAGTTTGGTCCCATAGTAACTTACCACAAATTTACAATTTTTTTGCTAGCGGCGTATACACTGATCAACTACAACACTATGACCACCTATCTAATAGCCGCTATGTCCGCCTTTGGCACGAATAACAGAGGCGACGCGTCGTGGCGTGGAAGCACTGAGGCCTTTTTTAGAAGGTCGCTGGAGGGAAATAGTACCAAATCGGCACACAAAATCACCGAATTCCCGTAGATTCCAAGGAGGGGGCGTTTAGCTCTTATGCCACGTTCAATCACATCCCGGATATGTTCGATCGAGTTCAGATCTGACGGGTTGGGGGGGGGGGGGGGACAGCACATCAATTGGATCTCGTCATGTGTTCCTCGAACCACTCCATCGCACTCCTGACCTTGTGACATCACTCATTATCTTGTTGAAAAATGTCACTGCTGTCGAGAAACGTGATCGTTATGAAGGGGTGTTCGTGGTCTGTAGCCAGTGTATGATAATCCTTGGCCGTGGGGGGGGGGGGGCGGCGGGGGGGCGGGGGGGTTGGTGTGTGGGGATTAAAGGGACCAGACTGCTACGGTCATCGGTCCCTTGGCCGTCGTGGTGCCTTGCACAAGCTCCACTGGACACATGGATGCACACGTAAATATTCCCCAGAACATAATGCAGCCGTTGGAAGCTTGTCTCCATCCCGCAGTAGAGGTGTCAAGGAGCTATTCCCCTGGAAAACAACGGATTCGCACCCTCCTATCGGCGTGATGAAGAAGGTATCGGGATTCACCAGACCATGTAACGCTCTGCCACTGCACCAACGTTCAGTGCCTATGGTCACGTGCCCATTTATGTCGTAGTTGCTGATGTCGTGGTGTTAACACTGGCACATGCATGGGTCGTCGGCTGCAGAGGCTCATCGTTAGGAGTGTTCCGTGCACTGTGTGTTCAGGTACATTTGCACTCTGCCCAGCATCAAAGTGTGATGTTAGTTCCGGCACAGTTCGCCACCTGTCCTGTTTTACTAGTGTGCCCAGCCTACGACATCCGATATCTGTAATGAGGGAGGGCCGCCCAACCCACGGCGTCAGGACGTGGTTTCACGTTGGTTTCGCCACTTGCTGAAGACACTCACCACAGCAGTCCTCGAACACCCGACAAGTTGTGCAGTTTTCCGAAATGCTTTGCCTAACCTCCGGGCCATCACAATCAAACTCAGGTAGATAGCTCGCCTTCCCTACTCTACACATGGACAGCACGCTCACTGATACATGAACCGTGCGTGTCTCTGGTGTCTCTGACTAGCAATCATTTCTCGGTGGGTGACACTGCTATAGCTTGGACGGGTTTATACTGACAGTAGATCGGTGATCTTAATGTTCTGGCTGATCAGCGCATATGCATGTCCAAAGCGGCGTGCCTGTAGTCGTAACGATGTACACAAGGTGTTCAGGAGGAACGGTCAATATTCAGGGATATGACAGGAAAGATCATTCGAAGCAAACAAGTGCAGTAAACATGGGCTCTAAAGTGCATACCTTACGGGCTATGAGAACTTGTTCGTCTTTGTTACTGTGAAACATATCTCTTCTATTAAACAAGTGTTCATAGCTCTTAAGGTATGTGTTTTAAAGCCCATGTCTCCTAGACTTTTTTTATTCGAATGCCGTTCCTGCCGCATCCCTGAATATTGATCGTTCCTCCTGAAACACCCTGTATATTTCACACCTTGTACAACCCCCTGGATGAGGTTACACGTACGGCCACACTCATTGTTATGCTGAATCAACGCGTTCGAGACGTTTGCGGAGGAAGCAGGACGAAGTGGAGCTGCTCTGTTGCTTTTATTGACTATCTCATGACTGATTATGAAATCAAATGTAGTTTTTCATGGCGAATCCCTGGGAACGAAACACGGAGTACTGATGCTCTTGCCCGGATCTCGTGGTCGTGCGGTAGCGTTCTCGCTTCCCACGCCCGGGTTCCCGGGTTCGATTCCCGGCGGGGTCAGGGATTTTCTCTGCCTCGTGATGGTTGGGTGTTGTGTGCTGTCCTTAGGTTAGTTAGGTTTAAGTAGTTCTAAGTTCTAGGGGACTGATGACCATAGATGTTAAGTCCCATAGTGCTCAGAGCCATTTGAACCATTTGAACTGATGCTCTTCTCATTACAAAGTGTTGTTTCTTCCGAATTCGTTCTCGAGAATTATCCTTGTAGTTAAAAGATCGGAAAACCCTAGGAATTACGCCGGACGAAGTGGCCGTGCGGTTAAAGGCGCTGCAGTCTGGAACCGCAAGACCGCTACGGTCGCAGGTTCGAATCCTGCCTCGGGCATGGATGTTTGTGATGTCCTTAGGTTAGTTAGGTTTAACTAGTTCTAAGTTCTAGGGGACTAATGACCTCAGCAGTTGAGTCCCATAGTGCTCAGAGCCATTTGAACCCAGGAATTATATCTGTCGGGTCGTTAATTCCTCAGGTACACTTCCACGACCGCTGGAAATACGCACATTGACGATATGGCAAAGGTTTGGATTCGTGGTCGCTTTCTTCCTGCTACCCTTACACGGAAATTGGGACTTATGACCTTAGCAGTTAAGTCCAATAAGATTTCACACACATCTGAATTTTTTTTTTTTTATTCTTAGGTATCCCTGAATCACACTAGGAAACTATCGTCTGTTTAATACACGTGACAAATGTTGGTTAGCAGCCATATCTTTTATAAAAGAGCAAATGCTCTAGAATCGGTGGACTCGCCTGCTCCTTTCATAGATCACTAGTGGTCACTGAAAAAAATCTTTGGCCGCTCAGTATCTGATTCAGAGACGAATTATGGAACACACAGACACGCAAGCTTAATATTGTTGGCAATACGGCGTTTATTTCTTACGTAAAATATGAGTAAATAGGAGGACACACGTTGTGTCAAGTAACGCACAATGTTGACTAGTTGCCCACATGAGATTCACGAAACGTGTTGGTGAAATCCACAAGAATTATACAGATACCTGAATATTTTGGGCTTGCAGCTTCTGTAGATGAAATTATTGATATAATATAAACAAGAGAACATACATTTACAACGAATATCTTCATGCATAGAATCTGCCATTATGTGTGCCACTGTTCGATGCATTGTGCTTCCGTAAAAATAAAGAATAATTTAAACGTTCAGGTTGTATTAATTTATTACTGTAAACATAAAACAATTACAATACTGGCCATTAAAACTGCTACACCAAGAAGAAATGCAGATGATAAACGGGTATTCATTGGACAAATATATTATACTAGAACTCACATGTGATTACATTTTCACGCAATTTGGGTGCATAGATCCTGGAAATCAATACCCAGGACAAGCACCTCTGGCCGTAATAACGGCCTTGACACGCCTGGGCATTGAGTCAAATGGAGCTTGGATGGCGTGTACAGGTATTGTGGCGTATTGTGACGAGCCAGTTGCTCGGCCACCATTGACCAGACGTTTTCAGTTGGTGAGAGATCTGGAGAATGTGCTGGCCAGGGCCGCAGTCGAACATTTTCTGTATCCAGAAAGGCCCGTACAGGACCTGCAACATGCGGTCGTGCATTATCCTGCTGAAATGTAGGGTTTCGCAGGGATCGAATGAAGGGTAGAGCCATGGGGTCGTAACACATC
The DNA here is from genome assembly GCF_021461385.2 of Schistocerca piceifrons. Taxonomy (NCBI): domain Eukaryota; kingdom Metazoa; phylum Arthropoda; class Insecta; order Orthoptera; family Acrididae; genus Schistocerca; species Schistocerca piceifrons. Next base: position 231,863,691 of record NC_060149.1, on the reverse strand, counting down.
TGAAATGTAACGTCCACTGTTCAAAGTGCCGTCAATGCGAACAAGAGGTGACCGAGACGTGTAACCAATGGCACCCCATACCATCACGCCGGGTGATACGCCAGTATGGCGATGACGAATACACGCTTCCAATACGCGTTCACAGCGATGTCGCCAAACGCGGATGCGACCATCATGATGCTGTAAACAGAACCTGGATTCATCCGAAAAAATGACGTTTTGCCATTCGTGCACCCAGGTTCGTCGTGGAGTACACAATTGCAGGCGCTCCTGTTTGTGATGCAGCGTCAAGGGTAACCGCAGCCATGGTCTCCGAGCTGATAGTCCATGCTGCTGCATACGTCGTCAAACTGTTCGTGCAGTTGGTTGTTGTCTTGCAAACGTCCCCATCTGTTGACTCAGGGCTCGAGACGTGGCTGCACGATCCGTTACAGGCATGCGGATAAGATGCACGTCATCTCGACTGCTAGTGATACGAGGCCGTTGGGATCCAGCACGGCGTTCCGTATTACCGTCCTGAACCCACCGATTTCATATTCTGCTAATAGTCATTGGATCTCGACCAACGCGAGCAGCAATGTCGCGATACGATAAACCGCAATCGCGATAGGCTACAATCCGACCTTTATCAAAGTCGGAAACGTGATGGCACGCATTTCTCCTCCTTACACGAGGCATCACAACAACGTTTCACCAGGCAACGCCGGTCAACTGCTGTTTGTGTATGAGAAATCGGTTTGGAAACTTTCCTCATGTCAACACGTTGTAGGTGTCGCCACCGGCACAAACCTTGTGTGAATGCTCTGAAAAGCTGATCATTTGCATATCACAGCATCTTCTTCTTGTCTGTTAAATTTCGCGTCTGTAGCACGTCATCTTCGTGGTGTAGGAATTTTAATGTCCAGTAGTGTAAATTAACACACAGAGTGGCAAACATGCTAAAGAGACAGGGCTTCCAAATAGCATATAAGACTGCGCAAATACTCCAGTCACACTTCAGCCAACCAACCAAGAAGAGGGATAAATTCCAGGGATCAAGAATATAGAAAATTGAATGTCAAAGTTGTGATACAGTATACATAGGCATGGCATGCAGGAATTGTAAAACGTGGCACAAGAACGTATCAGGTGTTGGAAGTATGAAACAAACCATTCCACATTTGCAGAACATTTAAAACATCGTAACCATCATCCTACAAATTTGGAACATGGAATGAAAATAATGAGAATAAACAACCATGACAAATTCCTGATACAAATGCAAGAAAACTTCTACATCCAGAAAGCCATCGCTGGATAAAACATATGATAAATAAGCGAACACACGTCAGGATTGATTCCTACTACACTTAATAAAAAAAGTGATTACATAAAAATCATTCCTCTTGCACATGCAGCCACAAAAAGAGAAAATACATATCTCTCTGTCCCGCCTCCCCCCCCCACCCCACCCCTCTCTCTCTCTCTCCCTCTCTCTCGCTCTCTCCCCCTCTCCCTCCCCTCTCCTCCCTCTCTCCCTTCCCACTTCGCCTTCTGGTCACACACACACGAAATTAAGAAACTAATAATAGTAAAAAAGCTCACCAAAACAAATACTTTTTCACACACACACACACACACACACATACACACACACACACACACACACATGCATACAGAAACAGATCACAGATATGTCAAAATTACACTCGAAAGTTGGCAATAACATTCTATCTTTGGAAATAACATCCGACAGTCGGCAACACAAACCAAAACATTGCATAAAAACAAGTGTTCAGTTCCTTGTGCTGTAAATGTGGAAAACAAAAACCCTAAGTGGCAATTATAAGAAGAGGAACAGCACCAAAAATGGCACAGAAACGTAACATGTAGAAAATCGTCCACGCAGTCTATGAGTAGAATTTATAATATTACTACGTCATAGAAAACAAAACCACTAGAACTGTTTATAACCTATCGGTACATTGCCCCAAAAAGTAAACTATATAGTAAAAATATATACATATTTCAGACCACTGAAGACGTCTTGCAGAGAATAAAAGCGAAACGCGTATGGCACGAAAACTGTTTCGTTCAGTTGTAGGTAGACGCTCCAAAAGTGGAAATTATTAATTTACCGCAATATTACACGCAACAGAGGAAGGCAGGACTACAAAAGTTGAAGACAAAATGGTATCTTAATGAGTCCCGCATTACCAGTCTACTCACGAGATTGTAACGGCTCGCGTTAAATTCCATTCAGGTAACGAACTTCATTGATGCTCAAGATACATGAATTTAACATATTCAGAACCATGAATAAATACTAAAAATTATTCTTGTGCCGCTAATATTACCATTTTACAAAGGGCTAGTTTTGGTCTCTAGCTAATATTTATCCACACCATCCCGCAACTGATGCTGCATTTATGCCACCATGTCCGTATATAGAATAGTAATAGCGCATTCTGTTCCCAGAAGGCTTTGCAGAAGATATAGTTATAAACAACAAGTTTAAATTGGTGATTGACAATGGCGGCACATTCAAAGACGTTTGCATAATATGTTCAGGCGAAAAGCATCGTGTTATGCAACTTTTATCTGCGACTATTGCCAACTGCCTTGAGGCTTCTAGAGAAGGTATAAGAAGAATCCCGGAAGATATGAGTTCCATAATTGTTGCTTTTTATGCGACATCATAGTAATCAGTTTAGTGTTGATCATTTAACTTTACGTAACAATCTAAGTATGATCCTTGTTGAAATGTTTTGCGATATAGGTTGCCTGACAAAAAAGGGAAGCATCTAGAAGCAGAGGACGATACGACGTGAATATTTACAGGTTGAGAGGTTATGTGATGTTATTTCAGTGATTACAAAATGGACTCGGTTTTACAAAGAACTTGGCAGTATGAGTTCATTTATCAGTATGATGGGGCATCCCCTATGGCCTGCAGGCATGCAGGGTTTCATAAAGCCGTTGTATTCTCTCCTGAGGCAAGCTGGCCCGCAACCGTCGTAACTGTCCTTCATATTATGGATACTTTCGCTGAGACGGAGTTGACGTCCGAGCTGGTCTCACACACGTTATACTGTAGATAGATCTGCGGACTATGCTGGTCAAGGGAGTACCTCAGCATCACGCAGACAATTCATAGAGACACGTGCTATTTGTGAATGAGCATTTACCTGTTGAAAAATGGCTTTGCGACATTGTCATATGACAGGTAACAAATGAGGATGCGATGTGTCTGTGACGTACCGTTCTACTGTCAGGGTTCCCTCAATCACTGCCATAACCTGAAGTTATACCCGATGGCTCCCCATCCATTGAAGTGTTGAGTAACTCTGCTAAGCGTCTTCAGAACATTGAAGAATGGGACCTCTCTCCAAGTCGCTCCCACGAAATGGAATGATTGTATGGCACTGATGGCCGGGACTATGGCTCCTGGAAGAAAGAATACTGCGGAGACATGGGTTAGCCACAGCCTTGAGGTTGTTTCCAGAATGAATTTTTCACTCTGCAGATTCCGTCCGGCACACAGTTTTAACCTGCCAGAAAGTTTCAAATCAGCGCACAATCCACTGCAGAGTGAAAAAACGTCTCTCATCCATTCCCAGATAAATACATATGAACGCCGTTTTGCTCTTCAAGAGCGCCCCCAATAATCTGTGCTTGGTGAGAGAGAGAGGGGGGGGCGGGAGGGGGAGGGCAATTCACTAGTTTCACGGTGAATTTCAGCAAATATTCGAGATTTCGCTACCACTGGATCTGGGGTAGACTTGCTACTAGTCAGTATTCAGTATGGACTAAGCCCTTCATCAAAATGATACATCTGTCTGTGTGGTTAAAAAAATGCCGTGTGGCTGGGGCCTCCCGTCCGGTAGACCGTTCGCCTGGTGGAAGTCTTTCGAGGTGACGCCACTTCGGCGACTTACGTGTCGATGGGGATGAAATGATGATGATAAGGATAACACAACACCCAGTCCCTGAGCGGAGAAAATCTCCGACCCAGCCGGGAATCGAACCTGGGCTGTGAGGTATGACATTCCGTCGCGCTAACCACTCAGCTACCAGGGACGGTCTGTCTGTGTGGTGAGGCGGCATCACAGTTCCAATTGTGAACATAAATTTTCTTCTAGGGCGGAAGGGCCAGTTTCAGGTCCCCCCCCCCCCCCCCTTTCTCCCCTCTTAAGTACACCCATGTTACTATTACCATTCATCTAACGTATAATTAATGCGTTATTTATTTGAAGTAGAGGCAGATTACGTGTTTATTGGTAATGTTCACAATGACCACAAGTAAATATAGTACAACCCAGCGTATCAACGGATGTGTTTGCGGTCAAATGAGCGCAAAACGAAAACTAATCCTTTGCCAGACAGCAGTTAGACGCTCGACATACTTTTATCATTGTGAGCGTGAAGTAAAATTTTTTCGCCACTCATGAGTACTGAAATTACAGCAACTACATCAGTATTCGTGACAAATATGTTCACATATGACCTAGAACAATGTCAGCCCCATTGATTTCATGTTTCAGGGAATTATTTTGCCTCCTTGAGGTTGTGTATTTTTTCATGGATCTGCTACAATCGTATTGCTTTCTCATCTCAAACGTAATGAATACTGCCTATTTAAACATTTAACTTCGCTTCTTAAAGCAACTGCACCGTTTATATAATCACCGGTGAAACTAGTTTCCCCCCGCCACGAGATTTGACTTAAGAATCGGTGGTACTTGTAACTTAGCGTACATTGCTAATGAATATTGTACAGTGCGACAGTCTAACTTTGCTGCATTCTCGTAGCTACTAAGATCTGTAGATCGCTGACACGATTAACTAATTAAATAGGCGATAACACAGCAACAAGTGGTTACGGCAGACCAGGCGTCACGTTCGTGACTGGAGAACGCCAGCTAAAGTCTCTGAACAAAAATACGGAAACACCACGCGAAACGCGTGATTGAACATAATTGTGAAGTCTAGTCAAGCCTATAGGTTGCGCTGTTGTATTTCACAACGAAAGGCACCCACGCAATGTCCGCAATAGGTTGCAAGTGTCAGTCGAGATCAGAACAGTGTTCTGTGTAGCTGTGAGTGCAGTATGTTGGAACTAAGTAAATTCAAATGAGGGCAAATTGTTGGTGCTCGTATGGTGGGTGCTTCCGTAACCAAGGTAGCCGAAGTGTTTGGTGTTTCACGAGGTCCATATCGAAGATTTATACCGCGTACACGGAAAGTGGAACATCATCCGCTACGTCACAACGCGTGCGAAAGTGTGCGGTGAGAGATCGTGACAGAGGGTCACCAAACAGGCAGTGACAAAGAATAAAACGACAGCTGTAACGACGGAAATGCATATCCTCCTATTTCCATCTATTGCACTGCAATTTTTTTTCCTTATTTTGTTACCTGAAGATACACTCCTGGAAATGGAAAAAAGAACACATTGACACCGGTGTGTCAGACCCACCATACTTGCTCCGGACACTGCGAGAGGGCTGTACAAGCAATGATCACACGCACGGCACAGCGGACACACCAGGAACCGCGGTGTTGGCCGTCGAATGGCGCTAGCTGCGCAGCATTTGTGCACCGCCGTCGTCAGTGTCAGCCAGTTTGTCGAGGCATACGGAGCTCCATCGCAGTCTTTAACACTGGTAGCATGCCGCGACAGCGTGGACGTGAACCGTATGTGCAGTTGACGGACTTAGAGCGAGGGCGTATAGTGGGCATGAGGGAGGCCGGGTGGACGTACCGCCGAATTGCTCAACACGTGGGGCGTGAGGTCTCCACAGTACATCGATGTTGTCGCCAGTGGTCGGCGGAAGGTGCACGTGCCCGTCGACCTGGGACCGGACCGCAGCGACGCACGGATGCACGCCAAGACCGTAGGATCCTACGCAGTGTCGTAGGGGACCGCACCGCCACTTCCCAGCAAATTAGGGACACTGTTGCTCCTGGGGTATCGGCGAGGACCATTCGCAACCGTCTCCATGAAGCTGGGCTACGGTCCCGCACACCGTTAGGCCGTCTTCCGCTCACGCCCCAACATCGTGCAGCCCGCCTCCAGTGGTGTCGCGACAGGCGTGAATGGAGGGACGAATGGAGACGTGTCGTCTTCAGCGATGAGAGTCGCTTCTGCCTTGGTGCCAATGATGGTCGTATGCGTGTTTGGCGCCGTGCACGTGAGCGCCACAATCAGGACTGCATACGACCGAGGCACACAGGGCCAACACCCGGCATCATGGTGTGGGGAGCGATCTCCTAAACTGGCCGTACACCACTGGTGATCGTCGAGGGGACACTGAATAGTGCACGGTACATCCAAACCGTCATCGAACCCATCGTTCTACCATTCCTAGACCGGCAAGGGAACTTGCTGTTCCAACAGGACAATGCACGTCCGCATGTATCCCGTGCCACCCTACGTGCTCTAGAAAGTGTAAGTCAACTACCCTGGCCAGCAAGATCTCCGGATCTGTCCCCCATTGAGCATGTTTGGGACTGGATGAAGCGTCGTCTCACGCGGTCTGCACGTCCAGCACGAACGCTGGTCCAACTGAGGCGCCAGGTGGAATTGGCATGGCAAGCCGTTCCACAGGACTACATCCAGCATTTCTACGATCGTCTCCATGGAGAATAGCAGCCTGCATTGCTGGGAAAGGTGGATATACACTGTACTAGTGCCGACATTGTGCATGCTCTGTTGCCCGTGTCTATGTGCATGTGGTTCTGTCAGTGTGATCATGTGATGTATCTGACCCCAGGAATGTGTCAATAAAGTTTCCCCTTCCTGGGACAATGAGTTCACGGTGTTCTTATTTCAATTTCCAGGAGTGTATAACATTTCTGTGTCCATGTATATTGTAATTGTTTTACTATTTGTATATATATGCATTTATGTCGATTTATAATTGGTTTATTTTGTGAATATTATTTGTATTTATACGCTGGGTCTGGCCTAGGGAAAACTATGCTATCGAACGAATACATCGATAGGTCGTGTGGAGAACAAAAGTGTTTAGGATCTTTGGTAGTGTTAACTCTGCCGCGTGGAGCGCGGGCAGAGCAGTCTGGCTGGGGTGGTGCAGTGGAGCAGGTGTGTTGTGTGACGCTCCCGCGAGTTGCCGCCCTTTCGGGGTTGGGCAGCATGTAATTACGCTCGACTTGCTATGATAGTTTCTGACACCGTGTCGCGGATGGGAAGCATTAGCTGGCGCACATCAAGAGCTCGTTTCGCCTGGTGACCGTGTCGAGAAGAAGGCGCGCCAACATCCAGCTTCTGCAACAGCGACGGCCGACAATGAGTGACTGTCGCCACCTCCTCGATCGACGGCTTCAAACCTTCAATCAACCAACAAGGAAGACTGGAAGCACGTAAAGGTTTAGAACTGTATCGCAAACCTCAGCTTTTCATACTGTTCCATTTTCATAACTAAATTACAGCAACGTAGCATGAACCTTTGTTGCTCATTGTCCCAATTGCATTACCAAGCAGGGTCCCTTCCTTTTCCGGAATGAACCTGAGTGTCGTTGAAATTCAAACGCCAGCATCATTCGATTTCACTGCTTTAATTTCAAAGTTCAGTTAAGGTATTCATAGCTGGCTACAATATTTAGATTACACAAGCACAAATTAAGAGTGCGAGTTTTGTTACCATATTTTAGCTTACCTGTGACTGCAGCTCAGCTTGGTACGTACTAAATTTTACTATTGTTAATTGTTCAGAATCATTTAATTCAAGTTCAAAGTTAAATCTCTTATTTCTAAATTGCGTAGATTCAAGTAGCTTTTGAAATGATTGTTGAGGTAGTCCAAGACTAACCGTATTTTACTGAATTTCGATGTGCTTCAGAAAGAAAGCTCACTATTAACTTCAGTCACCAAATTAACTTTCGATTTTCCGGTTTTATTAATTCTTTTGTTAAATTAAGTCAGTGTGTAGCGAAATTTATTACTTCTGACAAACTTTCAGTTTTTACACTACACGTGTCAACCTTCAGTTGCCACGCTTACTAGTGCTAGTTATATGTTTAATAACCTTTCTTTTTCAGTTACTATAGTAATTGTCCTTAGGACTGGCGACCGTAGTTTCCCCCAAATCTCAAATATCTAATTACCGCTAGTTAATTGTTAACGTAACGGCCGCACATTTACTTTCTTTATTAACTTTACCCCTTTTCAAAATTAATTTCCACCAGCTTCATTTGCATTTTTCCTTTCATTTAGATGCAACCCTTTCCTCCCTCTTTACTGACAAATTAACTTCGGTGACGATTGCTTTTCCTAAATTTCCATTAGGTACACGCGGTTTAATTTTTCACTGTCATTAAGGTCGATAAGTGAGAGGGAGGTTACAGTGTGCGGTGAGAGATCGTGACAGAGGGTCACCAAACAGGCAGTGTCAAACAATAAAACGACAGCTGCGGAAGTCACTGCAGAATTGAATGTTGCACTCGCGAACCCTGCCAGTACGAAGACAACATGAATGGAGCTCCAAAAGCGGGGAACTGCAGGGCGAGATGAAATTCCAAAACCACTCATCAGTGACTCAAATGCCCATAACAGGGAAACGTGGTGCCTAAGCCATAGAACCTGGACTGTGGAGCAATGTAAGAAACTCATTTGGTCGGATGACTCTTGTTCCACTCAATTTACAACATCTGGCCGAGTTTACTTCCCAAGGGTGAAACATGGCGGACGTTTGGTGTTGATTTCGACAGCCATTTCGTGGTATTTCATTGACGCCATAGTTACTCTGCAGCGTCGCATTACTGCCAAGGATTATGTGACAATTTTGGCCGCTCTGGACCATCCCACGGTACCATGTTTGTTCCGCAACGGTGTTGTGTGCCAAGATGACAGGGCCCCTATTCACGCAGTTCTCATCGTCTATGACTGTTTGTTTTGAGCCCAGGGGTGAACTGTCGCATCTCCCCAGGCCACAACAGTCTTCAGATCTCAATACTATTGAGGCTTTGTGGTATACTTTGGAGAGAATGGTGTGTGGTTGCTATGCATCTCCATCCTCGTTACCTGCAACTGCTGCTATTTTGCAATAAGAATAGCATAAGATTCCCTTGAAAACATTACAGGAAATGTATTTATCCATCCCAAGCTGACTCGAGGCTGTTTTAAATCCCACCGAGTTTTCTACACAGTATTAAGCATAGTGTTTCCATGTTTTGTCCACCTCCCTGTAGAATATCAACGCTAACGTCTCACAAGTAAGACATGCACAATCACCGTTGGAGTCCGCAGTCGTAGATTATTGTGTGGGACCTTGTACGACTCTTCATCTCAACCCATACATTTTCAGATACCTCTAAATCAGCTGCCTTAGTAGTCCAGTCGAGGAGCTCGATTTCAGACTGCTCAGATAAGAGGACACAAACCGATTGGTAAGGTGGATTGGCAGGCGACATCCCTGAAATAGGATCATACCTTGTGGGTACTGGCACTGGACAACAAACTCCATCATAAGGAGCTGTGTATCGGCGTCAGCGTACTGGCAACACAGTGACGCATACAAACTTCGAAGAGCAGCTACTCAGACTTTGCGTGGCACAAAAACGCGACCACTTCACGCGTACGTGCACCCGCAACGTGGGTCGAACCAGCCACCCAGATGTCTACACGCACAAAAACGGTCGCGTTTTTGTCGTATAAAATGTTGGCTCGTCGCTGAAAATTACATGCCCTCGGAAACATTCTTTAATAAATACGATAAACGTGTGAAAGAATATTTGGCATTCAAAAATGCCTATCCTTTACGTGTACGATATAGAACTTAAACAGTGTGAGCAGAGCAGAATACTAGGTTTCCTATAGATTTGTTGATCACCTAAATACTCCATCGCCAGCGAAGACTGTATCTGAGATTAATCAAAGCTATGACTCTTTGTCTAGGTGTCATGAAAGTTTATATTTCAAATGACTTTGTGCATTTGTTAGCAACATTTGTTTCAACTAACAAGTTACAAATATTAGTGTATTTCTCATGTGAAGCTAAAATCCATGTATTCCATGTATGAAGTGCTCAATCAGCATTTAATCTGTATAATCTGTGTAAACATATGTTAGCACAAACCATTTCAGATGAGAATACTTCGAGGTTGTACCGAGACCTTCTCATCTGAAATAGGTAGAAACAGGCCATTATTAATCAACATGATACTTGGACTTATTACTCATCCAAATACAGCATATCACTTCCCTCTATATATTACAAATTATCCTTAACCACGCTCATTGTGTTACATTTTCTTTTTTTATTTTTCTTTGACATTTGCATTATATAAATTATATTCTCATCAACTAGGTAGTAACAAATTATATGGAACCATTTTAACAATTGTTAAGCATTCAATTCGCTGTAACCTCAGAGAAATCTTTATATATTATGTTCTTTATATTATTTAAAAAAAAAGCATTAAAAACTCTACACCAATAAGACTGTAACACTGACAAGTCTTTCGTATTAGATTCAGAAGCATCCGACCCACCTTACATTTCAAGGCGGTGGGTTACTCTGTACCATTAACGAAATAAAATAAATAAATTTTGTTCGCACAATAATTAGCCTCGACCAAAAGGAAAAGAATCAAGTTACTTTATGTTGTGTCGTTATAATGTGTCAGCATGCATTGGATTTACTTTACACTAATAATCATATAAATATCTTTTAAAGCGGAAATAGAGGCGGTCCCCCAGTAATTTCTGCATAAGTAAACTGAGCTTGCTTCAGATTTTCCTTTGTTTTATGCAATATGTATTTAATGTGAGGATATCGTATTGTAAAAGAATGATCCGCCTGTATGTATTGTTTGTGTAATGATTTATCTCCATGTAAGGTCAAACCCAAAAACTCAAAATGTCCATGTTCTTTTCGAACCGACTATGTGACGTTATTTATCTCGTTAAGGTAATAGGTTGAGAAGTGGCAGGGCACTCTCTCACTTTAACAACTTTGTCAGATTAATTTTTATATTTTTGGTCATGATCTCAGCGTTCCTCAGTACTGCATTTGGTATGTTTGTTTTATGACTTTTTTTACGTGAGGAAACTGTGAGCGGAATGTTCTTATAATTGCAAGTGTAATCTGTAGAGAACTTGTATCTGAGGGGCCGTAGTGGAGGCGAAGGAGAACAGGGAGAGAGATGAGTGGGGGGCTATAAATGCTGAGTGCAGCTATATGCCTGTGTGAGAATTCTGGGATGCAGCACTCAGTGGATTGTAACTGGGGGCCGAAGACCTCTCCATCTTCCACTTAAAGTCAGACAGAAGCGCGGAAGTTTGCAAAACATTTTACCTGGGCGAGGCGGCAGTCTGTTGCGAAGACGACCGGTTGGCGGAAAGTGGGTGGAAGAAGCCATTTAAGAGAGACTGATGTAAACTGAGCCTTTGTGCAAACGGTGGGAAGGTCATAAAACTCTGTGCATTCTAATGTTAGAAGCTGGGACGGTACAGACAGAGCAGCTTGTGTATGTTTTTAGTGGAGGCTTGACTGTAACCCTCCTGACGCCAGGAAGTCGCCAGCTTCTTTTAGCGAGCGTTAAACACACAGATTTCACGGGCACGACTGTCTGGGAAGCTTCACAGCCGTCTTCGAGAAACTGGAAATGCTCAACCCAGATAGATTAGATCTCTCCATAAATGAGAGACTGTAGCCGTATCTAGGCAGATGTTTTTTGCCAAAACATTGCCATACTTACTGTGAGAACGACGACTCCCTAGTCTAAAATCTTCTTTTTTCAGACAAGAGAAATTTGGAGTCGCTGATTGGTTCCTCTCAGGATATGCAAGGTGGAAGCTTGCTCCCCCAGTGTGGGAACCCCGGTGCTGTGTCTGACTTGACTACCAGGCCAAACAGAATAGTCAAGAGAGGAGGTTCAATGAGTAGACCATAGTTCGATTGGTTGATGCAATGTGGGAGCGGTTTCGTTCTGCTAATTCGGTTCCCGTATCGAGGATTGGTTTCTTTGCCGTCTTCTTCATCTTCTGACCCTCCCCTGGTGGAGAACTTCAGGTCTGTCCCTAGTGAGTGAGGCTTGTGCTCTGTATCTTGTGGTGGACTAAGAGCCCGTGGCAGTTTCCAACTGTACCGACAGTGGAACTGCATATAATCTCGGACATATCGTGTGTCACGAGGGTGAACATATTCAACCTGAGTGGGCCGTTTCACATTTGACAATCCCAGCACGCAGCATCGTGTCTGTAAGTCAAATTGGTTTGGCCAGACTAGCGAACGGATGAACCTCATACTGAAATCTGCCGGGATTTTAGGCCTGTGATAGGGAAGTTTCCCGCGTTCTCATAATCAGCATACCAGACGTCGTAGTTTGCAAATTTTGTGGACGCGTCAGAACATTACATCTGCCGCAGCGCAGCGCTCCTCACCCACAGCGCGCATTTTCTGCTGCCGCCTGAATCAGGGTGAAAGGGCAAAGTAGTGATGCACGCGCCTAGGGCTCCCTGTTCTCAGGTGAACCATAGTTTGTGGTATGCTTGGTCGTAGTTGATTCCATCTGAATAGCGTTGGGCCTCACAGTGGAGTCATGTAAACGAAGTCAGATTGTGTTGTAAAAGGGAGTAATTCAGGGGAGAATTTGTATAGCTTCCACCCCAATATATGCTTTGCCAGTCAGATACCATTCCTTTTCTGGTTTGTGTTTGTCATTTTTCTTCAGCTAATTGTAGTTACATAAGGATTAATAAAACTTGTCATAATTTTGTAAACTTAAATACGCCACTGTTCTCATTCATACTCCATCAACTATTCACTGTTTTTATCTTATTGTGGTGGTACACGGTTGCACTAGCAATTTAAGGTTTATTTTTATTAAATTAATTAATTTGAGTTCTGAATGTGACCATGGATATAGGCAACAAAAGTTCCATGAGCAAATACGCTAATTCATATTTAAAAATTAAGGCTGCAGCTCACCATTTGAAGGTTATTGAGAAGATAATACTTTCCTTTATGTAAAAATAATAACATTTAGCATCACTCAGACATATATTTATGATTAAAGCGAGTGACGGTTTGCAAGGTTCCGTCGACAGCGAGGTCAGTGCACGCGGAACACAAGCTTGGATTACGAAAGGATAGGGAAGGAAATCGGCCGTGCCTTTCTCACAGGAACCATTCCGGCATTTTAATGAAGAGATTTGGGGAAAAAACGGAAATCCTAAATTAGGATTGCCGGAAGCGGGTCTGAACTGTCGTCTTCCCAAATGCGAATCCCATGCGATAACCACTGCGCCACCTCGCTCGGTTTGAAGAGTAGCCGAAAGACCTGTATTGCGTTCTGACTGATCTGCAAGCAGACCACTCAACGTAACTATGTTAGAGTTACTCTAATCTCTTTTCGGTGCAGTAGTTTGACTATATGAAGTAGTTATCACAAGAGTCGTTTGAGGTAGTGCAGAACTGCAATTCATCCCTGAACACAATGCAACGCCATTCATCAGCAGTCTGATAGTCTCCGAACAATCAAGCGGGAGAGCACAGAACGCTTCACAGAGGCCAATACTTGCTCTCGGTTGATAGACGCGGATGTGAAGGGGTTAGATATGCTTGGCGCACAATACGGCGATCCTACCTTGTGGTGATCACACGTGGTCGGCCAGAATCTTATCGACGAATATGCTTGCCCATATATTCCTATGCTGTCCAATCTGGATAGTGCAGGATTCGACCCGCAGGACAAATTGAGACCGACAGTGAGTCTGTTTTCGAACTCTCTTGGGTGCTGAGAGCGCTGTCTCATTCGAGTACGAGCCAACTCCGTGTCCTTCGCAGTGATCACGCAGCATCTGACGCAGTTCCCGCTGCTTGTTTATTCCACTAGGCCTGGTAACGGCATTGAACACGAACAACACTAATGTACTCATGTGGCCGTCAGAGAGAACTGCAGAATCCACGTGTCATCATGAATACGAGTGATGCGCTGTTCATGTTGAGGTTTCCACAACTAGTTAGTTCTTGAACCACTTCATGCAAAACCACTCTCCGAAGCCACTTAATGTAATACATTTGGGTTTATAAGCGTTAAGGATTGTCTGATCTCTGATAACGTGTTCCCCGATATTTCCAGCACCATGGTATTAGTTTATATCTGAAGTGATTTCCATACAGAGAAGTGTTCTCTAGGGGTCTCTTGAGATAACCATTTCCCCTTGTTAGACCACTATACAGAAAAGAGATTAGAGGACGTATTAGGAAGTTACATTGTTTGGGTTGCATACATACCAGCTTCAGGTGAACCCACGGATTACCGACAGCCTGAAGTTTCACACTAGACAGTTTAAAACAATATAGAGAATGGAAACAATAGACCAACTTGATGAAAAACTTTATGCCCGTCCACATACTGATTGTAACTCTGCGATTCAAACTCAGGATTTCGGAAGTGGGAGCACTCTTTCCTTGTCGGCGATGACATATCTTTGTCTCTTGTTACACATATCCGTTCAAAAGTTGTCAATCTCTTTACATCTCATCACTTTGCATCTCTCTGTATTAATTACATTATGGCATTTCTTAAACCCCACTCTGTTTTTGTCCGCAGCTCTTGGTCGTGCGGTAGCGTCCTCGCTTCCCGCGCCCGGGTTCCCGGGTTCGATTCCCGGCGGGGTCAGCGATTTTCCCTACCTCGTGATGACTGGGTGTTGTGTGATGTCCTTAGGTTAGTTAGGTTTAAGTAGTTCTAAGTTCTAGGGGACTGATGACCATAAATGTTAAGTCCCATAGTGCTCAGAGCCATTTGAACCATTTGAACCAGCCACTCTGTTTTCCTAATCTTTAACGCACTGATGCTTATTCCAATCTTTAAGTGAATTACGTACTCGAAATTGAGTTATACAGTGTGTCCGCAGGAGGAATGGTCAAGGGATATGACAGGGACGATCTTTCGATGCAATAAACTTTGATAAATATGTGTGTAAAAATGCATACCTTAAGAGCTATGAACACTTGTTCATCTTCTCTACTGCGTAATACATCTCTTGTACTGAACGCTCGTAGCTCATAAGGTATCCATTTTAGAGCCCTTTTTACTAGACTTTTTTGCTTTAAATGATCGTTCCTGCCATATTCATGAGTACTGTCTGCCTACTGTGCTGGGTGGTAACGTGCTTGCCTCCCGTGCAGCGGGTCCGGGTTGGATTCCCGGCCGGGTTGGAGATTTTCGTGGACTGGGTGTTGTGTTGTTCTCATCTTTTTATAATCATCACCGGCGCGCAAGTCGCCCAATGTGGCGTCGAATGAAATAAGACTTGCACTTGTTCGGCCGAACTTCCCCGGATTGGACCTCCCGGCCAATGATGCCATACGCTCAATTCGGGACTCCACGTATATCTTTATAATGACTGAAGGAAAGTGTTACACGTGACCACTATTTGCTTTCGTGATAGATAAGTGGTACTAGTCATGTAATTTGTCGACTGCCTTACCTGTTACTCACATGTTGGGCTCGGCCGTTGACTATTCGTTCTGATATCGTGTATCTCATCTAAGCGTTCTCTAATTAGGTGATATCGAAGAATCACTTGCTTCATTAAAATGTTAGCCAAACTGGGAATAACTGAATAGAATGTTAGTTTGGCCTGATACATTAGTTATCAAAAGAGCTTCTTGGTTAGGTCATTGGACAAGAACATTACAATGAAATTAAAAAGAACTTCTACGGCTTTTGACTAATCTTAAAAAACTTCGAGAATGGAAAAGAAGATTTTTCTGAAGAGTCTAGTTAGCTCATTTTGTAGATTTCCGGGCATTCCTGACGATTTAATGTACTGTCCATTTGCCTCACCTGTTGTTTGCTGTCTGATTGAGGCGGCATCGGAGTATCTGTAGACAGCGTTAAAGGGCAAACTCGCTCCTGAGTTACACGTATCATTGCAATAACTTCCATGTCCATTTCGGTAGCTGCACAGTCAGCGCAGCGGATTGCTAAGCAAAAGGGCTCTCCTTCGATTCAGTGTCCGGCTGGAGATGTTTTCCGCTGTGGGACTGGGTGTTGTGTTGCCCTCACTTTCGTATCGTCAAAGAAAAAAGCTTCCATCACCGGGTATAGCCACGTGCCTAAACTACACGTGCCCTATCAATCTGCTACTTCCATTCTTCAATATAAATAATTCAATAAACACTATGATGAAAAATTTATCACATCTTGATTTCATAAAAAACATACCTACGTAGATCTAAAGCTCGCTCAGAGTACATTCTCGCACACACTGTTCACTATTTTCTTGAGTTAGCTATTGCCCTTTTAGATTCCATTTGGTCGTAGTGAAAAAAGATATATTAATTCATATATCACATTATCTATAGTAATATTACAGATACGAAAGTAAGTCTGCCTATAACGTTTTTAGGACTAAACCGTTGATGAAATTTGGTGTGGAGATAGCCTGAACCCTGAGGAAGAACAAAGGTCACTTTAGAAAGTTGTGTTTTCTTTCTGAGTACCATTATTATTTTTAAATCGAGAACAATAAAGCCAGGAAAATATTACGTTGCTACTGAACCATCATAAATTGTACTACTCCAAATTTAGTCAAAGGAAGACATAATTTGTTAATTATTCATTAATTAATTACAATTATTAAATTTCCAATGTTATGTTACATGCAATATTGAGTTAAAATGCCTTGTTTTATAGGCTACTGCAGTCTAATCTAATGTTAAATATGTTATGTGTGAGAGAAATGTCGTTCACGCTTGCGCGTTGGTCGACGATTCTGTTTATAGATTATTACGTGATAGTGCGAATCCAATACGTACTCGTGTGCATGGTTTCTGAAATTTTGGTTATTCCTGTATTCCTTTCATCTCAGATTACTACATCTTATCAACATGTGCTGGGAAAGTTACAAAATTCCAAGCTCGCTGGAAGCAGTAGGAGCGGTTCAAAAAAAGATATAGAAGCGAAAGTGGAATGTGCATTAGTTTGTTGAATGCAGTGTACAAAATCTACTCAAAAATTTTGAACAACCGGGCAACATATCTAGTTGAGAACATCTACAGAAAGATCAAAGTGGATTTAAGAAAGGCGTACGTCTATTGACATTAAAGTTAATGTAAAACGACTCATAGAAAAACAAAGACAATTTTCTGTCAAACGCTTACACCAAGAAACTGAAATAGCAATAGACACATCTATATGTAATCTACAAAAATGGTTCAAATGGCTGTGAGCACTATGGGACTTAACATATGAGGTCATCAGTCCCTTAGAACTTAGAACTACTTAAACCTAACTAACCTAAGGACATCACACACTCCCATGCCCGAGGCAGGATTCGAACCTGCGACCGTAGCGGTCGCGCGGTTCCAGACTGTAGCGCCTAGAACCGCTCGGCCACTCCGGCCGGCTCTAATCTACATATCACTCTGCAATTCGCGGTTAAGTGCCTGACAGAGAGCTCATCGAACCACCTTCAAGCTATTTCTCTACAGTTACACTCTCGAATAGGGCGCGGGAAAAACGAACACTTAAATCTTTCCGTGCGAGCTCTGATTTCTCTTGTTTTATTACGATGATCATTTCTCCCTATGAAAGTGGGCGCCAACAAAATATTTTCAGACTCTGAGAAGAAAGTTGGAGATTTAAGTTTCATGAGAAGATCCTGCCGCAACGAAAATCGACATTGTTTTAATAGTTGGAACCCCCTTCCGCGTATCATATCCGTGGGGCTAACTCGTCTATTTCACGACAATACAAAACGAGCTGCCCTTTTTTCAACTATTTCGCTGTCCTCTGTCAACCCTATGTGCTGTGAATCCCACATCGCCAGCAGTACTCCAGAAGAGGGCGGCCAAGCGTAAAAAAGCAGTCCCTTTACCAGACCTGTTGCATTTTCTAAGTATTCTGCCAATAACTAGCAGTCTTTGGTTTGCTTTCTCCACAACATTATCTATGTGATCGTTCCAATTTAAGTTATTCGTACTTGAAATCCCTAAATACGAGGGTTATTCGGAAAGTAAGGAACGATCGGTCGCGAAATGGAAACCATAGTGAAAATTCAATGAAGTTTTGCACAGGTGTGTTGAGAAGTGTCTGCAGTATGCCCGTCGATCGCGTTACGTCGTTCAGTTTAGTTCTGAGCACACAGGGAGCACATAAAGATACCTAGAACAATAGTGTCTCCCGCCAAGTACGAGGGCCTGGTGAGAAATTTCGCCTGAAGCTATGCAGCCAACATTACATAACTGTCGTGCGGTTTCTTCTTCATGACAATTCTCAGCGGCATTCTGAAGGGGCAATGAAGATGCTCCTGCATCGTTTTAAATTGGAAATGTTTGATTACCCACAATACAGCCCGTAATTTCCTCCCTCTGAGTTTCATCTCTGCTCACATGAACCACTGTCTATTAAGACAACATTTTGGCACAGACAACGAGCTGTAGGCCAGCGTAGAGAATTGGCGGAAAGTACTGGGCGGCTGCCTTCTATAACGAGGGTATTGGAAAGTTGGTACAACGCTATGACAAACGTCTAAGTTGGATCGGCGACTATGGAGATAAGCAGCTGGAAGTTGTAGCTAACTGTTGCAAATAAAACAGTTTTGATTTTCACTGTGGTTTCGATTTCGCGACCTATCGTTCCTTACTTTCCGAATAGCCCTCGTATTTAGTTGAATTTACAGCCCTTAGTTTGGTGTGTTTTATCCTGTAACCGAAAATTTGCGGATTCCTTTCATTATTCATGAGGATGACTTCCCACTTTTAATTATTTAGAGCCAATTGCCACTTTTTGCACCATACAGATACCTTGTCTAAATTGTTTTGCAATTTGTTTGATTATCTGATGACTTTATAAAATGGTAAATGACAGCATCATCTGCCACTAATCTAAGAGGGCTGCTCAGATGGTCTCCTAAATCATTTATGTAACAGCAGAGGGCCTCTAACACTTACTTGGGGAACACCACATATAATTCTGTTTTACTTGGTGACTTTCCGTCAGTTACTACGAACTGTGACCTTTCTGACAGGAAATCACGAATCCAGTTGCACAACTGAGACGACAATCCATAGGCACGCAGTTTAATTAGAATTCACTTGTAAGGAATTATGTCAACAGTGTTCCCGAAATCTAAAAATATGGAATCAATTTGACATCCTCTGTCGATAGCAAGCGTTATTCCGAGAGAATAAAAAATTAGTTGAGCTTCACAAGAACGGTATTTTCTGAATCTGTACTGGCTGTCTGTCAATAAATCGTTCTTTTTCAGGTAACCCATAATGTTCGGACACAGTATGTGTTCCAAAATCCTACTGCAAATCGACGTTAGCGTTATGGGTCTGTAATTCAGAGGATTACTTTTATTTTCTTTCTTCGGTATTGATATCACTTGTGCAACTTTCCAATCTTTAGGTACAGATTTTTCGAAATGCGAGTGGATGTATATGACTGCTAAGTATGGAGTTATTGTATCATCATACTCTGAAAGGAACCTGAAAGGTGTATAGGCTGGACCGGAGGCCTTGCCTTTACTAAGTGATTTAAGCTGCTTCGCTACACCGAGAATATCTGCTTCTAAGTTATTGATATTGAGAGGTGTTCTTGATTCGAATTCAGGAATATTTACTTCATCTTCTTTGGTGAAGGAATTTGGGAAAATTGTGTTCAGTAACCCTGCTGTAGTGGCAATGTCATTCGTAACATCACCTCGGTCATAGCGCAGTGAGAGTATTGATTTTGTCTCTCCGCTGGTGTACTTTACATACGACCAGAATCTCTTTGGATTTTATGCCAGATTCAAGCATCTCGTATTGAAGTTCACGCTAAATATTGAGCTTCTGTAAGACTTTCGGCAATATTAGGCGTTTTGCGTTCTTTGAAATCTGGCATGCTTATTTCGTTGCTTCTACATATTAGATTATATGAGATTAGTACTTGTTGCATAGATCATGAACAGGACACTTCGTAATGATGTGGAACGTGTCAGGTTAATAAAAGGTAGCTATACAAGATATTACATTACATATAGTGTTCTAACCAGTTTGGGGTATCATGGGGGATCAGCACCATCTCTTATTAGTTTATTTGGGATGTATTTCTCAGCTGCCGTCGATACTAATTCTTTGAATTTAAACTACATCTAGTCTACACTTATATAGTCAGAATGGAAGGAGTGGAGACTGTTTCTTAGGAAGGACTCAAGTTACTTTTTACCTGCTTAGTTAAAAAGATGTATTTTGCGGTTATTTTTGGTAGATTTTGATGCTACGGTATTTAGTCTCTCTACAGCAACCTTGGGGTCACTAATCCCTGTATCCGTCGTGATTCCCCCATCTGCTCATAATTATCTGCTGCAATGACGTCAGGTATGGTTTTGCAACCATTTATACTTTGAATTGTTCAAAATAATTCTCTGAGAAAGCATTCAGAGAGATTTCGGAGAGAAAAGTACAAATGAAATAAAAACCAACCGACGAGTGAGACAGTGATGATCCCATTAACCTCTCTTTTTAACAAGTATATTGACAATGTCCTTAAAAACGGGAAGACCAGATAATTATCCAGGAATCAAATTAAATAAACATACTAATTTACGTGCATTCCTATTCGTAGATAATAAAGTATAAATACAAGAATTTCAAGACGACCTCGAGTTAGCAGTACATCGGCTAAACCAAATATGGAGAGAATATGAATTAAAAATTTCAGTGCATAAGTCCTTGGCCTTTCAAGGTAAATATCGAATACGGTCTAAAATAGTAATTAATGAGGAAGTAATTGAACAAGTGTCACATTTTAAATATTTGGGCAGCAAGGCGAATTATGATTATAATAATGATATTAATGAAAATCTGAACAAATTTTAAGCAGTATATGGAGCAGTAAACAGAACACTTAACTACAGAGCCCGAACGGATATAAAAGTTAAATTATATAAATTTATGGCCATACCATTATTGTCGTATGGAATCGAAAGATGGATCAATAAAACTGGAAAACGAGAGCAAAATACAAGCAGCCGAGTATGGCTGCTTGTATTTTGCTCTAGACGGTATGGACAGAAATATGGAACGCCAAAAACGCATCACGTTACCATGCCTGATACGGTGTAGAAAAACCTTTGGATTTCAAAACAGCTTCCAGTCGTCTCGGAATGGACGAATACAGGCCTTGTAAGGTTTTCAGGGCAATTTTATACAAGACTTCCTGTTAAACAGTGAAAAGTTCAGGTACCGGTGATGGAGCTGGATAGCAATTATGCTGTTTTCTCTCTGCCGGCCCGGTTGGCCGAGCGGTTCTAGGTGCTACAGTCTGGAACCGCGTGACCGTTACGGTCGCAGGTTCGCATCCTGCCTCGGGCATGAGTGTGTGTGATGTCCTTAGGTTAGTTAGGTCTAAGAAGTTCTACGTTCTAGGGGACTGATGACCTCGGAAGTTAAGTCCCATAGTTCTCAGAGCCATTTTTGCTGTCTTCTCTCAACAGCAGTCAACAAAGGCTCAATGGTATTGAGAACACGTGACTGTGGTAGCCAGGGGGGATGTGAAAATTCATCTTCCTGCTCACAAAACGCCCATGGATGATGCGAGTTGCGTGAACAGGGTTCCTGTCTTCTTGGAACATTGTATCACCACTAAGAAACAAATACTGTACAGCGGGATCCACCTGATCAGCCAAAACTGTCACATAATCCTTGGCAATGAAGCGACCTTGCAGAGTAACCACGAGGCCGATGGAATACCACGATATGGCAGCCAAAATCTTCACCGAACCCCCGTCATGGATCACTCTCTGGACGTAAACTCGGCCAGAAGTTGGAAACAATCATGTTGTCGGATGAGTCTTGTTTCACACTTTCTTCCATTGCTCGATAGTCCAGGTTTTATGGCTTCGGCACCACGTTTTCCTGTTACGTGCATTTGAATCAATTATCTGTGGTTTTG
Organism: Schistocerca piceifrons; assembly: GCF_021461385.2. Classification (NCBI taxonomy): domain Eukaryota; kingdom Metazoa; phylum Arthropoda; class Insecta; order Orthoptera; family Acrididae; genus Schistocerca; species Schistocerca piceifrons. The sequence goes on along the minus strand of NC_060149.1, from coordinate 231,841,788 downwards.
GAATTCTCAGCTTTTTGAGCTCTTTTCGTGTTGTTTTAGCGCTCACAGGGTTCGCGAACGTGACATACAGTTCTGCAGTGACTTTTTAGCTGTCGTCCATTAATTTTTTGTCACAGTCCTCCGTGATCGTCTGTCATGAACACTCAACACACACTTTAGTCCGCGTTGTGACGTAGCGGATGATATTTTTCCACTTTCCCGGTACGTGATATAAATCTTCGACGCGGTGTCTCTTGAAACACCTGACAGTTCGGCTACCTCGGTTACAGAAGCTCACACCAGACGAGCACCAACAATTTGCCCACGTTGGAATTCACTGAGCTCTGAACATAATGCACTCAAAATTACACACAACTCTCTTGTGACCACGATTCACAGTTGCCTCGTGTTAATGGTATTGCACAGGTGACCACCGTGGTCAAACATAACAGAGCCATCTGCAGGCTTGGCTAGCATAAGTATTTATGTAAAAGCATCCGTTTCTCATGGTGTTCCCATATTTTTCTTCAACCCTCGTATTTCTCCGCAATATCCTTCCTTCTAGGACTGCTAGTTCCACAATGTGAGGGAAGAACTACTAGGCGGTTTGGGAAGAGTGGGAGAGGGACTGGCGAAAGTGAAGCTGTGACGGCGGGTCGTGAGTCGTACCTGAATAGCTCTGTCGGTAGAACATTTGCCCGTGAAATGCAAAGGCTGCAGGTTAGAGTCCCGATCCGGCACACAGTTTTAATTTGTAAGGAAGTTAAAAATCAGTATAATATTTTCTATGAAGAAGTAGCTCCTAACATGAGAAGAGAAACAGTTTTAAAGACTTTTTTTTCATGTGACTCGCGTGAATTACAAGTATAAAATTAGAAGTTTGCCACACGATTGAGAACTTACAAAAAAAAAAAAAAAAAAAAAAAAAAACAACTCTTTTGTTTTTGTATCCGAGGTCTGCAACTAACATAGCGACCACAACAGTTGAGTTTATAAAGGAAACACATTAGAGGACGAGAAGAAGGAATAATAAATATTATAACTTGACGTCCAGTATTAGACACTAGAGACGAAACGGTTCAGTAAAGATGGCGAACGGATACAACAGTGACTTCGAATTCGTCTGAGGTGATTTTGGAATATATTGCGAAACGTAGATCAGAATGACAGAGCCAGCCGGTGTGGCCATGCGGTTCTAGGCGCTTCAGTCTGGAACCGCGTGACCGCTACAGTCGCAGGTTCGAATCCTGCCTCGGGCATGGATGTGTGTGATGTCCTTAGGTTAGTTAGGTTTAAGTAGTTCTAAGTTCTAGGGGACTGATGTTAAGTCCCATAGTGCTCAGAGCCATTTGAACCAGAATGACAGATTGGTAATTTAAACCCCGCTCTACCAGACCCAAGCCCAGTGTCTTAATCATTGACCGAGTAACGAGAAAATAACTTCTCGCACTCTCGAGAGGACTATAGCGGCTCAGAGGTCGTAGGACGCTGGCGCTGGGAAAACGCAGCCAGTGACTGGGCGCCAGCTTGCTACATACAGCTGCAGGTGCGGATAGAAAAGACGGAGGAGGTAAGGAACCGGTGTTCATGCACCGTACGTGGCGCTTGTTTCATTATCTTACACAACGCGGAGGGCATAGCTACGGCTAGCTTGATTGTTAATAATGGTGTGGCTGGCCTTTTGTGCGAGGCGCGACGACGCAGGAGGCGCGGCCAGCCACAAAGAGGCGACCAGCTGCCGCCGCAGCTGTCCCAAAATATTTCACGTCCGCGTCGCGGCTGGCTGTTGCACAAACAGAATCCGTTTCAAAGCGCGCCTATTTAAAAATGTCTGTTCACGTAGCCGCCATCCAGCAAAGAACTGCTTTGGTGAACGCTAGGGCTCGTTCCTTCGGGACTGTTTATGAAACGACAGAATGGCTGCCCTGATTTAGCCAGAAAAGGAGAAAAAGTGCCCAATGATGTTAGGGCCGAAACTATGTGGCAGCGTCGTGCGCTTGTAAAGCGCCTGTAGGCAAGAACGAGAGGCTAATGGCGCGAATTAACACGTTTGTTACAATGGAGAGGAGTGGTGCGACCTCTTCGTTCACTTCTCTGTGTGAACACCCAAACGCTGCTAAGAAGGCGCCTCATTTCAGGGAAAAGTTCGGGTCGAAATAATCCGTTGTGCGACATTTTTTTTAAAAAATTCAGTCGTTATCTGTTGACAATCTGACATCATAAGAGCTTTCTCTGGTAGAATTACCGTGTAAATTGTGTGGTATGGAGGAAACCAAAAAGTAAATTATCGTGGACATAATGCTGAAAAAAATGTAGGAGAACCTGATTTACATTATTTCCGCCATTGCAGACAGCTATATAATTACGAAAGCGTCGGACGAAGTATTTTCATGAAAACAACGTTTTTGTATTTAACTCAAACAACCAAATTATCATCTAGTGCAGGAGCATTGTCGTTCTATCTATACTGCTGAAAAAAAAATGCAACGCTCTCAAGGAATGTGTTCAGTGGCATCGTATCTTCATTCATTTGTCACTGACATCAACCATCAGCTGGCGCTTTGGAGGCGTGGGCGCGTGCTCTGTGTTGCGACTCTCCAGGCAGCAACTGTGCTGAGTTTAGAGATGGACTGTGTTTGCAACGTTCGTTCTATGTTACAACCATGCCCCATCGACGAGTACGTAGTAGCGTTGAACAGTTTGAGCCATTCGAACTGGAGTGGCATTGTGGGCCCGCGGGCAGGTGGCTGAACGCATCGACGATCTGCTACACTGGTTGGGCCAATGTACCGCTGGTGTGTCGCTTCTTTCAACTGTGGTATGTGGAACAGTCCCACATCTTTAGACCAGGTTCTGGACGTCCGGGTAGTAGAGACGCACACCTAGATCGACGCATTGTACGAGCAACGGTGGCCGATCGAATATCATCCGGAGAAGGAATGCGGCCACATGTTGCACCTAGTGTCTCATCAAGGACCATTGGGAACCGTCTGCCTGCAGCTGGAATAAGATTACGCGTGCCCCAGGCGAGGCTGCCACTGACACCACGACACTGCCAAACAGGCTACTCTGGTTACTTTTGAATACATTGTGGGAGTGAATAGTGATCAATGTTGTTACAGATATTTACTATCAAAAACAGTCTTGATCACAAATTATTTATTCCGGTGACCGGTTTCGACCACAACTGTGGTCATCTTCAGACCATTGAATAAGAACCTCCTTCTGGTGGTAAATCACCACCAGAAGGAGGTTCTTACTCATTGGTCTGAAGATGACCACAGTTGTGTTCGAACCCGGTCACCGGAATAAATAATTTGTGATCAAGACTGTTTCTGATGGTAAATATAGGCTACTCTGGTGTTTGAAAAGAGTCGACTGGAGACTGGACTGACTCTCTGATGTCTTCAGCGAGGAAAGCAGGCCATGTCTATATGTGAGTGATGTACGTACACGTGTACAGCGTAGACCTGCTGAGCGGCATATTGTGGAGCGCCTTCGCTCACGACACACAGGTTCCAGTTCAGACGCGATGGTGTGGGGGCCATTGCTTACAACTTGCGGTCACATCTGGTGTTTCTACAGGGTAAATTAACCAGTGTCTGCTATATTTCACAGGTCGTTATCCCATATTACTGCCATTTCTTCGACAGGAAGATGATGTAATTTTCCAGCAGGATAATGCACGTCCATATTCGACTGCTGCGATACAATGTGATCTTCGTGGTATAAAACTACTGTCCTGGCCAGTAAGATCACCAGATATCTCGCTAGTTGCACACGTATGGGACATGAAGCGGGATGTTTCCCGTTCTGCAAAGCCTGCAAGAGTCATTGCCGAATTCCACAAAGGGTGGAAGATACTTGGGACGGTCTATCGCATGATGCCATTCTGCACCTTTATGACCGTTTGCACGCCAGCATTTCCACAACAGGGTAGTACAGTGTTTGTTGAGGTGACTTTCTGGACCCTTCATTGTGACATATTTGTTTCATTTGATCTAATTTTATGACAGACTCCTACAGTGATTAATTACCTGTGACATCACTCACCAATAGAATGGCCTTGTCCTTGAGGGTACTGCATTTTTACCGGCAGTGTGTTAATGAGTTTCTTAGTCTGTATCTTAAAAATAAAACAGCAGTTTCAAATTATACCAATCACTCTATAAGGGGGCTATCAAAAATTTTCCCTTTGTGGTCGTTGCTGCAGTGTATTGCAACGTAGTAAGCTTCCAATATGGGTACACAGGGTGTTCGGAAATTCCCGTTTCAAACTTCTAGGACTTGTAGAGGGGACTGAATAGATAATATTTTGAACTGGAGCCCATGTCCGGATATGTGCCATTGCCGTGCTCCAACTATTTGAAAACATGTTGATAACGCGACCACTTTTACAGGTACTTGATTAGACGTGACTCAGTACATCATTTGTTTTGCATTTCCACTCATTAACATCCAAAGAAATTGCTTGTGTACTCGTTGACATGATTACCCTGTCACATGCCTACCTAGCAAACATGTTTTCCAACAGCTGTAGCACGCAAAAGGTACGTTTCTTATTCAAAATATAATGTACTCACTTCCCTCTACACGTCCTAAAAGTTTGTAACGGGAATTTCTGAAAAACCTGTATGAGTTTCAATATATTTAATAAATAAAGAAGATCCACTTGTAAGCGGAATGAACGTCTCGTCACTCTGTCATGTCTTTTTTTTGTTTTGTTTTTTTGTTTGTTTTTGTTTTGTTTTGCAACCTTGTAGAATAATAGCCATAAACTTCTGTATACATACAAATTAAAAATCTTGCTCTCGTTGATGTGTTTTAGGAGAATCGTGGTTTGTCAGAGGTCGACTGAAACATTAATCCTTAGTTCACTAATGTCATGCGCTTTAGATGACTCGTTTGACTTGGACTGATGTGCCGGTTTACGACAGCTCAATTTTTAAGTAGTTTTGAAAACGGCTCTTGTATCTCGGATGGTTCTGCAGCTTGCGATGCTGACCAGTAATAAAAAGTCGCCAATAATGGGTGATTTGTGAACCATGACGAAGTGCACTACATGTCTCATTAGACAACTGTAGCTCTTGTGTTTTGCACTTGGGTAAAGGTTCCAGGCAGGACAAAGGACGTCATTCACTGATATGGTGGACGCAACGGTTCTGTTTATGAAGGCTAGATTTCTCCTGGTCCAATTCCAGATTGGTATTTCGTCTCTGCAAACAAATAGGTGCTGTGCACGTTAGACTAGCTGGCGATGATGGCAGTAAGGGTGGCTTGCGGCTTGATTCCGTGGAGTCTTTCCGCAGTAGGGATGGCCCAATTGGCGAGATCGTACCAAGTGCTCACTCTGGCTGGTGAAATATAGTTGAAGAAATTGTTCCAAAGATTTTTCCAGACTTCTCTTGGGTAATTCACCTCGGGGGGGCTTTGCGAACTCTGTGAGGTTAGCGATTCGCAGATCTTCTTGGTGACGATTTGCTTCGCGTCGAGGTGAATATAAATAAATTCTATGAAATACTTGTGTATGTGATTTAGGTATGCATTCATATGGTCGACACTGCATGGTGCGGCGCTGTCCACAGGTCTCAAAGTGCCAAACAGAATGTGCATTATCCCCGGCTTGATCGTTCTCACTATTTTTGGGACCCGATTTAGGAAGATAGCATTACTGAGTGACTGGGCGTGTTTGATGCCCCTTTTCCTCGCTAACGTTGCCGTATTGTAGTACGAGGGTGGTTTGAAAAGTTCTCGGAACGGAATACAAGAACAGTTCCTACATCACTGAACCTTTTTTATTTTTCAATCTAAAATCCTTGTAGATTAATGCACTAGGTCCAACATTGTTCTAGTGCCTTGATCCTATCTTGAAAATGAGATTCCTCCAGACCTCCAAATTGTTGCCAACTCCAACTATCAATTCTTCGTTTAAAGGGAATCTTCGTAGAACAAGAAATATTTTCAGTTTTGCGAAGAGATGCAAGTCTGGCGGAGCCATATCAGGTGAATAAGGCGGGTGTGGCAACAATTCGTACCTTAGTTCGTATAATTTTGCCATGGTGACGGCATATTTTTTTAACCAGCGTCAAGAGTCGCGGAACCCATCTTGCAGATAATTTTTTCATTTCTAATTCTTCAGTTAAAATGCGATATACTCTTTGAGATGACATCTGGCAAGCGTGAGCAATTTCACGCACTTTCAATCGGCGATCCTCCATCACCATTTTGTGCACTTTTGCAATGATTTCTGGAATAGTGACACATCTTGGCCGACCACTGCGCGAATCATCATCTAAGCTCTCCCGACCAAATTTAAACTCATTTGTCCACCTGGCAACAATTGAATATGAAGGAGTAGAGTCCCGCAGTGTATTCTGGAAATCGGCATGAATGTCCTTTGCTTTCATACCTTTCTTTACGAAGTACTTAATCACTGCTCGAATCTCGATTTTTTCCATCTTCGCAAATCACTTCGCGGGAACTGCAACAGAGCCAAGTCACCGCCACAGCTCTCTTCCAAGAGCACTGACGTGGCACGTGTTTACAGGCAACAGTCAAATGTACATCACGCGAACAACTCGTTGCGCTAGCACTGACCTCTCGTAGTGATTCCGAGAACTTTTCATACTACCTTCGTAAATTTTAACAGATGTTCACTTTACTCCCGTACCAGCATGTGACTGCCAGTATTTTGTGCGCTACGTCCAATAGTGTCGGCGTTACAGCCGCTGTATTGTTGATTTTGCTCAAAACTTAAGCATTTACAAATTATATCTTTTGTAGAAGATCTTAAGCCGGGATGTTGTTCTCTCGGAGAAAGACATGAATGGCGTGTATCTCATTTAATCAGTTAGTTATAACCATTTCACGTTGATTTGGTACTAAATACAATCCTAGTTGAAATCTCTCTGCTGTTGGCTCGAGCCAAGCAGTCTCTACTTTGCTACCGTATGGGCTCTGATACATTATTTTAAATCTAAGATTAAGCCTTGCAATGGAAGAACTGGTATATTTGGACAGAATTCTTCTAAGTTCGTCCATTCCTTTATTTGTATTTATAACACTAAGTATGACATACGCTTTTGACGTTAAACACTTATGATACCTTCAATGCCGTATGTAGATTCCAAAGTAAAACTTCCACGGAAAAGGCATGAAACGTCACTGAAAGAGGAGATCCCTGCCGGACTGATTAATTGTTCTGCACGCGTCCACTTAATTGACCGTTAATGTTGATCTCTGAAAAGGTTCCCTCACATATTTTTTTTAATAATTCGTACAAATTTGTCATCAAAACCCATTTCCCTCATAGTTCTTATTAGAAAGTTCCGAGTGACTCTGTCAAATGCTTTATTAAAATCCAAAAACATTAATGCAAAATGGCTTCTACATATCCACATTAAGTTAACAATACTTTGATGTTCACGGAGGGTATCAAGCAGTCATCGTACTATTTATGCAACAGTTTGATTCGGTCTGTTTAATTTTCAAGACTGCCTTTGATCGGTTGTTTATTATGCATGTGAATGTTTTAAAGTCTGCATTGAGAAGTGTTATTGGTCTAAATTCTTGTAATCTATCCCTTTTTGATGTTTTGGGGACGAGCACCACGGTTCCCTCAGTAAATTTTGGTGGGAGGGGCTCATCTGTTAACAGTTCATTACGTATTTACGTCACTTCAATGCCGGTCATGTACCATGCCCATGAATAAAATTTTACTAGGACACCGTCTGGGCCATCTACTTTTACTCGTGGTGCTTCTTTGATCTTAATGTGTATTTCTTAACGAGTTATGTTTTCTAACAGTTCTGCGTTGTCTGCCACATTTAGTGTGTTTGACACATCCGACAGAAGTACCTCACTGGCGTCTAAGTCAACATCTTGTTCTGCGTACAGTTCGGTATAGTACTTCTCGGCGTAACGCTTGATTGCATGCCATACCTCCTTCGCCATTCAGATGGTTAACTGTTTTCTCTTTAGCTCGTCTGGTTTCTCTGACGACGTGGAATAGCGAAGTGCGTTCCTGCGCAAAGTCATCTATATTTCGTAACATTATTCGATTTCCGTGTAAGGAAGGGTCTCCTATCCAAAGTAGTTATTTTCGATTTTATTCGTTTTATATCTAATGAGTGATTAATCATGTCAGAAGATTTGCCATACAGGTCCCGCAGTCACGAGAAGTATTATTCGATCGTGTGTTCCTGCCTGTATGCTTTGTTTCTGAAATATTGCATGATGCATTTCCTAAATTGCGGTTTAACCTACAGAACTCATCAACCAATACGTTCCTTTAATCTTGATTGAAATCGGAGACATTTGACTAAGTTTCTTTGATCTCCTGTTTTAGTCCATTGTGCAATAGTGAGGTGTTTAATTGCCAAGTGTCTGTTACGAGACAGTTTATTTTCTTCACGTGCCTAAGAATTACATGACAGGCACATGATCCGAAAAGTTTACAGACAAATACTCACAATCTGTTACACTGGGCACAAACGTTGGCGAAGAGTCGGTCTAGTCTGCTTATGGAATTTCTGTTAATATATTTGCAACGTATGACTTTCGGGCGGAAGTAAGCCCAAGTGTTTACAATCCTGAGTTCTTTGATTAAAACTTCCAGTGCATCACTTGCATTAAAATGTTAGCCGGCTATTATTATGTTAGTCCGGACCTTGGAAAAAGAGGTGATTTCCGCACCTAGATATAATCCTTTAGACTCTGTATCTCTGCGTTGGATTCATTTCCCTACTGTTAATATCTACATCTACATACGTACTCCGCAAGCCACCGCACCTTGCGTGGCGGAGGGAACGCTGCACCACTACTAGTCCTTTCCTTTCATGTTGAACACGCAGGTAGAGCGAGAGAACAACGACTGTCTACACTCATGCTCATAAATTAAGAATAATTGCAGAATGTGGTGCCACACAACGTGGCACTACACAAAACTGGCGCTAATAGCATAGGCACATAGGGAACACACTCGACACAGATCTGTAAGTCCACAGTATTTAGGTGATAAGTTGAGAAAACCGTCCCGAAATACATGTGCTACAAAACGCCACTGTTTACTGCGCATGTACCCCGACATCAATATGGGATATGATCGCCACGCACACGTGCACAGGCCGCACAACGGGTTGGTATACTCTGGATCAAGTGGTCGAGCAGCTGCTGGGGTATAGCCTCCCATTCTTGCGCCAGTGCCTGTCGGAGCTCCTGAAGTGGCGTAGGGGCTTGAAGACGTACAGCGATACGACGACCAGACGTGCTCGATGGGGTTTAGGTCTGGAGAGCAGGCAGGCCACTCCATTCCCCTGATATCTTCTGTTCCAAGGTACTCCTCCACGATGGCAGCTCGGTGGGACCATGCGTTATCATCTATCAGGAGGAAGGTGGGACGCACTGGACTCCTGAAAAGGCGGACGTAGTGGTGCAAAATGACGTCCCGATACATCTGCCCTGTTACAGTTCCTCTGTCAAAGACTTGCAGAGGTGTATGTGCACAAATCATAATCCCACCCCACACCATCAAAAAACGACCTCCATACAGGTCCCTTTCAAGGACATTAAGGGGTTGGTATCTGGTTCCTAGTTCACGCCAGATGAAAACCCAGCGAGAATCACTGTTCAGACTATACCTGGACTCGTCTGTGCACGTAACATGGGACCACTGTTCTAAAGACCATGTACTGTGTTCTTGACACCGGGCTTTACGGGCTCTCCTATGACCAGGGATCAGTGAAATGCACCTTTCAGGTCACCGAGCGAATAAACTATGTCTGTTCAGTCGTCTGTAGACTGTGTGTCTGGAGACAACTGTTCCATCGGCTGCGGTAAGGTCCCGAGCAACGGTACCAGCAGTACTCCGTGGCCGTCTGCGGGCACAGATGGTGAGATATCGGTCTCCTTGTGGTGTTGTAGACTGTGGACGTCCAGTACTGTAGCGCCTGGACACGTTTCCTGTCTGGAATCGTTGCCATAATCTTGAGATCACACTTCGTGGCACACGGAGGGCCCGTGCTACGACCTGCTGTGTTTGACCAGCCTCCAGTCGCCCTAGTATTCTACTCCTCATAACGTCATCAATATATGTTCTTTGAGCCATTTGCAACAAAGTCGCCATTAGCACGTATGAAAACGTCTGCACACTTACTCGCTGCACCGTACTCTGACATGCACCTACAAACCTCTGCGCATGTGGACTGCTGCCAGCGCCACCGTGCGACGACCTCAGGTCAAATACACCGCGTGGTAATCCCGAGGTGATTTAAACCCGCAAAATGCCCACCAGAGCATTGTTTTGCCATGTATCAGCATTATCCTTAATTTATGAGTGTGAGTGCATATGCCTCCGTATGAGCCGTCTTCGAAATGAATGTCTCCTTCCCTCCAGGGATTCCCATTTGAGTTCCCGAAGCATATCCGTAACACTTGCATGTTGCTCGAACCTACCGGTAGTAAATCTCGCTGATCGCCTCTGAACTGCTTCGATGTCTTCTTTCAACCGGACCTGGTGCGGTTCCCACACACTCGAGCAGTACTCAATAATAGGTTGCACTAGACGTCCTATATGCGGTCTTTTTTACAGATGAACCACACTTCCCTAAAATTCTCCCAATAAACCGAAGTCGACTATTCGCCTTTCCTACCACAACCGTCACGTGGATCCATGGAACCACACGTTACTGTTATCTCTTGTACTATTGTTCTGATGCAACAGTTGACAAAGCTCTTGCCTACAAATCTGACTTCGTGGCTTGTTGTACGACGCCATATTATTTACCGAAGTCTCGGTACACTTAAGAATTACGTCAGACAGCTGCACGCAGCGAAGTCACCTGCTCGCAGGTCACACAACGACTGGTACCAATGTAAAGACTTGCTGCCGGTCGGAGCACGAAGGTGTATACAGGCGGGCAGCCAGCCAAGTACACAGACTGAAAAACTTCAATGTGTGACAAGGATTCGCTCTCGCGACATTTCCGATTACAGCCATGCGCGTTGCCACTTAACCTCCAAGCCGGACACAGGAAAGGTAAGTCAGATGGGCAGAAGGCTAAGAGTGGCGTATTCGACAATGATACATATTTCTAATCCTGACTGCCTACATTTAAACTCTAGCTATTCAAGTCAACACACTGTTAAGAATAATTGTGTAATCCCTATATCTCCCACCACCTCACGAAACTATGGAGAGTGCGGTCCTTGAGGAACTTATCGACAAACATACCAGCCCGTTTCTCCTCCTCGGAGATTTCGTTGTACGTCGCATGAAATGAGGCCATACGTACACTTGCCCCAAGGGTCGGGTAACCTTATTGTAGGAGGAAATGATCTTACTCTTGAAATCTGAAACGTAGCGGACCAACCCTAATAGTTATCGTACTGTAGCATTTACCAACTTTTTAGGGGAGGTATGGGAACAAATGATCAACAGCCACTTAATATGGGCTCTCTAAGCTGTATCTTCTTCTTTAGTGTATCCTTCTTACGGCAGGTTTCAAGCGGAGACTTTCTATCGTGTACTGTGCTCAGCATCTTCAAATGGTTGAAATGGCTCTGAGTACTATGGGACTCAACATCTTAGGTCATAAGTCCCCTAGAACTTAGAACTACTTAAACCTAACTAACCTAAGGACATCACACACACCCATGCCCGAGGCAGGATTCGAACCTGCGACCGTAGCAGTCCCGCGGTTCCGGACTGCAGCGCCAGAACCGCACGTCCACTGCGGCCGGCTCAGTATCTTCCTTCATTTGTTTGCATGTTCGCCCATTTCTAATGTCCTCCATCATTCCATTTCTCTTCCTACCTCCTCCTTTCATTCCTTCCACTTTTCCTCTATAATTCTCTCTTGCAGACAATTTCTACACAATATATGTCCCAGCCAAGACCTTTTCCTCATTCTGATCACTTCCAATAATCTTCTTTCTTTCCCTGTTTTCTTCGTCACTTCTTCATTCATAAGCCTGTCAGTCAACTTCACCTTAAGTATTCTTCGCCATAGCTACATTTCGAAACTTTCTAAATACCTATCTTCTTTTCTTTTTAACTTTTCATGATTCACTGCTGTATAACATTACACTCTGGACATAATATTTAGCAAATACCGGTTTTCTCAGCACCATTTGAACTCCTCCTCCCGGCGGAGGCTCGAGTCCTCCCTCGGGCATGGGTGTGTGTGTGTTTGTCCTTAGGATAATTTAGGTTAAGTGGTGTGTAAGCTTAGGGACTGATGACCTTAGCAGTTAAGTCCCGTAAGATTTCACACACATTTGAACATTTTTTGAACTCTTCCAATTGATAGTAACTGCTTCACCTTTTCAAGTACATTCTTTCCTAGAAATACCCTCCTTCTTATTTCTTCTGTACTGACTACGTTTAGTATCATTATACTTCCCAGGCAGAGAAAGGATTTTACTTGTCCTTTTTTTCCATCTAATAATATGTTAACAGTCATTTCTTTCTCACTTATGCTCATCACCTTTGTCTTTCCTCGTATTTTGTAGCCTTTATCCTTACGTTCATTTCTAACATTCTTTCTCCAATTATGCTCTGACAGCCTATTGCATATCTTGTTCCTCTACACTTTCTGAACACGTACTGGTCTTTCGCAGTATTTCCCTCAATTTTTTTTTCAATCCTCCTTACTATGACTCTCGTTATAGACTTTGTAACGGGACTGATAAAATTAATTATCCTACAGCCTTTGCATACTTCGGCGTAGTACATTTTAAGTAACGGTATTAGAACGGTCTTAAGTAGATGTTGGAGCCAAATTCATGTGTCATAAATTCTATTTATTACCTCGGTCAATATGAATATTGAGTTTGGTTCAAAATGGCTCTGAGCACTATGGGACTTGACATCTGAGGTCATGAGTCCCCTAAAACTTAGAGCTACTTAAACCTAACTAACCTAAGGACATCACACTCATCCATGCCCGAGGCAGGATTCGAACCTGCGACCGAAGCGGTCGGGCGGTTCCCGACTGAAGCGCCTAGAACCACTCGGCCACTGCCGCCGGCTATTGAGTTTGGGCCTGAGACTATAATTGCCTGAGATGGTATTCTGTCACATTCAATTTTATTATCCCGCAGCTCCTGAACTGCTTTCTCCTATTCCCACTTCATTCTATTATGAGCTTGGTCTTCTTCATTCCGTTCCCCTTCATCTTCCAAAACCAGTATGGTGTCACCCGCTGGTGCTTCATATAACTCTCCCACAAAATCCATCCAACCTTCCTTCCTCTCTCTGACACACACTGTCTCCTTCCCATGTTTATTTAACGTTACTTGTTTCCTTCATTCAATCTTTCTTCTCCTCTTCTATACCCATGTTTATTTAAGATTCCTTGTTTGCTTACTTTTCTTACGCCTCTTTTGTTAAAGATTTCACTATTCTGCACGTTTCTTCCTGTTTTCCTTTCTTTTCCAATTCTTCTAATTCATCACACAGTTTTCTCATCCATTCCTCTGTAACTTGGCCAGTTAACATTCTTAGTTCATAGTTCAGTTTTCTGTACGATCTTCTGCCTTCTTCCGAGTTGTCGTTTACCCGTTTCCTGCGCTCGTCCATTTCAGCAGCCGGCCGGAGTGGCCGAGCGGTTCTAGGCGCTACAGTCTGGAGCTGCGCGACCGCTACGGTCGCAGGTTCGAATCCTGCCTCGGGCATGGATGTGTGTGGTGTCCTTAGGTTAGTTAGGTTTAAGTAGTTCTAAGTTCTAGGGGACTGATGACCTCAGAAGTTAAGTCCCATAGTGCTCAGAGCGATTTGATATTTGATCCATTTCAGCCAACATACTTATTGTTATCCACTCTTTATTATTCTTTTCACTTCTCTAACTTCTGTGTATAACCGTTCAAATAATATATCCCTAATGGTATTCCACTCTTCAGTGGCTTCTGCGCTTCGTGTTATACGTTCCGAGTAATTTTCGGCATAATGACTGTCTTCTTTATTAAAGTTTTCATTCTTCATTTTACCAACATCCCATTTCTTTATCTGTTGTCTTTTCTTAACACGCTTTAATCTTGTCCTAATATCTGCTACGATTAAATTGTGATCTGTGTCGGAGTCTGCTCCTGGAAATCTTTTTGGCAGCTTAATCCTGTTTTTGAATCTCTGGTTGATTATGACAAAGTGAATTTGATATCTAGAAATATCATCTTTATACAGGATGGTCATAGCCAGTCTGAAAAGCTTGTAAGCGATTGAGGACAGGTTGTGCTGAGAAAAAATTGTTAAGAAAAGAATTCAATACGCTGCGCCGTTTCCGAGTTAATTAGCGTTAAAGGTAGCCTGTCAGGCTCTTGCGTGCACAAATTCAAGCTGCCCGCCAGAGACGGTGTCACCAAACATATTCTTATGTATTAAATGTATTTGCAATTGCGAATAGGACAACCATCAGCTGTAGAATGTAATGTCGACAGTGAAAATTTGTTCCGGACCGTGACTCAAACCCGGATTTCCCGCTTATAGCGAGCGGTCACCTTAACATTCGGCTATCCGTGCACGACTCACAGCCAGACCCAAAACGATGCGTCTGTGACCTGTACTCGTACATCCATTATGTATATTCCCGTACATGACAAACGTTGTACTTGAAAGTCGCTTGCCCGGTATCGGCAGATAAATATTATATTGCAGTGCCTGTGTTATTCTGATTACGATGCAAAGTTCATGTACGGTTTACACAAAATGGACTGGTAGTCAACGGCTACTACCGTTAGTCGATCAGCAAATTATAATAATAGAATTGGAAGGAGAATCAGCATTGGTCGTATTTTTTGTTTTGTTTTATTATCTGCAAAATCGATTTTCGTTCACTTAGTGACCATCCTCAGTGCTGTAATATACAATTAAAAGCTTGTTGATACCAGTGCCTACCAATTTTAATTGTATATTACAGCACTGAGGATGGTTACTAAGTGACCGAAAATCGATTTTGCGGATAATAGAAAAAAAAACGACCAATGCTGATTCTCCTTCCAATTCTATCCACTATTTGGTCGTGGTGCACAGAAGACTCCATGGAGTCGCCAATTATAGTAATACTTGTAAAGTGCATTTTTGTGAAAACATACACATTTTTAAATGGAACAATCCCTAGTGACATTAATAAACCAGAGGCAGGATAAATTAAAATGTCAGTGATGGTCTTCTTTTTTTCAGGATTCTAATGTGAGTCGTTTACGGGTATCGTAGTTTCAAAATTTCCGACACTGACACTTATACAATACCTGTGGTAGTACGCACCACAAATGCATACACTACTATGTGGGTTCTCTCCAGTAACGAGACAATTGACCATCACAGGTTGTGTTTCAAAATTAACACCGGCAGGAGCAGTGCACGCTTGCAGTCTGATATGGAACGATTACTGCACACGTGCTAGCATTTCAGCGAAAAAGTCCGAGCGGGCTGCAGTAATATGTCATTGCATATCATCGGGTATAGTTGGTATATCCTTGTAGTCAGCCTCTTTCAGCTTTCCCCAAAGAAATACTCTACAGGCGTCAAATCCGGGGAACTGTCCGGGCAAGGTACAGGTCCTTTGCGTCCAATGCAACGATCTGAAAATAATTCGTGAACACTCGCTGTAGTAGTTCGTGTACTATGGGCTGGAAAGCCATCATTCTGGTACTACAGCTTCCTCCTAGTCTGCAGAGGAACGTCTTCTAACGTCTGTGGAAGATGTTCTGTTAGGAAGCTGCTATACTTGTGTGCGTCCAGTGTTCCGTCTATGAAAAATGGGCCTATGAGCTGGTGGTTCCCTATTACGTTTACACTCCATGGACGCTGACGTTCCACCTGACGAGGTCAACGGGGATTGTCAGCAGTCTAGTAAGGCATGTTTGGACGGTTTACTTGGCCACGACTGGTAAATAATAAACAAGACACATGATACATCTGGAGTAAAACGGCAAGTACTAATAGATGTGAATAACACCAGACCTTTAGTTTGATAAGTCATCCTTGCGAAATACTTACACGTATTACTTACAGAAGAACAGAGAAAAAGGTAGACACTGACCTCGAGGAAGATCTCTTTCAGTCCCTGAGAAATGTTGGAACACGTGAGGCAAGTCTTACTCTACGACTTACTTTAGAAGATAGATTAAAGAAGGGCAAAACTAAGTTTATTGCTTTTGTAGATTTAGAGGAAGCTTTTGACAAAGCTAACTGGAATTTATTCTTTGCAGTTCAGAAGGTAGCAGAAATAAGATACTGGAGAGAAAATTTATTTACAATTTTTACGGTAATCGGACTGCAGATATATGACTCGAAAGACGTGAAAGAGATGCAGTAGTAGAGAATTGAGTGAAACAGGTTTGTAGCCCATCTCCGACGTTATTTAGTCTGTGAATTGAGCAAGCAGTAAAACTAACAGAGGACGTATTCGGAGGGGGACTGGATTGCACAGACAAGAAATAAAACTTTGAGGTTTGCCAATGACACAGTTTTTCCGTTAGAGAAAGCATAGCTCTTGGAAGAGAAGCTGAACAAAATGGGTAGAGTCTTGAAAAGAGAGTACATTAACAACAGTAAAGCACTTATGGTGAACTGTAGTCAAATTAAGTCAGTCAGTGCTGAAAGATTAAGTTTCGGGAATGAGACATTAAAAGTATTAAGTTTTGCAATTTGGGCAGCAAAAAAACTGGCGATGGATGAAAGAGAGAGGACGTGGTTTGCAAACCGGCTGTAAGAGCACAAAAATGTGGTGCTGCAGAATAATGCAGACGGAAATGGATGTTGGTTGCAGTATTTATTCGGAAATGAAGAGAATGAATGGCACAGCACAGCGGACCATGGAGAGCTACAGCAAATCAGTCGTTGGACTGAAGCTTACAACGCAAAGAAAGTTAGAAAACTTCTCAGTCGCCTTCATTGTGATTGCTGTAGGTACCACCCGACACTCTACAGTCTACTACTCATGATAGTAGCAATACAACAAGCCCTTTTCCGTAAGCGGCACACGATATTAACTTCTCTTTATATTCAAACCGCCTATGGAAGCGCATGGAGATACAATACCATCCAAAAACTTAACGTAGTACGTTCCTTTTTTCAGGGCGGTATTCCAAGTACAGAATTGGTGATGCATTCTCATATCGACTTACCCAGGAGGATGGTGTTATTCAGAGGATCGTCTTAAATGTTACCTTTTCTGCAATAGTTAACAGTATGGACTCCACAGTCAGCAGTCCTGTCCGATACTCTTTTTTTGTATATGATTTTTCAATATTTTTCCCGTCCTCAAGGCAACTACTTGACAACGTCACTCAACATTAATAAACCTAAATTATAAGTTAAGGCCATGGGTTTCAATATTTCAAAGATAAATGTTTGTATGTCAGTTTTAATAGTGTACGTCAAAGTTTTAATGAACCGATACTGCGACTGGGGCACACCTTTATTAGTTTCAAGGACTCTATTGTATGAAATTCCTGGGCCTCATCTTCGATGGGAAAATCACCACGCTGTCACAATTGGAACATACGAACGAAGGAGCTCAAAATGGTTTAATCATTTTAAAGTGCGTTAATGGCGGATTCTGCGAGGCAGACAGATCCTCTCTGTTGTTATGTTACGAAGCCTTTTCTCGGTCCCGATTCGAGTATGTTCGTACTGTACATTGTTCTGCACGACCATTCCATCTTAAGTCTTTGCAGTGTTCGGTTTGAAGGACCTGAATCATTTATCAGTGTTGGCGTAAGTTTCTTCCTTGTAAGTTGTGTGGCCCAAGCTATTTTTAAATATGACAAGATACAATAAATCTCGCAAATCGGATTTCCTTTTTAAACAAGCCGTTTGAGAATTTTAGATGATCACCAAAATATAACAGTTTCTTACACTCATGGGACTAAGCAAGGACGTATGGTCAGCTGTTCACTAGGTCCTCCTGCCAGTGTATTTAAGATTAGATTTCCAGGCGAATTAAATTCTTTGACACAGCGCTCTATGCAATCCTCAAAGCACTGGATTCGATGAGGTGCAATCATGGAATAATTTTCTCGTCTGCTCTGGTTTCCTAAGCTCCCTACAGACCATTCAGTAAATGACGCTGCAGACAAAGTCGTCCAAAACATACAAGACGCCCTTCATATAGTACAACGCAAGGAAAGGGAGTATCATTCTGCTGGGTACCACGCCGTGCAGGAATCCAAAGAAATGAGCAATTTGGCACGGTGGCAGGAGAGGCTGGCAAAGAAAATAATGCACTACCTCACGCTGTCCCCTTAGGTGCTATTACCTCGAGGAGACAATGAGTGGTTGGAGATACAAAATAACAAAACAAGGCTAGTGAGGCCAACAGCTTTGCCGTGTGGAACATCGTTTCATTCACCCATGGGGAAATATGTGGCTTTAAAAAGATTGAGAATAGGGCACAGTCAATACAGGCACTTTCTCCCGTGTGCGGTGCTTGTGGCGTACTAGTGTCGGTGCGCCTCATTTTACTTGATTGTATTTTACACTGATCAGTGAGAACCTTATGACCATCGACCTGCTATCGATGTAAGCCCGTCCAGGCGATGGCAGCGTCACCTGGCGAGGAATGACTGCTAGTTAGACACAGCCACGGCTCGTGTAGTGTCAGTGAGCGTGCTGTCCATTTGTAGAATGGGGAAGGCGAGCGATCTCTCTGAGGTTGACCGACGGCAGATTGTGATGGCCAGGAGGCTCCTCACAAGCGTTTCGCGAGCTACAAGACTTCCCTGGTGTTCGAGGTGTGCTGTGGTGAGTGTCTTCAACACGTGGCGAAACAAAGGTAAAACCACGTCCAGACGTCGTGGGGTTGGGGGCGGCCACCCCTTGTTACTAATGTCAGACATTGTAGGCTGGGCAGTCTGGTAAACAGGACAGGCGGCGAACTGTTGCGGAACTAACATCAGACTTAATGTTGGGCAGAGTACATGTGTGTCTGAACACACAGTACACCGAACACTCCGAACTATGGGCCTCCGCAGCCGAAGACCCATGCATGTGTCAACGTTAACACCGTGACATTGGCAACTACGACTGAAATGGGCACGTGACCATCGGCACTCAACGTTGGAGCAGTGGCAGGGCGTTGCATGGTATGATGAATTCCAATTCCTTCTCTGACACGCCGATGGGAGGGCACGAATCCGTCGTCTTCCAGCAGAATAGCTCCTTGACACCTCCACTGCGAGACAGAGACAAGCTGGCGGCAGCTTCTTTATGCACTGGGGAACGTTCAAGTGGGTATCCATGGGTCCATGACGGCCAGGGAGTATCGTACACCGGTTGCAGACCACGTACACCCCTTGATGAACATCATGTTTCCCGACGGCAGTGGCGTTTTTCAACAAGATAATGCGCTATCTCACAAGGCGAGGAGTGTGATGGAGATGTTTGAAGAACCCGGTGGAGAGTTCCAATTTATGTGCTAGTCCCCCAACTCGCCAGATCTGAACCCGGTCGAACACATACAGGATGCTATTGAACATTGCATCAGAGTTCATCCCCCCTCACCGGTATTTACGGGAATTAGGAGACTTGTGTGTAGAGATGTGATGCCAACTCTCTCCAGTGACCTATCAAGGCTTCATTGCTTCCGTGCCACGAAGCATCGCTGCTGTTATTCGAGCCAAAAGTAGACATACAGGCTATTAGGTAGGTGGTCATATGTTCTGGCTAATCGGTGTGTACTCTGACAAGAAGGGCCTAACTATTCTTGATAAAGGATTTTCCACTGATTTAAATAACAATGATACGCGTGGAAATGCTTTTAAGGTATTGTATGCTGTCAGGACTCCTGCCCAAATTACTGATTAGTTTATTTAAATACGCCTTAGAGTGGTTGGTTCATCATATTGTACTCAGTGGCCAGTTCGCATGCAGGGGAGACGAACACTTTTCAGACTTTCACCTCTAGCCAGCCCTGTAATAGAAATTAAATATATTTCCAAATCGCTTTATGGGTGCTGCAATCTTTTTCTGAAATTATAAAAATTACTCTGGAAAATTAAAGTTTCTGCAAATCTGAGAAACTGTTCCAAGGTATAATATGGTCATGTATCAAGGAACAAATATTCTGTTCAAATTTAAAAGTGTTGCAAACGATGAAATCTTGTCTGTACTGTATTAATAGCCTATGCTGTACATTATCACTCAACTACACACCAATAAGTAGTAAGTGAAATCAAATTAAGAAGTATTATCAAACACCAATTACAAGTTAAGGACGTCTTAACTATTGCTAACACAAATTTACGTTTTCACGACAAGTAAAATTGTTAATACATTAAAGAAACTGAGCTTATTTACAAACGCTATACAAACCATAATACATGTCTCAAAACAACAAAAACAGCAGGAAATGCCAAAACTGCTTATGACAGTCTTCAGTGCGCGTTCCTTCATGTGATTCTAAAATCGGTTATCAGATTTAATTACCGATCTGAGAACATCTTGTGTGCCTAGGTACACTATTCTCCAGGTACATCACTTTATCCTATACAGGGTGATTTTTTTTTTCTCCCGGGGCCCGCCGGCTTAGTTAAGTGGCAACGTGTTTGCCTATCATGCAGCGGGCTCCGGCTTGATTTCCGGCCCGGTTGGAGGTTTTTCTCCACCCGTGGACTGGGTATTCTGTTTTCCTCATTATCATTTCATCATCATCACCGACATGTAAGTCGCCTAATGTGTCGTCACCTGAAATAAGACTTGTACCCCGGCGGCCGAAGTTCCCCGGATGGGGCCTCGCGACCGTCAATGCCAAACTATCATTTCATTTTTTTCCCGCCGTATACAAACACTAGGAATTGGTCGATGAGCGGATAAGGCCTAATGAACTTATGTCTGGAAATGAATGGTTTCCATGCTAGAGACCATTAGTTCACTCATACATTGTTTCAGAGACTGCTGTCTAATACGCGCTGTATCATGCAGCCACAGTTGTAGTACGCATTGTTTCCTCCTAGAGGGTGGTACTGTTCCTCATACGTCATCCCCTAGAGCCCTAAACTGCCATAGTAATTGGTAATGTTGTGTCCGAATCACTTCTCTCGTTGATTCACCTTGTAGTGGATGTGATACAGCGTTTTGCACAATGGTTACGTATGCGAATCGAGAGCTTGACGACATGATGTTTACAACGGAAAGGCAAATAGCATCGGGCGGAGGGCAGCGAGCTTGTGTCAGGAGTCATATACCCGCCGACAATAATCGCATCATTCAATGTTTGCAACGGTGTTTCGCCGTTTGTCTGAGACAGGGTCGTTTCAGGAAGCAGGAAATCATGAAGGACGTACCCGAAACGTCCGAACACCAGACTTTGAGGAAAATGTGATTAACACTGTGGAAGGCGACTGCCGTGTCAGTAACAGGCAGTTGGCCTGTCAGTACAGGATAAGTCAGACGACCGTGTGGAACATTCTTCATGAAAATTGTTACCACCCTTCTCACTTACGGCTTCTGTAGAGCTTACTAGCGACAGACTTTCTGCATCGGAAGCACTTTTGTCACTGGTTTCTTCACCAGGCAACCACGATTCCAGGATTTGTGTTCAAATGGTTCAAATGGCTCTGAGCACTATGGGACTTAACTTCTAAGGTCATCAGTCCCCTAGGACTTAGAACTACTTAAACCTAAGTAACCTAAGAACAGCACAAACACCCATGCCCGAGGCAGGATTCGAACCTGCGACCATAGCGGTCGCGCGGTTCAGGATTTGTGTCATTCATCGTATTCACAGATGAGGCCACATTTGCGCGTAGCGGTATCTTCAACTTTCATAACAGTCATCTATGGGATCGTATTCAGAAGCCCCATGATATGGTGACAGCGAATCACCAGCATCGGTGCAACCGGAATGTGTGGGCCGGGATAATTGACGACTGTATTTTGGAATAAATCTTCCTTACAGGTCGCCTAACAGGACGGAATTATTGGCGTTTCTTGCGGGTGATATTTCTTACATTGCTCGAAGAAGTGCCATTGATGATTCGCAGGGTTATGTGGCTGCTATATGATGGTGCTTCAGAACACTTCACCTTTAACGTCCGGACGCATCTCAATCGTGTGTTCCCTGGTCGATGGATCGGACGAGGGGGGTCCAGTTGCATGGCCTGCTCATTCACCGAATCTCAACTCGTGCGATTTCTGGTTATGGGGTTATCTCAAAAGTATTGTATATGCAGAGCCCATTCCAGATATAGAAGCACTGGAGCAGCGTATTCGTGATGCCTCTAACACTGTTCGGATGCTGCCTGGTCGATCTAAACGTATGAGACAGAACATGCTATGGAGCATACACGCGTGCGTTGAGGCACATGGAAACCATTTTCAACTGTAACTGTGGCTGTGTGGTACAGCGCGTATTAGACTGCAGTCTCTGTAACAGTATATCATTGTATAAATGATCTCTAGCATGGAAACCATGCCTTTCCAGACGTAAGTTCATTATACCTTTTTTGTTCCGTATCCTCTCATCAATGAATCAAAAGTGGTTAAAATGGCTCTGAGCACTATGGGACTCAACTGCTGAGGTCATTAGTCCCATAGAACTTAGAACTAGTTAAACCTAACTAACCTAAGGACATCACAAACATCCATGCCCGAGGCAGGATTCGAACCTGCGACCGTAGCGGTCTTGCGGTTCCAGACTGCAGCGCCTTTAACCGCACGGCCACTTCGGCCGGCATCAATCAATCCTTAGAGTTTGTATCACTCTATATAAGGAAAAATTTTGCTACCTTTTTCGGCTACTTCTCGCCTTATTTGGTGCTTCATGTCATCACCATAATATGGGGCTATTCAAAAAGACGAAACAGATTTGAAACATTCATTGCTTCCAAAGTACAAAAGACAGAAACGCAATTCCAACGTTCCTGGAAAGAGAAAAGTTCAAATTCTTATGCATTCAATGTGGGCACCATGTGTTACACGACCAATGTCAAAACAGTGGCTCATTTCCTGCCTCACACGAAGCATTTGGTCTCTCGTTATCTAATTCACAGCTTCAACAATGCGATGTCGCAGACATTAAACAGTGTCAGGCATAAGTGGCATAAAACGCGGACTTTTACGTAATCCTACAGACAAAAGTCACAAGGTGTGACGTCTGGAGGCCTGGGAGACCACTGGCGATGAAATTCATTTCTTGCTCCTCCTATTCCAATCCAACGTCCTGGAATGGTGTCATTCAGGTAACGTCAGCTGTGCTTAGAGAAATATGCATGACACTCTTGAAAGTCTGCGACATCACAATGCTAAAGCTGTGAATTCGATAACGTGAGACCAGGTGCTTCGTATGTAGCAGGAAATGAGCTACCGTTTTGATATCTGTCGTGTAACACATGGTGCTACATTGAATGCATAAAACTTTGAATTTTTTCTCATTCCAGGAACGTTGGAATTGTGATTCTATCTTTTGTAGTTTCGATACAATAAATGTTTGAAATCTGTTTCTCCTTTTTGAATAGCCCCATACAGTCTTATTAATACCTGAGGAATGTTACATGAACGTGCTCGCAGACACTTAGACACTCGTGAGTGTTTTTTATTATCCATTTTAATATAGTTGTTGTTCTATTGTCATTACCAGACAGCCTTCTAAATGTCTAATATGTGTGCCTGGGCCACTGTCTTAAGAGGATAGCTAATGGGGAAGACCTTGTTTGTCTCAGTAAATGCATACATTGATAATCAGCAAGCTTGCTAAGAACTGTGCGACGGTTGAACTCCCTGAAACCGTTATCATCAGTATATGCTGGTACTGCGACTTTCGACATCGAGTAAGCGTACTGGAACGTTCTTTCATATTTTTACTTCATATGACTTCTCTTTACTGGCGGAATTTAGTGTAGCAGTGATTTTTCCATTGCGGTAAGGTAGTGCACTAATATCATTACTTGTATGTAATCTCTCACCAGATGTAATCACTTACTGCTGACAAACTAGTCTACTCACCGGGCAAATTTCCATATGTTCGACTGATTCATTTCGGATGCATTCATTGTGAGAACCATGTGTTACACGACAGCCGGCCGAAGTGGCCGTGCGGTTAAAGGCGCTGCAGTCTGGAACCGCAAGACCGCTACGGTCGCAGGTTCGAATCCTGCCTCGGGCATGGATGTTTGTGATGTCCTTAGGTTAGTTAGGTTTAACTAGTTCTAAGTTCTAGGGGACTAATGACCTCAGCAGTTGAGTCCCAAAGTGCTCAGAGCCATTTGAACCATTTTTGTTACACGACAATTTTCACAAATATTAGTGCACGTAAGTACATAGCAGAAATATAGTCTCATTACGAACTTATAAATTATGTGGGTCGTTATACAGCACATAGGTTTTCATTATATCGTAACGTGACACGGTTACGGTTTTCTTGGCACACAGAACAGACGTAAATGTTATGGAGTACCACTTTAATAGCGAGCTGGAACGGTCCCTGTCGACTGCCAGAAGTGCCACTAGTGGATTAGTCAGACACTGATTTATGTGCACCAACATCCGATAAACAAATCTGAAATGTGCGCCGAGGCAGAAGGCAAACTGCTGCGCAAGTGATGGTCTTAGGGACGAGAAACTGGACCTTCGTGACTGTTTAGAACACGCTGAAGAAATTATCGTCTATCGTAAAATGAGCCACGCCATGCTTTAGCTGCAGCCTTCCATGTTTATTCAGACACACATCCTTCACTATATAGCAAAAGATTTCTTCCAGCACAGCGCTATCTTATTTCTCCAAGCATGGTAATGTGCATTTTCCCTCGCGCCCTATAGCAACTTTTCTTGTCGATATTGTAAATTAGGCAAAACAGCAAAAGAAATTGCCATATGTAAATTATAACAGATATTCGTTGTACCGATACTAACATCAAGAAAATATGGTCAATATTATATTGATATTCAGAAAGTTTCCAAATAAAAATTGAACTGGGCAATAAACGCCCACCATTTAGTATGATCTAGGCAAAATATTGCCACACAGCATGAAACAGGTCACAAGGTAAAAAGTCTTACCAAATGTGGCAGTGTTTGTAATAATAGCCCCGGTTTCCATAAATTATGGAGAAATCACACAAATCAGCAGTTACCCATGGAAGCTTTAAGAAGTTGCCTCGAAAGTTGAGTGAGTTGTTGACACAGTAGTGCTGCAGGAGAGCGCACTTCAAACAAATCAGGACCGTTGCAGTGTTGCCACTGACAGCTTAAGGAGCAAACTTGGTCGAATGGCATCGACGTAGCGTTTGCTTGACGAACTGTGAAGGCCGCTTGTTGTCTGAATGGAAATAAGTCAAACTTACAGACGAAGGACAAAAATATGGACACACCAAAAACAAAACACATTACCATGCTTAATATGTGTGTAGGAAAACTGTTGGCATTCAAAACAGCTTCCAGACTTCCGGTATAAGTACACTACTGGCCATTAAAATTGCTACACCAAAAAGAAATGCGGATGATAAACGGGTATTCATTGGACAAATATATTATACTAGAACTGACATGTGATTACATTTTCACGCAATTTGGGTGCATAGATCCTGAGAAATGAGTACCCAGAACAACCACCTTCGGCCGTAATAACGGCCTTCATACGCCTGGGCATTGAGTCGGACAGAGCTTGGATGGCGTGTACAGGTACAGCTGCCCATGCAGCTTCAAAACAATACCACAGTTCATCAAGAGTAGTGACTGGCGTATTGTGACGAGCCAGTTGCTCGGCCACCATTGACCACACGTTTTCAGTTGGTGAGAGATCTGGAGAATGAGCTGGCCAGGGCAGCAGTCGAACGTTTTCTGTATTCAGAAAGCCCCGTACAGGACCTTCAACATGCGGTAGTGCATTATCCTGCAGAAATGTAGGGTTTCGCAGGGATCGAATGAAGGGTAGAGCCACGGGTCGTAACACATCTGAAATGTAACGGCCACTGTTAAGTGCCGTCCATACTAACAAGAGGTGACCGAGACATGTAACCAATGGCACCACACACCATCACTCCGGGTGATACGCCAGTATGGCGATGAAGAAAACACGCTTCCAATGTGCGTTCACCACGATGTCGCCAAACACGGATGCGACCATCATGATGCTGTAAACAGAACCTGGATTCATCCGAAAAAATGACGTTTTGCCATTTGTGCACCCAGGTTCGTCGTTGAGTACACCATCGCGGGCGCTCCTGTCTGTGATGCAGCTTCAAGGGTAACCGCAGCCATGGTCTCCGAGCTGATAATCCATGCTGCTACAAACGTCGTCGAACTGTTCGTGCTGATGGTTGTTGTCTTGCAAACGTCCCTATCTGTTGACTCAGGGATCGAGACGTGGCTGCACGATGCGTTACAACCATGCGGATAAGATGCCTGTCGTCTCGACTGCTAGTGATACGAGGCCGTTGGGATCCAGCACGGCGTTCCGTATTACCCTCCTGAACCCACCGATTTCATATTCTGCTAACAGTCACTGGATCTCGACCAACGCGAGCAGCAATGTCGCGATACGATAAACCGCAATCGCGATAGGCTACAATCCGACCTTTATCAAAGTCGAAAACGTGATGGTACACATTTCTCCTCCTTACACGAGGCATCACAACAACGTTTCACCAGGCAACGCCGGTCAACAGCTGTTTGTGTATGAGAAATCGGTTGGAAACTTTCCTCATGTCAGTACGTTCTAGGTGTCGCCACCGGCGCCAACGTTATGTGAATGCTCTGAAAAGCTAACCATTTGCATATCACAGCATCTTCTTCCTGTCGGTTAAATTTCGCGTCTGTAGCACGTCATCCTCGTAGTGCAGCAATTTTAATGGCCACTAGTGTACATACAGGTCCTGCATGATTTTCAAGCGAATCTTACACCATTTTTTCCGTACTATAGTGGCGAGTTTAAGTAATGATAATGGAGGTGGACAGCGATCATGTATCCTTTTCTCCAAAGTACGCCATGAAAGCTCAATAATATTCAGATCTCGTGACTGTGGTGGCGAGTTTAAGTAATGATAATGGAGGTGGACAGCGATCATGTATCCTTTTCTCCAAAGTACGCCATGAAAGCTCAATAATATTCAGATCTCGTGACTGTGGTGGCTAGGGGACATGCCACAGTTCATCCTCGTGCTCGCAAAACCAGTCCTGGACAATGCGATCTGAGTGTACAGCCGTCTTGAAACATAGCATCAGCATTGTGGAACGAACATTGTACCATAGGATGGATCTGATCAACGAAAATGGAAACACAATGCTTGGCAGAAGTGTGCCCTTGCAGCGTAGCCCTGGGGCCCGTAGAATACCACGATATGGCTGTCCAAATCATCACCGAACCTCCGTCATGTTTCACTCTTGAGACTTAAATTCGACCAGAAGTTAGAAACAGTGTAAAGCAAGACTCATCCGACAAAAAGACATTTTCCATTGCTCCATGGATCAGGTTTTATGCCTTCGGCACCACGTTTTCATGTTACGGGCATTTGCATCACTGATGAGTGATTTTAGAATCCCTTGTCGCTCTGCAAATTCCCTGCTTATGGAGCACTCTTCATGTTTTGGTGCTGACAGAGTTCGCGGGTAGGACATTTAATTCTGCAGTGCCTTTCGCACCTGTCATCTTATTTTTCGCCACAATAGTCTTCAATCACTGTCTGTCACTATCCCTCAGCACACACTTTCGTCCGCGTTGTCACTTAGCGAATTATATTTTCCCGCTTTGCCTCTGTGCAGTATAAACCTTCGATATGGTGCCACTTGAAACAGCAAACACTTCGACTCCCATTGTTAAGAAAGTATACACCATACGAGCACCAACAGTCTATCCATGTTAGAATTCTTTTAGCTCCGACATAATGCCATCACTGCTACAGGGTGTTTCAAAAATGACCGGTATATTTGAAACGGCAATAAAAACTAAACGAGCAGCGATAGAAATACACCGTTTGTTGCAATATGCTTGGGACAACAGTACATTTTCAAGTAGACAAACTTTCGAAATTACAGTAGTTACAATTTTCAACAATAGATGGCGCTGCGGTCTGGGAAACTCTATAGTACGATATTTTCCACATATCCACCATGCGTAGCAATAATATGGCGTAGTCTCTGAATGAAATTACCCGAAACCTTTGACAACGTGTCTGGCGGAATGGCTTCACATGCAGATGAGATGTACTGCTTCAGCTGTTCAATTGTTTCTGGATTCTGGCAGTACACCTGGTCTTTCAAGTGTCCCCACAGAAAGAAGTCACAGGGGTTCATGTCTGGCGAATAGGGAGGCCAATCCACGCCGCCTCCTGTATGTTTCGGATAGCCCAAAGCAATCACACAATCATCGAAATATTCATTCAGGAAATTAAAGACGTCGGCCGTGCGATGTGGCCGGGCACCATCTTGCATAAACCACGAGGTGTTCGCAGTGTCGTCTAAGGCAGTTTGTACCGCCACAAATTCACGAAGAATGTCCAGATAGCGTGATGCAGTAATCGTTTCGGATCTGAAAAATGGGACAATGATTCCTTTGGAAGAAATGGCGGCCCAGACCAGTACTTTTTGAGGATGCAGGGACGATGGGACTGCAACATGGGGCTTTTCGGTTCCCCATATGCGCCAGTTCTGTTTATTGATGAAGCCGTCCAGGTAAAAATAAGCTTCGTCAGTAAACCAAATGCTGCCCACATGCATATCGCCGTCATCAATCCTGTGCACTATATCGTTAGCGAATGTCTCTCGTGCAGCAATGGTAGCGGCGCTGAGGGGTTGCCGTGTTTGAATTTTGTATGGATAGAGGTGTAAACTCTGGCGCATGAGACGATACGTGGACGTTGGCGTCATTTGGACCGCAGCTGCAACACGGCGAACGGAAACCCGAGGCCGCTGTTGGATCACCTGCTGCACTAGCTGCGCGTTGCCCTCTGTGGTTGCCGTATGCCGTCACGTTCCCAGTCCATTGAAATTTTTCAAACAGATCCTTTATTGTATTGCTTTTCGGTCCTTTGGTTACATTAAACCTCCGTTGAAAACTTCGTCTTGTTGCAGCAACACTGTGTTCTAGGCGGTGGAATTCCAACACCAGAAAAATCCTCTGTTCTAAGGAATAAACCATGTTGTCTACAGCACACTTGCACGTTGTGAACAGCACACGCTTACAGCAGAAAGACGACGTACAGAATGGCGCACCCACAGACTGCGTTGTCTTCTATATCTTTCACATCACTTGCAGCGCCATCTGTTGTTGAAAATTGTAACTACTGTAATTTCGAAAGTTTGTCCGCCTGAAAATGTACTGTTGTCCCAAGCATATTGCAACAAACGGTGTATTTCTATCGCTGCTCGTTTAGTTTTTATTGCCGTTTCAAATATACCGGTCATTTTTGAAACACCCTGTATATAGAATACTGATGTAACCACGACTGCCATTTTCAACGTACTGAGCACTTTGCACAGGTGCCTTTCGTGGTCAGATATAACAGCACAACCTGCAGGCTTGTCTAGCATCTGCAAATAATGTCAAGCATACATTTCCCGTGGGGTTCCATATTTTTGTCCAAACGCTGCATATTTCACCAGGTGGTTAAACGTTCGCTGTAAGTTTTTCAAGAGCCTCAGCAATTCTTAACCATACGTTCGGTCACCAGAAGGTTCGGTCAACTAAAGACAATTGTTACAGCAACACTGATAAGATATTGTTGCTGTGAGACACTCGAAACACTGGGGCATTGACATTCCCTTTCAGGGTATGCACTTGCTGCAGAAACGCCCGCACCGGACGGATGATAGCAATGAGTCCATTGAGCGAAAATTCTATACGAGAAGCAGCAAAACACGTTTCTATCCATCTCAGCTCGTTACTGCAGTGAAATGTGTAATGAACAATTTAAAACTTACACTGGAATGCAGATCACTTGATAGGCCGGGTGCGATTGATGATAACATGATACTAAGAAACGACAACGCTTGACTACACTGACTTGGATAATAATTGGGTGTGGGTCATTGACCGAGTGCAAGTCTTGCGATAGGATGCCGCTTCGGCAGCTTGCGTATCCCTAGCCTAGCCCAGTTACCCAACCAGGGAAAGGGCAACTAAAGTGTAGCGTGGAATCCGAACCACGCGGCGTCCGTGCTGCCTCGTCACATCGTTGAGTGGTGAAGGTTACGTCAGAGTCAGGCTGAAAACTTCCGTGGGCCGGGCGACATAAAATACTGCGACTTCTCGGACTCCAGGCACGCGCTTTACCGCGAAACCGTCAGTATCGAGGTCTCTTGCATGAATATGTTCAACATCAAACAAACAACTCAACTAACGAAGAGGCTAGTTCTGTCTCTGACAGTCTTTTTCCACAGATCTTTATCTCCCAAGAGTAATTTTGCAACAAAAATGTAATTCTCGTCTCGTGGAGCCCACGGACACCACATTAACAAAATCACACGTCGATGTATGAGCTGTATTAGTGTTTTAGGTCACACACTTTACTGACATTATGTGTGTACAGTTCAAACATATCTCAAGTTGAAACATTTTTTGTGTGTAATTGGCGTTACGTGTCTTATTTATGTGATTTTTTTTAAGTATTTGAGAGGTCATCTAAGATTCACCAAACTCAGAGGATAACTTTTGAAGTAACTGCAAACTATACAGGGTGTAAATTTTAAGTTGACAAACCAGAATTACTCGAAAAATAAGCTTCACATGAAAAAATGTGTAGAACCCAAAGTTGATTATTTTCAAGGTGCTAAAATTAGCCCGCCACCCCAGCCTCCTGGGGGTGGGGCGGGAGGCAACTTTAAAATTTCAAATGGGAACCCCAATTTTTTATTGAAAAATCGGATTCTACATAAAACTACGACTATTTTGTCTTAAACATTTGTTTTGATTCTTGGTAGTTGGTGCTGTAATTCAAGAAAATCCAGTTAGTTAGCTAGGCAGATGATTTGTTTGATAATTAAAAGTTGTGTGGCCTCATGACCACGAAACAAACAAAACTTATCCGAATCTGTGGAAAAATTAATATTTGGGTAAAAACTGTAATTCCTCTCTCTCAAACCCAACCCTATGGGGACAGAGGGAGAGTTTTAGTTCTAGCGAATCAAAATTTACGAAGTAAATAAGTAATTTTTAATTATTCGTAACCGCCTGCCGGAGTGGCCGTACGGTTCTAGGCGCTACAGTCTGGAACCGAGCGACCGCTACGGTCACAGGTTCGAATCCTGCGTCGGGCATGGATGTGTGTGATGTCCTTAGGTTAGTTAGGTTTAATTAGTTCTAAGTTCTAGGCGACTGATGACCTCAGAATTTAAGTCGCATAGTGCTCAGAGCCAATTTATTCGTAACCATTTTCCACGCAAAAATGAAAACATAGATTTTCTTGAATTATAGCGCCAACTACCGAGAATCAAAACAAATGTTTAAGACAAAATGTACGTAATTTTTTATGTAGAATCTGATTCTCCAATAAAAAATGGGGATTCCTATTTGAAAGTTTAAAGTTTCCTTCCCCAAGTGTGGCGGGGTGGCGGGCTAATTTTAACACCAGCAGATGTCTTCCTCGATAATAATCAACTTTGGGTTCTACACATTTTTTTGTGTGAAGCTTATTTTTCGAGTTATTCTGGTTTGTCAGCGTAAAATTTACACCGGATGGTCCATTGATAGTGACCGGGCCAAATATCTCACGAAATAAGCATCAAACGAAAAAACTACAAAGAACGAAACTCGTCTAGCTTGAAGTTGTCTTGTGACAGCCAGAGCGAGAGCACCAGCAGCAGCGAGTACTGTTTGTATAAAGCGTTTATTTTGCATTTTGTTTACGACCTTCCACTAAGGAAGGGATTCTATTTGTGTTTATCTGCTCTGCATAGTAACTAACAGTTCTTGATAAAACTTTACGTAGTTTTCGTGTTAGATTTCTTAGTGTTTTCTTGATCGTTTAGAACAGAAAGCGCCCTAAAACCGTCTTTTGTTTGTTTCGCGGCCGTTAGCCACTAGTCACTTGAATCAGCAGTTGTCTTGTGACAGCCAGAGCGAGAGCACCAGCAGCAGCGAGTACTGTTTGTATAAAGCGTTTTTGTACTTATTTGCTGCGCTTAGCTTTTAAATAGTTTTTCTGGGAAAACCTAGCGTAGTTTTCGCGTCTCGTATTTCAGTGAGTGTTTCTTGATTATCAGAGTAGCTCATCAGAAGATTATCTTGGGAATTTGTCACCGTATAGAGTAGGGTAAACATAGTCATGTGTAGGGACTGTGGTTGTTGTGAGCGGACGCAAGGAGAATTGGCCACTCTTCGGGGGCAGGTGGAGGCTTTATCTGTTAGGCTCATCGAGCTCGAGGCGCAGGCGTCGGCTCGTAGTGGCGTTGGAGCAACTGTGGTGAGATCTATGCCTACTTCGGTGGCCTTGGAATCACATGGAACCCCTGATGTCGCTGCGTCTTCCGGCAGTGAGCATCTTACCGGTCAGCCATCACTCCAGGGTGAAAGGCGGACAGTGGTGGGCTCGCGCGTGCCTGGCCGAAAGGCGAAGGTGGGATCTGGCCGCGTGGCAGCTGCCTTACCCCTTTCCAACAGGTACGGGGTGCTTCCTAGTGGTGATGACATCGTTTCCGAGCCACCACAGGATGCCTCGCCTGTTGGGCCAGTGGCCGATTCTCCGGCAAGGTCCCGACAGTCACAGAGGGCGGGCCTATTAGTTATAGGGAGCTCCAACGTTAGGCGGGTTATGGAGCCCCTCAGGAAAATAGCGGGTAGGTCGGGGAAGAATGCCAGTGTGCACTCGGTGTGCTTGCCGGGGGGTCTCGTCCGTAATGTGGAGGAGGCCCTTCCGGCAGCTATTGAACGCACTGGGTGTGACCGGCTGCAGATAGTAGCACATGTCGGAACGAATGACGCCTGCCGCTTGCGTTCTGAGGCCAACCTTGGTTCCTTGCGGCGGCTGGCTGATTTGGTGAAGACAACCAGCATCGCACGCGGAGTGCAAGCTGAGCTTAATATCTGCAGCATAGTGCCCAGAGTCGATCGCGGTCCTCTGGTTTGGAGCCGTGTGGAGGGTCTAAACCAGAGGCTCAGACGACTCTGCGACTATAATGGTTGCAAATTCATCGACCTCCGTTATTGGGTGGAGAACTGTAGGGCCCCCCTAGACAGGTCAGGCGTGCACTACACACCGGAAGCAGCTACTAGGGTAGCAGAGTACCTGTGGCGTGCACACGGGGGTTTTTTAGGTTAGAGGGACCCCCCCTTGGGCGAAACGATAAAATACCGGACGGCTTACCAGAGAGGACATTATCATCGTTGATAAAGAACGTCCGTCCTGAGAGACCAAAAACAGGAAAAGTTAACGTAATATTGGTAAACTGCAGGAGTATCCAGGGCAAGGTTCCTGAATTAGTATCTCTTATTGAAGGAAATAGTGCGCATATAGTATTAGGAACGGAAAGTTGGTTAAAACCGGAAGTGAACAGTAACGAAATCCTAGACACAGAATGGAATATATACCGCAAGGATAGGATAAACGCCAATGGTGGAGGAGTATTTATAGCAGTAAAGAATTCAATAATATCCAGTGAAGTTATTAGCGAATGCGAATGTGAAATAATCTGGGTTAAGCTAAGTATCAAAGGTGGGTCAGATATGATAGTCGGATGCTTCTATAGACCACCTGCATCAGCAACCGTAGTAGTTGAGCGCCTCAGAGAGAACCTGCAGAACGTCGTGAAGAAGTTTCGTGATCATACTATTGTAATAGGGGGAGACTTCAATCTACCAGGTATAGAATGGGATAGTCACACAATCAGAACTGGAGCCAGGGACAGAGACTCTTGTGACATTATCCTGACTGCCTTGTCCGAGAATTACTTCGAGCAGATAGTTAGAGAACCAACTCGTGAAGCTAACGTTTTAGACCTCATAGAAACAAATAGACCGGAACTTTTCGACTCCGTGAATGTAGAAGAGGGTATCAGTGATCATAAGTCAGTGGTTGCATCAATGACTGCAAGTGTAATAAGAAATGCCAAGAAAGGAAGGAAAATATATTTGCTTAACAAGAGTGATAGGGCACAAATCGCAGAATATCTGGGTGACCACCATCAAACGTTCATTTCTGAGGAAGAGGATGTGGAACAAAAATGGAAAAAATTCAGAAACATCGTCCAGTACGCCTTAGATAAGTTCGTACCGACTAAGGTCCAAAGCGAGGGGAAAGATCCACCGTGGTATAACAATCATGTACGAAAGGTACTACGGAAACAAAGAAAGCTTCATCATAGGTTTAAGAGTAGTCGAATCATAGCTGATAAGGAAAAGCTGAACGAAGCGAAAAAGAGCATAAAGAGAGCAATGAGAGAAGCATTCAACGAATTCGAACATAAAACATTGGCAAACAATCTAAACAAGAACCCTAAAAAGTTTTGGTCATTTGTAAAATCGGTAAGCGGATCTAAATCCCCTATTCAGTCACTCGTTGACCACGATGGCACCGAAACAGAGGACGACCGAAGAAAGGCAGAATTACTGAATTCAGTGTTCCGAAACTGTTTCACTGCGGAAAATCGTAACACGGTCCCTGACTTCAGCCGTCGCACGGACGCCAAAATGGAAAATATTGAAATAAACGATATCGGAATCGAAAAACAACTGCTATCACTTAGTAGCGGAAAAGCATCCGGACCAGACGAGATACCCTTAAGATTCTACAGTGATTATGCTAAAGAACTTGCCCCCTTTCTATCAGCAATTTATCGTAGATCGCTGGAAGAACCTAAAGTACCTAGCGACTGGAAGAAAGCGCAGGTCGTTCCCATTTTCAAGAAGGGTCATAAATCAGATGCGAATAATTATAGGCCTATTTCGCTTACGTCAATCTGTTGTAGAATAATGGAACATGTTTTGTGTTCTCGTATTATGACGTTCTTAGATAATACAAATCTCCTTCATCATAACCAACATGGATTCCGCAAACAGAGATCATGTGAAACTCAGCTCGCCCTATTTGCCCAAGAAATTCACAGTGCCGTAGACACTGGCGAGCAGATTGATGCCGTATTCCTGGACTTCAGGAAGGCATTTGATACGGTTCCGCACTTACGTTTAGTGAAAAAAATACGAGCTTACGGAATATCGGACCAGGTTTGTGATTGGATTCAGGATTTCCTAGAAGAAAGAACACAACATGTCATTCTTAACGGTTCAAAATCTGCAGATGTAGAGGTAATTTCGGGAGTACCGCAAGGAAGCGTGATAGGACCTTTATTGTTTACAATATACATAAATGACTTAGTTGACAACATCGGTAGCTCCGTGAAGCTATTTGCAGATGACACGGTTGTCTACAAGAAAGTAGCAACATCAGAAGACTCGTACGTACTCCAGGAAGACCTGCAGAGGATTAATGCATGGTGCGACATCTGGCAGCTTTCCCTAAACGTAGATAAATGTAATATAATGCGCATATATAGGGGCAGAAATCCATTCCAGTACGATTATGCCATAGGTGGTAAATCATTGGAAGCGGTAACGACCGTAAAATACTTAGGAGTTACTATCCGGAGCGATCTGAAGTGGAATGATCACATAAAACAAATAGTGGGAAAAGCAGGCGCCAGGTTGAGATTCATAGGAAGAATTCTAAGAAAATGTGACTCATCGACGAAAGAAGTAGCTTACAAAACGCTTGTTCGTCCGATTCTTGAGTATTGCTCATCAGTATGGGACCCTTACCAGGTTGGATTAATAGAAGAGATAGACATGATCCAGCGAAAAGCAGCGCGATTCGTCATGGGGACATTTAGTCAGCGCGAGAGCGTTACGGAGATGCTGAACAAGCTCCAGTGGCGGACACTTCAAGAAAGGCGTTACGCAATACGGAGAGGTTTATTATCGAAATTACGAGAGAGCACATTCCGGGAAGAGATGGGCAACATATTACTACCGCCCACATATATCTCGCGTAATGATCACAACGAAAAGATCCGAGAAATTAGAGCAAATACGGAGACTTACAAGCAGTCGTTCTTCCCACGCACAATTCGTGAATGGAACAGGGAAGGGGGGATCAGATAGTGGTACAATAAGTACCCTCCGCCACACACCGTAAGGTGGCTCGCGGAGTATAGATGTAGATGTAGATGTAGAAGGGGGAAACCAGATGGCGCTATGGTTGGCCCGATAGATGGCGCTGCCATAGGACAACGGATATCAACTGCGTTTTTTTTTATTACATATTCGTGTAGTACGTAAAGAAATATGAATGTTTTAGTTGGCCCACCTTTTTCGCTTTGTGATAGATGGCGCTGTAATAGTCAGAAACGTATAAGTACATTCGGCCAGTGCGGACGGTATTTGCTTCGTGATACATTACCCGTGTTAAAATGAACCGTTTACCAATTGCGGAAAAGGTCGATATCGTTTTGATGTACGGCTATTGTGATCAAAGTGCCCAACGGGTGTGTGCTATGTATGCTGCTCGGTATCCTGGACGACATCATCTAAGTGTAAGGACCGTTCGCCGGATAGTTACGTTATTTAAGGAAACAGGAAGTGTTTAGCCGCGTGAGAAACGTCAACCACGACCTGCAACAAATGATGATGCCCAAGTAGGTGTTTCAGCAGCTGTCACGGCTAATCCGCACGTCAGTAGCAGACAAATTGTGCGAGAATCGGGAATCTCAAAAACGTCGGTAATGAGAATACTACATCAACATCGATTGCACCCGTACCATACTTCTATGCACCAGGAATAGCATAGCGCCGACTTTGAACGTCGTGTACAGTTCTGCCACTGGGCACAAGAGAAATTACGGTACGATGATAGATTTTTTGCACGCGTTCTATTTAGCGACAAAGCGTCATTCACCAACAACGGTAGGGTAAACCGGCATAATATGCACCACTGGGCAACGGAAAATCCATGATGGCTGCGACAAGTGGAACATCAGCGACCTTGGCGGGTTAATGTATGGTGCGGAATTATGGGAGGGAGGATGATTGGCCCCCATTTTATCGACGGCAATCTAAATGGTGCAATGTATGCTGATTTCCTATGTAATGTTCTACCGATGTTACTACAAGATGTTTCACTGTATGACAGAATGGCGACATACTTCCAACATGATGGATGTCCGGCACATAGCACGCGTGCGGTTGAAGCGGTTTGAATAGCACATTTCATGACAGGTGGATTGGTCTTCGAAGCACCATACCATGGCCCGCACGTTCACCGGATCTGGCGTCACCGGATTTCTTTCTGTGGGGAAAGTTGAAGGATATTTTCTACCGTGATCCACCGACAACGCCTGACAGCATGCGTCAGCGCATTGTCAATGCATATGCGAACATTACGGAAGGCGAACTACTCGCTGTTGAGAGGAATGTCGTTACACGTATTGCCAAATGCATTGAGGTTGACGGACATCATTTTGAGCATTTATTGCATTAATGTGGTATTTACTGGTAATCACGCTGTAACAGCATGCGTTCTCAGAAATGATAAGTTCACAAAGGTACACGTATCACATTGGAACAACCGAAATAAAATGTTCAAACGTACCTACGTTCTGTATTTTAATTTAAAAAACCTACCTGTTACCAACTGTGCGTCTAAAATTGAGAGCCATATGTTTGTGACTATTACAGCGCCATCTATCACAAAGCGAAAAAAGTGGTCTAACTAAAAAATTCATATTTCTTTACGTAATACACGAATATGTAATAAAAAATGGTGGTTCCTATTAAAAAAACGCAATTGATATCCGTTTCACCTATGGCAGTACCATCTAGCGGGCCAACGATAGCGCTGTTTGGTTTCCCCCTTCAAGCTAGACAAGTTCCGTTCTTTGTAGTATTTTCGTTTGACGCTTATATCGTGAGATATTTGGTCCAGTCACGATCAATGGACCACCTCGGCAGACAGGGAGGCATTAACTGTATAAAAGAGTGTTCCATCGCTACTGTCCCATCCAACAGCTAGTGGTGCTCAGATGACGTCGATCAAAGAAAAGTGGGGTTTCGAAATTCAAGTTCCAGTACAACAGCTGACAATATTATTTTACGTAGCAGAACAACTACAGATGAGCAAAACTGCAGCAGACTGTTTCTCACAAAGGAATCTTGATTTTGAAATGCGTACAGTCAGGTGGAACATTGCCATCTGTAATCTAAATCACTGAGTGCAACTGCACAGAAACAAGGATATCGTCAGGAGTGTCCTCGGGAAGTGTGATAGCACCGCTGCTCTTCTTTATACACATAAATGATTTGGCGGACAGGGTGAGCAACAATTGCGTTTGTTAGTTGATGACGTCGTGGTGTACGGTATGGCATTGAAGTTAAAGGACTGTAAGAAGAAACAAGGGGACTCAGACAAAAATTTTGTTGGTGTAATCAATGGCAACTAGCCCTAAATGTGGAAAAATGTTTTAATGGGAAGGAGTAGGAAGATCAAACCTGTAATGTTCGGATACGGTATTACTAGTGTCCTGCTTGACACAGTCAAGTCGTTTAAATATCTGGGCGTATCGTTGAAAAGCGATATGAGGTGAAACGAGCGTTTTAGAACTGTGCTAGGGAAGACGAATAGTCAACTTCGGCTTATTGGGAGAATTTTAGGAAAGAGTGGTTCACCTGTAAAGGCCACCGCATAAAGGACGCTGGTGCGACCTACTCTTGAGTAACCCTCGCGTGTTTGGGATCCGTACCAGGTCGGATTAAAGGAAGACATCGAAAAAATTCAGAGGAGGGCTGCTAGATTTGTTACCGGCAGGGTCGAACAAAACTTAAGCGTTACTGAGATGCTTCAGGAACTCAAATGGTAGTCCCTGGAGGGAGGCCGGCGTTCTTTTCAACAAACACTATTGAGGAAGTTTAGAGAACCAGCAACTGAAGCTGACTGCCGAACGATTCTACTGCCGCAAACATACATTGCGCGTAAGGACCAGGAGAATAAGGTACGAGAAATTAGGAGGCATGTAGATAGTCGTGTTCCCTCGTTCTATTTGCAAGAGAAACAGGAAAGGAAACAACAAGTAGTGGAACAGTGTACCCTCCACCACGCACCCTAGGGTGGCTTGTGGATCATCTACAGTGAAGCGCCAAAGGAACTAGTATAGGCATGCGTATTCAAATACGGAGATATGTAAATAAGTGTCTGGCGCAGTTGTTAGATCCGTTACTGCTGCTGTAATTGCATGTTATCAAGATTTAAGTGAGTCTGAACGTCGTGTTACAGTCGGCACACGAGCGATGGGACATAGAATCTCCAAGGTAGCGATGAAGTGAAGATTTTCACGTATGACCATTTCACAAGTATACCATGACTATCAGGAATCAGGTAGAACATCAAACCTCCGACATCGCTGTGGCCGGAAAAGGATACTGCAAGAACGGGACCAGAGACGACTGAAGAGAATCGTCCAAGGTGACAGAAGTGCACCCTTTCGCAAATTGCTGCATATTTAGGTGCTGGGTCATCAACAAGCGTCAGCGTGCGAACCATTCAACGAAACGTCATCGATATTTGCTTTAGGAGCCGAAGGCCCACTGTTCTACCCTTTATGACTCCACGACACATAGCCTTAAGCCTCGCCTGGGCCCGTCAACACCGACATTGGACTGCTGATGACTAGAAACATTTGCCTGGTCGGACGAGTCTCGATTCAAATTGTATCGAGTGGATGGACGTGTACGGGTATGGAGACAACCTTATAAATCCAAGGACCCTGCATGACAGTAGGGGACTTTTCAAGATGGTGGAGGCTCTGTAATGGTGTGGGGCGTGTGCAGTTGGAGTGATTGGGACCCCTGATACGTCTAGACAGGTGACACGTACGTAAGCATCCTGTCTGGTCACCTGCATCCATTCATGTCCATTGTGCATTCCGATGGACTTGGGTAATTCCAGCAACACAGTGCAACACTCCACACATCCAGAACTGCTACAGAGTGGCTCCAGGAACACTCTTCTGAATTTAAACACTTCCGCTGGTCACCAAACTCCCCAGACATGAACATTATTGAGCATATCTGGGATGCCTTGCAACGCGCTGTTCGGAAGAGATCTCCACTCCTTCGTCCTCTTACGGATTTATGGACAGTCCTGCAGGATTCATGGTGTGAATATCCGCCAGTACTAATTCAGACATTAGTCGAGTCCATGCCACGTCATGTTGCGGCACTTCTGTGTGCTCGCGGGGGCCCTGGACGATATTATCCAGGTGTACCAATTTATTTGGCTCTTCCGTGTATGTAGACGTAGATGTTGTCAAGGATGCTGGCCTTTAGCGAAGTCTTTCTACATGTTACTTTACTGTTGGTAACATACGAGGAACTGACCGCTATTATCTCTTATTACTCTATCAAACAACAAAGATTCTCGTACCACGTTTCATCAAATGCAGTTCCACAGTATGTGATATATCGCCGCAACACACATGCTGACAATATCTTCGTGTCAGTGAAACCTGGCGGCGCGGGGTAACCGTGCGGTCTAGGGCGTCTTGTCGCGGTTCGCGCGGCTCCACCCGTCAGAGGTTCGAGTCCTCCCTCGGACATGGGTGTGGATGTTGTCCTTAGCGAAAGTTAGTTTAAGTTATATTACGTAGTGCGGAAGTCTAGGGACCGATGACCTCAGCAGTTTGGTCCCATAGTCCATACCACAAATTTCCAATTTCAGTGAAGCCTGTGTGCCAAGACGATTGTGTTTTTCTAGATGTAGATTCGATATTAGTTCGTCATACCTGAAATTTTTTATTTTAACAGAGAAGATGTGCGTTGTGCTCTCCTTACAATGGAAAGCCCTTCAAGCTTTTCTTTACGACACAGGCTTTCAAATACGCGACGGGGGTTGGGGTGAACATTTGAATATGGGGTTTTGAAGTATCTGATGTGCTAGACACCGATAGATACTCCATAATGCCCGTATTACTGGAGCAGTACCTACCAGTCGTGAAACTTTTTCCCAATTTTAGAGTGTTAGTTCTTCATACGCAGATGTTAATTTTGTGTCTGTGCACATAAAAGTCAGAGTAGAGAGTATCTCTAAAATATAATGAGGTACATCACGAGGCAAATTTAACACCAACTTTGAATCTCACGGGCCATTCTATACGCATAAAAGTAAAAGTACGCGAGAAAAATAAAATGTTTTATTTTACCACTATCAATCATGAAACGTTGATGACGGCTTGCACCTTTTTGAGACTATGTGTAGATCCAAAAACGCACCTTGGCTTACGAGCTGGGAAATTACAGAATCTAAAGCGATGACATAATGTCTACAAAGAATAATAATAGGAAGCTGCGAGATTTTTGGCAGTTTGAGTGCTCGATATCGATAAATGTGTAGGCGCCTGGGTAACAAGCTTATATAGGACCCGCTATCTAAATCACTGGCAGAGCTCAACGAACTTAATGAAAGATAGTAGAAGCAGGAGGAAAATATATTTAAGGATGACTCTCCTAAAGTTAATTCAGTTGTTGATAGGTCCTATGTTTTTAGACATAGGAGATCGAAACTAAAGAGGAAGAAATGTGGCAAAGCAAAAATATGCCTAAACCGAAAGAAGCTAGGTAACCAATGTAAAATTTTCTTAATTAGAAACCACTGTTGTCATATTGCGAAGTGTAATTTTAATTTTTGTCTACGTGTGTTAAAATGTTTTATTCAGGTTGTAACTTTTCATCGATATGAGAATCATTAGATATCAGCCAGATCATATGTTATGGGTACAGATGATGTTACTACCTAATTGCGAGACCATTTAACATAGAAGCCTTTGAATGGCTCAAGTTGCACTAAACATATTAGATGGAACTGAACGGTACAAACATTCTTCAGCAAGATCGTTTACGGCTGCTTTCAGATTTGAACCATAACGGCACAACTAATCGAGGACGAAAGAATATTTTTGTGCAAGAAATAAATCACGAAGAAGCAAATCACTAAGATGAAACAAGCTGTAAGTTCCACGTAGATATAACAATGAAGTTCCGTTTCCGAGAATTTAGTTCCTAATTTCCTGAAGGCATTGAAAATTCATTTATCCAGCAACCTTCCAAAATTCTGAATGTTCTGTACTGTGCAGCTGCCTCTTAGTTTCTTGCATCATGATTCACAACCATACGTTCAATAATAACTACCTCCCTACGCCGACATCTACTGTCATCTCACCATACTAACGTGAGTAGATAAGTCGAATAAGTTGAGTGTCTAGTTAAAGTGCTCTATCCCTTTTGTAGGTATAAAATGGTCCACTGTCTTCCTTTCTGTAGCACTTTTCGTGATGCGTAATTTTCTGCATGGGTTTGTAAGGATTACGAAGAGAGAAGTTACAACTACAACACGCTGTACTCGTAATCTAAATCCTCACCTTCACCTACATCTACATATGTACTGCTTTATCCGCATACGGTGCATGACCGAGGGTACCCTTTACGAAAGTTAAGGTACCTGTGGTGTACTGAGATACCTTAGAAGAAGAGTTGGTATTAGCAGTACGGTGGACGTCTGTCCGCAGCGGGAACATCGCTGCGAGCAGAAGTCACTCTACCAGCGAGAATCATGCCCCCGTAGCGGCAGTTCCAACCAGGCAGAAAGACGCGCGCTTAAGTAACAAATTGTGAGTTGCATGTTGTAAGTCAGTCCGAGTCTTGCTAAGGAGTTCCTGCAAACCATCCGTCGTGTCTTCAAGTCGTCGTGTGAGACAGAAACTGTGGCCAATAGATAGGCAGTGGTTGGCCTTCAGTAGGAACAAAACGGCGAATAGAACTATCGTGTATGGACAGAGACCGCGTGCCTAGAGATTTAATTGAGTAATGTTAGTTTGGAACTAGTCTTCGAATAGTATATCAAGACAGAATATTAGTTTTCTTTCGACTTTAATTCAGACGACTATATTTAGTTTGTGTTCACTGATCTGCAGTCAACGCAGGAGAGATAGGCTAAACTTACATTCTACAATTGCTGCAACCAGTGTTACCAAAGATGATTAATATATTTTATTACTCACAATCCTGTGTTACTGTGCCGGCCGGTTGGCCGAGCAGCTCTAGGCGCTTCAGTCAGGAAGCGCGCTGCTGCTACGGTCACAGGTTCGAATCCTGCCTAGGGCATGGATGTGTGTGATGTCCTTAGGTTAGTTAGGTTTAAGTAGTTCTAAGTTCTAGGGGAATGATGACCTCAGATGTTAAATCCCATAGCGCTCAGAGCCATTTGAACCATTTTTGTTACTGCACGAGAGCAATGGAAATACTATCGATGACGTTTCTTCTAAGGCAGAGTTACTAAACATAGCCTTCCCAAATTCCTTAACCAAAGAAGACGAAGTACATACTTCAAAATTCGAATCAAGAATAGCCCCCAACGTGAGTAACTCAGAAGTAGATTTCCTCGGAAAGTGAAGGAACTTAAATAACTTACCAAAAGCAAGTCCAGACTGTACACCAATTAGATTCCTTTCAGGGTATGCTGATGCAGTAGCTACATACTTAACAATCACATACAACGGCTCGCTCCGTACCCAAAGACTAGAAAGCTGCAGAGGTCACACCAATATTCAGGAAAGGCAATGGGAATAATTCACTATATTATAGGCTCATATCATTAACGTTGATACGCAGCAGGATTTTGGAACATATATTGTGTTCGAATATTATGAATTACCTGGAAGAGAATGATCTTGACACATAGCCAGAGCCGGCCGAAGTGGTCGTGCGGTTAAAGGCGCTGCAGTCTGGAACCGCAAGACCGCTACGGTCGCAGGTTCGAATCCTGCCTCGGGCATGGATGTTTGTGATGTTCTTAGGTTAGTTAGGTTTAACTAGTTCTTAGTTCTAGGGGACTAATGACCTCAGCAGTTGAGTCCCATAGTGCTCAGAGTCATTTGAACCATTTGAACATAGCCAGAATGTGTTTAGAAAACATCGTTCTTGCGAAACACGACTAGTGTTTTACTCACGTGAAGTGCTCAGTGCTATCGGCAAAGGATTTCAAATTGATTCCGCACTTCTAGATTTCCAGAAGGCTTTTGACACCGTACCTCACACGCAGCTTGTATAATCATATTGCGTGCTTGTGGAATATCGTCTCGATTATGCGACTGGATTCGTGATTTCCTGTCAGACAGATCACAGTTCGTAGTAACTGACGGAAAGTCATCCAGTAAATCAGTGATTCCTGGCGTTCCGCAAGGTAGTATTACAGGCCCTCTGCTGTTCCTTATCTATGTATATGCTTTAGGAGATAATCTCAGCAGTCGTGACAGGTTGTTTGCAGATGATGCTGTCGCTTATCGTCTAATAA
The DNA here is from genome assembly GCF_021461385.2 of Schistocerca piceifrons. NCBI lineage: Eukaryota > Metazoa > Arthropoda > Insecta > Orthoptera > Acrididae > Schistocerca > Schistocerca piceifrons. The sequence goes on along the minus strand of NC_060149.1, from coordinate 231,797,556 downwards.
AGTCATCAGAAGATCAAAACCAATTCCAAAACGATTTAGATAAGATATGTATATGGCACAAAATATGACAATTGACCCTAAATAATTAAGAGTGCAGGGTCATACTCATTAGTGCTAAAAGGAATCCGTTAAACTTCGGTTACATGATACACCGGTCAAATCTAAAGGTCGTAAATTCAACTAAATATCTAGGAATTACAATTACCAACAGGTTAAACTGGAAAGAACACACACAAAAATGTTGTGAGGAAGGCGAATCAAAAAACTGCCTTTTACTGGCACAACATTTAGAAGATGCTACAGATCTACTAGAGCCTCTCTACACTAAGCTTGTTCGTCCGCTTTTGGAGTACTACTGCACGGTGTGAGATAGTTACCAAATAGAATTAACGGAGTCATCGAGGAAGTTCAAAGAATGGCAGCACGTTTTGTACTGTCGAGAAATAGGAGAGAGAGTGTCACGAGAAATAAGAGAGGGAGTATCACGGACGTGATACAGGATTTGGGATGGAAATCACTAAAACATAGGCGTTTTTCGTTGCGGCGGGTTACTCTCCCGAAATTTCAATCACCAACGTTTTCCCACGAATGCGAAAATATTTTGTTGACGCTGGCCTATATACGGAGAAACGATCATCATAATAAAACAAAGGAAATCAGAGCTCACGCGGAAAGATATAGGTCTTCGTTTTTTCCGCACACTGTTCGTGAGTGGAGTAATAGACGATTAGTGTGAAGGTGGTTCGATGAAGCCTGTGCCGGGTACTTAAGTGCGATTTGCAGAGTAGCGTGTAGATTTAGATGTAGATGTACTTTCATGGTGTTTGCGCTGCCCTAGAACCCACGCTTACATCCTACCAGGACACCTTTATTAATCTTTTACAGCGGGAGCGAGATTTTCCTCAAAGTGACTGCCTCCAGTCCACAACAACACCCTTTCCAGTGCCACAGATTATTAGGCTGCAATAGATCAGCAAAGTAGGCAGAAGAGGCTCCTTACAGATTCTGTGTTCCGACACCCTTCCCCCCTGCATTCCAGTACGACCCTCTCTATCCGTCTGATTTACATTTAGTAGAATAGAAGTGTGTAGAATATTCATCACAGGTGATTCTAACAAGAGAACAGGTGCGCGATTCGTGACGAGATGGTATCGTCACCATGGCAGCGCAGATGAAAGTAGCGAACACAGTAAGAAAGAAGGCTGCTGTTTTTCCTATGACATTAACGAAAACAAAGAAATTAACTGGCAGTATTTCAGCGACTGTCTTCTGCATATTTCTCAGACAACATCTACAAAGGAGAGAAGCGACGTATAGGACACAACCATTAATATACATCCAACTGCAGTTTTGGCTTTCAGACTACGTTGTTTGTTACGAGGTTAACAGGCAGGGGTTAGGCTGAACGGGATTAACCATAATGACGTTATTTAATGAATGGCAAAAGACAGACTTACTTACTACCCTATTTGAAAGCAACTTTGAAACTTGAACACACACGAAAATCACGAATAATACAATATTACACTGGAAGCCACAACAGAATATTGCCATTAAAACAACCTCTTTAGGGATTGGTACCTCAATCGTAAAAACGGAACTCCGGATGAATTTGTCTGTCCGTCTGTTAAGATCCCTTTTTCTCAGGAATGGATTCAAGTATCAGATCGAAACTTATGTCAAATACTAAGGTCTGCGCTCCTTCAGCGGAGTAAGAAATTTAAGGTTTTAGGTTAAAGTAATCAAAAGATACGCCCGTCTGTCGAGTCCTCTTTTCATCTGGAACGGGTAAAGGTATGAAGTTAAAATTTACGTCAAATACTGGGAACTACGATCCCTTGGCGATGTAAAAAATTAAAAAAATTGGAAATTTGTGGTAAATTTCTATGGGACCAAACTACTGAGGTCATCGGTCCCTAGGCTTACATACTACTTAATCCAACTTAAACTAACTTACGCTAAGGACGACACACACAACCATGCCCAAGCGAGGACTCGAACCTCCGACAGGGGGAGGTACGCAAACCCTGGCAAGGTGCCACAGACCGTGAGCCTACTCCACGCGGCAAAACAAAATTAAAGCTTCTGAGTCATTGCGGTCAAAATATACGGTCTTTTATGTCACATTTCTCGATACTTGCTCGTCAAAACCTATAGATGAATTATCTATATACATAATTAAGTCTGTCCTGAATCATCGGAGCGCGAGTCCTACTCACAGTTGTCCGATTTTTCTAATTCGTAATGTACGTACTCAGTTATCGATCGACCTCGCAACAACATAGAGATGCTGTCGTTGACAGACAGCTGCACGGGCGAAAATTTACGAATGATCGTAAAACATAGACACGTCTGCATAGCAGGCTCGCCAGGCGTGGAAGCCGTACGAAAATAGTCGTCAGATCGACACGAGTGACGTCACTTTCTCATAACAGACGGAACGCTAGGTCTATTTGCGTCTTCCCGGCGGCGACGTGACTGCGGCAATATAGGTGATGAATATGTGGAGTCGGCGGGGTTACCCATTAGCCCGTGGAGCTCGCGATTAGGCAAATTTTCCGCCTACTTCCGTACGACTCGCCCTGCTTGCGCTCAGTGAGAGGCAGTTCGCTTCATCATTCTGAATGAAGCAGACTTTTTCGTACTCTGCTGCTGCAATTTCGGCGTAGTGGCCGCGAAAGATCGTCCATGGAAATCCGCCAAGCCACATCAGGTCGTCAACCTCTTCTGCTGCACGGCCGATTACAGTCGCTTCGTTAGGCCCGCCAGCGTCTGCAACTGTGTAGCAACTAATCACCTTATTGTTATGTAGTTTCCTCTCATTAATTCTCCCCAACCGCCTCAAAAAAGTTAGCCAATTGAAACACTTTGTTTTAACTTATCGATGTGAGGCGGCGGTTAAGGCATTGAAACCACATTCCAAAATGGCGAGTTGTTGATAGTTAGTTGATTGCTTAATAAGGACGCAGTCGCTTCCTTCCACCATCAGCTTCTGACTAAGCTGGTGGTCAGTCTCTCATAATTCTACTTTGTTCCATCCACGCCTTTTTATTTATATGATACATGCAGCTAAATAAGTCATCGCTACTAATGTAGAGAAGAAAATTTAATTTATATGCTCTTCATAATATTTTCTGCTTCCATCCCCTATTAAAAAGGGAGAGAGCGCGATAGTAATACCAAACTTTGTGTTCTGCCCTACGGCAGGTCTGGTCTTGGGGGAAGCCTCGTCGGAGAGGTCCACCGCATGAGCGTCTAGGGAAGTGATTCCAGTGGTGGTTTCCCGTTGCCTTCCACTGATGGCGGTGATGAAATGATAATGAGGACAACACAACACCCAGTCCATGAGCTGAGAAAACCTCCGACCCAGCCGGGAATCGAACCCGGGTCCTTCGGGTGACAGGCCGCCGCGTTGATCACTTTTTTTTTTTTTTTTTGGGTAACTTATCGAATTTATTTGGTGAAATTAGAACAGTAAGTTCTTAAATAAACTTGTCATCAATTAACACAATGCAATATGCTACACATCACGGATTACTTTTCTTTGTCAATTTCAGTCCTTCGGATCACTTTCCTTTAGCACAAATAAGTACACACAGTCACGGTTAAGCTCCCATCGGCTCAACAGTCTCTGCGACTTCCATTTCTGTGTCAGATTCCTCAACCTGAACGAAGGCTTCTTCCTTGGCCCTCTCCTTGAGGCCTGCCGCAGGAGACCGGATGAGTGAGAGGTCCCTGTGAACCTCCTTGATGTCGCGCTGGCATCTCCCTGTCATACTTCAGTGGTATGTTCCTTCGTTTCTCAAATTCAAAAGCTGGATCTACAGCAAGTTCTTTTCCTGCTGTTTTTCGGAAAGCTTTGGTCCACCTTACTTTACGTGGATTCTTCTTCTTCTTGAAAGCCGCATGACATTTCGATCGGCAGAATTTGAAGATCTTACAATCATTTCTTACGAACTGTATTCCATGTCCCGGATAGATACGGGAAGAACAAAAATAACACGTTTCTATACGCATGGTTTACAATAACATTACACCACTTCACGCCGAGCACCGTGAAAGACAGTGATCACTCAGCTATCGGGGCGGACATAGTAACATCAGCTAATTTAAAAATAGTTGTGCGCAGAGCACCAGAATCCAAATAATTAATTGGTCGTGGACCTCCTTTCTCCTCTCTAGGAAGATACTCAAATGGTTCAAATGGCTCTGAGCACTATGGGACTTAACATCTTAGGTCATCAGTCCTCTAGAACTTAGAACTACTTAAACCTGACTAACTTAAGGACATCACACACATCCATGTCCGAGGCAGGATTCTAACGTGTGACCGTAGCAGTCGCGCGGTTCCAGACTGAAGCGCCTAGAACCGCTCGGCCACCAGCGGCCGGCAATTATTGTTCACTTTTCAGAAATGCTAAGCAGATACTAAAAGTTCCTTTCCTTTCGCTGTAAGGTTTCTGTATTTACGATATTATTTTGCATGTAGCCAAGTGTAATTTATATCAGATTTAAATTAAAATTTTCTCTTCTATTCCGCTTTTGTAAGTAGCTTCTCTGAGCTGTGTGCAGCTGCAGCACTTCATCAGCCTGAAGCTACGGTTCCGGTAACAACACGAACTTCCACATAAGACAGCAATCGGTTTCATGCTCAATAGAGATATAACATACGTTCTAAATATTATAATTTATCCGAAAATACTATCCAGATCTTTGAAGAGTGAAGCGACGTTGAATTCGTCTGCTTTAGATCAACGATACTAGCAGCAGGAATTGCTATAGTTCTATTTGAAACAGCGAAGTTGATACCGGTATATTTGTAATTTATATAGCAAGGAAACGAAATCATACATCTTTTAGGCAGGACTTTTACAAAATTAATTTGGGCGAAAACAGAATTACGGCATCTTAAATCATTCAGAAAATGTCTGAGGTGAACAACTTAGATGAATCACTGTGTGTACAGCATGAAGATACGCCTAAACTACTAAGATAAACGTATTTCGCCTTGGCCCTACTTTATACGACACAGATACAGAGTCAGCCGCGAATGTGTAAATGGAGCTATATGCTAACTTCAGGCCGATGAGAAGGGGCTTGCGAAATCTGTTTAAAAATTGAATACGTGCTCATATTTAAGTGAACAGCTCGTAACTCAATAATACATATTTTATAGCAAACTAAAAAAACTTTCTAATGCACAAGATTTTAAACTGATTCAAATCATATTAATTTAAAGAGATGTTGAGTCAAACTAAAGTAAAAATACCTGTTGCACAGATTATTTGTCAGTTGCATCGTACTTATTTGCTTATTTAACAAGATACGAGGTTTTGTAACAAAACATTGTTAACGCAGAAAAGTGAAGGTGTTTTGCACTCAGATAGTTATTAATGTTGCAAACATAACTTAGCATACAAACAAATAAAACAAATTTGGTATGGATTTAAAGCATATTCACACAAAAATAAGTTCTTTGTGCTTTTCCCACGATTTGCTTAACTTTGTTTGTAAATAAGATCTTTATATTGATACTAACCTCTTAGAATAATTTATTTTATAGACATTAAATTATGATAATCTTGTGCAATTTCCAACTGATCCAATGCATAGATTTTTTTTATATTTCCTATGGGGCATCTTGGAAGTAATTTCCAATACTCTTCAAAATCCAGTTTAAATTCAGTACCCACAGATTGATTATACCTTAGAGGTGACGTGTCTGTAACATATGCATATCTCACTTTATTTCCTGGAAAAAGTGATTTATAGTACAGCGAAGTCTTTAAAAAAGTCGTGACATACTTACTTTATACTGTCCTTGTTCACCACACCTTTCCTCCTTTAACACATCAACGTAATTAGGTTGGGAATAAGCATCGTGCTTCTTTTTCTGCGTTCAGTCGTGGAACCTATTTGAGCGTGTCCTTTCACCAAATATTTTTGAATGATTGTCATACCAATTGCTACGCCGTAAAGTTGTAACACATTTGAGTGAAGTACTTTACGGTTCTGAGCGTATCACCCATCACTATAATTTTTTTTGTCACAGTCTTTCACTCTGCGCACCAAGAAAAGCTTGGAAGTAGATACAATAATGGAATGACAACCTGGGAATTTTATCTAAAAATTTACGAATTTTTTTTTCAGTGTATTGCTTTCTTCTTTTTGTTCCTTTTCCATTTTCAAATAATTATCTTCTTTACTCTGTATAACCCAATTGCTGACTGACAATTCACCAATTCCTGAAGTTGGAAAGAACGTTTCTATACTCACGGGCAACGCAGCATCTTGTACTTTTAAACTGTTATGAAGACTACATTTTCGTTTCTTCTTGTTTCTATTATTTTTTAGTTCTTTCCTATGAACGAGGGAGTAAACGTACACTTTCCGTTGTTCCCAGTTCATTTTTGACCATAGTGTGTGAATTATTTTAATTAATTTGTCCTCTGGCATTGATTAACAATTCTCTTGTTCTTTGATCCGCAACAGAATTTGGATGAGCTTCCTGTACCCATTTTCATAGGCTTTCTTGTTATATAAATTCTTTCTACTTTTTTTCTTGTCCATAACACTTTTTACTCTCTGCCATTCATTCTATAAATTCCAACTTAATTTCTTTTTCATATAGATTTATCCACTTTGCCCTTCTTAGCACGCTCTTTTGTTATTTCGTTAGCTTCAGTCATAGGTTCTGGCTGCACAGCATTATTCAGGATATTTTCGTAGCTTGGCATTTCCTTTGATTCTGATTATCTAATACCACTTCATCTTCAACAGCTACAGCCGGCCGCGGTGGTCTAGCGGTTCTAGGCGCTCAGTCCGGAACCGCGCGACTGCTACGCTCGCAGGTTCGAATCCTGCCTCGGGCATGGATGTGTGTGATGTCCTTAGGTTAGTTAGGTTTAAGTAGTTCTAAGTTCTAGGGGACTGATGACCACAGATGTTAAGTCCCATAGTGCTCAGAGCCATTTGAACCATTTTTCAACAGCTACAACTGAGTTTAAACTGTAATTTTTTTCTAATTTCTAGTTTCTTACGACTCAGTACAACGAGAAACTATCCACAGTTGCAAACTTCACTATTTTTATTCACTTGATGATTAGTTTCGGGCTGGAACCCATTTTCAAATCATCGTAACAGATAGTCAAATTGGTATTCCAGAAAATGGATACTGGCCCGAAACTAGTCATCGAGTGAATAAAAAAAACTGAAATTTGCAACTTTGCCTAGTTTTTCGTTGCACTGATTAGCAGAAGTTTCTCATCTGCAATTATTCCAGAATTCTGGAAGTTAGTTCTTACGACTTATTCTATTTTTTGACATTTCGCAGCCAATTTCCTTCCTCTGTTTTCTCGTTGAGTTCAGATCATCTACTTCTGAGCTTTCAGATTCTTCTGCTGTTGTAGACTCATAACTTGTACCTTAATCTATAGAATCAGTGCCTTCTTAATTATTTAAATTTAAATTATTAGATACTGAAGGAAGGTTCATTTGCTAGTGAGAATGATGCTGGCGGTACACTTCGAACTTCTGAGGGGGAGTTGTCAGATAATTGTAGGTTCATCTTCAGAATTCGACTTCCCCTTGATTAGTAATTATTTATTTGTATTTGAGTTTCCTCCAATATCGAGAAAATTTGCTTACTGGGTGTAAAATGTATGCACTATGTACTTCTGGGACACTACGTATAACTGCTACATGCCTACATCATGATATTACTGTCTACATACACAGAAAAGTATGTACAAAATGAAAGCTAATCTCTGTTACAATAACATAAAATAAGACAGAGAAAGAACCAAAAAATCAAAATCTAAGCTAACGTTGCTTTTGTTGCTGAATTTTGTTTTATAATAGACCTACACTAGATTGCGTTCTTACTGAAAACAAAGTACTCCTTTATTCGTGGACTCATCATTTTTGGATAGTCTAGTTGAACTTCAGTAGACGGTAAATAATCACTTGAACAAATAACAATCACTACACTATAAAATTTTCATTTACGCAAAGAATGTTGTAAACATCGGCTACAAACTCTAAATGGTCTTACATCGGCACAACAAGGAAGGAAGTACACTAAATTTCCAAACAGAGACATTCTTCTGAGTTAACGAGGTTTCGTACTTTAAGAATTGCAAGTTACATCGTACCCCTTCACATCTGCGTCTGTCATCCGAGAACAAGTAATGAACTACCTGAAAGACTCATGTCATCCGCGACCGTTGGTCGAATACTAACAGCAGCCGGACTAGAGAATTAATGTTCCATATGTAGACCGCCGTTAACACCACAACACAAACGGATGAGTCTGGAGTGGTGCCGTGACCGGGAGCATGATTGTTGATGAATAGCGTCGCACTGTATTCAGCGATGATTCACAGTTCTGCACCACCCTGGGTGACCAACGTCGGCGAGTATGGTGGGGACCAAGGAGAGTTCCCATTCTTCCATTGGTTTGGAGATGAACAGCGTAGTTACTCCTGGCGTCATGTTGTACAGAACCATCGGGAATGACTTAAGAACACGGCTAGTGGTGAATGAGGTAACTGTGCCGGCATAAGGTACGTGACAAACATCCTGCATCCTCATGTGTTATCTCTCATACGACAGCTTCTCCAACAGGGCACACATGGCACGTGTCTCCGCTACCTGTCCGCGTAATGTTGAGATATTCCCATAGCCTGGCCTGTTCCAGATGGAACATTTGTGGGACCAGTTGGGACGTCAGCTACGTCCCAGTGCCAGCATCAGGAACATTAAGGACCAGCTAAAAAAGTTGTAAGCCAGCTTCCCTTAGGAGAGATTACAACGACTTTATGATACCCTTTCCAATAGAATCAGTGCATGCGTCCAGGCCGGAAAAGGCGCATCGTCATATTGATAAGTGGGGCCCATGGTTTCAATTTCTTTGTAAATTTGACTCGATATTTCAATCACAGAAACAATATACATACCTTCTCAATCCGTGAAGTTTCATTTCATTTCCTTTTCTCCTTCTGGGTTCTTCACTTTTATTGTGTAGCAATGATTTTACCGAAATGTTCAGTCTAAAATGAAACCATTGCTTTTTTAGTTATCGTTAAATGAATGAAATAGCAAATCACTGTTGACTGCTAAATATAAGATAATGACAGAGTTATAATCTTCCGTTACGAAAGTAAAAAAGGCGGCAGTTTCGTTTTAGGCACATTTAGTTAAATATATGTAACATAATATTGATGAATCCTGATTAACTGCAGATGAAGAACTGTGAACTCCGTCTGAACAGGCACTCTTTAGGTCCAACGGTACCGACCGAACGTCGCGCCAATAGCACTCGACGGATCAAGACGGTCTCCCATCCAAGTGCTAGACAAGCCCGACTTCACTTCACTTCGGTGATTTAACGGGACCTGTGGCAAGGCTGTTGACACAACTGCAGATGACAAACTGGAGCATAATGTCAGCTGTACGTGAATGTCGGACAGCCTAAAAAACGTCAAGATGTGATACTATATCTAGTATATGTGTTTTGTTAATAACGCAGTGAATTTAAATATCATAATTTCAAAACTATATATACGGCCCTGCAAATGTTTTTATATGTTATGTGAAAGAAAGTAAATGAATCCACTGACAATGGTGAAACTTCTCTGAAACATGTTTGTATTGTGAACAAGAATAATGTGTGCTTTCACAAGGCCAGTGGTTGTGCTTTCCTCAGAACGCACTTCCGGCCATATGTCCACATGACGTTTTGCTCCTTTTACTCTCAGGAATCGTTTACTGCAGTTTGTCCATACATAGAAAAATCGCTCTGTAGATGTAGATTCTGCTCGCTTGTCCATGTGGATGTTACGCCGTGAGAATTGAACCACGTCCTGCATGAAAGTGACTACTTATCCATCAAGATTCATCTGCCAGACTAAGCAAATCCCGAAAGGAGGCAGCCGGTCGCTCAGAAAGGCCGATTGGTTGCTTTTGAACAGACTGGAGGATCAGGTGTGAAGGATCAAGTTACAGCCGTCGTACACCAGACTCTTCATGCATCCACCCCATAGTCATCAGAAAAATCTAGGGATTGCCATGTCTATGTGTGGAATGACAAGTATCACCGCTTCATCACTGTCAAGGTGAAGTCCCCGAAGGCGTTCTTTAAGTTTTGGAAATGGACTAAAATGGGATGGGGCAAGTCGGGACTGTACGGACTACAGTAAATCCAAGGCGTCTGATTGTTGCAGGTGACGCAGCGCTCACGTGTGGTCTGGCATTGTCATGCTGAAGGAGGCGGTGCTCCATGTGTGGACGAACACTTCCAGCTCGAACCTCGAGCAGAGTACACTGTTTCTGACGCACCGACGTAGTAACGTCACACACCGCCACATTACAGACTCAGTACCGAGACCTCTAGCGGCAAAGGGTTGCAAATACGTACACATGAAAAATGAAGATGTAGAATGTTAATAACGTTTGTTTTATTCAAAAAGCTTTAAAAGTTTTCACATAAGAAATTCGGAGGCATTACTTTTCAGCATGCCCTCGTAGACGCTCTGCAGTAATGGAATGACAACTTGGGAATTATTTGATCTAAAAATTTGCCAACTTTTCTTTCAATAGATTACTTTCTTCTTTTCGTCTCCATATTTCCCCTGTTTTCAAATAAGTATCCACTAGCTGACTGACCATTCACCAATTCCTGAAGCTGAAAATAACATTTACTTACACATGAGTAACATATCATCTTGTATTTTTAAACTGAACTGATGACTACATTCTCTTCTTCATTCTAGTTAAGATTTTTTGTTTAAATTCTTTGCTGTGAACTGGGGTGGCAACATACACTTTCCGTTGTGACCGATTCATATCTGACCAAAATGTGTAAAATATTTGACTACATTTATCCTCAGATATTTAAGAACGTATTCTCTTGTTCTTTGTTTTACAATAGGATTTTGAAGAACATAGTGCATACATTTTTCTAAGCTCTCTTGTTATTCAAATTTGTTTTCACTGTCTCTTACCTGGAATACTTTATATTTTTTGCCTTTCATTACAGAAATTTCAGCTTTTTCCTTTGCTTACTTTTGTTGACACATCTTGTTTTAATTTCATTGTCTTCATTCATAGCTACAAAGTATTTTATATGGAGGACATCCGCAAATGAGTACCATATTCATAAATAAGAATCCACTTCAGTTGTACTGGGAACTTATCTTTTTTATACACAACTGCAACCAGTCACTTTTTTCATTAATAATGCTTTATTACATTAACCGGTTTTCGAACCCTTTCAGGTTCATCTTCAGATGATTTCGGGAGAATCCGGGAAGTTACATCATTACTTCCCGGATTCTCCCGAAATCATCTGAAGATGAACCTGAAAGGGTTCGAAAACCGGTTAATGTAATAAAGCATTATTAATGAAAAAGTGACTGGTTGCAGTTGTGTATAATTTATTCACATTAATATACAGTCACGGTTCTAAAATCTCCGTAATGGATAAGCATAACTTATCTTTTTAACTACATTGGCGGTTTCAGAGCGTTAGAGCTCCATCCTCAGGTGTGACTACTGTAAAAACAAGAGGCACAGGCTAGTTACGCAGTCCATGCAAGGAGTTACAAAAAATGAGATAAGGCCCAGAAGACTGCCATATTCACTTAATTGAAAACAATCATATACGCATGGCGGTCGGGCCAGTCTGTATGGAAAGTCAAGCTTACGTTCTCTCATCAGTGTAGGGTTGAAAATGACAACGCGTTCAATAGCCAGAGACCGCAAGGCAAAGTACAATACAAAGTGTAAATACAAACACCACTTAACGCTACGAGCAGCCAGGGCAGAACTTCACCGAGACGAACAAGGAACCGTGTTGTTCGACCTGCCGCAGAGCTAGGAGGGTGTGGAGGCGTATACGCCGAAAGTATAAACCGATACGAATCGTGGACGGTACCAATAAAGTAAGCGAAAAAATTGGGCTGACTGGTCTGTCAGCTTACAGTGCGTAAGTATTGAAAAGAACACATTCAAGAACCTCAAGAGAAGGGGAGCCTTACATACCCATATCAGATACAAAATAAAACTTCTTAGACACCACGTAAAAAACTTAATTAGCCTGTATGTAAATATGAGAGAGACAAGATAAAAATAACAATGAGAAAAATGGGGACTATAGGAGTCATAACCCCCCCCCATGAACCATGGACCTTGCCGTTGGTGGGGAGGCTTGCGTGCCTCAGCGATACAGATAGCCGTACCGTAGGTGCAACCACAACGGAGGGGTATCTGTTGAGAGGCCAGACAAACGTGTGGTTCCTGAAGAGGGGCAACAGCCTTTTCAGTAGTTGCAAGGGCAACAGTCTGGATGATTGACTGATCTGGCCTTGTAACAATAACCAAAACGGCCTTGCTGTGCTGGTACTGCGAACGGCTGAAAGCAAGGGGAAACTACAGCCGTAATTTTTCCCGAGGGCATGCAGCTTTACTGTATGATTACATAATGATGGCGTCCTCTTGGGTAAAATATTCCGGAGGTAAAATAGTCCCCCATTCGGATCTCCGGGTGGGGACTACTCAAGAGGATGCCGTTATCAGGAGAAAGAAAACTGGCGTTCTACGGATCGGAGCGTGGAATGTCAGATCCCTTAATCGGGCAGGTAGGTTAGAAAATTTGAAAAGGGAAATGGATAGGTTGAAGTTAGATATAGTGGGAATTAGTGAAGTTCGGTGGCAGGAGGAACAAGACTTCTGGTCAGGTGACTACAGGGTTATAAACACAAAATCAAATAGGGGTAATGCAGGAGTAGGTTTAATAATGAATAGGAAAATAGGAATGCGGGTAAGCTACTACAAACACCATAGTGAACGCATTATTGTGGCCAAGATAGATACGAAGCCCACGCCTACTACAGTAGTACAAGTTTATATGCCAACTAGCTCTGCAGATGACGAAGAAATTGAAGAAATGTATGATGAAATAAAAGAAATTATTCAGATTGTGAAGGGAGACGAAAATTTAATAATCTTGGGTGACTGGAATTCGAGTGTAGGAAAAGGGAGAGAAGGAAACGTAGTAGGTGAATATGGATTGGGGGACAGAAATGAAAGAGGAAGCCGCCTGGTCGAATTTTGCACAGAGCACAACATAATCATAACTAACACTTGGTTTAAGAATCATGAAAGAAGGTTGTATACATGGAAGAACCCTGGAGATACTAAAAGGTATCAGATAGATTATATAATGGTAAGACAGAGATTTAGGAACCAGGTTTTAAATTGTAAGACATTTCCAGGGGCAGATGTGGACTCTGACCACAATCTATTGGTTATGACCTGTAGATTAAAACTGAAGAAACTGCAAAAAGGTGGGAATTTAAGGAGATGGGACCTGGATAAACTAAAAGAACCAGAGGTTGTACAGAGATTCAGGGAGAGCATAAGGGAGCAATTGACAGGAATGGGGGAAATAAATACAGTAGAAGAAGAATGGGTAGCTTTGAGGGATGAAGTAGTGAAGGCAGCAGAGGATCAAGTAGGTAAAAAGACTAGGGCTAGTAGAAATCCTTGGGTAACAGAAGAAATATTGAATTTAATTGATGAAAGGAGAAAATATAAAAATGCAGTAAGTGAAACAGGCAAAAAGGAATACAAACGTCTCAAAAATGAGATCGACAGGAAGTGCAAAATGGCTAAGCAGGGATGGCTAGAGGACAAATGTAAGGATGTAGAGGCCTATCTCACTAGGGGTAAGATAGATACCGCCTACAGGAAAATTAAAGAGGCCTTTGGAGATAAGAGAACGACTTGTATGAATATCAAGAGCTCAGATGGAAACCCAGTTCTAAGCAAAGAAGGGAAAGCAGAAAGGTTGAAGGAGTATATAGAGGGTTTATACAAGGGCGATGTACTTGAGGACAATATTATGGAAATGGAAGAGGATGTAGATGAAGATGAAATGGGAGGTATGATACTGCGTGAAGAGTATGACAGAGCACTGAAAGACCTGAGTCGAAACAAGGCTCCCGGAGTAGACAATATTCCATTGGAACTACTGACGGCCGTGGGAGAGCCAGTCCTGACAAAACTCTACCATCTGGTGAGCAAGATGTATGAAACAGGCGAAATACCCTCAGACTTCAAGAAGAATATAATAATTCCAATCCCAAAGAAAGCAGGTGTTGACAGATGTGAAAATTACCGAACTATCAGCTTAATAAGTCACAGCTGCAAAATACTAACACGAATTCTTTACAGACGAATGGAAAAACTAGTAGAAGCCAACCTCGGGGAAGATCAGTTTGGATTCCGTAGAAACACTGGAACACGTGAGGCAATACTGACCTTACGACTTATCTTAGAAGAAAGATTAAGGAAAGGCAAACCTACGTTTCTAGCATTTGTAGACTTAGAGAAAGCTTTTGACAATGTTGACTGGAATACTCTCTTTCAAATTCTAAAGGTGGCAGGGGTAAAATACAGGGAGCGAAAGGCTATTTACAATTTGTACAGAAACCAGATGGCAGTTATAAGAGTCGAGGGACATGAAAGGGAAGCAGTGGTTGGGAAGGGAGTAAGACAGGGTTGTAGCCTCTCCCCGATGTTATTCAATCTGTATATTGAGCAAGCAGTAAAGGAAACAAAAGAAAAATTCGGAGTAGGTATTAAAATTCATGGAGAAGAAATAAAAACTTTGAGGTTCGCCGATGACATTGTAATTCTGTCAGAGACAGCAAAGGACTTGGAAGAGCAGTTGAATGGAATGGACAGTGTCTTGAAAGGAGGATATAAGATGAACATCAACAAAAGCAAAACAAGGATAATGGAATGTAGTGTAATTAAGTCGGGTGATGCTGAGGGAATTAGATTAGGAAATGAGGCACTTAAAGTAGTAAAGGAGTTTTGCTATTTGGGGAGCAAAATAACTGATGATGGTCGAAGTAGAGAGGATATAAAATGTAGGCTGGCAATGGCAAGGAAAGCGTTTCTGAAGAAGAGAAATTTGTTAACATCGAGTATAGATTTAAGTGTCAGGAAGTCATTTCTGAAAGTATTCGTATGGAGTGTAGCCATGTATGGAAGTGAAACATGGACGATAAATAGTTTGGACAAGAAGAGAATAGAAGCTTTCGAAATGTGGTGCTACAGAAGAATGCTGAAGATTAGATGGGTAGATCACATAACTAATGAGGAAGTATTGAATAGGATTGGGGAGAAGAGAAGTTTGTGGCACAACTTGACCAGAAGAAGGGATCGGTTGGTAGGACATGTTCTGAGGCATGAAGGGATCACCAATTTAGTATTGGAGGGCAGCGTGGAGGGTAAAAATCGTAGAGGGAGACCAAGAGATGAATACACTAAGCAGATTCAGAAGGATGTAGGTTGCAGTAGGTACTGGGAGATGAAAAAGCTTGCACAGGATAGAGTAGCATGGAGAGCTGCATCAAACCAGTCTCAGGACTGAAGACCACAACAACAACAACAGGAGTCATAAATAAAGAAGTCATACAATATGTAAAAAGTAATATTAGGGAACAAACGTGAGAAACGTAGCCAGAACGACGACTATAGTAGGACGTAACATACATAGTGTATAGTACGCATCTCGTACGTAAATCACTGATGGTAGATGTTGGCAACGGTATCAGCATTGTAGACGTTAAACGTACCACACTCATCAACTGTTATACACTGCATAGGCCTAATGGTGCAATGTGAATAACTAAGGCAAACCACACTCAATGACGAAACCATATAGATTTATGTAAGGGGCTGTTTACATGTGATACATGCATGTAGTAAACAAGAATAACATTTAAGAGTGTGTGTACCATACCCTAAAATGACGGCTCATAGATAGTTATATTTAGTAAATCGAAACGTTAGATATTGATTCCCAACTGAAGCAGTTACATTATGAATTTCTTAACCCTAAAACACTAAAGGGGGGGGGGATGTTAAATTGTTCCTAAACCATCGAAAATTTTACTGCTCCATGTTTTATTCAAAGGAAGCCATAATTTAAAGTTTATTCGCCTTTTAATTATAGGTATATGGTCTCCAATGGTATGTCACATCCAAAAATACTGTTTTACACCCTATACTGACAACAACAAATTGGCAAGAATCGAGAATTGGTACCACCTGCAGTAGTAAATTTTATGAGTGTTTTGTAATCTAGGCTTAATAGCGCTAAATGATATTCGGTGTACACGCTTGATTTCCCCTGATACAACGTGTGACTGACACAGTTCTGACTGATTAAGTATGTACTCAAAAGCCGCTAATATTTTAAGTTTCGTAAATTGCACAGCTTTACAGTTCTCTACATCAAGCAGTATTTGGCAGTCTTTGCAACAGAACTATATTTTCTCGAGCTTCAGTAGGATAATTCTTTAAAAAATTATCGAATAGCGCTTTCTAACGCTTGAGTCGTCTGCGAAAAGTGTGGGACTGCAAGTAATACGATTCGCCAAGCCATTAGATTGTACCACAAACATTGTTAGTCCTGTTCCATGAAATTTCGGGCAAACTGCTGGTTGTCAATAACTTATTGTACAATATTTCGACGCAGAGTCTCCTTGCCGTCTTCAGGTGCATAATGACGAAAGTGCAGTGAACTCTCCTATTTAAAACGGCACAGACGCATACGTGGTGCACCCATTTGTCACTGCGCATGCGTTGCTTCTGTTGCATATCTGTGCCCTGCTCAAGCGCCCTCCGCGGTGAAAGCTTGCCTCATACCACATCGATCTACCGCACGGCGTAAAATCGCAGAATGATGCAGGCTACGCACTACACCAAATTTTGCTATGACACGACCCCTGGAAACGGCTGTCGCGATTGACAGGGGCTCCAGACGGTCGTATTTTCACTGATTGTTTGATAAAGAAGTTCCAAAAGATTGAAATATGAGCTACAATTTTATTGCGTTGTATTTCATCGAATGACCAGTAGAAATACAGTGTTCTACGGTAGTACATCTGCTGGCTTAGTGGAGGTGAATACGTCGCTGACTTTCCACGATACATTCCTGAACAGTGCGCGTCTTTTTGCCCTATATATGATTTGCTGCACTCGCAAACACCTGCCTTCCGCAGCTCTTACTCCTCTTTGACCGATCACAGAAGCGTCGAGATTTCTGTTGAGCTTGTGTTTGATGACTGTGTCCATGATATAATACTGTGTCATGGCTGTTAGAGAATATTGAGTGCAAATGTCAACCTTGTTGATACCTCATACACAAGAATTTTCTTCAGGTGAAATCGGTGTGATACTGACTTCGAAGCTCTGCAAAATTAATAACACACCGACCTCGCAGGATTATCTGTATCTCTGCTTCTTGATTTCAGATATACTATTACAGAACTGTCTTTAGTGAAAACAAATTACTCTTGATTACCACCCAAAACCATTTCGGTGCAGTTTCACCATCGCGAGCCTGGGTTCAATCATTTGCTGTCAGATAACATGTAAAGAAAATTTGCCTGACACTATTCGTAGTTGTGAGATTATGGTATTTATACTCACAACATTATTAACCGAAAATACATACATTGTACTGTATTGTATGTTAACCGGGGACCTAGAAACGACGGAGAGGCTCCGAACCCGCCGCAGCCGCAGTGGTCCACAACCCCACGACGACTACCGCAGTCGATTTCACCCCTCCGCCGCCCCACACCGAATCCAGGGTTATTGCGCGGTTCGGTCCCCGGTGGACCCCTACCCCCATGGAACGTCTCACACCAGACGAGTGTAACCCCTATGTTTGCGTGGTAGAGTAATGGTGGTGTAGGCGTACGTGGAGAACTTGTTTGCGTAGCAATCGCCGACATAGCGTAGCTGAGCGGAATAAAGGGAACCAGCCCGCATTCGCCGAGGCAGATGGAAAACCGCCTAAAAACCATCCACAGACTTGCCGGCTCACCGGACCTCGACACAAGTCTGCCGGGCGGATTCGTGGCGGGGACCAGGCGCTCCTTCCCACTCCGGAAAGCCGTGCGTTAGACCGCTCGGCTAACCGGGCAGGCCAATACATACATTAGTATCACATACTGATGTTTGTTTGACATTCGCAGTACAGATAATACACTGACGGAAAAAAATCGCAACACTAAGGAGAAGCTGTGCTAAATACACGAAATTTGATATTCATACTTCTACATCTGAAAGGTAATTGTTCAGATATCGCGCCAGTCGCATAAGAGTGGCACTAGTTGAGCTACAGTGAGGATACAAATCATGTTTGCTTTAAATGTGTGCTGAAACGGTAGTTAGCGTTAGTTACCTTTGAGACTGGACGTGGTAAATTGATGTTAGTCAACAATTCCTTTAATGCGATAAAGACGCCATTATCAACACATCCCTGTATTTGAACGAGGTCGTGTAAGAGGGCTACGAGAAGCTGGATGTTCCTTCTGCGATATTACAGGAGCTCTTGGCAGAAATGCAGCCACAGTACATGACTGCTGACAGAGGTGGTCAACAGGATGTGCGGTTGCAAGAAGACGGGGCTCCCGCCGACCACTCGGCACTATCGAGAGGGAAGACCATCGTGTTCGGCGTATCGTACTGCAACTGAGGCGACAATCTGAGCAGAAACTGACACCACAGTGACACAATGAACTGTCACAAATCGGTCATTTCAAGGGCAGCTCCGAGCCAGACGTCCTGTAACGTGCATTGCACTGATACCAAACCACCACCATTTGCGACTTCAGTGGTATCAAGCGAGAGCTCATTTGAGGTCCAGCTGGAGGTCTGTTGTGTTTACTGATGAAAGCTTGTCCTGATTCGGTGCCAGTGATTGCTTTGTGTTGGTTAGAAGGAGGCAAGCTGAGGACCTGCAACCACCCTATCTGCGTGCTAGACACCCTGGATCTGCACCTGGAGTTATTGTCTAGCTTCCGATTTTGTATGACAACAGGAGCACTCTCGTGGTTATCCAGTACACTCTGACTGAAAATTTGTACATCAGTCTGGCGATTCGAGCTGTTGTGCTGCCATTTACGAACAGCGTTTCAGGTTTTTTTCCCGAATAGGATAACGCTCGCCCAC
Source organism: Schistocerca piceifrons (assembly GCF_021461385.2). Lineage (NCBI taxonomy): Eukaryota > Metazoa > Arthropoda > Insecta > Orthoptera > Acrididae > Schistocerca > Schistocerca piceifrons. The sequence goes on along the minus strand of NC_060149.1, from coordinate 231,778,518 downwards.
GTACCGCTGTTGTAACCACATGCTCTACAGAGTGTCGAAATGTTGCCTTGGCCTGCTCTATCACCAGATCTGTCTCCAGTCGAGCAGATATTGGACATCATCAAATAACAACTCCAGCGTCACGCACAACCAGCATTAAACCTGCCTGTATTGACTGATCAAGTGCAAGGACCCTCATCCAAGAAGCTGCCATCCAGCATCCCTACAACACAGTGTTTGCACATTTCCATGGTTGGATTCAATATTGTGGAAGTTACACCGGTTATTAATGTACCAGCGTTTCACATTTGCAATGGCTTATTTCGCACTTACATTAACCTGTGATCTTGCAATGTTAATCACTTTAAAATATTACCTAAACAAATGTATTCCCGAAATTTAATTACTCTATATTAATTATTTTTTGGTGTTGCAATGTTTTTCGTCAGTGTATTTGCCTCCAGTTGTTCATATGCAATAAATCAGGACTTATCAATATTATGTGACATATACAGTGCCTGAAAAGAAATGTGAATCACCCAGAAAACATGGTAGGATGTAAATTTAACTTCGTACATGAGCACAACATCGGCGGGCACTTAAATAATTATAGCTGCGGTTCTCTGTGTCAGGCAGAACACTCTGTAACCTGACTCTGCTGAAAGAAGAAAATCAGCAGGCTTTCCTACGTAAGCAGCTCCTTGTTGATGTAGTCTTCGATCTGGAGAAGACATACTATAATCCTGGAAGCATAATATTCTGCTACAGCTCCACAAATTTGGTTTCCGTGGACGTGTCCTTATCTTCATATGGTTCTTTCTGTCTGCAAGATTTATTAGATCAGAGTGAAGAACGTCCCATCTGAAGGATACTCCCCATTCGTTAATGATTTCTCGCTGTTCTGTAGTTCCCGCAACCTCACAAAAACCATTCGTCATTTGGAAATGACGATCAGGTGGCTGAAGGAATGGACGAATGCACCGGGTTGTAAGTTCTCATGCGAGAAAACTTTGTAGTCCTCCCAAACTCTCTCGTTCTCTTTTTGATTTGCCTGTTTTACAGCTAAGGAAGGCCACTTTAAATTTTAAGGAAAAGTTGAAAATTGAAGGCCTCGTCTTTGAAGAAAAACTATCGTAGCTAAAAGACGTAAGTCCTTAAACTAAGATTCCTCGAGACTAAATCCTTTAAAATGCAGAAATCATGATGCTTGATAAGTAAACCGAGCACGTATGTTCAAATTTTATACAGCCCTCATGCAGTCCTGGCTCAAATATGGATGCTAGATTTACGGACCAGTAAACCTTCATATCTTAAAAACTGGACGTGGTACACCACGGTGATATTTGGCTAACAACGGGGGTTTATCGAACAAGCCCAATACCTAGCTCCTGTGCAGATTCTGGTGAGCTCCTACAGTCCATATGACGGCTCCTGCTCATGTTGCATCAGGTATATGAGCCATGTCTGTTTTCGAATCGCCAGAGTCCTTATCAATTGCCCGATCGCCAATAGAAAGGTTTTACGACAACCCTCTGTCGGCAACGGTGCGTTTTAGGGTCCGTGTGAGGCAGAGTTTTGAGTTATTACAGGTTGATAGAATTTGTATCCAAAGTCACACGTGGACTAGTGGATCCTCCAGCCTGCCAAAGAGGCCCAGGCTAATTTTAAAATTTATGTGGTGGAGGGAGGTCTGGACTCCAGATACGACTTTATAAATAAATCTTATGAGGTTCTAAGCCGATACTCGGATTTTATTTCTGTTTACACTGGTTGATCTAAACAAGAAGACTGTATCGGTCGCTCGTTCGTGTTTGCCGAATGTGTTTTCGGAATAAGCTTCCCAGAGAAATGTTTGTATCTATTAAGAGGAATTTTTTTATCCTGAGGGTACTGAAGCAGATGAGACGATATGATGGGAGGAAGTGGCTCCTCTGCTAAGATTCCCAAGCGCTCTTCGGGCCACTGAACAGACGCACCCAGCAGAGAGGATGGCTCGGGATACCTTGGGAGCTTTTCTTCTCTTGCAAAGGCAAGAGAAGAGGTCATTTGCTGCTGAGTACCAGACAAATAGATATCGGGGGAAATAAGTTTGCTGAAGCGGTCGCCGACACTTACTCTCTCCGAATCGCTCCTTGTTCAGTCCACCGCGAGCAGTCTTCATGTACGTGAAGAAAAATACTGTGTATTGGTGGGAGGCTGAGTGGCGATAATTCAATGGCTATAAACCACGATCTGTTAAATTTGCTACGTGGCAGTGGCTTCTATCCCCCGACCAAGGAGAGCAGAAAAAGTATACAGCTGAGTGTTTGGCTTCCTCTACGGGGGAGATCCCATCAGTGTATACAACATGTAGAACATGGGTGTCGGCACGTCACATTTGAATAATTGTCTGTGTTTTATTTTCCGACCTGAGGTCTCATCGATGATTTCCATAGGACTTGCCTTTTATTTCAAATGATAATGAGACATTGTGGTATAGGTTACTAAGATTTTTTGTCTCCTTCACAAAATTTTGGGATGGAGATATAAACGTGTTACGGAGTAGCTGGGTCAACTGTTATTATTAAGTTATTAAGGAGTCATCCAGTCATAGCAATTTGGTCCCCTTTTAAACGCTTTTGTCCTGTAATTTTTGTATTTGATCGCCATCGTCGTTTTTATATGTTTCATGTAATTGTTTTTTGCAACTCTCTTTAGGTTAGTATTGGATTTTAAATACAATTCGTTGCGTTTTTGTGTTGTTACTGACTGGTCTTAGAGATTTCTGTTCGCCTGGTCGATTTTAATCACAAACTTCTTAATTATCTTCATTTATTTTATATAGGGGCTTCGATGACCCAGCAATGTAGCTATAGATATAAGATTTTTCCTCCAATAGTAAACTGGGAGCCTGTCTCTTGAAATTTAAGGGGCTCTGAACCTAGACCAGATTCCAAGCCCATATATTATACGTTAAATAGTTTCGTAACTAATTAGTTAATAGCAGTAAACACCCGATTCCTTAAAGAATCGGAATCTCATGTATAAAACACCTTCAAACCCTTGATTACTATACAAATGAGTTAATGTGTCAAATATTTGACGTCAAGCATGTAAGCGAGAAAAAGTGTAGAAAAGTTTTGAAATTATGCTTGTAGTTTGTTGGAAGTCGCCAAGAGCTCTTATTATGAAACACTGTGTGGATATATTCTATGTAGTATGCGCTATATTTCAAGTGAAAGCAAGTTTGTCACGCATCTCACTCAGTCTTCATGATGTTACATCTCCTGAGCTATATGTTGCACAATGATATAATTTTGCACAGCCGCTAACAAAGAATTAATAAATTAAAACGCCATATCTGATGATGAATTTCTGCTGTATAAACAGCGAAACTGGAGGAGGCAATAAACTTTCTTCCTTTCATCATTTTGTGGGGAGTGTCACGGAATTCAGTAAAGGTTTGAAGTTATGTATAACGTTTATTGGAGGTCGCTAAATACTGTCTTTCTCAGATAATAGATAAGTAACGTCCGGGTATTAGCACCTCGTCAGTTACGCTGCCTCAAAACAAACACATATTTTCTAACTTTTATATTTGTCTTATTGCGTTAAGCTTTTAACATAAGATATACGTCTTAATCAGTAGATTATGATAGTGTTTTAAAGTTTTAAATTCGGTTAATAATAACACGAAGCACCAATAATCAAATTTTCTTTGTACCTGGAAGCCGTTAGACAGGTAACGGCAACTGGTACTGGGTTCTGGGTTCTGGAAACTTACTTAGTGACAGAGACCGAGCTACGTATTCTGGGCAAGAAAATACCACAACTTATTTTACTACTTCTTGGAAGCAACGGGACTAACAGTTGTTCTGATCCGTTGTTCTGTTTTAAGTTCAAATGGCTCTAAGCACTATGGGACTTAACATCTGAGGTCATCAGTCCCCTAGACTTAGAACTACTTAAACCTAACTATCCTAAGGACATCACATACATCCATGCCCGAGTCTGGATTCGAACCTGCAACCGTAGCAGCTGCGTAGTTCCGGACTGCAGCCCCTAGAACCGCTCTGTCACAGCGGCCGGCTTGTTTTAAGTGTTTGTTTCTGGCAAAAACGGCAAATTGTAACCAAATTTTCAAAATATCTGGAAACAAATCGCAGTGAGAATTGACGTACAACATTCTTTTGGATAAAAAAGTTTCCAGCATTTATTTTACTTCCATGCCCACGTTCAAGGTTACGGAAATTCCACAAACATCTGCTGTACTAGAAACCTCCCCTGTTTGCTTGTCAGCTGTAATCTTAGAGCAGAGATATCAACAGCCTGTTAGTGATGTAATACCAACAGCTGACGAAATATCTTCTGAGACGTCAGCTGTTAGAGAGGACACTAAACAGTCTGTAATAGTTTCGTGAAACTGAAAGAAGAAAGTCATTATTATGGTGGTCTCACATGTGCAGTCGAGAAGACAAAACTGTTCGCATGTTTTCATAAGCTCGGATACCTTCGGCTGTGTACGAGACTCGCCGGCCGCTGTGGTCGAGCGGTTCTAGGCACTTCAGTCCTGAACCGCGCTGCTGCTACGGTCGCAGGTTCGAATCCTGCCTCGGGCATGGATGTTTGTGATGTCCTTAGGTTAGTTAGGTTTAAGAAGTTCTAAGTTCTAGGGGACTGATGACCTCAGATGTTAAGTCTCATAGTGCTGAGAGACATTTGAACCATTTTTGAACGAGACTCAGGCCGCAACTGATAGCGTCCTCGTACTCGTCCGATAAGATAGTTTCTGAAGTGTCGGCAGAAGTGCCAACACCGTGTTGTTTGAGGAAGCCGAAATGCACGCTATAAGCTCACGCAGGCTGGCGTGAGGTCTGAAACAGGATACGTAATGAATGCTATAAAGAAAAGTACGTAGCTGCTGGAATACTTAACTTTAATCCACAATTGGTGAACATTGGTCTTGTTTTCTGGTAAACCTTGCGGGATGTAAGGTCGTGGTCCATAAAACTCTTCAGCTCCTGACGTTTCGTCCAGTGCTTCGCTGGACATCTTCAGAGGGGTGTTTCTCCTCCGGTGAGTCTTGCCGACTCACCGGAGGAGAAACACCCCTCTGAAGATGTCCAGCGAAGCACTGGACGAAACATCAGGAGCTGAAGAGTTTCATGGACCACGACCTTACATCCCGCAAGGTTTACCAGAAGACATGTCATCCGGTCGTGAAAGCCTTCATACTATGATTGGTCTTGTTGATACAGTATTATCATCTCAATATAACTTGGTGATGGCGCCTTGCTAGATCGTAGCAATTGACTTAGCTGAAGGCTATGCTAACTATCGTCTCGGCAAATGAGAGCGTAATTCTCAGTGAACCTTTCCTAGCAACGTCGGCTGTACAACTGGGGCGAGTGCTAGTAAGTCTCTCTAGACCTGCCGTGTGGTGGCGCTCGGTCTGAAATCACTGATAGTGGCGACACGCGGGTCCGACGTATACTAATGGACCGCGGCCGATTTAAAAGCTACCACCTAGCAAGTGTGGTGTCTGGCGGTGACACCACAGTTTCAGTGCGCCTGAAGCGGCAGACAGGCGCGGCGTTCAACCTCGCTGTTCCTAGAAGTGGATAAAAAAATGTTCAAATGTGTGTGAAATCTTATGGGACTTAACTGCTAAGGTCATCAGTCCCTAAGCTTACACACTACTTAACCTAAATTATCCTAAGGACAAACACACACACCCATGCCCGAGGGAGGACTCGAACCTCCGCCGGGATCAGCCGCACAGATCATGACTGCAGCGCCCCAGACCGCTCGGCTAATCCCGCGCGGCAGAAGTGGATAAAGCAGTGGCGCGGGGCAGAGGTAATTGGTGGCTTCGGGGTTCGGGCTTAGGAAAGATGTCGACACCTCGGTAAGAAAATGCGTTATTATCGGTAGGGAACGTCTGTTTTCAAACGCCGTCCAACTCAAGAATGAGACTAATTTCCCTGAGAGCTCGAAAAACATTCGCAACTGCCTACGGTGTGCTGTGCTTAGAGCTCACGGGGCTGTTAATAAACAGGCCCTCTCTGATTATCACAAACTTTAGAGGCTTCTCTTCACTGAATTGAATGTAGATAGTGACTGGCACAATGTAATCTTTTCAGATGAGTCAATAGTTAGCTCAGTGAACGAGGGTCCGGTAATGGCCTACAGGGAGCACGTTACGATCCAGAGTACATGACGCTACATTCGCGTGTTGGTCGCAACACATTATTGTGCTGGGGGTGGATGTTATCAAATGGGGCCGAGATACTTCAAAGAATTTATGGTCGTCTCGCCGTGGATCGGTAAGTGCACATCATGAAACGTATTACGGTGCCGAATGCGAGGATGCGCTGTTCCGAAGGAGTGATCTAGTTCCAGTAGGACCACTGATAGGCTCACTCGAGTCGAATTGTTCAGCTAAGGTTTTCGCAACAGGCTAACGTCGATCTGATCGACTGGTTTGTACGGGCGCTGGGCTTGAATCCCATGGAAAATTTATGGGCCAAAATGAAGCGTGAGCTTACATTAACCGATGCCCACCGCACACCTGAACAACTGTGGTACCTAGTGCGGGATACATGGGAGAGGCTCGTGGACGGTGAGACACATTTTCAGAGGCTGACCGCGTCCAAGCCTCGTCGGATGAGGCAGGTAATTGATGCCAGTGTTGGTGGAACTCATACTAGCCTCATCACTAATGTGCAGCTGTCCTGGTCTCACATTACCCGTCTTCATATTACAACATTTGTTGTCCACTGAGGTGACAAAAGTCATCGGATACCTACTAATATCGTGTCGCACCTCGTTTCTCCAGTTGTAGTGCAGCAACTCGACGTGACATGGACTCAACAAGTCGTTGGAAGTCTTCTGCAGAAATATTGACCCATACTGCCTCTACAGCAGCCTATAATTGCGAAAATGTTGCCGGTGCAGGATGTTGTGCACGAGTTAATATCTCGACTTTATCTCGTAGATGTTCGGTGGGGTTCATGTCGGGCGATCTCGTTGGCCAGATCAGTGTCTCGAATTGTCCGGAATGTTCTTCAAATCAATCGCGAACAATTGTGGCCCGGTGACATGGCATCATTGTTTGGGAACATGAAGTCCATGAATGGTTGCAAATGGCCGAACATAATCCTTCTCAGTCAATGATCCGTTCAGTTGGACCCAATCCATTCCATGTAAACACACCCCACACTGTTATGAAAGCACCACAATCTTGCACAATGACTTGTTGACAACTTGGGTCGATGGCTTCGTGGGATCTGCGCCGTACTCTAACTCTATTGTCACCTCTTGCCAACTGAAATCAGGACTCATCTCACCCGGCCACAGTTTTCCAGTCGTCTAGCATCCAACTGATATGGTTATGTTCCCAGGACAGTCGCTGCAGATGATGTTGTCCTGTTAGCAAAGGCACTCTCGTCGATCGTCTACGACATAGCCCACTGACGCCAAATTTCGCAGCACTGTCCTAACGGATACGTTCGTCGTAGTCCCCTCATTGATTTCTGCGGTTATTTCACGCAGTGTTGCTTGATTGTTAACACTGACAACTCTACTCAAACGCCGCTGCTCTCGGTAGTTAACAGAGGCCCGTCGGCCACTGCATCGTCCGTGATGTGAACTAACGCCTGAAATTTGGTATTGTCGGCACACTCTTGATACTGTAGATCTCGGAATACTGAATTCCCTAACGATTTCCGAAGTGGAATGTCCCGTGCGTCTAGCTCCAACTACCTTCCTGCGCTCAGAGTCTGTTAACTCCCGTCGTGCGTCCATAATCACGACGGAAACCTTTTTTACACGAATCACCTGTGTACACATGACAGCTCTGCCAGTGCACTGCTCTTTTATACTTTGTGTAATCGATACTACCGCCATCTGTATCGGTGTATATGGCTATCCCATGACATTTGTCACCTCAGTGTAACTGTATGTTAGTTAGTTGGAGATCTAAGTGATCTCATTGTACTTGAAATTTGATTTGTTAAATTGGTGGTGCTTAATACATATAAATGTAAAAAAGGCACAAACAAATAACTCTGAATCGAAATAGACATAGTATCCTAGTATGGGACGTCTCCGAAATCACTTAACATCGACCAGTAAACAGGTAAACCCTCAATTAATAATATTCTCTTCCTTACTGCCTCTGTAAAATTTTCTGCTTTTATTGTGAAAAAGTAGCGCAGTGAAGGTATAAAAAAGTTCTTTTTCAAATTAACATTATTCGAGAGTCCCAGGATAGGATGCCACGCACTATGTTCATTTCCTTATTTTACTCTTCAGAGAAACGACCAGTGCGTAGTATGAATTCAGTGTCTTCTTCTTCAGACTGCACATCTGAAGCACTGTCCTCAAATTTCTGTCAGTTCCCGAATAACCGGAATATTGTGTTTTCTGTGTTTTTCTCTCTCTTTTTATTTTTCAAGAACAAAACTTTCGCTTCTGTCCCCTTTGGTTCTGCTAAAGCTTTCTTCCCTTTGAATTGTTTCAAAGTTCCCCTCTATGGAGACGATTTTAACTACGAAACAGATTCAGAACCTGCTGATTCTAATAGAGCTGGTGGCACTTGATGTGGTTTGCTGATTTTGGGAGTTCACCGCATAGCATTTGGACTCACATTTACTCTGTTATGCCATCTTGTATGTCAAAGTCTGGTGCATTGCAAAGTCATTGTCTCTAAGCATATGCCCGTCACATGGGAAGAGTTCCGTTTTCTATAGGCTGTTCGTAGCATTTTCCATTATACCTGCTCTCAAGTAGGCCACTCCAAGCAACCTAGTAATCAGAAATGAGTTTACTGCTTCACTTGGGTTATCTGCACACCAGATATTTACTTCTTGTAGCTAATGCAGTCTAAACGATGCCATAAATTCCATAAAAGACGCTTCATTTCACGCTTTGAATCTGGTGTTAAACAGATGATGTCGATACGGTTTTTTCTTGCTTTGTCTATCACACAAATGTGACATGATGCCCTCCACTATTAGCACAATAGGATCATCACTAGATGGCTTCAAAAAGTTCACAATCTTCTCATGATACTTAGTAAAAATATGAGTCTGAATACAGCTGCTAGGGTGGCGAGCTGCACTCATAATCATATGAATACTGGTGCAACAGCAACTCAACTTCAGATATTACAGCCGTACAAGCGCACACACCCGAAAAACTCGTAATTCAAAGCTTATAAAATCAAGGAGTCTGAGATTTTACTGTCATTACTCTACGCCTCAGGCGCTTTGAGAACTAAGTTCTGATACTTCCTAATAGAGATGAGCACTTACTTTAGTCAGAAACAAGCTGCCTCACATTAGCGAATTCTCCCATAGCAGACACGTTTCCTCTGTATTCAAAATCATGGGCAGTAATGATAATAGCATTTGGGTAAATTAAAAACAATGGCAAATCAGAATATAAATAGTCATTTTCTTAAAAGAAATTCTAATTGCACTAAGAAAAGCCTAGTGCATTCTGTTATCTGGCGCCTGTAGTTTCATATCCACAGACCACCGAAATTTTCTTGAAAACTGAGAAGAAATGAACCATAATTTACATTGGAGAACCATATTTTACGCTTGTCCTGTCAATTACAATGTAGTGCAATTTCCAACCTGCTTATCTCTTGCCGAGTGTTATACAGTTCCGACCACGTTGTAATAAATATTATTTGACAGAATTTAAGTGTCTTATTCAGATCTATTACGCTGAATAGTTAAACTTATTTTTCCCAGCATATTTGTAATTTTACTTCAACACCAAAATTTATGAGCTCATAATTAAACTTTTTTCTCTCATACTCAGTGTTATCTTAATGATTTTTTCTGCTTCACCTGATTTTCTGTCTACTACTTACATATAAAACTTCCTCTTCGTCAATTTTATTAGAATCTGATTGTTTTCGGTATTGAGAGCGATAGTGGATTTTAATGTTCCCGTATAAAAGGATTAACGGATTGCTGTTGAGATTCGTGCTTTCAATTCAAAGCGAAAATTGAGAAAAAAAGTACGTCATTACCAGTTTCATTCGTAGCAAAGAATTGAAAGATTATTCGATTTGTTACTCAGTTCTACATTTGAAATACGAGTTGCGTAAACTATAAAACTTTGCCAGAAGTCCGATTGATCGAAAATCACTTACTTCTCAAGATAATGATATTCTCTTATGCTATAAAACGAATGCCTTTAAAAATATCTTGGATGAACTTCGTCTGAAATTTTGTGAGTTTTGTGATACAGTTTTCGTTAGCTCGTACAACAATAGTTCTTTTAAAAGTTAAAATAACATTCACCAGTGTCGTAAACTACAACAGAAAGGGTGTTGGCGTCTACCACGAGGCGGACGAAAAAATATTGACCAGATGACGAGAAGGCACTTTGTCCGTGAGCTATTTGTTCGCCGACGTTAAGGCCTGTTTCGTAATACATCTTACCTGCCCGTCAAATCATTACACATTTCGTGGTCACTGTCGACATAATTTCCAATACTGCCTCTCGCTGGTATGATAATATGTTGCCATTGTAGCCCAAGATAGACATTAACGGAGCGAAAGTGTTGCCACAATTTGTGACATGCCTGTACACACCGAGAATGTCCGACGTGGGACTTTATTTAGCCATTTTCCGCGCAAACAGTTTTATTTTGTTGATTGTATGTAGTTAAAAGTTGCATTATAAAAGATAATGCTACTCTTGCAGTAATCATAAAAGAAACTTTACCAATGATAGCCAGAGAAGATCTTGGTTGAGACTATTGTGAGCGCAGCTCTGTCAAATTTAAGAATTCTTCGGGTATTGGCCGGCCAATTTACGCCATAACTAGGGTTGTTGGAGGCTCTACTGACCCTTGCGAGTTCCTGAGACGTCGATATTCCGGCACAGGTGAAAGATTGTTGTGGGTAGTTAACTGAAGTAATTCAGGCTATGACTTAAGGCACGAAACTTGACTAAATAGACAATAATATATACACTACAAACACAAGTGTTTCTATATCTATTTATTTAGCGATAATACATTGGCGAACTCTAGAATCAGAAGACTGGTTAGTACATGATTCTGTCCATAGCTGTTATTCAGCTGCTGCTCTGTGTAATCTTTTCACCAAAGTAAAAATCAGGCCTTAGCCGCACAAAAATTTTAATTTCAGTTTACCGTTTTCAATAGATTAATCTGTCACCTTCAGAAGTTTGATACAGGCTTGAATCACATGCTAGCGCTGGTTTTGTAATGTTCTATCAATGCTACAGCTCTTACTTTGTATGTATGTGTGACCACTTCACTTTAAGTAATCAGCCTGTCGGTTCCTATTCATCGCATTCCGAGTACTCTTTCAATGACGTCTTTATCGTCCAATCCTTATTTGATGTCGGTTTACCTAAGCTCTAGCCCTGTTACAAACTTAGGAAGATGAACGACTAATCTGTCTGAACCGGTTAAGTGAAATAAAAATTTTTGTGCAGCTGACGACAGATTTTGATTTTGATTTAGGAACAGGTTAGTATAATTGGAAGAGGAATTACATAAGATGAAACAGGATGAATTAGGGTCATCAGAAGTGTCTCGAAAAACTGAATACTGCTAAGTGCTATACCGCCTACTGCACACCCCTGAGTTAAGCCCTCGTGAGTTCAATTCGATTTCTAAACTGAAGGAAACACTTCACGGCATTCGCTTCAGAACTGCTACAAATTCGTCGGGCAATAGACCGCACCGCTCGAACTGTCAACACAACTGGCACTGCTAAGAGTATCCTATGACTTCCATATCACTGGCAACGGGTTATACACAATGCTGGTGACTACTTTGAAAGTCAGTAAAACTTTGAAACACTTATCTATTTTGTACGAGCTGTAAATAAATAGTTGCCACTATCAAAGTTCCAACCCTCGTAACTGAACATTGTACGAAATGTGACGGCTCTTAACGATGTTTCAATTTCAAGTCATCACAGACTCGTAAGATGCAGAGTAAAAGCGAATAAGAACAAGAAAGGAGCGGACTCATTACGCAAGAAGTCAGAGATGTAGATTACCGGCATTTATTTAAGAATAGGGAGATGCACAAAAGATGTGCAAGCACATCATCATATTAAATAGCCGGCCGAAGTGGCCGTGCGGTTAAAGGCGCTGCAGTCTGGAACCGCAAGACCGCTACGGTCGCAGGTTCGAATCCTGCCTCGGGCATGGATGTTTGTGATGTCCTTAGGTTAGTTAGGTTTAACTAGTTCTAAGTTCTAGGGGACTAATGACCTCAGCAGTTGAGTCCCATAGTGCTCAGAGCCATTTGAACCATATTAAAAAAAATGACTCGGAGCAGTATGGGACTTAACTTATGAGATCATCAGTCCCCTAGAACTTAGAACTACTTAAACCTAACTAACATAAGGGCATCACACACATCCATGCCCGAGGCAGGATTCGAACCTGCGACCGTAGCGGTCGCGCGGCTCCAGACTGTAGCGCTTAGAACCGCTCGTCCACCCCGGCCGGCCCATTACCATATAAAATTACGATTATAATGTGAAGACGAAAGTGCAATTATTTATCAAAATAAATTTTACAGACAACAGTTAGTTGCAGGGATGTAAAAAGCAAATCAAAATTTCAAATGGAACGTGGAAGCTATTAAAGAGATGGCGGGAGCTTGAAGCAAACGATAGCAGGGACATGGTGGAATATGCAGAATTAAACAAAACTATTCGTAAATATTTAAAAGAGGATGTTAGAATATACAATGACAATATGGCAAGAGAAAGCAATTAAGAAAACAAAACAGAAATCTATACTAGGTAGATAACTTTCATGATTTACGACGGCAGATGGCAGGGGTAACTAACAATAACTAGAAAATCATGCAAGTTCTCCAAATCTTCTTTCAATATTTGGATATATGAACAATTATGCAGTAAGAAAAATTTTAACATTCTGAATGTAATGCCCATGCGAAGTGTGTAAATTCATTTGAGGAATGAAGAAAGGTAAGGCTCATATATAGGATGATATTTCAGTAGCAACTACTGAAGCTGGAGGAAAAGCTGTACAAAGCTTTATATCATTTTTGTGAAAATGGAAAGTTGCCCAAAACTGTACTAATACTGTAGTTAATCTACTTCGAAAGAAAGAAGACAGACAAGATATAAAATAAATTTAGAGCTATCAGCCTCCTCTACGTTCTTTACAAGATATTCACTAAATTTTCACCAACCAGATAACAAAGAAGCATTGTAATCTGGCGAAGTAACGAGCAGACTTTGAGAGTAGATATGTCGTAATGCAGCATTTGTGAATAGTTTACTAAATTATAGAACTAAACAATGAGTATGGATGACCACTTATTCTAATGAAAAAATAAAATAAGACAAAAACTCTTAGATTGTTTGGAACACTTGGGGCCACTCGCTGTTAACTGTGTTGCAAATCTTCGATTAATTGAAACATAGCTCTGAGCAAATTTTGCACGATCTACACAGCTGCTCCAGCTTCTCTGCTGACTACAAACAACAATTCTAGGCTATTTTACTTTTTATTACAGCGTGATATGTACTTGCAGCCATCCACATGTCGGTCTTTCATGATATCTCTAAGTCATTCACGGGGAACGTCCGGATGATTACTTCCGCAGAACTACAGACTAGGCCTTTCTGTTTATTTGAACAGAAGGGATACTGGTCCAACTCTAAATATCTTCATGTCGAAGGAACATCAAAACTGAACTCTTCTTTCCCCCTCCTTACTTCTCTTTCTTCTCCTCGTTCCTCGTCCCTTCCATCCTGATCCTCAAAAATGTGCTCTTGGTATATAGAAAACATTTTTACTTAACTGTTAATGTAGAAATATTTGACGCTGACTTTATTGTGTGTAAAGAAATAATGAGCACTTGTTCACACAGCGAAGTCGGTGTCAAACTAACGTGCTCATCCTAAATTAACGTGTCCTATTTATACTCTGCAGTCTATTTGGTAATTCTATATTTTGGTTTTGACTTTGATGTGGAAAAGAAAACATTTCTTTCTAAAAGTTTATTTAGGAAAGCCGATTAGCTTGTTAGTCCAAAATAATTCTTTTCAGGCAGCGGCACAAATTTACGAAGATTGACGCATTTCTGTACACACATCCGCGAAATGAGAAAAGAAAGGCTCATCTTATAAAAAGACGGCTTTGTGGCACAAAGGGGGACAGGCGTTCCTGGTGAGCCTGGAGCACAAACGGTTCAGCTGTAGTGTGAACACAATAGCAAACACGGAAGGCAGACTGACATACAGAAATAGGCAAACAGCGGGAATTAAAATGAGAGCGAAGGGCTCTGCACCAAGCGAAAGCTGTTGTAGAGGAATAAAAGCGGAGATGTGCGAATAGGATTCGCGTTCTGAGGGTTCCGTACAAACTTAATTATGTATATATGTAGCTGATCTGTACGTTTTGGTACGTGAGTTTGCGAGTATCAGCATATGTGACATAAATGGCCATATCTTTTGATTGCATTGATTTAGAAGCTTAAGTTCTTTACACCGCTCCTCCTTCACACAGGAATAACTGCACTTCACACACTCACGTGGCTGTCTGGACAGTCCTAGTTGGACGTATCATAATTCCCTCTCTCTGACACAAACTGAGCTCATTCGTTGACATCAATAAGTAGTTATTTCTCTCCTTGGAGATTAGCAATGCCTCCTACTTTTCACCTGTACAAATTTGCCCTTGGATTCCCGTTTTACAGGGTAGGGTTGGATCATGAAACACTGATGGTGCACATCCACACTTACCACTGGGAACCAAACAAATAAATGAACCTGTCTCCATCGGTCTGAATCTCGACTGTTGCCGTATAATAAAACAGTGACAAACTCTGTTCCGTTGGTTCTGCTATATGCTATAGTTCAGCCGTTAATTCTTGTTGAACCTTACGCAGGCCAGCTAGAAATTGCCTTGGAGGTAGCAATGTAGGACTTAATTGTCTGTGTACTTCATGGTGTACTGCCTCCTGCCACGTTGCATCACCTAGGCTGTCTGTCAGGCATCGTAGCAACATTGCTATGGCCAGTCTTACATCTAGTAAGAATAGTCGAGCTTGTTCCGTGTCAAAATCCCTCTTGATTGTTCCTATCATTGTCTTCATATACTCTGTTAATTCCGCAGTTAATTCTCGCATATTGCTGGTGTTATTCAACTAACCTTGCTCAAGATTTTCGAACTGTGTGGTACGCCACTCCACTGTCGTTCTATTGCTATGCGCACTCCCCGGAACTGCCTCGCAGGGTGTTATTTAATTCCTGGATGTTGTCATTAACTGCTGTTTCAAACATCGTCTTCAGCAACTTTATACCAGCATCCAGTCATCCCCTCTCCCGTCGCATCAGCGTACGCGGAGCTAAATACAGCACTTGGCACAACAGATCTCTTAATCGCCCATACGAGAGTCGTAACCCCTGGTACTCTCCCCGTATTTCCCCTAATATTCCTTAACTTCCAGCTTAGAAATGAATCCTGGCGAATGTCTCTTCCAATCTTCGTATCTCATCTGTTATTTCTCATATATTTTATGTTAGCCTTAATGATCACAGGTGACTTGTCAACACGACGTCCTCCTGCCTGGAAAGCAACACTACACTTCTGCTTAGAGTAATTGGTTTCGTAGTGCGTCCACTACTTCTCCTCGAAGAGGTGCAGTATCCTTAGAATGCTTGTATCCATCCTGGACTTTCTCGATGGTAACGCCACCTGCAGAAAGGAAATCGCATCATTCTCCCTTCCCCTCTCGCAAGATTCAAATGGCTCTAAGCACTATGGGACTTAACATCTGAGGTCATCAGTCACCTAGACTTAGAACTACTTAAACCTAACTAACCTAAGGACATCACACACATCCATGCCCGCGGCAGGATTCGAACCTGCGACCGTAGCAGCAGCACGGTTCCGGACTGAGGCGCCTAGAACCGCTCGGCCACAGCGGCCGGCCTCTCGCAAGGGTAGTCGTACATAGTTCATTATTACATCAGGTACCGTATTACAGAAGCATATAGAAGCATATTCCCGTCCACTTGTTAACCAATTATCTATCACAAAACTTAACAACAATGCAACATAACCCACAAAATCACAACAACTCCATCATAATACGACAATGACTGAACTATCACGTATTTTGTCACAAAACCATTTACATCATCATCATCATCAGCTAATTCAGTCATTAAATGATGTGGCCTCTTCGAGTCGTGGATTCAGGTAGGCTTTCAGCAGTCTTCTCCAAGTGGGACAGTCTCGGGCAGTTCTCTGCCAGGTGTTACCAGCGATATTCTTGATGTCTTTGTCCCATCTGTCTGGTGGTCTTCCTCTAGGCCTCCGGTGCTCTCTCGGAGTCCACTCCAGTACTAGCTTCGTCCATCTGTTGTCTTTTCTCCTTGCGACGTGGCCAGCCCACCGCCATTTCAAGTAACCTACTGTCTCTAAGATGTCATTAACCTTCGTCACAGATCGGATGTCATCTGCCCTTTCCCTGTCCTTTCTTGTATAGCCCAGCATTGATCTCTCCATGGCTCTCTGTGCTGTCCTAAGTTTCCCTTTTGTAAATGAGTTCAGTGTCCATGTCTCGCAGCCATACGTCATCACAAGAAGAATGCATTGATCAAATACTGCTTTCTTCAGATTTACTGGCATTTTTGATCTGAATACTTTTGAATTCTTCCCAAATGCTTGCCAGCCAAGCTTGATGCGTCGATAGATTTCTGGCCTTATGTCTCCCTTCATATTTATAATCTGGCCAAGGTAGACATATTCACTGACCTCTTCTAGTAGACTGTCCTTGACTTTCACATCTCCAGCTGGGACCCATTTGTTGGACATTACTTTTGTTTTGGAAAGGTTCATGTTCAATCCAACCAGCTGACATTCCGATGCAAGATCTGTAACTAAGTTTTGGATCTCTGCGAAGTCTTTGGTCAGTAAGGCAATATCGTCAGCAAATCTCAAGTTGGTAAGCCTTCTTCCATTAACTCTAATTCCCTTACCTTCCCAGCTCAGCTTTGACATAGCCATTTCCAATACAGCAGAGAACAGTTTTGGCGAGATGGGATCGCCTTGCTTGACACCCCGCATGATGCGGAATTCTTTAGTTGATTCGCCGATGTTAACATAAGCTGAAGAATTCTCGTAGATTTTCCTGAGCACTTCAGTGTATGCTGCTCCGACTCCTTGCTCACTCAAACCATTTACATACATCGCACAATTCGACATCTACTTGTAACGACCTAACGGTTCAATTTCATATCGTCAGCTCTGCTAATCTCGATCACTGAAAACGGTCTCTAGCACCTTCTCCTCACTACCTCACGCCTTTACCTTTTAAAAAAGTTGAATGTTCTCACACATGTAATTAACTAGTTAAAATTGTGTGCCTTTATTAATTAAGTAATCACTCTCATTTATAGATAAATTACGGTGTCTTTTTATTAATTACTTTAGCTGAAACCATATGCTGAAAATGGAAAAGTTGTAGAATAAACTATCAACGATTTTTAAATAACGAAAAGCTGGAGAGCTATTTTGGTTGTTCTTATTTGTACACTATACTAACCAGCTAATAACTGAAATGCTTTACAGTGTGCCTAGTATGTCATACAGCTGTGACATGGGCAAACGGAATCCGAACACCCCAGGCAATGTAAATTGGCCATTAATTAACACTTCACTTCCTACCTGCTTTGACATCTTCAATATTTGTAGTCCTGTCTTCCTCAGTTGCGTGCAATATTACGGTATACTGATGATTTTTACTTTATGGAGCGTCTGACTACAACTGAATGAAACATAATTTTCGTGCCATACGTTCTTCGCCTTTATTTTCTGCAAGGTATCTTCAGTGGCAGGTTGCGTGGACGATTTTCTACATATTACGTTCCTATTGCATTTTTGGTGTTCAGTTCCTCGAACTGTGAAATGTGGGGAAAAAACCGCAAATTGCCATTTATAAGAAGAGGAACAACACCAAAAATGCAACAGGAGCGTAATATGTAGAAAATCATCAACGCAACCTGCCACTGAAGATGCCTTGGCATGAAAGTTGTTTCATTCAGTTGTAGTCAGACGGTCCCTAAAGTAAAACTATCGGTATACCGTAATACCTGCTTTGATCTTCTTCTCCAGTTTCCACGATGGGTACAGTGCAGTTCATGCATATCCAGCAAAGGCAAGAGCTGCTACTTACCGTGAAATGTTCCAACTAAATTTTAGTATAGCTAATAACTTGAGTGTTTTCTTTGTTTTTAAAAGTTCAACTGCCTCAAAATTTCGTTAAAGACGTGAGCTCTAATTTTGAAAGTGCGTTCTAGAACTGTATAAAGAAGCATAAACTCTGAATGCTTTAATTAAAATTTATTGTGCCTTGAGACATGGGAACATAGTGTCATGGTACTTTACCTGAATATTTACCGAGGGAAAGGACTGTATGTACCTTACAAAACTCTTCAATATGTATTCAGCAGATTACTATAACTGTAAATGTGTTGGAGAACTAAAATGGTGAAGATACACGCAGTTAAACTGCAAGAATTATTTCATTATTACTGTTACTACTAGTGTAGAGAAATGGATGCTTACAGCTTGGTTTTAACATAGCAATTACCATTGACTGTAAAATATCTAACATTTATTACTGTCATAAAATAATTCTGTTAAGCTCACTGGTAATCTTTGTGTAATCTTTCAACGGTAACAAGAACAATTAATACCATTTCTCATTACTTAAAAATTGTAAAATATTTTTGCTTACATCAGTTATTATTCACATTGCTTAACTATTACTGCTGGGTTGGCTTTTAATCAGCAAGATCACTTTTCTTAACAAATACTTCAGAAACACTTCTCTTACTTTGTAGGCTAACTAAATGTTTACCCAATGGAAGCAAAAGATCGTATTCTGACTTAATAGATGCTATATACCGATTATTATACTGTGTGGCTTAAGGCCTTTGCTATATGACAACTTTGAACTAAACCGTAAGACATTCTATCCGTAAAAGTTCACTGTTATCAAGTATTATGAAGCAGTAGTAACTTTACTTTTATAAGCTATTAAATAATGTTCTTTATATGCAATCACTGAGTTACTGGAATTAATACGTTGTTTCTCGGAAACAAGCAAACACTAACCATCTTTAATTCATTTATTATTGCTAATACACAGATCTTCTTACTTAAAGTTTTAAAAAAAGCAGTAGTCAGATCTTGCCTTATTGAGTTCGTGGTCGACGACTTTTGTGCTCAGATAATTGTTACTTTTTTATGTGGCTTCATGTGCTTTTGATCATGTAGAAATAACTAATTCGTCCTTGGTGTGATCATTCATGTAACATGAAGCGACGAAGTGACAAATAAATTGTATTTTTGCTACACAGGCAAATAAAAAGATGTGTGCCGTTAAAAATATACTGGCTATTTAATTAAATATGATGTGAAGCTTGAGGCTTGTGAGAAGTGTTTGAAAATGATCGACAGTCGAATTTAGCTGATAGCACAGACAATAAATAGATTACAGCCTGCATGGATCATGCTTCCGTTGTTTAAACATACTGAGGCTGTGGACCCGCACAAGAACAACATTCTGTTTTCGACTACGTTGTCAGTGCTCTGTCAAAGCTGAAATTTATTCTGTGTTTACATCTCACTCACGATGTAAGATATATTTCAGTGTTCTTCACTAGTATTGTTCCTTTGACAACGACAGTCAATTAATACACACTATGTGATGAAAAGTATCCGGACACCTGGCTGAAATTGACATACAAGTTCGTGGCGCCCTCCATCGGTAATGCTGGAATTCAATATGTTGTTGGCCCACCGTTAACCTTGATGAAAGCTTCCACTCTCGCAGGCACACGTTCAGTCAGGTGCTGGAAGATTTTTTGGAAAATGACAGCCCATTCTTCACGGAGTGCTGCACTCCACACAACGTTTTTGCACTGTTCAATCGTCCAATGTTCACGCTCTGTACACCAAGCGAGGCGTCGTTTGGCTTTTACCGGCGTGATGTGTGGCTTATGAGCAAACTCTCAATCATGAAACCCAAGTTTTCTCACCTCCCGCCTAACTGTCATATTACTTGCAGTGGATCCTGATACAGTTTGGAACTCCTGTGTGATGGTCTGGATAGATGTCTGAGTGTTACACATTACAATCCTCTTCAACTGTCGGCGGTCTCTGTCAGTCAACAGACGAGGTCGTCCTGTACGCTTTTGTGCTGTACGTGTCCCTTCACGTTTCCACTTCACTATCACATCGGAAACAGTAGACCTAGGGAGGTTTAGGAGTGTGGTAATCTCGCGTACAGACGTATGACACAAGTGACACCCAATCACCTGACCACGTTCAAAGTCCGTGAGTCCCGCGGAGCGCCCCATTCTGCTCTCTCACGATGTCTAATGACTACTGAGGTCGCTGATATGGAGTACCTTGCATTAAGTGGCAGCACAATGCACCTAATATGAAAAACGTATGTTTCTGGGCGTTTCCGAATACTTTTGATCACATAGTGTATATATATATAATGTGTGTATGTGTAATAGAAAAAAAAGGCATTTCACATAAGTCGGTGTTTATAAAAGCCATGCTTGATTTTCAGACAGAGGAAAAACAGAAACAACAGCTTCTACCTTCAACGATATTATTGAATCATGAAATGTATTCGCAGTTGCGACAATCAACTATATGATGGACACGTTCCATCACCTTGGAGATTTGCACCTCAATTTGGTCCTACGGAACTAGACGTGTAAAATAAAATAATTGGAATGACGACAGCGAAAATTTATGCCGGACCGGGACTCGAACCCAGATTTCTCGCTTTACGCTAGCGGTCACTTTAATCTCTTTAGCTATCCGTGGATAGCTCATGGTCCGACCCAAACTTCCACATGCCGTCGTTCATGCGTCACAACCTGCACTCGTACACATTATGCAATTTCCATGGGGGCGGGCATTTTAAAAGTAATTCGCTGCCTGGTATCGGCGGATAAGTACGATACTGCAAAAGGGAGAAAGGAAGGTTGAGTTAAACATCCCATCGACAGAGATGTCATTAGAGACAGAGCACAAGCTCGAATTGTGTCAGGGATGGGGAAGAAAATCGGCCGAGCCCTTTCAAAGGAACCACCCCGGAATTAGCCTGGAGCGATCTATGGAAATCACGAACAACCTAAATAGGAATGGCCGGACGCGGGTTTGAACCTTCGTCCACCCGAATGCGAGTCCAGTGTTCTAACCACTGCGCCACCTCGCTCGGTACGATAATGCAGTGCCTGTGTTGTTAAGAAATACGATGGAAAGTTCCTTCGAACATGCATGCGTGTACGAAGTAAGAAGAACGATGCAATGTCCTTTCGGACATGTATGCAGGTCCCAAGGAACTTTGCAGCGCACTTCATAACAGCACAGGCACTGAGAGATTATTAACGTAGTGTAATTCGATAAATTTTGCTGTGTAATCATTTTGTAACAGCAAATAGCTGCATTCCTTTTGTCAGTGTATGTCTGTTTCATATTTCTTTTCAGTATTAACATCAGGACCCATCTCAAATGACCTCAGAGTGTTCCTTCAACTGAGGACAAATATATTGTTGTTGTTATTGTTGTTGTTGTGGTCTGAAGCCAGAAGAATCATTTTATGCACGTCTCCACGGTATTCTGTTCTCTGGAAGTCTCTTCATCTGTACAAAACTGCTGTAACTTACATCCACGTGATCCTTAGTACTGTAATCATCTCTTGGCCTCCCTCTTCAGTTTTTACCCCCTATTATTTCCTCCATTACCAAACTGGCGATTCCTTCTTCTACTCAAGTTACCCGATAAATTTCTTTTTTCTCCAATTCGGTTCAGTACCACCGTATTAGTTGCCCGAACCACCCACCTTATCTTCAGTATTCTTCTTTAGAACCAATATTCAAAAGCTTCTATTCTCTTGTTGTCTGAACCGCTTATCTGTCACCTTTCACTTCCACGGAAGGCTACACTCTACACAAATGCCTTCAGAAAAGACTCCCTAACCATTAAATTTATATTAGATATTTACATTTCTTGTTTCTCAGAAATACTTTTCTTGTAATTGCCAGTATGCATTTTATATCTTCTCAACTTCAGTCATTATCAGTTATTTTACTGCCCATATAGCAAAACCCCTACATTATTCTTTAGTCTCATTTCCTAATCTAATTCCCTTAGCATCGCCTAATTTAATTCGATTATCCCTGTTCTGCTTTTGTTACTGTTCATCTTATATCCTTCTTTCACGACACAGTACATCCCTCTCAACTGCTCTTCCACGCCCTTTGTCGTATCTCAGGTTTGCTGATGACGCTGTAATTCTGTCATAGTTTTTATTTCTTTTCCCTGAACTTCAGTTCCCTTTCCACCGAGCGAGGTGGCGCAGTGGTTAGCACACTGGACTCGCATTCGTGTGGATGACGGTTCAAACCCGTCTCCGGCCATCCTGATTTAGGTTTTCTGTGATTTCCCTGAATCGTTTCAGGCAAATGCCTGGATGGTTCCTTTGCCCTAATCCGAGCTTGTGCTCCGTCTCTAATGAACTCGTTTTCGACGGGACGTTAAACACCAATCTCCTCCTTCCCTTTCCAAATTGCTCCTTGGCTTCTTTTATTGCTTGCTCAGTGTACAGACTGTCCGCCCCCGGTAGCTGCGTGATGTCAGAACGGTAGCTCAGTGTATTCAGTCAGAGAGGCGCTGGCCCTCTGTAATTAAAAAAAACTGAGTAAAGGAATCAATGATCAACTTGAACGGATGTCCTATGACGTCCACCCAGACCAAACGCAACGAACATTACCGAACAAAATAAAAATAAAAAAGTGGTCAGCGAGACACAATGTCAACCATGGGGCCCGGGTTCGATTCCCGGCTGGGTCGGAGATTTTCTCCGCTCAGGGACTGGGTGTTGTATTGTCCTAATCATCATCATTTCATCCCCATCGACGCGCAAGTCGCCGAAGTGGCGCCATATCGAAAGACTTGCACCTGGCGAACGGTCTACCCGACGGGAGGCCCTAGTCGCACGACATTTATTTTTAGTGTACAGACGAAGTGACGTAGGGGATACGCTACTACCCTATCCCACTCCCTTCTCAACAACTGTTTCGCTTTCATGTCCTCCGACTATTATAACAGCAGTCTGGTTTCTGTACGGGTTCTAAAAAACCTTTCGCACCCTGTATTAGTTCTATCTTGCAGAAGTTACAGTACGCTTTTGGATCTCAGGGAAAGATACTGAAGTGCTCCGACTGACAGGTTCTGAGAAAGTGTTCTGTTATGTTTGCAGGCGGTGGTCGCGAGGCGGAGCCGCCGCAGCCGCAGACGCAGCCGGAGCCGTCTTTCGACCCGTCGACGCCGCTCAACGTGACAGCGCTGGTCGGAAAGTCTGCGAGACTCACCTGCCGAGTTCGCAATCTGGGCAATCGCACGGTAAGTCGCTGCGCGTCACCAATCTCGTGTACTATCCCACCACTGTATTATTGCACTTGGTCGCCCGTAGCCGTTATCGGAAACACGCGGTGACGTTACAGTAAACAAGTGCAGTGGTGACGAAGGAAAGTGCATTGCACTGTGCCTGCTTTCAGACAGCTGTGCATGCAATATGAAGTGGTTCAGCACGTCCTGGCGAATATCAGTATAACAGCTCATGATAAGCCCAGTCCCGTCCTCACTCCCAGGTGAAATAATACTGTGGTCGACTAATAGCAGCCACTGTCCGCTAAGCATGCTGAGGACATGACCAGCGTCTCAGCACCGTCATGTTTACGCCCGAGAAACGAGGTAGGGAGGAAACAATAACGTACACTCTTGTATTCTTACAAGCTGAATGCGTGCAAACTACACGTTTATAGTCCAATGCCCTGCTTAGCACAACAACTAAACACTGACCGTCAGTTTTTTGGTCAACATTTGAGTAATGAGAAACCGTGAAAGTCTTAGAAATTACACAATGAATTTTTGTGCGAATTTTCATATCCAAACGAAGAGTAGGCAATGGACGAAGTGGGTAGTAAATGGATCAGCGCGAGTTTTAATTTTGCAAAAAAATACTTAATTGCTTAAAAGTAATAAGGGAAACAAACATTAAATTTAGTGGTTTCTGAAAAAAATTTGAAAAACAAGCATGTTAAATATTTTGTGAAATAATTTGCGTCAAAGCATGAAATAAAATAGATTAGAAAAATATTTGATGCGCCTTTGAATGATGCTCGAAAATCATGTACAACAAATGAAGTGGTGATTGAGAATTCAAGGTTCAGTGTTTGGCTTAGAGTTTCAAAGAGTACTACAGAATATTTGTCTGGTGGATTATGTAGCCCAAAAGACAAATATCGTAAAGTGCTCCACAAAATTCTAAGTTAAACTATGTATTTTACGTTCTCAATTGGCGCCACGTTTGCTGTACATGATTTTGAGCATCATTCAAAGGTGCGCAAAGGTTTACCTAAACAATTTTATTTCATGCTTTTAGATAAAATCATTTCAAAAACATTTTACCATTTTTTTTTCAAAACAAAATTTTTCACATTAAAACACGCACACTACCACTCTGAAAAATTTACCCATATTGTAATGTGTGTGAATCCACAATTCGTCTAAATAAACCACAGGCTTCTTTAATTCTGAGGATTAATTTTTCATAGTAATCTAACGTAGAGTACCTTTTTCGAAATTATGTAGACGCGTTCGTAAATGATAATACGTTTATTTTGACAAATTTTTTAATCAAATATAAGAAACAGGAAAGAAATTTCCGTCTAGCTACAGTTATAGCCTCGAAGTTGCAATGGCGCTGTTAAATGTTCGTCCCACAGAAAACAGCTCCACTCACATTTCGCTGATTTCTTCTGCTACAGTACGGTCCACACGCCTGGCCTGATAGAAAATGGATAACGTTCTTCAGCTACAGATATCTTTAGCGGAAACTAGCCGCACTACATGCCTCTACAGGTTGCCTCAGATGTTTTCTGGTATTTTCTCAGAGCTATTGAACGATAGATAGTTTATGCGTGAGAAGTTCAGTACACTGTCCCTTGGTTGATGCAATAACACCGCCAAGCCCGTGATAATCTTAAGTTACAGTTTCGACACTCGCACACAGTCACAATCACTCGTAATAGTCAGCTTATGGTATGCAGCAGAACCAGTTACGAAAAGGGTTATAAAACGGATTTCTGTGACAGAATGCTCACTCAAGTGTTACTCAAATTGACGCCTCGAATATTCAGCTCTCGGTCCTGACTTGTACAATACAGCACGCCGATTTTAGTTATTCACAAGTCACAATTTGCACATAAAATCCATAATTCCTCACGTCCGCCTCTAGCAAGCGTGCACGTGAGCACTCCAAGGTCAAGTTTAACTCATAGTTTCGCAGATTATTACGTCTATTCATTGCTCCTAATACACACATCCGTAGCTTGTTTGTCCGTCTTTGAAACGAAATACATCACTGATTATGCATATCACGAAAATAATGGCTCTGATCACTATGGGACTTAACATCTGAGGTCATCAGTCCCCTAGAACTTAGAACTACTTAAACCTAACTAACCTAAGGACATTACACACATCCATGCCCGAGACAGGATTCGAACCTGCGACCGTAGCAGTCGCGCGGTTCCAGACTGAAGCACCTAGAACCGCTCGGCCACATCGGCCGGCTATGCGTATCACGGATCCAGTAGTTTTTTGGTAGGTTTGCAGAGGTATGTGGCATTAGATGTCAACGCACAGGTCGTGTAAATAACGGACCGCTGATTTGCGTCCGCGGTGGCGGCCCCCGATAGTGACCCATATGGGGCCGGCCGCGGTGGCCGTGCGGTTCTGGCGCTGCAGTCCGGAACCGCGAGGCTGCTACGGTCGCAGGTTCGAATCCTGCCTCGGGCATGTGTGTGTGTGATGTCCTTAGGTTAGTTAGGTTTAAGTAGTTCTAAGTTCTAGGGGACTTATGACCATAGATGTTGAGTCCCATAGTGCTCAGAGCCATTTGAACCATTTTTTGACCCATATGGGTTCCATAGGATTTATATCAGACGAATCTGGTCACCGAGACATCAACGTGAGTTCACTGTAATGCTCCTCAAACTATTGCAGCACAGTTCTGGCTCCGAGACACAGACAATTATACTGCTAAAAGATGACATTGCCGTCGGGGAAGACATCAAGCATGAAGGGATTCAGGTAGCCCGCAGCTGTCAGCGTGTCTTAGATAACTAACACAGGTCCCATGCAAGCGCAGAAGAATGTCTCCCGTTACATAATACTGCTCCCATCAGCCTGCACGTTTCGACCACCGTTCACCACAATTACGGCGTTTGTGGAGACGACTATCGTCCTAGTGTATCAAAAATGTGATTCGCCAGAAGAGCCGACACGTTTCCGTTGATCGACGGCCGAATCCCGATGGTTCCGAGTCCACTGGAATCGTAATTGACGATGTCGTTGGGTCAACATGTGAACACGTGGGGATGGTTTCCTGCAGATCTCCATATTCAACAATGTACGATGAACGGTGTGCTCCGAAACACTTGGGCGTGCACCAGAATTGTGCTCTTTCGGCAGAGACGCCACAAATCATGATCTATCCTACTTTACAGAGCAGACAAATCTCCGAACCCCTAGTTCTGTGAGGAGTCATGGACGTCCAACCATTTGGCATCTAGTGGTGATTTCACTGTCCTCCTACCTCTTTCCGTAGATGATCATAGTAGTAGCACGTAAACATTCGACCAGCTTCGCCGTTTTAGAGAAACTCGTTCACAGGCTTTGTGTGATAATAAACTGTCCTTTCACAAAGTCGCTTATCTGAATGGTTTTCCCCATTTGCAGCCCATATCTCGCTAGGGTGATCCCCGTCCGTGTGCGCTCCGATGACACACTTTTGTTACCGCTTCACGTTCCCGCAACACCACGAGATGGCATCCAACGTCGCGGCAGAGGTCATAATGTTGTGGCTTATTAGTGTACAGCGTAACCAATCCGATATCAGTATCAAACTGCAAAATCTCGTGTCTTTTACCAAGAACCAATTACAACTTAACAGATTTTATAAGAGATTTATTAAATAAACAGATTTATAAAACCCTCAAATATCATAAGAATTCATCCTTAAAGTAAGTGAATCATCGCAAAACGTTTCTTTTTTCCCAGTACCATAAGAAGGCGATTAACACTTCACAAATTTCCCCTGGGAGTACGATTCACCCGTACAGCCACAGTTTTCATGCTAACGCATATTTAGTTAGTAGACATAACATTACTTATTTATTATATTACTTCGCATTCAAATTTTCATTCACACTAATAATTAAATATATTAAATCTATAACAATTAATATTAGGAGCGTTCAATAAGTAATGCAATACATTTGTTTCTTTCTCTACCAATTTCCGTTGAAAAAAATGCGGAATTTATTGTGAGGTGTCGTGTAATATTCCCGCTTCAGCCCATATCGTTTCATGAAGTTTCGATAGATGGCGGAGCTATACGTAGCCTATAACATGGCGTTTTTAACTGAGGTGCGTTCCAAGCAAAGAGTTATCACTGAGTTTCTTTTGGTGGAAAACCAGAGCATCGCAGATATTCACAGAAGCCTGCAAATTGTGTGAGGACACCTGGCAGGGAACAAAAGCACGGAGAGTCGTTGGGCGAGACGTCTGTCAATATCGCAACAAGGTCGCGCAAACTTATCCGATCTCCCACGTGCCGTTCGGCCGCACACAGCTGTGGCTCTTGCAATTTTGAAACGTGCAGATACTCTCATTCGAGGTGATCGGCGAATCACAATCAAACACCTCGCTGCTCAGCTGGACACGTCTGTTGCTTGTGCTCACAGACTCGTCCACCAGTTGATGTACTGAAAGGTGAGTGCCTGATGGATTTCCCCCTCCTAACAGAAGATTATGAAGAACAACGAAGGGATATCTGTGTGGAATTTCTTGGGCGTTACGAGGCTGATCGTCACAGGTAATTAAACATGGGTTCATCACTTCGAACCGAAAACAAAACGGCAATCCATAGAGTGGCACCACACCACCTCTCCTTCGAAGAAAAAGTTCAAAGTCGCACACTCATCCAGTAAAGTCATGGCGCTGGTATTCTGGGGCTGTGAAAGTGTTATTCTGTTACATTTCCTCACTTATGGTGCAACGGTTAACTTTGAAGTGTATTGCGCTACCCTCAGAAAAGTGAAGGAAGGACTTCAGCTAGTTTGTCGCTAAAAAAATCCAAACGGACTTCTCCTTCTCCATGACAACCTAAGGCCTCACTCAAGTCGGCGCACCCGAGAGGAGCTCACAAAATATCATTGGACTGTCCAACAGCCCGGATCTTGTACCTTCCATCTGTTTGGCCCAACGAAGGAGGCACTCCGCGGGAAGGAGTACGTGGATAATGGGGAGGCTATTGAGCAACAAGACGTTGGCTCGAACGTCTATCTGTAAACTGATACCATGCTGACATACGAGCCCACCCAGTACCGAGGCGTAAGGCCGTCACAGATTGAAGGGGTAATATATAATAGGTTTGTTTATAAATAACTCATCTGCTACCAGTCACATTTCCTTTATTTTATTTTTCGCACGACGCGTTTCGGGAAATAATTCCCATTTTCAAGTACGTTTTTTGTGTTTGTTATGTCATTACTATGTGATGTTGTCGATGTGTGAGATTCTGCTTCATTTTGTTGACTTTACTGCAATATATAAGAAAACACGTGAATTTTAGTTGGTTGTCGATCTTTTTGTGAAGTTAGTGGTGAAATTTAGAAGAATATGTACTGACAGTTTCCTAATGGTCCATTTGTGCAGAGTCTCAAACACACTAAACATCACATACAACTTGTTGTACACTTTTAAACATCGAAAACATTTTTCATAAACAAACCAGTGACACAGATGTTCTTACAAGTAGTCAACAGAGATGATATTATAGGTCTTCCACAGATTATGATATGTTTTTGTAGAGAGGTTATTTGCCTTAACAATTTGGATCATAATTTACTTATGTTTATTTTACAATTGTGCTTATTTAGGTGTGTTACTATTTTTATTTAAGTACACTATCGAAACATCTGTGTAAAACATAGCAATAAGAACAATTGTAAAATAGACGTAAGTAAATTATGATCCAAATTGTTAAGGTAAATAACCTCTGTACAAAAAAATATCATACTCCGTGAAAGACCTATAATATCATCTCTGTTGACTACTTGTAAGAACATCTGTGTCACTGGTTTGTTTGTGAAAAATGTATTCGATGTTTAAAGGTGGATAACAAGTTGTATGCGATGTTTAGTGTGTTTGAGGCTCTGCACAAATGAACCATAAGGAAACTGTAAATACAAATTCTTCTAAATTTCGCCACTAACTTCACAAAAAGACCGACAACCAACTAAAAATCGTGTGTCTTCTCATATATTGCAGTAAAGCCAAAAAAATGAAGCAGTATCTCACACATCGACAACATCACATAGGAATGACATAAGAAACACAAAAAACACACTTGAAAGTGGGTATCATTTCCTGAAACGCGTCGTGCGAAAAATAAAATAAAGGAAATCGTGACTGGTAGCAGATGAGTTATTTATAAACAAACCTATTGTTTTCACAGTCGCAGGCTTTTAGAGCCATTTATAATGGACAAAATCAAAAGCGGGATTCTGTTGAAAAAAAAAAAAGATGGTTCAAATGGCTCTGAGCACTATGGGATTTAACAGCTGAGATCATCAGTCCCCTAGACTTAGAAATACTTAAACCTAACTAGCCTAAGGACATCACACACATCCATGCCCGAAGCAAGATTCGAACCTGCGACCGTTGCGGTCGCGCGGTTCTAGACTGAAACGCCTAGAACCGCTCGGCCACACCGGCCGGCTCTAATGAAAACTAAGGTTTTGTAGCCAAAAGAGTGGGCAATAACATGGTGTATTGGAATCCTGAATAGAAAATGTGTTGCATCACTTATTGAACGCTCCTTGCAAAAGCCATAATAATCACTAAAGATTCAGTTTTATTTCCAAACTATTCTGTTTTGTCTACGTATGATTAAATTCCATAAGATTCTGACACCTTGTGGCCACAGCCGTAACTATTTAGAACAACTGCATCGTAATATTACATCTGTCGTGCTAGAACCATGACTCATTTATGAAGCTACCTGCTCACTACTGCCCGACTTAGCCTGCGTTCGCAGTGGCACCGACAACGATCGTCATATGCCGCCGCCAGCGATCGCCCGATAACATCGACCGACAGCTTTGTCACAGACAGTGCGCCCGATCTCCTTCGTCAGTTTTTGACGGGGTAAAGGAGGTTAGGTTAGGTTAGAATTTAGCCTATGCATGAACTATGTTAGGTTTTAACCTCCATGAATGGGATGGACACCACAACGCCTCCGTGCTAGGAAACGTGTGCTACAAAGCTGCTTTTACTTCTAAGAAGATGCCGAATGCATGTGAATGAGCTATATCTGTCTCGGAAGGAACGTGGCGATTACTGTACGCTCTGTACAGTTACTGGAATTACCATATAAGTTTTACGAATATATGAGATAAAGTGAGAAACATTTTGTTACATACTCGACATGATTCGTAGTGACGTTGAAAAGCAAGTACAGACACTGTTTTACTGAATTTATCTGAAATCGTGCAAACGTCAATGACTGTCATTCAACATACTTGTGAAAGGCAAACATAAAGTTTCCTGTTGGAGAAATGTGTTCGTCGCCAGGGTGATTATGTTCAGAAATAAAAATGTAGAAGTGAAAAATAAATATGTGGACTGTTATCAACGTTTCCTTTATTCAAGAAGCCTTAAGAATATTCTCATACAAAATTTTGTGGCATTACTCTTCAGCACGCCCACATGCTTATCTAAATAATCTTCAGTTAGACCACATAATCATCAGTTTATCGCATCTCTTCACGAAATAACAAATTCCGCCTACATAAAATTCTGAGCCCTAGAAATTTGAAACCCAGAGAGAATAGAACTTGTAGTAGTCTAATTATTTAGTCATGACTTCATGCAGTACACTCAGAGAACTCTGAGGAAAGTTGTCCATTGAAATACCGCGAAAGCAGTTTATGTACGATTTTTTGACCGTTTTATGAAAATTTCGTTTCCCTATCAGAGACTGACTGACAATTAAGTCATCATCATCAAACGGTTTAAATGGCTCTAAGCACTATGGAACTTAACATCTGAGGTTATCAGTCCCCCAAACTTAGAACTACTTAAACCTAACCAACCTAAGGACATCACACACATCCATGCCCGAGGCAGGATTCGAACCTGCGACCGTTGCAGCAGCGCTGTTCCAGACTGATGCGCCTAGAACCACTTGGCCACAGAGGCCGGCTGTCATCATCATCATCATCATCATCATCATCATCATGAACTTTCGTCCTTCCACTCTTAAACAACTTCTTGGCGGAGAAAACTTCGTCATATTATTCGGGTCATACACAACACAAATTTCGCGATGAAAGTGGGTAGTGTTGAGATTTTTTGCCACTGCAGGATTTTAAATTGCAATCCCATTATGAACAGTAGGAGAAAGGGATGCAATGTGGCATTACCTTTATCGCAGCTGTAAACACACTGACCTACTGAGTCAGTGAGTGTAACATCCACTAATATCCATTTTACATGGAAACGGAAGTTATTCTCCAGACAGCACTTGTATTACAGTATTCAATCCACGCTTGAAAATAAATGCAGATTCTAGCCAAGACTACGGGTTGCATTGTTGTCTTTGACCATGAACGGTACCTATGCAATGTACTCAATACGTTGCAGATGTCACTCGTGGTCAGAACAGTGTTCAATGCAGTTCTGCGTACACTATGTCGAAACTAAGTGAATCTGAAAGTGGACAAATTTTTGGTGCTCGTATGGAGAGTGCTTCTGTAATCAAGGAAGCCAAAGTGTTCGGCAGATGAAGAGGCACAATATAGAAGATTTATATCGAATGCAGGGAAAGCGGGAAAACATCGTCCGCTAAGTCACAACGCGGACGGAAGTGTGTATTGAATGATCATGACAGACAGCCATGGAAAACTGTGATCACTGCAGAACTGGATGCCTTGCGAACCTCGTCAGCATCAAAACAACAAGACGAGAGCTCGATAAGCAGGAAACTGCGGGCGACCTGGAATTCCAAAACTACTCATCAGTGATTCAAATCCCCGTACTAGGGAAACGTGGGGCCGAAGCCATAAAGCCTGGACTACGGACCAATGGAAGAAAGTGATTTTGTCGGATGAGTCCTGTTTCTGTTTCCAACTTACGCCCAAAGAGTAAAACAAGGTGGCGGCTCGGTGATGATTTGGGCAGCCATATCGTAGTACTCCATGGGCCCTCGGTTACTGTGGAAGGTCGCATTGCTGTCAAGGGTTATGCGATCAT
Source organism: Schistocerca piceifrons (assembly GCF_021461385.2). NCBI lineage: Eukaryota > Metazoa > Arthropoda > Insecta > Orthoptera > Acrididae > Schistocerca > Schistocerca piceifrons. The sequence goes on along the minus strand of NC_060149.1, from coordinate 231,746,088 downwards.
TTTGGCGGATCAGGCCCATCCCATGGTACAATGTTTGTCCTCCAATGGTAATTTTATTTTCCAAGACAAGGTCGCTTTTTATACAGCGCGCATTATCCAGTACTGGTTTTGTGAGCACGAGGATGAGTAAGGTATTTGACTGATTTCTGCAAATTGTCTTAAATGGTTAATTACGTCATTTTACGCTCATAACATTTTTTTTCCTCTTGAATTTCAGTATTCTTTTACAAATACGGAAATGAAATTCACATAATTTGGAAGCCCGCTAAAACGTTCCTTACGAGTCATATGATGCCTGTGACGTCACTGGCTAGCTTGCTGTTCCTACTGTCATAATGCCAATTCACAGTTATGTCTAGTTTTCGAATTTACGTTTCGGAAAATGGGATACAAATGATGTGTAGTACCATACTGTACAAATACATCTATAAAAACACCTGAAAAGTTTGCTTGAATGAGAATATGCGTAAAATGTGGTTGCACTGTACCGGCAAATTGCCATCACGTCAACGCACAAGTTCAGAAACTTATTTAAAAGTGTGTTGTACAGTGAAGTTAACATTAATTTTTCTCCAAGATACGCTTTTCCACTCTTACATGAAGCATAGTGTCATTCAACGAAATTAAACTCTTAGTGAAAATTGTCGTCTTACCAAACTACACATTCATTGTTCGGAAGATCAGTTATTAGAGTGAGAGACCGCCGAATGATAGAAGATAACATCCATAGATCGGTGGTTCGAATCCAATGGGAAATAATATTTTAACTTATTTGTAATACGACTCGATAGTCCTCTCACATGATAACCAAATCACAATTACAAAACATCATCACATCGATCAGAAACAGATTATTATTGTGTTTTCCTTGCCGTTTACATGCACTTACATTTGCAATCGCTGTTCATACACGTCATCTTCAAAAAGATATTTTCTTGTTAATATGAACATACAGGTTTTACTTTATTAGAAACAATGCTTTTTTTTGTCTTCGTACTGTTAAGCTAGGATCCTTATTGTTTAAACTTTTGACATTTCATCATCTTACATAAAAATTAAGTAAGTCTACTTGAGACACTGTCGTTAGTTTGCACTCAAAAACATCACGGACCTTACGATTATGTTACCTGCGTGTTGTACATGCTTTGTATCTCTCCGTATAGAAAACGACATCGTCATACACCCCGTTGTACTGTGGGCGTATGGTGATATCTTCACTAATAGCTATGCTTTCCCAAAATGTGAATCGTTTGTTCGCAAAGTAAATGCATTTATCCTCTGTTGTCTCTTTCTCAGACAAGGATTAATATGAAGTTATACATAACACATCCCACAATAGAAACAACTGCTATAATCTATTATTGCTAACGCTATTTTCATATTTCGTGCAAAACTTTTGAAAATGTATGACTCTTCTTAGCTTCGAACATGTGCTCTCATTAACAGTACTCCGAGGCGCTATCCGTTGCGCCCCTTATTTTTGATATCTTATTTTGTTCGGTATTGTTCGTTCTATTTGTTCGGAGCGGACGTCCCATGACGTTTGTTCCAGTTCGTCGTTCGTCCATTAACACAGTTTTTCTATTACAGAGGGCAGTTAATTCTCCGACCGAACACGCCGACCTACCGTGCCGGTGACTGAGCGCTTTATCTGAGCTGTTTATCTGTTCAGCACTTAAGTTTCACCAAAGAAAAATTTCATTGTGTCTTGGGTCGTACCTCATCACTCATCGTTATAATATACAGACTCATATATAATACTTCTACAGTTTCTTAGTTTTGATGGAGTTTAATGATGTTGCAGGGAGTAGGGAATAGGATGTCCGTCGTTGCCCATATTACCGCTCTAAATGGGTGGAGCAAAAACGCATCAACTTCCACAAGGTTTCCACCATCAGCGTTCACGAAATTCCTTTCCATTGCTACTTAAAAATTGTAATTTTGTTTTCCATCACTAAATAGCTAAATTGTTTGCAGAAAAAGTACATAAAATCCTCGTAACTATGGCTAACATTCCTATAAAACACGTATCGTTTCGTCTTACTCCTAGTCTGTGACGTCACCATAGCATCAGCCAGTAAGAGAGCGTTTTCGATCATGTGAGCAAATCTTGATATTTGATTATGTTTAGACGTTAATTAGATAAAGTAACAGATATTTTATGAGAATATTGATCGTAAATGCTATGTGAATGTTAGATACCCTTGAAAACCATTCAGAACCTGTACTTATCCATCACAGGAAGACTGGAAACTGTTCAGAATGCCAACGGTTTCTTACACCATATTAGGCATGGTAGTGTTGTGTTTGTGGGGTTTCCATGTTTTTGTTCACCCCCTCTATGTTCACATCTGTACTCCGCAGGCCACCTTACGGTGTATGGCTGATGGTACTTGCGGACGCTTTTTTCCCCCCTTTCCTCATCCATTCATGACTTTCGCGTGGGAGCATGGAGTGTCGGTAAAGCTCTATACGACGTCTCATTTCTCTAACCTGCTCGTTGTGACCACTTCATGAAACGTGAAAGAAAATAATACGTTACCCGACTCTCCTTGAAACTTAAGTTCACGTAATTTGAACAGTAAATCGCTCCGTGATGCACAGCGCCTCTTTTGTGGTGTCTCCACTTGAATTTTTTGAGCATCTCCATAACGCTCGCCCGCCGAATAAGCGATCCCATGTCTAAACGAGCCACTCTTCTTTGCATCTCCTCTTTCTTTTCTATTAATACTACTTGGTAACGGTCCCAGGCTGTTCCTGAGTGCATTACGTGATCCCTCAAATTGCAAATTTGGGTACGTCCAGCGCTGCCAACCATGATCGTTTTGGTGGTCCAGATATTATGGCGTGGGAAGGCATAATGTTGCATGGGCATACTTATCTCCAAATATCTGAATATGGTACACTCATCAGTTCAAGTTCTTTTGGCACTGTACTTCTCTCCCATTTGCGTCGTTTCAGGGGTACATTCGGCTCTGACTTCATTTTTACAGATGACAATGCGCTACAGCATCGAACTGCGCAGGTGGAAGAACTCTTGGAACGAGAGGATATTCATCGAATGGACTGAACTGCTGGTTGCCCCGAACTGAACTCCTCTGAGCACGTATTGGACAGACTTATAGCAGGACGTCCATATGCACAAACGATATCCAGCAGCTGTCAGCCGCTCTGTTGGAGGAATGGAAAGTATTACCACAGGAACTCTTTACCAACTTAACTGACAGCCCAGGAACACGTTGCAGAGGAAGCATTGTCGTCCATGGTGGTCACACACCCTGCTAAGAACCATGTGCCGCCGTTTGTAATGTCCAACCGGCCGTTGTGAATCGCAACGACTTCAGTGTACTATTTTCCTCTAAATAAGTGTGATTTATGATTAAATTCTTTCGAGCTTCCAGCCGTGATGTAGTTCTCAGAACGCCAGGAGTATATAAAATATCTTGTGGGAGTGGACAGTTTTATGTCGGACGCACTGTGCGTACTACTGAGCAACGCTGTGTAGAACACGAGAGATGCTATCGCTTTCGGTATCCTGATAAATCAGCGGCAGCGGAGCATGCTCGCGATAATGGACATCGTTCTGCATTTGAAGAGACATCAGTTGTTGCACAGACTGTTAGTTTCTGGGATAGCGTGATTGAAGAAGCGATAAAAATTTGTGACAGCCTCAATAAAAACGATGGCGTACATGACGGAGCGGGCACGAGGCCCACGAGAAAGATACGCCATGGCGTGTACGTCACAGTACGTGGCACTGCAGGTCTTATGAATGCCAGCAACCGTCTCCGACAAGAGTGAGTAACTATTTCATACGAGTTTCATAATTCTTGACTGTTTGTTTGCATGCATGCAAGTTCTCGATAGCACGCGACAAAATTAAGACCTTTAGTGGGTCAATTAAATATTGATTTCCAGGTGCCTGCACGGAGCCGACCTAACGCGAAGTGTTGCGTACTGGCCGATTAGTGTGACGTCATAAATTCGTTGTAGGGCACCAGTGACGTCATATTAGGCAGCGCGGGTATCTAAGGACAGTAACAACGACCAAGAAACAGTCACCACTTGACAATGGCCAAGGAGTAACTAGCCGAAAGGTCGTGGATTTTAAACAACTTGACGCGGCTGGATGCTCGAGAGAATTTTATCAGTACATTTCGCCATGAAACGATGCATTCATGCAGATGTCATTTATGTTCGTCCCACTGCGTCTTTCTTTCAGTTACCTTCTCTGCTATACTGAAATAGCTCTTTCAGTGTACGTATGGTCAACTTTTCATTAAGCTTAATACTTGGCAGTGACTCATCATGGAAAAGTTACTTTCGTCCTTAAATTTTACACACCAGCGTATAATTCTGCTTCGCGCCTAGAATTATTTCGACAGGGCTGTAAGGTCTAGGTATGAGTTGAACCCATCAAAATCAGACGCTGTTTTTTATTAATGACTTAATTACCATGCGGGGTGGTAGGAAATACACTCCTGGAAATGGAAAAAAGAACACATTGACACCGGTGTGTCACACCCACCATACTTGCTCCGGACACTGCGAGAGGGCTGTACAAGCAATGATCACACGCACGGCACAGCGGACACACCAGGAGCCGCGGTGTTGGCCGTCGAATGGCGCTGGCTGCGCAGTATTTGTGCACCGTCGCCGTCAGTGTCAGCCAGTTTGCCGTGGCATACGGAGCTCCATCGCAGTCTTTAACACTGGTAGCATGCCGCGACAGCGTGGACGTGAACCGTATGTGCAGTTGACGGACTTTGAGCGAGGGCGTATAGTGGGCATGCGGGAGGCCGAGTGGACGTACCGTTGAATTGCTCAACACGTGGGGCGTGAGGTCTCCACAGTACATCGATGTTGTCGCCAGTGGTCGGCGGAAGGTGCCCGTGCCCGTCGACCTGGGACCGGACCGCAGCGACGCACGGATGCACGCCAAGACCGTAGGATCCTACGCAGTGCCGTAGGGGACCGCACCGCCACTTCCCAGCAAATTAGGGACACTGTTGCTCCTGGGGTATCGGCGAGGACCATTCGCAACCGTCTCCATGAAGCTGGGCTACGGTCCCGCACACCGTTAGGCCGTCTTCCGCTCACGCCCCAACATCGTGCAGCCCGCCTCCAGTGGTGTCGCGACAGGCGTGAATGGAGGGACGAATGGAGACGTGTCGTCTTCAGCGATGAGAGTCGCTTCTGCCTTGGTGCCAATGATGGTCGTATGCGTGTTTGGCGCCGTGCAGGTGAGCGCCACAATCAGGACTGCATACGACCGAGGCACACAGGGCCAACACCCGGCATCATGGTGTGGGGAGCGATCTCCTACACTGGCCGTACACCACTGGTGATCGTCGAGGGGACACTGAATAGTGCACGGTACATCCAAACCGTCATCGAACCCATCGTTCTACCATTCCTAGACCGGCAAGGGAACTTGCTGTTCCAACAGGACAATGCACGTCCGCATGTATCCCGTGCCACCCAACGTGCTCTAGAAGGTGTAAGTCAACTACCCTGGCCAGCAAGATCTCCGGATCTGTCCCCCATTGAGCATGTTTGGGACTGGATGAAGCGTCGTCTCACGCGGTCTGCACGTCCAGCACGAACGCTGGTCCAACTGAGGCGCCAGGTGGAAATGGCATGGCAAGCCGTTCCACAGGACTACATCCAGCATCTCTACGATCGTCTCCATGGGAGAATAGCAGCCTGCATTGCTGCGAAAGGTGGATATACACTGTACTAGTGCCGACATTGTGCATGCTCTGTTGCCTGTGTCTATGTGCCTGTGGTTCTGTCAGTGTGATCATGTGATGTATCTGACCCCAGGAATGTGTCAATAAAGTTTCCCCTTCCTGGGACAATGAATTCACGGTGTTCTTATTTCAATTTCCAGGAGTGTATGTCCAAAAATAAACACTGGACAGAATATTTACAAAAAATTATTTTGTTTTCTGTTTTTTCTTGGAATATTTGTTGTGGTAACAGACTGATGTACAACGTAAACTTTGACATAGGTTATGTTCGAAGGTGACAGTTTTGGTGCGATGTGGAGAAGAGAAGCCAACGTGTGGGATTTATTGGGAATAACTATAGTACTTGTTAGCGCGTAACTTAAGCATAAAGGATTTCAATGAGAGGTTTCTGTCCACTAATTTGATGACATCATGAGCTAGAACATTATCGAATTTCTTGCTGCGTCAGTTCAGAGTAAAACCTCGAGCTTTCGACGATTACCTCCATTGTCATCGTCAGAAGCAACTGACTGTCAAAACTGCTGCTAAGGTGACCTTACAAAGCCCAAAACTGCTTCTGATTGGTCTGTAATTACGTTATGCTGTCGTAGATGGTGTCAGCGTCTGCGCTGGTGGCGCCACGCCTTCCAGGCTCCCACATACTGGGACACTGTAATTAAAGAGGCTCTAGAAATAATAATGCGAGAGAAAATCTTCAACCGTGATGGGGGATATAATCTTAGGGGTGCATGGATTCAAGCTCTCGACGCAGAGAAGAGCCAGAGATATTCGTCGTAACGATTACGTTACGGCGTAAGAGGTGGCGCCACCAGCGCAAACGTTGACACCATCTTCGACAGCATGTCATAATTACCGACCAATCAGAAGCCGTCTTTGGGCTATATAAGACCACCGTAGCAGCAGTTTTGACATAAGTAGCTCCTAACCAAGACGAAGGAGGTAATCGCCGAAAGCTCGAGGTTCAAATTGCTCTAAGCACTATGGGACTTAACATCTGAGGTCATCAGTCCCCTAGACTGAGAACTACGTAAACCTAACTAACCTAAGGACATCACACGCATCCATGCCCAAGGCAGGATTCGAACCTGCGACCGTAGCAGCCGCGTAGTTCCGGACTGAAGCGACTAGAACAGCTCGACCTCAGCGGCCGGCGAAAGCTCGAGGTTCTACTCTAAGTTGACGCGGCAAGAAGTCCGAGAATGTTTAATACAGCAGTGCCGTCGTGAAAGGTTTCGTTCTCTTCATGAGTCAGAGCGGGTAGAGAGTATAGGCAGGTTCAATATTTCCATATTTAGTAGGTATTAGTAAGTTGGAAACGGCTGTACAATAGTGTTAAGTGAGTTTTCTTCTACCGACCACTGGAGAAAGCAGATGTTAATTCTTGGAGGGGTGGGGGTACATGCACATGGTTAGTAAACAGAAGTTTCTCGTTGCTGATGGGAGCATTTACTGGATGCTTTGATTGACATTTGCGTAGATTAGGGAAGTTCTTAATGTCAACAGCAGTCATTGCTTGTTGTGGAGTAACTGCAGGAGGATGGTTTCTGGATTTCACTGGACTGTAAAGTTTCACATATAGCTCATATTTCCTGTAATTGACAACAATAGTTTGTCAGAAATTTACTTATTTCGGAGGTATCTCAGCTAGCTTCATCAGGGACGAGAGAGATTATTTCCTCCACACTTTGCACAGCGAGACTCCACCACAATTTCTGGAACCGTGTACCGCCTTCTGAAATGGGTTAGATTGTACGTAGGGGCTCCAGAAAGTAAGCTACACGTAATCCCAAGCTTAGACTATTTTGCAGCAAGAGTGGCGCATTTTCAGAAGAGGGTACATGCCCTAGGCTCTTACAGACGCAGCTCTGTCGCAGTACGGATAACAGGTACATCACAGTGTGCGACTGAAATGGCGCGGTACCTGGAAACGTACTGCAAAGCTGAAGTACCGGGTGATCACAAAGTCAGTATAAATTTGAAAACTTAATAAACTACCGAATAATGTGGATAGAGAGGTAAAAATTGACACACATGCTTGGAATGACATGGGGTTTTATTAGAACCAAAAAAAGTATTGCTAGACGCGCGAAAGATTTCTTGCGTGCGTCGTTTGGTGATGATCGTGTGCTAAGCCACCATTTTGGGGTTACCTGAAGTCGCAAGTGTATTGTGATCGACCGACATCTCTAGGGATGCTGAAAGACAACATCCGACGCCAATGCCTCACCATAACTCCGGACGTGCTTTACAGTGCTGTTCACAACATTATTCCTCGACTACAGCTATTGTTGAGAAATGATGGTGGACATATTGAGCATTTCCTGTAAAGAATATCGTCTTTGCTTTGTCTTACTTTGTTATGCTAATTATTGCTATTCTGATCAGATGAAGCGCCATCTGTCGGACATTTTTTGAACTTTTGTATTCTTTTGGTTCTAATAAAACCCCATGTCATTCCAAGCATGTGTGTCAATTTGTACCTCTCTATCTACATTATTCCGTGATTTATTCAGTTTTCAAATTTATACTGACTTTTTGATCACCCGGTACATGGAACAGTTAGGTTCTTGTGGGCAAAACGTATAAACTGCACACAGCTTAATAGTTAAATTCTGACGTAATATGGACCAAATTCAATGTTGCGTCCATCCATAGTGAAATGGCGCCAACGATTTGTCCAAGGCCGAGCAGGCATGGATGATGCTGATCGGAAAATCCATTTCTAGTATTATCGGTTCGCATCTTTTCGGCAAGCTGCAAGATCATGTGGGAGAAAGAGATCTTCCAACATGAGGATGTTCACATAATATTTCTCTAATGGATCCGTGACCACGGAGCGTATTTCTATCGCCGATGAATCGAACGGGTGATCGAACGTTCCGACCATTGTATGGGTGGACTTAGAGACTATGTTCAAAAATAGCGTCATGTATTTGTCTCATTTTGAAGATTAGTGCGGGGTTCAATATAATTTACTTGGCCTGGCATAATAATGTCTAACTTTTTGAAGTCCCCTCGTATTATGTCAGAGTATTTCCTGCAAAGTTTTACTTTAATTTAGTTGCACATGGATAAGTGTAGGTTACCGACTTTCCCAGAATTGTGCTACTACCTCGAGTAACAACAAAGAGACGTAATGTAACAATTTATGCTTTACTACATTTTTGTGCATTTGTACCATGTTGTGAACCGTTAACATTTCATTCTCCAGCGCTCCACGCACGTCTTTTGCAACCACACCAGCTTGGAGGCACTTCATTAATACTCTGAGAAACAGTTGAGAAGTTATCGACCTATTTTTGTGTCTCTTCAGCCTCATCGATGCTGATCTTCACGAATGTTCCTCCGATAATTATTGGATAAATTAAACAGTTTAAACAGCCAATAACTCTTCATCGCTAAACCTTCGAAATTGGGTAACCGTGCGGTCTTGGGCGTCTTGTTACGGTTCGCGCGGCTTCTCCCCGTCGGAGGTTCGAGTCCTCCCTAGGGTATGCGTGTGTGTGTTGTTCTTAGCGTAAGTTAGTTTAAGTCAGATTAAGTAGGGACCGATGACCTCAGCAGTTTGGTCCCACAGTCCTTACCACAAATTTCCAAATCTTTTTCCTTCGAAATTACTTTTTGGTTAGGTTAACTTTTTTGCTATACACATGCGATTATCAGCTTTTAATTAGTAATTTTCGTATCTAATCATTCACAAATTATCAATCCACATCGTCTGTGAATGATGTTACAAAATTTTAGAAGTGGCATCACAAATAACTAACATCTCAACTATGCAAACACGACTAACTGAATGAACAAGCTGAATGACTTGGCAACTGCATATGGAACATAACGTAAGGGTATCTCACTAGAGACGGACTGAATAACATACAGTTGGTAGTAATTGAAAGCTACCTCCCAGCTGATTGGGAAACGTACAAACTGACATGGACGTTTACATTTTGTATACCAGATGCTCAACGGCTGTGGTTGTGTGCGCAACGTCTTCATAGACGCAAGTAGTAAAGGAATCACAAAATGGTTAAACGCTCAGTAATTACACCTTCAGTAACAATTGTTGTTGTTGTTGTGGTCTTCAGTCCTGAGACTGGTTTGATGCAGCTCTCCATGCTACTCTATCTTGTGCAAGCTTCTTCATCTCCCAGTACCTACTGCAACCTACATCCTTCTGAATCTGCTTAGTGTATTCATCTCTTGGTCTCCCTCTACGATTTTTACCCTCCACGCTGCCCTCCAATGCTAAATTTGTGATCCCTTGATGCCTCAAAACATGTCCTACCAACCGATCCCTTCTTCTAGTCAAGTTGTGCCACAAACTTCTCCCCAATCCTATTCAATACCTCCTCATTAGTTACGTGATCTACCCACCTTATCTTCAGCATTCTTCTGTAGCACCACATTTCGAAAGCTTCTATTCTCTTCTTGTCCAAACTGGTTATCGTCCATGTTTCACTTCCATACATGGCTACACTTCATACAAATACTTTCAGAAACGACTTCCTGACACTTAAATCTATACTCGATGTTAACAAATTTCTCTTCTTCAGAAACGATTTCCTTGCCATTGCCAGTCTACATTTTATATCCTCTCTACTTCGACCATCATCAGTTATTTTACTCCCTAAATAGCAAAACTCCTTTACTACTTTAAGTGTCTCATTTCCTAATCTAATCCCCTCAGCATCACCCGATTTAATTTGACTACATTCCATTACCCTCGTTTTGCTTTTGTTGATGTTCATCTTATATCCTCCTTTCAAGACACTGTCCATTCCGTTCAACTGCTCTTCCAAGTCAGTAACAATATAAAAGACAAAAATATATTAGGCAGTGAAGTTATCTTGATTAACTATAGGCTGTATAATCAAAAAATTGCAAAATGGTAGGTATAATTTTGTGAAATGGAAGTAATAATGAACGCTGCTATTTCCAGAACGCACTAATATTTTTCTGGAAAGGAAAATTTTGTAATTGGAATTATCTACAAAATAACATGTTACTCTAGGAAAATTACACATTTTTGTAGCCAAGAAAGTGGAACTACGAAACTAAAACAATGGAATTTTGACAGGATTACATTTTAACATCTTAACATTTTAGAATATGATCTTTTCAATACCGATAACTTTTTTCTGTTTATTTCAGAGTTGAGAATGTGGGGTTTTCAAGTTATGTATGTCAATACTAAAACAACTGATTGTTAGCGGAGTCCGAATTTGAAGATCACGTTGTCTTTAGTGAATCGTAAATTTAGAATATTTCGTCAAAGGAAAGATTCCTTCATGTTGTTATCATCACTGGTCTAAAAACTATACATGGAATAGTAAAGGTTAGTGAATTACAGCACGGATGAGAATTTAACAATTTCACGTATTCATGGCATATGCATAAAGTGTAAAACAGAAAAGAAAAGGAAAAACACTTATTTAAGGAGTGGAAATGTAACAAGTGTAGCTGCTCTACCTTGCTCCGTTTCACGATTTTTGGTAAGTCAGGAACATGGTACTGAATAATTCTACAAACTAGAAACTTCAGTATGTACTTAGTCACAATGAATGTCCTATTTGTTTTTAAGGCGCTGACTATGTTATACGTTTTTAATTCAATGTGGTCATTGTGTAGTGTCTACTGGCACTGTTGCTAAACCCGAATGCGGGCTGCACTGTTTTCTTCTTCCAAGCAGAACTTCACACTTATGATGGCTCTGCCAGAACCTACTGTGGTTGTGCTTCATTCTTAGCCGAGACGTCATCACATGCTAAATGTAAATGTAAATGTCGTGTGACTAGGGCCTCCCGTCCGGTAGACCGTTCGTTTCGATGTGACGCCACTTCGGCGACTTGCGCGTCGATGGGGATGAAATGATGATGATTGGAACAACACAACACCCAGTCCCTCAGCGGAGAAAATTTTAGACCCAACCGAGAAACGAACTCGGACCCTTAGGATTACATTCTGTCGCGCTGACCACTCCGCTACCGGGGACGGACATTACATGCTGCTCTTTCTGTTGCTGTGTGGATCAAGACGTGCTCTAAGTACGTAACGTAACCTTTGTGTAGCCGGCCGCGGTGGCCGTGCGGTTCTAGGCGCTCAAGTCCGGAGCCGCGCTGTTGCTACGGTCGCAGGTTCGAATCCTGCCTCGGGTATGGGTGTATGTGATGTCCTTAGGTTAGTTAGGTTTAAGTAGTTCTAAGTTCTAGGGGACTGATGACCACAGCAGTTGAGTCCCATAGTGCTCAGAGCCATCTGAACCATTTTGAACCTTTGTGTAACGAAAGTAATCGAGGTCGCTTGATAATGTTGAAGTGGGTGAAATTAGCTAATAGGAAGTAAAATAAAGGGTTTTTTCAAATAGAAAACAGCGTAACGAAAGAAAGTGACTTCTACCAAAATACTTGAAGAGTAGGTATACAAGGAAAACGTCGATATCAAATGGCTATGGTAGAAAATCAATAAACAGAACTCTGAAGCTTAAAAAAAAGTAGCAGACAAGTAAGAGAAAGAGGACGCAGCAGCACAAAAACATAAAGAGCGTGACAGAACACATGGGAAAATACCTTCTGGTGTAAAGGTCTGAAGCCAATTCTTTCAAGCAGTCGTAAATAAAACATACACTAAGATCGACGTAAGGCCAACCACAATTGCTTCAGACTTTCTATCACAGCGTTATACGAAATTAGGCGCCAATTTGGGCAGTTAAAAAAGATCTAAAACAAATGATACGTGCGCGTCTCAAGCAACCGATATTGTCAGCCGTAACTAAAATTAGCAAAACAAGAGATTAACGTAAGTCTTCACAAATGCTCGCATTTTAGAAAACGCATTATACCAATTTCAATGGAAAGTGAGAAAGCAGTCGAGATTACTAAACCCGTGAATAATTTTAATTGTGACGACAGCTGTAGGCGGCCGGTGGCTTGGCTGCCTGCCCTGAGTGCTACCAGAACTCCACCGGCGTTTGCGAAACATAAACACAAACAAGGCGCCGATCACGTTCCGCACTACTGCCGCTAGTGCACTCTTGAGCACCTCCGTCAATCACGGCAAGGTCATTGATCTTTTTAATTGATTTGCTGCCGCTTACAAATTCCCTGCCACCTAGTGACTAAGACAAGTCGTTTTGCCACAATATAAAATTGTACATATACAAAGTTGTAACAATGGTGCAGCTTTAGATAATTTTAAATCTCAGACTAATTAGGAAACGTAAATGCTGAAAATTATCAATTTTTGTATTACGGTATGTAATAAAATAGGAGGATGGGAAGAGTGTACATTTATAAAATGCCATCACCGATGCTACCCAGGAGGAAGTACCTCACAAAGACAGTGAGCCCTTCACTCCTGGGCAGGCACCACCCGATCTATTCTCTCTCGACAGGGCGACCACCTCAGCAACATTTTCAGCCTCAGATGCCGTGATCCTACATCCAAGTCCTGTTGGGTTGGGGGTTGGGTTGTTTGGGGAAGGAGACCAGACAGCGAGGTCATCGGTCTCATCGGATTAGGGAGGGACTGGGACGGAAGTCGGCCGTGCCCTTTCAAAGGAACCATTCCGGCATTTGCCTGGAGAGATTTAAGGAAATCACGGAAAACCGAAATCAGGATGGCCGGACGCGGGATTGAACAGTCGTCCTCCCGAATGCGAGTCCAGTGTCTAACCACTGCGCCACCTCGCTCGGTCCGAGTAATGTTACTCAACACAGCATAGTGTGTTGGCCCCTATTTTCACATTTCTCCTACAATCTAATATTACTGTCTAATGAACACTTGTTTTCGTGACACTCCGGTGACGACACGTTTAGTCCTTATTCTATGTTTGTCCGCCTTCATCTTTGTCGCTGTCGTCTGGTCTGCTTGTCTGTCTCGCCAGTTTTTCCGGTGGAGTCAATCGTTACCTGTGCACTTTGCCGCCTGTAATCTCGTCGATGAAAGTACTCTTTATGCAGCACTCTAAATATTCTATTCTGCACAGTCGCTGGGACACAGTCTGGTCTCTAAGTCATTGTGTTATGTCGTCGTGTGAGTGACCAATGGTCACAGAATAGATGTATATTACTGGCCATTAAAATTGCTACACCACGAAGACGACGTGCTACAGACGCGAAATTTAACCGCCAGAAAGAAGATGCTGTGATATGCAAATGATTAGCTTTTCAGAGCATTCACACAAGGCCGGCGCCGGTGTCGACACCTACAACGTGCTGACATGAGGAAAGTTTCCAAACGATTTCTCATACACAAACAGCAGTTGACCGGCGTTGCCTGGTGAAACGTTGTTGTGATGCCTCGTGTAAGGAGCAGAAATGCGTACCATCACGTTTCAGACTTTGATAAAGGTCGGATTGTAGCCTATCGCGATTGCGGTTTATCGTATCACGACATTGCTGCTCGCGTTGGTCGAGATACAATGACTGTTAGCAGAATATGGAATCGGTGGGTTCAGGAGGGTAATACGGAACGCCGTGCTGGATCCCAACGGCCTCGTATCACTAGCAGTCGAGATGACGTGCATCTTATCCGCATGCCTGTAACGGATCGTGCAGCCACGTCCCGATCCCTGAGTCAACAGATGGAGACGTTTGCAAGACAACCATCTGCACGAACAGTTCGACGACATTTGCAGCAGCATGGACTATCAGCTCGGAGATCATGGCTGCGGTTGCCGTTGACGCTGCAAACACAGACAGGAGTGCCTGCGATGGTGTACTCAACGACGAACCTGGGTGCACGAATGGCAAAACGTAATTTTTTCGGATGAATCCAGGTTCTGTTAACAGCATCATGGTGGTGGCATCCGTGTTTGACGATATCGTGGTGAACGCACATTGGAAGCGTGTATTCGTCATCGCCATACTGGCGTATCACCCGGCGTGATGGTATGGGGTGCCATTGGTTACACGTCTCGGTCACCTCTTGTTCGCATTGACGGCACTTTGAACAGTGGACGTTACATTTCAGATGTGTTACGACCCGTGGCTCTACCCTTCATGCGATCCCTGCGAAATCCTACATTTCAGCAGGATAATGCACGACCGCATGTTGCAGGTCCTGTACGGGCCTTTCTGGATACAGGAAATGTTCGACTGCTGCCCTGGCCAGCACATTCTCCAGATCTCTCACCAGTTGAAAACGTCTGGTCAGTGGTGGCCGAGCAACTGGCTCGTCAAAATACGCCAGGCACTACTCTTGATGAACTGTGGTATCGTGTTGAAGCTGAATGGGCAGCTGTACCTGTACACTCCATCCAAGTTGTGTTTGACTCAATGCCCAGGCGTATCAAGGCCGTTATTACGGCCAGAGGTGGTTGTTCTGGGTACTGATTTCTCAGGATCTATGCACCCAGATTGCGTGAAAATATAATCACATGTCAGTTCTAGTACAATATATTTGTCCAATGAATACCCGTTTATCATATGCATTTCTTCTTGGTGTAGCAATTTTAATGGCCAGTAGTGTATGTGTTCCGCGGTTTCTCTCTCTCTACAGGCACAACCAGCCTCCTGGCGGAAGATCACACCCTGTAAAGGAATGTGATATGGCCTATGGCCGTTTAAGTAATGAACGGCCAATCATAAACATTTACGGCGATGAACGCAGGATATAGTCTCCTTAAATTAGCGGAAGTTTGACAGCGCGCCACGGTGTGCACCCAGCTGCCGGAAGAAAGCCTCAGCGATAAGTGACGAAACGTCGGATCAGAGAGTCTGAACATGGCACAAAAAACAAGCAAACTTTAAGTTCCTCGACAAAAGACGCGAAAACGTATTCTTTTACGTAGCCCTTCGTTTGCTTTCTATAGCAGCCATGTCTCTGCTATCAATAAGAGTGAGCACATTTGTGCCTGCATTTGTAGGTTCTGGACCTGCTGTGGGTTCCTGAGGAATAGTGTCGCGAGCAGGCTCTTGAATTATGCCCTGGCACTTGTGACAAGGAATATAATGTATCAGATAGCCCTTAGGGACTATCGATTGAACCGTATGAGCCCTGCAAGGTTCCTGGTGGAATTCTGACCCTACGCTACACAGACTGCCCCCATCATATCTAGGGACTAAAGTGCCAATTCTGTCGACCATTATCTTAATTTAGAGCAAAAAATTGCAATTTTTTTTTTGGTTACCCACGAAAGCATGATTTGTTCGCACAGTGGAGCTGTCTTCAGTAACATGCGCTAAATCCCAGATAACATATTCCTCAACAGTGTCAGAAGATGCTGCAATAGCCTCATATATTGAACAAAACTGAGTTATACATTGTCTGACAAAGTGAAGCACCCATAACGGAAGGAGGAACGAAATAAAACTTCACGGGTTTAGAGAGTATGTGATGTTACTGCAGTGACTGGAAAATCGACTCAGATTAACAAAGAACCTGCTAACACGAGCCCACTGATCACTATAACTTTGTAGCCCCTCTGTCCAGGATTGATTCACTTATTCGGTTGGGGAGGGGGTCGTACAGCTATTGTATCGTCTCCTGATGCAAAATGGCCCACAAATGCTGTAACTGGTCCTTGGTATTCTGGATATCGGCAGTGGGACGGTGGTGCCGTCCGAGCTGGTCCCACACGTGGTATATCGGAGAGAAAACTGGGGATCTAGTAGGGCACAGGAGTACCTCAGCATCACACAGACACTACATAGGGACACGTATCATGCGTGGACGAGCATTTTCCTGTTGAGAAACGGCATCACGATACTGTCGGTTGACGACACATGAGGACTTACCACGTCCATGACGTAGCGTTGGCTCCCCACACCATAATGACAGGATAACACCTTGGCACCTCTCCAAAAACATTGGAAGGATGGTAATCCTCGCCATGTCGCCGCGATATTCGCAAATGACAGTTATACGGGGTAATACTGAGCCGCAATTCATCGCTGAACACTGTACGATGCCCTTCATCAGCAGTCTTTGCTTCCCAGTCATGACACCAATCCAAACGCATCCGTTTGTCCCGTGGTGTTATCAGCAGCCTACACATGGGACAGTAATTCCCTAGTCCGGCTATTGGTAGTTCATGAACAATGGTGTGGGATAATGCAGAATGCTGCAGGGAGTCCATTACTTGATCTTGGATGGGAGAGGGAGCTCCGAAGGGGGGTTACGATGTACATGGTGCACAAGACGTCGATCCTTCCTTGTAGTTATACGTGATCGGTCGGAGCCTTGACGAGTATACTTCCCCTAACGTTTCCATGCAGTCCAACATCGGGCCACTGTCACGTCCAAATGACCCAGAAATCTGGATACCGCACGATTCGAACATTCGGCCAAATGAAGATCCACAGTGCGGCTCCTATCAAACTGTACCATGTCTGAAAACGCCTTGTCAAACAAGTTCGCGACTTCCCCCATTCGATGCTGTTCAGGCGCTTATATACCCTAACAGGTATGGAAACAACTCTAAACACGAGCAACACTAATGTACTCTGGTTACCATTCTACCTGTCATAGAAGACTGCAACTCTAATCATTTACATCCCCCTCAGCCCAACGATAGTGTGTATGTACATGTACGAAGCTACTTTAATTTCCATCCAGTCATCCATCCATGTCTCCTGAGAGATTCACATATATTGCCGGGCTGTGTAAGTACAGGGAGCGCTCTTAATCATTTAATGAGATTGCAATGAAATGAATAGCGAAGTGTGCTTAAAGTGTTCAGTTTGTACAGGTTACTGGACAGGCAGTCACGGCTTGGCCAACAGGAGTAAATAACTCACAATAAGGCTGAAATACACGAGAACTGAAGGCTACTGAAAGAGAGAATTGGTCCAATGATGCTATGGACGCAACAGAACTTTTAGCTTTACCTGGGCGGTAGCATGAAATCACTCAGAGATTCGATTGTCGTCGTTCTTTCGAGTTAAGTAAAGAAAAGATGTCATCATTCCGAAGATTGCTTGCAACAGCACAGTGGTTCACTAGGTCTTGTTGGTGATGGTATGCCGTTGCCTTCCTCCGACCTTTGAACTGACTTACCCAGCCAGTTATAGAGAGACCTACAGTTTAACACTGCCAGAGGTGTACGGAGTGATCATTGATGGATATCGTCATAATATTGGTTTATCAAATTGTCGCAAGAATCGAGCAAGAAGACGCGTAAACGGATTGCTCTTAGAAAACAGACAGCGTTTCCTTATCTTCGGAGGCTTTAGCACTCAGGCATACTGCTACAACATGACACCTTAAACTGTTGGCCCACGGTGCCCAAAGGTTGACTAAACCTATCGCAGAAACTCGAGTTTACTTCTTCATTAAGGTCCAAAAAGTTAGCAGCCGAGAGCCACTTCTTACTGTGGGTGCTGTTTAAAAACTTGGCTGCCAAAGAAATCAGTCGATAGTCAAAAGTGGTTCTACTTTTATGGGCGAAAGAACAGCCTGTTACAGCAGTTCTCGAATGATCACTCTGGGTCGTATAGTTACCAGACACCGACAGAGGCGTCTCCTAACGGCCAAATTTTTAATACCACAAGGTACTAACGAGGAAAAATACCTCTGTACCTGTCTATCAGCATTATCTGTATATCATCTCTAGGTCACCCTCACAGCACACATAAAGCGGATGTGCAACTTTTCGCACTGAATTTTCGAAAATAATTTTTAGTCTCATTTGATTCATTTTCCTTAGTCTAATTAATTCTACAGTGTTATCGTCATCCTTTGAGAGGAAGACTTCATAATGCGCCAAACTAGATGAAATCCGAAGCTAGAAGCGCACTAAACATGGACATGTAACGGCAGCAGTAGAGCTGAATCAAAGTCATCCTACAAAAGCAGCGACAGATTTCCACACTCGATAGCGGCTCACCACAATGGTTTCGCAAAACGCCTACTTTCAAAACATTTAACTCTCTCCAAAACATCTAATTACTCCCTTCGCTTCCCCTAATACTGACTTCAAAAGTTAGTTTCATTTTATATCGCTTCATAGTATTACGCTAGATATTTAAACGATCTGGCAGATTCCAGACGTTAACCATTGATCACGTATTGTGATTCTATCGTGTTGTTTTCTTTTTATTGTGAGCATTATCTACAATTTATCTACTTTTAAAGTGACCATAAGTTCAAGAATCTTTGTGGAAATACTCCTGTCTGACAAATCATTTACGTGTGTAGAGAACATCTGGAGTCCTATTACACTTTCTTGAGCCACGCGTGATGTCATCTTCGTCCTTGTTGAACATTCACCGGCCAGTATAATGAATTGGCTTTTGTCAGTCATACATTCTTCGAGCCAGTCACATGTTTGTAAGGCTGCGCATCACAATAGTATCTCTGTTATCACTTCACAATGCGGTACAACATCGAACTCTCTCACTGAGCGAGATGGCGCAGTGGTTAGCACAATGGACTCGCATTCGGGAGGACGACGGTTCAAACCCACGTCTGGCCATCCAGATTTAGGTTTCCCGTGATTTCCCTAAAACTCTCCAGGCAAATACCAGGATGGTTCCTTTGAAAGGGCTCGGCCAATTCCCTTTCCAGTTATTGACTCAATCGGAACTTGTGCTCCGTCTCCAATGACTTCGCAGTCGACGGTACGTTAAACCCAATCTTCCTTTCGAACTGTTTCTCCAATGACCTCGATGTCGACGGTACGTTAAACCCAAATCTTTCTTCCTTGTTTCCTTCCGTCCTTCCTTCCGTATCGAACGCCTTTCTTAAATTAAGACGGTCGGAATCCACCGGTTCACCTACGTTCTGAATTTGCTAGATAAGGTGCGTAAAAAGAAAGAAAACGAAGAGCAAGCTTCATTTTGCAGGAATGATTTTCTTGAATCCGTGCCGATTCTCTGAGAGAAACTTCTTTTCCTCCAAGTTGTCAGAACTTACAATATGGTCTAGGGTCACGAAACAGAACGACGTTAAACGTCACTACCTTCGCTTGTTAGCCGCGCGTGATTAGCCGAGCGGTCTGGGGCGCTGCAGTCATGGACTGTGCGGCTGGTCCCGGCGGAGGTTCGTGTCCTCCCTCGGGCATGGGTGTGTATATTTGTCCTTAGGACAATTTAGGTTAAGTAGTGTGTAAGCTTAGGGACTGATGACCTTAGTAGTTAAGTCCCATAAGATTTCACACAAATTTGAACATTTTTTTTTCGCTTGTTAAACTAATTGTCCCGTTCCGATACAACACTAGTCCTGTCTCTGGGTCGTCCTACTGGGTTTTTCTGAGAGGGATATAACGTGCAGCTAATTTTGGTGTACGATTTTCATCCATATCACATTTTCATCACATATTTGAACTGCTTTTGGTCTCACACAGAGATTCAAATGGCTCTGAGCACTATGGGACATAACATCTGAGGCCATCAGTCCCCTAGAACTTAGAACTACTTAAACCTAACTAACCTAAGGACATCACACAGACCCATGCCCGAGGCTGGATTCGAACCTGCGACCGTAGCGGTCGCGCGTTTCCAGACTGAAACTCCTAGAACCGCTCGGCCACAGCGGCCGGCTCACAAAGAGATTCTAGATATAGCTTATAATTATATTCATCTTAACGAGCAAAGTGGTACAGGGCTAAGACACTGTCCTCGCATTCTAGGAGACGGTGGTTCATATCTCCGTCCAGTCATTCAGAGTTAGATTTTTTGTTGTTTCTTTAAACTGCTTAAGGCAAATCCCAGAATGATGCGTTCACCAAGACACGGCCAATTTTCTTAACCATCCTTCCCTATCCGACCTTGTGAAATCGCTATATGACGTCTTCGTCAACGGTACATTAAACGTTAATATTTCTTCCTTCATTAAATTTGTCATTCTTCCCTAATAAACTTTCGAGTATGAGACAGTCAGTAAGGTCCGTCATTCATGCTCTGAATACAGAAGCAAAGTTCACATACACACCGTTGTATTCCGTGAACTGTGTGCTCGCATAGCGTAACACAGTTTTCTGGCGTGCGAGACATGAATGTGCGCCAGACCAGGATGCAATCCGTGTGGCCGATTAACGACCTTCGCTAGCGTACCGGCCAGCCTGCTTGTGGTTACTAGACGCTTTCCCACGCTCGTTGATGGCCAGTTTCCAAATTTCTCCTCAGAAAATACGATACAAAAACAGTTGAAATACGATCGCACACAAAACAAAGCTTACGCAATTCACAGGCAGGCGACGCACACGACTTGTCTCCCTTAACGAAGTGATGACTGCAGCGACAGGAACGGTATCCAGCGGCAAAGCTAAATAAAAAAAAATCTGCCAGATATTGAGTACAGCGGACTCCATGTTAGATGTGATTAACACTATGGGAAGAACACTGGTTGTATGTGATCGTGAAGGCACTGGAGAATATGATTCACGATGACGGTTGAAGTTCGTCGTCTATTGCAACTTTTAGAGCTGCTTATGCCTTCAACACATACACCCGTAAGCGGAAATGGCCGAGAATAGACTGGACTCTCACCTACTGCTCAAGATCATAATAACGACGTTGCATTCTGCTGGATACTAGGGCACATAGGGATAAGGGGAAACGAATAAGATGATATACGAGAGGCTTTCGATAAGTAATGCAACACATTTTGTTTCTGAAAGCAGGCTGGTTTTATTTAGGATTCCAGAACACCATGTTATTCCCCATTGTTCTCGCTTCAGATCCCTGTTTTTCAACATAATGTCCCTTCAATGCGACGGCCTTACATCACCTTACTGGCAGCGCCTGTATGCCAGCATGGTACCACTCTACTGGTCGACGTCAGAGCCAAAGTCTTCCTGCATCAATAACCCATCCATCATCCACGCACTGCTCCCTGCGGAGTACACCCTTCATTGGGCCAAACAGGTGAAAGTTGGAAGGTGCGAGATCCGGGCTGTAGGAATGACGAGGAATAATAGTTGAGTGAAGTTTTGTAAGGTCCTCTCGGGTGCACAGATTTGTGAGAGGCCTTGCGTTGTTATGTAGCAGGAGAAGTTCGTTTACATTTTTGCGGCGAGGAACGTGCTGCAACCGTTTCTTCAATTTCCTGAGGGTAGCACTACACACTTCAGACTTGATTGGTGCACCATGAGGGAAAAGATCAAACAGCATAACCTCTTCAGAGTTCTGGAAGACTGTCACCATGATTTTACCGGCTGAGGGTGCGCCTTTGAATTTTTTCTTCGGATGGGAGGTGGTGTGGCACCATTCCATGGATTGCCAGTTTCTTTCCGGTTCGAAGTAAGATCGCCTGTGTCGATGTCTGACAAAAAAAGAAAAAAATGGTCGTCATCAGCCTCGTAACGCAGGCAAACAGTTCCGGGTGATAGTCCTCCGTTGCTTTTGTTGCGGCCACATGTAGTAAGCATTGCAACACGCAGTGGACAATGGCAAAACAGAGGCAGCCGACGACCGCGGCGTTGCGAAGTAAGCGCGGCACAGATAGCCTTGCTGACAGTAGCAGTCTACCAACGAGCTGATGCAAGTACACACACAGACCGAGCGCCGAGCGAAGCCTGGAGAGTGCTGAGTAAGGGAAGTGAGGCCAGAACGCTAAGTTACGCTGCAATATACTGCGGGAGTAATAATAAAAAGCTACCACCGATCGTAAAAAAAGTCCTCCTGCCGGATATAAATAGTGGAGCGCAGGCAGCAACTGACAGAAGTCATTAGGAAGCAGCTCGGATCTGAGGACAGACGTGGTCCGTGTCCGAATGTTCAATCTTCGTAGGTGACGATTCCAGAAGTCTGTTCCAGCTCGCAGGAGTCATCCGTTCGCCGCCAGATGTCAACTTCAGCTCTGGAGGTCGGCCCGAGTACGGTCGGCACCTTGGCTGACTAACTACAGTGAGAACTTCCAGCAGGACCGGCCGCAGCGCGGTCTTGGTCACAGGCGCCGGGGACTGACGCCCAGACTTCACGGCAACCCAGCCTCACGGCTCGTGGTCCGTCCATGACGGGACCTCGCGGGCATCGCGACTGACGGCTTCCCAGCCGCCGGTGCAGCAGGCAGCGGCAGCTGACCTCACGGCGACGAGTTCATCTCAACCACAGGACATCCTGGCTTCAGCGGAGCACCAGTGGCGCGCGTTGCACGCATTGTCGGAGAATATAGACAGAAGCAGCCAGGCGAAGGGATCCGCAGGGCTGGGCAGCGACGACGAGGGAGAAATTATAAAGAAAGTTCAATAAGTAATTATAAAACTCCACGCTGTCTCAATCTTTGACGCAGCCACTGTGTCTGCTGCTAACAAGTAGCAAACAGCCGTAACACTTTTTATGGTCTTCTGTTAGGTGGCAGGGAATCGAGAGGGCACAAACTTTTGAGCACCCCAACAGGTGGGTGAGTATGTCAGCACTACCAACTCAGACGTCCAGTTGAGCAGCGAGGTGTTCGATTGTGATCTATCGATCACCACAAATGAGAGTGTCCGCACATTCCAACATTGCAGGAGTCACAGCTGTGTGCAGCCGGCTGACACAAGTGAGATCGGACAGGTTTGCACGACCTTCTTGAGATAATGACAGACGCTTTGCCCAACGACCTGTTCACTTCCACGTCTCTGTAAATATTCATAGGCAAGCGCCTATGAATATTTGCGATGCTCTGGTTTTCCGCCAGAAGAAACCCTATGACAGCTCTCTCCTTGAACGCACATCCATTACAGATACCATTTTGAAGGCTCATACAGCGCCGCCACCTATCGGAACTTTATGAAACTAAGGACCTGAAGCGGGAATATTCCACGATGTTCCACAACAAAATTCCGCATTTTTTCAACCGAAACTGGCCAGGTAAAAAGTGTTGCATTACTTATAGAAAGCCCCTCGTACAGTTACTGGACTATAGGAACTGAAAGTTTGTTGGCTGAAATGGCTACAGACTTTAATACTTCCTAAGAAGAAGTTTACCAGAATACTCATAATCCAAGGTATCAGGCAAAGTAGTTTTGTAGCATACATTAATTATCATAGAGAAATAAGTGAAATTATGTTTGAAAGTGATCGGTTTGGAACGCGGAATATTACCATTTAACTTCAAGTAATACAGCCTATCTATAATTTTATATGACATGATATATATATATATATATATATATATATATATATATATATATATATATATATATATATATATATTGATGATATTATTATGATGTGTGTTGAAGAACAGACCTTCAGAAATTTACGAG
Source organism: Schistocerca piceifrons (assembly GCF_021461385.2). Taxonomy (NCBI): domain Eukaryota; kingdom Metazoa; phylum Arthropoda; class Insecta; order Orthoptera; family Acrididae; genus Schistocerca; species Schistocerca piceifrons. The sequence goes on along the minus strand of NC_060149.1, from coordinate 231,722,202 downwards.
TTGTTCCGTAACTCAGTGCAAGTAAAAACGTTCAAATATACCTGTATGAATGTTCGGAAATGTTTCATTTATCAGATATCCGCAGTAATTGCCTTTCGAACATCTATGGATATCAAAATGAAATTGGTGTAGCATTAGTCCTTCGTAATTGTCACTTTACCAAATATTAAAGGAGAATAAACATAGATAATGCTGGAAATATTAGTGTCACAGGCAGTCTGTCTTTAATACTAATTGATTTACGCATAATAGTATCTAGACTGGCAATTTGGATCCAATTAAAGAGTATTTCTTCCATTCGCATTGCTGTCATTCTCACAAGATTTCGATATTATTGTGGATTTTCCAAAATAAGCTCTAGAACTCAGATCGTTGCATTTCCAACATGAAGACGGTCGTTTACGTTCTTTCTTTACACTAAAAGTGTAGCTGCAACCCGGCGAGCTTCCATGGCAACCTCTTCCTTAACGCATATAAATACGATAGGAAAATCTCGCGGAGAGTGATTTCTTAGGTCTCACAGACAATCTCACCTTGCTGTGTGTAAACGCTTCCGGCTACTGCGCTCGCAAGACGCTCAGACACTTACAGAAAGTACTCCCAAAGAACAAGCAGACAGCAACCATTAGCGAAAATTCTCTCCTAGTGTAAACAATTCTACGAGTACTATGTGAGTACCAAACTATAAGAGAACAAATAACTCTCACCTTGTATCCCAGCCCTTGAAGAAGAAGAACAACAACAAAGACAAATGCTGTGTGATCGTGAAGGCACTGGAGAATACGATTCGTGATCGACTTTTGATATTCCTCGTGAACTGAAATTTCAAGAGCTCTTCATGTCCTCAACATACAGGGTGACAATTATTGAACTACATGAAAAAAACCTAAATTAGTTACCAACTACGACGTGCACACACTTTATTCAGCATGTAAACGTCAGTAGAGATATTCAGATTTAGGTTATGACATGTCCGAAATGCCTGCCATCATTGGCGATGATGTGACGCAGACGAATAGCGAAATTCTGCATGACCCGCTGAAGTGTCGGAACATTGATGCTGTCTATGACCCCCTGAACCCCCCTGCGGGTCCGGAGTAAGAATAGACCCGAAGTTTCCTGCCTATCGTAAGAGGCGACTAAAAGGAGTTTCAACCTTCAATGTGATGGTCCCCATTGGGGTTTGACCTCCATTTCTCAAAATTCTACAGAAGTACGAGCCTTTTGGGGAAGGACACCTTACGTGGTGTATCACCAGTCCTCAGTGCACTAAGACCTTCGCACTCATCATCGTCACGGCGTCGTAACTGCACCCACTGTTCATCAATTTGGGCCTAAACACCTGATGGGTTGCACAAGTTACGCCCATAGTGCGTCCCCATCTGCACCTACGATCATGATGGACTTTCCATGGCACCCAAAATCCAGCACGGTAGCCAGCCCGTTGTGGTGGGGTCGTCATGTACTCTCTAGGTTCTAGCCCCCTGACAGCACAGGGATCGTACTGCCGATACCTGAGCTGCACCCTCCCCGTGTAAGCCAAGGAGCAGATGCCCGTCTACCTGGGGCATCAGGACTCCCGACAACGGTCATCCTGCCAGGTGGCCCTTGCTGAGGCTGGGTGGCGCCCGTGGGGAGAGCCCTTGGTCGGAGTGGGTGGTATCAGGGCGGACGTTTCGCAGATGAAACGTCGACATGCATCAGGTCACTCTGCGGCCGCGTCTTCTAAGAGGAAAGGTTCTATCTCTGTCTCTGTCTCTGGTTCTGGTACTTCTGCCACTTCTGCCTTTCCCCCTTGGCCACTCCCTGGGAGGAAGGACAGGCCCGCTGGCTTGGGGTGAAATACTTCCCCTGCTATTTAGTCTGTTCTCGGACCGATGGGGGGACGTTCGCCACCTATAAGCCCATGTTCTTTGTACAGCATATCGAGGATATCTTCAGAGAAATCGAGGCTCTTAGTAAAATGCGTTTGGGGTCCATTCTCATAAAGACCACCTCCGCTACACAGTCGGCGGCGCTCCAGGCATGCGACCGACTAGGGGATATCCCGGTGTCCATTGTCCCACATCTGGCGCTCAATAGGACGCAGGGGATTATTTTCCAACGGGACCTCCTGCTGCAATCTGATGAGGAGCCCAGGGCCAACCTGGAGCGCCATGGCGCGCATTTCGTCCAGCGAGTCCAGCGCGGCCCCAAAGATCGTTGCATCGACACTGGGGCCTTTATCCTCGCCTTCGAGGGGGATGTTCTCCTGGAGAAGGTAAAGGTGATGTGCTACTGGTGCGACGTGCAACCTTATGTCCCGCCTCCTATGCGATGCTTTTGATGCTTGCGCTTCAGGCACATGTCGTCACGGTGTGAAGCTGAGCGCCTTTGCGGCGATTGTGGACGTCCTCTTCATGAGGGACATACATGCACCCCACCACCTTGGTGTGTCAATTGTCCTGGCCTCCACTCGCCTAGATTTTTCGACTGCCCCGCATATCAGAAGGAGAAGAAGATACAAGAATTGAAAACCTTGGACTGTCTGTCTTATTCTGAGGCCAGGAAGAAATATGACCGCCACCATCCCATGATGTTGACAACGTCGTTTGCTTTGGTCGTGTCCACTCCTTCCACAGTATGCTCACCCCTATCCTGTCCCCCCTCCACCTCTGCACACCATCCGGGGTCTATGCCTCCACATCCCAAATCCCTCCCTTCCAAATCCTCTTCCCTCGCGGCCCCTGCCCCCTCTGCCTCAGGGGCCACCCTTCCTCCTCCTCCTCCTCCGCCGCCTGAGAAGCGATCCTCTTCTCAGGCATCCATCGGGGAAACGTTACAGACCCTGGCTTCCGAGGTCCGGCGTTCAAAAAAGGACCCCGAGCGTGAGGACTTTCTTCGGGTCCAGCCCCCACAGCCCACCATCCCTATGACTCATCGGTCTTCCAAGAAGGCCTCAAAGAAGAAGTCTTTATCCCCCTCTCCACCCCGGCGCGCTTCGTCTGATGCTCCATCCGACACTCGCTGCTCCTAGCCGTCCTCAGTTTTGCCGGGACGCTCTGCTGCCAGGCGCTCAGCTGGCCTGTCGTCGGCGGACGATGCTACCCCTCCTGCGCAACCCAGGAATGTGGCCGCTGATGGCGACAACTCGATGGAACAGGATCCGCCTCCTGACGGTTGTAGCGATGTTCCCTCGAAACCTGGCCCTCCGCGGCCGTCGAGGTGACCAGCTCTTCACCCATTTCGTTCCCCCTTTCTCTGATTTGCGATGGCTCTGTTACATTGGAACATAAGAGGTATTCGATCTAATCGGGAGGAATTACAACTGCTCCTCCGCCTGCACTGTCCGCTTGTCATTGGTCTCCAGGAAACGAAGTTACGCCCAACTGACCCTGTCGCTTTTACCCACTATACCTCCGAGCGATCTGACCTAAACCCTGTGGACGGTATTCCAGCTCATGGTGGGGTCATGTTGCTCGTTCGGGACGATGTCTATTACCATCCCATCTCATTGACCACCCCACTCCAAGCAATAGCTGCCCATATTACTCTTTCTGCCTTTACTTTTTCTGTTTGTACTGTCTACACTCCATCGTCATCCGCAGTTAGTTGGGCTGACATGATGCACCTGCTTGCTCAGCTCCCTCCGCCGTTTTTATCGTTTGGCGACTTCAATGCCCATCATCCCCTTTGGGGTTCTCCTGCATCCTATCAGAGAGGCTCCCTCTTGGTGGATGTTTTCAAACATCTCAATCTTGTCTGCCTCAATGCTTGCGTCCCGACTTTCCTCTCAGACTCTACTCATACCTACTCCCACTTGGACCTCTCGATCTGTTCTACCACTCTTGCCCATCGGTTCGAGTGGTATGTCCTTTCTGACACATATTTGAGCGACCATTTCCCCTGTGCGTTCGTCTCCTGTACTACACTCCATCCCCACGTCCCTCGAGCTGGAACATACCAAAAGCTGACTGGGGACTTCACTCGTCCCTGGCGACCTTTCCGGACCAAGATTTTCTCAGCTGTGACAGTCAGGTCGAATACCGCACGGCTGTTATCATCAATGCTGCCAAACATTCCATTCCTCATATTACCTCTTTTCACGTCGCGTTTCAGTCCCCTGGTGGAATGAGGCTTGCAGAGACGCTATCCGTGCTCGACGACGTGCTTTACGCACCTTTCGCCGCCGTCCTACACTGTCGAATTGTATTGATTACAAACGACTCCGAGCGCAATGTCGCCGAGTCATCAAAGACAGCAAAAAAGCTTGTTGGGCCTCTTTCACAAGCTCCTTTAACAGTTTTACTCCCTCTTCTGTCGTATGGGGTGGCCTGCGCCGGCTGTCGGGCAGTAAGGCCCACTCCTCGATACCTGGCCTGACTTCAGGTACTTGTGGACCCTGTGGATGTCTCCAACGTCTTCGGACACTTTTTCGGAGAGGTTTCAAGCTCCGTCCATTACCACCCTGCCTTCCTTCCAAGAAAAGAGACAGAAGAGGCTAGGCGACTTTCCTTCCACTCGATGAATCTGGAAGATTATAATGCCCCCTTTACCAAGCAGGAACTCGAAAGTGCACTTGCACTGTCCCGGTCCTCTGCTCCGGGACCAGATGCCATTCACGTTCAGATGGTGACATACCTTTCTCTGGAAGGAAAATGCTTCCTTCTTCATACCTATAATCGCGCCTGAACCGAAGGTCAGGTCCCCATGCGTTGGCGTGAGGCCGTCGTTGTTCCCATACCAAAACCTGGGAAAGATAGACGCCTACCTTCTAGTTACCGCCCCATTTCTCTTACAAGCTGTGTCTGTAAGGTGATGGAGCGCATGGTTAACGCTCGGTTGGTTTGGATTCTTCAATCTCGACGGCTACTTACCAATGTTCAATGCGACTTTCGTCGACGCCGCTCCGCTGTTGACCACCTTGTGACCTTGTCGACGTTCATCATGAAGAAGTTTTTGCGAAAGCACCAAACGGTAGCTGTGTTCTTCGATTTAGAGAAGGCTTACGATACCTGTTGGAGAGGAGGTATCCTCCGCACTATGCACAGGTGGGGCCTACGTGGTCGCCTGCCTCTTTTTATTGATTCATTTTTAACAGATCGAATGTTTAGGGTAGGTGTGGGTTCCGTATTGACCGACGTCTTCCTCCAGGAGAACAGAGTGCCTCAGGGCTCCGTTTTGAGCGTAGCCCTTGTTGCCATAGCGATCAATCCAATTATGGATTGCATTCCACCTAACGTCTCAGGCTCTCTTTTCGTCGATGACTTCGCGATCTACTGCAGTGCCCAGAGAACATGCCTCCTGGAGCGCTGCCTACAGCGTTGTCTTGACAGCCTACAGTCATGGAGTGTGGCTAATGGCTTCCGGTTCTCTGAAGAGAAGACGGTTTGCATCAACTTTTGGCGATACAAAGCATTCCTTCCACCATCCTTACATCTCGGTCCCGTTGTTCTCCCATTCGTGGAGACAACGAAGTTTTTAGGCCTCACACTGGACAGGAAACTTTGTTGGTCTCTGCATGTCTCTTATTTGGCTGTGCGTTGTACATGTTCCCTTAATGTCCTCCGTGTTCTTAGTGGTTCATCTTGGGGAGCGGATCGCACTGTCCTGCTTCGCTTATATCGTTCCGTAGTCCGATCAAAGCTGGATTATGGGAGCCTCGTCTGCTCGGCCATCCCTCTTACGCTGTCTCAACTCCATCCGTCATCGAGGGTTACGTCTTGCGACCGTAGCATTCTATACCAGTCCCGTCGAGGGTCTTTATGCTGAAGCTGCCGAATTACCATTGACCTACTGGCGCGACGTACTGCTTTGTCGGTATGCCTGCCGGCTGTTGTCAATGCCCGACCACCCTTCTTATCAGTCCTTCATCGCCGATTCTCTCGATCGTCAGTATGGGTTATATGTGTCTGCCCTGCTGCCCGCTGGAGTCTGCTTCCGTCGCCTGCTTCGACAATTGTATTTTGCCCTCCCTACCTCCTTCAGAGAGGGTGAGAGCTCGACACGACCTTGGCTCCAGGCTCCGGTTCACATTCATCTTGACCTCAGCTCACTCCCGAAGGATGGCACTCCGGATGCAGTGTATTGCTCACGGTTTGTCGAACTTCGTGCGCGACTTGCCAGTAACATCTTTATTTACACTGATGGCTCCAAAACTGACGATGGTGTCGGCTGTGCCTTTGTCGTCGGGGTCGTCACCTTTAAATACCGGCTCCTCGACCAGTGTTCCAGCTTTACGGCCGAGCTTTTTACTCTCAATCAGGCCGTTCAGTATGTCCGCCGCCACCGCCATTCTCCGTATGTACTCTGCTCTGATTCACTCAGTGCTCTTCAGAGCCTTGGAGCTCCATATCGGGTCCATCCCTTGGTGCAACGGATCCAGCAATCCCTCCATTCTTTTGCTGATGATGGCTCTCCTGTTAGCTTTATGTGGGTTCCAGGCCATGTAGGAGTGCCTGGGAATGAGGCTGCTGATGCTGCGGCCAAGGCTGCAGACCTCCTGCCTCGGCCAGCCTCCCTCTGTGTCCCATCGTCTGACATTAGTGGGGTTGTTTGTAAGAGGCTTGTGTCATTATGGTGGGATACTTGGTCGTCACTTCAAGTAAATAAGCTCCGGGCCATAAAACCGTTCCCAACAGCTTGGACAACCTCCTCCTGACTATCTCGGCGAGAGGAGGTCCTTTTGGCATTGCCAGTTTAGCCACCGCTACCTGCTATCCGGTGACCCCGCCGCACAGTGCCCTTGTGGTCATGCATTGACAGTGCGCCATGTTTTATTGTCGTGTCCCCGTTTTAATCAATCTCATGTTGTCCCGTCTCTGCCATCTACTTTACAGGAAATTTTAGCTGATGGCGCTCGAGCAGCTGCTCGAGTTCTTCGTTTTATTACTTTGAAGGACTTGTCCAAAGACATCTAACTCTTTTAATTATTTTATCTGCGTCTCTGTAAGAACTTTCTGGTGTCCCCCCCCCTTGAGTTTTACCAGATTATATGTGCACTTACATTTGTGACTGGGCGCTAATGACCTCAGTAGTTGAGCGCCCCACAAAAAAGACCCCCTGAAGGGCTGCTTTCAGCTCAGCAGTGGTTTTGGGGTTATTGCTGCACACCTTGTCTTTAATACAGCTCCAAAAACACGAGTCTCATGTGTTCAGATCCGGAGAATATGGCGGCCAATCGAGGCTCATGCCAGTGACCTCTGGATACTCCAGAGCCAGAATGCGTTCCTCAAAGTGCGCCTCCAGGACATCGAACACTCTCCTGCTTCGATGGGGTCGATCTCCGTCTTGCATGAACCACATCTTGTCGAAATGAGGGTCACTTTGGACAATGAGGATGAAATCGTCTTCCAAAATGTTCACGAACCGTTCGGCAGTCACAGTGCCATCAAGGAATATCGCAACGATTATTCCGTGACTGGACACTGCACACCACACAGACTAATGTCGAGGATGAAGAGACTTCTCGATCGTGAAATGCGGTTTCTCAGTCCCCCAAATGCGATAATTTTTCTTACTGACGAAACCATCCAAATGAAAGTGGGTTTCGTCGCTAAACCAAACCATACAGTGCACACTAATTCCCATCTTGCCCCGTGGCCAGCCGTGCAGTTTGGACGTCCTAACGCAAACCGTTCAGAAGCTATGACGATTTTATTTCATATAGTTCAATAACTGTCACCCTGTGTATACGCCTAAGAGGAAATGGTCTATAATATAATGGACTCTCTCCTACGATTTCATGACGGGAAGGATGTTGTAATCCACTGGGTACCAGGGCACATGCGGATAAGGGGAAACGGATAAACAGATATAGCAGCCAAACTTGCTTGTATCGGTGACCAAGTTGAACAATGTCCCATTCCACTACTCGAGTCATAATGCCATTCATTAATGGTAGGAAGATTGACAGGAGATAAAACGACAACCAGCTACAGACGTTGAATACAACAATCCGGTCATGACGTTCCTCCTTAAAATAACAGAACTGTGATAGTCACACTCGTCCTACTCCGTGTAGGACATAATCGCCTCACGCATGGCTTTCTACACTAACGGGAGGATCCGACCGTTTTGATATATGTGCCGTGTTTATTTCTATATACCACACTTCAGTGCAATGCATTTTATATACTGACCACAGGGAAGCTATAGACTTCACTGGGGAAGTGACCTTTGTTTCAGCTACGTTTTACTTTTTTTGTGTATGTCCAAGCATCTAAGCTGAGTATTTAGTGTGTTCCAGAGTGTCTGGTTTCAACCTTTTTTATCTGCAAGCAGCCAGCCTCACATTCATCATGTATTATCTTAGTTTCCTCTAACGATGGTTGATTATTGAGAAAACTCTTAAGGCTTTTTAAATAAAACAGGTGTTACTAACATTCTACATCTTTATTTTTCATATCTACATTTTTATTTCTCAACATAGTAACCATGGCGATGAATACACTGCTCCAAAAGAGAGCCAGTTTGTTGACATAGTCACTACGTACTCTTTTATTTTGTTGACAGAGCCACAACTTCACCTCTACTAGCACCGATTCATCACTATCAAAGTGAAGTCCTCCAAGGTGTTATTTAAGTTTTGGAAATGGATGAAAATCTGATGGAGTCAAGGACTGCACAGAGGACAATCGATGACAATGAACTGAAGGCGTCGGATTGTTGCAGATGTCGCTCGAGCGTGGTCTGGTACTGCCATGCTGAAGGAGAGGGTGCTCCATCCTTGGACGAACTCTTCCAACTCCAAACTCGAGTAGAGCACGCTGTTTCTGACGCACCGACGTAGTTACATTACACACCGCCATATTACACGCTCAAATTCGGAGCCCCCTAGCGGCAGAGGGCTGCAAATATGTAGAGATGAAGAATACGGGTGTAGAATGTTAATGTTTGTTTCATTTAAAAAATTTTAAGAATTTCCATACAAAAAAATCGAAGGTACTACTTTTCAGCACGCCCTCGTATTTATGTGTGATAGTTATAAGCTTGTTATATGAATTTGAGTAGGAAAACTTCATCATTCTTATTTGCTCTCAATTATACTCGTTTTAGTAATGGCGCTGAAGATCCTGATGTTGACTATTCTAAATTCCAACATCGTCGTCATCATCTACTGCCAGCAGTCACCTAGCGTAACTAAAAAGTTTCATTAGCTGTGGAAAATCGTGTGATTTTGTGTTATGTTGTAAGATTACTTGAAGCCGTATTGTTATCTCACGTTGGAAACGGAAGAAAGATGAAGGGTAACGCCACACCGCAACAGGGTCATTACAGGTGGGGCACAACCTCAGGTAAACTGACGGAGGAAATGTAACCATCACGGAAAATCAAAATCAGGATGCACAGAGCATATTTTGGCCCGTGCTACTTCAGAATTCGAGCCCAGCATGTTAATCACTACATTGCGTTACTAGGTATTCCGGGCAGGACGGTAGATAACAAGAAAAATTAACGTTTGTTGCTTAATTGCTGTCTCGGTACCAGCTGATTATACTACGTTACAGTGCAGCAGGTTTTATAAATAGTTTCTCCGTCAAAACAAGATTTACATCCAGCAGAACCCAACTGCAATCTGTACAACTCGTACCTTTAGATCTATGCAACTGGTGGTAAAAATCCCCCACACCTGGCTATAGACAGAAATACTGGGATACTTAACATAGCTTAAAAGACGTGTGCTTCTGTATATCAGCTACCTCTTAGACTATGTTATCCATTATTTGAATTTGAAATTAAAAGTGTTCTCGATTATGCATCCATCCTAGGAAAGAGTTAAGAGTATGTATCGTATTCGATGGTTTACGGTCAAGCTTGGCATCTTAACGGATAAACTACAATAATTACCTTTAATATATTTCGAAATATATTGACCGACCAAGTACGATTTCTATGTGTATTCACTAAAATATAAGGTAAGATGCACAGGGAACCAGCGAAACGTTACAGAGTTGTAACTGCAAACGCAAGGAGAACTTCCTCCCAAATTACCTGCTTTAGCCTCTAGTACGATTCGAGGCCAACTATGATCTAACATGAAAATGAAATATCTATTATCCATTACCACTGACATGTCAGTGACAGAAATTTCACGCTCGGCAGCGAATAAGCTCTTAGAGAAGAACGACTCATCGCTTTGTCGATCGGACTGTATAAAGAGCGTCACTGGGTACTTGCTTTTTGTCGCAATGCCCTGCAAAGCGCAATACCCCACAGAGATGAGTCGTTACCCGCATGGCTGCCCGTGTGGGTGGTGATTCCGCAGTACTGCACCCTACAACCGTCATACAGACAATGGTAACGCCCACTATGGATCGAGGAGAACACACTCGCACAATACGCAGGCTCTGAACGACAGCCATAAACCATTAGGAGACGGGCCCGGTGAACTGCCCAACAAGACCAAACAATCCCAACTGCCACGAATACCGGCATTAATAAACAGTGTTGCCATCGATAGAGCACCCCGATTCACACTACTGCTATCGGGAAATGGCTGTACAAAGTGGGACAAACTGCACGTAAACTATTACTACGATTGCCCTTAACAACACAGCAGCGTCACCAAATGCTCCATTTGTGTTGTAAAGGACAATCGTAGAGTGCCTATAACTCCAACACTTTATAGCATTGATTCAACTACTGCTTTATTGTTAGTGTCTGTTCATAAACGTATATATATATTTCACTAAATGCGTTAATGTTGAATATTTTTATGTGTGGTTTATGTACGAAAAAATATTGGTTCTGTTGCTTATTCATGCACACGGACCAACAGGTAGAAATGTACTGTTACGGAAGGAAAAGCTGGCGGGTTCTCCCCCTATGTATAGGGGGTGGTTAGAGCGCTGAAGTGAAAGACTTGAGAGTTCGCAGCGAGCGCACAGAAAGAGGAAAGGCCACACAGCCAGCCGCTAGTCTTTGGACAGTCAGTACCTTGGAGCGGAAGCGAGACTAAATTATATGCTAGTTTGCTGGAAATTAGCCTGTGATGGACGCATAAGGAACTTACTACAGTGCAGAATTTTTCTGTAGTGCTCTGTGACGTTTGGATATGGAAGGAAGAATTATATCATACACTACTGGCCATTAAATTGCTACACCACGAAGATGACGTGCTACAGACGCGAACTTTAACCGACAGGAAGAAGATGCTGTGATATGCAAATGATCAGCTTTTCGGAGCATTCACACGAGGTTGGCGCCGGTGGCGACACCTACAACGTGCTGACATGAGGAAAGTTTCCAACCGATTTCTCATACACAAACAGCAGTTGACCGGCGTTGCCTGGTGAAACGTTGTTGTGATGCCTCGTGTAAGGACGAGAAATGCGTACCATCACGTTTCCGACTTTGATAAAGGTCGGATTGTAGCCTATCGCGATTGCGGTTTATCGTATCGCAACATTGGTGCTCGCGTTGGTCTAGATCCAATGACTGTTAGCACAATATAAAATCGGTGGGTTCAGGAAGGCTATACGGAACGCCGTGCTGGATCCCAATGGCCTCGTATCACTAGCAGTCGAGATGACAGGCATCTTATCCGCAAGGCTGTAACGGATTGTGCAGCCACGTCCCGATCCCTGAGTTAACAGATGGGGACGTTTGCAAGACAACAACCATCGGCACAAACAGTTCGACGACATATGCAGCAGCAAGGACTATCAGCTCGGAGACCATGGCTGCGGTTACCCTTGACGCTGCATCACAGACAGGAGCGCCTGCGATGGTGTACTCAACGACGAACCTGGGTGCACGAATGGCAAAACGTCATTTTTTCGGATGAATCCAGGTTCTGTTTACAGCATCATGATGGTCGCATCCGTGTTTGGCGACATCGCGGTGAACGCACATTGGAAGCGTGTATTCGTCATCGCCATACTGGCGTATCACCCGGCGTGATGGTATGGGGTGCCATTGGTTACACGTCTCGGACACCTCTTGTTCGCACTGACGACTCTTTGAACAGTGGACCTTACATTTCCGATGTGTTACGACCTGTGGTTCTACCTTTCATTCGATCCCGGCAAAACCCTACATTTTAGCAGGATAATGCACGACCGCATGTTGCAGGTCCTGTACGGGCCTTTCTGGATACAGAAGATGTTGGACTGCTGCCCTGGCCAGCACATTCTCCAGATCTCTCACCAATTGAAAACGTCTGGTCAATGGTGGCCGAGCAACTGGCTCGTCACAGTACGCCAATCACTACTCTTGATGAACTGTGGTATCGTGTTGAAGCTGCATGGTCAGCTGTACCTGTACAAGCCATCCAAGTTGTGTTTGACTCACTGCCCAGGCGTATCAAGGCCGTTATTACGGCCAGAGGTGGTTGTTCTGGGTACTGATTTCTCAGGATCTATGCACCCAAATTACGTGAAAATGTGATCACATGTCAGTTCTAGTATAATATATTTGTCCAATGAATACCCGTTTATCATCTGCATCTCTTCTTGGTGTAGCAATTTTAATGGCCAGTAGTGTAAAAGTTTTTATGCTGCGCCAGGCATGAGCAGTACTGGTCAACGCCATCGCCGCCACAACTCAACGCATCGTCGTCTCCAGGGAATGTACTGTTTCTTTAGATTTATAAAAATGCATTAATCAGTATTCCCTTTGCTGCGGTGTAATACATTTGTCAAAGCTGGTCTCCGAGTCTTCCAGGACCTTAGTTACGTAACCAGCGTTAGGATGTTATTCCTAATCCCTAAAGTTATCTGAGCATCCTTAATGTTAAATCTAATTATAAAAAATTAGTGTTCTTGTTTTGTTACTAATGATAACTGAAATATTAAAAATGTGTAACATCACTAGTAAAGTTAAAGAAAACTGCATTCCTTATATTACATAATCCCAATCGATATTTACGTGTTGAATAAAAGAACTAACATTTTTTTAGAAATGCATTTCTGCTGTAAGAGTGTTCCAAACAAGTGTAGCCATGTGTTACTGTATTGAGACGGGCACCATATTCTAGACGTCGGTTTGCTCATAGCTTGAAGAGATATCGTAAGAGAGATATTCTTTCAGAGTTAGACAGTTCATGTTGTTGTTGTTGTTGTTGTTGTGGTCTTCAGTCCTGAGACTGGTTTGATGCAGCTCTCCATGCTACTCTATCCTGTGCAAGCTTCTTCATCTCCCAGTACCTACTGCAGCCTACATCCTTATGAATCTGCTTAGTGTATTCATCTCTTGGTCTCCCTCTACGATTTTTACCCTCCACGCTGCCCTCCAGTACTAAATTGGTGATCCCTTGATGCCTCAGAACATGTCCTACCAACCGATCCCTTCTTCTTGTCAAGTTGTGCCACAAACTCCTCTTCTCCCCAATTCTATTCAATACCTCCTCATTAGTAATGTGATCTACCCATCAAATCTTCAGCATTCTTCTGTAGCACCACATTTCGAAAGCTTCTATTCTCTTCTTGTCTAAACTATTTATCGTCCATGTTTCACTTCCATACATGGCTACACTCCATACAAATACTTTCAGAAACTACTTCCTGACACTTAAATTAATACTCGATGTTAACAAATTTCTCTTCTTCAGAAACGCTTTCCTTGCCATTGCCAGCCTATATTTTATATCCTCTCTACTTCGACCATCATCAGTTATTTTGCCCCCCAAAGAGCAAAACTCCTTTACTACTTTAAGTGTCTCATTTCATAATCTAATTCCCTCAGCATCACCAGACTTAATTCAACTACGTTCCATTATCCTCGTTTTCCTGTTGTTGATGTTAATCTTATACCCTCCTTTCAAGACACTGTCCATTCCGTTCAACTGCTCTTCCAAGTCCTATGCTGTCTCTGACAGAATTGCAATGTCATCGGCGAACCTCAAAGTTTTTATTTCTTCTCCATGGATTTTAATACCTACTGCGAACTTTTCTTTTTATTTCCTTTACTGCTTGCTCAATATACAGATTGAATAGCATCGTGGAGAGTCTACAACCATGTCTCACTCCCTTCCCAACCACTGCTTCCCTTTCATGCCCCTCGACTCTTATAACTGCCATCTGATTTCTGTACAAGTTGTAAATAGCCTTTCGCTCCCTGTATTTTGCCCCTGCTATCTTCAGAATTTGAAAGAGAGTATTCCAGTCAACATTGTCAAAAGCTTTCTCTAAGTCTACAAATGCTAGAAACATAGGTTTGCCTTCCCTTAATCTTTCTTCTAAGATAAGTCGTAGGGTCAGTATTGCCTCACGTGTTCCAACATTTCTACGGAATCCAAACTGATCTTCCACGAGGTCGGCTTCTACCAGTTTTTCCATTCGTCTGTAAAGAATTCGTGTTAGTATTTTGCAGCTGTGACTTATTAAACTGATAGTTCGGTAATTTTCACATCTGTCAACACCTGTTTTCTTTGGGATTGGAATTATTATATTCTTCTTGAAGTCTGAGGGAATTTCGCCTGTCTCATACATCTTGCTCACTAGATGGTAGAGTTTTGTCAGGACTGGCTCTCCCAAGGCTGTCAGTAGTTCTAATGGAATGTTGTCTACTCCCGGGGCCTTGTCTCTGACAGAATTACAATGTCATTACAGTTCATGTAGCAAACGTAATTGTGAGGGAGATGGTTGCCAGTATGCTATTACCTCATCGTAGAGATCTAAACTCCAAAACCCAAAAATAATTAATGTAGCGTAATGAACTTTCGGGAATACAGTTGTCTAGTAAAATATGTAAGTGATTAACATTGTAAGATCGCAGGTTAATCTAAGCGCGAGATAAACTACGGGAGGTGTGGAATGCTGGATATTGTATTGGCAGAAGAGCCAACACCGTGTTACGAATGGAGGCCGAAATGCACGCGTTTTAGCTCACACAAGCTGACGTGAGGAGGGAAGGACTATACTGACGTGAGGTCTGGAACATGACAAGGAATTAGAATTCAGAAAACGGACATAATTAGTTTGATACTTAACTTTAATCCATTAATGATGAACGTCGCTCTTGATGGTACGTGAGTCACAATATTATCTATTCACATAGTACTTATAGTAACTGAATATGGCGCCTTGCTAGGTCGTAGCAAATGACGTAGCTGAAGGCTATGCTAAACTGTCGTCTGTGCAAAGGAGAGCGTCTGTAAACAGTGAACCATCGCTAGCAAAGTCGGCTGTACAACTGGGGCGAGTGCTAGGGAGTCTCTGTAAACCTTCCGTTTGGCGGCGCTCGGTCTGCAATCACTGATAGTGGCGACACGCGGATCCGACGTATACTAACGGACCGCGGCCGATTTAAAGGCTACCACCTAGCAAGTGTGGTGTCTGGCGGTGACACCACACTGGAACATCAATAACCGATGCAACCGCCACAATGTTGAAAGCATGCAAACGTGCGACACGGTCCTATGAGGTTGAAGAGTACTGGTAACGACACGGTCCCACAAAGCGATGAGCACGTGGACAGTCTCAACAGATACTGCAAAGCTTTACCCTCGGAGCTGCTGGTGGAAGCGCAGCGTCCTTGGCCGCGTAACTGGCTCTCCGTGCCTTTTTTTTCGTGTTGTGTCGAAACAGTGATCGCCTTTGGTGATTTTTGTTCTGGGATGACAAGGTAAGGGAAATAAGTTCACTTTATTGTTTATTCGCTTGCAAAGGTACTTGGGCTCTCTATGGGTCCTTTAGTCCTTTGAGCGTGTTGGTTAGGTAGTCGTACGAGTAATTGACAGTACCTATTTACATGTAAGATACCGAATAACAGAACACTTGATCATCTTTGATGGTCGTGTGGGGGTGCAATAATGGCTCGAGGCACTTTGTATTTGTACCAATGTCGCGGTCGGGCCTGGCATACAGTCTCAAGTTGGCGGACATGTCCCCGATACTCGTCTAAATTGTGAAAAAGACAAGTTTCCTGGTATTTTATCTTCTCAGCGACGTATTCGTCTCCAGTCAACTTGCGTATTTCTCTCGTCCTGGCCCACTTTGGGGCACCCAGGCTCAACTTCAAGCATCTGTTTTGTAGTGGTCGTAACCTGCGTATATTAGAGTCACATGTTGTGCTTCAAGACGATTAGCCGTACAGCAGAGAAGGATGTACCGTTGCTCTACCAAGTTTTAATTTCGTTGATGGGTTTAGATTCCTGCCCGTGAGAAACGGCGTGAGTGCCCGTATCATCTTCACAGTATTCAATTTCTATCTTGCATGTGTGGGATAAAAGTCATCCCTTTATCCAATATCACTCGCAGGTATTTCGTTGTCGTAATCCAGGGTGTTGGCTGTCCATTGATGGCAAGTCGCATCCTCAGTTCCGGCTGTTTCTTCGTAAACAGTACTGCTGCAGTCTTCGTAGTGTTCAGGGTAATTTTATTGCTTTTCGCCCACTGTTCGGTAACGTCAAGTTGTCGCTACATTCTGTTCACAAGTTGTTCGATGTTTCTTCCAGAGGTTAGGGAGGCCGTGTCATCGGCGAACAGAATGGCGGTGACGTACTGAATGGCAGGAATGTCGTTAATATACAAATTAAGCAGGCATGGCGATATCACCGTTCCCTGTGGGATGGCAGCTGGGACAGCTTTCAGTGATTATCTCTTCCCATCTATTTGTACAAATAGACGCCTGTCCTGCAGGAAGCTATCAATCAGCTTGATGTCACAGTCGAGGAGACTGGATTAATCGGCTAGTTTGACTATAAGCTTGTCACGCAACACCCGATCGTATGCCTTTTCGATATCTAGGAAAACTCCAACCATGGAGTTTCGTCTATTCAGGTTGAGTTGTATATATTCAGTAATCCGAAGCAGCTGAAGCATCGCCGATAACCGTGGCTGGAAGCCAAAATTTTCGTGGTGGATGATGCTTTCTTCCAGATAGTCTTTGAGACGCTTTAGCAGCACCCGTTTCAGTGTTTTGCCGGGTGTGTCCAACAGACTAATCGGTTGGCAGCTGTCTGGCAACGTTGGCTTTTTTTTTTTCTCTTTTGGGAATAAGGATTGTCTTCACCGTCTTCCAGTCTGCAGGGAAGTAGCTGTTGAGTAAGCAGCTGTTGATAATTCGGGTTAAGAGAACGACAGTCTTTCTCGGAAGATGCTTAAGATCGGCGTTAGTCACAGAGTCCTTACCAGACGCCGAGCTGTTAGTCTTCCTGTTGAGTTTCTTTAACTTCGGCGGGAGTGCTAAGAACAAACTTCCGTTGTGTGAGGAGGTGGCGAAAGTCTGCGATTCGTTGCCGGTACGGTCTTCTTTCCTTGCGCCCTCTGCATCCTGTGTGGACGGAGCTGTCATGTGGTGTTCGTATACGTCGGCATACAGTTCAGCTTGGCCAAGCGAGTCGTATACGAGGCCACCTGAGCCGTGCATTGCTCTCTTTGGTGGTCTCGGTTGGCGTAGTGCCCTGACAAGTTGCTACTCGTCCCTAGTCTGTAGAAACATTTCGTCAATCCTTGTTTCCCAAAGGTCTTGCCGCCATTCTTCAGCTCGGCGGCGTACCTCCCAGGACGAACGATGCATCAGTCGCCTTTCTTCCGGATGTCTGTGTAGTTGCCATCGTTTTCTGTGATTGTTCCTGCGATGTTTGATTTCGTTGAGCAGAGAATATTTCAAATTGACGCGCGTGACTAAAGATATCAGTTGCTGCACATTTTGTGCCCGCTGGCTTTTCACTGTCAAGGTTGCCACAGCGATGTCAATTTCCGGACTTTTAGAGATTTCTTGGGTCGGTCGGACGTTATTGTCAGGGTATGTCGCAAAGAGGCCCAAGTGAACAGCTCTGGAGCTTGAAGGGGGATTGGGAGGCCGCGACCCTTGTGAAGTCAGAGAACTAGTAGATGGTCAGATGACAGGTCCTGGATGGCCTTGAGCTGTAGATTTGCAGCGATATTTTTAACAATCGCTATATCGAGAACGTCAGCCTTCTGGACGGCGAACTCAGGGATGTGACTTGAAGGTCGTTCTCTAGATCGTAGAGCATCTGTCCCTTTCGGTTGGTCTTCCTTGAATGCCAAGCCCCGTGTTTGGAGTTAAGGTCTCCTCCAAGCAAGACCTTACTGAATCTGTCGAAGACAACATGAAGATCTCTGGTCACCAACTGTTTCTTGGGGCTTAGATACGCCGCCACCAGAGTCATGTTGAATACTGAGGTGAACATTGTAACCGCTGTGGCTTCCAGTAATTCCAAGGGCGGTAGATCCTCCTGATTACTTCGTATGGTGTTTTTGACAAACAATACAATTCCGCCACCTCGTTGTCCAAACCGGTCCGCCCTATAACTATGCATGTTGTGTAATTTGGAACTATTCATGTCCGTCAGGCGTGTTTCCGATATCAGAACTATGATCCAATCTGTTCACTAAAGTTTGTTTACATCTTGCTCCATTGGAATTCCAAATGCAGATTCAGAGGTGCCTTGTTCTGCTTCCGTTATCCATTCCTTAGCGTGAGGATTCCTGTCAGTTTTGTTGAAGTTGTACTAGTAGGGCTGTGATGTCTGATTTGGCTGGTGTCAAGGTGCCTAGGCTGGGTGTAGTGGAAGCAGATGTTGCAGGTTGGTCTCTCCTAGGTGATAGTGTGCCTGCATAGGATCGTGAAATCCGTCATCTTCGAGTCCTCTGTAAGGTAGCTGGTATTTGGGGCCATCCGGGTCGCTGTTGTGCTGGTGCATGACAGTCCAGGTTGCTGCACGTCGCTGGTGTTGTCGATGGTTGTACGATCTTCATCGTCGGTTTCTTGGCCTGCTGTAGCGGCTGGACGTTATATTTCTGGAGGAGTGCTTTCTATTTCCATCAGACGCGCCGTGAGGCGCAGTGGTCTTTGTTACGGTTAGCACATTTTGCTTTGGAGGTGCAGCGGAGGTTGCAGTCGTTGGTTCGATGGTCTCGAGGGCACTTGCGCTGCGGGCTGGCATCCGTCAAGAATTTCCCATATGCTCGACGTTTGCAATGTGTCGGCCGACCCTTGGACCGATAGTCTTCAATGCCCACTCTCGTGTAGAGAAGGTAATGGCTGTCGTAGATTTTACGGTTGTTTTTTGCCTTAGGAAGACTGACACGGTAGGTGAGTAGCCTAAGTCACCACTGACTTGATCTCCTTCTCTCCTTTTATACTGATGTACCCGGGCGTGGAGGAAGCCTTTTTCACTTAATGCTTCCTGGCGTTGACGCTCTGTGACGTTGATCAACACTTTAAGTTCCTTTTCCTCCGGCGGTTGGTGTGTGAAAAGTGGAAAGTCGTAGGTCTCAAAAAAATTTGAGAGCCTTACTTTGATCCTCAAAGGACTCGAAATGATATTTAATCTTGTCCTTCTGGAAGATGGGCTTCAAGATTCCGGAGAGTAGTTGTTGTAGCGCATTACTCAGTTCCACATACTAGCCAGTATAATAAATCGTCACTGGTGAAACACGTTTAGTTTTGCTGCGTCAGATGCAGCAGCGGCTTGTTGTCCAGACGTTCCTAATTCCAGGTACGGTGTGCGGGTGGAGTTGTCCTTGTTGTCATCTCTGGGGGTAATAGGTGTGAACCTACTGGTTGTCTCAATCGTCTCAGCTCGTAGTTTCCGAGGCTTTGCATCTTCTTCCGAATTTCTCCGATAGTGCCGTTTGTGTTACATTTGAACGAAATCATCCGTTTCTGCAACGCTGTCGTCTCTTTCAATAGTTCTTGGTCCATCAGCTCGGTGTTCTCGCTGAATTCCAGCGTTGTTGTCATATCCTGTTACACGTCAGGTTCGACGTGAAAGACGTTACCGCGCGGAGGGTACGAGTTTCCTTCGTCCGCGAAGGTTTCAATTTTGCGCGGCGCCGACGGCTTACACGAGCACTCTTGTTTACCGGTAGAAGCGGTTGTTGGTGTCAGTTGTGTGTGTTGTTCTCTCGTCGACGCGGCGCCAGGCGGTTGCACAGCTCCGCCCGAGTGAAACGTTGAACACTCATAAACCATTTCCATAGTATGTGTCGTCTCCCTCCAATCCCCATCTGCCGGTGCGCGAAGTCGTCATAAGGAGTGGCCGATGGGATCAGCGGCGGGGCAAACCCCGCCGGCCGGCGATCGACCCCCTTCCCTCGCGCGCGCGCTGCACAGTTTGCTGGCGTTGACATCGCGCCACCTTAAGTACACACCTGCGAAAGGATGCATGCGTGGTATCACGTGAGGACGTTACCGTGCGGACGTAAATTAGTGCCCGCGACCACAGTGCTGTGTGCTGCAACTTGCACGCAACGTACCACGTTCTGGTTGGACTCCGGCGATGTATGAGTTAGTAGCGCGAGCGTGTTTACTTCGAACTTGCTCTCCGCTACGAGCGCATTTCCTCATCCCGTCTTTCCGTCTTTGCTCAACCAAATGTAAATGTCGTGTGACTGGGGCCTCCCGTCGGGTAGACCATTCGCCGGGTGCAAGTCTTTCGATTTGACACCACTTCGGCGACTTGCGCGTCGATGGGGATGATGATGATTAGGACAACACAACACCCAGTCCCTGAGCGGAGAAAATCTCCGACCCAGCCAGGAATCGAACCCGGGCCCTGAGGATTGACATTCTCTCGCGCTAACCAGTCAGCTACCGGGGGCGGACTTTGCTCAACTTATCCATCATTTACGTACTTACTTCCGCCTCAGCCCCACCGTAGGTATAGGCGAGATAGTCTGGGCTAGACACTGTTACAGATTGGCTAACTTATGGTATGAGGGGGAGCCAGGGCCCCATCCGAACGAAGGTGGTAACTTCACGTTTCCCAGTGCGGGTCAGGACTACTAAAGCAAAGCCAGGTAGTGCGTTCAAAGAGAGAGCTGTTAAACCGCTTAAGATTGCACATTACTCACCGATCAAGAAGGCAAAGTCCCACAAGAACATGATCGAGACGCTACTGACAGCCAATCGGCTCATTACTTTCGAGCTGCTGCAACGGATCAGCTCACCAAAACCGTTATCCAGCAACTACCAACCACTCAGCATACGACACATCGTGAAACATCTCATCACCAGGAAGAGGAACGCCCCTTCGATGGCGATGCCATCCCCGACGACGACGATAAACGTGGGCTGACTGAAAATATGTAACATGAAGACGTTGACTTCACGTGTGACGCACTGGCGCAGAAAACCACCGACGAAGAAGGTTTCATTATGGTGCAATATAAGGGCCAACATACATCTGGCTCGGAGCCATACAATTTAAACGGCGAGTGGAGCCACCAGAAATATCCAATCGCTTCAAAATGGTTCAAATGGCTCTGAGCACTATGGGACTTAACTGCTCTGGTCATCAGTCCCCTAGAACTTAGAACTACTTAAACCTAACTAACCTAAGGACATCACACACATCCATGCCCGAGGCATGATTCGAATCTGCGACCGTAGCGGTCGCGCGGTTCCAGACTGTAGCGCCTAGAACCGCTCGGCCATTCCGGCCAGCTCATCCAATCGCTTCCAGCCCCTCATGCCACCGAGGGCCCAGGATGACACCATACAAGAAGATCAACAGGACATCCGACCATCGTAGCAGAAGCCCCCGGCGACCGGTGCCCCAAGACCATTGAAGAAAGTATACCTGTTCCAACTTATTACACGGAAAAGCACCCTGAATTGAACTCGGCCCTAAAAGCACAAATAGGCGAGATAGTCTGGTTTAGACACTGTTACAGATTGGCTAACTTATGGTATGAGGGGGAGCCAGGGTCCCATCCGAACGAAGGTGGTAAGCTCACATTTCTCAAGGAAACGTGTCTAAATACCACTTTGAAACTTACTCTCACCGACAGAAAGTCATCGCTTTCTACCAAAACTTCAGCCTGACTTTTTCACACATAAACTCCCTGAAGAAAAACGGTTGAAAATCGTTTTGAAAGTTCTTCCAGTGCAAGTCCCGGTAGACGAATTGCCTAAGGAAATCCGTGGAAAATGTTTTCCTGCAGCCACTGTCTCAGTACAGAGGGTGTGTGTGTAAACTTATGGGACTTAACTGCTAAGGTCATCAGTCCCTAAGCTTACACACTACTTAACCTAAATTATCCTAAGGACAAACACACACACCCATGCCCGAGGGAGGACTCGAACCGCCGCCGCGACCAGCCGCACAGTCCATGACTGCAGCGCCCTAGACCGCTCGGCTAATCCCGCGCGGCTTCTCAGTATAGAAAACGAGAGAACCTGTCCAAGTACTTGCGACCTCATTTGTCATCATTCTGCCGAAAGACAAGGACAGCGACCCTATCTACAATCTTCAGTGTGTCTGTGACACCAGGGTTTGAGTCAAAGCCTATTAAACCAAGAGGGACTACATCAGTGTAAGTGCTGCTAGCTTTTTGAGCACTCAGAGAATTACCGCCGCCTCCCACCGAACTACGTGAGATGTGTAGGCTACCATCACTCTCAGGAATGCACACTACCAGGTGCGGTGAACTGTGAACAACAGCACCTTGTCACGTAAAGGAACTACGCGAAGTATCAAAAACTGCTCCAAGCCTACCAACGATGAGCTGTTGCCCGAGCACAACCTCCTCGGCGCTCAACAGTCGTCAGGCCGACGTCCGAGGACGTGTACCCCTTATTTGCTGACCGTACACAGCCACTTTATACGCCGCACCGGCCTCAACAACAACAACAACAACCACCTCAGCAACATCGACATCTGCCACGAATTACTTCTCAGACTCGACGACAGACTTACGTACGAGCTGCCAGCCCCGAACATCACCAGCAACAACCGCACGACGAGTTTACCTCCTTCAGGGACCTGTCATGCTAGCACTCACAGGTATTGGGAAGTTGTTGACAGCGCTGTAACAAAAAATTAAGAGTGTATTGTCGCTAGTGAAGGATCTTGGTAAAGCGTTCGTCCGCTTTAAAATGACCCACAGGCAACATGACACTCACCTCCGTTTTCAAATTTCGTAACGTGCAAGGTTATAAGGCGGACAGAGTGGGCCGCAGGGGAAGGAGCACTGTAGTCTTCGTCAAGAACACCTTTACTCACTCTGTGGAAGTCGTAACGCCAGTGATGTCTTTGGAAGAGACAGCTGTCACAGTCAACACAGCGGTTGAGAAAGTGACTCTCGTCGCGGATTATCTCCCTCCATACAAGGATCTTATCCCGGATGACCCCCGCCAAATATTCCATACTTACGACGAGGTACTACACGGCGGCGATCTGAATGCCACACATACGACCTGGCATTCGCTGACCACCAATCCCCAGGTTCGCATACTGTATGATATAGAACTAGAGTTGGATGCAGCTCTCTATGGTCCACCACAGCCGATCAAAATACCCTCTTCTAAATGACACAAGGTCGATGTATTAGATATCGCTGTAGTTAAGAATCAGCAAACCCTCCCCATGAACCATGGACCTTGCTGTTGGTGGGGAGGCTTGCGTGCCTCAACGATACAGATAGCCGTAGCGTAGGTCCAACCACAACGGAGGGGTATCTGTTGAGAGGCCAGACAAACGTGTGGTTCCTGAAGAGGGGCAGCAGCCTTTTCAGTAGTTGCAGGGGCAACAGTCTGGATGATTAACTGATCTGGCCCAAAATAGTCCCCTATTCAGATCTCCGGGCGGAGACTACTCAAGAGGATGTCATTATCAGGAGAAAGAAAACTGGCGTTCTACGGATCGGAGCGTGGAATTTCAGATCCCTTAATCGGGCAGGTAGGTTAGAAAATTTAAAAAGGGAAATGGATAGGTTAAAGTTAGATATAGTGGGAATTAGTGAAGTTCGGTGGCAGGAGGAACAAGACTTCTGGTCAGGTGAATACATGGTTATAAATACAAAATCAAATAGGGGTAATGCAGGAGCAGGTTTAATAATGAATAAAAAAATAGGAGTGCGGGTAAGCTAATACAAACAGCATAGTGAACGCATTATTGTGGCCGAGATAGACACGACGCCCACGCCTACTACAGTAGTACAAGTTTATATGCCAACTAGCTCTGCAGATGATGAAGAAATTGATGAAATGTATGATGAGATAAGAGAAATAATTCAGGTAGTCAAGGGAGACGAAAATTTAATAGTCATGGGTGACTGGAATTCGACAGTAGGAAAAGGAAGAGAAGGAAACGTAGTAGGTGAATATGGATTGGGGCTAAGAAATGAAAGAGGAAGCCGCCTGGTAGAGTTTTGCAAAGAGCATAACTTAATCATAGCTAACACTTGGTTCAAGAATCATAAAAAAGACTGTATACGTGGCAGAATCATGGAGATACTAGCAGGTATCAGATAGATTATATAATGGTAAGGCAGAGATTTAGGAACCAGATTTTAAATTGTAAGACATTTCCAGGGGCAGATGTGGACTCGGACCACAATCTATTGGTTATGAACTGTAGATTAAAACTGAAGAAACTGCAAAAAGGTGGAAATTTAAGGAGATGGGACCTGGATAAGCTGAAAGAACCAGAGGTTGTACAGAGTTTCAGGGAGAGCATAAGGGAACAATTGACAGGAATGGGGGAAAGAAATACAGTAGAAGAAGAATGGGTAGCTTTGAGGAATGAAATAGTGAAGGCAGCAGAGGATCAAGTAGGTAAAAAGACGAGGGCTAGTAGAAATCTTTGAGTAACAGAAGAGATACTGAATTTAATTGATGAAAGGAGAAAATACAAAAATGCAGTAAGTAAAGCAAGCAAAAAGGAATATAAACGTCTCAAAAATGAGATCGGCAGGAAGTGCAAAATGGCTAAGCAGGGATGGCTAGAGGACAAATGTAAGGATGTAGAGGCTTATCTCACTAGGGGTAAGATAGATACTGCCTACAGGAAAATTAAAGAGACCTTTGGAGAAAAGAGAACCACTTGCATGAATATCAAGAGCTCAGATGGAAACCCAGTTCTAAGCAAAGAAGGGAAAGCAGAAAGGTGGAAGGAGTATATAGAGTGTCTATACAAAGGCGATGTACTTGAGGACAATATTATGGAAATGGAAGAGGAGGTAGATGAAGATGAAATGGGGGATATGATACTACGTGAAGAGTTTAATAGAGCACTGAAAGACCTGAGTCGAAACAAGGCCCCGGGAGTAGACAACATTAGAACTACTGACAGCCTTGGAAGAGCCAGTCCTGACAAAACTCTACAATCTGGTAAGCAAGATGTATGAGACTGGCGACATTTCCTCAGACTTCATGAAGAGTATAATAATTCCAATCCCAAAGAAAACAGGTGTTGACAGATGTGAAAATTACCGAACTATCAGTTTAATAAGTCACAGCTGCAAAATACTAACGCGAATTCTTTACAAACGAATGGAAAAACTGGTAGAAGCCGACCTCGGGGAATATCAGTTTGGATTCCGTAGAAATTCTGGAACACGTGAGGCAATACTGACCCTACGACTTATCTTAGAAGAAAGATTAAGGAAAGGCAAACTTACGTTTCTAGCATTTGTAGACTTAGAGAAAGCTTTTGATACTGTTGACTGGAATATTGTCTTTCAAATTCTGAAGCTGACAGGGGTAAAATACAGGGAGCGAAAGGCTATTTACAATTTGTACAGGAAACAGATGGCAGTTATAAGAGTTGAGGGGCATGAAAGGGAAGCAGTGGTTGGGAAGGGAGTGAGACAGGGTTTTAGCCTCTCCACGATGCTATTCAATCTGTATATTGAGCAAGCAGTAAAGGAAACAAAAGAAAAGTTCGGAGTAGGAACTAAAATCCATGAAGAAGAAATAAGAACTCTGAGGTTCGCCGATGACATCGTAATTCTGTCAGAGACAGCAAAGGACTTGGAAGAGCAGTTGAACGGAATGGACAGTGTCTTGTAAGGAGGGTATAAGATGAACATCAACAAAAGCAAAACGAGGATAATGGAAAGTAGTCGAATTAAGTCGGGTGATGCTGAGGGAATCAGATTATGAAATGAGACACTTAAAGTAGTAAAGGAGTTTTGCTCTTTGGGGGGCAAAATAACTGATGATGGTCGAAGTAGAGAGGATATAAAATGTAGGCTGGCAATGGCAAGGAAAGCGTTTCTGAAGAAGAGAAATTTGTTAACATCGAGTATTGATTTAAGTATCAGGAAGTCGTTTCTGAAAGTATTTGTATGGAGTGTAGCCATGTATGGAAGTGAAACATGGACGCTAAATAGTTTAGTCAAGAAGAGAATAGAAGCTTTCGAAATGTGGTGCTACAGAAGAATGTTGAAGATTAGGTGGGTAGATCACGTAACTAGTGAGGAGGTATTGAATAGGATTGGGGAGAAGAGGAGTTTGTGGCACAACTTGGCTAGAAGAAGGGATCGGTTGGTAGGACATGTTCTGAGGCATCAAGGGATCACCAATTTAGTATTGGAAGGCAGCTTGGAAGGTAAAAATCGTAGAGGGAGACCAAGAGATGAATACACTAAGCAGAGTCAGAAGGATGTAGGCTGCAGTAGGTACTGGGAGATGAAGAAGCTTGCACAGGATAGAGTAGCATGGAGAGCTGCATCAAACCAGTCTCAGGACTGAAGACCACAACAACAACAACAAGAATTTTCAACCAAAACTACGGCAACACACTATAAATGATCTTTCCTCAGCCCATCTGACGTTTGTAGGCGTCATTGAACGTGGACTTCCTTCACGACCTCGCATAAGGAGAACAGTCAAGTGGGACCAGTTCAGTTTTTACCTGAGCAATAACGTCCGCCCGACCGTGACTTTGGACTCTTAGGAAACGCACTGACGGCACTATTAAGATGTTAACCAATAAAATTCGGACCGCTAGTAAACGGGCGTCCACAGTGGTAGTCCTTCCAGAATCGAACGTCGAACCGTTTCCGCCACTGTTGAAAGAACCTAAGATCCATGGGAACAGGAGCAGGAGGCGCAGGAAGCGATGTCGAAATCCGGCCGACAGACACGATACGATCCGCCTTTCATGAGAACTCTGCCGACGAGCGGTAGAATGGATACAGAGCTGTTGGGAGGACAAAATGGAACAATATCTCCTCGATACCAAGGAAGGATGGCAACTCCTTCGACGACTCCGACAACCCACGTCTGCCAAACGTGCTATTCACGGTCCTGACGGCCTTGTGTATGATCCACTGGCGAAGCCGGAGCTTTATTCGATTGTCTATGACCGGCAGATGTCGACTCCACAGCCACCAGCAAGGCCTGTCCAACAGCTTTGGCAAGAGGAGAACAGACTGCTGCAATTAGTCGCTGACTTCCGACGGCGACTGACGCAGGGTCGCCCTCTCCTGACGACGCCACTCGAGAAAGTTGTCCACAAAACTAAGAACAGTTCACCTGGCCAGGTCTATATCAGCGATGCTGAATTCAGACGTCTCCCACGAATGCCTCTGTTACTGTTTACTAGGATTATTAACAGCTTTCTTATATCGGAGTACTTCCCGGACACATGGAAGATAGCTCACGCGATACCATTTCCGAAGTCTGAGAAAGAACATTCCCAACCAGACAACCGTCGCCCGATGAGCTTATTGCCTACTATGGGGAAAGTGCAGTAACGAATTCTCCCTAACAGCGTCACAGCTCAATTGTAACAAAATAACATCACACGCCCACAACAGTTGGTATACAGGCAACGTTGTTTGCAGATCTTCAGCTTATCCAGATCACTGAATTTATACACACACACACACACACACACACACACACAAACGACGCTATGTCGTGGCGAGACCGGCGCCCCAGGATGCTGTCGTGACTGCTGGCGGCTTGACTGTACGCTGTACCTTCCCTCTTCTGTTTACAAACAACCTCCTAGATGAGGCAGGGGCCGTATCTGATCTGCAAGACGTACACATAAACGTGGTGACCGGAATGTGTAGGCGGCAGCCCTACATACTCAACACTATTGACTGAGTGGGAGGATATTTGAGGCATAGTAAACTCTCAGCTGAAGTGCTCGATTAGCCAAGAAACTTCCTAATCATGATCAGTGTGATTTCAGAAGACATTCAATACTCCATAGCGTGGTACTCCTGGCGGTTAAACCTTTATAAAAGACTACCACCCTATTTGAAACGACACTAGGTCTGAGAAGGAATGAGGTTTCCGTAGAAATCGTTAACTCAGTCTTACTCCTATCACCCTTTCCCACGATCCCTCTAGCTGTTATGGGCAGCAGAATGGTTTTCCGTAATAACTACAACTTTGTCACAATCGTTAGTAGCACAACATCTGATAGGATGCATTAATGAGCGTTATTTAATGTTCCGTATTCCTTTAATGAACCGAGAAGAGTACATGTGTTAATTTTTATTACTACTTTCATGCTTTCAATCCTGTTGAGCTGCGTATGGCGCTAAAATGTCCAAGTTCAAAATCTTCGATGAGGCTAAGAACTTGGTTTGAAACTTCCTGCCTGATCGAATTGGTGTGCCAGGCAGGAACACGGGACTGGGACCTTTGCCTTTCGCAGGCAAGTACTCTACCAGTGAGCTATCCAAGCACCAGTTACAGCAGCTTTACTTCCTCTTGCACCTCGTCTCCTAAGGTCCCCAGTTCGAGTCACTATCCGGCTCACAGTTCTAATCTACCAGGAGCACTACAATCACCAACCACTCCGCTACAGAATGAATATTCATCCTGCGATCATATCTGATGATTGTCTCGCATTAAGAATATCAAGTACACCGCGGAATCAACTAAGGTTCACTTTCTTAAACCTCGTAACTATCTCCCCTCGCCACACAGAAGTTTGAAATTTGTTTCAAAGGTGCTAGAAACCTTCCTCTGTAATGATGCAAAAGCATGGTGCTCTGCGACGTCACTCTCGGGCTCGATGACGCTTCAAACAACAAGGTGTCGATACACGCGCAAAAAAGTGAGACGTCAGAAAGTTCATGTGAGGTGTGAAGTGAGTTAATGATGTTACATTGGCACCAAATTTCACCAAAATTCTGCCCAACGCCTCCGTGGACTTATCACACGAAAGGAACGCCTTCACACGCCTTTTTACCCACATTTCACCACTTCTTTTGACGCCAATGCGATGGAGGTCAGAACCACGACGCTAGTGTCGAAATCGTGTGGTTTTGTTATGGATGGCCGAGGAAAATGTTTCAGATACACAGACACAGTAGACACGGAAAGGCATCAAGAAGTGGCATAAAGGGCGTAAATGAAACTGATTTCCAAACATCTCGCAGTCTAAACGGACATTTCACAGTGCCATGAGTAACAGGACGACGTTCTTGACATCCTATAACATTGCTGGCAGTCCCTCGGACGATTCAACTTTCTCTAAGGACATAACAGGCCCGCAACCCCACTGAATGTACTCACACCTCTTTGAAGTGTAGCACGATCAGTAGTTCTCTTTTGATGTACAGGGTGGGACCACTACGGACCATTCAAAACCATTCGGCGAAATTTGAACATGATTCGAAGCAGCGAAAGATGTTTCTGCTTTTTCAGCCCTCCTGTTCAGCACCCGACTGTCGTGTGATTGCAGTGGAAGGAGGGGGGAGGGGCGAGAGGGGGCGGGGGGAGTTACCTGCACAACCTTCTTGAGCACGTTAAAAGTGTACCTGTACAGAGAAAAACCGTAATGGATTCCTATGCACTTGCAGGTAGGCATCCCCTTGATACCATTCAGCTGAGTAGCACTGCACTGCTACTCTATAGCCTGCTTGCAGGCATACGGAACCTTATGTATGTCAAGCTGTTGCCTGCCCTTTGGCGTCTAGGAATCTGTCACTGATTGTCTATGTACAGGTATATATTTTTAAGGTTCTCGGCAAAGGTGCACGGGTGGCACCGAAGGAGATGCCAAATTGGGGAGTCAAAGAGGGACCCCTTAGAATTTTATTCACAGGTATCAATGTCCCAACACCTCTCTCCCTCCTCCTCCCGTCACCCCCCCCCCCCCCCTGATGAACTCGCAACACCAAGGTGTGAAACAGGAGTGCTAAGAAAGAGAATAAATCCCCTTTGCTGCTTCGGATCGCGTTTCGTCGAATGGTTTGAGCATTCCCTAGTAGTTTCACCCCGTACACCAGAGCAAAAATTGCAGCTGCACTTCACGCCAAGGTGCTACGATTACTTGAATAGAGTTGCAGTGATAAGTTATCCTTACAGAACGGCCGAATATGAATCGTCCAGACGGTATCAGCCGTGTCAAAGTTTGCCAAGAACGTCATCCTGTTCCTCATCACACGGTGAACTGCCGTTTTCGACCGCGAAGTGTGTGGCAACCAACGCACCAATGGACGGTGTCTTTCCTTTGTCCCCCTTTATGCCACTCCATGAGGGCTTTTCGTGTCGATTCTGAGCGGTGGTGTGTCTGAAACCTCTTCCTCGGGCACTTGTAATAAAATGACAAGATTTCTATGCTGTGCATTATCTTAAAAAAAGGTACATTTGGTACTCTGATTTCACACCATCTTAAGGGAATTCATGCATTTGAGCTACGATCGTGAATTGATGTTGCTCATCAACTACGATTCTTTCAGTAGACATTGAGACTATCCAGAATATGTATCCAGTGCAGAGGTCAACAACATCGAGGACTCCATTCTCCACCTACGGAGGTACGAGAATGATGCGTTATTTAGCTTTATACTGGGATAGTAGCTGAGTACCCAACGTTGCCCAGGTATACACGGGTATTTATTTCAATCTTCTATTAGGCCATCTCCCCCTACCCCCTCTCTCTATCGTTGTCCTTCCCTCTATCTCTGTCCATATCCTCTTCGCCTCCTCTGTCCATTTCCTCCTCCCCTTCTCTCTGTCCATCTTATAATCCTCCCTCTCACTGTCCATCTCCTCCACCCCCAATCTCGGTCCATCTCTCCTCTCTCTGTCTCTCCATCTCATTCTCCCTGTCGTTCTCTCTCTGCCCATCTTCTCCGTCCTGTTTCTGCTCTCTCTGTCCCTCCCTCTCCTCCTTTTTATTTATTTATTTACACGTCAAGTTCCGTAGGACCAAATTGAGGAGCAAATCTCCAAGGTCATGGAACGCGTCAGTACACTAAATTACTACATAAAAGTAATAACAGATAAAAATAAAATGTTTGTGAACCAGAAAAAAGTCAAGCCATAAGTTTCAGTAAACGCAATCAACAATACAAAAAGATTCAGCTTAATTTTTCAAGGAACTCTTCGACAAAATAGGAGTGGCCCATGAGGAAACTCTTCAGTTTCGATTTGAAAGCGCGTGGATTACTGCTAAGACTTTTGAATTGTAGTAGTAGCTTATTGAAAATGGATGCAGCATTATACTGCACACCTTTCTGCACAAGAGTTAAGGAAGTCCGATCAAAATTCAGGTTTGATTTCTGTCGGGTATTAACTGGGTTTATTCTTGGGAATAAGCTAATATTATTAACTAGAAATGACAGTAAGGAAGAGGCCAATGTCAAAATATCCAGACTCGTGAACAATGGTCGACAAGAGGTTCGTGAACATACACCACTTATTGCCCGAACCGCCCGTTTCTGAGCCAAAAATATCCTTTTAGAATGGGAAGAGTTAATCCATAATATAATGCCATACGATATAAGCGAATGAAAATAAGCAAAGTAGACTATTATTCGTGTCGAACGATTACTCACTTCAGATACCGTTAGAATAGTAAAAATGGCAGCATTAAGTCTTTGAACAAGATCCTGAACGTGGGCTTTCCACTACAGTTTACCATCTATCTGAAAACCATGAAATTTTAACTGTTCAGTTTCAGTAATCATATGCCCATTCAGTGAAATTAAAACGTCAGGGTTTGTTGAATTGTGTGGTAGAAACTGTAAAAACCCAGTCTTACTGTGATTTAGCGTTAGTTTATTTTCTACAAGCCATGAACTTGGCCGGCCGAAGTGGCCGTGCGGTTCTAGGCGCTGCAGTCTGGAACCGCGAGACCGCTACTGTCGCAGGTTCGAATCCTGCCTCGGGCATGGATGTGTGTGATGTCCTTAAGTTAGTTAGGTTTAACTAGTTCTAAGTTCTAGGGGACTAATGACCTCAGAAGTTGAGTCCCATAGTGCTCAGAGCCATTTGAACCATTTTTGAACCATGAACTTGGGTCATGAACTGCACTATTTGAAACCGAACCAATGTTGCATACAAAATCCTTTACTACTAAGCTAGCGTCGTCAGCAAACAGAAACATTTTAGAGTCACCTGTAATACTAGAGGGCATATCATTTATATAAATAAACCTTCTCAGTCCATCACCCCAACCCCAATAACAGGTTAGTGGTTCTTACTCCCACATTATTTCTTTCCAGGCAGTAACATGTGTACCATTTTTGGTTGAAATCTATCTAGGTATTTAAGAAGACCTTTTTATCCGCGGCTTTACCCGTGTACGAACGTCACATATATTTTACTTATACTCAACATATTTCACACCAATTTGTACACATAATTCAGCTGCATCTCTAGCGAATTTCGCCGTGCCATTTCGTTTTCACGCACCTCAATGTTTATGACGTCTTATTCCTGAGCTATGTGTCGTAAAATGACATAATTTTCCAGACACGTTCATTTGCGTACATGAATATTGTCTGCAAAGTGTACCGCGAAAAGAGTTAGTAGTAAAGATGTAATAAATTAAAACTTCAGCGGTAAACTTCTTTCCTTTCACCATTTTGTGGGCAGTGTCAGCGAGGAAAAGCTTTGTTATGGTTTATATGTGAAGCTTGTTGCATCTGACTCAGTGCTCTCATTTAAACTACTGGATGAATGAAGTTTGTGCATCTGCTCGTCGTGGGCTACACTTCTGTTTCACCTCCATCTCTTTGAGAGGTGGTTCTTACCGCCACAGCACTTCTTTCCAGACAATGAGTGATACGTATAACAAATTTGGTTCAAATAGAAGAGGAGATGTGGAGCAAGCAAACAAATATACATACATACTACATACATATATACATACATACATTTTTACAATATGTAGGTTTATCGAAATTAGAGAAAAGTATAGAAGGTTCAGCGAAATGGGCCAGAAGGATATAGATCGTTTCACAGAGTACTAAAACTTTCATTCTGTTATCTCCCTCGTGACTCTCTGAACCATGACTCGGCGGAAGGATTAGCGGAAAGTGAGAGGCGATAAAGTGAAAACTAACGACCCAACGGAAACATGCCTCCTTTCGGCCACAATGAGAAGTCTAAGCCGTTCTAAATCGGTTAGAAATAGGACACAGTTCTGAGGCGCTTCGAATCTTCCTGCGAGTCGCTCAATCTATGCGAAGTGTCTAAGGCCGTATACTTACAGTATGCCATTACTAAATAATTTTCTCTATGTTGTAGCAGTAGCTGCCACAGTAGTTATTGAGCCAAGCACTATTTTAGCAAGTGAAGAGACGAAATGTGTTGTAAATTTTGAGGTTACTACAGTGTCTTAAATTACCTCTCAACGCTGAAGAGTGAGTTTAGAATATTTTCTGAGTTGACTGTTATAAACATTTTTCGTAAATGGTCAACCAAACGGACATCGCGCTTCCTGGCTTTG
This sequence comes from Schistocerca piceifrons, assembly GCF_021461385.2. Classification (NCBI taxonomy): domain Eukaryota; kingdom Metazoa; phylum Arthropoda; class Insecta; order Orthoptera; family Acrididae; genus Schistocerca; species Schistocerca piceifrons. Next base: position 231,688,871 of record NC_060149.1, on the reverse strand, counting down.
TTTTACTATACATATTTCTAAAATATAATTGGCAGAAAATTAGTGTAAAAATTTATTTGAATTCGTCAGGCGTTGAGTGATCAACTGTGAATGTGTGAGACTTTAAGCGGTATTTTATTTTCAACAGTGCCTTACCACTGATTCTGTATTACGTATTTTAATTACATCGGTAGAGTACGACTTTAGCTTGGCCGCTGGCAACAGTGTTATTGATCACAATAGAAAAGATGCGTAATAATTGTCATACAAATAAAACTGTATCTTGAAGAGGTATGTTACTGGACTGTACGTCAAATTCTTAAAATACGTTCCCCATTCGATCATAGATTCGTTCTTCTCCGTGCAGAGGTGTATAAGACTAATTTACACAACCGATCAGGGGACATTTATATCTTTCTTAAATATTTTCAACATTATAATTAAAATTAAAATTAATATTTATATCTTTCTGCCTTAAAATAATTTATGTTTGTACATATTAACCCCAAATGGAAAAAAGAAAAACACCTTCTTGGGCCGGCCGGAGTGGCCGAGCGGTTCTAGGCGCTACAGTCTGGAACCGCGCTACCGCTACGGTCGCAGGTTCGAATCCTGCATCGGGCATGGATGTGTGTGATGTCCTTAGGTCAGTTAGGTTTAAGTAGTTCTAAGTTCTGGGTGACTGATGACCTCAGAAGGTACGTCCCATAGTGCTCAGAGCCATTTTTGAACACCTTCCTGGTAGGAGTATTCAAAAAAAAGCTTGTACCTTTTCCCTCAAATATAGTTGTCACTATTCCCTGTAACAGAATCATACAGTCTCATTTCTTTTACCCAAAGACGAATGAATTATACAAACACGAGTAACACATGTTCTGTTCACAAACTAAATTTGTCCTATTCCGTTTCTGAACACCTTGGTTAACACAGTGAACTTGTTTCGGAGGATAGTGGAACCATCGTCAGCCATCTTTATTTGCGATTTAAGTGTCGTCTGTGAATTTTGAAGATTAATGAGGAGATTAGTCATAAAAGACACACTTCCGTATCCGTGTTTACATGGGTCAGAATTATTTACTCGCGGAAAGTCCCCCCTCCCCCTCTTTCCTCTCCCACAGCTATTCGAGTTTGCAAAATAGTTGAGACAACGTATGCGTGCAATTAGAAACTTTCGAGATTGTTGTCAGTAATCATACATCATCTTGCGTATTCAGATTGCGTCATTTCTGTTTGTAACTGATTATTTATTACTGTCAGAGCTTCGAGAAGATATAAAGAGCGAGTCGCTTTGGTCACCTTTAGATCTATGAAACCTGTTTTTGTGAAAAATATCTCGTTACGAGCCTGTTTTACTTACTCTACAAGCGAAATTTATTTCAAATATTAAGTTCATTTGTTTTCGTATTATTCTAGATGAGCTGTTTTAAGGTTGTACTTCTTCTTGTAAAATTGTTCTTCAAACGGTACACGGCGGCCAACTGGAAATTCTAATATCTACCACCTACTCTCTACGCCTCACCCTGCCACCGCACTTTTCACATGCAGCTTTGTCTGATGGCTATATTAGTATTGATCGACTGTTCCGTTGCTTCTTCGTAGAATATTTTATACATTATGAATGAAACACACACAACGCTGGTGTAATATTCTACAATACATTGGAGAATATTACACCAGTATTGTGTGTGTTTCAATCATAAACCATTTTAGTACCTACTGGATAGTTTCGTGTTCATTATTTTAATGTCGAAGCTGCCATCCACGGCGACGACAATATGTCTACACTTATATTCCTTTTTCTGTTTTTGTCGATATTTCGAAGCTGGAATAGCCTTCCTGTTTATTCTGCTGCACATCATACACTTGTAGATTACCCTGAAGCACTGTAGGTGACTGCTGAGACGGCGCCTTCTCCCTACATTCTCCGACTGAGATAGTACTCGTGCTCTGTGCCTAGTAACTTAAATGTTGTCGAAAGTTAATGCTAACCTTACTGTATTTCTTCTATTCCTCCTCCTCCTCGTTTCCCCAAATCTCCTAGACGCAAAGCTCCGCCGCTCTGGCCACAGACAGGCCAGCCAGGGTCGATCGACCGACCGCCAACTCATCCTCAGCAGTGTCGTTATTTGGATTGAATATGGAGGATCGTAGGGTCAGCACACCAGTCTCCTGGCCTTCGTCGGTTTTGCAGATCTTGGGACCGCTGGTCCTCATCCAAGCAGGTCCTCAACTGGCATCAGAGGGCTGACTGGACCACATTTGAATCTTCCCACCGATAAAAAATTCCTGGCAGTACTGGGAACTGAACCCAGGTCCTACACATGGAAGTCAGCGACACTGACAACTCAGCTGCGGAGGTGGACCAAACCTCACAAGGCAGATTCCAAATGGTTCCTTTGAAACAAACACTGCCGTTATTTTTTGGCGCCCACGTCCAGTTCGTGCTTGTGTTCTTTCTCTAATGATCTCGTCGTCGACGGGACGTTAAACCTTAATCTTTCTTCCTTGTTCTTCATCATCGTTTTCCTTCTCCTGTGTACTGTCAGAACTTCTCTGTTATTCATCTGAACTCATCATTATCGCCTTCTTCGCAGACGAGAAATACACTCCTGGAAATTGAAATAAGAACACCATGAATTCATTGTCCCAGGAAGGGGAAACTTTATTGACACATTCCTGGGGTCAGATACATCACATGATCACACTGACAGAACCACAGGCACATAGACACAGGCAACAGAGCATGCACAATGTCGGCACTAGTACAGTGTATATCCACCTTTCGCAGCAATGCAGGCTGCTATTCTCCCATGGAGACGATCGTAGAGATGCTGGATGTAGTCCTGTGGAACGGCTTGCCATGCCATTTCCACCTGGCGCCTCAGTTGGACCAGCGTTCGTGCTGGACGTGCAGACCGCGTGAGACGACGCTTCATCCAGTCCCAAACATGCTCAATGGGGGACAGATCCGGAGATCTTGCTGGCCAGGGTAGTTGACTTACACCTTCTAGAGCACGTTGGGTGGCACGGGATACATGCGGACGTGCATTGTCCTGTTGGAACAGCAAGTTCCCTTGCCGGTCTAGGAATGGTAGAACGATGGGTTCGATGACGGTTTGGATGTACCGTGCACTATTCAGTGTCCCCTCGACGATCACCAGTGGTGTACGGCCAGTGTAGGAGATCGCTCCCCACACCATGATGCCGGGTGTTGGCCCTGTGTGCCTCGGTCGTATGCAGTCCTGATTGTGGCGCTCACCTGCACGGCGCCAAACACGCATACGACCATCATTGGCACCAAGGCAGAAGCGACTCTCATCGCTGAAGACGACACGTCTCCATTCGTCCCTCCATTCACGCCTGTCGCGACACCACTGGAGGCGGGCTGCACGATGTTGGGGCGTGAGCGGAAGACGGCCTAACGGTGTGCGGGACCGTAGCCCAGCTTCATGGAGACGGTTGCGAATGGTCCTCGCCGATACCCCAGGAGCAACAGTGTCCCTAATTTGCTGGGAAGTGGCGGTGCGGTCCCCTACGGCACTGCGTAGGATCCTACGGTCTTGGCGTGCATCCGTGCGTCGCTGCGGTCCGGTCCCAGGTCGACGGGCACGTGCACCTTCCGCCGACCACTGGCGACAACATCGATGTACTGTGGAGACCTCACGCCCCACGTGTTGAGCAATTCGGCGGTACGTCCACCCGGCCTCCCGCATGCCCACTATACGCCCTCGCTCAAAGTCCGTCAACTGCACATACGGTTCACGTCCACGCTGTCGCGGCATGCTACCAGTATTAAAGACTGCGATGGAGCTCCGTATGCCACGGCAAACTGGCTGACACTGACGGCGGCGGTGCACAGATGCTGCGCAGCTAGCGCCATTCGACGGCCAACACCGCGGTTCCTGGTGTGTCCGCTGTGCCGTGCGTGTGATCATTGCTTGTACAGCCCTCTCGCAGTGTCCGGAGCAAGTATGGTGGGTCTGACACACCGGTGTCAATGTGTTCTTTTTTCCATTTCCAGGAGTGTAGATTATTCTCTGAAACATTCATGCTTTGATACGCAGCTGTAGTGTAGCGAGTTTACACGTTTCGTGGTGTGCAGGTGTCATGGGTGCGACATCGGGACATCCACATCCTGACGGTGGGTGGCTACACGTACACGAGCGATCAGCGCTTCGAGGCGAGCCACGATGCGGCGCGGCGCGAGTGGTCGCTGCACATCCGCTGGGCGCAGCGGCGCGACGCCGGCATCTACGAGTGCCAGCTCAGCACGCAGCCAGTGCGCAGCCTCTTCGTTCACCTCAGCGTCGTCGGTAAGCCACTGAAAACCACATTCACGTTTCCAAATTCAGATGGAAAAAATAACACCACTCTTTGTCATGTCAGTGGTGCTCGGAGCTCCAGTAAGAATAACAGAGTCGGTTCTTAATGCACCACGCTATGTCAACATACGTTGCACGCAATTTAGCGCCCTATTAATACGGTAAAATCGACCGAACTGGGTCGAGAGGAGAATCAGGTCAGTTTTGGGAATTCCATCCTGACTGTCCCATACGAAGTGGTAGAGCAACTACAGGATTATTCTAAGTGATGGACCCATTTTGAAAACTTCGTATTTATTCAATTACAAATCCGAAATGAACAAGCTTTATACCAATGAAAAAAGGAATTTTCAAAGTTTTATTCATAATGTTTGATATCAGTTTAATAAATTTAATAATTTGTAATTAATTTTTAATAATTATTTAATAATTAGAAATGTCATAATTGTTCAATGTGGCCACCGTTGGCTGCACGGCAAACATCGACGCGGTGGCCAAACTCGTCCCACACACGCGAAAGCGTATCTGCTGTTACTGAGTGCACGGCAGCAATGACCCAGTTCCGCAGATCGTGGTTGGTAGGGGCGGGACGTAAACAGCTTCCTTCTCATAACCCCATAAGAAATAGTCGCAGGATGTGAGATCAGGAGAACTCGGTGGCCAGGATGTGCCAATGGGGCGGTGCTCCATCCTGTTAGAAAATGAAATCCTGGGTATCTTCTATAACTTGAGGCAACAGCCATTGTTCCATCATGTCCAAGTACATGATTCCCATACAGTTCTTTCAGCAAAGAAAGATATTCCATGAATCTTTGTATGGGATACGGCACAGAACACGTTGAACTTCGGTGAGACTCTTTCGTGTTGCAATGGGGAATGTGGATTTTCCTAACCCCATATGCGAACATTGTGTCTGTTGACTTTTTCATTCCCGGCGGGGTCAGGGCTTTTCTCTGCCTCGTGATGACTGGGTGTTGTGTGATGTCCTTAGGTTAGTTAGGTTTAAGTAGTTCTAAGTTCTAGGGGACTGATGACCATAGATGTTAAGTCCCATAGTGCTCAGAGCCATTTGAACCATTTTTTTACTTTTTCATTGCTGAAAATTACATGCTGTAGAAATGCGTCATCCTTCATGTTTGATAGCACATAACCACAAAATGCGAGACGCTTCTCTTTATCATTGGAGTTGAGAACCTGCACAAGTTGTAATCGGTAGGGCTCGTACAGCAAACGCCGTCTCAGAACTTTCCATACAGTTGGTTTGGGGTTTCCAAGTTCTCGACTGGCTCTATTGGTAGACTCACTGGGACTGCACACAAGACTTTCTTGAATCGGTCGGACATCATCCTCTGACACACGCGGTCGGCCTGTGATTTTTACTTTGCACACACTCCCAGTCTGTTTAAATTGCTTAAACCAACAGCTACTGCTTTTGCGAGTTGGTGGTTGAATACCGAATCTGGTACGAAATGCCCGCTGAACTGCAATTTGCAACTCACTTTTCGCGAACTCAGGAATGCAGAAAACCTTCTGCTCCACAATTGCCATTTCACTCACAACTGACAGCGAAATGGAATGACAGCCCTATTGCCGTGCGAACTCTACCGGCCGCTTCTGAAACCATCACTGCCCGCTTGCCGCCTCCGGCCAAAAACTTTGAAAGTTACTTTCACTGGTATAAAGCTTCTTCATTTTGCATTTGTACTCGAATACATACGAATTTCGAATAACCCTGCATTGCCATACAGCGGTTGTGTTCGAGCTGGGCGTATGCTGTAACTGATCAAAAGTATTCGGACATACAATAGTGGACATTAATATCGGGTGTGTCCACCCTTCGGGTTTATCAAGGCGGGAACTCCGCTGGGGACACTTTCACTTATGTGTCTGGAGTTCTGTGGAGGAATTGCAGCCCATTCTCCCTCAAGAGCTGAAATCCGAGAAGGACGCTGGAGTCCTGATCGATGTCGGTGTTCAAACTCATCCTAAAGGTATTCCATTGGATTCAGGTCGGGACGCTGGGTTGTTGTTGTTGTGGTCTTCAGTCCTGAGACTGGTTTGATGCAGCTCTCCATGCTACTCTATCCTGTGCAAGCTTCTTCATCTCCCAGTACCTACTGCAACCTACATTCTTCTGAATCTGCTTAGTGTATTCATCTCTTAGTCTCCCTCTACGATTTTTACCCTCCACGCTGCCCTCCAATACTAAATTAGTGATCCCTTGATGCCTCAGAACATGTCTTACCAACCGATCCCTTCTTCTGGTCAAGTTGTGCCACAGACTTCTCTTCTCCCCAATCCTATTCAATACGCTGGGTAGGCCAGTCCATTTCAGGATTGTTATTGGCCACAAACCGTTGCCTCACAGATGATGCTTTACGACAAGATGCATTGTCATGCTGATACAAAACGGCCATCGCTCCAAACTATTCCACTACTGTATGAAGTAAACAATGCTGTAAGATGTGTTCGTATCCTTTTGTATTTAGCGTTTTCTTAAGCGCGGTAAGTGGATCGTACTTAACCACATAAAACATCCCCATACCTAACACCACCTCCGCCGTACTTCACTATTGGTACTACACATGATGGCAGGTAACGTCGCTAAACCCAGACTATTTCATCGGATTGTCAGAGGGTGTAGCGTGAGTCATCTCTCCAAATCACTCGGTTCCAGTCGTCTACTCTCCATTGGCGTCGCTTTTTTTTTCACCTCCTCAGGTGCCGTTTGGCATTTACTACAGAAATATTTGGCTTATGAGGAGCTGCTCGACAGTCGTACCCTATGTTTTAAATTCCCTACATACAGTCATTATGCTAACTGGACTGCTGGTAGCGCTTTGAAACGAAGGAGTGATTCTTTCCGCTAATTTCGTCCTATTTTTCACAACCACTCTCCGTAATTCTCGATGGTCCCACTCCGCAAGACCCGGGGCTGTGGTTGTTACTTCGCGTTTCCACTTCACATTCACATCAACAAAAGTCGACTTGTGCAGCTGAAATGTCCCTGAAGGACCTGTTACTCAGGTGACATCCAGCGACTAGCACATGTTCGAAGTCGCTGTGCTCTCTTGGCTGACCCATTCTGCTGTTATTCTTCTATACTGACAACATAGTACTCCCCACCTCCTTTTATAGTGTCGGATCTGCCTCTCTTGATATCTGTGGGTCAATTCCGCGTAACGTAGGAGTTTCGGGATACTTTTGCTCAGATACAGTAAGTTGGAAAGTAGAATACGTTGCCAGATGTGTTAATTACTGAGTTAAGGTTTGTGTAAGATTGTGCTGTTTGTGACTAGTTCCGAAAATATTCTACTTTTTAAAATAGTTTTAGATGCAAATTAATATATCTCTGATAATTCATTTAGTAATTCATTAAGTATTCGTAGCACAGTAAGTTTATATATTGGAGAAGGGGGTATAACGTCACTGCTACGTTAGTGTGCTTGCTCCGGACTACCAACTCAAGGAAAAAAAGGTTTTGCGTTTCCGACGGATCGGGTCAGTACAAAGCGAGTGAAACTGGTCATATTTTTACGTCAATTTTTTAACTTGTTATTTTGTTTTCGATGTGTATTAGAAATGAGAAAATACAAAAGAAAAACTTCTGCCTTTGGAGCCAAAATGCCTTGCAATATTCAGTTAAAGCTTAACGCAGCGTTATTATGTGGGGTTCCGCATTCCTGTCTATAAAGACGACTGTAAAATGGGAAGATTCTTCAGCAAACGTAAAAGAGGGACAAACAGTATTTAGTAAAGAAGAAGAAAGATCAAATGACTCACATTTGGAAACATTTTCAAGGCTATATGAATGAAAGTGGAAAAAAACAATGTTTGCAAAAAAATTGATTTCATTCAAAAGACGTCTTTCTGTTGAGTGAAAATGTACTGGCTTAACATCCGTTCTTGCTGGCTAGTATGTCGTCGACCCAAGATGATGATGATGTTTGGTTTGTGGGGCGCTCAACTGCGCGGTAATTAGCGCCCGTACAAAGTCCCAATTTTTTTTTCACACTCCAATTTTTTACACAGTCCAATCGAGCTACTGTTATGAATAATGATGATGATGATGAAATGATGAGAACAACACAAACACCCAGTTCCCGGGAAGAGACAATCTCCAACCCGGCAGGGAATCGAACCCGGCACCCAGTGATCCAGAGGTAGCAACGCTAGCCACTAGACCACGAGCTGCGGGCATCGTCGACCCAAGAAAACACACCAAAGGAAAATGAGCAGAATGTGTCACCTTCCGTTAGTCTAGTTAATGATAGCAATGACAAGCTAAATTCTGCTGTTTCATTCCACGACCTGCTGACATATCCAGAGAAGTCTACCCAAACTCTTCAGACAGGAACAGAAAGCACTATTTCTTGGATCCTCAGAAAATATTTTATGACACTGAAAAGAGGTGGAAAAAGAGTAGTGTCATGTAAGGAATACAGTTCGAGGAAGCGTCTTATTAAGAAGGATGGATCATCAGACTGAGGTCCATCAGAATCCTCTGAAGAAGCAAACGAAGATAACGGCACTTCTTATGAAATCTCTAAGACTGAAAACGGTGTATCGACGATATTTGGTGACTGAATTCAATGTCACGGCACAGAAGGGTTCCATGAGAAACGTGTTGTTGCACCAAGGAAGAAGTTTATTTGAGGAAAATGTGTTATTTCAGTGTCATGTTTATACATTTGTACTGTCCCTATGTGCCATGCCTACAACTTGATTCACCTTACTTGAAAAGGACAAACAGGCCATGCAGCTCATTCTTCAGATTAATTTTCTGGAACTATTAAAAACATTTACGTAGCGTTATATGCCATAATTAGCACGGAAAACTACATATTACAGAAGGATCGTCAATGAAAATGAGTTCATGTGAAAATATGTCTTCTATTTGGACTTAAGAAATGTTGACTCGATTCAGCCGACCTCACCATAATTAAGTTTGACTGCAGATATACTTCGTGGGTTTTCAACTGGATAACATTGTCTAAGTCCGACAAAATTTAATCGAAGCAATAGTTCGACGTCTTTGCGTGAGACAGTAGTTTCTACTGTCAGATGCGACTTGCAGCAGAAACTATCGTAACCACCTGAAGATGACGAAAGTTGCTTCGAGAAAGTATTGTATGACTTACAGAACGTTATCCGGCAGCAAACCTGAGAACGTATTTACTAAAGAACCGAAAGCAATGTCTGACAGGTCACAACAGTTTGAATGGCTCAGCTTTACGCAAATACTAATATTTCTTTCCATATTTCAAAGTTAAGAATTAATACAGGAATCAGTTACAAGAGCAGCCAAAATATGGTTTCACTATCACTGCAAAGATTATGTTCGCTTTCACTTAATGTCGAATGTTCATCACTTGAATTCCGAAATTAATCATCTGAAATAGGTGTTCCGAAAGAACGGCTGTGGTTCACGTGACATTAAGTCAGCGTTCTCCTATAAAGGAAAACGAGAACATGTTGACCATTCACGTAATGAGCCAACGACTGTATTCCTTCCTTTCTCCGGTGCTACATCCAGCAAAAAAGGCAGACTCCTGGAAAGACGAGGTACAAGATCTATTTTCCGATCCCCTCAGAGGATGAAGGAAATGCTACGCCCTGTTAACGACAATCTTGACCTCAGGATCCCTGGGACTTGTGACATTCCTTGTGAGTGCGCAAGAAATTGTATCGGTCAATCCACCCGCACCGTTTCCAACCGCTGTACAGAACATCAACGACATACGAGGGTTGTCCAGCAAGTAAGATCCGATAGGTCGCGAAATGGAAACCACTGGGAAAATCCGGTAAAGCTTTGGACAGATGTATTGGGCACTGTCTCTAGTATGCCCGTCGATCGTGCCGCGTCGCTCTGTTCAGTTTTGAGTGAACAGTGAGCACCTAAAGATGTGTAGGGAATAGCGTCTCTCGCCAAGTATGAGGGCCTGGTTAGAGATTTCGCCTGTGTCATGCAGCCCACATAACACAACTGTCGAGCAGTTCCTTCTTCATGCGAATTCTCGGCCGCACGCTGAAGGGGCAATGAAGACGCTCCTTCAGCGTTTCCGATGAGAAGTGATTGATCACCCACTGTACAGTCCGTAATTGGCTCCTCCTGAGTCTCATCTCTGCTCACAAGAACCGCTGGCTATGGAGACAAAACTTTTCCACAGACAACGAGCTGCAGACCAGTGCAGGTAACTGGCGGAAAGCACAGGCGGCTGCTTTCTATGACGAGGATATTGGGAAGTTGATACAACACTACGACAACACTCGCAGTTGGACCGGCGTCTATGTAGAGAAGTAGGTAGATGGTGTACCTAACTGTTGCAAATAAACAGTTTGTGGTTTTCACTGTGTTTTCCATTTCGCGACTGATCGGAACTTACTTTCTGGATAACCCTCGTATTAAAAGCAGCCGCGTGGAGTATCCGCTCGGTTTGAGGCTGTCAGATTACGAGTAAAACTGTGTTCGCAGGAGAGCTTCTGTGAAGTTTGGAAAGTAGGAGACGAGGTACTGGCGGAAGTAAAGCTGTGAGGACGGGGTGTGAGTCGTGCTTGGGTAGCTCAGTTGGTAGAGCACTTGCCCGCGAAAGGCAAAGGTCCCGAGTTCGAGTCCCGGTCCGGCACACAGTTTTAATCTGCCAGGAAGTTTCATATCAGCGCACAAACCGCTGCAGAGTGAAAATCTCATTCTAGTTTAAGTTAGTTTAAGTAGTGTGTAAGTCTGTGGACCAATGACCTCAGCAGTTTGGTCCCTTAGGAATTCACACTCATTTGAACACTTTTTTATTATTAAAAACAGAGAACTGGAGAAATCTTCAATTGCTGAGCACAGTCTTACAAACAAGCACAAAATATTGTTTGACGAAACAAAAGTTTTGTCTCAGGCTCCTACATACTGGGATTTTGTGATTAAAGAGGCTGTAGAAATAAGAATGTGTGAGAAGAACCTCAACCGTGACAGCGGATATAATCTTAGCAGTGTATGGAAGCCAGCTCTCGAAGCAGAGAAGAGGCAGAGATTTCTAGTAATGTTTACACTACTAGGGAAACGGTGGCGCTACCAGCGCAGACCTTGACGCCATCTGCGACAGCATTACTTAATTGTCGACCAATCTCAAACCACCTATGCGTTATATAAGGCCACCACAGCAGCAGTTTAGACAGCCAGTTTGCTCTTGACGAAGATGATGGAGGTAATCGCCAAAAGCTCGAGGTTTTACCCTGAACTGACGCGGCAATAAGTCCACGAATGTTTTATACATATAAACAGAGGTGAGAAAAGTCATGATATAACGATATGCACATATAGAGATTGCGGTAGTGTAGCGTACAAAGATATAAAAGGGTTGTGCATTGACGGAGCCGTCATTTGTACTCAGGTGATTCATGCTGGAACTAGGAACATGAGACACTCCATTTCGGATATCATTAGGGAATTCAATATTCCGAGGTCCATAGTGACAAGAGCGTGCCGAAAATACCAAATTTCAGGCATAACCTCTCACCACACAGTGGCCGACGGCCTTCACTTAAAAGACCGAGAGCAGCAGTGTTTGCGTCGAGATGACAGTGCTGACAGACAAACACCACTGCATGAAATAATCGTTGAAGTCAATGAGGGGACGTATGATGAACGTATCCGTTAGGAGAGTGTGGCGAAATTTAGCGTTAATGGGCTGTGGCAGCAGAGCACCAAGACGAATGCCTTTGCTAACAGCTCGACATCGCCTGCAACCTCTCTCCTGGGCTTTTGACAACATCGTTTGGACCCTAGACGACAGGAAAACCTTCCCGATTTCAGTTAGTAAGAGCTTATGGTAGGGTTCGAGTGTGGCGCAGACCCCACAAAGCCATGGAGCCGAGATGTCAACAAGGCACTATGTTAGCTGGTGGTGGTTCCACAATTGTGTGGGCTGTGTTTGCATGGAATGGACTGGGTCCTCTGGTCCATCTGAAGTGGTCATTGACTGAAAATGGTCATGTTCGGGTGCCTGAAAACCATTTTCAGCCATTCATGTACTTCATGTTCCCAAACAACGATGGAATTTTTATGGACGACAGTGCACCATGTCATTTGACAATTCGAGCGAATGATTTGGCCACCCATCGAACATTTATGGTGTTAATGCGTCACGATTAGCCAGAAGGGGAAAGCAGCAGGCACCTGTTGACGTGAAAAATCAAACATATTTTTAACTGCATGAATGTTTAATGCCATAAAAAGGAAAGGCAGGCCTAGAAAAACCTCCGAGACTGAATGGGCTGCCGCCCAAGAGAGCAGGAGAGGAGTACGTCTGGTCGGGTCGGAAGCTGCCAGCAGAAGAAACCGGACGGCGTGTCCGCTCTCAGCGACTGACCGCGGTCCCACCCCCACTTGACCACCTCCAAGCCTCCCTATTGGTCGGCCAAATCGAAGACGCTCAGTTTTGTAGCGTTACCTTGTCAGCAACACGTGAATTTAGCTGCTGATGGTTTAACACGTGAGTTTCAAAGTGGTTATGTCCGGTTCTGGGCAACGTGATTGAGACGCTGCAACTAGCCGCCGGGCAGAAGGCACTGACGAACATAAAGTGAAAAATAAAAATCAAACTTTTATATTAATAAATCCATTCAGTAACGGCCCCCACTGTACAATGGGACACAATCGAGAGGTCAGTTTGTACACAAAATCCTGTACCGGCAACACTTTCGCAATTGTGAATGATTATAGAGGCAGCATGGGTCAATATTTCTGCATGGTACTCCAAACGACTTGGTGAGACAATATCACGCCTAGTTGCTTAACTACGCCGCGCAAAACGAGGTCCGGCATGATATTAGAAGGTATCTCCTGACTTTTGTCACCAGAATGTCTGTAGTTCCTAGAGATGAGCCTCTCATGTGCATATATCGAAACTGTTTAAGGATTCCAAGAAGAATCAACTAATATATTGCTTCCAGTACATGTATCTCGTGGGAAGTTAAAGAGATTTGAGCTTACACGGAAACATACCATGAATCGTTTTCCCCACACACCATACAGAGCATCCAAGTCACAGAGACCAACGCTTGCGGCTAGATCACATAACTGGCAGCTAACATGAATTTATTTGCTGCTGAACAGCAACATGAATGTCTCGAAATGACAGCATTCAGGAGGTTATATGGCATCGAACTTTTCCATTCCTGTCATAACACCGGCAATGTACACATTCACGTTTGTTGTCGAAGGGGTGGCTTTGCTACGACATTAGCTCTTGTAACTTCAACTTTTTATAGCTTCGTTGGAATTCGCTTCCTAATGTGGGTTCCAATCTTCAGTTAGTTCCACAAGATATCTTCTAAATACCGTCCGTGTATTATAATAACCTATTTTGGGAGGAGATTACAATGGTGCTGAAAAAGATGGGAACAATGGTAATTCTTAGAATCCATTTTTAGAATGCTGACTGAAGCACATCCCAGTCTGAGTGATGGGTCACATATGATACTACTATAATAAACAAAGAACGCCTCGAGAAATATATAAAGAAGCTGCTGAGATCCTAAACATTTACTAGCAGCTATGTCCGAAGAGTAGACATTTGTACCATAGAGATACAGTCAGGCTGCACAATCTGTTACGAACGCTGCAGGCCCTGTGATAGTTGACACTAGATATACTACAAGCCGTTCCTCCAACTATGACTATTACACTGCACAACAAAATTAAAGGATCATTTTTACTAACCTCGTAATCGTCTCCTATTGCGACACATAAGTTTGAAATTTGGCTCAAAGGTGCTTACAAATTTCCTCTGTAACAGTGCAAAAGCGTGGTGCCCTGTGGCATCACCCTCGGGCTCGGGGATGCTTCAAACAAGGCGTCGACAGATGTGAAGAAATGCCACAGTTCATGAAACGGATACTACGTTAAAACAATTAGGCCACTTGAGCAGACTGGTCGGTAAACAGGGTTTCTTTGGTGAATATTGCTGAACCTTCTCTCGAGATATTAGCTTTATTAATGAAACCCTTATTACAACAAAGTTTTCATTCCTTGGTACTTAAGATACAAAGATACACATTAGTAAAACTCTAGCTCAATAGAAACATTCATTTAAAGGAAACGCAGAGGACCGGATGTCAGTAATATTAACAGTAATGTAAAAGGCAATAAAGTAATCAAAGGAAACTATTAGACTACGGCTGCCATTTGCACTTTCCTTAATGAAAAAGGGAAATTTCGTTTAATTGCTTGTACATCAAACCAAATAAGGCATCTTAACGTTAAACAACTTTCATGGGACCTCTGTCCGTAATATGAAAATAGTGCCAGAAATTCAAGCCGTTGACCCAAAATTTTATCGTCAACAAACATCCACAGCCCACCTTGTGAGATGAGCATCAGTCGTTTTTTAAGTAATACCTTACATTAGAGTTTATAAAACTCATAAATAGCAATCTGAGAATTATATACTGGCATTACTCAAAACTTGTAATCATTTATAAACAGCTCCAATAACATTAAAGAAAGACAAACCAGGAAAAAACCTTTCTAGAAATTTTAACCCCAAATAAATTCGTGTACCACCGTTACAGAACTGCAGCCAGAAAATGCACCACTCTGTCGCCTGGACAAGAGTGGTCAAACCTGCCCCACGCCGCTTTCAATTACAAACAATCTCACACTAGCTCGGGAACAAATGCACAGAGTTTAACCAGGCTTCTACAACAAACAGCGAAGTGCATTTAGTTAATTAAATTGACATACACTTCCATCCGTGTAATTATTATCGGCTGCAATGCTCCCAGTTGAAAATAACTCAGGAAACCAGGACAGTCTTGTAACTACTTTTAACTTGGAGGCTAAATGTCCTCGATGCCAAAAAAGCTTCTTTCTGAATTTCAAAACAGGAAAGAAAAGTACCCTTGACCACCTGAACAACCTGTAAGGTGAGATTAACACTGTCAGTTAGAACCTTGGAATGTCCAGTAAGACAAAAATTCAAAATCCAACTGCTGTAGCTAAGACTCTGTATAACACTTACAATGAGCCACAACCTTAGCACAGTCACCCACAGTTCATTGTTCCAGTTCACCATATTAACTGTCGTCCAAAGCTACTACAGAATGCCCCGCACCTCAGAGGAACGTCATCACACTCCAGTTCTCCAAAACAAGGCGTCCCATCTGGCGCGCAGTGCTCGCTTAGTGATCGTATGTCGCACTTAGTCCGCACTGGCACAGAGCCACTGCCGGCGCAACAGTCTCCCGCGCCGCCTTGCGTCTCGTTCGGCAATCTTCCTGCACTGTCCTAGCGCGCTGCCTATGGGCCATGTGTCCACAAGTCATCTGCCAGCAATGTAGCTGGAGCCGATCTGTGTAAAGCAAAATCGATTGGGAAACATCAGTTCAGAAGTTCATGTGAACTATAAGGTGGATTAATGACGTCATATTCGCACTAAAACTCACCACAGTTCGCAAGCGCATCCGTTCACGCGTCACAGAGTGGGGAGGCCGTTAAAGCCCCTCTTATTCATATTTCACCCTTTCTTTTTACGCCTCTGCCATTTAGGTCAGAAACAACGATACCCAGCGTTGAAATCAGACCGTTTTCTCATGGGTAGCCAAGGAAAACATCTCAGACACACCGCCACTCAGAATCGACACGAAAAGGCCTCAGGGGTCGACACGAAAAGGCCTCAGGGGATGGCATAAAGGGCGTCAGTGAAACACCCCCTTCTCTTGGGGCGTTGATCCCCATACGTTTCGCTGTCGAAAACGAGAGTTCACTGTCCGATGAGTAACAGGACGCTTTTCTTGGCAACGTTCGGCACTATTACTACCCTCTGGGCGTTCCAACCCTACCGTAAAGGACAATGTGGTGTTGCAGCCTCACTGAACGTGATCTGACCCGTTGGAGTGTAGCGCGACCGCAATTTTAGCTCTGGTATACAGAGTGGAACACCTGGAACAGTTCAAAACCATTTGACGAAATTTGAATATTATCTGAAGCAGCCAATGGTGTTCCTTCGCTTTCTCAGTCCTGTTTTGCGCTCCCCTGTGGCGCCATCACTGCATGGGGGGGGGGGGGGGGAGGGGGGAGGAGGGGGGTGATAGGGGGGCGGCCCTCCTAGTTCGACAACACCTTCGGTACCACCCACGCACCTGTTTTCTGCACGTTACAAATGTACCTGTCAGAAATTTTCACATCAATTCAGCCGCGCAGCTGCTCTAGCACCTGTTGGTTAGGCACTCCCTTCGACACGCCTTGGGTGGAGTTTGCCTTCTTCCAGACCCTAGAGCAGCCATGAGGCTGAATTGGTGTCGGAGTTTCTGACAGGGACGTTTGCAATGTGTTCAACAAAGGTGCATGGATGCCACTGAAAGTGTGTCCAACTGGCATTCTTAAGGTGCGTTTACACCTGTGCGACTTCCCGTGCGCACTAGGCGCATGCAGCCGTTGCCCGAGGGATCAAGGAGGCGCATGCACCTGTGCAAAGTTGCACTTGCCTCTGAATTCTGCACACGGGGGTGCAGAAGTCTTCTCATAGCAGACGGGGAGACGTGTGCTTCTACTTGCGTGCGGGATAAGCAAAGCCTCACGGCGCACAGGTGAAAAGCACCTTTAGATCGCTTGATGTTTTACTCATGCACATGATCGCGCCACAAGAGGACGGAATCAGGAGGGCTGAAAAATCATAAATACTCGTTGATATTCCAGATCACGTTCAAATAGCGTCGAATGGTTTTGAACGGTCCCTAGTGGTTCCACCCTGTATACCAGAGCAAAAATTGCAGTCGCACAACACTCAAAAATGGTCAGATCACGTTCAATGCTGTTGCAGTCCCACAATATTCTTAGTGTAGGGTTGAAAGCCCAGGTCTGGGCAGCAGAATCGCCTGTTGTCAAGAACCTCGTCCTGTCGCTCATCGCACTGCAAACTCTCGTTTTCGACCGCGAAATATGCGGGAATCAACGCCCCAGCGGAAGGGGTAGTTTCATTGACGCCCTTTATGTAACATCCTGAGGCCTTTTCGTGTCAATTCTGAGTTGCGGTGTGCCTGAAATATATTCCTCGACCACCCATAAGAAAACCGCGTGATTTCAACGCTGGTTGTCGCGGTTCTGACGTAAAAATAAGGGCTTTGATAACCTACCCATCTTGTGACACGTCGACAGTGGCGTTGGGCAGAATTTTAGAGAAATTTGGTGCCAATATGACATCATAAACCCACCGTTCACCTCACATGAACATATGAGCTGTATCATTTTGTTGCTTGTGTTAACACTTTGCTGCTTGAAGCGTTTTCTAACCCGAGGGGGCGTCGATGCTGCGGTGGCGGATCATGAGCCTAAATTCTAATCAGGCTAAGAAAAACATTATGGATAATCCTCTTTCCTTCCCTTTTAGTGTACGCATACGCAGCGTTCCTAATGACGACGCCGGTGACCACCACCACCACTACTATAATTACTACTGCTAATAATAATAATTATAGACACTCACTATTATTTACCAACGAACTGGTAGATTGAGCATATGATTGTTGTTACTTGTAAGACAAATTAACTCGATGATCCTCCTTCTTCCCAACTCTTTCGATGATATCGTCACACCACATGTCTCGACTTTCAAATATTCGCACTACCGGTATTTCAACTGGCGTACAGGCAAGAACTAATAAGCAATCCTGTGCCATACTGTTCCTCAAATACGTTATTACGCATTTAAGACAAGAAAAACTCCTTTCAACTGAAGCAGTTGTCGCAGTATTGGTTGCAATTAGACAAAATAGTCTGAAAGCTTCCAAAAGAATTTAGTCCGTTTCATTCTCAGCCTTTCTTCTGATTACGTCTCCCAGACTGACAGAGTGAAATGTTTACTTATGCTGGGAAGAAAACAGTCTCCAGTTCTAAACGCAACTGTGAGCGACTGAAGGACACACCATACACTTGTAGTAATGAATCCACGCCGTCTACAGGGAATTGCTGACCATAATCAGATCTACTGAAAAACTAAATTTAAACGATGTACAAAACAGCGAGTAAAAAGAGCTTGGAGGCAATTTCACGGACGGTTTTCGTGAATGACGTATATTATTCTGACGTTACAGTTCCATCTCGTTTCACTGTTCAAAGGAATGCGTTTACCAACAATACTGTCTGGAACTGCTGTGTGTTTGTAAGACCAGTGGAACGAAACAAGAATACCCTGAAGCGTGCCGGCCGCTGTGGCCGAGCGGTTCTAGGCTCTTCAGTCTAGAACCGCGCTAATGCTTCGGCCGCAGGTTCGAATCCTACCTCGGGCATGTATGTGTGTGATGTCCTAAGGTTAGTTAAGTCTTTAAGTAGTTCTAAGTCTAGGGGACTGATGACCTCAGGTGTTAAGTCCCATAGAGCTCTCCAACCTCGTCACTCCATCTCAACCTATGTCGTCCTCTTGCTTCTCTTCCCCCAGGTTCACTGAAACAGGCTTTCCTTGCGGGATCTGTCTCATCGAGTCGCATTACATGTCCAGCCCATCTCAGTCTACACAGCTTTATGAACTTGAACATATCATGCTCCTTATAGCAGTCATAAAGTTGGTCATTTCTTCCCATTCTCCAGGTCTCATTTTCATATACAGGTCCAAAAATCATCCTCAATATACTTCTTTCATGTGATCTCAGTTTGTTTTCACCCTGCTTCGTAATTGTCCATGTTTCTGAGCCATAAGTAAGTGCTGGGCGTATCAGCGTTTTGTAAAGTCGGCACTTAGTCCCTCGTGATATAAGCTTGGATTTAAAATGTCGCAACACTCCAAAGTAACATAGGTTAAAAGCACTTATGCGAGCCATAAATTCAGTAAAGGTGGTGTCATTTGCTTCTATCTTCGAGCACAGATACGTGAAACATTCCAATCTCTCAAATGTCATTCCATCAAGGGTTATTGTGGGCTGTAAGAGTTGGTTAGTGCCATTACTTACATACTTCGTCTTTCCTTCATTAATTCTCTGGCCCATCTGCTCTGCACTTTGTACATCTCTAAGTGCCCTGCTCACCAAGTCCAAGTCATCTGCATATCCCAGCAGGGGAGGAAAGAATCCTTACTGAAATTACACTGCTGTCCAAAGTTAAAGCAACAAACGGAAATTTTGCGAGGTTGTGTTTATTTTGCCACAAAACAGTATAAACAGGTGATAGTAAAGTAGAATTTGCACACACATTCTGACAACTGGTTAATGTGTGCAGTATAGGGTGTGACCATCTCTGGCACCAAAACAGGCCTGACAACGATGGAACATGATGTGAATGACGTCATCAGTCTCATTTTGAGGCAATAACGCCCATTCTTCCTGCAGAGCTACTCATTAGTCTTAGAGAGTGGTTGGTGGAAGCTTATGTGGTGCAAGCCGTCTTCCTAGTGCATCCCAGACATGCTCTATGGGATTAAAATCGGGAGAGCGACAAGTAAACGCCATGCGTGCAATATCTTCAGATTCCAAAATAACATCAGCCTCCCGTGCTCTATGAGGTCGAGCACTATCGTCCACCAGTACGTTGTCTGGGCCCACATCCTCGCAACAACCGCGTATGAGATCCCAAGATCTCCTCACGGTACCTGCCCGTAGTTAAATATTGCTCATTCACCCGTATAATTTCAACAAGAGGTGTTCGAGTAGTCAACATAATCCCTGCCCACACGATTAGCGATCCTCCTTGATATCGGCCTCTTTCCACAACGCCTGGGTCCTGAAATCGTGTTCCACTCGCCCTCCAGATGCGAATCCGTCTAGATTCACTTTCCACACCAAATCAGGACTCAACTGTGAAAAGAACATTGGCCCACCGTTCGACTGGGCAGGTGGCATGTTGACGGCATCACTCTAGACGTTCATTTCTATGAAGACACGCCAGAGGTAAACCGACAGCAGGTCTCCACCAATAAAGATCACTCTGCTGAAACCTTCTGTACACCGTTTGCCTCGATACAACACATCCAGGAGACGCTGCGACGTCAGAGGCCAGTTGCAGTGCAGTAGTAAGGCGGTACCATCGTGCCCTTACAGCCAAATAACGGTCCACTCTTTCTGATGTCATACGTGGTCTGCCCTGTCCTGGTCTCTGGGATACAGTTTCGGTCTCTATAAACTGTCGCCTCATCCGAGAAACAACAGAATGATTCACACTAAGCCATATCATCACACCCTCTCTTACCCACATTTCACCCCGTCACTTGACGCCTCTGTGGTGGAGATCAGAACCGCACGTTGAAACCACTTGGTGTTCTTATGGGTGGCTGAGGAAAATATTTCAAACAGACCGCCGATCGAAATCGACATGAGAAGGCCTAAGAGACTGGCATAAATGAGCGTCAATGAAAATACCCCTTTCCTTGTGGCTTTCATTTGCACACATTTGGCGGTTGAAAACGAAGGTTCATAGTGTGGTGAGCAACAGGACGACGTTCTTGGCAACCTTTGACACTGCAGACATTTTTGTCTAAGCACATCGTGGACCTGCAACCCCATTGAACATGATCTGACTCCTTTCGAGTGCAGTGCGACCCCAGTTTTTGCTCTGGTATTCAGGGTGGAACTACTAGGGACCGTTCATAACCATTCGACGAAATCTGAACACGATTCGAAGCAGCACAAAGTGTTCATGCTTTTCCAGCCTTCCTGTTACGCAACCTCCTGTGGCATCATCGTAGAAGACTGAAACATTGACACATGCGTCAATAAAATGGCAAAGGATCCTTCCTAGACCCTCTAATACAGCAACACCCTTGGTGCCACCTGCACACCTTTGTTGACCATTTTAAAAATGTATCTGCACAAAGACGACCTGTGACAGATTCCTAGGCGCCTGCAGACAGGCAATCGCTTAACATCCTATTCATTCCATATACCTACAAGCAGGCACCAGAGTAGCAGCAGAGCCCAACTCTGCCAGGTGCCTATGAATCTGTCACATGTTGTTTCTATGCAGTTGTATTATTAAAGTGCTCAACGACGGTGTGCAGGTGGCACTGAGAGTATTAGAGTATTTCCGAATTTCGGGCGTGGCGGGGAGGGGGGGGGGGGGGTTCTACGAGGAAGCGTTTGCCTTTGTCGCGCGCCACCCCCCTCCCCTCCTCCTACTCGCCCCCATGATCACGCCACAGAAGGGCACGAAACATTAGGGCTGCAAGAGCATAAACACTCTTCACTGCTTCGAATCAGATTACGTCGAATTGTTTTGAACGGTCCCTAATGGTTCCGGCCCATACACCAGAGAAGAAACTGCGGTCGCACTACACTGAAAAGGGGTGCATTCACATTCAGTAGGATTACAGGCCGACGGTGTCCTTAGAGAAGGGTTGAACCGCCCGGAGGGTACCAACAGTGTCAAAGTTAGTCACTAACGTCGTCCTGTTTCTCATCATACTGTGAACTGTCGCTTTCGACAGCGAAATATGTGTAAGTGAATGTCCCAAGGCAAGGATGCTTCATTGGCGTCCTTTATGCTACTCCCTGAGGTCTCTTCACATCAATTCTGAGAGGCGGTGTGTCTGAAATGTTTTCCTCCACCACCTAAAACGAAAACGCGTTATTTTAAAGTCGTGGTTCTGATCTCCATCGCAGAGGAGTCAAGAGAAGGGATTAAATGTCATAAAGAGAAGATGTGACGATCTTCCCGTCGTGAGATACGTCCACGCTGCTGTGGGCAGGATTGTGATAAAATCTGGTGCCATCGTAACATCACTGGCTCACCTTACACTCTGGCCTTTTTTCACGTGCGTGGACCCCTTGCTGTTAGAAGCATCGCTAAGCCGGAGGGTGACGCCTCACACAAATGTCCCATTACAGAGGAACACTGTAGGCACCTACGATTCAAAATTCAAACTTCTGCATGGCAATGGGAAACACTTCCTGGGTTTAGAAAAAGTGACCCTTTAATTGCGTTCTGGAATGAACATTAGAACCAACTAATATTATGTAGAGTTTAGGTTATGACGAACAAAACAGTTTTTATCTGAAGCAGTTGATTTGGCATAAATCGATTGGTTCCACTGGATCTAGGATTTATGAAAACCACAGCTAGTTGAATAGAATATATTACAACACACTAGATAAGAATAGTTCTTTTTTTTGCACAACAATGTTCTTAGTACTTTTTAACTGTGCTGGGACTTTCGGTAACAAGGAATTTCAATCACATTGTGTTAATAAACTCTCCATACTCTCAACAGTGTTATTAACGAAGTAAGGATATTAAGAAGAATTAAACAAGTAATGTGATCGTTTCTCGGAATTGTTAGAGTGTGAACTTTGTGCACAAAAATAAATTAGAACATTGGTTCGGAAATTTCACAAGGCATAGTGCGAGAAAGCTATGAGTGCAACCAGAAATAGCAGAGGGCCAGATAATGTATTCTGTTAGAATGTAAGTACGCAGGGCGAGATGATTATAGTTGTCTGTCAGAGGACATGCAGAGAGTGCTGCGTGTTCGCGAAGAAATGGAGCGTTGTGAGTTGTGGGTGGAGAGCTGTGAGCAGGTGTGTGTGCGCAGACGACCCCGGCGCCAGCGTCAGCCCACCTCGGATGAACGACGAGCCTCGTCGTGACGACGAGCTCAGCTGGCGGCGCTTCGTCCACGACAGCCGCTCTCCAGGTTCGCTGACGACCTCAGTTACAGTTATCACTGACTCTTACTAACCGCCCCCGGGTTGCAGATTGTGCCATTTTTGGTCTCTAATATACAGCGTGTTCATTTTAACTGAAGACATTGAATTATGTAGAAAAGGACACATCGGATAAAAAAGTTGTAATTCCAACTTGTTTGTCTCGGAGGGAAACATCCAACAACACCGCACTCAACCCGTCACCTCGCACCATGGGTGGGTGGCGGGGAGCTTCTTTTAAATCTTCAATGGGAACCTCCCTTTTTTATTGTAGATTACGATTCTACTGCAAAACCTACACACGTTTTATCTGAAGCAGTTTCTTCGTTTCGCCGCCGATGGTGCTTTAATTGGACGAATAGAAATGGGTACACAATCGTAATTTACGCCATGCTTCTCAAAAGCCCTTGATATCCCCACCTCCAAGCTGCGAGTATTGGACAGGCCACTATTTCATAATTGTTAATGGGAAACCAAATTCACAAGGTTGCATCCCTCCGACATATCGAACAGCGGGCTACTTAACGCGCCACCGTGGCCGTGTAACAGACTTCCACATATCATAACAGGCAGTACACTGCTACCGGAGCTCACTTATCGTGCAAACGTAGAACAGATAGCAGCTCCAAACATTACAACACATGCGCAGTGTTTACTGCCTGCACACCAACTTATCATTTGGAGAACAGACGTGCAAGTGGACGATAAATGTTGCAACCACAGAAGAAAAAATTGAAATGATCCTTATTTACGGAGAGTGTAGGAGAGATGTTAGGGCTGCTGTTGTCTTGTATGCCGAGCGTTTTCCAGAGAAAGCTGGCTCTCGTTCGTTCTTTTATAAATTTGTAAAGGCCTTGTGTCTGTTGGTGACCTACAGACCTGCAAAAGGAATCGAAGTAAACGTGTTACAGGAGAATCTAGTGAAACAGCTGTATTAGCGGCAGTGCGCCACAACCCACTGATAAACACTCGCCAATTACACCGCAATTTCGGTATGTCCGAGGTAGTATTGTCACAATACTGCATCGTCATAAGTATTATCCGTACCACGAGCCACTGTATCAAGAACTTCATAGCACCGATTTTCATAGCCGGGTAGTGTTTTGTGAATGGGCACGTCAACAAATGCAAACGACGTCGACTTCCTTTTCCGAGGTACTATTTTCCGATGAGTTTACATTCACAAACTACGATAGCGTTAACCAGCATAACATGCATTACTGGAGTGTAGACCATCAACGTCCTTGGTTGGTTAATGTATAGTGTGGCATCATGGGCAAGAAACTCATTGGTCCGTATTTTATCGACGGCACGTTGAATGGACTCAAATATCGAAAGTTTTTTGGAACAGGAACTATCTGTACTACTGCAGGATGTTGCCTTGGGCGTTCGACAACGTCGGCGGTTTAAGCATACGGTTCACCAGTGCATTACGCAATTGAAGCACAGGAGGTATTAGCCCGTGTTTACACCGGTCGGTGGATCGGTATAGGTGGCACTATCAATTAGCCCGATAGGTCGCCGGAATGACGTCGCCCGATTTCTTTTTATAGGGTATTTAAAGGTGAGGTGTACCAGAAAGTGCCAACAGGCCGTGAAGACGTGGTCGACCGCATCAGAATCGCCTGTGCTGACATTCGCGCAGATGTGCTTCTGTGCTGTGTGTGGTCATTTGAAGAGCTGATCACTAAGTGTGTCAAAGTTGGCGATACTATGTTTGAATACTTGGTCTAATTGGAAAAGTAGAGTAGCGTTCGCCTCGAACCACGGCAACAGTGACACGTCGAATAGTCCACTGTTCGATACAACGTTACGAATGCGATTTCCAATTACAAGTTATGAAATACTGGTTCGTCCTACCCTCGCAGCTTGGAGGTGGGGTCCCACGTGCCATTGGATATTCAAGGGCCATTGACCGGTAGGTCGTAAATTATGACTGTGTACCCATTTCTATTCCTACAATTGCAGCACATCTGTAACGAAACGAAGAAAATGCTTCAAACAAGACGTATGCGGATTTTTCTGCAGAATCGTAATCTGCAATAAAAAACGAGGGTTCCGGGTGTCGAGTGTGGTATCGTTGGATGTCGCCCTCCGAGACATAGAAATTGGAATTATAACATTTTGATCCGATATTTACTTCTCGAGATATGAACACCACATATAAAAGTAACCACCTTTTCATATAACAAACGTTGCATTTGGTTCCTCGTGACTAATAAAGTAATACTGCTTGAACTTGCTCGTTTCTTCTGCTTTTTTTCTCATGTAATGCATGATATGAAAACTGTGGTGTCCTCATTTTCGTGCGTAATAAAATTCTAACAAAGATTCTAAAGAATGAACACATTCCTAACAGTAGAAAATCTTAGGCTACATGAGGGCATGTGTGTCCTAATAATACTAATACATTTACTTTGCTGTCTAATCCAGCTGCACACTATATTCTCCATCTCACAACTTTCACAAATCATTTCGAAAGAAACTCTCAAATCACAGGATGATTCAAAAAGATTCATCGAATTTCACAAGACTATACTTTCCACATGAATGAACACAGAAACTTAGTGTGAGTCCTAACTCACACATAGGACTACAAAGAAACTTATTTTCGAAAGAACTTTCCTTGTTTTTCATGGGTATATGTTTTACATCCATGTACATACCACCTTTGGATGCTTTTTAGAATAAAGTTTAAGATCAAAATTGTAAATACATTTTAAAGATGTTCAATGTGTCCTCCAACGGACGTAAGACGGGCATCTACAAGTTACTGCATACACTGTTGTTGCTATGCGGCATCGCAGTTCGTCCAATTTTATTGGGAAGGATGCAGATACAGTCTTCACAAACACAAACAGAACAAATATCACGTACCGTGAGATCAAGTTATCTTGGGGGCCAATGGCGCAGTGCGTGATCCTTACGTTGCTTCCATTTGCGACTTCAGTGAAATCAAGCGGAAGCTCATTGGAGGGCAGGGTGAAGGTTTGTTGCGTTTTTTGATGAAAGGTGGTTCTGCCTCGGAGCAGTGATGGCCGTGTGTTGGTCAGGAGGATGCCGGTTGGGACCTGCAACCAACATGTCTGCGTACTAGACACACTGGACCTGCACTTGGAGTTATGATCTGGGGTGCGATTTTGTATGACAGCAGGAGCAGTCTCGTGGTTATCCCATGCACCCAGATTCCAAATTTGTACGTCAATCTTGTGTTCCGATCTGTTGTAGGCGCAACAGTATACTCTAAAGATAATCACGCTGCACAGTTGTAACTGAAGTGCACCCGTTTAAACGTACAGCGCAGAACCTTTTGAGCACAGACAAAGAAAACCAAAAATGTCGCCTGGGGGAAAAATTGGTGTAGTCGCAAATTATTGTTCAGTGAGTGGAGGAGGAGATTAGTGTTTAACGTCCCACCGACAATGAGGTTATTACAGACGGAGCACAAGCTCGGGTTAGGGAAAGATGGGGAAGGAAATCGGCCGTGCCCTTTGTCAAAGGAATCATCCCGGCATTTGTCCGAAGCGATTTAGGGACATCACGGAAAACCTAAATTAGGATGGCGCATTTGGGATTCCATTCGTTGTCCTACCAAATGCGAGTCCAGTGTGCTCACCACTGCGCCACGCCGCTCAGTATTATTGTACAGTCATTGGGGGTAATGTCATGAACGATAAACTTAAAATCCTGACCGGCGGGGTGTGAGGGTGGAGTTGGGGGTCCCGAGCGAAGGGTACTTTTTAGGTTTTCCTCGAATATCTCTAAAAACGCGGCCTAGCGAAAATATTTCCCAGTATAAAATTAAACTACATTAACTTTCCTGCAAAACAGCTCCTATTCATATTTTCTCTAGGACTAATGGTTTCCGTGTTGCAAGGGATGGAAAAATCTCAGATCATTAAAAAGTGTTTTAATGGTGTAAAATTCGTGTTCATTAATAAGTGAAGTAGGTTAAGAGCAAATATTAAATCTATGTACCACATCTAAGTGCAGTCCAACAGTAATAAGGGATAAATTGTGTCCTGGAGGCGTAACAGCATGGAAAGGCACACTATGTCACAACAAGAAACTACAGGGTATTTAGCACAGTTATATCGTCCCTTCTGCAGCTCGTCTTACAAATCACTGGCGACACAGTGGGTGTTCTTTATCCACAAAGTGTGTTAACACTACACTGAATACAGATACCACATGTTAATAATACAAACGCAAGAAAAGTATGTAGTCAGATACTGTGTAAATCTCTGCACACTGTTCAACAGTGCCAGAGGGAAATTTATTCTTAGTCATATTGTACAGCTGTAATGTTCTTCCGGGAAAGGTGGCTTCGTACAACACGAGCGCTGCTCGCTTTTCAGTTTACAGACGGACTATACCTCACCAGCGCTACCTGTCCAACGCACTCAGGTAAGTGGACAAAGTAACTTCACTGAGCTGGTGGTTATATATTGGAGTTACTTGCAATTTATTAAGTGAGTATTTATTTGCAGTTGTTAATTGAGCTTTTACGGAAAATACGTTCCTGCAAACAGCGGCTGAGAAGTGCTTATAATGCATTTGTTGATCTGTGTTGCAATATCTGAAGTTCCATAACACTTAAGTGACTTCCTACTATTACAGACGGAGCCAATATAAGTCTCTGTATATCTCAGATATTGGGAGAGCTGAGGCTGGACGATGCACTTGACAGACTCAAACTGCGAAAAGTACAGGGTGAGCACAAAGTCTGGCCCTGATTATAAAATTTTATAACAGAATAATCGTTTGACATAATAAGTTACATTTGATGCCATTACATAGGTTAATGTTACTAGTTTTTTTTAAGACCACTTACGTTAGTAAACCTCAACGTGTGCCCGCAGCTCGTGGTCGTGCGGTAGCGTTCTCGCTTCCCACGCCCGGGTTCCCGGGTTCGATTCCCGGCGGGGTCAGGGATTTTCTCTGCCTCGTGATGGCTGGGTGTTGTGTGATGTCCTTAGGTTAGTTAGGTTTAAGTAGTTCTAAGTTCTAGGGGACTGATGACCATAGATGTTAAGTCCCATAGTGCTCAGAGCCATTTGAACCATTTGAACCTCAACGTGTGCTCCCTTGGTAGCTCGGAGAATGTCGAGGCGGTATTCCAGTTCCCGCCAGGTGTTTCGTAACATGTGTTCTGTCACAGCACCCACAGCACTTTGTATCCTAGCCTTCAGTTCGTCGACGTCAGCAACTGGGGTGACGAAGGCTCTCTCCTTGATATAGCCCCAGAAAAAAGTCAAGGGGCGTAATGTCTGGAGAGCGGGATGGCCAGGGTGTTGGGCCGTTCCTCCCAATCCACCAATCCGGACATTACTCCCCTCTCCAGACATTACGCCCCTTGACCTTTTCTCTGGGGCTATATCAAGAACAGAGTCTTCGTCACACCAGTTGCTGACGTCGACGAACTGAAGGCTAGGATACAAGCTGCTGTGGGTACTGTGACAGAACACATGTTATGAAACACCTGGCGCGAACTGGAATACCGCCTCCACAGTCTCCGAGCTACCAAGGGAGCACACGTCGAAGTTTATTAACGTAAGGGGTCTTAAAAAAAACTAGTAACACTAACCTATGTAATGTCATCAAATATAAATTATAATGTCAAACGGTTATTATGTAATAATTGTTATGATCAGGGCAAGACTTTGTGCTCACCCTGTATTTCAGCCTTTCATAATGGAAAAAATGAAACTAAAATTGTCAGATACATATTAAAAACATGTCAGACTTGGGGCAGAGTCTTCAGTGTGGTAGACGGTTGACAGCTCCATCTGTCTAGCTTTATGTTGATTGAGCACTCAACAACTGCAAATAAGCTCTCTAATAAATTGAAAATAGCTCCACTATACACATTAAACACGAGCTCAGGGAAGTTATTTTGTATACACACTTGAGAGAAATGGACAAGAAATGCTGGGGACGTATAGTTTGTCTGTAAATGGAAAAGCGAGTAGCAATCGTTGTGGGAAGCTGACACTGCTGGGAGAACGCTACCGCCGTACAGGATGTCGAAGAATCAGTTTCCCTCTAGCACTGTAGAACGATGGGCAGAGAGTTACATAAGAGGGCTTGCTGAAAAGTAATGCCTCCGAATTTTTATGTGAAAACTCTTAAGGCTTTAATAGAATTTTGCGTCGATTTTTGGTAGAACACCATTATAATAAATGAAAAGCATTAGTTTGCTTTTGCTCTAAGTATTACTTTTATTTTATTTTATTTTTGTTTTTATTTACTGTTCAATTTTTTCCCTTTTTACATTGCATTACCAACACACTGTCAAAGATGTTACTTACTGTATGTTTCTGCTTCAATGTAGACGTGTAACCTCTCTTCCAATGTTGTTTACAAACATTATAATTTATTTGGTGACAATACTAAAATGGTTCAAATGGCTCTGAGCACTATGGGACTTAACAACTGAGGTCATCAGTCCCCTAGAACTTAGAACTACTTAAACCTAACCAACCTAAGGTCATCACACACATCCATGCCCGAGGCAGGAATCGAACCTGCGACCGTAGCGGTGGCTCGGGTCCAGACTGAAGCGCCTAGAACCGCTCGGCCACATCGGCCGGCTGACAACGCTCAGTAAATATCTGATGATGACCTTGTAAGCCAAAAACCAGTTAACGCAATAAACGTAATTCAGTAGAACAAAAGCAGACTAGTGCTTTTCGTTTATCTTAAAGCTTTTCCAATGAAGGAAACATTACTAACATTCTGCATCTTTATTCTTCAAGTCTACATATTTATTTCTCAACATACTCACCCTGGCGATGAACAAATTTCTCCCGACAAAATATGGTCAGTGTAAAATGTTTGATCCGCAGCTCGTGGTCGTGCGGTAGCGTTCTCGCTTCCCGCGCCCGGGTTCCCGGGTTCGATTCCCGGCTGGGTCAGGGATTTTCTCTGCCTCGGGATGACTGGGTGTTGTGTGATGTCCTTAGGTTAGTTAGGTTTAAGTAGTTCTAAGTTCTAGAGGACTGATGACCATAGATGTTAAGTCCCATAGTGCTCAAAGCCATTTTTGTAAAATGTTTGACTTCTTTCACGGAGCCACAGCCTCACATCTGCTTGCAGCGCTACATCAATATCCAAGTGAAGTCCTCGAAGGTGTTCTATAAGTTTTGGAAACAGATGAAAATCGGATTGGACCAAGTCGGGACTGTATGGAGAATTATAGGTGACTGTACAGGATAGCAGCCAGTGAAGGAATGTTTTAGGAAATTGGTTTAAGAAATTTATTTCAAAGGCCCAGTGGAATCTTTACAAGTTTTCTCCCAGAGTAATTCACGCCATGTCTACGTGACACAAGTCGCTTGTCTTTCAAAACCGAGGCAGTTCTGTCCAGTTAAAGCTGCTGCCAGGAGACGCCCTGAGCACTCTGCTGAAACTGCTAGCGAATTCACGCCATTGATTTTAGCCATTAGCGCGCGCGGGAAACCGATCACGTGTGTGTACGCCGGAGCGTCCTGCGGAGCAGAACACACTTGCTTCTCTCTCTTCTAATCCAGACCTCGAGCAGAACAGACGTCTTTTTGGACGGCAGAGCCACTGGTTCTGCTTTCAGGACCGGCCATCAACGTAAGTTAACATGAACCGGTTCCCCTTCCGTTACCAATTGCATCTAATTGTTCGACCTCCTAGACTGGCCTAACCCTGCTAACTTCCGACCCTAGGCGCGCCCTTTGTACTCCGTATATTGAAATATATCCTCTTTATTGTACTTAATTTCCTGTTTAGTCATTTGACGGCAGCTCTGGATGCCCACTATCAAATCCTGACCTCTCGACCTGTTGCGCACTGCCGCCACGAGGCATACTTAACAACCATCTTCCCCTTCCCTGCCATTTTATACATTAACATTGGTGTCAGAAGTTTCTCTCCCCATCCCCAAACCACGTACTCTTTTACAATTGGTGTCAGAAGTGGGATGTAACAATTATCTCCCCCTTTCCTGGCACGAACTCTTCTACATGACACTGGACCCAAGTCGTCGGATTGTTGCAGATGTCGCAGCATTCTGCGTGGTCTGACATTGCCGTGCTGAAGGGAAGAGTACTCTATGTGTGGACGAACTCTTTGAAATCGAAATTCGATTGCAGCACGCTGTTTATCACGCACCGTCATGTCACACGCTAAAATTCGAAGCCCCCTAGCCGCAGATACCTTCAAATATGTAGATGTGAAAAATAAAGACATAGTATGTTAATAACGTTTGTTTCATTTGAAAAGTTTGAAGAGTTTTCACATAAATGATTCGTAGACATACTTTTCAGCACGCCCTCGTAGAAGTTTTTATTGCGTTGTATTGTTAGCAACTCATATCTGTATTCAATGTAGTATTAACACACTTAGTGTGCGATGAGCATTGTGTCGCAAGTGATTCACAAGGCGCGCTGCGGAGGGGTCGGTCTAAATGTGTGAAATCCCCTGGAGTTGCTTTTTGCGACGCACTGCGGTAGAGTGAATACGGAATTACCGACTCGCTCTATGTTTTGCGCGCCTATGACGGAGGGAAGTGCATGAGCACAATCCAGCGACCTATATTACCTCACGTTTTTAACCTCCAGTCCTGCCTTTCCATCCTGTTACACCCCCACAACACAATTTATCCCTTAACAAGGTTCTACTGCACTTGGATGTGGTAAACACGTTCAATATTTGTCCTTAACCCATGTTATTTAGCAATGTACATTAATTTTATTCCATTAAAACACTATTTTAACAAGCTACCATGTCCATCCCCAGCAACGCGTGAACTGTTAGTCCTAAGGAAAAAATGAATAGGACCTTTTTTAAGGAAATTTAACAGGTTTCGTTAGAATCCGCGGTTTTCGAGATAGTCAAGAAAAACTTAAAAAAGTAATATCCATCCCCCCACCCCCCACCCCGGCACCCTGTCACCACGCTCACGCCCCACCGGTCAGTATTTGTATTATGTTGATCATTACACCCCCGTTCCATCGATCAAAAATTTGCGACTACTCGAATTTTTTCCTCTAATTTGCGTTCGTTGACTGGACTGTTTGTTGTATTTTCGCCATCTCGCATCGAGGTTAGTTTGTAAATAAACTGGGCAGCGAGCGAGCTACCTGCACCAGGAAGATCTCTCCCGGCAATTTTTATAGCTGGCGCCAAAGAAAAATTTTAGTTTCTATTTATCAGTTAAAACTTACTCCAAGTTTCTATCTTCATTAATATAGATAATATAGTGTTGAAAAGCCGAGTAAATATTCTTGAAACATCCTGCGCACTAGCATCTAGGCGTATAATTGGGAAAAGAAGAAAATGGAAAGATAAAAGATGAGTAATCAAGGCTAATGACCATTAAGAGAGACCTTCAAATTGGAATTGCGTCATTGGAACTGCGTAAAGTTCTTTGGATATGAGAGCTATAGATCAAGTGTGGTATCGTTGAGAAGGACAAATGTAGCCTTGCAGACCACTAAGTCCCTCTTTTTTAAACCTCTGCACAATTCTTTCGCACGAATGGAATTAACTACATCTAGAACTCTAGACCGAGAAA
Organism: Schistocerca piceifrons; assembly: GCF_021461385.2. Taxonomy (NCBI): domain Eukaryota; kingdom Metazoa; phylum Arthropoda; class Insecta; order Orthoptera; family Acrididae; genus Schistocerca; species Schistocerca piceifrons. The sequence goes on along the minus strand of NC_060149.1, from coordinate 231,656,408 downwards.
GGTGACTCAGTGGTTAGCAAAATGGACTCGGATCGGAGATGACACCGATTCAAATCACAGTCTGGCTATTCACATTTAGGTTTTCCGAGGATTTCACTCAATCTCTTGTGTTAAACCTTAATCTTCTTTCTTCCTCAGAACGCTTGGATCTCATTTTACGGAACATATTACGCTACCAAGCATGCCCTCATCAAAAGTTTTGTTGCTGGGTATAGCTTGTCAGACATCTTCAACTTTTATAGTCCTGTCTTCCTCAGTTGCGTGTAATATTATGGTATATTGATAATTTTTACTTATGGACCGACTGACAGCAACTGAATAAAACACAATTTTAGTGCCATACGCGTTTCGCTTTTATTTTCTGCAAGGCATCATCAGTGGCAGGTTGCGTGGACAATTTCTTACATATTACGCTCCTGTTGCATTTTTGGTGTTGTTCTTCTTCTTATGAACGCCAATTTGCGGTTTTTTCCACATTCCACAGCACTATGCACTGAAGGTTTTTTCCACATTCCACAGCACTATGCACTGAACGCTTGTCAATATACCATAATAGCTTGTCTGAATTTGTTACTTTTTATAAACCTGTGTCTTCGGCTCCAGATCTTTGCTGATTTAATGGTACGAAGACTCTTGAGTGCTAAATATTTGTAACTGAGCTTCACTTGGCTATGCAGCTATACTTAGGAAATAGGCACTTATTTATTGACTATATTTATCTTTCAGGCAATAGTATAAAGCTTTGACACCTGTCATACAAGAATCGCCATCAGACAATGCACGTTTTAGCAGAAATAACTAAGAAAAGAAGGTAGACGTGCAGGTCTTTACCAAGGTGTACGTTGAACACAGCGTTATCATGAAACAAAATAACATACTACTAATTACAAAAATTCTCGTTGCAGGCATCAACAGCGTTTTCACTGTACCTTTGAACATCAGGTAACACATATAAAGCTGCGTTTTTTGTGTTAACAGAATTGAAAAAATGGCAGTGTGTTTCACTCTGTGTGAATAATATGTATTCTGTTAACATAGAATGGTAACATAGTACTGCTTGACTAATTGCTCACATAAGAATAATTTATTTTGAAAGAAATAACACATGATAGTCACAGATCTGATTCGCTAACCTATCCTCATTTTAACAGTCTAGATTGTTACAGGCAGCACCAGAAATTCCACACAAATAAAAGTGAAGCATTTGTCAGCGCTCATGTTCGTCTGAACTTCACATTGCTTCAGTGCCTGAGTTCAGATTGTCAGTTGTATTACCTTGCTCGCCGGCCCCTGTGGCCGAGTGGTTCTAGACGCTTCAGTCTGGAACCGCGCGACTGCTACGGTCGCAGGTTCGAATCCTGCCTCGGGCATGGACGTGTGTAATGTCCGTAGGTTAGATAGGTTTAAGTAGTTCTAAGTTCAAGGGGACTGATGACCTCAGATGTTATGTCCCATAGTGCTCAGAGCCATTTGAACCATTACCTTGCTCTCCTCGGGGTGGGGGACCAGCATCCAAATTGATAATGGGTAGTGGTAATGAATCTGAGTCATGGTGTAACTATCCGTTTATCACATACGCTTCGAATATTATCAGAGGTTATGGTCACGCTAAGTGCAAGAAAGCGTAAAAGGACCGCTGCTGATTACCGTCGATCCCTTCTGTTATCAATGTAACACTTCACGGAGCTCTAGTTGCCACACATAGCCAGTGTGGCACTGAAGCTTGATATAGCGACATTATAGTAGTAAAAATTGATTAAGCTGAGAGTAAACTATAATTTATTGGACAACGGTAGCCATGGGGTAGTTTCCGAAGTGCACTGTTTTTCATACATTCAGTTCCTTAAGAATTAGGGACACAATAATTGTAGGGCTTGTGGAACATAGTGATATAAATAAACGACCAGAGTTTCGTACTAAAAGAAAAGGATTACTGGCTCACGAGTTCAATTGTAAAGCTTCTGTATTTATTACTATCGAATTATGCATTCCTAAGGTACTTTCCCCCATGGTGACTAGATTCGGAATGACTGTTGGAGGACATTGTTGGACTAAATATCTAATGAATATTCCCCACAACTTAACACCGTTGCCAGCTTAAATAAATCGCATTACTTCGTCATCTGCAAATCTTTGGATAAGTAGTTATTGTTGATAGTACTCGCAGCTCGTAATACTTACAAAGCGACATAGGCACAGGTGTTACAAACACGGAGTCGTGAGGCGCAAAGAGGAGTTCTAATTCCCTTTCGGCAATCCTGATTATGTAACCCCGGCTTCCCTAAATCACTAGCGTCAAATTGAAGGATGGTTCGTTAAGTCTATGGCCGATATCTTTCAGCACCATGTTTCAAAAAACTAAATTTGTGCTTCTCTTGTGAACTCGGCATCTTCAAGACCTTAAACTAAAATCATCCTTCCTTCGTGAAAGTGAATATCGACTTTGATGTCCATTGGTGCTCGGAGGAAAATGCCAGTCGTCGCCCAGAAGACTTACTACAGCATAGTCTGATAAAACCGTTCCAGGCCACGCAAAATCATTTCATAAAAATTTCAGATGACGAAAATCAGTTACATATATAAAGCATATTTTCTGCAGTATGGAAACGTTTGTCGCGCAAGCATTTCTTCGCAGTGACACAATTAACATTTTAACATCTAACTGCAACATAACACTCACAAACTAAGTCAATAGTTTTACCGAAAATGTTGTGCTATTTTTTATGCCTGGTTGCTGCTGTATTGCGGTTTGGCATGGATTCAAGTACTACAACAAACGAGTAATGCCTTTAGTGTGCACGTTACCTAAGTCAAGATATCATAAACCTATTCTGAGCACTAAGTAAGTAAACAAATAATTTAAATTGATGAAATATGATGGTATCGGCGGATAAATACGATACTGCAATGTCTGTGTTAAGGAGAACGACAGAATGCTCCTTCAGAGATGTCAGTCACCGACTTTCAATTAAAATGTCCTCTCCTGGACGGGAATTAAAATGGTTCAAATGGCTCTGAGCACTATGGGACTTAACTTCTAAGGTCATCAGTCCCCTAAAACGTAGAACTACTTAAATCTAACTAACCTAAGGACATCACACACATCCATGCCCGAGGCTGGATTCGAACCTGTGACCGTAGCGGTCGCGCGGTTCCAGACTGTAGCGCCTAGAACCGCTCGGCCACCCCGGCCGGCTGGACGGGAATTACATAATGTGTGTACGAGTACAGGTTTTGGTGCAGTAACGACGCCATATGGAAGTTTGGGCGTGGCCCTGAGCGCTGCACTGATAGCCAAAGCGCTTAAGGCGACCGCTCGCGTAAAGCGGGAAATTCGGGTTCGAGTTCCGGTACAGCACAAATTTTCACTGCCATCATTTCCTAATACAGCTGATGGTTGTTCGATTTCGCATCTGCGAATACACAATGGGCCATTAAAATTGCTACACCACGAAGATGACGTGCTACAGACGCGAAATTTAACCGACAGAAAGAAGATGCTGTGATATGCAAATGATTAGCTTTTCAGAGCATTCACACAAGGTTGGCGCCGGTGGCGACACCTACAACGTGCTGACATGAGGAAAGTTTCCAACCGATTTTTTATACACAAACATCAGTTGACCGGCGTTGCCTGGTGAAACGTTGTTGTGATGCCTCGTGTAAGGAGGAGAAATGCGTACCATCACGTTTTCGACTTTGATAAAGGTCGGATTGTAGCCTATCGCGATTGCGGTTTATCGTATCGCGACATTGCCGCTCGCGTTGGTCGAGATCCAATGACTGTTAGCAGAATATGGAATCTGTGGGTTCAGGAGGCTAATACGGAACGCCGTGCTGGATCCCAACGGCCTCAAATCACTAGCAGTCGAGATGACAGGCATCTTATCCGCATGGCTGTAACGGATCATGCAGCCACGTCTCGATGCCTGAGTCACAGATGGGGACGTTTGCAAGACAACAACAGCTCGCAGACCATGGCTGCGGTTATCCTTAACGCTGCATCACAGACAGGAGCGCCTGCGATGGTGTACTCAACGACGAACCTGGGTGGACGAATGGCAAAACATCATTTTTTTCGGATGAATCCAGGTTCTGTTTACAGCATCATGATGGTCGCATCCGTGTTTGGCGACGTCGCGGTGAACGCACATCCTGGCGTTATCACCTGGCGTGATGGTATGGGGTGCCATTGGTTACACGTCTCGGTTACCTCTTGTTCGCATTGACGGCACTTTGAACAGTGGACGTTACATTTCAGATTTGTTACGACCCGTGGCTCTACCCTTCATTCGATCGCTGCGAAACCCTACATTTCAGCAGGATAATGCACGACCACATATTACAGGTCCTGTACAGGCCTTCCTGGATACAGAAAATTTTCGACTGCTGCCCTGGCCAGCACATTCTCCAGATATTTCACCAATTGAAAACGTCTGGTCAATTGTGGCCTAGCAACTGGCTCATCACAATACGCCAATCACTACTCTTGATGAACTGTGGTATCGTGTTGAAGCTGCATGGGGAGCTGTACCTGTACACTCCATCTAAGCTCTGTTTGACTCAATGTCCAGGTGTATCAAGGCCGTTATTACGGCCAGAGGTGGTTGTTCTGGGTACTGATTTCTCTGGATCTATGCACCCAAAGTGCGTGAAAATATAATGACATGTCAGTTCTAGTATAATATATTTGTCCAATGAATACCCATCTGCATTTCTTCTTGGTGTAGTAATTTTAATGGACAGTAGTGTACATTTTGTAGCGTTGGCAGAAGAGCCAACACTGTGTTTCTAGAAGAGGCCGAAATGCACGCGTTTAATTACACGCTGACTGGCGTGAGGTCTGGAACAGGACAATATCTTGAGAATTGCAAATAAAGTACGTAGATGATGTAATACTTAACTTTAATCCACGATTGTTAAACATCTCTCGTTACGGTACATGCTTCATAATATTAATTATCCATTGAATTCGGCTCCTTGCTAGGTCGTAGCAAATGTAGCTGAAGGCTATGCTAACTATCGTCTCGGCAAATGGCAGCGTATTTGTCAGTGAACCATTGCTATGAACGTCGGCTGTACAACTGGGCGAGTGCTAGTAAGTCTCTCTAGACCTACCGTGTGGTGGCGCTCGGTCTGCTATCACTGACAGTGGCGACACGCGGGTCCGACGTATACTAATGGACCGCGGCCGATTTAAAGGCTACCACCTAGCAAGTGTGGTGTCTGGCGGTGACACCACACATTTCATGTTTTTCATAACGGCTGTCGTCATTGCAGTGCCTGTTCTTTCGGATATGCATGCATATCCGAAGAAACATTGCATCGTTCTTAAGAACACAGACACTGCAATATAGTAATTTAAATTCACCCATATGATTGTTACATCATGTTTAATGTAGGAATATTTTACACCTACGAAAACCATCATTCTAAACACGCAGTAGTAATCAGTTCATTGATTGGTTTTAATGTACCAGCGCTTTGCTGGGCGTGGTCTTGATGGTAATTGTGGTGTCACCGCCAGACACCACACTTGCTAGGTGGTAGCCTTTAAATCGGCCGCGGTCCATTAGTATACGCCGGACCCGCGTGTCGCCACTGTCAGTGATAGCAGACCGAGCGCCACTACACGGCAGGTCTAGAGAGACTTACTAGCACTCGCCCCAGTTGTACAGCCGACTTTGCTAGCGAAGCTACACTGACCGATACGCTCTCATTTGCCGAGACGATAGTTAGCATAGCATTCAGCTACGTCAATTGCTACGACCTAGCAAGGCGCCATAATCCTTTGCTATATATATTGTGGTTATAACATGTACCGTCAAGAGAGATGTTCTACAATTGTGGATTAAAGTTAAGTATTACATCATCTACGTACTTTATTTGCAATTCTCAAGATATTGTCCTGTTCCAGACCTCACGCCAGTCAGCGTGTAATTAAACGCGTGCATTTCGGCCTCCTCTAGAAAAACAGTGTTGGCTCTTCTGCCAACACTACAGTAATGATACGCTGTTAATCAGCTGCTCGTGACAGTTATTTGAGGGAGGTAAGGGGAGAGAGGTTACGGCTTAACACAACATCTGAATTCACGGCATGCCGTGGCCGTATTCATGAGCATAAGCTTAATGAGACACACATATAACCCTAAGACTTGAAAAAAAAAAGCCTTTACAACGATGTTGTCAGAATTTTCGTTTTCCTGTAAACTCCTTCTGGTCCGGTAGGACAAAAATCACTTAAACATCACTGCTAAACTCTCACAACTAATTTTTATTTCAAATGCTTAAAAACCTTTTAGAAGTGCCTTCGTTCGACGTATCCAGCAACTACGAGAACAGAAGCTCGTTAACGAGTGACATGTAAATGAATAGCCAGCAGATGGAGAAGAGGCAAGCGCTGCAGAAGCACCTCAAAGAAACAACGACGATGGACCCTCGAGAGACAGTAAACAGAGCAGAGAAACAATACGGGACTTAAATAAAACGCTTCAAGAACGTAACACCTGCCACTTCATTGTAACACGAACAAGAGCTCAGTGCCACACAGCTTGAAGTACCTGCGAACAATGCAGCTATTGTGCCTGCAGTAAACAGACCTGCACGTGCTGGGATGCCTCATGGCATCAGTGTTTTGTTGATGGTGCCATTTCGTTTCCTCTTAGTATAAATTGGACTACCCATCACATACTGCCACGATGTCTATCCATTCTCATCAAGTAATTTTCAGTGCAAATTACAGCACAGGATTGTTATGGAATAATCATAAGCAAATTAAAGCCTCGTTAAAATGCTTGGCTTTCTACCTTCCATGGTCTCTTGGATTACCCTGTCCTGTTGTTGATAACTGCGATACGTAGGGGCCAGTTGTTCCGCTACTGGGAACATGAAAGTGCATCGTTTGTCTGGAATGATTTTCAAAACGAGTGTCTCTCATACAATGTATCATTAAGATATAACACCAAGGAGGGGGCGTCTTTTTAATTCAGATGCACAACTCGGTTCGTGAATGTGATATAGATATGAGAACTCACTCACAGAGTTTTGTACATCCCGCTAAATGCTCTGTTACCGCGTTCCCTCTCTCCTGATTGAATCATAAACGAGTAATTAGTCTGTATTCCACGTCGGTTGCAAAGAAGAAATAGAAAAAGCCTAGAGCTGAAAAGAATTTGAATAAATCAGACTAGTATAGACGGAAATATAAAATGACGAATGCATTCGCATTGCGTACTACCACCCTCAGATCACTGTGTAATTGTATTTACATACAAGTGCATTAGATAATAAGTAAAGAAGTCAAAATGGCTAGCAGGTAACATTTTCCTGATAAAATGCGATATTGCAAACTGTAAAAAGACAGGCTGATTTTGGAAGATGACTGAATGTCCTTTTTCTACAGTTTATAAGAATATGATGACAAAATGCCTCTCGGACCGGCAGTATCAGCTGACAAAATGTATAGTTGGACAATGATAATGGACCTGAGTGAAAGCTCAAATAAACAAGTACGACACATGGAAATAAGCTGTTAAAGACATTGTGTGGCCATCTTTTACTGTCGGTTCACAAACGCCTTCATGAAGCTGATCTTGTACACTTAAAAACCACAGGTAAGTGTTATTGCACTGCTAGAAGATACTCTTTACAGGAATCAGAAATATGTGAATCCGGCAAACTAGTAATAGCATTTAATCATATCCATAGACTACCCTTTACGTTCTCTACACATTTCTTCTCCATTACGATTGTAGTATTTGCTGATCAGTCCAGATCATAATTCAGATTGTTTCTGTGTACGGCTTCCATCGTCATGATCTCTTCGGGTATCAGCAGCATCGTTTCTAGAAGAAGCACGAAACTAGTTTGTGAAGCATCACCCTTATATGACGCGCAATGAGCGTTATGCTGCCGGGTATGCGAGGACGGTGCTTGATAAGTTATGCTCGTCACACTTCCACCAAACGATATTGTTGATGTTTGAAAATGGACGATAGTGCGAGAAACTGTCCTTAATGTCAACTATAATTTTGACTGATTTGATCGATAAAACCAATATCATAATAATAAAAGCAATACAGTAATTGTCTCTCTGATTTGGCGGTACGTTTAGTTTGAGTTACTCTAGTTGCGCGTTGATCGAGAGACAAAAAGGACTATGACACTAACCACTTCATATCACTTCACTGTGTACTCCTCATTTGTATTTGAATGTGTTCCCACGTGCTACCGACACTGAAAAGAAATGTGGAGATATGCAGATGATGCGTACATGAATGAGGGCTAAAATCGTCATAAGTTTCCATTAAGCGGAACACGTACTCGGAGGAACACAAAATCTCTACGAGTTATAGAGCGCATGCCAGATTCTGTCACCGGGTGGCTGGTTTTATTCCTATTCCACGAACCCTACATAAGCTGTAAAGTGTCTTCGAAAGACAATGTGTGGCAACGTAGCTGTTTATAGAACCTACTAATAGCATGTAGCGCCGTCCTGCCTGCAATGCATTTGGTGTGTAACTTACCAAAATCTTCAGCGGCTTGGTTCAGACTGTTTTAATGCCGCCTGATCTCATTGCTTTATTAGCCTATTTTGTACCAATAATCTTCATTTAGCTAAAAATAAATCAAGCATACTAACATTTTTACAAGAGTGTAACTCTTATTAATGTAACATCAAGTTATGTGATTTCGTTCTACTTATTTCTAATGTTTCTCATTGCTGTCGATAAAAATATTTACAAGAGTGACAGCAAAACAGTTGTCGAACGTGATATCTTCATTTTTCATTTACGTAATGTAATGTAATATAATTATCTGAAAGAGAAAGCATAAATAAAGAAACTAATTCATCTATTTCCACTCCGACCATTTGTCCGCATTTCAACAGCTTTTCCTCAGTAACTTGGATTGCCTCGTTAATATGGACGTTAGTATAGCAGCTTGTAATGTCAAGGCGATGCAGAAAATCCATTATGTGCTGTTAATTCCATGTTTCTTGTATTTGATCTAGTAACGCAATCGAATTTTTATCTTTATGTTGTATACCTCATTTTGACACATTAGTATAATAACGTTCTTTCAACGTACGGAAGTTATGTAGCAGCGATTATACACTATCGTGCGAAACTTTATGAAAGAAGTAACTCGCGTATGATGTGTACTGTGAAGTAGCATACCTCGATGGAACTTGGGCTACATGTAAAAAGAACTGCTACAATATAGTACAGAAGTTAATTGAAAGAAATACTCAATGAGATGACCAGAAATTACATTTTTATTCAAAGACAAGAATTACACTGTAACCACCGCCATTCATGATGGTCCCCTGGGCCTTACAAAAGATGGGACGTAGTTCTTAATTGGGTGTGCAATCATCACGAACGGCGATGCATCTTTTTCAAGGTGCTCGTACGCTGACCACAAGGTTGGTAAGCAATTCTTGTGGTAGGATGCTGGGTAGTCGTTGGTGGATGTGAACCTGCTACACTACAGGAATGATTATGATTAAAGTTAAACTTTCAAAACGCTATAGAAATAACAACACTGGTCAGAATGACGTGAAACTGCAACGGAATATTATCGGATAAGGGGGAAAACGCATAACAGAAGAAAAAGAATAATGTGAAAACTGATCAATAGGTGGCGCTGTATGTTTCAGACTACGTAAATGAAAACACCTGTCATGCGCACGACCCATAGAAGTTGGTATAAACACGCCGGATACACGGCATTTCTTCCTTCCGCGTCTGCGACGTTCGCCATGACTGTCTTAATCCAGGATCGCGCCCTGTTTGTAAAGCTGTATTATAAGAATGATGACTGTGCGCACGTCGCTCTGCAGAAGTTCCGGACACTGGACGGTTTGAAAAAAGGCATTGGTCCGATGACTGCGTGGGTCTGGAAAAAAGGATTCGGAAATTCGAAAAGACGGGTTCTTTTGGTGTGCAACCTGGTAGAGGGAGGAAACGAATTAATTAGACGTCAGTGGAAGCAGTGGCCACAGCAATGCAGGAGGAAACGAGTGGTGGTGGGCAAACGTGTAGTGCACGGAGAATTGCCCGAACATTGGACTTACCTGTGAGCATGATGCGTAAAATCCTACCAGTTATCTTTCTTTGCCAACTATTCAAAATTACCCATGTGCACGAGTTGCTTCCTATTGACCTGACAGCAAGAGAGACCTTTGCTTTAGAATTTCTTGCTCGTATGAAAGTGGACAATGATTGGCCGTGGAAGATTTTGTGGACAGACGAAGCCCACTTCCATCTAACACGATATGTCAGTACACAGAATTGTCGAATATGGGCAACGGAAAATCCACACGCAAATCAACCAGTACCACTTCATCCTGCAAAGGTCACTGTGGCACGGATTTACGGCATCATTTATCATAGGGCCATATTTTTTTCGAAGAGACAGGTGCTTCAGGTCCTGTTACCTGTACCGTTATTGCTAATCGCTATGAGTGTCTTTCGCGCAACCACGTCGTTCCAGCTCACAAACAGCGTGGATGTCTGGGTGGGATCATTTTTTTGTGCAAGATGGTGCATCTCCGCACGTTGCAAATCGCACATTAAGCAGCTGCTGAAGCGCCATTTCGGAAATGCTAGAATTATCAGTCGCCATTTCCCTACAGCCTGACCGAACCAATCACCTGATCTTAATCCGTGTGACCTATCTGAAAGATGTTTTGTTCAGTGTCCCGTTTGCAAACTGAGCTCCACTGAAGGCATGCATTGCGCAACACATTCTGAACATGACCCCGGAAACACTTCGATCAGTTGTGGAACATGCTGTTTCTCGATTTCAACTTGTTGCAGAAAACGGTGGACAGCACATTAAACATGTTTTGCGCCAGTCACACGGAAATTAACAGTCCGATTTGATTTTGATTGACGTTTTTTTGCGGTTTTTGGCCTCAGGACAATTGAAAACCGATTTTTCCCATTCGATTTGATATGACCTTGCCATAATGGATGGGCTTACGTAACTAACAGTATCACACCTGTACATCCATGCACACTGAATAGTACAGGTTGTTTAACATCAAACGTACACCTTAGGCATTGTTGCATGATTCATTTGGTTGGTTGGTTTAAAGCGGGGGGGGGGGGGGGGGGGGGGGAAGGGACCAAACTGCGAGGTCATTGGTCCCTTGTTCCCGGTAAAATAATTACACAAGCGAAAGAAGAAAAGAAAGGACACGTACAGCACAATAACAGGAGAATGGATGAACCAGAAGAACGACAGAAGGACAACCAACACTACTAAGGACAAAACAGGAAAAGAAAACCACAGAGAGAAGCAAGAAACAGGTATAAGGGATAAAAACAAGGGAGCAGATGACTGTGGCTGGCCGACCACGAGAATAAAAAGTAAAAGCCACTTTGCGACACATTAAGACATCCAGCCTAAAACATTAGAGTGGGGAACACAAAGGGACAAAGTACATGCACGAAAACGTATATAGAATGATAAAACCCACCGTTACGTAGAAAACGTAAAACTAAATTAACCGATGAGGCGTTGTCAGCTAAAATTAATGGCAATGAGTCCGGTAATTGAAGAGTCCGTCGCAGGGCAGCCAAAGAAGGACAGCTCACCAAGATATGGGCCACTGTCAGCCGGGCGCCGCGCCGACACTGAGGTGGGTCATCAGGGCGCAGCAGGTAGCCGTGTGTCACCCAAGCATGGCCAATACGGAGCGGACAGAGAACCACAGAGTCCCTGCGAGAGGCCTGCGTGGAGGTCTTCCACACATTCGTAGTCTCATTAATGGCGCGCAGTTTGTTGTGCTTACTGAGTTTATGCCATTCCGTCTCCCAAAGCCGCAAGATCTTGCGGCATAGTACTGAACGCAAGTCAGTTGCAGAGAAACCGATCTCCATAAGCGGTTTCCACAGTAGCCTGTGTGGCCAGCCTGTCGGCAAGTTCGATGCCTGGGATTCCGACGTGACCTGGGGTAAAGACAAATACCACTGAACGACTGGACCGTTCCAGGGCATAGATGGACTCCTGAATGGTCGCTGCCAAAGGATGACGAGGGCAGCACTGGTCGATATCTTGCAGACTGCTCACACACAAACGAAACTCCCCATGGCATGAACGGATGTGCTCAAGGTCACGAGATATAGTCACCAGCTCGGCAGCATAAACACTTCAGCCATCGGACAAGGAATGCTGTTCAATATGTCCTCCATGGACATACGCGGAGCCGTGGCCTCAGGACATGTCAAGAATCGAGAGGAAGTGGCAGCAGAGAGCCGCAGGGTTAACTACGTGCTTAGGGCCGCGGCCTAGGTATACACCATGGAGGTGTACGTCAATGGACTTCAAGTATAACTGGTGAAGGCGAGGACTCCAGTTCGGAAAGAAGGGATCGGACACGAACAGCAATTAGAAGTCCTGACCTGGTCCGCCGATGCGGGAGACGAACCGCCGTGGGTGGGAAAAGGAGACGGTGATTCGGATGCGCAGGAGGACTACGAACGTGTGCAATGTAACTGGCCAGCAGTAGTGCAGGCACCGGCTTCCACAAGGACGCTGGTCACCGGACTCGTCCTAAAAGCTCCTGTCGCTTGGTGAGCGCCACAGTGGTGCGCTGGGTCGAGTAAACGCAACGCTGAGGGCGCCGCTGAACCATAAACCAGACTCCCATAGTCTAGGCCGGACTAAACAAGGGCTCTATAGAGCTGCAGCAGGGTAGAGCGATCTGCACCGCAGTTGGTGTTGCTCAGGCAGCGGAGGGCATTGAGGTGCTGCCAGCACTTCCGCTTAAGCTGACGAAGGTGAGGAAGCCAAGTCAATGGGGCGTCGAAAACTAGTCCTAAGAACCGTAGATCGTCATTAAGGTAAAGTTTCGGTGCCAGATGAACGGAACCACGCCGACAGAAGTGCATAACACACGACTTTGTGGCGAAAACTGGAAACTGTGGGGTAGAGCCCATGGCTGCGCCTTGTGGATGGCTCCCTGTAGGCGCCGCTCAGCAACACCAGTACTGGTGGAGCAGTACCAAATGCAGAAGTCGTCTGCATACAGAGGAGACGGACGGCCCTATAGTTGCTGCTAAACCATTAATGGCCAATAAAAATAGAGATACACTCAATACAGAGCCCTGCAGGATTCCATTCTTCTGGATATGGGTGGAACTATGGGAGGCACAAACTTCGGACACGGAAAGTGCGAAGCGACAAGAAATTTTGGATAAAAATCGGGAGCGAGCCTCAGACACCCTACTCATATAATGTGGCAAGGATATGATGTCACCAGATCGTGTCATACGCTTTTCGTAAATCAAAAAAAGACGGCAACCAGGTGTTGGCGTCTGGGAAAGGCTGTTCGGATGGCAGACTCGAGGAACACAAGATTATCAGTGGTAGAGAGACCCTGGCGGAAGCCGCCATGACATGGAGCCAGTAGGCCACGTGACTCCAGGACCCAACCCAACCATCGACACACCATACATTCCAGCAACTTACAAAAAACGTTGGTGAGGCTGATAGACCAATAGCTATCCACATCAAGTGCGTTTTTACCGGGTTTGAGCACTGGAATGATGGTACTCTCCCACCATTGTGACGGAAAGACGCCATCGCACCAGATCCAGTTGAAGATGAAGAGGAGATGTCGCTTTTAGTCAGATGAGAAACGTTTAATCATCTGACTGTGGATCCTGTCTGGCCCAGGAGCAGCGTCGGGGCACTGTGCAAGGGCACTGAGGAGCTCCCACTCTGTAAATGGGGCATTATGGGATTCATTGTGGCGTGTAGTGAAAGAGAGGACTTTCCCTTCCAGCTACTGTTTGAGAGTGCGAAAGGCTGGGGGATAATTCTACATCACAGAGGCTCGAGCATAGTGCTCAGCAAAGTGCTCGGCAATCGCGATTGCGTCGGTAGATAACACTCCATTCATATTAACACCGGGAACACCTGTTGGGGTCTGGTACCCGAAAACACGTTTGATCCTTGCCGAGACTTGGGAAGGTGACGTATGGCACCCAGTGGTCGAGACGTATCTGTACCAATACTCCTGCTACCGTCGTTTGATAAGTTGGCGAACACGTGCATGGAGCCGTTTAAAGGCTATGAGGTGCTTCTAGGAAGGGTTCCGCTTATGCCACTGCAGAGCTCGCCGACTCTCTTTAATTGGTTTAGCAACTTCCTGCGACCACCAAGGGACTGCCTTTCACTGGGGGCACCCTAAAGGGCGAGGGATCGCGTTTTATGCTGCAGAAAGGATTGTTATAGTTACCTTCTCAACCATCACATCGATGTTTCCGCGTGGGGGAGATTCAACGATGACAGCAGAGCTGAAAGTTTCCCAGTCCGCCTTGTTCAAAGCCAAAGCCCATCTGGGCAGGCGTCCGTGGGCCTGACGCAGGGGGAGTGACAGGAAGATGGGGAAGTGGTCACTACCACGCAGGTCGTCATGTGCTATCCAGTGGATAGATGGGAGAAGTCCTGGGCTGCTAACTGATAAATGAATGGCCAAGTAACTACCATGAGCCACACTGAAATGTGTGGCGGCCCCAGCATTCAAGAGACTGAGGCTGACCTGAGACAGTAAAGTTTCGACATCTCTGTCTCGCCCAGTAAGCACTGTGCCACCCCACAAGGAGTTATGGGCGTTAAAATATCCCAAAAGTAGGAAAGGTTTAGGGAGTTGATCAATCAGTGCAGCTAATACATTCAGGGGTACTGCACCATCTGGAGGAAGATATACATTGCAGACAGTTATTTCTTGTGTCGTTCTTATTCTGACAGCTATAGCTTCAAGATGGGTTTGAAGGGGCACAGTTTCACTAAAGACTGAGTTTTGGACATAAACGCAAACTCTTCCTGACACTCGATTATAGTCACTACAGTTCCTATAATATCTCTTATTGCTGCTGAGGGCAGGGGTCCACATTGTCGGGAACCAGATTTCCTGGAGGGCAATGCAGATAGCAGGTGTAAAGCTTAACAGTTGCTGTACCATAGCCAGGTGGTGGAAAAAACCGCCGCAATTCCTCTGGAGGATGTCATCGTGAGACTGGGACACCATGGAACATTCAATGAGGCAGTTTACCCCTCAGGGTCATCTGCTGCCACCGAAGTATTGCCTGAGCAGTCTATATCCATTTTGCCTGAGCGTCTGGCGAGATCTAGGTCCTCATCGGACGCCAGAATCTCTATCTAATCTGCAGACAAAGAGCTTGTAGGTAGTGGTGGTGTGGGTCTCACATCAATTCTCTTGGTCTTGGGGATCTTCTTTCTGGATTTCTCTCGTTGATCCTTGGGTTTCTCTGGTTGGGAGGGCTTCAGTGATTCAGTCTTTGGCGCTGAGAATGATCGTGAAGCCGTACAACCAGCTGCTTTTGGGCTCTTCAGCCACTGGCGTGTGTCATCTTTCCCACTAGCAGAAACCTGGAAAGTGAGTGACCTAAGGGACCCCTTCCTAGCGAGAGGAGCTCAAGAAGACTTACGCTCCTCTGGCGCAGAAGCGGGGACTGATATCCCTCGTGGTTGGGGAAGGAATGTGTTACTCTCAAAGTAGGTAGTGCAGGAGCAACAGGGAGGGAAGTGCCCCCTACCATCAAGGGGCAGGTGTAGTCTTCTGGCTCTGAGAGGTGACTGGGTTTGGCAGAGCTGATGGGGCTAGAGCTGTTGTAGCGGCGGCGTAAGACTTTGACATATGTACAGGATGTAGGTGTACAAATTTCCTCTTAGCCTCAGTGTAGGTCAGTCGGTCCAGGGTCTTATACTCCGTGATTTTCCTTTCTTTCTGGAGAATCCTGCAATCAGGCGAGCAAGGCGAGTGGTACTCTCCTCAATTGACACAGATGGGAGGCGGGACACATGGAGCATTGGGATGTGATGGGCGTCCGCAATCTCAACATGTGACGCTGTAAATACAGCGGGAAGACATATGGCTGAACTTCCAGCGTTTAAAGCACCACATTGGAGGAGGGATATAGTGCTTTACATCACAGCGGTAGACCATCACCTTGATCTTCTTGGGTAATGCATCACCCTCAAAGTCCAAGATGAAGGCACCAGTGGGAACCTGATTATCCCTCGGACCCCAGTGGACATGCCGAACGAAATATACACCTCGCCACTCGCCACTGTAAATTGGCGCGCAGCTCATCATAGGACTAAAAAAGGAGGTCCCTGTGGAATTTAATACCCTGGATCATATTTAAGCTCTTATGAGGCATGATGCTAATGGAAACATCCCCCAGCTTGTCACAATCGAGTAATGCATGTGACTGGGCAGAGGATACCGTTTTGATCTAGACTGACCCAAATCTCATTTTGGACAAGCCCTCCACCTCCCCAAACTTGTCCTCTAAATGCTCAACAGAAAACTGAGGCTTTATCGTCATGAAAGATTCTCCATCAGCTCTCAGACATACAAGGTACCGGGATGAATAAGAGCTGCTGCCATCCTTAGCCTAACGATCCTCCCATGGTGTGGCCAGGGAGGCGAACAATTTGGGGTTGTACTTCTGTGCATTGAATTGAGCCCGTGAACGCATAGACTGCTAGTGTTTGACCACCAGAAAGAGATGATGTACTACGCTTCATTGCGTGTCATCTGCCCTGATGCCACCCACTCTGACCAGGGCCTTCCCCACGGGCACCACCCATCCAACAGGATGGCCATTGCCGAGAGTCCCGATGCCCCAGGGTGACAGGCATCTACTGCTCGGCATACGTGGCGAGTTAACAGCGCAGACATCAGAAGAGCAATTCCTGTGTGGTCAGGGGGCTGCAACCAACAAGGTAAATGGCTGCCCCACCACAATGGACTGGCTTCTGTGCTAGATATCAGGTACAACGTAGCAAACAAGTCCATTATCATCGTCAGCGTAGAAAACGATACTGCAGAGTTGATGGAAAATACGCACCCAGGAGAGTGACCTCGCCCAACAGTTGGAGAATGAGCAGAAGTGCAGATCCATGGATCCATGTCGATAAAGGATGCGATAGGTCTCAGCCATGATGCATCGTGAAGGCGCCCTTCCCCAGTTGGCTCGCTCTTCGGGAAAATTTTGAAAAATGGAGGTCAAACCCTACAGGGAACCATCACATAAAGGCCGAAAAGTGTGAGACTCCTTTTAGTCTCCTCTTACGATAGGCAGGAATACCTCAGGCCTATTCTAACCTCTGGACCCGCAGGGGGTATGATTCAATTGTCATTCGTAGTCGACCACTATTAAATTATGAAGCTTGCAGCACCATCTATTGCTACATTTTGTAACTATTTATTTTCCTTCTGCCATACGTTTTCTACGTTTTCCGATAACATTCTGTTGCAATTTGACGTCATTCTGACCAGTGGTGTTATTTCTACAGCGGTTTCAAAGTTTAACTTTAATTATAATCTCCCTGTACATCTCCCCTATGTATCCAAACCGTGCTCAATGAGGTTTAAGTAGGGGAAACAGGCAGGCCAATCCATTCGCCGTCTCTCCTCTCGTTCCATGAGACGATCCACCTGAGCTGTTCGATGCGGTCACATAGAGTCATCCATAGACGCAAATGAGAAAGGAATACCGTGTAACGATAATTTTGACCAGCTGGTGCACAGTGTCCAAAGATTTGGAGTTCAATACGACCATGCAACATTATGTCTCGCAACACCATGAAAGTTGGAGCACCAAAGCGATAAAGTCTGACATTGCGTGTTCCCACATTTCGCCATATGAAGTTACGTCAAGCACTGTCAAACATGATCATTTTGGAGGTCCATGTTTGATGCTGTTCGGAGGCATAGTGTTGCATGGTCGTACTGCCTTCGAAATCTTTGAACGTGGTATGCTCGACGATCAATATTATTGTGACACTGTACTCCTTCCCCACGTCCGTCTTTTGACGGGTGCATTCCACCCTGACTTCATTTTTCTGTATGACAGTGCGCGACCATATCGAAAAGCGCCAGCGGAGCTTTTGGAACGAGAGGATCGACGGCGAAAGGATTGACCTGCCCGTTCCCCTGACTTAAATCCCATTGAACACGTGTGAGGTGCGTTTGAGAGACAGACTGTAGCGCGTTCACATGCACCAACGACCATGGGGCAGTTGTCAAACGCTCTGGCGGAGGAGTGGAGAGCCTTACAGCTAGAATTCCTTCCTAAACTTGTGATGAACATGGGGGCAGGTTGCAGACAAAGCATTGCTGTCCTTGGCGACCACACAACCTATTAAGAACAATGTCCCACCTTTTTTAGTGTCCAGGGGACCACATGAATGGTATGATAATTAAATCAAGACGTTAAGTTGTCGATAAGCGTTGATATACATCAACGGGGACCGTTTGAAATGTGTGCCCCGACCGGGAATCGAGCCCGGGATCTCCATCTTACATGGCAGACGCTCTATCCATGTGAGCCACCGAGGGCACAGAGGATAGAGCGACTGCAGGGACGCTCCCCGTGAGACCGACATTCCCAACTTAATGTCGACATACTACATACGTAGTGCCCCTGCCCATTACACTCATTACTCGTGGCAGACAATCTTACCGAGTCCCGTAAGAGTACGGGCACTGCGTGTGCATTCGCACAGAAGAAGAAGGTCAATGGCCGGTGAGCCTTAACTATATGAAAATGGTATCCGTTCTTTCTGACACGTCCGAAAGAACAGATACCATCTTCATACACGTGAATGATGGTGACTTCAGGTTAATTATTGTTGTTTCTCTTCGTCTCGTTGCGTATTTCTTTCAGTTACCTTCTGTACTACACTGTAGCGGTTCCTTCCATGTATGGTTTAAGTTTCATCAGTCTATGTTACTTAGCAGTGACACATGGTGCGAGAGTTACTTTTGTCCTGAAGTCTTGAACATCAGTGTACAAGGCAGTAGAATGTATCGTGTCAAGTTGTATACTCTGAGTACCGTTATTAACTTAATTTATGAGGATCAAAGTACGTTGCAAGATTTCTGCAGTGCTTTGTGAAGTTTGCTTACTTATTTATTTCTTCATGAGAGTGTAACTGAAAGTATCTGTGTCAATTAGGCTGTTAAGTTAAAACCACTGCATGAGACATGAGATACTAACAATGTCAATAACTCAAACATCATAGTTAGAGCCTCTGCAACTGGAATCGTATCGCAATTTTGACAAATATATTGTACCGTGTCCATAAATGGGATTGTAAGAGAAATTTTCAAACCCTCTCTACCAACAATACAAAACGAAGAGGCTTGTAGAGTTCAGTCGAGAAAAAGTCCATGAATTAACAGCAGAGTTAAAAGTTTGGAAACCATGTAAAACCTGTTGTCAATGAATAACTGCATAAAGATTCCTACCCATTCGAGCTCTGCCTGCCAAAATTGTCATAACACGTGGTGGCGGTCTTCTTCTGTGCACCTGTTACAGTGATCATTCAGTTTTTTTGAAAACTGATAGGCTGCTGTAACGCTTGGTAACTGCTCACGCTGTTACCGTAACGCATAACTAGATGCTTTGTTTCGTTCCAGTTCCGACGGCGGTCATCCTGGGAGGCCCGGACATCTACGTGAATAAGGGCAGCACCATCAACCTCACGTGCACCATCAGGAACCCCCCGGAGCCGCCTGCCTACATCTTCTGGTACCACCACGACAAGGTGCTCACATCTCTTATTCTGCATTCCAGTTATATTACTTATTTCCTGTGCACCAGGTCATGATTATCTACGCCTTATTATGTAGTAAAGCTTTGTTTAAAGCGAGAGACGTTTCAAACCTTGAAAAACTTTGTTTATTTCCCTTCCCGCTTCACACTAAATATCCATCAAATAAGCCCATCAATTTCTGTAGGTTCAGAACCGCATCAGAAGGGATGTGGCGCCAGTGAAGGCAGACATGATCAAGTGAGGCCTCGCAGATGGGTACGACAAATGAGATTGTGGTGAATATCAGGATATGGAGCATCTGACCTGTCCTAACAGTCTCCGCAAATGTACCCTCGATGAATTACAGCAGGGAAGTATGGAAGCATTGGATTTAACCAAATTTCTGGGAAGAACTTTGATCTTCAGACGCGGAAAAGTAATATAAATGCAGATTCAGAATATATAAAATATTAAGAAACGAAATGTCAGCCTAACTAGTACTGTAGGAGTCCGTGGCCTATTTTCCACTGATCAACATCCTATTAGAGACGTTAATAGTTTTTCTATTCCAAAAACTTATATTTCATGTTGAAGCAGGGCATGCACCGTTGTCAAAATTGTGGCACATGCAAACTACTGCCAAATCCCAGAAGCTGGCTGTCTCTTACCGAGTTACATCGTTATGCCTCACGACCTGACTTTCCCCTGAGGGGTCAGGTGAGGCTCTGTGGAGACTGGAAAGTAGAACAGAGGTTGTGATACAATGAACTTGTAAGGTGCACGTGTAAAACTCAATCTATGAAAGCTTTGCCCGAGAAAGTTTCATGTCCCTGCCTTCCAAACACCGTATTTCTGATCTGCTAGAAAGCTTCAGTTATCTGTTGTTCGCTAATGTAATACGCACCATCTTGGTGAATGACATATACATTTATAAGCCAAAACATTAGGAAGAATGGCCACTGTGAGACTCAATGGCGCCAGGTGGCGTTGCGGGCTCCTGACGCAGGATGGAATGTATATGTACTGATCAGCCAGAACATTATGGACACCTACCTAACAACCGGTATGTCCATCTTTGGCACGGATAACAGCGGCGACGCGTCGTGCCACGACGCAGTGAGACCTTGGCAGCTCGCTGGAGGTGAGCCGACACCATATTTGCCCACCCACAGGTCATCTAATTCTCGTAAATTCGGGGTAGGGGGGCGATGATCTCTGACGCCACGTGTTCGATCGGGTACAGATCTGGCGAGGTGGGAGGCAAGAACATCAATTCAAACTCGTCACCGTGTTCCTCAGACCACTCCATCACACTCCTGGCCTTGTAACATAGCACATTATCTTGTTGGAAAAAAAACACTGTCGTCGGGAAACATGATCGTCTTCAAGGGGTGTAAGTGGACTGCGACCTGTTTACGATACTCCTTGTCATGCACGAGCTCCGCTGGACCAACTGATGCCCACATGATTGTTTCCCAGATCATAATGGACCCGCCACCAGCTTGTCTCGGTCCCGCAGTTCAGGTGTCAAGGAGCTAGTCTACTGGAAGAGGACGGATTAGCGTCCTCCCATCAGCATGATGAAGAATGTATCGGGATTCATCAGACATGCAACGCTCCACCACTGCGCCAACGTCCAGTGCCGATGCCCATTTTAGTCGTAGTTGCCAATGTCGTGGTGTTGACATTGGCAAATGCATGGGTTGTCCGTGCCCATAGTTGTGTTTGGTGCACTGTGTGTTCAGGCATACTTTTACTCTGCCCAGCATTAATGTCTGATGTTAGCCCCGCAACAGTTCGCCGTGTGTCCTGTTATACCAATCTGTCGAACCTATGACGTCCGACATCTGTAGTGAGGGATGGCCGCCCAGCCCCGCGACCTCTGGACGTGGTTACACCTTTGTGTTTCCGACCACACCGTTCAGCCCACTTGGGACATTGCGGCAAACGATCTCTACGTACTTCCGTAGTTATCCAACGACGTCGTTAGTTACGATTGCAATGGTACGGAATCATCGAGACTGGACTGTAAATCAATGGAAGCGTCCGACTTGGTCGAATGATCACGTGTCTTGTTATACCATGTCGATGAGCGTGTCCGGATTCGCCGTCATCCAGTCGAATGGTTGCTGGGTTGCTAGAAGTATAATTTGCGCCACTGACGCACGCTGGTGGAGGACAGCATATTCATATATGGATATCCACATGGGCTTACACGAGACCTGTGGTAGTAATCTAAGGCACCGTCGCAGCCGTGGACTACACGAACATTATTGCGAACCAGCTGCAGCCCTACATTCCCAATTTCTTACGCGACTACGATGGCGTCTTCCAACAGGGTAACTGTCATTGTCCCAAGGCAAGAATTGTGCTACAGTTGGTTGTAGTGCATGACACTGAACTCACATTGATGTCTTGGCCACTAAATTCACCTGATATGAACCGCTGGGATACATATGGGAAGGCATCGGGTGCCAGCTTCGTGGCCACAAACTACCGAATCTTAAATGAAGGGAACTGTATGGCCTGTGCATAGACATCCGGTGCCACATACCTCCGTAAAAGTAACAACAACTTATCGAATACATGCCACGGAGAATCTCTGCCGTATGGCATCCCAAAGGTGGACCAACACGTTATTAAGCATGTGTTCATAATGTTTTGACTCATTAGCATCTGTTTCTTATTGAATTTTTAACGGTATGTACGCATCTCAGAAACTGCAGCACTATTATTAATCACATTAGTAAGATTCCTAGACCGTTATACAAATTTAATTAATTACGGTCCACTTCGCTGTATGTCAATTCGATGACTGAAAATAATGTCCCCCAGTTTCTACTGAATGTTTTTTCTGTGACCTCTTATTTCCAGCATGCTGTTAACTGCCTCGTCTATTGAGCTTTTGGGCCAAAGACCATACCGAAGTCGACTATGGTTGAAGAGTCTCCTGTGTGACTGTAGTCGATTACACAGGAGCCTGTCCTGTACCTTATGCAAAGTGTTTAAGAGGCGGATGGGCCTGTAACTGTTTGGGCCTGTTATATCCCGATCCTCCGATTTTTTTGATGATTACAACCTTCGAAGTTTTCCATATGGCAGGAATCTTACCTTGCAGCAATGCATCGTTCAGTAACTCTGTTATAAAAAGGGAGATCAGTGCAATTGTATTTTCTCGTGTTTCTGAATGTGTGCCGTTTGGACCGGGAGTCTTCTTACTTTTTAACTGTTTAAGTGCTAACGCTACCTCTTGTTGGGCAAACGGCACAGCAACGGGGCCATTTGTGTATTATCCATTTTTCTTCGTAAGTCTGTGTAATGTTGCTGTCATTCTTCTTTGCGTCAGCAGGAAGAAGCTTGTTCAGGAGGTACTCTGCTGAATATTTCCAGCGCTCTGCGCCTAAGGGTTGACAGCACTGTCGGATTCATTACCTTATATGTTTGAAGCTTGAATGGTACCTCCCACATATTGTTTTGTAGCTGAGTTTTGACAAATTTGTTTTGTCTTGTATAGTTCGTTCTTGCATTTTTGTTTCTGTCTTACTTCCCTCTCTTGTGCTTGTGTTTTTCCTTTTTGATAATGTTTCCTTTTGTCGCTAGCGTCTTTCCTTAGTTTTGATAACTCAGTTGACCAGGGGAGTTAGCTTGGTGCACGGTTGGTCGTTGGGATACATAATGGTTGTGCTTTTTGAAGCATGGGCTTCAGAATGTGTGCTTTATAGTCTTTGCTGCCACTGGCTGTATGGATGGAATATTCTTCAACCACGTTCCTTATTTTTTGCCAGTCAATCTCGTTTAGAAGGAGTAGTCGTTTTTGTTGATGTGAAGAGTGTGCATTCTTGTCTGCGTATGTGCCTTTGTGGGCCGGCCGCGGTGGTCTCGCGGTTCTAGGCGCTCAGTCCGGAACCGCGCGACTGCTACGGTCGCAGGTTCGAATCCTGCCTCGGGCATGGATGTGTGTGATGTCCTTAGGTTAGTTAGGTTTAAGTAGTTCTAAGTTCTAGGGGACTGATGACCACAGATGTTAAGTCCCATAGTGCTCAGAGCCATTTGAACCTATTTTTTTTTGTCCTCTAAAAATGGCTCTGAGCACTATGCGACTTAACTTCTAAGGTCATCAGTCGGCTATAACTTAGAACTAATTAAACCTAAGTAACCTAAGGACATCACACACATCCATGCCCGAGGCAGGATTCGAACCTGCGACCGTTGCGGTCGCTCAGCTCCAGACTGTAGCGCCCAGAACCGCACGGCCACTCCGGCCGGCTTTTTTGTCCTCTGTTGTCTGTTTTATCTTCATGCCATAGCGTCGATAGTGCATTGATGTCACTGGGTATGAGTAGTCTTTCGTTCCTTGAAAATTGTGCTGCAGCTCGTATTTGGTCAGCAAAAGGCTCTATGTCACAGGAATACTGTGCATTCATTGATGTGATAATCAAAGATTCTCGTTTATGTGCAACTTCAACTTTGAAGAATACAAAAACCAGGATAGAATGTAACAATATCAGAGAAAGAAAGTTGCTATTCACCATATAGTGGAGATGCTGAGTCGCGATAGGTACAACAAAAAGATTCACACAATTATAGCTTTCGGCCATTAAGGCCTTTGTCAGCAGTAGACACACATACATACATGCACACACACACACTCATGCAAATGCAACTTGCACACACGTCTGAGGTCTCAGAGAACTGAAACCACACTGCGAGCAGCAGCACCAGTGCATGATGGGAGTGGCGACTGGGTTGGGGTAAGGAGGAGGCTGGGGTGAGGAGGGGGAGGGATAGTAGGGTGGCAGTGGTGGACAGTGAAGTGTTGCAGTTTAGACGGAAGGCAGGAGAGACGGTGCGGAGGGGGGACGGGGTAAGTAGCGGAAAGGAGAGAAATAAAAAGAAATTAAAAGACTGGGTGTGGCGGAGAAATGATGGCTGTGTAGTGCTGGAATGGGAACAGGGAGGGGGCTAGATGGGTGAGGACAGTGACTAAGGAAGGTTGAGACCAGGAGGGTTACGGGAACGTAGGATGTATTGCAGGGAAAGCTCCCACCTGCGCAATTCAGAAAAGCTGGTGTTGGTGGGAATGATCCATATGGCACAGTCTGTGAAGCAGTCATTGAGACTAGGGATATCATGTTTGGCAGCATGTTCAGCAACAGGGTGGTCCACTTGCTTTTTGGCCGCAGTTTGTCAGTGGCCATTCATGTGGACAGACAGATTGTTGGTTGTCATGCCTACATAGAATGCAGCACAGTGGTTGTAAATCACATGACTGGTTTCACAGGTAGCCCTGCCTTTGATGGGATATGTGATGTTAGTGACCGGACTGGAGTAGGTGGTGGTAGGAGGATGTATGGGACAGGTCTTGCATCTAGGTTTATTACAGGGGTATGAGCCACGAGGTAAGCGATTGGGAGCAGGGGTTGTGTAAGGATGGACGAGAATATTGTGTAGGTTTGGTGGACGGCGGAATACCACGATAGGTGGGATGGGAAGGATAGTGGGCAGGACATTTCTCATTTCAGGGCACGATGAGAGGTAATAGAAAACCTGGTGGAGAATGTAATTCAGTTGCTCCTGTCCCGGATGGTACCGAGTTGCGAGGGAAATGCTCCTCTGTGGCCAGACTGTGGGACTTTGGGAGGTGGTGGGAGACTGGAAAGATAAGGCACGGGAGATTTGTTTTTGTACAAGGATGGGAGGATAATTACTGTCACTGAAGGCTTCAGTGAGACCCTCAGTATATTTGAGAGGGGCTGCTCGTCACTGCAGATGCGACGACCACGGGTGGCTAGGCTGTACGGAAGGGGCGTATCGCCAGACGCAGAGCAATATGAAAAATTTCCCTGTTTTCAAACCTACTTATGGGTAAATGATTCTCAAGACAGTCATGATCTATTACGTTGTCCTTGTATCGTTTGGGATTTTTTCTCTGTGTCCTGTGATACATCCTGACATTTGTTTTCCTCTATTGTTAGTGCACACAGGGAAATGTGGGTGGATTATTAGGTAGAATATTTCTGTTTTGCAAAGGGCTTTCGGTATCTATGTTATTAGAATATTGTTTGCCTACCTACAGATTATTTGACAGCTGAGTGTTTTCTCTAAGTCTGTTTCCTTGTGTGTCTATCCTATGGGTACTGTCACAATGTATAGGATGAAGAACAAATGCTACACTTGGTGGTAAGCATGCGGTTTCTCATAGGAATTCAAGACAAAAGTGTACCTAGCAAAACCTAGTCCCGCCAATAGGTTTAATTGAAATGTGATTTGAAAAACGAGGCTCTGGCAACACTATAACCGCGTGCAGCGTGGCCAAAACAGGTATCATGAAATATGCATTCTGCCGGAGCTGTCCCATTCACTCAGTCAGACGATGGAGACGGATATGCAAGTTCGCCGATATTCGAGTTGTGTTAGCGTCAAACTTTTTTTCAGTTAAAGCACCACATTTTATTTAATTTTCACCTCCACAATACAGTATCTTCTGTATTTCTTTCTGTTACTGTTACCTTTACTTAAGTATTAAGACATAACATGAACTTCTTACAGACGTAAGCGACCACTTTGTTTCATTTCACAAATAAAATAATTGTGGGTACATCTTCTGTATCCAATGAGGTACAAAAAACACAATAGGTATGGTACACCAGATTGTGCGTTATGTTACGCACAATAATTTCATTCTGTACGTTTGACGTTCAGGCGTATCTTCGCAGAGCCAGTACGTAAACTTAGGAGCAATGTTCGCTTTAGAGAGGATATTCAAAGCAACCACCTTGTATATTTTGCAAATACTTCCCACTCGTTGGATCATACTTTGCTGGACCCTACGCAACACAACTGCATCCACCATCGTGAAGCGGCACGCACGACAGCTATTACGTCGTGTACATACATGGGTGCAGTACTATAAATTTGTCCCCGTAAGAGTGCCCACAAATAAAAATCTAGTGAATTAAGGTTCGGGTAACGTGGATACCAGAACATTGAACTTCCACGACCAATTCACTTCCCTGGTAGCGCTTCATTTAAATAGTTACGCACATTCATTCCAAAGTCTATCGGTGCACCATCACTTTGAAACCGTAGCTATCACCGAACACCAAGTGGAACGTATTCTAATGCATCAGGCAAAGTATTTCAAACAAATGCACGATACAAGTGTGCATTCAACTTGTCTGGCAATAGATAAGGGTCCAAAAGCACTCTTCCCATTATTCTTGTCCACAGGTTTACGCCAAAATGTGCTTGAAAGCCACATTCCCGGGTGACATGTGGGTTGTGTTCCGAACCAATAATGGCTATTGTGGAGTTGAAAATACCTTCACGAGTGAAGCTAGATTCGTCAATACATATCACGTTATTTATAAAATGTTGGTTATCTTGCACTTGGTGCAGAATCCATGCACAAAACAGTTCCCTCACGAGTGAAGATAGATTCGTCAGTCCATATCACGTTATTCATAAAATTTTGGTTGTCTTGCACTTGTTGCAGAATCCATGCACAAAACTGTTCTCGTGAAATGCGGTCTTCTGGCCACGGGTGTTGAGTTAAAATTTAATGATATGATTGTAATTCTTCGTAGTGCAACACCTCAACAACCGGTCTTTGAGGTACCTAGTACGTCTAGTTCTTGGACGACCTCTCTCCATTACTTGTGGACGAAGATCACAGGTTTCCCGAAAGCATTGCACCAGGTGACGAAAATGTTCTTATCGGGATGGCGCCTCTGAGGATACCGTGCAGCATACGCCCCAGCAGCTGCATCAGCTTGGTTCTCGGATGCACTCTGCACTAAAACCATATCGACGTATTTATCTTTTGTGTACTCCATTGGGAAGCCACCGTACATTAACCTCAGAAGCCTAGTTATACAGGGTGAGTCACCTAACATTACCGCTGGATATATTTCGAAAACCACATCAAATACTGACGAACCGATTCCACAGACCGAACGTGAGGAGAGGGGCTAGTGTAATTGGTTAATACAAACCATAAAAAAATGCACGGAAGTATGATTTTTAACACAAACCTACGTTTTTTTAAATGGAACCCCGTTAGTTTTGTTAGCACATCTGAACATATAAACAAATACGTAATTAATGCCGTTTGTTGCATTGTAAAATGTTAATTACATCCGGAGATATTGTAACCTAAAGTTGACGCTTGAATACCACTCCTCCGCTGTTCGATCGTGTGTATCGGAGAGCACCGAATTACGTAGGGATCCAAAGGGAACGGTGATGGACCTTAGGTATGAGGTACACGTACACACGTGGTTTCCATTTTCAATTACGGGGTGGAATAGAGTGTGTCCCGACATGTCAAGCCAATAGATGTTCAATGTGGTGGCCATCATTTGCTGCACACAATTGCAATCTCTGGCGTAATGAATGTCGTACACGCCGCAGTACATCCGGTGTAATGTCGCCGCAGGCTGCCACAATACGTTGTTTCATATCCTCTGGGGTTGTAGGCACATCACGGTACACATTCTCCTTTAACGTACCTCACAGAAAGAAGTCCAGAGGTGTAAGATCAGGAGAACGGGCTGGCCAATTTATGCGTCCTCCACGTCTATGAAACGCCCGTGGCCCGTGTTTGTTACAACACGCAACTGAACGTCGGAGGTTTCAAGCGTCAACTTTAGGTTACAATATCTCCGGATGTAATTAACATTTTACAATGCAACAAACGGCACTGATTACGTATTTATTTATATGTTCAGATGTACTAACAAAACTAACGTGGTTCCATTTAAAAAACGTAGGTTTGTGTTAAAAAAACATACTTCCGTGCATTTTTGTATCGTTTGTATTAAACAATTACACTAGCCCCTCTCCACACGTTCGGTCTGTGGAATCGGTTCATCAGTATTTGAAGTGGTTTACGAAATATATCCAGCGGTAACGTTAGGTGACTCACCCTGTATATGCACACTGCGCGGTCAGTAGACATATGCGTAAAGTGTAATGGATCCCATTGTCATGCGATAGGTTATTATTGTGTCACAAAACGATGTCCTTCTTATAAACGACAATAAATAGGGAACGGACGTCTGAAAAATAAGAAACGAACCTGACGAGGATTCGGTGGTTAGCTCGATGGTGGATGTGGGTCTTATGTCCCAGCAGTCTACTCAGAGTTTTCTTTAGCCTGACAATCCCAGAGACAGCCGAAATGCTGTTTAAAAACAGGGAAGAGAGTGGACTCGGAATCGCTACGCCGCATCGACACTGAGCGACGTCTGCCACTTTTTTTATATGTCTTGCATGACGCTTACCAGTTTTTTAACTGAACTGAAATTAAAGTATTAGCATCGTCCGGGAATCGAATGTGGGCCGCCCGCTTGGCAGACGAGCATTCCACCACTTTTGTCTTTTTTTTGTTTTTTTTGCTTTTCCGTTTCCGGGCATGCGATTTACCCCTTTTTTGATATAGGGAATGCCTGAATCGGCAGGAAAGAATTGGCACAGTCAGCTTCAGTCTGGGTGGTGACAAGGTGGCCTGGAGTCGATTCCCGAGGCATGGCCCGATGCCTCCGCTGCCTCCTCCCGCCTACCGCTGTACCGGGCCGCTCAAATGTTACAGGCCTTTTTAATTCTTTTACTTTATTCCTTACAACTTACTACACAGATAAAATGAAACGGAGTCAAAGTTCATCCTACATGGCTCCTACTACTTAAAAAGAAAAAATATTATTTCTAGTCGTCATCTGCAACAATTTTTGTGTACTTTATCTTTTCAATTAAAGAAGGAAAACAAGACAAACAGGGCCCCAAAAATTAGTTAAATTACGTAACATTATTCCTGAATGTGACCATCACGAAAAAACCGAAATGATCGGTTAATTCAAAACGATACCTTGAAAATGAAATACAAGGTTCAACATATTGACGAATAATTCGCGATACCGTGGCAGGCACAAACACTTCCAATATGCTGTGACCATATTTTGGTCGAAGCCGAGTGGGTCGCTATTTGCCAAAAGCGCTAATTGTTTTTTTTTAAGCCAGAGCCAGATCGCTTTGTGACCATGACAGGTCAATGAACGGTGAGAGTGTCTAAGCCGAGACAGCGACTAGACTGATCCGTGACACTAAGAACATTACGAAATAGGGACTAATTGGTGGATAACAGATTGTATACTACATGATACCACGAGGACGCCGCCGCCATTAGTAAAACAGGAAGGCTAAGATGGAACCACACTGTCTTCCAAAAAGTTTGCGCCGATGTCCGTTCATTCGGCGCCGTACAGTCAATCCCTCTCCCGCGCTTTAAATAAAACGTGGTAGTGAGATGCTGCCCACAAATAACTGACAGCAATATAAAATTCACGGATATGTTACAACTGGAAATTCACTCGACCAGTATCGACAGGCGGATCAAGACTGCCAGGCCACAGACAGTAAAATAACCGATACCCGAATGTGTGGATTGCGTGAGAGACAGTCAGCAGAGTGCACCGAAAATACAACACAGACACATTCTTGCGAATATCGGAATGTCCAGAACCCCCAAGAGAACGCGGATGAGCAACCACCTCGTATCGTAATCGAAAAATGTGATACTTCCGTAAAAAACGACTAGACTGCTCTTTTAATTTCCTAGCCATCATAGCGGAATGTGAAAGGTGTGAGCGATGCAATATTCTTTGCGCAATATGTAGGTATCCAGAATCCGAGCTTTCTGAAGCATGTTAAGGAAACACCGCTCATGTTCCAGGATTGCTCCTTGTATCTTCTCCGTAACCGAATTCCAATTAAGTGTAGCTATAGTCAATCATGAATACCAAAGATTTATGTCTATCGACCACCGTCGCCCACGAAATGACAGCATTATCAAAATCCCGTAATTTCATCACTCGACATTTGCCTTTGTTGATGCGGCACCAGATACAAGGCAAAATACGTAGTCTTGAGCAATGGAATCTCGGTGGGAGAACGGAGTAACACTACCACATCATTCGCGTACGCCCGCACCGGAATCGTCTCGCCCACGAGTGTACATCCTTGTAACTCAGCGACGATTCTTCGAAGAAGGTGATCAACGATAGAAAAAATAATGACAATGAAAGCTTACTTCACTGAGTAAAACCCCTACGGAAGGTAATCAGGGGTGTCAGTTGGCCATTGGCAGCCACTGAAGCTTGGATACCCGTAAACAAATTATAAAAGATCCTGCGCGCGTCAATTGTAAACCAACGGCTATCATTACCTGCAGCGGGAAGCAATGGCTGACCGGGTCGAACGCCTTGTCAAAGTCCAAAAATGCCGGAGCACCA
The DNA here is from genome assembly GCF_021461385.2 of Schistocerca piceifrons. Lineage (NCBI taxonomy): Eukaryota > Metazoa > Arthropoda > Insecta > Orthoptera > Acrididae > Schistocerca > Schistocerca piceifrons. The sequence goes on along the minus strand of NC_060149.1, from coordinate 231,625,533 downwards.
GCAACAGAAACAACAGCGGCCACTGATATGGCACCAGGACAGTCTGTTACTAGAGTCAGAATATTACGGACAGGAATACAACTTTGATGGTCAGCAAAAACTTTCCCCAGAAACACAGGCAGCCGGACATTCACCGTCCTCGCCACAGTCCTATAATCAAAATTTAATGAGGTAATCGGACGAAATTAATTAGTTGCTGTCTGATCAGAGCGTTTGGGAATTAACACTATTTTGGCAAATTTAAACGAGTCGAAACAGTTTCACCGACTGTCGCGTGTGATTTAACGCAATTCTCGCTGCACAATTGTCAGTGAGGCTGGCAGGGATGGCATCGACAGCCGAAATCCTATCACACATCCTATCACATGAATAAAATCTGTCAAACCTGCTGCTAGAAGTAGCAGTAAAATAGGTATATTTGTCAAGTGTCGGATATTTACAGACCCAAACATCATACAGTTTGAAGGAACGAACTGAATCTTGCAATTCCCGAGTGAATCTGATCTACAGGACGCACACACTATTAAAATCAGCACCAATGAGTAATTTTTATGCTTCTTGTAGGAAGACGATATCGGCTCAGGAATCATAGATAAACTGACGCAAAGAAGTGAGCCGCAGATCCGATTCCACCCTATTAATGTTCAAAAAAAGAAACGTATAATCCTACGTACTTTAACTACAAGAAAGGAAATTCGAGGTGCTGACCAAATGAATTACGTCTCAGTGAGTGTCAAGATCTATAGCGAGTCCACTAATGAGGCACACACTTAAGGAGCTCCCACCCTCACATCTAGAATCTTTATGTTCCTTCTTATTACGAGCCAGCTCCCACCCTCACCTCTAGAATCTTTATGTTCCTTCTTATTACGAGCCACTGCCCGCTTGGGTTGGACGCGTTGTTCACAACGACTGCGAAGCAATACAGCATCAGCAGTCGGGGACGTATGCAGATTTTGAACGTTAACGAAAGTAGATGACAAACAAGGAGCTGCAGAGGACCACGCCATTGGATGGATACGTTGCAGCCGCGCTTGATTAGCCGAGCGGTCTAAGGCGCTGCAGTCATGGACTGTCCGGCTGGTCCCGGCGGAGGTTCGAGTCCTCCTTCGGGCATGGGTGTGTGTGTTTGCCCTTAGGATAATTTAGGTTAAGTAGTGTGTAAGCTTAGGGACTGATGATCTTAGCAGTTAAGTCCCATAAGTTTTCACACACATTTGAGCTTTTTTTTAATTTTTATATCTTGCAATTAAGATCGACTCAGAAGAGGGGGGTGAGGCACTACAGCATCTGAGTCGACAGGTAGGATTTCATGGCCACCAATCGCCACCACTGGAGTAAAAACTGTTGGTCGTTCCGACGTCACCAAGGGAACAGGTAATTTTAGGGACCCCTGAATTTGCTGCTGTTGGATCATTGGAACATAAGAAGACTCAACGACTTCCCCATCCTTGTGTTGGTCTGGAGGATTTATCTCAACTGCGGGAAGAATACTAGCAAAAAATACAGACCTTAGCAGCTGATTTCATACTTACGGCCCCATCAGGAGTGCAAGCACTCAGCACTACAAGATATATGAAACGACAAAGTTGCATCCTGCGTATGACATCTCTTCACTGATCACCAGGACATTGTGACCACCTATCTAATAGTTGGTATGTTCACCTTTGGCACAAATAACAGCGACAGCGCGTCGTAGCATGGAAGCAGTGAACTTTGGTCGGTCGCTGGAGGGAGTTGACACCGTATCTGCATTCACAGGTCACCTAATTTCCGTAAATTCCGGGGAGGGGGGCGATGAACTCCGACGCCACACTGAATCACATACCAGATGTATTCGATCGGGTTCAGATCTGGCGAGTTGGGAGGCCAGTAAATCAACTGGAGCTCGCCAGTCTGTTCCTCGAACCATTCCATCACACTCCCGGCCTTGTGACACGGCGCGTTATCTTGTTGAAAAATGCCACTGCCGTCGGGAAACATGACAGTCATCAAGCGATGTGCCTGGTCTGCAGCCAATTTACGATGCTCGTTGGCCGTCATGGTGCCTTACACGAGTTCCACTGGACCTATGGATGGCCACGTGACTGTTCCTCTGATCATAATGGAGCCGCCGCCAGCTCGTCTCTGTCCCACAGTACAGTGTCAAGGAACTGTTCCACTGGAAGACGACGGATTCGCACGGCCTCCCGTCGGCATGATGAATAGGGTATAGGGATTCATCAGACCATGCAACGCCCTGTCATTGCGGCAACGTCTAGTGCCGATGGTCAAGTGCCGATTTCAGTCCTAGTTGCCAATGTCATGGTGTTGACAGTGGCACATTCATGGGTCGTCGGCAACAGTTGCCCATCATTGTTCGGTGCGCTGTGTGTGCAGACACACTTGTACTCTGCCCAGCATTAACGTGTGATTCTAGTTCCGCCGCAGTTCACCGCCCGTCCTGTTTTACCAGTCTGCCCAGCCTACGACGTCCGACAGCTGTAATGAGGAGTGGCCGCCCCACCCCGCGACGTCTGGACCTGGTTTCACCTTAGTTTCGCCACGTGTTGAAGATGCTTACCAAAGCACTCCTCGAACACCCTACAAGTCGCGCAGTTTCCGAAATGCTCGTACCAAGTCTCCAGGCGATCGCAATCTGTCCTCGGTCAAGCTCAGACAGATCGCTCGCCTTCCCCGTTCTCCACACGGACAGCACGCTCACAGATACTACATACATCATATGTGTGACCTATTAGACTCAACTCCCCAGGTGACGGTGCTGTCGCCTGGACAGGTTTATATTGGTAGTAGGTCGGTGGTCATAATGTTCTGGCTGATCATTGTATGTAGCACTAGGGACACTGCCGGCTTGGCAACAACAATTTCGGGACCATACTGCGAGGGAAAGCTTGAAAGTCGGGGGCTGCGAACTGCGCACCCTTCTGTTGTTGCTTTGCACCCCAGGGAGAGGTGGTATCAACCTCGTGAGCAGTAAAACCGAGATGGGTTAATGTCGATTTTCTTCGCAGAGCAATTAGATCTAACGTGGCCACTTTCATTGCAAAGAAATCATGTCCTTACTTGACCACTATACTAGATATGAATGCAGTAATCACAGACCTGTAGATGGAAAGGAATTTTACGTTTAAGTATCATCTCCACGGAGCGGTTTCCACTATAACGTTGCAACCGGTGTTGAGTGAATCAGCGTTTGTTTCGTATACCCGCCACATCGTCATAAGGGAGCAAGACATCCTTAAGTAAACTGGACACTGATATAATCCAGTTCCGCGTTAGCAAGAAGGACCATACTTTTGGAACCATCACGATGCTTAAAGTGAACTTGAGAACCACGGCGCAAAATAAACCTATCTACCTGTAGTGGATCCAAAAATTTTACGAAAAAGACACTTATCCGAATCATAATAGGCACTATGAACATGATCAGATGTTACATGAATTGTATCAACGAGCCAATCGTGAATCTCCAAAGATCTGAGCTGCACGGAAGCGGAGATTTGTCAAAACTATAGAGCGGACTATGCCGCTGCCGATGGACACACAACTACTAATGCTACGGACCAAACAACTACGCGACACACACGAAGAGACAAACAAAACTGAGGAAAAGCTGTACAGGCGCGCGGCGGTGCGGATAGGCGATTAACTAACAATCTTTCCTCTCGGCGCTCGAGGCGAAACTAGTGATGATGATGATGATGATGATGATGATGGGTTTTATGGGGCGCTCAATTGCGGCCGGGAATCGCACACGGGATCCTGTGATCCAGAGGTAGCAACGCTAGCCACTAGACCACGAGCTGCGGACGAAACTGGTGACCTACGACGGCTGATAAGATAATACGGGGTGATACATGTTCCCCTGTTCATTGCAATGTGCTGCACTATGTGACAGTGTTGCCAGCTCCTAGTTTTCATAAATGTGATCGATCCGATTTTGCTAGATAAACTTTTATCTACAATTTGGATGAGGAATCGCATGACACTCTCCAGTTGCGGCATTTTCCTTCAACCTGTATAAACCGTACAGGCCTTATGTACGGTCTGCATTTGTTGGAGTCGTATTCGGAATGTAATTTTAATTATGTGTTTTGACCTAGTGAACTGTTTACATATGTTATATCTTTTTGTGCTTCTTGTACTGGTGTGTCAGTATGTCTGTTCCTTGTCTTTCGGTGTCGTGAGATGAATGTGAGAGCATCCTCTTACATATGTTTTTTGTTTGTTTGTTTGTTTTGTTTCATTCCCCAATACGTGGTGGAAAACGTCCTCTTGCAGCTCCTTCACTCGCAGGAGAAGTCCGGTCTCGAAGGTTGCCCATTGGAACATGTGTGTTTTAACTGCCTCGCTACGTTGTAGTCAATGGCTATCTACACACACACACACACACACACACACACACACACATTAGTTAGTTACAAGTTCCATGGATCATTTTACACTATAGATCGTAATGATTTGGAACGAGTCATTTGAGATTCACATCGCAAATTAATTTATACACATGGTTACATTCTGAACATTTCTAATATATGTTACAAACAGTAAGAAGTTATACATATGTGAGGTAGTAATTCTTACCCACCACAGACATTCTCCTATGGAATAGAAGGAGTTGCCAACGCGAAACTTTCTCAGTTTGTTTGCAAATTTTACTTTGCTGTTTGTCAAACATTTTATGTCACTGAGTAAGTGATCAAAAATTTTTGTTGCAGCATTGTGCCCCTCTGTTTGTGCTACAGACAACTTAAATGTGGAATAATGAATGTAATTTTTCCTTCTGGTATTGTTGTGTATATCATTGTTCCTTTTGAACTGTAATGGATTATTTACAACAAACTTCATGAGGGAATAAATATAATGTGAAGCAACAATCAGAATGCCTAACTCCTTAAACAAATGTGTACAAGACGATCGTGGTTGAGCACAACATATTGTCCTTACAGCAGTTTTTGGGCAATGAAGATTTTCTTTCTTAAAGATGAGTTACCCCAGAACATTATCCCATATGACATTATTGAATGAAAATATGCCAAATATGTCAACTTTCTGATTTGACTCTCCCCAAGATTTGCAAAGATTCTAGATACAAATGTGGCTGAACTAAGTTGTTTTAAGAGTTCCAAAATATTCTTTCCGTGTTCTCATTAATATGGGCACTTAAGAATTTTGCAGTTTCCAACCTCTTTATTATTCCCTCGCTATGTGTTACTCTTATCACTGGTGTAGTACCTCTAGATGTGCAGAACTGAATATGCTGTGTTTTTAAAAATTGAGAGTGAGACCATTCGCAGAACACCAGTCAATGAGACTTTTAAGAACTTTGTTTACCGTTTCTTCTCTTTCTGTATGTGTTCTTGGATTGATATCGACCGGCCGAAGTGGCCGTGCGGTTCTAGGCGCTGCAGTCTGGAACCGCGAGACCGCTACGGTCGCAGATTCGAATCCTGCCTCGGGCATGGATGTGAGTGATGTCCTTAGGTTAGTTCGGTTTAACTAGTTCTAAGTTCTGGGGGACTAATGACCTGAGAAGTTGAGTCCCATAGTGCTCAGAGCCATTTGAACCATTTGATTGATTTCTACACTCCTGGAAATTGAAATAAGAACACCGTGAATTCATTGTCCCAGGAAGGGGAAACTTTATTGACACATTCCTGGGGTCAGATACATCACATGATCAAACTGACAGAACCACAGGCACATAGACACAGGCAACAGAGCATGCACAATGTCGGCACTAGTACAGTGTATATCCACCTTTCGCAGCAATGCAGGCTGCTATTCTCCCATGGAGACGATCGTAGAGATGCTGGATGTAGTCCTGTGGAACGGCTTGCCATGACATTTCCACCTGGCGCCTCAGTTGAACCAGCGTTCGTGCTGGACGTGCAGACCGCGTGAGACGACGCTTCATCCAGTCCCAAACATGCTCAATGGGGGACAGATCCGGAGATCTTGCTGGCCAGGGTAGTTGACTTACACCTTCTAGAGCACGTTGGGTGGCACGGGATACATGCGGACGTGCATTGTCCTGTTGGAACAGCAAGTTCCCTTGCCGGTCTAGGAATGGTAGAACGATGGGTTCGATGACGGTTTGGATGTACCATGCACTATTCAGTGTCCCCTCGACGATCACCAGTGGTGTACGGCCAGTGTAGGAGATCGCTCCCCACACCATGATGCCGGGTGTTGGCCCTGTGTGCCTCGGTCGTATGCAGTCCTGATTGTGGCGCTCACCTGCACGGCGCCAAACACGCATACGACCATCATTGGCACCAAGGCAGAAGCGACTCTCATCGCTGAAGACGACACGTCTCCATTCGTCCCTCCATTCACGCCTGTCGCGACACCACTGGAGGCGGGCTGCACGATGTTGGGGCGTGAGCGGAAGACGGCCTAACGGTGTGCGGGACCGTAGCCCAGCTTCATGGAGACGGTTGCGAATGGTCCTCGCCGATACCCCAGGAGCAACAGTGTCCCTAATTTGCTGGGAAGTGGCGGTGCGGTCCCCTACGGCACTGCGTAGGATCCTACGGTCTTGGCGTGCATCCGTGCGTCGCTGCGGTCCGGTCCCAGGTCGACGGGCACGTGCACCTTCCGCCGACCACTGGCGACAACATCGATGTACTGTGGAGACCTCACGCCCCACGTGTTGAGCAATTCGGCGGTACGTCCACCCGGCCTCCCGCATGCCCACTATACGCCCTCGCTCAATGTCCGTCAACTGCACATACGGTTCACGTCCACGCTGTCGCGGCATGCTACCAGTGTTAAAGACTGCGATGGAACTCCGTATGCCACGGCAAACTCGCTGACACTGACGGCGGCGGTGCACAAATGCTGCGCAGCTAGCGCCATTCGACGGCCAACACCGCGGCTCCTGGTGTGTCCGCTGTGCCGTGCGTGTGATCATTGCTTGTACAGCCCTCTCGCAGTGTCCGGAGCAAGTATGGTGGGTCTGACACACCGGTGTCAATGTGTTCTTTTTTCCATTTCCAGGAGTGTATATAAGTGTTATCTGCAGAAAGAACTAATTCTGCAGATCGTTTACATATGTGAGGAACACTAGTGGACTTAAGATTGAGCCCATGCATGATTTCTCCCTAGTCAGTATTATGTCCCTGGACTATATTGGTTGAATTACTGATACAACTGTCCGCCCCCGGTAGCTGAGTGGTCACAGTCTGCCTTCGGCAGTGACACAGTGCGGACCGTGTTGCCTGCCGGCCGCGCTGTGGTGCGCGCGCGTGTTTGTTTACGCCGGAGCAGCTTCGCGTGTGCGGTGTTGTGAGTCTAGAACGAGATGGCACACTGGTACAGAAAAACGACTTTGAAGTGCAGTTTTGCGAACGACTATACACGACCAAAGGCACACGAGATTTTTAAGAGAAGAGGAAAAATCGGCCCACAGGAAATCGTGGGTATCCATTTATCGATCGTTTCAAGCGTCGTCTATGTCAAGCTTGTTGACGAGGCTGCTTACGAAAGACTTCTACAACGATCACCGAACGGGTATCGTTTCTGTCATTCCGACGGTAATGTTGGTGCGGATACGGTCGATCACGCGGGAATGGGGATCCGACTTTACAAGTCTTCGAACTTCCGTTTGAGGTCCCGTCTGAACTTGTTACCGACGCCTTTCGACCATACGGTACAGTTCTAGCCCATGTGGCCGAAAAATGGACGAGTTTTACCACATACCCCGCCCTAAATGAGGTGAGACTAATACGGATAGAACTGCGAAAGCACGTCCCCTCGTATTTGTACATAGGAGGTTGTCGAGCGATTATAATCTATGGTGGACAACCTCGCACTTGCTCGGGGTGCGGGAAAGAAGGTCACGTCCGCTCGGAATGCCTCCAGCGACGTTTAGTGCAAACCCCACGGGATGACGTTCAGGCGCCACAACAGATGACTGTCTTACCGTTGACCTTTATGGAAGCCCTGAGAGGAGACGTGAGGGAGATTTCCGATGAGCACCAGCAGCTGCGCCCTATAGAGAACATGGACACCAACGGACTGTAACTCCGACCACCGGATCCACCACAGCAGACACAGGACACCACACAAGAGATGCAGCTGACGGCCGCTCCAGGCTCGTCCGTGGTGGCTGCCAGTGCTTCCACCGAGAGCGTGATAGGCCAGGCCCAAGACGGAGGATACGCAACCCAAACAGCCGATGCGGAAGCAAGGCAACGGAAACAGCGTTCGCCGAAGAGAAGAAAGAAGCGTCGACTGACTTCTGCTGACGATAGCCATAGTCCCGAGGGGACAGTGGACGACAACGACAGTATCGACCTGAGACCAGTGGATTCAACAGATACCGAGATGACGGTGCAGGAATTGCACAGCGACGATAACTTGAACTCTCCTTCTGGTGACCGGAGGCAGAAGTGGAGATGACTATTGTCCAACATCAGAGGGTGACAACGTTGCCTACCATCCTTCGACCAGTTCCGGAAATATGCTGGGGGGGGGGGGGGGGGGGAGGGGGGGACTGGGCGCATGAAATGGACCAACAGGAACAGAACCAAAAAAAAGAACGCGACGATTGAGGATAGTCCTGCCCAGACGCCGGGAGGGGCCGGGGAATGTTGAACAACTTAGTGTGGTGAGGAGCGCCGGAGGGGTGCAGATAGACGACAGCAGTCTGGTTTTCAACACCATCGCTTGATGACACCCACCTACAACTGATGAACACACGCCAGGCGTAGCGCATTGCAACGATAAACATTAATGGCATTCGGACACCGCTTAAAATTCAAATGCTGAAAGATATGTTACGCGCTGCGGACGTGGATATTGTACTCCTACAAGAAGTACGTTTCACATCGCCGCCAGAGTTCTACGGCTACGAAGCACATTATTCAGTGCAAGATGCAAGTGGATGCGGTGTGGCGATCGTCACCAGGGAGGGAATAGGACTGGAGGAAGTCATGTCTCTCCCTTCGGCACGTGGCACAGCGATCACTGTCGACGGCGTTCGTTTCATCAATCTATACGCGCCATCTGGCTCCACAAAACGAAGAGAAAGGGCGACCTTTTACACCGAAGAGATAGCACCGTTGTTCGCTGGACGCTATGATAACTATATAGTGGGCGGCGACTTTAATTGTGTCGTCGACCAAAAGGACCAAGTACCTCATTATGTGCCATACATGGAACTGCGTGCTTTGATTACCGAAATGGCGCTTCTGGATACCTGGGAACTGCAACATGGCGACAGACCGGGTTATACGTTTGTAACGGGACACTCGGCGAGTAGACTTGATAGAGTGTATGTGACACGAGCTTTACGGACGGCGATACTGGATGCCGATATCTGGCCAGCGGCTTTTACGGATCATATGGTGTACGTCTGTACGATTTCACTAACGCGTCAGAAGATATGGCGGAGTAAAGGTCACTGGAAAATGAATAGTGCACTTTTACGTGACGCTGCATGTCGCCGGTCGATAGAGGCGGTCTGGGAGAACTGCATTCGCCGCCAACGAGCATACACCTCGGTTCTCCAGTGGTGGATCAAATGCGCAAAACCAACGTTACGGAGAACGTTGATACGATACAGGCAGGACAAATCGCAGTGGAACCGCACGACGGCTGATTTCTATTTTACAGCCCTGAGGGAGCTGATGACCCAACAACCATCGCCGGAAAGGCACACGGCCATGCGCAGGATAAAAGCCAAGTTATTACAGCTGACGAGAATAAGAATGGAAGGTATAATGGTCCGGACGAGATTGGCGGACACAGTTGCTGCCGAAACCCCCCCCCCCCCCCCCCCCATGCACCATGTAGTACGTGAACGCCAACGACGACGAAGGACATTCACCAGGGAACTAATCTCTGAAACTGGCCAGCAAGTTGCGAACCAGCGTAATATTGCGCATGTGTTTACTATTTCCGCCAGTTATATGGACCTGTACAAGTGAACCACGAGACACTCCATGATGTTATCTCGGAAATGCCAGATAGAGGACCACCACTGGATGCAGAGACTTTCATCACAGCGATAACGGAGGACGAACTGACAGACGCAATTGCCAGGGGGGCTCCGAACAAGTCCCCAGGACAGGACGGCTTCCCAATTGAATTTTACCGCGCCTTTGCATACCTCATGGGACGGACCTGGATTCAGATGTACAACGAACTCCTGTTACCGCAGACTGAGATACCTGCCGAATTCACGGAGGGTATCATCATCCCAATACCCAAACCACGCGGTGGCAGAAAGCCAGGAGATTATAGACCACTCACTCTCTTGAACTGCGACTATAAGATTTTCGCGCGCATCCTTGGGGCTCGCCTGCGGTCTTCAATTTCTGATAGACTCCTCATAGATCAAACTTGCCTCGGCGGTAAGAGTAACGTACATACGGCGCTCGTTGACTACCAAGATATCATCGCATTAGCAGCGGCATGCCGAGTGCGTGGGGCACTAGTCGCTATTGACTTCGATCATGCGTTCGACAGAGTGGATCATACCTTTTTGCATGCAGTAATGGGCAGATTGGGAATCACACAGGCCTTCATTCTGGTGATCATACGACTGTTACACGGCGTGCGATCAAAGGTCTCGGTGAATGGGCGGGGCACTGACTACATTGTTATTTCAAGGTCAGTTCGTCAAGGTTGCCCCCTTTCGATATTTTTGTATGCAATGGCTTTGGAACCCTGTCAATATGGTCTCCGAAGACGGCTGGAGGGAGTGCCGTTTCCACAACTGACATTTCATTGCCGCGCTTATGCTGACGATGTGATGCTGGTGGCAAGGACAGGCGACGAAGTACGTACGGCGTTGGCATGGATACAGCGATACGGGATGGCGGCAGGAAGCGTGCTTAATCTACAGAAGTCACGCTGCATGAATGTCGGTCGAGGATTACAACCGGGAGAGGAAGGCCCGCTCGTGTTAGATAAGACCATAAAATGTCTAGGTGTTACGTTCCACACGGATGTGCAGCGGACAGCAGCGGATAACTACCGACACATATTGAAGCTGATGCGGAAAATGGTGTTGTTACAGAAATTAAGAGCGTTGGATGGCTCAAATGGCTCCGAGCACTATGCGACTTAACTTCTGAGGTCAGCAGTCGCCTAGAACTTAGAACTAATTAAACCTAACTAACCTAAGGACATCACACACATCCATGCCCGAGGCAGGATTCGAACCTGCGACCGTAGCGGTCGCTCGGTTCCAGACTGCAGCGCCTCGAACCGCACGGCCACTCTGGCCGGCTAGAGCGTTGGATATGATTCAGATGGTGACCTATGTTAAAGATACCTAGCACCGAGACTCACTCACGTAGCGCATGTCCTGCCTTTAACGCGCACAATGGCATCACGGATACAAGCAACTTTCGGAACCTACGTCAGTGTGGGACAATACACAACGCTTACGCTACCACTTGGAGAGGGTGGACTTGGTCTAGTGAACGTATATGAAAAGGCACGGGCGTTATTCGTCAGTACGATTTTACGACTGTCAATATCGCAATTGTCTCAGGTGCGTTGGCCGGTATACTAGCGCCCACTTCAATGCTGCCCCCAGTCACTGTGGGCCATATTTCACCGAAGATGTCACATTTCAAGTCTTTTTTTTTTTTTTTTTTTTTTGAGCTTAGCTATGTCAGAGAATCCTTCCCAACAACACGACTACCGACGACGCGAGATGTATACCAATTTTTACTGCGCCGGTGCCCCAGGAATGCCCTGGAAAAGAAGTACCCAGACAAGAACTGGCGACAGATATGGCGCGTTATACGGAACGTTTACCTCCCAACGTCGGTACGCTCACCATGGTATGTGGTGGTAAATAGGAAGTTCGCAACGAATCAATGGCGGCACGCGATTCATTTGGCAGACAATCCACTATGTTTAGGCTGCGCAACAGTGGACACTGATGAACATCGTTTAGCATGTAGTGGGACGGCTCCAGTGTGGCAATTGGCACAGCAGATATTGGCGTTCCTGTTACGCTCCGTCCTTCACACAATTTCATCAGACACACTTTTTTCCCCCAAGAATCTTATTCTCCGGTCCAAAAATCCAATGCAGTGACATGGGTACGGGGAATGGTGGTGGGCTACGTCTATAACGAATCGGAAAAGGACAAAATGGAGTTTTGGCATTTTTTCCCGGGTGGACACACGAAGCTGCAACAGCATAAGAAATATGGGCAAGACTTCGCTAATTACTTGCGACTTACATTTACTGACCCGCCGGCCAGATGGGGTAAGACGGGTGAGAGATGAGATAGACGAAGAAGCCGAGATAGACATCGATCACACTTACGGACCCTTAGCTAATTCCGAGAAGACGACCCAGTCTTACACCAACGTCTGGAGAACGAGTCGATAGATGGCTCTCTTGCTCTATCGAACGTCGGGTCGTGAGCAGGTGTCGCCCCCGACACGAATTTCATTTCATTGCTACAGGAGCATGTTTTTTTGTGTTTGTACTATCCGCAATGTCTTCATGTCTTTCATTTGGACATTTTCAGTTTTATTCATTTCCTTAATTAATTAATTTTCTAATTAGCCACTATTTGTCAACATTTGGACATTGTAGACACTATTTATGCGGTAGTACAACAAAATGTATGTCAGCAAAGGTTGTAAGTCTGACATTGGAAAAAAAGAACAACAATAAAAAATAAAAATAAAAAAAATAAAATAAAAAAATAGTAGCGTTGAAGCCTCAGTCTGAGCTTCAAATCACCTTTACCCCGTTTTTTTCTTACTTAAAAAAAGTGGTAATCGTCAAAAAATTAAAAACAATAAAAAAAGTGGTCAGCGCGACAGCCTGTCAATCCTAAGGGCCCGGGTTCGATTCCTGGCTGGGCCGGAGATTTTCTCCGCTCAGGGACTGGGTGTTGTGCTGTCCTAATCATCATAATTTCATCCCCATCGACACGCAAGTCGCCGAAGTGGCGTCAAATCGGAAGACTTGCACCAGGCGAGCGGTCTACCAGACGTGAGGCCCTCGTCACGCGACAAAAAAAAAAAAAAAAAGAAACTGATACAACTTTCTGTATTCTTTTGGTTCATATGGCACTATCCATTGGTTAGCTATGCCATTAGTCTCCTAAAAACTTCAGTTATCTAGAAGATTACTGTGGTCTGCACAGTCATATGTGTTAGATAGGTCACAGAAAATACCAACCGGCACTATTTTAGTAGTTAATACTTGTGAAATGTCGTCTACGTAATCAGTGATGTTAAAATATCTTTTCTGTATTATGTCACACGTTCGCAGCGATGGAAAATTGTGCGTTTCTAGGTCTGTTAATTACGCTACACCTACATGCTGTCGCCAGGTGACCGCACGCCGCCAATCTCTCGTTCTAGTTGATGGAGACTTATAGTTGCGCCTGTATGTATTGCGTGTGTTTAAAGAGGGGCATAATGTTTGACTGTTTTAGTTGTAATGTACGTTAGTGAATGTTGTCGGTAATGTCACATTCGGTGCGCTCTATTTGCCTTTCGTACTACTTCCTGTAGGTAGGGCAGTCAGGTCTCCCTGCCTTATCACTTATCCTGTTTCTGTAATTGCACGGTATACATCCAAATGTTACTTCTTCTGACCTAGGCCCCAGCAGTTGAAGCATTTCTGAACAGCTACAAAATTTTTGATGTATAAGGGCTCGAACTGAATATAGACTCTTTCTCTATGCAGCAGCAGAAGGCGAACCCTTGGCGTGAGTTCCAGGACGTTATTAACTGTTCGTTCACCTTTTTGAACTTCACAGTAATGGCGTCGTAGAACTCTTCCTTTTAAATGTGTTCGCTTAAGCTGATCTCATATAGTTTCTGCAGGAAGTCCTCATCCGTTAGAGTAGTAGTGACTGCATATACTGCAAGAAAATGTCGGAATTTCCTCGGCTCTTCGCCTCTAGTATCTTTTAGTTGGGCTGTCTTTCCTGTTATTTTCCTTTAATCTGCTCGTGTTTCCGTATCCAAATGACTGCGTTTGCTGTGTTCAAAAATGGTTCAAATGGCTCTGAGCACTATGGGACTTAACTACTGTGGTCATCAGTCCCCTAGAACTTAGAACTACTTAAACCTAACTAACCTAAGGACATCACACACATCCATGCCCGAGGCAGGATTCGAACCTGCGACCGTAGCAGTCGCGCGGTTCCGGACTGAGCGCCTTAACCGCGAGACCACCGCGGCCGGCGTTTGCTGTGTATCTGATTGCTTTTATTTTTACTTTGTCTTGCCTTTGGTTGATTGTTTTAGTGATTGCTTTACATATGACGGCGTCTTGAATGTTTCCCGATTTTTTAAAAAAAAAAAGAGGGCACTCGACTGTTTGGTATGGCTTGCTGTATGTGTTCTTCTACATTGCTTTTCGGTTTTGTAGCTGAACCAGTGCCCACAGCTGCCGAAAAGGACAGTGGAGTTGACTTACTTACTGTTCTTAATCTTTAACTGTCAGCTTTGAGATCTGTTGTTTCTGATTCCAGCCGCTGAATTCGTTACAGCACATGTGGTGCATTGGAATTCGCTTGTTCTTTATGTAATACCTGATTTTCTTTACTTTCCTCCTCATTCTGCCATTTTAATTTTGCTTGAGTTATGACTAGCGTCCAAATTTAGTTTCTTACTGTTGTTGGTATAATTGTTAAGGTTGTCTTATGTCTCGCTTCGTTTTGAAGCTCCTTCAGAATATCGTCGATTACGACTATTTTTTCCGCAGTCAAAGCATCTGAAGGTATAAGCGAAGATGTCATTTCGGCAGAGGTACTTCGCTTTATAGCACCTGTTTTTCTGTAGCTCGGTGTGCTGTCATTCTATTTTCTTTCTGTAGTAACAGTGGTTACTAATGTTGATCATCCGTTGTCTTGCCGGCCGCTGTGGCCGAGCGGTTCTAGGCCCTTTAGTCCGGAACCGCGCTGCTGCTACGGTCGCAGGTTCGAATCCTGCCTCGGACATGTATCTGTGTGTTGTCCTTAGGTTGGTTAGGTTTAATTAGTTCTAAGTCTAGGGGACTGATGACCTCAGATGTTAAGTCCCACAGTGCTTAGAGCTATCTGAACCATTTGATTCGCTGTTGCTACAGGGACTAGCGGCGGCTGCCGCCAGCAGAGACCAAGTAGTTTTCTTGAGTATCCACGGTTTTACGTGGATAGGGAGACAGAACAATCAAAAACGCACAACCCACGCGTCCCAAATTCTTCACAGAGTGGAAGTGCTGGGAGCCACGGAAACCAATCTCACTTCTGTTTTGCTAAAAGCCAGTCAATTTTTAAAAATGGTTCCAATAGCTCTGAGCACTATTGGACTTAACTTTTGAGGTCATCAGTACCCTAGAACTTAGAACTACTTAAAGCTAACTAACCTAAGGACATCACACACATCCATGCCCGAGGCAGGATTCGAACCTGCGACCGTAGCGGTCGCACGGTTCCAGACTGTAGCGCCTAGAACCGCTCGGCCACCACGGCCGGCACTCAGTTTTTAGTTTATTTCGCGGTAGCGTAAAAGCAGATCACACAGTGCAAAAATAGGTCCCGTGCCTGTTGAACGACGTTTCGCGGCCCCGTTGCCACTTTGCTGGTTGCTCCTCATATACACATAAAGACTCTGTTGTTGATGATGAGTCTGCTGTTTCTAGAGTCGCCACCTCTGACGCCGAAGCCGATGTCCCCGGTGCCCTGTGGTGCGTTAGCTGGTACCAGTGCTGCTGCTGCTGATGTAAGACGCGCTGACATTTCGCACACTCACACAGCGCGCCATGATCCAGGCAAATTCACGAAGAGTATTTACATACCTTTTACGGTCACACTGTTATCCGCACCGACTACACTCATTCACAGCGATACTGACGGCACTGCATGCACTCGCTAGCTGAAAGCGAAAGTTAATACACTCCTGGAAATTGAAATAAGAACACCGTGAATTCATTGTCCCAGGAAGGGGAAACTTTATTCACACATTCCTGGGGTCAGATACATCACATGATCACACTGACAGAACCACAGGCACATAGACACAGGCAACAGAGCATGCACAATGTCGGCACTAGTACAGTGTATATCCACCTTTCGCACCAATGCAGGCTGCTATTCTCCCATGGAGACGATCGTAGAGATGCTGGATGTAGTCCTGTGGAACGGCTTGCCATGCCATTTCCACCTGGCGCCTCAGTTGGACCAGCGTTCGTGCTGGACGTGCAGACCGCGTGAGACGACGCTTCATCCAGTCCCAAACATGCTCAATGGGGGACAGATCCGGAGATCTTGCTGGCCAGGGTAGTTGACTTACACCTTCTAGAGCACGTTGGGTGGCACGGGATACATGCGGACGTGCATTGTCCTGTTGGAACAGCAAGTTCCCTTGCCGGTCTAGGAATGGTAGAACGATGGGTTCGATGACGGTTTGGATGTACCGTGCACTATTCAGTGTCCCCTCGACGATCACCAGTGGTGTACGGCCAGTGTAGGAGATCGCTCCCCACACCATGATGCCGGGTGTTGGCCCTGTGTGCCTCGGTCGTATGCAGTCCTGATTGTGGCGCTCACCTGCACGGCGCCAAACACGCATACGACCATCATTGGCACCAAGGCAGAAGCGACTCTCATCGCTGAAGACGACACGTCTCCATTCGTCCCTCCATTCGCGCCTGTCGCCACACCACTGGAGGCGGGCTGCACGATGTTGGGGCGTGAGCGGAAGACGGCCTAACGGTGTGCGGGACCGTAGCCCAGCTTCATGGAAACGGTTGCGAATGGTCCTCGCCGATACCCCAGGAGCAACAGCGTCCCTAATTTGCTGGGAAGTGGCGGTGCGGTCCCCTACGGCACTGCGTAGGATCCTACGGTCTTGGCGTGCATCCGTGCGTCGCTGCAGTCCGGTCCCAGGTCGACGGGCACGTGCACCTTCCGCCGACCACTGGCGACAACATCGATGTACTGTGGAGACCTCACGCCCCACGTGTTGAGCAATTCGGCGGTACGTCCACCCGGCCTCCCGCATGCCCACTATACGCCCTCGCTCAAAGTCCGTCAACTGCACATACGGGTCACGTCCACGCTGTCGCGGCATGCTACCAGTGTTAAAGACTGCGATGGAGCTCCGTATGCCACGGCAAACTGGCTGACACTGACGGCGGCGGTGCACAAATGCTGCGCAGCTAGCGCCATTCGACGGCCAACACCGCGGTTCCTGGTGTGTCCGCTGTGCCATGCGTGTGATCATTGCTTGTACAGCCCTCTCGCAGTGTCCGGAGCAAGTATGGTGGGTCTGACACACCGGTGTCAATGTGTTCTTTTTTCCATTTCCAGGAGTGTACACTATGTGATCAAAAGTATCCGGACACCTGGCTGAAAATGACTTACAAGTTCTTGGCGCCCTCCATAGGTAGTGCTGGAATTCAATATGATGTTGGCCCACCCTTAGCCTTGATTAGAGCTTTCACTCTCGCAAGCACATGTTCAATCAGGTGCTGGAAGGTTTCTTGGGGAATGGCAGCCCATTCTTCACGAGTACTGCACTGAGGAGAGGTATCGATGTCGGTATGTGAGGCCTGGCACGAAGTCGGCGTTCCAAAACACCCCAAAGGTGTTCTGTAGGATTCAGATCAGAACTCTGTGCTGGCCAGTCGATTACAGGGATGTTATTGTCGTGTAACCACTCCGCAACATGCCGTATATTATGAACAGGTGCCCGATTGTGTTGAAAGATGCAATCGTCATCCTTGAATTGCTCTTCAACAGTGGGAAGCAAGAAGGTGCTTCAAACATCAATTTAGGCCTGTGCTGTGGTAGTGCCGCGTAAAATAACAAGAGGTGCAAGCCCCCTCCATGAAAAACACGACCACATCATAACACCACCGCGTCTGATTTTTACTCTTGGCACTACACATGCTGGCAGATGACGTTCACCAGGCATTCGCCATACCCACACCCTTCCATCGAATCGCCACATTGTGTACCGTAATTCGTCACTCCACACAACGTTTTCCCACTGTTCAATCACCCAATGTTTATGCTCCTTACATCAAACTAGGCGTCATTTGGCATTTACCGGCGTGATGTGTAGCTTATGAGCAGCCGCTCGACGTTGAAATCCAAGTTTTCGCACCTCCCGCCTAACCGTCATAGTACTTGCAGTGGATCCTGATGCACTTTGGAATTCCTGTGTGATGGTCTGGATAGATG
The DNA here is from genome assembly GCF_021461385.2 of Schistocerca piceifrons. Lineage (NCBI taxonomy): Eukaryota > Metazoa > Arthropoda > Insecta > Orthoptera > Acrididae > Schistocerca > Schistocerca piceifrons. The sequence goes on along the minus strand of NC_060149.1, from coordinate 231,607,364 downwards.
TCTGCCAATTACACATTACGACCCTCTTAAACCGTCGGCGGTCTCTGTCAGTCAAAAGACGAAGTCGACATATACACTTTTGTGCTGTACGTGCCCTTCACGTTTCCACTTCACTATCGCATCGGAAACAGTGGACCTAGGGATGTTTAGGAGTGTGGAAATCTCTTGCACAGACGTGTGACACAAGTGACACCCAATCACCTGACCACGTTTAAAGCCCATGAGTTTCGCGGAGCGCCCCATTCTGCTCTCTCACGATGTTTAATGACTACTGAGGTCGCTGATATGGTGTACCTGGCAATAGGTGGCAGCATAATGCACCTAGTGAGCTTGAAAGAAGATAGTTAACTGGGCTTGAACTCTCCGATGTTTACCTGTCCCAGAAACTATCTTTTTAAGTACTGTAATACACGTTGCTGGTAATAATACATATATCTTATTGCTAGCCCACACCCACACATCTTACAAATGTAGCTAAAATACAAATGTGGGTTAATACCTTGAAGAGCGGCAGTCCTCCAGGTTGCCACTATACGTGAGTGTCACTAATAAGGAAACTTCACCAACTGGACCTCATATTTTAATGAGTAAAAAGCAAATTTGCAAGCTATCAGTCGCAGCAATCGATCATGCACGGAATTTTGGGCCGTAATATTGACCAGAATGAAAATTGCTCCTATCATAGCGCAAAAAGGCGAATACATCCTGAACAGAGTTAGGGATGTAAAAGAAGGGAACTAGCTTTTAGACCTATCTGGCAGCTTCAGATACATTTAAATCAAAACATATTGACATATTAGGGCTTTACTACTTGTTACTATTAGTATCCAAGTGATATATAATGCATCGTGTCAAGTACAGTAGCACGATACATACACGCCATCATGTAGTCCAATATAGCATTTTTCAAGCTGTCTAATATGACCCAGCATGTCATTAAAGTAAAAATTATTCCATTCCATTCCATTGTGGTAGTGTGCTACAGCCTCCACTTTCGAATTATTCCAGGACAAAAACAGTCTTGGTTGCGAAATTATTTAGTATCAATGACGCGTTTAAACCTTTTGGGTCATCATCAGATTGTGTAAAATAAGTTGGGATATGTAACCCATCCTTCATAAAGTCATATCAAATGGAAAATGGACACAACAGCAACTGGATGTGTAACTCATCGGTTAGAATAACATATTAAATTTATGGTGGACCTTCAGCACACCACCTGACCCCACCATAGCAGTACAACATAGGACGCGCTTATAAAACAAATGCGGTATGAGGTGCACACAGCAGACTGTAAATATAGTGTGCACACAAATATCGACAGTAATATTTGTGTGCACGCTAGACGGATTGTGTCCTGTGTGTGGCTTGTACTGCGATTGTTTTGTAAGGGTGGTCTTTTTTGTACTAATATGGCGGAGTCAGCTGATTTGCTCAAAGTCCACCTTGCACTTTGTATGTATTTATGACCAATGAATTGCATATCGAGTTACTGTTGCGTTCATTTTCCATTTTATATGACTTTATGACGGATGGGTTACATATCCACTTCCTTTTACACAATCTAATGATGTCTCAAAAGGAGTGAAACGCGTCATTGATATTAAGTAACTTCGCAACCAAGACTCCTTTTATTGTCGAATGATGTCATTAAAGTGCAGAATGCATGCATTCTCCCTCTGTGCCCCTTCCTATTATATATCTACCCTCACTATCGGATGCTTCGTATTGTACGAGCGTTATTCGGAAAGTAAGGAACGATCGGTCGCGAAATGGAAACCACAGAAAAATCCGATGAAGTTTTACACAGGTGTGTTGGGCAGTGTCTCTAGTATGCCCGTCGATCGCATTACGTCGTTCTTTTTTGTTCTGAGCACAAAGGGAGCACATAAAGAGACCTATATCAATTGTGTCTCCCGCCATGTACGAGGCCTGGTGAGAAATTTTGCCTGAAGCTGTAACCTCCCCCTCACTTATCGACCTTAATGACAGTGAAAAATTAAACCGCGTGTACCTAATGGAAATTTGTGAAAAAGCAATCGTCACCGAAGTTAATCTGTCGGTAAAGAGGGAGGAAAGGGTTACATCTAAATGAAAGGAAAAATGCAAATGAAACTGGTGGAAATTAATTTTGAAAAGGGGTAAAGTTAATGAAGAAAGTAAATGTGCGGCCGTTACGTTAACAATTAACTAGCGGTAATTAGATATTTGAGATTTGGGGGAAATTACGGTCGCCAGTCCTAAGGACAATTACTATAGTAACTGAAAAAGAAAGGTAATTACACATATAATTAGCACTAGAAGCGTGGCAACTGAAGGTTGACACGTGTAGTGTGAAAACTGAAAGTTTGTCAGAAGTAATAACTTTCGCTGCACTCTGACTTAATTTAGCAAAAGAATTAATAAAACCGGAAAACTGAAAGTTAATTTAGTGACTGAAATTAATAAGAAACTTTCTTTCTGAAGCACATCGAAATTCAGTAAAATACGGTTAGTCTTGGACTACCTCAACAATCATTTCAAAAGCTACTTGTATCTACGCAATTTAGAAATAAGAGATTTAGCTTTGAACTTGAATTAAATGATTCTGAACAATTAACAATAGTAAGATTTAGTACATACCAAGCTGAGCTGCAGTCACGGGTAAGCTAAAATACGGTAACAAAACTCGCACTCTTAATTTGTGCTTGCGTTATCTAAATATTGTAGCCAGCTATGAATACTTAAACTGAACTTTGAAATTAAAGCAGTGAAATGGAATGATTGTACTTTAATGCTGGCATCTGAATTTCAACGACACTCGGGTTGATTTCGGAAAAGGAAGGGACCCTGCTTGGAAATGCAATTGGGACAATGAGCAACAAAAGTTCATGCTAAGTTGCTGTAATTTTGCGAGGCAAATGGAACAGTTTGAAAAGCTGAGGTCTGCCATACAGTTCTGAAACTTTACGTGCTTTTAGTCTTCCTTGTTGGTTGATTGAAGGTTTGAAGTCGTCGATCGAGGAGGTGGCGACAGTCACTCATTGTCGGCCGTCGCTGTTGCAGAAGCTGGATGTTGGCGCGCCTTCTTCTCGACACGGTCACCAGACGAAACGGGCTCTTGATGTGCGCCAGCTAATGCTTCCCGTCCGCGACACCATGTCCGAAACTATCATCGCAAGTCGAGCGCAATTACATGCTGCCAAACCCCGAAAGCGCGGCAACTCGCGGCAGCTTCACACCACACACCTGCTCCACTCGCTACTCCAGCCAGATTCCCTCATGCTCTGCCCGCGCTCCACGCGGCCGAGTTAACACTACCAAAGATCCTACACACTTTGATTCTTCACATGACCTATCGATGTAATCGTTCGATAGCAATTTTCCCTAGGCAAGACCCAGCGTAAAAATACAAATAATCTTTACACAACAAACCAATTATACATCGACATAAATGCATAAATATATATATACAAATAGTAAAACAATTACAATATGTAAAGACACAGAAATATCATATATTCAGGTAGCAAAAATAAGGAAAACAAATTATAGTACAATAGATGGAAATACGAGGATATGCATTTCCGGCGTTACAAAGCTATGCAGCCAACATTACATAACTGTCGTACGTTTTCTTCTTCAAGACAATTCTCAGCCGCATTCTGCACGGGCAATGAAGATGCTCCTGCATCGTTTTCAATTGGAAATGTTTGATTACCCACAATACAGTCCCTAATTGTCTCCCTCTGAGTTTCATCACTGCTCACATGAACCGCTGCCTATGAAGACAACATTTTGGCACAGACAACGAGCTGTAGGCCAGTGTAGAGAATAGGCGGAAAGCACTGGCGGCTGCTTTCTATAACGAGGGTACTGGAAAGTTGGTACAACGCTACGACAAATGTCTAAGTCGGATCGGCTACTATGGAGATAAGTAGCTGGAAGTTGTAGCTAACTGTTGCAAATACAACAGTTTTGATTTTCACTGTGGTTTCCATTTCGCGACCTATCGTCCCTTACTTTCCGAATAGGTTGGTTGGTTGGTTGGTTGGTTGGTTTCGGGGAAGGAGACCAGACAGCGAGGTCATCGGTCTCATCGAATTAGGGAAGGATGAGGAAGGAAGTCGGCCGTGCCCTTTCAGAGGAACCATCCCGGCATTTGCCTGGAGTGATTTAGGGAAATCACGGAAAACCTAAATCAGGATGGCCAGACGCTGGATTGAACCGTCGTCCTCCCGAATGCGAGTCCAGTGTCTTTCCGAATAACCCTTGTAGATAATTCCCCTCTCCACAAGCGCATAAATCTGTGTACCTCTCACCATATCTGTAACAGCAGGTGGGTATGGGGGAGAAATGGTAGCCTCATGGAAAAAGTCAACCCCACAACTCAGAAGTCAGAAAATTGCTTTAGCGTCCCCCCTGCAACAAATCCACCAGTAGAAATTTTATCTTCCAGAAAAACATTTTAGCTATTACACGTATGCTATTCAGCCATAAAATATTATGTATTGTTTACTATGGTTGACGAATCTTCTGCATTTAGAGCTCAGGATAAGGGTCTTCAGCCTATATATTGCAAGATGCACCTTGCATCTAAGAGAGCCAAGTGCGCTGGGGAAGTAGGATTAACTCGTAAAAATGTGCAAATGTGTAAAGATGTTTTGATTTAAATGCCTTTGGAACTGCCAGATAAGTCGAAAAGCTAGTTCCCTTCTTTTACAGCCTTGACTCTACCCAGGACATATTCGACTTTTTTGTGCTGTGCTGTAGCATTTTTCATTCTGGTACCCATCTTTTACCCTACCGTAACTTTCACATTAGACAGCCGTAACCTGCCAGCCAATGTATACTTTTGTTGAATGGAGCGACGACTGATATTTTGTCTTCCGAACCACTGCTTCATTTGAGTATCGTTAGTCTGGCTGCTCTATGGTTACCTGCCTGTCCTCGAACCACATAAATCTCTCCACCAGGTCAGAGTCACAAGCCCATGGGAGGCTTTTCGTTTCATTTCTTCTTTTTTGATATTTTTAATTTTTATTCCTTTGTTGTATAATTATACAGATTTTATTTATATACGCATGAGACAGTATACAGAAAGATATGAAAAATAGCGATAAATACTTGACACAGTGCACAAAGTCACAGCCAACATAAATACGAGACCAAACGAAATATTAAATACTGTACGAAGTTTCTGATAATCATGTATGTAAATACACTACTGGCAATTAATATTGCTACACCAAGAAGAAATGCAGATGATAAACGAGTATTCATTGGACAAATATATTATACTAGAACTGACATGGGATTACATTCTCACGCAATTTGGGTGCAAAGATCCTGAGAAATCAGTACCCATAACAGCCACATCTGGCCGTAATAACGCCTGGGCATTGAGTCAAACAGAGCTTGGATGGCGTGTACAGGTACAGCTGCCCATGCAGCTTCAACACGATACCACAGTTCATCAAGAGTAGTGACTGGTGTATTGTGACGAGCCACTTGCTCGGCCACCATTGATCAGACGTTTTCAGTTGGTGAGAGATCTGGGGAATGTGCTGGCCATGGCAGCAGTCGAACATTTTCTGTATCCAGAAAGGCCCGTACAGGACCTGCAACATGCGGTCGTGCATTATCCTGCTGAAATGTTGGGTTTCGCAGGGATCGAATGAAGGGTAGAGCCACGGGTCGTAACATATCTGAAATGTAACGTCCACTGTTCAAAGTGCCGTCAATGTGAACAAGAGGTGGCCGAGACGTGTAACCAATGGCACCCCATACCATCACGCCGTGTGATACGCCAGTATGGCGATGACGAATACACGCTTCCAATGTGTGGTCACCGCGATGTCGCCAAACACGGATGCGACCATCATGATGCTGTTAACAGAACCTAGATTCATCCGAAAAAATTACGTTTTGCCATTCGTGCACCTAGGTTCGTCATTGAGTACACCATCGCAGGCGCTCCTGTGTGTGATGCAGCGTCAAGGGTAACCGCAGCCATGGTCTCCGAGCTGATAGACCATGCTGCTGCAAACGTCGTCGAACTGTTCGTACAAATGGTTGTCGTCTCCAAACGTCCCCATCTGTTGACTCAGGGATCGAGACGTGGCTGCACGATCCGTTACAACCATGCGGATAAGATACCTGTCATCTCGACTGCTAGTGATACGAGGCCGTTAGGATTCAGCACGGCGTTCCGTATTACCCTCCTGAACCCACCGATTCCATATTCTGCTAACAGTTATTGTATATCGACCAACGCGAGCAATAATGTCTCGATACGACAAACCGCAATCGCGATAGGCTACAATCTGACCTTTATCAAAGTCGGAAACGTGATGGTACGCATTTCTCCTCCTTACACGTGGCATCACAACAACGTTTCACCAGGCAACGCCGGTCAACTGCTGTTTGTGTATGAGAAATCGTTTGGAAACTTTCCCCATGTCAGCACGTTGTAGGTGTCGCCACCGACGCCAAACTTGTTTGAATGCTCTGAAAAGCTAATCATTTACATATCACAGCATCTTCTTCCTGTCGGTTAAATTTCGCGTCTGTAGCACGTCATCTTCGTGTTGTAGTAATTTTAATGGCCAGTAGTGTATATGAAACTCACATCAGAATAGGCCGCGGAGGAAGAACACGTATGCTTAAAGAGTTGAAAGTTAAATACAAAAATATTACATACTAAGTTGTAATGTTGTATTTAAATTTATGCAAACAGTTTCAAATGAAACACAGTGCACCTAAGAAAGGTACTCTTGTGAAGCCAATGTTTAGTTCTGAATTAAACTCAAGATGTCAAGTTGATCTGATAGATCTACAGTCAAACAGAGATAGCGAATATAAGTTTATAATGGTGTATCAAGATCATTTAACTAAGTTTGTCCAGCTACGACCTTTGAAAACTACGAAAGCTGAAGAAGTAGCGCATCAGGTTTTCCAATATTTTTAACATTTGGTGCACCAGAATTATTGCAATCAGATAATGGTAGAGAATTCAGTAATCAAGTCACATCCGAAATATGCGCTATGTGGAAAGATGTTAAAATAGATCATGGAAAGCCTCGTCACAGACAAACACAAGGCTCAGTTGAAAGGGCCAATCAGAATATACAGAATATACTAACTGCATGGATGAACGATACAAATAAATGGTCAGATGGTTTATCGTTTTTGCCAAGAACACTAAATACCACGAAGGAATACGCCAAAGTCCTTATGAAGCCATGTTTGTCGTTAAAGCAAAAAGAGGCATAGCATCGTCTCTTTTGCCTGGCGAACAAATCGCAAATATTGAAACTGAAGAGCAACTCGAAGTAATTGCCAATACTTCTGAAACCGAAGAACAGCTTGAAGAAACTGTTAATGCTTATAAAAAAAAATTGAGCGGTGATCATACCGAAAACCGTATTCCAAAGAAAAATATAGATGAGGACCTACAACCTACAACGTCTTCACATTAAGCCCTGTCTCAAAAACACGAGTTGATTTCTACAAAAAGAGCGGCCGCGAAAGAAAATCTTCTACTGCAAGCAAAAAAGATGTTACGAACCTCACAAAAACAATTTCCTTCTGCTCGAATTGGTGATAATATACGAATCCAAGTCCCTGATGTCGACCGTGGTCGTACAGATAGCTGAAATGTGTTAGCGGTTGTTGCTGGAATAGAAGACTCCGACTTATATAAACTGGCAAATAAAAATGGTACCCACAAGCAGCTTTACACAAGTAATCAGTTCGTAATTTGTGAAGAAAAGTTACTTTCCATAGATGAGATTTCTTTTCAAGAATTGTCGCTGAGAGAAGCAGCTGCAGTTAATTCGAGAAGCGTGGGACTAGGCTGTACGTGCTGTCATTGCAAAAGGAAGCGTTCCACAAATAAATGAAGTTGTAAAAGCAAGGGACTCTTGCGCAGTTTCAAAATGGCTCTGAGCACTGTGGGACTTAACATCTGAGGTCATCAGTCCCCTAGAACTTAGAACTACTTAAACCTAACTAACCTAAGGACATCACACACATCCATGCCCAAGGCAGGATTCGAAACTGCGATCGTAGCGGTCGCGCGGTTCCAGACTGAAGCGCCTAGAACAGCTCGGCCACTCTGGCCGGCTCTTGCGCAATTCGAAGTGTCATAATAGTTTAAGTTGTTGCAATAAATAAGATTTGAATCACATAAGTAAGTAATTTTTTTATAACTATTGTTTTCTTTTCTCATGTAGAATGTACTGTGTGTTTTAAATTCTTGCTCATTCCCTTCAGAAAGAGAGGCGAAAAAGTTACGTCACCCTTGTGACGTTTCATAGCGACTGAATTACGGAGAAGAAAATGTAAATCTCCAACATGTTCAATATTCACCATTAGTGCATGATGAATGTCAACATTTACCGGTGTAAGTCAGAAATAAGGGTATTTATAAAATATAAGCGACTATGTGAATGTTCACATTCACCCGTGAAAGTCGACATTCTCCAGATTTCGGTGTATTAAAATTGACGAATTTAAGCTTGTTTTGTCAGAAAATAATTTTTTGAAGAATATGAAGCAAAGCATTTTCTCTTGGTTGGAAGTAAGGTGACCTTCTTCCTGACAATTATTTTCATAGAAATTTTCAGGTTAGTTTAATTTCCTGCGTGTTCAGCGATAAAGCTTTCAATGCTCGATGAAACAGTATATAATTTTGTACAGGGCTGGACATAATTCTGGTTTGGTATATGCACAGCCTTGACGTCCATAGATTTTTCGATGATTTAAGCCACTGGTGAATACAATCTTTAACGTATAAACAACTAAACGATATCAACTGTAGAATCAGTTTTTTTAAATTATATCCAAATGCAACGATGCAACACATTTCTGCGAAACACAATTTCATGTGCAAACGCGTGATTTTCGCACGTAAAGCCCGAACAATGAAAGATTTTTACAAACGCTTCTTAGAATTACTGTAGGAATTCATGTTCTTTATTATTGTCTGTATCACTTCAAACCCTCTCAGCACGAGCGATTCACGTAAAACCGGATTTTACGTGCATTTTATGTGCAACTTTAAACCGCTACATCATGGCAACCGATAAAGCTTTCACAAAACAACAGGACGACCATTAGTTGCATGTATTTTTCTACTTTCTTATAAAATTTGAACCGATTCGTACAATACTGAAACATAAAAGTGGCACACGAAGAAAGAACTCACAAAAACTTGTTTTTGCTGGTAAAATACGAATGAAGCTAGATTTTTGAAAGCTAGTTTTCAGTTTTATCGTAAGAATGAATGTTTTTATTTATTTGATTCTCTTTAAACCAGTGTTCGTCAAACTTATTTGCTCAAGGGCTAATACTGACATTGTGAGGAGGCATCTAAGGCCTCAAATCTAACGATTTTATTATTAATTGGTAACCTACGTAAATTGCACTACTGGCCATTAAAATTGCTACAACACGAAGATGACGTGCTACAGACGTGAAATTTAACCGACAGGAAGAAGATGCTGTGATATATAAATAATTAGCTTTTCAGGGCATTCACAAGGTTGGCGCCGGTGACGACACCTACAACGTGCTGACATGAGGATAGTTTCCAACCGATTTCTCATACACAAACAGCAGTTGACCGGCGATGCCTGGTGAAACGTTGTTGTGATGCCACGTGTAAGGAGGAGGAATGCGTACCATCACGTTTCTGACTTTGATAAAGGTCGGATTGTAGCCTATCGCGATTGCGGTTTATCGTATCGCGACATTGCTGCTCGCGTTGGTCGAGATCCAATGACTGTTAGCAGAATATGGAATCGGTGGGTTCAGGAGGGTAATACGGAACGCCGTGCTGGAGCCCAACGGCCTCGTATCACTAGCTGTCGAGGTGACAGGTATCTTACCCGCATGGCAGTAACGGATCGTGCAACCACGTCTCGATCCCTGAGTCAACAGATAGGGACGTTTGCAAGACAACCACCATCTGTACGAGCAATTCGACGATGTTTGCAGCAGCATGGACTACCAGCTCGGAGACCATGGCTGCGGTTACCCTTGACGCTGCATCATCACACGCAGGAGCGCCTGCGATGGTGTACTCAACGACGAACCTGGGTGCACGAATGGCAAAACGTAATTTTTTCGGATGAATCCGGGTTCTGTTAACAGCATCATGGTGGTCGCATCCGTGTTTGACGATATCGTGGTGAACGCACATTGGAAGCGTGTATTCGTCATCGCCATAGTGGCGTATCACCCAGCGTGAGGGTATGGGGTGCCATTGGTTACACGTCTCGGTGATCTCTTGTTCGCATTGACGGTACTTTGAACAGTGGACGTTACATTTCAGATGTGTTACGACCCGTGGCTCTACCCTTCATCCGATCCCTGCGAAACCCAACATTTCAGCAGGTAAATGCATGGCCGCATGTTGCAGGTCCTGTACGGGCCTTTCTGGATACAGAAAATGTTCGACTGCTGCCCTGGCCAGCGCATTCTCCAGATCTCTCACCAACTGAAAACGTCTCGTCAATGGTGGCCGAGCAAGTCTCTCATCACAATACGCCAGTCACTACTCTTGATGAACTATGGTATCGTGTTGAAGCTGCGTGGGCACCTGTACCCGTATACACCATCCAAGCTCTGTTTGACTCAATGCCCAGGGGTATCAACGCCGTTATTACGACCAGAGGTGGTTGTTCTGGGTACTGATTTCTCGGGATCTATGCACCGAAATTGCGTGAAAATGTGATCACATGTCAGTTCTATTATATTTGTCCAGTGAATACCCGTTTATCATCTGCATTTCTTCTTGGTGTAGCAATTTACATGGCCAGTAGTGTAGTTTCTTACGAGAACCTAATAGACTAGCTATAGTAAGATTGCTGTAAGTTGGCTGCCGGCCCCAAGTACTGATCGTTAAAAGTCGGCAACATTCAAAACACTTCGAGTCAACTGTTCACTGTTTCAAATTGCTGCCACAGTCAACGAACCAAAGTTATGACACTGTAATTGTCTGACGAAGTGTTGCTGTGTTGCATGTGTGAGGAGACGATTAATTGATTAATGACAGTAATTGCAATTATATTTAACACGTTCACGCCTGCACTGATACATGTTTCTCTCACCGTAGGATGGTGCTCGTATTCATACTTTACTTCATCTGTCGGCGCTGCTTCTCATGTCTCTCGTGGAGAGGCGGCGGTCGTATTCAAACGCCCGAGGCCACTGTGTTAGAACATTGACCTTTACTAAGTTAATCACCAATTGCGTGGTATCCTATCTGTTCAGAAAGCCCGCTCGTTGAAAGGTCACAGAAAATAATTGTAGCCACAGCGCTTCGTTCCGCCTGGCTGATAGGTAATGCATCATACGTTGTTGTTCTGCTGGCAGCATAATTGGAAGGCAATTAAGGCTGAGAGACTTGCCGCTCCATCTCATTTGCCGCTCGCGGAGAATCATGTTAGATGCGGACCAACTATAGACTATAAATGAACTTACACCACTTTCGGAAAAGGGCCAATATGAGTCTGTACTTTATTGTTTGAGTGTACCGGTGTTCAAAACAATTAGTGCGAAGAGTTGCCAGAGATAACGAACGGACATTTTGACATAACGTCAAAGCTAAGTGTATTTACTGTGTTTGCAGTTACTTGTTCAGTTACATTTATACCGCTTTATACTGAAACATGAAGTTACTTTCTTTGACCTCCACCAGCCTCGTCTTCAATAGTCTATTGGCGGTTATAGCTTGGAAACTATAAAACACCTATGACGTTTGTTCATCCTGACGATAAAATGCGTCAAATAATAAAATCAAATTCGTCAATATTTCAATATCTAAAATACCTCCGTAACGTTAATCCTGACTGATTATATAATATATATCAGCGCACTGTTTCGCACGTTTTATGATTGACGATGTACGTCATTCTTTTTATATTGCCTAGTGTGATGTAAATGTTTTATGAACTTGATGATGGTCCTTGGACCTAAACCGATTCCTTAATAAGATATTCTTATCAGCGGCTGTTGTTGGCAAAACATCACGTTCTTCAAACCGTGGCGAGTTTTGGAATCGTGTCGAGTGAGTTAAACAGTTACTGTGCGTGTAATGATAGTCACAGGAGACGGTACACCTGTTTTGAGCTTATTTGAACGTCTTTCTTAAAATGTAGTTTGTATACAATTGATCTGATGGAATTAATTTTTCCTTGTGGCATGTGAGTCTCAACTTTATCTTCGATATGATACAAGTTTAGAAAATAAATTAAAATTTGTGCCATGGCCAGACTTGAACCTGGGTCCCCTACGTACTAGGCAGATGCGCTAGACAGCACACGACCATGAGTCTTCAGCCTATTTTCTCCTTCTTAAATCGTCATTATTGCCGTGGCTCCCCGATGCTAGAATAGCACCCCAGCTTTGTGTGTAATTGGAAAATCCTACCTGCACCTCAAACGTAGATGATCTACTGATCTGATGGAATTAAATTTTCCTTGAGACAAATGAAACTCAACTTTGTCCTTGATATCGATAGAATCTGAAGGAATGAATCAAAATTTGTGCCAAGGCCTGAACACAGGTCTTCTGGTTACCAAGCTAATGTGCTGCCCATTAAACTCTTGTATGGTGGTCAGATGGGTAGTAAGCAAGAGACCTGGGTCCAAATCCTTTCCATAACACATATTTTAATTCATTTCTTCAGCTTCTATCATTATCGAAGATAAATTTGAGACTCATATTGTCTCAAGGAAAGTTTAACTTCATCAGAGCAATAGATCACCTATACTCGATGTACAGGCAGGACTTTCCGATTACGTACAAAACTGAGGTGCTGTTCCAATACTGGTGAACCTAGGCAATACTGATGCTGAAAGTGTGAATTGAAGTTCGTGTTAGGAACGGCATTGGACTAGGGTAATCTGTGCAACTATGCTAAATATACTGCAACAGTGGTGTAATGGCTAGCACATCAGCCTCCTGAGCAAGAGACCTTGGTTCGAGTCTGAGGTATGGCACAAATTTTAATTCATTTCTTCAGCTTCTATAATTATTTTATAAGATTGTTATTTATTGATCCACCCGCCAGGTTAGCCGAGAGCGCTGATGCGCTGCTTCCTCGACTCGGGTAGGCGCACCGACACCGGATCGAATCCGTCCAGCGGATTACCGACGTCGGTCGGTGTGCCGGCCAGCCTGGATGTGGTTTTTAGGCGGTTTTCCACACCCCGCTAAGTGAATACCGGGCTGGTACCCGCGTTCCACCTCAGTTACCCGACTTGCAGACATCTGAACACGTTCGCGCTATTCCATTAATTACACTAGACACAGACAGCAACGGTGCACTAATTCCGTCCCAGTGGGTACAGGGTGGCGGCAGGAAGGGCATCCGACCACCCCTTTCCACTAATCTTGCGAAGTCCGTTCCTAACAATGCCGACCCTGCGTCAGCGCGGTACATGGCACCAGTGGAACAAAGAAAGAATTGTTATTTATTGATCCATGAAGTTCTGGGAATGCAACCAAGCCACTTGTCCTCTTGTGGTATTTCGATTTTCCCTGTGAATCGTCTAAAACACAGACACACACACACACACACACAAACACACACACACACACACACACACACACACACACACAAATATATATATATGACCTATGCATCTTGGACCGTATTGGCGAGTTTGACGATTTTCGCTATGAATGGTCTAAAACACACACACACACAGATATATATATATATATATATATATATATATATATATATATATATATATCTGTGTGTGTGTGTTTTAGACGATTCACAGGGAAAATCGAAATACCACAAGAGGACAAGTGGCTTGGTTGCACACACATACATATGTGTATGTGTGTGTGTGTGTGTTTTAGACGATTCATAGCGAAAATCGTCAAACTCGCCAATACGGTCCAAGATGCATAGGTCAAGAAGGGCCTGTAATTGGGCCTCCAACACCCCTTGACCGCAACAGACAAAAATTACTAAACTTGCTAATATATATATAAGAATGAATTTCCACTCTGCAGCAGAGTGTGCACTGATTTAAACTTCTCGATAGATTAAGACAGTGTGCTGGGACTGAACAGAGGTGAGGGTAGATCAGATAAATCTTTTATAGTTGTGGAAGGTAGTGAGAGGACGTAACTCTCATGTACGCTCTGTTAGCAAGTTTAGTAATTTTTGTCTGTTGAGGTCAAGGGGTGTTGGAGTCCCAATTACAGGACCTTCTTGACCTATGCATCTTGGACCGTATTGGCGCGTTTGACGTCGTCTTAAATTCTTAAATCAGCACCAACATGTGTTGGTTCCCCAACCCAATTGGAAATTTGTGGAAAGTCCCTATGGGTCCAAACCGCTGAGTTCATCGGTCCCTAGGCTTATACACTACATAATCTAACTTAAACTAACTTACGCTAAGGACAACACACACACACACACACACACACACACACACACACACACACACACACACACATGCATACATAAGCCCGAGGGAGGACTCGAACCTCTGACAGGGGGTGGGGGGGGGGGAGTCATGGAGTCATGCGAACCGTGGCGAGGCGCCTCAGACCATTATGCACGTAACAATAATCGTCAAACTTGCTCAAGAGCGAATACTGATTGAGTGGTACCTCGGACTGCTAATTCATCTGTCTTATTACCAATTGGTAACCAACATAAATTAGTATGTTATGAGCCCCCGATAGACTAGCTATAGTAAGGATGCAATAAGGTAGCTGCTTGCCCCCAAGTAATAATCCCTATAAATCGGCACCATTCGGAACACTTCGTGTAGTCTGTTCTCTGCTTCAGATTGCTGTCACCCTCAGCGTACCGTAATTGGGACCATAATTTGCCTGAAAATGTGTTGTGCTGTCTGTGTGAACGGATGATTACTTGATTTATAACAAGTACTTGAATTTGCATTTAAACGCAATATTACAATAGGAGACACGATTACAAACATTAACTAAATTACTTGAATTCCATTATTTTTCTTCTCATTGCGTTTCATTACAACGAACTTAATTAATTTTAATATTCCTTGTTACAAATATGTACCGCGTTCAAAGGAAACCGTCTCTATAACGCACACTCAAGAATCCATGTTACTTCCGTTTGAAATTCATACCTTAGCACCTGATCAGTACAAAGCACACACGCCATTGAGTTATCAGCACTGGAAGAGAAACAGAAAACTTTCCTCTATCGAACCCCCTCACCTTCCAACGACAATGTATCTGCCCCCGCACACCGCTTTGTCCCTAAAGTGGCAAGCCAACTTTTCGCACGCCTACTGTAATTCCTACAGTATATTTTCGATTTGGCAGCGGAGTCACGTACAACCAACAACCTGTAGTGACGCATTGAGGGTTGTAACAGAGCGCATGTCGGGCAGATAGCACCTATGCACATTTTATAGACTAGACTGCAAGAAATGATTGGCACAGTCAGATACATATAACACAAGCTCCAAACAGTCAAATGCAATATAATATTAATCGCACTGTAGATGCAGTTAACACCTGCTGCACGATGGGTAAACCTTCTGCCCATGCTAAGCCATTTTCGCGGTGGTAATTACAAGGAGAAAATTTTAAATAAAACCTCGACCACACACGTCTCTATAATTTGAAGAGCGCTCAAAAATTGAACTTCTATAATTATTGGTTCTTTTTGTTATTGATAGTATTATTCTATAACAGACACGTGTGAACTTGGCAGGCAGCCCAAAGTACTGATCGCTTCATGTCGGTACCTTTCGGAACACTTCTTGCTGATTGTGGCGCATTTCAGATTGCTGCCCACCTGAGAGGTCTATAAGCTGTGACACTATATTTGCGTGGTGAAGTGTTGTTGGTTCCAATATGTGTGTGTATGACTTGGGTTAATAATAATATTTGCTCTTATGAAGTTTGATGAATGAAATACCAGTTTTCTTCTACTCACTGCATTGTATTATAACAGCATTTGAAGATGACCGTCTCCACAATGCACATTCAAGAATCTGTGTTACATCAGTGTCAAAATTTATAAAACAGTAGCTGATCGGTACGAATCGTGTACACCCGTAAGTTGTCTGTAATGGAAGACAAACAATGCAACATACGCTCTCTCACATCCCGTAACCCCACAGTGGCCGTGCCAGTCACCCCTCTGCCCCTGAGGCAAGCGGCTAATTTTACTTTGATCACAACCGAATTCACCAGCTTCAATTAAAATTAAGCACATCTTATAACATTACTGTCTATGTAAGTATTTTTATTTGTTACTGAGCGTGAACATTGCAGTCTTAAGAAGCTCTTAACGGTTGTTGATGCTTTTTGCATTCGCCAATTAGCTGCTAAATGCATATTGTTATAAAATAGTCTGAGAACTAAGGGCCGGACGAATATTTAATTTAGGCCACATGCAGCCCGCGGGCAGCAGTTTGATGATCAGTGCTTTAAAGCGTTTCCGCGACTTCAATTCACCGAAGAACGAATTTAGCGTGCTACATTTAGCTCAACTTTAAACCATCGTATCTCGTTAGTGGATAAAGATTACTGAATAAAATAAAAACGGTTTTGACTTTATCTGGTTATCTACCTTCGTGCGACGTTTTAACCGATTCGTAAATGTTCAAAGTACAGAAGTGGCGCGCTTCAAAAACTTCCTAGAAAAACGAGTTTTCTGCACATAATATCAAAAACAATCAAGATTTTTTTCAAACGATTAATGCTTATTTTAGACCAAGGTACGATGAACAGGCACGCCAAATTAGGACCATAAGCCTCGTTCCAGTCTGAAGTTATTTAAGGATGACTGTTTTTTCACGTAAAATCCGCACGAGGGCGACTGTTTTTTCATGTAAAATCCAAACGGTGCATACGATTGTGGCCACCAGCAGAGCATTGATTTCATCCAATTTAATATCTTTTGCAAAATTAATTAATCGTTTCGTGTATATAGACTGAAGCAGGAAGTGAAAATTTGCACGAAACCTGGGAATCGAACCCGGCTCTCCTACTTACAACGCAGGTGCACTAGCTACGAAACCACACTGGCACAGCGGTTCGCCCAACTGCACGCATTACCCTGGCACGACTCTCCTCGATCCTAATTCTCTCTGCCGCCCCAGTCTACTTGAAATTCCCCATTACACATGAAACACAAGACTTAGGTTCGATTCGCGGCCTTGCTGCAAATTTTCACTTGCGGCTTCAGTCTGTATACCTAAAATAATATCTGTGTGAGACCAATAAAATATCTGAAATTGTGTCATTTTAATTTGTATAGATACCTGCACTTGGGTGTCAGGCTGGACCCCCTATTTATGTTCGATGCTGAGGTGCTATTCCATAAGATTGGGAGCCTCGGCAAGTCTGTTCGTGTGTAAGGGGGAATTTAAAGCAGACTGGGGCGGCAGTGAGAATTTGGATAGAGGAGGGAGTCGTCCCAGGGTAATCCGTGCAGTTGGGCGAACCGCTGTGCCAATGTGGCTAAATAGGTAGTACACCTGCGTTGTAAGTAGGAGACCTGGATTCGATGCTCATTTTGGAGCCATCAGTAGCTTGCACAATGCCTTCTTGACAACTTGGATCCATGGCTTCGTGCGGTCAGCGCAACATTACCATTAGCTCTTACCAACTGAAATCGGGACTCATCTGAGCAAGCCACAGTTTTCCAGTCGTCTAGGGTCCAATCGTTATGATAACGAGCGTAGGAGAGGCGCCGCAGACGATGTACTGTTAGCAAGGACATTCGCGTTTATCGCCTGCTGCCACAGCTCCTTACCGAGAAATTTCGGCACACTGACCTAACGCACACTTTCGTCGTTCGTCCCACATTGATTCTTTCAGACATGTCCGAAAGAACAGACACCATATTCATATAATTATAATCTGAATTGTGGTGATGTTCATTTTCGGGTTGTGCCAGTGAGGTTATGTATTGAAATACAGCTCTGTACAGAAAAATATATTTTTTAGTGTGAATTACACTCTAAGGCATAAAAAAAAAAACAGCTCCTTACCGAGAAATTTCGGCACACTGACCTAACGCACACTTTCGTCGTTCGTCCCACATTGATTCTTTCAGACATGTCCGAAAGAACAGACACCATATTCATATAATTATAATCTGAATTGTGGTGATGTTCATTTTCGGGTTGTGCCAGTGAGGTTATGTATTGAAATACAGCTCTGTACAGAAAAATATATTTTTTAGTGTGAATTACACTCTAAGGCATAAAAAAAAACGACGAGCCACGAAGGAATTTTCCGAATGAGACGGAAATTGGTAGATGCGACGTGCATATACAGACAAACAAATGATTACAATTTCAGAAAAATTCTATGAATTATTCGAGAAAAAGAGTTTCACAAATTGAGCAAGTCAACAACGCGTTGCTCCACCTCCGGCCCTTATGCAAGCAGTTATTCGTCTTACCATCGATTGACAGAGTTGCTGGATGTCCTTCTGAGGGATATCATCCTAAATACTGCTCAATCGGTGCGTTAGATCGTCAAAATCCTGAGCTAGTTGAAGGGTGTTGCCCATAATGCTCAAAAACTTCTCAACTTGCGAGAGATCTGGCGACCTTGCTGGCTAAGGTAGTTTTTGATAAGCACCAAGAAAAGCAGCAGAAACTCTCGCCCTGTGTCGAACGGCATTGTCTTACTGAAATTTAAGCCCAGGATGGCTTGCCGTAGAATCTCGTCGACGTACCGCTGTGCTGTAAGGGTGCTATGAAAAGAAATGCTACCCCAGACCTCCACTCTTGGTCGTCGGGCCGTAAAGCGGACAACATTTAGACTAGCATCCCACCATTGTCCGGGACGTCTCCAGACACGTTTCCGCTGGTCATCGGGGCTCAGTTCGAAGCGAGACTTATCACTGAAGACATTTGTACTCCACTCAATGAAATTGCTGACCGAAAAGTGTCTGGAGACGCCCCTGAAAATGGTGGGTTACCAACATGACTGCCGCTCGCCTTTCGGAGTATGCTGATGCATTAACTCCATATTTATCAATCATATGCAACCGTTCGCTCGACGAAAGATCCGTACCTAAAGACTGGAAAGTTGCACAGGTCACACCAATATTCAAGAAGGGTAATAATCTACTAAATTACAGGCCCATATCTCTAACGTCGATATGCAGCAGGATTTTGGAACATATATTGCGTTCGGACATTATGAATTACCTCGAAGAAAACGGTCTGTTGACACACAGTCAACATGGGCTAAACCCATCGTTCCTGTGAAACGCAACTAGCTCTTTGTTCACATGAAGTGCTGAGTGCTATTGACAAGGGATTTCAGATCGATTCCGTATTTCTGGAAGGCTTTTGACACTGTACCACACAAGCGACTCGTAGTGAAATTGCGTGCTTATGGAATATCGTCTCAGTTATGTGACTGGATTTGTGATTTCCTGTCAAAGAGGTCACAGTTCGTAGTAACTGACGGAAAGTCATCGAGTAAAACAGAAGTGATTTCTGGCGTTCCCCAAGGTAGTGGTATAGGCCCATTGCTGTTCCTTATCTATGTTAACGATTTTGGAGACAATCTGAGCAGCCGTCTTCGGTTGTTTGCAGATGACGCTGTCGTTTATCGACTAATAAAGTCATCAGAAGATCAAAACAAACTGCAAAACGATTTATGAAAGATATCTGAATGGTGCAAAAAGTGGCAGTTGACCCTAAACAACGAAAAGTGTGAGGTCATCCATATGAGTGCTAAAAGGAACTCGTTAAACTTCGGTTACACGATAAATCAGTCTAATCTAAAAGCCTGTAAATTCAACTAAATCTCTAGGTATTACAATTACGAACAACTTGAATTGGAAGGATCACATTGAAAATGTTGAGGGGAAGGCTAACCAGAGACTGCTTTTTATTGGCAGGACACTTAGAAAATGTAACAGGCCTACTAAGAAGACTGCCTACACTACGCTTGTCCGCCCTCTTTTAGAATACTGCTGCGCGCTGTGGGATCCTTACTAGATAGGACTGACGGAGTACATCGAAAAAGTTCAGAGAAAGGCAGAACGTTTTGTATTATCGCGAAATATGGGAGAGAGTGTCACTGAAATGATACGGGATTTGGGCTGGACATCATTAAGCGTTTTTCGTTGCGACGGAATCTTCTTACGAAATTCCAATCACCAAATTTCTCCTCTGAATGCGAAAATATTTTGTTGACGCTGACCTACATAGGGAGGAACGATCACCACGATAAAATAATTGAAATAAGAGCTCGTACGAAAAGATGTAGGTGTTCGTTCTTTCCGCGTGCTATACGAGATTGGAATAATAGAGAATTGTGAAGGTGGTTCGATGAACCCTTTGCCAGGCACTTAAATGTGATTTGCAGAGTATCCATGTAGATGTTGATGTAGATGTAGAGGAAGACCAGCAAATTTACATGTAAAGTCAACTATGGGCATGCAGTTCAAACACTCCTTTAGAAATACTGAAGAAATTCGTAGTTCGCTCGAGAAAGTCACTGCACTTACATATCAGTAACGTAGATCTTGATTATATTATAGCAACATCGAAAAGATAAAAAAATTCGGCGAAAGGTACACATTG
Source organism: Schistocerca piceifrons (assembly GCF_021461385.2). Lineage (NCBI taxonomy): Eukaryota > Metazoa > Arthropoda > Insecta > Orthoptera > Acrididae > Schistocerca > Schistocerca piceifrons. The sequence continues at coordinate 231,586,797 of NC_060149.1, read as the reverse complement.
AAAAATAAAAGACGAACAATATTCCCCATAAATCGTAATTGTACTGCCTGCTCAGAGTTAGGTACCTGTATGTTGTGCTAATGTGTGCAGTCCTCGATCATATTTGCACCTTCGTCGTGAACAGAATACAATCTCTTAAACAAGTTTACGGCTTAACCGACGCTGGTAAGAATACCCATTTAATGGAATGGTCAGAGAAATATCTGACTCCGAATCTTGTAGATCATGTCTAACATGTAGTAGTGAGATGGCTTCTCACGACTTGAATACTCTGCTAACAGAGCTTTTGAAGCACCTCATCGGAAGTACGCCACGTCACTACCAAGCATGTGTGGCAACCAAGGGTAACCAAATCCCCGATTAACAATTTCATTGTTATGGGATAGACTGTTACATTGAGTATATCTTATGTGTCAGGACTTTTACAATTATGTGTTTTGGCAATTTGTAATCCAGATATCTTACCTTCTTATGTTAACCGTCCGACGATCTATTTCGAAAATATACTTTCGCTTCGTAATAAGGTGAGATTTTGGATACTAGTCGTAATCACTCGGTTTTTAAGTTATTTTCGTCCTCACTTCTAACTGTAAGAGCGGGCTGGTAGCAGCCAAAGTGTCGCTCTTCTATCACTGCATTACACTATTTACATTTTTAGTGCAAAACATTTGAAATGTAAAATGAGAGATGTTTATGATGCGATGAGGGTGATATGATGGGGGCTTGTGGTAGCTGTGGATGGGGATTTGGGATGTGGGATGTATTATGGAGAATGTTACACGGAAAGTAATGTTGGTTATACAAGTTGGAAGGAACTAGTAGGTGGGATGTAGCGGTTAGGAGATGTGTGGGTTGACAGGTGAACTAAGATACGGTGGGTTGCAGCGTTCATTTGTGATGGGTCGGGTAGGTTATGGTTAGAGATAAGAGTAGATTAGATGGATAAGTTCATATTCTTGGAGGCGAAAAGAATTGAAATTACTCCGAAAAAGGACATCGAGTGTCTGAAGCCGAATGGAACGTGTAACGTATTGATAGAAGGACGGCAGCAAGCCAGAGTCTCAAGGATATGGGAGGCTATAGAGCGTCGCGAATCGGCTTTGCTGCAAACGTAGAGAACATTTACTTTAGATTTGTCTTAATAAACAGTGAATTTTGTCCCATGCAAACTGAGACTCCTGTATTCCGGGATTACACCAACTCATCAAAAGTATATGGTCCCTTTTATTTAATGTGGACGTGGCCACCAGAAGCCACGAGAGGCAGACCCGCCACTATAAAAGGAGGTGGGGAGTTCAAAATGGTTCAAATGGCTCTGAGCACTATGGGACAGCCCGGCCGGCAGGCGGGGAGTAATGCGTTGTCAATAGAGAAGCAATAATAGCAAGTCTGTCGATAGGGAGAGTTCAGTGACTTCGTACATTTATGATTGAATGTCACCTGAGTAACAAATCCAGCAGCAACATTTCAACACTTCTAAAGCTACCTGTGTCGACTGTTGGTGTTGTGACTGTCAAATGGAAACGTGTGAGAACAACCACAGCTAACCCAAGACCTGGCGAAGTTCTTTATTGACGCTCAGGGGCCGCCGAGCATTGCGAGTGTAGTTGTAAAATCTCGCATGAAATCGGCGGAAGGAATCATGTGTGAGTTCCAAACTGCTACCGGCTAGCACAACGGCGGTGCGTATGGAGTGGGGGTACGATGGTCGAGCAGGTATTCGTAAGCTGTACTCAGTGCTAAGCGATGTTTGAAGTTGTGTAACAAGAGACGCCCGTAGACAGTGGAGGACCGTTAACTAATAATTTGGAGTGATGAATCACACATACGCTGTGCCAATCCAATGGAAGGGCTTGGATTTGGCGAATGCCTACAGAACGTTACCTGACATCATGTGTAGCGCCAACTGTGAAGTACAGAGGAACTCGTGTTTCAGTGTAGGAGTGTTTTCCGTGGTTAGGGTGTGGTCCCCTTATTGCTCTTCAGAAAACGCTATATGCGGACAGATATTTGCAGCACTGTGTAATGCGTACAGTAGAACAACAGTTCGGAGACGATGACTGTGTGCCGGCCGCGGTGGCCGAGCGGTTCTCGGCGCTTCAGTCCGGAACCGCGCGACTGCTACGGTCGCAGGTTCGAATCCTGCCTCGGGCATGGATGTGTGTGATGTCCTTAGGTTAGTTAGGTTTAAGTAGTTCTAAGTTCTAGGGGACTGATGGCCTCAGATGTTAAGTCCCATAGTGCTCAGAGCCATTTTTTTGATGACTGTATGTGTCAACATACAATGCGTCCTGTCATCAAGCAGCATCTGTGAAATAACGGTTAGTGAAAAATAACGTTCCTGGGCTGTCATTCCGCTACAGATATTCAGACACCTCCTTGAAAGAGTTCCCAGCAGATTTCAAGCTGTCATAAGGCGAAGGGAGGACACACTCCATGTTAATGTCGACTAATAGGTGTCCGGATACTTTTGATCAGATAGTGTATCTGTACTTTGAAAAGACGATGGCAGTGAGACACTATGAGAGAATTGTTTTGCGCAGGTGATCAGCTACGACTCGGCGCGGGGCGGCGTGTCGGTGATCACCGACAAGGGCGAGGTGACGACCAGCTACCTGCTGGTGCAGGACGCCCACCCGAGGGACTCCGGCGACTACTCGTGCCGGCCCAGCAACGCTGACGTCGCGCGCGTCACAGTCCACGTGCTGCACGGTCGGTACCATTGCGCCCATGAGCGGGATTGTAAATCGTCCATGTTAAATTCGATTTCATGATCGATATCCAAACGTCGATGGATGATAATAATCGATGTTAAATGACAAATTTATAGAACGGCAAAAAAGCAACATACAAATACATGTAATATCATATAATTAATCGATAAATGCAGCATTAATTAATCATTAATTATCCCTCAAAATTTTGTCTGCTGACTGTAAAAGTAACATTCTTGAGAGAAGTTTCACTTCAGCCAATTGTACGATACTGTAGTGCCTGTGTTATTCAGAATACGCTGCAACGTTCCTTTGGACATGCATGCATGTCTGAAAAAATATTGCATTGTATTGAGAATAAAACAGGCACTGCAATATCGTATTTATCCGCCGACACCGGGCAAGCGACTTTCAAGTCAAACACCCCACCTGTATGGCAATACACATAAATGATGTACGAGTACAGATTGCAGACGCATGGTTGACGACATGTGGAAGTCTGGGTCTGACTAGCAAATGGTAAGGTGACCGCGCGCGATAAGCGTGAAATACGGGTTCGACTCCCGGACCGGCACAAAGTTTCACGGTCGTCATTCAGTTCTACAGCTGATGTTCGTCCATATTCGCAATTGCGAATATATTTAATGTATTTCAGTCAATTGTGTCCTTGACAGAAAGCATGTCCTGCTTTGGAGGATATTTTTCAGAAGCTGAAAAAGTTACTACACAGCTCAAATATACTGCTGGAAAAAAAATAGTACATCCTTTCAGAGGTTTTCAGTTCACTCAAGATTTATTGTTGCAACAGTGCACATGGAGTACATCAAATGATTACTTTTACAGATCAATAACACCCATATTAGTACGTGATGTAGCCTCCACGGGCGTCAATGCAGGCTCTGACTCTAGCATTCCGTCGATCGTACAGATGAATACTGTCCTGGGATAAGTTATGCCACGCCTGCTCGACGTGTTCATATAGTGCTGCAAGAGTTGTTGGTTGAAGAATTGCACGAGTTACTTCTCGTCCCATCATATCCCACAAGTGCTCGACTGGAGATAAGTCCGGAGACGATGCTGGCCAAGGAAGGTGCTGCCGTGAATCGTGCACAGATATCAGATGCAGAGCACGGGCAGCGTTTGGGCGAGAATTATTCTATTGGAACTACACATCACCTTCCTGATGCAAGAACGGAAAAAAGAACGGAACTAACAACATTCTGTACGTACCGAGCGCTGGTTAGCGTCCCCTCCAGAAGCACCAAAAGTGAACGAGAGTTGTAGCTTATCGCACCCCAGACCATAAGGCCAAGGGAGGGGCCAGTGTATCTTGCACGAATGCACTTTGCGAGACAGCCTTCACCAGGTATATGTCGTACCCGCAAATGACTATCACTTGCGTGCTACCAGAATCTGCTTTCATTGCTGAAGACAAGGCGTGCCATTCCATTAGCCAAGTGATCCTCTGACGGCACCAGGCGATCCGTGCACATCGATGCTGTGGCGTGAGTGAAAAACGGGCTAGAGGTGTGCTTGCCTGTAGTCCCACTGTTAATAACCGGTTCGCAACAGTTCGTGTTGACACGTCTTACAAGCCCTCTTATCTGTGCCGTGTTAGCTGTATGGTGTGCCATTGCTGCTCTTACAAAGCGATGATCCTGGCGGTTGTCTGTGCTGCATGGACGTCCAAAACCTCATCCACGTATATGAGAATGTTCACATGACCGCTGATACCAGCATCGTTGCATAACTGACACAGCACGTCCAACATGTGTGGCAATTCTCCGAAAGAACCATCCAGACACTCCGAAGGCCACAATTTGACTCCTTTCAAACCCACTCAGTTGGCTGTAGGAAACACGTGTGCATCTCCGTGGCATGGTTGTCTGCTTGCTTCACACGTTTGCAGCACACTAAGCCTTCTGGCTTTGAGCGTTCCACATCAAAGGGTAGACACAGATGGCGCCCTGGTAACTATGTCACTACACTAGCTTATGGTGGATAACGCGGAAACCATTATCAGCGCATCTACTACCCCCAGGTGGCATATGCCGTCATCAGATTAAAATCGACGTCACCAGGTGTACTAATCTCTTTCGGACAGTGTATTTAAGTGCAATTTTCTGTAGATTTATTTAGGTAGTACCAACAACGTGATTCCATACATCTGATGAATCTTGTGTAAGACCTAAAGGCGATCTTTCAGATAATAACGGAACTGTGACGGTAGGTGCGTTTCCATTCCAGTATGCAAATTATTCCTTTCTTGTGTTGTTTGTAATGTTCAGTCCATAAATCAAACTCGGTTTCCCTGTTTTACAGCAGTGAATCAAGGTGTTGGTAATCCACACTGGTGATTGTTTCAACAGCTGCTAGCAAAACTTGATAATTTTGATTGCTTTCGAACTTGATTAACCATCTTGAAATCGCTAAAGTGTTAACATATTCAGTAATTAGCAAGCCGCTTTTGGATTTCTATTATGATGTTACTCCAGAGAATCTCTTCAATAGTCTGCATAGGTTGCATGCCGGATATTTTGATATTCTGTATCCTTATTATTGGGATTACTTTACCGCTAGCAACGTACTTTCCTTACGCAAGTTTCTCACGTAGTCGCAGGCCATAGAATATTCACAACCATATGCCAGAACTAAAAATTTGCCGCTGTTAGTGGTGGTGCTGTAGCATGTCAATATATGATATTACTAGTCACTGAAGGATTTTTGCAGCTGCTTCCAGTCATATAGAACGTTTAATTCCATTTAGTGGATACTTCTTTATTTAGTTTGAGGTTTAATTCTTTTCTTAGCTAATCATTTCTACTACACTTTGTTGAAATCACTCTGCAATCCTTTGCTCACCAGTAATCAACACAGACAGATTGTCAGTCCTTACCACATTGAGCCTATTGGTAACACACGAATTATAACTTTGTCTTCGAAATTCTGGTTCTACTCCATTAGCAGCTGCACTGACGTCAATACGAGATATACCCAGAAAAAGATTTGAGCAAGTGACGAATTAATTATTGAAAGTAGTAACTAGAAGCCTGCTTCGCTACCAACATCGAAGGTCCATATTACGTCTTTAACATCGACTTACGATGTTTCATATATTTCAGTATCGATATTGAAACATCGATGTTTAAAATACCAATCTGATAGTTTGTAAATATCGATCGTATCGTACGCCGTTAGGCCGCACTTTATACTCATTGTTACTATTGTTGACCGATTGGTATGCAAATAGCTGGCTGGTACAGTTAACACCAAATGCACAATGCGTTGCGGTGACCCCACTGGGATATTTCTTAAACCATCCACAAATTGTACAACTCTCTCATTGACACAAATGCGGATGTGAAATATCACTGGCTGATCACATTGTTGTCTGGAGACAGATAGCAATAGTCTTTCAGCATCCTCATGCATAGATCGCGTACTCACTAGGTTCGTGGCTGACAGTAAGTTCGCCATTTTTTCTATCGTAAGCAAAATAAGTTCACTGCATAATTAAATGCATTATTTCACGTTATAATGATATCGTCATCACAATACATGGTAATAAGTGGGCCTCCTGTAGGGATTTGCTAAACTGTTAATGACTTGTATTACCTTAGAATGTTCCAGTTCCAGCCAGGTACTAGGTTCCTGAAACCTACTAATTATTTAGTAGGTTCCACGTAGGTTATCAAGTACACTGAAACTGGAAAAATAGTTCGCATTACTGTAGTACTTTGCATGTAGTTTTATTGTTCATTTTCTTCGCTCCAGATGCTTTTTCTGGTTATTCACAGTCGTTTTGAACCACATTATGTTTGACTACAAATATTGCACTGTACAGTTTTCTTACTTTCGTCCATTACAGAAAATATTCCCACAAATAACAAGAATGCTGTCTTTTATTCTTTGTTAGCAACCTCAAACAACTACGCAAAAAAGTTTAATTTAAAATTTCGGTAATGCGCTTTCCTATAGTACATCACATTTGCACATTTCGCGAGTATAGGGGACTGCAGCCAAGAACGAACACCACACTTGAAGCTGTAAATGTCTCACAGCTTCCACGTAGGAACAATGACTCTGCGCTCGGTTGTCTGCGCCTATTAACAATTACAAGGAAGCAAAGCTCCGCGTTATGGCCCTGAACGGCCAATCGGAACCGACCGACAACCGTGTCATACTGTGCCAATGACGTCACTGGTTGCTGTGTAGAGGGCGTCAGCACGTGGCTCTTCTGGTCGTTGTCCACTTTCTTCAGATTAGAGCCTCCACTTCTCACTTAAGTAGCTCCTCACTAGGCTGAATGCACCCCATTCCATTCCTCCCATCAAATAAGCATCCTTTGCCGCACCGTGAATCGAAAGAGGTTCCTCTGCATTGCAACCAGACACGCTGACCACTGAGCTACAGAGGCGGGCTGTTAAATGTTACAGAAGAAAGGAAATGCGTTAAAGTCTCGAGTTACATCCTACCCTGGTGGAGTTATTAATAAGTAGTGACTGCAGCGCAGAATGGCTGCGATGGAACGAATACGTTGTAGGCGTGTAGATAACACCCTAACTGTAAGGAAATATATGTGTGTAATACGTTGTGGGACGAACTCTGAGGCCGCCTATTCCAGTACCAAAGCACGAATGGTGTTCATTAGTTTAAAATTACTTAAATTTTAACAAAAAAACAAAACTATTGTAATATAATCTGAATATTTTCCTCATTGCTAGTCAAAATCGAGATGAATGATGAAAACCCTTTTCTGTTGGTGAATCATACCCTGTTAAGAATTTAATAGAGTCCACCATGGAATATAGGCCTTTTATTTGCTTAATAGGTGTGAAACAATAACACTGTTGTTTTAACTAACTAATTATTGTAATTAATATTGTCGACCCCTGCAGCTGCGGTTACTTCATACTCAAAAGGAACATAATTGACCAGGTGTCCTATCTGACGCCTAATGTTTGGCTTCAGGACCAGATATTGTTCAATTGTTAAATATGGCACCAATCTTTGATGTGTTCATCTTCTACACTTCGATGAAAGCGCGATTTTTTTGGAAAACACAAAAGTCCGTATTCAAGCTTTCATTTGCAACGTTTCATCCCACAGTCCCGACGTTTCTAGTGTCGCTAACGGGTCAAAGATAAACATCACAGAGATTAAACGCTTTAAATGACGAGGAGACGTGCGAGGCCACCTAAATATGGGTCAGACCACGAAATGGCTGAACTGGATACAGTAGGGAATCAGTAGTAGCTTTATTTCAGATGTAATCTTGTCATTCACCAGAAGCGATTTAAGTAAGCCAAGGGAAATCTAAATACAGCCTGCTCTGATATGCTGAACCCAAATCTATGACGACGGTACTGCGGAATTATCGGCGCCAGTATAGGAGGGGCCAACGGCAAAAACAAGCATAATGAGATGGTTCAGAAACTATAAGAGACAGGCTGTGTCAAAGACCTTCCTCGAAGAGGATTGTCCGCTGTGTCTCAAGCACGTGTAGGCAGAGTAAAAGCTTTATTTCAACGCAGGCCCCAGAAGTCATACCGTCGTACATCATGCGAATCGCAGGAAGCAAGATCAACTGTCCATAAAGTGCTACATAATCGGTTACGTTTTTTTGTGGACAAAGAAGAAACGGTCCAATCATCTTCTGCTGTACGCATTCCCGTGTTCCATTAAGGCCGCCATAGATACTGACAATGACTACCTGAAAAAGCGGCTGTTTTCAGATAGGCAACGTTCCTAGTGTTCATGACAATTTCGTTTGACTATACCGATGTCTCGACTCTCTGGAAAATGGGAACTGCCGTCAGGAAAAAGTGAATGAAAAACAGAAAAGGACAAAATTGTGCAGTTCTTTCCCGAAAGTGAGCTGAAATTAAGTGGCACAAAATACAGTGTGTTTTAAGTGCAAGATTATAAACAAGTTGTCAGTTCCCGGCGAGTGACGCGTGAGTAATGCAATTGACTTTCAAATCTCTCACGTAATATTTTTTGTAACTACAGTAAATACCAGGTTTTGGTAAAAACATGTATATTTAGGATCATCCGTGTTTTGCATTTACTTGTGCAGTCTCGGATCCACATTACCCAGATAACAGGAAGGTTGCTATTGACGTTTTCCTTGCCCTTGTCCTGTGCATTCTTCTTTTTGTCTCCACCTATTCATCGCTGCCCTATTTACATCATTCTTTCCACATGACCGGTTTCACCTGAATGTTAAACTTGAACTAAGCATTCGTTTCTTATGCCATGTGCTAAATGATATGCCGAGGGCTTCAGCTATGGATGTCAATCATTGACAGAGGCGTGGTGGCCAGACCAAGGACACCCACCGAAAACTACGGAACAGACTGCTAACTCAGAGAACACAAAGATACTACATCTCCATAATAATAATGGGCATAGGCTGGTTTGCGACAAAGGACCCATTATTCTACTTATGTAAACAAACTACCCAGTTGCACTAACCTAATTTGATGACCTTTATGTAAACAAACCGTTTACTTGATTGCATGTTTTGTTTATTTGGGACATAATTAATGGGCAATAACTGTCACGGTAATTACTATAATTTATAGGCAATATGGCAGCCTTTGTTTCATATTTATCCAGGTGATCAAGTACTTTTGTTTAAAGTGATAGCCGTCCGTTGTGGCCGAGCGGTTCTAGGCGCTTCAGTCTGGAACCGCGCGACCGCTACGGTCGCAGGTTCGAATCCTGCCTCGGACATGGATGTGTGTGATGTCCTTAGGTTAGTTAGGTTTAAGTAGGTCTAAGTTCTAGGGGACTGATAACCTCAGATGTTAAGTCCCATAGTGCTCAGAGCCATTTGAACCTTTTTTTTATGTGATAACTGTCATTTGATTTTGCAAGTAAAACTTTGTCAACAGATCTGAGTAAAAACCTGAGATGTTTTGGTCGCATATAAAATCAGTAAGTGAGTCAAAATCAGATATTCGTTCACTCAGCGACCATACTGGAACAGAAACGGAAGATAACAGAGAGAAGGTCGAAATACTGAATTCGGTCTTGCGAAATTGTTTCACCTCGGAAAACCGTAACACGATCCCTTCTTTCAAACGTTGTACGAAAGTCGAAATGGCAGATACTGAGATAACCGATGGCGGAATAGAAAAATAACTACAATCGCTTAGTAGTGGAAAGGCGTCAGGACCAGATGAGGTTACTATAAAATTCTACAAAGATTATGCGAAATAACTTGCTCCACTTCTAGTAGTAATGTATTGTAGATCGCTTGAGCGACGAAGCATATCTAGCGACTGGAAGAAAGCGCAGGTCATTACAGTTTCTAAGGAGGGCCGTAGGACAGATGCATACAATATAGACCTATGTCGTTGACGTCAACCTGTTGTAGAATTATGAAACATGTTTTATGCTCAAGAATTACAACGTTTACGCAGAATGAAAATCTCATCTATAAAAATCAACATGAATTCCGCAGAGATCCAGCTCGCTCTGTTCCTCCATGAGATCTACAGCGCCGTAGACAAAGGCGCTCAGGTTGATGCCGTATTCGTTGACTTCAGGAAGGCATTTGACACCGCGCCACACTGCCGTTTAGTGAAAAAAAAAATACTAGCTTATCGAGTACTGGAGCAGGTCTGCGATTGTATTCAAGACTTCCTTGCAGACTGAACTCAACACGTCGCTCTTAACGGAACAAAGTCGATAGGTGTAAGGGTAATTTCCCGAGTACCCCAAGGAAGTGGAATAGGACCGTTACTGTTTACAATTTATTTAAATGATGTAGTAGAAAGAGTCGGATGCTCTCTAAGACTGTTAGCAGATGATGCGGTTCTCTATAACAAAGCAGCAGCGCCAGAAGGTAGCAACGATTAGCAGTATGACTTCTTGAGAACTGCTGAATGGCGCAAGCTCTGACAGTTGACCCTGAACGTAAATATAAGTAACATATTGTGCATACATAGGAAAAGAAATCCACTACTCACAACTATACTATTAATGACAAACCCCTAGAAACAGTATCTACCGTAAAATATCTAGGAGTAACTGTCCAGAGCGATCTTAAATGGAATGACCACATAAAAGAAGTAGTGGAAAAAGCAGGTGCCGGACGCAGATTCATATGAAGAATCTTAAGGAAATGTAAACTCATCTTCGAAGGAAGTGGCTTATAAGGCCCTTGTTCGACTGATTCTTGAGTATTGTTCATCTATGTGGGATCCCGTAGGACTGACAGAAGAAATAGAGAAGATCCAACGAAGAGCGGCGCGTTTCGACACGGGATCGATTAGACGGCGAGAGAGCGTTACTGACATGCTCAACAAACTCCCTTGGCAGACATTAGGAGAAAGGCGTTGTGCATCACGGAGAGATCTGCTACCGAAATTTCGAGAGAGCATTTTCCGCGAAGAGTCGGACAACATATTACTTCCCTCTACATACGTCTCGCGCAATGACCACGAGGAGAAAATTCAATAAATTGGGACCACTACAGAGGCTTACTGACAATCATTTTTCCCACGCGCTATTGACGAATGGAACAGGGATCGAGTGCTCAGTTAGTGACACGAAAAGTACCCACCGCAACACACCTTGGATACGTTGCGGAGTATGATACAGATGCAGATGTAGATTTTAATGATGGTAATTTATTATCCAAAAATGATATCGTCCCCACCGACCCCACTGTGTTGCTTTTTGTCGTTCCCACACCATCATCACCGCCTCCACCGGTCCTTGATGTCCCAATACTATCATTCTTAATCTGGGGCTCACTCAAGCAGCATCATCAGTAAATTCAGGTCATATCTCAAATTTGCAGAACAGTGTAGTTCTCGCAAATGTTCAACACCCAATGCTGTTTTCTGCAACATATGGTGCTACTTGCGGTTTCGTGGCTAATTTTAACCAGTTTTCTAAGACGACACACGTTTACTTGCTGTTTTACTTATTTTCTCGCTCTTTTTGAGAAAATAGAGCTGAATATGGGTTTCGATGCTGTTTTCCTGCACATTTTAAGAAGATACATGTAAATATAGGTTCCGTAGTTAATTTTACTGATTTTTTAAAACAACACACATAAATACAAATTTAGCTGCTTTTTTATCGATTTTCAGGAAAAACACATGAAATATGTGGCTTTAAATATTTAATAACTAACACCACTAACATATGACACTATTTACAGCTTTTAGGCAGTTTTTTTATTTACTCCTATTATTCTGCAGATGCCTATAACTTTACCGATTTTTTTTTAAGGCGACAGAAGTAAATACAGGTTTTTTGTTAAATTTTATAGATTTTCTCCACAAACAGGTATTTTTTTCAGGAAGACACGCGTAAAAATATCTGTGAAACATGCACCACATTGCGGTAAGCTAACAAATTACACGGATATTCAGTGTTTAACAATTTTTATTTAACAACAATGTATGACCAAGCCTACGTTTCAATTAAAATGAACTTATCACCTGCACTTCTAGTGAGTGACGTAACTATAAGCTCTCCTAACACTGTATGATTATACTGGACTTTTAAGAAAGTAAAAGCTGGAACATTTACAACGAGATTGGTATATACATCGCTAATATCCTCCACACTTGCTCCGATAATACCAGGGTAAGAATTGGAGAGCTATGCACTGTACTACAAAACAATTACTTTCCCAACTTCACTCGGCGTTTTCTATCGCATCGCACCCCACTCCGCGAACTGCTTGTCTTTATATCAAGAAGGCCGTGGAAAGAGGGCTATCATTATTTCTTTATTTAAAACTGGGAAAAACAGTGCAACAGGACCTTTCCCAGTTCGGTCCATCCGCACGCTGCTGTTACATAGCCGTCGACTGGACCCGCGCCACTGCACTACTTGTCGAAGGCGGCTTACACCACACGTGGATAAACAAAACGTTACGGTTACTATTACAGATGTCGAGTTGTCTTGACCGGTGGTTGTTCTCTCCACCCACCCCTTCCCCATCCCACTTACCTGCCCAAAAGCAGGGAGAGAGAAGCGATGGCGAAAGCGCGGCTCATTCACCCTGGGCTGCAGCCAGCCTCTACGAGCGACATTTGTCCGTACGTATCTCGATTAAAGAGCAACTAGTAAAGCTGGTAGCCCTATGTACAGGAGCAGACTACATGCACGAATTTGTGAATTTGTATCACTCCTTGTCCCTTGTAGTGTGATTAAAAAAGGATCCGGATAAAGCCTCTGCCCCAATGGCTCGCAGGTGCACTGTAGGGCAATACGGCCAGTCAGTCAACCATTGCTGCCAGTCTTAAATACACGCACACAGTGCAAGAATTTTTTGATGTAACGTGTCTCCTAGTACCATAAATGAGACTAAGAATACGCCATCATGTTGAACAATTTTATCTTCGTAGCAAGACGAGTGCTGTAGACTTTGTTAAGTCATCTGTACAGCCAATATCATTGCGGTACTGCACAGCATATGCCTTAACAGCACGTTGGTATACGTTTACGCCGAATACAACATCAATTCTACGTGACACAAAGCTTTTATTCATTTCCAGAGGTATATAACTCCATACGCGTTATGAAATTCGCCTTCAATTGCGGTTTGACAATTCCAGTTTTTATTTTCCACCACTCCGACAGAATGCGTGCCAATTACGCTCCAATTATGGCAGATGGCTATCCTTTCGTTCCAGTTCCACTATCGCAGTGATCAGATGTACTCTGTGTCACTGTTAGGAGTCGTCAAGCATGTTTGGTTTCCGTCTGCAGTTAGAAATGTTTCTGATTTGCGCACGGAAGGAAATCTGTCTGTCAGTCAGAGTAAGTTTATTTACTGGATTCTGTCTATGACTCAACAACGTAAAGGTAGTCTTTTATTAAGATATATGTCCATCTATTTTTAGATAAAGAAAACTCATGGAAGAATGTGCACTATCCACCCAGTCTCCGCAGTAACTCACAAAGTCTCTAGGACTCTATTTATCCTACTGCAACTTAGGGGAGGACTGATAATAATTGTCGAAGTAACGTAATTATATTCCTTAACTGAACAAGTCAAAGAAAATGCTAAATTACAAGTCAGTTCTGAGGTGACGATGTTTAAGATTATTCTCCACAAGTCATCGAAAAAACCTTGGAAATCTTTGTCCATGCGGCTTGATGCTACAAGCTGCTTCATGGTATTGGTCCAGCGACATTTATTACATAATCATCAATTAACGGGCTTTAAATATGTTACAAATACGTTAGAACCTGTTTTCGTTGCTGGTCGATTCAAGCATTTGCTCTTTTATGGGGTGTGGAAAGAATGCCTGTCTGTAGACCAAAATTTTTGAGCTGCAGAGCAATGCTACAACTTTATTCACAAGACTTTATCTAGGAATCAACAATTTAAATTTCGTCTACCTATTGAAATGTCAGTCCATCCATTTATAGGGGCACAAAACCCACAGAAGAATGTTGTCTCTCTCTTCATGATATGCATCTAATTTACAGAGTCTAAAGATGTGTTTCTAGTTTAACACAGTCAGTAGTGTGATTGGAAACAGGGAAAGGAGAGTGGCGATATTCTCGCACATAAGTGTTACTCCATTAAAAAACTTCGTCCATTGATATATAGATAATACAGCAGTAATGTGGCCTTTCTTCTTTCCTATGCCCCCTAACATATTTATCGAGAAAAGGAAAGGCGGAATTTCTGTTGCTGAATGTCTCTCAGAGAAAAACCATCATAGTACAACAAAAATTTTCTCGGTACACTCATTTCACGAGACTTACGTTGGAAGGAGTAATATGTTGGCTTACAACACTTAGAATCAATGGTAAAGAGACCACCCCTCAGCCTCCCTTTCGTCACATATCGTTTGTCCACCCCCCCCCCCCCTTTCCCCAAATACTCATGAATCTTCCGGTCTTCGATATATGGCATTTGTATCTATCTGATTTTTGACCAGTAAGGCTGCCTCTAGATGTCCTTGGCCAAATCACAGAGCCCTGCTAATTATCTCGAAACCTCATCACGTTGGGGCAGTACGGTGCCATTAGGTCTCTACCCCTCAGTAGCTATGTAGAGAGCTATCACAAAGGTAAAAAAAATAGCACCCTAACATACTGGATACTTGCGTCCAGTTATTTTGCTACTGGTACTGTTTTCAGTGATTTGTTGTCGATGACGTAGTAGGACAGTAGCAGGTCTCTTCAGCTATTTTAGATTCAATAGTTACATTTATCTACATTCAGCTCCAACTCCCACCAGTCATCATCCCGCTGCAAATCGCTCTAGCCTACCGGTGTCGCAATCCTGCTTTAGATAGTAGCCTACATCTAAATACATATTCCACTACTACTACTACTACTGTACAGTAGTACAGTGCACAGTGTGGACTATGCCGTGGTAGTATTATCGATTCTTTCGTTCCTATTCCACCCACATGCGTAATGATAGAGTAGAAATGATTATCTGTACGCCCTGTATATAGCCTAACCTCCTGTACTATTGCTACACCAGATATACGTTTTTTAATGGCCAGGAAAACCTTACTGTTGCACCTTTAGTGTTCGAGGACTGCACAAAGAAATTCAGAGGCGTTACACCCGCAATTCATTGACACCGAATGATTGTCCATAATATGTCCCCGTTCCTGTCCTAATCTCCTTTATCATATTCCTATGATCGCTACGCTAGATATATGACGGCGTGATGGTATCAGAGTCTTTGTTAAAAGCATAGCGTTTAGCAAATGTTACATAATCCATTTTCAAATGGGATAAACCGGCATAATGTGATTCTAACAGTGTCACAGAGCTTATAACACACACTGTCCTTTGAATCATTTACATTTATGTAGCTGCTTTACACAACTAAGCACAATTCAGAGCTACGGTAAGAACTGAGGAATGATTTGGGGTTTAATCACAGAGCTACTTCCATTAACATTCCAGCAAATGAATCTGAGCCCGACATACACATTCTGCTTCCACTCACGCCAGATGCTTACTACAAGACATTATACTACAGTTAATGCACCCGATGACAGTGTATGAGATTTGTAGACCTATTAATGTGTAACAGATTTAGCTACGATTAGGTCAACTACGAGCCCCACCACAGGTTTTCCCACCTGTTTGTAGACAACTCCATCACCTTCAAACATCCCACATCTAAAACAAATACGCCGCATTCCACTGCACAGTGACTGGTGGAGGGAACATCACAGCAGTATTATCGGTTACCATTCCAACACTCTCACACGCTCATCGTGTTCCTTTTATGTTTCTCGGAGAACAACGTCACATTCCCCTGATTTTTTTTCATTACATGTTCGAACGCAGCATGGTAGCCTGTATGATCCTAGCAACATCCACATGCCGCTTCTACTTCGCAGATCAGCTATGCAACACGAACAGATGTGGACTCACATGACTGACAACAACGACTATGTAGTATTGAGCTGTTGAAGTGATGTATGTTATGTGTCACTTAACCACAAAGAGATCTATACGTGTTAATTTCTGATTATGACTACAAAGTTACTGTGGAACTCGAGAATTTATGGTGAAGCCTGAAGGCGGAGCTCGTTCTAATAGAGTGGGCTGTGCGGCAAACTGACACATCGAGGGGCGGTAGATAGCTAAGTATGGCACATCCTGTCTCGGTAGTCCTGTCTTCGACAACAGGCGTGTGAGCCGGGGTGGAGGGGGGCTGTATCGATACTTTTGATGTTGCTACGCTGAAATTAATAGCTCTAGAGTCATCGCAGAACATATTTCTAAGGCATCAGAGTGTTGTGAACATAACAGGTTTGCAGGAAGCGGTATGTGCTGTAGTGGAGTGAGAGTAGATCTATGGTATTCTCTTGCTTAAGACAGTGGGAGAATTGACATGGAGATCCGCTGTTTGTGATTTCGGTCACTCAGTCATTCTAAGATCAACGAAGGTTTAAAGCAAGATGATCTGCCTACTCCAACACTTCTTGGATGCAATACATGTGGAATTCAAGGCATACAAAAACCATTATTCATTATTTGTGAAATACTGTCCAATTATCTGTCAATCCTACTTAAGTGCAGTACGCTGTGCGCGGGCGCGTGTGTGTTTGTGTGTGTGTGTGTGTGTGTGTGTGTGCGTGTGTGTGTGTGTGTGTGTGTGTGTGTGTATGTGTGTTTGCTCCCTTACACCACCAACTAGTTTTCCATTAAAACTACAGTCTTCCACGTCATGTATACGCATATGCAACCCATACTGATTTTTGAAATTTAATTTACTTGTGAGGAATAGTTAGTTATCCACTCACTTCCGTAGTCTTCTATGACATAGAGACTCCCCTCCTGATTTCGAAATGTAATTTGATTACAACGAAACACTCCGTCATCCAGAACAGCAATGGCTGTAACGTAGTTTTCAAACATCTTCCTGTGGTATTTAAGTGCAGTGATGCTGTGTAGAGCACTCTCTGTCATAATTAACAAATGTTCCATTAAAGCTACAGTATTCTGCGCCGTATACACCCCACTGTTAGGCATTTTAGTGTGATTTACGGAGTAGCCATGTACTTCCATATCGGTGGCATTTAGACAGTATCAGACTCGAACGCTCCCTTTCCATGTCCTAAAAGACAGGCTCTTTTCGCGGAGGAAGATATAAATATTTCTGTCAGACATTAGGTAGTAGCACATTCCCATTCTGTTAAAAAAATCTCGTGTTTTATTCGAATCCATAAGCTAGTAGCCAGCTATAGAAATCCATTGCAATAGTACAGGCTGATGGTCCATTTCAACGTCAACCACAACTGCTTTAGACAAATTTCGTATATTCCCACTGCATTGGTACCAATTTGTCCTACTGTGCCTCCTGCTCCTGACTGAGAGAAATGGCAACCTGTCTCTAAGAGTGCAGAGACTTCCCGCTATTAAAGTACTGATATATGACATCATTCTTCGCTCCAATATATAGTGCATACATTAAGAAATCAAGCACCTTTTACCGCCAAATCTGATCACATCTGTTGTGTAATGCTTTTTTCATGGCCATAGGCAGCACTCAGATTTTTTTTTTCCTCCCTGCAGTACACCCCAATACAGAATCTACTCGCTACTAGCTTAGTCGGGCATACATGTCGCAAAGCACTTATTGCAAGATCAGTGTAGCGCAGGTCTTAACAACGATACTCTGCTGGGCGACGAAATGATGTTTTCTTAAACTCTTGGGAGTTTGCATACGTTGACAGAACGGTGTTACCGTCTTTCATTTCAATGTTTCGACACTAAAAAACACGATTCTTTAGCACAGGTCAGGAGGTGTTAATAGCACAGTTTAGTCATAGCTATTATCTCAGGAGCAGACCTAAGTATGACTGATGTAGGAAAAAAAGAGAAAAGAATGATTTTAACTATAATGCTTTATTCTTTACAACGTTTACTAACAATGTATAAGAAGACTTAATCCCTTACAGCATCGTTGCTTTCGTCAAACATGCTCTTCCTGTAGCTGAAACAGGTCTCTGACACACAACACGCGAGGGAAGGGTAGGTCCACATTTAATGCAAGCAGCAATATGTGTATGCAGGGGAATAATTATACTCCCATTTCTTCCTGGAAGCAGATTTTACACAGGCGAGCGTTTCCGGAAGCTCTCACAGTCGCAAGGTGTTCTGGTGCTGCTTTTAGAAGATTTGATGGAGGTTTAATATTAGTTGCACCCTTTTCAGTAATTTTTCCATCCATGTTCTGACAGTTATGATCCACAAAATCCTTGTACTTCGCATGAAGCACAAACAAGCACTTGGAAATACACACAGCATGTTCAACCAATAGGTTGTTCGTCTCGTCCCAATATTTCAACCCTCCACTACAACGGAGACAAACGGTTTCATCTCCGTCACCAGTGCAAAAGAACCCAGCTTCACTTACTGTGTCAGGACGTTCTTAAATAGCTAAAGACCTACCTTTGAAAGATGCCACTCTCGCATCTTATGTTCTGTAATTAGGGTGAGCTAACATAATCTCCCATACATCATATTTTGAACTGCATAACAACGCTGATTCAGGAGACGAATGTGAGAGTATCTCTATTCTCCATAGGTTGCAAGTATCGTACAAAAGAAACAGTTCAACCCACCACAGATGCTCTTTCACGAAAGTACCTCCCCGACATCCTTAGACATCCACTATACTACAGAGCGACCTGCTTTCAAAGCTCCCTTTATACATTCCTGGAAATTGAAATAAGAACACCGTGAATTCATTGTCCCAGGAAGGGGAAACTTTATTGACACATTCCTGGGGTCAGATACATCACATGATTACACTGACAGAACCACAGGCACATAGACACAGGCAACAGAGCATGCACAATGTCGGCACTAGTACAGTGTATATCCACCTTTCGCAGCAATGCAGGCTGCTATTCTCCCATGGAGACGATCGTAGAGATGCTGGATGTAGTCCTGTGGAACGGCTTGCCATGCCATTTCCACCTGGCGCCTCAGTTGGACCAGCGTTCGTGCTGGACGTGCAGACCGCGTGAGACGACGCTTCATCCAGTCCCAAACATGCTCGATGGGGGACAGATCCGGAGATCTTGCTGGCCAGGGTAGTTGACTTACACCTTCTAGAGCACTTTGGGTGGCACGGGATACATGCGGACGTGCATTGTCCTGTTGGAACAGCAAGTTCCCTTGCCGGTCTAGGAATGGTAGAACGATGGGTTCGATGACGGTTTGGATGTACCGTGCACTATTCAGTGTCCCCTCGACGATCACCAGTGGTGTACGGCCAGTGTAGGAGATCGCTCCCCATACCATGATGCCGGGTGTTGGCCCTGTGTGCCTCGGTCGTATGCAGTCCTGATTGTGGCGCTCACCTGCACGGCGCCAAACACGCATACGACCATCATTGGCACCAAGGCAGAAGCGACTCTCATCGCTGAAGACGACACGTCTCCATTCGTCCCTCCATTCACGCCTGTCGCGACACCACTGGAGGCGGGCTGCACGATGTTGGGGCGTGAGCGGAAGACGGCCCAACGGTGTGCGGGACCGTAGCCCAGCTTCATGGAGACGGTTGCGAATGGTCCTCGCCGATACCCCAGGAGCAACAGTGTCCCTAATTTGCTGGGAAGTGGCGGTGCGGTCCCCTACGGCACTGCGTAGGATCCTACGGTCTTGGCGTGCATCCGTGCGTCGCTGCGGTCCGGTCCCAGGTCGACGGGCACGTGCACCTTCCGCCGACCACTGGCGACAACATCGATGTACTGTGGAGACCTCACGCCCCACGTGTTGAGCAATTCGGCGGTACGTCCACCCGGCCTCCCGCATGCCCACTATACGCCCTCGCTCAAAGTCCGTCAACTGCACATACGGTTCACGTCCACGCTGTCGCGGCATGCTACCAGTGTTAAAGACTGCGATGGAGCTCCGTATGCCACGGCAAACTGGCTGACACTGACGGCGGCGGTGCACAAATGCTGCGCAGCTAGCGCCATTCGACGGCCAACACCGCGGTTCCTGGTGTGTCCGCTGTGCCGTGCGTGTGATCATTGCTTGTACAGCCCTCTCGCAGTGTCCGGAGCAAGTATGGTGGGTCTGACACACCGCTGTCAATGTGTTCTTTTTTCCATTTCCAGGAGTGTATACCAGCTTACTCTAAAGATTCAGGACGCCGACACTCCTGCTCACGAGATCATAACGTCACTTCTGGTCACATATTCTAAATTTACTTGTAAATATAAACATGTAGCGTAATTGTGCTATTTTCTGTGTGTGTATCGGTTTCTCACGTAGGGTCCCCATGGTACGGGGTGGAACTGAGATAGAAATCGTGGTTGGATCCACGACACTTTACATCCGGGATATGGTTTACAGGCTGATCCACCAAGGGTTACGTCTGGGAGAGGCTTCGAACGTGGATCCACCATGCGCTACACTTAGGATAGGGTTGGAAGGTGATACGTCCAGGGTGGTGTCTGAAGGTGGATTCGCCAGCAGCAGGCCCGGGTTAGGGTCTGGGGGCATCCCACAATAAAACGACACACACACATACAGAAAAATAGTGCAGTTGCGCTAGGTGCTTACAATTGTACTACATTTACAAGCAAATTTAGAATATGTGACCATAAGTGACGTCATGATCACGTGAGCAAAAATGTCGACAACGTGGATCTTTAGAGTAATCTATATACAAAGGGAGCTTGAAACCAGGTCACTCTGTAACATAATGGATGTATGAGGGCGTTGGGTAGGTATATAGGTGGGTGGAACGGTTTCTTCTATCCGATACTTGTAACCTGCGCAGAATGGAGATACTCCCACATGCATCTCCTGAATCAGCATTGTTGTGTATTTCAAAGCGTGATATGCGGTAGATTAGTTTAGCTCAACCTAAATACAGAACATATGATGCGAGGCTGTCATCTTTTAAAGGTTGGTTTTTACCTGTTAAGAACCGTGCTGACAAACTAAATGAAGGTCGACTCTCTTACACCGGTGAAGGAGATGAAATCATGTGTTTCCACTGTGATGGAGGGTAGAAATATTGGGATGAAACAAATAACGCTTGGGTTGAACATGCTGTGTGGTTTTACAAGTGCTAGTTTGTGCTTTTTTGCGAAGGGTTTTTGCGAATAGCAACTGTCAGAGTATAGCTGGAAAAATTACTGCAATGTATGCAGCTAGTATTAAACCTCCATCAAATCTTCCAAAAGCATCATTAGGAAGACGATATGACTATGAAACTTCTGACAGTACTCGCCTGTTGAAAATCTGCTTCCAGGAAGAAATGGGAGTAGTATTCTTTCCCTACAGCCATATTACTGCTTGAGTTAAGTGTGGTCCTACCGTTTACTTGCGTGCTGTGTGCCAGAGACCTGTTTCAGATACAGAAAGAGTATTTTTGACGAAAGCAACGATGCTGTAAGAGATACTATTATTCTATTACAGTACTGTTAGTACATAATGTGAAGACTAAAGCATTATCTTTAAAAAGCATTTTTTCTTGTTTTCTCCTAAATCAGTCACACTTAGGTCTGCTCTTAATATGATACCTACGAGTAAATTGTGATCTTAACACCTTCTGGCCTGTGCTGAAGAATCGTGATTTTCTGGTGTCAAAACATAGAATTGACAGACAACAACACCGTCCTGTCAACGTATGCAGCCTCCCATAGCGTTAGAAAAACAACCCTTCGGCCCTCAACAGAGTACTATTGTTAATACCAGTGCTATACAGTTCCACATGATCCACGAATAAGTGCTTTGCGACATGTGCATTCCACTAAGCTAGTAGCGAGTAGTTTCTGTATTGGGGTGTATTGCAAGGACAAAAAAAGAGAGCTTGAGTGCTGCTATGGCCATGTGTCATACTACGTCAGCGTCATATTTGACCCGCCAGGTTAGCCGAGAGCGCTAATGCGCTGCTTCCTGGACTCGGGTAGGCGCGCCGGCCCTGGATCGAATCCGCCTGGAGGATTAACGACGGAGGTCGGAGTGCCGGCCGGCCTGGATGTGGTTTTTAGGCGGTTTTCCACATCCCACTAGGTTAATAATGGCCTGGTCCCCTCGTCCCGCCTCAGTTACCAGGCTCGCAGACATCTGAACACATTCACACTATTCCATGGGTTACACTAGATGCAGACAGTTGGGGGTACGGGGTGGCGGCAGGAAGGGCATCCGGCCACCCCTTGAACTAACCTTGCCAAATCCGATTAACCATGCCGACCTTGCGTCACTGCGGGAAACAGGCACAAGCCAAAGAAAGAAAGAAAGAAAGGAGCAGGAGCCATATTTGCAGAAATTGGTATGAATGAAGTGTACATGGCGCAGGAGACTGCAGCATTAATGGAACATTTGTTAATGATGGCAGGAAGTACCCTACAGAACGTCACTGCGCTAACATTGCACAGACAGATGATAGGAGACTGCGTTAGATACCCATTGATTCCATTGCTCCGGGGGAAGACTGAGTATCTCTTAGTAACCAAATTATATTCGAAATCAGGAGGGGAGCATGTATGCCATAGGAGACTGTGGGAGTTAAGTGGATAACTGACTATCCGTCTTTAGCAATATGAATTTAAGAAATCCGTATGGGATGTACATGCATGTTCATGTTGTGGGAGACTGTAGCTTAAATGGAACACTGGTTGATGGCGTGAGGGTGTACACAACACACACACACACACACACACACACACAGCATAACTGTCCTTAAATTGGACTAACAGATATTTGAAAACAATGCGACAGTATTTCGCAAATAATGAAAATTTTTTTAATGCTTTGAATTCCACGTTTATTGCATCCAAGACCTGTTGGAGTAGGTATACCACCTTCCTTTAAGCTTTCGTTGATCTTAGAATGATTGAGTGACCGGAATCACAAACAGCACATGTCCATCTCAATGCTCCCACTATCTTGAGCAAGACAATACCATAGATTCACTCGCTCCACTGCAGCACGTACCGCAACTCCATCTGTTCACGGCTCTTTAGTGCCTGAGAAAATATGCTCTGCGATAACTGCCGACATGTTAATTTTAACGTAGCAACACCAAACCCTATGAGTACTGATTCACTAACACTGCTGCTGTCGAATGCAGGACTGCCGAGACAGAATGTGCGGTACTTAGCGGGCAACTATGATATTTATCAGTTTGCCACACAGCTTCTCCCACTCTATTTGAATGAGCCCACCTTCAGACCTCAACAAATATTCTAAGTCTCCACTATAACTTTTGATGTCATAGATGGTGTTGCAATTGTGGTTAAATAATACGTACTAGTGAACAGTAACATCGATTGACAGGTCAGCACTACATAGTCGCTGTCTATCACTTGTGTGAGTCCATAGCTGTTCATGTTACCTACTTGATCGGCGAAGTAAAAGTATCATGTGAATACTGATAGGATTATATAGGTGACACACTCCATTCCAATATGAAATTGTAAAAATATGTCTGCGAAAGATAACATATTTCTCCCGGAAATTAAGGGTGAAATATTTTATGTATGGAGGTACACAGACAATCATTTTTTACTCGATAGGTGCGTGAGAGTGCGATGGAAGGGTAACTGACAATACTGCTGCGGTTTACTCTTCACCACACACTGTACAGCGGCTTACAGCGTAATTGCTTTAGGTGTAAGATATTCGCAGGTGATGGAGTTATCTACAAGCATATGGGAAGACCTTTGATGGAGTTCGTATTTGACCTGAAAGTAACTTAATCTATTGCACATTAAAAGGACTAAAAATCCCGTAGATTGTCATCAGAAGCATTACCTGCAGTTAAGTGCCTACAGTAAGCATCTGTAACGAGTTGAAGTAAAATGCGTACATCGGGCTCAGATTTATTTGCTGGAATCTTGGAGGAAATAACAGAAACACTAAGGACTGACAAGTCAACTTATGTGTGTCAGGCGAGTAGCCGCAAATCCCGTCCACACGTCACATAAATAACATGACAAATCACATTAACTTGAAAGTTACACTGTAGTAATTACTGCAACCAGCCAAAATACTGCAACCAGCCACAAGTCCCTTTGAAATGATTTTATTGTACCAAAATTTATTAAAGTGGTGCAAATACAGGTGGGTTGTTTCTAAACCTTCTAGAATATGGGAAACCATGTCACCCACAAAAGAACAGTCCTCGAACGTTGAGGGTATTTGATGACCCACATCCTATTAAAATGAGCTGAAGAGGCATTGAATGAAGAAAAATGGTTTTTAATGCGTCTTTTTATTTTCATATAAATACAAATTTAACACATTCAGTTGGTGATGAAGCGGCCACTCTCTTTTCCCTGTTTTCAATCACACTACTGACTGTATTAAACTAGGAACACATCTTTAGAATTTGTAAGTTAGGTGCATATCATGCAGCGAGAGACAACATTCTCCCGTGAGTTTTGTGCACCTGTAAATGGTTGGACTGATATTTTAATAGATAGGCGAGCTATACATTGTTGACTCATAAATAAAGTCCAGTGAATGAAATCATGATATGAGCAATGTCATGATTTCATTCACCGGACTTTATTTATGAGTCAACAATGTAAATTTTGATCTACACACAGACATTCTTTCCATCCCTCAAAAAAGAGCAAATTCTTGTACCGACCAGCAACTAAAACAGGTTCCAACGTATTTGTACTATATTAAAAACCCGTTAAATGATGATTATATATTAAATGACGCTGGACCAATACCCTTACGAAGCTTGCAGCATCAAGCTAAATGGGCAAAGGTTTCCAACGTTTTCTCGATAACTTGTGGAAGATAATATTAAGCATCACCAATACAGAACTGACTAGTAATTTAACAGTTTCTTTCAATTGTTTAGTTACGGAATATATTTACGTTGCTTCGAGAATTATTATCAATCCTCTGATAAGTTGCAATAGGATAAATAAACTCGTAGAGACTTCGTGAGTGACTGAAACGACTGGGTGGACAGTGCACATTCTTCCGTGAGTTTTGTCTGTCTAAAAATGGATGGACTGACATCTTAATAGAAGTGCTAAATTTAATCTAGTGAATAAGGTTACGTAATTACTACGCAGCACAAAAATTCTGACAAACAGACATTCTTTCCGTGCGCAATTCGAAAATGGTTCTGACTACAGACGAAAAACAAATAGTCTTGTCTACTCCTTTGAGTGACAGTGTATACTGATCGATATACCGAGCGAGGTGGCGCAGTGGTTAGCACACTGGACTCGCATTCGGGAGGACGACGGTTCAATCCCGTCTCCGGCCATCCTGATTAAGGTTTTCCGTGATTTCCCTAAATCGTTTCAGGCAAATGCCGGGATGGTTCCTTTGAAAGGGCACGGCCGATTTCCTTCCCAATCCTTCCCTAACCCGAGCTTGCGCTCCGTCTCTAATGACCTCGTTGTCGACGAGACGTTAAACACTAACCACCACCACCACCACTGATCGATATGATAGTGGAACAGATATGAGGTTATAGCCATCTGCCGTAATTGGAACATAACTGGAACACATCCTGGCGCCGCGCGGGATTAGCCGAGCGGTCAAGGGCGCTGCGGTCATGGACTGTGCGGCTGGTCCCGGCGGAGATCCGAGTCCTCCCTCGGACATGGGTGTGTGTGTTTGTCCTTAGGATAATTTAGGTTAAGTAGTGTGTAAGTTTAGGGACTGATGACCTTAGCAGTTAAGTCCCATAAGATTTCACACACATTTGAACATTTGAACACATTCTGGCGAAATTAGAGAAAATAAATACTGCAGTAGTCAAACCGCAATTGAACGTGAATTTCGTTAAACGTATGGAGTCATATACCTCTGGAAATCTATACCGAGCTTAGTGTCATGTAGAACTCTCGTTGTATTCGGCGTAAATGGTACGCCCATGTGCAGTTAAGGTACATGCTGTGCGCTACTGCAGCGACATTTGCAGTGCAGGTGACTTAAAAAAGACTACTGTCTACAGAGCATAAAACGTGTTAGTGTGATGTATTCATATAGTCTCCTTTATGGAACTTGGAGACAAGTTACTTTAAAAAATAGTTAGATTGTGTGCGCGTACGAAAACTGACGGCTGTGATTGGCTGACTGTCTGTGCCATACTGCAGTGCAGCAGCGAGACGCGGGAGTGAAGCGGGCGGTGCGTGCGATGGCGAGGGACATATGCACGCACTTGACCGGCATCTGCACTTGGGAAGTGTGCGAAATTTTTTCTTTATCACACTAGAAGAAGTGAGGAGGGATGCAAATTAGTGCAAGCGATTTGCTCGAGTGTATAGAGTTGCCACCGTTACTCGTTTTTTTTTGTTTTTTTGTTTTGTTTTTGTGGTTTTTTATCGAAATATAACATGGCCGTATGCCGCTCTTAGAGGCTGGTTGCTGCACTGGACTGACGCGCTTCACAGTCGCTTTCGCTAATCTCCTCCTGCGTGCTGAGCGGGTGAGTGGGATGGGGTAGGGGTGGTTTGGAGAGCACAGCCACCGTGCAAGCAAATAGAGCTCTGTAATCGCAGTCGTGATGTTTTGTTTATCCATGTTCGGGGGCAAGCCGCCTTTGACACGCACTGCAGTGGTGCGGCTCTAGTCGACGGCTATGTAACGGGATCCTGCGGAGGGACGGGACCGGGAGAGGCCCAACCGTATTTTTTCCCAGTTTTAAATAAAGAAGTGATAGTAACACTATTTCCACGGCCTTCGTGATATCAGGACAAGCACTTTGGAGCGCGCGATGCAGTGTGATAGGAAACACTGCGCGAAGTACAGAAAGTTATTCTTTTTTAGTACAACATATAACTTTCCTATTCTTACCCTGTTGGTAGCGGCACATGTTTGAAGCATATTGATGAAGTACATACCTCTCTCTGCAGAAACGTTCCAACGGTTGATTTTTTACGAGTCAAATATAACCATACAGCATTAGAACAGCTGATAGCTACATCAAACACTACAAGTGCATGTGGTAAGTTTGTTTGAATTGAAACGTATGCTTGGTGCGTATTTTGTTATTAAATAAAAATTATTTAATGCTGAATATCCGTTAGTTTGTTGCAATGTGGTGATTGACTGATCGATATTTTAAGAATGTCTTCATAAAAAACAGAAGTTGGTATTTGTAGAGAGTACAGCAACCGGGCAAGACAACTCGAGCTCTGTAATCGTAATCGTAAAGTTTTGTTTATCCGAGTGCGGGGGAAAGCCGCTTTCGACACGGACTGCAGTGGTATGGTTCCAAGTAAAATAACAATGAAAAGTATGTGTCCATAAAAAATTGGTAAAAATTAACCACGAAACCGTAAACAGCGTCCTATATGGTAGAAAATAGAGTTGGGTGCAGAACATTGGTGAAAACTAGGCCAATACCATCGGGTGCTATGCTGTGCTGGAAATTTTCAATATGACCTGAATATATTGATACGGCTATCTGAGTGAGCCCCATGTTAAGAATAATAGTCTCGGGACACAAAGGACCAGTGGAGACAGTGGTGGTGGTGGTTGTGGTGGAATGACCAATATCACCGCAGTGGTGGCGGGAATACATCATTTTTCGCGTCACAGAATTACCATCATCGAAAACGACAGTTGTCACTTTAAGTCCCCTAGACTTAGAAACTACTTAAACCTAACTAACCTAAGGACATCACACACATCCATGCCCGAGGCAGGATTCGAACCTGCGACCGTAGCAGCAGCGCGGTTCCGGACTGAAGCGCCAAGAACCACTTGGCCTCAGCTGCCGGCCATATGGGTCATTAAATTAGACTAGCGCAACTGTCGGTTTGTTACCGTATGAAGAGCAATGGGTGCTTTGTCACAGAACTAGCCTACTCCCAGTACTGAAAATACAAAGAGAAAGATGTGATTAGCTCAAACTTGAGGTGTTTCTCCAGTTACGCCATAGTTGGGTTTCTTCCTCTCCCGGAGTGCGTCCTAGAAGCTAGGAGGAAATCAAGTGTATGTAATTAACGCTGCCTACCTTACCTGACTGGCCAAAGTTCCACCAGCACTGGGTGAGATGCGAAGAATTGGGTGGCTGAGCTCAAACGTCCATGCATGGGCGTACCTAGTATTTGCTTAGGGGTCGGACAAAAGTAAATAAATTAGATAAGTAGTAGGAATTGAAACAAATTTATTCACTTAAGTTATTAACAAATTTTATTTAATAATAACCTGCGAGGATTCTGGCAAAATCTGGTTACGATTTCAGTTTCAGATTTATTTTGTGCTTCTGGAGCCCTCTTTTTATGTACACTCGTCATACAGTGGCCTAAAAGACGGTTTTCCATCATTTTCGAAATTAACCAAGCCTTGACTCTTCGTAATGTACTAAACGAGCTTTCTGTGGTACATGTGTAGGGCTGCGCAAGTGAAGTGTGAAGCGTCTGTTCTATAGCGGGCTAAAACAGTTGTGTTCCTTTAACTAGCGCCACAAGCTCCGTTTCGTTCATTTCGCTCCGTGCCATATTTTTTGTTCCTACTTATTGTACCACAGTTTATTCTCATGAAGAAAACCGTTTCCTCTAAAAGACTTGATACGGCCTTCGAAGCATTACGTAAGGCTGAGGGTGCAATGCAAGCAATGACTAGGAAAGTAAATTACGCTCGGAAAAATGTTGCTCTAGAGACATAATTAAAGAATGAAGGTAAGGAGTAATTAAAGATCCCTTCCAAAACTCGCTAGCATATGTGCTGAAGGATTTGCATGATGCGTCTGCCGATTTCTGATCCGTGGCATTCTAAAATCAATCTCACGGTCGTTGGCGATTGCTCACCTTCGGTTATTAAACTCTCGCTTTCAACACGGCCACTTTCACGATATTTCCACGAGGTGTCAGTTATTCTTCTGATATGGTTTGCACACTAAAGCATCGTCGTACTTTGGGACTGCAGAACATTTACTGTTGGTTGCAGCAGTGCAGAATATTTAGCTATAAGGCAAACACTAACAATAAATTCCTCATTTGTAGCGGCGCAATGCAACTGAAAAACAGATGTTCTGGTTGCACTGTTACTGTCTTTTGACAGTGAAAAACGCCATGACGGCATAGGTACGATTCTCTTTAAAAATACTGATACTTTTATTTTTCTGGGAACATTTGGTTTCAAAGAGCATTGGATATTTGGTACACATTTTCGTCGAAGGGCTGAGTCTCCAAAGAAATTTATTATTTCTTTTATTGTGTTAACCGTATTTCGTATTAACGGTATTTGGTTCAAATCATACGCAACTAAATTTAGTTTATGGTTGGCGTAGTGGGAAAACAGTGCTTTTTTATATTTATCTTGTATAATTTTCTGAACACCACCAACCTTTCCTGACATAGTCGAAATCCATCATGCCATTGTCCCACGCAATTTTAGGTAACAGACTTGTGTTAACTATAAAGTCGCCGATGGCAGGGGCTATAGATTTCGCATCCACGTCAGTCAGTTCCGCAAAACCAAAAAACTCTTCACGAACCACCGTCTTTTCCTCATCAACAAAACCTAACTCCAATGGAAAGTTGCTCTTTTCCTGATGTGTCACAACCCTTGTCTGCTAAGACAGTATAGGCAAGAGCGTTCTTAAGGTCAGCAATGATATCATCTCTAATGACATCTCCGCATAAAATAATTGTTTCATTCTGAATTTTTGGTGAAGTTCACGTGGCATTTTTGCACAGTTTTCTGTGTGCTTTTTCATAATTTGGTCGCCAGATCGAATTTTAAGTTTTATAAAGTCTTTAAGAACACCTTCACATTGTTCTTTGCCACTTGTAGGTAGGTAAAAAATAATGACGTGAGCTGTTCCTCCTGTTTTGCACTTAGTGTGCCTGTGTGTGAGGTTCCTAGAATGAAGTTAGGCTTTGGCACCTGCAGACTGGTATAATTATTTTGCCAAGCAATTTAACTTAGCTTTTATGGGGGTTCATACAGTGTAGGCTTTCACAGTTGGTATTGTCTTCACTTAATAGTTCCGGGCTGATAGGCCGTGGTTGATGTATAAAACTTTCCCCTGACGTTTCATCACCAACCGCGGGAGATGTCCTCAGAGGTAGAGCAGCGAACTGCGGGTATTATAGGGGTGTTTATCAATACCCCCATGCCTGTGTTGCTGTACTGCAACTGGCCTTTATTCAGTTTAACCTGTGCACGTTTTCATGTGGCTCGGTACACTAATTTTATTGTGAACATACTGACTTTTGTTTCATGTTGCAGTGTACTTCTGCTTGTGTAATAGGCAATTGTTGCCATAGAAGAGCAATTACTGATCTCTCCCTATGTGAACATTCCCAGAGGTGGTGGTTGGTTATTTGGCAACAAATCTCTTTACATTAAGAACAGGGATCCACACTATTTTTTCTCAAAGAAAACTTTCAGAGAAGTCTTTTCTTGTCCACCACTTACAAAGTTGTAATTCTGAAGACCTTATCTTCTCCATCTACTGTGGTATATGACAAGGGTACATATGTGCAAGTTGACTAAGATCCATCCTGAAGTTCTCATTTACTTTTACAGATGAGTTAGATAGTCAATAGAAGAGTACAACATAAACTTTTATGCTATACTTGACAGCTATTCTTGCCCAAAACCTTTTGCATGCAAATAGTGGTTCCCATAAGAGGCAGCTGTTGTAACTTTGAATCTGTGGATTTTGACGTGTATTCAGTACACCAGAATGGAACGAGAGCGAGAGAGAGAGAGAGAGAGAGAGAGAGAGAGAGAGAGAGAGAGAGAGAGAGAGAGATGATGATGATGATGATTTTTGCCGAAATGTTCTTGGGAGGAAAATAATGTTGTTTTCTGAAAATTGGAATTCAATTGCCTAGATCTTCTCCATGTCAAACTAATTCTTCTAGCCACGCCACATACGCTGCTGAAAGACCATTTAGCAACCTCAGGTGAATGAAGACATGGCTGAGTAGCACACTCAGTCAAGAGAACCTTTTAAATTTTTATTTAGTAAGTGTTCGTTGAGAGAGGATAAGAGAAATGAATTTGGAAGCAACATCACAGTCGAAATTGTTGACTGTGCGACTTTCTTGATGGCTTCTACTTCTTTTTGGTGAGCAGATATCAACCGTACATCGACTGGCATATTTTCAACAAAACATTTCGCAGCTGTAGCTGATGATTTGTGACTCTGAGATGCCACCTGAGTTTTTGGAAATTCGTGCATGTCTTTATAGCGAGTGAAAGGCCTCACCATAAACGAATCTCGGATATTTGTTAATGCTGGTGGAAACAACACACAATTAATGCACAACGCGCTCTTTACTTTGTGGAAGTGTGTCAGCCAAGGAGCATATTCTGCCAACCAATTGTACTTAGATTCTATCTTTAATTGCACAGCGTCCTTAGCAAAGTCACAATTCGAAAGTGTAATCCAACAGTCTTTTTAAAATTTCAAGTTTTTGAGATGATGTCATATTGAACGAACGACCTAGCCATTGACTCATGTCATTGTGACAGTAGATTTGATTCTGTGCACCAGATCCAGATGGCAGCATAAGTTCACTTGACACAGATACAGTGGAAACAGGAACCGGTACGGTGGTCCAATTACTGGCGCCATCGCTAGCGGGTGCTCCGTTCTTCTGCTTCACCTCTTCTCCGCCGCTATTACTTTCGCCACTGCTATTTTTATCTGGTTGTTTCCTCTTCTTACTCTGCTTTGCTAAAAAATATTAGGAAGGTATAACTAATTGAAATCTAGGCCAGGCTAAATAATGCTTTTACCATTTTATTTTCGAATTGGAATCCTCAAATATAATACCAAAACAATTAAAAAAATAGCTCCACGAAATTTTTAAGTAATCAAATAATGTAGTTAGAAGGTAATAAAAATAAGGTAGGTCTGTGTTGAAAACACAGTATTCGAAGTAAACCAAGTATTCGTGGATAACTACTTAAAAATAATAATATTGTAAGTAAAACTTCTGAAGTAAAACTGGATTAGAGAATAAACATTTGATCGTGATTGCATGTTGATATTACTAGCTTTCCGCCCCGAAACGTCTCCCGCATTATTCGATTTTTCCGTGGGTATGAGACATCTCGCAGGATTCTGATGTATAAGCTATATCACTGCAAAGTTTCATCAAAAACCGTTCAGTATTCAGCCATATTCATACAATCTCGCATTTATAATATTAACACGATTATATACACTTTGGTTACAAAAAGTTTTGTTGCTGACAGAAAGTAAATAGACGTTTAATTCAGAGTCGTTCATTTTACCCAGGTCTCCTTACAAATCTCCATAACTAGGTGTAATATCCATCCATCTAATTTCTTCTAAATAAGCCAAAGAAACAAAATAGAAAGACTAAAACTAAATCATCTTATATAACTAATGAAAACATTATAGGAATTACACTAATATAAGGATTTACGTACCTTCTGCTGTGCTAAAAAAGTTTCCGATATCCATTTCAGGTAGCCAGCTTATTGCAATTTAATTCAGAGTACTGTGAACTGAATAGGTATATCTCTATTCACTCACAAGCATGAACATTGAGAGCACGCAAAACAAGTAAAATTTGCGAAGCAGTGGCAATCGCTCGTGCACTAAAAATGTAGACAACTTCGAGTCGTGAATGGAGCGGGGCTGGCTGCGTGCGGAGGGGGTTATCTCAACAATGCAGCATAGACAATGCACTATTTCACGCGATAATTTTGAATATTGTACGTTAACACATGAATTGCCTGCCATGAATTTTGCTAAATAAATATTTTTCACATATTGTACACAAATTTTTATCTTCTAGTTAGGGTCGCGGAGGAGGGGGGTGGGGGGTGGCGGGGCGGAAACGCCCCACCGTGGGTACTTGCATGCATGTGTGTGCCGCGGTAATGCACTCGTACCAGGAAAAAGTTCCCCAACGTCTGCAGGGCCGTCGTTAATGGAAACACCTGTTTTCTATTTAATTCATATCCCTTGCTGGTAATATCTCAAGCAAGTCTCGGTTCAGATTAGAAAAATTAATTAAAATATTAATAACTGTTTGTCAGTGATCATTACACACAATTTTATTAATTGAGACAGATTGACTCTGGTGCCAGACTTAAACTGTTGCATTCCACATTGATCATAAAACCATAAAAACCTTCTGTCTCTTTCCTGATACATTTCTTTCTAATCAATTAAAACAACTGAAGTATAATAAACAGTGACGAGCTACCGCTTAGCACGAATTACAACGAGAGGCGCTGTAACGCCAATCCATATTCAGTTCATGTTTGTAGTCCAAAGCTCTATGGCAGGTATCTACAAATTACTAGACCATAAGGGCCACATATCAAGTTTTGGATCATAGTAGGGGCTAGATAACACATTTCTCAGAACTTGAAGAAGAAACATAACTAAATTTACTGTTATTTTACATAAATACAATAGGCAGTGAAAACCTACGGCACTCTTTAATACACTTAGTAGGAGGTATGAAATTTTGTCTCTTGAACCCGAAATATTCTCAAACTGAGGCTATGTTGGGAGAAAAATACCTCGCGAATGTTATTTACTCGGATTACTTCTGTATTTAGATTTTGTAAATTTCAGCAAATAAAACGTTTCTTCAGACCAGTAGATAGCGCCAATTTCAGATAACAAACTTCGTGCAAAGTCTTTTCTTGATTCTGGGATGATTTGCTTCCGGGAAAAACTTGTAAAATTCAGCAAGGCTTTCTTTGTAAACTCGTCCTTCATGCTGTCATAGCTTACAAATCAATGATTTCCATTTCCAGCGCTGCTTGAACAACATCCACTTCACAAGAATAGGGGTTCTGAAAAATTTGGATCTCCTAAGTCTGAGAAACTGGAAAAGAACTCTTTCTTCAGATCACCAAGAAATTTCAGTCCAAACAAGGGTGGACAACTTGATCTATGTCCATCCTTCAACGACTGCCAATTGGTGAAGTTTGAGAAAATTTTCTATCTGACGTTGTGCTCGAAAAGTATGTTACTGTTTCAAAGCTTTTACATTTGTGTAAAGGTTACAGATACTATTGGCTTCCCTTGTAGTTTACTATTGGGTTCATTTAAATGGAAAGCACGTCAGTAAAAAAAGCTAAGAGGGTGTGCTGAAAAGTAGACATGAGAAATAAGGCTATAGAACGTTAATAACGTTTGTTTTATTTAAAAAGTCTTAAGAGTTTTAAACATAAAAATGTCAGAGGCATAACTTTTCAACACGCCCTCGTAGTTTCCATAGCTATTCTTCCATAGTCATAGGACTTCCAAAAGATTATTTTTTCTCATTCTGAAATTTTTCAGTCTCTGTTCTCGAAGAAAAGGAGTTTCACAGAATTTCATCTCAGGTTAACCACATTACTGCCGTGTAACGTGGGAGGTTACCCGACAAAGGTGCTGCCTTATCTTGGAAAGACTTGAATTGATGGTGTTTGATTCCATAGCATGGAACGAAATTGACAACAGACATTACAGGCTTCATCACACAGGACATATTCAAATATCCACTGACTTTCCTCAAACAGCTTGCTGATGAAGAACCCAATACAGTGTCAAGGATCTGGTAACACCACTGGCTTCACATTCTCATTTTAGCCTTCCAACGAAATCTATATATTTGCGTCACATATATCTTCTCTCATCTGTTGTAATATATTTCATCCGGGGAAGAGGAAGGTTGTACTTTCCAGATAAACTTAATTGTGCCCCATGAAAGATATCCACATCTGTTGTTGTTCCATACAAGGAAATCAGATCGTCAAGTTCTTGACCAACTTTGAAGTCGGCGTCAGTACCTTTAAAGAACCATAGGACATGCGTAATAGGGCCTATCAGTTATATTTGAAGACACGTTGAGGGCTAAATGTGGTGTCACCGCCAGACACCACACTTGCTAGGTGGTAGCCTTTAAATCGGCCGCGGTCCGCTAGTATACGTCGGACCCGCGTGTCGCCACTATCAGTGATTGCAGACCGAGCGCCGCCACACGGCAGGTCTAGAGAGACTTCGTAGCACTCGCCCCAGTTGTACAGCCGACTTTGCTAGTGATGGTTCACTGACAATTACGCTCTCATTAGCCGAGACGATAGTTAGCATAGCCTTCAGCTACGTCATTTGCTACGACCTAGCAAGGCGCCATTGTCAATTCCTATTTATCTTGTGATGCATGTACAGTCAGACCGATGTTCACCAATTGTGGATTGAAGTTAAGTATTCCTGAGGCTACGTACTTTTCTTGATAGTATAATTACTTTACCTGTTCCAGACCTCACGCCAGCCTGCGTGAGCTTAAACGCGTGCCTTTCGGCTTCCTCCAAACCCCGTGAATTGGCCCCCGCCAATTCACAACACTAATGAGTACCGAACAAACTTAGATGCCTTTTCCTGTAACTGATATGGTAAATTAAAAGCAATATCTTCAGTTTGATGTTCTACCATATTTACTAAAAGAGTGACTCCATTTCGTTCTTCAGTTTTCTAAGGTAAGAGTTCTTCAGCTGTAATTAAAATGCACCTCTTTATGTAATCACCGCTAGCGAATGATTTGCACTGTTTGGCGGTGTCATCGGCAATTCGTAAACTTACTTTCATAATGGCCTCACCTTCCTAAACACGTTTGCTTAAAATGGTTTGTTGAAAACAAAGTCTACGTTTCAGTGTTTCGAACTTATGTTCACGTAGCTTGTCATTCACTTTATCAAACTATGCAGCATGTCTTTTTTCGTAGTGGTGACAAATATTGTATTCTTTAAGAACAGCAATAACTTCGTTACAGATAACATACACTAGTGGCCATTAAAATTGCTACACCAAGAAGAAATGCAGATGATAAACGGGTATTCATTGGACAAATATATTATACTAGAACTGACATGTGATTACATTTTCACGCAATTTGGGTGCATAGATCCTGAGAAATCAGTACCCAGAACAATCACCTCTGGCCGTAATAACGGCCTTGATACGCCTGGGCATTGAGTCAAACAGCGCGGATGGCGTGTACAGGTACAGCTCCCCATGCAGATTCAACACGATACCACAGTTCATCAAGAGTAATGACGCGTATTGTGACGAGCCAGTTGCTCGGCCACCATTGACCAGACGTTTTCAGTTGGTGAGACATCTGGAGAATGTGCTGGACAGGGCAGCAGTCGAACATTTTCTGTATCCAGAAAGGCCCGAACAGGACCTACAACATTCGGTCGTGCATTATCGTCCTGAAATGTAGGGTTTCGCAGGGATCGAATGAAGGGTAGAGCCGCGGGTCGTAACACATCTGAAATGTAACGTCCACTGTTCAGAGTGCCGTCAGTGCGAACAAGAGGTGACCGAACGTGTAACCGATGGCACCCCATACCATCACGCCAGGTGATACGCCAGTATGGCGATGACGAATACACGCTTCCAATGTGCGTTCACCGCGATGTCGCCAAACAATGATGCGACCATCATGATGCTGTAAACAGAACCTGGATTCATCCGAAAAAATGACGTTTTGCCATTCGTGGTAAGACAGAGATGTAGGAACCAGATTCTAAATTGTAAGACATTTCCAGGGGCAGATGTGGACTCTGACCACAATCTATTGGTTATGAACTGTAGATTAAAACTGAAGAAACTGCAAAAAGGTGGGAATTTAAGGAGATGGGACCCGGA
The DNA here is from genome assembly GCF_021461385.2 of Schistocerca piceifrons. Lineage (NCBI taxonomy): Eukaryota > Metazoa > Arthropoda > Insecta > Orthoptera > Acrididae > Schistocerca > Schistocerca piceifrons. The sequence goes on along the minus strand of NC_060149.1, from coordinate 231,550,020 downwards.
TAAACTGAAAGAACCAGAGGTTGTACAGAGTTTCAGGGAGAGCATAAGGGAACAATTGACAGGAATGGGGGATATAAACACAGTAGAAGAAGAATGGGTAGCTAGCTTTGAGGAATGAAATAGTGAAGGCAGCAGACGATCAAGTAGGTAAAAAGACGAGGGCTAGTAGAAATCCTTGGGTAACAGAAGAGATACTGAATTTAATTGATGAAAGGAGAAAATACAAAAATGCAGTACGTGAAGCAGGCAAAAAGGAATACATACGTCTCAAAAATGAGATCGACATGAAGTGTAAAATGGCTAAGCAGGGATGGCTAGAGGACAAATGTAAGGATGTAGAGGCTTGTCTCACGAGGGGTAAGATATATACTGCTTAGAGGAAAATTAAAGAGACCTTTGGAGAAAAGAGAACCACTTGCATGAATATCAAGAGCTCAGATGGAAACCCAGTTCTAAGCAAAGAAGGGAAAGCAGAAAGGTGGAAGGAGTATATAGAGGGTCGATACAGGGGCGATGTTCTTGAGGACAATATTATGGAAATGGAAGAGAAGGTAGATGAAGATGAAATGGGAGATATGATATTGCGTGAAGAGTTTGACCGAGCACTGAAAGACCAAAGTCGAAACAAGGCCCCGGGAGTAGACTTCATTCCATTAGAACTACTAAACTACTGACAGCCTTGGGAGAGCCAGTCCTGACAAAGCTCTACCATCTGGTGAGCAAGATGTATGAGACAGGCGAAATTCCCTCAGACTTCAAGAAGAATATAATAATTCCAATCCCAAAGAAAGCAGGTGTTGACAGATGTGAAAATTACCGAACTATCAGTTTAATAAGTCACAGCTGCAAAATACTAACGCGAATTCTTTACAGACGAATGGAAAAACTGGTAGAAGCCGACCTCAGGGAAGATCAGTTTGAAATCCGTAGAAATGTTGGAACACGTGAGGCAATACTGACCCTACGACTTATCTTAGAAGAAAGATTAAGGAAAGCAAACCTATGTTTCTAGCATTTGTAGACTTAGAGAAAGCTTTTGACAATGTTGACTGGTATACACTCTTTCAAATTCTGAAGGTGGAAGGGGTAAAACACAGGGAGCGAAAGGCTATTTACAATTTGTACAGAAACCAGATGGCAGTTATAAGAGTCGAGGGGCATGAAAGGGAAGCAGTGGTTGGGAAGGGAGTGAGACATGGTTGTAGCCTCTCCCCGATGTTATTCAATCTGTGTATTGAGCAAGCAGTAAAGGAAACAAAAGAAAAATTTGGAGTAGGTATTAAATTCCATGGAGAAGAAATAAAAACTTTGAGGTTCTCCGATGACATTGTAATTCTGTCAGAGACAGCAAAGGACAGTGTCTTGAAAGGAGGGTATAAGATGAACATCAACACAAGCAGAACGAGGATGACGGAATGTAGTCGAATTATGTCGGGTGATACTGAGGGAATTAGATTAGGGAATGAGACACTTAAAGTAGTAAAGGAGTTTTGCTATTTGGGGAGCAAAATAACTGATGCTGGTCGAAGTAGAGAGGATATAAAATGTAGACTGGCAATGGCAAGGAAAGCGTTTCTGAAGAAGAGAAATTTGTTAACATCGAGTATAGATTTGAATGTCAGGAAGTCGTTTCTGAAAGTATTTGTATGGAGCGTAGCCATGTATGGAAGTGAAACATGGACAATAAATAGTTTGGACAAGAAGAGAATAGAAGCTTTCGAAATGTGGTGCTACAGAAGAATGTTGAAGATTAGGTGGGTAGATCACGTAACTAATGAGGAGGTATTGAATAGGATTGGGGAGAAGAGGAGTTTGTGGCACAACTTGACTAGAAGAAGGGATCGGTTGGTAGGACATGTCCTGAGGCATCAAGGGATCACAAATTTAGCATTGGAGGGCAGCGTAGAGGGTAAAAATCGTAGAGGGAGACCAAGAGATGAATACACTAAACAGATTCAGAAGGATGTAGGTTGCAGTAGGTACTGGGAGATGAAGGAGCTTGCACAGGATAGATTAGCATGGAGAGCTGCATCAAACCAATCTCAGGACTGAAGACCACAACAACAACAACATTGCATGTGCTTGAATGAGTAAAACGTCCACAAACGACAACTTCCGTCTATTATGGAGTGATTCGCCACACCTGCAACGTATTCGTTCCTCCGGAACGTTCCATCGCAGCCATTTCACACTGAAGTCATTGCTGATTAATAGGATGTGACTCGACGCTGGAACGTATTTCACTCCTTCTGCAACAGTTAACAGTCCGCTTCCACATCTCAGTGATCAGCGTGTCTGACTTCAATACAGAGGAACCGGGTTCGATTCTCGGTACTGGTGGGAGGGCTGCAACGGGGTGCACTCAGCCTTATGAAGAGCTACTTGCGTGAGAAATAGCGGCTGCAAGGCCAAGAAAGCAGACAGTGGTCGGGAGTGCCACGTGCTGAGGCCACGCCCCTCCATATTGCATCCAGTGACACCATTGTATGAGGATGACACGGTGGTCGGTCTGTCCAGATTGGCCTTAGGGTCATAATACGGACCTTTACTTGTTTGTAACAGTTAAAAGGCGCAGACAACCGAGGGCAGAGTCATTCCACTGCGCAAGAAATGCCACCGTTCCAATGTGGAAAGCGTGACACGTTTACAGCTCCAAGAGTGGTGTTCGTTCTTGTGTGCAGTCCTGGACTAGCGAAATATGCAAATGTGATTTACTATAGCAAAACGAAATACAGAAATTTTATAGTAAACTTTGTTGTGTAGTTGCGTGAGTTCGTTAACAAAGAAGAAAAGAATGCTAGTTAATTTTGGAAATGGCTCTAAATGGCTCTGAGCACTATGGGACTCAACTGCTGAGGTCATTAGTCCCCTAGAACTTAGAACTAGTTAAACCTAACTAACCCAAGGACATCACAAACATCCATGCCCGAGGCAGGATTCGAACCTGCGACCGTAGCGGTCTTGCGGTTCCAGACTGCAGCGCCTTTAACCGCACGGCCACTTCGACCGGCTAATTTTGGAAATCTTTTCCTGTAAGAGACGAAAACAACCAAATTGTACAGTCCAGTATTTGTGGTCAGACATGGCGTGTTTCAAAACGACTGTGAATAAACTGAGAAAACATCTGAACTGAAGGCAATGTACAGAAAATCTACATGCAAAATACTACAGCAGGGCTGGCCACGGCATGCCAAGCTGCACGTGCGGGTGCTGCGTACGGGCCAAAACTGTACATGTCTCTGATTTGCTCGTTCCTTTCCGTAAGTACTCGGTAGAGCGCGACATTTCATTTAGTACTGCGGTATGGAATTTTTAGGTCGGAATCGCTCTCTTCAGTTCGACAGAATCTTGATGTCAGCTTTGCTTTTTGTTTGTTGTGTGAAGAACGTTCACAGGTCCAGTGGCTGTTTGCACAAAAACAGGCAGTCTAGTGATCTATCGTCACAAGCCCTTAAAAGTGACTAGAAATAACAGAAGAGAGGAATGTGAATTCTCATTATATACTATGCAGCCGCATAAGCGACGGGTACTGCAAATTTGCTACGAAACGATATTATAATACTATGCAGAAAGAATTTAAAGATTTAGTTCACAATGAAAGAGCAAAAAACTACAATGATCGACAGATGAGAGTCGTTGTTCTGTACATCAAGAAGCATTTTGAGCTAAATTTTCAGGCAAGCAGCACGTGAAGAAACTGGTGGTACGAACAGCAAAATTTCTGAATCCCACACTTACTAAGACACTGTCACGTTGAGTGAAGGAGCATGCCTGAAACAATTTTTCGATTTAAAACTCGCTGTTGTTGAATTTATGAAGGAAAAAGGAGTACAGGAACGAAAATTAGAACGTTTGGAATGGATTGCAGACCTCACATTTTAAGTTGTTTGGATAGTACACTGCCCACGGTAAGACACAGCAAACTGAGAAACAACAAATTTCTGATTTGATGTGAATGCATCTAAAATGAAAATGGCATTATGGAAGGGGTAAATTCTGACAAAAAACTTCGTCAATTTCCCTAAGCTCATCGGCGTCAAAGAAAACGCGAAATTTGAAAAAAATATTGTGGCTTTGAAAGAAGTACAAGCATACTTGCCTAAACTTTTTCAGGACACCGCCAATCTTACATCCGCTCTCGATCTGTTTTAGAATCGTTTGCTGTTTCAGTTGTAAGCAACCCTGTGCATGTGCACATGAAACTGATTGACATGCAAGGTTATTCCTGTTTTAATGACAAATTGTTTTACGTCAAAATTGTCCAGGATGTCTACATTGCTTTCCTCAGTTAGAGTTTCCACGTCTCCATAATGAGGCTGCATAAGAGCTGCAATATTTCGATCGACATATTTGTTCAAAAGCCCTTAATGGGTATGAAACGAAATAAGTCACAATTACGTAGCAAACTTAGTGCGAAAATTTGTGAAATGGTCTGCATCTGTCAGTATGCAAACAGTTTGTACCAGATAAAAATAACATTACGTCTGCAGCACACCAAAAATGATTAAATAATACTGACAGTTCGTTTTGTTGTTGCCAAAAGGCAAATAAAAGACCGAGTCGTACGCAGTGTCATATAAACGCGACGCGCTCGTGGATTCCCCTCTTTCCCTTCCTCTCGCTCACACAACATGGTGTCTCGGTGGGAGAGATGTGCAGCGAGGCTGAGCGCAATGGCATTCATGCCCAGGCACTGCTCGCGAGCCAAATTCTTGATCGCCCCTGTACTATAGTAATGTGAACTGTTTTCCTAATTTCGGTGTACTTCATAACCTACGTGGAACCTACTAAATAATTTATAGGTTTCGGGAACCTAGTACCTCGCTGGAAATGGAACACTGTAACCTATTACCAGTCATTAGTACTTTAGATAATCTCCACTACAGGCCCACTTAGTGCCATGGATTGTCGTGTCAAGCACGCCGTCATTATGACGGGTAATAATGCACGTAATTATGCAGTGAACTTACTTGGGATACAATAGAATAAATGGCGATAGAAAATTTGGAAATTTGTGGTAAGGATTTTTGGGACCACACTGCTGAGGTCATCGGTCCCTAAGCTTACACACTATTTAATCTAACTTACGCTAAGGACAACACACACACCCATGCCCAAGGGAGGGCTCGAACCCCCGACAGGGGGAGCCGCGCGGACCGTGACAACACGCGTTAGAAAACGCGCCTACCCTGCGCCGCAATGGCGTTACTACGGTCAACCATGGACCCAATCGGTAGACGATCTGTGCATGAGGTTGCTGAAAGAAACATGGTACCCGCTCAGTGCGACTTCACATCGGTATTTGTATTATTGAGAGAGTTTTACACAGTCTGTGGATTGCTAAAGGACGTCGAAGTTGGGTTACCACAACGCACTGTGCGTTTGGTGATAATAGTAGGAGGCAGCTGTTTTTAAACCAACCAATCAGCACTAGTAATAATAAGTAATAAAGTGCGAACTAACGACGTACAATTATTATCGATATTTACAAAATATCGGTGTGGGTATCTTAAAGATCGGTGTCTCAGTATCAATTCTGTAGTCATTCAAACATCGTAAAGTCGATTTTAAAGACGAAATGTCCACCTTCGATGTTGGTAAAGAAACAGAATATCAGTTACCACTGTCAATAATTATTTCGTCACTTGCACGGATCTTCTTCTGAATATATCACGTAACGACGTCAGTGCAGTGGTTAATTGAGTAAAAACAGAATTTGAAAGAAAAAGTTTTAAGTCCTGCGTTGCCCCCGTGCTCAGTTTGGTAAGGAGTGACAATGTGCTTGAGTTGGTTACTGCTCTGCAAAGGATTGTAATGTGGTTTCAACAAAGCGTAGGTAGTCCGCAGCTCGTGGTCGTGCGGTAGCGTTCTCGCTTCCCACGCCCGGGTTACCGGGTTCGATTCCCGGCGGAGTCAGGGATTTTCTCTGCCTCGTGATGACTAGGTGTTGTGTGATGTCCTTAGGTTAGCTAGGTTTAAGTAGTTCTAAGTTCTAGGGGACTGATGACCATAGATGTTAAGTCCCATAGTGCTCAGAGCCATTTGAACCATTTGAACAACGTAGTAGAAATAATGAGCCGAGAAAAGAACCAAACCTCAAACTAAAGTGTGGTGACAGAAGTTATGGGATACCTCCTAATATAGTGTCGGGCCTCCTTTCGTCCAGTGCAGTGCAACAACTCCATGTGGAATGGACTCCACAAGTCGTTGAACATCCTCTTTAAAAAATACTGAGCCATAATAATTCTACAGCAGTCTATAACTGCGAAAGTGTTGCCGGTGTGGGATTTTCTGCACGAACCGACCTTTCGAATATTTCCCATAAATGTTCGGTGGGATCATGTCAGGCGATTTGGGAAGCCAAATCATTCGCTCGAAGTGTCCAGAATGTTCTTCAAGTCAACTGCGAACAATTGTGGCCCAGTGATATGGCGCATTGGCATCCATAAGAATTCCATCGTTTTTTGGGGACAAATGGTCTCCAAGGAGAGTAATGTAGCGATTTCCAGTCAATGATCGGTTCAGTAGGATCACACGACACAGTATATTCCATGTAAACTCAGCTCAAACCACCACCAGCTTGCACAGTGCTTTGTTGACAACCTGGGTCCATGGCTTCGAGGTGTCTGTGCCACACACGATCCCAACAATTACGTCTTACCAGCGGAAATCGAGACTCATGTGGCCGGGCCAAGGTTTTCCAATCATCTAGTATCCAACCAATATGTTCATGAGGCGAGGAGAGGCGACGCAGACTGTGTCGTTCTGTTAGCAAACGAACTCGCGTCTGTCGTCTTCTGCCATAGCCCATTAGCACCAAATTTCGCCGCACTTTCCTAACTGATACGTTCCTCGTACGTCCCGCAATGTTTTCTGTGGTTATTTCACGTACTGGCTATTAGCACAGACAACTCTTAGCAAACGCCGCTGTTCTCGATCGTTAAGTGAAGGCCGCTGGCCACTGTGTTGAGCGTGGTGAGAGGTAATGCCTAAAATTTGGTATTCTCGGCACACTCTTGAAACTATGGATTTCGGAATATTGAATTCCCTCACGATTTCTGAAATGGAATGCCTCATGCGTTTAGCTCCGCCTATCATTCCGCTTTCAGAGTCTGATAATTCCAGTGGTGCGGCCATACTCACGTCGGGAGCCTTTTCACATGCACCATCAGAGTACAAATGACAGCTTCGCAAATGCACTGCCCCTTTATTCTTTGTATACCCGATACTACGGCCATCCGTATATGTGTATGTTGCTAGCCCATTGTCACGTCAGTGTAATTCAAGAAGTATCCACTAATTAAACGTTCTATATGACTGAAGATTTTTTGCTGCTGCGTATAGTTCAAATGGCTCTGAGCACTATGGAACTTAACATCTGAGGTCGTCAGTCCCCTAGAACTTAGAACTAATTAAACCTAACTAACCTAAGGAAATCACTCACATCCATGCCCAGGGCAGGATTCCAACCTGCGACCGTAGCGGTCACGCGGTTCCAGACTGAAGTGCCTAGAACCGCCCGGCCACTCCGGCCGGCTTGCATATACACTCCTGGAAATGGAAAAAAGAACACATTGACAGCGGTGTGTCAGACCCACCATACTTGCTCCGGACACTGCGAGAGGGCTGTACAAGCAATGATCACACGCACGGCACAGCGGACACACCAGGAACCGCGGTGTTGGCCGTCGAATGGCGCTAGCTGCGCAGCATTTGTGCACCGCCGCCGTCAGTGTCAGCCAGTTTGCCGTGGCATACGGAGCTCCATCGCAGTCTTTAACACTGGTAGCATGCCGCGACAGCGTGGACGTGAACCGTATGTGCAGTTGACGGACTTTGAGCGAGGGCGTATAGTGGGCATGCGGGAGGCCGGGTGGACGTACCGCCGAATTGCTCAACACGTGGGGCGTGAGGTCTCCACAGTACATCGATGTTGTCGCCAGTGGTCGGCGGAAGGTGCACGTGTCCGTCGACCTGGGACCGGACCGCAGCGACGCACGGATGCACGCCAAGACCGTAGGATCCTACGCAGTGCCGTAGGGGACCGCACCGCCACTTCCCAGCAAATTAGGGACACTGTTGCTCCTGGGGTATCGGCGAGGACCATTCGCAACCGTCTCCATGAAGCTGGGCTACGGTCCCGCACACCGTTAGGCCGTCTTCCGCTCACGCCCCAACATCGTGCAGCCCGCCTCCAGTGGTGTCGCGACAGGCGTGAATGGAGGGACGAATGGAGACGTGTCGTCTTCAGCGATGAGAGTCGCTTCTGCCTTGGTGCCAATGATGGTCGTATGCGTGTTTGGCGCCGTGCAGGTGAGCGCCACAATCAGGACTGCATACGACCGAGGCACACAGGGCCAACACCCGGCATCATGGTGTGGGGGAGCGATCTCCTACACTGGCCGTACACCACTGGTGATCGTCGAGGGGACACTGAATAGTGCACGGTATATCCAAACCGTCATCGAACCCATCGTTCTACCATTCCTAGACCGGCAAGGGAACTTGCTGTTCCAACAGGGCAATGCACGTCCGCATGTATCCCGTGCCACCCAACGTGCTCTAGAAGGTGTAAGTCAACTACCCTGGCCAGCAAGATCTCCGGATCTGTCCCCCATTGAGCATGTTTGGGACTGGATGAAGCGTCGTCTCACGAGGTCTGCACGTCCAGCACGAACGCTGGTCCAACTGAGGCGCCAGGTGGAAATGGCATGGCAAGCCGTTCCACAGGACTACATCCAGCATCTCTACGATCGTCTCCATGGGAGAATAGCAGCCTGCATTGCTGCGATATACACTGTACTAGTGCCGACATTGTGCATGCTCTGTTGCCTGTGTCTATGTGCCTGTGGTTATATCAGTGTGATCATGTGATGTATCTGACCCCAGGAATGTGTCAATAAAGTTTCCCCTTCCTGGGACAATGAATTCACGGTGTTCTTATTTCAATTTCCAGGAGTGTAGTTGTTGAGAGTAATATTTGCTGACATGATGGTGCATCACCCATGCTAACAGCCGCAGATATTTTAATTCTGGCATATGTTTGTGAATATTCTGTGGCCTGCGGCTACTCTTGAAACTTGCTTAGGAAATGTACGTTGTTATCAGTAAAGTAATCCATATAAAAAGTACGTAGAAAATCAATATATCTGACATGCAACGCATGACAACTATTGGAGAGATCCTGTAGAGTAACATCATAACATAAATCAAACAGCTATTGCTACTAACTGAAGATGTTAACACATTAGCCTTTTCAAGACACTTAATAAAGTACGAAGGCCATCAAAATTATCAAAATTTGCTAGCAACTGTTGAAACGACTGTTAGAGTAGATTATCACAACTCTGATATATTACAGGAAAACGGAGTGAATATTACAAAAAAGTATCAAGAAAGGAATAATTTTCTAATTGGATGGAGACCGAGGTACCATCATAGTTCTGTTATTATCCTAAAGTTTGCCTTCTAGATCTTAAACAAGATCTATTAGAAGTGTGGAATCGCAGTGTTAGTACTTTCCACCCGAACCTACAAAAATGCGCTCATATATTTGAGCTGTATAGTATTATTGCCGTTTTCTGATAAATTGTCCTGAAAAGCATAATAAGGGAGTGACTACTATTGAGAAGGCCGTCACATGGATAGCGTGTCAATAGTGCACCTGGTACTTATCGCTACAGGCTACGCAGCTTGCTCATGTTCAACAACGGAGTTTCTGCAGCAACTTCGCTACGGTATTGTAGAACCTTAACAGTTGGCAAGTGGGTGCTGAAGCAAATACGCTATTTGACTGAAAGCTTCCGACTTTTGCCAATTCCTTCCAACTGAGGACTGGAGTGAAACTGTTTAAGAAAGATCACTGCTAATTATTTGATAGAATAATGAGTGAAATGAGAAACAAATCTTACATGTGAAATATCATTTCCTCTCACTTCAATTTTTCCTGTCAGAAACGTCTTAAATATGAAATTTGTATCTTATTTTGAAAAATATAGAGGAGATTTTGGTGACAAATATAGTAGAAATACCGGTACAACTGAGCTAGTTAACTAAACAGCGGCTTTCAGATTCTGGTAGAAAGAGGTGATGAAGAGCATTGACACAGATTCCCATTTAGATATTTTGAAGTTCTTTTTTTTTTTTTTTTCAAAGCACAGATTACGAGATGCTTATCCAAACATCGGAACAGCTTTGAGGATATTTATTACAATTTCAGTGACTTCAGCATATTTTCAACATAGCTACAGCAAATTAAAGACGATAAAAAAATCGATTAATACTGTCAAATTCAGCTCACTGTAGATAGAACACAACAGCGCCGCTAAATTTAATTTCAATGACGTAACCAATGAAATTACTTCGCAAAAAGCAAGGAAATAGAAACTTCAGTTAGAATAAAACATCATTTTTGGAAATAAATATGTTCGCAACACCTATTTATAATGTGTTTTCATTTATTTCCAATTATTAATTTATGCACTATCAATAATTTATGAGGAACAAATATGTTTTTTATTATACAATGTATGAAAATCATTGTGCGTAGCAGACATAAAAGAAATAGGACATATATTTATTTACTTTCATTTTTTTATAAAGTTTACACATTTTTTCATTTATTTACAACAATGACGCAATTAATTGTGTGTAATGTTTGTCATCCGCTGTTGTGGTCTTCAGTCTGAAGACTGGTCTGATGCTGCTCTCCATACTAGTCAATACTGTGCAAGCCTCTTCATCTCTGCAAAACTACTATAATCTACATCCATTTTGTTTCTCCAGAATTGCCCTGTAACGTGTTTAACATTCCAACATGCAGATCCAACTACATCACTAGTGCTGAATGATAAGAAATGCCGATGACTGCTGTTATAATTAGCTCTACCTCTTTTCTTTTTGGTATGGTGTAGCGGTCTTGTAATGTGCTGCAAGCTGGGGCTTTTAGCTGGCTGACAAAAGGTGAGAATCACTATAGACCTGCACAGGTCGTAAAAATGTTTTGTACTGTAAGCCAAAGTGTCAATCGCGTAAATACCGGGAATAGCACTCTGCCATACGAGCACAGCAGGAGCACCGAGCACCCCATCATAATAAACCTTCATTGTGTGCAAAGCAAAAAGCAAAGATAAATTCTGAAGGACACAAAAAAAAAACACAACACGGTTAGCATGAGACAATCTAGCATGAGACCAGCTCAATTTTTTTTAATTTTGGGATGATATTTCTTATTGGCACATAGTAATTATTTTGGTAGAATGGGAGAGATCCTGCGTGCACCTGTGTATGTGAATGCCTTTTGATTGGTCGTAACTAGAAATCTGTTACGTAGTGGGGGAGATTTTCTGCCTTTTACCCTGCTCCAAGAGAAAAATGTACTTCATTCGTTAGCCACGGCAGAATCCGTAAGAATAGAGAATTATTTAATTATCATTGGTCAGAACTTGCAATGTCTGTTGCGATTGGCCTCAGATTCCAGTCTGGCAGAACCAGCTGTCTTGTAGAGGAGAATAAGAAGGTGCTTCTATTTAGGGCATCATAGTGAACAGTTGCTCCTGAGACATCGTAAAAGACACTTCTCCCCAAGGCTTTTTGCAGTACACTTCGTCGTAGAGCTTCTAAGTTCTAGGAGACTTATGACCTAAGATGTTGAGTCCCATAATGCTCAGAGCCATTTGAACTATTTGAAGTACGAGAGCAGGAGCCAGTTGTGTTAATGGCTGAGAATTCTAAGTTCAGCCACAGCATCTGAGTTCTGCTCTAAGTCAGAGACTTATCGCTGGCAGTCCCGCGGTTCCGGAGGTTCTTGAGTCAGTCGATTAACAATTTTTTATGTACTTTAGCAATAAATCATACTGTTGTTGTGACCCTTAGCTTCTTTCCGTTGTCTGATAGAGCCAATTGTCACTATATCTGTGTGAGGTGCAGTACCCATCTTTTCATTCCTGACTGAGCCAGCCCTGGTAATTTAATTAGATAAGCCACTATCCTTTGTGTGACATTATATATATTTTTTTATTTTCGTGGGCTTATGGGGAGTTATCGATTACTGTAGGTCACTGTGGATAGATTCTGTAGCATCTCACGGATATGCTAAATAGCTCAACCGACACTCCGCAATTCATGACTTTGTCTCCACTTTCCAGTTTCCCCCCGCCCCAAGACTTATTTCCATTACCTAACTGATAATTCCTTGTTGTCTCAGGATGTGTCCTACCAACCAATCCCTTCTTTTAGTCGTGCCCAAATTTCTTTTTTCTGTACCTCGATTCATTCGTTATTCTATCTTCCCGTCTAATCTTAAGCATTCTTCTATAGTCTGATATTTCGAAAGCTTCTCTATTATTCTCTGAATTGCCTTTTCTTCACGATTCACATCAATACAAGGCTACACTCTAGACAAATACTTGCAGAAAAGATTTCCTAACACTTAGGTATATATTAGATCTAACACTTAGGTATATATTACATGTTAACGAAATCCACGTATTCAGAAAAACTGTTCTGTCTATTACCAGTCCCAATTTGTTTCTTCTGTACTTCGGTCATTATCAGTTATTTTGTTGTCCAAATAACAAAACACATATACTACCTTCTGAGTCTCATTTCATAACATAATTCTCTTAGTATCACCTGATTTACTTCTACTATAACTCATTAATGTTGTTTTACTTTATTGATGTTCATCCCATGATCTGTTTTCAAGACTGTATCCAATCCATTCAACTGCCCTCGCAAGTACTTAGCCATCTGTGATTGAATACAATATCATCAGCAAACCGCAAAGTTCTTTTGTCTTCTTCCTGAATTTTAAGTCCCTTTAAAAATTTCTCATTCGTTTCCTTCACAACATACTGAATGCACGGATCGAATGACGTAGGGGATGGGCTACACCTCTATCTCACTGCCTTCTTAACTACTACTTACCTTTCGTTTTCTTCGAGTCTTATACATGCAGTCTGGTTTCTGTATAAGTCGTGAATAGCCTTTTGGTACCTACATTTTATCCCTGCTACTCTTAAAATTTCAAAGAGTATAATCTAGTTCACATTGACAAAAGCTTTTTCTAAATCTGCAAATGCCACAAACATAGGTTTGCCATTTTTCAAACTATCTTTTATGAACCTAGTATACGCCATAGGGTCCGTACTGCCTCGCACACTTTTACGTTTCACCAAAATTCGAGCTGTTCTCCTCCAACGTCAGCCTCTACCTTTATTTTCCTATTCGTCTGTAAGTAATTCATTAAATATTTTGTAACAGTGACTTATGGCTCGATAGTAATTACGTCTGTCAGCACATGGCTTCTATGGAATTGGACTTATTATATTCTTCCTGAAGTCTGAGTGTATTTCGTTTGCATCATATACCTTGCACAGCAGGTAGAACTATTGTGTCATGGTTGGCTCTCCCAAGATTTACAGCGATTCTGAGGGAATGTCTTCTGCTTTAAGGATATTGTTTCCACTTAGATCATTCATTGTTCTGTCAAACTCTTCTCACATTATATCTCCCATCTCATTTTCACCCAGTTCCTCTTCCCTTTCTGTAACATTGTCTTCAAGTTTATTTCCCTTGCAGAGGTCCTATGTATATATTCCTGCCATCTTTCATATTTTCCTTCTTTGCATAGCACTGGCATGCTATCTCAGCTCATGGTATTCATACACTAACTTCTCTTTTCTCTAAAGGTCCTTTTAATTTTCCTGTAGACAGCACCTATCTTTCCTCCAGTTATGTGAGCTTCTACAGCAATAAATTTGTCATGTACCCCTTCCTGTTAATCTTTCTGCACTTTCTCTCAAGCTCATCTTTAGACACCTGGAATTTCTTTCGCCTGCTTTATTTGCTGCATGTTTACAGGGTGTTACAAAAAGGTACTGCCAAACTTTCAGGAAACGTTCCTCACACACAAATAAAGAAAAGATGTTATGTGGACATATGTCCGGAAACGCTTAATTTCCATGTTAGAGCTCATTTTAGTTTCGTCAGTATGTACTGTACTTCCTCGATTCACCACCAGTTGGCCCAATTGAAGGAAGGTAATGTTGATTTCGGTTCTTGTGTTGACATGCGACTCATTGCTCTACAGTACTAGCATCAAGCACATCAGTACGTAGCATCAACAGGTTAGTGTTCATCACGAACGTGGTTTTGCAGTCAGTGCAATGTTTACAAATGCAGAGTTGGCAGATGCCCATTTGATGTATGGATTAGCACGGGGCAATAGCCGTGGCGCGGTACGTTTGTATCGAGACAGATTTCCAGAACGAAGGTGTCCCGACAGGAAGACGTTCGAAGCAATTGATCGGCGTCGTAGGGAGCACGGAACATTCCAGCCTATGACTCGCGACTGGGGAAGACCTAGAACGACGACGACACCTGCAATGGACGAGGCAATTCTTCGTGCAGTTGACAATAACCCTAATGTCAGCGTCAGAAAAGTTGCTGCTGTACAAGGTAACGTTGCCACGTCACTGTATGGAGAGTGCTACGGGAGAACCAGTTGTTCCTGTACCATGTACAGCGTGTGCAGGCACTATCAGCAGCTGATTGGCCTCCACGGGTACACTTCTGCGAATGGTTCATCCAACAATGTGTCAATCCTCATTTCAGTGCAAATGTTCTGTTGCTGTGTGTTTCCATTCCATGATTAATGTGATTTGAAGAGAATTAATAAAATGAGCTGTAACATGGAAAGTAAGCGTTTCCGGACACATGTCCACATAACATATTTTCTTTCTTTGTGTGTGAGTAATGTTTCCTGAAAGTTTGGCCGTACCTTTTTGTAACACCCTGTATATTGTCCCTTTAAGTGAATAGAAGAATTCAGCAGAAGAAAATGCTAACGTGCTATTTAACATCGGATAATCTGATCATGTTATCTCTTGCGGTCTCAAATGAACCACATTCTGGTAGGAAGCAGATCCATACGTACCTTTGGAAAATGTTGCCTGCTATACAGATTGCTTTGTCCTATTGTTTTTATGATCTCGTCTTTGAATTCAGACAAACATATAACAAGTGCTAATGTAAAATACGCCCCTGGGGGTTAGCACAGTCTTCCGCCGACCCCTTCAGTTAAATTCAGTGTCTCCTTTGTTATCCACAGATTTATACTAGGTCTTCTCTTTTTACCTATGTTATCTTCACTATTTCATCTCTTACAGCTACCCATTCGTTTTCTGTTGTATTCCCTTACTCTGTTTCAATCAAACGTTGCCTAATGCTCCCTCTAAAACTCTCGAAAACCTGGATTTTGCAGTTTTTATCCATGTCCCAGCTCCTTAATTTTCTATATTTTGCAGTTTCTTCAGTTACAGTCTGCGGTTCAGACCCGATAAATTGTGGTCAGAGTCCAAATCATACGCTGGAAAAGTCTGACGGTTTAAAGTCCGGTCTCGAAATCTCTGTATTACCATTACGTCGTCAGCCTGAAACCTTCCTGTGCCCTTAGGCCTCTTCCACGTGCACAACCTCCTTAGATGATTCTTAAACCAAGTATTGGCTTTGAATGACTCATGCTCTATGCAAAATTCTTCTAGGCCGCTTCCTCTTTTCATTCCTTTCCTTCAGTCCATGTTCTCCTACTATTTTTCCATCTCTTCCTTTTCCTACTACCGTGTTCTAATTACCCATCACAATGAAATTTTCATCTACTTTAACTACCTGAATAATTACCTTTATTTCATCATACATTCTGTCACTCTGTTCATCATCTGCGGAACCATGACGCTATAAACTTGTACAGCTGTGGTGGTTGTTGGCTTTATCTGTCTTGGCCACGATAATGCATTCATTACGCTCTTCACAGTAGCTTACCCACATTTTTTTTTTCTTATTCGTTATTAGATTTACTTCTGCGTTGCCCCTACCTAATGTTGTGTTGATAGCTTTGTACTGACTAGAACAAAATTCATATTTTTCCTGATACTGCATTTCATTAATTCCCACTGTACCTGGATTCAACCGATTAACTGCCCTTTTAAATTCACTAACATACCTGCCCTAACAATCTACACTCAGGCCCGTATAACGCCAGTTTTGTATTTCCTTATGACGATATTCTCCTGAGTAGTATTCGTCCATAGATCTGAATAGGGGACTACTTTACCTCTAGAATACCTTACCCGAGATGATGCCATCATGATTTGACCACACAATGCAGCAGTGTGCCCTCGGAAGGAGGAAAATAAAACAAAGAAACAAAAAACAAAAACAAAAGAAACGAATGAGGTGGCGCAGTTGTTAGCACACGGGACTCGAATTCGGTAGGACGACGGTTCAAATCCGAGTACGGTCATCCAGATTTATATTTTCCGTGATTTCCCTAAATCACTCCAGGAAAATGCCGGGATGTTTCCTTTGAAAGGGCACAGCCGATTTCCGTTCCTAGCCTTGACACTACCCGAGCTTGTGCTCCCTCTCTAATGACCTCGATGTCGACAGGACGTTAAATCCCCAGTCTTCCTTTTTTTTTTTTTAATGAAAAAAGTCATGGCTGTAGTTTCCCCTTGCTCTCAGACGTTCGCAGTAGCAGGCTATATTGGCTAACGTTACAAGGCCAGATCAGTCAATCACGCATACAAGGCCAGATCAGTCAGTCATGCAGACTGTTCCCTTGCCACTATTATAAATGCTGCTGCCTCTCTTCAGGAATCATGGGATAGTCTGCCCCCTTCGCAGATATTCCTTCATTGTAGTTGCACCCACAGTACAGGTAAAAAAAATTGAAAAAAGGTCGTTTTTATGGTGCTGTGGGTATGTCCAGGCTCACATCAGTACAACTCTGTATGCTACCACGCTATTGCTGCGTGTTGAATTGTTTAGTAGCTAAGTTTGGCAATGGGCGCAAACTTCCCGTACCAGCCCACAGTCATCAAAGTTCCAACATTTCCTTTGTTCCCAGGAAAAGGCCAAGTTATATTGTGCATATCGTAGATACTGGTTCAAAAGTTTGATTTCAATCTCGTGATGGAGAGGCTTGCCATTCGTAAACAGTGGTATTTTTTGCTATGTGGATGGGTAGTGTTTTGACTAACGTTGATTATGTTTCTCAGATAACTGCTCAAAAATCAGGATACATAGCACCTGTTATTCTCAAATAAGTGCAATAAATTATAAAGGATGTGCCATTAAAAATACAGCTTTTAAATGCATAACAAGATACAAATTTATTGAAGAAATTAAATAAGTTAGAAATTACTCCTGTGTATGCCACTTGTGATTATCTCATAACATGTCCCTTTTTGCAATACATGGGTTTCATGTGTGGCAAGTTGCGCCAGGTTGTTGAAACCAAAGCTCTTTAGCATTCACACGATCCAGTTCACCACAAAAACTCTCTTAACGTGAGGTAGCGATCACCTTCCACCGTCAATAGGTTCTAGCTCCATCTTCGAAATAGTATGGTCGAGTTATGCCCTCAGTCCAAATGTCACACCACTCAGTCACTCGTTGTGGATGTAATGGCTTCTCCATAACTACTCAAAGGTTTTCTGTGTCCCTTAACCCTGCAAGTTTGCTTTTCCCGTACTAATTCAACAGAAAGTGAGCCTCAAGAGTGAACATTGTTTTCTCGATGAAATTGTTGCCCGCTCTTTTTATCGAAATCACCCAATGGGCAAATTCTCGGTACTCTTCGTGATCTTTTGGCGTCTCTTCTTATGTCAGTT
Organism: Schistocerca piceifrons; assembly: GCF_021461385.2. Classification (NCBI taxonomy): domain Eukaryota; kingdom Metazoa; phylum Arthropoda; class Insecta; order Orthoptera; family Acrididae; genus Schistocerca; species Schistocerca piceifrons. The sequence goes on along the minus strand of NC_060149.1, from coordinate 231,532,345 downwards.
TGATTTCATGGCCAAAGGTGCTGATCTTTTTTCAGAATTCGTTACATGTTGGTTCTGGGAATACTGAATTGAGGTGAACATCAGCGAATACATTTCACCAAACTTGCAGTGACATTATCTCCCACTATGTTTTTCTGTAGAACGACTACCAAGAGGATGCGTCGAAGGTATGTCCACAACAGGGCAGGTTTTCTCAAATTTAGCGATCAGTCTCACCACAGTCCACCTAAACGGTTCATTACATTGACCAAACATTCCACAGAGCTTGCGAACAGTCTCTGCCCGACATTCACCACATTCGTAATAAATTTTCATTATGACGACTTGCTATTCCGTCGTGAAGCGCTCCGTCACTAACAACAAAGAAAGGCGACCAAAATCATGCATCGTTCAGTGCTTCCAACTGATTAGAACGGCAATGGTGGACATTTCAAAAGTTGTGTTCTTTATGGAACAACCTTTTTTAGACATTGCCTTTGTGTATTGTACGGAAAAAATAATATATTTTCTAAAATAGGAGAAATATTGCTTAAAAGCAGCCCAGATTTCATGAGTTCTACTTGCGCCGCACAACCGTATACTGGACCTAGCCACATGGCCTCCATTGTGCAGAGGCTTCGCTCTTGTTGTCGTAGCATAAAGATGTGATGTGTGTACAGGTATGTGTCCGTAGGCGATGCAGATGGTGGGTAGCGCTGCTGCTGGCTGTAAGCGTGCATTTTGTGTCGGTGGACGTCCACAGGCGATGCAGACGACTGGAGACGCTGCAGGCGGCGAGTGGAGGTTGGTAGAACTGCTAGTGACTGTAAGCGTGCATTGTGTGTGCAGGGGAACGCCCGCAGGCTATGCAGACGGCGGCTGGCGCCGCGGGCAGCGGTTGGCGGCTGCTTGCGCTGCTGCTGGCGGTGGCTCTGGCGGGACGCGCCTTCTGACTGCCTGGTGTGCGTCCACAGTGTTGTGTCTGCAGTGAGACGAACTTAGACAGTAGACTTGTTTCAGGACAATGAAAATACCGTTTAATGTGACAATTATGCAAGAGGCATTACTTGTAGGTGTTATTCTCAACTGTAATTTCTTACGTTCTCAAAGATTCTGTTTATAAAACTGTCCCGTACATCTTTACTCCCACACTCCGTAAACCCTTTTTCCACAATTTGTTTTAGTGCCTGTGACTTATACCGATATTGTAAGAACGATTGCGTGGCAGGAACTGTTGTATACAACTTATGTCTACTATTGGCAGGTAATCGTTTACCAATAAATGTGAAAGAATGAGTCTGACATTAGGAGTCTGCACACTCAGCGTCACATTTTCATATGACGTAACATGTGTATCGCCAAATGCCACGAAATGTTGACAGTTCACTATAAAACAGCGAATATACAACATGACACACGCATCAAATCAAGTGAGTGCTAGCACAACTCTGGCCAAAGCCTAGTCTTACGCTGCCCATAGGGCCAGCTACCTCGTGGTAAGACCGAATCTTATATGCTCTGCCGGCCAGGTAGTCCTATTGCACATATTTTGCTCGTGCGCTAGGTACATGGCCATCTCTGGGCGTTCGGCCGGTGTGGTTAGATGACCTACGCTACAGCCCTGCTGCGAGACTGCCCGCACGTCAGCTGTTTGCCCACCGCTGCCCACCCGTACCTTTGGCTGCCCTCTGGCTAGCTGGCACGTGAGCTGAAACAGCCTAAACTGAGGACCACACAAGCTTTTAATGAGAAACAAATAATGTGAATAAAGAGAAGTGGTCTGGCTAAGGTCCGCCACCGTAGCTCAGTGAACAACGCGCCGGCTTGTCAGGCCCAGGGGCCTGGGTTCGATAACCGGCTGGGTTGGAGATCCCCACTCGGGGACTGGGTGTACGTGTCGTCTTCATCATACTTTCATCCTGGTTGACGCGCAAGTCTCCGAAGTGACGTCACCTGAAAAGACTTGCACCAGGCGATCAGGTCTACCCACCGGGAGGCCCTCGCCACACGACATTTCATTTCATCTGGCTAAGACAGTCAAACTGTAGAATGGTCAGCCTGTCATACCGAAACCTCCCTGATTTTATGCCACTCGTAGGAAATCTCATTAAACACATGTTAAAGTTCTGCTGGTGACATGAACTGGAAGTTACATACAAATAAATCGCGATAACAAGTACTTCCTTGATTGGCGTTTGCAACAAAGAAATGGACGCCCCTGAATCTCGCCATTTCTTGTTCCGGTGAACGTTGTGTTCATAATCGGGAAGTGTTACCATCTTGTTATCGCTGCAGCTTTCGTGGAAATGAAGTAATATTCCAAGGTTCAACTAAAAAGGGGAGTTAATGCACGCTTTTTAGGGCCCTTCCTTTTAATTTCTGATAAGTATTTGGAAACACATCTTTCTGACCCTAGTTCAAGTTCCAAACAAATATCCTTTACATCCAATTTCGCTCCGCAAGTTATAGGGAAGCATCGAATGTTTTTCCAACTCAAGTCGTCAACAGAAAACACCTGTGAAGATTTTGTGATGTGCAAAATGGTGTTTGAACTATTAGACGAACATTTGAACAGTGCAGACATGTAGCTAGAAACGACTGAAATACTTCTCATTTCAGTGTGAGGATCCAACGTCGATGAAGAAACAGAAAAATTACAACCATCAAGAATTTTCAAGTGATAGTGACACATGTAACAATCAGTTACTCCGAAAAAAATTTCAGTAACTAAAATTACCTTATCAGAAAAAGAAAAAGCGGTGGTGTGATGGGTGAACAAAGTGGTAAGAAATGCCTGCGTATTTTATAGGTATAAAAGCGAAAATGCAAAATTTGTATCGAGAAACAGGTCGCAAAAAGTGATTCGAATTAAGAGGCCGGTATGTTATTACAAACGCAAAACATACCCCCTCTAGTTTCGGTAAATCTTGAGTTTACAGCATAGAAATGTCTAGTTGTGGGCCGGCCGGAGTGGCCGAGCGGTTCTAGGCGCTACAGTCTGGAACCGCGCGACCGCTACGGTCGCAGGTTCGAATCCTGCCTCGGGCATGGATGTGTGTGATGTCCTTAGGTTCGTTAGGTTTAAGTAGTTCTAGGTTCTAGGGGATTGATGACCTCAGAAGTTAAGTCCCATAGTGCTCAGAGCCATTTTTTTGTCCAGTTGTGAAACAGAGATGCGATCTAGAGGGACGCTTAATGAAAGCTTCCTTCTAGATCACATTTCTGGAGGAAAAAGAAAAGAAAAGCGGTACAGGCAACTGCGCAGTTCACCACTACACTCAAACATTCATACACAATAATGTCCGTAATCAATCTGGATGGTTCATTGTTATCTGTGTACAAGGCGCCCATGCCCAAGGTCAAGGGGGTAGGGGGAGGGGGAGGGAGGGGCAGGGGTTGCACCGACCCCCCTCAGCTCGCAGGGAGAGGAAAATATACAGTGGAGTTAGGTGTTTTTTCTTTCAGGAACATGGTTTAAAAGACGGTATTACGTAGGTTCTTAACAAGGTCGGAAACGGAACTTTTTTTTGGATACTTCCAAACTACTAAAAGTAACCTGTCTCGCCAAATCTAGATCACCCTCCCCCTCCCCCCTTGCAAACTACCGTATAGGCACCTTGTCCGTGTAACATGTTTGTCTGCAAGAATCGACCGTAAATTTTGGATCACATCTGAAATAATCAATGTCCTAAACAGACAATCTTGTGGTAGACTCATCGAAGTCTGGAAAAATGTAAATGAAAACGTTATGTTTTCCTTGCATCACCTTCTCTTCCGGTTTGTGGATAAAAGTCTTTTCTCATTCTAGATTCAGGTTTTAAAGTTCTGCATCATTAATTAGCAGATTTCAAGCTTACCATGATAACGAAGCAGAGAAACTTCACATTTCATCTAGTAAGGAGAACGTACTGATCATTAGACACAGAATTTTTCCATCCGTGGAAGGCATTTAAAAAACATTTACAGAGAAAATTGTTACAGATAGATCACTACAGTTTCCAGTCCACCGCCATGACAGTATTCTCAAATTGCAGTCGCTAGTACACAACCAGTTTACTTCTTCCGCGTTTCAAAATCCGATTAAATATGCGTGGCCCTCCTCAACATAAAGGGTGATTCCGTGATGACGATACAAACTTTCAGGGATGATGAAAAGGGGTAAGCATATCAATTTGAGGTAAGAGACGCTGGTCTGGTAACGACCGTATAGAAAGTTATAAGCGAAAATCGTTCTGATACCTCTAACTGTAGAAACCATGTAAGGTAGTGTTGTTGCTGAGACTGTAGGGTAGGCAACTTTCAGAGGTGGTACTATGAATCAACACAAGGAAAAAAGTTCCGTACATATGTGCTCTAAATACATTCCTTAAGGGTTATGGGCACTTCTTCAGTAGAAGAGATGTGTTTCAAAAGTACTGATGTTGAACAAGTGCTCATATCTCTTCCGGTATGCATTTTACAGTTGGTGTTTATTAGACAGTTTTTCTCGTTTTGATTCCTACAATCATCTTTGAAAGTAGATTACTTTACAATCTTAGTGAAAATAGTACCGGTACATTTCTGGTGTCGGGGGTATCAGAACGATTTTCACTTGTAACTTTCGATTCGGTCGTTTACGGACCAGGCTCCCTTACATCAAACTGACACATTTACCCTACTCCATCATCCTTGAAAGTCTGCATCATCATCATGGAAACACCCTGTATATCAATATTAGTGCAGATTTATTCCTAATGCTGGCCCAGCTTTGTCTAAAAGCGATTGTGTCTGTCTGCGACTCGCAGGGCTGTCAAGTTTCGTCCTCAGTTGTATGTTCATGGTGCACAAAAAATATAAATTTGGAACACTGCATTAGTATTTCGTATTTTTGCAATAGTTGACGTACTGGAAGCCTTTCAAAAATGGCTCTGAGCACTATGGGACTCAACTGCTGAGGTCATTAGTCCCCTAGAGCTTAGAACTAGTTAAACCTAACTAACCTAAGGACATCACACACATCCATCCCCGAGGCAGGATTCGAACCTGCGACCGTAGCAGTCTCGCGGTTCCAGACTGCAGCGCCTAGAACCGCACGGCCACTACGGCCGGCTGGAAGCCTTTCATTTATTTGTGTGTACTGTACACAAATTTGGAAGAAACTTTACAGACTTGTATACTTCTACAGATATTTTATTATGTTACTATCACTTTCCATCGCCGATTTACCGCTCGCCTCAGAAGCCAATGGAAGTGATGAAACGAGAACGCCGCGTCACGCAGCACGAGCATTCAAGGCTCTGCACCAGTCAGTTTCAAGCACGGAAACCATGTGAAAAATGTAACTAGCCATGATCGTTTTCCAGTTTCTTCCAGTTCATGGCGCCAGCTGAAATTTAGCATTGGATTTCAACTGACGTTAACTACGACTGGCAACAAAATCAGCACAGGTTTGGACGTGAAAAGTCTGACCATTCTCTTGTGAGTGGAATTACAGCCAAAAACGGTCGATAAATCATACTCACAGCTTACGAGAGTAAGCAACAGAATGCAGTTCACATGTGAAAAACGTTGCAGGCAGCTATAGGACGCAGAACATCAACCAAAACTTCCCGCATTGTTTTTGAGAAGATGATCTCGATTAATGTACGTCCATTGAGCAACACTACACATTTATATACGAGGACTACGAGGAGCGAAACATTATGGTTACGAAAACATTAAATTAAGTGGTATTTTACCCTCTAATTATGTGCTTACATGTACAAAGAAAGTGGAAAACCTTACAACTGCATGTGATACTTCGCATACAATGGTGTTTAACTGATGGTATGGGCAGGAATTGGTATTTAAGGAACGTACACACCCATGTGAGTGGGTGGCGTGAGTGTGGAGAGCGGTGGGGGGGGGGGGGGGGGGGACTGGCAGACGCCTGTAGCATTTCACAACCTAAAGGGCAAAGATCTCAAGTAGACGGTGCACAAGCAAAATCAGTTTTTCTGCATCCAGACAGATGCTGGGGTAGGTAGAAGGACACCAATAGTACCGGGGTATCCAGGCTGAGCGACCACCATTCGTAGAGGTGAGTCTTGCTGTTGCTGTTGCTCTGTTTTCGGAGGTGTGCTTATTGGTTAACGTCGGTGAGGTAAAGAAGGCATCTGGTTTGTAACTAACACCATCTGGTGACGTTAGTCGGTTGGTTGGGTGATTTGGGGGAAGGGACCAAACAGCGAGGATGTTAGTCAGTAATTCGTCTTTTGACGCAAGTGACGTGACTCACCTACTGGCACGAGGTTTGTAAATTGTTAAGACCTATCAATACTCATTAGAGTGCTGCATGGAGCGTTGGCTATGTGTGACTGAAATATGTTAAGAAACAAGGTTTGAGTGTGATGAACCTAGAATGTGGTGGCTGACTAATCTGTAGTGGAGCTATAAATTTGACTGGAATAGTCTGAAGCCATTTAATGTAACAGACTAACCTGTAGTGGAGTTATAAATTTGACTGGAATAGTATGAAGCTGACTGGTAGCACGACTGTGGTCTGGGTTATCAGCTGAATCAGAAAACTGACGAGTATACTGCCATCTACACTTCCTCACAGCTCAGAGTCATTTATAGATACTTTATTTTCGGACAGTGTGGCATTAAGATCACGATATAATTGTTTAGGACATGTACTTCACAATCTGGTAAGTGAGTGGAATATGGTCAATGCGTGGTCGCATAGCTATATGTTAATTTGGTTGGTTGGTTGATTTGGGGGAAGCGACCAATACGCTATTTTACTTTAATTATACACTGTGTACACCCATCACCCTAACACACAACCAAATTTTACTTTCAGCAGTTTCTTACTTCGGTTTTTAATAAGATAGAAGTGACAAAATCTAAGAAAGTCATTCCTGAGAGAGTGCGCTCTAATGTGTAAGTAACATCGAATATTCAGAACATTATTGTATGACATTAATAAGGAAGCCCCAGAATCCGTTTCAAATGCAAAGATGAAACAAAAGTTAGCATATAACAGGACTCAAATCTACTTCATTCGACTCCATAACTCAACATCTCTAACCGCAGAACCATGCTGAACACCTGCTACTCTGCACAATCCAAAACAGGAAGTAAGTCAACAATCATCTGTAGTTCAATCTGTGCTTTATTTCGGATCTAGGTTTCAGCTACAGAATAGATATCATCAGAGCATTTGAGTGAGTCGTTTTCACTTCAAATGCACTGATGATAGCTATTCTGTAGTTGAAATCTATATCTGCAGTAACGTACGGATTGAATTGCAAATAATTGCTGACTTCCTTCCTATTTTGGATTACATCACTGTCATGGAGCGCAAAGGTTCTAATGGAATTCAATCTGTTAATTATTCTGCACAATTTTATCTTCCATGTTAGGATCTCCTAAAGGTTTTCACCGTTGATGTATCATTAGCTGACACTGTATTATAAGAAATCGTACCAAGGGCGGTATGTGTGTGATAATCTACACTGCACCGGTGCCTTGAATAGCATACTACCATAACACAAAGTTATAATACAAAAATAATGAAATGCTATGAAACCAATATCGCTTCTCCAAAGTTGTCAAGTGCCATGCTCCTATCAAGTGACACATCATTTTGATGTCACTTCTGAGTAAGCAGAGCATGCGACGAAAGTGACACTACCAAATCAGTACAGTTTCTACCACAAACATTTAAACACAAGCTCACAACGGTGAGACTCAGCTGTGCAGCAGGGGAGGTACAGTTTGGCAGCTAAAGCATACGGGTACAAACACATCTCATGTGACTTAAAAGCTACAGATAGAGTGTCTGCAAATGATCTTATTAATAGATTGTCATTATGGCGATTAATTCCACATATAAAGGTGCTAAAGCATACGGGTACAAACACATCTCATGTGACTTAAAAGCTACAGATAGTGTGTCTGCAAATGATCTTATTAATAGATTGTCATTATGGCGATTAATTCCACATATAAAGGTCGTCAAAGTCAATAGTTCCTCACTATAGTACCGAAAAAGAAATGATCGCATAAAGAAACGATCAACCAAAGCAAAACAAGTCCGTTGATATGCAACCAACAGGAAATCTGATAAAACAAGGAAGGGGTAAAAATGTAGCATAAGAGAAAATGTCCCATACTACAATACTGGAAAAGTAAAATTTAGAACAGGGATCATTCATATGGGTCAATTCCCTGACAACCTGTTCGGTAATATCACCTACAAATTAAATTTTATTCTCCTTCTTCCACATATTTTGGAAGTTAAAACTTGGGAAGTACTTGCAGCTATGTTTTCTCCTTCCTTTATTCTCTTTACTGTGCTTTTGGAACAGATAGCGTTTCCTATAATCCCCTCCAGCATAGGGGTTTTAATGAAATATTTGCTTCCCCTTTTGCCTCTTCAGACGTAAATATAAAGGCATTGAATTTAATCACACATGCATGATTATGAAGAACTAGTGCGCAAAGACAGTGATTCTGTGCCAGATAGTGAAGACAGAGCAACGAGAAAGCTCGAAATGACCTGGTCGGCAGTAGACAGTCAACAAAGCCGATCACCCCTTCGGAACAACAGGTTGGATTCGCCGAGTGCTGAGGGCGAAATTGCGTTTCTGTGCAGCTGCCATCTTATTCTGCACAAACTCTAGCTTTGAAAGTTTCGTCTAGGTATGAGTTTGGCGAACGTGGGTTTCTCATACTGGAGAGTGGTGATCGTCACCAGCCCTTTGTAACCATTAAGGCTTCCAGCATTTCAGTATTATTTTTATATCTTGTAACACTTACAGAAATACGAAGTATTGATGTATTTTTGCATATTTATATTTTTTGTGCATCATGAACATACTTGTCTTCCACAAGCTAAATGGCTCTGAGCACTATGGGACTCAACTGCTGTGGTCATCAGTCCCCTAGAACTTAGAACTACTTAAACCTAACTAACCTAAGGACATCACACACACCCATGCCCGAGGCAGGATTCGAACCTGCGACCGTAGCAGCAGCGCGGCTCCGGACTGGAGCGCCTAGAACCGCACGGCCACCGCGGCCGGCGATTTCCACAAGCTAGTAGATAATGTATTGTGTGGAATAAACATGGTCAAACTTTCCTGACTGGGATATGTTCCACCAGCGTTGTCCTCTATTAGTTGCCTAAAGTTTTATCAACCATACAGAGGGCAGTGGATTGTTGAATCTCACAGGGAAAAGGGATTTTTGGTTTAACCACGCACATTATGAGGACAGTAAAAACCTCTACATGAAAGAAAACCGCAACTTCAGCGATTGCTTTTTGCATGGAGCTGATGGCTCTTGAGAGAAAATTCTCATTATCAGGCAGCCTTTGGACCACTCGCTGCACCTCCGTTGTATCAGGCTTATCGAAATAAGCTGGCTCTATCTGAATTGCCCTTCATTTCCCCAGCTACTCGTGGAGCGACTATGAAGCCTTCTAACGGTAACAAAACACTCTCACTACTCGAATCGTCTGCTGAGCAGTATTCTTACCTAAGCAGCCAAATAATCTTGAATGAGTAGTCGTCCAGGAACTACAAGTCTTAAGATAACCATGAACAGTAACGGAGAATTATACGTGTCACACGATGTTTTTATCATTATGAAAAGAGAAAACGAGCTTGGCGATTATCGTGACGGAGCTTCACAAACACCTTAAACTTCAGCAATGGTGTTATTTCCAGTAGAAACATGAAGTGAATTTACTTCCAAGTACTCAAGTAAGAATGAGAGGACGTGTAACATAAGTGAAAATATTATGAAGAGGGTAAGTTTCAAGCTAGAAACAACAGCTGTTTTAACCCATATATGCTCAGAACCTTTCTTGTCACGGAGTTGTATCATTTTCACATACATCATTTATTAGTGACCATAGATAACAAACTATGGCAGTAATTTGTAGCTGTCAGCTCCGAAAGGAAGGTTTACAGTGAGCCAACAATGACCCCATGAGCACATAAGGTCGGACTTTATTATTAAAAGTTATGAACTATTAATTAAACATACTAGATAGGTAAGGAACATAAAATATAATATCATAGTGCATGAAACTCTGCAAAGCATTTGTCTTGCAAATATACACTCCTGGAAATTGAAATAAGAACACCGTGAATTCATTGTCCCAGAAAGGGGAAACTTTATTGACACATTCCTGGGGTCAGATACATCACATGATCACACTGACAGAACCACAGGCACATAGACACAGGCAACAGAGCATGCACAATGTCGGCACTAGTACAGTGTATATCCACCTTTCGCAGCAATGCAGGCTGCTATTCTCCCATGGAGACGATCGTAGAGATGCTGGATGTAGTCCTGTGGAACGGCTTGCCATGCCATTTCCACCTGGCGCCTCAGTTGGACCAGCGTTCGTGCTGGACGTGCAGACCGCGTGAGACGACGCTTCATCCAGTCCAAAACATGCTCAATGGGGGACAGATCCGGAGATCTTGCTGGCCAGGGTAGTTGACTTACACCTTCTAGAGCACGTTGGGTGGCACGGGATACATGCGGACGTGCATTGTCCTGTTGGAACAGCAAGTTCCCTTGCCGGTCTAGGAATGGTAGAACGATGGGTTCGAAGACGGTTTGGATGTACCGTGCACTATTCAGTGTCCCCTCGACGATCACCAGTGGTGTACGGCCAGTGTAGGAGATCGCTCCCCACACCATGATGCCGGGTGTTGGCCCTGTGTGCCTCGGTCGTATGCAGTCCTGATTGTGGCGCTCACCTGCACGGCGCCGAACACGCATACGACCATCATTGGCACCAAGGCAGAAGCGACTCTCATCGCTGAAGACGACACGTCTCCATTCGTCCCTCCATTCACGCCTGTCGCGACACCACTGGAGGCGGGCTGCACGATGTTGGGGCGTGAGCGGAAGACGGCCTAACGGTGTGCGGGACCGTAGCCCAGCTTCATGGAGACGGTTGCGAATGGTCCTCGCCGATACCCCAGGAGCAACAGTGTCCCTAATTTGCTGGGAAGTGGCGGTGCGGTCCCCTACGGCACTGCGTAGGATCCTACGGTCTTGGCGTGCATCCGTGCGTCGCTGCGGTCCGGTCCCAGGTCGACGGGCACGTGCACCTTCCGCCGACCACTGGCGACAACATCGATGTACTGTGGAGACCTCACGCCCCACGTGTTGAGCAATTCGGCGGTACGTCCACCCGGCCTCCCGCATGCCCACTATACGCCCTCGCTCAAAATCCGTCAACTGCACATACGGTTCACGTCCACGCTGTCGCGGCATGCTACCAGTGTTAAAGACTGCGATGGAGCTCCGTATGCCACGGCAAACTGGCTGACACTGACGGCGGCGGTGCACAAATGCTGCGCAGCTAGCGCCATTCGACGGCCAACACCGCGGTTCCTGGTGTGTCCGCTGTGCCGTGCGTGTGATCATTGCTTGTACAGCCCTCTCGCAGTGTCCGGAGCAAGTATGGTGGGTCTGACACACCGGGGTCAATGTGTTCTTTTTTCCATTTCCAGAAGTGTACGTTACACTTGCGGTGAGAGATGACAATTTTATTTTTACAAAGCGCATATTTTCTTCTGACCTGGCCAGTGAGAAAAATATGTTGAGCTTAATGTCTCTTACAGAAAAAGGTACAGGCGTCCTTATTCGCCGTCATGGTCAGGCTGAGTTTTATAGCATTGCCACGTTTCTGGAGACCTGCCGAATTCTCCGTGCTACCCAACTGACACATGTGTTATCCGGGTCAACCTATGTCCAGGCGACCTTCTCAGGTCGCAGCAGTGTCGTTTTCGACCCCTTGGGCATATACAGAGTGAAGAAAAATTCGCGTGTTCGGACTTGGCAATGCGATTCCTTACATAATAACAATACAAAAATGTTTTCACAAAATTTCATCCTGCGCATATTCGTGGCAGTACATGATCGTTAAAGATTGACAGTCTGGCAACACTGTAATCACATGTACCGTACCTACCTCTGGCGGCGTATAGAACTAGTGCTGTGCAGTTGGTGCAGTGGACAGCGATTTGGGTTAGCATGCTGCAGGTCGAGGTGTATTTGTTCTTATTTGCCAGTTGCATTCTGCCGTATAACGCTGTAGTATACACCATTTCTTAAGCCACACGTATCCCACATTTACATAGTACAGTGTTTTGCAGCGCTGAACATAATAAAGATGTGGTCAGACAAGTCACAAATAGGTAGCTGAAACAAATTACCTGTTATATGACAGAGTAATTACAAAATCAATATCGATTTCAAGATGCTAAAGAAGATTGCACAGTTAAATAACTCAACATCTGCTAGTCATTTATATCACATGCAATACGTCAGCTCAGATGTAACACATAAGCAACCAGTGACAATAATAATTTCCATATTAATGACCTTATGACGTTTACAAAGAAATACGTTGCTCTCAGAGCTGATACCTAAAGCGACCCTCCTGCACGTCCAAACGTTGCGCGAGCCACTGTATCATACAGCTTTGGACACTTCGCAACATGGCCGCATCCACAGATACGAGAGCAGCATGAACACATGCTATCAGTTCTTCCACATGTGTCGGCGTAGCAGGAAGAAATCTATGGAATTTAGGTCAGATGAACGCAGAGGCCATACAACTGGATCCCCCCCGTCTGAGCCATTTCCCTGGAAATGTTCTGTCTAAATACCGTCGCACATTAATTTCGAAGTATGGAGGCGCACCATCATGTTGGAAACATAACTTTCGCCGGACATGAAGTGGACATCTTCCAGTGCGTCAGCCAAATAGTTTGAGAGAAATGCATGACACCTTCGTGTAATCAATCAGTCAGCCAACAAGCACAGACACAAACTGCTATCTCCCAATATTCCGACCTAGAATGTTGATGCCAAAGTGGTATCTACGGTCGCGGGTGACATGTGGGCTAACGTCACACCAATGGTGGGCGTAGTGCATATTGAAAACACCCTCACCAGCGAACGGTGCTTCATCCGACCGTATTACACAGTTTACGAAGTCGTCGTTGGCTTCGTGTTGTTGTTGGAACCATTCACAGAATAGTATCCGCAGATGGCAGACTGAAGGACACAGGTGTTTTGTTAAAGTATAATGACTGGAGTGCAGCCCACGTTCATGCAGCACGTAAACGACCGTGGGCAGCTGCCTTGCTACCGTAAGTGTACTTCGCTGGGGTTCTTGGTGTATGACCAGAATAGTTTCTCAGTAACTGAAGTACGGCCAGTCCATGGACGACCTCTGTCACATGGTGGTGGAAGGAGAGAATCTGTCTGCCACAGGCGAAGCTCCTGACGACGGAACACATTTTTATCTGGATGAGTCTACCAGAATATCCAGCAGCACAATCAAGAGCAGCAACACCAGCCCAGTTATCGGGTGCGCCATGGAACAGACGCATATTCGCACTTTGCTGCAGGAATCAAAGTTGGTTCATCGTTTGTGTGCGCCTTACTTCTGCCGCACAGTTTTAGAATAACAAAAGGAGAAAATACAATATGTGTACGAATGTACGTGGAGTCTGTCACGGGCGCGTTACTCCGTTAGCAACTGGTCCCTGTCTGGTGAACAGCGCATACAGTTTAAAGACGTCATTAGTCGCAACGGGCTGTTCCATCCAACACGCGTCATCTCTCTTGTAGCTTTTGTTCTGCACGATTCATCCTGAATTGCTAATTGTGAAATGTCCGTTTTGGAATTACACCGTTTCCCTAATGGTAATGGACGAGATTTTTCCACATTTCCATCGACAGTAATAATAATAATAATAATAATAATAATAATAATAACAATAATAACAATAATAGTAACGCATGGAGATGTTACTAAACAGCATCCACTTTTCAGACTCAATGCTGAAGGGTATAATTTGTGGTTCCATGGTGATAATACATACAAATGTTAACCGAGTTTGGAAATTATTAGCAAAGCACGTTGCTAGCCATATTGGAGACGTAAATTCCTAACGAAATGTAATGGACGTGAACGTGGCTAGAATAATAATTGGTACTAATAGATGAGATCATTGGGGGAGTGTACGCAGAAAGCAGGTTTGAAATCTAGTAGACGCAGTGTACGAAACGATTCGGATCCACACGTGAAAAAGACTTCTTTAAAACCTTATTAATCAAAACGATTGTACTTCCATGCGCGTAAGTACAAATTTTTTGTAGAATACCCACTGTAATCGCTGCATGACGACTACGACGCCTGACACCATACCACGCAGACTTCATTTAGCGAATAAAAACAAATACCCTTCGACCGAGAATCGAAGCCCCGACCTTCTGCATGCCAAGCCAAGGCGCTAGACATTGCACCAATTGCACAGCACTATTCGTGTATTCGAAAAGAGGTAGTTGCCGTACATGTGTGCCAGATTGCCAGTCTTTAATGTCCAGTTATTGCCGGAAATATGCGCCAGACGAAATTTTATGAGAGACATTTTTGTCAGTATGTAAGGAATCGCGCTGCGAAGTCCGAGTGCCCGAATTTTTCTTTACCCGGTATGGGATAAATATACTGTTAACTCACTGGTGTTTCCAGAATGCTTTGACGTTGGCTTCCTCAGACTTGAAGTAGGCTATGACCCGACTATTTCGATGACATGCTTTTAATTTCTGTATCATAGACTTAGGATCTTGCAATGTCCAACGGACCAACACAAAATTTGGGAAAACTGCACTCCAATCCAAACCACCGTCTTAATTACCGCAATTAAGTGTAAACTGCTCCGTAAATCATATAGACGAAAGTTGCGGGTTTGCAGCTTTTACAGGGAAAAAGGGAGGAAGGATGGAAGATTAATGTTTAATGACCTGTCGATATCGAGGTCATTAGAGACGGAGCACACACGCGGAATGGTTCAAGGATAGAGAAGGAAATCGGTAGTGTCCTTCCAAAGGAACCATCCCGACATCTGCCTGGAGTGATTTAGGAAACTCACGGAAAACCAAAATCGGGATGGCTGTACGAGAATTTGAATCAGGAGTGCAGTGTGCTAATCAGTGCACCACCTTGCTAGTTTTCACTTAGGAGGAAAATATTTCGGAAATGAAGGTCGAGAATCTGAGTTCTTGTACTGAAGCGAAAAATGTTCAAATGGTTCAAATGGCTCTGAGCACTATGGGACTTAACATCTGAGGTGCTCAGTCCCCTAGAACTTAGAACTACTTAAACCTTATTAACCTAAGGACATCACACACATCCAAGCCCGAGACAGGATTCGAACCTGCAACCGTAGCGGTCGCTCGGTTCCAGACTGAAGCGCCTAGAACCGCTCTGCCACTGCGGCCGGCGCGAAAAATGTCCACCAAGCTATAAAGCTACTATATTTACATCGACATTGGCATCAGTAACCAAACAAATGTGTAATGCAAAAATCACTTTAAGTCAGTTGTAACAACAGAAATTGGAATAAACCCATGTTGTTGTAAGTGATCCTGCAAAGATTCGTTTTCTTAAAGTCAATTGTCTCTGCCAGGACGTCAGAAGATACAAACAATAAAAGTGCACACAGATTCACAATGTCGTCACAACACACGAATACGAAAAATTTAATATTTTATCTATAATCTTGCCTTTCCTTTATGGATGACAGATAAACATTTACGAAGGCAATAGACCTCAAAAAATCTGTTTAAAATCGTCAGACCACTCCAAAAGGGTTCTGCCTGAAGAATCAGAAGAAGAATCACCAGTCAGCGCCGGAAAAGTTAGCCTAGTGTCCACGTGGAGCACCAAGATGAGAGGGGCCCCAGAGGAAAAACATGTTCACAGGGCATAAAACAATAGGTGTCGAAAACTGGCAGGGGTCAAAGTATATAATAATTAAAAAAACATAACGGTAAACATGGATCCACAAACGAATCATTTGTGAGGTGACTGCGAATGTGTGGTTGCAAGCAGTCCTTGAATTCAGTGTCAAATATTGTCCTAGTTACCATGAATTTATTAAATTATTTGATTACGTTCCCATCTAATTGGGATCAAATTTCACCCAAGGCTACCTTAACAAGAAACAGTACATACTTCAGCACTTGACATGTCACAATTTTTTTGGAACTCTTGCCTATAGAAGCAGGTATTGCACTTTCTGTAACCCATTTCCAGAGTCACTAGAGTTAGACTTATTTTTAAAGGTCCTGCCAAGAGTCCAAGGATACACAACTAGTGTCTGACTGGAGGTGAATGATCCATCAGTTTTGTGGAAAAATGTTCTCTACCTGGCCATCTCCAGCAGTATGTATGACCTCGGGAGTAAGCAAGAGGGAAACCATAAAGACCCTCAAAGGAGCCGCCAATCGCCACAGGTTCACCTGCTCAGTGCAAAGCAAGAGACAAAGAAAAACACATCAAAAAGAAAGCCACCAAAATAAGAGATCAGCAAACAACCCATGTGCTGTACAGTCACAAGGTTTATTTTTTCATTCCTTACTACCCTTGAATCTAAGGCACGGATGAAAGTGATGCAAACCTTTTTTGAGCAGCTTATTGTGAAGAACAATATTGGGTCATGCAGAGTATTGCTAGACCATATAAACTGTTCTGCTAGTTCCATTCAAATATGTAAAATCATTAGAACTATTTTTGAAAAACATAGTAAGCCACCTATAGCAACTGTAGCCTTACTGAAGAAGAGATAGCTTCAAATGACACCTGGATGCTTCACCTACACAATAGCAAAGAACTTCACTAAAACCGCCACTGCTCTCAGCCTGCATTGTGCATTCTGTCATTACTGTCTCATAAAGTAGCTGCCTGTGTCGGAATTAAGATTCAACAGTGATGAAGCCTGTGTCTACCTGTGCTTGACATGAATTCAGCTCTCTTGGAGTATCATGGTACAGCACCTTACTATGCCTGAAAAAGCATAACATATCCAGGCATAATGAAAATGAACCAATGGAAATCTTCATAGAACTTTTTAATAAAATTCGAGTGACAAGTCAGTTTCCATTTCTAGGAGGGAAGCAATATTAGTCATCCTTCTCAAACAGTTGAAGGATGTTGGTGCCCCAGTATCAGTTGTTATCAAGGTACATACAAATAATCTTGTAGCAAATGGTAAGCCATCATTTTGTAACCATCATTTGGTCTGGACCCTAGAGACCAGGAATTTCATCAGCCAGTCTTCATGGGATTCAGGTGTTATGTCTTCCCTCCATTGTAAAATGGAGTTTGTGTACCAACCATGTGATCTTACATTGGATAGATTTGGACAGGTGAATGTCATCCCTTATGGAAGTGGCTTAAATTTAACCCTTGTTGCCATAATTACTGTAACATATATGTTAGGGTATCAAGTGCAATGCTTCTTATTCATTGTTACTTTCTCCTCCAGTACTGGGACCCCAAATTACCAGATACAACTCACAGTTAGAGAGAGAGACAGAGTTGTTTCATCTGTTTGCTTTCATTTTTAACTATTCTCATTGTGTTTTTAATTTACATATTTTGCAAGTGAGGCTATAAGGATCAGTGAGGACTGTTTATCTTTACACTATCAATACTATCTATCAGCCCCACATGTTTCTTCAAGACTAACCTAACACCTAGCCTCTACACTGAGAATGGGGCTCTGTCATTTGGCATGCACTGGCAGCTACTAGTGATGCCTCAGGAATCCAGATTCTTCGCTTGTCCAGAATCATTGACATACTGTATTGTGGTACCAGTACCAATGCTAACTGAGGGTTGCAGATTACTGCTGGTCTGTTTGTCAAAGAGGCTCAGAATTATTTCAGATTTTTAGAGGCACAGAAGACTTGGTACTCCTGAACATGTTTTTACCTCTATGCTTCATGAAATTTTAAGAGCACACTGAAAATACAAACCAGTATTCAAAAATGGGTCAAAGCAGAGGGAACCCTTTGCCTGCTCTGTAATTTTCCCTGAGTGTGTCTTCAATACTCATTTACCAAGCGAACTCATTGTAAAAAATGAAATAAATAATAAAAAATAATCAGAGAAAGATTTCTCCATATGCAGTACACCATCTGATTAGGTTTGTTTTACCCAAACATGTTCCAGCACTTTCTCTGCTATCTTCAGTGGTTTTTCTTATTTACTTTGTTTCTCATGTGACACTATTAGTTATGTATGTATCAACATAAATAACTGATAGTGTCATATGAGAAAGAAAGTAAATATAAACCCACTGAAGATAGCACAGAAAGTGCTGAAACATGTTTTGGTAAAACAAAACTAATAAAACAGTGTCTTGCACAAGGTGAAATTTCTCTCCAACTTTTATTAGCAAGCAATGAAAATAAAAAGAGCTACAACATCAAATAGATGATTATTTCTGCAACAAAGCTTCCTTGTCTGCTCCGACAATCTGGGTGCCCTTTAGGCTACACAGTCCCTGTACACAGCAGGTTAATTAGTCCATACTGTCTATGATACCCTTCTCCACCTACATAGATTGGGTAAGGATGTATCATTCTGCTGTTTGCCAAGTAATGTGAGATTTTGTATCATGCTATTACCTAATTCCCGATATGTAGAGTCATGCATCAGTGGAAAAAGGATTGGCTGAAAGTGATGGGCAGCACACAGCACCTGGCAAGTCAACTGTTTGGTTGTGATGTACCTTGCTTCAGCCATTTAGATGAGGTGGAGCCATCCCAAATTGTTTACAGGTAGGAAAAAGTCCAGTGACACATGTCTTGCTGGTCTGGTAAGTGCTTGTGGTGTAAGGATTTATGTATGCCACAATCTGACAGATTGTATGTGTATATTGAGACAATAAAGCAAAGTCCAGGTTATCAGCTGACCTGCAGTCAATTTTAGCATATTACTGACCTGATGTAGTAAAACCTGTGAAGTTTTCAGAATAGTTCAAACTGCACCAAAATTATTAGGTGGTGGCAGATTTTAATGTTTTTTTTTTTTTCAGGGTGGATGAATCATCCATGTTATTTATAAGTGATTAATGAACCACACATTCTTGATTTGTTATTTTAGCAGCTATTCTGTTAGTGTCCCTAAGTGTTTAGAAGGCTTAGATCAGCAATAATACAGTATTTAAAGATTTTATAATCTGAGTGACAGGGAGGGTGAACACAACTGAAAATGAAGGACAGTGAGTGCAATGATAACTAAGTTTGTGTTTGATACATTTTATAGTTTGACACATTTAAAACATATTGTCTCAAATTAACTGACCATGGATGTTAACAACCTCACCAATGACTACCATAAATATGCAAGCACACATTATTATTGTTATTATCATTAATGTTATTAAAGTATACCTCTTGCATGAATATCAGAATGTTGCTGTATATTAAATGTCACCACTCAATACTCTGCCCCCTCCCCATAGTATATGCTCATACGTTGTCTCAGATCTGACTGACCAACTGACTCTTGACACTCAATTCTATTTTCTTGCATCCACACCATTGCTGTAAAGAGATCTTCTAACTTTGTAATAAAACATCAGCACATATGCAAACATTCTAATGATAGAGTGAATATTAGTGCCTACACCAGTCATCAGCACACTTCCCTTTGGTGCAATGGACAATTATTTTTACTTTCTCTGAAATTCCTTTTCTTACTCTTACCCTTTGGATTCTGCCAATTAGAAATGTCTTTGTAGGAGCTACCATTCTGTCTTCAATTCCAGTAGTTCTTAATTTTTGTATTAAGAGCCCATGGCGTACTGTGTCCTATAAATTTTGTAGGCCCTCACTGAAAGAACCTAGCTGCCCCCCACCCCTCTCCCCCTCTAAATAGGTGTGACTATCAATTTCTGTGATAATCCTACAAGTTTAATTTAAAGAGTGTTATTCCCTGAAACCATGCTGAAAATCTTTAAGCCATTGCACTGACTTGGATCTTGTATATATATACAGTAGTTGGCTATTAACATTTCCATTATTTGCTGATGCAGATGTTATAGAGACTGGCCAATAATTTCCAGCATCATAGGAATCACAGTGGCTACCCATCAGTTTTCTTGTGATTCCTCTCTCTCCAACTGAGTTTAACCAATTGCCACCATTTAAGGTACAATGTGTGAGTCAGCCTGCCTCAGAAGACCAGCAGGCCCACATGCCTTGCCAGCATTGCTCTTTGTAACTACTTTTGCTATGTCCTTTACTTATATTTGAAAATTCTTTGAGCCAGCTATTGCTATCATCCCATCTAACTCTTCCATTTGTATATGGTTTGTGCACCACAGTTTACACACTGTCTCCCCTAATAGATGACTAAATGTGTCTGTATTTGTCTTGTCAGGTAAAATTGGTTCTGTCTACACCCTTCTCAGATACTGAATTCTTTCATTTCATTTTACAATTGATACATAATTATACAAACTTCTGTATAGTAAAATAGTTCTGGTATAATGTAAATACTTCCAGAGTAAAGGAGACCACTCACTGAAAAGTAGAAGTGTTGTGTCATCAACAGGGGTACACAAAAAGATAGAAAACCACAAACACATGCACACATGCACATGTATAAATGTACTGCTGGACACATAATGCTAGGATTGTAGTTTGACAGGTGGACTAGGGTGGGGTAGGGGGGGTGTGTGGGTAGCTGGAAACTTAGATAAAGGCAACCAGTTTGTCGGCTGGGATGTGGGATGAAGGGGTGGTAGGTGCACTAGTTAGGTATGTGGAAATGGGTGTCAACGCTGGTGGGGAACAGGGCACAATGAAGGGGACATGGAGATGTGAATTGAGAAAGAGTGATAGGACAGAGGAAGGGGTAACTGTTGTGTGGAGGATATAGGGAAAGTGGATTAATGGAGATTGAGGCCAGGAACTTTAAATGGGCAAAGGATGTGTTGCAACGATAACTCCCAGCTGTGCAGTTCGAAAAAGCTGCTGGTGGAGGGAAGGATCCAGATGATCTGGGTTGTGTAGGTTGGGTGGACAATGGAACACCAGTGTAGGAGGGTGGGAAAGATCTTGGGTAGAATGTCCATCATTTCAGGGCAAATGTGCCAGTCCAGGGTGATACTGGGTGACAAGTAGGGTGCCCCTTTGTGGATGATTCTTGTGGATGCTGGAAGGATTAGGGAGGGTCTGAATGGATAGCATGGGAAATCAGTTGGCACACTACGTTTGGGAGGTAGTGCCTGTCTGTGAAGGCCCTCGTGAGACTGTTCGCATATTGGGAAAGGAAATCTCACCACTACAGATACACTGACCATGGGTGGCCAGGTAGTATCAGAGCAATATTTTTGGAATGGAAGGGATAACAGCTGTCGAAATGGAGCTACTGTTGATTAGTGGGTCTGACATGGCCAGAGGTGTGGATGGAACCATCTGAGCAGTGGAGGTCAACATTCAGGAAGGGGGTATGTTGGGGAGACTGTGATGGAATGAGGATAAGGTGTCTTGGCCTTGAGTCCAGATAATGAAGGTATCGTCAATGAACTTGAACCAGATGAGGAGTTTGGAATTTTAGGAGGCTAGGAATGTTTCCTGTAGAGGGCCATAAAAAGGCTTCCATAAATGTGTGCCATGCTTTTGCCAATTACTGTGCTGTGGATCTGTAACTTCTCCTCAAAGGAGAAATAGTTGTGTTCCAGGGTATAGGTGGTAAGATGTATGAGGAATGAGGTAGTGTGTGTGATGTCTGAAGGATGTTGAGAGAGGTACCATTCAATAGTGGCAAGGCCAGGGGTGTTACGGATGTTGGAATACGGAAGTTATCCTTGCAACACATCCTTCCCTCCCATAATCCTTCTGACCTCAATATCTTTTAACCCACTGTCTCCACTCTCTTCACCCTTCCAGCTAACCACCTCAACCCCTCTTCCTTTCTCCCACCTCTGTCACCTTCCACACACCTCACCCAATCCACCCTAGTCCACCTGCTCAACTGCAATCCTGGCATTGCGCATCCAACTGGCACTGTGTAGGGGCATAGGGGCACAGGTGTGTGTGTGTGTGGGAGGGTATGTTTGGATGGGTGGGTGGGTGAGATTGTATTGTAGCTTGAGAAAGCACTTACTCCAAAAGCTAGCATGTTTTCTTTTTTTTCTGTATGTCCCTGTCAACGACGCAATGCTTCTGCTTTTCAGTGAGATGTCTCCATTACTGCTAAGGTATTTGAATCATACAGTCTTCTTATCTTTCCCTTATTTGTTATTGTATTCCCTACCACATTCAACATGAAACCATATCTTGCTCCCTATATAGCAGCCAGAAAGTTCTCTCTTTCTTCCTCTTAAGTTTTCTGTGTGACTAACCCCTTTTTGACCTTCTTATGTTCTGTTATGCATTATCCTTATAAAAAATCTTTTACTTTTTGGTTATAGTACACTGGCTCCAATTATAGCTGCTTGTTTGTCACTAATGTCACCCATTACATTTGTTCTGTGAGATAAACTATGCGGTCTTGCCAAAAATACATTCAGAATTTGTTTTTCGCTTTTGCTGACCATCAGCACTTACTTAACAACCCTCACCTGTCAATTTGTTATCTGTTGCTTTTTAGTGCTCATCTTTGTAAATCCTCTCTATTTACCCCAGTCATGTTTACTTACTCTGTCTTAATGTTTATAAGCTTCCACAAGAAAACTCCTTGCTCAAGTGTAAAGACTTCACAGAGAAGTATATTACTATTAATCAAGACCCAATAACAATTACAACATGGTGCTCATATATTTCTAACAGCTGCTAGAAACTTTCCAATTGTCCTACGACACTGCAAAAGTTTACCAGCAGTAGGTCTTAAGTTGTCGACTCTGTCAAAATTTTTTGCATTCACTTCTTTCATTTCTGAGGAATGGTCTTTCAGTTAAAAACCACCTAAGGCAACTCAGTTTCTGAAACTCACTTGTGAAGCATTTTTCCAAAAGTTTCAAAGATAAAGTGACACTTTTCTGTTGAGTTAGTACCTCTAGTGTAAACACTGTTTCTGATCCACAGATTTGTCTCTATGAATAGTATGTTTTAGCACCTGAGAATCTGTCAGTTCCTTGTTTTACATACTAAATGAATGTCCAATCATGAGACTGTCAACTTAATTAACTGAAATGGTCTTCACCCCCCCCCCCACTTCATTACCAACAGGTTCAACATCCACTGTTTGTAGTCTGTAGAGGCACATACATACAGAAAATTAATTTTGTGTTCCTCTTTTGCAATCACTCTTTTTCTACAGGTCACTGTAAATTTATTCAGTGATATACCATCATTTAACTCATCTCTTTCTTCTGCTGTGTCTTACTGCATAATAAAATGGATCAGTTTTCAATACTTGGTTGACACCACATACATACACAGTCTGTTTGTTGTCATGAGTTTACTGGTTATACTGTCAGTATGATTATAATTTGCAAAAGCTCAGCAATTAAAATTTTGTTATTCAACTTCAAGTCTTCCCAACATTCATCTTTTATAATATTGTTAGAAAGTGAAAATACCATGACTGGTATTTGGTCATTACTGTTAGAAGCACTTTTACATCTTCTCCTTTTGTCTACTTGTAATTAGCCTCAGACTGTTCTTGTTTTTCTACACATGTATTTCCAAAGAGATCTACACTTACTGTTCCAATCTTGCTTTCACAGTAGACTTCATACAGAATTTTGAGTGTCTCACAATGTGGACTTCCATTTCCTCATATCTAAACATTACGCCTGAAAAATTACCCTGGACATGTAAGTGTATATTATTGTTATTTTTGTAGTCATAATTTTTATGCCTCAAAATTCATATTAAATAAACAAACTCTTGCCATAAATTTTAATAGCTTGATCAGTAGGACCTTGGGCTTTATCATGCTCTTCATATATTATCATCTCTCTTTCTTATAAACTCTTCTATTTTATAACATCTCCTATTCCATCGTCTAATCATATTCTGTAGTGCTGATAGTGTGGGAGTACCTCAGAACCTTTCCTTTGAAGCTGATGTGTAAGAAGTTGTCACAGAAAAGGATACGCATCAATTTCTTGTACTAATTGTGCTCAAGGGTTTTCTTTTCAGCCAGCACCATATTTTTTATCACTCTTTACAATATTCACGTATATATTGCTTGTAACTGCTTTATTTCATGTTCCCCTAGAGTTTTAATGTTAGTCAGATGACTTGGAGTACCCTCAACAATTGTCTTAACAAATATATTTCCTATTTCTGTAACATGTATGAGGGCATGCTGAAAGGTAATGCCACAAACATTTTTTATCTGAAAGAACTTCAAGCTTTTTAAGTGTAACAAACATTATCAACATTCTGCAGCTTCATTCTTCTTGTCTACTTATTTATTTCTCAACAGTCACCCAGGTAATGAACACATTTCTCCCAACAAGAGACCATTTTGTTGATATCATCACTGTGGAATGTTTGACTTTGATAACAGAGCCACAACCTCAACTCTGCTGGCATCACTTTATCACTATCAAAGTGAAGTTCTCAAAGATGTTTTTTAAGTCCTGAAAACTGACAAAAATCGGATAGGGCCACGTTGCAACTGTATTGCGTATGATCGATGACAGGGAACCCAAGGTGTCAAATAGTTGCAGTGTTGCAACCGTCATGTGTGGTGTGGCATTGTGATGTTGAAGGAGAGTTGCTCCATGCGAGGATGAACACTTTGAATTTGTGCTTTCAAAAACTCGATTGCAGCACACTGTTTCACATGCATGGACATAGTTAAGGTACATTCCACCATGTTACACAATACAAATTAGGGTCTTCCAGTGGCAGAGGATTGCACCTTGCATCAGTAAAGTGGGAACTAAACCAAGAAATAAGCATGATATCAACCAATGTTGAGAACAAATTAAAAAATTCTGAACCATTGCTCTTCAGCATGCCCTCATAGTTGCTCATTAACAGAGGTCTTTTGTTTCTAACATCTTTATCAGTCATAGTGATTCTTCCATTTGGACAATAACAATCTGAGCTTAAACATACAGAAACCTCAATATCTGTAATGTGGTGGTAGACTAATGGCACCATCATGATAAAGAACAAACCATTCAGCAAAACTATACAGTTAAAAATCTGGGATACCTAATAATTTTGGACATTTGCTATGCTACTGCTGTTCCACTCACACTGTCTATCACTAATTAGGAATGACCATGACTCAACCAGTAGGCACTGGGCAGAAATGATAGCAATTGTATGAAGTGACTACTTGAATTGCCATTCTGTAGTATGTATTTATTGGTAACATGATGAATTCAAGCTACATGTTACTAAACTTATGAAATTTATACAGAATTCTAGCATCCACTGTTACCAGACACACACACACACACACACACACACACACACACACACACACACACACACACACACACACACACACACACACACACACACACCCCTTATCAGCATACAAATACAGCACCAAAAAACAGAAATTATGCAGTAGAAAGCACGTTAAGTTAATGTATGATGTTAATCTACCCAGTACAAAAGGTACAGTGTACAATGTGGTTGCAGGTTACTAGTGTAACAGAATAAACAACATTTAGATTCATTAATAATGCTTTTGACTTTAGCAGATTCCTGAAATCTATTGTATTAACCAGAAGTTAAATAAAATCATTCACTGAAAAGCAAATTTCAAGCACTAAATAATTTGACCTGCACATATAACTAATAAGACTGTTCACTGTTATTAGCTTCATCAACTCACATACTCTGAGTATTTATTAATCTGAACTGTTATCTGTAGTCAACAGAACTATTGTTCTATTTAATTGCACACCAAACAAACATTGACAGAAAGCTGGATTTATATAGATTTGATTGAAGGCCATTACCTGACACTGAATATTGCAATTTACCTCATACGAGCACTGTCATGCTGGACTGTAAATATGAACAGATTTTAGCACATTAAACAGAGGGAGGAGTGAGAGGACTGATTGAAGAATAAGAACATGTGAATGGCTGTTTTATGTGAAATGATTATTTATATCAATATCACATATGCGAGGCAGAGTTTGTGGCTTTGTGCCTATAAATCAGAAGTACTTAACTGCATGTAATAATGTCTAATGAACACTTTCATCATTCACCACTGAACTTGTTATAATAATGCCCAAATCTAATTGCATTGTTATCTTGCAATCTCATGCCCTCACAGTTGTTTACAACCAATTCTACCCACTGTAGCAACTTCAACATGTATTAATGCCCAGAATTTGTGTTTCCAGACGAATCACTAGTTCCCTTGTGCTGTTAATCATTAACCATGCCAAGCCAAAATTGGCTAGTAAATAATTAGCCACAATTTTACATAGCAATAGTGTCATCCTGCAACATTTTTGTTGGTATCAAAGTAGTGTTTTAACATGACTGCATATGAGAGGATTCCTTCACAAACCATCTCTGTGACTGCTTACCATGTATACTCACAAAAAAACTCCTTCTAGAGAAGGCCAGCCAGTCAGATGCTTATTGTCTTTGTGGATTCACCTAATTAATATACATCTTTTGCCTATCTACTGCCCCTACCAACCTATCAAAGCTGCTCTCTCTCTCTCTCTCTCTCTCTCTCTCTCTCTCTCTCTCTCTCTCTCTCTCTCTCTCCTCTCTAAAATACATTTAATTAGCTTCACAATAATGCTTCTTTGTTTCCAGAATATATAGTGCTGTCTCAGTACTAAACTATTTCATGGGTAATAAACATTGTTTTAAGTATAATGGTCTGCATGAAATAACATTAATCTCCTCATTTTTTCATCTGTAGATTGCACTGGCTCACATCAGATCATACTTAATGTGCTCCCTGACTACATCTAGATTTAAATCTATAGTGTTCAAACCACTTTGAAGAACATGGTAGAGAGTAAGTCTCGCTGTACCAGTTACTAGGGTTCCTTCCCATTTCATTCACGCATGGAGCACTGGAAGAATAATTGTTTGAATGCCTTTGTGTGTGCTACAATTAATCTAACCTTGTCCCCACAAGCACTATGGGAGTGTTACATGGGGAGCTGCAATGTTTTCCTAAAGTCATCATTTAAAGCTGGCTCCAAAATTGTCATAAGTAGGGTTTATTGGGATAGTTTACATATGTCTTCTAAAGTCTGCCAGTTCAGTTTCTTTAGCACATCTGTGACACTCCCATAGATCAAACAAACTTGTGACCACTCATGCTGCCCTTCTTTATATATGTTCAATATTTCTGTTAGCCTTATTTGGTAAAGGTCCCACACACTTGAGCGTTGTTCTAGGATGGGTCACAAGAATGATTTGTAAACAATCTCCTTTGTAGGCTGATTGCATTTCCCCAGTATTCTACCATTCAACTGAAATCACTACCTGCTTTTTCTACAACTGAGTCTATGTGATCATTCCATTTCATATCCCTACAAAGTGTTACACCCAGGTATTTGTATAAGTTAAGTGATTCCAACTGTGCCTCACCAATATCATATTCATAGGATATAACACTTTGTTAGCTTTGTCAATAGCACAATTTTACATTTCTGAACATTTAAAGCAAGTTGTCAATCTTTGCACCACTTCAGAATGTTACCAAGACTGACTGAATATTTATGCAGCTTCTCTTAGACAGTACTTCATTATAGATGACTGCATCATCCGAAAAAAAAAAATAAAAAAATAAAATTGAGGTTTCTATTAATATTGTCCACAAGTTCATTATATGCAACATGAACAGCAAGAGTACCAACATGCTTCTTTGAAGCACACCCAAAGTTACTTCTACATCTGTTGATGACTCTCCTTCCAAAATAACTTGCTGCATGCTCCCTACCAAAAAATGCTCAGTTTAGTCACAAATTTCACTTTATACCCCATACAGTCATACTTTTGATAATGAACATACATGTGGTGAGTGAAATGCTTTCTCTAAATCAAGGTTTACTGCATCTACTTGACTGCCTTGATCCAAAGCTTTCAGGATATCATGTGAGAAAAGTGTGAGTTGAATCTCACATGACCAATGTTTTTGGAATCCTTGTTGGTTGGCATGGAGGAAGTCATTCTGTTTGAGGTACCTCATTATGTTGGAGCTCAGAATATATTGTAAGATTCTACAAGAAATTGATGTCAAGAATACTGAATAGTTTTGTGGATTACTTCTACCACCCTTCTTGCAAACAGGAATGACATGTACTTTCTTCCAACAACTGGGCATGGTTTTTTGTTCAAGGAATCTGTGACAGATTACATTAAAAAATGGGCTAACTTAGTCACACAATAAGTACAGAATTATAGGGATTCCATCAGGCCCTGGAGCTTTGTTCAATTTTAATGACTTCAGCTATTTCTCTACACCATTGGCAGTTATATGTGCTGTGTTTCACTCAGTTTTTCAGAGGCATGGAATTAAATTGGGAGAGTTCTATTGCATTTTCCTGCATTGCATCTACATCTACAGGGACATGATTACTCAGGAACTCACAATTAAGTGCTTGGCAAAGGGTTCATCTAACCACTCCACTTTCAAACAGCATGCAGCAAGAATGAACACTTAAAGCTTTCCCTGTGAGTTCTGATTTCTCGTATTTTATTATGATGATCATGTCCTGCTATGTAGGTTGGTTCCAACAAAATATTTTAGCATCTGGAGGAGAAAGTTCATGATTTAAATTTCGTGATAAAACCCTGCCACAACAATCAACACCTTTGTTTTAATGATTGCCACCTCAGTGTACATACCATATCCATGTCACTCTTCATTCTCTTCCTTTGTAAAGGAACATTATGAAACTGAGTTAGCCGTTTCTAATTTTGCTTTGCTGCCCTTAATTTTAGTTCTTGTCTCATCTGTGAGTGACTGGACACTAACTTTGGTGCCTCTAATAGCCTTTATATGTGACCAGAATTTCTTTGGGTTTTATTAAAAGTCATTAGATAAAATTCTGGTATAGTAGTCACTGAAGGCTTCACACACTGCTCTCTTGACAACCAAATGTGTTTCATTCAGGATCTGAGTATCTTACTACTCATTTTTCCAAAGCATCATATCCTATGGTATTATTTTATGGGGAAACTCCACTTGTGTGCATGATATACTACTGCTGCAAAAGAAAGCTATTAGGATAATTACAGGCTCACCATAGAAGGCTCATTGTAAACCTTTGTTTACTCAACAAAAAATCATGACAGTAATAAACCTATATATTCATTATGTTTTAATCTACACAAAAAAGAATTTACCTAAAGTAAAACGCAGGGCAAATATATATTGTTACAGCACTAGGACAAACAGCTCTATCTATACGCCCTGCCACAGACTGTCAAAATCAGTTAACAGTTATGAACCTATGGGCCACAAATTAATTAATAAACTTCCACAAGCTATACAAAATTTACCAGAGCAACAATACAAACAAACACTTTATGACTGGTTAGTTGTAAACCCATTCTACAATATAAAGGATTTCATGACCTGTGATGTTAAACTGTAACGTTCTTAACAATTCTGTTCTTTTATAGCATGTACTGTACTGTATTGTATTATGTGTATGACTTTGTCCATTGCTGTAATGGCTTAAAGACAATAAAATTATTATTATTATAGCACTATGCTTTGTTTTACACATATTATGCAACTATCTCTGTTTATTTAAAAGTTTCTTTGCAATGACTGTATACCATGAAGTGTCCCTCCCATAATGAACTGTTCTACTGGATGCATGATCAACTGTTCTTCTAAACTTGAGCCACAGTCCCTCTACATCAGGGCTTCACAACATACGTGCTCGCGGAGCAAGCTGTGAGCAGCAAGGCGCAAGCACGGAGCAGCGCGAGCACGCTACCGGACCAGAGCGGAGAGTGGGGAAAGTCACGTGGGGCACACAACAGCTGCCGCCAGTCAACGTAAATCCGCGGCCATCTGCAGGGATATCACTCGCGAATTATTACTGTGACAAATGAAACAAATAAAGGAGAATGTACACATGCCACATAATTTTATTAGCTTAGTGTATGCCTCTACATTCGCATTAATTTGTGAACTGTTACACAATAAAAGGTGTCACTGAAGTGTGGGATTCTTGGTTATCTTGTACTTTTTGCCCTTTACAATTGCGTCTATGTTCAGAGTAATTGTTCTTGTGCATTTTAGGCGCAGCGTGCAGTTTAAATTTCGATCAGACAATGCGTTCCTCAGGCGTGTCTTGTTACATTTCATTGCAAAGAACAGTTGTTCACAAACATACGTGGAACCGAACATTGATATTATTGTAGCAGCCAGTTTGTGCAAACGAGGAAATCTATCCTGAGGGAAGTGTCTGTAGAATTCCAAAATGTTTTTCTTGTTCTGAAATTTGTCTCTGTATTCTCTGTCACACTGCAGGTCAATAATTTCTTGCTGCAGCTCAGGACGAATCTCTTAAATATTCGTTGAATATGGGGAGAACAGATCAAAATCACTGTCTAGTGCTGTCAGATCTTGAAAGCGCTGATCAACTAAACTATGTGAATAACGTTCATAGTCTTTGTGAACATCTTGCATGGATGATAATTTAGGAAAATGAGCTAGGTTTCCTGTTTCCAGAAGACTCACCCAAAGTGTCAATTTCATTTTAAAAGCTCGTATTCGATCTATGAAATGAGTAATTAGCAGATCTTTACCTTGTAGTAAAATGTTCAAAACATTCAGATGGCTAGTTAAATCTGCTAAGAATGCGAGATCACATTCAAACGTGCGCGCGCATTTCCCCTCCCTCCCCTCCCACCCTACTCCGCGACCTTGCACCTGCTCGCGAGCACGTGCCTGAGCAGACGCGAGTACTCGCGCTCAAAACTGGCCAGTTGTTAAGCCCTGCCCTACATTCTCCAGTCCTGTGCTAAAAGTTTCAAGATCCTCATTAATATATGACACTACTGCTTTTTATCTAGTTTACTAAACATGCATATCTTTCTAATATTTTAGCTGCCCATTGTACTTGATAATAATTGTTGCCACAACCATATTGTGGTCATTAATACTAGTTTCGAAGTCGACATCCTCAAAGAGGTTAGGTCTGTTTGTTGTCACTATATTTGAAATATTTCCATCATGAAAGGGGTTCCAAACTATTGGTTCTAGATACCCTCGTTTTCAAAGAGAGGCTGTCTTGTCATGCCCATCACTAACAAAACTGTAATTTTCCCAGTTGATTATTAGGTGATTCAAGTCTCCTCCAGCAGTTACAGTAGGACTAGGCAACTTAAGAACAAGCAAACTGAGTTTTCTCTTAAGTTTTTGGTTACATGAGGAGGTGAGTCTGGTGGTCAATGGAATGATGTAATTACAGTTTTAAGCCAACCAATGATACTGAGTCTTGCCCAAAGGATTTCACTTGCAGTTTCAGTCTCTTTCATGGTGGATTTGAGTTTCTTGTCTCCTGTGACAAATACACCACTTCAGTTTCCCATTAGCTTAGCCGTTTGATCCTTACCCTTTCAAATTTTCTCCAAAAATCGCATTGCTATCAACTTTCTGCACCCAGTATTATGTGACGTTCACTCCTTGTCATGAATGCTGCAAGCTCTGGCACTTTGTTGTGAATGCTTCAGTAGTTAAATACTATGATTTTAATGCTCTTGTCTGTGGGGTGCATTCTTTTGGATCTTACACTAATACTTTTGGGTCTCCTACAGTTGTCATTACCTGTTTTGGATCGCCTAATAAAAAGACCCTAGTGTGCATGCCACACACAGTCAACTACTTGGGTAGCAGTCTCTGATGTGTAGTGCACAGCTGATCCATTTAGGGGGACCCTTCAGTTCTCAACAATATAGCACAAGTCCAGAAAATAACGCCCTAGCTTGCGACAGAACCTTCAAAGTCTCTGGTTCAATCCTTTGACTTGACTCAGAATCAGAGGGCCAAATGAAACTTCATATACAGTAAATAGGGGCAAAGCTAAGGGCAGTATCAACATACATCATCAAAATATAAGGGGAATAAAAAATAAAGTAGATGAGCTATTAGTGTGTTTAGATGATCTCAGAAATAAAAATGAGATTGATATACTCTGTCTGTCTGAACACAATGTAACTGTGGGGATGGATAGCGTCAGTATAAATGGGCATAATTTAGCGTCTTACACTTGTAGACCTAGGATGGATAAAGGATGAGTTGCCATTTTCATAACACAAGGGTATAATTACAAACTGTAGAAGTAAGCAAATTTTGTGTTGATCAGCACTTTGAGGTTTGTGCATGTGAACTTCAGCTAGATAATGTAGTATTGATATTAGCAACATTGTAAAGGTCCCCATTAGGAGACTGGGAGCTATTCATAAAAAAGTTTGACTCCCTATTATGCTGTCTGTCAGACAAAAAGAAGAAGTTATTAATCTGTAGTGACTTCAGTGTAAACTTTCTAGGCAATTCTGATAGGAAAAGTGAACTAGAAGTGTTATTAACAACATACAACTTAGATTCAGTAGTCAATTTCCCTACATGTATACCTCAAGACAGTAGCACTCTAATAGATAATGTATTTCTACAGAAAGAGGATGTAAAACAAACACATGCTTTGCATGTGGTAAATGGATTGTCAGACCATGATGAACAACTGATTAACTTACAAAACCTAATAGGGTGTACAGTTCAGAAATCATTAAGTAAAAATGTAAGGCTGCTCTATCCAGTATCTATAGAGCACTTCACAGAAAGTTTAAGAAATGTTAATTGGGGAGATGTACAGGGTGTTTCAAAAATGACCGGTATATTTGAAATGGCAATAAAAACTAAACGAGCAGCGATAGAAATACACCGTTTGTTGCAATAT
Source organism: Schistocerca piceifrons (assembly GCF_021461385.2). Taxonomy (NCBI): domain Eukaryota; kingdom Metazoa; phylum Arthropoda; class Insecta; order Orthoptera; family Acrididae; genus Schistocerca; species Schistocerca piceifrons. Next base: position 231,499,676 of record NC_060149.1, on the reverse strand, counting down.
GCTTGGGACAACAGTACATTTTCAGGCAGACAAACTTTCGAAATTACAGTAGTTACAATTTTCAACAACAGATGGCGCTGCGGTCTGGGAAACTCTATAGTACGATATTTTCCACATATCCACCATGCGTAGCAATAATATGGCGTAGTCTCTGAATGAAATTACCCGAAACCTTTGACAACGTGTCTGGCGGAATGGCTTCACATGCAGATGAGATGTACTGCTTCAGCTGTTCAATTGTTTCTGGATTCTGGCGGTACACCTGGTCTTTCAAGTGTCCCCACAGAAAGAAGTCACAGGGGTTCATGTCTGGCGAATAGGGAGGCCAATCCACGCCGCCTCCTGTATGTTTCGAACAGCCCAAAGCACTCACACGATCATCGAAATATTCATTCAGGAAATTAAAGACATCGGCCACGTGATGTGGCCGGGCACCATCTTGCATAAACCACGAGGTGTTCGCAGTGTCGTCTAAGGCAGTTTGTACCGCCACAAATTCATGAAGAATGTGCAGATAGCGTGATGCAGTAATCGTTTCGGATCTGAAAAATGGGCCAATGATTCCTTTGGAAGAAATGGCGGCCCAGACCAGTACGTTTTGAGGATGCAGGGACGATGGGACTGCAACATGGGGCTTTTCGGTTCCCCATATGTGCCAGTTCTGTTTATTGACGAAGCCATCCAGGTAAAAATAAGCTTCGTCAGTAAACCAAATGCTGCCCACATGCATATCGCCGTCATCAATCCTGTGCACTATATCGTTAGCGAATGTCTCTCGTGCAGCAATGGTAGCAGCGCTGAGGGGTTGCCGTGTTTGAATTTTGTATGGATAGAGGTGTAAACTCTGGCGCATGAGACGATACGTGGACGTTGGCGTCATTTGGACCGCAGATGCAACACGGCGAACGGAAACCAGAGGCCGCTGTTGGATCACCTGCTGCACTAGCTGCGCGTTGCCCTCTGTGGTTGCCATACGCAGTTGCCCTACCTTTCCAGCACATTCATCCGTCACATTCCCAGTCCGTTGAAATTTTTCAAACAGATCCTTTATTGTATCGCTTTTCGGTCCTTTGGTTACATTAAACCTCCGCTGAAAACTTCGTCTTGTTGCAACAACACTGTGTTCTAGGCGGTGCAATTCCAACACCAGAAAAATCCTCTGTTCTAAGGAATAAACCATGTTGTCTACAGCACACTTGCACGTTGTGAACAGCACACGCTTACAGCAGAAAGACGACGTACAGAATGGCGCACCCACAGACTGCGTTGTCTTCTATATCTTTCACATCACTTGCAGCGCCATCTGTTGTTGAAAATTGTAACTACTGTAATTTCGAAAGTTTGTCCGCCTGAAAATGTACTGTTGTCCCAAGCATATTGCAACAAACGGTGTATTTCTATCGCTGCTCGTTTAGTTTTTATTGCCCTTTCAAATATACCGGTCATTTTTGAAACACCCTGTATATAATGAGCCAAATGCTAATGATAAATGCAACGTATTTCTTGATAAATTTAGATCCCTTTTATAACATTGTTTCCCAAAGAAAATTACTAAATGTAACACCACATACTTTTCAAAGAAACATTGGACTACCACAGGTATTAAAGTGTCTTCAGAAAGAAAAAGAAAACTGTATGACACAGCAAGAGCTAGTAAAGACCCAGAAGTAGTTTTAAACTATAAAAATTATTGTAACACACTGAGAAAAGTTTTAAGGAAATCAAGAAATATGTATGTTAGAGAAGAAATTAACAACTCCAGCAAAAAAATCAAATTAATATGGAATGTTGTTAGAAGGGAGACAGGAAAAGTAACCACTGGGGTAGGTAGTCCTACTATTAAAAAGAATGAGACCATCCAAACCAATAGTACACAAGTAGCTAACGTATTTAACAACCATTTCTTAAGTGTAGGAGACAAAATTGGTGAGAATAGTTCAAAAGAAAAAGCCAGTCATTTCATGGAAGAGTCAGTTTTGAAAACTTTTAGTCATATTAAGTTTCACCTAACAACCTCTTGTGAAATAAGTAAAATTATTAAATATTTGAAAAATAAATGTTCTGTTCGAGTAGATGACATCTCTAATAATGTATTAAAATAATGTGGAGCAATTATAGCTGATGTTCTGAGTCACATATGTAATGCATCACTAACTCAAGATATTTTCCCAGATTGGTTAAAATATGCCATTGTCAGGCCTCTCTGCAAAAAGGGGGACACCACAGATGTCATTAACTATTGGCCAGTATCCATGCTTACTGCATTTTCAAAAATCTTTGACAAAATAATGTATTCAAGAGTAGTTATCCATCCAAACAGTAATGGGATACTTAGTAAATCACAGTTCGGATTTCAAATATGCTGTTCCACTGAGACGGCAATATACAGTTTCACTGTCCACATAATAGAGTCTTTAAATAGTAAAATATCACCAATAGGAATTTTCTGTGATTTGTCCAAAGCATTTGATTGTGTGAACCATGACATTATGTTAAAGAAATTACACTTCTATGTATAAATGGAATAGCATATGAGTGGTTCAAGTCATACCTACAGAACAGGAAACAAAAAGTTTCTTTAAATGGGTCAAGTGATTCAAGTAAGTTTGCCATTTCATCTAACTGGAGTGAAATTACATTAGGTGTTCCACAGGGTTCAATCATAGGTCCCCTTCTGTTCTTGATATATGTGAACGACCTCCCTTCTTATCTGAAACAAGAAGCTGAACTGATACTGTTTGCTGGTGATACAAGCATAATTATTAATCTGGTAAAAAAAACTGCAATTGAAAATGATACAAATAAGGCCTTGGAAAAGTCATTAATTGGTTTTCTGCAAATAGGCTGGCTCTAAACTTTGAAAAGAACACAGTACATCCAAATTTCTGCTGCAGAAAGTACAGTTCCTTCAATAAATATAACACATCAATAGAAGTCAGTAGACAGAGTAGAGCATACTAAGTTTTTTGGTTGTACGTATAGATGAGAATCTTAATTGGAAAATTCATATTTTTGATCTTCTAAAGCAACTAGGTTCAGCAACTTTTGCAATCAGAATAATAGCCAATTTTGGGGATACAGAAATTAGTAAGCCAACATACTTTGGATACTTTCGCTCTGTGATGCCATATGGAATAACATTTTGGGGTAACTCAACACTTAGACAACAAGTATTCACTCCTCAAAAGAAAGTGGTTAGAATAATGCTTGGGATTCAAAGTCGCGTGTCTTGTAGGCATATTTTTAAAAGATTGGGAATTCTTACAACAGCCTCACAGTACATTTACTCACTAATGAAATTTGTTCTCAACAACATGGACCAGTTTAAAAACAACAGTGATATTCATGATTATAATACCAGAAAAAGAAAGACTTACACTATCCTTTACTCAACCTATCTTTGGCACAGAAAGGGGTAAAATATGCTGCTATAAAATTTTTGATGGATTACCACATGGAATAAAATGTCTGACAGACAGCAGTAATAGCTTCAAAAATAAATTGAAATCATATCTCCTTAATAACTCCTTCTGTACCATAGATGATAAATCTATTGATATAGTACACTACTGGACATTAAAATTGCTACACCACGAATATGATGTGCTACAGGCGCGAAATTTAACCGACAAGAAGAAGATGCTGTGATTTGCAAATGATTAGCTTTTCAGAGCATTCACACAAGGTTGGCGCCGGTGGCAGCACCTACAACATGCTGACATGAGGAAAGTTTCCAACCAATTTATCACACACAAACAGCAGTTGACCGGTGTTGCCTGGTGAAATGTTGTTGTGATGCCTCGTGTAAGGAGGATAAATGTGCACCATAACGTTTCTGACTTTGATAAAGGTCGGATTGTAGCTTATCGTGATTGCGGTTTATCGTATCGCGACATTACTGCTCGCGTTGGTCGAGATCCAATGACTGTTAGCAGAATACAGAATCGGTGGGTTCAAGAGGGTAATACAGAATGCCGTGCTGGATCCCAATGGCCTCGTATCACTAGCAATCGAGATGATAGGCATCTTATCCATATGGCTATAACGGACCGTGCAGCCATGTCTCAATCCCTGAGTCAACAGATGGGGACATTTGCAAGACAACAACTATCTACACGAACAGTTTGACAACGTTTGCAGCAGCATGGACTATCAGCCCAGAGACCATGGTTGCAGTTACTGTTTGATGTGTATGGAGAGGCGTGGACCACATAAAGAAAGCTACTGAAATAATAAAGTTTCAAATTTGTCTACACGAAGTTTCAATATAGTAGGGTCTTTAACAAAAGTACACATGATGTGGGCTGCACATGACTGGTGAGAACTTCTTAACTGTTTGAGTGGAAGATGACGTGCATGCTGTTGACCTGCGATGGTGTACTCAATGGCAAACCTGGGTGCACGAATGGCAAAACATCATTTTTTTGGGTGAATCCAGGTTCTGTTTACAGCAACATGATGGTCGCATCCATTTTTGGCGACATTGCAGTGAACACACATTGGAAGCGTGTATTTGTCATCACCATACTGGAGTATCACCCGCCATGATGGTATGGGGTGCCATTGGCTACACGTCTCAGTCACCTCTTGTTTGCATTGATGGCCCTTCGAACAGTGGACGTTACATTTCAGATGTGTTACGACCCGTGGCTCTACCCTTCATTTGATCCCTGTGAAACCCTACATTTCAGCAGGATAATTCACGACCACATATTTCAGGTCCTGTACAGGCCTTTCTGAGTACAGAAAATTTTCAACTGCTGCCCTGGCCAGCACATCCTCCAGATCTCTCACCAATAGAAAACGTCTGGTCAATGGTGGCCGAGCAACTGGCTCGTCACAATACGCCAGTCACTACTCTTGATGAACTGTGGTATCGTGTTGAAGCTGCATGGGTAGCTGTACTTGTACATACCAACCAAGCTCTGTTTGGGTCAATGCCCAGGTGTATCAAGGCCGTTATTACGGACAGAGGTGGTTGTTCTGGGTATTAATTTCTCAGGATCTATGCACCCAAATTACATGAAAATGTAATCACATGTCAGTTCTAGTGTAATATATTTGTCCAATGAATACCCGTTTATCATCTGCATTTCTTCTTGGTGTAGCAATTTTAATAGCTAGTAGTGTATATGCATGTTGTGCCATTTAAGGGACTGGGGTAAATAATATGTGCATTTCTTGGGCACTTGAAATGTTCCACATCATAACGGCTTCCATACCATGCGACTTATCACTGGAACATGCAGCCAACTAACTGACTATCAGCTACTTCACAATAGGATATATAGGTGAATTTAAATTTAGTGGGGTTACATAAACTGGAAACAGGGTAGACGTTTGGCAGTGAAAGTTCGTGGATTTATGAAGTGGCTGTTAAATGCTTCACAGATTTGTGTAGGGTCATGAAGAGTCTCACCTTCAACTACCGTTTCAAGTTTTGATTGTCTGCCCTTTTTGATACCTATTTCATTGCTTGTCTGACAACTTTATCAAAGATTTTCTTATATTGCCTTACATAATTTAATAATTCTGGGTATCTTTTCTTCATGCTTGAAATCTGAATACCTCTTGTTATCCATGAGCCCGTCTTAGGTGTGTCAGTTTTTATAGTTATAAAAGGAAAGCATTCATTGAATACCATCAAGAAGGCCTCCAGCAAGTTATTGGAATTTTCATTTACTTAGGACTTAGCAGCAAATGGCAATGATATGAGGCTGATTTTATTGATGAACATTTCTATATTTTCACACACACACACACACACAAAGGTTGGTAACACTCAAAAACATAAATGAAAACAAACAAATAGGCATAAACACTACAGCAGTGATGAATGAAGAACAGTTAAGAAAATCAATTGTAAACAGTGCAGAGCAGGTAATAACGCAAAATGCCAAAAACAGCAGATGTGAAATGAAGCCTGTTGACATCAGCCACAACTAGCAAGAGAGGAAGGTGCAGACTATGTAAAGAAACACTGTAAGTAGCTTACAGACTAACTTCGTAAAGAAAACACTGTTTTTAACCTAAAAGATTCCAAAAATAAATGTACAAATGTGTGTATTCAATTTAGAGAATGCCACAGAAGATGCCGTATAAATAGAAATGAAAAACGTCTGGTGTAATTCTTTTTAATTTCATTGCAGTCAACATAAGACAGATAACCTATAATAACAGAAGTCATTATTCAGTTTTATCTTTATGTCCAATTTGTCACTCCTGTTTGTAACGTCAACTACATACTTTTAAACTTTCATTTCTTAACTGTAGTAATAGAGTCAAACAAAATTATCTACTGGTGCATTTTGAATTCTGGAAAATCATAATCCATACTTAATTTTTTCAACATCTGCTCCATGTAGTTCTTCAATCTGAGCTAAAAATCAGCGTGTTACTTTATTAGTCAGACACAGAAGCTCACTGCAGTTACTGAAGTTTTGTCACATAGAAAGAATCTGTAATATATTTTTACTTACAAAATGTTCTGAAATTCTCTCTCCAAAGTAAGATGGGTTGTGAAAGGCACAAAAATTGAGCAATTATTGACAAAGAAAACTGAGCCATAAAAGTTACATTTACATATTAGAGAATGCAAGTCAGTTGTACAGATAGTAAACATTAGCAGAAGTGGAAGGGTATTTTTTTGAAATAATGGAGTGCAAATGGAAATAGACAAACTGTTTGATGTGTATGGAGAGGAGTGGACCACATAAAGAAAGCTACTGAAATAATAAAGTTTCAAATTTGTCTACCAGAAGTTTCAATATAGTAGGGTCTTTAACAAAAGTACATATGATGTGGGCTGCACATAACTTGTGAGAATTTCTTAACTGTTTGAGTGGAAGATGACGTGCATGCTGTTGACCTTATCTATATATGGACACAAAAGTTAATGCCTGTAGGTTTGGTATAAGACATTCACTCATGTAAAAGGTTTTAAATGATGAAGGTTTACATTGGGTAAAAACTTTCAGAATGGAAACTATCCTAAAACTAGTTATTCAAAACACAGTTGAATTAACATAGATGGAACTGTCAACATCACAATTCACATGTGTGGGAACATAATAATCTTCATGTGCCATGCCCACATGCCTATTAATAATTGTTTAACGTGTGTTTGGATATCGTTCACAATTATATTTTTGGATCACATATCTTATTTTGCCACTCAAATTGGCTCACATACGAGAGACACAACGATAATATCTGGTCACTGTACCTTTGTTTATTCAGTAACTTATGTGTCTTTAAATGAGTGGAGTGTCTGCAGTTTTCTGCACGTATCAGATAATGCCTGGAAACTGTATATTTCTGTAACAGGACTGGCAGAGTCGCCCAGTTCTTTGGGGTTCTCATTTACCTGATCTATCAAGTCTGTATCTTCTCAGGAGTGGGTGCTAAAGATCAGAATATCAAGGGGCCTAAATCTTGCATCACCATTGTATTTTCAAGGGTGCACTTAAATAGCACCAATCTTCCTTGACTTCAAACAAGATTCCATTGTTAGTCTCACTGCTGCAGCTGGAAAGGATTAAGATTGGGTGGTTGGGTGGTGTGTGTGTGTGTGTGTGTGTGTGTGTGTGTGTGTGTGTGTGTGTGTGTGTGTGTGAGAGAGAGATTGCAAAACAGAAATATTAATTACTATTTCATTAAATGTTCTGCAATAACATGTTATTTGACTACAGAAAGGTTTTTGCTTCAGAATTGCTACCAATACAGTGTGTACATAAAGTCTGGGAACACATTCAATTATTTATTACACAAGAACTAAACAATGTACAGATGTCATACATATTGCATTTTGAAGAGAAACTCTGAAAGATTTTTTTACAAACATTTGATATGCACGATGCACCAGTTTCTTTGGACTCCTTATGAATGACTCTCGTATGCACTCCACACTCACTTCACTCAAACTGGGATGTAGGTTTCTCTTTGCCGGGCATAAGCAACCTGTCATAACAATTTTTTTGTGCCAGTGGTAAACGGCCTTCCTTGTTGGTGGCTTCTTACTGTACTTGGTTCTAAACATCTGTTGAACAACTGTAGCACATTTATTTTTGTCGAACTCCAATGCACAGAAAGCTAGCTCCACTCCTGAACTTGCCATATTTGCGACTAGCACTGACTGTCGGCAGATTACCAAACTATGCTGTGGTGGTATACATGAAAAAATAATTCAGGGTTTCTCTTCAAAATGACATATGTATGTTATCTGTACAATGTTTGGTTCTTGTGCAATAAATAATTGAAAGTGTTCCCAGACTTTATATACAACCCTGTATTTGACATATACTTTCCCCTTGAGACTGAGTGAAGTGGTGTAGCGCTGTGGCATTGCACTTGTATTCAGAAGAACGTCAATTCAAATCTCTGTCTTACCACACAGATTTAGGTTTCCTGTGATGTCCCAAAATCACTTAAGCTAAATGTCAAAACAGTTCCTTTCAAAGGGTACGGTCAGTTTCCTTCTCCATCCTTTTCTACCCTGAGCTTATTCTCTGGCTCTAATGACCTTGCCATTGACAGGATGTCAAATCCTAATCTCCCTTTTTCCCCTTGAGCAAAATAAACGAAGGCACTGCTCAACGAATAATGTCTATCAATTGTAAATGACTACAGTGTCAACATGGGATCAGATGATAAAGTTGACCAAAGTGTATGAAATTACCACAATGAATAAGAAATGGTGTTTATAAATTTACATTAACTGTTCCCAGTTGTCTAGAATGGATCATATAAATTCATCTTCATTAAAATGACAGTAATATTATGTTTAGAAATTTATATAATTTTTCAGCTTAATGAAATAATAATAGCAATAATAATAATGCTAACAATAAAAGAACAAGAATGTAGCAAGGAATGGAAACATGAAAATACCAGCTGTAAATCATATGCAAGCTTTTGCCAGTTCTCAAAATAATTCTAAAGCAGAACTGTACCACGCAGTGGTTCTGCATTATCCTTGGTAAAACTCAAGTCATAGCACTGATACTACCCAACGGTTTTATGGAACTAGGTAACTCCTCAGTCATTAGGTCTCATACGGGCTGCTAATTGTTAAGTTTGATGATACATAGTATGCCTATAAAAGCAGTAAATAACATATAAATTCCAATTAATAACAATTGTATGAGATGGAAAAGGAAAATAGAAACAACTTTTAAACATGCATTTACATATTTTAGGTAATGTAACAGAGACAATCTGAGAAGTACTTCATGCTTTAGTTATTATTATTCCTTTGTACCCTGGACTTTATCAGTTCCCAGTAGGCTATTTGATTGGCAATATTATTTGTAGCTGTGCAGAAATCAGTGCCCATTCATGCACGGTGAGCATGCATATGTACAGTGTTGTTACACGTAATATTACAATTTGGAGGACATTGTAACACAACATGTTCGAGTGTCATGACCTCTCCACATTCATATATGTCACACTGCCTTTTGTTGATTTTATTACATGTACTGATTCTCCAGAAATTTAATTGCATTTTTTCATGATTTTGTTCCCACTGATCTCTTTCACACTCTCAGTGTACAATCAGTAAAATGCTCTCCCATACCTGGCTGTTCCATTGGCATAATACAGTCACATACTTCCTTACAATTCTTCTGCTTGTGCTCTGTTAATCTTAGAATTACAGCTCACTGCTTTGCCCACACACTTGTGAAAATCTAACAATGGCAGTGGAGATGGCACTATGATATTACCCATTACTGTAAACAGTATTACCTATAGCCACAATTCCAACTCAAAATATATTTCACATAATTTTGTTAGTTTTCTCAGAGACTTTTTCACCTAAACATAATCCTAAATATTTTCATATTTGCCTCTTGTGAATGAAAATTCCTCATGATTTATGGATAGGATTTCTAGTTAGGGACAATCAATGTTTCATAATAAAAAGCTTGTCTTATGGACAGCTGTTGTGGGTTTATTGTTTACACACTACTGCTGCATCAGCAATACAACACTTGTTACTTTTGCCTCAAGATTTGCCCTCAGATCTTTTGAGACAACTACCTGCCTGTGATCTGTGTATGTGATGACACTGTTTACATCATCCTCTCCATACACCATGGCTATTAAGTGGCTGATAATTAAACATCAAAAAATTGGGCTGCAGATAAAAATTAGTGGGCATCCTTTGTAAGTGTGTTTGATGACCTTAACCTATCAATTTTGCCAGTAAACAATTTGTCCTCTACAGTAATTAACCATACTATTGTGTATGCAGATCTCTTAACTGGACAAATATTCCAGGCCACCAAAAGCTGTTGAATGCATTTACAGTCACCACCATTAGAGCCATAACATATTTCCTAGTGATGCCTCCCACTATGTGTATTGACCTATCAGTGACTTCACCAATAGATTTCTTCTTATGAATCCAAAATGACTCACACTATTAAGCTTACTGTGAGCTTCCAAATGGTTACACAGGAGCCTCTCCTCGATTTATACAGAGTAATCTTGATATATCTGGGTCTATAACTCTTCAGAAGTGAAGTGTCTTTATCTTCTCCTTTTTTAATAATTATTTCCCTTAGTGTTTTCCAGATCTGCAGAACACAACCTATAAAAATGAAAGCAGAATTATGTGCATAGTTTAAATTGATAGTAAATTGTACTATATTGAGGTACAGGGGATAGGCAAAATAATGTGAACACCTGTACTTTCTTGGGAATGGTTTATTAATAACGGACTGGACCCCCATTTGTCTGTAATACAGCTGCAATTCTTCTTGGAATACTGGCATATAATGACTGTATAGTCTCCAGTGAAATGTTATGCCACTCTTCTAACTCTTGTAGAGACAAGGGAGGTGGAAATCTGCTCTAGAGTCTGTGCTCCAATACCGCCCACAAGGGTTCGATAATGTTAAAGTCCAGGGACAGTGCTGGCCAAGGAAGAGACTCCAATTCAGTTGCTTGCTCCTCATACCATGATTGTACTGTCCTGGCTGTGTGAATGGGTGCATTATCATCCTGAGATACAGTGTCATTGTTGGGAAAAATATTTGGATCATGGGGTGCACCTGATCACCTAAAGTGTTCACATAGTCGTTGGCTCTAACACTGCCTTTGAGGGTAATGATGGGACGAGTAGAATACCATGATATGGCTACCCACATCATCACACTTCCACCTCCATGCTCAACTGTTGGAATCAAGGACTCAGGATTGTAGGCTTGTTTTGGTGTTCTCCAAATGTAAACTCAGCCCGAAGTTGGAAATAATGAAAATGTTGACTCGTCAGAGCATATGACATGTTTCCACTGGTCAACCATCCAGGGTTTATGTTCCTGATACCATTTTTATGCTTATTTGTGTTGGTTGTCATCACTAATGTCTTTCGTATAGCAGCTTGTCCATGAATATTCACTTTATGAAGTTCTCAGTGGACAGTGTCGATAGATACGGGGTCTTTAAGCCACCATAGTTTTGTGTTGTTTTGATTCAATTCATGTTAGCATATGACAATTTCTGTCATTTAGTTTAGATTTCCACCCACTATTACATTTACACAATGATGTCTTTTCATGTTTTGTGTAGGCTGTCATGACTGTTGAAACAGTTGCACTTGAAACATTCAATAAGTCAGCTGTCTTGATTACTGATACTACAGCTGATCAGGCTCCCACAGTTTGCCCTCTTTGGAACTCTGTTAGGTCTTTCATTGTGCATCGACTTCAGCCTCTGAATGCAAATATGAAGTGTGCACTACTCGTAAGCAATCTGCACTGATGCCTGCACCTGTGCTTAACACGCACAGTCCAGCACACCATGTGCCTTACCTGCTTTCTTGACCATCAAACACAACCATCCCATCACTACCACTGTTCACATTATTTTGCCTACCCCCTGTATGTGCCATGTAAGTGGACTGAGGATAGAGCTTCCATAATACATTAGCAAAATCTCTTGCCAAGAATCCTAGAAAATTCTGGTTCTACATAAAATGACTAAGTGAGTTGAGGGCTTCTATTCAGACACTTGTAGACCAGTCACATGTGACCATATAAGGCATTAAAAGGAAAGCTGAAGCTTTTAAAAGGAAAGCTGAAGCTTTAAAACCGAGCGAGGTGGCGCAGTGGTTAGCACACTGGACTCGCATTCAGGAGGATGACGGTTCAATCCCGTCTCCAGCCATCCTGATTTAGGTTTTCTGTGATTTCCCTAAATCGTTTCAGGCAAATGCCGGGATGGTTCCTTTGAAAGGGCACGGCCGATTTCCTTCCCAATCCTTCCCTAACCCGAGCTTGCGCTCCGTCTGTAATGACCTCGTTGTCGATGGGACGTTAAAAAAAAAACACTAACACCAACACTAACACTGAAGCTTTAAATATCATATTTACAAAATCATTGACATAGGAGGGTCATAGAGAAGTGCAATAGTTTGACTTCCACACAAATTACTATATGGACAATTTAGGAATAGGCATCATTGGTATGGGAAAGCAACTGAAAGATTTGAGAGGAAATAAGTTGCCAGGTCCAGATGGAGCATATTCTAAATTCTAATATAATAAATTTGCTTGAGAGAACTTATATCCACAAGTCTACATGGATCTAGAAAGCATTGCTCATGTAAAACTCAACTGCTCACACAGTATCCTGTAAAGCATGGATGAAGGGTAATATGCAAAGTCCATATTCATAGATTTCCAGAAAGTGTTTGACATCCTGTCATGCTGCAGGCCCTTAACAAAGGTCCAGGTATACAGAATATGTTCTCAGATATGTGAGTGTCTTGAAGACTTTTTAACTAATAGAAGCCAATTCGTTGTCCTGGATGGTGAGAGTTCACCAGAGACAAAGACATCATCAAGGGTGCCCAGACAGGACTGTTTTCTGATGATCCTGTAGTGTACAGGAAAGTATTGCCTTTGAACGACTATAGGAGGATACTGGGTGACATGGGCTAATTTCTGTTTTCTGTGATAAATGGCAGCTTGCTCTAATTGTGGGAAAATCAAAGTTAATCAATATGGTTAGAAAAAACATTCCTGTAGTGTTTGACTACAGCATTAATGGTGTGCTGCTTGACATAGTCACAGCTATTAAATATCTGGGTGCAACATTGCAAAGTGACATCAAATGGAATAAGCATGTAAGGTCTGTTGTAGGGAAGACAAATGGTTGACTTTGGTTTATTGATAAAATTCTGGGAAAGTATAGCTCATCTATAAAGTTGACCACATACAGAACACTTTTGGAACCCATTCTTCAGTACTGTTCAAATGATGGGGGTCTCCAAATGGTCAAATTAAAGGAAGACATTAAAGCAATTCAGAGATATGCTACTAGGTATTATAGTAATGCTCCATGAACTTAGATGGGTATCCCTGGAGGGAAGAAGACCTCCTTTTCACAAAATGCAGATGAGAAAATTTAGAAAACTGTCATTTGTGATAGACTACAAAACAATCCAACTAGCATCAACATAAATCTTGCATAAGGACTATTAAGGGAAGAGTAATCAGCTTGTATGAAAGCATACAGACAGTAATTGTTCCCTCACTCCATTTGTGTATGGAAAATTAATTGGAATGATTAACAGTGGTGCAGGTAATGTGAACAACGTTGGATCATGGTTTAACTGGATGTGAACAACATCTGACCAGGATTATACAAGGGGTTTAAGGGAGATTTATTTGTAATAAATGAAGCATGCTCTGCTTACTTTTACTCTATTAGATCATGCAGTATCATATTTTGGGATAGATCCACTAACCAATAGAGTTTTAGGGTACAAAGCACGTAATAAGCCTCATTTGTGCTGTAAATAGAAAAGAATAGCATGATGAACCCTATTCAAACATCTAGATATACTAATTTCTGCTTCTTGATATATCTATTCCTTAGCAAGTAATATGTATCTTTTTGCATTTCTTTGAACCAAACTGTCTTCCTTCTGTGGGAGCATGAACAGGAAAAGGACTACATGTTGACAACAATATTGATCATTATATGAAAACTTTTTGAGTTCTGTCAGCCATGGAATTTGAACTCCGCAGGATTAATATTTATGACAGTGAACACTGGTGAAACGTGTTGGAGAAATCAGCAATTTAAAACAAATAGCTTTACTGTGGGTGATCCTTAGAAATACTGGAGAGTTGGTCACCATAGTGCAAGGTACCCTATGTCATGCAGTGTATGGTGACTTGCAGAGTATATATGTAGATGTAGACTTAAGAACAGATGTTAAAGAAAGCACTATTTGTGGAGCAGTATCCTGCAAGATCTCTGAATAAATGTTGTCAGAACATGAAGCTTTACCTTTCATCATCTTATACATGACTGAGGTTGAACCCTTCTTTGGAAAAGAAGGTACCACACCACTGTTAAGATAGTTAATATGCATTTCATTTTGAAGGTGACTGTGATTCTCACTGTCTGTGTAGCAGCATGCTCATTAGCAATAAATGTCCAGAGAAGGTGTTCTACTGAGTCCACAAAGCTCCTAGGAAAACTCCTGTTATTTCTTCGTAGATGTGAAATAATTGCAAGTGATTTAACTTTTTCAGCCAGGAATATGTATTGCTGTGAATATGTAATGAACATTAAATGATTATATAGATAATGTTCACAATGCACAAGTTTATGATTAATAGTTTTCTCTTGTACTCCCCCTTTAATTGTGGCTATTCTCCAAACTTAGATTATGTTCTTGTGTTGGAATTGATCAATGGTAAACTCTTCGTGGTTCATATCATTGTTCTTAAATTGATCAGTTCTCCACTCCACGGTGTTCTGGTTTTTAATTTTGTACTCCATAGTTAACAGACATTATAACACTTCTATCAGTTTATGTGCTATTTAACTGACATTGCCTTCATCATAGGGCATGGAAACGTCACTATTACATGAGGTATAAGATAACAGTTGACGTGTTTCAGGTCAAAAGCAGTTTCCATTGAAGTCTGTTCAGTCCAATTCACATTTGGAATTCCTTGATGAAATGTGATGACACTGTGGTTACTCATAGTGACACTTTTTACCATTCAACCATGATTCTCCCCATTCAATATACACAAACAAATGTGCATACTTATAACCACTACTATGAAAATAGCTTTGACTATACGGTACCTTTGTTGGTCTATCCTTTATTACTGGCTGCTAGAAAGAGAGTCACTAACAGCAAAAGAGCTATTATATCTGTGTTTGTCCAAGCACATTAAGTGACAGAACACTATGTGTTGCCCAAAAGTGAACACATCAGTAAACACATTGTATTACATAAGGTACAATCAAATTAGTACACATAATGTGGGACTTTGTATATAAAGTACACACAACTGTCTTGCTGCATATTGTAAGAAATTGTAATATTAATTGTAAATAAAACTGGCATAGATCACCCAATTAAGCCACATGAAATATTTTTAAATGTAAAAACATTTGTGTACTGAGAATGAATAAATCAAATTTTATGAATTATTATGATTTTTATTCTGAAATTTGTTACATTGAGTCTGAAATATATCAATTTACAACTGACTTATGATTAAAGTAAATATTTTATATGTTTTGCCTTTTGGGTGACAGTGGCTTCCACAAAGGCAATTAAACAATATTTCTGTGCACTACAACTTCCAACACAAGTTTTGTTTCAGTATGCAGCATGAGTAGCAAGAAGAATGAAGTCGGGTGCCATTAGGCATCATAATTAATCTTGGTTTATGTGAACTGAAATTATTGGCCGCAGGAATAAATACCTCTAGAAAGCTATGGAGGCCATAGTCATACCTTTCTTCAGAACACCTCTGATTGACCTGTAATTAGACACATCTTTTTGCACCCTGCCAAAAATTATTTCTTGTCTGGAATGCCTGTTTACCATATGTGTTCTGAAGCAAACACACAAACTTATGAACACTGCCGGACAGTGACTATGAATTATAGTCTTGCATCAAATCAGCCTACTAGGTAATGCCATATTTAATTCTTTATTTACATTTTCTTTGCATGGAGCCATCACAATATGACTTTTGCAAACAGGAATTATACACTACTGTTTGTGGAAATTGCAACATCAAGAAGGGAATGCATGAATTCAATACCACAGGTTAGGTACATGACAAGTAACAAATGATTACCTTTTCAAATCTGTACATGTCCTTTGAGCCCTGCTATTCAGTATGTCATGTGGCCACCAAGCACTACAATTAGAGGTGCTGTACACCATGACATTGAACCAATAGGGTTCTGAATACATCCCTGAGAGATTTCCCTCCACACAGTTTGTATCAGAGCCCACAAATCCGTGACACCAGTTACTGGAGGACTGTGATGCACTATGTGCTGACCAACCTTATGCCAGACATGTTCCATGGGCAACATGTCTGGCAAATGTGCAGGCCAGAGAAGCAATGATACCTGTCACTCTTCGAAGAAAGCCTGTACATTCTTTGGAATATGTGACCAGGCTTTGTCCTGTTGAAATGTGGCCTGTGGAGATGCCTGAAGCAGGGGGAGTACCTCAGGCTCCACAACCTCTGTTAGGTACTGGTTGCTGTTCAAAGTGCCTGCAATACATATGAAGCGAGATTGGTTGTTGTAACCAATGGCGTCCCAAATCATCATGCCTGGTGTTTGTCCACTATGCCGCTCCACAATGCAACCTACCAGGTTGCGCTCACTACGGTACCACCAGACATGTGTGCAGCCATCACTGTATGACATGTTGTAGTGGGACTCATCTGAAAAGATTACATGTTGCCACTCAGCACCCCAGTGATAGTGTTCACATGCCCATTGCAGTCAGAGGTGCTTGTGGTTTCTGGACAAAGGAAGCCAATGTAATGGAATGTGTGCAACCAGTCCAACCTGTAGCAGATGGTGACAGACCATCGATGCAGACAAGTTCACACCTGTTGCAGTGCTCCACCAATGAGCCAACAGTGTGGATGACGCTGTATGGTCTGTAATGGCCATGCAGACAAGATGATGGTCATCACATGCTGTGGTCATGTTCCATAGTCCAGTACCCATGTGTCACTGCATTCGACCTTCCTCTATCCACTGCTTCCACACACACATCACTGTTGTAGCAACATGCCCTGTGTGAGCCAAAATGTCACAGTATGACAACCTCGTTTCCCAGAGACCGATCATTCTGCCCTGTTAGAAATCGCTCACATGCCGATATGGCTCCCTTTGACATTTACAAGGCATACTGGCACTCACTGTATTGTTTACACCTTGTGTGACAGCTCTGCACCAACTACACTGGACGCAACACCGACCCTATCGGACTGACACGATAGGGCGTTGCTTGGCCTACATGTACCCCATCTCGCTGCAAAATGCATCACGTATTGCTTGCATACCTGTGGCCACTTCCACGAAGTGTGGCACTATTCGGGTAACTCCTTCTAAGTGTTGCTCTTTCCACAAATGGCAATATAGTATTACAATACTTACATTTACAAAATATCAATACATATTATAAATAAAAGTCTGCTGCCATGTTTTTCTGTCTGTATGTGAATGTAGTCTCAGAAACTGCTGTAGAGATTTAAATATAGTTTTCACTAACAGATAGAATGATTCACAAGAAAGGTTTGTATATATAATTAATTGCCTCTAAACCAGCAAAGTCGTGCAGCCACAGAGACGTGGTAACTTCTGACCCCTTGCAGTAGATGAGGAAATAGCAACAGCAAAACTCATTAACTTACTGAACACAGTTTTATTTGTGAATATCAAATACACAAGAACACAGTATGCTAAACAACCAGCACACAAAAAATGAAAGTGAAGTTAAACCAAAGAGTCTCTTCAACCAAAGCCCAAAGGTGCTGTTTGAGTGGTCAATAGCCAGCACATAGACCTCACACACCTGTAGTTCAGAGCACAGTGGAGAAACTGGACAGGATATGCTTATCACAACAAAGTCCTCTAGCCATGTAGGAGCACGAAGGCAAAATCCTGCATGAGAGGGAGGAGGTTCATCGATGGAAATGTGGTCCACAAATGGCAGCCATAGAGGGACGATAATGAAGAGTGCACCATCACCTGAAATTTTAGCCATGAAGTGGTCCTCATCTGCATCTGCCAGCATATGGAATGTGGGTTGTGAATGTTTCAAGTTGTACTGTCAGAGAGACAAGGAAAGTGGAGGCTGTACCATCTCGTACCTCAATGGAGAGTTCATCACAGTGAAGGCTCACATGAACTGTAAATGTTGTAGATGGGAGAGGGGAGGTGAAGGGATAGAGAGTGATGTGTTACATGGGGACATGATGTCATTGGACAGAAGTTGTCTGCTGGCAGAAGAAAGTAATTAGATATACTTTTAATTTAAGTAACTTAATTCCTTTTGTTGAGCATAAAATGCTTGCAGTCCCCAGTCTATGCATACTCAAAGTACTTACACATGCCAGACAGAAGGTCCAGATGTACATTCATATGGATTCACAAAGAAGAACTTCCTGGACATTTCTCGGGCTAGGTTGAGTAAAGCCAAAAATAATTTTATACATGTTAACAAAATGTTTTTCACATGACACACAGAATTGCTTGAAAATGGTAGAGTCATGCATAAAAGAAAAAGCATTCTATAACATAAATGATTTCATAGATAAAGAAAAAAGTATGATCTTTAACTATAAATGTGAATGTGTACAAAACATGTTGTAACTTAAGGCACAGAACTTAATTTGTAGTCCCATGTAATTTGTGTAAAGAAATTAAGTAGTACTTAATGACTACAAAATAAAATGAGGTGCCACATCATTATACCCACATAATTTTTATTGTTAGTTCCTCTGTTTTTAATTTGCAAAGAAAGCATTATGTGCTTCTGTAAATTCCTCAGAAAATAATCATATAATTTATATTCTTACTGATCACCTAGGAATTTTTTATAAATTTGTACCACAAACTGTAATAGCATGGTGAAAGACTCAAAATAACAGTAAAGGGAAGAACACTCAGGATTCAATCATGCAGGGAAGCAGATTTAATTTCCCACAGCAACATCTGCCTCACTTCTCTGTGGAAAAAACTAATCTGGCTGGCTTTTGGTATCACAATATTTCTTCTCAGTTACTCACATCTTCTAAGAAAATGTTAACTATTTCTTCTCCTGTGAAATGTGTGTAATCTGCACTTAATTTGATGACCCCAGAGACCTTAAAGAATTATAAGTCAATCAGTACTTCAGCTGCTGAAGTATATCGTTCATGGCCATCTGACTAAATTATTTTACCATAAATTATAAACCTCAGTGAGAAATTTGTATGTACCACAGAATGAAAACTGTGTTAGTTACAGTAGCTAATAACAAAACATATGCCAAAATCAAACTCCAGATCGCAACACACTCTTAAAAGAGCTTCCACATTATGCATTAAAGACAAATCTTTGACTTGGATAGAATCATACTTACAGAACAGGATTCTGTTGTTGAGAAGCGTACAAACACTTCGACTGAAATGTACAGGAGCTCCATCGTGCATGAACCACATGTTGTGTTGTACTTGTAAAGGCACGTTCTAGCAGCACAGGTAGAGTATCCCGTATGAAATCATGATTACGTGCTCCATTGAGCGTAGGTGGAAGAACATGGGACCCAATCAAGACATCACCAACAATGCCTGCCCAAACGTTCACAGAAAATCTGTGTTGATGAAGTGATGACACAATTGTGTGCGGATTCTCGTCAGCCCACATATGTTGAGTGTGAAAATTTACAATTTGATCACGTTGGAATGAAGCCTCATCCGTAAAGAGAACATTTGCACTGAAATGAGGATTGACACATTGTTGGATGAACCATTCACAGAAGTGTACCCGTGGAGGCCAATCAGCTGCTGATAGTGCCTGCACATGCTGTACATGGTACGCAAACAACTGGTTCTCCCGTAGCACTCTCCGCACAGTGACGTGGTCAACGTTACCTTGTACAGCAGCAACTTCTCTGATGCTGACATTAGGGTTATCGTCAACTGCACGAAGAATTGCCTCATCCATTGCAGGTGTCCTCGTCATTCTAGGTCTTCCCCAGTCGCGAGTCATATGCTTGAATGTTCCGTGCTCCCTAAGACGCCGATCAATTGCTTAGAACATCTTCCTGTTGGGACACCTTCATTCTGGAAATCTGACTCGGTACAAACGTACCGCGCCACGGCTATTGACCCGTGCTAATCCATACATCAAATGGGCATCTGCCAACTCCGCATTTGTAAAAATTGCACAGACTGCCAAACCACGTTCGTGATGAACACTAACCTGTTGATGCTACGTACTGATGTGCTTGAAGCTAGTACTGTAGAGCAATGAGTCGCATGTCAACACAAGCACCGAGGTCAACATTACCTTCCTTCAATTGGGCCAACTGGCGGTGAATTGAGGAAGTACAGTACATACTGACGAAACTAAAATGAGCTCTAACATGGAAATTAAGTGTTTCCGGACACATGTCCACATAACATCTTTTCTTTATTTGTGTGTGAGGAATGTTTCCTGAAAGTTTGGCCGTACCTTTTTGTAACACCCTGTATACTAAAATTTTGTGTTTCACATACTCTGTTGATGGAAGGAACAGAACCTTTATAAAATGGCAACTCCTCAAGAGAAGGCACAATGTGTGTCCTGGTTTATTGAGGCAAAATTGGATGTTCAGACTCAATGAAACTTCAGAATAAAGTATGGAAGAAATCCATCATCGCGCCCTTCAATCCGTGCATGGCTCAAAAAATTTATGGAGACAGGGACAATGTTGGATAAAGGGAGGAGCGAGCGACCAAGAACATCCGAGGAAAACATCGATTGCATTTTAATCCTCTTCATTCATTCACCTACATAGTCCATCCGCACTGCTGCCAGACAGTTGTGACTACCACATTCAGCTGTGCATAAGGTCTTCCACAAGAACATATGGTTGTGTGCTTACAAAGTGCAACTGTTACTGACACTTGAGCCAAATGACAAGCCAAAATGGACAGAGTTTGCACTCAACATGCTGGAATGCCTTTCGGTGAATGAAGCGTTCCTCAAGCGAGTTTGTTTCAGTGACGAGGCAGCTTTCATGTTTCTGGGACATTAAACAGACACAATGTGAGAATGTGGGGATCTGAACACCTCCATGTGACTATGGAGCTTCACCGGATAGTCCAAAACTGAATGTGTGGTGTGGAATCATGTGCAGCTGAATAATTGGTCCATTTTTCTTCAACGAGTCAACAATTACTGCAGATGTTTACCTCAACCTTCTGACCAAATATGTAGCACCACAATTGATTGACTTACAACCAACTATCATTTTCCAGCAAGATGGTGCACTTCAACATTGCGAACTGCATGTTCGTCAGTTCCTCAATGAAACATTTCCAGGCAGATGGATTAGTAGGGATGGGCCACTTCCTTGGCCACCACGTTTGCCAGATATCACTCCCTTGAACTTTTTTATGGGGGTATGTAAAATAAAGTTTGTATCAAACAGAGATATGGGACATTGCTGACATGAAGCAAAGGATCCGTAATGCAATTGCCACCATTGATGATGCTATGCTACAGCGAACATGGAAAGAAATCAAGTACTGTCTTGATGTGCTTCGTGCAACTAAAGGCGCTCATATACAGATCTTTTAAACACTGTCAAAAAACTTTTATATACATTGATTCCAATAAAAGAAATGTCGTTAAAATATTTCAACAACTGCTGTTGTAATAAAATTTTGAAGTTGTAAAGGGACTTTATGGACATTGACTTGAAGTGAAGGATCCGTAATGCTATTTCCACCACTGATGATGCTATGCTACAGCGAACATGGCAAGAAATCAAGTACTGTCTTGATGTGCTTCATGCAACTAAAGGCGCCCATATAGAGGTCTTTTAAAGACTGTCAAAAAACTTTTATAAACACTGATCCCAATAAAAGAATGTTGTTAAAATATTTCAACAACTGCCGTTGTAATAAAATTTTGATGTTGTAAAGGGACTTTGTGGGCACCCTGTATACCATTTTTCACTAGTATAGTTACTTGTAGGAGCCATAACTTGATCTTCCAATACCTGCTGATGTTTCATTTCAGCTTCCATGAAATTACACTTTTTAACACTGAAATAAAATTTAGAAGGTTAGTTATGTGTTCAAGTAAATCCTGCAGATGAGACACTGCAATTCTGTTGAAGTAGGCACTGACAGCTACTGGCACTCCAAAATTTGAGAAATGTCCCATTTGCTGGTAGGGATGGGATTTGAGATCAACAACTTCTCAATGCTTTTCTCGTTAGGCGCTTTTAATTAAAATCTCAAAATAATGAGAACATTTCTTACATACACATAGGGACAAGAAGCTTTGACTTCTCATCCAATGGAATAATGCACACTGTTCCAGCTCATGTATCCACTACTGGGCAGCAAGGTGCCTATGGGCACAGGCTGGCAAACAGCTAACATATGGGCAGTGAGGCAGCTGGGCCATAGCCTAGAAAATCTATGGCATCAGCTGAAAACATGTATACAGGTGTGGTCAAGTGCTTACACATGAACAGAATGAGTGCAATTGGTCTGCCACATGGTAACCTATACTAGCTGTGTCTGCCTCAGCATGAGCTGAGGATGCCCAGAGTTGTCTTTACCTTATGGTGGATTGCTGGAACAGCCTGCAGTAATGGAGACACTAATGTCTTGCATTCTATGCACTCTTAAAGTAGTATTTGAGCCAACTAGTAGTAGGTCTGCAACACAGTACAATGAATGAAAGGAAAACATAAATTTCCATTTCCTCTGAGCCTGAGCACACAGAACAGCATCACAACAGCAACAAGAAAAATCTGTACCATATAATATTACAGTGCCTGTGTTATTCTGAATGCGCTGCATGCATGCACATCCACAGGAACAGGCACTGTAGCGACTACAGCCATTATGGAATACACAAAATTATTTGCAATTGCAAATATGTACAACCATCAGCTGTAGAAAGGAATGACAACCAAGATAATTTGTGCCAGACTGAGACTCAAACCTAGATTTCCCACTTATCGAGAGCAGTCGCCTCACCTCTCGGCTATCTGTGCATGACTCATGGCCAGACATAAACTTCCATTCATTGTCAACCAGGCATCTACAACCTGTACTCGTACATCCATTATGTATATTCCCATCCAGATGAGACATTTTACTTGAGAGTCGCTTGCCAGTTTCAGTGGATAAATACAATGTTGCAGTGCCTGTGTTATTTTGAATAAAGTGCAAAGTTCCTTGAGACATGCATGTATGTCCAAAGGAACAGGCACTGTGGTGGCTACAGCCACTGGGAAATACATATAATGTACTTGCAATTGTGAATACGGATTGACGACAACTAACACCTGTATGGGAATATACATAATGGATGTATGTGTACAGGTTGAGGGACATGCTTGATGGCATACGGAACTTTGGGTCTGGCCGTGAGTCACACACAGATAGCCAAATGGTAAGTTGACTATTCGCAAAAAGCAGGAAATCCAAGAACAAGTCCCAGTCCAGCGCAAATTTCCATTGTCGTCATTCCATTCTAGAGCTGATGGTTGTCCATTTTCGCAATTGTGAATACATTTAATGTGTTCCATAATGTCTGTATTCATTGCAGTGCTTGTTCCTTTGGACATGCATGAATGTTCAAGGAACTTTACACCATATTCAGAACAACACAGGCACTGCAATAATGTATTTATCCACCTACACAGGGAAAATGACTTTCAAGTAAAATGTCTCACCTGTACAGGAATATAAATAATGGATGTATGAGTACAGGTTGTAAATCCATAGTTGATGACATATGGAAGTTTGGATCTGGCTGTGAGTCATGCTTGGATTGCCAAACATTAAGGCAACTACTCACAATAAGCAGGAAATCTGGGTTCAATTTCCAGTGTGGCACAAGTTTTCATTGTGGTCATTCCATTTTACAACCGATGGTTGTCGGTAATAGGGGAGAGAGTGTGGCAGATATGATACACGAGTTGGGATGGAAGTCATTAAAGCAAAGACGTTTTTCGTCGCGGCGAGATCTATTTACGAAATTTCAGTCACCAAATTTCTCTTCCGAATGCAAAAATATTTTGTTGAGCCCAACCTACATAGGTAGGAATGATCATCAAAATAAAATAAGAGAAACCAGAGCTCGAACAGAAAGGTTTAGGTGTTCGTTTTTCCCGCGTGCTGTTCGGTTGTGGAATGGTAGAGAGACAGTATGATTGTGGTTCGATGAACCCTCTGCCAAGCACTTAAATGTGAAATGCAGAGTAATCATGTAGATGTAGATGTATTCACAATTGAGAATATATTTAATGTGGATCTGTACCAAGCACATAACACATAGTTACACTTACACATTACAGTTTATTGACGTACAGCTTTCAATGGCAAGCATCTATTATCAAGTTTCCTACAAAAATCTAAAATTACTGAAAATGTTCAAATTCTATTAACTGAACATCACATAAGTAATTCACAACATAATATAGTATAAACTTTTTGTAAAGCCCCTGAGAAAGTGATACTTCCATCACTATTTGCAAGCCTTTTGGCAAATCGATATTGTAAGTAGATTTCTTGTAGATTTTGAACATTGTCATTAGCCATAGATTTTAGCTTTTTTTAGATGACTTGATAATGGATGCTTGTCATCCAAAACCAGTTGTCCATAAATTGGAATGTGAAAGTGATACTGTATACTACACACTATGTTCCGACCGGTTGCTGTTATTCTGTGCAAACATAGCAATTATTACCAAGACCTGCCTTTAATCCAACAAGTGCTTGTGTAGAATAGTTGTTTCACATTGCTGGACAGAGATGCATATCTCACTGGAAAGATACATAGATGCCGAAGTTCTCACTAACCTTAGATTTATCTTGTGAGACCAAATGAGAAGATTCTTTTGAAAATAAGTGATAAAACTGATATGTAAACTGCCAAAAGGGTATAAAATGGAAAGATTTCCTGACTGAGATGAATAACTAGAGGAAATCATAGATTTTGGAATATTTTGTGACTATCATGTCATTTTAGAGAGTAAAAATAAAATTTCGTGATTTTTGTGGCTTAGGGGGCTCAAAAATATGCCTTTTGATGTGTAATATCCTAATTGAAAAGGATTTTCTTTGTGGATAAACGTTTAGCTTGGTAAATTTCCTCTTGATTATAACGTATATTGAAATTTCTGACACGAGAGCATAAATTGGTACAAAGTCCGCCAAAATTTGCTCAAAAAGTGGTTTAATGAACCCAAAGAGTTTTCTTTATATTCTGTTTCTCTTATAAAACACTGAAAAAAACACTGGAAAAATGCAAAAAGCTTCAGCCAACAATATTCATCAAGTCTTGCTTTGATTCATTCCTAGAAATCAATCTTCTGCTTGCTTGCTGGCCTCTAATATATTCTTTTCGTTTTGCGTGAGTATACACTTTACCAGAATTCTCTGTTACTTCTTTTGCACAACTCTCTATGAACTGTCCATGACATGGACACTTTGAAACTTGCATTGACTCTTCAAAAACTTTCATATTTCTGATAGTTTGAGTACACAAGTAAGTGGAGGTTCACACACATATTCTGAGTGGCCTATCAGTTCCAAGAGTGAAGTTGCATTTGGATTTACTGCAGGTATCTTCCTAGGCCAAACAGATGTCTCCTAATGTGTCGTCATCTTTATTCCTCATTTCAATTGTGTTCTGGACCACTTACCTTTCTTCTTAGTCTTCTGAGCATAAAAACCTCTCATATTTTAGATGAGTTGATTGTAAACCAGTAGCGACAGGAAATGCGAACAATGTATTTCGCAAGCAGTTGTAACATCAAGTTGTTGCCTTTAAGGCCATGTTTTGAAATCAATCTGTGACAAATCCTATTTCCAGTTGTTTATTACAGACAGTGGATTATAGGTCCAACTTCTAATGATGCCAGATCAGTTCGAAGTGAACTTGTCCCTAAAACCTGAGTTATCCTGTAATCATAAGCCTGATCTGCAGAGATATCTGTGACAACAGTGTCACTCAATGGAACCAAAGGCTCTGGAAAGGATATTTTGACAAATGAGGGTTTGATTTCAAGTTCTCTTGCACTATCAAGCATGTTGCCAAACTTACCACTCCACTTGTTGTTAGACAGTTTTCCCATCCAACTGTTTGATCAAGTGGCACAAAAGTAGCTCATTGGTATGAAGAGCACAAACAAACCAGATGAGTTTACAATTCAACTTTGTATCAATCCAATGCATGACTCCTCCTTCCCAACAAGTGTTCAAATTCACTGAGTCACCAATAGCCTCCGAACTTTTATCAACGCTGGTTTTATTTAAAAACTCCAAAAGATTGTTAGCAATAACTTCAGCAGGTTTCCTTTTAGTTAACTCTTTCTCTGGAGTAAAATATCAAAGATGCCTTCCACCTGGCTCACTGCAAACAATACTGGGAAATTGATGACTTAAGTTATCTGCTTCTAACATAACTTTAATGGAATCTTGACATCAATCAGAGAACATACATTCATGCTCACTTATCCTATGTTGAGCATGAATTATTCATCAAGTGATTTCCTGACTTTTTCTTGGGCTCTTTTTACTTTGTTGTGATCAACCACAATTCTCCTTCACTAATTAATTCAGCATCCAAATGTACAGCTGTTGTAATGGCAGCTGTACCATGTAGACCAACACTGTAAATAATACTTTGCAATGCAACATAGCAGAGTTATAATGTGTTATATTAATATATACGTGAAGCAGAAGGCACATCAAAATCATAACACAGTATCTCCAAAAGGATCTCCAGATTCTTCATCTTTAACATCAGTTGTCTCTTCATCTTCTTTGGAGAAAAGAATTTAATTTGATTGCAATGTTAACTCTTCTTTCCTTTTTGGCTTATATTCAGAAATTATTCTGGGCTCGTCTTCTTGCCTCCTCCGTTTTTTAAATTGTATCTTTGCTCAAGTAGCTCTGGTAACCCAATTTGATTCTGTCCAACAGATCCATCTTTCTCTCTTTGACATTTGTTGCTGTAGTTCTTTGACAGGAATCTTCATATCCTTAGAACAAGAGCACGAGACATACACTTCACATTTACAGTCAGCACCACTTAGGCACGGACCCTCAAATTCTGAACATACTTAATCTCACAAGTGCAACTGAGGACTGCAAGCAGCTTGTCTAATGTTCCTGTGAAAGCCTCTTTCACATCCAGTTTTCCTATGCCAAGTAACAGCTTTTATACAGTATATACAGCAATACTATGCATTAATTTGTATTTCTTGAGTTTATGCCTGAGTACAGGAAATCACGTACCATACTTTGTTTTGAACTTTTTTTTTGTTTTTTAAACTTTACAGACCATCCACACACATACTGAACCGAACAGAGTGGACCATGCGACAGCCAGTGGGCACACATCGTCAGACACAACTCTGTGCTGTTTATTGAAAAGCATCTTCAAAATACCATGACCTGCATATGAAATGATTACTTGACAAACCGGTATTAGGGTGTATAACCCATCATCAATGGCATCTGATACAGAGGAACAACCAACTGTAACTAAATCAATTTCTACATAATTTTAATATAATATGGAAGATATGACAGCAATAATATATATGACAACCTTTGCTGTGTACTATGTGATAGGATATGAAATCCATTCTATCATACTGACACGTCATTATTACAGAGATAATTAAATTTATATTTCTGTTATACACAGTGGTCCATTTACATATTTCCTTGCAAATATCTCTGAAATAATAGATTAATAGAAACTGAAAAACAACTTTTAACAGCTGGGAATGTACGGCAAGGGCTCATGAAAGCAAATACTAAGAGACATCCTAAAACTTCAAGAATTATTATTTTTAACAGAAAATTATGTTTTTTAACACTTTCGCTGCGGCTGACACTTATAAGCATCACAACCGGCCACGAGCCAGTGCGGCTGACGCTTATAAGCATTTGCGCTCATTATCGGATTACTGTCTAGTTGCAGTGTCTAAGCTAGCATTAATGTGTGTAAACTTTTGTTTTGTGTGATCAGTTATCTAATGTATATTGTTCGTAATGGCGGCTAATGAACCGACACCTTGACCATCCAATGCGAAGAGGAGCAGGAAAAGTGTTAAATTGACAGAGGAACAGTTACTTAGTGTACTAGACGACAGTGATTTTCTGTGTAGTGAGGACGAGGCATACCATGGAGATTGTCATTTAGAGGCTGCAGAAGAATTGCAGAGTGATGATAGCACGGAAGCACAGCTTTCGAATCCGTTTCGTGACAGTTCCGAATCTGACGATACGGATCACGATTGTGTGGAAATCGACGACGAAAAAGAGCCTGACTTGTCACATGGAGATAATCCAGGTGAGTCCTGGTAAAAAGAACCACATAATATGTAGTATCACACATTTACAAAGGAAGAAGTTCCGCAAATTCATCCTCCTGGCAATTCTCCTATAGATTTCTTCAGATTATTGGTAACAGACAAAGTGTTGCAAATTGTAGTTGACGAAACAAACAATAACGCAGTCAACATATTGCTGACCTAAAATACAAAAGAGGGATCTAGGATCTGTAAATGGAAACCCCTAAATATAGGCAAATTACTAGTTTTCCTGGGTGTTTCGTTACATATGCGTAACATAAATATCCGTGATTACAAGACTACTGGAAGAGAGAACTGTTGTTTTAGAATAGAGGAACAGCGATGAGACCGGTATTTGATCATATTATGCTCTCTGCATTTTGCAAAAATCCACTTCCACAAAACCCGAAACCAAACGACCGTTTATATAATATACGACCTATATTGGATTATTTTAACACAAGAATGTCTCAAGTGTATTACCTGGGAAGACATTTAACAGTAGATGAATCAATGACTCTTTGGAGGGGAAGATTGTCATTTAGACAATACACAAAACGCAAATGTAATAAAATGGCATTAAGATATACATGGAATCCAAAATTTTCCTGAATGCAGTGGATTTGTTGCTTGTTTGTATTTTTTGTTACATTATCAACAAATCACGAGCATTTGAATGACACCTGTGACCCCTATAGGTGTCAGACAGCAGACAGACTTTAAAACATGACCACAATACAGTCGAAGCTTATCTGAAGTAATGCATCTAAGGTGGCATCATTAAGTCAGTATAGAACATGATCCTACAGATCTTACAAGGTCTTGACGTCAGCCTGTAGCTCAGGTGTGCTTAGGGGCGTCAGCTCCAAGCGGTACCTGCCGTTTCAGTGTTACCGGCCCGACATCGCACTGGAGAGCTGCGCGCCTGCACCGGTGCCGCAGCGAAAGTGTTAAATGGACACACAATGTTTCTTACACAGTTAATATGAAAAATCACAAAAAAGGTTTTGGTTGCATCACAATATGTCAGTTACATCCAGAGAAATTGCAAAGTATTAACGATGCTTGAAATAAATAAAACGCCCCTCTATTGCACATTAGGAAATGCTATGTGAACATATTGCTCATAATCGCAATGTAACTTTCGTACTATGATGCAACAAATGCTTTACTTATTGATATTTACACTGTTAAATGGACTGGAAACATTTATGTACATTCATCAGTTTGTTACTCTGTATCAAGTACCATTGCCAATGGATCATACACCTATGCACTGGTTTGACACATTTCAAGTGCAGTTCATGTTGTTTTGAATATGTAATTTCATAGCTATATTAAAGCTGCAGAGTACCAAGCATTCAATTGTTAATCTTCTGCTATGTTAGCTGGCAGCCTCGAAGCAGTCAACGTTGTTAGCAATTAGGGCATGGATTTAACTGCCTGTTGAATGAAATATTGATAATGCCATTTATGGCAGCTTTAGCATGAGTTAAGTTGCCAACAAATCACATCACACATTTAAGATCTATTTCAACTTGCTGTAGCTGATCACATACCTACACATTACGTTTGGTGACTTACATGCTTCATTAGTGAAAATAACTGCAGGGAAACACTAAACACTACATGTGAGTGCAGGTTTTCTCGGCAAATTTCATATATGAAGTCTTCACGGGTTGTCAGCCGAGTAGCTTCGTCATCTCGTAGCAACGTTTCGATGGAATGCATCACAGCAGATTTGCTGCTCTGACCCAAGCATACATGCCTGATGTGTTCATTGCGGCACTGTGAGATGCAACGCTGCATCTGCCCTGTATATTGCATACCACATTCGCATCCAATCTTGTACACACCAGGTGCAGTCAGACCTAGTGGATCCTTGGTTGAACCGAGAAGGTCTGATTTTTCCCGCTGCACGGAAAACGGACTTCACTTTATGTTTTTGAGAATTCTCGCGATCTTGGCCGTTACAAGATACTGCGGAAGCTACAGAGCAAAAAGGGGGAGCTGCTTAGCAGGTTGGCCTTCTTACTCCAATGTCGGGATAACAAAATGATGCCTAAGTTCGCCAACTTAAAGCATCCTGTCAATACCAACAGGACGAGACATCTTATGACGGGCGAGCATGGCCCTGGTACGAGAACACATCAGGGTCGTAAGACTGGAACTCAAGAAGAACGCTAGAAGCCTGCTTTCTCTAATCCTCTGATTGGCTTCCTGTCTCCCGGAACACACCTGGGATTGGACAGAAGGCAATACCTTTACCAATGGTGAATAGTCCAAGAAAAAAGCCACCGAAAGACAGTGCAAGAAATTCCTTCCACTTCCGAAGTCTGACAACAGAAAGAAAAACCATCTCCCCACAATGTGGTCACTAATCTAATCAAACAAGGAACTGGATGGGCCAACACAAGAGGTGCTGTCCAAGGGCCTAAACTTCGCCCCTGTTCTGAGGGCCCTGCCGAAACAGGACATCATAAGTGGGGTAGAGCAAGCCATAAGGAGACTACCTGAAGAGGCTGCAGATGAAGTACAAAGAGACATCTGCAAAGTACTAGACAAAGGAAAGATGCCAAAGAACAACATTTCGGCAGCAGAACACAAGGCACTACGGGCACTCAGGGAGGACCAGGACACAGTGGTCTTGGCAGCGGACAAAGGGAACGCGATGGTGTTGCTTAAATCAGAAGACTATTGGCAAAAAATCGACGCCCTCCTGCAGGATCCTGCCTACAAATGACTAGGGAAGGATCCCACCACAACAGTGACTCACAAGACCGTTGAGATGCTAAACAACTCGGGACTCAAGAAGAATATCATCAAGAATCTGTACCCGAGGGCACCAACCACGTCATCTCTATGGCCTCCTGAAGGTCCACAAAGAAGGCATCCCATTACGACCTATTTTGAACACTATTAACTCGCCAACATACGGTATTGCAAATCATTTATCACAGATGCTAAAACCCTGTGAAAAACCATATGAAAAATGCGGCTGAGTTTGTGAAGGTACTACAGGGAACGCGGCTGGAAAATGAAGACCTTTGATGTGGCATCCTTATTCACATGAGTACCAATAGGAGACTACCTGGCTTTACTCAAAGAACACTTTGAGGAGGATATCATCAAGGTCTTTCGCCATGTGCTAATAACCACCTATTTCAAATGTGGTCGGAAGTTCTACAAACAGATAGATGGTGTAGCTATGGGATCCCCATAGCACCAGGCATGGCCAACCTATACATGGAGCACTTCGAAAAGCTAGCACTGGACACTGTTAAACACAAGCCAAAAGCCTTCTACAGGTACGTTGCCGATACTTTTGTAGTTAGGCCACATGGCAGGGACAAACTGCTAGAGTTCCATCAACACCTCAATGGGATGCATGGAAATATCAAATTTACCATGGAGATACAAGAGAACAGAAGCTTACCCTTTCTGGATATCCTCATCACAAGAAATATGGACAGCACACTGGGACACACAGTGTACAGAAAAAAAACACACACAGACCTTTATCTTAATGCCAATAGCTGCCACCACTCTGCGCAACCCAATTCTGTACTCAGCACCTTAGTGTACAGGGCGAGGTCCATCTGCGATAAGGCAAGTTTGCCAGGAGAATTGCAACACCTCAAGGACACCTTCAAGAAAAATGGATACAGTGAAACACAAATAAGGAGAGCTCTGAGGACCGACCACGAGGAGAGAGAAGAGACCAGATGAAGACGAAGCAATGGGCTGTGCGTTCTTGCCATATGCGTGTCCTCCAACGGCCAAGATCACGAGAATGCTCAAAAAACAAAGTGAAGACAGTTTTCCGTGCAGAGGGAAAAATCAAAGACCTTCTAAGTTCAACCAATGGTCCACTAGGTCTGACGGCACCTGGTGTGTACCAGATCGGATGCAAATGTGGGATGCAATATACATGACAGATGCAGCGTTGCATCTCACAGCGCCGCAATGAACACATCAGGCATATACGCTTGGGTCAGAGCAACATATCTGCTGTGCCAGAACATACGAGGGCAGTTCAATAAGTAATGCAACACATTTTTTTTCTGAAACAGGGGTTGTTTTATTCAGCATTGACATACACCAGGTTATTCCCCAATCTTTTAGCTACACAACACTATCTTTCAACGTAATCTCCATTCAATGCTACGGCCTTACGCCACCTTGAAATGAGGGCCTGTATGCCTGCACGGTACCATTCCACTGGTCGATGTCGGAGTCAACGTCGTACTGCATCAATAACTTCATCATCCGCGTAGTGCCTCCCACGGATTGCGTCCTTCATTGGGCCAAACATATGGAAATCCGACGGTGCGAGATCGGGGCTGTAGGGTGCATGAGGAAGAACAGTCCACTGAAGTTTTGTGAGCTCCTCTCGGGTGCGAAGACTTGTGTGAGGTCTTGGGTTGTCATGAAGAAGGAGAAGTTCGTTCAGATTTTTGTGCCTACGAACACGCTGAAGTCGTTTCTTCAATTTCTGAAGAGTAGCACAATACACTTCAGAGTTGATCGTTTGACCATGGGGAAGGACATCGAACAGAATAACCCCTTCAGCGTCCCAGAAGACTGTAACCATGACTTTACCGGCTGAGGGTATGGCTTTAAACTTTTTCTTGGTAGGGGAGTGGGTGTGGCGCCACTCCATTGATTGCCATTTTGTTTCAGGTTCGAAGTGATGAACCCATGTTTCATCGCCTGTAACAATCTTTGACAAGAAATTGTCACCCTCAGCCACATGACGAGCAAGCAATTCCGCACAGATGCTTCTCCTTTGCTCTTTATGGTGTTCGGTTAGACAACGAGGGACCCAGCGGGAACAAACCTTTGAATATCCCAACTGGTGAACAATTGTGACAGCACTACCAACAGAGATGTCAAGTTGAGCACTGAGTTGTTTGATGGTGATCCGCCGATCATCTCGAACGAGTGTGTTCGCACGCTTCGCCATTGCAGGAGTCACAGCTGTGCACGGCCGGCCCGCACGCGGGAGATCAGACAGTCTTGCTTGACCTTGCGGCGATGATGACACACGCTTTGCCCAACGACTCACCGTGCTTTTGTCCACTGCCAGATCACCGTAGACATTCTGCAAGCGCCTATGAATATCTGAGATGCCCTGGTTTTCCGCCAAAAGAAACTCGATCACTGCCCGTTGTTTGCAACGCACATCCGTTACAGACGCCATTTTAACAGCTCCGTACAACGCTGCCACCTGTCGGAAGTCAATGAAACTATACGAGACGAAGCGGGAATGTTTGAAAATATTCCACAAGAAATTTCCGGTTTTTTCAACCAAAATTGGCCGAGAAAAAAAATGTGTTGCATTACTTATTGAACTGCCCTCGTAGTATTAACAAGAAGCACACCTTCGATTTCGAGGACACAAAGAAAATGCAGTACAAATGGATTTTGGGACTCAGTACGTAAAGAGTCCATAGAAATACGGTTACACGACAACCTAATCAACCGTGACAGTTGCTACCATCTCAGCATAGCCTGGGAGCCTGCAATCAAGAAAATCAAACATTCCATTCCACCAAGGGCCATGGACAGAGCAGATAGACGGATGCCGGGACACTAACCCCGCATACACGTCCCTCCCACCACCGGCCACTCCAGGTGCATCGGGCAATTCCGCGGGCGATTATCCGGCGGCGGGAAGCGAAGAGCGGTCCAGCAGAGGTATCAGCCCACGGCCGACGATATCCCGACACTTCACCTGAAGATGATGGAGAGACATTCCATCGAAACTTTGCTACGAGACGACGACGCTACTCAGCTAACAACCTGTGGAGACTCCATATACCAAACACTACACTTTTAGGAAACTACTCCACGATATGAATACTACAGGCAACTTAACCTTTCCAAGGTTTCACGTTCCACTGGCAGTAACACTAACCATATTTTGCAAACAGGAATTAATCTGGTACACTACAGACCCTTGTGGCAATCACATCAACTGATGCAAAGAAACCTTAACTCAAAATAGTTTAACTGCTTCCTCTTGTCTTCTAAAATACACACAAACTTTTGACAGTGAACTTGGTCCCCTTCATTTTACACGACAGAAATGCAGAACTCAACCTCTTCCCCCACGCACGCACGCGCGCACCCCCCACGCATGTGTGCGCTGCATTACCTTCTGGAGTTGCCTACATAACTGAACTACTACTATTGAGACTCCTGTTTCACATGTTTTGAACCTGCAAGTGACAAACCACAAGTTCGCATTTGATAACTAAGTTAACTCAATTTTTGTCTCTCTCAACAATAGCACAAACAGCAGTTTGCTGAAATGCTTAATACAATTCTCTAATTACCCCACAGAAGCTTTTTCAGCCCATGACAACCATCTTCCCCCTTCACACCTTACCCACAATTTTTCTTACCTCACTGCACAAGACAAACTATTTTTTGACGACACTATACACAATGTTCTTACCTCTTAACTTTCTCATAACAGTGAAGGGCATCTTACAAGTGGATGCTTGCTTCATGTGAAGTACACAAGTAACCCACATTTATTCGGGGGACTAAGTTTTCAGCTCCCATCACAATACATTGCTAAAAACAGCTTGGAGCAGTAGCACGAACTTTAATAAGAGCAAAATTTTATTCACAGTTTAGATCATGCCATTTAAAATTTATTACAATAAATTTCTTCATTGCTAAATCTAGCACTCTTCTTACTTCGTTTGGTCATTGTGCATATTGTTCTTGCACTCTGGATGAAATTTCAAATCAGATCCCACCATTCTCCACAGTCACTTAAATATTTGAAATTCTTTATCCCAAGAAATTCTCTCTCCACCTTTTACCCAAGAGTTTAGTTGCAAGGAGATGGTGTGCTTTTTATAAATATGACACAAAAAAGCATTAAACATGATTTTATTATGATTCTGATACAATATATTTTATTGCACTTCTGCAATGAAATTTCTATATATGATTGAAACAATATATTAAGTACAAACTGAAGCCAAGCACAGCAAAGGGACCAGATATATATATAACATCTAAAATATAGTTTCCAAATTCATAGAATGCTAAAAATCCTTGCAACAACAACATTCATAAAATACCAACACCATATTTCATGGCAATCTTCATAAAAGAACGAAATAAAGTATGGGGGAGGGGGGGGGGGGGGGTTGTGAAAGGGCAGGAGATAAAGGCCAGGTTGTAAATACCCACCAAATTTATACAAATTCATTATAATCAATAGTTAGAAACAGCTCATTTCACAAGTAACAGGAACATCAAGGACTGTTACTTCTTATTAACAAATTATTATACTGTTCACAAAAATTGCAATATATTCTCAAGTATACATAATTACATATGAAATTAAAAGAAGGGACTATATATAAACAAAGTAAATAAAGTAATCTCAAATTACACTGAAAAAAGAATACAAAAGTACGTCCATAGTAGTATTTAAATGCAAATAAGTTACAACAGATAACATGATTCAAATTATGTATCACTGCCATTTTTATAATTTGAACTTAACCTGTGGCAGCAACGGGTTAGCTCAAATTGTTTGTTTTCAGCATACTGACTTGGGTGGAAATCAATCAACACCTTGAAATACGTCATTTCTTTAATATACTATGCCTTCCACACGACATAGTATCAATTTAACTGTTTGATATTTGCAGATTTTCTTATGTTACTTATTTGCATCAGTTGAACTAAATAAAGCAGTCGATCTTATTTCACCAGTGACCCACCCATTCGAATTTCATAACTACTTCAAAATATTTTCTCAAAATTTTTTCCACAAATCCTGATAAGCTATCTTTTACATTAACATTTAATACTACTTTTGGCAAAATGTTTTTATCTGCCCACGTATACGGCCTCTTTACACAACTCAATGTGTATCTAATATAACCACTTGCAACAACAGATATGATTTTCCTTGGCTTACAAGGCATGCAAGGTGAGAAATACTGATTACTAAAACGCTGTTAGCACTTCATGATGGTTGCAAGGGTAAGTGGAATGACTTATAGCGGGATGGCAGTAAGATCCAAGAGTTTAGTGTGGAATATGCACCTCAGCTGATGCTCCAAAACTTATTACTCAAGGTATTAATACTATTGATGTTATAATTATTATTAAGGTTATTGTTATGATTCACACTTGAAGTAGTTAACCGAATAAGCAACTGGTGTTATATCTCAACCGCACATAACCATACGAACAAATTCTTCATAATTAATATTTCCTTGAGAATCTTCCTGACCAGCAAGTAGTTGCTCAACTTCTTCGTCTGTCAGTTTTTCACCTGTAAAATAGTACGATTGTCTCAGTATAATTTCACAAACAGTAAGTGAACATATCACTACTAAAAAATCTGAAGAGAAGCTGAAGTCAACAGAAAGTTTCAAGTAATCTTCAACTTAACGGAAGTATTACTTGTCTCCACAGCAGCACATAAACCTCAAATTTTTATGGGCAATTCACATGCAGTGGTGGTAGTGTATTACATACACATTAAGAAGACGCACAGCAAGAAGGTTGATGTGATTAGTTTGGTCTACAGAATCTGACACTGACGTACTGATCAAGTTCTGGTCATTACCAACCATCTTTAGATGTCAAGCAACCTTTTCGTGCAACTGTCTACAAAAGCAGAAGTGAAACAAAATTAATGGTCACTTAATGTCATATGTAATTGAGTAATTAATTTATTGACATTTTAAGTGTAGCCTGCTAACTAACATTGGCAGTGCCCCAACAAGAGTCAATAACAGCTTACATCAGATTTCCATCAGTAACTATTTACACGCACCAGCCACCTTACCATGCAATATCTCATTAAGGGATCATTAATTTTGTTTTTGTAAGCAGATGCATGAAAGGGTTGCTTGTCAGCTAAAGTTGGTTGGTAACGACGAAAAATTGGCCAACACCAGTCAGTGTCAGTTTCTACAGATTCAGCTAACCCCATTAACCTCCTCCTATGCATCTTCTTAGTGTGTGTGTGTGTGTGTGTGTGTGTGTGTGTGTGTGTGTGTGTGTGTGTGTGTGTGTATTAATATACCACCACATTTGAATTGCACACACAAATTTATTTGAAGTTGGTGTGCTGCTGTCGAGAGAGAGAGAGAGAGAGAGAGAGAGAGAGAGAGAGAGAGAGAGAGAGAGAGAGAGAGAAACAAAACATAAGAGACTCTCCTGAAGCTAAACACAATGTTAAGTATTTACACAAGAAACAACTTTACATTAACAGTATGTTGTACTGTTAGCATACCTAAAGTTGACAATAAATGACGCAATTCAGCTGATGAAATATATCCATTCCCATCTTTATCAAAATGCCTCAACCCTTCGATGAAATCATCTGCAGTGTCTGAAGTGCGGTTCTTTGAAATAGCTTGGTAAATTGGCAGAAATACCTCAAAACTTATTCTTTCATCTGCAAAAGAAAAACAAAAGTGATGTAAAGTATATGAAACCTGTAAATGACTGCAAAGTTTATGAACAGCAGTTTCACATCCAGCAAATAAAATGTTGGCTAGTCTTCTCAAATGTCATCAGATTCGCATACAAAAATAATTTCCTACTCAGGAGATCCTAGGAAACAGAACATGAGTTATTCAGTTGGAATTCTATGAATATCACCACAGGAAGCATTATTTTCTACAATCAGCAACGATGGAAAAAATATTTAATCTTACTGTAATATATTCTCTGTTTTAAGTTCTACTATCAGAAAAGTAAAATATCACAAAGCAAACAAAGGTATCACTGTTGCTATCAACTACAACAGTAAAATTAATATGCACACCTCCCTGAAAGACCTACACTATCATACAGCAGTAACTACATTTTACACAGAGGACGTTTGCATCATTACATGAAGTGCGATACAAGGTGACAAAACCAAAAGCTGCACCAATATAACAACACTGCAGATCTGTGAAGAAACTTGTCTTATTTTACACTGCTGTTTGAATTTTACTGTGATGCATCAGAGCTTCTGGCAACAAGAAAGCCACACACTGTCTTATATGAAGTCACTTATCCATGAAATGAATACTAAGTTTCAATTACAATGCTACAATTTGTGTTTGGTGTATTTGCAACTCGTTATGACCTGGCCTCAAGATAGAGTTAGTTAGAATGTGTCTGAAAGTTGGTTACACATCAGTGAAAGTTGAAAAATCATTGTTCTTGCATTGAAGTCTAACTGCAACAAGATGTACCCGATTTTAAACTTTAGATTTAATCCACTGTAACTGTTACGCGCAACTTTTATGGTGCTGTGATTTTGACATTAGGAAGGTAATTTTTTACTAAACTCAAGAATTCCAATAAAAATGAAGGTCAAATTTTTTGAAATGCAGGTCTTTTGCTAACACAAGTAATACGGCTTATGACCTACACGGGTTTTCAGTGAACCCCATGAATCTGTCTAAGAACTAGCGTTGGAAATGTAATGCATGAACAACACAAAGCTGACAACTTTCCAATCTATGAAAAAATCATACTCCTTTAAGGCAGATGCCAGTTTCAACACGATTTCTGTCCAAGTAGTAACTAAGCAGCAACTCACTTACAGAATGCAATATACTTCGGCACTTTTCCTTTAAGATGGGAGCCTCTGCAAACTGAGTTGATCCTGGGCTTACAATTTTAAAATAATCTGATTCATACTGGGGCTATACGGTTTTTCATATACATGCAGTATTATTGGTAAAATACTGCAAGCTATCAGTGGGGAAAAAACCAGACCAACTGATTGATGAACATTACTTCCCTCCCCTTATATATATATATATATATATATATATATATATATATATATATATATATATATATATATATATATATATATATAATTATCCTCACTTTAATAATACAATAACGAAATTCCATGTCAAGTAGTGGAGTACAGGTTTCTACATCTACATCCATACTTCGCAAGCCACCTGATGGTGTGTGGCGGAGGGTACCCTTAGTACCTCTATTGGCTCTCCCTTCTATTCCAGTCTCCTATTGTTCGTGGAAAGAAAGATTGTCGGTATGCCTCTGTGTGGGCTCTAATCTCTCTGATTTTATCCTCATGGCCTCTTCTCGAGATATATGTAGGAGGGAGCAATATACTGCTTGACTCCTCGGTGAAAATATGTTCTCGAAACTTCAACAAAAGCCCGTACCAAGCTACTGAGCGTCTCTCTTGCAGAGTCTTCCACTGGAATTTATCTATCATCTCCGTAACACTTTCACGATCACTAAATGATCCTGTAACAAAGCGCACTGCTCTCCGTTGGATCTTTTCTATCTCATCTATCAACCCTATCTGGTACGGATCCCACACCGGTGAGCAGTATTCAAGCAGTGGGCGAACAAGTGTACTGTAACCTACTTCCTTTGTTTTCAGACTGCATTTCCTTAGGATTCTTCATAGAATCACAGTCTGGCATTCCATTTTAAATCACTCCTAATGCCTACTCCCACATAAATTATGGAATTAACTGCTTCCAGTTGCTGACCTGCTATATTGTAGCTAAATGATAAAGGATCTTTCTTTCTATGTATTCGCAGCACATTACACTTGTCTACATTGAGATTTAATTGCCATTCCCTGCGCCATGCGTCAATTTGTTGCAGATCCTCCTGCACTTCAGTACAATTTTCCAATGTTACAACCTCTCGATATACTACAGCATCATCCACAAAAAGCATAGCAATGGTCCTACGACACTCCCCTGCGGCACACCTGTAATCTCTTACTTCAGAAGACTTCTCTCCATCGAGAATGACATACTGTGTTCTGTTATCTAGGAACACACTAATCCAATCACACAATTGGTTTGATAGTCCATATGCTCTTACTTTGTTCATTAAACGACTGTGGGGAACTGTATCAAATGCCTTACGGAAGTCAAGAAACACGGCATCTACCTGGAAACCTGTGTCTATGGCCCTCTGAGTCTCGTGGACGAATAGCACGAGTTGGGTTTCACACGATCGTCTTTTTCGAAACCCATTCTGATTCTTACAGCAACATTTTGCAATTAGTTTTGCTGTGCAGAAACTGACAACTGCTGTTTTAACCTGTACAGAGTAAATGGTAATTGACAACTTTAGAATGATGCTTGTGAAAGCTAAACCAACTTCTATGAAAAATAAGCACACTGACAGTAGAAATAAACACTAAGTTTTTTTAAGAAACAGTTAAAAAGAATTCTATCGAATCAAATGTAGTGTTGTATGCAAAAACCAAGCCAAAACAGAAATTCTAAGTAAATTTAGCGACACTGATCATATTACTTCCCCTGAAAATTAAAAGAACAATAACAAAATCATTGCACAACATTATAAATATTAACAAGTAGGCTTATGTCAACGTATATTTCCAGTTAAGTGTTTTAAATAGAAGATAGAAACAATGGAATGTGTATTTATGGTGTAACATAAATCTCTTTAATAACTGTGAAATATCTTTTTATATTTTAATGTCAGGTGGATTCGTTGTAATTTCTTGAAATTACCACTACTTCACTGGCAATTAATTTTGGTCGTCGGGGCGTTATCTCAAGGCAATAACAAGAAACCTAACCAGACAAGTACAAGTTGAACTCTCACTCTGGGGGTTGTTTTATTATTATTATTCTTTTCTTTCTTTTCTCAGACGTTATGTCTGGTCAAAAATGGAAAGTGACGAGGACCTTGATCAAGCGTGACTTCCTTTTAACTGTATGGTATATGTTACATTGCATTTAGGAACTTTCGGGTGATTGAACATGTATCAATAATTACGGATTTCTGTAGTTGTATATATAAGTTTGGATGTAGCTGCATTGCATTGATGTACTGGTGGATATTGTGTGGTATGACTCCTGTAGTTGATAGTATAATTGGTATAATGTCAACTTTATCCTGATGCCCCATGTCCTTGACTTCCTCAGCCAGTTGGATGTATTTTTCAATTTTTTCTCCTGTTTTCTTTTGTATATTTGTTGTATTGGGTATGGATATTCGATTAGTTGTGTTAATTTCTTCTTTTTATTGGTGAGTATGTCAGGTTTGTTATGTGGTGTTGTTTTATCTGTCATAATGGTTCTGTTCCAGTATAATTTGTATTCATCATTCTCCAGTACATTTTGTGGTGCATACTTGTACGTGGGAATGTGTTGTTTTATTAGTTTATGTTGTATGGCAAGTTTTTGATGTATTATTTTTGCTACATTGTCATATCTTCTGGGGTATTCTGTATTTGCTAGTATTGTACATCCGCTTGTGATGTGATCTACTGTTTCTATTTGTTGTTTGCAAAGTCTGCATTTATCTGTTGTGGTACTGGGATCTGTAATAATATGCTTGCTGTAATATCTGGTGTTTATTGTTTGATCCTGTATTGCAATCACGAATCCTTCCATCTCACTGTATATATTGCCTTTTCTTAGCCATGTGTTGGATGCGTCTTGATCGATGTGTGGCTGTGTTAGATGATACGGGTGCTTGCCATGTAGTGTTTTCTTTTTCCAATTTACTTTCTTCGTATCTGTTGATGTTATGTGATCTAAAGGGTTGTAGAAGTGGTTATGAAATTGCAGTGGTGTAGCCGATGTATTTATATGAGTGATTGCTTTGTGTATTTTGCTAGTTTCTGCTCGTTCTATAAAGAATTTTCTTAAATTGTCTACCTGTCCATAATGTAGGTTTTTTATGTCAATAAATCCCCTTCCTCCTTCCTTTCTGCTTAATGTAAATCTTTCGGTTGCTGAATGTATGTGATGTATTCTATATTTGTGGCATTGTGATCGTGTAAGTGTATTGAGTGCTTCTAGGTCTGTGTTACTCCATTTCACTACTCCGAATGAGTAGGTCAATATTGGTATAGCATAAGTATTTATAGCTTTTGTCTTGTTTCTTGCTGTCAATTTGTTTTCAGTATTTTTGTTAGTCTTCGTCTATATTTTTCTTTTAGTTCTTCTTTAATATTTGTGTTATCTACTCCTACTTTTTGTCTGTATCCTAGATATTTATAGGCATCTGTTTTTTCCATCACTTTTATGCAGTCGCTGTGGTCATCCAATATGTAATCTTCTTGTTTAGTGTGTTTTCCCTTGACTATGCTATTTTTCTTACATTTGTCTGTTCCAAAAGCCATATTTATATCATTGCTGAATACTTCTGTTATCTTTAGTAATTGGTTGAGTTTTTGAGTGTGATTTTGTGTTGGTATGTTCCGGTAATATTGTATCCATAATTTGTATGATTTATCATGTTGGATAGTGGGTTCAGAGCAAGGCAGAACCAGAAAGGACTTAACGAGTCTCCTTGGTATATTCCACGCTTAATCTGTATTGGCTGTGATGTGATATTATTTGAATTTGTTTGGATATTAAGTGTGGTTTTCCAATTTTTCATTACTATGTTTAGGAACTGTATCAATTTAGGATCTACTTTGTATATTTCCAATATTTGTAGTAACCATGAGTGGGGTACACTATCAAAAGCTGTTTGGTAATCAATGTATGCGTAGTGTAGCGAGCTTTGTTTAGTTTTAGCTTGATATGTCATCTCTGCATCTATTATCAGTTGCTCTTTACATCCCCGTGCTCCTTTGCAACAGCCTTTTTGTTCTTCATTTATAATTTTGTTCTGTGTTGTATGTGTCATTAATTTCTGTGTAATGACTGAAGTTAATATTTTGTATATTGTTGGTAGGCATGTTATGGGGCGATATTTAGCTGGGTTTGCTCTGTCTGCTTGATCTTTAGGTTTCAGATAAGTTATTCCATGTGTAAGTGTATCAGGGAATGTGTATGGGTCTGCAATGTAACTGTTAAATAATTTAGTTAGATGTGAATGTGTTGAGGTGAACTTCTTTAGCCAGAAATTTGCTATTTTATCTTTTCCAGGGGCTTTCCAATTGAGAGTAGAATTAA
This sequence comes from Schistocerca piceifrons, assembly GCF_021461385.2. Classification (NCBI taxonomy): domain Eukaryota; kingdom Metazoa; phylum Arthropoda; class Insecta; order Orthoptera; family Acrididae; genus Schistocerca; species Schistocerca piceifrons. The sequence goes on along the minus strand of NC_060149.1, from coordinate 231,456,359 downwards.
TTGCTCGGGTGACTTCATGTTGGAAAATTATCACTTCAGGCATTTGTGGTATTATCTTGAATGTATCTGTTTCTGCTTGTATCCACCGTGCATGCCTGTTATGTTGTACCGGGTTTGACCATATGTTGCTCCAGAAGTGTTCCATGTCTGTTATGCTTGGTGGATTGTCTATTTTAATGTGTGTGTTATCTATTGTCTGGTAAAATTTCTTTTGGTTTGAGTTGAATGTTTGGTTTTTTTTCCTTCTATTTTCACTTTTTTGTATCTTCTAAGTCGTTTGGCCAATGCTTGTAATTTCTGCTTCCTTTCATCTAATTGCTCCATCACTTCTCGTTGTGAGATTTTACCTAACCTTTTTCGTTTTTGTCTGATATTTCATTTCTTATAAATTGTGTTAGCTGTCTGATGTCTTTTCTCAGTTTTTCTATTCTGATCCGTAGCCTGTGTTGCCATGCTGGTTTTGTGGGTTTCTTCTGTGTGTTGGTTGGTTCTGATCTCTGCCCAGTGTGTATATTTAGTGTAGTGAGTGCTCCTATATAAACCAGTAGTTGTAACTCTTCCATAGTTGTGTTTTCATTTATTTTGTTGTGTATGATTGTGTTGATAGTTTTTATTGTTGTTTCGACTTGTGGGTTATTTGACGGTCTATGCAAGAATGGTCTAATGTCTGTATTTGTGTCTTTGTATTCTATATATTTCAGCTGAAATTTTTCTTCTGTATCTAACATGTGTGTCACTTCGTGTTCTATTTGTGCTTGTTCTGGTGGCTGTCTTAAGATTTCGTTTTCCTCTGATTGTTTAATTGATGCGTGTTTGTCTTTCTTTGTTTGCTCTGGGATGTTTGAGTCCATTACTGTATTTCCTTCTTCTTCTTCTTCTTCTGATTGCACATTATTTTGTTCCAGTATTTGTTGTACTTGTTGTTTGATGTTTTCTAATTCTGACTGGGGTATCCTGTTATTTTTGATTATTACACGGATCTGATCAGCTAGTCGTTGTTCTGTTAAAAATTTTAATTCTGGGTATCTGGTAATAAATGTTGTGTATACTTGTGATCTGTATCCAGTTGTGTTGGTTCCTAGGTTTGTTGCTTGGTAATAACAGAACATGAGGTGTAGATTAACTTGATCTGACCATCTCATCCTCTGTCTTTGATTTCCTTCTAGGGTGGTTGCAGGAAGCATATCCTGCAAAACACCTCTATTTGGATTTGAATCTTTTCCAGTTGGCTAGCAGTGTCATTACCATTGTGGGCGGGCATAGGGTTCAAGTGTCGTCCCCGACCATGACTGCGCTTGTCCGAGGCTTCTTTAGTTCTGTCCTGAACCAACTAATCACACTAAAAGGGGGGTTAGCCCTATTAGTGGTTTGTTCTTTTCATCGCCTTTTACGACTGGCAGAACATACCGGAGGCCTATTCTTTTCCCGGGCTTCCACGGGGTTATTATTATTATTATTATTATTATTATTTCATGTGGCTCAGTAGCCTGGTGCATGTCTATTGGACATCACTTTGGCCCTTACCTACCACAGCTATTCAAACCATGTGTCTTTTCTGGAGACTCCTCACATAGCTGAGTTAAGGCTATGTTAAAACAGATTAAAAATCTGTTGTTCAACCAACATTTGATCCCCCGATCTGTTTCCACGCAAGTGCTTTATTAAACTGCCTATTGGCTTCTGTCTCTGGTTTTTCGGCTGATGTCTAATGATTTTACAGACTTTTGCCAGCACGAGTGCTTGGCATTGTCAAAGCTTCACCCTCCATTGCCGATGGTGAACAATTCACCACCAGCAATGGAGGGTGAAGCTTTGAAAATGCCAACCACTTGTGCTGGTGAAACAGCAGTAAAATCATTAGATGAACATCGGCCGAAGAACCCAAGACAGAAGCCAATAGGCAGTTTGTCAACAAGTGGCCGCAAAAGCCTTAACAATTTTGTAAGTGCTTTATTCCTAGACCACCAGGCCCAACATGTATGTAAATAGGTTTTGACTATAGTGACTTAGATGCTTAACTTTTTTTACACTGCCAAGGGATGACAGACCTTAGCACCTGATAAATTTGAACTTTATATCTCAACCCATTCCTGAGAAAGAGGGATCTTGGCAGGCAGACAAAGTGATCTTATAAGCGTTATGTTTTTTATTGACAGATACAGAAGCCTAAAAATTAAATTTAGGCTTCTGTTTGTCAGTATGTAATGATCCACATAGAAGAGCGGAAAGAAAATGAAACATCCAATGGTGCAATATTTTGCATTGTGTTGCATGTTTTCAAAAAATAATGGAAATACATTCCTGCCAAATGATAATATACAATGTTACAACAGTCATGTGAAATATAAGCAAGTAATTCATTTTTTATGTCTTGTTTGATAACTTTGAAGGAGAGAAATTGAGTTAATTGACAATGAACTAAACTGTGTTTCAGACAAACAGCCTGAGAATGAATTTTTCCTGTACATTTGGTACAGCTGGGAAGCAACGACAGAGAGAGAGAGAGAGAGAGAGAGAGAGAGAGAGAGAGAGAGAGAGAGAGAGAACTTCTACATAAGTGTCACACGCTGTGTACCAAGTAATTTCACAATCTTACACAGCACTGCACTGTTGTTTGCCACACAAAAACTACAGTATTTCAAAATGGTAAATATATCAGACACTTTACATAAAACAAACCAGTCATAAATGCTTTCTACAGTGGGACAGCTGCAAACTGGCAGTAAAATCCCACAATAACATTTGTACAATACTAAAAATAAGTGAACAGTTCCACCCTTTCATTATACTGTTCCACTGATTGTGCTTTATATAATTTTTTACCTCCTGAAGCAAACTAGGTAAGTACACACACAGTTTTCCCCACTAACTGCAAAACCAATTCACTATCATGCAGCTGTGCCTCAATAATTCACACCCAGTTACACTCCTGATTATTGTTTTTTACAGCTGCATTGCCAGAAAGGTTCATACTGTGGTACAAAGAGAAATTTGTCACTATCAGATCAATTCGAATGCTTAAGTGCTGCTGAGCTGTCCACTGATTAACATTTCTGCAAAGTGTCAGCAGCTTAGGAAAATATGCATCTTTTTGTATTAAAAATATCATTTGGCTTTCAGGTGCACTTCTTTGACACTATGTGGCTCATTTATTCAAACATTTTTGGCTTTATGAGGTACCATAAACATTGTACCAACAAAGAAAAATTTGAGACTGTCACCAGGATTGTACCCTGGGGTCTTCTATACAAGCTACTGATGCTAACCTCTCGACCATTACACAATCTATCTGTGGCTGACAACAACAAATGGTCTAGCAGAATTAAACATGCAAATTCTGTTACACTAAGATTGTCTTCAGGATCTCAACCATAACCCACAGCTTCTCTAAAGCTTTCCTGATCAATGAAATACATGACTTTTTCCGATACATACATCATGTTTGACAACAGTGTTCCTTATTCTGACAGATGACTGAAGTTTTATCCAAGAAAATGTAATAAGAGACTCAGTCCTACATAATTATGAAACTAGAGAACTCCAATGAATCATTAAAATTAAGTTTCATCTCCAAAGAATCTACAGTGCTTATGCAAATCTTTCAGATAATTTTTGGAACCTGTAATTCTAAATATGTGACAATTACCTGGCTTATGTTGCTGGGTGAATTTCTTGACGTCTGATTCTGTTGGATTCTGTCCCAAAGCACGCAGAACATCACCTATCTGAGTCACGTGGATTTTGCCATCACCACGGGAGTCAAACAGCTGGAATGCCTCTTGAAATTCTGTAAAATTACACAAAATATAAACTGATAAATATGACACAGAGAAGCACTGAGGAAAAGTTTTACACATACACTTCCCTACTGCATCAGTGTCAAGGTTTATGTTTGTTCTGCTGTCATTTGCTAGTTCGGGAAATATCAGTAGCACCAGTAATAAATTTTGGTGACATTTCTTAAAGTAACAATACAAACTTTTCCATTTACAAACAGTTACTGGCAAGACAGCAATGCTTTGTCTAGAGTCTAGACAGTATTAAGATCTAGGTTTTGTCTCACTTTTCTGTCAAACTAGAAGGTAAGCTCCCTACCTAAGTCTGATTGTACACTTGTCCTAAAACAAAAAATTAACTGATAGAAGGTGGCATACTGTGAGCTGAATGCCACAAGCAAAACACAGTATAGGCCCTCCATCATAGAGGATGAAACCTTGCATCAATGGACCTTCAGTGAATGATCAAGGTAAATTTGTACCAACTGTGGCCAGCAGTGAGATGTGTGCCATGTCCAAACATATTTTTAATTCCTCACAAGGGAACCTCCCCATCGCAACCCCTTCAGATTTAGTTATAAGTTGGCACAGTGGATAGGCCTTGAAAAACTGAACACAGATCAATCGAGAAAACAGGAAGAAGTTGTGTGCAACTATGAAAAAATAAGCAAAATATACAAACTAAGTAGTCCATGGGCAACAAAGGCCACATCAAGGATAATGTGCGCTCAGGAGCGCCATGGTCCAATGGTTAGCGTGAGCAGCTGCGGAACGAGAGGTCCTTGGTTCAAGTCTTCCCTCCACAGAAAATTTTAAATTTTTATTTTCAGACAATTATCAGAGTTCAGGCACTCACACATAATCAACTTCGCTCCCCAAAATTCCAGGACATGTTCAGATTTGCTTGGACATATGCAGGATTTGACGGTCTACACACGGAAAAATTTGAAAATGTTAAAAACATATGTTTTGACAGAGCACAGAGAAAACTGTGCGACTGTGAAACTGTTGCATTCATTTGTTGCAGTTTATGTGACACACTCTTATGTTTTCATCACTTTTTTGGGAGTGATTATCACATCCACAAGAAAATATAAACCGGGCAAGGTAGAAGACTCTTTTTACCCATTCACCAAGTGTGCAAGTTAGGTGGGTCGATAACATATTCCTGTCACGTGACGCACATGCCGTCACCAGTGTCGTATAGAATACATCAGACGTGTTTTCCTGGATCAAATGTTTCCGTTTCCCATTGGAGAGGCACGTCCTTGCGTCTACTAATTGCACAGTTTTGCGGTGCGGTCGCAAAACACATACACTAAACTTATTACGGTGAACAGAGACGTCAACGAACGAACGGACAGATCATAACTTTGCAAAAATAAAGTAAGTAAAGTTTTCGCTCGAGGGAAGACTCAAACCAAAGACCTCTCGCTCCACAGCTGCTCACGCTAACCACCGGACCACTGCGCTCCTGTGCTCACATCATTGATGTGAGCTATGTCGCCCATGGACTACTCTGTTTGTATATTTTGTTTATTTTTCCATAGTTCCACACAACTTCTTCCTGTTTTCTCGATTGATCTGTGTTCAGTTTTTCAAGGCCTATCCACTGTGCCAAATTATAACTAAATCTGAGGGGGGTGCGATGGGGAGGTTCCCTTGTCAGTAACATCTGATTACCATTCCTCAACATCAGCCATTTTTAAGGGAATGGAAACAGTCACACTGCATCCCCAGCAGGTGTCCTTGGCCACTGTGAATGTGTTTTCATAGCCCCTCCAGTATGACCTCGACAATGTCTAGTCTATGGAACACCATTTCTCAATTCAAAACTTGTAAGGTACTTGTGTGCATACAGGAAATAACCATGGACACTCAAACAACTGAAGATTTGGTGAAACAATATGATGAAGTTACAGCATTTTACCCATGCTACCCTAAAGGTAGTAACCTTTCAAAAATTTGATATATAGTCCAACTTCTGCAGAATCCCTTCCAAGGTCTTCTAAGCTGTCCAGAAGATTATGCTACAGATATGTCAGCAGCAAGATTGTTCATGATATTTGTATGATTATCACTAGACACTGTGCACACTCAACCAAAGCCAGTTAGGTATAAGGAGTCCCATTTGCCTTAGTAACAAGGGGAACTCCCCATTGCACCCTGGTAGATTTAGTGGTAAGAGGGCCCAGTGGACTGTCTGTAAAAAAACTGAACACAGAGAAAAATAGCATTGCGGTTAAGTGGTTATGGTGTTGGACTGCCAAGAGGGCGAGCCATATTCAAACCTCCCGATGCCAATCCTTTTTTTGTTATTCAAATTTGTGTGTGTGTGTGTGTGTGTGTGTGTGTGTGTGTGTGTGTGTGTGTCGTGGTGTAAAGTCCATTTGCAACAGCAAGGTGTAAGGTAGGGACCTATAATGATAGCTGATTCTGCACAACCACTATTAGCAGCAGAAAGGAAGTGGCTTTCGAATGGGAACCATAAACGTTTGATGACAGTGTGGCAGGTCAACCAAACCCTCCACCTGAAAACACGTCTGATGTGTCATACACAGGATTAAAGACAGTACGTGTGTCATATGAGAAGAGATTCCTGTCTACACACAGATTAAAGACAGTACGTGTGTCATATGAGAAGAGATTCCTGTCGACACACCTAACTTGTATGACTGGTAAGTGAAATATGCCACCTTGGCTGATATAGATGTTCATATGAATGTGATCACTCCCAAGGATATGTGAACATAACAGTGTCACATACACTGCAACAAATGAATGCACCAGTTTCACAATCACAAAGTTTCTCTGTGCTCTGTCAAAACATGTTTTTAACATTTTTGAAGTTGCATTCTGTTTTGGAAGTCTTGATTCTTGAATTCCTTTGTTGTACCATAGTTCACACTTGTTTATTTGTTGTTTTCACTTCTGTGAGATGTCTATGTTATATCTTGCCTGCTCTCAATAGTCATCACGTTTACTTGCGATGATAATATTCTTACCACATGACTCATTCTACAGCCAGTATATAGCGTGACAACTGCCACGACTACAGAAAGAGAACCAACATTTCAATTACCGGACAGACAGTTCATAATGCTGTGGAAAAAATTGGGCGAGGGAGTTTTGAACACAGCTCGCCCCCTTCTCCGTCCAACACAATGACCAATTACCTACGGCACAGATGCTGTTTCAGGCTGCTCTTTATTGCACTACTGCTTCTTGGACCATTCACTGTTTCTATTTTCCTTCTTTTCACAGTTCAGTACATCATCTTCCTGTTTTCATGTTTGATCTGTGTTCAGTTTTTGACAGGCTACCCATTGTGACATCTTACCACTAACTCTGAAGGAGGTGCGATGGGGAGTTCCCTTGTAAGCAACTATTATGGCAGTTTTCTCTCAAGCACTGCTCTGTCTGATAATTGTATGCAGGTTTTAAAATGGTCACCGGGGAGTCTTAACATTTCCAACTATGCAGTAGGATTGAAAGCATGAGAGCAATGTCGAAAAACAACTCCATACTAGTGCATTTACCCCAAGTTCAAGAGACAACGTTCCTGTGGAAAAATAGGCTCAACAGCTTGATCCCCCACTGGGATGTGGTCAAGTCCCATAAACAATGTGCACTGAAATCTCCATAGAGGAAAGGTACAATATGATAAGTGGTGAAGTTAGAGAGAGCATCTGTCTGCCGATTCATGGTGAGGCCACATCAAGGGGGCATATGTGTATGCTACAATGCACAGTCAATGTTTTAGCAACAGACTATAGTGAGGGGGAGGGACAAGGGGTGGTTTGTCCATTACTTACAATAGTTCAACTGGAATCTACAGCTCACCATTGCACCTCTTCCGTATATTCTTCAAATTCGTTAAATCTTCCTCTTTGAATTCATCCACTAACTAATTGCTATATAGTGGGTGTCCCTCCTAAGAGTTGCTACATGTATTTTCTGATGTTTTGGCGGATAATTGCAATTTAATTTTTGTACTGTGTACTGCAGTCAGCCCAAACAAATACTGTTCATCACACTTTTCATGCAATGCCCAGTGTCGACAGAAAGTTACGAAAAAAAATTATTTTTAAAGCAGAATTCCACATACCCATTTGATAGAGTGGTCCCTAATTAGTATAGTGTGATTATTTCATTAATATGTATTAACAAGGACATTAAAACCTTTAAAAATAACCAGTACTCCTGCACCGACTGAGCAGCGCAGCTGCATGACAGCAGTAGTCAGCACTGGCCAGAGTGGTGCTTCTCTGTTAATACACACTCACGAAATTAATCACACTAGACTAATTTGAGACAGTTCTATTGAGAGTGCATGTAAAATTTCACTAATTAAAAATGGTTTTGTTTGTAATGGGAAACAAACCAATACCTTCCATCAACATTAGGCATCACACAAAAGACATAATGAGCAGTGTGTTTGGGCTGACTAGCTACATACTGCAGAAACTGAACTGCAGTTATCTACCAGAACACCGCAGAAAATGTGATTATCACTTATGAGTAGCATCTCTTGTATTTTACTGATAAGCCAAAATATATGACTCACTGCTTAATACTGTGTGTCCACCTTTAGAGTGCAAAACAGTAGCAATTTTACATGGCAGAAGTCTTGACAGTTCTTTGTTAGGTTTCCAGAGATTTGTGGCACAAAATCTCTCTGTGAAAGTCTGAAGCTCAACACCATTCCAGACATGTCCCACAAAGTTCAAATCAGATGAATTTGGTGACTAAGACATCAAAACAAGTTCACTACCACACTCCACAAATCACTACACAATATTTCTTGCCTTTGGCGAAGACACTTTTCCTGCTAGGAGAGACAGCCATAGGGTAATGTATCAAATATGAAAGGACGAATGTTATCTTCAATAATGTTCATGTGAAACATCTATCACCGTGCCTTCGATTACTACCGCAGGTCCCATGGATGCCCACATGATTATCCTGCACAGCATAACACTGTCTCCATCGACGTGTGTCATTTGGAGAGAGATGGTTTTGAGAAGCCCTTCACCCGGATGATGGTGTACCCGGACAACTGTTATCTGGAGCAACAAGACTCCAGGACTGTCACCACAGATCACTGCCTATGCTGCTTTAGAGAGCAGGTAAGCCTCCAACCTCCATGTTATGTGATGTGTTGATGTCTATTTCACCTACTCATGGTTTCACTGACCTTCAACCACTTTCCGTAGATGCTCATGACACCAGCACACGAACAGTCAATTAGTTCCATTGTTTCCTATATTCTATTTTCCAGGTACCAGGCCATAATTTGCCCTACATTGCTGCTAGGATGATTTTCCATCTCTGATCTGGTTATAGACTTTCCTTACTTGACGTGCCTGCAGTAACACCATGTGGCATTTGATCTCACAGTGGCTCGTCAGTATTTATCCATTACACAAAAACTTTACTATATTTGGGTAAGTTTCATAGCTATTTGATGTTCACTCATAATTTGCTGTTAGTATTTTCCTAGTCTGATGGTGGTAGCTAACTATGCTATGTATTCCATTTTTAAGATGATTCAATAACTTTTAGTGTGTGTGCTTTGCCCTCAAGAGGCTTTTGCACAGGGCGGGGAGACACCTTCTCAAATCACCCATCCATCCTGTCATTAGTCAAAATGTCACTCAAAAATATCCACTTGTTACAATTAAGAGCACTTAATATTTTATTATTGCTCCCTGAAAGTACACCCATCCAGATGGAGTGTTTTTGCTTTTAGAATTGGATGAATGGGAGTTTCCAACAGACTCAATGGTATTATTGATCCCTTTACCTTTAACAGTAAGCCAGTAAGAGGAGGAATGAGTAGAAGTTCTCACTAGAACAAGAGACCTATTCATTTTATTATGGATGAAGAGGAGAAATATTACACTGACAACTATGAGGAATTTCAAATTAGAGATCATGGTATTCTAACAAGCAGCTAAGGAAATAAAGGTGAATCCAGACAGAACCATCGAAGGTTTCTCGGTCAATGTTTCGCCACAACAGCCATCCACCTTATCGACAAGCAACCCACTCTGAGGTTAATTTGTGCACTCCAAAGTGATTACAAAATTTAACACCTACAATAGAACCAGCAATACAAAACAAGTTATCATTAAATTCCTAAATATTATGAATAAAACTTTATGCAACCACAAATAAAGATATCCCTTACAACGTTTTAGAGCTACATCAACACTTCAAGTGCATGGCAGAGGGTATGTTCACTAAACCCATTATTAGGGATTTTCTCCAGTCCATTCATGAACAATGATTGTTTGAACACCTCTGTGTGTGCTGTAATTAATCTACTCTTATTCTCATGATCCCTATGTTAGTAACATAGGGATGTTTAGTAAATTCCTAGTCACCATTTAAAACCAATGCTTGAAACTTTGTCAGCAGACTTTCTTGGGATAGTTTCCATCTATCTTAAAGATGCCAGCATCTCAATGACTGTGGGTCAGACAAACTTGTGACCATTCATGCTGCCTTTCTCTGTATATAAAGGGCATGTAAAAATGAGCAGGGGGATAATTACAGAAACCAGTACCTGTATGTTAGAAGTATTGACCCTGGCTGTTGTGACACTTGTCTCACTACAACAAGGCGGTGAACGGTTGTCTCTCAAAATTCCTGAGGCTGTGATGTTAATCAGTTGCACATGTACAGCTAGATGTCATCGTCCGAGGTGAATCGTTTGCCCTCAGAGCCTTTTTAAGGGGACAAAAAATGGCATAATCACAGGGAGAGAGAGGTTCGGACTGTATGGAGGGAGGCCAAGAACCTCCTATCTGAATTTCTGCAGTAGTGCCGTGACTGCTGACCGTATGAGGCTTTGTATTGCCGTGGAGCGGAATGACCCCAAGGGTGAGATTGCCTGGTCATTTTTATTTGGTCACTTGTAGAGGGTGGTCAAGATTCGCAGGTAACACAGGGGCATTCACTGTTGTTCTGTGCTGCAGGAAGTGAATCAGAAAGAGGCCATCTTGGTTAAAGAAGAACGTCAGCATAACGATTCACCTCTGACGATGACATCCAGCTATACGTGCACAACTGGTGAACATTGCAGCCCTGGGAATTTTATGAGACAGCCATTCACTGCCTTGTGTCACAGTGGGGCAAGTGTCTCAACAGCCAAGGTCAATACTTCAAACATACAGGTACTGGTTTCTGTAATTACGCCTTCGGCTCCTTTCTTTTTGAATGCCCCTTATACATTCAATATCCCCTGCTAATCCTATTTGGTAGGAGACCCACACACTAGCAATATTCTAGGATGGGTCACACATGTGCTTTGTAAGCAATCCCCTTTGTAGATTGACTGCACTTCCCTAGAATTCTACTAATAAACCAAAGACTGCTACCTGATTTACCAACAACAGCCTATGTTATTGTTTGACTATTGTCTTACACCCAAATATTTGTGCAAGTTTATAGATTCGAACTGTGACTCACTAATATTATATTCATAGGGTACTAATTTCTTCATTTTGTGTTAAGATACAAATGAAAAATATCAAGATAGAGTAATTCCATTTGTACCATAGCCATACCACACAGTAACAGCATCTTCGTAAGGCCTTTATTATAGACAAATCTTTTCCACAGATTTCAATAGGTAGTCTAACAAAGGTGAACATTTATGTTTAATCAGGGTGTGTATAGGGACAAGGAAAAAATTCCCAGATTTTTCCCAGATTTCCTGGTTAAAAATACACTTTCCTATATGAAAACACACTTTTTTGTGTTAAGTGACAGAATATTTTCCCTCAGAACTGTAGAACTTATCAATCCTGGGAATGGATGTGCTTTTATACATAAGCGTACAATTTCCCAGCACTTCAGAAAACAAAACTCAGGGGAAAATCACGTTTAGGAAAGATCTTTGATGTGCAGCAACATGGACACTGCATATTTTCATATTACGAAAGTATAAATTCTAATTCCACCAAACACTGCATGGTACTTTCCAAAGCATTGAAATCAAGGTTGGGATGTGCTTTTTTTAAGCCCATCATAGCTCATGTCACACGTCTTGCCAGTTGATGACATCAGTTATTCAGAGCATAGGACACATGATGTAGTCAGCCAATAGCAAGATCACTGTTAAGTAGTGTGAACACAAAAACAAGAAAAGTAAATGGTTTAAATTAATATACATAGTGTTACAAAAAAGCAAAGCTTTCACATACAATATTGGTCTCTAAGGTTAATAAGCTGCAAGAAAAGCTAAGCTTTTCACATATAATGTTGACCATTTTTGCACATTTTACACTTTAAGATTTATCGCATACGTGCCAGTAAAATTTTTAACAATGACATAAATGTCTCTTCTTCTGGGCTCCAGAGCACCAATATCAAATGCCTATTATGCCTACTACAAGCAAAAAGCTTTATGTTAGGAAATAGTTTCACATTTCACTCATATGCTCCAGTTTCTCAAGCATGAGATTCAAAAGTAGTAGTAGGAAATTTTTAAATAAATTTGAAATTGTCATATTCTTCCATAATTTGTGTGATGTCCCCACTTCTCCTTCCTCATTGTAACAAACAATCCTGTTATCACTAATTCTGTAACTATTCCTGCCATTGCCGTAACTTATTCGCTGTTCTGTTCAGTTCAGTTCAGTTATCCTGCGATTATTCTCCGGTTAGGGAGTTTTTACATGTTTTTACAACGCATTGCTGCTTCCAGAATAGAACTTAAGCGGCTGCTAGCCGGGAACTGTACCACTGGACCCTAGTGGTGTAGCTATCTGGCAAAAAATTTGTCAAAATTTCATTTTCTTGGATATACCGAGAAGATAATGCATAATCTTTCTTACCTGTTATTCCTGTTAGTAGTTTATTTCCACTCTGGTAGTCTGAATCTATGGATTTCGCTAGTAATTATAACAACATTGATCATTCACAAACCCAATAAACACATACGCAAACAACGATTGGCGTTCACCCATTCGGCTTTACTCCACTCAGCTATAGCCCTGTCCTCTTTCGTCTGCAAGAAAGTTTATTTCTAGATGTGACGAGGATTCCCCTGATAGAGACGACATGTACACTATGCACGCATTCGGAAACCAGCTTATTATTTGTTCAGAAATCAACCGATGGTGTGTTCAAAAATGTTCGAAAATCAACAGGGATGCATTTCAAAATCATATGAATAATCTATAGACCAACATGCACCGGAGGCTAGGCGCTTTTTGAAACAATGTCTCCCCCCCTCAAGAGTATGAATATGGCACCCCCCCCCCCCTTATTGCTACCCATGTCAGATATCTCAGTTTGGGGGGGGCCCACCTCCAAGGTCTGGGTCTGCTGCGCATGTGTGAATCTGACAGCTTGGGTGTGCCAGTAAAATTCTTCCCGGTAGCATCTAGCTGCTTGCTGTGACTGCTTACACAACTAACAGCCACACTGCAATAGCCATAAGTGGGAGAAGGTACTACTCATACGCGACTCAACTGTGCATGCGCATCAGCCCACTCGTAAGTGCTAAAACAAATTATCATAAACAGTTGTGACGTCACACTCATCGGAGGCAATTTGTTGTTACGAAGCATTGCATAGTCTTCCTAAAGCCTTTGGCAAATTTTGCTGTAGGCAGACGCTTGTATGAGCACTGTGTTTTGTTGTTGTATATGGCAAATTTCCTTTGCAATTTCAGTTATTTTCGTTTTTTCTCTTGTTCATGTATTATTACCACAGTATTATATCCTCTGTTACAGTTTCAATTCTTACCAGTCAAAATTACAGAAAATTAACTGAAAACTAAAACAATGTAATTGAAAACTAAAACAATGAAAAATTCCTAGAATTCTAAACAATTTGCGAGTTCCTCGCAGTTTTCTTCCAGATGAAAAAATTCCCGGGTTTTTCCCTGATCTCTTGGGTCATATACACCCTGCTAATATAATTTTGAACTTTTCTATAAGAGAAAGGATGTGAGGAAGTTAAGCTTTGGTACACCATGACAACCCTGACTATTTTGACAAATTAAGCAGGGGTGTGACAAAATACGCCAAAAGCTGCTTAACCTGTGTACAAAGTCCAGAGTCAAAACCTGTGTAGTGTAGTTGCATGCATTTATTCTGCTGTTTGAAACAGATACTACACAGATTCTGATTCAGTATTTACAACATGTGAATTTCTTTAAAATAATGTACATGTCAAATGCTTCACATGCAGTGGTCACAAAAAATCTATTCCAACAGAATATTAGATAACTGTAACCTGACAGGTTTTACACAAACATGCTGGTGATTTGTCAAACTGTAAATCTGGAATTTCTCAAAAGACAGCTAATGTTAAAAAAAAAAAGCCAACCTACTTTAATATTAGTAGGCCCTAATCCACTGCCAAATTGCTCTCACATAGTAAATTCTATATTCCAAGAGAACAGATGGGAAAAAATTCAATCTGTACTCTCAAAGCATTACTCTTTTCCATTTCTGTACTGTACAAATGTATGACAAGGAACTTCGCAGAGTCGACAATGTTCTTTGGTTTGTGGTCCCAACATAATCTTAAATAGGACAGGGGGAGGCATATTGGAGAATAAATTATACATTGCATGCTACTTTAATGGGAATATTAGAAGGATGCTGTAACAAAGAGATTGAGAACTGTATACTACGCCTACCTGCACTCACAACTGAAATACGGAATTATTTTTTGGGATAATTCTCTCAGTCAGAAGCTCTTTAGACTACAAAATGGCATTGTAATAATGGAAGAAATGAAACAGAACAAAACCTGTAAACCATTATTTAAAAAGCTGGAAATTCTCCCACTTCCATGTATTTATGTGCATGAGAACTGTTTCGTGGAGAAAAAATGCAATGGGAAATCCAGCTCTTCCCAAAAAATGAAAATGTTCACTCCCATAACGCCATGCAAAAACTTTCACACAGAGCCAATAAAGACTAGCCTAAATAACGGCATGTCAAAATTTAACACTAGCAAAAGCAACACATTCTCCATAATGTGGACTACCAAGGAGGGGCATCTTTTGTGCCCACCACAAAATAAATACAATTCCACTATTTGTTGTTAATTTAATAAAATACTATTTAAATAGTACCATAATGGACCCAAAATTATCTTTTAGCACAATCTTTGCAATGCCAACACATTTTTTGAAATGTGTACACCAATGGGAAGGTTACTTTAGGATCCACACTATTTTTTTAAACAAACTTCTGAAACTCATTTACTTTTACTTGCAACACACTTTTTTTAAAGAGATCCACAGGCCTATATGGAAGATAGATCCTGCATGGGGAAACAGGAATGACATTTGTTGGGAAAATGTTTTATTCACTGCTAATGTTTTGGATTAAATTTTACTGAAAATGTGAACAATTACTGAATCTGGTAAAAAAAGGTTTACAAATATTTCCAAAATTTTAAAATATGAAGTATACAACTACATGATATATTTGAAAGATGGAGATCACCCTCCCCCAGTACTGTGACAAGTTACCCACCAAGGCATAATTGACTTGCTACTACTGTGACTTGCACAAGTTCCTACAGGAAGTACACAAAATATTTATCTTTGTCCCTTAGTGATTTCTATAAATGTTACTGTAATACAAATATCGCTTTACCTATACAGTATATGCAATCTCTCCACCTGTACAATATAATGGTCTGTATGTATAACTATATGCGCATTTAATGTAAAATTACAATGTAAATTAAATCAATATATTTTGTTATACCCTTACTTCCCCTAATCAGCATAGACCATTTGTGTAATATTTTATTACTAGGACCAATAAAGATCTATTAGATAAGGTCTTAAAGTGTAATTGCTCTGACAATTCATACAGGATGAAAATAACTTGAGCAAGGGGTAAACAAATGTTAAATTTTATTGTGTGTTTTATGACAAAATTTTATTACTGTGATGCTGTTTGTTAACATCAGCTGTTCTTTGTTTATGGTGAAATTTTACCACAATTTGACGTGTCTCCTGTACCTGAATCAAAGGATTTAGATTATGTACGTTGTGAGACAAACAAAACAATTCACAATGCATTTTTAGAATGTTAACATAGTACACAGAGAGGTAACTGCCCTTGGCAAATGGGCACAGTCATTATTGTCTATTAATTTATGTTACTGCCAATGAAGAAAGGTTAACAGATGTCCCTCCAGGCACTAAATATGTGCAGTACAGTGGTACATTATGAATCGTCTTGCACACAGGAACTTCATCAATAACTACATAATTAAGGAGTTAACCACAATCCAAATTACACTGTGTGTGGGGGGGGGGGGGGGGGTGAACTTACACAGGTTTTATTAGAAACTTGCCACCAACACATCATGTAGTCAAAAGAAATATATGCGCAAAAACAGCAAGAACTCATGGAGAGAGAAAAAAAATGCTGTATGGGTGGAAAGGGGAGGGGGGCAAAAATTCACTATACTGAGATTTTGATCACCTGGCCCACTGACAAAAGTATTCATTCTAGTTGAATGTGAGAAGGTTTTAGTCACTTCCAGTTCCCCATTTTATTCCAACCCACTACAAACAATTCTTCTAGCATACAGAAATAACTAATCTCTGATTCCACACAATGAAGTGAAGTGCCACAGGGAAATTATATCCTTAAGTGACAGCAGTAGCCAATAGCAATTAGAGATCTCACACACATTGTGGAACACCACATACAAATTAATATAGTGAAATAAATTACAGCGGATGTAGGCGAATATGCAATCACCTAGTAAATAAATTACATGAGAAACTAGCACCCGTAAAATATCAGGTTAAGTAGTTGGGATCATTTAACCAATTATTACTGTAACAAATCATGATTGTTCCCAAATCTACAGAATTACCACGATAAGGAGCGAGGTGTTGCTCGTTCAGATCCCCACTGTGTACAACAGTTTTAATACCTGCTCCAATTTAATTAACATTTGCGTTCTAACTTCATTCAAACAGAACAGTAGTAACAAACTTACTTACATTGAACTAGTGCAAACACAAAAATCGAAACAAACTTCTTAGTGCATCAAAACTGACATATTCGCATGAATTTCATACAGTATTAATTGCTCCTCTTCTGTATCTTTAAACTGTGCACGCATACAAAGACGAAACCTTAACAAAATCTCTGAAACGTTCACAGTTTGTATGGTGCGTATTCAGTGTATTTTCTCAAGTTTTTGTTTCGCTGACGTATGGTTTCTTACTTTGGGGGGGGGGGGGGGCGGGGGGGGCGTGGTTCTAATATACATTCTGATACATTCGGTGCCTTACACAAAGCACATCTCTAACACAACATTAGATCAAAGCTCGTTTAAGTTTATATGCTACACCATCCCAACTGCCATACGCCTACATACGACAATTAATGCTCGCACCAAAACAACAATACATTACGTACCCTCAACGGATGTCATTATCTTATTTGACACTTCGTAACCGTACATTTTGATGCAGTGTAACGCAGTGCACACGGAATATGAACAGAGCTCGAAGACAGTCTCAAACGTACTGATGCGAGGTACTTCTGCACATAATCCACAAAAAGCAAGCACACCGCAACCAGTTATTTAGCTTTCAAAGTACTGCCTAATAAGGAAAAGTTTGGCGCGGGGCGTGCCCAGAATGAATCATGATGTAAAAGTTGACCTCCTTTTACAATGCCTTTCAGCACTTACCGGCCAGCTGGTCCTCTGTATAAGAAACCTGCAAATATTAACAGAAGGATTTCAATTTCAGAACAACAACAGTAATTCAAAAATCTGAAATAATCGACTAATTAAAAGAATATCGAAATCTACCATTCCGCCTATCTCCTATCACAGCTTCTTTCAAGAATGGAATGTACCATAGATTATGACACCTGTAGAAGTGCAACTGCACCTTAGCGCCACTCTTTGGTTTAGACAGAGGTGTACCACAATAATGACGTCCAGGATGTAGGTCATTCATGAACAACCTATAACAATACGTTGGAATTAAACGTTCTTCACTTCGCAATTGGTAAGTATTTTTCTATTGTCATCCCAAGGGTTCTTTTTAATGGAAGAGTGCAACTGGTGTTACATATCTGTTTGACGCTCGCAAAGTTTTCAAATGTAATCACAACGGTATTCCGTAAAAATATAAAAATATAAATGTATCCAACATCGGTCACGATTTCGTTACTTAACTTAACGTAACCTATAAATGATGAAAAGTGCGTAGGATCCCGAAAGTTAATCCATAAGAAACGATACTAACATGAAACAAATGCTCAAAATTTTTGTCTAGTGTGAAACGTTATCGTTCTTTATTTTTGTTTTTCTTCTTTGAGGTAACGTACCTTTTAATTGATAAAAATGGAATATCTGTAATTTGCCTGTAAAATCTCAAATGATAACAAAACGAATGAACATGTGATTTGGTTGGATGTCTGTATCTAATAACCATATGGATAGTATGATGTCTTTTAGAATATGATTTAATAAGCTGAGTTTGGAATGCAGATTGTAATCGGATGACTACCTATGGTTTGACATCCAGTTCCTGTTGGCTAGATCTCGAGAAACAGACTGCCACATGTGTGTATTCGTTCTATTCCGTTGAATGATGTAGTGTTGAACTTTTGAGTTTTCAGCTTTCACTGTTAAGCAAAATGCAGACTAAGCTTTCCCAGCTAGTGTGTGAATTTTAAATTCCGTCACAGTGTGCCTATATGGCAAGTTTGTCTATCATTTTTCAACATATTTCTGTAAATGTTTTAAGTTTTAGTGTTTAATCTGTTCAGGTACGCCAGTGTACTCGTTCTATCCCGTTGAATCATGTAGTGTTGAGTTTCCAGCGTCCACAGTTAAACACAACGTAAACCAAGCTTTCCCAAGTAGTGTGTTCTGACATTTTACTGTACAGTATAGTATGTTACGAAATTTTGTCCAGTTGAGAAGACTAAACTTTATGAATTTATATACGACACGTTTTACTTCACAAGTGATCTTTGAAGTTTAAAATCAAATTCTAGGCATTTTGTACACCATAACATCTGCACTGGCGAGTAGTTATCCATTTCAATTATCAGTAACTCGAGCGATGGTAAAAATCTTGTAACAGTGCTTACATCTCACCTTGTGCATATAAGATCAGGAACCCTCTGATCACTTTATCAGTTTAAGTGTACACATGGCCTAAGTACTGCTGTTGGAAATACATTATTCTGATTCTATGTTAGAGAGGCTTATTTTTCGTAAAGGACAAACTGAGTAACTGTTTCAGACTTTTGATAGTGGCATTCAAGCGACGAATATCACGAGCGAAAATTGTAGCTCTCTTCAGCTTTTAGGCGAACATGCTATACAATTTAATACAGTGCTTAACATTTGTATCCCAATGTGACATATTTTATACACATAAAATACGAAACCAGATCTCCCACTTGTCAAAAGTGACCGATTTTTACCAATTTCTCGCACCAGACAGGCCCAACTCAAACTCTGAATGTCATACGACTTCGCCTCAAATATTTTTGGAGTATATATTAAGTTTTCATCTATTTAAATAGTATAGTTCACCATTTTCAAAATTGTTGCAATTAGGATGAAGATCTACATAATGAACTCCATATGCCTTCTGTATGGAGCTTTTTGCGTAATACATCAATGTTGCCAACAAACATTTATAAAGTATCATTAAATACTGCCAAAATTTTAAAAAAATCCTGAGCAGCTTCTCAAGTCATTAAATGAATCATATCACTTGCTAGTGAAATGCATTTCTATTTCTGACAAACTGTTGCACGCTTCACATGCTTCACAAGGTTACACATTTATAACTTTTGGTGGAGCACACCAGGCACAGACGTCACAGCAGTTGCAGAAGCTGATTTTGCCGAAACAACAATTCACTTGATATCGAGTGTATTCGTGGCAGTATGATAGTTTTCTATTCTTTGTGCATGACTCCCTTTGAGATGCCACTTGTATGGACATGTTTTGTGGATACTACAGCACTGTGTCTGCTAATATTAATACAGCACAGCTTATAAAAAATATGTCTGCTGTGTACAATGTTAATGTAACCCTTGTGTATCTGTATATTTATAAGGGACAGTTCTGCGTTTTAATGGCTGTCTAAAGTATATTTCCGCCATCTTTAGTATGGATAGGCACTGTGACTATTGTGTTCAGATGTGAGCTGAGTTGGTGATCCTCGCTCTCAGCTCCATAAAGTCGTGGCTTCGGTCATGCCGCTTGAGACTGTTGCCAGTGAGTATCAGTATGGGCGGCCAGAAGTGGGGATCTAAGGGTTTTCCAGCACGTCCCAGGTGTCCCCCAATTGGTCCACTACTGTGGCCATCCAAGGTACTGCCTGCACTGATGTTGACACATAACCTGTGGACGAGTGGAAAGTCATTCCAAGGTGTGGCAGCCATAGGAAGGCTTCCTGTGGCGCCGAGTGAAGGACATCTTCGGTATATCCGATGAACAAGTTTCAGGAAATCCCTGTTCCAAGGCAAGTCTTTTGGCCTACAACATCTGGGCAGTCACAGAGAGTGAGATTCCTGGCAGTTGGGAGCTCCATCATTATGTGTTTCATGAGGCCCCTTAGAGATATGGCTGCCAGGGAGGATAAGAAATCCAGTGTGTATTCTGTGTGTATACTGGGAGGAGTCATGCCATATGTGAAACGGTGCTTTCAGATGCCATGAAGGGCACTTGGTGCAGCCAACTGCAGTCAGCTTATGTCAGTACATACAATATGTGTCGAGTTTGGATCGGAAGAGAGTCTCTCTGATTTTGGGCAGCTATCTTAAGTGGTAAAGATGGCCAGTCTTGCTTGTGAGATAAAGGTGGAGCTCACCCTTTGTAGTATCATCAACAGGAACTACTGCAGACCTTTGGTAAAGAGCCAGCTGGAGGGTCTGAATCAAAGGCTCAGACCGTTTTGCAAATGTGTAGCCTGCAGATTCCTCGACTTGCGCCATCGGGTGGTGGGTTTTTGGTTTCCACTTAATGGTTCAGTGGTCCATTACACATAGGAAGCGGCTACACAAGTAGTGGGGGCTGTGTGTAGAGGACCTGGAGGTTTTTCAAATTAAAGGGTCAAAGGAAACTACACAAAGAGCGTCAGTCTAAAAGGGTGCAGGGAAACACAGGATGAGGGTAGATTTAACAATATTCAGTATTGTAGTTGTATAGTGTCGTAGCTGTGGTGGAAAATAACCAGAGTTTCAAGTGCTAATAGGAAGCACTAAAGCTCAAATCGTTATAGGTACTGAAAGCAGGATAAAACCAGATATAAGTTTAGCAGAAATTTTTACAAAGGACCTAACCTGCTCAGAAAGGATAGATTAAATACAACTGGTGGTGGAGTGTTCATCGTGATCATAAGTAATTTGCCTTATAGTGAAATTGAAGTAGATAGGTGCTGTGAATTAGGATGGAGAGAACCAGAATAAATTAATAATTGGTTCCTTTTACTGATCACCCTGACTCAGATGATAACGAAACTTGAGTCTCATCCCAAACAGGTACCTCACTCATACGAATATAGTTGGTGGTGATTTCAATCTACCCTCGCTTTGTTGGTAGAATTACATGTTTAAAGTCGGTGGTAGGCGTAAAACGTCATCCAAAGTCATACTGAGTGCTTTTTCTGAAAACTATTTTGAACTGTTAGTTCAGGAGCCCTCTTGAAGTGTAAATGGTTCCAAAGTCGTATTTGACGTCTTAGCAACAAATAATCCCGAACATACAGGAAGTATTATGAAGAATACAGGAATTACTGACCACAAGGGCGTTGCAGACTGAATACAGTAAAATTCAATAGTTTGAAGATGGTTTGACAAAACCTCTGATAAGCACTTAATTATGAACTGCAGACTAGTCATGTCATATTTTACGTTCAGCCATCTGATTCCTATATACAGATATAAACTGTAATACACTCCTGGAAATGGAAAAAAGAACACATGGACACCAGTGTGTCAGACCCACCATACTTGCTCCGGACACTGCGAGAGGGCTGTACAAGCAATGATCACACGCACGGCACAGCGGACACACCAGGAACCGCGGTGTTGGCCGTCGAATGGCGCTAGCTGCGCAGCATTTGAGCACCGCCGCCGTCAGTGTCAGCCAGTTTGCCGTGGCATACGGAGCTCCATCGCAGTCTCTAACATTGGTAGCATGCTGCGACAGCGTGGACGTGAACCGTATGTGCAGTTGACGGACTTTGAGCGAGGGCGTATAGTGGGCATGCGGGAGGCCGGGTGGACGTACCGCCGAATTGCTCAACACGTGGGGCGTGAGGTCTCCACAGTACATCGATGTTGTCGCCAGTGGTCGGCGGAAGGTGCACGTGCCCGTCGACCTGGGACCGGACCGCAGCGACGCACGGATGCATGCCAAGACCGTAGGATCCTACGCAGTGCCGTAGGGGACCGCACCGCCACTTCCCAGCAAATTAGGGACACTGTTGCTCCTGGGGTATCGGCGAGGACCATTCGCAACCGTCTCCATGAAGCTGGGCTACGGTCCCGCACACCGTTAGGCCGTCTTTTGCTCACGCCCCAACATCGTGCAGCCCGCCTCCAGTGGTGTCGCGACAGGCGTGAATGGAGGGACGAATGGAGACGTGTCGTCTTCAGCGATGAGAGTCGCTTCTGCCTTGGTGCCAATGATGGTCGTATGCGTGTTTGGCGCCGTGCAGGTGAGCGCCACAATCAGGACTGCATACGACCGAGGCACACAGGGCCAACACCCGGCATCATGGTGTGGGGAGCGATCTCCTACACTGGCCGTACACCACTGGTGATCGTCGAGGGGACACTGAATAGTGCACGGTACATCCAAACCGTCTTCGAACCCATCGTTCTACCATTCCTAGACCGGCAAGGGAACTTGCTGTTCCAACAGGACAATGCACGTCCGCATGTATCCCGTGCCACCCAACGTGCTCTAGAAGGTGTAAGTCAACTACCCTGGCCAGCAAGATCTCCGGATCTGTCCCCCATTGAGCATGTTTGGGACTGGATGAAGCGTCGTCTCACGAGGTCTGCACGTCCAGCACGAACGCTGGTCCAACTGAGGCGCCAGGTGGAAATGGCATGGCAAGCCGTTCCACAGGATTACATCCAGCATCTCTACGATCGTCTCCATGGGAGAATAGCAGCCTGCATTGCTGCAAAAGGTGGATATACACTGTACTAGTGCCGACATTGTGCATGCTCTGTTGCCTGTGTCTATGTGCCTGTGGTTCTGTCAGTGTGATCATGTGATGTATCTGACCCCAGGAATGTGTCAATAAAGTTTCCCCTTCCTGGGACAATGAATTCACGGTGTTCTTATTTCAATTTCCAGGAGCGTATTTAGATCACAAAATGTTATGCAGACATGACTGACATGTATTGATATCTTTCCCAGTTACACTTGATCATGGTTCAAAAGGTGCTACTGTTATAGTGAAAACAATAAAAAAACATACAGTCATACGATGTCAGTGTTATGAAAACTATGAGTATCGTATGCAATAAAGGACAGATCACTTATAGCATATTAACCTCAGTCTGTTTACACTCTTTGCCGAAGAAACTGGTAATAAACTGTAATCTGAGTCTTTGTCAGTTATTATAAGAATGATGAGGTGACTTATCAACATTTGACTTAAAAACTTTAAACAAGGGATTTCAGGACATGGTAGCAGAATATGGTACTGCATTATGAGGTAGGGACAAATTTCTTATAAAAGCTTTGAGTGGCACAATACAATACAAATTGCAGATATGCAAAATCCGACATAGTCTCCAACTTTTTTGTGTGACTGGCCTTCTGTGCATGTTTTGTCTAAATAGGATGATTAATCGTTAAATTTATTGGTGAGTGATACTGGCCATCAACGGAACAGAAGGTAATGTTACCAGCAAATGGCAGTGTGTTCATACTGGATGAAACATCAGTATAATGTCATATTGCTTAGCTCTGTGCTGAATGGTGAAAGGGATGTTATGAGAAACCATCTGCCTCACTGAGAGTCAGGTGATACAGAACAACAAAGATCGTGGCATTAATTAATCACTCGCAGACATTACTAAAGAAACTAGCACTAGCAGTAGAGTTCATTAATGGCCAGAGCAAAATTCGTTATGGATATTCTCAACAATGATGGCTTAGTAGGCTTTTTGCACTGATGAGAAGTGAAAGAATAGGAAAAGTCATGTTCAAAAGTTTGAAAAATCAACATTTATTTCTATGACAAAATATATTCATACAAACATGTGAATCAATATTTAATGGGCAAAGAATAGCGCCCTTTTACTCTATTTACTGTGTTTTGCCTTCTTTCTCAGTCTCAAATAATGTCAAAGAGACTGTATTTTCCTCCTTCCATGCTAAGAAAGGTCCTTTAATGAAAAGAGTTTCATTTATTTGTATGCTTATTTATGCACACTATAGTTTTCTTTCTTTTTCCAGATACTCTAAAACCTAAATATTTCTTCACTTTTGGAAGTTTGGTCTCTTTTGTGGAAGAACACTCATAGGGAAAATACACAAATCCTGCGTATTTTGCAATATTTTACAAAAAACCAAAGCAAATAATTAAAAATAAAGACTAAGAAGACACATAAGCACATAATCCACTACCATACATTAAATGAGTGCGGCGATAATAGGTTAACTTTCCATGTTAATAGACGACACCACTGTACCCTCCTCCGCTGTCAATGTCAAAACTTTCTTCCTGAGATTCCCTGATGTTGACATTCCATTTCATCCCTCTTTGTTGATGGTCAGTGTTTATTCCATCATTTGAAATGTAATGTGGACCATTATGATGTTCAAGTCTGTGCTGTGCCATGATGTCCTCTGTGAATCGTGCTTTATCCAGCGAACTACATGTACCTATATGGGTGCTGATAAACACCCAAGAATCACAATGATGCTGATTAGTGGGTTCAATGCAATATGATGTGAGGGGTTGAATTGAGACAGCATATTCCTTCATAACCCGAGAGATATGTCACACTGAGACACAGCCAATCCAGAAGATTATAGTTTATTTCTGGAAAGGGTTTCAAAACCAAGGGTTTTAATTTAACTATTTAACTGTCTAAAAATTTGTTTTTCAATGACATATCAATGAGCTAATAAAATCCAACTGAAAGAGTTAGTTTTACTGTGCTGAGTAATGTTTAGCTTGTTGCTCACATATGGTTTCAAAATAAAAGTATACATTATCTTTTGATATTAATTAGCTGAATAAAATATTAATAAAACTTACCTTTGTATTTTATATGGAAGTAAAATATGTTAAAAAATATGGGTTGATATTGCATGACAGTGGCGCTGTAGTACATCTGTTCTACAGTACCACAGAAATCATGAAAGAATCCTGGTTACTCGTGCAAGATTTTTAATATCTAAACATAATGAAGCAATGCTTAAATTTTCTGTAGAGTTACTATCGTACAGCAGAATAAGGTTACCCATTTACTACATATAACCTAAATGCATGTATACAGTTTGCAATGAGGCAGAGTAGACACCAACATTTGATGTTGATAATGATTTTACACACACCTCCAACTATGAAAGCATAGTATAATTTTTTGGGCACTGCCCTTTCAAACATTGACGATTAACAATTAACATTTATATTATAGTGCCCAATGAATAACATAAATAGCTGAAAATTCATGAGTACAGAAAATGAGCATACTCAGAAATTTATCCAAGAGAGGGCAATATTCTAAAATTGCTGTTTCTGGTGTAATTTGTTTGATAAGTTTGAAGGTATGTCACACCACTAACATTTACAGAGATACGAAAATCAGACCACATCTCAAAAATGATAGGTGTCCACTCAATAAGTTTTTGGTAGATTACTTTAGTATTTAAAAGGTAGGTATATTTCATTAGCATGCATAAGTTACATCTCTTTAGTTTATTAATATGATTATGGATACCATCTTTTTTGAGTTAATGATCAAAAACTACATCTGCATATGACTCAAATGAAGTACATTCAAGAGTTATGAAATAAAGCTAGTAAAGCTAGTATATAACAATAATATTAAGTCGACACTGAATATTAGAGATGTAAAATTGTAAAAATTAACTTACACCCAGAAATCCTGTTGGATATCAAACAAAAACAAGCAGCGAATGAATACCACCAATAAATATTCCAGATTATGGAGACAGAGGAACCAAACTTTAAAAACCCCTAGTCTATTCAACTTTGATCACATCTGTAACCCTGTGTGCCTACAAAGTTTCACATTCGATTGCGTTAACGAATTTCTAGCATCATTTCTTCTATTTTTGAATGTCAACTGACATAATTAAAACTTGTCCAAATGCGTTATGGAAGCCACATTTTTCGTGTTGTTTGCATAAAATTCTTTCCACGCCTAGATGAATGTCATACACTTCACAAAACTACTACCAAACTGGCTTCTAGAAATGACCCTTAGCAGCCTAGGACAGAAACAAGAATTTCTTCACCTCACTTGCCAGACACCTTATTATGCAGCCTTTCCATCTGAACTGAGAAACCTGTAACTTTTTGACAGCATGTTGCATTGAGTTGCTGACTGTAGAGACTAAAGAAGTTTGCACTTCTCAAGAGGATATCTTTTCGACATTACAATTTGACATCATTTGTCTCTTTTGTAGCACAGAAAATAGCATTTTGTCTTGTGACTTTGCATTTGAATCCACAGCCAAATCATAGATGGGCGCATCTACAATATAGTGTGTCCATTTTTTCAGGGTCTGCTACAATTCCTGCACTCAATGTAGTCCTGGAAAGCCCTCATAGATCTAGGTTGTGCAAGATAGGAAGGGAGAGGCTTTGCAAGATTTTAAGATGGATGTCGCCCAAGTATGTTACAGGCACATTCATGTTCTGCTATTGAGGGAGGAAAGAGTGTCTGGTAATTAGCATCAGACTCAGCTTTCAGCTTCTGACCATTCCTTTTTTATAGCTCAATAAGGGCTCTACAAGCAAGCGATGAAAAAAAAACTTGGAACTCTATTTTGGCAATGTTCTATAAAATTCGCATTCTCTTTGAATGCAAGGCAGCACTGAAGCCAGCACTGCATCGTGGAAATAACATATTTCCTATGAACAACATAGCAACGAAATAAACTTTAACTGTGTGCCAACTGTTAAATTCACACATTAGTAGAGACTGCCCACCTTGGAACGATGGGCCAAGCATACAGATTAGGTTCCCAAATGAACAAGTGGCGCAAAGACTTCTTAAGTAGCAGAATCCAGTATACTGTCCTCGATGCTGAGTGTTTATCACCAACAAGCGTATCGCCACAAGTACCATAGGGAAATGCGTTAGGGCCACTGTTCTTCTCTGTATAAATAAATGATCTGATGCACAGGGTGAGCAGTAATTTAGACTGAGGTGACAAAAGTTATAAGATAGAGATGCACAATATATAGAGGGCAGATGTATCCCATATAAAAGGTATAAAAGGACAGTGCATTGGCAGAGCTGTGATTTGTAGTCAGGTGACTTATGTGAATAGGTGTCTGTCATGATTACAGCGACGCAACGGGAATTAACAGACTTTTAACGTGAAATGGTAGCTGGAGCTAGACACACAGGTCATTCCATTTTGTAAATCGTTAGAAAATTCAACATTTCGAAATCCATAGAGTCAAGAGTTTGCTGGGAATACAAAATTTCAGGCATTAGCTCTCACCATGGGCAACGCAGTGGCCGACAGCTATTGTATTGTATTGTATGTTAACCGGGGGCCTAGAAACGATGGAGAGCCTCTGTCCCCACCGCAGCTGCAGTGGTCCACAACCCCATGATCCATGATGGATACCGCAGTCCACTTCACCCCTCTACCGCCCCAACCGAACCACTCTTTCAGGGTTATTGTGCGGTTTGGCCCCCAGTGAAAACCCCCCCCCCCCCCCCCCCCCCCCCCGGAATGTCTCACACCAGACGAGTGTAACCCCTATGTTTGCATGGTAGAGTAATGATGGTGTATGCATACGTGGAGAAGTTGTTTGCACAGGCAATCGCTGACATAGTGTAGCTGAGGCGAAATAAAAGGAACCAGACCGCATTCGCCGAGGCAGATAGAAAACTGCTTAAAAACCATCCACAGACTGGCCGGCTCGCTGGGCCTCAACACAAGTCCGTCAGGCAGATTGGTGCCGGGGACCAGGCGCTCCTTCCCAATCGAGAAAGGAGTGCACGGCTAACCGTGCGGTCTGCCGACGTCCATCACTTACCGACCGAGAGCAGGGACATTTGCATAGAGTTGTCAGTGCAAACAAAAGCAACACTGTATGAAATAACCATAGAAATAAATGTGGGACCTTACGACGAACGTACCTGTTATGACAGTGTGGCGCAATTTGGCGTTAATAGGCTACGGCAGCAGAAGACTGATGTGAGTGCCTTTGCTAACAGCATGACATCGCCTGCAGGGCCATATCGGATGGACGCTAGACAACTGGAAAACCGTGACCTGGTCAGATGAGTCCAGATTTTAGTTGATAAGAGCTGATGCTAGGGTTCGAGTCTGGCGCATACTCCACGAATCCTTGGACCCAATTAGTCAACAAGGCACTGTTACAAGCTGGTGGTGGCTCCTTATTGGTGTGGGCTTTGTTTACATGCAATAGACTGGGTCCTATGGTCAACTGAATCAATCATGGACTGGAAACGATTATGCTTGGTCACTTGAAGACTATTCACAGCGATTCATGGACTCTATATTCCCCAACGATGATGTCCTGTCACCAGGCCACGGTTGTTCACGATTGGTTTGAAGAACAGTCTGGACAATTCAATAAAATGATTTTGCCATGCTGATCGCCCGACATGAATCTGTCGAACGTTTATGGGACATAATAGAGAGGTCAGCTCATACACAACATCTTGCACCGGCAACACTTTAGCAATTATGGATCAGTGCAGAGGTAGCATGGCTCAATATTTGTGTAGTGGACTTCCAACGACTTGTAGAATCCATTCCACGGTGAGCTGCTGCGCTACACCAGGCAAAAGGAGGTCCAACCCAATATTAGGAGGTATCCCATGACTTTTGTCACTTCAGTGCATAGCTGTTTCCAGGCAACACTGTGGTACATGGGAAGTTGTCGTTGAGTGAGTGAAGGAGGATACACGATGACTTAGAATTTCTGGTGGGTGTGATGAATGGTAACTTACTCTAAATGTAGAAAAATGTAAGTTACTGCACATGAGTAAGAAAAACAATCATGGAACGTTAGAATACAGAAGGAGTAGTGTGCTGCTTGACACAGCTACATTAATTAAATATCTAGGCAAAACGTTGTAAAGTGATATGAAATGGAACGATCACATCAGACTGGTAGTAGGAAGAAGAATTTTGGGAAAATGTAGCTCATCTATAAAGGAGAGGGTGCATAGTTTATTAGTGCGACACATTGTTGGATACTTCTCGAGTGTTTGGGGTCCACACCAGTTCGTGTTAAAGGAAGACATCGAAGCAATTGAGATAGATGCTGCTAGATTTGTCCTTGTTAGGACTGATCAGCACACATTTATTATGGAGATGCTTCGTGAACTCAAATGGGAGTACCTGGAAGAAAGACAATAGTCTTTTCGTGAGGCGCTATTGACGAAATTTCTTGCGAGTGGAACATGAAAGGAAATGCCTAACAATGATATGTGATACCCTCCACCATGCACCGTATGGTGGGTTGCGGAATATGTATGTGGATGTAGAACGCAGCTATTCAAACTCAAACTTGCATGTCGAACCGTCTCACACAAAATACAATGAAAGCTATACCTTGATGGAATAACTTCGTGATTGGCGTTTGGACGAAGGTGATGAACTTCCGAACGTTATTTTTCACGCACTCTTTTCTCGCTTCATACAACTTGGTGCTTCTGTCTCCTCCTCTCGCCTCACTGGGAACTGCATCTTGGTCCAGAATTTTGTGACACAATCCGGTAACCCCACCTTTTTTAATTTGTAAAATCGACAACAACGCCGCTTTTCAAACAGCAACATTTTCGATCTCCTCGCCTCTCTTTTTAGGTAAAGAAAAGCTGGTGGTGATCGTTCGTTTCCTTCTTTCATCCTAGCCAGATCCTCCTCCTGAGGTAGATACTCATCGAGCTTCGTACTTGCTCTGCCACTCTTGGTTACTTTTCTGGTAAAACGTTTGGTAAATTTTTCTTATGTCTTGCATGATATGTTCGTTACATCTTAGTTTTCCGAAGGGATGTTTACAATCAGACATCTTTGGGAACGCCTTGGGTATGTATGTGACACAAAATCTCATGCTTAAGTACGTAGAAGCAACAGACGGTGACGAGGGGGTGGGCGGAGGGGGAACCACAGCCCGGGTCTTGAAAAGTAGGCAGTAGTCTGTACATGTAGAGAAATTAAAAGGGATAGTAAGTACGACGAGCTAAGTTAAAAAATCAAGGAGCATAAATAAAAAGAGGGATTAAACCACATGACCGGTGGAAAATTTCATTCGTTACTGCCACCATCCTCTCCCCCAGTTGTTGCTTAAAATCCTCTACAATGGACAATTCCTGCGAAACTGAAACTGGGAGCAATCTGGCACCAGTGTAAGTGTAGTGCATAGCACAACTAAGTTGCATCACGCGCACTCCTTGCTGCTCCCTGCGAGAGATACTGCATTTAACACACATTTTGTTTAGTTTTGTTATGCAGTACACTTTTGCTTTGCTGGCGGATAATTATTCGTTTCAGTTTCGCAGGAATTGACCATTAAATTGATCGAACTACGCCACTGTGTAGGAGAGAGCACAGATCGTACCACGAATTTGTTGACGCTATGTCATAATAATTAGTGTCAACACAGTTTTCATTGTGTAACATTGTTTTAGTAATACTTTTAGTTTTCTTACTTTTCTGTTTCGGAAAAGTTTCTCTTCCACTGATCAGGATGCCACTTCCTTTTCCTGGAGGGACCGTCACCCTTGTCATTTGCAACTACTACAACGGGTTCGACTTCTTGCAGAATTCTTACTGTTTCAATTACTCCCACTTCGTTTATACCATCTTCTGCATTTAAACCGCCCGCGAAATCACTCATTTTCTTCAAAACACTCACACAAATACGTCAGCAAATACCATACTGATCAGCTGAATTGTGCTTATCAGCCTATATTTCGACAATGCGTGGGCAGCGAGAGCTTCATTGTTGCGTACGCGTTCGCTACAGCGCAGCCAACCTAACGCTGAATAAGAAAAATATCCCTTTTAATCGTAAGAATCTGAAAGGTCACTTTGAATGTCTCGACTGGTAAGTCTGATATGAGTTGGCGTGCTTTGCATCCGGCCATGGCACAAGGACTGCCATAGCTGTTGAACTTAACAGGTTTTGCACCCTTTGGACATCTGGCGGACTTTGCATCCGAAGACAACGTACAGTTAGCACCTTTTGCAACCGAACACGATTTTATACGACCATTTTCAACGGCTTTTAGCGGGTTTTGCACCCAGAAACGTATTCCATCGTGTAGGCGCTGAAAAAATCTATACGGCAGTGTGGCCAAGTCAAAATCGACAAAAATGTACACTACTGGCTATTACAATTGCTACACCACGAAGATGACGTGATACAGACGCGAAATTTAACAGACAGGAAGAAGATGCTGTGACATGCAAATGATTAGCTTTTCAGAGCATTCACACAAGGTTGGCGCCGGTGGCGACACCTACAACATACCGACATGAAGAAAGTTTCCAACCGATTTCTCATACACAAACAGCAGATGACCGGCGTTGCCTGGTGAAACGTTCTTGTGATGCCTCGTGTAAGGAGAAGAAATGCATACCATTACGTTTCCGACTTTGATTAAGGTCGGATTGTAGCCTATCGCGATTGAGGTTCATCGTATCGCGACATTGCTGCTCGCGTTGGTCGAGATCCAATGACTGTTAGCAGAATATGGAATCGGTGGGTTCAGGAGGGTAATACGGAACGCCGTGCTGGATCCCAACAGCCTCGTATCACTAGCAGTCGAGATGACAGGCATCTTATCCGTATGGCTGTAACGGATCGTGCAGCCACGTCTCGATCCCTGAGTCGACAGATGGGGACGTTTGTAAGACAACAACCATCTGCACGAACAGTTCGACGACGTTTGCAGCAGCATGGACTATCAGCTCGGAGACCGTGGCTGCGGTTACCCTTGAAGCTGCATCACAGACAGGAGCGCCTGCGATGGTGTACTCAACGACGAACCTGGGTGCACGAATGGCAAAACGTCATTTTTTCGGATGAATCCAGGTTCTGTTTACAGCATCATGATGGTCGCATCAGTGTTTGGCGACATAGCGGTGAACACACATTGGAAGCGTGTATTCGTCATCGCCATAGTGGCGTATCACCCGGCATGAGGGTATGGGGTGCCATTGGTTATACGTCTCGGTCACCTCTTGTTCGCATTGACGGCACTTTGAACAATGAATGTTACACTTCAGACGTGTTACGACCCGTGGCTCTACCCTTCATACGATCCCTGCGAAACCCTACATTTCAGCAGGAGAATGCACGACCGCATGTTGCAGGTCCTGTACGGGCCTTTCTGGATACAGAAAATGTTCGGCTGCTACCCTGGCAGCACATTCTCCAGATCTTTCACCAAGTGAAAACGTCTCGTCAATGGTGGCCGAGCAACTGGCTCGTCACAATACGCCAGTCACTACTCTTGATGAACTGTGGTATCGTGTTGAAGCTGCATTGGCAGCTGTACCTGTACACGCCATCCGCGCTCTGTTTGACTCAATGCCCAGGCGTATCAAGGCCGTTATTACGGCCAGAGGTGATTGTTTTGGGTACTGATTTCTCAGGATCTATGCACCCAAATTGCGTGAAAATGTAATCACCTGTCAGTTCTAGTATAATATATTTGCCCAATAAATACCCGTTTATTCATCTGCATTTGTTCTTGGTGTAGCATTTTAATGCCCACTAGTGTATTTAGCGGCTTTTTCATCTGGGCTACCAAATTTTGGCACAATATCAACTGAAGCACTGCACGTTACCTTTGGATTGCCGCTGCTTGCGTACATTTCAGAGAAAAACAGACATCTGATCGTGGAAGAAAGGCCAGCTACATAAAGTAAATGAAACTCTTGGGAACCGAGCAGGTAATCGCATCTCCATTACGGGGTATATATTAGATTAAAGGTAACAGAGATGGCACGTCTCTACCCTTGGAAGACGAACGCATTTTTTTTGCGATACGTCACAAAGGAACTCCAAATGGTTCACACTGGACCAAACACTGTCCTTGCTCACTATTCGGCAGGACACTATCCCTATCTAGAATATCTGCTTTGAATTAAACTGTGGAACAACAGGTACCTCTGACTGCTACCGGAATGTCCAGTATATGAAACATCGATGGCGGAAGGGAGACAGTAACTGCGGTACTTTCTTGTTTAGGAGGCATTGTGCAATGAAGCGAAATGCAGCTTTAAGAACACAATAGTTGCAATTTTCTCAGAGGCAAACAAAAATAGTGCCCGCTGATTAACTAATGCATACTCGTGGCAGCAGGACACGACGTGCTGCGGAGGAAGGATAGGGGTTAAGTAGCTGAATGTAAGCACATAGCTTAAGTAAATTGTCAACTTGTCTTCAGGTGCGTAGCAGAAATACGGAGGGAGACTGGATCTCGAGTATCTTATGTACCACTGCCTGACAAAAAAAACTTAACCACACAGAAAACATATTCGG
This sequence comes from Schistocerca piceifrons, assembly GCF_021461385.2. Lineage (NCBI taxonomy): Eukaryota > Metazoa > Arthropoda > Insecta > Orthoptera > Acrididae > Schistocerca > Schistocerca piceifrons. The sequence continues at coordinate 231,422,825 of NC_060149.1, read as the reverse complement.
ACGTCAGTGTAACTTAGTACATGTACACACCACTGGCCGATATCTAAGTGGCACCAGAAGTTATCAGTGTCGTTTGAGTTTAACGCTATTACCATGTCTGGTAGGATGTATAAGGGGCCTGAATAGCGTTAGACATTGAGTGAACACTGTTAAGAACACGAAGATACCGCGTACTTGTGTAAGACAGCGTTATCAGCACCTGACAAAGTTTGAAAGGGGCCTAATTGTGGGTCTTCATTTGATGAGTTGGTAGAATCGTCAATAACCATATTTGTAGGGCATCGGATGTGACAGTCGCCCGATGTTGGATTACGTGGGAACGTAAGGACAGGCATATTCGTCGTCAAGGTTCTGGTCGACCACGTCTGGCCACCACAAGGAAGGAATGCCATATTGTGCACCAAACCCACCTTTAACCCCTTCACGATTGAGCCTGTCACCTGAGAACAAGTAATGGACTCTCTGCGACATTCTGTGTCATCTTGAACCATTGGTCAGAGACTAGTAGCAGACAGTCTAGAAAATTACCGTCGCAAACGTAGACTGCTGCAAACACAACAGCACAAACGGCTGCATTTGGAGTTGTGCCGTGTCCAGGAAGCATGGAATGCTGATGAATGAGGTCGCACTGTGTTCGGCGATGAATCACAGTTCTGCATTAATCTGTATAACCATCGTGGGCTTGTATGGTGGCGACCTAGGGAGAGGTCCCTTTCTTCCAATGTTTTGGAGGGGCACAGCGGTGTTATCCCTGCAGTCGTAGTGTGGGAAGACTACAGGTCACAAGTGGTAATGACTGAGGAAACTCTGACGGCACAACGGTGTGTCACAGGCATCCAGCATCCTCATGTTTTACCTCTCATGCGACAGTATGGTGGTGCCATTTTTCGGAAGGTTTATGCTCGTTCATACATGCCACGTGTCTCTGTGAACTGTTTGCGTGATGCTGAGGTACTCCCACGGCCATTAAGATCCCCAGATCTGTCTCCAATAGAACACGTGTGGCACCAGTTAGAACATCAAATCTGTTTGTGTGTCAGTATCCAGGATATCAAGGACCAGTTACAACAGTTGTGGGACAGCTTGCATCAGGAGAGAATACAATTGTTTTGTGATCACCTTCCCAACCGAATTAGAGCGTGTATCCAGGACAGAGGAAACGAAATGAAACTTCGCGGTTTGACAGGCTATGTGATGTTATTTCAGTCGTTACAAATTCGAGTAAAATTTACAGAGAACTCGGCAGTAAGAGCCCCTTATCTCTATGACGTTGAAGTCCCTCTTGCCTGGAGGTACACACTGAATCGGTTGGGAAGGATGTCATAAAGACGTTGAATCCTCTCCTGAGGCAAACTGGTCCACACCTGTTGTAACTAGCCCTTCTACATCTGCATCTACTCTGCAAATCACATTTAAGTGCCTGGCAGAGGGTTCATCGAACCACCTTCACAATTCTCTATTATTCCAATCTCGTATAGCGCGCCGGCCGGAGTGGCCGAGCGGTTCTAGGCCCTACAGTCTGGAACTGCGCGACCGCTACGGTCGCAGCTTCGAATCCTGCCTCGGGCATGGATGTGTGTAATGTCCTTAAGTTAGTTAGGTTTAAGAAGTTCTAAGTTCTAGGGGACTGATGACCTCAGAAGTTAAGTCCCATAGTGCTCAGATCTATTTGATCAATTTTTTTCCGCGCGGAAAGATTTCCCTTATTTTATCGTGGTGATCGTTCCTCGCTATGTGGGTCTGTGTCAACAAAATATTTTCGCATTCGGAGGAGAAAGTTGGTGATTGGAATTTCGTGAGAAGATTCCGTCGCAACGAAAAACGCCTTTCTTTTAATGATGTCCAGCCCAAATCCTGTATCATTTCTGGGACACTCTCTCCCATATTTCGCGTATATACAAAACGTGCTGCCTTTCTTTGAACTTCTTCGATGTACTCCGTCAGTCCTATCTAGTAAGGATCCCACACCCCGCAGCAGTAATCTAAAAGAGGACGGACAAATGTAGTGTAGCCAGTCGCCTTAGTAGATCTGTTACATTTTCTAATAAAACGCAGTCTTTGGTTAGCTTTCTCCACAACATTTTCTGTGTGTTCCTTCCAATTTAAATTGTTCGTAATTGTAATACCTAGATATTTAGTTGCGTTTACGGCTTTTAGATTAGACTGATTTATCGTGTAACCGAAGTTTAACGAATTAATTTAGCACTCATGTGGATGACCTCACACTTTTCGTTATTTAGGGTCAATTGCCACTTTTCGCACCATTCAGATATCTTTTATAAATCGTTTTGCAATTTGTTTTGATCTTCTGATGACTTTATTAGTCAATAAACGACAGCATCATCTGCCAACAACCTAAGACTGCTGCTCAGATTGTCTCCCAAATCGTTTGTATAGATAAGGAACAGCAAAGGGCCTATAACACTACCTTGGGGAACGCCAGAAATCACTTCTGTTTTACTCGATGACTTTCCGTCAGTTACTACGAACTGTGACTTCTCTGACAGGAAATCACAAATCCAGTCACATAACTGAGACGATATTCCATAAGCACGCAATTTCACTACAAGCCGCTTGTGTGGTACTGTGTCAAAAGCCTTCCGGAAATCCAGAAATACGGAATCGATCTGAAATCCTTTGTCAATAGCACTCAGTACTTCACGTGAATAAAGAGCTAGTTGTGTTTCACAGGAACGATGTTTTCTAAACCCATGTTGACCGTGTGTAAATAGACCGTTTTCTTCGAGATGATTCATAATGTTCGAACACAATATATGTTCCAAAATCCCGCTGCATATCGACGTAAACGACATGGGCCTGTAATTTAGTGGATTACTCCTACTACCTTTCTTGAATATTCCTGGATACCGGCACCGGAGATGACGTTCGAGCTGGCACCACACATATTTAACCAGGAACAGATAGGGAATCTTGATGGCCATGGAAGTGCCTCAACATCACGTAGATAGTTCATAGAGACATGTGTCATGTGTGTATGAGCATTGTCCTGTTGAAAACTAGCACCATAATATCGTCGCATGGAAGGTAACACAAGAGGACGTAGAATGTCCGTGACTTACCGTTGTGCGATCAGAATCCCTTCAGTCACTACCAGTCACCACCTGAAGTAATACCCGATGGTTCCCCACATCATGAGGCTAGGAGTAACATCGCTGTGCCTCTTCAAAACATTGGAAGAATGTTACCACTCTCCAGGTTGGCGCCGTAGACGTTGACAATGGCCATTTGGGGTTATGTAGAACCATATTTCATCGTTGAACACAATGCTTCGCCATTCATCAGCAGCCCATGCTTTCCAGTCATCACACCACTCCAGCAACCGTTTTTGTTGTCTTGTTAACAACAGACTCCGCACAGGGCGCAGTTGCCTAGTCTGGTTGCTGCTAGTCTCTGACCAGTGGTGCAGGATGACACAGGATGTGTCAGGGAATTTGTTACTTGTTTTCGGATGGCAGGTGCAAAGGTGAATGGATTACAATGTCTTTGGTGCACAATACGACGCTCCTCTTTTCTAGTGGTCAGACGTGATCGACTGGAAACGTGACGACGAATATGCGTGCTCTTACGTACCCATGTAATCCAACATAGGCCGCTGCCACGCCCAAATGCCTCACAACACTGGATGTTGCACAATTTTATTTACCGCCCAAATGGAGACCAACAGTAAAGCCCTTTCAAACTTCATCAGGTTCTGATATCGCTGTCTCACACAAGTTTGCGGTATCGCCTTGACTTGGACTGTGATCACTCAACATCCGATGCTTTACACACGCCTTATACAGGGTGGTCAGAAACAGTCTGAAAAGCTTGTGAGGTTGTTGCAGGAGAGGTTGTGCTGAGAAATCATTGTCAAGAAAAAGTCGATACTTGAGGCCGTTTTCGAGTTATTTAGTACTGAAGTTAGCTAATTACGTCACCACGCGCGCTAATTTAAGCAGCCTGCCAGAGACAATGTTGCCAAACGTGTCCTTCGTTTGGCTTCCTCAAACCCAAAAAACGTAGCTTTTGTTCACCTACCTTAATTTTGTCACTTCAGGAAATGCATGATTTAACTGGTAATGAACATTCGAACAAGTGGTAACTCACGAAGGCACAAACGTCTATGCATTACCGCATTTTAACGAGTGCAAGTGCTTAAGCTTGCGCAAGCTGCGACCTGATTGTCTAACTGCAGTGCTAAACAACTCGAAAACGGAGCGTATAGATTTTTTTCTTAACAGTTATTTCTTAGCTCAGTCTCGCCTGCAGCACCCTTAAAATCTTTTCTGACTGTTTCTGATCATCTTGTATATTTGTACACACTACCTGGCCAGTTATCTACACTAAACACAAACAACACTAATGCACTCTAGTGGCCGTTGTGCCCATCACGGAGAAATGAATTGCAACTAAACGTAAGCAAACGTAAACACCACTCACGGGTTAGGCGATATGTTTGTTCCGACTGGCCGACTGTGGCTTGCAAGACTGTAGGGGGAGCGATGTATGATCACGGGCCATATGATTAGCATGTCGCCCATCCTCCCTCCAGCCGTTATGGAGACGAATGCTGATGATACTGTCACTTCTCTATTCAAGCAGCTCCTCATTTGGCGTCAAAAGGGATAGGTGGACCCTATGCCAGACCTTCCAACTTCAGAAAAAGAATCTTAGTAGGTACCAGTAATCGCATCCGCGCCCTGCCATACAAAAGTCAGTGACGATACCCTGTTCGTGTACAGAGGCGATCGAGAATCTCACCTCTAATCATTTACATGCCTGCCAATGGTGTGTACATACACGAAGTTATATTGATATTCGACATGTGTTTTGGGTCCTTCACTTTGTTTGTCAGGCAGTATAGAAAATAAAATGTTTATACAGGGTGTTTATATCTGGAAACAAATAGTTGTTGAAATATGTACCATGTACGCTTCATGCAACTGGCAACACTGCCTCTGCTATGTTTTTGTGAGGCTAGGCACGAACGCATCAAATTTAGCAACAGAAGCTTTGGTGTGTCAGCTTGATGCTTTTATTATCGTTTTTGTGTATTTCCATCTGTTTTATCAATGTGGTGAAATTTTGATATACAGTAAACGTCAATATGGGCGGTAGGAAACGTCTCATCGGCGCAGGCTACAGAAAATTAGTTGAACAAAAGAGGAGGAGGGGATAAGAAGAGTTCGATCAAACGCTGAAGTTACACGCATATTTCGTTAACAACAGACTAGATTCTGTAACTGCAAGTTCTTCCTCTCCTGAGAACATGAAACCTACAAATGATTCACTGTGCAGCGACGATTGTGGTGAAAAGGTCGACCTTAGTGAATCTGAAAATGATAACCAACATACAAACAATTCCACGGCAAGTGAACCAGAGTTAGGCCTGGGGAAAGGTACGTCAGATATTACAGTTGCTGAAGATCCCTCTTGTATGAAATCAGTGAGAAAGCATGAGATCACACTTTACGAAAAGTAATCGTGCAACGTGATTACTTCATTTACTCTTCCAGTCAGGGATCGCTTTGCTGTGTACCATGTAATGTGTTTGGGGGTTCATCCCAGATCGGCACAAGTGGCTTTAGTGACTGGAAACACGCTAATCGAAGAGTAACTGAACGTGAAAATTCCAGTGCACATCATGATTGTGTTGTAAGTTCGAAATAAAGCGGAAAGACTCTAAAGAAGAAGTAAATTATAGGAGAAATGTACTGCAGAGGGTAGTGGCTATAGTGAAATTTTCTTCAAGGGGATTGCCAATTCGTGAAGATGAGGAACTGTGATTCCTCAAGGAATCCTAATTTTGTGATTTTTTAGAGCCGGCAGCTAAATTTGATCCATTCTTAGCAGGTCATACAGCTAAATAATGAAAGCTGGGTAAAGCAAATACCTCATATGTATCATTTAGTACTTATGCAGGAATTATAGATATTCTGGGGAAGACTGCCATAGAAGAGATAGCTGATGCAAAGTATTTCTCCATTATTGTGGAACTACCCCTGATGTTTCACATAGTAATCAGTTAAGTTTCATTATACGATTTAGGAATAAAGATGGTGTACCACACTAGCGGTTTGTAGCGTTTATGTAAACTTGGCATTTTTCATTTCTTGCTCCACTCATTCCCTGAATCTGTTAGGATCAAGTGTAGCCACCATTTTTTGACCTGCTACAAACCATTTGCAACTTTTTCAGCTGCAAAATACTGGAAAGCTCTACAGTCACTTTCTGAAGATGCAAACTTAAGTTTAAAGTCTCTCTGGATTACAAGATGGTGAGCTCGAGAAGATGCCTGCAAGAGCATAAAGGCTAATCGGGATCCAGTCAAAAAACTTCTGAAGTGCTTTTCTGAAGAGAAAAGCGAGGAAGTTGTGATTAAATCGGAAGCAAGAGGGATATTGCTAAGGTTTAACTCTAAAGATATTGAATTCAGGGCTACAACGTGGGGGAGTATTCTGGATCGTTTCCATGTGGTGAGTCCAACACCACAGTCAGTAGAAGTTAACATATCTGCAGTAGCGAAACTTTATGCCTCGCTTCTAGCTTTCATAGATGAGATGACAAAGTCTTTTGAAGTGCACAAAAAGTTGGGGGAGAGAGAACAGGAGACTCCACAACACTTTCTTCAAGTCAATGAATCTAAAGAAAAACACATGAAGAAACGAAAAAAGTTCTTTGACGACTCTAGCTCTGAGCCAGAAAATGAAACAGTGGTTTGTAAATCTGATGCTGACAAACTGAAGATAAATCATTTAATTATATAAGTTTGACGAAAATGGACCTTGACGAACTCTATACCGTTGCAAAACAGCTGTAGCATGTTTATTCAGAGGATATATAGGAGTCTTTTGGAACAGAATGTGTCCATCTCAAAAGCTTCATTTAGTTCTGGGCATGAGAACGGTTTTTCTTTACCGGTCCTAAATAAAAGGCTAAGAGAAAATTATCTCTTTGATATTTATCCAAACATCAGAATCGCTCTTCAAATTTATTTGAGCACACCAGCAACAAACTGCTCTGCTGAACAATCGTTCCCAGCTCTTGGAAGAGTTAAGAACTACTTTTGCGCTCCTTAGACTCGGGAGCGTTTGAGATATCTGGCTGTACTACCAATTGAAAATGATATAACTGAGAAACTGGACTTTGAGAATGTGATAAATGAGTTTGCTGATAACAGGGCAAGAAAAAGCCATTGTGCTACTGACATTCTTTGTTGATATAATAATACTTTTTTTGTTTCTATTGAGTTATCCTTTGTTTGTTTGCGTGTGTAATTAGTAATAGTGTGTTTGGGGTCTCCATCCTGAATTTTGTACACGCTACATCTTATTATTCTGAACTCAAGATTAGTTATCATAATTGCGCACAATATTGTCCTTTTTCGACAATTTCTTCTGTAAATAATATACGCAGGTTGGAACTTAAATAGTGGCAACACTGCTGTGGAGACACTATGCAATGGAATCTACTATTGTCGCTGATAGCACTAGTTGTTGACAAACCTACCTTACCTACGAGCAAAGGAACTCGCCCGTCCCACGGCACCGGCGTGCGCGCAATCGAGGGAAACACAGTCACTTGTGAGCGAGGGGCCTGACGTAACGATGTCACTATGTTTTCGAAACAGGAACAACGGAATTGGATCAAGATTGAATGTGCCAGAGGTCGTACAGCACGACAGTGTCATCAAGGTCTTCAAGAGGCGCGTGGGGAATCGGCATTGTCCCAGTATGGTGAAAGTTATGGTGATTCTCGTGTACTATTGTGATGGTGTTATAAAAAAAAAAAAAAAAAAAAAAAAAGGTTCAAATTGCTCTGAGCACTATGCGACTTACCTTCTGAGGTCATTCATCAGTCGCCTAGAACTTAGAACTAATTAAACCTAACTAACCTAAGGACATCACACACATCCATGCCCGAGGCAGGATTCGAACTTGCGACCGTAGCGGTCGCTCGGTTCCAGACTGTAGCGCCTAGAACCGCACGGCCACTCCGGCCGGCTGATGGTGTTATCATAACGCATTACGTTCCTCCATGGCAGACCGTCAATGCACAGTATTACTGTTCGTTTATGGAGCATCACCTGCGACCAGCTTTGCGAAAGAAGCGGCGACACTTTCTGCGCAACCCACCCATCATTTGCACGACAATGTGTGGGCGCATTCAGCGCAAGATGTGGCTGCTCCGTTCGGTCGATGGGACTGGAAAGTACTGTACCATCCACCATACTCCCCAGACTTAAGTCCTTGTGACTTTGATTTGATTCCGAAGATGAAGGAACCACTTCGTGACATTCGCGTCAGAACTGTTCCAGAGATTCGACAGGCAGTAGACAGTTCCATTCGCACCATCAACAGAACAGGCTCAGCTAACGGTATACTACGCCTTCCACATCGCAGGCAACGCGTTCTACACAACAGTGGTGACTACTTTGAAGGACAGTAACAGGTGCAAACATGTAACTCTTTTGTATCGGTTGCCAATAAATAGTTACCACTATTTAAGTTCCAATCCTCGTATATTTATTTTAAAAAACTTGTTTACAGTTTTGCTGCTAAATGTTTTTCAGAATTGCCTAAGTTTGCTGTTGGGCGAGGGGGGGGGGAGGCGAAATCAATTATTGGGCCCATGAGCCTAACATTACATAAATAGGGAGCTGGGTGTTTGACACAACTATCGACAACGTGCACGAGATACAAGAGCGTATGTTCCACACATACGGCCAAACCCGGAGACAGCCAGGTGTGTTCTCACTGCTTCGTGATGCTTCGTGATACCTCCGCATTTCAGCATATATGGTTCAGCAGCCAGAGCAATCAGAAAGTTCTCGTTCCGAAATGTGCGTACGTAAGACTAAAATCAAGGACTGTTGCTTCTAGGAGGGCAATATTAGCTGCACAGGAAACGTAATTTAAATCAGAAATGAATTTTGGTAGAGAATATGTGATCACGTGATTACACATCTGAAATTAATGCAGATGCGCATGTCAGCCCTCTTACAGCCTGTAGAGTTTGATATATTGGACAGTGAAGAGAGACAAGACGTTAATGAAATCGTGAATACCACGCACTAAAAGCAGAAGTCCAAAATGGGTAAGCTGTTCAGTAGTAAATAACTTTCAGAACCGATTAAAAAGATAAAGTTAACAGAAATTTTGACTAATCTGCCGGTTTTAGAAACAACCAGTCATGACCTCATTGTACTAGAAGACTTCAAATACCCGCCTTCACAAAAGTTTCAGAAAAACAACTAGAAGCAATAAAAAAGACTTAGAATCTAGAAATCTCGTAGCCCACGAACTGAAAAAGATGTAACATTGTTTCTACTGCCTCAGCATATAAAGAAAAAAATTTTCAAACAATTTCAGGAGAAAAATGAGTTATAATATCATAGCAATCAAATCAGACAAAAGTGACGAAATCAAAGTGGAAGATTTCTTAAACTCTGCCAACTTCCAGGAGGTGAAGAAAGACCCCACACAGTCTTATAATGTTAACGTAAAAAGTATTGACAAACTGTGTAGAAGTATCATATTTTGCTCCAACTATTTCCTCTTCAACATGGATCCTGTAGTTCCAATTATTCACTAATATATCCGTTCAGGAGTGGCTAAACAATCTTAGAGACTTGCTTGATAAACCAGGAGTTAATCCAGTTGACATAGCTGATATAAGTTTAGGAACATACACTTGCCTAAAATAAAATTATTTCCGTTTCCGTGGCAAGATAACAAGCAATTAGATGGTATAGCGGTGGGATTCCCCTTCATTCCAATCCCAGTAGAAATTTTCATGGAAAATTTTGAAAAACATTTCTTGGAAAGTAGCCAATTCTCATCCATGGACGGACATTCGTTTGTGTATGTTTATGATGTGCTCTGCTTGTGGACGGGTGCTAATAAATAACTTCAAACATGACTCAAACAGATAAATTCTAAGCACAACAATATTAAATTCACAACAGTGTATTAGGGTAACGCCATAAATAATTTAGAACCAACCAAAGATAACAGTGGCTGCATTCATACTTTCAATATTTACAGGAAGCCCACAACCACTGGCATTGTTGCACCTGTGATTCTCAACACTCAGCGCCATATAAAAACGCTGCCTTTTGTTCGATGATGCATCGGCTAATATCCGTCATCATGATTGATAATAACTTTCAAACTGAATTAAATACTATCAAATAAATAGCGTCAAGCAACAGATACACTTCTACCTTGGTGGAATCTGTGATGCATAAATAACAAAAATAACAATCCTCCTTTCTTCCTTGCCCTGTGCCCGACCTGCCGCGTCAACACCTTAAAAATGGTGCACAGTTTCTTTCAATGTGGTCAGAAAGCTTAAATACAGGAACTTTAAAATGCCATGTCATGTGCACAAATCCACTGGACACTTTTGTCCAATGGTAGAGACAGCACATCGGCTGTGGAAAAGAGTGTAATGTACTAAGCCATTTGTAATTATGGCAAATTCTATTTAGGCCAGTCTAGCAGGGCAGTATCTACCTGCTAGAAGGAACACCACGCAAGTTGGATAGTTAGAAACGGACCGAGCGAGGTGGCGCAGTGGTTAACACACTGGACTCCCATTCGGGAGGACGACTGTTCAGACCCGCGTCCGACCATCCTAAGTAATATTTTCTGTGATTTCCCTAAATAGCTTCAGGCAAATGCCGGGATGCTCCCTTTGAAAGGGCACGGCCGACTGACTTCTCCAGCCTTCCCAGATCCGATGGGACCGATGCCCTCGCTGTTTGGTACCCTCCCCCAAATCAGTCAACCTCACTGACTTACAAAAGGAGTCTCTACTTTTGCAGATAACCTTCTTAAATAAGGACATAGTTACAAGGTACAATACGAAGTCTTACCTAACATCGACAACTGAAGGAAGATGAACTACTCTGAAATGATGGAAATTAATAAACATATGTCTACTTAACGATGCTTAGTACTGCATGATTAATAGTTCCCTTTCCTGTCGCTTCTAGCTGCAGATACTGCTCATAATGCCACCGAGAACACTTTGTAAATTGGCCGTCCTGCTTATATGTATAATTTTTCAGATGCTGTAGTTTCTCTTGCAATATTAACAAAAATTTACTTTGTATAATTAGAGTTGTTTCACTTACCTGTTTGGCCTGTAATAGTGGTCTTGTTAAGTACAAGATTACTGTATCATGTTCAGCCACCCACTTGGAACATGACATCGAAGTTTACTGTATACTGTTCACGTCTTTTTATTCTCAGAACAATTGTTGTAATTGTTCATGTGGTTCATTATTTAATGTGTCATATACTTTATCTAAATTAAATAGTTTTAGAATATATTTTACTGAAATAATTCCTCTCGTTTTAGTCCTAAATTCACCATTAATAAATATCATCGCTGGAAACGAACCGAGATACTCTGTAGATGCACTAGTTTAAAATGACTGACTGTACCTGACGACGGCACAAAATATTGTTCAAAAAGTGTTCAAATGTGTGTGAAATCTTATGGGACTTAACTGCTAAGGTCATCAGTCCCTAAGCTTACACACTACTTAACCTAATTTATCCTAAGGACAAACACACACACCCATGCCCGAGGGAGGACTCGAACCTCCGCCGGGACCACAAAATATTGTAGAATATTGCACCAGCGTCGTGTGTTTTTACATTCATAATGCATCAAAAGAACCAACGGAACAGTCAATTAACGCTCTTCAAGCAGTGCACTCCTAAGAAAAAAGATTGGTTTAACACGTTCACGCCGGCGTGTACCACTGAAGGCTCACGCTAGATCCCCCAACCGGACGCCGTGTACCACCGGTGGCGCATGCACGAGTTTACCAATTATGGCGCCAGCAGTACACTAATGTATGACGTTTTACCTATCAGCGAGGTGCAACGAACAGCTGTGAATACAATTTTATTGGACTGTTCAACGACAGAGCTTTCATAACATATAATAATCAATTTAGTGTACAATTATTTTATGTGATATCTCGTTGTTTCAAAAGAACGGATTTTTTAAAATAAAAGATTAATATAGTAAAATAGTAGCCCGGGGCGTCTAAATACGACCGTCACCCCGTGTTACGAAACGGAAAGAGCAACGCCGTCAGATTCAGGAAAGGATGAATACGCGCCGCCACACAGTGAGAAACACAATTCTCAAGGCCGGCGTGAACGTGTCAACGTTGTTCCTGACATGTGATTATGAGACTGGTTACGTACTGGAATTCACTGTTTATACGGGAGCCGCCAACGACATCAAATAATATGGCCTGGGGAAATCGGTGGATATAGTGGTCACTCTTCTAAGACCATACCTTCAGAGAGGGCACGATTTTGTATAACTTGCACTCCATTCGAGCGTTATTTGCATGGTTGCACGACAGAGATACAAATGAGCGTGGCACCGTCTGCAACAAACCTAACAAGGTAGCACAGACGTTAGCACACTGGTCTCACATTCGCGAGGAGACGTCTCAAATCTTGGTCTGGCCATCAAGACTTACGGTTTCCGTGATTTCGCTAAATCGCTCCAGTTAAATGCCAGGATGATTCCTTTGCAAAAGGAACGGCCAATTTCTCTACTCATCCTTTCATAATCAGAGCTTGTGCTCTGTCTCTAATGACCTCGCTGTCGACGGGACGTTTAACTCCAATCTTCCTTCTTGTCCGCGACAAAATGCGAGGTACGCCCAAATGCAAAAGGAACGGCCAATTTCTCGACTCATCCTTTCATAATCAGAGCTTGTGCTCTGTCTCTAATGACCTCGCTGTCGACGGGACGTTTAACTCCAATCTTCCTTCTTGTCCGCGACAAAATGCGAGGTACGCCCAAACTGGCAGAACAGCAGAAGAAAGATGAAAAAAATGTTCAAATGTGTGTGAAATCTTATGGGACTTAACTGCTAAGGTCATCAGTCCCTACGCTTACACACTACTTAACCCAAATTATCCTAAGGACAAACACACACACCCATGCCCGAGGGAGGACTCGAACCTCCGCCGGGACCAGCCGCACAGTCCGTGACTGTAGCGTCTAAGACCGCTGGGCTAAGGAAGATGAAGTCTAGTTTAGATTTTAGGTCAGCTGATATTTTTGCTAGCAGTTAAACGATGTGATGAAAGATCAGTTTGGGTCCTGACCATTTGGAGCACAGCGGAGTTAAAAAAAAAAAAAAAAAAAAAAAAAAAAAAAAAAACAGAAAACGGTCCAGAAACCGAAGTGTACTCTTGACTACACTGAGTTATTGGAGACAGTGGACGTATCGGATGTGATTCAAAGTCCGATAAATCTATTTGGATAATAGTTAAATCGTAAATGAAGTATTTTTCGTGTTTTGCACATGTCTGTCTTAAATGTGCACATAATACCCAAACCGAAATTGATTCACTAGTGAAATTCCACAATTTTCTTGTAAGATAAATTTTGGAGACATATTGCAAAGCAAAACTGATGGTTCAAATGGCTCTGAGCACTATGGGACTCAACTTCTGAGGTCATTAGTCCCCTAGAACTTAGAACTACTTAAACCTAACTAAACTAAGGACATCACACACATCCATGCCCGAGGCAGGATTCGAACCTGCGACCGTAGCGGTCTCGCGGTTCCAGACTGCAGCGCCTAGAACCGCACGGCCACTTCGGCCGGCGCAAAACTGAAAAGTGTCACATAGAACCCGTGGCTAGATGTGTCATCCCTTCAATCAACGCGATATTACAATCCCAAAAGATGGTGAAAACAATAAAGCATATGCCTTATGTGTTCGAAACGGAAAAAATTGGGAAATATACTAGTTTCATATGTAAAGTACGTGGTATGGGATTATGCAACGAGCTGTGCTTCGAAATATACAATACAAAACAAATTTTAAAGTCATTCAAAATTATCACTGTAGAGTTATAAACTTAAATGCAGACAAAAATTTCAGTTCCTTCTTGGTTTTAGGTCTTCATTTTCTGATGTCTTTTGACTGTAGTAATAAGTAAACACATCTTTATTGAAATGCTTAATTCTGGTCATATTGCTGTTTGTTTTCTGTTTCTGAAGTGACGATTGGTAGTGTATTGAAATAACGAAATTATAACTGGAGTACATCGTACAGCAGCTTAATGACAAATCTCTGTATGTGAAGGGTAATATCCAGACTGACTGACTCATTCGCTGACTCATCAACGCCCAGTCCAAATCCTTGAGGAAAGAAAATTGAAATTTGGAGAGAGTGTTGATCGTATACTTAGGTGTTGTTTAAGCAGGAATTTTTCGGAATCCCACCCCTAAGAGGAGAAAATATGTCGATATTAAGGCAATTTTGAAGCTATACCAACGAAAATTTGTATTTGGTTCATCGGTAAGAAATAAAGAAATTCGTGTTTCAGCGTTTTTGGAAGTTCAGGGAATAAAATAATTTTTTGGAAGTTCAGGTGATAAAATGGTGGGTGAAACTTTCTTTTGAAAACAAAGCATTATTAAAGACCTACTAAAACATTTTTAAAGCTACGTCTGTGAAAACTGGTATTTGAATTCTCGGTTAGCAATAAAAAAAAATGTGTTTCAGTGTTTTTGGAAATTCTATCCCCTAAAGGAATGAAATACGGGATGAAAAGTTTTATGAATTTATTTTGCTTTAAAACTATATCAATGAAAAACTTGTATTTCACTTTTCGGTTAGATATAAAGAAATGCGTGTTAAGGTATGAATGTTTCTATGGAAATATCACCACAAGAACGCATAGGCATGTTTAACAAAAACCTTGGACTTCAGCTACCAGAATCTCTTTATGGTCAAAAGTACATGCTTCTACGGCCTTACTAGAGTGAAAAGCTTAGAAGGTGTTGCAGTGTGTAAAGAACATAAAAATTCGATTAAAGAACAACAAAACAAATCTTTGCAGAACATCAGTCTACACGATCGAAGGAGTGGGCGCTAAGCTAGTAAAAAATAAAACTGAAATGCAGTAATAACGCAGGAAGAAATAGCGACTGGGCCACCAGTCACATCATATGGAAAAGCATTTCTTTGTTGAGATTAGCTGGATGATGCTTTTCAAAACGGAGGTGTAGTAACATGTAGTCACCATTGTAACGTGCAATTAATTCTATATTTCATCACATGTAAATTGAAGGTGGAGGGGGGAGAAAGGAAAGGATGGGGAGGGGAAGGGGAAGGGATTACTGATGTCAGCTGCATCGGGACATTACGCGGAATTGGCGGCGATAAGTGAAAACGTGTACCAGACCAGGGTTCGAACCTAGGATCTCCTGCGTCCTAGGCAAGTGCTTTAACCACTGCGTCATCCAGACACAGTGTGATCGCAACTGCGTGGACTATCTTGACACACCTCACGGCCGACCCACATTCTCACCGACCGCCACTTATCCGCAGGCCCGTCCATTTCCTCCATGCTCACTATTCCGAGATTCCCGCAGGAAGTCGGATGTACTTGTGCATCGACACTGAAAAAGTGGATCCCTTGCTCACCTAGACGAATCAATTATATGAATTGGTTTTGTCTGTTCTTTCGGACATGTCCGAAAGAATAGACACCACGTGGAATTCACAGCTGTGATACACTGTATGTAAATTGAGGTTGAGGGGGGAGAAAGTAGAGGATCTATTGATATCTACTCCATAGGGACTTTACCCGCAATCAGTGGCGGCGAGCGAAAACGTGTGTCGGGTCGGGATTCGAACAGGGGATCTCCTGCTTACTAGGCAGCTGCTTTAACCACTGCGCCACCCGGACACTGTTTATCGCAACTGTGCGGATATCTCGGCTGATTCTACGTAAAGTTCCGATCCAGCTGACATCAATAGACCCTTCCCTTTCCTTCCCCTTTCCTTCTCCTTCTTCGCCCTCCACTTTCAATCCACATGTAATATATCACAGATACGGTTTCCGCGTGGTGTCTGTTCTTTCGGACATGTCCGACAGAACAGGCGTCACGCATTCGTATAATCTATATTTCATGTAAAAAAGTAATAATATGCAGTAATTTATAAGCTAAAATATAACAACCAACAGAAATATGTATTTCTAGTATCACCAATGCCGATTCTAAGGTTGGACGCAAAAGAAGGGTCGGAAATATCTAGTTTGTTCCTTCGCGTGTAGTGTAGTTTCGGGTCATGCCTCCGCTGACACATTTCCGTGCGCAGAGGAGCTCGCCCGCGGGACCACTCCGTATCACGTGAGGTCGGTCACACCTTGCTGCCTTCCACGGCGTCCAACGGCTACGAAAATTCTACAGCCACAATTATTCTCTCAGCTTCAATTCAGTAAACCATTGATTTGAAGATGAAAAACTTATGAAATTGTAAAACTACACGTTAATACCTTGTATTTTCCTGCTTCTGAGAATACGCTGATTCTGTCACTAATATCTGGTCAAAAATTGTTTTTAATAATTTTCAGAGTCAGTTGAGTAATTACACACCAATAGTACACAAAAAATTTTCAGGTCAGTATAGAGGTAGCTGTTAAATAACTGAGTTATGTGATCACTGCGAAATGTTAATAAATCTTTCTTTGAATTTAATTAATTTGAAAGGGTCCTACGGGAATCAGCCTTTAATATTCGTTACGTAAGAAAATTTCTTGAGTTATTTTGTGTAAATGCGTATTGTATACCGGCATGATCCTATCTGCTAACTTGTTCCGTTCAGCCGTGCAGTGGGTTGCAATGGGACGGAAGAAACCAATACAACGTCTGACTAGAGATAACTAACCTCTTTCACCACGGGGAGAGTCACAGTCAAAGAGATACTGCTAATTTGATGAGTATACCCATAAGTATGGTTGGGGATATTAGAAGATGATTTGAGGTTAAGGATTCCATACCGTCTGTCCCTCAAAACGGACAGCAAAGTGAGCTAAACGAAAGAGAAACGTGATTAATCATAACAAACATTATGCGTAATCTTCGATTAAGTGCTCTTAAGAGTGCAATCCATCTGCTGTAAGACTGTGGTAAGCAAGTAAGTGAATCATCAGTCCAGAGGATTATAAGAGAATAAGGGTACAACGAGAAAACAGCAACAAAGAAATCACGTCAAAAATTGAACTGAAGCAAAAGGTACCAGTCCGCAATGGACCACATTAACAAAGGGCCAGAATGGTAAAATGATGTTATGCTTGCTGATGAGAGCAAATCCAACAGATGGAGAAACTATAGTGTCGCAAAAGCCTAATCATGAGCTGCAGGCTTAACATTTGCAACCTAGAATAAAACATGGAGGCGAAGTTCTTTCGTATGGTGCTGTGTTTCGTCATCTGGTGTGGAAGACAGCACGTTAAAAAAGGAGGGGCACCTCAGCTACCAGATGGAAACTACTCAGAAGAGCGCAGAGAAGTTAGAGATTAGATCTATATTCAAATTTTTCAAATGCAATGACCTGAAAGGACATATCATACCCTGTAAAAGAATGACTTCTTTATAACAGCCCCAGAACTATTCAGACACCATTTCAGTATGCACACTTTAACCTCATAGAGAACTTATGGGACAATCTCGATAGAAAGAGAACTACAATTAACTAGAAATAACAACTGGAAAATAAACTGAAGGCAGGATTTTTGCATTTACCTCTAAAATCAGTGGTACCATGCAAGAGCGTTTTCAAAGAGGTTGTAAAGCAGCGGGGATATCCTTCCAAGTTCTGAGCTCGAACATTACTGCTGTAGTCAAGAACCATTTTATTTTGACAGTATAAATGTCTAGCTTATTGCCCGCTGCTCGGCTTGCGTATGGTCTGCACAGATCTTCTTGTTTTTCTTTAATCGAGTGTTTATGTTTTTCACAAATGGTAACACCTACTACACTTTTCATGCTAATTAAGACCCTAGAAGTATTATATTTTCGAAATGTACTGCTGACTAAAATGCGATTCTGGTAGCTGGGGTCCAAAGTTTTTGTTAATCATGCATTTTGTATTCTTGCGGTGATATTTCCATGGAAACGTTATCCCTTAACACATATTTCTTTATATATAACAGAGAAGAGAAAAAGCCATTTTCATAGATCTGGCTTTAATAACTTTTTAATACAACGAAATACTTTCTTAACAATTTTCAACCGTTATTTCATCCCCTTAGGGAATGAATTTCTAAAATCAGTGAAACACATATCCTTTTTTATTTCTAGCAGAGAAGCCAAATACAACTTTTCATAGATTTAGATTTGAAAATGTTTTCGTAATAAAATAGTTCCATAAAAATCTTTCATCACCTATTTCACTCACGTAGGGGGGTTAAAAGGTCTACAACTACTATTTTACTTCGTTAGCGATTGAATTTCCAAATATGGTGAAACACAAATGGTTTTTATATCTGATTGAGATCCCAAACACCAATTTCCGTAGTTGTAGCTTGAAAATTGGCTTAATAGCGGCATATTTTCAAAAAAGGTTTCATACTTTATTTCACGCCATTATGAGTGGTATTTCAAACAGTGCCTACAGTAAAAGATCAACATCCAGTCCAAATTTCAACTTTTATTCTTAGCAGATTGAGGAGAGCGATGATGAGTCAGTGAATACATTTTGCCCTATATCACCCTCTCAGGGGTTGAATATCCAAAAACAGTGAAATGTGTATATTCCATTACCAACCAAGAAGCCAAATTCAAAATTTCGTAGATTTAGCTTTAAAAATCCTCACATAATGAAATAGTTTCACAAAACATTTCATCCCCTTTTCCACCCTCTGAAGGGATGAATTTCCAAAAACACTGATATCCGAGAAGTCAAATACCTATTTTCATAGTTGTAGCTTTAAAACTACTTAAGCAGCACTCTAATAACGATTTATTTCCAAAAAACTTTTGCCCACTATTACACCACCATAAGCGATAAATTTCCGAAACTGCACACGTTTCTTTATTTCTGACTGTGAACCCAAATACCAGTTTTTTTAGGTCTAGCTTCAAAATAGACTGAATAGCGATATAGCTCCAAAAAATTTTTCATCCCTTATTTCACCTCTTTATAAGTGGTATTTCGGACAATCCTTTTTTAAACAGTGCCTACAGTAAAATATCTACACCCTGTACACATTTCAACTATCTATCCTTAGCAGCTTGGGGAGGGCGATGATCAGTCAGTGGCTCAGTCTTGCCCTATATCACCCTTTTAGGGACTGAATATCCAAAAACAATGAAATGCGTATAGTTCATTTCCAACCGAGAAGTCAAATTCAAAATTTCCTAGATTTAGCTTTAAAAATGTTTCCATAATGAAATAGTTTCATAAAACCGTTCTCCCTTTTTCCACGCTCTTAAGGGATGAATTTCCAAAAACACTGATATGCAAGGAGTCAAATACCTATTTTCATAGTTGTAGCTTTAAAACTAGTTTAGTAATTCTCTAATAATGATTTATTTCCAAAAAGCTTTTGCTCACTGTTACACCATTACAGGGGTTAAATTTCCGAAGCTACTGAAACACATGTTTCTTTATTTCTGACTGCGAAGCAAAATACCAGTTCTCGTAGGTCTAGCTTCAAAGTCGCCTTAAGAGGAGGTTTACTATCTTTTGGTTTCAAAAACGATTTCTTTAAATTGCAGTTTTGGATCCATAAAAGTGCTTACAATCCATCCCTGATACGATTTTTCCGAATACGGAACGGAAATGTTTGTTATTCGCGGTGGAACAAAAAAATGCACCTGCCTGAAAGCGGCCTTTTTCAGGCACGAGTTTCTTTCTTTCAGAGGACTTCACAAAATTCAAATCAAAGTTAGAACGCATGTGTTTGGAAGTTTGCCCCCAAGCATTTGCATTCGGGTGCGAAAAATGTGGAGATTGCGACTTTCCTGGCAGTGAGCAGCTTCAACGAAGGGTTTTCAGCAATTCTGAAGACCATGACAACGATGGACGTCACCCTGGGACTCAATTCGACGCAGTTCGCCAAGCATTCGGACGACTACCGGATTCAAGCGGCCGAAAACCGCTTGCCATCAGCCGTACGAGCAGCTCTGGAACAACGCAGGATGGCCCAGATCGAGCAGAACGCCCTCTATGAGGAAGACGAAGGACTAGTTAATGGACCCGGGATAGCAGATTGAACGTACGTTGTATAATATTGCATTTATATGTAGTCAAAACTACAAACCCGTTTTTCTCGAAATGACTTTTTTTATCGCTGTATGCTAACTTCAAATCTACTGAACCGATTGGCATGATTCCTTGTTTGCGACGAAGTTAACTAAATTGTCTATGAACTGTACCTCTTTTATTCCGAGCCATCAACTATAAATATTTTTACTTGGCCGACGAAGTCGGAAAAACAAAGAAACAAAACCCTATTTTTTTCAAATGGCCGCCATCTTGTTTCCTAAGATCCAAATACCTTAAGCGAGGTACAAAGCCTAAATAATCGTATATACTTCGCTAACTTCAACTCAATTTAGATATCACACGGGCCGGCTGCCATCTGACATACTCCGTTTGGAGGAGGTCTACACCGAAATTTTGTTTCGTTCCGACGCCACTTCCGCCTTTGCTCATCGACATTTCTGGTCGAAAAATTTCCGTTTTATAGAGGAAATATCAATAAACATTTTGACCAAATTTGACATTGATACCTATAACAAATCCCGAGAAAAAAACTCTCAAAGAACATGCTTTTTTCGGGTTAAAGATAATAAACGTCCCCTTAGTAGCGATATAGTTCCAAAAAGCCTTTCATCCCTTTTTCATATCTTTATGGGTGGTATTTCGAACAATCCCTTTTTAAACAGTGCCTAAAGCAAAAGATCTAAACGCTGCCCACATTTCAACTTCCTATCCTTAGCAATTCGGCGAGGGCGATGATGAGTCACTGGATCAGTCTCGCCCTATATCACCCTTTTAGGGGTTGAATTTCCAAAAAAGTGAAATACTTATATTTCATATCCAACCGAGAAGCCAAATTCAAAATTTCATAGATTTAACTTTAAAAATCCTCACGTAATGAAATAGCTTCATAAAACATTTCATTCCCTTTTCCACCCTCTTAAGGGATGAAATACCAAAAACACTGATACGCGAAAAGTCAAATAAATATCCTCATAGATGTAGCTGTAAAAGTACTTGAGTAGCTCTCTAATAATGATTTATTAAAAAAAAAACTTTGCCCACTATCACACCACCATCATAGGACTTAAATTCACGAAATTGCTGAAACTCATGTTTCTTTATTTCTGACAGCGGAACCCAATACCTTTTAACGTTGTTCTAGCCTCAAAATCGCCTTCATAGCAGTATAGTTCCATAAAACCTTTCACTCCTTGTATCACCCCAGTATGAGCGGAATTTCGAACACCCATTCTTAAACGATGTCTATAGTAGAAAATCAACATCCTGTCCAAATTTAAACTTTCATCCTTAGCAGTTTGGGGAGGGCGATGGTGAGTCAGTGCATCATTCTTGCCCTATATCACTCTTTTAGGGACTGAATTTCCAAAAACAGTGAAATGCGTATATTTCATTTCCAACCGAGAAGCCAAATTCAAAATTTCGTGGATTTAGCTTTAATAATGTTTTCATAATAAAATAGTTTCATAAAACATTTCATTCCCTTTTCCACGCTCTTGAGGGATAAATTTCCAAAAGCACCGATATGCAAGGCGACAAACACCTGTTTTAACAGTTGTAGCTTTAAAAATGATATAGTAGCTCTCTAATAATGATTTATTTCCAAATAAACCTTTTGCCCACTATTACACCACCATAGGGGTTAAATTTCCGAAACTACTGAAACACATGTTTATCTATTTCTGACAGCGAAACCAAATACCATGTTTCGTTGGACTAGCTTCAAAATAGCCGTAATAGCGGTATAGTTTCAAAACACCGTTCATCCCCTATTTCACCTGTGTTTATGAGTGGTGATTCGAACAAACCGTTTTTAAACAGTGCCTACAGTAAAGGATCTACTCCCTGTCCACATTTCAAGTTTTTATCTTTTGCAGTTTGGGGAGGGTGTTGATGAGTCAGTGGATCAGTCTTGCCCTATATCACACTTTTAGGAATTGAATTTCCAAAAAAGTGAAATCATTATATTTCATTTTCAACCGGTAAGCCAAATTCAAAACTTCATTTATTTAGCATAAAAAATCTCACGTAATGAAATAGTTTCATAAAACATTTAATCCCCTTTTCCAACATCTTAAGGGATTAATTTGCAAAAACACTGATATCCGAGAAGTCAAATACCTATTTCATAGTTGCAGCTTTGAAAATAATTTAGGAGCTCTCTAATAATGACTTATCTCCAAAAAAAAAAATAACCTTTTGCCCACTATTACACCACCATAGGAGTTAAATTTCCGAACTGCTGAAACAGAGGTTTCTCTATTTCCCGACAGCGGAATCAAATACCTCTTTTCGTTGGACTAGCTTCATAGTCGCATTAAAAACGGTATAGTACCAAAAAACCGGTCATCCCTTATTACACCTTTTTATGAGTGGTAGTTCGAACAATCCCTTTTTAAACAGTGTCTACAGTAAAAGATCTACACACTGTCCACATTTCAACTTTCTATCCTTAGCAGTTCGTGGAGGGCGATGATGAGTCAATGGATCAGTCTTGCCCTATATCACTGTTTCGGAGATTGAATATCTAGAAAAGTGAAATGCTTATATTTCATTTCCAACCGTGAAACCAAATTCAGGATTTCATAGATTTAGCTTTAAAAATTGTCACGTAATCCAATAGCTTCATAAAACATTTCATCCCCTTTTCCACCCTCTTAAGGGATGATTTACCAAAAACACTGATATGCGAGAAGTCAAATACCTATTCTCATAAATGTAGCTTTAAAAATACTTTAGTAGCTCGCTTATAATGATTTATTTAAAAAGAAATACCTTTTGTCCACTATTACACCACCAAAGGGATTATATTCACGCAGCTGCTGAAACACGTTTCTTTATTTCTGATAGCGGAACACAATACCTTTTTTCGTTGGTCTAGCTTTAAAATCGCTTTAATACCGATATAGTTCAAAAAAACCTTTCATCCCTTATATCAGCCCTGTATGAGTGGTATTTCGAACATCCCCTCCTTATACGATGATTATAGTAGACGATCAACATCCTGTCCAAATTTCAACTTTCATCCTTAGCACTTTGAGAAGGGCGATGGTGAGTCAGTTGATCAGTCTTGCCCTATATCACCCTTTTAGGGATTGAATTTCCAAATAGTGAAATGCTTATATTTCATTTCCAAAGGAGAAGCCGAATTGCAAATTTTGTAGATTTAGCTTTAAAAATGTTTCCATAATGAAATAATTTCATAAAACATTTCATCCCTTTTTCCACGCTCTTAAGAGATGAATTTACAAAAACACTGATATACTAGGAATAGATTACCGATTTTAACAGTTGTAGCTTTAAAACTGGTTTAGTAGCTCTCCAATAATAATTTATTTCCAAATAAACCTTTTGCCCACTGTTAGACCACTATAGGGGTTAAATTTCCGAAGCTGCTGAAACACTTTTTTCTTTATTTCTGACTGCGAAGCCAAATACCAGTTCTCGTAGGTCTAGCTTCAAAATCGCCTTAAGAGATGGTTTAGTATCTTTTGGTTAAAAAAATGACTTTTTTAAATTGCATTTTTGGATCCATAAAAGTGCTTAGAATTCACCTCTGAAACGGTTTTCCCGAATTCGGGACGGAAATTTTTGTTATTCGCTGCGGAACAAAAAAATGCACCTGCCTGAAATCGGCCTTTTTTAAGCACAAGTTTTTTTTTTCTTTCAGAGGACGAGTTATTGTACCAGTGCCCTGAAGGAAACACACAAAATTCAAATGAAAGTTTGGAAGTTAACTCCCATGCATTTGCATTCTTGTGCGAAGACTGTGGTGATTGCGACTTTCCTAGCAGTGAGCAGCTTCAACGAATTGTATTCAGCAATTCTGAAGACCATGATAACGATGGACGTCACCCTGGGACTCTATTCGACGCAGTTCGCCAAGCATTCGGACGACCACAGCATTCAAGCGGCCGAAAACCGCTTGTCGTCGGAAGTACGAGCAGATCTGGAGCAGCGGATTATGACCCAGATCGAGCACAACGCCCTCTATGAGGAAGACGAAGGACTAGTTTAAGGACCCGGGATAGCAAATTGAACTTACGTTGCATAATGTTGCATTTATATGTGGTCAAAACTTTAAACCCGTTTCTCTCGAAATGACTTTTTTTTTATCGCGCGGTATGGTAACTTCATATCTACTGAACCGAATGGCACGATTCTTTGTTCCCGACGAAGCTAACTAAATTGTCTAGGAGTTGTACCACTTTTATTCCGATCCATCAACTATAAATATTTTTACTTGGCCGACGAAGTTGGAAAATCGAAGAAAAAAAACCTATTTTTTTCAAATGGCCGTCATCTTGTTTCCTAAAGTCCAAATACCTTAAAAGAGATACAAGGCCTAAATAATCGTATATAATTCGCTAACGTCAACTCAGTTTAGATATCAGACGAGATGGCTGCCCTGTGACATACTTTTCATTCCCTTTTCCACCCTCTTAAGGGATGATTTTCCAAGAACGCTGATATCTGAGAAGTCAAATACGTGATTTAACAGTTTTAGCTTTAAAAATGGTTTAGTAGCTCTCTAATAATGATTTATTTCCAAATAAACCTTTTCGACCACTATTACACCACCATAGGAGTTTAATTTCCGAAACTGCTGAAACACATGTTTCTCTGTTTCTGACAGCGAAACCAAATACCATTTTTCGTTGGCCTAGCTTCAAAATCGCCTTAATAGCGGCATAGTTCCAAAAAAACGTTCATCCCCTATTTCGCCTCTTCATGAGTGGTAATTCGAACAATCCCTTTTTAAACAGTGCCTGCACTAAAAGATCTACACCCTGTCCACATTTCAACTTTCTATCCTTAGCAGTTTGGTGAGGGCGACGATGAGTCAGTGGATCAGTGTCACCCTATATCACTCTTTTAGGGACTGAATTTCCAAAAAAGTTGAATGCTTATATCTCGTTTCCAACCAAGAAGCCAATTCAAAACTTCATAGATTTAGTTTTAAAAATGCTAACATAATGAAATAGTTTCACAAGACATTTCATCCCATTTTCCACCCTCTTAAGGGATGATTTTCCAAAACCACTGATATCCAAGAAGTCAAATACCTATTTTCATAGTTGTAACTTTAAGAAAACTCTAGTAGCTCTCTAATAATGATTTATTTCTAAACAAACCTTTTGCCCACTATTACACTACCATTGGGGTTAAATTTGAGCAACAGCTGAAACACATTTCTTTATTTGTGATTGCGTATGAGAATACCAGTTATCTTAGATCTTGCTTCAAAATCGCCTTAATGGCGATATAGTTCCAAAAAACCTTTCATTCTTTATTTCAGCTCTTCGTGAGTGGTATTTCGAACAATCCCTTTTCAAACAGTGCCTACAGTAAAAGATCTACACCCAGTCCACATTTCAGCTGTCCATCCTTAGCAGTTTGAGGAGGGCGACGATGAGTCAGTGGATCAGTCTTGCCCTACATCACCCTGTTAGTGACTGAATTTCAAAAAAAGTGAAATGCTTATATTTGATTTCCAACCAAGAAGCCAAATTCAAAATTTCATAGATTTAGCTTTAAAAACTCCAACATTATGAGATAGTTTCGTAAAACACTTTATCTCCTCTTCCATCCTCTTAAGGGATGAATTTGCAAAAACACTGATATCGGAGAAGTCAAATACCTATTCACATAGTTGTAGCTTTGAAAATACTTTAATAGCTCTTCAATAATTACTTATTTCCAAATAAATATTATGCCCACTATTACACCACCGTAGGGGTTACATTTCCGAAATTGCTGAAACACATGTTTCTTTATTTCTGACAGCAGTACCAAATACCTGTTTTCGTTGGTGTAGCTTCAAAAAGGCCTTATCAGAATATAGTTCCAAAAACCCATTATCCATTATTTCCCCACTGTATGGGTGGTATTTCGTACAACCGCTTCTTAAACGATGCCTACAGTAGAAGATCAACACCCTGTCCAAATTCCATATTTCGTCCATAGCAGTTTGGGGAGGGTGATGGTGAGTCAGTGGATCAGTCCTGCCCACCTGCTAGGGACTGAATTTCCAAAAAAGTGAAATACTTGATTTTCATTTCCAACCGAGAAGCCAAATTCCAAATTTCATAGATTTAGCTTTAAAAATGCTCCCGAAATGAAATTGTATCATAAAACACTTCATCCCCTTTTCCATCCTCCTAATGGATGAATTTCCAAAAACAGTGATATCCGAGAAGTGAAATACCTATTCTAATAGTTGTAGCTTTAAAAATACTTTAATAGCTCTCTAATAATGATTTATTTCCAAATAAACTTTATGCCTATTATTGCACCACCATAAGAGTTAAATTTCCAAAACTGCTGAAACACGTATCTTTATTTCTGATAAAAACAAAATACCAGTTTTCGTAGGTCTTGCTTCAAAATCGCCTTAATAGCGATATAATTCCAAAAAACCTTTCATTCCTTGTTTCAGCTCTTTATGATAGGTATTGCGAACAATCCCTTTTCAAACAGTGCCTACAGTAAACGATCCACACCCTGTCCACATTTCATCTGTTTATCCTTAGCAGTTTGGGGAGGGCGACGATGAGTCAGTGGATCAGTCTTGCCCTCTTTCGAGGGATTTAATTTCCAAGAAAGTGAAATTCTTACGTTTCATTTCCAACCGAGAAACCAAATTCAAAATTCATAGATTTAGCTTTAGAAATGGTCACATAATGAAATAGTTTCATAAAACTTTTCATTCCCTTTCCACCCTCTTAAGGGATTAATTTCCAAAAGCACTGATATCGGAGAGTAAATACCTATTCTCATAGTTGTAGCTTTCAAAATACTTTAATAGCTCTCTAATAATGATTTATTTCCAATTAAACTTTATGCCCATTATTACACCACCATAGGGGTTAAATTTCCGAAACTGCTGAAACACGATTCTTTATTTCTCACTGCGAAACAAAATACCAGTTTTCGTAGGTCTAGATTCAAAATCGCCTTAATACCAATATAGTTCCAAGAAATCTTTCATTCCTTATTTCAGCTTTTTGTGAGTGGTATTTCGAACAATACCTCTTCAGACAGTGCCTACAGTGAAAGATCTACACCCTGTCCACATTTCATCTGTGTATCCTTAGCAGTTTGGGGAGGGTGACGATGAGTCAGTGGATCAGTCTTACCCTAATCACCCTTTTAGGGTCTGAATTACCAAAAAAGGAAAATGCTTGTATTTAATTACCAACCGAGAAGCCAAATTCAAAATTTCATAAATTTAGCTTCAAAAATGCTAACATAATGAAATAGTTTCATAAAACACCTCATCTCCTTTTCCATCCACTTAGGGGATGAACTCCAAAAACGTGATATCCGAGAAGTCAAATACCTATTCTCATAGTTGTAGTCTTGAAAATAATTTGGTAGTTCTGTAATAACGATTTATTTCCAAATAAACTTTATGCCCACTATCATACCACCATGAGTGGGTATGAGTGGTGTTTCGAACAACCCCTTCTTAAACGATGCCTACAGTAGAAGAGCAACGCCCTGTCCAAATTCCATCTTCCATCCTTAGCAGTTTGTGGAGGGCGATGGTGAGTCAGTGGATTAGTCTTGCCCTACTTTTATTGACTGGATTTCGAAAAAAAAGTGAAATGCTTACATTTCATGTCCAACCGAGAAGCCAAATTCAAATTTCATAGATTTAGCTTTAAAAGTTCTAACATAATAAAGCAGTTTCATAAAACACTTCATTTCCATTTCCATTCTCCTAAGGGATGAATTTCCAAAAACACTGATATCCGAGAAGTCAAATACCTACACTCGTAGTTGTAGCTTTGACAATACTTTAATAGCTCTCTAATAATGATTCATTTCCAAGAAAACCATTGGCCCACTATTACAACACCAGAGAGGT
This sequence comes from Schistocerca piceifrons, assembly GCF_021461385.2. Classification (NCBI taxonomy): domain Eukaryota; kingdom Metazoa; phylum Arthropoda; class Insecta; order Orthoptera; family Acrididae; genus Schistocerca; species Schistocerca piceifrons. The sequence goes on along the minus strand of NC_060149.1, from coordinate 231,394,874 downwards.
TAAATTTCCGAAACTGCTGAAACACGTTTCTTTATTTCTGACCGGTAAACCCAATACCAGTTTTCGTAGGTCTAGCTTCAAAATCTCCTTAATAGCAATGTAATTCCAAAAAACTTCTCATCCCTTATTTCACCCCTGTATGAGTGGTATTTCGAACAACCCCTTCTTAATCGATGCATAAAGTAGAAGATCAACACCCTGTCCATGTTCCATATTCAATCCTTAGCAGTTTTGGGAGGGGGATGGTGAGTCAGTGGATCAGTCTTGCCTACCTGCTAGGGACTGAATTTCCAAAAAAGTGAAATGTTTATGTTTCATTTCCAACCGAGAAGCCAAATTCAAAATTTCATAGATTTAGCTTTAAAGATGCTCACATAAAGAAATAGTTTCATAAAACATTTCATCCCGTTTTCCACCCTCTTAATGGATTTTCCGAAAACACTCATATCCGAGAAGTCAATAACCTATTTTCATAGTTGTAGCTTTAAGAAAACTCTAGTAGCTCTCTAATAATGATTTATCTCTAAATAAACTTAATGCCCACTATTACACCACCATGAGTGGGTATGAGTAGTATTTCGAACAACCCCTTTTTAAACGATGCTTACAGTAGAAGATCAACGCCCTGTCCAAATTCCATCTTCCATCCTTAGCAGTTTGGGGAGGGCGACGATGAGTCAGTGGATGAGTCTTCCCCTATATCATCCTTTTAGGGATTGAATTTCCAAAAAAGTGAAATGCTTATATTTTCATTTCCAGCCGAGAATCCAAATTCAGAAGTTCATAGATTTACCTTTAAAAATGCTCACATTATGAAATAGTATCATGAAACATTTCATCTCCTTTTCCATTCTCTTAATAGATGAATTTCCGAAAACACTGATATGCGAGAAGTCAAATACCTATTCTAATAGTTGTAGCTTAGAAATACTTTAGTAGCTCTCTAATAACGATTTATTTCCAAATAAACCTTTTGTCTTCTATTGCAGCAACATAGGGGTTAAATTTCCGAAACTGATGAAACACCTGTTTCTTTATTTCTAACCACAGAACCAAATACCAGTTTTCGTAGGTCTAGCTTGAAAATCGCCTTAATAGCTACATAGTTCCAGAAAACCTTTCATCCCTTATTTCACCCCTGTATGAGCGGTATTTCCAACAACTCCTTCTTAAGCGATGCCTGCAGTAGATGATCAACATTCTGTCCGAATTCCAACTCCCACCCTTAACAGTTTTGGGAGGGCGATGGTGAGTCAGTGGATCAGTCTTGCCCTACTTTTAGAAATTGAATTTCCAAAAAGTGAAATGTTTATATTTCATTTCCAACGGAGAAGCCAAATTCAAAATTTCATAGATTTAGCTTTAGAAATGCTCACACATAATGAAATAGTATCATAAAACTTTTCATCCTCTTTTCCACCCTCTTAAGGGATTAATTTCAAAAAACACTGATATCCGAGAAGTCAAATACCTATTCTCATAGTTTTAGTTTTGAAAATATTTCAGTAGCTCTCTAATAATGATTTATCTCCAAATAAACTTTATTCCCACTATTACACCACTATAGCGGTTAAATTTACTATACTGCAGAAAAACACGTTTCTTTATTTCTGACCACTGAACCAGTTTTCGTAGGTGTAGCTTCAAAGTCGCCTGCATAGCGATATAGTTCCAAAAAACCTTTCATCCCTTATTTCACCTTTTTATGAGTGGTATTTCGAATAACTCCCTTCTTAAACGATGCCTACACTAAAAAATAAACACCTCATCCAAATCTGAAGTTTCTATCCTTAGCAGTTTGGGATGAACGATGATCAGTCAGTGAGCCAATCTTACTCTATATCGCCCTCTTAGGGATGGAATTTCGAAAAATTCCTTCTTAAACTGTCACCTATGGTATAAGAATAATAGTCTCTCCAAATTTCAATGTTCGATTCTTCGCGATTTGGGCTGGGCGATGATGAGTCAGTCGATCAGGACATTAAAGTATTATTTCAGTAAATACTGTCTTATTTACTTAAAAACTGTATGTCGTAATTTAAATTTTTTTAAGGAAATGCATTTTTCATTTAGTGATATTTCATTTGTGTGTTATAACTCCATGTGAAAATAAATTATATACTACCAGAAACAGTGAGACAGGGAAGTAATCGAATACTAACGGCATGCTCTGTAATTTTATGTTTCTTTGTGAATACACAGTCTGTTGAATTATTGTGCGGTACTGAATAATTTGCTGACTGTGTTTCTTTGTACGTACTCCCATTGCCAAATTTCCATGCTTCCCTGGTATTGCTGAAATGCTACTTGTGTATGACACGAGATTGAACCTAGACACATACCATTTGGAAGTCAAAGGTTCAGAGTTAGTAAAGCTTTGGGGAGGCATATGTTACAGACCCTTTTTGTTTCATTAAAATAAACCTTCGTAGTAAAATTATCATGATAAGTTTCAATTCATGTGTATTAGTATTGTACATATTTTCGTTGCGTTCCTCTGCTGTTTTATTGCACATTACCGAGGAACATTAGAGAAAAATTAATATTCAACAATACTTTATCATTATCTACGACACTCTTGATGGCGTTCGTGTAGTTTTTCGATTCTACGCTTCTATATGCTATCTACAAAAACTCTTGATGGCGTTCGTGTAGTTTTTCGATTCTACGCTTCTATATGCCTTTGATTTGTGGTTAAATAAATCGCCAAGCCAAATTTGAAGCGCATTTTCATCCGGGAAGCAGTGTTCTCGAAGGTTGTTCGATAGTACACGAAAGAGGTAAACAGCTGAGGGTGAATCTTCAGGATGAGTGCGTCACCTTCCTAAGCAAGATGATAGATTAATTCAGCAAAGTGCTGGCGTTGGTTATTGTTCAGTAGTAATACCCGATTTAGCCTTCTTGGTAGTTTTTCATTCATTAAAGCCAACAGCCACTCTGGTAGTTGGCAACAAATGTCAGCTGCGATGGCCACACCCTACGGAAGCATTTCGTAAAACACAACACTATCTTTGCGCCACTTTGTGCCTGCAAACTGACCTTTGTTTGAGGGAGACGTATTCGTTAGGGCTCAGCCATCACTTACATTTTATAAGTTAACGTAAAGGCTTCGCATGTTGTCACCAATAGCGATATTTAGTGTGAATACTCCGTGTTGTTCACAAGCCAACCGATAACGTTCAAGCAAAAGTGCAAACATGGCAATCCATTGGTTTTTGTTGGTTTGAACAAGCGCATGCACTACCATACACTGCACTTTACAGCCTAAGCTATGAAAATAAATGTCTCATCAAGGTTAAATGGTTGCTGTTCATCAGAACTGTCATACGTCGGGTAAAATGTCGTCAACCATCGTCGATTAGTGTTCATCTAATTGTTTCAGAACGACTGTCCATGAAACAAGAAAACTATTTTCTGATGAGATATTTCCGATGGCGCTGTTCCGTGGCACAAAAGTTTCGGAATGCCTCAGCTACCAACACTCTGCTATTAAAATGTTAGCTTTTTCCTACTTGAAACTCCATTTCCTGATGTCCATAACTGCATTTCAAAATACAAAAATCAATATCTACCCGCAAGCACAATACCAGAGCTTCAAATAAAAATAGTAATTGATAAGTGCGCTCGTAACAACCTTCACGCAACAGCATCAAACAACGACGGTACGAATTTACGCACCATCATAATTTTTCAAATGAATTTAACCGCGACGGTACACTACATATTTTAATAGTCCTCATGTCGAATGCAGCACGAGCAGTTGTTACATCGCTGTGCACGGTGGTCACTTGGTTTATCGTAGACATTTCACGCTGAAACTCGCGTTATAAAAACAAATATTTTTACGCTTACAAAAGCGAGAGCAGCTACATGCACTGTAGATCATAGGCGTAGGTGCGATCACTTACCTGGGCGGGCGCCGGCTGCGACGAACCGGCTCGTGGTCTTCCGACGCCTGGAAGCCATACTCCCGAGCAGAAAGTGTTCTGAGTAACCACGAACTCCTTCACAGAAAGTGAAATAAATTAGCATAGTACTTCTATCGGGCAGATAATTTTACCAACTAGAATAAATGCAGTTTAAAATATTTACCGGTAAGAGAAGAGTGACCTCAAGTGCGTCTACAGCACAGGGAGTTGAGCTCTAGGCACTAGACCACCAGACGACTACTACTATATACAGCGCTGTAACAGCACGAGCAGACGACAAAGCCTCCTCCTGACACTGACGCATGCTACAGTGTTGCCAGTTTGGGCAGAGATCGAGATTTGGATTTGAGGGTGGCTAATCGACTCGGAAAATTTATTTATGTTTATCGAATTAGAGCTAGATGTTCTTAATTATTTTTATTTTCGTCTTTTAGAAAAGGTGTTAGTGGCCTGTTCTACTAAACAAAACTTTTAGCGTCATAGCGCCAACTCCTTGGCTATTTTAATGTCAATGAAATAAACTCTGTTTTGGAGTTGCAAGGTTTAAAATATTTCTGTTTATGTTGGATGTCGATCTGATTCCCTGATATAATGGTATGATCATGAGTTAAATATTATTTCACAGCACTGTTGATTTTTACCGCTAATAATACACCCATATAATCCCGTTCAACAGCAAGCAAATTAATTACACTCTGGCGAGGTATTTCTATGTTACTGAGTTTGGGCTGTCTTTGAAAGACTCTGCGATCGACATGCCTTCATTCGATAGCTCGCAGAAACATTCGATTATTAATCCAAGTTCGCATGAGCCAGTTACACTTTTCACTATAGCTTCGCAGCCAGGTTCGCTTTCGACCTCACTAGAGCTAATATTTTTTCTCGCAAATTCAAATACTCCACCTGTTGAAGATCTAACCTAGTAGTAGGGTAGAGTGCAAGGCTCAAAACAAAGATGGTAGCGAGCCTTCCCACTACTTCAGATAGGAGAAGTCAGAGGTAACATTCCGTCCCCCTCAGCTCTCTGACTGGTTTAAGCACACTAATCCTAAGTACAACCAAATTTATGACGGAAAATCGGAAAATAGCACAACCCTAACAGTGGAAATGGTAGAAAAATTGCTATAGTGTCCTCACAATGCCCTTCCTGCAGATTGAGCGTATAATCCTCGTACGCGTATTTACGCCCAAGAAGTCATGAGTTTGGGTCCTGACAACAGCAGTTATCCGAAAATTACCTAATTTTCACCATTTCTGCACTTTCCAAAGAAATACGATGGTGTTACTTGCTTAAGTTACTTGTTTTACTACTAAACAAGCTGTTTGATCAATTATGGATTTATTATTTTCTGGTTTTGACAACTGTTGAAAGTATGCACATATGCCTTTGGTATGTCAATGTTGCTCTGTACTAGAAGCAACTGTTGTGTGACAAAAATTTGTTTCACGTCTTCAAGCAAACCTATCAGCTGTTTCAAATAGCTGCGGATGAAGTAGCAGTCGTATTTTAAAGGAATATTTCGTTCACAAATAACTTCAAGTCTTACACTACACTTAGCTCAAAGCTTGGACAAAAAATGTATTTTTTGTCAATTTAGGCAATCATGTTGCGAGTCTAATCAATTTTAACAATGATCTGTTCATGTCGGGTTACTTGAAATTAAAAAAAGGGAATGCGTTGTGCATATATTACACAGTGTCTGCTGGACTTCTGCCAGTGTAGCGAAACCTATCTTGAAGCTACAGTAGAGTGCAAGAAGAGTTTCTTACGGAGAGTTGATGCTGAAAAGACTCGTGATTTCATCCTTATTATCAAGGCATCTCATGATACAGTTTCAAATAAAATGTCTCCAAGAATCCAAATCTACATCTTCACACATATTCTGCAACCACTATGAAGCGCATGGCGGTGGGTACGTCCCATCGTACTACTCCTACGTCTACATACAAACACTTTGAGAGCCATGGTACGGTGCATAGCGGAGAGTACCATTTACTACTAGTAGTCATTTCCTTTCCTTCTCCACTCGCAAAGAAAGCGAGGGAAAAACGACTGTCTATAAGCCTCTGTATGAGTCCTAATTTGTCTCATGTTCTTGGTACTTACGCGAAAGGTACGTTGGCGGCGGCAGATGGTGATCCTCTAAATGTCCGAAATAGTGCCTCGCGAATAGAGCGCCGTCTACAATTCAGGAATTCCTGTTTCAGTTTAAGAAACAACTCTGTAACACTTGCTTGCTGATCGAACCTACCGGTGACATATCTACAGCACCCCTCTGAATTGCTTCGGTGTCTGTCTTTAATCCGTGCAGGTGGGGATCCCAAATATTCAAGTAGTTCTCAAGAATGGGTCGTTCTAGCATTCTATACGCCGTCTCTTACATAGATGCGTTACACTTTCCTAAAATTCGCCCAGTAAAACGAAGTCGAGGACTTGCCTTCCCTGCTACGAACCTGATGTGCTCATTCCATTTCATATCGCTTTGCAATGATACGCCCAAGTATTTAATAGATGTTACTGTGTCCAGCATCACACTACTAATGCAATATTCGAACATTACAGGATTGTGACACTAGATTACAGGATTACTGACATCAGACTCAACATATTTCCCATCAGGTGAAATATTTCTCACTGGCTCTGACTCACTTTAAGTGGGAGACGACACCTCGAACTTGTTAGTTAGTGGGACAGGTGCAATACCCTGAGTTCTCCCTCTCTCCCCTGTACAAGGTTCTAGATTTACCACTGACGTGTCAATCACAGTCAAGTTGACGACTGGTGACAGATCTTGCACCTCCTGTAGAGAATACAGTATCCATTGGAGAATATAGAGCTTGAAGTCACTTTGGTGTCTCTGGTATATGTATCTCGGTAGCTCTTCCAACATACTGATTAGCAGCAGATTCCATCCGCTTGACAGCAGTCAGGCTAATTTCTAGCTGCTTATGAACAACAACTAAGTCATCCGGTGACCGAGAACACTGTTGACGGTGAGGTTAAATTTTGGCTGGAGCAATATTCCATACAACTGTAAAAACATAGCTTTCAGTTAAGCTCGCTCTGAGTCTCTTTAAATTTCTGGATCTTCTATGCTGTAAGGATTATAAGTTATCTTTAAGAACAGAAGCGAGTAACACCCAACAAAGGGATTTTTGTTGAGAGGATTAAAACCCGGTTAAAAATTATGTTCAGCTTCGTGTTCTTTTTTTTTCTTTTTTTTGAGGTAAAAGACTTGAAAACACTGGACATTTACGAATAAATTCTTGTCACTGTCTTTTAAGTCGCAATACTGTAGTGACAAATTTAGCTTCACACCCCGCGCTGCGCTAACGTTATGTAGTGCTGGATTTCTTATTTAATCAAGGTTAAATTTATTAATTATATCTCAACTGAATTTGAGAGCAGGTATAGCAAAATAGTATTAAACAAAGGATCTGGGTAGACCAGCTGCAAGAACGTGAATGAATTATGCTATAAGTATTTATTTACAGAAAAGGAAATGTTCAGGACAACGGCTATTAATCTCAGTTACCATTTTCAAATTACAGTTACAAAATAATTAACGCCTCTTCAAAATTGCTAATGAAATAAAAATTTTCCTTCAGCGTGGTTGTCAGGGTTTGTAGTTATTGTTGCTAATACGCAAACTGGATGTTGACAGGTGGACATAGATGGGAATGCTGAGGTGCAAGTTTTTTACCGGGTAGTGATCTGTCTCTTGGCTGATTACAGGCGAGTGTCGGCTGGGAGCATCTACGGGACACGGCTGGTAGTGAATGCCTTTCTGCGTTAGCGGCAGTGATTCTCAGAAGTGTGCATCACAGAAGTAACTCAACTGAGGGCTACAGCTGAAGCGTCTACCTCGAAATCTAGCAGTGGTGTGGCTTCTCCGAAGTCTCGCCGTGCAGTCCCACACTGGGACGATCTCTCTTCTAGCATTCTTCAAATATTTCTCTTCGTATATCCCTTCATTCGAGTGTTCTGCTCTGGTTTGTTAGCACTTTACAACAACTTTCATGGTTGTTGCGTTCAGAACGCAGTTCCCGCAGTAAAAATGGGGGGGGGGGGGGGGGTGAACGAAAATATGGAAACACCAAAAACACAATACACCGACGCGACAAAAATGGCCGAGCGGTTCTTGGCGCTACAGTCTGGAACCGCGCGACCGCTACGGCGCAGGTTCGAATCCTGCCTCGGACATGGATGTGTGTGATGTCCTTAGGTTAGTTAGGTTGAAGTAGTTCTAATTTCTATGGGACTGATGACCTCAGATGTTAAGTCCCATAGTGCTCAGAGCCATTTTTGAACAGATGACGGCAGTATTGCGTACACAAGGTATAAAAGGGCAGTGCATTGGCGAAGTTGTCATTTCTACTTAGGTGATTCCTGTGAAAAGTTTTCGGCGTGATTATGGCCGCACGACGAAAATTACCAGACTTTGAACGCGGAATGGTGGGTGGAGCTAGACACATGGGATATTCCGTTTCGGATATCGTTAGCGAATTCAATATCCCGAGATCCACAGTGTCAAGAGTGTGGCGAGAATACAAAATTTCCGGCGTTACCTCTCACGAGGGAACAACGCTGGGCGCGACGGCCTTCACTTAACGATTGAGAGCAGCGGCGTTTGTGTAGACTTGTCAGTGCTAATAGACAAGCAGTACTGTGTGAAATAACCGCAGAAATCAATGTGGAACGTACGGGGAACTTATCTGTTAGGATAGTGTGACTAAATTTGCCGTTAATGGGCTATGGCAGCAGACGATAGAAGTGAGTGCCTTTGCTAACAGCACGACATCGCCTGCAGCTCTTCTCACGGGCTCTTGACCATGTCACTTAGACCCTAGATGACTGGAAAACCGTGGCCTGGTCATATGAGTCACGACTTCAGTTTTTAAGAGTTAATGGTAGGATTAGAATACGGTCCAGACCCTGCAAAGCTATGGCCCCAAGTTGTCAACAAGGCACTGTACAAGCCGGTGGTGGTTCCAAAATGGTGTGGGCTGTGTTTACATGGAATGGACAGGGTCCTTTGTCTAACAGAACCGATCACTGCCTGGAAATGGTTGTGTCTGGCTACATGGGGACGATTTGCAGTCATTCGTGGACTTAATTTTCGCCGCGTGGAGTGGCCGCGTGGTTAGAGGCGACATATCACTGATGGTGCGGCTACTCCGCCCGAGGTTCGAGTCCTCCCTCGAGCATGGGTGTGTGTGTTGTTTCTTAGCATAAGTTAGTTTAAGTAGTGTGTAAGTCTAGGGGATCGATGACCTCAGCAGTTTGGTCCCTTAGGAATTCACACACATTTGAACTTCATGTTCCCAAAAAAAGATGAAATTTTTGTGGACGACAATGCGCCATGTCATCAGCACACAGTTGTTCGCGACTGGTCTGAAGAACCATTCAGAGGAACTCCTGCTTCCAAGTAGGGAAGTAATTAGCAAAAAATGGTTTAAATGGCTCTGAGCACTATGGGACTTAACTTCTGAGGTCATCAGTCCCCTAGAACTTTGAACTACTTAAACCTAACTAACCTAAGGACATCACACAAATCCATGCCCGAGGCAGGATTCGAACCGGCGACCGTAGCGGTCGATCGGTTCCAGACTGTAGCGCCTAGAACCGCTCGGCCACTACGGTCGGCAGGAATGAGCATATTTCATCAAAATAAAAGAGGTATTAGAGATAAAGTTAATGAATTGCTTATAGATGTTGACTCTGAAATTATTGGTATATCTGAGCGCCACTTAAATAATTTGACAATTCAGAGGCATCCTTTACAGGATACAGATTAGATGGCTGTTTTTCAAGGAGTTCCATGCGGGGGTGCGGGAGTGGCTATGTACATAAAAAACAGTATTCAGTATTCCATTTCAGTCCATAGACGTGTTACGGCACTGCAGTGAACAGATATTTGAATGTTGTGCAGGGGCAGTTGAATTTAATGAAACTAAACTTCTAACTGTTGTTATTTATAGGTCCCCTAATTCTGACTTCAGAGCATTTCTGCTCAAGGTAGAGAGGGTTATTGATTCACTTTGTAGGAAGTACCAGAAGTTAGTTATATGTGGTGACTTCAATATAAATTTTGTGTATGGTGGTGCCAGAAAGAGGATGTTGGAAGATCTCTTAAATTCATATGATCTGATGCAGACTGTTTTTCCCAGCTAGCGTGCAGGGGAACAGTAGCACAGCCACAGACAATATTTTTATTCATTCTTCATTACTAGAGGGGCATTCTGTTAGTAAAAGGTTGAATGGTCTTTCAGACCATAATGCACAAATTTTAACACTATAAAGCTTTTGTACTCAAACAAATGTCACATGTAATTCCAAACTGTATAGGAAAGTTAATCCAACAGCAATAGAGGGTTTTTTTTAAACCTTGACAAGGAAAAAGAGTGGCAGGATGTTTATAGTGCCGATAACATAGATGATGAACATAATGCTTTCCTTAACACATTTCTCATGCTCTTCGAGAGCCGCTTTCCATTAGAACGTTCTGAACAGGGTACTAGCAGCAATAGGCAGCGCAGGTGGTTGACTAGTGGGATAAGGATACAATGTAGAATAAAGCAGGAATTATATGAAAATGTTACAAGTGGTCACCATCAAGCTACAGTAGTCCATTACAAACAGTATTGTAAGGTGCTTACAAATGTTATTAGGAAGGCAAAGAGTATGTGGTAAGCAGACAGAATAATTAATTCACAGGTTAAAATTAAAACCATATGGTCAGTTGTGAGGGAAGTGTCTGGGTCAGCAGCAGAAGGTCGACGATATAAAGTCAGTTCATAGTAAAAATATTTCTGCTTCTGATAAATCAGATATATGTACAGTGTTTAACAATCATTTTCTGATCATTTCTGGTGGATTAAATAAAAATTTAGGTTTTACAGGGAATCATATAACTTTCTTGGCAAATGCCTTTCCGAGATTGATGTCTGAAATACTCCTCTGTGATACAAACAAGGGGGAGATTGAGTCAATAATTAAATCACTGAAGACTAAGGACTCTCATGGATACGATGGAGTGCCTAGCAGGAATATTAAAGTACTGTGCTGCACATGTTAGCCCTGTATTTAGCCATATCTGTAATTTTTCCATTAAGAATGGTCAGTTTCGTGAACTACTAAAATAATTAGTAGTAAGGCTGCTTTATAAAAACGGAGAAAAGGGGTAATGTAGACAATTTTAGACCTATTTCTATGCCATCAGTGTTTGCTAAAGTTATTGAAAAGACTGTATGTGAGAACAATTGATCATTTTATATCACACGATTTGCTATCAAATATACACTTCGGCTTTAGAAGTCGTTTAAAAACTGAAAATTCTATATTGTCTTTTCTTTGTGAGATACTGGTTGGATTAAACAAAAGGTTTCGAACGCTAGGCATATATTTTGATTTAACTAAGGCATTTGATTTTGTTAATCACCAAATATTGCTCAGAATTTGGGCCATTATGCAATACTGGGAGTCGCTCATAATTGGCTCACCTCTTACTTTAGCAACAGACAGCAAATCGTCATTATTCACATTGTTGATAATGGCTGTTATGTGGGGTCTCAGTGGGGTACTGTCAAGTGGGGGGTGCCCTAGGGATCAGTGTTGGGGCCACTCCTGTTCCTTATTTATATAAATGATATGCCCTTTGGTATTACTGGGTAGCTCTAAAATATTTCTGTTTGCTGCTGATACTAGCTTGGCAGTAAAGGATGTTGTGTGCAACATTGGCTCGGTTCGTGACATAAGTTCATGGCTTATAGAAAATAAACTAACGCTAAATCACAGTAAGACTCAATTTTTACAGTTTTTAACATACAGTTCAACAAAACCTGACGTTTTAATTTCAAAGAATGGGCATACGATTAGTGAAACTGAACAGTGCAAATTTCTAGGTGTTCAGATAGATAGTAAATTGTTGTGGAAAGCCCACATTCAGGATCTTGTTCAAAGACTTAATGCTGCCATTTTTACTATTCGAACGATATCTGAAGTGAGCGATCGTTCGACACGAAAATTAGTCTACTTTGCTTATTTTCATTCGCTTATGTTGTATGGTACTATATTTTGGGACAACTCTACCCATTCTAAAAGGATATTTTTGGCTCAGAAACGGCCGGTTCGAGCAATAACTGGTGTAGGTTCACGAACCTCTTGTCGAACCCTGTTCACGAGTGTGGGTATTTTGACATTGGCCTCTCAATGTACATATTCCTAACTGTCATTTCTTGTTAACAATATTAGCTTGTTCCCAAGAATAAACAGCTGTCACTCAGTTAACACTCGGCAGAAATCAACCCTGCGTTTGGATAGGAGTTCCTTAACTCTTGTGCAGAAAGGCGTGCAGTATACTGCTACATCCATTCACAATAAGCTACCACTCGAATTCAAACTTCTTAGCAGTAATCCACGAGCTTTCAAATCGAAACAGAAGAGTTTCCTCATGAGACACTTCTTCTATTCTGTCGAGGAGGTCCTGGAAAAATTATGCTGTTTCTTGTTGTGTTTGTTGATTGTGTTTACTTAAACATATGGATAGACGTTTTTCGGGTTCATAAACATTTTATTTTTATCTGTTATTACTTTTGTGTTGTAATTTCATGTACTGACACATTCCATGACCTTGGAGATTTGCTCCTCAATTTGGCCCTGCGGTACTTGACGTGTAAATAAAAATAAAAAGATGGGGCATAATAGAGAGTGTCAGATCGTGCACAAAATCCTGCATCGGCAACACTTTCGCAGTTTTGGACCGCTGTAGAAGCAGCATGGCTCAATATCTGTGCAGTGGACTTCCAACGATTTGTAAAATCCATTCCACGTTGAGCTGCTGCACTGCGCGGGGCAAAAGGAGGTCCTACGCGATATTGGAGGTATTCCATTACTTATATCGCCTCAGTGTACATTACGTTGCCTAATCGGTGCCGGCGGAGTGGCCGAGCGGTTCTGGGCGCTTCAGTCTGGAACCGCGCGACCGCTACGGTTACAGGTTCGAATCCTGCCTCGGGAATGTCTGTGTGTGACGTCCTTAGGTTAGTTAGGTTTAAGTAGTTCTAAGTTCTAGGGGACTGATGATCTCAGATGTTAAGTCCCATAGTGCTTAGAGCCATTTGTACCAAGCCAAATCTGTGAAAAGTACCTTTGGCATTGAAAACACCTTCCAATCGCCTAGGAATGGAAAAATACAGGTCCTGTATGGTTTTCAAGGGAATCTTATTCCATTTTACCTGCAACATAGTGGCGAGTTCAGCTAACCATTATGGAGCTGAATAGCGATCACAACCTCCTCTCCAGTGTAGACCACCAACACTCCGTAATAACGAGATCTGATGGCTGTAGTGGCCAGGGAAGACGCGACAATACACCATCGTGCTCACAAAACTAGTGCTTGACTATGCGAACTTTGTGAACAGGGCCCTGTCGTGTGGGAACACAGCATCGCCATTGAGGAACAAACATTGTACCGTAGAATGGACCTGATCAACTAAATTGGTCACAAAAACCCTGGCAGTAATGCGAGCTTGCAGAGTAAGCCTAGGGCCCCTGGAATACCACGATATGGCTGCCCTAATCATCACGGAACTCTCGCCATGTTCACTCTTGATACGTAAACTCGGCACAAGCTGGGCATTTGTGAAACAGGACTCATCCGACCGTATGACTTTCTTGCATTGTTCCACAGTCCGGGTTTTATGACTTCGGCAACAAGTTTTCATGTTGAGGGCATTTGCATCACTGGTCAGTGGTTTTTGAATTCCGGTTCGCCCTGCACTCCCAGTTTTTGGAGCTCCCTTAGTGTTGTTTTGATGCTGACAAGGTTCGCGGGTGTAACATTCGATATTGCAGTGACTTTTACAGCTATTATACACTTATTTTTCGTAACAATCCTCTTCAATGACCCTCCGTGACTATCACTCAACACGTACTTTCGTCCACGTTGCGACTTTTACGCTTTCCATTGTTGTTGTTGTTGTGGTCTTCAGTCCAGAGACTGGTTTGATGCAGCTCTCCATGCTAGTCCATATAGTAAAGCTGTATGCTCTCGGGAAAAAATTACGGCTGTAGTTTCCCCTTGCTTTCAGCCGTTCGCAGTACCAGCACAGCAAGGCCGTTTTGGTTAGTGTTACAAGGCCAGATCAGCCAATCATCCAGACTGTTGCCCCTGCAACTACTGAAAAGGCTGCTGCCCCACTTCAGGAACCACATGTTTGTCTGACCTCTCAACAGATACTCCTCCGTTGTGGTTGCACCTACGGTACGGCTATCTATACCGCTGAGGCATGCAAGCCTCCCCACCAACGGCAAGGTCCATGGTTCATGGGAGGGGGGGGGGGGGGGCGGTTTCCATTATGCGGTATGAATCTTCGGTACGGTGCCTCTTGAAACACGAAACACTTTGGCTACCTCGGTTACGGAAACACACCACCACACGAGCACCATCAATTTGACCACACTCGAATTCACTTAGCTCCTACGTAATAATGGGTTGGTTCATAACTTCGTAGCGATTTTTTTTTTTTTTTTTGCGTGTTGGTATTCCGGGTTCTGTGGGTTTATTTATCGATTGTAATTTTTTTTTTATTTGTAGTTCGCTGTTGTTATCTGATTTTAGGTATTGTGATTCTGTCATTTGGAGATAGTGAATGGAGCTGTGGACGCTAGAAAATGGAGTACGAAGTGGAGAAATGGAAACATTTCCGACGTATTCTTCTGTTTGCGTTCAATAGAGAGGTGACAGCCGCGGATGCAGCCGGAAACATTTGCGCCGTGTATGGGAATAATGCTATTAGACACAGCACAGCAAGAAAATTGTTAACTCGTTTAAAGGACTATCGATTTGACATTAATGACACTCCACGTTCGCCGGTCGGAGCGGCCGAGCAGTTCTAGGCGCTTCAGTCTAGAACCGCGCGACCGCTACGGTCGCAGGTTCGAATCCTGCCTCGGGAATGAATCTGTGTGATGTCCTAAGGTTAGTTAGGTTTAAGTAGTTCTAAGTTCTAGGGGACTGATAACCTCAGATGTTATTTCCCATAGTGCTCAGAGCCATTTGAACCAATTTTGAACCATTTGAACACTACGTTCAGGGAGAGGTTGCTCAACAGGACACGTCCGTTTGCTCGTACACATCTCCACACCCGTCGTTTACACCTGTCATCAATGGCCCGAAGAGTAACACAGTTGCCTCGTCGCTGGTTTTGAAGAATGTCATTTTGCCATGCAAGACATATCGTAGCCGCGACGGTTCACGAACAGTTTACAAACTCAGCCTATTCGGAAGTGCTTCCACCCTCGGCACGAAAGCCAATGATCATGTCGTTTTTGACGTAAGATCGGTCCGTTTCCGCATTACAACGACTGCACTGTTGTCAGCACCTCGCTTCTCCCCCCTTTCTTCTGACATGCTTGATATATCCATCTCTGCTGACGCTGCCACGTGCCGTCTATATGTGGTTATTGGGTTATTGCACGTTGACGTCAAACAAGGCTGTGGTCACATTAATGTGACTGCAGTACGTATCTTAGACGCAAAGAGCACGCGTAGTAATTTGTCGCCACTCTAAAGCTGATTCATCGTGATAAATGCACGAGCTGTCTAAAAATACCTGTTTCATACGAGACAAATGTTAAGTGAACCAGTTATTCATTCTACCTTGAAAATCGTGCACTTTAAATTTATCCTAAAACTCTGTAGAATGCCACAGTCGAATATCTTAGACATATCATAAAAATTTCGGATGGTAGAATTCCGTTATTTAATACACGGTCGGTGAAATGGCTGCTGACACATTCTGTCGAGGGCTCATTCTGGAATACAATTTATGACAAACATATACTATCAATCATTCCTAGCCACATTCAGTTTTACTAAGCTTTTCAGATGGAAGTTAATAGTGAAGTTGTTCTTTAATATTCGTTCCAATACAATTTTTAAAGAGAACTCTAGTAGTGGCACGTTTTAGTCTACCTGGATAGCTGTCATACGAAGGGCTTATTTCAATATTGGTACAGGTCTATTACCTTCACTTTTCTGACTATAATGCTTCTACAATTAATGATCCAAACAAGCAGAAAGAAAGGTTCATCTCTAGCAAGAAGCCATATGCTTGGATATTTCTGGTATCTCAACTGCGCATTTTTCAGCGTTAATTTAATTTTAGGACTCTGTATCTCACAATGAACAAAAATGAACTCGTAGCACTATTGAAATCAGCCCTTCATATGAAAGTAATGCATTACATACACGGCTGAGTGCAGTAGTTGTTCCAGAAGAACATGTTTTTAAGATTGATCATTGTCGTTTGGTATTACAAACTCGTTTCTTGTATTAAGTCGTCTTGGCGCCAGTTTGCTCACCCGCCGAACAAATCTCCCCGAAACACTTTGCGTCAAAAATTTCCATATTTGGCTGCCACATGCTGCTGGCCACGGGGAAGTTCCTTCTACGACAGTCAGGTTTCCAGAAAGTTTTCTTTGTCCAGTTGGACGTGTCAGGGTTTAGAGAGGTACGGCAAACCGTCTGCCGACAAGAAGCTAACAGGTATTTTCCAGGAAAACCTTTTCTTGTAGTAGCGCGTACACTGCGCTCCCACGATCTGCCGTTGTGAATTGAACTCTTCACAGTGCCTACGTCAGTTTATGGAATCAGATCACGCCATATTAAGTCACTTAGCTACTACGTTTGGTACCCACATAAGAGTTCTGTCACAGGAGAATAAAATCGCTACACGTTACTTTGTAATTGGAAATTTTGGAAATCTGAGGTAAGTTCCTATGGGACCAAACTGCGGAGGTCATCGGTCCCTAGGCTTACACACTACTTAATCAACGTAAACTAACTTACACTAAGGACAACACGCACACCCCTGCCCGAGGGAGGACTCGAACCTCCGACGGGGGGACCCATGCGAACCGTGAGAAGGCGTCCAAGACCGCGCGGCTACCTCGTGCGGCAGTTTGTAATTGTTGAGTATTATTTTCATATCATGATTTTGCTCTGGCTTCTTCAAACAATTATTACTGAAATCAGCACAAATTATTATCGATATTTATCTATCTGGCAGGTGACTAAACAGTGCTCCGCAGTACCCTAGAAACTTCTAAAACTTTCCTGGTTGGGAATTCTAAAAATAGTAATAATACTAATAAGTGTACCGATAGGTACTACCACTCCTCACATGCAAATGTTTTCACGCATGCATTCTGGAAATATAATTATAAGTGCGCTAATAGTCAGCAACAATCCACATGCACATGCTTTTCTTGCATATGTGGCAACTTTTTCTTTCTCCATGTTTAATTTGCAAAGAAGAAACTGCTAATTTATAATTCTTGTAGTTTAGCATTTCTATTCCTCTATTTAAATGGTGCTTAGACAGGCATAATGCATCAACAGCGTATTCACTTCCTCATTGATTAAGCAAACAGTACGTTTATTAACTTTATTTTTCAAACCTTTGATGTTTTGGTTCATGACACAAAATATCCTCATCATTTTATCTTTATTTACAGTATTTGGAAAGTCAATTATTTTACTGTTTTTCAGTACTGCCTTTCTGAATGGACAGGATAACGTAAGTGAAGCAATCCTAGCCACACTAGTAACTAAAAGAATTTTGTCGCGTGTGACTGCACCCCACTTCCATCACTTTACTCAACTAAACTGTCTTCTGAGCAATGTTTCCTCTTCATTTTAAGTTCTAAGAAGCTTTATGTATTTCCAACTCTCAGTAGCACTAAGAGGCACATTTCTCAAGTGAGCCCTATCCGAAGGGAACAGAAACCGCCCGAGTTACCAATCCTCAGCTGTACAGCTTTGTTAAGCCAAAGCACATCATGCAAAACCTCGGGAAGACTGACGTTTGTGCGTACAGTTGCTGCTCCTAGCCTGTCCACGTTATCCTTAATACTACTGCTCACATTCCTGATCAGGTTCTAATCAACGCCCTCAAACATCAGTACCTTATCCTCCTCACAAATTCCCCAGTTAAGTCCTCAATATTCTGTACGACCCAGTCAAGTTTCGCACTTGGTTTCGTAATGCTTGTCACCTGGAAATCGGAGCTTTAGGGGATGTAAATAAAATTAGTCAAATATGTTCAATCCCCCCCCCCCCCCCCCCACACACACACGCTGCTCTCAATAATAAACGGTCACAACGCCCATATAGTACTAGGGACAGAAAGTCGGCTGAAACCAGACGTAAACAGTAATGAAATCCTAAACTCAGATTGGAATGTATACCGCAGAGAGAGGCTGGACAGTGAAGGGGGAGGCGTGTTTATAGCGATAAGAAGTGCAATAGTATCGAAGGAAATTGACGGAGATCCGAAATGTGAAATAATTTGGGTGAAGGTCACGGTTAAAGCCGGCTCAGACATGGTAATTGGATGTCTCTATAGGCCCCCTGGCTCAGTAGTTGTTGTGGCTGAGCACCCGAAGGATAATTTGGAAAATATTTCGAGTAGATTTCCCCACCATGTTCTAGTTCTGGGTAGAGACTTTAATTTGCCGGATATAGACTGGGAGACTCAAACGTTCATAACGGGTGGCAGGGACAAAGAATCCAGTGAATTTTTTATAAGTGCTTTATTTGAAAACTACCTTGAGCAGTTAAACAGAGAACCCACTCGTGGCGATAACATATTAGACCTTCTGGTGAGACCCGAACTATTTGAAACAGTTAACGCAGAACAGGGAATCAGCGATCATAAAGCGGTTACTGCATCGATGATTTCAGCCGTAAATAGAAATATTAAAAAAGGTAGGAAGATTTTTCTGTTTAGCAAAAGTGACAAAAAGCAGATTACAGGGTACCTGAGGGCTCAACACAAAAGTTTTGTCTCAAGTACAGATAGTGTCGAGGATCAGTGGACAAAGTTCTAAACCATCGTACAGTATGCGTTAGATGAATATGTGCCAAGCAAGATCGTAACAGATGGAAAAGAACCACCGTGGTACAGCAACCGAGTTAGAAAACTGCTGCCGAAGCAAAGGGAACTTCACAGCAAACATAAACATAGCCAAAGCCTTGTAGACAAACAAAAATTACGCGAAGCGAAATGTAGTGTGAGGAGGGCTATGCGAGAGGCGTTCAATGAATTCGAAAGTAAAGTTCTATGTACTGACTTGGCAGAAAATCCTAAGAAATTTTGGTCTTATGTCAAAGCGGTAGGTGGGTCAAAACAAAATGTCCAGACACTCTGTGACCAAAATGGTACTGAAACAGAGGATGACAGACTGAAGGCCGAAATACTAAATGTCTTTTTCCAAAGCGGTTTCACAGAGGAAGACTGCACTGTAGTTCCTTCTCTAGATTGTCGCACAGATGACAAAATGGTATATATCGAAATAGACGACAGAGGGATGGAGAAACAATTAAAATCGCTCAAAAGAGGAAAGGCCGCTGGACCTAATGGGATGCCAGTTCGATTTTACACAGAGTACGCGAAGGAACTTGCCCCCCTTCTTGCAGCGGTGTACCTTAGGTCTCTAGAAGAGCATAGCGTTCCAAAGGATTGGAAAAGGGCACAGGTCATCCCAGTTTTCAAGAAGGGACGTCGAACAGATGTGCAGAACTATAGACCTATATCTCTAACGTCGATCAGTTGTAGAATCTTGGGACACGTATTATGTTCAAGTATAATGACTTTTCTGGAGTGTAGAAATCTACTCTGTAGGAATCAGCATGGGTTTCGAAAAAGACGGTCGTATGAAACCCAGCTCGCGCTATTCGTCCCCGAGACTCAGAGGGCCATAGACACGGGTTCACAGGTAGATGCCGTGTTTCTTGGCTTCCGCAAGGCGTTCGATACAGTTCCCCACAGTCGTTTAATGAACAAAGTAAGGGCATATGGACTATCAGACCAATTGTGTGATTGGATTGAAGAGTTTCTAGATAACAGAACGCAGCATGTCATTCTCAATGGAGAGAAGTCTTCCGAAGTAAGAGTGATTTCAGGTGTGCCGCAGGGGAGTGTCATAGGACCGTTGCTATTCACAATATACATAAATGACCTTGTGGATGACATCGGAAGTTCACTGAGGCTTTTTGCAGATGATGCTGTGGTGTATCGAGAGGTTGTAACAATGGAAAATTGTACTGAAATGCAGGAGGATCTGCAGCGAATTGACGCATGGTGCAGGGAATGGCAATTCAATCTCAATGTAGACAAGTGTAAAGTGCTGCGAATACATAGAAAGAAAGATCCCTTATCATTTAGCTACAAAATAGCAGGTCAGCAACTGGAAGCAGTTAATTCTATAAATTATCTGGGAGTAGGCATTAGGAGTGATTTAAAATGGAATGATCATATAAAGTTGATCGTCGGTAAAGCAGATGCCAGACTGAGAGTCATTGGAAGAATCCTAAGGAAATGCAATCCGAAAACAAAGGAAGTAGGTTACAGTACGCTTGTTCGCCCACTGCTTGAATACTGCTCAGCAGTGTGGGATCCGTACCAGATAGGGTTGAAGGATGAGATAGAGAAGATCCAACGGAGAGCAGCGCGCTTCGTTACAGGATCATTTAGTAATCGCGAAAGCGTTACGGAGATGATAGATAAACTCCAGTTGAAGACTCTGCAGGAGAGACGCTCAGTAGCTAGGTACGGGCTTTTGTTAAAGTTTCGAGAACATACCTTCACCGAAGAGTCAAGCAGTATATTGCTCCCTCCTACATATATCTCGCGAAGAGACCATGAGGATAAAATCAGAGAGATTAAAGCCCACACAGAAGCATACCGACAATCCTTCTTTCCACGAACAATACGAGACTGGAATAGAAGGGAGAACCGATAGAGGTACTCCGGGAACCCACCACCACACACCGTCAGGTGGCTTGCGGAGTATGGATGTAGATGTAGATGTAGACAGTTCTATAGCATGTTAGAAACACTGCCTCCAATTTTTAAAGTTCAGCTCATGCAACAAATGATGAAAAAAACCATCTTGTTTCAACCAATGTGCAGTGACGCGTTCCGTTTTCTACACGACTCTGTAATTGTTTGAGACGTTTTATTATTTCTTGCCGTCAGAGAAGCATCTGAAGAAGTCTTAAATGTCAAAGCGAACATTTCAGTATTTAACTCATCCAGATTTATTTGAACATGCACGCATGGTGCAACAAAAAACTAAAATGAAAGTTTTAATAACCTCATTTGACCCCTATGAAACTGGGATTTGACGACGTTGCTTCTCTGAAAACCAGTTGAAGAAGATTGATAATGCGCGTAGTGCTAGTTTTGAAATGTCAGTGAAGGATGTAGCCTGACCGTGCGGTTAAAGGCGCTGCAGTCTGGAACCGCAAGACCGCTACGGTCGCAGGTTCGAATCCTGCCTCGGGCATGGATGTTTGTGATGTCCTTAGGTTAGTTAGGTTTAACTAGTTCTAAGTTCTAGGGGACTAATGACCTCAGCAGTTGAGTCCCATAGTGCTCAGAGCCATTTGAACCAAGGATGTAGCCAAAAGATCACGTCATCCGGGTCAGACTAGAAGAGAAGCGTCACTTCGAGACCAAGAAGACCAAATGTATGTTTATTGCGAACACTAACGTACTTGTTTATGGCATAATTGCTAATAAAATCTTCTTTTACCCGCAACTTCCATTTTCCAGCGCGTAAGGGACGTTTCCCGTTGGAACATTGCATATAAAAAGGTGAAATTTGCTACAGACTTTGTAAACACTGTAACACTACTTCCTGTGGTACAAGATTTTTCAAAGTGAGTTACTGCCCGATTTATTAAAACTTTTGTGGGATAAACATTCGTTTTCATCATATACATAAATTTAAAAAACTGCTGCGAGTGTACTGAGAAGGATATATAGAAATTAGTACTCAGATTTGTTTATCTGATCACTAAGAATAACCTACCGCATTGTGAAAGTGATAAGTAATTTTTGATAAAATGTTCCTCATGTCATAGTATGTATACTAAAAGTATCCAGCAATCTCCTAATCAAATTATATGACACGAAAAATTGAAAAAAATCCATATTGTAGCCAGCAAAATACTGACATCATATCTGATTCAGTTGTCTATCAAACAGCAAAAGTTACATTAGCTTATACACTGAAGCGCCAAAAAACTGGTATAGGCATGTGTTTTCAAATACAGAGATATGTAAACAGGCAGAATACGCCGCTGCGTTCGGCAACGCCTATATAAGACAACAAGTGTCTGGTGCAATTGTTAGATGGGTTACTGCTGCTACAATGGCAGGTTATCAAGACTTAAGTGAGTTTGAACATGGTGCTATACTCGGCACACGAGCGATGGGGCACAGCATCTCCGAGGTAGCGATGAAGTGGGGATTTTTCCGTACTACCATTTCACCAGTGTCCTTTAAGAACGGGACCAACGACGACGTAAGAGAATCGTTCAACGTGACAGGAGTGTAATCCTTTCGCAAATTGCTGCATATTTCAATGCTGGGCCATCAACAAGTGTCAGTGTACGAACCATTCAAATTCAACGAAACATCATCGATATGGGCTTTCGGAGACGAAGTCCTACTCGTGTACCAGTGATGACTGCGCGGCACAAAGCTATACGCCTCGCCTGGGCCCGTCAACACCGACATTGGACTGTTGATAACTGGAAACATCTTGCCTGGGCGGACGAGTCTCGTTTCAAATGGTATCGAGCGGATGGACGTGTACGGGTATGAGGACAACCTCATGAATCCATGGACCCTGCACGTCAGTAGGGGACTGTTCAAGCTGGTGGAGGCTCTGTAATGGTGTGGGGCGTGTGGAGTTGGAGTGATATGGGACCCCTGACACGTCTAGACACGACTCTGACAGGTGACGCGTACATAAGCATCCTGTCTGATCACCTGCATCCATTCATGCCCATTGTGCTTTCCGACAGACTTGGACAGGTCCAACAGGACAATGCGATACCAAACACGTCCAGAATTGCTACAGAGTGGCTCCAGGAACACTCTTCTGAGTTTAAACACTTCCGCTGACCACCAGATTCCCAGAAATGAACATTATTGAGCATTTTTGGGATGCCTTGCAACGTGCTGTTCAGAAGCGATCTCCACCCCTCCTTACTCTTACTGATTTATGAACAGCCCTGCAGGATTCGTGGTGTCAGTTCCATCCAGCACTACTTCAGACATTACTCGAGTCCATGCTACGTCGTGTTGCGGCACTTCTGCGTGCTCGCGGGGACCTACACGACATTAGGCAGCTGTACCAGTTTCTTTGGCCCTTCAGTGTATGTACCTGTGTATTTTCTTGTAGGAGCTCCTCTTAACTTTTTCTCGGCAGCTGGCCTACACGTCACGCTTCGTTACCGGGTTTCCCCTCCCTTCTCCCTCTGTCTCCTGGTGAAGTTACTTAAAGTTGCGTCACTTCCTGTCTTTCCGTATTTCCATCGATGACATCAACAGTGTTAACATTTTGCGATACCCACTAGTGCTAAGTAAATACGACATGAAATTAAAAATTTTGGAGGGAAATATCAGGAAAATTTGTTGTATATGCCCACTTCTGCTAAATAAATACGAGTATTCATGATAATTCTTGTTAAAGCTTAAAAACCTCCGAAGGATGTAGATGGCACTGAGGCAAGTAATTTTATAGAAGACACATGGGATCCCAAATGTTGGGAAATCTCCAAAAAATGGATGACAAGTATTGAACATATGACGTCACTAGGTCACTAGGTAGCGTGCCTCTTGCCCACATGCAGCGGTTGAGCCTTTCGGTGTGTCGCATCTTACCATCCCAACCCAAGTATCCACGTCGGTGTGGCTCTGGACCCAAGTGCTCGACTTAAATGTGTGGAACTCAGGGTTCGAGTCTTGTGTCTGGTAGGAAGTTCTCTTTTTTTTTTTTCATCGCGATGAGCAATTATGTGTTTACATTGAGGTAAGATTTATTATTTTATTTACCGGTATTACGGTCTCCGCTAGTTTACTGCAAAGTACAGTACAAAAAAGAAAAGCCTATCGTACTGCGTCACAATTAAATGAGTATAACGTTCCGAACTGCACCGTTACCAGTAAATGACCTACGTTTTCTTTACTAAATAATGTCTGTAAACGAAATAGAAGGGGCAAAAGAAAAGAAACACAAAACAAGAACAGCTTTTATTTGGTTAGAGCGAGGACAATAATTTTGTAACTTTTACGTTTATAACAGATCGCATATACAAAAGGTGTTCGAAATTTGCACCGTTTGCTCGAAAGCAAGTATTGCATTGCTCAATCATCACTTCACTCTCAAGCCTAACCGTTGCACGTGCGGCGAGGTAAGTCACGTGTTCAACATTTCTGATCCATTTCTAGGGTATTTCCCGACATTTGCGACCCAATGTGTCGTATATTAAATTTATTTTCCTATCATCATCTACATTGCTTCGGGGTTTTTTAAACGTTAATAAGAATTACCCTGAAGAGGTAAGATTTATCCCCCTTCTCCACTACCGAATGAGGTGGCGCAGTGGTAAGCACACTGGACTCGCATTCGGAAGGATGACGGTTCAAACCTGCGCCCGGCCATCCTGATTTAGGTTTTCCGTGATTTCCCTAAATCGCTTCAGGCAAATGCCGGGATGGTTCCTTTGAAAGGACACGGCCGACTTCCTTCCCTAATACGGTGGGACCGATGACCTCGCTGTTTGGTCCCTTCCCCCAAATCAACCAACCTTCTCCACGGGGTGAAAACGCAAGTATCATAAACAGTTCAGAAGTCCTGTTGTCCACTGGGGGAAAGCCTTGAGTGTACACACTTCATCATGCGGTTCGACTTGCCATTTTCTCGCAATTTTTATAATTGTATTGTTTTCGCACATTGCAAATATTGCGTAAGTGGCAGTTTCTTCACCTTCCGGTTTCAAGTCATCACGGCTCAAAGTATTATAAATGGTTGTGTGTAAGGGTGGGTTGAGGAAAGGATTCGTAATATTTTTTCCCAACAACTGTACAAGGTTGTAAGGAAGTATTTATGCATTTATATCAAAGTTGCATTTTAGTGATATTACTGGACTAGTTTCGAGCGTGATTCATGTTAATTAAAAGCACTCTGTCTTCAGGCCACGAGTGGCCTACCGGGACCATCTGACCGCCGTGTCATCCTTAGTGGAGGATGCGGATAGGAGGGGCGTGGGGTCAGTACACCGCTCTCCCGGTCGTTATGATGGTGTTCTTGACCGAAGCCGCTACTATTAGGTCGAGTAGCTCCTCAATTGCATCACGAGGCTGAGTGCACCCCGAAAAGTGGCAACAGCGCATGACGGCCTGGATGGTCACCCATCCAAGTGCCGACCACGCCCGACAGCGTTTTAATGCGACACGTAATAAACGTCTGCGCAACAAGAATATCTTATCGACTGCCGTGAATATGTAATGCGGCTTGGGAAGGAGATTCACCTCATTAGTCACGGGCCCGTCGAGTAACACATCAACTCCAGACGCTCTCACGCAGCGTGAGTCACTGCAGTTCGCTCGCTACCTAGGACAAACGCTTATCAGAGCTGAGTGCATGTTCGTCGCGTTTGGAATTCATGATGCGTCCCTTGAGAGTCACGCCAGTGCTGAGTCACATCCTTCCTAAATTGAATGACAGACACGCGGCGGCCGTATGAAGATCAGGCTAGCTCTAATCTAGTTTAGCTAAGCAATAATAAAATACAGCTTTGATATGAATGCGTAACACCTTTCCGACAACAAAAAAGAGCTGTTGTGCAAGAGGGACCGGAAAATTCTTCTAGAGCGTGAGGGTGACAGCTTGTAGGAATTTGAGCAAATAATGAATTCAGAGTTTACACACAATAATAACTCACACATTGATGGTTTGCACGAAGCTGTAGAAGTGTACACGGTAACAGTAATAATATCCTCCTCCTCTAAAAAAGACACCTCCCTATGAACGCTATAATTCTCATACTTTTCGTTCGTTTTCCTTGATAAGGTTCAAACATTACTTGCTCAATTTGTTTCTCAATATGACTATTAGATATGGAACTGTGATAATGAAAGGTAATAAATTGAAGGTTTCTTCTTATTAAATAAGAGAAACGTAAGGTAATATATTTTTTGTGTATTCAGATTCAAGACCTTACGTAATAGCAAATACAAAAGTTGTGCAATACTTTTAATTAGCGGTCTGCATCAATTTTTATGCAAAAGCAGGAGCAGACACTAGAACAACAAAATATAGAAATCATATACATTTACAGCAATATGCGTATCCGAAAGCCAAGGTACTGTGCATGGCGCGTGAAACTTCTTACCAATATTAGCGATTTTTTGTCCTATTACATTCCTGTATGGAGCGAGTCTATATGTCTATGTGCCTTAATCTCTCTAGTCTTATTCTTATGATCCATAGACGAGGTATAAAACGAGGGCATCAGAATTGTTCCCTACGAATAAGTGACTGCTCTGAAATTCAAACTGAAAGTGTGGGACAGAGGGTTCATCGATCCACTTGCAGACTGTTACCCTTCTGTTCTGCTATCGAATAGCACGTGGGACAGACGAACAAATAAATCTTTCTGTGTGAGTTCCGATTTCTGTTGTTCTATTACGATTATCTTTTTTCCCTGTATATATGGGAGCCAACAAAATATTTTAGCATTCAGAGGCCAAGGTTGGTGACTGAAATTTCGTGAAATGATCTCGCCACAATGAGAAATGCCCTTTTATCATCGCGTTTTTATTAGGTCGCTTCCTTGTCTATCTACCTATCTGTTCGGTACAAAGTCTGCATTTAACTTTAAACTATCCTCCTGATGAGCTAGAGACTTGAAATTAATCTGTTCCAGGCTGTATGCGAATGGAAGGGCACGTATTGGCAGACACGGGGGGGGGGGGGGGGGTGGGGGGTTAGGAGGCGGAGGATTGAGGGGGAGGAGGAGACGTCAGCAATATATGTGACGTATGTATACACGGGCGGAACTATGGGTAAAAAGCTTGTAAGGGTGTTGGAGGGTAGGTAGTGCTCAGAAAGAATTGTTAAGGAAAAAATTCGATACGCTGCGCCCTTTCCGATTTAATTAACATTGAAGTTAACCAATCAGGTCATTGCGCGCGTAACTTTAAGCGGCTTCACAGAAAAAGTGTCACCAAACGCGTTCTTCGTTTGGTTTCCTAACTTAAAATTTTCGCTTCCGAAAAAGGCCATTTAAACTAGTAATGAGCATTTGAACAAATGGCAACTAACAAACTCAGAGACGGCTGTGCATTATGGCATTTTCTGTGCGTACGAGTGCTCGATTTTGCGCGCGGGCGACCTGATTGCCTAACTTCAATGCTAAATAACTCGGAAAGGGCGCAACGTATCTAATTTTTTCTTAACAGTTATTTCTCAGCACACCCTCGTCGGCAACACCCTTAAATCTACAAGCTTCTCACACTCCTCCTGACCACGCTGTATAACTAATTATTTAAATAAAAAATATAATTTCAACAAAAAGGTTTAAAATCCATTAAGGAATTTCACTCATTCACGACTAAAAGCAGAATATAATTATTTAACTAAAACTAAAGTTTTAATGACTAAAAACTATAAAATGATTTATCCTAGCCTCAGTTTCCTAACCCCATACAGGCGGTCCAGAAAATTTGTGCTTGTAAATTTTTAATAGGTATGACAATACTTATAAAATTTACAATGAAAAACGTTGGGTGCATACAATACATAATTGATGCATTGATAGTTCAGCTCCTGGCAATTATCTGGTGCATACGACCCACGTTTTTCGTTATAAATCTTACAAGTGTTGTCATTAAAAAAGGTAAAGTTCCGCGTTCTGGTCATAGACGGGACAGTAGGACCCGACTGACCGCCATGTCAGCCTCTGACAATAGTGTCACTGGATGCAGTATAGGGAGGCATGTGATCACCACACTGCTCACCTGGACGTTGTCGGGTCTCTTGACCTTGGAACCGCCATTAATCGGTCGAGTAGCTCGTCAGTTCGGTTCGCTAAGTGCACACGTACCAGTGCCACCAATCTTGATAGTTTACTTGTAATGGTGCAGATATCAGATACCCACGAGGGTAGCCAAGAACGCAAACGCGCTGCTTCCTGGACTCGGGTAGGCACGCCGGCCGCAGATCGAATCCGTCCGTCGGATTCACGACGATGACCGGTACCCCGAACAGCCTGGATGTGGTTTTTAGGCGGTTTTCCACATCCCGCTAGGTGAATATCGGGCTGGTCCCCACGTACATTTTCTTCATGTGGCACGCCAGTTAGCACACTAGAGTCGCATTTGGGAGGACGACGGTTCCAATTCTCGTCCGACCATCCTGATTTCGGTTTTCTGTGATTTTTCTAAATGGCTCCAGACAAATGTCGGGATGGTTACTTTGAAATGGCACTGCCGATATCCTTCCTCATCCTTGAAACCATCCGAGCTTGTTCTCGATTTCTAAGGACCTCGTTGTCGATGTTAAAAGCTAAACTTCCTTCCTCTTGCTTTTAGTTCCTACATATCGATTCTACATTTTACATTTTAAGATTTGCACTTTAGAGCCTATGTTTACTGGACATTTTTGCTTATTTTGATCCGCATCACTACCTCTCAAAATATGGAAACCAAAGAGCTTGCAGTAGAAGAGATTTGTTTCACAGTGTCGCAGACGAAGAAATGCTCATAGCTCTTAATGTACGCATTTTAGAGCCCATGATTACTGGCCTTATATGCTTCGAATGATCGTTTCCTGTCGTATCTCTGAATATTGATGATTTCTCCTGGTGTACCCTGCAGACGCGTTCTGGCACCAGCCGATTTGGCGCGTGGCTGTCTGATGTGGGCCAGCAAGCAAAGCGAATAGCAGGATAGCAAGACGCGCACAAACGCGCATCCTTGTGTGAAAAGTAGGTGCTGAAAGAAATATTTATCAGTTCACGTTATTTTTGTGTGAAAAGGAGAACACACATAATAATTTTACGGTGAGCGTGCTGAATCTGTAAAGCAATGAATAACTCAAGTGAAATTATAAAATCGTGTGAATGCTAATGCATTGTGGATGGATGAACTTTGGACATTGTAGGGACGTTTTCTATGAACTTAAAATGTAATGAAGCCAGTGTTTAATATAAACTGCTTCTGATTTCAATAGACCTTTCACGCCATTTTTATGAGTTATATGGAAAACTGAAAGTAGGTGTTTGATAGTGTGTGTGTCACTTAGGCACATGTTTAGAAACTTTGTCGTTGTGATACTTGTACTGCCGGTGTGGTGTCACCGCCAGACACCACACTTGCTAGGTGGTAGTTTAAATCGGCCGCGGTCCATGTAGTACATGTCGGACCCGCGTGTCGCCACTGTGATCGCAGACCTAGCGCCACCACCAAGGCAGGTCTCGTGATACGAGAGTGGACTCGACCCCAGTTGTACGCGAACCTAGCTATCGCCCAGTTGTACTAAGCCTTTCTCTCTCATTAGCCGAGAGACAGAATAGCCATCAGCTAAGTTAATGGCTACGAACTAGCAAGGAGCCATTTGTATCAGTGCCTATAGCTTACGAGTATTCAAGAGAGATGTATTCCACGAACTAAATAAAAGATAAGTACTAAGCATCTACATACTTTTCTTCTTATTCATTTATAAGTTCTCATGTTCCAGACTTCACGCCCGTCTGCTTTATGCCGTGCGTGCACTATCGGCTACAGCGTTAGTCTAGCATTCCTTTTCAGCAATCCACTTCACGGTGTCGGTCCAGCTACCGACACAACAGCCGGCCGCGGTGGTCTCGCGGTTCTAGGCGCGCAGTCCGGAACCGTGCGACTGCTACGGTCGCAGGTTCGAATCCTGCCCCGGGCATGGATGTGTGTGATGTCCTTAGGTTAGTTAGGTTTAAGTAGTTCTTAGTTCTAGGGGACTGATGACCACAGCAGTTGAGTCCCATAGTGCTCAGAGCCATTTGAACCATTTTGATACTTGTACTTTGGGAATAAAGCCACCAACCAATGCTGTCAAAATCAGGAGTCTGGAGCCATACGAATACGACAGCAATCTAAAGAATTCAGTATTCAAGAACCAAAATTTAATGCAAATATATTATGTGGGGGTTACAAACTCATATGAGTTCTGAATACAGTGCTAGGGTGTGTTTCTGCACCACGTCGACATTATGTCAGCAAGTAGTGAAGTATAAGACCACCCTCCCGTTGGCAGATCTGAAACATACTAGTGAATATTTAACCACAGGATCTTCGCTGAAGCCTCTCCAAGATCATATTCCTTAAACTCTAAGAATTGTGCTTGGATATTTGCTTTGAAAAAGACAGTCTGTTTCCTTCTCAATCGTTTCCCAACCGTAGCTTGCAGTCCTAGTCTTTCCTCCTTCCTCCTAACAAACGATTTTCTAATCATTCCTCCAACGAGATAGGCCAATGTAATCACACAGAGCTGCCTCCAGATGTTACACTGGTGGGTCTGAAACTCCAAATCTTTTGTAATGACAAAATTTCAGTATAGCAAAATTTGCTCCTCGTGGAGAGTGTGTCCAGACCTCAAGAAGTTTTGAAAATCCAACTTTCCAAACACGCTTGCATACCTTAACAAAATAGATGGGAGCTTTACTTCTGTGGAAATTATTTACACAACAGAGAAAAATCCTACTTTAAAATGCCCATTGCATAAAGAGAAATAGTCATTATGTTCAACAAGTCTGGTTATCTCATCATTAATGTTATCAAATAGGGTAGAGAAATAGCTACTGGCGGAGAGAGTCGATAAGTCATTATACAGTACCTCTTTGGCGGTGTCACTACATTACTCCAATTTTCCTGTCTACTCGATAATGATGATGATGATGGTGATGATGTTTGGTTTGCGGGGCACTCAACTGCACGGTCATCAGCGCCCATACAAAGTCCCAATTTTTTCACAGTCCAATTTTTTTCATGGTCATATCCACCCACTGTCACGAATGATGAGGATGATGATGAATTGATGAGGACAACACAAACACCCAGTCCCCGGACAGAGAAAATCCCCAACGTCAGGAATCGAACACGGGACCCTGTGATCCAGAGGTAGCAATGCTAGACAGTAGACCACGAGCTGCGGACCTGTCTAGTCGACAAGCTCAGTATTAAACAGTGGATCTTTCAATACACCTCATATAAAAATGGTATAGAAGTATATTGGATAACCAAAAAACCAATATGTATTCCAGTTTATGCTCCCCATCCAAATCAATACCCATCAAAATCCCTAGTCATCGTAACTGTGAGGCATCGACAGGTACGTTCTCCACCATATTTGGTCGTGGCGAGAGCACGGTGACAAAATACAAATTATCATCTCACAAGAAAAAATCATAAGTGTATAAACAAGGCTGCCTACAGGACCTTAAAACACACACACACACACACACAAAATTTTAAAAAGTATTTCTTACTGTAACTTCCAGTTACTTCGATTCGTTCGAGTGTTATTCCTCTATTGCTGAATAGCTCTCGTTCGTGGTGTAGTGACTGGCTGGGTAGCACACATTTTACCGGCCTATCGATAACACCGTATAGCGTGGCAGCAACGGTAGCAGTGAAGATGAGATTAAGATCATGATCTATCAAAAAAAGGGAAAAATGTATATATTCAGCACTGAGCTTCAGGAGGCTCTCTCTCTCTCTCTCTCTCTCTCTCTCTCTCTCTCTCTCTCTCTCTCATACACACACACACACACACAAATAGTGATACAGAAGGTACTTTGATTTCATTCCAGGTGTCTAACTGACTGTAGCAAAGTCAACATACCTGCCATTAAGCCAGCTCCACTTTTGTAGATATGTGTTACATGCATTCGCTGATTAACTGTACAGGCACTGCTCTATACTACTTTTTCAGGAAGGAAGATTGGAAGGAGGAAGTGGAAGGGGGTGGGAGGGGAAGGATGGCATAGGGTGCTTTGGTTTTCCCAAAGAATACGTTTATATTGGCGAGGGGGAACCCAGTTTTCCAATGATGTATTTTTATTTATTTTCTAGCCTTTTACATTTAGATTCGCTCATGTACGTGTTTGACACATATATTGCACAAATCTTCTCCCCCCACCTCTCTGTGTCCACCTCTTCCTCTGCCTGTCTCTCTGTCCAACTCATTCTCTCACCTCTACCTTTCCATCTCCTCTTTCTTACTCTCTCTGTCTCTCCATCTCCTCCTCCCTCTCTCTTTGTTCATATCCGCTGCCTCCACTTTCCGACCACATTTTTCTGCCCCCATCCATCTGTCCATATTCTCCTCCCGATCTCTCTGCCTATCTCCTCCTCCCCTTCGTCCTTTCCCACTTGCCCTCTCCCCCACTGTATCTTCCACCTGCCTCCTTCATTTCCCACTCCACCTCTGTCGCTATCTGTCTCCTCCTCCTACTCTCTCTGACCATCTCCTCCCCCATCTCTCCATATATCTGCTCTTCATGTCCTGTTTGTCCATTCCCTTCTCGCTTTTCTCTCTGTCCATCTTCTCTGCCCCCCACTCTTAGTCTGTCTCATCCTCCTGCAAATTCGCTCTGTTCATCTCCTCCTCCCCGCTCTCTCTCTGTCCATCTCATCTTCCACCTCTCCCTGTGTCTATTACTCTCATCCTGTCTCTCTGTCAATCACCTCCTCCATCTCTCCATCATCTCCTCCTGCCCGTCCTTCTGTCCGCCTCCTCCTCCCCTCTTTTGAGAATCTCCTCCTATCCCCCTCACTGTCCATCTACTCGTCCCCCCTCTCTTCTTCCAGTTTCTGTCCATCTACTCCTCCTTCCCATTCTCTCTCTGTCCATCGCCTCCTCCTCTCTCTCCCTCTTTGTCCATATGCTCCTCCACCCTCTCTCTCTGTTTATATCCTCCTGCCCCCTCTCTCTGTCCATCTCCTCCTCCAACCTCTCCCTATTCATCTCCAGCCCCCATCTCCCTGTCCATCTCTTCCTCCCCCTATATATTACATGAAATTCTTTCGTGCATTTCGTAATAGTAAATATGTACTGATATTTTACACACAATTTTACTTGTGATTTAAACAAGAGGTGAATGCTTATCGTTTTCCTTGGCTCTTCCCCTTCAGATGATTTTGTTATAAAGACCCATAATCTTTCATGTTCATTATTATGACGGATAGAAACACTTGCAACCACACAAATTTTTCGATGCCTTGAACAAACACTGTTGCATTTAACGTGGTCAAATTTTCTCAGTAACTGTGGCATGTCGTTGTATGAAAGCACTGCATCGTTCTAAGAAATACGATGATGGTAATTACTGTTTGTAGAACTTTGGGGATGTGGGGAGCAGAGAAAGCAAATTCAGCCCAGCATTTGACTGCCACAGGGTTAAGAGAGATGCAGAGGTAGCAATTTACACTTCCCTCCTATGTTGCTGATATAACACATATACTTATACTTTGTCTTTCGTACCGAGCAACAGTACAAAAGAAGTGACACATGGAAGTAAAGAAAATTGGAATATTTCATGGAAGTTGCTTATTGACATACTCGTTTTCAAAATTGGTACCAGCCATCATGGGCGTCCACAGAAATTTTCCAAGGGGGAGAGGGGTCGGGAAAATCTCTTAAATTGCCATTTTTTATTTAAATGCACATTTTGACAACCACACAAACGTAAGTTACACAGCAACTGTTAAATCCATAGTGGTAAATCAGTGTGATGAGCCGTACAGTGCTATTATTGCCTCAAAGAGAAGTTTGGTGGCATCAGGGGAAATCATTTCTAGAAGTGTATAAGAATTCTGTAGTGAATAAAAACTCTGGACTTCAGATTCCAAGTGAGAGGGGGGGGGGGGGGGGAGGGGAGACTAGTGCCCCATCTTGCCCTCCTCCCTCCTTTCCTTTGCGGACGCCGATGATAATTGTTACAAGCTATGTGACAGTTCTCAGAAGTAAACTACGCAATACCTGCTACAACGCTAAACACCAAATTTCTAATGTGAAATATGTAACGATGGCAGTGGTCCTACGTAAAACACTATCATCCCGAAGTCTTCCTATTTGTACTGATTAAGAACTAGAGAGCCCAACGCTCAAGAATAGCACAAGAAATAGTAGTAAATCCTTGAGCAGTCTTTTTTGTGTTTTGGCATTTCGGCAATGCTAACAACCTGCTTGACGCTACAGACATATTGATTGTTGTTCATTGCAGAGAATAGGATTTAGCATTTGTGCATTTGATTGATCTTCTTTTACACGATATGAGCGACGGAATGAAACATAGATCTCATATACAAAGAGAAAGCTCTTCCAGCCGCAAGGTACTGTAGAGATAAAATTCTGCAGCCGGCCGAAGTGGCCGTGCGGTTAGAGGCGCTGCAGTCTGGAACCGCAAGACCGCTACGGTCACAGGTTCGAATCCTGCCTCGGGCATGGATGTTTGTGATGTCCTTAGGTTAGTTAGGTTTAATTAGTTTTAAGTTCTAGGGGACTAATGACCTCAGAAGTTGAGTCCCATAGTTCTAAGAGCCATTTTTGATAAAATTCTGCAATTATGAATATCTTAAAATAAGAAACCTGAAAATTTCGATTACCAGTGTCTTATGGCTTTCCATTACAATTGTAATTCAAGCTTTTGAAACCTCATATTCCAGTCTGATTTGCAATTCCACTGAACGGAAACCTATTCATATCATTTTGTGAATTACGGTTTTAATATTTTCTGTATAGGTCCATGTTATAAATATGAACATGTTCAGTAGCAGTCTGTACTACAATCAACTCGTGTATTAATATATGAAACGTATTCTCGTTAATGACAAGGAACCCAGTTATCTGTTTCAGCTGATTATATACAGTGCAGCTTAACTAGTCAGTCGGTAATCTTTTTTCTTCGCTTATCATCCTGAGTTTTCGTCTATACTTAGCTCAGATTACTAACAAACATGATTTTTTTTTGTAAGATGAGGTAACCCCAACATTCTGAGAACGATCAGATACAATGCAGTTCAGTTCGTCGGTACACGTGACAGCATGCGCTACGTATGTCCAAAAACGCCACGCATTGAAAAGGGATTTTTTCGGAGGTCATACCTCGGGTTCTATTGGCGACTGAAAGGTAGGGTCAAGTTTTTTGGATTGCCCTTGTGCTTAAGATCATTTGTACACCCAACAGAAGAATGATATTATTGTAGCCATCCTACAGTCTTCTTCTTCTTTCTTGATTCCACAGCTCATGATGAGCCTTGGCCTCTTCTACAATTTTCTTCCATTTCTCTCGGTCCCTTGCCAATACTCTCCAGTTTCCACAGCCCATCTTCCTAAGATCTTCGATTACTCCATCTTCCCATCTGGCTCTTAGTCGACCACGTCCTCTCTGCCATCCTAGCTTTCCTTGTAATATTATTTTTGGTACTTCTGTATCATTCACGCGAGCCCCGTGTCCTGCCCACCTCAGTCTCGATGATTTCACTATCCTTCTGATGGGATGGTCTCTGTATATGATATACAACTCATGGTTGTATCTCCTCCATCTTCCTCTTTCACAGATTGGGCCGATAATTCGTCTAAGTACTTTTCTTTCAAATGCATCCTGTGTTTCAATATCTTAAGTTGTTAATGTCCAGGCTTCAGAGGCTCTGGTCTGGTACGAGTCAGTAGCCTTGGGGATAGAGGTCTTGTTAGGGCAAAGTAGGCTCTATTGGCTAGTATTAATCTCTGTTTAATTTCATAGGAGGTATCATTTAGATGCGTAACTGTCGAGCCCAGATACTTGAAATGTTCAACTCTCTCAAACGTATAATTCCCATTGTTATTGCATTTGGCATATTTTCTCTATGTTCTTTTCCAGCTGCCATATATTTTGTTTTTTGTTCATTAGTAATTAACCCCATGTTCCTACTAGCCTTTTCAAGAGCATGTTATCTGCGTAGGCTAGTATCTGCACTGATTTATAGAAGATCGTTCCCCTATTCAGAAGGTTTGCGTTTCCCATCACCTTCTCCAGGGCGGCATTAAAGAGAAGACATGCAAATGCATCCCCTTGTCGCACTCCGTTTTTAATACTCAGTGTATTGGACATCATTCCTTCCATTCTTACACTACCTTGTGTTTCGCTCATTGTCATTCTCACCAGCCTTACCAACTTTCTCGAGATTCTCAGTTCATCTAGAACTTGATATAACTGCTCTCTATTTATGCTATCATAAGCTGCTTTGAAATCTATAAAGAGGTGATGCGTGCCAACCCCATATTGATTTGTTTTTTCCAGGATTTGTTCAAATGGTTCAAATGGCTCTGAGCACTATGGGACTTAACATCTGAGGTCATCAGTCCCCTAGAGCTTAGAACTACTTAAACCTAACGAACCTAAGGACATCACACACACCCATGCCCGAGGCAGGATTCGAACCTGCGACCGTAGCGGTCGCGCGGTTCCTGACTGAAGCCTCTAGAACCACTCGGCCACTACGGCCGGCCAGGATTTGTCTTAAGGTTAATATTTGATTCCCGGGAAGGAATCCGCATTGGTACGGCCCCGTCTCCCTCTGTATGAACGGGAGTATTCTGTCGAATAGTATATTAGAGAATATTTTATATCCCAAATTAAGTAGTGTGATCCCTCTGTAATTTCCACACTCCATCTTATCACCTTTCTTATATTTGGGACATATGATACCCTCTTCCCATTGTTGGGGCATTTTTTTCCTCTTCCCATAGTCTGGTGACCATTTTCAGAAGGCTTCGTTCCAGCACTCTACCTCCTTGCTTAAACAGTGCAAGGTCAAAATTTGAATGTTACACATTTCCTTTAGCTTAGGCAAATGCAATAGATCAGTTGATCTTTCGACATTAGACTTGGTCTATGGTGCGCCTTAAGGGGCTAATGGAGGCACCATTTAGTTCATGGACGGTTCCTGAGAAAACTCGTAAAAAATGGTGTTTGTGCATAAAAACCGAGTCATGGATTCCAAGCCGGTTATGCACAGCAAATGACTGAAAGTTTTAAAATATATTCCTAACATTCAAATCTCATAAAGTGTTAAAAATTTTACTGATATCTTTATCTATCCGAGATATAGAGGCTCAAAGTTACCCTACTTATAAACATAAAATACGCACGGATAATTCGGTGTGAGACGAAATTCAAATAATAAATAACCACAGCAAATTGATCAGATTGTACCAGTATATTATCTAGGCGTTTATGTGTAAGTGCCATCTTCCCGTTCTCAAAACACCCTACCTGTCGTCGAGATACGCCACAGAAACATGGTTTTTGAGTACCAAAACAAAGCAGCGAATTCCAAGACGGCTACACAGTAAATGACTGTAATTTTTGCGCAATATTCATAAGATTCAGATTTCGAACAACCCTGAAAATCTGCTTGATGCATTTATCCGTTTCTGCGATACAGAGGATCAAAGCTACCCTACTTGTACATGTAAATACGCACATAAATTCCGGTGTGAGGCGAAAACGTAGTTTTTAAAGTGACATAGCACGGAGAAATATGCTGCTAAGTTTCTTCGTTATCATTAGAAGGGTTCTGGGAATCCTATGTTGTTGTAGTACTGAAGCAAGTGCAAAATTTTTGTGCATATAAAATCCGGCATGAGGTGAGAAATTATATAGTTTCGCATTATTTCAGTTTCACGAAAATAAACTATCAACATTTTACTGAACCATAAAAGTTCTTGACTGACATACCCTGCTCTATCAAGGCAAAGAAGAAACCAAGCAGAAAAATACTGCTATCGGAGAACAAAAAGGCGAATATGCTTCTGTTTAAAAGACTCCGACTGAAGAGTGGGGTTCTAGCTGCCTAATTCTACCTTCCCCAACGCGTTTAAAATTTTTCAAAAAAAAAAAAAAAACTGGCATGTGAACATGTTGTTGTTGTTGTTGTCTTCAGTCTTGAGACTGGTTTGATGCAGCTCTCCATGCTACTCTATCCTGTGCAAGCTTCTTCATCTCCCAGTACTTACTGCAACCTACATCCTTCTGAATCTGCTTAGTGTATTCATCTCTTGGTCTCCCTCTACGATTTTTACCGTCCACGCTGCCCTCCAATGCTAAACATGTGATCCCTTGATGCCTCAGAACATGTCCTACCAACCGATCCCTTCTTCCTGTCAAGTTGTGCCACAAACTTCTCTTCTCCCCAATTCTATTCAATACCTCCTCATTAGTTACGTGATCTACCCATCTAATCTTCAGCATTCCTCCGCAGCGCCACACTTCAAAAGCCTCCATTCTCTTCTTGTCCAAACTATTTATCGTCCGTGTTTCGCTTCCATACATGGCTACACTCCATACAAATACTTTCAGAAACGACTTCCTGACACTTAAATCTAAACTCGATGTTAACAAATTTCTCTTCTTCAGAAACGCTTTCCTTGACATTGCCAGTCTACATTTTATATCCTCTCTAATTCGACCATCATCAGTTATTTTGCTCCCCAGATAGCAAAACTCTTTACTACTTTAAGTGTCTCATTTCCTAATCTAATTCCCTCAGCATCACCCGACTTTATTCGACTACATTCCATTATCCTCGTTTTGCTTTTTCATCTTATATCCTCCTTTCAAGACACTCTCCATTCCGTTCAATTGCTCTTCCAAGTCATTTCCTGTCTCTGACAGAATTACAATGTCATCGGCGAACCTCAAAGTTTTTATTTTTTCTCCATGGATTTTAATACCTACTCCGAATTTTTCTTTTGTTTCCCTTATTGCTTGCTCAATATACAGATTGAATAACATCTGGGACAGGCTGCAACCCTGTCTCACTCCCTTCCCAACCACTGCTTCCCTTTCATGCCCCTCGACTCTTACAACTGCCATCTGGTTTCTGTACAAATTGTAAATAGCCTTTCGCTCCCTGTATTTTGCTCTTGCCATCTTTA
Source organism: Schistocerca piceifrons (assembly GCF_021461385.2). Classification (NCBI taxonomy): domain Eukaryota; kingdom Metazoa; phylum Arthropoda; class Insecta; order Orthoptera; family Acrididae; genus Schistocerca; species Schistocerca piceifrons. Next base: position 231,356,120 of record NC_060149.1, on the reverse strand, counting down.
GAATTTGATAGAGAGTATTCCAGTCAACATTGTCGAAAGCTTTCTCTAAGTCTACAAATGCTAGAAACGTAGGTTTACCTTTCCTTAATCTATTTTCTAAGGTAAGTCGTATGGTCAGTATTGCCTCACGTGTTCCAACATTTCTACGGAATCCAAACTGATCTTCCCCGAGGTCGGCTTCTACCAGTTTTTCCATTCGTCTGTAAAGAATTCGGGTTAGTATTTTGCAGCAGTGACTTATTAAACTGATAGTTTAGTAATTTTCACATCTGTCAACACCTGCTTTCTTTGGGATTGGAATTACTGTATTAGTCTTGAAGCCTGAGGGTATTTCACCTGTCTCATACATCTTGCTCACCAGATGGTAGAGTTTTGTCAGGACTGACTCTCCCAAGGCCGTCAGTAGTTCCAATGGAATGTTGTCTACTCTCGGGGCCTTGTTTCGACTCAGGTCTTTCAGTGCTCTGTCAAACTCTTCACGCAGTATCGTGTCTCCCATTTCATCTTCATCTACATCCTCTTCAATTTCCATAATACTGTCCTCAAGTACATCGCCCTTGTATAGACCCTCTATATACTCCTTCCACCTTTTCCCTTCTTTGCTTAGAACTGGGTTTCCATCTGAGCTCTTGATATTCATACAAGTGGCTCTCTTTTCTCCAAAGGTCTCTTTAATTTTCTTGTAGGCAGTATCTATCTTACCCCTAGTGAGATAAGCCTCTACATCCTTACATTTGTCCTCTAGCCATCCCTGCTTAGCCATTTTGCACTTCCTGTGAATCTCATTTTTGAGACGTTTATATTCCTTTTTGCCTGCTTCATTTACTGCGTTTTTATATTTTCTCCTTTCATCAATTAAATTCAATATTTCTTCTGTTACCCAAGGATTTCCACTAGCCCTCGTCTTTTTACCTACTTGATCCTCTGCTGCCTTCACTATTTCATTCCTCAAAGCTACCCATTCTTCTTCTACTGTATTTCTTTCCCCCATTTGTGACAATTGTTCCCTTATGCTCTCCCTGAAACTCTGTACAACCTCTGGTTTAATCAGTTTGTCCAGATCCCATCTCCTTAAATTCCCACCTTTTTGCAGTTTCTTCAGTTTTAATCTACTGATCATAACCAATAGATTGTGGTCAGAGGCCACATCTGCCCCAGGAAATGTTTTACAGTTTAATACCTGGTTCCTAAATCTCTGTCTTACCATTATATAATCTATCTGATACCTTCTAGTATTTCCAGGAGTCTTCCATGTGTACAACCTTCTTTTATAATTCTTGAACCAAGTGTTAGCTATGATTAAGTTGTGCTCTGTGCAAAATTCTACCAGACGGCTTCTTCTTTCATTTCTTTCCCCCAATCCATATTCACCTACTATGTTTCCTTCTCTCCCTTTTCCTACTCTCGAATTCCAGTCACCCATGACTATTAAATTTTCGTCTCCCTTCACTACCTGAATAATTTCTTTTATGTCATCATACATTTCATCAATTTCTTCATCATCTGCAGACCCAGTTGGCATATAAACTTGTACTACTGTAGTAGGCATGGGCTTCGTGTCTATCTTGGCCACAATAATGCGTTCACTAAGCTGTTTGTAGTAGCTTATCCGCGCTCCTATTTTTTTTATTCATTATTAAATCTACTCCTGCATTACCCCTATTTGATTTTGTATTTATAACCCTGTATTCACCTGACCAAAAGTCTTGTTCCTCCTGCCACCGAACTTCACTAATTCCCACTATATCTAACTTTAACTTATCCATTTCCCTTTTTAAATTTTCTAACCTCCCTGCCCGATTAAGGGATCTGACATTCCACGCTCCGATCCGTAGAACGCCAGTTTTCTTTCTCCTGATAACGACGTCCTCTTGAGTAGTCCCCGCCCGGAGATCCGAATGGGGGACTATTTTACCTCCGGAATATTTTACCCAAGAGGACGCTATCATCATTTAACCATACAGTAAAGCTGCATGACCTCGGGAAAAATTACGGCTGTAGTTTCCCCTTGCTTTCAGCCGTTCGCAGTACCAGCACAGTAAGGCCGTTTTGGTTATTGTTACAAGGGCAGATCAGTCAATCATCCAGACTGTTGCCCCTGCAACTACTGAAGAGGCTGCTGCCCCTCTTCAGGAACCACACGTTTGTCTGGTCTTTCGATGTGAACATATTCGCAGTTTTCTTTTATTCGGAGAGGGAAGGAAACAGTGGCAGTGGGAAGGAGATGGAAAAGTAATAAATAGTAGATGATACTAGACAGTGGTTGTGGTATGAAAAAAGTCATGGAGACAGTGGCAGTGTGTGAGAAAGAGAGGGACACAGTTGCAGTGGAACGTAGTTGACAGTGACAGAACAGCGCGTGGAAAAGAGTATAGAAGACAGTGCCAGTGGGAGAGGAATAACGATAAGGAAAAAATGAAAGTGGGTGAGAGCCAGTGATAATCAGAGACAGAGTCCATGACATTCACAACGAGGAAGAAAGAGAAAGTGACAGTGAGAAGAGACCGTAGCAGTGGGAAGGAATGAATGACATAGTAGCAGTAAGCGAGCAAGAGCGAGAAAGTGACAGCTGGAGGAGACATTATTAGTAGGACAGAACGAGGGAGAGTATGATTGTGAGATAGGAGACACCGAAAGTTAGAGAGACACAGTGAGATAACGACAACGAATTGGGCTGAATTAGTGAGAACGCGGAAGTGGGAGTGGATGTGTACGGGCGACTTACAGCGATGGAGTAGTAGGTGTGAGCAAGTTACATTTAGGGGAGCTTGTGCAAGTGAGAGGGGTAGTTACATGTTGAAAAGAGCGCGAACCTGTTAAAATTCCTAAATTTTTGGGAAAATTTTTAAAGGTACTGAGGCAGCTGGTAACTCAATTTTCAGAGTCTTTGTGCTCCGATTGGAGCATTTTCAGTCTTAAGGGATAGAGATTCAATGTATATAAAAATGTTAGATTAGATTGTTAAGGTTCCATGATGTGAACCGGAAATGAGAAATTCGTCGTTACTACTAAACAGTGAAGCAAATGGTCATTGTGAAAAATATTAAAGACAAAAACCGCTCAGCCGGCCGGGGTGGCCGAGTGGTTCTAGGCGCTACAGTCTGGAACCGAGCGACCGCTACGGTCGCAGGTTCGAATCCTGCCTCGGGCATGGATGTGTGTGATGTCCTTAGGTTAGTTATGTTTCAGTAGTTCTAAGTTCTAGGGGACTGATGACCTCAGAAGTTGAGTCCCATAGTGCTCAGAGCCATATGAGCCAAAAACCGCTCACCGTATTTTGTACCTCTGATGATACCAAGCGTGTCTTATTTTGCTTCTTCCTCCACAAAAGTCAAATGGAGCGTTATGCTACGTGGCGTATTTCGAAAGTAACGTCCGATCGGTCACGAAATGGAAACCACAGTAAAAATCAAAAGTGTTTATTGTGCAATAGTTAGCCGCACCTTCCAGCGACGTCTCTACATAGTCGCCGGCCGCTGTGGCCGAGCGGTCCTAGGCGCTTCAGTCCGGAACCGAGCTGCTGCTACGGTCGTAGGTTCGAATCCTGCCTCAGGTATGGATGTGTGTGATGTCCATAGGTTAGTTAGGTTTACGTAGTTCTAAGTATAGGGGACTGATGACCTCAGATGTTAAGCCCCATAGTGCTTAGAACCATTTGAACCATCTCTACATAGTCGCCGCTCCGTCTGAGACATTTGTCGTAGCGTTGTACCAACTTTCCAATACCCTCGTCATAAAAGGTGGTCGCCAGCACTTTTTGACGATTCTCCACGCTGATCTGCAGTTCGCTGTCTGTGCCAAAACGTTGACTCCATAGCCAGCGGTTCATGTCAGCAGAGACGAAAATCAGAGAGCGAAGTTCGGGCTGTATGGAGGGCGATCAAACACTTCCCATCGAAAGCGATGCAGGGGCGTCCTCATTGCCCCTGCAGAGTGAGGCCGATAATGATGATGATGACGATGATGTTCGGTGTGTGGAGCGCTCAACAGTGCGGCCTTCAGCGCCCGTACGAGGTCCCAATTTTTACATAGTCCAATTTTTACACAGTCTAGTTTTTACACAATCTAATCTAGCCAATGTTACTCATGATGATGATGAAAATGCGGCCGAGAACTGTCAAGAAGAAGGAAATGCATGACTGTTATGTAGTGTGGGTTGCATCAAATCAGGCGAAATCTTTCACGGGCACTCATACTTCGCGGGAGACACTATTTTCTACGCATCTTAATGTGCTCACTGTGCGCTCAGAACAGAAAAGACAGACGTACCGCAATCAACGGGCACACGAGAAACACCGTCCAACACATCTATTAAAAGATTTACTGGATTGTCACTGTGGTTTCCGTTTCGCGACCGATCGGACCCTACTTTCGGAATACGCCTCGTATCTGCCTCTACTCTTTAGTGGTCAACTCTGAAGCTGATTTGCAGCAGTGTACAGTTCACTCTTCTATCTTCCTTTCTCGTCATTCCTGCCGATGTAGGACATTTCACATCACTCAAAATCTGATATTCTTGTTCATCCCTAACGATTCCTTCCATTGCTTTAAAATATTGCGCTTCAATAGAAAATGGGGATAAGCGATAATAACAATGCTGACAGAAAAGAGCAACAAACACATGGCGTAAGAATTGGAACAGCAGGGCCTGCTAGATGGTACACACGTATATGCAATGTGTAATATTTCCTCCATCTGTCGTCATCGGACACAGTTGTATTACAGAATGGCACCATCCCCAGTCTGGGAGTATTTTAAGAATTGTGTTTTCAGTGAAGTATAATGCTTCATTTGTTCTAAGAGATTTTAAAACGGGGAGAGTCACATCAAACTTATGACGTCATATGGGGAGAAAACTTAAAAGTTCATAATTAATTCATAGTTTACGAGAAAAACAGAAAGTAGCTGATCTGCTACCTGTGTCTACCTAATATGTCTTTATCTGGAAACGGACAAATTAACAAGAAAAATAGAGTTCTTCAGTCTCAGTTTTCAGCCTTTAGCGCTGACTATTCGTAATGGCCAAATAGTGGTATGATCCTCGATTACAATGTGATTTTTGAGCAGAGTTTCAGAAAATTAGAACCAATAAGAGAAATTTTTCTTAAGCATTCAACCACTGTAGCATTCAACCACTTTTCACTTTTTAGAGAAAAGCAGCGAACGGTGGTCGGACTACGTTTTCTGTTATTTGCCTATTTATTTTACACTACTGGCCATTAAAATTGCTACACCAAGAAGAAATGTAGATGATAAACGGGTATTCATTGGAGAAATATATTATACTAGAACTAAAATGTGATTACATGTTCACGCAATTTGGGTGCATAGATCCTGAGAAATCAGTACCTAGAACAACCACCTCTGGCCGTAATAACGGCCTTGGTACGCCTGGGCCTTGAGTCAAACAGAGCTTGGATGGCGTGTACAGGTACAGCTGCCCATGCAGCTTCAACACGATACCACAGTTCATCAAGAGTAGTGACTGGCGTATTGTGACGAGCCAGTTGCTCGGCCACCATTGACCAGATGTTTTCAATTGGTGAAAGATCTGGAGAATGTGCTGGTCAGGGCAGCAGTCGAACATTTTCTGTATCCAGAACGGCCTGTACAGGACCTGCAACATGCGGTCGTGCATCATCCTGCTGAAATGTAGGCTTTCGCAGGGATCGAATGAAGCGTAGAGCCACGGGTCGTAACACATCTGAAATGTAACGTCCACTGTTCAAAGTGCCGTCAATACGAACAAGAGGTGATCGATACGTGTAACCAATGTCGCCCCATACCATCACGCCAGGTGATACGCCAGTATGGCGATGACGAATACACGCTTCCAATGTGCGTTCACCGCGATGTCGCCAAACACGGATGCTACCGTCATGATGCTGTAAACAGAACCTGGATTCATCCGAAAAAATGACGTTTTGCCATTCGTGCACCCAGGTTCGTCGTTGAGTACACCATCGCAGGGGCTCCTGTCTGTGATGGAGTGTCAATGGTAACCGCGGCCATGGTCTCCGAGCTGATAGTCCATGCTGCTGCAAACGTCGTCGAACTGTTCGTGCAGATGGTTGTTGTCTTGCAAACGTCCTCATCTGTTGACTAAGGGATCGAGACGTGGCTGCACGATCCGTTACAGCCATGCGGATAAGATGCCTGTCATCTCGACTGCTTGTGATACGAGGCCGTTGGGATCCAGCACGGCGTTCCGTATTATCCTCCTGAACCCACCGAGTCCATATTCTGATAACAGTAATTGGATCTCGACCAAAGCGAGCAGCAATGTCGCCATACGATAAACCGCAATAGCGATAGGCTACAATCCGACCTTTATTAAAGTCGGAAACGTGATGGTACGCATTTCTCCTCCTTACACGAGGCATCACAACAACGTTTAACCAGGCAACGCCGGTCAACTGCTGTTTGTGTATGAGAAATCGGTTGGAAACTTTATCCTCATGTCAGCACGTTGTAGGTGTCGCCACCGGCGCCAACCTTGTGTGAATGCTCTGAAAATGTAATCATTTGCATATCACAGCATCTTCCTTCTGTCGGTTAAATTTCGCGTCTGTTGCACGTCATCTTCGTGGTGTAGCAATTGTGTAATATTTTTATTTCATTTATCTAGAAAGTAAGGGAGTCAAAATTTTTCAATCTTTGTTCGATTTCTGTGCTCATTGCAGTGACTAATAGGAACAGAAAACTAAAAATAGGTTATTTCGGAAAGCGGTTATTTTGAGCAGTTTTAACAATCAGGATACAATAGTGTTGAAAAAAACGATATAATCGAAAACCGGTTGTTTCAGCAATAACTGCCATCCCTAGGACACCGCCCCCGCATGCGCCCGCCAGCTCTCCCACAGACAGGAGCACGTAGTATAGGCTACCCGTCAGACGACATCATTGTGTGCGTTCTGTGCACGCGAGACCTGCTTGGTTATACCTGCCAGTGCTTACCATATACCTGCATGTATATACATACTCCGAAAGCAACCGTTTGATGCATGGTGGTGGGTCCGTTGTACCACTACCAGTCATGTTGTTCCACTTGTAAGTACGACGAGGGAAGAACGCATATCTATAAACCTCCGTACGAGCCCCAGTTTCTCTTATCTTCGTGGTCCTTACGCGAGATGTACGCTGGCGGCAGTAGCATCATTCTGTGGTCAGCTTCAAATGCCGGTTCTCTAAATTTTCTCGGTAGTGTTTCGCGAAAAGAACGTCACCTTCCTTCCGGCGAATCCCATTTGAGTTCACAAAGCACCTCCGTAATACTCGAGTGTTGATCGAACCTACCGGTAACAAATCCAGCAACTCGCCTCTGAATTTGTTCGATTTTTTCCTTCAATTCGACATCGTAGGGATCCCAAATACTCGAGCAGTATTGAAGAATGGGTCGCTGTCTCCTTTATAAATGAGCTACACTTTCCTAAAATTCTCAAAAGAAACCGAATCCGACCATTAGACCTCTATACTACCGCTCTCACGTGCTAGCTCCATTTCATATCGCTTTGAAACGTTATGCACAGACATTTAATCGACGTGACTGTATCAAGCAGCACACTAAGAACGCTATATTTGCACATTATGGGATTGTTTTCCTCCTCATCTACATTTACTTACATTTTTCTGCATTTAGAACCAGCTGCCATACATCGCACCAACTAGAAATTTTATCTAAGTAAGCCTTTATCCTCCTACAGTCATTCAACGACCATAACTTCCTGTACACCACAGCGTCATCAGCAAACAGCAGCAGATTGCTTGCCACTCTGCCAGTCATATCATTTATGTATGTAAAGAATAAGAGCGGTTCTCTCACACTTCCCTAGGGTTCTTCCGACGATATCATTGTCTCTGACAACGTACTGGGTTCCATTACATAAGGGGTCTTCGAGCCATTCACAAATCTGGGAACCTAATGCGTATGTTCACACCATCTGCAGTGGGGCACCGTGTCAAGAGGTTTCCGGAAATTTTGGGCGTGGAATCTGCCTGTTGTCCTACATTCATGCTTCGCAGGATATCATGAACTGAATTTCGAAAAAGTGATGCTTTCTAAATCCGTGCTGATTTGTAGATGGAAGCTTTTCCATCTCAAGGAAAATTTTCATATTGAACATATGTTCAAGAATGCAAACGAATGTAAAGGATATCGGTCGGTAATTCTGCGGGTCCTTTCTTTTAGCCTCATTGTGTAACCTGTGATTTTTTCCAATCTCTTGGGACTTTATGCTGGGCGAGAGATTCGCGATAAATGCAAACTAAGTAAGGAGTCAGTGCCATAGAGTACACTCTGTAAAACCGAATTGGGATTCCATACCGACCTGGCGACTTGTTAGTTTTTAACTCTTTCTGCTGCTTCTCCACGCCATGGATGCCAAGTTCTGTCCTTCATACTGGGGTCAGCGCGACGCTCGAACAACTGTATGTTTGTACAATCCTCTTGCGTGAATGGTTTCTTAAACGCGAAATTTCCAATAACAGCTTTTGTTTTGCTGTCTTCTTGTTCCACACTAGTGTGGTCAACGAGTGACTATACAGACGTGTTCGAACAGCTTAGCGATTGTATGTAGGACCAGAATTTTCTATGTTCGTGGCGAGATCTTTTGCTGAGGTTTGACGCTTGCAGTTGTTGTACACTTCGCATGACGATCTGTTTACATACGCCCGAATTTCTACTAACTTTTGCCTGTCGTCAATGGAGCTTTTTTAAAGCGAGAGGCGAACAGGCTGTGCTTCTACAGCATTTCCGAATTTTGCTATTAAACCACGGAGAGTCTTTTGCGTCCGTAATCCACTCACTCGGCACACACTACTCCAGATCGTGATTTACAGTCAGTTTAAACTTTCCCCATAATATCTCTATATCCGTCATATTAGAAATAAATAATGCCTTTTCATTGTCTAAGTGGAATGCTAGCAACTGATTATCTGCTCTTGCTAGCAAAACTACTCTCCTAGCCTTTTTCATGGATTTAACTTCGGTAACCATTGTCGGAATGATGAAATCATGATCACTAATCCCCAGCGATGAATTCAGAGGGTGGCCCGGGGAGAGAAGAATTTCCCGCGAAAATTAAAAATTCGATTTTAGACAATCAAAATGAAAAGAATTCTCCGCGATAAATACTTATCCTTAACGGTAAACGAATGCACACGTGTTTCAAACCAAAGCGAATTGTCTTTGCTAGTTCGTTATGTTGCGCTGTCTGCGTCTTTTTAAGTGGAGGAAAGTTTTTTTTATGTCTTGTTGAACTGAAGAGTACTACAATAAATTGACAGTGAACTAAAGAAACGAAAACTCTCTAATTAAAATTAGTAACATGCTCTTTCGATGGTGCTGCTAATTTTAGTTATTCTGTCAGTGGAGTCCATGCTCAATTATCAGACAAAACGGGGCACGAGTTGCTATACATTCACTGAAGAGCACATGTTTTGTCAATTGCTGCTACTAACTGTTGAAATATACACCCTATAATAAAACGCACATTACATATTGATAAGGACATTTGCAGACTTTTTCATGCTTCTCTTAAAAGAGGAAATTTATTGCATGAAATTCATTGTGCTTTAGAACAACCTTTTTTAAAAAATCCGAAGCTGTTGACAGCCGCTGGTTGAGAACCTATCACACAGTTCATGCTCTATTAACATGCCACATGCCATTATGATGGCATGTGAACATATACACGAGGACGGTGCGGATTTAGCAAATTGTGCAAAAAAATGTTCAAAGGTGTGCGAAATCTTATGGGACTTAACTGCTAAGGTCATCAGTCCTAAGCTTACACACTACTTAACTTAAATTATCCTAAGGAAAAACACGCACACCCATGCCCGAGGGAGGACTCGAACCTCCGCCGGGACCAGCCGCACAGTCCATGACTGCAGCGCTTTTAGACCGCTCGGCTAAACCCGCGCGGCGCAAGTTGTGCATTAGGAATCTTGTTAGAAATGATGAGTTATAATTTATTGCGAGCTAGCTTCCCAAAGATGTTTGGGCTCACATGCGCTTCCCCTTCATCGAAATGTCTTGGCCCAAACTCGTTTAGGGGTTGAACCGTACAGAAATCGTTTCTGTTTTACTCAATGACTTTCCATCAGTTACTACGAACTGTGACCTCTCCAACAAGAAATCATGAATTGAGTCACATAACTGAGACGATATTCCATAAGCACAGAATTCTACTACAAGCCACTTGCGTGGTACAGTGTCAAAAGCCTCCTGGAAATCCAGAAATATGGAATCAATTTGAAATCTCCTGTCAATAGCACTCACCACTTCGTGCGAGTAAAGAATTTGTTGTGTTTCACAAGAACGATGTTTTGTAAATCCGTGTTGACTGTGTGTCAATAGACCGTTGTCTTCGAAGTAATGCATAAAGTTCGAATACAATATATGTTCCGAAATCCCGCTCCATATCGACGTTAATGATATGGGTCTGTAATTTAGTGGATTACTCCCACTACCTTTCTTGAATATTGGTGTGAACTGTGCAACTTTCCAGCTTTTGGGTGCGGATCTTTCGTCGAGGGAACGGTTGTGTATGATAGTTAAGTATGGAGCTATTGTATCAGCAAACCCTGAAAGGGACATAACTGGTGTACAGTCTGGACCGCAAGACTTCCTTTTGTTATGTGATTTAAGTTGCTTCACTACGCCGAGGCTATCTGTTTTTAAATTACTTATGTTTGCAGCTATTCTTGATTCGAATTCTGTATTTACTTCGTCTTCTTTGGTGAAGGAATTTCGGAAGGCTGTGTTTAGTAACTCGGGTTTGGCAGCACTGTTGTCGATAGTATTTCCCTTGCTGTCGCGAAGAGAAGGCATTGATTGTGTCTTGGCGCTAACATACTTTACGTACGATCAAAATCTCTTTGGATTTTCTGGCAGCTTGCAACACAAAGTTTCGTTGTGGAAACTATTATAAGCGTCTCGCAATGAAGTCCGCACTAAATTTCGAGCGTCTGTAAAACATCGCCAATCTTGGAGATTTTGCTCCCGTTCAAATTTGGCATGTTTTTTTCGTTGTTTCTGCAAGAGTGTTCTGACTCGTTTTGCGTAACAAGGAGAATCAGCTCCGTCGTTTATAAATTTTTTTGGTATAAATCTTTCAATTGCTGCCGATATTATTTCTTTGAATTCAACACACATCTGGACTACACTTACACTGTTAATTTGGAAGGAGTGGTGATTTTCTCTCAGGAAGGCGTCAAATGAACCTTTATCTGATTTTTTGAAGAGGCATATTTTTCGTTTATTTTTGGAGGATTTGGAGGTTGCAGTATTCAGTCTCGCTACGACAACCCTGTGTTCACTAATCCCTGTGTCCGTTTTGATGCTTGTTAGTAGCTCAGGATTATTTGTTGCTAAGAGGTCAAGTGTGTTTTCACAACCATGTACTATTCGTGTGTGCTTATGAACTAACAGCTCGAAATAATTTTCAGAGAATGCATTTAGCACAGTTTTATGAGTACCTCCGGATTTAAACATGTATTTTCACCAATATACCGAGGGTAAATTAAAGTCACCAAAGTCACAGTATGAGTCGGGTACATGTTTGAGATTAAACTAAAGTTTTCTTTGAACCTTTCAGTAATTGCATCATCTGAGATGAGAGGTCGGTAAAAGGATCCAATTATTATTTTATTCCGGATGTAAATTATTGCACGCAATTATATTATTTTATTGATTCTCATTATTTTATTGTTTAAGATAATTAATTAATTTAGGCTATACCTGTTTATTACCTACACATAATTTAATTAAATATCAAAGATGTAAGTATTAACCGCTGCTATCTTTAGCACGGTATCACTAAAATTTGAAGTCTGAAGTATTAACCGTTGCTATTTTTAGCGCGGTGTCATTAAAATTTGAAGCCTACACCATTATCCCCCTCCCCAGTCAAGCTTAATATGCTCCCTCTCACCCGCAGGAAAATGGCTTCGTTCATCAACGCTAATCCCAGTCTCCATACTGACACTGTCCTTAAGATCAGGCCTGTTTGTAGCTACAAGGACTAAAATATTTCCACTGCGTGTGGGCTGTCGAACCAGCCGCTCAAGACAGTTTTCTGGAAATCTGTTTAAAACTGCTTCACAAGACTTTCTCTCCTTTCCACCTCCAATAAACCATAGGAATCCCACTCTATACTCTGTAAGTCAAAGTCGCTTTCAGCTGTTATTGCATGCTTTGGGTACCCCGCGCGGCCGTAGTCTACGGGATATAGAGCCTGCAACAATTAACAGGTAGCCCACATGACTCCACGAAACCGGTGGAATAGCAGGAAGACTCCTACGTGAAATTTCGCTGCAATCTTACAAATCACTTGGGTTCCAGCCAAGACCTAATCCCGTCCAAGGCAGTATTGCATATCTCAAATATTCAGAAGTTAAATATCACATGGGCAGTATGTATTTTTGGTAAAGAAAAAAGTGTCAGATTCGCACTCTTTTTTCAATAGCAGTATTTAGTTGGTAGAGCAGGATTTATTCAGATTGTTACTTCGTGGTGGGATATTTTGAACGTTAGTTCTCCTAAAACTAATTGCCTCTGAGATAGGTTGCTAGAACCACTACACAGTGTTGATGATGCCACTATTCATAACTTGAAAAATTTATCACATTGCATCTACACGCCCGTCTCCATAGCTTAGTGATCAGCATGTCTGGCTACTATGCTGAGGCCCACGTTCGAATTCTGGTACTTCCAGGGATTTTTCCTTGGTACGAATGTAGCCCTCAGACTTTTCGAAGACTTTTAAAGTACATGGCGAAGTCGCAGTTGCTGGCCAGTCCAGACCCATTACAAAGTGAGAGAGGACAATAAAATTGTGGCAGCATTTCCAGTCACCGATTCAGATTGTTTAGGCCGAACTGCCCTTCTGGAGAAAGCCTAAGGGACCATCAGCATGTCCACCCCTAATTAAATTGACTACAGGAACCTTTTGCTCTTGGAGGAAGCAAGCAGTTGTGCGACGTCCGATGTAACAAAACTGCTGAAGACGCCCTCTCGGTCTCATTATGTTACTGTTCATGGTAGGTATCACTTCATGACCAATTCCAGTGTGGTATTTGTCGCCTTTTTAACGATGCATGTGTTTTTTTCCACGACCTTGGAAGCAATTGCACACACTTATGTTCAGCTTTCGTCAAGATGTCCACGGTAGAATGCTCGTAGCACAGCAGTCCGTGGTTAAGTTGCAAATACGCAATTGGCACCGCAAGGAATTAACTTCACGCTATCTACAGAGCCATCGCGCTGCCCTGTCTGCGTGCTCTCATTTCGTGGCCAGGACTTTCTCTGATTTTCTGATTCATACTCCCTCTAGCGACTGGACGGTAATCATTATTTAGAATGTGGTTCTGTATCTTTTCTCGTACATTTGGATTGATACACAGCAAGCCTGTGGATCGCTGTACAGTCCAGAATTGTGGGCTGGGAAAGTCACACTTTATGTAACGACACTGCATCGCACTTCTGTGTTTCGTTAATAACATATCCGATTTAATTGCCACTGTCCGTCTGATAGTGATCTCTAGACTCTCCTTGTTCATTTTATTAGTCGTTTATTTACTTATTTCGGCAACTGAATTCTCTCCCGTATAAGAAGAAAGCCAATACTACCACGGTCCAGGGAGCAGAGATTATCAAGTGGGGCCACTTTAATCTGACGGTATGGGAAGTAGTAACAAGTAGAGTTCTTTTATTTCTTACAATTAGCTGTGTATTCGGCATGTATTTATTCCAATCTTCTATTAAATGGTTCAAATGGCTCTGAGCACTATGGGACTTAACTACTGAGGTCATCAGTCCCCTAGAACTTAGAACTACTTAAACCTAACTAACCTAAGGACATCACACGCATCCATGCCCGAGGCAGGATTCGAACCTGCGACCGTAGCGGTCACGCGGTTCCAAACTGAAGTCTTCTATTATTCCATCTCCTCCTTTCCCCTCTCCCTGTGGCTCTCCACCACTTCTCTCTGTCCATCTTTTCCTCTCCCTCTCTTTGTCCATCTCCTCCTGCCTACTCTCTCTGTCTATCTCTTTCTCAAAATGGTTCAAATGACTCTGAGCCCTATGGGGCTTAACATCTGTGGTCATCAGTCCCCTAGAACTTAGAACTACTTAAACCGAACTAACCTAAGGACATCACACACATCCATGCCCGAGGCAGGATTCGAACCTGCGACCTTAGCAGTCGCGCGGTTCCCGACTGCGCGCCTAGAACCGCTAGACCACCGCGGCCTCTCTCTGTCCATCTCCTCCTCTTCCCTTTCTTTTTCCTTCTCATCTTCCTTCCTTTATGTGTCCATCCCCTTCTCTCCCCTCTCTGTCTATCTCCTCATTTTTTCCCTTTCTGTCAATTTCCCCCTCCCCCTCTCTCTGTCCAACTCCACCATCACCCTACACCCTATCTGTGCCCATCTCTTCCTTCCCTCTGTCTGTCTGTCCATTGCTTCCTACCCTTTCTCTCTCCACATTATTACCCCTGTCCCATTACGAGGTTGCTGGTTCTTAACCCTATAATATTTCTTTCCAGGTAGTAAGGAGTATGTGTATCAAGTTCGGTTGAAATAGATACTAGGTCTTGGGAGGAGGTTTATACCCGTGGCTTTGTCCACGTATGCCACATATATTTAACATATATCAAAGATATTTGCACACGTAGTTCATCTGCATCTCTAGCGAATTTCGCCCTGCAGTTTCGTTCTCACGCAGCTCACCGTCTATAGTGTCATATCTCCTGAACTGTGTGTCGTACAATGAAATAGTTTTGCAGGTACATTTAGTGGTACGTATGAATACTGTGTACAAAATGTGACACGGATACGATTAGTAGTAAATAAGCAATTTCATACGTGATGCGGCAGTTTTATTGCATGAACAACGAAACTGTGGTAAGCGATAAACTTTTCTCCTTGCGTCATTTTGTGGGGGTTGTCAGCGAGAACGAGTTTCGTGAAGGTCTGAAATTATGTGTAAAGTTTGTCGCAAGTCACTAAGTGCTCTCATTCTCAAATTCTGGATGAATAAATCCGTGTAGTCACGTGTCGTGGGCCACACTATTTTTGACGCTCCCCCCCCCCCCCTTTTTGCTAGGAAGGTGGCTCCTATCCGCACAGCAATTCTTTCTAGACAGTAAGGGGTATGTATACCAAGTTTCGATGAAATCGGCCCAGTGGTTTAGGAGGAGATATGGAACATACGTACCTACATGTGTGTGTATCTTCACTTTGGAGCCGCTATTTCTCCCTCAATTGGCATCTCAAGGCTGAGTGCGCCCCGCTCCAGTCCTCCAGAAGATGATTGAGACCTTGGCTGAATGGACCATCTTCTGGATCATCTACTGGAGGACTGGAGGGGGGTGCACTCAGACTCATGATGGCAGTTAGGAGCTACTTGAGGCGAAAGTAGCGGCTCCGAAGTGAAGCAATGCCCCTCCATATCACATCCTAATGAAGCCACTGGCAGAGAATTACACTGCGGTAGGTAGGATCCATCCGATTTACCATCTGTACCAGAACGTGGAGCTTTGCTTTGCTTCTGGAAATACGCTGGAAAAGGTTTACCACTCGCTGTACCTTTCTCGAAACATAATGGAAATTGTGCACCTGCTACATATTTTTCTTTGCAACAAACAACAACCACAATCAATCGTTTAAGTAAGTTTCAGACAGTCTCTATACAGAAGGTTTAGCAGCAGTAAGTTTTTTTGTGTATAAACATCTTATGAACAAGTGTTTATTAGGTATTTAGGGCCTGTTCATGAACACGAAAGTAAAATAGAAACATCTCAGAATGAATTAAGTATACAGTCCTACATAGGATGTTACACGTCACATTCCTGTGTTCACCAAATACGCTTGCTATCCAACATAAATAGGTGGCAGGAAGAGAAACCTTGTTACTGAAAGTAGTTGCTATTATTGAAGTTGCTTGCATACACGCAGAAATTTTACAGCCTCGTCACACGGCCAGACAGGGTTAGACAGCAGCTAAACAAAAATATGTAGCAACACAGATTAGCAGCAGTTTATAATAATTTATTAAAATAAAGAATACACTACTTAACTTCAGTACGAAGGTAGCAAACAAGATTTATGTGACAGCCATTTAGAATTGCTCTCATATGGAGTAATCATTTAGTTTGTAACTATAAAAGCCGATCCAGAAGCTGAGAAAAAAGGAAAATATATTAATTAGCCTAGAGATAATGAAGAAAGATACCACGAAAAAGTGCAGCAGCATATGATATACCCATTAAGTACTCAACATATGAGACGAAAATTTTGCTCATCGTAAATTAAGCAGTGTTAAGATAATTACGGTAAGTTCTCCTCATTAGTACAATATATGATAATTTTGTAGGCACAATGTAAATGTAGATGAAACGGTAATGCAGAGTGATGTTGGCCACTTATACACGTGGAGAAGATACAAACATAATATATTTTAACCATCAGTATATTCTCGATGGGCCAGCATTACCTTTCGGCGAACTGATGGTACTCTTCTCTTGGAATCGAGCGAAGCAGCGATATCACAGGTCGCTGAATGAAGGGTATGCCGGATAAATATGCGCCTTTCAGGATTCCCTTGAGACAATAGCGCGACCACGACCGCATCTCTCGCAGGTAAAAACGCAAAACATGAATTTACTCTTGTTTAGTTTTTGAGATAAAGTTTACGTCAACTTATTGATCCTGATCAGATAATAGATAATTTTGCAAAATAAAAATTAAAAAAAAGTCTTTATGTAAATATTTTCACATTAAGTCATTTCGTCGTGGCCTCTGTGTGAATTTTCCTCGTAAATGCAAAAGGGCGCACACTCACAGCATATTGTTATTGCTTGTTACGTATCTCCCCATTTTGGAAAGCAGTTCTTGAGTCAAGACAGCGTTTCATAAGACGCTCTTGACAATGAGAAAACCTGTTGCTCACTTGACAGTAACGTGTGAAAACGGAGATCTGTTTTTGAGAGTGACTGACAGCAATCAGACACTGCTCTAATCATCGATTCTCTCCAGGTCCTCCTACATATCACTACAGCCTTCTGGCGCTGCAGACTCTCTATAGACAACAACATCGTTCACGAACAGCTTCACGGAGCTTCCGAACTTCCAGTCACGCGATATTTCACTCTTTTCTAGTTACGCGTAATTTTGACTCTTTTTTTTAGGTTGCTTGACTTATGCGGTGTTCTTTCAGTTTCATTGTATAGAACTGAAAATTTATCATTTCTGCGATAGTAGCAGAAACATTGACTAAAATCCAAAAAATCAGAAAAATTAGTTACGCAATATTGTTTCTTCAAGGACTATTTGTCATTTCAATGAAATTTAACCTCGTTTTCAAATATATAATTCAGTTCCACTTATACTAACCTACTTCTGCATTTCAAGAAAGAAGAAACGAGACTCTTGAAAAATACCCAATATTAATATGCAGTTACGCATGTTATCCTGCTCTTTTTACGAATATTCTCTCGCCTTGAAAGATTTCTGGTCATTTGTTGTAACACCTCTCTGTCTGATCTCCAGCATATTTACGTTTCCATGCCAGAAATCCAGCTGGACGGTTTTTACGGGCTGCAAACTGACTCAAAATAATCGGAAAAAACCGCTCCTATATCAATACACCGCAAGTAAACTTACAGCGTGTGGCGGAAGGTATGTGGTGCATCACAGTTACTCGTTCCCTTTTCCGTTCCAGGAGCGAATGGTATGCGGGAATAACAGATGCTGATATGTCGCTACATGATTTTGAATCATTTTCACTTTTCCTTCACTATCTCATAGAAACACTGCAAGGAATACATGCTTGAACATTGCTGCGTGCAAATCCGATCGTCAGGCAGTGCGCATGCTGTGTCACTTCAGTTGAACATCCCGTGGTCCACTGTACGGAAGGTCCTTCGAACCATTCTCAAATGGTATCTGTGCAAGATCCACATAGTACAGCAGCTTGCACCACAGGACGCACAACGACGTGTTGACGTCGCTCTTCATCTTCACACAAGGATTGAAGTTGACGAGGGCTGGCCGTAGACTATCCTGTGGGTGGACGAAGCTCATTTTTCTATGACGGCTGAGGTGAACACACAGAATAGCCGAGTATGGGATTCACTACCAGTCATTGTGCATGAAGTCCTCTGTACGGTGAACGTGTCACCGTATGGTGTGGCTTCACGGCTACGTTCATCATTGGCCCATTCTTTTTTTGAACATGTTGGCGGTCAAGGACCAAAGACGTGCAGTGTGACTAGCCAGCATTATTGTAGTATGCTTCGCCTGCATGTCATATCCTCCCTACAGGAGAGAGGCGCACTGAACTCAACAGTTATGCAAGTTGGGGCCCCACCGCACATCGCTCGTGAAGTTCACATGCTTCTCCGCAACACATTTGGAAACGATCGAATTATCAGCCGATCGTTTCCAGATACTTGGCCGGCACAATCAGCTGATCTCTTTCCCTTCGATTTCTGGTTGTGAGTCTACCTGAAGGACGGGGTTTACCAGGGGGATATTAAAACATGTGCTGATCCGAAGCGCAGCATATCAAGAGAGGTAGCCAGCATACCTATACACATGCTTCGTTCTGCTGTGCAGAATGCAATCCTGCGCTTTCAGACTTTTCTGGACACTAATGGGAGCCATATTGAGCCCCTTTTGTAGAAGCAATTGTACCGGTATGTAATGGTATGATGTACCGTAGCAGCACATTAAAAGCTTTTCTATTGAACCGATTCTGCATTATTTCTCTTCCTCACGTTCAGGTTTGGTACCCGTACGGTAGTTAATATCCGTGTTACAACGTGTTAAATAGAAAAAGTTTAATTATAACCACCCAGTATATGCAGATGCTAGCCAAGTCTGCAGGTTGCGCTGTTGTATTTGACCACGAACTGCACCTGTGCTATGTACTCGATATGTTGCAAGTCTCATTCGTGGTCAGAACAGTGTCCTATGAAGTTGCACGTTCGTTAAGTTTGGAACGGGGACAAATTGCTGGACTCGTAGGGTGGGTGCTTCCGTAACCAAGATAGCCGAAGTATTCCGTATTTCAACTGGCGCCGTATCGAAGATTTTATCGCATACAGAGTGCGTTCCATAAGTAATGCGACCAATTTTTTTTCTGACGCAATGGTACACCACAGCGTGTTGTAACCGGCTGGGCTAAGTGGTGGTGGTGGTGGGGGGGGGGGGGGGGGGGGGTGTTAGCTTCAAAACGCTCTTTGTCTCATTCGGCTGCGAGCTGCCGGAGAGTAAGGACGTGCGTTTCCGTCAATCCCGTTTTGAGTTTATGTAACACGGCACAATGGATCATTCTGTAGAGCAACGGTACGCTATCAAATTTTTTGCGTTAAACTTGGGAAGTACGCAGCCGAAACGTTTCCATTACTTCAGCTTGCCTTTGGCACTGATTGCTTGTCCAAATCACAAGTTTTCCGATGACACAAGTCGTTCATGGAGGGGCCGAGAGGACATCACCGGCGAACCTCGCAGTGGACGGCCATCAACCGCACACGTCGACGAAAATGTGACACGTATGCGCGATTGTTTGAACTCTGTTCAGACGGCTGAGCCTTCAATTGATAGCACAAACTCTAAACATGTCCAAAACAACCGTTTTCCGCATTGTGACCGAAGATTTGAACATGAGAAAGGTGTGTGCCAAACTCGTCCCAAAATTGTTGACCGACGAACACAAGCACACGCGAGTGCTTCGGAGCCGAGAAATGTTGGAAATGTGTGAAAATGATCCTTATTTTTTAAACTCAGTTTTCATTGGTGCTGAGTCGTGGATTTTTGAGTACGACCCTGAGACCAAAAGGCAGAGTTCAGAGTGGCACACCCCATCGTCGCCCCGTCCCAAGAAGGCACGCATGAGCAAGGCCAGGATCAAAACCATGCTCATTCTCTTCTTTTACGTCAGAGGCATCGTCCACTACGAATTCGTACCTACTGGGACTACATTGAACTCAGCTTTCTACTTGGAAGTGCTCAAAAGACTGAAAAGGAGGGTCTCGCGCTGCCGAAGCGACATCAAGCACACGTGGAAAGTTCACCACGACAACGCGCCGAGTCACAGCGCCTTCATTGTCAACGACTTCCTGGCCTGGACCAAGACCCCATTGGTTCTCCAGCCTCCCTACAGTCCTGACCTGGCTCTCGCTGTCTTTTTTTTTTTTTTTTTTTTTGTTTCCTCGGTTAAAAGGAGTCATGAAAGGAAAACACTGGGACACGATTGAAAACATCCAGGCACATGTTACATCAGCTCTAAAGGACATTCCGGAAAAGGCATTCCAGGATGCCTTACAGGCATGGAAACACCGCCTCCAGGAGTGTATCGACGCAAGAGCGTGCTATTTTGCAAATTTTTGATTATTTGTACGAATATATTCAATAAATGATTTTTTTTATGAATTAGGTCGATTTCTTATGGAACGCACCTTGTACAAGGAAAGACGGAAAACATCATCGGCTAAGTCACAACGCGGACGAAAGTGTGTGTTGAGTGATCGTGACAGATGGTCACTGAAGTGATTTGACGAAAGATAAGAGTGACGAAAGATAAGAGGGACGAAAGGTAAGAGGACGACAGCTCCAAAAGCCACTACAGGACAGAATTTCGCACCCACGAACCCTACAAGCACAAAAAAAAAAGAACACGAAGGGACCCCCACACTCAGGGAGTTGGAGGGCGAGCTGGCTTCCAAAACCAGTATTGCAAATGCGTGTAACAGGGAAACGTGGTGCCGAAGCCATAAAACCTGGACTATGGGGCAGTGGAAGAAAGTCATTTGGTCGGATGAGTCTTGTTGCTCATGGTTTCCTACTACTGGCCAAGTTTACGTTACAAGAGCAGAAACATGGCGGGGGTTAAGTGAAGATTTGGGAAGCCATATTGTGGTATTTCACTGGCCCCATAATTACTCTGCGTCGCACTATTGTCAAGGATTATGTGTCCATTTTGTCTGATCAGGTTCATCCCATGCTATAACGTTTGTTCAACTATGGTGATGCCGTGTTCCAAGACGAAGGATTCCTATCGACATAGCTCGCGTCGTCCAGGACTTGTTTTGTGAGCACCACAATGAATTGTCGCACCTCCCCTGTCCACTACAGTCACGAGATATCAATATTATTATGCTTTTGAGCTCTACTTTGAACGAAAGGGTGCGTGAACACTATCCACTTACATCATCGTTACCTAATATTACCGCTATTTTTCAATAATAATGGTACAAGACTCCAATTAAAATCATACAGGACATGTATTTGTTTCCTATAAGACGACTGGAAGCTGTTTTGAATGGCAGCGGTTTTCCTACACCGTATTAGGCGTAGTAATGCGTTGTATGTGTGGTGTTTCTGTATTTTTGCCAACTCCGTGTATGTAGGTGGGAACAATATGTTCCTCGACTCTTCTAGGAACATAAGATTTCGAAGTTTTCACAGTGAACCAATCTGAGATTCACAAAGCCTATCATGAAGTTTGTCATTTCCCTCAATCAGTTGAGGTGAACGCTGTAATCGTTCATTTGAAAGGAAATGGCCCATTTCCTTACTCATCTTTCCCCAATGCGAACTTCTTCTCCGTCCCTAACGACCTCGTCGTCGTCGGTACTTTAAAGCCCAATCTTGCAGCCACTGGAGTCGAATGAGCATCTCAGTTGTGCTTTCGTTGTTTCTGAACGAACCCTTAACGAAACGGGCTGCTTTCCTTTGGGTCTTTCCTTTATCAGCACTATGTGCTACGAATCCCAGACTTACGAGCATATTCAAGTATTAGTTCAACGAGAGTTTTAGAAGATACCTCCTTCGTGGGTGGACCGCACTTCCTAAGTATTCTTTCAACGAATCTGTCTGGAATCTGCCTTTCCATGATTAGTTTTATGTAGTCCTTCCACTTGAGGTCGTTCCGTCACGTACTATGAGATATTTGTAGGCTTTTACTGTGTTTCACTGACTGTTCGGTAAACATGTGATCATACAATAACGTATCTTTCCGCCTATTTATGAGCAACACACTACACTTGCTTAGGTTGAGGGTTTTTTCCAATCTCTGCACAAATCATCGATACCCTACAGATCCTTCTGCATTTCTCCACAATTTTCTAGACTTGATCCTTGTTAATATTCAACAGTATCATCCGCCAACCGTGTCATGGAACTTCCAACGTTATCCACTTTGTAATTTATAATACTGTGAACAGTAATCCATACATACACTATGTGATAAAAAGTATCCGGACACCTGGCTGAAAATGACTTACAAGTTCGTGACGCCCTCCATCGGTAATGCTGGATTTTAGTGTGGTGTTAGCCCACCCTTAGCCTTGATGACACCTTTTACTTTCACAGGCGTACGTTCAGTCAGATGCTGGAAGGTTTCTTGGGGAATGGTAGCCCATTCTTCACGGAGTACTGCACTGAGGAGAGGTATCGATCTCGGTCGGTGACGCCTGGCACTAAATCGGCTTCCTAAAACATCCCAGAGGTGTTCTATAGGATTCAGGTCAGGATTCTGTGCAGGCCAATCAATTACAGGAATGTTATTCTTGTGTAACCACTCTGCCACAGGCATTATGAACAGGTGCTCGATCGTGTTGAAAGATGCAATTGCCATCCTCGAATTGCTCTTCAATAGTGGGAAACAAGAAGGTGCTTAAAACATCAGTGTAGGCCTGTGCTGTGATAGTGCCACGTAAAACAACAAGGGGTGCAAGCCCCCTCCATGAGAAACACGACCACACCATAACATCACCCCCTCCGAATTTTACTGTTGGCAATACGAACGCTGACAGATGACATTCGCCGGCCGATGTGGCCAAGCGGTTCTAGGCGCTACAGTCTGGAACCGCGTGACCGCTACGGTCGCAGGTTCGAGTCCTGCCTCGGGCATGGATGTGTGTGATGTCCTTAGGTTAGTTAGGTTTAAGTAGTTCTACGTTCTAGGGGACTGATGACCTGCGTAGTTAAGTCCCATAGTTCTCAGAGCCATTTTTTGAAGATGACATGCACTGGGCATTAGCCATACCCACACCCTGCCATCGAATCGCCACATTGTGTACCGTGATTCGTCACTCCACACAACGTTTTTCCACTGTTCAATCGTCCAATGTTTACACTCCTTACACCAAGCGAGGCGTCGTTTGGCATTTATCGGCGTGATGTGTGGCTTACAAGCAGCCGCTCGACCATAAAACCCAAGTTTTTTCACCTCCCGCCTAACTATCATAGTACCCGCAGTGAATTATGATGCAGTTTGGAATTCCTGTGTGATGGTCTGGATAGATATCAATTACACATTACGACCCTCTTCAACTGTCGGCCAGTACGCTTTTGTTCTGTACGTGTCCCTTCACGTTTCCACTTCACTATCACATCGGAAACAGTGGAACTAAGGATGCTTAGGAATGTGTAAATCACACGTACAGATGTATGACACAGGGACACGCAATGATCCGCCCACGTTCGAAGTTCGTGAGTTCCGCGGAGCGCCCCATTCTGCTCTCTCACGATGTCTAATGACTACTGAGGTCGCTGATATGGAGTACCTTGCAGCAGGTGGCAACGCAATGCACCTAATATGAAAAACGTATGTTTTTGTGGATGTTCGGATACTTTTGATCAAATAGTGTATTATAAAAGTGGATGTATGTACAAGGGATGTTCAATAAGTAGTTGAACATATTTTTTTTGATGTAGGTTGGTTTTATTAGGAGTTCCGATAAACCGTATTATTCCCCACTCTTTTATCTACAAATCCGCATTTTCAACGTAGCTTCCGTTCAATGCGATGGCCTTAGGCCACCTTACTGGGAAGGCCTGTACGTCCACATGGTACCACTTGATTGGTCGACGTCGGAGCCACCATCTTGCTGTGTCAATAACTTCTTCATCATCCACGTACTGCTTCCCGCGGAGTGAATTCTTCATTGCGTCAAACAGATGGAAATCAGAAGGTACGAGTTCTGTGCTGTAGGCTGGACGAGAAAGAAAATCCATTGAAGCTTTGCGAGCTCCTCTCGGATGCACAGACTTACGTGAGGCCTTGCGTTGTCATGGAGGAGAAGTTCGTTTGCATTTTTGTGGCGACGAGCACGCTGATGTCGTTTCTTATATTTCCTGAGGGTAGCACAATACACTTCAGAGTTGATCGTTGCAGTGTGAGTTAGGATATCGAACCGAATAACCCCTTCCGAATCCCGGAAGACTGTCGCCTTGACTTTACCGGCTGAGGGTGCGGCTTTGAACTTTTTCTTCGGTGGAGAGGTGGTGATGCATCACTACATGGATTGCCGTTTTGTTTCCCGTTCGAACTGAAGATCCCGTGTTTCATCGACTGTGACGGTGTTCGACAAAAAATGTAACGATCAGCCTCATAACGCGCAAGCAATTCCGCATAGATGGTCGTTAGTTACCTTTTTTAGTCTTCTGTTAGGAGGCGAGGAAACCGGCAGGCACACACCTTTGAGTATCCCAACTGGAGTAAGAGAGTGTCAACACTACCAACAGAGCTGTCTGGTTGTGCAGCGAGGTGTTTGACTGTGATCCGTCGATCACCTCGAATGAGAATGTCTGCGCGCTTCAACAGTGCAGGAGTCACAGCTGTGTGCGGCCGGATGACGTGCACGTCTGCGCTACCTTGTTGTGATGATGATAAACGCCTCGCAGAACGAGTCACCGTGCTTTTATCCACTGCCAGGTCTCCGTAAACATTCTGCAGGCGCCTGTGAATATCTGCGACGCTCTGTTTTTTCACCAAAAGAATCTCAATGACAGCATTCTGTTTGGAGCTCAACCCCGTTACAGACGCCATTTTGAAGGCTGTGTACAGCGCCGCCACTTATCGAAACTTCATGAAACAATATAGGCTGAACCGGGAATATTCCACAATGTCCCACAACAAATTTTGCATTTTTTTCAACCGAAAATGGCTGAGAAAAAAATGTGTTGCATTACATATTGAACGCTTCTCGTATGTGTGTACACCGATCAGCCAGAACTTTACGACCACCTACCTAACAGTTGGTTGCGCACCTTCTGTTCGGGTAACAGCGGCGACGCCTCGTGTCATGGAAGCAATGGGGCCTTGGTAGGTCACTGGAGGGAATTGACACCACATCTGCACACACAAGTCGCCTAGTTTCCATGAATTCTGGGGTGGGGAAGATGACCTCTAACACCACGTTCAATCAAATCCCAGATGTGTTCGATCGGGTTCAGATCTGGCGAGTTGGGAGGCCAACACATCAATTGGAACCCGCCACTGTGTTCCTCGAACCACTCCATCACACTCATAGCCTTGTGACATGGCGCATTATCTTGCTGAAAAATGCTACTGCCGTCGGGAAACATGATCGTCATGAACGGGTGTACGTGGTCTGCAACCAGAGTACGATACTCCTTGGCCGTCATGGTGACTTGTATGATCTCTACCAGACCCATGGATGCCCACGTGAATGTTCCACAGAGCATAACGGTTCCTCCTCCAGTTTGTCTCCGTTTCGCACTACAGGTATCAAGGAGCTATTCCCCTGGAAGACGACGGATTCCCGTTCCCCCATTGGCATGATGAAGAATGTTTCGTGATTCATCAGACTATGCAACGCTCTATCACGGTGTAAACGTCCAGTACGAATGGTCACGTGCCCATTTCAGTCGTAGTTTCCGATGTCGCCGCGTTAACATTGGCACATGCACGGATCGTCGGCTGCGGAGGCAAATCGTTAAGAGGGATTGGTGCACTTTGTGTTCACATACACTTGTATACTGCCCAGCATTAAAGTCTGATTTTAATTCCGCCACAGTTCGTCGCCTGTCCTGTGGAGTCTGCCCAGCCTACGACGTCCGACATCTGTAATGTGGGGCGGACACCCAACCCCACGCCGTCTGGACGTGGTTTCACCTTGTTTTCGTCACGTGCTGAAGGCACTCACCCCAGCACTCCTCGAACACCCGACAAGCCTTGCAGTTTCCGAAATGCTCATGCCGAGCCTCCAGCAGACCAACACAATCTGCCGTCGGTCAAGCTAAGATAGATCGCGTGCCTTCCGCGTTCGACACACGGACAGCACGCTCACTGATACTACATGCGCCGTGTATGCGTCTGACTAGCAGCCTTTTCTCGCCAAGTAACGCTGCTATCGCCTAGACGGGTTTATATCGATAACAGGTCGGTAGTCGTAATGTTCTGCCTGATCAGTATATGTTCCACATCTACTCCTAAACCACTGGACCTATTTCAACCAAACGTGGAGCACACATTCCTTACCGTCAGGTAGCAATCGCTGTGGGGTAAGAATCATGAAACGTCCCCTTTGAATAATTATACACATGACTGTGCTTAAACTGACACACAATATTTTTTAGCGCAACGCAATCTGGCTTTCAAAAATCTCTTCTAAAGAATGGCCCTTACTAACATTAACCTATACCTTTCACAAATCACTTACCTCACCAAAAATCTTCGTTACTCGCACTACTGCAATACAGCGAACGCCACTACTGCCAGCTAAATAAAAGATTCAAACTACTGAAGGCACTAACTACTGATAGGCATAGTTAGCAAATGAAAGATTTTGATAGAGAACAAACAATGTATTTACCTTAATAGTCGTAATATATATAGCAGTTCATGACATCCAGTCTTACAAATTTCAAAACTCCGTCATCTCTCTCCCCACATCCACCACTGCTGGCAGCTCACCTCCAACTGCGCAACGCTACGCACTGTTCACATCCAGCTGCCCAACACTACAATGCCAGACAACAATGCAAACTAGCCACAGACTGCACACAGCACAGCCAGTGATTTTCATACAGAGCGCTACATAACGTTGCCAATAAGAAAACATAAACAGCCTACTTACATAGCCCCCATGCACCCCACAAATAATTTTACAAATTGTTTTGGGCAGTGGCCAATAATGATTTGATAAAATTTTTCATAATTACAATAACAAAGATATCAAATGCACACACTTATTGATGCAATGTTGGTCAAAAGCTAAAATTTTCTCACAGTCCATAAAGACAGTCCTGATCATTCATCACAGTAAAATTGCGGTGTTTTTTTCAAAGTCTGAGCAGTAAAAGAGAATGCACACGGAAGTAGTGGATTTCCATGCAGTCTTGAAGAAGTAGTGTTGTCCTTCCAACGGAAAGACAGTGTTGACTCTCGACATGCAGACAGGTAATGGGCCACAACAGAGCAAACCCACAGCAGAGTCAGTCGAAGTTTTGAAGAATATTGGTAGGTAGGTCATCACAGAGTAGACCCACTGTAGTCCTGGTAGAGATTACGGTATTGGTGGGCCACCAGAGGTGCAGACCCACTGCAGTCCTTGTAGAAATAATGGTATTGGTCGGTCATCAAAGATGCAGACCCACTGTAGTCCTTGTAGAGACGGCCAGCAGCCAACTGTTGCGACTGTGCAGGTGCACAGTCACCATCGAAGAGTCTTGCGGAGAATATAGCAAGTCCATAACCACCACTTGTGCACTCACAAAATTTTTGGAATTGTCCTTAGAACCAGCAATGCTGTTAACCAATCCCTTGCTGACTTATCAACACACGTGGGAGCACTATCAGTCCCTACTTCTCACATATTGAGCATATACTATGACCAACAGAAATATGTGCAGTGAAATGTAACTTACAAGTTACTTAATTTGATGAACTGGTATCAATTACAATTTTATAATATAAGAATACAGTAACAAAGGTACAAAATACATCATTAAAGAACATAACAGTACAGATAACATTTGTAGTACAGGCTTTACAAAAGAATCGAAATAACATATACATCAGTGTTACAGGAATTATGACATGAGTACATACATAAAAGATCAGAATAACTTTCGAAACATCAACTTCACACATGAGCATTAAAACAGAACAGAATAAACAATGTCTAAACATCTTTACAAAAAAAAAAATAGTATTTGAAAAACTCTACAACGTAAATCTTATTAGCTAAACACATAAAGATAGGAAAAAGACAAATACACAAGGATACATAAACACATAGCGGAATAATACAAAAGGAAAGACAGGGTTCGTTTTCAGGGTAACATTTGGTACTGCAGTCCAAACCAAAACTTCATTCCATAGATCTTTCGTCTTATTTCAACATTTGTTTCCACCAAAAAAATCCAATCCAAGCTTGCTTTCTGTGTTTATATATTCACATATTTCTTACCTCATTATTTATTTTCCATTATCTTATCTCGTCATTTATTTCCAAGAAAATCCTACCTAAACCTGTTGTCCCTAAACCCTACTTTTTTGTTCATATCCTCTTTCAAAATCCTTTTTGGCCAAACCATTTTCTTATAGCTTCTCAATGCATTTCTTCCAATTCATCACAACTCGTTCTCTTATATAGTCTACCCCATCTTAAGCTAACTTAAATCTACTGAGCTCAGATGCTAAACTAAGGGACGAGGCAATGCAGCAGCACAAAACAATTAACACAAACAGCAATGACAGAAAACTGGAAATTGGCAAAGCAAGCAGCATAAATTAGCAAAGCAAATGCAATATTACAACTAATATAAGGCAATGCGCAGCAAACAAGAAAAATAAATTCGTAGTAAAACTGGCTTAACAGAGTAATGTAAAGTGAAATTTAGTAGCACTATGCCTGGCAAACAGCAGCAGCAAATGCAATAACTTATATCTAAACATGACATAGCTCAAGCAGAAAAAATATTACACTAAAAATGGCCATGTCTAATACCTATGTCACATCTTGACACTAGAGTGATGCATCACAAAAACTTACTCTGCAAGAAAGTTACCAAGTCATTAAAAAATTATTTATGCAATTCCTGTGATGGGAAATGTCTATTTGTGCTCTCTTTTCTAAGAAAGTATATGAGAAACGTATTCTTTACTGGGTCTGTAGACAGAAAATAGTGATATTAGTACATCTATTAAATTTTATAATAACCAATGCTGCAGTGCAGCTAGAAACTAGATATTAAAGAAAATGAGCAAATATGTACAAAGGAAGGCATGAAACATCATTCATTAGCCATATGGCATTTCATAAGGTAGTAAAAAAAATCTCTCAACTAGAAAGACAGTAGTCATAATCAGGTGTATAGACATAAAATATTTCTCGTCATTTCATTAGACATTTCAGTAAATATCATAAATTAAGAGCTCCACAGTGTTATCACATGATTTCAAGTTTGAGCGTGTCGTATTTGCGATGCTTTGTACAAAGGAATGTCAATAGCGAGGATAATGGCCCCTATTTTTTTTTCACCTGTGCCTCTGAAAGGCACACACAAATGGCTTTTCTCCAGGGGATTGTCGCGCAGCTGGGTGCCCACGACGCATTACGTGCAGGTGGTTACTTAACTTTCTTACCGAAATATTTATGACACCAGTTTGCACTACAGTGACAGTCTCATATACAAATAAAATTTCGCAAGTCGAGAAATTACAGTAGAAAAGTGTAGAAACAAAATCCTATAAATATAACAGTGTCCAAAAAATTTTCGACAGCATTGTAATACATTCACGCATGTACACACATTTCATAATTCTTAAAGTACGATTCTTGGTTTCCAACATCCTTTATCACATATCAGAGACCCTAACCACTGTTCGTTACTCCTTACTTTATTACACATATACATATTCGTCGACACTTCTTCAATATTTCATCATAAGAAATACGTAGCATAATCAAATTCCTCATATACGGTAGCATCATCTTATTGATCATAAACATACCTCAGCAGCATAATACACATCGTCGTCATAAAAATAACATCATAACACCTCAATCAAATCTCAAAAATGTCGTAGCTTTCTGCAATAATGTCAAAACCTAAAAAAAATTCTCTGCTCATTTCAATAGTGTCATCTACCTCAAACGTACTTTAAAAATCATGATCCCATACCATTCAAAGCTCTCATAGTATCACAATGGTTCAGAAAAAATATGAACAGTTCACAAAGTACAGACAAAACACAATTTCATAAGTGTGAAATTATCCAACTGTTTAATTGCGTAAACATGTGTCACTGACATAAAAAAAAAAATTGTTTCTCTCGTAAATAATCAGATAGCTGTGTAATTCTGTGTTGGAGAAATATGGTACCGATGTGTAAAGTTGTATAAGCAAATACCATATTAGCTAGGGCTCCTTGTGCTTGCCACACACATGGTACACAAAGTAAGCGTGTACCCCCCCTGAGGATTAATGTAATTATACCCTCAGCTTTTACAGATTACAGCAATGGAATGAAATGTATCACGGAAAACTTTCTTTGTAATTCAAAAATCTTGAAAAATAAATGGCTTAAGTACAAAATTAATCACTGAAATGCGTGTCCTGTAGCGCTAAATGTGCGTCTTGCTGTAAGATAATTCTGTTGAAGTGTCGTAGTTATCGTCCTCTGTAAGAAAAGTTTTGCTGAAATCAATGTACTCACCTCATCATAAACAAAAGTGAGATGCTTTGCGTATAGATATCGTAGTTATTATGCTTATTGCCGTGATGAAGAAAGTACTATAATGTAACATTGTTGTGCTACGAAAAAGGCTGTCTCATTGTAGCTATACCACAAAAGTTACTACTAAAACATGTTTTACTTTCCAGAAGAATTCAGAAAAACTGTGCAGATATAAAACAGATACACCGCAAAAGCAATAATATAAATTGTGTCACTCATTAGTAGCGTCATGATATAATCGTGTAGCTGTCAAATAAACTAACCACTGTGTCATCTGGTATCTCACAGAAAGTACTTTAAATCCAGAATGTATTTTCAAGTAAACCAAAATGTTGCATTAAAATCTCATTAGCAGTACTGGTAAATGTTCTAAGTATGTGAGCCTTATAGTCGTTACGTAATCGTGCAACTAACAAGCAAGAATGTACACACATAATAACACTGTGTCGTCTGTTCGCAATAACAATGCATTCGTAATTTCTGTTTAAATAAGTTCTCTTGGTTCTTGACTGGATATTTAACTTCAAACATTGTTGCATGTTAACAGATTCTAAGTCTGACGAAGCATACTAGTAATGTAAAGTGAAAAATTTTATAGCAAAGATTAAGTTAAAAAGCGGTTTTACATGTTAAATGTGGTGCAATCTGTTACTCTTCCTAGTATGCAGAGTTTCAGTTTCAATGCAATTATCATGTGGTTACGTCGGTAAGGAACACTGGAATTTTTCTCAAGGTTAGCTTATGTTATTTTTCTCAAGCCCAGCTGGCGCACGTGGCTGCCTACCGGTGCGAGTCATTGTCTGTTTCTTTGTTGGCGCGCATCGTTATTAGGATTAGGAGACCTAACTTCTACAAATTCACCTTAACGAGAAGGCCCTGCCCTGTTTGAAGCTTGCCAGTTCTGATGGAATTCAGGTCTGTCGTTTTGTCGGTAGTTTCTGTAGTTTCTTTCTTGTCGGTTGAGTGGTGGAGAATTTCTCCCTGGATCGTAACTGTGCGCTGAACTGTTGTGTCTGAAGTTATTCTGTCTCCCTTGATAGTAACTGTTTTGTTTCCCATATTGTCTGTTTCTATGGTAATCTCTGTCATATTCATTACTACGGAAGTACGATCTTTCTCTGTAACTATTACTACTCTGCCAACGGTTGTCATACGGGTGGTGTCTGTTTTGGTCACGATTTACGTTGTAAGAATAGCCTTGTCGTGTCCATTTATTATTTCTGTCATTGCGGAATTGTGACGGATGTGACCTGTAATTGTTGTGCTCCTGTTTACGCGTTCCGCGATTGTCAGTGTCAATTTCTAATTCTTGTAAGAGTCCCTGAAAAACTTCAGTGTCGTCTTTGCAACGTCCTGCCAAAATAATATGTCGTAAATGTTCAGGTAATTTGATTAAGCAAATGCGGATGAGTTCTGAGGGGCTGTATGGGTTTGACAGGTACTGATTCTTGTGCAACATGTCTTCAAAATATTTCACAAGACTGGAGAATTCAGATTGTTCGAAATGTTTCATCATTATGATGCTATGTTTTACTAGGTCTTGTGTAGCTTGAGACCAATATGCTGAGAGGAAGGCATGATAAAATTCTCCTTCACTGTGGCAATCGTGAATGACCGATCACATTCTCACAGCTGGTTCATTTTCTAAATAGCCACAGATAAATTCTAATCTGTGCTCTAACGACCAGTTGGGAGGAAAACAATGAGAGAATTGATGGAGCCATGCTTGTGGATGAATGTCGTTGCCAGAATTCTTAAATGTTTTTAATTTACGTGTAGTAATGAACAGCTTATAGTCAAAATCATCGTGTCGGCGATTCGCACATCGCTCATTGTTACTTCGTTTCGGCGGTTCCATCTCAAAATTCAATGCGCCTTGCCAATTTCTTTCATAATTTCCGAAGTGACCTGTGTTACTATTCTGTGGTTGTTCCGTATTTCTATGTCCCTCTTCCCATACTGGAGCGCGAGTGTCCTCTGAAATATGTAATTCTTGTATTACTTGTGCCAGCTGATCTTGTACTTCCCGGATTTCTCTTTTGTACTGTGTATTGATTTGATTTTGATTTTGTTTGAATTTTCTAATTTGTTCATACTCTTCAGTGTCCGTGAAGGCCACAGGTCTTGTGTCATTCAGATCATCATCTACCTTTGTAGATAAGTTAGTGAACTGATCTGAAAGTTCGTCTACTTTATCTGTTAGTGAAATTATTTCCTCTGTGTGTTTTTCTGAACCAAGTTTCAGAGTGTCAATTTGTGTTGAAATCGTATCTACTGTGTCTTTTAAGTTTTCCTGAGGTTTTGCAAGTTGCATAACCGAATCGGTAGATGCAACTGAGTAAATTTTAGCTTGCAAGGTGTCGTGATTTTCATGAACAATAGTTTGCAGTTCTTTTATGGCTGCTTCGTGATTCTGTAATGCAGTTTCATGACGCGAAGAAATAGGTTGGAAATGCTCACAAATTTGTGTTTTTACGTCGTCACAGACTTTTTGACATTTCGATTCGATTTTATGTAACTCAGTAGTTAAATCTTCACGTGTTTGTTCAAGCGTGGTGTGAAGATTTTGTTCCATTGCGTCTAACTGTTGCTGTGTTTGTCTCTGGTGTTGTTCCATTGTGTCTAACTTTTGAAGATTTTGTTCCATTGTGTCTAACTTTTGTAGCCTTTGTCCTATTTGTTACATTAACTGTAATAACAATGCACTGGTGCCTGAAACATGTTTCTCAGTGCTATTCGACAGTGCATTTGAACCGGCAATATTTGCATTTTGAAAAGCAGAAAATGTGTCTTGATTTATTTGAGAAAACGGTGAGGACGCAAAACCTGAATCTACAGTATTTGCAAGATTGTGTCCCGTCATTTCGGAATCCTGAGACGAGCTGTTGCCGACCGATCGATCGATAATGCTTCCCTGTTCACTAATTGTTTCACTGTCTACACCATTATTTGCCGCCTGCTCCATTTCCCTATGCACAATTACCAAATTACTACTTTGAATGTCTGTTAATTCATTACTCAGTGGTGCTGATAAGCTACGCTCGTCGTCACTATTATTTCTCAGTTTACTTTGGAGCCTAGTGTTACGTTTTTCACACGCCATTATTGTCACAATATTTCACACGATAACACAGAAAAGCACAATTTGAAGAGCAAAAATAAGAGAACACATTAACATAGCACTGAAAATAATATCTAGTTAGTTGCAAGCACAGCTGCGAAATACTTGGTGCAAATTTACATGCATGCCACAACTGTTTTACTGTACAACAATGAAAGACTGCAACTACAAAGGAGATTCTCTCTACAATTACGCGCTAGCAATAAACAAAAGCTACACTAATTACACAAACTACAAGAAAAAATCAGAAGATTCCAGTGAGGTATCCTGACAGGGTCGCCATATGAAACGTCCCCTTTGAATAATTATACACATGACTGTGCTTAAACTGACACACAATATTTTTTAGCACAATGCAATCTGACTTTCAAAAATCTCTACAAAAGAATGACCCTTACTAACAAACCTGTACCTTTCACAAATCACTTACCTCACCAAAAATCTTCGTTACTCGCACTACTGCAATACAGCGAACGCCACTACTGCCAGCTAAATAAAAGATTCAAACTACTGGAGGCACTAACTACTGATAGGCATAGTTAGCAAATGAAAGATTTTGATAGAGAACAAACAATGTATTTACCTTAATAGTCATAATATATATAGCAGTTCATGACATCCAGTCTTACAAATTTCAAAACTCCATCATCTCTCTCCCCAAATCCACCACTGCTGGCAGCTCACCTCCAACTGCGCAACGCTACGCGCTGTTCACATCCAGCTGCCCAACACTACAATGCCAGACAACAATGCAAACTAGCCACAGACTGCACACAGCGCAGCCAGTGATTTTCATACAGAGCGCTACATAACGTTGCCAATAAGAAAACATAAACAGCCTACTTACAACCACCTGCCTGTCACCGTTCAGAACGTATGACGTCATAAAATGTAAGACGCGAGAAAAGTTGTTGCTTCATGCATGACGTTTGAATTTGTTGCTTCTGTACTACGAACTGAAACACTGCTGTATCATGGATAGTGTTTAAATTTATTACTTCTTTGCTACTAACTCTGTTCACAATATGTTTCACAGACAGTATCAACGTATGCCGCTGAGTTTACCTACGCATGAAAAATGTCGTATTATGTATGAAGTTTTAATACATTTATTCTTTACCACTAAGACATTCATACAGTCAAGTCATCTGAAGGAAATCCTTGTTCACGTGGCAGTACTTTCGACAGCTTTAAACTGCGAAGCACAAACGGTTGTAGGAGACAACAATAGCCATCTATAAAGCTATGAAGAGGCGTTGACATAAAGACGTCTTGAAAATAGCGTTATAGACACGCGAAGCGGCGGCGTCCTGCTTACAGAGACTGTTCGGTATACTGTACTCACACATTCGTACATTATGCACATTTCTTTGTACGATTGTCTCATAATTTCAAACTTATTTTCACGAAAACCTGGAAACGAAATTTTTTCGATTTTACACTACAAATGCAGTTCATTTTTCGTTTTAATTTCTTTGAAAATTGGCGAAATGGATACTCAGGTAATGCCAGGTTTGTCAGCTGGTGGTTCTCTAATACTTCATCGAAGAACGTTTGAAGCTACTTTTACATCTGAAGATTTCGCTATGTTATCCACTTTGTATTTACAATGCAGTGAAGAGTAATGGTCCTATAGCACTCCATCACGACCAAAGCGACTTTGACGTCTGAAGATTTCGCCCCATTATGAACGATATGCTGTCTTCAATTTGTCAGGAACGCTTCCAGCTTATCATAAAGCTGGCATGATATTTAGTACACAAACATTTCGTTCGTTAGGTGCCATTGTAAACCTGTCTCCAATGACTACCAGAAGTCAAAGAACAAGGCATCACTGGGGGAACTGTATCTACTGGCTTCTGCTTCTCTTGTACGAACAAAGTCAGCTGGGTTGCGGAAGGTCGATCTTCGCGGAATCCATGTTGATTACTGCATGGGAGGTTGGTGACCTCCAGAAAGTTCACAATAAAGCGGTCCTAACTTATTCTTCTTTACTTTGACTGATACCGATTTACCACTGCTATTCGGTTAACACTGTTTTATGAGTAGCTGAAGGGACTGTCTTTCGAGTACGTGTTTATAACGTTTACCACAGTGTTCTACAAGTAAGTGAAGTAAATACGCAGTTGATACTTTCCTCCACCTTGTCAATTAGTACGTACTATCTGAAAGGTCCGCATGACTCATAATCCGTAAAAATTCTGCAGCAAAACGTTCACTAAAACATCTCATAAGCTGTTATTAAAGCACCTCCTACCTGCCTATTTAATCTAACGCTAAACAAACTGTTTCTTTCGTGGACTAATTTGTCTCTGATAGGTTCTGGTGGATAGCTTCCATTTCTACGAAAGATTGAGAACGTTGATACGGCTCACAAGCACACATCAATCACATACAATATAAATACGTATAAGTGTGACAAATAAACAGATAAAATACACAGAAGTATTATTTGTGTAAGTGTTACCGTAACAATAAACAACTTTTACGTTACTGTTTGTTAATGACAGTGGATATGTGGACAGGCAGAGCAACTTTGTTATCCGGAAACGTCTTTCACAAAACTAGTAAATCTGATGCGTATTGGCTTTTAGGAGTTTACATTTGTTAGTGTTCAAAACCCGGCCGGTGTGGCCGAGCTGTTCTAGGCGCTTCAGTCTGGAACCGCGCGACCGCTACGGTCGCAGGTTCGAATCCTGCCTCGGGCATGGATGTGTGTGATGTCCTCAGGTTAAAGTAGTTCTAAGATCTAGGGGACTGATGACCTCAGGTGTTAAGTCCCATAGTGCTCAGAGCCATTTGAACCATTTTATTAGGTCGGTTTCCTTGAACAGCGCCTTGTTGAAAACTTGGCTCTGCGACTTCGGAGGTCTACATCACACTCGAACCCTACCATCAGCTCTTATCAATTGAAACTGGGACTCATCTGATCAGGCCACGGTTTTCCAATAGTCTAGAGTCCAATCAATACGGTCACGAGCCCAGGAGAGGGGCTGTAGGCAATTTCGCGCTGTTAGCAAAGGCACTCACATCGGTTGTCCGCTGCCACAGCCAATTGACGCCATATCTCGCCACAATGTCCTAACGGATACGCTCGTCGTACGTTCCACATTAATTTCTGCAGTTATTTCATGCAGTGATGCTTTCTGTTAGCACTGACAACTCTGCGCAAACCCCGCTCCTCTCGGTCGTTAAGCGAAGGCCATCGGCAGGTGTGTTGTCCGTGTTGATAGGTAATGTCTGAAATTTGGTATTTTCGGCACACTCTTGACACTGTGAATCACTGAATATTGAATTCTCTAGCGACTTCCGAAATGGAATGTCCCATGCGTCTAGCTCCAACTATCATTCCGCGTTCAGAGTCTGTTAATTCCCGTCTTTTGGCCATAATCACGTCGGAAACCTTTTCACATGAATCGCCTAAGTAGAAAGGCACTGCTCTTTTACGCGATACTACCGCCATCTGTATATTTGCATATCGCTATCACATGATTTCTGTCACCTCAGTGTATGTGGAGATGTTTTTCGTTAACCAACCCATACATCACTAGACTATTAAGTCTGGCATCTAAGTATTTTACATCCTTGCCGGCATAATGACTTTCTTTTAGTGGAAAACTTTTAGGGTGTAGTCGCATAGCTTCTTTTGTTTCTGCTGGAAGGGCGCCCTTTACGTACTAGAAGAGCTCCAGTCACTGACATAACATGATTTCTGTAGCATCTTTCCTACTATAACCAAGTATCTGACAGAGTGCCTTCTAGTACTCGAACGTGTGGCTACCCTTCATCGACATATTTATGTGCCTATCTATATTTTGGATATTTTATAAGGCAGTTTTAGCACGTGTCGATTGAAACGTAATTTTAACTTGGGATGTTACTGGAGGAGTTCTCGTGGAAAGTAATTCGAAAACTGACTTGAACTCATGTAAGACACTTCAATGTTTGCCTATCGGAGTTTGTTTGTTTTGATGCACTGCAGCAATGAAATGTCGGTTGGCAGTTGACAGCATGATTGCAGAGACGTGCGTTCTGCAGCATCCTGCGTGAGACGACTGCTACAAGATGTCTGTTGCCAAGGCTCCGTTGTCGCCAATCGCTGGTCTGTCAGAATACACCACAAATAAACTTTCACTGGTTCAAAAGCCATACGGAATAGTGTCAGTCGAGTTAATTCAATATTAAGATCGTAGATTATTACAAACAACAGTGGACGGCTGGCCGAATACCAAGCTTGACCTCCAGTACGCCCGTTTATTTTTCACATCACCAAACTTAAACTGTTTAGGATGGTTCAAATGGCTCTGAGCACTATCGGACTTAACTTCTGAGGTCATCAGTCCCCTAGAACTTAGAACTACTTAAACCTAACTAACCTAAGGACATCACACACATCCATGCCCGAGGCAGGATTCGAACGTGCGACCGTAGCGGTCGCGCGGTTTCAGACTGTAGCGCCTAGAACCGCTCGTCCACTCTGGCCGGCTAAACTGTTTAGGAGATGGGTCCTCACACAGATTCTGATGAAGTTTTAAGCATACTAAACCTGACCATAGACAGTTCACTGCTGCAAATAACGATCCTTTTCACTCGTAGTATTCGTCGATAGTGGTGGCCGAGCGGTTCTAGGCGCTCAGTCCGGAACCGCGCGACTACTACGGTCGCAGGTTCGAATCCTGCCTCGGGCATGGATATGTGTGATGTCCTTAGGTTAGTTAGGTTTAAGTAGTTCTAAGTTCTAGGGGACTGATGACCACAGATATTAAGTCCCATAGTGCTCAGAGCCATTTGAACCATTTTTGTACATTTTTCCAATCACTTGGAACGCTAAATCTCTCCATCGAATTGCAATAAACTGAGGCTAGAAGTGGAGCAAGTTTTTTCATATAATGGATGTATAGTTGTATAGGTACCCCGTAAGGTTCTGTCGACTGTTCCATTCTAGAGCGATGTTAGAATATACCAGTGAGCCGCCCCGACTTCGCAAGAAAATTGGAAATTTGTGACAAGTTCTATGGGACTAAACTGTTGAGGTCATCGGACCCTATGCTTACACACTAATTAATCTAACTTAAACTAACTTACGCTAAGGGCAACACACACATCCATGCCCGAAGGAGGACTGGGGGGGACCCGCGCCAACCGTGACAAGGCGGCAAGACCACGCGGCTACCTCGCGCATCGACTTCGCAAGAGTAGTACTAAGTATCTACCGCAGGATGACGTGGCGTAGAGGTAATAAATTGTACACACAAGCCTTCTTCGTGAATCAGTCTATTTATTAATGAAAACCGTATTACAATCCCTACAGTAGTTCCTGGGATTAGTCTTCACATATATATAGAAAAGCGTGGCGAGGGACTTTACTGTATGCATATGCAGTCTCATTTTTCGATGCATCTTTTTCGAGTTCGTTCGACGATTGAAATGAGGAACCGTAGTACGATCAACCGTAGTGAACAAATTCCGGAAAACGGAATTTACCACTTCGGTCTTCTTCCTGGCACCCTCCGTTTAGGTGCCAGTGTGGTCATTGTGTGACTTGATGAAATGACTTCGTTTCAGTTAGTAACTGAACACCGCAGTTTCGTACGATTTTTTGTTCGAATTGCTTAATGCATGGTTCTCCTTATGCTCAGTTGGCTTAATTCAGTTTTTCTTCGTCATCAAGACTCTGATCGTTAAATGTTTGGTGAAGTTCTCTTTTCTTTCGGAGCAACTGTTTAACACGACTGTCGAAGCACAGCTTGTCTTTTCCATCCCTCAGAACTTTCCTCGGCACATACCTGTTTAAGGCAAATAGTATAATCATCCTAAATTTTATCCATTTCTCGTCAAAATTCCTAATCTGAGACATAAACGTTATGTCGACCGTTCAGGTAATCTGGAATCTCCTCTTGTCATGCTTGCTGAGCAGCAGTTTCTTCCTACCTTTCTTTACGTCCCTATTTCATACGTTTTCAATGATGTTACAAGGGCCTTGTGATCAATGATTCCCTGTCCCACGTTAACTGAGTTGAAAGTTCGGACCCGTTTGTAACCAAGAGATCTTTGATATTACCTTCATGAGTCGGTTCACTGATTAATTGCTCAGCATGATTATCGAATAAGGCATTTACAATAATATTACATGAAATCCTTCCCTAAGACTCCACTAATCACTAGAGTCTAAAATTTTGTAACAGGTGGGTTGAAATTTCCTCATAATACAATGAAATGGTATGGTAAATTGTTCGCCAACTTCTACAAGTTTTCCCCTAAAGGTGCCGCCACTACGGCTCCTGAGGCAGAGGGTCTATCAAAGCCCCAGTTGTGATGTGTGATCCACATTTAAAGCTTATCATCACCAAACGATTTCGAATTTGGAATCTGTATTACCTCACTGGATACTATAGTATTATTAGTGATTATAAATACTCCTCCACCACCGGCGTCCAGTTCATCTTTGTGACATTCACTCTCATTGTAATATGAAATTTCATTGCTATCAAAATCTGGTTTCAGCCAGCTTTCTATCCCAAGTAATATGTGGGCATTATTACCGTTTATAAGAGAGACTGGTTTTGGGATACGTCCACAGATGCTCATGCAGTTACCTAATTTTATATCAGTATTTTCTTTATCCGATTTGCAATACCGACTGCCACACTCTGTACGTAATAGGGCTGATATTTTTCCCTCTTCAAAATCAGTATCCATCACCAACACCAGTATGAAGTATATATATTTTCCCATCGCATCCTAGACACGCTCTGTGGGTAACAAATCAGTATACCGAGCAAACCAGACAAGGATCCGTACGTTCCACAAGGCGTTTGTAATGTAAACTATTGTGTGGGGTCTTGCGTTACACTGCTGAAATATCCCATATGGTACCCTGGTCATGAAGTGCATGACGACAACGTTTAACATTGTTGCTACATAAAGGCGAGGATTCAGCCTCCCTTCAACATTTGAATCGCCACATGCTAAAAGGGCCATAATCACGAAATATCCAAAATGTAGTAAAGCCATTGAAGGGCTGCTGAGGCGTAGCCACATCTCTTAATGCTAGAAGGCACTCTGTCAGGTGCTTGGTTATGGTAGGAAAGATGCTACAGAAATCATGTTAGGTGCTATAAGGACTTCAGTCAGTAACTGAAGTCTCCGAGCATATCAAGGGAGCACTTCCAGCAGAAACAAGCGAAGTTATCCGGTAACACATTGGAAGGTT
Source organism: Schistocerca piceifrons (assembly GCF_021461385.2). Taxonomy (NCBI): domain Eukaryota; kingdom Metazoa; phylum Arthropoda; class Insecta; order Orthoptera; family Acrididae; genus Schistocerca; species Schistocerca piceifrons. The sequence continues at coordinate 231,315,281 of NC_060149.1, read as the reverse complement.
TCCACTAAAAGAAAGTCATTACACTAGCAAGGGTGTAAATTATTTAGATGCCTGACTTAACATCCTAGTGATGTATAAGTTGGTTAAGGAGAAACATATTCCATACAAGCTGAATGTGACTATGGGAAGCCTTCACCTTAACGATGTTGCAGAGCTATGTACCACTGGAGAGCTAATGATTCGCAAGAGAAGGACGAAAAAAATTTATACTAAGCATACAGAAGTAGCTAAACGTACATACGAGTACCATGTACTTGCTATGACTTTTGACTACATGCGGAATGTCCCAAATCCAGAGATTTCTGTCCAGGATACATTATGTCTGCTACAGTTGACAGCTTATATATTTTGTATTCATAAAATTAAAGAAAAAGGCTAGGTTCGAGTATGATTCGTGTATTGAGGGTTCCGTACAAACTTAATTATGCATATAAACAGCTCATCCATTCTGGGAATCGAGAATCTAGACCATTTTTGCTTTTGATGAGAAAAAAGTCATTCCTTGTCTGATGACTGAATTTTAAACATTGCGACCCAGTCAGCCTTAATGCAGAACAACTGACGTCGGATAACAAACGACAAAAGAAATGTTTTTTTGGCAACTGCCTGTCGGCTTCTGTCTCGGGTTCTTCGGCCAACGTTTGTCTGGTGATTTTTCTGACGTTTCGCCAGCATGAGAGCCTGGCATTTTCAAAGCTTCACCCTTCATTTCTGATGGTGGACTGGAAATGGAGGGTGAAGCTTTGACAATGCCCGACACTAGTGCTGGCGAAACGTCAGAAAAATCGTCAGACAAACGTCGTCTGAAGAACCCGAGACAGAAGTCAACAAGCCGTTTGTCAACAAGTGTTCACGAAAGCCTTAACAATTTTGTATATATTTCTTTCGTGTGATATAATTACAAATTAACAATTTTCAGCGATTTTCCTTTACTTGTACTCTGAAACCTTACATATTGTCAAATTTCATCATTGTAGATCAACGGGAAGTACGATATAGATTTGATGAGTGAGTTTGCGGGAATCAAAATTTGCGACATAAATGGCCGTACCTTTTGATTTCATTAACTTAAAAGCTAACGTTTATTATAGCACCAAAGAATCACAGACCTAGGAATGTGACATAAATTTCAACTTGATCCGTCCACCCGGTCTACAGAAAGATGGATCTTACAGACAGACAGTCTGATAACAAATGATACGAAACTTTTTTTGTGTGTAATATGACTACAAAATAACAATTTTCGAATTTTTTCCTTTAGCTGTAGTGTGCGACCTTGCTTCTTGGCAAATTTCATGATTATAGGTCAACAGGAAGTAGACTATGGGTTTTGCTGAGTGAGTGTGCGAGTATCAATATATGTGACACAAATGGCAATATCTTTTGGCTGCACTGACTTAGAAGCTTCAGTTTTTTTACATCGCCAAGGGACCATAGGCCTCAGCATGTGACATAAATTTCAACTCGTAACGTCTACACGTTCCCGAGAAAAAGGGTTTTTAACAGTCTGAAAGTCAGACAGTCGGATGGACGGATAACAGAGCGATCCTGTACGGTTTCCGCCTTTAACAATTGACGTACGGAACCCAAAAAATAATGCACGTCTGTTTATACGTCATGGAGGCATTGGAAAGCAGATCCCTAACAAAGTATGCGCTTTCCTCTGCAAGTATCTGCAGAGCGTTCCGCCAGCAGTCACTGAATTACACTTATATTCCGTGAACTGTGGAGGACAACAAAAATTATGTTGTATCAGGAATGTTATTGTTATTGTTATTGACTGACTGCAATTGGTTTGAGAAAAGTCAACATTATTCCCCTGTCACATGACAATTCTTTCTCCCTTGTGACTGGGATTTCAGCAGAATCAAAAGAGAACTTAGAAACTACGACAGGTTCTATACGATACAGGAACTAGCAATGCTCATCATAAATTCCAGCGAAGTTCAAAAATTTATTGTGGCAGAAATTTTTAATTATTCCTTATTATTAAAGCCACTTGCAACGGCCTTACCACAGTGCATACACCGGTTCCCGTCAGATCACCGAAGAGTTCCCGTCAGATCACCGAAGACAAGCACTGTCGGGCGTGGACGACACTTTAATGGGTGACCATCCGGGCTGCCATGAGCTGTTGCCAATTTTTGGGGTTCATTCAACCTCGTAATGCCAATTGAGGAGCTACTCGACCGAATAGTAGCGGCTCCGGTCAAAGAAAACCATCATAATGACAGGGAGAACGATGTGCTGACCACACACCCCTCCTATCCTCATCCTCAGCTGAGGTTGACATGGCGGTCGGATGGTCCCGATGGGCAACTTGTGGCCTGAAGACGGAGTGCTTTTTTTAAATTAAAACCACTGCTGAATGCGTTTAATAAGAGAAAAACAGTATCTAATATAGGAAATCCTGCTACTTGCTAAAAGGTCCTCAGCTATCGAAGTTTAAACTTTTTTGTGCGCACAATTTTTTTTCACAGTGTGAAACGAACGCTGATATTCACGAATATTATGTATTACTGATAATTTTGTTTTTTGGAGAGAAAAGAGAAATGATTTAAGTGTAATTACGTTTTTATTACCTTCCTTGAAACTAGTTCGGAATGACTATGGACCTTTCAGCATGTGGTGATCCATTTCGCAAATCAGTGCTGTTATCATGTCCAATAGCTTTCCATGCTTCCAGGAGCTGGAGAAGAAAGGGCCTCGAAAATCGCTGCTTCCTCTGACTTTTCACTGCGTCGTTTGCGGACACGTTGACTTTGATCTCACCATCGAAAACATAATCGAGAATCATCGCCAAACACCATAGAATGCTACTAAACCTTCAAGTTTACTCTGATTCTGCAGCGTGGAAGTCTCTTTCGTCTGTGGTGTGGGGTCAATGGTAAGCGACACAGGGTAAATCGAGATCTCAACCCAGCAGCTTCTAGTAATCTGCTGCCGCCGGTTCGTTGTAACACTGCGCCTGTTTTTCAGCTGTTGTCATCCGTCTGTTCGTCAGAGCAAGTCGAACAATCCTACGATTTTCTAGCGCTGTAACCCTTCTGGCAGGATCTCTGTCTACTCTTCTTGACATGCCGTTGTCGTGAGACCATCTTATCACTAATCGTCCTGCAGCCATTGTACTACAGCATGATACTACCATGTTTTGATGCTAATGGTTTACCCTTTCTCAGAGTCTGACAGATGGCGATAAGCTTCACGTGCACGTTCTGTGGTCATGCTGTGTTACGATCCCCACCTGAAAAGTTCCAGCAGCATTAGACACACTTATGCACTCACTCCATTCTTCATTTGTAGGACTGATTTTTTCTGTAAAATAAGCTCGCATTGGGATGAAATTTCCATCAATGTCTCCCAGAGGCATGAAGTACTGGTGTATCAGTTTGGTAGCGTCCAGTCAAGGTGTTTGTGGTGTAACACTTTCCAGTTCCGTAAGAGTAATTTTTTATCGAGAATCTGGAGGGGATTCTCTGTGGACAGAATCACATGTTCACGTCAGAAGATTCCAGGTTGGAATCCTGGTATGGTCGCCACATGAGTGGTAGCAATATTATGTTGGTACGGGGTCTTCACATGAACGGTTGCTGCGCCTGCCCTGAGATTAAACTGCACCCTCAAATCTGTGATATTTACTATATTTGTTGCTAGAACCACCTGAGATCGCTCAGTTTGGATCTACACATGCCAAATACACTTTTCAGACATACCTTGCAGATATTTTAGCCCAGAAACGAAAGGCTTGCCCCAATAAAAAATGTGGAATGATCATTAATAAATTATTTAATTATGCAACAGATTATATGTATGTTAATGTGCATATATAGTTACGTGTATATAGAACACTCAGAGAACCTTGCATGTTTATGACGCCACTTTCACCAGTCCTTACATACTTGTAACTATTCGCGCAGATTAACATCCGCATTATCAGTTGTGTATTTAAATAATTTATTAATGACCATTTCATATTTTCCATCGGGGCAAGCCTCTGGTTTCTGGGCCAAAATCTCTGCAGGGTATGTGTGGAAAGTGATTTTGGCATGTGCAGATCGAAAGTGAGCGATCTAAGGCGGTCCTGGCAACAAATATAGTAAATATCACAGATTTAAGTGTGCAGTTTAATCTCCGGGCAGGTACAGTAACCTTTCATGTGGCGATCCTGTATCAGGATAATATTGCCAACTCGCCCAAGCTACACATACTCTGCTACGCTAGCAAACAGTTCCTGCGTTTAGTGCATGTCTGAGTAATTAAGGGGCATCCCACAGTTCTCCACCCAACAGCAATCTTCGATAAACCCACATCAATAAATGTGCCTTCATTCGGCTCTAAAGCAGAGGACCGCAATCGGTTTTGGGACTGCTGCAAAATGCTAGTTCAGTGTCTACCTTGCTTGTGAGTCGAATGAAAGAACCGAACGAAACAAGTCTCAGCGACCATGTCAGCTATACGAATTTTTTCACTCACCGTGCTTGAGTTGTATAATTCAGTGTGAGATAACTGACGAAACACGTCTCCGTCGGTTGCGGCCGCTATATGAATGTTTTCACTTTACTTTTTCAGGCTTTTCAGTTATACATGATACATGACTAGGGGTGACAACTTCTTAGAGATAAAATAGTATCTTATTTCAAGGAATTGTGAATAAAAAGTATATTTCTAAAAATATAGTACATTCAAAATGTATGGATTTACTTAATGAAATGCGAATCTTCGTACTTGTGACATTAAATATCAATTTTTGGTTGCTTTTAATAATTTAATATCTGGTGCTGCACTGTAAATTTGTGTATATACAAATGAACAATCACTTTTTAACACGTTTTTATTAGGTGGGTTTTGCTGACCGCAGTGGCCGAGCGGTTCTAGGCGCTTCCGTCCGGAACCGCGCAACTGCTATGGTCGCAGGTTCGAATCCTGCCTCGGGCATGGATGTGTGTGATGTCCTCAGATTAGATAGGTTTAAGTAGTTCTAAGTTCTAGGAGATGATGACCTCAGGTGTTAAGTCCCATAGTGCTCAGAGCCATTTGAACCATTTTATTAGGTCGGTTTCTTGTCTGCTTTTTTGGTACAAATTTTGCAATTTATTTTAAACTAGTTTCCCGATAAGCTAGAGACTTGTAATTTTCAACATAGCTCAGAACTGGATGATACTGTAATATTAACTCGCTTTCCAGTCTGGTTTGTGGTGGAGGGTACTTTGTTTTTCGGTCTGTCGGTCTGTCTGTTCGGTGCTAATTTTGTAATTGATTTTAAACCAACTTCCTAATAAACTTAAGACTTGAAACTTTCCGCTTAACTCAGAGCTGGATAACAATGCAGTGTTAAACCGCTTTCTTTTCTGGTGTGTGGTGAAGAGTAGGTACTTGGTGTAAGAACTGAATGACACTGCAATATCAGTTCGCTTTCGGGTCTGGTGTGTAGCGGAGGGTGCTTTGTTTTTCTGTCGGTCTGTCTGTTCGGTACAAATTTTACAGCTGATTTTAAACTAATTTCCCGATAAGCTATAGACCTGAAACTTTCCTCTTAGCTTAGAACTGGATGACAATGCAATATTAACCCGCTTTCTTTTCCTGGTGAGTGACGGAGAGTAGGCACTTGGTGTACCACGGCTGTTTCCCTGTTTTATTGTTCCAGTCGCGTTATTCACTTAAGAATGATTGCTGCTAAGCTTCCCTGTCAGCTCAATTCTCTCTAGTTTCTACATTCACGGCCCTCTCGCGAGATATGCCTATGAGGAACCAACATATTTGGTTGACTGATTTGAGAAGAAACTGAAATAAAGCTGAAGTTTACCACATGTCCTGTTGTAACCGCATCAAAATGCACGAATTCAGCTGAAAAATTTCACAAACATAATACTAAAAAGCAGCAAATAACTATTTAAACAAAAACTTTTTAATGTCAGACGGTTTTAAAACAGACGAATGAATATTAAATAATCTCTCCTAGCCCCATACAGATTCCTAACGCCATAGAGATAGTCCTGAAAATCAGTGCTTGTGAATTTTTAATTGTTATGACACTACCTGTAAAACTTAAAACGGGGGGCGTATGTATATAGCTGATGACGTTCTCTGTACGAAATATTTAGCTTCCACACAAATAAATGGCTGATTATTCAAATGATTTTGTATTTGTGGACATCATCACACATTGCCTATAAAACGAAATGCAAACTGTCGCTAAAACGAGGTAAAGTTCCTTTCTTCTTCATATATCCTGAAGGGAACCATTGCACTCACCTTGGACCCCAAATAGGGCTGCGTTACGTACGGATTCCCACGGATTGGTCCTAGTTTTGAAGGCGTACAGAGACATTCTGGGGGGATTTTTATACAACTCTCCGGGCTAAGCCTGGACCTTTTTTCGTGCCTGTGGAAATTCGTTGGACTGGAAATAGAGTGCAATAAACATTAGGTAAAGTTCATTAAAGGAGGCCGTAACTATATATAATTTCCTCGTCTTAGTCTACTAAAAACGCAGGGGCGAACACGGTTAGCTACTCTCCTATGCACATACAGTATGTTCCAAAATTTTATCTAAAACTTTGGTGACGTGTATTCTTGAAATGGGAATAGGTGGAAAGGTGATGTACTCACACACATCTGAATCTGTTTTTCCTTAGTTCCCATATTAATTATTGCCTGACCACCCTGCATCAGTTGGCAAAGTGTGTGGGATGGTTTTTACAGACCAGATCTGATACCCGGATGCTGCGGAGCCCCATTATATTTTTTTATTCGGGTGGGACTTGCACGAACTGTGAGCTCGCATCAGAGCAGAAATAGTACTTTAATGACGACATGCTAGGTCGGACATGGAACTGGAAAATCACTTAGATAACCTGTGTTCTACAGACGGCGCACGCATTTAAGGGGACCATCCGTTTCCCCCGTCCCCCATTTTATCGTGACAGTTATGATTTTTGTAGCTCTTTCTCGAATTTTTCATGGGTAATTCGGGAGACCCATTTGTCTCCGGCTTAACAATTATGAAACGATTTATCCCGAATTGTATGTTCATTTCACCCGTATCGGTAAGATGTTACTGAAACGGTATTTTCCCAAATAAGTAATGTATGGAGCAATGACAAAACACAGTTTGTTGTAGAAACTACGAAAGCAATGTTAGTGACTAGAGTGAATTATTTTGAAACTTGAGTTAAATGTTTTCATAAGACTGTTGAAGAATACAGACATACTGAAGAAAATTTATAGTACTGATAAACACTGTATGTCTGCTCACACTACTTCGTCTTAGAAGATATAATGAAATATAAATTAATATAATTTTTATAACGAATTAAAGTTATAGTTTGCATTCATTAGGATCAATTCAGACTTCTTTTGTAATATTAAAATTTTTTAATGAGTCCCGAATTTGGCTCTAGGAAATATGTCAGCTTAACACACTGAACTCTGTTAATCGGCTACTGGAACCTTTGGTGCATATAAACATTACGCAATAAACAGCGCTTTTCTATGTATCCCCATTTCTAAAATATATGTGATCAAAGTTGCAAAGAAAAATTTGGAACACCTTACTTCTTTATTGAGACAGTGAGAAGTCACCGATAATGGGCTACCGCATACACAGCGACGCCGCCTTACCCACCAGACAACTGTAGGTCTTAAATGTCATTTGCCTTCTGCTCATTGATCTGTATAAAACTAATTTCATTTACTTTCATTTTCCATACTGCAGGTTAGTACTACCTCTGAATATGAACGTTTCTATAATGCGCTTTCCCAACTCCTTGTTAGTCTCACGTGTAATTTGTATCTGCTGATCGGTAGGAAGCGTGCTCCCGCTGGCAGTGTCAGCACTGAAACGCAAACGAGGGAACATTCCCCCTCTCATGTCCCCGCCCCCTGCGGAACATCGTGGCCATTGACCAGCTTATCGCCTACAGACTGTTTGTGTCCGGGAAAATAATCCGATTCGACCCACATGTTAGGGATTTTTGAAGTTTTTGTCTGGGGTCGGCAATTTAAGTGATGACAGGCTTGCCCCAAAGATACATCAGGTTAATTATTTAACAATTTAATCCACAACAGTACATGAAACAGTTTTAAATTATGAAAAGAGAAATTACTCCACTCAGTTCATAATGTAATGGACTTGTATACTGCGTATGTTAACTTCGGCTTACCCCTGGGATATGTCTCACTTAGGACCACGCTCTGTCAGTATAATGTAGCACTGCTTTAATTCAGCTAATTAAAGTATTGCAGGCTGGTTTCACTCATAAGAATGAATGGGTAGCTCAATCAGCTAGAACACTAAAGATCGGTTTCAATTAAAAGGATGTGTACATGGTTCGACCGAAAGAAAAACTACCAATTGTTTTCACTTGAAAAGAAAGAATGAATAAATCAGTCAATATGCAAATCTACAACGGTGTCCAATCTTTTAATTCGACTGCTTTCACTAGAAAAAATAAATGGATAATAATCCAACCGAAAGGTAAAACTACAGCCGACTAACGCAACTGTTTTTATTCAGTTGCTCCTGCATACTAATTTCATTCAAAAGAGTGGATGAGTATCCCAGCCTGCTAAACGACTATTTTCATTCGGTTGCTCCCCCAGACTGATTTCACTCGAAACGATGAATGAGTATTCCAACCGACTGAACCGATTGTTTTCATTCGGTTTCTCCCACAGACAAATGTCACTCACAAGAATGAATGAATCATTCAACCGATGTGTATAACTACAACGGAATGAGGCGATTGTTTTCCAATCCATTTTCAAGCCATAAGAGGACAGCTATGGGCCGAGCATGAACTTTTGTTTAGTTTTATGCAACAATTGTAGATATTTTAAGTTCTACACAATTAAATGTTGTATAATATATTAAAGCTATTTGGAAGATATCGTTCATTTTTCAGTTACTGAGGATGGGGAAGGAAATCGACCGTGCGCTTTCGAAGAAAACATCCCGGCATTTCACTGGAGTGATTTAGGTAAATCACGAAAAAGCTAAATTGGGATGACAGGATGCGGGTCTAACCGTCATCCTCCCGATTGTGAGTCCAGTGTGCTAACCACTGCGTCACCTCGCTCGGTTCCATGCTTCGTCGTTCTGCGCCATCTTGTACCTTGGAAAAGAAGGTCGTTTATCACGGACCATGTGATACTTGCAAATGATCTGAGTTTCTTTAATGTCTTAACAGATTTATCAGTCTAGAAAATGAAAATCTGTGTTACTGTCCAAAAGCTTATACACTCTAAGACAAAATAGCGACACACCACGAAGGAATTATCCGAATGGGAAAATCAGTAGATGTGAGGTACATGTACAGACAAGCAAATGATGACAGTTTCAGAAAAACTGGATGATTTATTCAAGAGAAAGAGCTTCACAAAATGAGCAAGACAATAACGCATTGGTCCACCTATGGCTCTGTATAAGCAGTCATTCGGTTTGGCATTACAGAAAGAGTTGTCGGATGTCCTCTTGAGGGATATCGTGCCAAATTCTGTCCGACTGGCGCATTAGATGGTCAGAATCTCGAGCTGGTTGGTGGGCCTGCCCATATGGCTCTAAACGTTCTCAGTTGCGGAGAGTTGCGGTAACCTTGCTGGCCCAGGTATGATTTGGCAAACACGAAGACAAGCTATAGAAACTCTCGCCGTGCGCGGACGGGCATTATCTTGCTGAAATGTGCGGGCTTTCATAAAAGGAAAAGGCGTGGGTGGCGGCCCTCAACTACGTACCCTCCGACTCAGTGTTGTAATATTAAAATTTTTGGCTGGTTTCGTTGTCTAGGGGCTGGGATACGTAGTTGCCGCATTACAGGTCAAATACTCCTGAGTCTACAGTAGACGATAACAATACACGCATGAATCGAATGGTCGAAGGTTTCTATCACTCGGCAATTGCGAATTATGAATGTAACATATAAATTTATAAATGAAAGATTGCAATTAAATAAAATCTGCAGGTACTATCTTAACGACTTTAAATGATGAGTACCATAGTAGAAGTACTTCTGAGAATGCAGTTTATTTCTGCAAAACACTTATTGGTGTCGGTGGTCCAACAATTAAATAAATTATTAGTTGAATAACAGGGAAACAATAGATTCCTACTTCACGTAATTAGTTAGGAACAACAACATAGCTAGCGAGATATTCACTTCCAATCGCGTACTACATCTTCACTGTAGAAACCACGGAAATCTCACAAGTTCAGAAGTCGGCACTCCGAAGTATTTCTATCTCTCGCGACCACGCGCAAACCGCTCCATTCTCCAAGTCCTTCTGCCGACTCCGCATCCGTCACGCCGTCGCGTCCAGCACTTCCCGTGTCGTGTGTCGTACCCTCCAGAACTCCCCACCCGAACTCCCTTCCATCCAGTCTCCTCATTCACGAGCGCTGTGATTGGCTAGAGCGTTCGCGCCATGTCTTTATGCCAACGCACCCACACAAACATAATGAATCACATTCGAAGTAATGGATTTACAGTTAAATAACTTGAAATTATATAAATGTTCCTACAGCTGGACCGTAAACACGCTATAACACACATTATTAGATACATAAACAAATTAAATAAACATATATCAAAGAAATAGAACAAAAGGTAGGCCAGTAGCATAATGTCTCTGTGCTTCCTATAACACAGTAAATATTTGACCAATTTCTTCGTGAATAATGTATATCGGATATAAACAAAGACATAGACGAAGAAATATATTTATAAGCATGCTGCTACCGTTTTTTCGTGTTTATGGCCTGACGCGATCGATAGTAATCGGCCACTTTGACCTCCAATAACTCATGTACTATTCAAGTTACATGTCTGTAATTTATCCCAATTTTGGTTTACACTAATAGCTTTCTAAAGACACGTAGATCGACAAAATCGGATGAAGCGTTTATACACTCCTGGAAATGGAAAAAAGAACACATTGACACCGGTGTGTCAGACCCACCATACTTGCTCCGGACACTGCGAGAGGGCTGTACAAGCAATGATCACACGCACGGCACAGCGGACACACCAGGAACCGCGGTATTGGCCGTCGAATGGCGCTAGCTGCGCAGCATTTGTGCACCGCCGCCGTCAGTGTCAGCCAGTTTGCCGTGGCATACGGAGCTCCATCGCAGTCTTTAACACTGGTAGCATGCCGCGACAGCGTGGACGTGAACCGTATGTGCAGTTGACGGACTTTGAGCGAGGGCGTATAGTGGGCATGCGGGAGGCCGGGTGGACGTACCGCCGAAGTGCTCAACACGTGGGGCGTGAGGTCTCCACAGTACATCGATGTTGTCGCCAGTGGTCGGCGGAAGGTGCACGTGCCCGTCGACCTGGGACCGGACCGCAGCGACGCACGGATGCACGCCAAGACCGTAGGATCCTACGCAGTGCCGTAGGGGACCGCACCGCCACTTCCCAGCAAATTAGGGACACTGTTGCTCCTGGGGTATCGGCGAGGACCATTCGCAACCGTCTCCATGAAGCTGGGCTACGGTCCCGCACACCGTTAGGCCGTCTTCCGCTCACGCCCCAACATCGTGCAGCCCGCCTCCAGTGGTGTCGCGACAGGCGTGAATGGAGGGACGAATGGAGACGTGTCGTCTTCAGCGATGAGAGTCGCTTCTGCCTCGGTGCCAATGATGGTCGTATGCGTGTTTGGCGCCGTGCAGGTGAGTGCCACAATCAGGACTGCATACGACCGAGGCACACAGGGCCAACACCCGGCATCATGGTGTGGGGAGCGATCTCCTACACTGGCCGTACACCACTGGTGATCGTCGAAGGGACACTGAATAGTGCACGGTACATCCAAATCGTCATCGAACCCATCGTTCTACCATTCCTAGACCGGCAAGGGAACTTGTTGTTCCAACAGGACAATGCACGTCCGCATGTATCCCGTGCCACCCAACGTGCTCTAGAAGGTGTAAGTCAACTACCCTGGCCAGCAAGATCTCCGGATCTGTCCCCCATTGAGCATGTTTGGGACTGGATGAAGCGTCGTCTCACGCGGTCTGCACGTCCAGCACGAACGCTGGTCCAACTGAGGCGCCAGGTGGAAATGGCATGGCAAGCCGTTCCACAGGACTACATCCAGCATCTCTACGATCGTCTCCATGGGAGAATAGCAGCCTGCATTGCTGCGAAAGGTGGATATACACTGTACTAGTGCCGACATTGTGCATGCTCTGTTGCCTGTGTCTATGTGCCTGTGGTTCTGTCAGTGTGATCATGTGATGTATCTGGCCCCAGGAATGTGTCAATAAAGTTTCCCCTTCCTGGGACAATGAATTCACGGTGTTCTTATTTCAATTTCCAGGAGTGTATTTTGGAAATTCGTTGCTGTGTGTTACTTGTATAATTTACCATCAGATACTAAACTTTAAACTAATAAATATATTGAAAATCTGAGTACATCATCAGAATCGTCCTGCGAATAATAGTAACGTGCATGTTTCTTTTTTAGTTATCATGATTAATCTGGCTACTATTAATGTCTATACGAACTGAGAAATGTCTGCCATTAAGGTTTCACAAAGTCCGCCACCTTTGACACTCCCGGCGTGTCTCTCAACTTCGAACATATAATATTTCCAGGATGCCACAACTCGTCCGTTACCTCACAAATGTAAGCCCAGGATGGCTTACCATGAAGGGCAGCTAAACGGGGCGTACAGTACCGTCGTCTTACTGCCGTGCCGCGGATGGCAACCAAACGGATCCTACTGTGAAAAGAGGCGACACCCCAGAGCAGCACTCCTGGCTATCGGACCGTATGGCGGGAAACAGTCAGGTTGTCACCACTCTGTAATGCATCTTCAGACATGTTTTCGCTGATCATCACTAAAGACAGTTCTACTCCAGTCAATGTCTCTTAGACTGAAGACTTTGTCCGGAGAAGTCCTTGGCGGCGGTGAGATACTAACTTGAGTGTAGACTGCAATAGGGCCCGACAACCAGGAGTGATGGTCTGGAGTGCCATTTCATTTCATAGAATCTTTGGTCGGCAGCCACGGCACCCTTACAGCACAGCGGTAAGTCGATGATATTCTACGCCCCGTTTATGTAGTAATCGACGAAAACTCGTTGAGTAGAACGGAAGTGATATCTGGCGTTCCCCAAAGAAGTGTTATAGGCTCTCTGGTGTTCCTAATACATACACGATTTAAGAGACAATCTGAGCAGCCCTCTTAGGTTGTTTGCGGATTACGCTCTCATTTACCATCTTGTAAAGTCATCAGATTATCAAAACAATTGCAAAATGTTTTTGACAAGAGAGCCATATGGTGAGAAAAGTGGCAATTGACGCTAAATAATGAAAAGTGTTAACTCATCCACGTGAGTACTAAAATGAATCCGCTAAGTTTCAGTTATACGAAAAATCAAACAAATCTAAAGGCTGTGAATTCAACTAAATACTTAAAGATTACAGTTGCAAATAACTTAAATTGGAACGATCACATAGATAACGTTGTGGGGAAAGCGAACCCAAGACTGCGATTTATTGGTAGAACACTTAAAAGATGTAACATGTCTACTAAAAGAGACTGCCTACACTACGCTTGTCCGGCCTCTTCTGGAGTACTGCTACGTGATGTGGTATCCGCATCAGATAGGACTGACGGCGAACATCGAAAAAGTTCAAAGAAGGGCAACTAGTTTTGTATTATCACAGGGCAGATAGTATCATAAATATGATACGCGAGTTGGAGTGGCAATCATTAAAACAAAGTCGTTTTTCGTTGCGGCGCTATCTTTTCACGAAATTTCAATCACCATCTTTCTACTCCGAATACGAAAGCATTCTGTTAGCGACCAGCTACATAGAGAGAAATGATCATTGTAACAAAATAAATCAGAGCTCGCACGGAAATATTTAAGTGTCTGTTTTTCTTGCGCACTCTTTGAGAGTGGAACGGTAGAGAAACAGCTTGAAGGTTGTTCGATGAACAATCTGGCAGCTACTTAATTGTGAATTGCAGGGCAGTCATGTAGATATAGCCCGCCTAGCTAGCCGCGCTGTGTAACGATCTGCTTCCCGGGTAGGAAGACATGCCGGTCCCCAGCACGAATCCGCCCCACGGATTAGTGTCGAGGTCCGTTGTGCCGGCCAGCCTGTGGATGATTTTCCATCTACCTTGGCGAATACTGTCTGGTTCCCCTTATTCCGCCTCAGTTACACTATGTCGGCGATTGCTGCGCAAACACCGTTTCCATGTACGCGTACACAATAATTATTCTACCACGCAAACATTTGGGGTTACACTCGTCTGGTATGAGACGTTCCTGGGGGGCCTCCACTGAGGGCTGAAACGCACTACAACCCTGGGTTCGGTGTGGGGCGGCGGTGGGGTGGGTGGACTACTGTGGCATGTTGTGAGGTTGTGAACCACTGAGGGCTATGGCGTGACGAAGCCTCTCCGTCGTTTCTAGGTCCACGGTTTAAATACACAATACATACATACATGTAGCTATAGACGTAGATGTATGGTTAATTGGTTTTCGATAGTACTATACTTAATCTGATGTCATTTATTGATTACACAGGCCAACGATGGAAAAACTTGTTTGCTGAAAATACCTAATTCTTATGTTTCTTAGGGTGGGAAATCCAAATATGATACTTAAAAAACTGTGTCACCCACCGCTGTGCGGTCTAGGGCGTCTAGTCACAGTTCGCGCGGCTACCCCCGTCGGAGGTTCGAGTCCTCCCTTGGGCATGGGTGTGTGTGTTGTCCGTGGCGTAAGTTAGTTTAAGGTGGATAAAGTAGTGTGTAAGCTTAGGGACTGATGACCTCAGCAGTTTGGTCTCATAGGAACTTACCACAAATTTCCAATTTGTCACCCACCATTTCTTCACATTTTACAGTTAAATTTATTAAATTAAGCGATTTTTAAAGGATTAACAGCTTTTATATAGTTGAAACAATTTAAAAAGGAGGTGTAATGAATGTAACTGACGTTGGTAGGATTGCTGAAAAACAATTGCTGACAAAAAAAGGTCGATTCTATTTTTGTGTTAACACATGGCGTTTTGTTTACTGTCAATCTATCCTCACTTTCCCGTTTCCTGTACATGTGCTCAGTACGATGTTTAACAGCGGTTGTAAAAAGTCTGGTGACAGCTTTTGTTATATTTGTGGTGAATTTGTGATTAAAAAACACCAAAGGGACATTACAGACTTTCAGAAAAATGTTTATCAACTTTTTGATATAAACTTGGTGATCAAGATAAATCTTGGGCGCCACATAAGGTATGTTATGTGTGTGTTGAAGATCTGAGAAAATGGTCCTAAAAGCAGAAAAAAGCCTTTAGATTTGCTATTCCTATGATATGGAGGGAGCCAAGAAATCATTCCTATGATTACTACTTTTTGCAGTGTTGGTATTACTGGTCATAATTCGAAAAACAAGAAGGTAATAAGCTACCCTAATCTTCCGTCCGCTGATTCCTGAACCACCAGATGATTTAAATTCTATTCAAAGAGAAGTATTTGCTGATGTACAATCTTATTGAGATGAACCAGATGATGATGAAGTCCATTGTAATACAGAAAGTCTACAGCCCAAATTGTTTACTCAGACCGAGCTTAACGATTTGGTTAGGGATCTGGGCGTAACGAAAGAAAAACCTGAATTGCTTGGCTCTAGATTAAAAGAAAAGAACTTATTGCCAGTTGGAACCAGCATATACATGTATAGAAAGAGAGAGCAGCAATTTTCAAAGTTTTTTCAACAAGAAGGGGATTTAGTGTACTGCTCAGACATTCCCTGTCTGATGAATGAATTTGGTATTGAATACAAAAAGGAAGACTGGAGGCTGTTTATTGACTCATCCAAAACTAGTTTAAAGGCTGTTTTATTAGGCATTGATAACATGTATGCATCTATACCTGTTGGACATTCTGTACATATGAAAGAAAGCTATGAAAACCTAGAAAGAGTGCTAAATAAAATAGGCTGTTCTGCTCATGGTTGGATGATATGTGGCGATCTAAAAGTAACATGCATGCTTCTTGATCAGCAAGGTGATTTTACCAAATTTCCATGTTTCTTGTGTGAATGGGACAGTAGGGCTAGGGATCAACACTGGTGCAGAAAGAACTGGCCTGTGAGGGAGTCTTTAAAACCTGATGAGAAGAACATTCTACGCAAAAACCTTATAGATCCTAAAAGGGTACTCCTACCATCTCTACATATAAAGTTAGGCCTAATGAAACAGTTTGTAAAGGCTTTGCCTAAAGATGGACCATGTTTTAAGTATCTCTGCCAAAAGTCTCCACTCCTTTCAGAAGATAAACTAAAAGAAGGCATCTTTGTCGGACCTGACATTAGAAAATTGATGTTTGATGTTAACTTTCGATCCACAATGACCTTAAATGAGAAAGAAGTATGGGTATCATTCAAGCATGTCGTTACAAAGTTCTTAGAACATGAAAAAGACCCAAACTATGTTTCTATTATAGCTACAATGTAAAAGAAGTTTAAAACTTTAGGATGTTTAATGAGCTTGAAAGTTCACTTTTTGAACAGTCACCTTGATTACTTTGCGGACAGTATGGGAGATGTTAGTGAGGAGCAAGGAGAGCGTTTTCACTAGGACATTAAAGTGATGGAAACACGCTACCAAGGCCGCTGGAACACCAACATGATGGTGGACTACTGTTGGTCACTTCACCGAGAAATTCAGCAAGGGACCCATCGTACAAAAAGTTACACAAGAAGCTCAAAGAAAAAAGAGAAAGAAAATACAAACCATTTCCAGCTGAGAAGTCAAACCTCCATTAACACATATCATTGTTTTAAGTAGCTTTCTGTAAATACAAACCATGTTTACGTTGTAACAAAGCGTTTCATTAATTTCCCCATTTACCGTACAGCATAGGATTCTTATATTATATAGTAAAAAGCATATTGCTCTAAAACTATGGATGATACAAAAAAAACTAAGGTTGGATTTGTATTCAGCTCATAAAAATCTATAAAGATCAACTATCAAAGAAAAAAATTTTTCAAAAATATTTTTTTCGTTGGCCTGTGTTATTGTTGTGTAGCCGAGTAATAATCACCCCTTCTGAGGCAAACTGAGGAGCTGCTTGATTGAAAAGAAGCGGCTCCGGTCTTGTAATCTGATATACGGCTGTGAGAGCGGTGTGCTGACCACATGACCCTCAATATTCGCATCCAGAAACGCCTGTGGGCTGAAGATCACACGAGGCCGGTCGGTACTGTTGGGCCTTCATGGCCTGTTTGGGTGGAGTTTAGATTTAATTTTAGCAGAATAATAATGTAACACACTGCTAAATACATATTTAAATTTCAATAGAATATTTGTTCCAAGGTACGTCACCATGTTGTACCTGGGAACAGTATTTCACATTTGGAATAACCTTAATTTTCCAGAGTAAAAACTTAGAGCAATCATTCCATAATGAAAAAAGTAAATATATTTTGTTTTTACAACAGGACTAGCTAGACGTGAAAGTCTGAAAAGTGTTCCAAGGTACAACACTCTCACCTGCATGTTAAGAACACAAGTTATATAAAAAGTGGATTTGAGGGATTAAAAAACCCTGGGCATTTATGTTCAACTGTTGTTGTGGTCTTAAGCCCAAAGACTGGTTTGACGTAGCTCTTCACGCTACTCGATCCCGTGCTGTTGTGTACATAGTTCCGCGTAGTCAGCGCGTAGACAACATCCCACTAGAGCGCGCCCCGCTAAGCACCACAACGCAGGCGCAGCGGTCGCCCATCTTCGCACTACGAGATGGCGCTGCCTTAGAAACGGACCAAATTCTGCTTCTGCCGATCCGCGTATTAATATGTAACGCAGCCAATGAGATTGCTGCTAACGTAGAACCTTTTCTCCTCGCGGATCACACTCGCGCAGTGATAAATGAATGCGCGAGGTATTATAACGAGTGTACAGACCTCCAATTAGTCAGTCTGCATTTGTCTGCACCAGTCTGTACCAGTCTGCATTAGTCTGTACCAGTCTATAGTCAAGTTTCAGTCTGCGCCTAATGAGATTATCATATTCCTGTACGTAGCCATGAAGATAAATGAATAGACACTTTGTCAAGTATCAGAGATATGTGAGAATAAGATTAACGTACCGAAACCAAAGGAACTTCAGATTGTCAATTGTAAACAGCATCCAGAATCAAGTTACGTAATGTCTACGCTTTTTATTATTTTAATAAATGTGTGTGAAAATTATTCAAGTCTATTTAAAGTTGGTGACTGTCAATCTGCTGCTCTAAGCGTGCAAGTGGCATTTCTATCGTCTGACCTAACGGCAGAAGATAAACACACCATGATAAGACCACGAGACATATTGCTGACACTCGACTACTTCGTTAGAGCGACAAGTCAAATAATCTGATGGTGTGTGTACGGAAGGTCTTACAGTATGCACACCACACGTGCATGCCTTTTCGTCTCCAAATAACGACTGACATTTACATACTTAATCTCCTTACTGTATCCATCTCTTAGTCTGCCTCTACAATTTTTGCCTCCAACACTTCCCTCCATTACTAAATTAGTGATCCCTTGATGTCTCAGAATGTGTCCTATCAACTGATCCCTTCTTCTGGTCAAGTTGTGCCACAAATTTGTTTTCTCCCCAATCACTGAAGGAGGTGGCGCAGTGGTTAGCACAATGGATTCGCATTCGGCAGGAGGAAGGTTCAAACCCATGTCCGGCCATCCTGATTTAGGTTTTCCGTCATTTTTCTAAATCGCTTCAGGCAAATGCCACGATGGTTCCTTTGGAAAGGGCACAGCCGATTTCCTTGCCCATCATTCCCTAATCCGAGCCAGTGCTCCATCTCTAATGGCCTCGTTGTCGACGGGACGTTAAACACTAATTTACTCCACCTCCCCCCCCCCCCAATTCAGTTAAGTAGCTCCTCATTAGTTATGGAATCTACCCGTCTAATCTTCAGCATACTTCTGCAGCAACGCGTTTCAAAAGCTTCTATTCTCTTCTTGTCTAAACTGCTTATCGTCCATGTTTCACTTCCACACATGGCTGCACTCCACACAAAAACTTTCAGAAAAGGCTTCCTGACAGTTATATCTGTACATGATGTTAACTAATTTCTCTTCTCCAGAAATGCTTTCCTCGCCATTGCCAGTCTACATTTTATATCCTTTCTACTTCGGCCATCATCAGTGATTTTGCTGGCCAAGTAGCAAAACCCGTCTGCTACTTCAAGTGCCTCATTTCCCAATCAAATTCCCTCAGCATCCCCTGATTTAATTTTGCTATATCCCATTACCTTTGCTTTCTCTTTTTAAGTGTTCTTCTTGGATCTTCCTTTCAAGACACTGCCCATTCCGTTCAGTTGCTCTTCCAAGTCCTTGACAGAATTACAATTCAAAGTTTTTGAAACTTCCTGCCAGATTAAAACTTTTGTTTTTGAAGAATCTCAATTTGTTTGTCCCATGACATCCGTTCAAGTTCATCGTTGATCCATTTATTCAGTTTTTTTATTACAGAGGGTAGCTAACCCTCTGACCAAACACGCTGAGCTGCTGTGAGGGCATCAACTAAGCTACCCAAGCACGACTCACAACCCAACCTCACAGCTTCAGTTCTGCCAGTAGCTCGTCTCATACCTTCCAAACTTCACAGAAGCTCTTCTGCGAACCTTGCAGAACTAGCACTCCTGGAAGGAAGGATATTGCGCAGACATGGCTTAGCCACAGCCTGGGGTATGTTTCCAGAATGAGATTTTCGCTCTGCAGCGGAGTGTGCGTTGATATGAAACTTCCTGTCAGATTAAAATTGTGTGTCGGACAGAGACTCGAAATCGGGACCTTTGTCTTTCGTGTTCTGCAGGGTTCGCAGAAGAGCTTCTGTGAAGTTTGGAAGGTAGGAGACGAATACGCATTCCTATACCAGTGTCTTTGGCGCTTCAGTGTATCTTTCCCCTGCTGAATTATGCTTCTAAATCTTTGCCTTTTCCTCTAGCCATTCCTGCGTAGCCATTTTGCTTCGGTAGCTCAGTTGGCAGCCAGCACGGTAGCTCAGCGTGTTCAGTCAGAGAGATACTTGTCCTCCGTAATAAAAAAAAAATTGAGTAAAGGAACCAGTGATCAACTTGAACGGATGCCATGCGACATCCGCCCTGACCAAGGACAACGAACAGTATCAAACACAATGAAAAAAAGAAAAAAAAGAAAAATTAAAAAAAAAGTTGGCATAGCACTTGCCTACTTAAGGAAAAGGTCCCGAGTTCGAGTCTCGGTCTGGCACACAGTTTTAATCTGCCAGGGAGTTTCATATCAGCGCACACTCCGCTGCAGAGTGAAAAATTTCATTCTCAAAGGTTTTACTTCTTCTCCCTGAACTTTCATTCCTAGTCCAAACTTTTCTTTTGTTTCCTCTACTGCTTGCTCAGTGTACAGGTTGAATAACGCTCACGACAGCCTAGAACCCTGTCTTATTCCCTTTTCTACCACTGTTTCCCTTTCATGCCTCTCGACTCTTCTAACTGCCGTCTGGTTCCTGTACAAGCTGTAAATAGCGTTTCGTTCCCTGCATTTTAGCCCTGCTACCCTCAGAATTTCAAAGAGAGAACTCCAGTCAACATTGTCAAAAAAGCTTTCTCTAAGTCTACAAGTACTATAAACGTAGGCTTCCGTGTAAGATAAGTCGTAGGGTCTGTACTGTCTCGTGTGTTCCTGCATTTCTCCGGAATCCTAACTGATCTTCCCTGAGGTCGGCTTCTACTGGTTTACCCATTCTTCTTTAAAGGATTCGTGTGAGTATTTTGCATATTAAACTGATAACTCGGTAATATTCACATCTCTTAGCACCTGCTGTCTTTGTAATTGGATTTATTGTATTTTTCTTGAAGTTAAAGGGTATTTCGCCTGCCTCTTACATGTTGCACACCAGACGGAAGAGTTTTGTCATGGTTGGCTCTCCCAAGACTGTCAGTAAGTGTGATGGAATGTCTTCCACGCCTGGCTCCTTGTTTCGACGTAGGTCCGCTAGTGCTCTGTCAAATTCTGTGCACAGTATCGTATCTTCTATCTCATCTTCATCTACATCCTCCTCCATTTCTATCATATTGCCTTCAAGTTCATCTCCTTTGTATAGACCCTCTACATACTCCCTCCACCTTTCAGCTCTCCCTTCTTTGCTGGTTTTCCATCTGAGCTTTTGATATTAACACGTCTGCTTCTCTCTTCTCCACAGGGCTATTTAATTTTTCTGTAGGCGGTATCTACACTGAAGAGCCAAAGGAACTGGTAAGCCTGCCTAATATTGCGTGAGGCCCCGCGAGCACGCAGGAGTACGGCAACACGACGTGGCGTGGACTCGAGTAACGTCTGAAGTAATGCTGGAGGGAACTGACACCATGAACCTGCAACGATATCCATAAATCTGTAAGAGTACGAGGGGGTGGAGGTCTTTTCTTAACAGTACGTTGCAAGGCGTCCCGGATATGCTTAATAACGTTCATGTCTGGGGAGTTCGGTGGCCAGCGGAAGTGTTTAAACTCAGATGAGTGTTCCTGGACGTGTGGGGTCCTGTTGGAAATGCCCAAGTCCGTCGGAACGCACAGTGATCAGACAAGATGCTTACGTGGATACCACTTGTCAGAGTCATATCTAGACGTTTCAGGGGTCCCATATCACTCCAACTGCACACGCCCCACACTATTACAGAGACCCTAACAGCTTAAACAGTCCTCTTGCTGACATGCAGGTTCCATGGATACATGAGGTTGTCTCCATACCTGTACACTTCCATCAGCTCGATGCATCTTGAAACGAGACTTGTCTAACCAGGCAACATGTTTCCAGTCACCATCAGTCCAATGTCGGTATTGACGGGGCCAAGTAGGGCGTAAAGTTTTGTGTCATGCAGTCATCAAGCGTACACGAGTGGGCCTTCGGCTCCGAGAGCTCATAGCGATGATGTTTCATTGAATGGTTCGCACGCTGACACTTTTTGATAGTTCATCATTGAAATCTGCAGCAATTTGCGGAAGGGTTGCACTTATGTAGTGTTGAACGATTCTCTTCAGTCGCCGTTAGGCCCGTTCTTGCAGTATCTTTCTCCGGCCGCAGTGATGTCGGAGATTCGATGTTTTACCGGATTTCTGATATTCATTTTACACCCGTGAAATGGTCGTACGGGAAAATCCCCACTTCATAGCTGCCTCGGTGATGCTGTGTCCCATCGCTCGTGCGCCGACTATAACACCATATTAATACTCACTTAAATCTTGATAACCTGCCATTGTAGCAGCAGTAACCGATCTAACAACTGCGCCAGTCACTTGTTGTCTTTTATAGGCGTTGCTGGACGCAGCGCCGTATTCCGCCTGTTTACATACTCTGTATTTGAATACGCATTCCTATACCAGTGTCTTTGGCGCTTCAGTGTATCTTTCCCCTGCTGAAATATGCTTCTAAATCTTTGCCTTTTTCCTCTAGCCATTCCTGCGTAGCCATTTTGCACTTCCTGTCACTCTCATTTTTTAGACGTTTGTATTCCCTTTCACTTGCTTCATTTGCTGCATTTTTACATTTTCTCGTTTCATCAGTTATATTAAATACCTCCTGTGTTATCCAAGGATTTCTATTAGACCTTTTCTTTTTACCTATTTGAACCTCTGCTGCCTTCACTGTTTCATCCCTCAAAGCTACTGATTGGTCTTCTACTGTATTCCTTTCCTCTGTTCAGGTCAATCGTTGCCTGACGCTCCGTCTGAAACTCTCAACAACCTCTGGTTCTTTCAACATACCCAGATCCCATCTTCTTAATTTCCTTTGTTTTTTTGCTATTTCTTTAGTTTTAATCTACAGTTCATAACCAATAAATTGTGGTTAGAGTCCACATCTGTCCCTGGTAATGTCTTCCAATTTAAAATCTGATTCCGTAGTCTCTGACTTACCATTCTATAATCAATCTGAAACCTTCTTTCATGATTCTTGAGTATTGCTCATCAGTATGGGACCCTTACCAGGTTGGATTAATAGAAGAGATAGACATGATCCAGCGAAAAGCAGCGCGATTCGTCATGGGGACATTTAGTCAGCGCGAGAGCGTTACGGAGATGCTGAACAAGCTCCAGTGGCGGACACTTCAAGAAAGGCGTTACGCAATAC
This sequence comes from Schistocerca piceifrons, assembly GCF_021461385.2. Classification (NCBI taxonomy): domain Eukaryota; kingdom Metazoa; phylum Arthropoda; class Insecta; order Orthoptera; family Acrididae; genus Schistocerca; species Schistocerca piceifrons. The sequence continues at coordinate 231,292,146 of NC_060149.1, read as the reverse complement.
GGAGAGGTTTATTATCGAAATTACGAGAGAGCACATTCCGGGAAGAGATGGGCAACATATTACTACCGCCCACATATATCTCGCGTAATGATCACAACGAAAAGATCCGAGAAATTAGAGCAAATACGGAGACTTACAAGCAGTCGTTCTTCCCACGCACAATTCGTGAATGGAACAGGGAAGGGGGGATCAGATAGTGGTACAATAAGTACCCTCCGCCACACACCGTAAGGTGGCTCGCGGAGTATAGATGTAGATGTAGATGTAGATTATTATTAAACTAACTGTTACCTATGATTAAATGATGCTCTGTTCAAAATTCTACCAGGCGCCTTCCTCTTTCATTCCATACTCCCAGTCCACATTTACCTACAATTTTTCCTTCTCTTTCTTTTCCTAGTATTGACATTCAGTCCCCATCACAGTTAAATTTTCATCTCTCTTAACTACCGAGCGAGGTGGCGCAGTGGTTAGCACACTGGACTCGCATTCGGGAGGACGACGGTTCAATCCCGCGTCTGGCAATCCTGATTTAGGTTTTCCGTGATTTCCCTAAATCGCTCCAGGCAAATGCCGGGATGGTTCCTTTGAAAGGGCACGGCCGACTTCCTTCCCCGTCCTTCCCGAGACCGATGACTTAGCAGTTTGGTCTCTTCCCTCAAAACAGCCCAGCCTCTCTTAACTATTCGAATAATTTCTGTTATCTCATCAGACATTTCTTCAATATCTTCATCATCTGCGGAGGTAACTGGCATATAAACTTATACCACTGTGGTGGGTGCTGGCTCTGTGTCTATATCGGCTACAATGACGCTTCTAATGGTAGCTTACCCTCATTCCTATTTTCTTGTTCCTTACTAAACTACCCCTGCATTACCCCTATTCTATTTTGTATTTCTAACCCTCTATTCACCTGACGAGAAGTTCTGTTCCCAATGCCACTAAAGTTCACGATATCTAACTTCGACCTATCTATTTCCGTTTTAAATTCTCTAACCTACCTTCTCGATCGAGGAATGTTTCTCAAGATGACGACATCCTCCTGAGTAGTATTCTGGAAATGTGGGTATAACTGCCGGATTCTGTTTCCACAATCGATTTTCCCTTCCATCAAATGCAAAACCTTTCTTGAAATGTATTTGGGTTGTCAGATAAAGTGTTGTTTTTATAAAAATTTGGGCTAATCTGGACGGAATAACTTTTTATCGAGTGAAGAAGTAGAAACATTAGACTAAATATGAAGTTGTCTTCGTCTAATATTTAATTGATGAGAAACAGCAATTTCAGTACCCTACATCTGACACTCGAACAGATCGACGTCAGGCCTTAACACGACAGCGAAAACCGGTTTCCGAAATTCGGTTTTTGTATTCCAGAGGTTGTGTCACATGTAAACGTAGTGTGCACTTTGGTAACGGAAGTCATGGTATAGCGATATGCACGTATACAGATGGCGGTAGCATCGCGTACACGAAGTACAAAAGGGCAGTACGTTGGCGGAGTGAAACGGTTTCCTGCGTGATGATGGCCGCACTACGGGAATTAACAGGTTTTGAACGCAGAACGTAGTTGCAGCCAGATGCATGGGACATTCCATTCCGGAAATCATAGATTTCACGATCTACAGTGTCAGTAGTGCGTCGAGAATACCACGTTTCAGGCACTACTCTCACCACGGACAACGTAGTGACCGACGGCCTTCACTTAATGACCGAGAACAGAGGTGTTTGCGTAGAGATGTCAGTGCTAACAGACAAGCAACATTACGTGAAATAATCGCAGAAATCAATGTGGGACGTACGACGAACGTATCCGTTAGGACAGTGCGTCGCAATTGGGCGTTAATAGGCTATGGCAGCAGACGATCGTCGCGAGTGCCTTTGCTAACAGCATGACATCGCCTGCAGCGCCTTTCCTGCGCTCGTGACCATATCGTTTGGACCGCAGAAGATTGGAAAACCGCGGCTTTCTCAGGTGACGCCCGATTTCAGTTGGTTAGAACTGATAGCAGGTTTCGAGTATGGCGCAGACTCCACGAAGCCGTGGAATAAACTTGTCAACAAGTCACTCCTAACTTATGGCGGCTTCATAATAGTGTGGGCTGTGTTTACGTTGAATGGACTTAGTACTCTGGATGTTCGGCTACTTAGAGACCATTTGCAGCCATTCATGGGCTTCATAAAATTTTTATGGATGACAACGCGTCATGTCTCCAGGACACAACTGTTGGTGATTGGTCTGAAGAACATTCTGGACAATTCGAACGAATAGTTTTGCCACCTGCATCGCCCGACATGAATCCTGCCGAACGGTATTAGGAGCAATCCCATGACTATTGTTACCTCAATGCATCTGTACCAAACTGTTTCGGTTGTCAGGCGATTACTGACATCACGTTCTGGTGTACCATTGGGCAGTCTGAAGTAAAGATGCATATTGATGGGTGGCTCTGCGGTGGGATATTGTCTATGCTAGTCTGGCAGATGATTGACTGGTATCAGCGAGTCGACAGCTTGAACCCAGAGATAGTGTTTTTTGCAGCGAGACTTCCATGCCGCACGGCAGTTTTCTTGAGATCTTTGAGACTCCAGTCCAATGGACCGCGTGTATTCGTCAGCCAGCTGATCCACAAGACCCGGCTTCAACAGTATAAACAAGAGGCCACTGTGCGGCATCGACGTCACCCTGCAGGAGAACTAGCCCTGAGTACAAGCTGCCCATTGGCTGTTGGCTGCCAATCAACTGCAGGGGTAGCACAAGCAATAGCCTACCATGCAGCCAACTCTACATAGGCACCTTTATTTCAAACTGTCAAGTGGTACACCAGAATGTGGCGTCAGTAGTCACGGGTCAACCGAAACATGAGAGTATATATAGGGAATACCATCCACAGAATCTAGCCAATTGTTTCCTAGTCGTTTTGGTTTTCCGTCGAGTGTAAGACGTCGATCATAGAGGACGTAAGTGACGCGGTCTTGGCTTCGGTCGAGGATGGCTCGGAAATCTATCAGTCGAAGACTTAAGATACTCGCCTATAGGAAGCGTCAGTCGACTGCCTCATTACGTGACTCAGGCTGTGGAAGAGGACAACGAACTAAAAATATGCCTGGCGACAGACGTGGATTACGAACAGAATCGGTTTAAGGCCCAAGTGGCACAAACAGCTGCTTGGGGCGCCAAGCTGTGAAGGGCGCTAAAGGCGCACGCAGTGTAGAATTTGCACACGGTGTGTATCGTAACTAGTGCTGAAAACAACGTGTTTGCACGTTCACTAGATTTAGTGTTATTTTTACAGGTCTTACCAAGAGCCCAATGAACATCAAGTAATGTATGTGGGATGGGGGTGGCGTTTGGAAAGGGGGTTGGGAGGGCGCCAGATAATTTGATGCATGTGTACGGGGTTGGGACAACAAATGATATGTCACTTGTGTGGAAAAACTTTATGGAACCTGCGCCACAGGGGCTTGCCTCCCTCATAGTGCGGGTACAGAAGATCAATACTGGACATCCAGCACTGCAACTGCCGCAGCAATCCGCAACCAGCACTGACTTCAACACGGAAGCACGTGGCTTTTGGAAACTTAAACGAACCATTAAAGCTCGTTGACCGTTGGAAGTAACGCCATTGCAGGTGTCAAATCCCTTCGGAGCTGTGGCTGAAGAAGACGAATGAGGGAAACGGATGACGCCGACAGCGCCCAAAACTTCGAAACCTCATGTTGTGGTGATGCAGCACGCGAGTGATTGGCGCGAACTGTTCCACAAAGTAAAGTACTTCTTCGGCGGCCACGCCTTGGAGGCCAAGCCTACGGGCAAAGGTCTGTACAAGATCCACCTGTCAACAACAGAAGACGATCACAGGATGGTGAACTTCTGTTCACAGAACAACCTGAAATTCCACACATATGCAACAGCTCTTGAGAAGTCTCCGAAGATCAACCTCGCGGGCTTCCATTCAGCTTCAGGCAGTGCCTCAGCCCCCATGTGTAGGCAGCAAACGGGTCCCAGAGAACTCAGACGCATGCGGTGTTCAGAGGCAGATGGTCAGCCAAGAAATCTCTCGCTAAAATATTGTTGAACCAAACTGTTATTACGAATGTGACAGAAAGCGAAATATATTGTAGATTCGCTTTAATTACACTCATAGCTTCAGCACCGAGAGGAAAGGGGCGATAAAAGTTTTGTCAACCTGTGCTTTCGGTTGCCAGACGTCGTATTAGCTAGTCTCGCGTTTTACCTCAAGACTACGTTCGTAGTCAAGAGTAATGTACTCAGACTGCAGTGAAGACTTCCTCCGGGAAGTGCCACAGTCTACAATGTTGCCAGATCGAGCTTATTGACGGACATAGAATTCTGAGGGGAGCACAACTGTGTTGTCCACCTTATGTGAACGAATCGGCGGTCAATTTTTTTTTTCTTAGGACTGTATCTACAACACATATTGCACGCTGAAGACCCAGAAGAATTAAAAAAAAATTAGTTTATGAGAGCAACGTTAACTATAGCGTTCGAAGTATTCACAGTATTGTATGCGTGTGTGTAAACATCTTCCAATGCCCGCTCAAGGAAGACAAGAATACACAGTCTAGCTTCAATATTATAAATACTCCTCAGTTTGTGGATGAACTCAGACTTAGTTGATAATCATTTCGGATATTTAGCAATACTGTAGCCATTGGTGTTTAACTCGTTTTCAACCAATGATTCCCACAGCTACAGGAACACTACTTGTTATACCTCTTAGACAAAATACTTACGCAGTGCTATCAGACGGAAAGATCAACCTGACAAACTGTGGGAAGTTTGTTTTACAACCTTCAACTGGATAAAGAGCTTTTCCTATTTGAGATATCTGTGAACGTTGCTGCATAAGACGATTTAAGAAGAAACAAAATTCCTCCAGCTACGACAATATTTAAAGAAATCGTCTTAGCGGCACTAAATCGCTGTTTGTGAATCGTTTACCGGCCGTCTCTGCCGCATTTCGCTGGTTGGAAGGCAAAAAGCTTCCTGACAAATTTCACAGAAGGAAAAGGGGGGCGAAATGTCTCTCACTGGAATGTCATGATGTTTTATTTAAATGGTTACAAAATCATGTAAAACGAAAAATGAGGTTGTCAGTATAAGCACGTTACTGTTGTCAGTATGATGTTGCACTGCCCAGGGCCTGTAATGATAAAATGCCCGTTTAGGTCAGGCATGTTGTATACAGAAATGGAAAAGAGAGCACCACTAAATTCTACAATCCGTATGCATTGCATACACACATAAATTACTGTTGCAGTGTACTTATGGAGCCCAATGAGTGAATTGCGTATTATCCAGTGAGAAAGAGCACTGGCAAACAGTCTTCGCTACATTAGGTTACTTAAACTGGTGTCCTCTGTGATAGAATTTATGGTCAACAACTAAGTGTAAGGTCAATGAGTCGGTTGCGGCTTTTCCAACTGTGAAATACTTTCCTACATTTGTTGTTGTTGTTGTGGTCTTCAGTCCTGAGACTGGTTTGATGCAGCTCTCCATGCTACTCTATCCTGTGCAAGCTTTTTCATCTCCCAGTACCTACTGCAACCTACATCCTTCTGAATCTGCTTAGTGTATTCATCTCTTGGTCTCCCTCTACGATTTTTACCCTCCACGCTGCCCTCCAATACTAAATTGGTGATCCCTTGATGCCTCAGAACATGTCCTACCAACCGATCCCTTCTTCTGGTCAAGTTGTGCCACAAACTTCTCTTCTCCCCAATCCTATTCAATACTTCCTCATTAGTTATGTGATCTACCCATCTAATCTTCTGCATTCTTCTGTAGCACCACATTTCCAAAGCTTCTATTCTATTCTTGTCTAAACTATTTATCGTCCATGTTTCACATCCATACATAGCTACACTCCATACGAATACTTTCAGAAATGACTTCCTGACACTTAAATCAATACTGGATGTTAACAAATTTCTCTTCTTCAGAAACGCTTTCCTTGCTATTGCCAGCCTACATTTTATATCCTCTCTACTTCGACCATCATCAGTTATTTTGCTCCCCAAATAGCTAAACTCCTTTACTACTTTAAGTGCCTCATTTCCTAATCTAATTCCCTCAGCATCACCCGACTTAATTAGACTACATTCCATTATCCTTGTTTTGCTTTTGTTGATGTTCATCTTATATCCTCCTTTCAAGACACTGTCCATTCCATTCAACTGCTCTTCCAAGTCCTTTGCTGTCTCTGACAGAATTACAGTGTCATCGGCGAACCTCAAAGTTTTTATTTCTTCTCCATGAATTTTAATACCTACTCCGAATTTTTCTTTTGTTTCCTTTACTGCTTGCTCAATATACAGATTGAACAACATCGGGGAGAGGCTACAACCCTGTCTTACTCCCTTCCCAACCACTGCTTCCCTTTCATGTCCCTCGACTCTTATAACTGCTATCTGGTTTCTGTACAAATTGTAAATAGCCTTTCGCTCCCTGTATTTTACCCCTGCCACCTTTAGAATTTGAAAGAGAGTATTCCAGTCAACATTGTCAAAAGCTTTCTCTGAGTCTACGAATACTAGAAACGTAGGTTTGCCTTTCCTTAATCTTTCTTCTAAGATAAGTCGTAAGGTCAGTATTGCCTCACGTGTTCCAGTGTTTCTACGGAATCCAAACTGATCTTCCCCGAGGTTGGCTTCTACTAGTTTTTCCATTCGTCTGTAAAGAATTCGTGTTAGTATTTTGCAGCTGTGACTTATTAAGCTGATAGTTCGGTAATTTTCACATCTGTCAACACCTGCTTTCTTTGGGATTGGAATTATTATATTCTTCTTGAAGTCTGAGGGTATTTCGCCTGTTTCATACATCTTGCTCACCAGCTGGTAGAGTTTTGTCAGGACTGGCTCTCCCACGGCCGTCAGTAGTTCCAATGGAATATTGTCTACTCCGGGGGCCTTGTTTCGACTCAGGTCTTTCAGTGCTCTGTCAAACTCTTCACGCAGTATCGTATCTCCCATTTCATCTTCATCTACATCCTCTTCCATTTCCATAATATTGTCCTCAAGTACATCGCCCTTGTATAGACCCTCTATATACTCCTTCCACCTTTCTGCTTTCCCTTCTTTGCTTAGAACTGGGTTTCCATCTGAGTTCTTGATATTCATACAAGTCGTTCTCTTATCTCCAAAGGTCTCTTTAATTTTCCTGTAGGCGGTATCTATCTTACCCCTAGTGAGATAGGCCTCTACATCCTTACATTTGTCCTCTAGCCATCCCTGCTTAGCCATTTTGCACTTCCTGTCGATCTCATTTTTGAGACGTTTGTATTCCTTTTTGCCTGTTTCACTTACTGCATTTTTATATTTTCTCCTTTCATCAATTAAATTCAATATTTCTTCTGTTACCCAAGGATTTGTACTAGCCCTTGTCTTTTTACCTACTTGATCCTCTGCTGCCTTCACTACTTCATCCCTCAAAGCTACCCATTCTTCTTCTACTGTATTTATTTCCCCCATTCCTGTCAATTGCTCCCTTATGCTCTCCCTGAATCTCTGTACAACCTCTGGTTCTTTTAGTTTATCCAGGTCCCATCTCCTTAAATTCCCACCTTTTTGCAGTTTCTTCAGTTTTAATCTACAGGTCATAACCAATAGATTGTGGTTAGAGTCCACATCTGCCCCTCGAAATGTCTTACAATTTAAAACCTGGTTTCTAAATCTCTGTCTTACCATTATATAATCTATCTGATACCTTTTTGTATCTCCAAGGTTCTTCCATGTATACAACCTTCTTTCATGATTCTTAAACCAAGTGTTAGTTATGATTATGTTGTGCTCTGTGCAAAATTCTACCAGGCGGCTTCCTCTTTCATTTCTGTCCCCCAATCCATATTCACCTACTATGTTTCCTTCTCTCCCTTTTCCTACACTCGAATTCGAGTCACCCATGACTATTAAATTTTCGTCTCCCTTCACAATCTGAATAATTTCTTTTATTTCATCATACATTTCTTCAATTTCTTCGTCATCTGCAGAGCTAGTTGGCATATAAACTTGTACTACTGTAGTAGGTGTGGGCTTCGTATCTATCTTGGCCACAATAATGCGTTCACTATGCTGTTTGTAGTAGCTTACCCGCATTCCTATTTTCCTATTCATTATTAAACCTACTCCTGCATTACCCCTATTTGATTTTGTGTTTATAACCCTGTAGTCACCTGACCAGAAGTCTTGTTCCTCCTGCTACCGAACTTCACTAATTCCCACTATAACTAAGTTCAACCTATCCATTTCCCTTTTTAAATTTTCTAACCTACCTGCCCGATTAAGGGATCTGACATTCCACGCTCCGATCCGTAGAACGCCAGTTTTCTTTCTCCTGATAACGACATCCTCTTGAATAGTCCCCGCCCGGAGATCCGAATGGGGGACTATTTTACCTCCGGAATATTTTACCCAAGAGGACGCCATCATCATGTAATCATACAGTAAAGCTGCATGCCCTCGGGAAAAATTACGGCTGTAGTTTCCCCTTGCTTTCAGCCGTTCGCAGTACCAGCACAGCAAGGCCGTTTTGGTTATTGTTACAATGTTATAATGTTTCCTACATTATAGAAGCGAATATTAAATTTGAACTAATATTGCGAAAATTTTGAACTTGGATAGCTTACAATGAAAATCTTTCTGTTTATTGCAAAGGAAAACAATTGATTTTCTAAAACATTCTTTCTCGCACACAACTTGAAACAGGTCACGTCGACCAAATCATGTGGAAGAATTGATAGCGACGTATATCGGAAAGCAGTAAGATCTCTTCCCTTTTGGTTTGCCAGTATTCGACAGCGATTTCTAGGCGCAAGTAAATGAAGAAAGGCAGCGCGTTTTTGTTGTCAAGTAACGTATCCATCAATTACTTTAGTTTTAATGTAATCTACGAGTAATTGGTGATGTTTGATATTAACATGAAAAGGATTCCGTAGACACGGAAAGAACCTGTTCTTGGGCAACTACTTCTATAATGACCAAAAGGCGTTAAATGATCTCCTAGCACATGTGTCCCAGCAGCAGCATGAAGAAAACGATAGTAATAATGACGGTAATAATCGAATTATCTGGTAACTTCAAACTTCACAGTGGATTTTTTCGAACTAAGAAATTTGCTGAATTAGTGAAAATTTCAAAATGGCTTCACATCGAGGCTATTATGCCTAGAAGAATCTTTACATCCTGCTGACATGAGAGTAGCATAATCTCCGCGTCAGAAGCTTGCTTCTACTTAACCATTTAATAGACTCGCATTTTTTCCACCGTGACTAATTTTGTAAGCTAAGCACATCATCCGTTACAGCACACTCCTGGGACTGGGAAATGTGGCCACAATGGTCTGGTGGAACGAACTATCACACGTGCAATGGGTGGGTTTCAGGCATTTACTTTTAAGAGGCACAAACAGATTTACTGTACCTCTGGTAACCTCAAGAGAAATACGTTATAATCCAGAAACCGCATTAAACATCACGTTCCTTCGTTACCAACTGGGCAGAGCCGGTTTATGTTGGGGAATGACATGGGCGGAAGTCATAGTAAACAGAAATACTGTCGCCAGTAAACTTACTTATATTAGAAAATTTTATTTTATTTGATTAACCGATAGCCATTTAAAGGAAGAGGGCTCTTATTTTACTTGTACTTGATTGAACTAGAGACGTGAAAAATTTGGTGCTGGACTGTGATTCGAATTCGTATCTCCTCTTTCGAGGATCTGAATCTCTCATAACAGTATAGTTCAATCATTTCGTTCCTTTTCCCAAGACTGCAATCTTCTCTAGGTCTCCTCCAAAGGTAAGTATGTGGGTCTGAATTCTGATCCATTACAAAAATATTCATAATTTCATTTCAAGCCCTATCACGTGCACACCGGCCTACTAGTGAAAATTAACGTGCATTTTTAATGTCTGTTCATGCGTTGCCAACAATCGCAATAGGTATCGTTGTTTCTGATCAAACACTCACACATCTTACTGTTGGTGAGTAAGCAATTGATACTTAACCTATATTTATGGATGATAAGGAAGGACGGTAGGTGTGCGGTTCGATTGTCGCTCAGCCGCAAAAATTTGTATCCTTATTTTAGATTCAAACATCTAGTAGCTGGCAAGAAAAATCGATACGTAACATTTGATTTTACTTAGTTAACAATCCGATTACGTGTTGGGTTCGTATCTCCGTCACAGAACTTCACATCATGCACTTCATCTTTAAATGCATGCACACTTTGTTACTTCTGAATGGAGGTATATCAGACATCTTTCGTGGTTAGTTAACAGGGACGAAAGGGACTTGATAGGAGTCCCGGTTTATTACAAAAACTGTTGTCTTTTATTTTCAAATTTCGGTAATTCATGACTCTTCATGGCTAGTCAGCAATATGATATGATTAGATTAGATTAGATTTGATTAAATTAATACTTGTTCCATAGATCATGAATATGACATTTCGTAATGATGTGGAACGTGTCATTTTAATGAAAGATTGCTTTACATACCATGACTCAATTTCTTTACAATTTTTTACTCTCTCCCTCATTCTTTTTTATTTTTATCTCTCCCTCTCTTCTCTCTCTCTCTCTCTCTCTCTCTCTCTCTCTCACACACACACACACACACACACTTATCGGTGGGGCACGAAAATGTCCGTGAATGAGTTTCTTAGTTTTGAGTACGCTTACGAAAGAAATACAAAAACAACTACGAGAGTTACTCATTTATGATGCTTAGTTTGCAGTCAGTTCTGAGTATTATTAGTAACTACGGACCAGTCCCTAAACCCATTTACAGAAATGCGAATCAGACGCATTATTTATTCCAGGCCGTAGCAGCCGCGTCTTTGAGACGCCAGCTATGGTCACTTCCCAGTCCGCTGTAGGATCACATCGGTTCGTCTTCTGCGTGCTGGTACTGCAACTGAGATTTGGCAACAAGGCAAGGTATGTTTCACAACTCTGTGATCGACGAGTTACTTTCTGGTGTGCCCGGAATTAAGCCTCAAAGTTCATTTGATTTATCCTGTCATTTCCATTGAATAATCTGAGTTATTATCGCTTGAGGTGTAACGAAAGTTTGTATATTTACGGTTTTCAGCCCAGGAAAGTCGTTGCACGTGGAAATAGCAACCAATCTCGTCCTTTAAATAGCCGTTTGCGAGTTCTAGCCACTACTGGCATCGTAAGAGGAAGCCAAGATACGTACCTCTTCGCTAGCTCTTTGGTAACGTGCTGACCTGTAATAAAGCGTGAAAGAGCTACAAGCAGTTAGACCAAACATCGGTAAGGAAATCGCAAGAAAATACTTTCGACTCATAGTGCAATGGTTAAAAACTTACAATGCTGCATAACAGGTAACGCCTCTTTCCACTGCTGACAAGCAAATTTTTGTTTTCTAGGAATACATAACTTTATTTATGAAATGCCACATTTGCATACCTCTTGAGTATGACTCAGCACACCAATTAAACACAGACCCAATCGGCATCTAAGTGAGTAGTATTTTACTAATCCATGCTGATAGAGGCACGCTTGTGTGCAGATACTCAGTTTATTAAAATTGACTTTTGTCTTAAGGTTATCGTGGGTAGTTTTATTTCATTTCTTATAATACAGTGCACAATTTTCCTGAAGTTTCTTTTAGTGTTGTTAGAACAATAGTAAACATGAGAGAGAAATTAAATTTATAAAAATTTAAATATAAAATATAAATTTATAATAAAATATAATAATAATATAATATAATATAAATAAAAATAAATAAAAAATAAAAATAAATAAAATATAATAAAATATAAATTTATAAAAATTTTAAAATAATTAGTAAACGTGAGAGAGAAATTAATCATCAACGATATATGCGAATTCTCTGATGTTATCTATAACAGTCTGACAATGCTTATGCAGGTTATTGGTTACATGCATGTAGAAAACTTGTTCTGACTTAAAGCTGTCAAACAAGGTTTGAAGAAGAATAAAATGCCACTACCACACGACAGCAAATTTAGAAAATACTTTTCTGACATATTTTGGCATGATGCGCTCTCCCCATACATAATACAAAAGTTTCGAGATGGATCCGCTGCCTCGCTGTCTATTAAACCTGAAAAGAACAAAATGTCGCAGAAGTTAGCCCTTTTTCCACATGCGACTATTTTGGGTTGAGAAGTGAAGGGAATTATGTTCAAAGTTCGATTAGATTGATAATCTCAGCAGACAGCAGAATTGCGTTATAAAAAATGTAGCAGTGATTATACTCTATCTCGCTACATTTTAGCTACCGTGCGCGGCGCTTACCCTTACGCTATTGACTGACACATGGGTACAGCAGCTCCAGAAGTCAACAACAATTGCCCCAGAACTTCCGCATTCCACAGTGCTGTGAGATAATGCATATGGCCGGATCTAGACTTCTGAGAGACAGATAGTTACAGGTTTTCTTTTGCACTGCACGACGTTTTCAACAAATAGATAGCGCAATAGAGTAGCTAAAGTGGAAAGGAACACTTCCTATTTAAACTTCTGCATCCTACACTGTTGGCGGTTCTGTGTAGGTGCCAGTTACGTGATTTAATTTCGGTGATTACAAAATAGACTCGAATGAATGCACTGGGTAGCCGAGGCAGCTAGTTCATGGCGATTCGGTCAACCAAGTAAATGAAAGTACTGAACATGCTGCAAACCACTACAGGGAGCCTGTGTGCCAGAATTCTCATCCAGTGTGGCGCAACGGCGTTACGATAGAAAAATGCGTCACAGAGAGGACGACTTGGAGGTCTGTTGGATTGATGATAGGTTTATATAGTTATGGTCTGGGTTCGATTCCAACTTCTGCTGATGATTTTTGATAGTGTGAGACAGATTCTATTCTCTTCTGGCTACGTCAAGTGAAGAAGGTATAATCGCATTGTGGTCTGAAATTCACATTAAACATGATATTCCTTCTCTATGAAGTAGACATTAGGTTGAACACAATAAAGTCAAGAGTGGAGACATGTAGAAACTCTATCACCAGTAACCTTTCTTATACTAGTTATTTATTTCTAGTGACGAAACAAACGCTGTGTAGGGTCACAGGACACTTATTCCATCTTTTATTTGAGCTTCTGTATGTCGATAAAATTGGTTCTGAACTGGGAATGCAACTCAGACCGCCCTTAACGCGGAATTTGATCCCTTCGTGACAATGCAGCTCCACTACAATTTGTTGTTTGTTCAAAACTGCAGATTCCTCAACATCTCCACATATTGCACTTGAATGGGTTCGAATCCTGGCCCGGCACTAAAGTTTTCATTATGTATTATCAAGTTCTAGCATGAGAACACCCACCTGCTGGTAGATAATAATTTTGATTTTTAATGTATTTTCATTCGTTGTCAACACTAACGATATCTGACGTTGTTGACTCCCAGTGAGACATTGAACTATTTGCGAGATCACTGTAAGTTCAAGGATGTTATTCCGAGCTGCTGGTAGAGAAAAATTCGGTAGCTGACGTCTCTTTGTGTGCAGTCAACAGGGATATGTGTGCGGTTCGATTCCCAGTCAGCACTGAACTCTTCGTCATATTATTTCTACTTCAAACATGCTCACATGTCTCTGCTGGTGTAACAAATCCATATTTAACGTTCGTTTTCTGTAGAATATAACAGCGATAGCTGCCGGGTTGGAGTCCTGGGAAGGAAAAAATTAATGTTTCGTCTCGTCATTTCAGTTAAAACATCTTGCTACTGCCGACAAAATCCGATATGTCACAGTTGACTGTGTTTCGATATTAATACGCTTAGGTTCTGGGTTCGAACCTTGTCCAACACAAAGCTTTACCTCACGGCATTTCAAGTAAGTTACTTGTGAATAAGCAATGTTTAACATCTCTCGCAGTTCGTTAACAGGGACAATAGATGCTGGGTAGGAATTCGCGTCTGTTAAAAATGTTTATGTTATGTGATTTAAAGTTGATATTTGCTAACTGATACTGTCTAAAATCCAGGTATATCACTCTGTGTATGCCTAGTCGGGAATGACTGTTAGTTTCCGTCAGTCACGAAATCTTTGCTTAGTATGCATGACCTGGGTTTGAATCCATATGCAGAACGAGAGGGTTCGTCGTGTCGTTTGAAGTTCATACATATTCTCTACTAGCTGCTCGTGAATAACTTAAATATTTAATATCATTTTGTGTTAAATAATAAGTATGGTATGTTACTTTGAAGAGGAAATCATGAATACGACGAACTTACTACGTGCATTTCGTGTCTGACTTAATAATGAGAGTGGTAACATTTCAGGTATGTCATTTATTGTAATAAATGTGAGCTTACAAGCCTTAAGGACAGTCTTCTCTGTGATAAGGTGTTCTCTGATATTTGTAGTATCGTGGTATTACTTTACATCTTGAGTTATTGCGATATACCGGCCGGAGTGGCCGAGCGGCTCTAGGCGCTACAGTCCGGAACCGCGCGACCTCTACGGTCGCAGGTTCGAATCCTGCCTCGGGCAGGGATGTGTGCGATGTCCTTAGGTTAGTTAGGTTTAAGCAGTTCTAAGTTCTAGGGGACTGATGACCTCAGAAGTTAAGTCCTATAGTGCTCAGAGCCATTGGAGCATTTTTTTTTTTTTTTGTTGCGATACAGAGCAGTGTTTTCTAGTGGTGACTTGTTTGAACTATTTTAAATAGTCAAACTACTGTACCAAGGAGCCATTAGAAGACCTGCTAGACAGCTGCGGCATGCGGGATGCATGCGAATAAGGCGAAATGCAATTCAGGTCGTTCGGATACTATTGTGGACGACTGTACATTCTTATGTAACAGACATTCAAAGAGCGAGCAAAGATGGCCATCCACGCCGGAATTCATGCTAGTAGGCTATCTTCCCTAGAAAGGCCTGAATCTCCTTCGCACACAAGGGGCGAGACGTAGACGTCAGAACAGAGATATGGTCCGGCTGAGAGTAAACATCATCCCGCGGGACCTCGAACCTCAATTAAACAACAGAACGTTGAAAAAACTGAGATTTCGTGAAGTTACACCTTAAGCCTGCAACTTTAAGACAGAAAACATAGTGCAAAAATTTTTCGAGTGGTCGACCGCGGAGGAGGCCGTGAGAACAATATCATCCAAATAATTAATGCTATCTGAAACAGGCAAAATCTGTTGTAACAAAAATCGCTGGAAAATTGCAGGGGCGCAAATATTGATAGTAACCAAACGGAGTATTCCAAACCAGAACTCGCCGAGGCTCTTCGTCCACAGGAACCTGGATATACGCATCAGACAAATCCGTTTCGAAAAGTACAGGCCACCCGATCATTTTTCCGACAGTTCCTCCTGACACAGGAGAGGATACGTGACCGCAATCTTCTGTGCGTTGATAGTAGTAGTTTCCCCGACTGTTTTTTAATTACAACCAGCGGAAACGGCCATACACTAGCCAAATAGGTTTACCATCCCTAGAGATTAGAATATGTCCAATTCTGCTTGCACTTGATCTTTCAGGGCGACAGGAAAACGACGCACACGACAACAAAAAAAGAGGCAAAGCCATAGATTTAAAAGAAAAATGAGCAGAAAAGTTCATAGCACAACCAATAGCTTCCAAAGACAAGTCAGAAAAATCCTCACACAGTGTTTCCAACTGAGGATACGCTACATGATCGGACACGAGGTGAACTGCGACGGTGATAGAGAGTTGGCCTGAAATGCGTCGATCCAGAACAAGTTCTCAACACCGGCATCACTAACCACCAAAAACGCAATGGACCGAACCACTGTCTCCTAAGAGGCAGAACTCGTGCCGCGCGGTCTTGGACGTCTTGTCACGGTGCGCGCGGCTCCCCCGTCGGAGGTTCGAGTCCTCCCACTAGCATGGGTGTGTGTGTTGTCCTTAGCGTAAGTTAGATTAAGTAGAACGTAAGCTTAGAGACCGATGACCTCAGCAAAATGGTCCCATAAGACCTTACCAAAAATTTCAATTTTTTTTTTTTCTTTTTGCAGGTGTCGTAAATTGTGCCAACAGGCCGGCCGTTGTGGCCGAGCGGATCTAGGCACTTCAGTCCGGAACCGCGCTGCTGCTACAGTCGCAGGTTCGAATCCTGCCTCAGGCATTTATGTGTGTGATGTCCTTAGGTTAGTTCGGTTTCAGTAGTTCTAAAAAAATGGTTCAAATGGCTCTGAGCACTATGGGACTTAACATCTTAGGTCATCAGTCCCCTATAACTTAGAACTACTTAAACCTAACTAACCTAAGGACATCACACACATCCATGCTCGAGGCAGAATTCGAACCTGCGACCGTTGCGGTCGCGCGGTTCCAGACCGAAGCGCCTAGAACCGCTTGGCCACTTCGGCCGGTAAGTAGTTCTAACTCTAGGGAACTGATGGTCTCAGATGTTAAGTCCCATAGTGCTTAGAGCCATTTCTTTTTGTGCCAACAGTGCAGTGTTCTGTTTCTTATAACTTCCGTGTGGCAGGTGTCGACGACTTTGACCCTAAACTCACATAGATTTTAGAATTACATAACGTCACTGCATCACCTGTGTCGACCTGTAGCCGGATCACTTGGCGAAAAACATTTAACTCGATAAACAACTTGGGAAAACTAACAAGCGAGGCGATGCGGCCTATCTTCCGACAAGCATTACAAGTATACTTATATGACTTGATGACCTGCAACCGTCTAGAACTAAATTAGAATTATATTAATACCTTCAGCTGCTGACGGGCGTTGATATATATCAAAGTGGACAGGTGAAAATGTGTGCCCCGAGCGAGACTCGAACCCGGGATCTCCTGCTTATATGGCAGACGCTCTATCCATCTGAGCCACCGAGGGCACAGAGGCTAGGGCGACTGCAGGGACTATCTCGCGCACGCCTCCCGCGAGACCCACATTCTCACCTTGTATGTCCACACACTACATTCGTAGTGTCCCACCCCCAACACACTCATTACTCGTGGAGGACATTCTTACCAAGTCCCGTAAGAGTTCGGGTAATATGTGTGCATCTGCACAGAAGAGGAAGGTCATGGCCGGTATGCCAGAACTATGTTCTTTCGGACATGTCCGAAAGAACAGACACCATATCCATAGTTCTGGCAGTACCGGCCATGACCTTCCTCTTCTGTGCAGATGCACACATCTTACCCAAACTCTTACGGGACTTGGTAAGAATGTCTTCCACGAGTAATGAGTGTGTTGGGGTGGGACACTACGAATGTAGTGTATGGACATACAAGGTGAGAATTGGGGTCTCGCGGGAGGCGTGCGTGAGATAGTCCCTGCAGTCGCACTATCCTCTGTGCCCTCGGTGGTTCAGAGGGATAGAGCATCTGCCAAGTAAGCAGGAGATCCCGGGCTCGAATTCCGGACGGGGCACACATTTTCACCTGTCCCCGTTGATATATATCAACGCCCGTCAGCAGATGAAGGTATTAATATAACTCTAATTTAGCGTTACAAGTAGCCCAGCGTTAGAGCACGCCGAACGTTGGTGCTGGACAAAACAAGGAGGGTGAGACGAGAACATACACTCCTGGAAATGGAAAAAAGAACACATTGACACCGGTGTGTCAGACCCACCATACTTGCTCCGGACACTGCGAGAGGGCTGTACAAGCAATGATCACACGCACGGCACAGCGGACACACCAGGAACCGCGGTGTTGGCCGTCGAATGGCGCTAGCTGCGCAGCATTTGTGCACCGCCGCCGTCGTTGTCAGCCAGTTTGCCGTGGCATACGGAGCTCCATCGCAGTCTTTAACACTGGTAGCATGCCGCGACAGCGTGGACGTGAACCGTATGTGCAGTTGACGGACTTTGAGCGAGGGCGTATAGTGGGCATGCGGGAGGCCGGGTGGACGTACCGCCGAATTGCTCAACACGTGGGGCGTGAGGTCTCCACAGTACATCGATGTTGTCGCCAGTGGTCGGCGGAAGGTGCACGTGCCCGTCGAACTGGGACCGGACCGCAGCGACGCACGGATGCACGCCAAGACCGTAGGATCCTACGCAGTGCCGTAGGGGACCGCACCGCCACTTCCCAGCAAATTAGGGACACTGTTGCTCCTGGGGTATCGGCGAGGACCATTCGCAACCGTCTCCATGAAGCTGGGCTACGGTCCCGCACACCGTTAGGCCGTCTTCCGCTCACGCCCCAACATCGTGCAGCCCGCCTCCAATGGTGTCGCGACAGGCGTGAATGGAGGGACGAATGGAGACGTGTCGTCTTCAGCGATGAGAGTCGCTTCTGCCTTGGTGCCAATGATGGTCGTATGCGTGTTTGGCACCGTGCAGGTGAGCGCCACAATCAGGACTGCATACGACCGAGGCACACTGGGCCAACACCCGGCATCATGGTGTGGGGAGCGATCTCCTACACTGGCCGTACACCACTGGTGATCGTCGAGGGGACACTGAATAGTGCACGGTACATCCAAACCGTCATCGAACCCATCGTTCTACCATTCCTAGACCGGCAAGGGAACATGCTGTTCCAACAGGACAATGTACGTCCGCATGTATCCCGTGCCACCCAACGTGCTCTAGAAGGTGTAAGTCAACTACCCTGGCCAGCAAGATCTCCGGATCTGTCCCCCATTGAGCATGTTTGGGACTGGATGAAGCGTCGTCTCACGCGGTCTGCACGTCCAGCACGAACGCTGGTCCAACCGAGGCGCCAGGTGGAAATGGCATGGCAAGCCGTTCCACAGGACTACATCCAACATCTCTACGATCGTCTCCATGGGAGAATAGCAGCCTGCATTGCTGCGAAAGGTGGATATACACTGTACTAGTGCCGACATTGTGCATGCTCTGTTGCCTGTGTCTATGTGCCTGTGGTTCTGTCAGTGTGATCATGTGATGTATCTGACCCCAGGAATGTGTCAATAAAGTTTCCCCTTCCTGGGACAATGAATTCACGGTGTTCTTATTTCAATTTCCAGGAGTGTAGAACGCTGACGCCGACGCTGCTACGTTTGCAGTTGCGTCTACTTTTCCCTGCCTTGTCAACTCGGCAGTGGCCCTGCATGTTTACCAGCACCAGTGCCGCTTCTACGTACAAGCTATCTGTCGTTCTAGTTGGCAATTGGTGTGTCACTACTGCCACAGCACCCCACGCTTGAGGTGGGTCACCCAGTGCAAAGATTGTGCTATTCTCAAAACTTCAACCAACGGTTTTTTTCTGCGTCGTGCACCATAGAGCCTACAGAGTCATTACAGGTATCACTAACGAATTGACATTTACGTCTAAGGCAGTGAATTTCGACTGCCCATGCCGTGTATGACTGGTTTGGTTCCTTGCGGAATCGGTAGAACTCAGCTTGCATCGCTTTGGCATGCATTCCTTTGCGATAGTAGTTGGACAATAAACTGCACATGTGATCAAAAGGAAGGGCTGCCGGTTCTTGTAAAGTGGCATGTTGACAGAATAAGCGATACACTTTATGTGGAAACCACGAGAAGAGGAAGGCTTTGCACAGATTCGAGTCTTGTCACACGGAAAGCCAAAGAATGGTATCTGAGTCTTTTTTCTTAAGTGCCCCAGTCCTCGGCTAAATCATCATACGCAGGCTATGTGGGTGAATGAACCGGTGGAATGGTACCCTGTTTGTTAGTGGAATCCGAAGTAAGTTTATTTATTATAGGTGCCGTGGTATCGGCCCTGACTGAACAGCGCACTTCGGCTGTGACCTCCTTGTTGGCTTCCATTAATAGACAGGGTACCGTTTCACCGGTTCATCTACCCACGTTGCCTGCGTATGATGATTTAGCCGAGGACTGGGACGCTTAGCCGGCCGAGGTGGCCGAGTGGTTCTAGGCGCTACAGTCTGGAGCCACGCGACCGCTACGGTCGCAGGTCGAATCCTGCCTCGGGCATGGATGTGTGTGGTGCCCTTAGGTTAGTTAGGTTTAAGTAGTTCTAAGTTCTAGGGGACTGATGACCTCAGAAGTTAAGTCCCATAGAGCTCAGAGCCATTTGAACTACTTTTGAACTGGGACGCTTACGAAAAAAGATTCAGGCAGCATACTTTGGCTTTCGACGTAACGGGCTCGGATATGTGCAAACACTTCCTCCTCTCGTGGTTTCCACCTAAGGTGTATCACTTATTCTGTCAACTTGCCCCTTTACAAAAACCGACAGCTCTTACATTTGATCGCATGTGCAGCTTATTGCCGAACTACTCTCGCAAACGAACGCATGTCATAGCGACGCGAGTTGAGCTTTACCGATGCCGCAAGAAAGCAAACCAGTCATACAGGGCAGGGAGCGTCGAACTTCACTGCATTAGGAGTAAGTGTCATTTCGTTACTGATAGTCATAGTGACTCTTATGCAGACTCTATGATGCACGATGCAATTGTGTGCTTAGCTCCAAGAAGGCTTTACTCTGCGAAAAACGCTTGTTGGCTTGAGTTCTGAAAATAGCGCAATCTTTTGAAGTTCTCTGGCAGCGGGTGACCAAATGCAAGAGTGAAGTGATGGGGCAGTAGTGTCACACCATGTGCCCCCTAGAACGACAGATAGCTTGCACGAAGAAGCGGCAGTGGTGGCGATAAACATGCGGGATCAGCACCGAGCTGACCAAGGCCGGGTAAAGCAGCCGCAACTACAACCGCCGCAAAGCCGGCGTCAGCGTTCTATGTTCCCTTCTTGTCCTTTTCTTTTTTTTGGGGGGGGGGGGGGTGGGGAACCAGACAGCGAGGTCAACGGTCTCTTTGGATTAGGGAAGGATGGGGAAGGAAGTCGGCCGTGCCCTTTCAAAGGAACCATCCCGGCATTTGCCTGGAGCGATTTAGGGAAATCACGGAAAACCTAAATCAGGATGGCCGGACGCGGGATTGAACCGTCGTCCTCCCGAATGCGAGTCCAGTGTGCTAGCCACTGCGCCACCTCGCTCGGTTCTTGTCCTTTCTGTTTTGTCCAGCACAAACGTTCGGCGTGCCCTAGGAGCTGGGCTACTTGCAATGCTTGCCAGAATAATGACCACATCACCTGTGCGTGTCATTCAGGCCGGCCGCGGTGGCCGTGCGGTTCTGGCGCTGCAGTCCGGAACCGCGGGACTGCTACGGTCGCAGGTTCGAATCCTGCCTCGGGCATGGATGTATGTGATGTCCTTAGGTTAGTTAGGTTTAAGTAGTTCTAAGTTCTAGGGGACTGATGACCTAAGATGTTAAGTCCCATAGTGCTCAGAGACATTTGAACCATTTTTGTGTCATTCACCGACGGTTGCTCAGGATATGGACATGGACGTAAAAAGTGTGACTCCAATGCTTGTAACTTCTCCTAAGTTGTTTATCGAGTTACGTGTTTTTCGGCAAGTGATCTGGCTACAGGTTGATGCAGGTGCTACAGTAACGTTATAGAACTCTCAAACGTTTGTGAATTTAGGCAGGCCGCCGTCGACACCTGTCACGCGAAAGCTCGTCATTATAACAAACAAAACACTGCACTGTTGGGACAATTTACGGTATCTGCCTCTTATAAGCCAGTGGTTCGCACCATTACGTTTTCGGTGGTTACTAGTGCTGAGAACTTTTTCGGACTGGATGCATTTCAGGCATTTGGATTTTCTATCACCGACGCAGTTCACCTCGTGTACGATCAGGTACCGTATTCTCAGTTGGAAACACTGTGTGCGGAGTTTTCGGAGTTGTTTTCGGAAGGTATAGAATGTGCTATGAATTTTTCTACTCATATTTCTTTGAAATCCACGGCTCGGCCTCGTTTTTGTCGTGTTCCTCCTCTTCCTGTCACCCAACAAGATCAAGTGAAAGCCGAATTGGACTCCACTCTCTAGGGATGGTATAACCTGTTATGGCTAGAAACGTTGCTTCTATGACGACTTAAGTACTATTGTCAACGCACAATCGAATGTGGATACTTATCCTCTCCCGCGTCAGGGGGAACTGACGACGCAATTATCAGGTGACCATTACTTTTCTAAAATTGATTTCTAAAACTGATTTCTCTGCAGGTTCGCCGGCCGTTGTGACCGAGCGGATCTAGGCACTTCAGTCCGGAACCGCGCTGCTGCTACAGTCGCAGGTTCGAATCCTGCCTCGGGCATGGATGTGTGTGATGTCCTTGGCTTAGTTAGGTTTAAGTAGTTCTAAGTCTAGTGGACTGATGACCTCAGATGTTAAGTCCCATAGTGCTCGGAGCCATTTGAACCATTTTTTTCTGCAGTTTCCTGTGAACGAACAGTCTCGACGAGTTCTAGTTTGGAATACTCCTCTCGGTCGCCATCAATTTTTGCGCCTTCCTGCTATTTTCCAATGATTTTTAGAGCAACTGACTATGCCTATCCCGGGTTGCATTAATTAACTGGATGATACTGTTTTCATGGCTTCCTCCACCACTGATCATCTGAAGAATTTGTGCACTTTGTTTTCTGTCTTACAGTCCGCAAGCTTATGATGTAACCTAACGAAATCTCAGTTTTTCCAACTTTCTTTTGTTTATTTGGGGTTCAAGGTCTCACGGGATGGGGTTCGCCCTCTGCCAAACCTCATCTTTGCTGGTAGGTCTATGCATGGCCTTCTTATCTGGGAAGGAGATTCAGGCCTTTCTAAGGAAGATAGCTTACTACCATAAATTACTGCCGACGTCGGCCACATTGATTTCCTTGTTTAACCCTCACACTTCCTTGCCTGACACGAGAGGAAATCGCCTCCAACGCTGGGCACTGTTCTTGTTTCGTTAAACTTACGAAATCCATTTTCGACTCACGTCAAAAAAACACCAAAGTGGACGCCTTGTCCCATCTTCCTTTGGGTCCAGATCACGACCTTTATCGTGAAGAACTGCTTTGCTTCCGTCTTGATACTGAAACGGGGCCCATTATCGGAGGGTTTCCCAATTACGACCTCGCGCATAGCAGCTGCCTTTGCTACTGACCGGGTTCTCCGCCAAGTGGTTCGATTTGTTCAACAGGGGTGGCCATATAAACCGCCGGGTCGGCCTTCGCACCCTCTGCGCAACTACTTTCCTTACGACATCTCCTCTCTGTTTTTGACGGTGTTTTGCTGTTGTCCACGGAAGATCTATCTCCCACAGTAGTCATTCCTGCCTTCTCCACGAGGGCATTTGGGGAGTTTCGCGCACTAAACTATTAGCTAGGTGACATGTATTTTGTCCTGGGATTGATTGTGAAACTGCCCGTTTTGTCGCAGCTTGTGAACAGTGTGCTCGACAATAAGCGGCTGCCAGGGCGTCTCTGTCCCTCAGGCCAGCTCTACGCCAGCCACGGGAATGCATTCATGTAGACTTTTCGAAACCATACTTGAATTCCTACAGGCTTTTGATTATGGATGCATTTTCCCAGTAGATGCTTTAGGAATGCATATCCCTCCCATTCCTCCCCCCCTCCCCCCCCCCCCCCCCAAATGAAGCACCGTTGCTCTGTAGGAAGGCATCTTACGACAACGAGGGGGGAGGGCGGGAGAAGTCAGGAAGCTGGGCGGAGTAAGGAGCCGGGAACTGCAACTGGGACCGACGCCAAGGTCCTGACGCGCCCCGACATCCATCCTGCGCTCCGAGGGGATAGCGTCGGTCGTATGATACCTGAAAAGGCGTCCACCGGCTTCCTAACCAGTCCGACGGAAAACGGGAAGGGTGACGACGACGATGTAACTTTTATTTTAGGAGTGGTCGGTTTCCTGACCGATTAAAGTACTCGGTAGTGAAGCCACTTTATAAAAAGGGAGACAGGGATAATGTTTTGACAATTTTAGACCTATTTCTACGCCATCGGTGTTTGCTAAAGTTATCGAGAAGGTTGTTTATACAAGGTTACTGGAGCATTTAAATTCACATAATTTGCTGTCAAATGTACAGTTTGGTTTTAGAAATGGCTTAACAACTGAAAATGCTATATTCTCTTTTCTCTGTGAGGTTTTGGACAGATTAAATAAGAGGTTGCGAACGCTAGGTGTTGTCTTTGATTTAACGAAGGCATTTGACTGTGTTGACCACAAAATATTACTGCAGAAGTTGGACCATTGTGGAGTAAGAGGAGTAGCTTACAATTGGTTCGCATCTTACTTTAAGAACAGAAAGCAGAAGGTAATTCTCCGCAATACTGAGAGTGGTAATGATGTTCAGTCCCAATGGGGCACTGTTAAGTGGGGCGCTCCACAAGGGTCGGTGCTGGGGCCACTGCTGTTTCTTATTTATATAAATGATATGCCTTCTAGTATTACAGGTGATTCAAAAATATTTCTGTTTGCTGATGACACCAACTTGGTAGTGAAGGATCTTGTGTATAATATTGAAACAGTATCAAGTAATGTAGTTCATGAAATAAGTTCGTGGCTAGTGGAAAATAATTTGGTGCTAAATCACAGTAAGACTCAGTTTTTACAGTTTCTAACTCACAATTCAACAAGAACCGATATTTTGATCAGACAGAATGGGTACATTATAAGCGAGACGGAACAGTTCAAGTTCCCAGGCGTTCAGATAGATAGTAAGCTGTTGTGGAAAGCCCATGTTCAGGATCTTGTTCAGAAACTAAATGCTGCTTTATTTACCATTAGAACAGTATCTGAAAAGTAGTCTACTTTGCATATTTTCATACGCTCATGTCGTATGGTATTATTTTTTGGGGTAATTCTTTTGATTCAAAAAGGGTATTTTTGGCTCAAAAACAGGCTGTTCGAGCTATATGTGGTGTAAGTTCGAGAACCTCCTATTCAATAGTCCGGGAATTCTGCAATTGCCCTCACAGTATATATTTTCTTTAATGTCGTTTGTTGTTAGCAATATTAGCTTATTCCCAAGAGTTAGCAGCTTCCACTCAGTTAGCTCGCTGTTGGCAAGAGATCTGCTAGGAGAAGGAGATTTTCAGATAGTTTTACTATTGGTGTTTGTAATAGATATGACCAACTGTCAGAGTCTAGTGCAGAGGAATCTCTAGTAGCTGTAGATGTAGGAAGTATGCAGCAGACCTCAGCAGTTACGGTGGCTAGGACAGTTGCAAAGTCTAAGAGAAAGAAGAAGGTTCTGCTGTTAGGTAGTTCTCATGGTAGAGGTGTAGGCCAGCAGTTGCAGGAAGTTTTGGGGAGTGAGTACCAGGTCACCAGCATTGTGAAGCCTAATGCAGGATTGGCTCAGGTGACATTTAACATAGGGGGGTTATGTAGGGATTTTACTAAAGAGGATCAGGTAGTGATTGTGGGTGGGGCTGGTAATAGTATTGATAGGGATGGGGAGTATGACATAGATGGTGACCTGGAAAAGATAGCCACTCAGACTGGCAACACGAATGTGCATTTCGTGGAACTGTTTCAGCGTCACGATCGGCCTCATCTTAATATAGCCGTCAGGCGTAATAACATGAGACGTGGGGGTGCGCTGATGACAGAAGGCATGAGTCACATTTCAGTGGTGTCGGTGGAGTCTATCAGTAGGACGGGTTTCACTAGACATGGCCTGCACCTCAACAGGTATGGGAAGGGGAGGTTGGCAAAACTTATAGGTGACAGCATAGGTGGGGGTGGTGGGATCACTCATGGGAAAATTCCGTTAGTTGTGGGTGTTAGAGCTGTACCTTTTTTAGATTGAAGTCAGCTGATAGGTATTCCTGCTTAAGTGAAGTCTCTCTAACAAAGAAACCACTTTCTACAAAGCTTGGGTATCCGATTAACGAGGGAATTAGTATATTTCATCAAAATATACAAGGTATTAGAGATAAAGTTAGTGAACTGCTTATAGATGTTGACTCTGAAATTATTGGTATATCTGAACACTTCTTAAATAAGGAGATAATTCAGAGGCTTCCTTTACCAGGATACAGGTTGGCTGGCAGCTTTTCTAGGAGCTCTTTGCGGTGTGGGGGAGTAGCCATGTATGTGAAAAACGGTATCCCATTTGAGTCAATTGATGTTTCAAAGTACTGCAGTGAAAAGGTGTTTGAATGTTGTGCAGGTGTGGTTAAATTTAGTGGAGCTAAACTTCTTACTGTTGTTATTTATAGATCCCCAGACTCCGATTTCACAACATTTTTGCTAAAGCTAGAGGAGGTTCTTGGTTCACTTTATAGGAAATACAAAAAGTTAGTTATATGTGGTGACTTCAATATTAATTGTATAAGTGATTGTGCAAGGAAAAGGATGCTGGTAGACCTCCTTAATTCATATAATCTTATGCAAAACGTATTCTTTCCAACGAGAGTGCAAGGGAACAGTAGAACAACCATAGACAATATTTTTGTTCATTCGTCATTATTAGAAGGGCATTCTGTTAGCAAAAAGGTGAATGGCCTTTCCGATCATGATGCACAAATTTTAAGTCTAAAAGATTTTTATGCTGCAACACATGTTAAATATAGTTACCGACATTTTAGGAAAGCTGATCCAGTTGCTGTACAGACTTTTGTAAACCTTATCAAGGAACAAGAGTGGCAAGATGTTTATAGTGCTGATACAGTAGACGATAAATATAATGCTTTCCTCAAGACTTTTCTCGTGCTCTTTGAAAGTTGCTTTCCGTTAGAACGTTCAAAACAGGGTACTAGCACAAACAGGCAGCCTGGGTGGCTGACTAAAGGGATAAGAATATCTTGTAGAACAAAGTGGCAATTATATCAAAACGTTAGAAACAGTCAAAATCTAAATGCAGCAGCCCATTACAATCAGTATTGTAAGGTGCTTAAAAAAGTTATTAGGAAGGCAAAAAGTATGTGGAAAGCAGATAGAATAGCTAAGTCTCAGGATAAAATTAAAATCATATGGTCAGTCGTAAAGGAAGTGGCTGGTCTGCAGAGACAGGTCGAGAATATAGAATCAGTGCGTAGTGGGGATGTCCGTGTTACTGATAAGTCGCATTAAATAAGAGGTTGCGAACGCTAGGTGTTGTCTTTGATTTAACGAAGGCATTTGACTGTGTTGACCACAAAATATTACTGCAGAAGTTGGACCATTGTGGAGTAAGAGGAGTAGCTTACAATTGGTTCGCATCTTACTTTAAGAACAGAAAGCAGAAGGTAATTCTCCGCAATACTGAGAGTGGTAATGATGTTCAGTCCCAATGGGGCACTGTTAAGTGGGGCGCTCCCCAAGGGTCGGTGCTGGGGCCACTGCTGTTTCTTATTTATGTAAATGATATGCCATCTAGTATTACAGGTGATTCAAAAATATGTCTGTTTGCTGATGACACCAACTTGGTAGTGAAGGATCTTGTGTGTAATATTGAAACATTATCAAATAATGTAGTTCATGATATAAGTTCGTGGCTTGTGGAAAATAATTTGGTGCTAAATCACAGTAAGACTCAGTTTTTACAGTTTCTAACCCACAATTCAACAAGAACTGACATTTTAATCAGACAGAATGGGCATGTTATAAGCGAGACGGAACAGTTCAAGTTCCTAGGCGTACGGATAGATAGTAAGCTGTTGTGGAAAGCCCATGTTCAGGATCTTGTTCAGAAACTAAATGCTGCTTTATTTACCATTAGAGCAGTATCTGAAATAAGTGACATTTCAACACGAAAAGTAGTATACTTCGCATATTTTCATACGCTTATGTCATATGGTATTATTTTTTGGGGTAATTCTTCTGATTCAAAAAGGGTATTTTTGGCTCAAAAAAGGGCTGTTCGAGCTATGTATGGTGTAAGTTCGAAAACCTCTTGTCGACCCCTATTCAATAGTCCGGGAATTTTGACATTGCCCTCACAGTATGTATTTTCTTTAATGTCGTTTGTTGTTAGCAACATTAGCTTATTCCCAAGAGTTAGCAGCTTTCACTCAGTTAATACTAGGCAGAAATCAAATCTGCATGTGGAATGCACTTCCTTGACTCTTGTGCAGAAAGGAGTGCAGTATTCTGCTGCATCCATTTTCAGTAAGCTACCACAAGAACTCAAAAATCTTAGCAGTAGCCCAAACACTTTTAAGTCTAAACTGAAGAGTTTCCTCATGGCTCACTCCTTCTATTCTGTCGAGGAGCTCCTGGAAGAGCTAAAAAATTAAGCAAATTCCAGTGTTACATTCTTGATTTTCTTTATTTAAACTAACGACTTGTCGCCTGAATATGTTTCTTATATTTCATTTTATCTGTTTCTACAACCGTGTTATAATTTCATGTATTGACTCGTTCCATGACCATGGAGACTTCTTCTAAATGTGGTCCCACGGAACAATAAATAAATAAATAAATAAGTAATACTAGGTACAAATCAAATCTGCATGTGGAATGCACTTCCTTGACTCTTGTGCAGAAAGGAGTACAGTATTCTGCTGCATCTATTTTCAATAAGCTACCACAAGAACTCAAAAATCTTAGCAGTAGCCCAAACACTTTTAAGTCTAAACTGGAGAGTTTCCTCATGGCTCACTCCTTCTATTCTGTCGAGCAGCTCCTGGAAGAGCTGAAAAATTAAGCAAATTCCAGTGTTATATTGTTGATTTTCTTTATTTAAACTTACTTCTTGTCGCCTGAATATGTTTCTTATATTTCATTTTATCTGTTTCTACTATCATGTTATAATTTCATGTATTGAGACGTTCCATGACCATGGAGACTTCTCCTTAATTTGGTTCCACGGAACAATAAATAAATAAATAAAAGACGACGACGGCGGTGACCGGTCCACGGCGGGCGCCGGGACGAGCGCCGGGAAGTTCAGCTGAAGCAGCAGCTCTATCGGTTCCACAGACGGTGCCAAAGAGGACCCCGGGGGCGGCTACGCCAGCTGCGGGCTCCCTGTAGGAAGTGAACCTGGGGACAGAAAATCTGCGAAAGAATATCGCAATCGATAAGCACAAATCTGGTTCTGATGGCGGAGCAGGAACCAAGCAGGACCAACTGGAAAATGGAAATGAGCGTTTGGCGTCATTGGCCGAAAGGCCCCCACCAGGTCCGGCCGCCTTGGTGCAGGTCTTATTACATTCGACGCCACAATGGGCGACCTGCGCGCCGGTTGGGGATGAAATGATGATGAAGACAACACAACACCCAGTCTATGAGCGAAGAAAATCCCCGACCCAGCCGGGAATCGAGCCCTGGCCCGTAGGACGGCAATCCGTCACGCTGACCATTCAGCTATCGGGGTGAGCAGGACCTTGAATTAAATACGTGCAAGCACCCACACTTCGTTCCTCTCTTCCACAGCCTGGTGCGAACAAAAACTCTGAAAAGAATCGAATCATTAGGCTCAAAGTGATACTTGCAGAGCGTGGGAGGCGCCGTGTGCTGCGGTGTTTGTAGCAACTGCAGCAGCGTGCGGTGGGCGCCGGTCATGCAGAAGCTCCGCCGGCGACAGACCGTCGCGGGGCTGGGAGCGGTGCGTTGCGAGGAAGAGAAGCAGCACTTGCTCCTGTGTGTGGGAGGCATGTAGTTTGTTAATATGTTTCTTGAACATACACAAAAATTGTTCAGCTTCTCTGTTCGTTTTGGGATGAAACGAAGCACTGATAAGGTGACTGATACCATTGACCGTACAAAGTTGTTCAAAGTCCTGAGTCATAAACTGTAGTCCGTTACCAACACATCAGGCAAACCCTCCCAAGCAAAAAATAGATGACAAAGCCTGATAGCACTATACGATGTACTTTAGTTCGTGATCACTGCAAACGGATATTTGCTAAAAGAGTCCACAACAAAAAGCCAACGAGTATTCCAAAGGGGACCAGAAAAGTCAATATGCATTCATTTCCGCGGCTGTTGAGACTCTGGCCAAGCTGAAAACTTGTACGGTAGGGCCGATAGATTTTCAGCACAAGCGCGACACTGTGACATCATCTGTTCAATGTGGGCGTCCATGCCCGGTCAAGTACAGTGCCGATATGCTACGTGTTTTGTGTATACAATTCCCCAATGTCCTTGATGGGGCAATCAACACATCTTTTTGCAACACTTTAGGAATAAGCATACGTGATTGTCCAGAGTCATTTTCCAATAAAATCACACTGTGATGGACACGAGGCTATGCCAACGAGCAAAATCTCGGCGTACAAAAGAATTCTGAGTGTTTTTCACCAAACGAGGTCAAGCAGTACGGATGTAGTGCAACAAAAGGTGCAAGACGGGGTCTGCTTCTGTGGCCTGTGCAATTTTCCTATAGCTCAGTCTGTAGAAGTTCACTGTCCTGCGCATCGATCTGACAACAAGACGTGGTAGTAGCATCCAATTCAGAACAAGAACCAACAGGAAGGCGATAAAGGGCGTCAGCATTTGCGTGCTTAGACGTAAGTCGGTGCAGTATTCCGTACTGATACGGTGACAATAACAAAGTCCATTGACTGGCCTGGATAGGAGCAATAACACCAGTATCTCTCCATTCTTGAAGTTCAGTTACAACTTTACGCTAAGTGCAGGAGGATCGGGATGTGCCCGAAAAAACTTAGGCTGCACATTCTTCGTTGTAACGTGCACCACAAAATTATTTACTCTGCCAAGTTCTTCAGAAAATAAGTCAGGAAAGTCACAAGCAGTTGAGTAAAACTGTTTCTTGGGTCGAAAGGAGAAACAGAAAGTACACTACTGGCCATTAAAATTGCTACACCACGAAGATGACGTGCTACAGATGCGAAATTTAACCGACAGGAAGAAGATGCTGTGATATGCAAATTATTAGCTTTTCAGAGCATTCACACAAGGTTGGCGCCGGTGGCAACACCTACAACGTGCTGACATGAGGAAAGTTTCCAGCCGATTTCTCATACACAAACAGCAGTTGACCGGCGTTGCCTGGTGAAATGTTGTTGTGATGCCTCGTGTAAGGAGGAGAAATGCGTACCATCACGTTTCCGACTTTGATAAAGGTCGGGTTGTAGCCTATCGCGATTGCGGTTTATCGTATTGCGACATTGCTGCTCGCGTTGGTCGAGATCCAATGACTGTTAGCAGAATATGGAATCGATGGGTTAAGGAGGGTAATGCGGAACGCCGTGCTGGATCCCAGCGGACTCGTATCACTAGCAGTCGAGATGAAAGGCATCTTATCCGCATGGCTGTAACGGATCGTGCAGCCACGTCTCGATCCCTGAATGAACAGATGGGGACGTTTGCAAGACAACAACCATCTGCACGAACAGTTCGACAACGTTTGCAGCAGCATGGACTATCAGCTCGGAGACCACGGCTGCGGTTACCCTTGACGCTGCATCACAGACAGGAGCGCCTGCGATGGTGCACTCAACAACGATCCTGAGTGCACGAATGGCAAAACGCCATTTTTTCGGATGAATCCAGGTTCTGTTTACAGCATCATGATGGTCGCATCCGTGTTTGGCGACATCGCGGTGAACGCACATTGGAAGCGTGTATTCGTCATCGCCATACTGGCGTATCACCCGGCGTGATGGTATGGGGTGCCATTGGTTACACGTCTCGGTCACCTCTTGTTCGCATTAACGGCTTTTTGAACAGTGGACGTTACATTTCAGATGTGTTACGACCCGTGGCTCTACCCTTCATTTGATCCCTGCGAAACCCTACATTTCAGCATAATCTCCAGATCTCTCACCAATTGAAAACGTCTGATCAATGGTGGCCGAGAAACTGGCTCGTCACAATGCGCCAGTCACTACTCTTGATGAACTGTGGTATCGTGTTGAAGCTGCATTGGCAGCTGTACCTGTACACGCCATCCAAGCTCTGTTTGACTCAATGCCCAGCCGTATCAAAGCCGTTGTTACCGCCAGAGGTGGTTGTTCTGGGTACTGATTTCTCAGGATCAATGCACCCAAATTGCGTGAAAATGTAATCACATGTCAGTTCTAATATAATATATTTGTCCAATGAATACCCGTTGATCATCTGCATTTGTTCTTGGTGTAGCAATTTTAATGGCCAGTAGTGTATATTGCCCTGAATACGAAGACCAAACAAATCAAATGAACGTAACCCAAAAATATTTTCAGAGTCTCACAAACGCATTGTAATTGTCACTGGTCTGATGTGAGACTGGAATGTAAGTGGCGAGATTAAGCAATGTAATGGAAGCGTCGGTGTCTAAGCGAAGTCGCAGACAGCGTCCGGCAATGACTAAGTTCACAAACAGTTTGTCTGACTGTCATTATACAGCACTTGAGCGGAGGTGACGGCACATCCTGGATTTGATCATTACTAGTACCGGTAGTCGGTTTCGAAAAAAACTACATTCACTGAATGACAAGATGCTCCGCGCTTACGAGAGTGGACGTGGGTAGAATTCTTTTTCTGTTGCAAGTACAAAGACTGTACATGACCTGGCTTTCCAAAAGCAAAGAAAGTCACATTCGGAGAACGGCAGTTTTGTCTTTTATGTGTGGTAAAGCAGCGCGAACATGATTTCACAGCAGACACGCGTTGACACTTGTTTACTCTGTCCAGGCGCATGGCCTGTTTGCGGTGGTTGGTCGCAAGGCCGTTTATTTCTTTATGTTACACTGCAGATGGGAGCTACCTCGAAGTTTTCATGACACTTCCACACGAGTCCTGATGTT
This sequence comes from Schistocerca piceifrons, assembly GCF_021461385.2. Classification (NCBI taxonomy): domain Eukaryota; kingdom Metazoa; phylum Arthropoda; class Insecta; order Orthoptera; family Acrididae; genus Schistocerca; species Schistocerca piceifrons. The sequence goes on along the minus strand of NC_060149.1, from coordinate 231,259,692 downwards.
CAATAATTTATAACACTTGTTCCAAAGTAAGGTCAGAACGTTTGAGAATTTTTTTTCACTACTCCTACCGTCTGGCACATTGTACGTAGCTGCATCGTGAGTAATTGCGTCACTATAGTACTGTCCACAGCTACAATCAAAACGACACGGTCTTATCAAACCCTGACGTTCAGTGACCCACTGACAGTATGTCTGTTCTGGCTTTTTCCGCAATTGAAATAACTTGTGACGATCAGCAGCAGCCGCGCGGGATTAGCCGAGCGGTTCCCGAGTTCGAGTCTCGGTCCGGCACACAGTTTTAATCTGCCAGGAAGTTCTTACGCCGGCACGGTAGATCAGCGTGTTCGGTCAGACAGCTGGCTGCCCTCTGTAATAAAAAAAAACTGAGTGAAAAGATCAACAACGATCTTCGACGGATGTCATGTGACGTCCGCTACAACGAAATACATCGAACCATGACGAACAAAATGAAAAAAAAAGAAAAGAAAAAACCGTTCTAAGGCGCTGCAGTCATGGACTGTGCGGCTGGCCCCGGCGGAGGTTCGAGTCCTCCCTCGGGCATGGGTGTGTGTGTTTGTCCTTAGGATAATTTAGGTTAAGTAGTGTGTAAGCTTAGGTTCAAATGGTTCAAATGGCTCTGAGCACTATGGGACTTAACATCTGAGGTCATCAGTCCCCTAGAACTTAGAACTACTTAAACCTAACTAACCTAAGGACATCACACACATCCATGCCCGAGGCAGGATTCGAACCTGCGACCGTAGCGGACGCGCGGTTCCAGACTGAAGCGCCTAGAACCGCTCGGCCACACCGGCCGGCTGTAAGCTTAGGGACTGATGACCTTAGCAGTTAAGTCCCATAAGATTTCACACACATTTTTTTGATCAGCAGCAACTTGTACCTGATCATCATAATTCATAGTGAGGGCTGAAACAAAATCTTCAAAAACTAGCATCCCCGACCTACTAGACCGGCATAACTTCTGAGAAAGGCAAAAAACTCCTGTGCTGGTCGTTGACAAAAAATAAGAAAGTTTCACAATACTTTGCACTTGATGTGTAGCACAATGGGCGTTGAACCGAGCGTAACTCTCATTCCATTCCTCTTGTTATTCATTGAAAGCTCGGCATAGTGGAATACACGGAGGCGGTGGCGTGGATGTAGCTGGCTGTTGTGGTGGAGTTGATGCAGCAGCATCTTGTACAGTAATGGGCCGCTGGACTGCCGTCACAAACTGCAGCATTTTGTGATTCTGAAACTGAATAACCTGCATTAGATCAAAGCCAGCAGCAACCTGAGGCGTAGGGATAGGTGGTATAGGAGTTGGGTTAGAGATCATTTTAATCAGAGGAGCACCCCAACAAAATAGTTAGAAGCAAGGCAAATACACAAATAGCGGTAGCGTTGCGGCTAGTCTGCAAGAAAGAACACAATTAGTAGCAATGCTCCACTGAAAAATAAGAGAGAAATATTAGTAACGGACTGTGACGGAGTGGTGAAAAGCGAAGGCAGCGTTTGTTCTATAATCTGTGGCGCCAGATGTTGTTTCAGCTGCTGTGGGGGTCAGCACCGCCGCAAACAAGGAAGGAAAGAAGTTGCGATGGCTGGTGGCAGGAATCCAAAATGATGTGCACAGAACACTAACAGATTAATGGAACACTTTATTTCTAAAAAGGCAAGAATCATAACTTCTCGTTAAAAAGTGGCTTGATGTGCTTCCTGTGCCTCCTACACGCAAGTACTTTACGCACTATTACTTCTCGTAGAATGCAGGCTAAGTATCGTTTTCCTATCACTCAGTGCTGACGCTCTCGCAATCTGCGACCAAACTAGACCCGACCATCGGTGGGCAGCTAGTTAAGTCAGCGTTGACGTGGGGCTCTGAACTCTGTCTTCCTGGAGATGTGGTGCTGCCACTATTTCCAATGGAGCGTGGGCGAGCAGCTTCTTAACGCCGTTTCGCATTGCTGCACTGGTCAGTGTGCAGTCGATGCTTTAGGACTACACAAGAATGACTAGTGCGTACATTCAAGTCCTAAATGAAAGAGTCTGTTGTGAGTTCTTTACAATACAACGCCTTCTCCATTTTCTGAGCACCTACCACTTCACGCCTTTGGGGAGCGGAGCCCATCTGAGTTGCTTTATGAACGGCAGCCATGCATGCTCCTCCACCTTCTGCAGCCTTTAACACACCAACTACGGTAAGGTTAATATGGCTGCTTCGCTCTCAGATCACTGGTGTGGACACAAGGCTTTGGTCACCAACCCAAGTGGATACCGGCTACTGTTGTCCACTGCCAGGAACGCTGTCTGTACAACATCTGTATGGCTGATGAGCTGGTGACACGTCACCTCGATCAGCTGCGCCCCTGCTCGCTGCCGGAAGCTACCGGTTTGCAGCGGTGGTCCCCATTGCCGCAATCCACACTGCTGCCTTCCACCCTGAGCCCATCGTCACCTGCTGTAGTGGCAATCCTGTCCCATTGGCTGCCTCCTGGACGTGCAGCGCCCTCGGGTTCCAGCTTCCGAGTGCTGAGTGCCAGTCTGTCTCACCATGAGTCCGTTGCTACAGGCTGATGTTTTGGTCGGGTCACCTCCACGGGCCCCTCTTCCATAAACGTCAGCCGTTGTCACCGGTGGGCCAGCCCTGCTGTCCCCTCACTCAGACCTGCTTGGACGACACTGAGATGGCGATGTCACCCTCACCTCTGGCGCTGTCATGGGGCACTGCACAGGCCCACTACCCCCAGGCGAGCCTGTGTCCCTGTGCATTCTGGCCTTATGTTCCAGTGCCTGCCCAACACATCATCCCAGCCCTTCCATCGCCACTGGCTGCCAACACTCGGGCCTCGATGAATGTGTCTCTCGTCAGACCACTGTGCACCGTGTGTGATGTAGCCATGCGTGCATGTTTCAATTGGCCACCGACTGTATCAACACGGGCAGTTCGCTGAAGGCCATGGAGGTGTACACAGAGCAAGGTCTCCACAATTTCGTCTACTGGCGATAGATGCATATATATTTGTGGAGCAGTGTTAACTGGCTTTCTTGTGTATCTTTTCAATGTGACATTCACGTCAGTTTACTGTGTCTTGTTACGTGGGAATTTACAAGGGTCCATTTTTCCCTTGTAGTTGTTTGCTTCATGAATAAAGCTATGTTTAAGTTAATTTGGACCAGTCTTGTGTACTACATAGGTACAACACAAATATATCAATAACAGTTTATGTAACGAAGACCTTTAATAGGAATTACAGAACAGCAGTGTTAGAGTATACAAGGATATGATTCTCAAGACATTTCCTCCAGTGCTCTCTGACAGATGACGCAGACCAAAATCCAATCCCTGTTAGGTACTGATTTACAGATAACCAATGGGAGATCTGGAAATCTGCCAAAGTATGTAGTGACTTCGAGAAAATCCAGTGGGTGATGGGAACATTTCAACTTTTAAGTCACCAGGCCCACTTGGAATTTTAACAGCTCTGCTGCAACAAGCAGATGACTGATTGATAAGAGGCCTCTGCAGACTGTTTAGAGTCAGTCTAGCATCAGGAGTCATTCCTAATGCTTGGAAGACAGTGAAGGTCATTTTCATTCTAAAGCCAGCAAGACCTGATCATACAAAGGCTTAGTATATGAGACCAATCAGTCTGTCCTCCTTTTATTAAAGACATTAGAAAACTGGTTAATGTGTCTACTATAGAAAGGAGGTTAACTGAGGTTCCTATACACGAAAATGGACCTGTGTATCAACAAGGCAAACCATGCAAAGGAGGAGTTCCTCAACTTGTTGGGAAGGTAGGGAAAGCTCTACATTTTCAGGACATTGCTTGCTTCACCTTCCTGGGTATTTAGGAGACTATGAGAAATATGACCTTTGAATCCCCAACTAGAGCCACAGAAGAGCATGATGTTAATACTATTTTACGTAGGTGGATTAAGACAATGCTGAGTATACAAAAGATGAAAGCCATTAAGTTGAATGTGAAAATGGTGATCAACACCACCAATGCATGTTCATAAGGGTTTGGGGGGGGGGAGGGTCTTGTCACCTCTACTGTGGAACCTAGTGGTAAATGGACTCATTAAAGAGTTAAATGCCAAAGAGTGCTTTTGCTGAGGATACACAGATGTTTTAGTCATCATAATACTTGGCAAAATTGCAGATACTGTTAGAACACTGGCACAATGTACTCTGAACATTGTGAAAAGCTGGTGTAAGGAACAGGATCTAAGTGTCAGTCCCAGAAAAAAACTGTTGTATTACTGTTCATGAGGAAGCATATCCAGGAGATTACTGGAAGTTTAAGCTCTTTGAATAAATTCTACCAGTAGCAGTTTGGCAAAGTATGCAGGGATAACCCTGGACTGACATGGACTCCTTAGATAAGGAGATTAAGTTACAAGGCAAAAGGTGCTTTCATGTGCAATAGAAGGGTCTAAGTCATAGGAGCATGTGCTGGATGTACATCTCTGTAATAAGACCTATGATTAATTACAGGGCTGCAGTATGTTGGAATAAATAAGAACAAAATGTGGCTGCTACAGAGCTTGAGAATGTACAGAGACTGGCCTGCCTGGCCACAACAAATGGAATCAGTAGCACGCCCACTGCTGGGATAGTGACCAGGCTGAACATCACTTCATTACATCTCTGTGTTGCAATACAGGCTGCTACAGGGGCATACAGATTAAAAACTGGAAAAACCTGGAAATCATTAGGATATTCAGAATCTCATATTAATGTACTGAATGTGTAACTATAGAAATGATCAGGGATATGCAAGAAGACTATACATTAGCTTCCATGTTCTTCAACACACCTTTCAATGTAGCAGTTCAAGGTAGGGAGCAGAGGAAGAATGAACCATGGTGCTGTTCAGGTGACAAAGTATGGTTTAATGATGGTGCTGAGGCCATTGCATGTGGGACACTACCCAGACCAGAGAGTGGAATTTCTCCAGGCATGCTGGCTATGGAATTTCTGGTTGAGATATTATCTATCAGAGTGTGCATGGAGGAGAATTTGTGTAGAAACTACATGGATTGTAGCATCTACATTCACACAGGCAGCCAAGAAATTTCTATTGAGCCATGAGATCAAATATCATCACAGAATGCCATGAATCCCTTGTGTAGTTAGGTGAAAGCAACAGAGTAAATCTACTGTGAGTCCCTTATCCCTCAGGTACTGGTTGGTTATATTTAAACTGATCACGTTTCGAGTGCTGGAGTGCAGGCTATGTATATTGCAATATGCTAAAAATTCATAGGTATGTTCATTAATTGGTGTACTTGTAGAATACAATGAAAGTAATAATAATTCCAATAACGGCTGCCAAGTAAAAATGTGGCACAGTCAGAAAGTGAAATGTTTCCTGTTTTGACATCAGTATGCTCTTTGTTGCTTGGGAATGCATGTTGATTTATTTGTGAAGTGACTGTTGGTGTAAAGGGTTAAGAATGCTGATTTTTCTGTATGAAACACAATGACTATTGAGAACAAAGAGTGTGCACTGCTGGTAAAGTTGTTTTATCAGAATGACAGCAATAACAATGCTGCATTGTGGGAATAAAACCAACAGAAACAGCTGCAAAGGGCCCCATCTCAATAAATGGGCTAAAGAATATGATCAAGAAATTTAAAGAAACAGGCGAGTTAAGTGATGTAACAGGGAGAGTGAGGCAGTTGTGAGACAGTTGTTGATGAGGTTGCCGTAGCTATAGCTGATCAAGTAGGTCATGCCTCAGATGCTGCAGGCAGTGCTTGAGCTGTGTCATGGGAATTGTCTCTCCCCTGGTCTAAAGTTCAGAACATTTAGCAGTGCTTTATTTTTTTTATACATACAGAAATGGATGACATGTGGCTGAGGGGTATTCTTTGGACAGACAAGAAACATTTTACCCTCCATGGTTCTCTGAATCCACAGAACTGTTGCATGAGATGTTCTACTCTACTACATATTGCTCAGGAACATTCACTCCTCTCAGCTTATGTGACTGCTTGGTGTGGATTTACAAGCTCCTTCAGTCTCGGTCCATTTTTCCTTGAGGAGATCACACCTTGCAGGCATTTTACATGTGCAGTGACATCTGCACATTATAAGGACCTCCTTGTGCAACATGTAATCCCAGCTTTGCAAGAACACAGTTATGTCCACACTGCTATTTTCATGTGAGATGGGGGTGACACCGCATGCTACTTGCCAGATGAAAGACTTCCTCCACAAAACCTTCAGTAATGACTGCATCATCTCCAGGCAATTTCAAGATGTGTGGCCTTCCAGATCTGCTGAACTAAATCCATGTGACTTCTGGTTATGGGGATAGCTGAAAGACCATGCCTATCAGTGATTTATCCACACTAGAGCTGTAAAATTACTGTGGGCTACCATAGACTATCATAAGTGAGAGTAGATTATGATAGTTTTCCTAGTAGCTTTGGTCAGTTAAGAACATAACCTTGTTACTTTGCATATACAGTAAGTGTCTCTCTCGATTCTCCTATAAAATGAAAGCCATGAACTGTTTGAAAACTGAGCGTGGATATAGCCTGTGTAACCTACAGAACATTTTTGTTCTACATAGTTATCCTCCTGTCTGTTGCTTAAAAATAAACAATATTTGTAGGAAAATTGAAATTATCAGTATTCAGTTCAGGTTTTATTAGAAAATTGTTAATTTGTAATGTGAAACATGGAACTTGTAGCAAAAATTAAAAAAAAAATATAGAGTTATCATATAGTGCTAGAAAATGCAACTTCCTCAAAAAGAAATAAAACTAAAAAAATGCAAAACAGAAACATACCAAACACTGCTTCAGTACTTCATTGAGCTTATGTAAAACATGTTTCTGTCATTGCTAAACAACTTTCCCACTTATCAGCTATAATGGGAAACTCTTACCATTGATCAGTAAAAAGACAATTCTGTTAAGTAGAAAATAACAACAATAATTATATTGATGTTTTCGTGTTTGTGCATGTAAATTGTACTTGCATCAAAAGCAGCTGTTTTGGTTACATGAAAGTGCAGAAGTTATGCAAGTGGCTAATTTTTTTTTGTTTTGTTTTTTTCTTATAAAATGCGATTTATATTTTATAAGAATATAAAATACACTACGGACTAACACTAAATGATGTGCAGTGCTAATCATGTGCAAAACAAACCAAAAACATTTTCTCTCTCACACATTCCTTTATGTTTCTGTCCCTACCAATGCTACCAATACTACTGGTAGTCCTCCCATTTTCCAAATCCTTTATGTACTGAACCATAGTTTTGGTAGAGCACAACTCTAATCCATACTCTTGCTGATCTGAAGGATGGCATACAATGACTTATTGCTCTGATTACACTGGATATGTTGTGAAGAACAGTCAACCATGCTGGGTAATGGATGCAGAGACCATCTTGTACACATTTTGTAACTTTTGACCATGTCCCAATAAACATGCCACAACAACTGTTATCATGTATTTGATTATTGCTCCCCTTTTCCCATACCCACACCACATTTTGACTGCTTAAAGTGCCGTATTTTCACCTGGTGGCAGAAAACAAAACAATTTTTTTTTCAGCATACTCCATGAGCACACCAATACCTATGATGATGGATATAGTGAAAAAAAAACCCTAAGAGTAGACTATGTGGTGGTGTGGGAGATGAAACTCTTTCTGCTATTTTCTTATACAGTACTTAACAAATATACACTACCATGATGTTTTAGCTGGAGGGAATCCTCATAGTGAACCAGAGGATTTGATAAAAACTCCTTTTACACTACATGTGACATAAGCTTGTAGACAGTGTGAGACACAGAAGTTTGACTTAGTCTGGGGAGTATTCACAGGTAGCTGAAGTTTTCAGGGTGACCCCTGATGATAAACATAAAATCTGGGGTTGAGTCCCAGTCTGGAACAAATTTTCATGTGTCACTATTCCGTAGTAGATCTATATGTAATACAGCTGATGTCAAGGAATTCACTTTCAGCAAATTAGTTTCAAATTATATCCTTCACAAGCTACAGTTATGTCACTAGCTTAATTCATAACCACAAATTCAGGATTCTTGGCCACAATCAAAACTTTTTAGTCTCAAAATACTAGAGGACAATTCTTCTCATGATACAATCCTTGGTTATAAAAACTGTTACACATTTTGGTAAATAACCTACTTCTCTACTATGTAATAAATATACGTTTTTGCCATTGCTATTTGGCCAGTCAGTATTATCAATGGAAGCAACATATGGAAGTAACAGAACACTTGAATGATCATCTTAAATTTTATTCCGTGTAGTGCTTTATTGCCACTATCAGTTATGTTCTTAGAACATTATCAGGGACATTATAGAGTGCATTTGGACACTGCCCTATAGCAACACTAACCCTTCTGGAGAGAAGGCATAGTGAAGCAGCATTGTTAACTTTTTAGTCTGGTCTCTGACCTCAATGCATGTAGGCACATGTGTCAAGTGATAGAATAAACTGTATGTATTACAGAATGTATGTGTGCCTTTATCTTGCTACCAATACCCACTGCCTACATGTTTATGCAAAACATTCTAAACATGCTTGAAAATTTCTTCTTCCACGAGTGTGCAAACTTTAGTGACTCACAAGTGCCTGTTGTGACATTGTGCAGGGTACATCACAACAATAACCACATCATTCCCTATTATTGGACTATGTTAAGACTGAGTTCATACTGAATGCAATGACTTTGGGCAATCACTTCTTGGAAAGTCTGATCATGTCAAATCCATTTTTTTATGACTGTCTTGCACCTGCGAATCTCAGAACATATTTGTATTTCATGCCATATTCAGATCCATTTGCTCTGGCCAGAATTCAATGCCAGCCATATTGCTTCCCACAGCAAGCAAAGCTTGTGCTGATGGCTACCAACCTCACATGACTTCCACCAAGCACAGGATTGGCCATTCCCAGCCCCCTCTCCCCCTCTACACCAGTTGCCATATGCCATGTGCCGTTCTGTCAAGTGGCGCCCACTGCTGATACACCCCTCTACAGCCATCAGCACTAGACACTGGATACAAGATGCTATATAACAAAGCATGCTTACAACCTGGCAGGACATTCCTGCATGTGAATGACACACTGCTATGGTTTGCATCCCCGAAGCTGTCACTATGCCTCCATAGGGATGACATTCTAGTGCAGGACAGAATACCAGACTTTGGTATTGTATGCTGCAACTTTGCAATGAGGATCCTATGATTCACACACTCAATCATAGTATCAACATATCAGGGTTCAACCTCCTCCATGTCAAGCCATGGTTTGCTACAGCAGAGCTAATAATGCAGCATAACTTTGTCCTTGATATCAGGTGAAGTTCGTGACACTGACTGCACACGTAAGCAGCAATGACAGTTTAATGAACGACATCATTCTCTGCCCTCCAGCCTGTGACAAGTATGCAACAGTGAAGTGCCCCATATTAGAGTGCCTATCTCTTTCAGCAGAACAGTAGCTGACACAGGTCAACTGTTACAATGAACTAGTCTCATGGACACCATCGCAGTTGTGACATAGACTCCAGGCAATCGCGAACCATACTGTATTGTCTGATGCCATATTATGATCTCTCTGGCTACTTAAGCTTCCACCACACATCCGGTCATCACTCCCGGTTGGTGAGTATAATCTCATGACCAAACACATCATCTTCTCTGACACACCTCACAGGATAAGGATGGACAACAACGGTATAAACCAGACACCAATCTGTAGAGTCAATGCACATGCAACGCATTGCTGCACATGGCACCAGCTGAAAACTAGCTGCCCCTACCAGCACGTTCACTGACTGCAGCTGACCACAGCCAACTACCTTCAACACTCCCTCAGTCTGCGTCCAACTGGCAGACTGCCATGCTCATCAGCAATGCACATAGCAAACCAACTGATAGTGCAAAAAGCAGCCCATCATCCACATGCCACTGCTGGTTTCTTAAATGTTTCAGAGTGCAAGTTCAGAGCTACAAGCTACCTGTCATTACCTGGACTAATATATCAGCCTGACAAGTTTGCACCAGGCTGTTGTGACATATCAAGCTGCCCAACCTCCATGTTGTATGCCACTGCCTTGAATGTGACTCACCTGCCTCTCTCATGCAGGTTGTATCTTATGGATTGCACAATAGGAAGATTTTTTCATGTGGACACAGGTTTTGATATTAGTGTACTCCCTCATACACTGGCTTCTCTGCCTTCTGGGACACTGTTGACTGCCTTATGAGCTTCTAATAATTCCACAATTGAGGTTCACAGATCTACTACTGCAACTATTGACTTGGCACCCAATCTACAACTGCACTGTGACTTCATTTGTGCCACAGTTGTTAAACTGGTCATTGAGGCTGACTACATTTCTCACCATGAGTTGGTTTCTGACCTCGCCTGACACTTGGTCAAGCACATCCCCATTGGATCAGTTATCCAGGGATTTTCGCTGCCTACAGTCATGGAAAGACTACCCACTATTTCGCCACCTATTTGCAGTGGACTCACCTTGCAAAACCACATAGCCACAGTGGAAGTATTGCTTGCCACTGACTGTGAGATCATTGCAAGCTACAGCTCCACACACGCTGCTACATACATAGCCACACTAGATTGGTCGGAGTATAGCACAGTGTTCAGAACAATGGGTGTCCCTGCATCAGCTGCATGTAACATTCCACCTTCTTTGAATCTGTACCACTTTGTTATTAATAACAGTACACTCCACTGCATTATAACCACTCCTAGACCACAACAGAGCAGAATGTGCACCGCTTAGCTCCTGATTACCTCAGGGTTGCGAAATAGATGGTGGACAAAATGTTAGCTACTCAAATAGTCCAGCCACCTGACAGCTCCTGTATGTCACCAATCCATCTCGTATGTAAAGACAATGTAACTTTTTGGCCATGCAGTGATTATCGATATCTTAATGTATGGACCATTCCAGACTCTTACCCTCTCCAAATCTTTAAGTCATTGCACATGTCCTGATGGTTGCTACCATCTTTAGTGTAGTAGATTTCAGGACCACATACCTGTAGATACTGATGCACCTTGAGGGCATCATCAAGACTGCTATAATTACATGCTTAGAACTCTTTGAATTGTTACAAATGCTGTATGGTTTAAAAACACTACTCAGGTCTGGCAGAGATGCACCAATGGCACACTTTGCCATATTGATCAGTGTTATGCCTACTTGGACAACATACTGGTATGTTTGCCTTCCCCAGACGAAGACGAACTACATCCCAAATGAGTTTATGAGTCTTTGGACCAGGGGGGAGTAACTGTTAATGAAAATAAGTGCCAGTTATGCAAACATACTGTGACTTCCTTTGGGCATTTACTCAGTGCTGATGGTTACAAGCCAACTGATGATCACACTGCTCTTATCAGTTCAGTGTTTCCTCCTCAAATGTATTGAGAACTCTGTAGGTTCTCGGGAATGGTACATTTCTGTCACAGACACCTATTACATGCTGCTAACATTCTGCTTCCGCTAACTCAGACCAACAGAGACAAATGTGGGAAAAAGATAGTCACATGGACACCCCACATGCTTCACACTTTCAGTGACCTGAAACAGTGCTTCCCAAAGGCTGTCACTCTTACATTACCAGATCATTGCGCCCACGTTATTACTGCATCTGATATGAGAGATACCACCATGAGAGCCATCCTTTAGCAACAAGTTGACAGAGACCTCTGCTCCCTCTGTTTATTGTCGAAAAAACTCCTGAATTCTCAGAAGAAGAGGTCAGCATATGACTGGTAGATCCTGGTAACCTATGAGGCCAGTAAATTCTTACAGGACACATTGAAATGCCAACTTGTCCCCCAGCTGCCCAATGTAGAGTTTCAGGCATTTGGACAATGTTTTTCAATTCACTACCAATGTCCAACATTTAAATGGGGCTGAAAACTTTATTGCAGACTATCCATTTTAGAGTGTCAGCAATTGTTGACAACCTTGACTTTGACATGAAGGTACAGGCCCTTTCTGAGTGCCTGACCATGGGGACAACATCTACAAAATCCTCCACCATATTAAGCCTGTCTCTGTTTCATTAATCAGCTCAAGCCATTTCATGTACTCCCCAGTCACACTGAGGCTGGCTCAGAGGAAAATGAAGAACCTCTGTGGACTGACCCTCTATGGAGCATCAAAAGTAACGTGGAAGGACGCAAGTCTTAGTCAGTCTCCATCTCATCTGATCAAGGCTGTGTCATAGAGAGTGCACCACCATCTAACAACCTCCTCTGTTTCATCATGTCTGGATCCCTACCAAGGTTGACAACACTAACCCCACTTGACTGAATGCATAGTGAAGCAGCCTCACATTTTAGTCTGGTCTCTGACCTGCATGTATCAACTAATAGAAAAAATTGCATGTATTACAGTGTGTATGTGTGTCTTTATCTTGCTACTGATACCCAGAACCTGTAAGTACTTCTGGATTAAAAAAAAAAAAAAGATACAGCACTAAACACAGTGTAATAATATGATACCTTTACATGTATGCTGTGGTTAGTGCCAATATTTCAAAGCTCTCTATAACAAAATGCTGTACACATACCTCCTGATGATGATCTAAGAGTGTAGCCTGTAATGGCAGTAAAACAATCTGTATGATTGTAATTGAGGTGGTTTTTGACAATTATTCTTTTATATTCTCCACTTTTGTGCTAATGCAATTATGTTCAACATGCAACTTACAAGCTAAAGCTCTTGATTGTATAGAAACAAACTTTTTGAGAGGGTAAATTTAGATAGAGGACTGAACAGCTTATTCTGATTTTGATTTATTTTTGTGCTTGCTAACACAGGTGCAGTGATCATTCATCTGGTCTTTAGATTTCCTCCAGATGTTTAGAACTGTAAACTGAATATGATGTCAAGAATTTTTACAGCAGAAATAACTGTAACATGTTGATGGCTGAGTTTTCATAGTCACCTATTTTGCATCTTAAGTGCCGATATTAATACCTTTTCCTAATTTTTTATTTTAAACTGGAAGTAATTTCACAACACACCTATGCATGATGATTGCTTAAAAACTTCTTCAGTATTAGAATTACTGAAAAATCTATGCACAAAGATTTAACAATACTCTATGCCAAAAATATTATTCTGGAAGTCTCACTGCCAATTCAGTACTAAAATTGTATCCAACAAGAAAGTTATAGCTACGTAATTTGACAGAAGGCAAAAACACTATTGGCTCAGTACTATACTTTGGTAGCAGGCTGTTGCACAACAAATGTTTGCAATTGCAGTCTTTCTCGGTGTATTCCACTGATGAATTCTTCTCAGGTTATCAGCCTAGTGGTGGCGTCATCTTGTCACAATGTTTCAATCAGTTTCATACCCATCATCTTCTGGTCAGAAGATGATGGGTACAAAACTCACTGAAACATTGCGACAAGATGACGCCACCACTCGGCTGATAACCCGAGAAGAATTCATCAGCACAACAAATGTTTTTCCAACTGTTTTCTTTTCTTCTATAAAATTATATAAGAATCTGTGTAAGAAGACATCAAAATGTGTTACTGCCTTTGTTAACAAAATAAAGTAGTGAATGAGACTACCAGTGATGCAAGCTTGAACAGTTTATTATAATACAATTCCATTTTTTGTTTGTTACTCATCTGAACAACAGTGAATGCATATTATGTAGTTTTAATTGGTGTCCCATTACCAGTGCCAGTATTTAGGCCCTGTTAACCTCCTCTATCATTTACACATGAGATGTATTTTGCATGGTTTACAACTATATCATGAGTTCTAAATCATTTAATTGCTTGATCTGATATTATTGAACCTCTGTCTATAGTTGAGTTCAGGTTCTTCATGATAAAATTCATATAATTTGCATTTATTTTTTAAAGTGCATCACAGATATTACTTGTCTATCTTAGTAAAGGTTAGGAAAGAGTGAGGGATGAATGAATTTTGCTAAATCTTATGTTTCCTTTTTCTAGATTTAAGTGTTTTATCAAAGTTATGATAATTCTGATGGTATAAATGTCTTTGTTTAACTCATGAAATTTGTTTATGAAAACTTCTGAATAATAATGCATTTATTAAAGATCCCTCTCTTCTGCAAACTTTTATTTTCAGATATTCTAATTTCAGTTTAATGGGATATTGTTCTCTGAATTTGCAGTGAACTCATCTGCTTCCTTGATTTCCCATATATATATATATATATAGTTACTATATAATAAGGTGTTCTTTTCTGTCTCAGCCTCTGATAGTGTTGCCTGGTGCCAGATGCAATATACAATGCCATTATGCCTTCTTAACTTATTCCAAATGGTAAAATCCATCTATTCTGTTATCCTGCATATCATGTAAACTACATTAAATAAATTGGATATTTTTGCAGTATAAATCAAAAGAAAACTCATGATTCAGCTGAATATGTGTCAAAACCAGACTATAATTAGGTCCATACTAACACTTTCATGACAAGTTAGAATTGGTTGCCACACCAAGCCGCAAACACAGTTAATTAAAACTCTGTATTGTTTCCTTACCCACTCAGCAGTAGGTCTACAATATATGGAACTTGGAAGGTAAGTAGCATAATGTGACAAAATGAAACCTTGAGTCAATTTACCAGACATGTATGGACAGTGTAACTGTTAGTGCATCAACTGTGAACTGCAGTGTCCTGAGTCTGAGTCACTGTCCAACATGCAATTTTATCTTTAGTATAGTACCCCTGATATTCACATGTGTGACATGTATGGGTTCTAAAATGCATACCTTAGGAGCTATGAACACTTGTTCAATAGAGGAGATGTGTATCACAATAACAGGGATGAACAAGTGCTCATTGACCATATGTATGCATTTTACCACCCCTGTTTACTGGACTTTTTTTCTTGTTTTGGTCCACACTACTTCCTCCCAAAATACAGTAAGCAAAGAGCTTGCAGTGGAAAAGATTTATTTCACAGTATCGAAGATGAACAAGTGCTCATAACTCATACTGGGCCCTTTCTTGTTTCTTATAAAGGTTAATCATCTGTCATTATTTATTAAGTCCAGTTCACTGCTGTACACAGATGATACAACATTTCTCCATAGTAACAATGATTTTAGTAGTCTTAGAACTTGTGTTGCAAAGACAATTGATCAAGCACCCTATTGATTTAAAGCAAATGGATTCTTGCTGTATGAATGGTATTTAGTCTAAAAGGCAAGCTTTTGTCAGACGACGTAAGTTGTGTTATGTGTTTGGGGTATATTTAGATCATAAATTATCTTGGGACCAACATGTACAATATATTCGTGGTAAGCTATCATGAGTAATTTATTTATTAAGGTGACTTAGGGATTGTATACCTGAAATATATGTTATAACATCCTATTCTTCATTTTTTTAAAGCATAGTAACATATGATATCATGTTGTGGAGAAACACTAGTTGTGTTCATGACATCTTAATATTGCAGAAGAAAGCTATTAGGGTCGTTACTGGTTATTTCTATAAGACATATTGTAAACCTTCATGAAAAAAATCTTGACTGTAATAAAATTAATTTATACAAAGAAGAATTTACTGGAAGCAAAATGCAGAGAAAATGTATATTGTTACAACAAAAGAAGCAGTAGCTGCATTTACACTTCACTCCAAAAACTGTCAAATCATTTAGTAGCCATGAATTCACAGCACACAAATTATTTAACAACCTGCCACAGTGTGAGCAAGCATTCAAACAAATATTGCATGACTGGTTAACTGCCCATCCATTCTACATTATAAAGGAATTTATCAATTGTACTGTTAATAACAAGTCCATTGTTTCTTTTAAATTATCAGTTGCATTGTACTATGTGTGTGATGTTGTCTATTGCTGTAATGTTCCACTGCAATAAAATTATTATTATTATTGTTATTATCATTGTCGTCATCATCATCATCATCATATTGCCTTTGATTTTAGACTTCTAATTTGTCTGACAGATAGTTAAAAATTAACATTAAGAACCCTTAATTCTCTGTTTTTGGCACCCTGACAGGTAAGATTGTACCTCGCAAAATACATTATTCAAACTGAGAAGTTACAAGGTTTTACTTGAAAGTACAACTGTTTTTAAAATAAATGATGTTGATTTTTCTGAAACATAATACACTACATAGATAAATAATCACAAGTGGCAGCCTACTTGGATTTAAAACATGTTATTTTAAATTATTACTCCTTCAGGAGTAAAAAATTTAGAATGGTTCTCTCAGAATGACTTATGATGGAGACACATAAGTTACGAAATGTATGTTGTCATGTTGGTGGGTGGGTGGGTGTGCACACTGTATGAAAAATGAGGTTCAACTTCCTATAATGGATTATTTGTAATGTTAGGAAACACTTCTCATATAATCATAGAGCAACTAAAAAACAATTTCTAGCACTATCTGATATCTCTTTATTCTGTTATATTTTCTTCTTTTTGCTATCTTCCACAATTTTCTAAGCTTAATTCCTGAAATAATTCTAAGGAAATTATACTCTTAATGTATAGTAATACTATGTTTATTTTCAAATTATCTTGAAAGTTTTCCTGAAATTACATTATTTGCAGAGTATTGTATGACTGAAAGTTGTGTAATTGATTCTTATTTATTTTGTTAATTGTTTTGTATAACTTGAATTCATAAAAATAAGCAGGTCAGAAAAAATTCAGAGCAAAACTCAAAAGCTAGGGTGAGTCACATCAAAAAATAACTGCACCATCAGGCAATTATATCTTGATAAGGAAGGTGGTTATTATCCACAAAGTGGGAGTGTCAAAGAAAGCACAGCAGATTCCTTACAAGTATGCCTTATCTAAAACCATTTTTTTTTTGGTGTTGTAGAATAACAAATGCACAAATACTATAATGTAACAATATATTTTTACTTCAATCAATATATATTAAAACAACACTGCCCAAACACTCTTTATGCATAAACAACAATAGGAAATATAGACATTCATGAAGCTGAAGAATAAATCAGTCAAATATAAAACAGTTTTCTGTACAAAATAACATTGAACTTGGAAGTTAAAGTAGTTATTATTGAGAGATATTTCCTGCTCAATAAATGCAGATCACAAACTTTCAACAAATTAGTAAGTGAGCTATTGAATCCCAAAAACAAATGTTCACTGTATTCCACACTCTTTAAACAAACAAAAATTGAACAAAGCATTTCTATGTAGTAACAATTGTCTTTTATTTCATACTTCTTGAACTCAGAGAACTGTTTTTATGCAGCCATAAAGTCTCTATCTTGTAATCCAAAGACACCTTTTCCTCACAAAAGCCATGTACAATGTAACACTAATCCATTTCAAGCTAAGACAAATTACAGAAGTAATGAACTTTTCTGCTAATATCTTACATGATATCACCTTCATCATACAGTTTCCTTTAATTCCATTCCTGAAGTGATGTTGATGATTCCAATTATGCACATTAAATTGCATCTTACTTTAAATAACACACTAATTCAAAACATATGACACAAACTCCTGTAGCTGTAAAATATTATAGTAGAATTTTCAAAATTATTGTTGGACATTCAAAATTGGTTTTGAATACTGGTAGCATAAGTGGAAAGTTGTGTCTCTAATTAAATTGTTACAATGTTTACCTAAACATGAGTTTAACAGTTAAGTTACATACATAAAAGAAAAGTACAGATTAGAGTATCACTGTTTTGCAATGTGAAATTCAGATGAAACACAATGACAATTTCAAAATATACAATGTGTGTTGCTGTTAGTATGTTTCAGAAATATAATTATTGCTTTGTCATTTTATGAACTATTTTCCTGAAAACATTCATATACTCATATACTCACAAGCATTCTCTGCAAAATATAAATTTCTGTACACACTGACTTCAGCAGGAACTATGAATATAAATTTTTCAAGACATGAAAGTTATCCTGATATGAAATGCCAGAAGAATTACATTAATATCTGAAAGGAGGATTATGACTGTAATTTTTAGAAGCATGGTTATGTATTGTGGAATGTTTGTATAGCCTCCAACTGTATGTCTTATGCTCTTTAGCTTGTATAGATTTGAAGAACATTATTGTGTTTCAGAAATCAGTCAAAGCTTTCACTGATTCCTAAATCATAAAGATGTGCTATATTCTCAGTTTCACATTCTTGTATTAAATAAATAGCACCAAGCCAATGTGAATGAAAACTGAGTTAACACTTTTAATATGGTGCCCGAGTCTCATTCAGGCACCTGAGTGAGACTCGAGCACCATCTCGGAAGCATTAAAAGACTTTGATGAAAGGAGTAAATACATAAATGTCTTTATCAGTGCAGTTGGAGAAATGCCTGGTACACATTGTGCTGTCTTAGAATATATTTATTCACAACTGGTTTTGATCATTGATCATCTTCACAGTGGAAAAACATCTATTGTGACAACTTCACGTGTCATACATGCTTTCTAACCAGAAAAGTATAAAACATATCTGACTTGCAAACATCAGAAAATGACACTTAATGCCATAATGCTAGCTTAAGCATTCAGAAAACATTGAAAACATGAAACCATGTAACAGTGGTAAGTGCACAGCATCATTGTTCAGGCACATTGGTTGTTGTGTCTAAGTAATAGTGCTGTGCACTAATTGCTGTTAGATGGCTTCATGTTTTCAATGTTTTCTGCTTGTGTAAGCCAGTATTATGCCGTTAAGTATCTTTTACTGATGGTCTCAAGTCAGCTATGGCATATACTTCTTTGGTTAAATAGCATGTATGGCATGTGAAGTTGTCACACTAGATATTTTTCCAGTGTGAAGATGATCAGTGACTGAAACCAGTTGTGAATAAATATACTGTAAGACAACACAATGTGTACCACACATTTCTCCAAGTATATCAATGCTGTTCACACTCGCCTGAAAAAATGATGCTTTTCAGTGGAGAGAGAGCAAAGATATGACAGTTCATTAGAACAGTGTGATTGAAATGTATACTGCCATCCAATATCATACTCAAGTAAGCCTGTGAGGTGTACTAGAAAACAGGGAAGAGTAATTTAAGTATTTTAGAAAATAATTATTAATAAGTTACATGAAGGAAACCCACTAACGCCATTATTATTAATTTGTTTCTGATTACCACTAACTTGTGAATTATTCCCACAATGGAAAATTTATTGTACTGTGGAGTAAATCATTTGAAATTAGTCTTCCATTTGTAAGAAAAATGCAAAAAAGAAAATAAAAAGAACGTGGGGTGATGAAGAGTAATACCATGTTCTGTTATATAAGAGTGACATGCGTGAACAGAACTATATGCTGTATTGTTACTTTTTGGACAGGAGCTGGAAGGAACCAAACAGCACTCAGGGTAGTTGCAGGCTTCAGTTAAATTGACACATCAGTATGCAATACAAACAGATTTTTCATATGAAATGATGGACACATATAATATTCTGTGATAGATGATTCTTTGGTAACTGAACCAACTGAGCCATGACAAATATAGTTCTATAATATGGAAACCAATCACACAAAATTGCAAGCCAACAATGAAATTCTTTTCTGGATCTTTACAATGTTAGGAGTCGTCAGGTGCAAGGAAGATGATTTGCTAATCAGAGAACTGTTTCCAGATACTTGCAGTAAGGGATGTCAACTTATTTTTCTGGAGTTGTGTGTTTTTGGAGTATTCTAGAGCATTAATTTATCATGTGGACTTTAATGAAAATAATATCTCAGTTTTTCCTTGCTTTTTTATGATTATTAGCCAAGTAAGCAGGTTATAACATAATTATCTTCCAACTCTTTTTATTTCTGTGTGCACAAAATCATTGTGCTGTAACAGTTCCATATAAGACTGACTTAGGAATCTGTAAATAAACATATAAGCTCACTTCTCCTTATCCGAAGACACCACTCCATGCCACAATGGAAATTACATTTATATTCCATTATTTTTTTAAAAAATGAGATGCAAGACAATAGAATTTATATATTTCAATTTTTCTGTCTTCTTCATTGACACTTGTGTGCTGTTTATTTTATTGTTATTTGTCATTTTTTTAGTTCCTGTAGAACCTGATTATTTTAAATTATCTATTTAAGCCAAATTACTCATTGAATCTCCTCTTCATTATTCAAGCTAATTTCTCTAAATCCATCTTATCCTCAACTAGACTGGAAATTTAATCCTGGATTAAAATACACTTCTCAGTAGTATTTACACGTATCAGCTTACATTTTATTGGTTTAATCTTCAACTGGAATTAAAACACATTTCCAAGTAGTAATTATACTTATCAGGTTACATTTTTTTGCTGTGCCCACTTATTCTTTTGTATAGGCTGTGTACATGGGTTCAGTGACCTTATTGTACCTATTTCTTGTACAGATTTTTATAACTCTGAGAGTATTTCATGCATTTCTTTGCAAATATTTGAGGCCACAATTAATTAAACTTTTTTACAATGAAGTTACTAAACTCACTCTTCTGTTTCCCTATCTCAATGCTTTGGGAGGTGGTTGGATGTGTCTGTTTGCCTCTTGTTTAGGACTTCCAAAGTTGTTTCCACTGTCTCCAGCACTTAATAGTAGCTTCTACTCCGAAAGATTATTTTTCCCAAATGCCATTATTTTATCTGCAATGATTGCCTTCTGAATTTCTTCACAGGGAATTTCAATGTTATATTGGTTTCCCTTTATTTGTCACTACACAAATTCTTTATGATTTAATATGTAATTAGTTGATATCCAACTGAGCATTTTGTTCACTATCCCTAGAATATTGCTTGTTACAGTTTTCATTCCAACATGATATCTATATCTCTGTTTATATACACTGTTGTCTGTGTGATAAATTCCTATCATCCAAGCATATCATCTTCCCTTGTGATATTTTGAAGTGTGTTAGATAGAAATAGTTACAGGAAACTATTTCAGTTTCTTGTTTTCCTGACATTTTCTGCCCTTGAGCACATGCTGCTGTAGAACAGTGGCTGTTGCTGGTCTGTTTTGTTCTCAGTAACAACAGTTCTTACTAGCAGTGTTTCAATTATAAGTCCATGACCAAAAGTCCTTCATATACTTACATTTTATTAAAGTAAAATAATTTCACCTTATCACTCCCCGCTCTTTCCCATACAGCGAGTTTATGTGTTGTATGAGAATATCAGTCAAGTCATAGCAATGGCATCATGATATCGTTTCCTTATTTGTATCTATAACAATATCACAAATTTCTATTATTATTCATATTGCAGTCTAATTATTTGATCGTCAAGTTTAAGGCACACTTAATGAATTGTTCAAACTCTGGACATGACATGTTTGCTAAGGAAAAAGCCACTTGCTGGTGATAATGATAAGGCTATGTTATTATGGCTATATTTAAAATTGATCTCTGTAAAGTAACAGTGCATATATTTAGCCAACAAGGATAACTACTTTAAAGTGTAATGTCTTCTTTTGTACATCGATAATGTGAAGGAATTTCACTAACATGCATAACTAGTACACAATTACTGAATTTATGAAAGTTTTGCAGAGACCCATTCTCAATGAAACTGTTTTTTGGTTACAATACTCTGTCAGTACAAGAAATAACATGAGACTCTTGCAACAAAGTCTGAGAACAATACAGATCTCAATATCAGGCATATTCTTACAATGTACATAGTAAAATTAGGACACAGACTGAAAATTTGGCTTAATTTATCATCCCCCCTACCCCCCAAAAAGATAACATATCTAAATTTTATGTATAGTACTGAATACAAATATAAATTTTAAACATGCTCTTGTTTTCATACTGTGTGATACTAAATTAAATTTTGCCACAAGTGTTTCACACTTCTGAACCAAAGTTTATTGTAATAATGCTCTAGCTAATTTTCATCTTGGAAATTTCTGGAGTCTTCTGTTTATTTTTGCTTTTAACTTACAACTAGGAAGCAGAAATGGGTACAGTCTAGCCATAAAAGGCAGTTTACTTATTTCTATTACAATGTTTGAAGTACCCATGAAAATTTTGCAGAACATTAATGGGAGGTGTAGGTTTTTCCTTTTACACCATCTGAATTATTCACTTTTAACGTTCTCATTTGTGTGAGTACACAAATGAGTATACATTATATTTAATTTTGGGTGGTGACTTTTCAGTTTTTAGGAATTCATCTTAAAAAAATGACTGGAAGAGAGTAGCATTTTTTTCTCGATTGCACATATGATAATGATAAACAGAAATAAAATAAAATACATTTTCCAAGTACTCCTGTTGTGTTAGTACAATGAGAAACAAAATTAATCAATCTCCCAAGCAGATTTGATGGAAACAATACAATATTAACAACCTTAGAAAGAGAGGATAGACACAGCCAAACAAGTAATTTTTTTCAGAATGTGCACATAGTCTTCACATGTTCCTTAAATATGTGTACTCTTCTACAGAAAATTAACAATATTTTAATAGTAATCACTTCCTCACTACATGGAAAGGTAATATTTTTCTATAAATATTATCCATATGTTATCTGATATTGTACACTGTCAAACTACATTTAACTTATCTGATATTGCATGTAGAATTATTGTTGTTCCCCTCTGCATTTGCAAAGCCCAATGAACAGCACTCAGTCAGTTTGAATATGAGTGTTTTTTGAAACATTACAAACAACCAGAAAACCATCATTTTCACTGTCTTTTCAGCGTCTGTCTTCAGGATGACTTGAAACATGGTCAAAAAATTGGTTTTATAGTCGTTTTAGTGTTCCAAAATAATTCAGCTTTATACTTTCTTATTCATTCCAGTTGCCCTGGGTGTGAAGCCTACACAGTTATAGCACCCAGTGAAGTCAGGATGTGAAATAAATTGTACCTTAAAAAAATGGTATCGTATTGCATTATCTTCTGTTCTTGATCCCAGAGTTCAGTGTCATAACAGGTTCCTTCTTCCAGAAAGACACCTGCTATGGTGTCAATATGTTCAGACCAACAAATGGGAACAACATGATGACATACTACATTTTAATGTACTTTAGAGTCACTGCAGGTTGTATGTACAGTTATATGAAACAAATTATTTGTATTTTTTGACATTAAATGATACAAAATAATTGCCTGATAAAAATTAATTAATAAAACATTAAAATAACCATCATTTACACTTTGAAAATACTAAGTGAAATTATTCGTCACAATAGTGCATAATATGACAGAATATTAGATCTGGCACCATGTGAGCTTGATAAAAATTTTTAAATGTCATGAAGACTGAGAAATGAACAAAAGATAAATATGACTTTAAAGCATCAAGTGCTTTCACATGATAGGGAACAGTGATGACATTAAGCAGCTTACTGGTACATGTTTCATAACCAAATGGAGACATCTAAACTTGTTTGAGTATTATAAAATATTGTGATAAAGGTGACACTCTGTTTAGTTACTTTCAAAGCGGTCTTTATGACATGATACAAAATTAAAATCTTGTGTCCTAAAATAGCATATATTATTTTTTTCAAGATGATGTTTGAACTCAGAGGATCTTTGCAATTGATGATGGTTTAGCAAATCCAATGAAAAGTAAGAAGGAAAGATGGAGGTGGACGGAAAAAGAGAGTAAAAAGAACAAGGAAAGGAAGAACTAAATGAAGAGGAAGGGAGTCAGAGAGAAATTCAAGAATGAGAGACATTCTGAGATTTTGTGGGATGAGAATCCAGTTCATTGATGACATCCAGAATGAGACAACTATTCAAAACTTTGCAAAGATAACATAATCAACAAACTGAAACAATGTGAAGGGCTGTAATGATTTTCTTACAGACAAAAAAAAATATTATTATTTTATGCTACAATGATCAGATGCTCTCAAAAATATGTTGATTTAGACATAAAGTGGACAGTGTAACTAGCACAATAGCAGTGTACACTTAGTACAGATAAAACATTTTACACTATGGTTGGGATGTAAGGAGTGTCTAAATGAGGCATATAAGATGAGCTATCACCTTCATAAAAAATTCTAAGTATAAATTCCTGCTACAGCATATATGTATGTCATTTTCCAATGATGTGGTGTTATATTTCCTGTTTCAGTGAATGACAGGCTTTCTATAACAACCACTGGTTGCTGTTTTCCTACAGTTTTATAGTACACTAACATGAAGCCCAAATTTAATTCTATGGGGAAATGATTTACTATCACATATGATATCTGAATATTGTATGTCAGTTGGTGACAAATGTCCTGCAGTAATGTGGTGTATCACACTTTCTGATGACAATGAGTAATTCTGAGATTTTTTGGGTCATTTAATATAGATATATCTGAAAAAGCTGCACTCCTCCAAGTGCTGAGTACCAAATTATTAACTAATTTCTGTTTATATTATAGATCTACATATATGGTATATTTCATGCAACCTAATCAGTGACATTTTGTTACAGTGTCTAGCAGCTACAACTTTATTTTCCTGTGTAAAATTTTAACAGTCTATTAGTCGATGTAATGCATACAGAATAAAATCACCTAAACTTATTAGACTATTTTTAGTGTTTTAATTAAAAGTGCATTCAAATGTTTAAAAGGTCACTAATCTCTGAAAATACAAAAACACATGTGAATTTATATTATGACTGCTGGATGAAGACTAATTCAAGCTGATCTCACAGAAGAGAAGGCAGTCCCAATGATCGAGTACATTGGTGACAGTGCTACAGAACAAAATATCTAGGCAATTTATATGCAGTTTACAATCTACTTGCATCAGCCAGCTGTTTACTTATTTATTAAATAATACTCAATAAATGAATTCATAACTGCACCTTAAAGGATTTGAAGTAGTTACAAAATTCTACTGGTAACTGATTTTTAATGTAATGAATATGGTTTATTTTTGTAGACAACTGTGAATTTGAAATTAGTGATGAAATTAAATGAAAAAGGGGCATTTAAAAATAAAAAAATGTAAAGTAAAATATGAAGTAAGATCACATCTATCAATTGCTGACAATTTTAACTAATACAATAAAAAGTTGTCAGGTGTTACCTAAACACTAAGAAATTGTTTATCACCAGTAATTGAAAGATACTGTTAAACTTCTTTAAAGGAAAATTTGATTTTTTGCCATGAACATTAGCTGCAGTTGAATAAAAATATAGTTCTAAATTAAAGAAGTAAAAGACCTTCAAGTAACATATCCCACATGCCATGGAATGTATGTTATAATTCTATCTTGATGAAGTGATTTTCAAAGGAAGGAGAGCAGTGTATATCAGAAAAGAGGGAAAACCAGTGAATTACATTCAATCAAAAGAGAATATAATGTCTCAAAATACCAAAATACTTCTTTCAATTATATAGACACATTTATTCCAGACACCAAAGAAAGGATGTATACTCTCCCTTCATTTACCAAAATCAACACACTTTAATATCAGTTCCAAACTGGTGATACGTTCCAATCATTTTGTTACAAAATATAACACAGAATATGCAGATGAGTATGGGGAAAATGGGGCTACCATACATTAACAACATAAAAATAAGGAGACATTTCCTTTGACTTTATATTATCTCAGATGCTTGAAATCAATGATAAGCAGAACTGAATAGGTTTAATTTACACACAATCATTTTAAGTACAAAATTGTAGCAAAACATATGCAGATATGCCTGAAACTACAAGCAATTATCCCAAGCGACAAAACATTAAAAGCTTATCAAATTTTGTGCAGTAACAAAACTCTCATCACTCATCATTCTAAATAAATAATGTTTATGAATATCACTGATCATACTTATTACAAAGAGAATGTCTATGATTATGGCTAATTCTATTTATTGAATATGCTGTTACTGTTATTTGACTGAGATCTAAGATGACCTAGTAA
This sequence comes from Schistocerca piceifrons, assembly GCF_021461385.2. Lineage (NCBI taxonomy): Eukaryota > Metazoa > Arthropoda > Insecta > Orthoptera > Acrididae > Schistocerca > Schistocerca piceifrons. The sequence continues at coordinate 231,233,746 of NC_060149.1, read as the reverse complement.
CTACATCACACCCACCAATTAAGATTTGGAAATTTAAATAAACAAATGACCTGATTATTTTACAGTGGTACCTGTTCATTTACATACAAAAATTTGTTTCTTTGTTTTACTTAAACCATATAGAGTAAAAAAAGGGAAAAAATGATCGAGCATATTCTCACACATAACAGCATGTATCAAAACTTAATTTTGCTCATATTATTAACAGAGTACAACAATGAAAACATATTTAATAACAGCTCTGTTTAATAGCCTGCATCATTTTGATCAATGACAAAAAATAAAATAAAATAATTTCATAATTTTGTCACTGTACACGTACAACCAGTCACCAAAACTGCATTCTTCTAAAGGAAAGTGATAGGCTTGAAATACCCCATATACATAGCAGTTATGGATCTGTTTATTTCAGTAGGACTTTCATATGAATTATCAGTCACAAAATTAGGCAAGGCACAAACACATATTATGAAGAATATCACAATATTTAAGTGCAATGTATACAGATTACTTAATATTTAAAATCTTTGATAACATACTCCTGCAAAAAAACAACAGTTCATATATTTGGCATCCAAAATATATAACACTAAAAAAATAAAGCATTCACCCAATATTTGTTTGAATCATGTTTTAACAATTTCTATACATTTTGTCTTTAAGTGACATGCTTATAAATTTTTCACATTTTATTTTTAAATTGTTCATTCATTGCAGGATGTGTGATTGAAACAGCTTAAACAGAAATGTTCAGGATAAAACACTCAGCTTTAAGTAAAAATACTTGTTGAAATTTCAGTCTTGTTGCACTTTGAACAACACAGCTGTTGCTGAGATGATGTTTGTAACTCATCAAAGTATCTCATTCACATTTGTTTTTGTTATGTACAGCATACACAGAAACAACAATGTATTATGTCTGATGTATAATATTCGATAACTTTGCTGTAAACACTTGTGAAAGAAATCTTCAAGGGAACATGTCTACTGTATCATGCAGCAGATACCTCCAACTGGAAATGGTCCCTTGTCCTTTAGGTGCCTCATTAAAATAGCAGATTCATGATGTAATCCATTTGATGCCTTTGTTATATTTACACCTGATGATGTTACAAAATTAATATCTTTCTGATGTGAATGTGCAGCAGACGAAATCTCTGAATTCAGCTTTGAAAAATTAGCATAACCGAATTTGAAAATATCAATATTTTGATTCATTGCTGCTATGACGTCTATTGCTTCTTCACTTTTGACATCATCTTCTGCCATATTAACAGTGCTGTTAGATGTTTCTGACAACCAGCTTTGTGATGAATCACTTTGTATCATTACTTCTTCTTCTGATTCAGTGTCAGTCTGTGAATCATAATTATTTCTCTCCACTGGAAGACCCAGACTGTAATATTTCCCCACAAATAATGATGGGTCACACATGCATGATACATTATCTGATGATTCCAGCTTAAGCTCAGTTTCAACTTGACTGTTCAACTGTTTTTTCAACAGCTCAGAATCCCAAATGTAAAATTCAGCTTCGCAGTCAATCATATCAGAAGTATCTATTTGCTCTGATAATGAATTATCCATATTTACCACTTCACTTAAAGCACCTTTAGTTTCATATTCTTCACTTTCATGATGTTTGTCTGATGATTTATAAAATTCATTAATAATGGAGTTATGGATGTGATTTTTATGAGGTGATTTTTTCACTATCCTACAAGGCTCCTTATCCTGCAGGGAAAGAGTAAATCCGCAGTCAGTGTTAAGGCCATGGATCTTAATTATTGAGCAGATATTTTTTTCAGTATTATTATCACATTTCATATTGGAATTAAACTTGAGCAGTTTCATATGAGGAATTAAATTAGCTAAAGACACACACCCTTCACAAAATTTTATTGCAACCCTTATACTTGCATCATCCATGTACAAAAAATTAAGAGATGATGCAAGCAAAGGGTTGCGTAGCACGTTTTTTGGACCGGATAAAATAGGTTTTGCTAATTCTTCATCTGTTTCTGGACTTTCACTCTCTTCATCACTCCCACACATATAGCTTGAAGCAGCACTTGTAAGACATATAACTTCCTTTCCTTTTTGTGAGTGAAGCCATTTTTCAACAGCCTCTTTAATTTTCAAGTTCTTAAAGTGCCTTAACTGCACTTCATCTAATGCCTCTTTTACAATAATGGCTGACATATTTTCTGCATACTGAATTAAGCTAGTGCTTGGAGTTACTTTAGTTTCCTGGTCATTGGAATCATGGCATGTCATTTGACTGGTAACAATTTGATCACTTTCAGTTGATGTGGAAGTAGGTTTCAATTGAAGTTCTTTGTGCCCTTGTTCAAAATTTTCTTCAGTGCTTTGGCTGCTCTGTATTTCACTTTCAAATTTATCTTTGTTGCTTTGATCATGTTCACTATGGCCTGCACGGTCATTTGGACACTGTAGCCCTCCTGAGACATTCTCTGCCAGTAGGGTGTGTGTTTCTTTGAGAGATTCAGAGATAGCCCCAGTATTTAAGGTAGAACAGCTCAGATTACCTGTTTGATTTGTCTCCTCATGAGGTAACTCAGTGTCATCAGTTGAACTGAGGAAATTCTTTGATGCAGTCTCATTTGACTCTAATGCTGTTGTTTTGGAGTCATTTTGTGTGTGTTGTATTCTGCTTGACTCATCAGAAAAATAGTCAGATGATGATACTGTAAATGCATCTTGATTGTTGCATATGGAAACAGTGTCTTTTAATTGTGATTTATTCATATTTATTGTATCTGGAATGCAGTTCAACTCAGAGTCATGATCTACTATTGTGAGAGTTTCCTGACTGGTGGGATGTTCTGAAGGCATTGTCTGTTTCACAGGCGACAATATGCCATGGTCATCTGGCATACCATTTTGCAAGCTATGGTCAGCACCAGCTTCTTCAAATACACTTCTTGGTTCAGTTTGTCCATCATGTCCTGCATGTTCATCCTTTGAATTGCTTTTGCAAGACCTATCGTCATGAGCTATTCTCTTGATGGAATTTTCTTCAAAACATACAGTGCTACTATTGTAAGGGACATTATCTCCTTTTTCAACTGCTGAAATAGACCCTTTTTTAGTAGAGTCTGCTGCATTTTGTGTGATTCCCTTATTTCCTTTCTTTGATCGTCTACTCACAGTATTCTCATGTGCAGTTAATACATCACTACTTTCTGACACCACTTTCTTTTCAGTGTGTTTCACCTTTTTCGCTTTTGATTCTGACAGATGTTTTTTGTGACCTCTGCTTTCACTTTTTGACAAGGGTACATCAGCCTTCTTGACAGCATTGTAGCATGATTCTGTCCGTAAACTTGTTTCCACATCCAAAGAACTGTCAGCTACACAACTGCAGTTCTGTGAACTGTACATCTTGACTGATTTGTTGTTGTCAAGGAGGTGCTCTTCAGATATCCCTGCAATATCCTCACTGGCTTGTACATCTGAAACATATAAAATAACGAATGGCTTCTATCATCTAACGATTATTAGTGAAACTACTGTTACTACAACAACAAGAACAACATGCTATTATTATAATAATTACTGTTATTTTAATTATCAACTAATAAGAACATGAATATGTATATTCTACTTGAATGAACACACACTTATTTGAATGAAAACTGTAATATGATGAAAGAATGACTAGAATGCAATGCACCTTACAAAAACACAGTATGGGGTAGGACTTGCAGATGTTTATAAGCATGAAATATTTTTACATGGCATTTTAAGTGTCCTCTGAATGTATATGTAAGATTTGCATGTACTGGGTTCTTTAAAAGAACAGAAGAAAAAAGTGTTCTAGATTAGAAGGGTTATTATAGCTTACTGGTTCAGTCACAATTAATTTTTATTAAAAGAGAAATTGCACCATTTCAGCTGTAGAAATGTGATGCAAAAACTGGCCATGACGTTTTAAAAGAGCAACTCCAGTATTTTCCAAGAATGATTTACATAACACTTGGAAAACTTAAATCAGGATGACTGACTGGATTTCAAAACCTTCTCCTTCAGCTTTACTTAATCACTGTGCCACAGCACTTGGTGAGGTTGTGGAACAACCAGCTGAGTATTATATTATTCTCAGTGAATGGTTAACTGCAAGGCCAAAGAATGAGTTGGTTCAACATTCAATAAACGTTGATGTCAGTAGAGATGGAGCAATAGTTCAGATGAAGACAGACAGGAGACAGTGCAAATTATGAGTTTGTTAATGACACAGTTGTGGCACTTCCCTAAACTGATCCATGTAAGCTTCAATTACCAGTGTCATGTAGGTGAAGGCATGGTACATTAAATTATTACAGCATCAAGAAAAGGACATTATGCATTATAAACTGAATCAATGATTCAGTTTGTCCAGTTCCCCTCTCCAACCGTGTCTTCTCAGAAGCCCTTGGATTGCTCAGAATAAAAAATAACAATGAAGTGCACATGGAGGAGAAAGACAGTTTTAACATTTAGGAGATATATCCATATTCTTAATGTATTTTGTTACCACGTTTTCTGTACTCTTTAGATGTTGTTTACTCACAAAATCATACATCTACATAAGTACTCATGAAAATATAAGGAAGTTACAGCTAGATATTGTTAGTTTGCCTAGTTTCGTTACTGTACGTCAACTCTAACATTTTCTTATGGGTCAGATTTCCTTTATATCCAGATAATTTCTGTCTGCTGCTATGATCCAGTTGAAGGTTATCAATTATGAATGGTGTATTAGCTTTTACATGAAGTTGTATGTATAGTGTAAATACTAAATATATTTTAGGCATTTTTGATATGAAAAGCCACAAAAATGCAACATCACCCCACAATTTCAAGATACAAAATAAGAAAAGAGGCACTGTAACAGCACAAACCTTTACATGAAGCTTGAGTAGCTGGCTCGGGTATATTTTCTGAAGTAACTATGTTATTAGTTACTGAGGTGGTATTGAATTCCACTTCCATACCTAGGGCAGATGTATTTGTACTTCCCACTTGGGCTACAACAGCTAATTCACAGTCTTTTGATGCATCAGGCCCAAGTTGGCTTAAAGGTTTCTCTGCTTCTTTCTCATATGAGCTAGATCCTTCAGAACCATCATCTACCTGGAATGTAAATTTGATAATGCAGTTATAATATATACTGTTTTCTTTGTCATATTTGATTTTTCTTTACATTACATTATTTAAAGTTTTTTAAAGAAAGATATTTGCAATTAAAGCAAAATTTGTTACTTCATGCACATAAAAACACATCATTTCATTTCATTTCATTTCTTTTTATTATCTTCCTGTATATCATTTACATGATGTAGGAATTTTCACAACAAAGTTATCATACTAGTACAAGTACTACAGACATAATAATGGAATATCACTTTCAAGGCATTTTTAAAAGTACAAATTTAGACATATAAATTAAAATTTTTGGCAATAAATTTACACACAATCAAAGTACTCATCTACGTCATAGAAAGTTTTGCTTAAAAGGTAATTTTTAAGCTCAGTCTTAAATTTTACTTAATCTATTATTGCCTTCATGTACACTGGCAGAGCATTGTAGAGTTTTATTCCAAAATAACTTACATGCTTTTGGGTTTGTGTTGTCCTTACCCTTTCTACATACAAATTCTTACGAGTTCTAGTATTATAATTATGGCAGTCCTCATTTGTACATAGATTTTTCATATGTGCTCTTGTACACATAATGCTTTTAAAAATATACAGTGATGGTATTGTGAGTATTTGCAGTTCTTTGAAAAGGGGCCTACAATGAGTTCTTGGAGAGTTATGTGTTATGATTCGTATAGCTCTTTTCTGAAATTTGAAGATATCTGTTAAGCATGATTTAGTTTTACCCCAGAACACTATGCCGTAAGACACGATGGACTGAAAGTAAGCAAAATACACTAGTCTAGTACAGTCTGTGCTGCATACTCTAGATAATATCCTCAATGCAAAACATGCCAAATTGAGCCTGTGGGATAAGTACTTGAGATGGTCTTTCCAGCTTAAGTTTTGATCAATGTGCATGCCCAAAAACTTTGTGGATTGTACACTCTCTATCTTCTTATCCATTAGTTTTAACTGGAGGTCCATATCTTGAGTTGCTTTGCCATACTGTATATAAATATGTCTGCTTGTGTCTGTATATGTGTGGATGGATATGTGTGTGTGTGCGAGTGTATACCCGTCCTTTTTTCCCCTTAAGGTAAGTCTTTCCGCTCCCGGGATTGGAATGACTCCTTACCCTCTCCCTTAAGACCCACATCCTTTCGTCTTTCCCTCTCCTTCCCTCTTTCCTGATGAGGCAACAGTTTGTTGCGAAAGCTTGAATTTTGTGTGTATGTTTGTGTTTGTTTGCGTGTCTTTCGACCTGCCAGCGCTTTCGTTTGGTAAGTCACATCATCTATGTTTTTTGATAAATTTTTCCCACGTGGAATGTTTCCCTCTATTATATGTATATAATTTGTTTTACTTAGATTAAGTGTTAACTCATTACTATTAAACCAATGTTGAATATATTTCAGGACTATATCAGTTGTGGTGGTTAATGATTTTTTATCATCACTTATAATTATGCTAGTGTCATCTGCGAACAACATTATTTTGGTAGAAATATTAGGATTTTTTATGTCATTTATATAAAGCAAGAATAATAAGGGACGAAGAACACTGCCCTGTGGGACACCTATTTCCAATTTCTTTGCATCTGAGACCCACTTGATTTTCTGATTTTTATGTTCTGCGATGATTTCTACCACCTGAGTTCTATCTTGAAGGTAAGATTCAAACCACTGCTTCACAACTCCCCTTACAACTATTGCTGCCATCTTGTTTAACAGAATTTTGTGATTTACTGTATCAAAATCTTTAGATAAATCTAAGTTAATTCCCACTACACATTTTTTAGTATCGAGACTCCTGACAATCTCTTTGGTATAGGCATGGATAGCTGATTCTGTGCTGTGGCCTGAGCGAAAGCCATGTTGATTGCAGTTTAGAAGTTTGTGAGCATCTAAGTAATTTATGAGTCTGGTTTTCATTAATTTCTCTAGAATTTTTGAAAATGATTAGAGAAGGGATATTGGTCTATAATTTTCTACCTTGTATGGATCTCCTTTTTTAAACAGAGGTCTAACCTTAGAGATTTTCAACCTCTCAAGAAACACACCTTCACTGAAAGACAAATTGGCAATATGTACCAGGGGCTTTATAATTTGTTGGGCAACCTTTTTTATTATTGACACAGTCACTTCATCCACACCTGCAGACATTTTTGATTTTAGACTCTTTATCACCTTTAATATTTCATTATCATTTGTGGGAGTTAACAACATACTACTGTCTACTTTTGGGGCTGTTAATTTCGCATGTTTAGTAAAGTTTTTACTGGTACACTTAAAAAGTAATTATTAATGTAATTTGCCAGAGTTTCATCCTTTAATTCAATATTTTCACTATTTTTGAGTACTATTTCCTGATCGTTGAGGCCCTTACCTGTTTCCCTTTTTACAATTTCCCAAATAGTTTTTGATTTATTGCCTGATTTTCTTATTAATTTATCATTAGTTAGTAATTTTGCTTTTGCAATTATTTTTATATATATTTTTTTGTAATTTGTTACATATTCTTTAAACTTGGGGTCAGTCCAACTTTTCAGTCTATAGTTAAGCATTTTCATGGTCCTGGAGGAATTTCTAATACCTGTTGTGATCCTGGAGTTAGCATGTGTATGCCCATATGTGTTTGTTTTGACAAGTTTCTTAGGAAAACACATTTCAAAATTCAACATAAACAGGGAAGAAAAAACATTATATGCAGTGTTTGTGCCAGTTTGTAACAGTACTTCTGCCCATGATTGGTTAGTCAGTGTATTTATGAAGTGACTGCAACTATTTGTGTAGAAGGTTCTTTTGTATATTTGGTATGAACTATTTTTGGTCACAGGGGCTATGGGAAATTTAAGGATATTCCTAGGTCAACATTTATTACATCTATATCTATGGCATCTATATTTGTAAAGATATTATCTATGAGACTTTTTGAAGAGTTTGTTATTCTTGTAGGGTTAGTTATATGTGGATACAAATTGAAGCTATGTAAAACATTCAGGAACTGATCTTTGGATGCACCTTCAGTCAATAAGTTGACATTAAAATCTCCACTTATAATTATTGTTGATTTTTTATGATGTAATATTTTGAGCAATGCCTCTAACTTATTTCAAAAAACTTCAGGATCACCACATGGTGATCCGTACACTGACATTATTATTAATTTACTCTTTTGCATATTCAACTGTATTGCTGCAGCCTCATTAATTGGAAACTATTATTCATTAAAATCATTACACTTTTTACATAAAGCAGTTTTAATTTAGAATAAATTGAACTAAAAATGTATAGCCATGTTTTCAAAACATTTCTAGAAACAAGCAGAAAAACCAACCTTTGAATCCCAGTGCATTTATACTTTAACAGTATTTACTACTGATAGCAAAGTGAAGTTTTAAATGAACAGTGGATCACTTAAGTAATAACAAGACAAAATTAGTTATCATGTGTATCCTTGTTTATGATCTGAACTGTAATATTGGCATTTTATTATAAAAATCTTCAGTATGCTGCCCAAAGAGAGAATATAAAAAATTGTGATTCTACAGAAGTTCACAAATAAGTTGAAGGGGAATCAGATGAGCCATTCATTCTATGTAGAATAAAGATATGAGGATTCTGGTTCTCCAACATCTGTTTGCATTAAAGGATAATGTTCATGCAAAAATAAAACTTCATTCTTTTAGTAAATCTATTTATTTATTTGTGTGGCTCACTGCATGTTGCAAGCCTTTTTAGTTGGTGTCTTATTTCAACAACTGTAAGTAATCATATATCAATGTGAAGTGAAATATGACAGGTATATAGCAAATGAATAGTGTACAATATATTGTAGATGAATAGCAAGAGTTTCTTCCTGTGTAGCAGCTTTTCTTCTAAGGATCTGTCTGATGCTGCACTGTAATTTGATATTATCTGTTTTTGTACTATCACATCAACTGAGACTGCAAAAACAGTGTCCATATTTGCTAATTATGAATCGATGGAATGCTTCTGCCTATCCAGTTATGTTATTTAAAACACAGCACACATCTAACTTTTATTTTAATAAATGTTTAAAGTTCCAGTTTTCCTCTGGTTAACAAACAATATTAAAAGTGTTTCCAGCATTAAAAAGGGTGGTAAACAGCTGCCACAGATTAGTTACAGATCATTATTAGTAATTTTAGTACTTTGTAAGGTAGTTGAGGCCATAATATACACTCATTGTCATAGTAACCTTGGGAAAGTGACCTCCTTTATAACAAAGAACCTGATTTTCACTAGGAACAAATACAACTGCAGTTCTTTTGGAAATTAATGGAAAATATTAATATCTTTTTTAATACAGGAATGTGGCATCACTTGTTTTCTGTGACCATTGAAAAGCCATTGAGTGAATTCCTAGTGATATTTTATTTGGTAAATTGGATTTTTATGGAATACATAATCACACTTGACTGTAATTACTTCTCATTTTAACATCAGAAAATGATATCTTTCAATCAAAACTGAACATGTCTTAGTTGAAATTAAAATTAGAACACATCTGCTCTCTATCAGAAAACAATGAATATCTTGATTCTTCTTTCAGCTGGCATACTGCTAATAAAATTCTATGTAACAAGACAAAACACATCATCTTCTGTTTGAAGTGTGAAGGGCCATAGAAACTGAATCACTAAAACCTTTAGATGTGCATATTGGCTACCTAGTGCAGAAACAAAGAGAGATAGTCAACAATTACTATCACTGTGTGACATACTTTGGGATATTCCAGTCACTGTAGGGACATTCCATCACATTACCAACATGAAAAAAAAAACAATTTTTAAAAGAAGTTGAGCATCAAAAAGGGGTTTCAGGAAAGGTCGTCCAACAGCTGAACAGATCTGTAACCTCAAAAGGATTATTAGATATTGTACTCTATGTCCTAAGCAATATTTTTTTTATGGACATAAGGAAATCCACATTTCAATAGACCATAAAGTCCTGTTAATTTGAGATTGACTTTAAAGTGCTGGCAATAATTACAGCCATTCTGACAGATACAAACTCCATAATAAAGTTCCTAGGATGCTTCTCAGATTCATTTGGGATCAAAACAGGAGCCAGACAACATGATGAAATGTCACTGATGGTCTTCAACTGTGTTCTTGAAAAAAAGAAAAATATCATCAGGATCCAGTGAGCAAGATTAATAAAAACCGACTACAGCCTGATCAGAATGAGAATTAAATTGTAGGGAATCATGGTGGTCTGTCTAGCTTTTGCTGATAATATAGCTGTTTTGTCAAATTATGTAGACACTACTAGGGTTCAGATCGAAATGTAAAAGCAAACCAACAAACAAACTGATCTGCAAATATAATTTGAAAAAACACCAGAAATAATAACTAACATGGAAGATGTCACTCCTAAAACCCCAGATGAAATATGGAGACACCAACAGACTAAAAATGTTTAAGTAGCCAGGAGAAGTCATTAATAAAAAAAAAAAAAAAAAGAGCCATTCATATAACACTAAGATACATCACTATGAAACAGTTCCGAAGCCAGTAGTCATGTATGCAACTGAAACTGTATCTCTAAATGCAAATGAAAGCCTCCTTGAACGACTATAGAGAAAAGAGCATAGAATAATTAGAGAAATCATGGGATCTAATTATAAGAATGGTGTTCACCAAAAAAGATACAATAAGGATATTTATGGAAGAATAGAAAAAAATTACAGACTTGCAAAAGATGTATTATTTTATGGTCACCTCAAATAAATGGCCACGAAAGAGTTTAACAAGGAGATCTTCCAATTATATATTCAAACCCCAAACCACAATTCCCAAGTTTAGATATACTAATGAAGACCTCTGACTCCTACAAATCAAACCTAAAAATTCTTGTAACAGGGATTTCCTCCACAAGAAGATGGTGATAAACAGGTTACACTAATATAAGCAGCCAGAAAGAAGAAACACTGCCCCTTGCATGGAGGAGAATAAGCAAGCCCACTCGCAAAGACTGAAGTATATCTGGGTGACAAAGAAAGCAAAGTTCACTGCAAGATGTAATAAGACTTAATGTGGGCCTAGATGGCACCACCAGAATAAATAAAAATAAAAAATAAAATGGTCATGTAATTTGTATGATTGATCAAGGAGGTAGTGTCATATTTTATTATGAGGACCAAAGTACTTACAATTGTGAATTTAAACATTTATATTTTGTTACACTGTATTAAAAATAATATTTCTTAACTTGTAATGAGGGAAGAGGTTCACCATAACAACAATGGAAAAAAGGCTAATTTGAATGTACAATGACACAGATTACTAATAACATGAATTCTCAGAAAGTGAAACTACTCAGACTCAATGGTAAGTTAGTACACTCATTCCAGTCTATATCACTAAAAAGTTTCAAAATAAAATAGTGCAGCTGGCAGTCAGACAACAAATTGCAGCCTACAACATTACTTAGTTATTTGATGTGCATAGTGATGAAGTTTTTTCTATGAAAATTCATTGTAATCTACTGTACTCTAATGAAATGTATATCTGTATCAATGGCAAAGCCTATTTCCTACTTAAATGACCAAAAGCTAAAAATGATTGTTTATTCTATTCATTACTAAATGAAGCATAGGCAGAATATTCTTTACTAGCAAAATATGATGAGAAAATCTAACGAAGGGTAGTTTTTAGTGTTGTGTACATATGAAATTAATAACAGTTTCTTGTTCTTATACTTTTAATTTATTCAACATTGTGGAGGGCCCTCCTAGATGATGGTCTCTATGGAATGCAGCACGTAAGTGAGACATTTATTTTCAGGTTTGTTAACTGGATATATCCTGTAATCCAGATACATCATGTCTTTGAGATTGACAGTTGATATGGGCCATTTATCCAACAGCAAACTTTGAAAGCCAGGACAATTTATCCAACATTAACCACTAAAAGCCATTTTCTAAGACATTACCAAAGTTAGTATATCAAATATCATTATCAAAAGTCACTTAGAGTGAAATCATAATTTCTGTTAACATAACAAGTTACAGACATTGCAGTACAACAATATTTGTATGAAACACATACACAATCCAAATGACTGTGTGAAGTTCCATCCAACTGCCAATTACATAAACCATACTTTATTTGCAATCTTAACTCAGTATGATTAGGCAGTTGAGTGCCAAGAGACAGATTTCATTGCAAAACTTGGGAAGTGCTTAATAAAATTCATGTTGGAATGGGGAGGAGAATGAGATGACTGTTCACATCCTTCTATGTGAATGGAAAGAGCAGTCAATGAAATGGCATTACATGATGCAAGAGAACAATAAAAACATTTTAAAATGTGCACACCACAGGATAGGACATGGAAAGTGTCTTTTAGGATGAGAATGGTGCATTCCTGGCGGATTTTATGGAGAAAAGGAAAACAGTCAATCCGGTGCAATACATAAGCAGTCCATATACAAATTTAAGCTTGTCTTCATTGAGCTGGCCTATTAAAAGCTCCATCCCATGAGCATATTAATGCAGAACAATGCACAAACCATTGCTGAGACACTGAAATTTGGAAGGGAAATCTTACCTCATCCACCTTACAATCCACTTCTAATGTCATTAAATTACCAACTGTTCAGGCTACTAAGTGAAGCATTACTTTGAAGATGCAAATAGTTTGCAAAATTCTGTGCAATAATGGTTGAGAAACAGAGGCAGTGATCTTTGGCATTACCTTGTTCACAGGCAGATAAAAATATTGAAAAGGACAGAATATAGTAAAACGAGAATAATTACTGATACTCACAAATTCTGTAATTACATGTATTAACTTCAATTCACTTTCTTGTGGAATAAAAGAGAAATGACTTTATAGGAATTGCCTTCTGGCAAAACCACATGATAAAATAAATAAAGTTGCAAAAAGAAGACTCCAAATGAATAACAAGAAATAGAATGGTTGTACTTATAAAAATATGCCAAGAATGACAGAACCTTTTATAAAGAGGACTGAGTACCTTAGTGTTGCAGCAGCAGTCAGGGGTTTCTTCTGTTGTAGAAAATGGCAGACAAGAAGTGCTGCAAGATGAAAAAATGGCATGCAGGCCACTCAGAATCAGAGAAAACGTATCTCAGAATGCCTTTGGTTAAAACAGCTGTCTTTTTATGTTTACATTTACTAAAAAGTTTTGTAAATTAAACATTATGATTTAGAAACCCTGTTTTGACTAAAACAACAAAACTGAATCAATGGTAAGATATCACATTGTAATATTCACTGTAGAATTATGAAATATGAAATTAAGCTCTCTGTTACAAAGCTACTTTCCAACTGTATTCTTTTGCAATGTTTTAGCACCTTTCACTTAGTTCTTTAAGGCTGTAGTAATGATTTTTATATCCATTGTTAGTAAATAATTTTAGTTTGCATTGCATACTTATTTAAGCTACAAAGTTTCCAAGAATGTGAAATGCACACGTTGAGCTACCACCACCAGAGCAGGAGCAATAGCAGCAGGACAAGAAAGAAATAACATAGTTGCATACAATGGATCCTTGACATTGAAGGACAAAAGTTCTGCTGGTTAAAGCTAATACAGCAGTTTGAAATCTGGTTCCAAACTCTAAGTCTCACCAATAAATCAGTAACCTTCTGGTCTCTGCAGGTCTCTTCCACATAGACAACCCACTTTCATGATTCTTGAAGCAAGTGTTTGTGATGATTAAACTAAAATCTGTGCAAAATTTTAACAAGTGGCTTCCTCTTTCATTCCTTTCCCCCAATCCATATCCACCCAACATTTTCTCCATCCTGCTTTTCACACTATTGAATTCCAGTCCCCAACATAATTAAGCTTTCATCTCTCTTAATTACATGAATAATTTATTTTATCTCATTATACTTTTCTTCAGTTTCTTCATCATCTACACAGCTAGTTGGCATATAAACTTGTGCTACTGCAGTAAGTGTTGGCTTTGAAAATGCATTCACTAAGCTGTTCACAGTAGCTTAGCTGCATTCCTATTTTATTATTCATTATTAGATATACTCCTTGATTACTCCTGCTTGATTTTGTATATATAATCCTGTACTGACCTAACCAGAAGGTCTGTTCCTCCTGTCATTATACTTCCCTAATTCCCACTATATCCAATTCAAAACCTATCAATTAATGGAAAATCCAGGATGGAAAAACAACAGCATAATGAAAAGGATGGATTGCTATTCATCATGTAGAAGAGACACTGATTCACAGACAGCCACAATGAAAAGACTGCTATACATTTTAGCTTTCAGAAAAAGGCCTTCTTTTATAGTAGAACACAGACATATTCACATAAGCACAACTCACTCACAGTCACATGACCACTGTGTCTGGCCACTGTTGCTGGACTGAGTCATAACTGTACCCAATGGGAGCAGCAATCTGGTGGTGGGGTAAGGAGGAGCCATGGGGCAGGGATGAGGTACAGCAGAGTGGCGTAAAAGAAGGCTTAGTTCTGTATGTGGGACCCTGCAGGGACATGGTCAGGACAGGGTAGGTTTGAGGGTGGGGGCATACAGATGTGAATAAAGAGAAATAGAGAAGGGGAAAAGGACTAGTGAGTGCACTGGTGGAATAGAAGGCTGTGTTGTGCTGGAGTAGGAGCAGGGAAGGGGACAGGTAAGTAGAGGACAGGGACTAGGAAAGTTTGAAGCCATGGAGGTTAGGGGAACATGGAATATACTGCAAGCAGATTTCCCACTTGTGCTGGTATTGGTAAGAAGGACCCTAATGTCACACACTGTCAAACAGTCATTGAAGAGAAGCAAGTTGTGTTGGGCAGCACGTTCAGCAACTGTGTGATCCAGGTGTCTCTTGGCCACTGTTTGTTGGTGGCCATTCATGCAGAGAGACAGCTTATTGGTTGTCATGCCCATACAGAAAGCAGCATAGTGGTTGGAGCTTAATCTGTAGATCACATGATGGCTTTCACAGGTAGCCAAGCCGTTGATGGGATAGGAGATGCCTGCCTGTAAGTGGAGTAAGTGGTGTGGGAGGATGAATGGGACAAGTACTGCTTCTAGGTCTAGTGCAAGTAGATGAGTACTGAGACAAGAGGTTGGGGACAGGGGTGGAGCGGGGATGGACAAGGATATTGTGTAGGTTTGGTTGGTGGAGCAATACCACTGTGGAAGTATTGGGAAGGATACTGGGTAGGATATTCCTCATTTCAGTGCATGGCAAGAAGTAATTGAGTTCCTGGTGAAGTGTGCAATTCAGTTATTCCAGTCCTGAGTGGTAATAAGCCATGAGGGGAGTACTCCTTTGTGGCTGGGCAGTGAGTATGTGGGAGGTGGTAGATTACTGGAGAGACAAAGCACAGGAGATCAGTTTCTGTACAAGTTTGGGTGGTTAAAAAAAATCAGTTTGTGGGGGCCTCCATGAGACCCATGGTACATTAGGAGAGGGACTGCATATGTCTGCAGATGGGATGACCACAGGTGGCTAGGCTGTGTGGTACGGACTTATTGGTGTGGAGAGGATGACAGCTGTCATTGCAGAGGTATTGCTAGTGGTTGACAAGTTTGATTTGGACAGAGGTACTAATGTAGCCATCCTTGAGGTGGAGGTTAGCATCAAGGAAGGTGGCTTGTTGGGTTGAGAAGGACCAGGGGAAGTGAGAGGTGGAGAAGGTGTTGAGGTTCTGGAGGAATGTAGACAGGCTGTCCCCATCCTCACTCCCAGTTATGAAGATATCATCAATGAATCTGAATGAGGTGAGGGTTTTGGGATTCTGGGTGGTTGGGAAGGATTCATCTAGATCTCCCAGAATAGAATGGCATATGATAGTGCCGTGCAGATGGCCATCACTCTAAAATGGATTTGTTTGTGGGTGTTGCATTCAAAGGAGAAGAATTGTGGATGAGAATATAGTTGGTCTTGCTGAGGAGGAAGGGCATTGCAGGTTTTGAGACATATGAGCACTGAGAAAGGTAGGGTTCAATAGTAGCAAGGAATGGACATTGGCCCTGCTGATTACTGTTGGTGCCAGCTCCCTCTACACTGACATCCCAAATGCCCATGGACTTGCTGCTATTGAACACTACACTTTCCAGTGCCAAACTGACTCCAAACCTATGACCTCCTTCCTGGTAAGCATGACCAACTATGTCCTCACCCACAGTTACTTCTTCGAAGATATCACTAACAAACAAATACATTGTACAGCAATGGGTACCTAATTCTTCCTAGCCACCCAAAAATCCCAAGCCCCTCACCTGGTTCAGGTTCACTGATGACACCTTCATGATCTGGACTGAGGGTGAGGAAACCCTGTCCACATTGCTCCATAACCTCAACATCATCTCCACCACTTACTTCACGTGGTACTCATGAGCCCAACAAGCCAGCTTCCTTGATGATGACCTGCACTTCAAGGATGGTTACATCAGTACCTCTGCCCAAATCAAAGCTACCAAACACCAGAAATATGTCCACTTTGACAGCTGCCATCTTCCGTGCTGAGAAGTCCCTTCCATACAACGAAGCCACCCATGGTCATCACATCTACAGTAATGAACAGTCCCTCTGCAAATATGCTATAAGACAATAAATAAAAAAAGAATATGCACCTCAAAGAAGTTATGGAGATAGGGCACAAAGTTATGTTCACACAAGGAAAATGCAAAATTGCAAATTGGTGGCTGTTGGATGAATGTGTGATGCTGCAGCACAGTTTCACTGCACAGCTGGCAAGGATAGTAAACAGGGGACTGTTTGATATCAAGGCACCAAGTGTTTGTGAATTTCAGTCCATGTACTCAGTTGGATAGTAACTATACCTCACGGACAGGAGCATGAAGAATATACACAGTTGTCAGCATTGCAGGAGGATGTGTAGTTGGGCTTCGAGAAGCTGGTTCGAGTAATCATTGAATTATTCAACATGAATAGGAGTGATGCCACTATTCAATGATGTCAGCAGCAGTTGCATCAACCATGCCTGAACATAGCTTCAAGGAGGTAGCAGTCGACAAAGGGAGACAATAGATTGTGAGGACTGAGTAGTTGTTATGGGGGCACTCAGAGCCCCAGATTCATCATCATCATCATCATCATCAAACATTCAGCTGGTGCTTCAGCAACCAGTAGTACTATTAATAGGCAGCTCACAGAAAGGGGGGGGGGGGGGGGGGGTGAGCTCCCAGCTCCCAGTGCCCCTTGCACTGACTACCACTGACTTCTATACACCAAAGTGCCTGTTTGCAGTGGTGTATGGCCTGGTATCTCATTGACTGGAGTAAAATTGCATTCAGTGATGAGGCTTGCTTTGAGCTGAGCCCAATGACCAGCCAAGATGTGTCTGGAAACATCCCAAACAGTGGTGGGATGTACGGCACAACAGTCAGGAGTGATGGTCTGGGGGGCCATTCCACTTCATAGCAGGATTCCTTTGGTTGTCACCCATGGCACCCTTACAGCACAGTGGCATGATGACAATATTCTACATCTCATTTTGTTGCCCTTCATAGCAAGCTCTCCTGGGCTTACATTTCAGCAAGATAATGCCCTCCTGCTGCTTGCCTTTGTGCTTGCCAAATTCTACTTAGGCCAGTGAGGTTGCTGGATTTGACAACCTAAACACCAACTGGACAGAATTTGGCACAATATCCCTCAGGAGGACACCCAACAACTCTATTAATCAGTTTCAAGATGAATAACGGCTTGCATGAGGGCCAGAAGTGGACCAATGGGCTACTGACTTGCTCAATTTGTGAAGCTCTTTTCTCTTGAATAAATCAGCCAGTTTGTCTGAAATTGTAGTCATTTGTTGTCTGTACATGTACACCACATCTATCAATTTCCATCCCATAAGGATAAATCCTCCATGGTATGCGATTTCCCCCCCTCCCCTTAGAGTCTATACCAAGGGTCTCCCTGAGACCTTCACAGACCAAAATTAACCACCCAAACTTGTACAGAAACAGTTCTCCTTTGCCTTGTCTCTCCAGCCAACTACCACCTCCCACATACCCATCATCTGGCCACAACGGAGCACTCCCATTGTAACTTAGTACTGCTCAGGACTGGAGCTACTGAATCACATTCTCCAACAGAGTTCTGACTACCTCTTTTTATGCTCTGAAATGAAGAATGTCCTACCTTCTGTCCTTTGCAAACCTCCCACAGTGGCATTCCACTGCTCACTAAAGCTGCAGAATATTCTGTACATTCCTACTCCACCCCTGCTCACAACCCTCTTGTTTTGTGGCTCATATCTCTGCAATAGACCTAGGTGCAAGACCTGTTCCATACATCCTCCCACTACCACCTACTCCAGTCCAATCACTGGCATCTCCTGTCCCATCAAAGGCAGGACTACTTGTGAAAGCAGCTGTGTGATCTACAAAGTAAGCTCCAACCACTGTATTGCATTCTATGTAGGAATGATCACTAACAAGCTGGCTGTCTGCATGAATGGTCACCAACAAACTGTGACTGAGTGATACCTGGACTATCCAGTTGCTGAAGATGCTGCCCAACATAATGTGCTTTTCTTCAATGACTGATTCACAACTTGCACCTTCAGGATCCTTCCTACCAACACCAGCACAGGTGGAATTTCTGTCGCAATATATCCTACATTCCCTTAACCCCTTGGCTTCAACCTTCGCTAGTCCCTGTCTTCCACTTGTCTAACCCCTTCTCTGCTCCCACTCCAGCATAACACAGCCTACTGTTCCACCAATACAACCACTAGTTCTTTTTCCGTTCCCGATTTCTCCCTTTTCTGCTCCACCTGCCTCCCCTCCCCCATCCCCCCCCCCCTCAAGACTGCAACCTAGCAGCCCCTATCCTGTCACCACTGCATCTCTGAGTACTCCCACAAACAGCCAAACAGCACTATGCCTTCGCCCTCCCCACCCTGTAATTTCCCCATCACCAGCCCATGCCTTCTCCTTACCCCCACCACTGGATTGCCGCTCCCATCAAGCATAGTTAAGGCACAGTCCAGCTACAGTAGCCAGAGACGGTGGTCATGTGCATGTAAGTTGTGCTTGAGAGAATTTGTGTTTTTTGCTGCAGAAGAACGCCTTTTGGCCAAGAGCTAAAATATCTGGCAGCCTTTTTGTTATGCCTGTCTGTGACTCAGTGTCTCCTCTGTGAGTAGCACTCTGTCCTTTTCATAGTATTGTTGTAACTTCAGCCTGTTCATTTCCCTTTTTAAATTTTCTAACCTATCTGCCAAATTATGGGATCTAAAATTCCATGCTCCAACCCATAAAATGTCTGTTTTGTTTCTCCTGATAACATACTCCTGAGTTGTTCCCACCAAGAGATCCATATAAAGGACTATTTTACATCTGGACTATTTTACCCAAGAGGAGGCAATCAACATCTAACCATATAGTGGAAAATTACGGTAGTAGTTTCCTCTTGCTTTCAGTTATTAGCATGTCCAATCATCCAGACTGTGCTGTTACAAGGGTAGATCAGTCAATCAACTAGACTGTTTCCCCTGCAACTACTGAGAAGGCTGCTGCCCTCTTCAGGAACCACACATTTGTCTGGCTTCTCAACAGATATCCCCTCCACTGTGGTTGCACCTATGGTATGGTTGTCCGTATTGTTGAGGCACAAAAGCCACCCCACCATGACAAGGTCCATGGTACAGGGGAGGGGGGAAGGGACAAATACATTGTAGCAAACAGATGATCCCTCAATAACCATTCACTCCATTAATGGCCAATGAATCACATGACTTGTTATAGGTACTTGCTAGTCTCACTACACACTATTAATTGTTCATAGTGCTTACATGTAGAAGTAATGACATTTATGAAACATCAACTGTGTCAGGGTAGAGTTGCTTTCTGCCATTAATGCAGCATATGAATAGTCTGCACTGAATACAATTATGATATGGGAAGGAATGAAACTGATATGCTTTCAAAACACATATTTTGCTAAGCTTTCATTCCAGAAAATGCTTGTCTATAGTGTTTAACCTTCTGAGTCTCATGTTTCTCTCATATTTTATGATCAAAGTAATAATAAGCAGTTTTGTAACTGGAAACATAGTATTCTATTGCTACAGTAGCCAACTCATGCAAATACCTGGGTGTAACACCTTGTGGGGATATGCAGTGGAATGACAACATAGGCTCAGTCGTAGATAAAGCAGGTGGAAAATTTTGGTTTATTGATAGAAGAGTAGGGAGATACAATCAGTCTACAAAAGAAATTGCTTGGAAGTCCCTTGTGTGACCTATCTTAGAATACTGCTGAAGTGTATGGGACTCATACCAAGTAGGACTAACAGGAGATATCGAATGAATACAAAAAAGGGCAGCACACAGGGTATAGGTTAGTCTGATCCATGGGAGAGTGTCACAGATACGCTGAAGATACTGAATTGGAATATGCCTGAAGACAGAAGCAAAGTATCCCAAGAAAGTCTACTTACAAAGTTTCTAGAACTAGCTTTACATGATGACTCTAGGAATGAACTACAACATCTCTGCATCACTCCCATGGTGTTGTAAGGACAAGACCAGATTAATTACAGCATACACAGGGGAATTCATTTTGGTTCCATATATGAATGGAATGGGAAGAAGCCCTGATAACTAGTACAATGACAAGCACCTTCTGCCATGTATTTCATGTGGTTTTCAGAGTGTGGCAATACATGTAGATTGTGACAAGAGTATCTTGGACTTGGTCCAAGATGTAGACATTTTTTTTTAATATTTGCTCACCACATCAGCTTTCAAGTTTAGTCTGCCTATAACAGGAACCTCAACAGTAGAAGTGAGGTGCACTGCTTACAACACTACTTTTATGCAACAGAAGAAGGCTACACAGAAGTAGAGACTTGTTTTCAGTTTAAGAAGCATTTTTGAATGAAAGTAAAATAATTTATTTGCAACTTTTCCTTCGCCATTATTAGCCCTCATTCCATGTTCTTTAGTAAAAATATGTTTTTATTTCTTTATTGTGTAAAATTTGTATGGGATAGTAATAAAATTTTATGAGAAAATTTATTCTGTGGGAGTAACACAACTGATAATCAACAGTGCACTGTTCACAGCATACGAGAGTTGGAACTTTAATAGTGGCAACTATTTATTTACAGCTTGTACAAAGCAGAACATGTTTCAAGTTTTACTGACCTTCAGAGTAGTCACCAGCATTGTGTATGGCCTGTCAACAGTGATATGTAAGTCGTAGGATACTCTTAGCAGTGCCAGTTGTGTTGAGAGTTCGAGCAGCGCGGTCTATTGTCCAACAAATTTGTAGCAGTTCTGAAGTGAATGCCATGAAGTGTTTCCTTCAGTTTAGAAATGATGTTGAACGTATTAGGGCTTAAGTTAGGGGAGTGCAGCCCCATCAGTCAAACACTTCAGTAACAGCTTGCACTGTATGTGCTTGAGCACTGTCCTGCAAAATGACAGTCAGGTCCTGCAAAAACTGTCATCACTTCTATCTCTATGCTGTTCATTTTTGGAACACAACCTACAACCAGCTTAGAGACAGAAATGATGACACTTTCTGCAGGACCTGACTATCATTTTCCAGGACAATGCTCAAGCACAAACAGTGCAAGCTGTTACTGATTTGTTTGACTGATGAGGCTGCTGAGTGCTATACCACCTACTGCACTGTCCTGACTTAAACTCTCGTGAGTTCAACTCGATTTCTAAACTGAAGGAAACACTTCATGACATTCGCTTCAGAACTGCTACAAATTCGTCAGGCAATAGACCACGCCGCTCGAGGTATCAACACAACTGGCACTGCTAAGAGTATCCTATGACTTCCACATCACTGGCAATGGGTTATACACAATGTTGATGACTACTTTGGAGGTCAGTAAAACTTTGAAACACATATCTATTTTGTACAAACTGTAAATAAATAGTTGCCACTATTAAGGTTACAACCCTCATATCTTTATAAAATTACATTCTTTGATTTCATTTTCTGTGGTCTTCACTGATGATTCACATGTGCTTTGTATTAATTGCACTAATAAAGTCAATTTTTTTGTGTACAGTATCCATGTACATGTTGTTTATGTTGTCCTTCATAAGCAGTGACCCTGGAACTAAAGTGATGTGGTAGTCAATAGTTCATTAATCCATAGGTCACTTTGTTACATATTGGCATGTCACCCATGCATAACCCATTGTGCACTACTGACAGTGCAATCCATGGCATCAAGAATGAGACTGACATTCTACAACACCCCTCTATGTCACTGCTGCCATGGAATTATGCACCTCATGCTCATATCAGTTGTGATATCATGGGATCACTCATGCCAGTTGTGCCATCAGACTTGGTGCCACTGCCATAGGTTGTTGTTTTGCACAACAAGACAGCAGGATAGTGTGACATCAAACCAAAGGTGAACATACTCCCAGTTCAATCATGTGTGCTGGTACCAATCACATGAGCTATAAACTTTCCACTCAACAGCTCTCCCGCCCTACCAATGTGGCAATTACAAATCCAGGTACCACTATTCATATTCAAACAGCCAAATATTTGGTTTGCTATTGTGGAGAATATTTTTATACAACAGCAAATATATGATGAATTTGAATAATTTATGTTGTTGATCTACAGCTTTGATCAATGTGCTTCTATGGTGGTGTTGGACATTATTTTACACATTGTTTAACATACCTGCTGTCCTCTCTCTCCCCCACTGCAAGACTACAGCACCCTCAAAGTTGTGTTGACCTCTCTCTGCAAGAAGCCATCAGGTCAGTGACTAACACAGCTTCTTTACCACTAGCAGTGCATTAACTGGTTGCTTTTGGTGACACTTATGTGCTATCATTGATTACAGCATTCTTTTGGATGTTCTGCTGTTACACATTTAGCAGCAATATTTACTTCTGCATGTGCAATGGTTGAAATGGCTCTGAGCACTATGGGACTCAACTACTGAGGTCATTAGTCCCGTAGAACTTAGAACTAGTTAAACCTAACCAACCTAAGGACATCACAAACATCCATGCCCGAGGCAGGATTCGAACCTGCGACTGTAGCGGTCTTGTTGTTCCAGACTGCAGCGCCTTTAACCACACAGCCTCTGCATGTGCATTCAACCTTAACTGCACATGAAAGTCAGCCATTATGTAAGTTTCTGCAAGTGGCTGATAGAGCACATGGCCTGATGGACTCAAATGCTGCCACAACCATGAAGAGCACTGAGTGTTGCCAGACGCAGCTGACATGGAGCTGCCAAGAAGCACAGTTACAACTGACCATCAACCACCAAGCTTCACTGAGGATTTCTGATCTCTCTATGCTGCCATGAAGAAGCTGACTAAACAACTCAGATATTGGAACTGTGAAACACAATTGCAGATGGCTTGACCATACAAACTGACCACCCACCACAACTAGGATGTCATGAAACCAACCCAACAGGATTTTGCTGATTCCACAGGCTTTGAACTGTAAAGTTACATGTTCTCCTCCAAATGACTCTCAAGATCTATTTTAGACGCAACAGATCACGGCAACTATGCTGCCAAGTGGAAAAAAATAGTACACCTGGAAAGACGATGTTGATTTTATTCTGATGACAGCATATGCCACTGACAATGGTTTCAACATCATCCACCAACAGATAGCATAGTGGAATAACTACCAGAGTGCCATCTGTGACTCCCCTTTAACAGGGAATGGTCATAGCCAGAAGGCTTTGTGTGGTGAAAATGTGACAAGCAAGCAGACAACTATGCCACAGATATGCTCTCATGCTTCCTACAGCCACCTGAGTGAGTTTAAAAGAGGTCAAATTGTGGCCTTCTGCATGGTAAGATGGTCCTTTTGGAGAGTTGCCACAAACATTGGATGTGCTGCATCACTTGTGCAATGATGCTGGTATCACTGGTCGTGGCAACATTCTCACACCTGTAGACAAAGTTCTTGACATCTACACAGCACAGATGCCCACCAGGATTGTAGCATTGTTGGGGCAGCAATGGCAGATCATATAGCTTTCACAGCTTAGATCTAAGGGCTTGCGATCCCAGATATATCAACATGAACAGCTGTGAACTGGTTATTAGTAGTGAGACTATGGGCATGCACATATCTAGCTCATCTTCCACTCATACCACAGCATCGATGTGCACAGCTTGACTGGTGTTGTCAGGGGATCACTTGGAAGATGTAATGGCACGTTGAGGCCTTCAGCAATGAAAGCAGATTCTGCCTGCATGCAAGTGATGGTCGTTTGCCATTATGAAATAGACCTGGTGAGTGCTGATGGGACAAGAAGTGATTCATGTGACTCTTCAGTCCTTAGCTCTTATAGAATTACAGGAAGAGGTTGAGCAGGTGTGTTATAATGTATCCCAGGACAGAATTTGCTATGTACATGCTTCAGTGGATGCCAGAGTCAGTGCCTGCATTGCTGCCCATGAATGCTACACTATGCGCTAATATGGGTGTTTCAGCCTGGGTCAACACCTGATGCCCAAGAAGTGCTTGTGCTATTGATCTGTAAATTCAATCATTTCACATATTCCATATGCACTGCTGCAACAATAAATCTTAAGTGAAATGGAAACCTGTAAAAGGGTGTACTAATTTTTTTCCCCAGCAGTGTACAAGCAGCGTCTACCTCCATGGGTTGGTGTTGGAAGACGCGAGCTGTGAACAACTAAAAATGATGCTACAGTATGCCAGCTGACTTCCCCAGCAACTGTCAGATGTGCAGCATCATGAAAACTGTTTATTTATGATCACTCTACAGGGCTGATGTTTATAGTCAACACTGGGTCAGATGTCAGCACAGTGCCTGTTAGAGACTTCCCGGATGCCAAATACACTGGCACTGCTCCCTTGAAAGCAGTCAGTCACACTGCCATACAAACATATGGACTAAAAACAATGGTGTTTGACAATGAACTCTCTACCTTTGTACTTATATGGATATGGTATCTGTTCTTTTAGACATGTCCAAAAAATAGACACCATTGATGACCTGCAGCCATCTAGAATGAAACTAGAATTATATATTAATACCTTCAACTGCTGATGGGCATTGATATGTATCAACAGGGACAGGTGAAAATGTGTGTCCTGACCAGGACTCGAACACGAGATATCCTGCTTACATGGCAGATGCTCTATCCATCTGAGCCACAGAGGGCACACAGGACAGTGCGACTGCAGGGACTATCTCATGCACATCTCCAGCGAGATCCACATTCTCACCTTATATGTCCACACACTACATTCGAAGTGTCCCTACCCAACACACTCATTACTCATGGAAGACATTCTTACCAAGTCCCGTATGAGTTTGGGCAATATGTGAGCATCCGCACAGAAGAGGAAGGTCATGGCTGGTATTTCCAGAACTATATACTTATATGGATATGGTGTCTGTTCTTTCGGACATGTCCAAAAGGACAGACACCATTGATGACATGTAGCTGTCTAGAACGAAATTAGAATTACATATTAATACCTTCCGACACCATATCCATATAAGTATGTACACTCATGCTCATAAATTAAGGATAATGCTGATACATGGTGAAACAATGCTCTGGTGGACAGTTTGTGGGTTTAAATCACCTCGAGGTATGCCCATGCAGTGCAACTGACCTGTGGTCATCGCACTGTGGTGCTGGCAGCAGTCCCCATATGCAGAGGTGTGTTGGTGCATGTCAGAGGATGGTGCAGCAAGTAAGTGTGCAGACATTTTCAGCCGTGCTATTGGTGACTGTGTGTTGAGAATGGCTCAAAGAACACATATTGATGACGTTATGAGGGGTAGAATACTAGGGTGACTGGAGGCTGGTCAAACACAGCAGGTAGTAGCATGGGCCCTCCGTGTGCCACAAAGTGTGATCTCATGATTATGGCAATGATTCCAGCAGACAGGAAACGTGTCCAGACGCTACAGTATGGGACACCCACAGTGTACAACACCACAAGAAGACTGATATATCACCATCAGTGCCTGCAGATGGCCATGGAGTACTGCAGGTAACCTTGCTTGAGACCTTACACAGCCACTGGAACAGTTGTCTCCAGACACACAGTCTACAGATGACCGAATGAACATGGTTTATTCACCGGGAGACCTGCAAGATGCATTCCACTGACCCCTGGTCAAAAGAGAGCCCTTAAAGCCTGGTGTCAAGAACACGGTACATGGTCATTGGAACAGTGGTCCCAGGTTATGTTCACGGACAAGTCCAGGTATAGTCTGAACAGTGATTCTCGCTGGGTTTTCATCTAGCATGAACCAGGAACCAGATACCAACCCTTTAATGCCCTTGAAAGGGAGCTGTATGGAGGTCGTGGTTTGATGGTGTGGGGTGGGATTATGATTGGTGCACTTACACCCCTGCATGTCTTTGACAGAGGAGCTGTAACAGGTCAGGTGTATCGGGATGTCATTTTGCACCAGTATGTCCACCTTTTCAGGGGTGCAGTGGGTCCCACCTTCCTCCCGATGGATGATAATGCACGGCCCCTCCGAACTCCCATCATGGAGGAGTACAGACACTTCAGGAGCTCCGACAAGTACTGGTGCGAGAATGGGAGGCTATACCCCAGCAGCTGCACAACCATCTGATCCAGAGTATGCCAACCCATTGTGCAGCCAGTGTACGAGTGCATGGTGATCATATCCCATACATGCACAGGAAACAGTGGCGTTTTGTAGCACATGCGTCTTGGGATGGTTTTCTGAACTTATCACCAATACCGTGGACATACAGATCTGTGTCATGTTTGTTTCCTATATGCCTATGCTATTAGCACCAGTTTTGTGTAGTGCCACATTGTGTGGCACCACATTCTGCAATTATCCCTAATTTATGAGCATGAGTGTAGTCCTGGCAATACCAGTCATGACCTCTTTTGTGCGGATGCACACATATTACCTGAACTCTTACGGGACTTGGTAATAATGTCTTCCATGAGTAATGAGTGTGTTGGGTAGGGACACTACGAATGTAGTGTGTGGACACACAAGGTGAGAATGTGGGTCTTGTGGGAGGCATGCATGAGATATTCCCTGCAGTCGCGCTGTCCTCTGTGCCCTTGGTGGCTCAGATGGGTAGAGCGTCTGCCATATAAGCAGGAGATCCCGGGTTCAAGCCCCAGTCAGGGCACATATTTTTACCTGTCCCCTTTAATATATATCAATGCCCGTCAGCAGCTGAAGGTATTAATATATAAATATAATTTTGTTTCCCTACCTTTGTGCTCACCAACACTGACCAACCCATTCTAAGTGCCAATATCCTTATGAAAAACGTTTTGATTGTGGACTTGCACTGCACAATGCCCGCCTTGTTCATACAGCCAATGGACTGATTATTCCCAGAGTCAAAGGACAATTGACATCCTGCATCGACAGCAGGAAAGACAACCTCACAAGCCTATCCTGCAGATGACAAAATCTGGTGGGAGCAGTATCACAAGAACCTGGAATCAGTTATCCTTAACTTGGAGGAGAAGGCTGAAGCAAATAGTTGTGAAACGAATGAATTATATCGACAGAACAAAGTTGTGGAAGCTACTATTTTTGAAATTGTGTCCAACCTTCAGGCTGCTCAAAACTTGACAGAATGGATCACAGCAGAACAGAGAGGAGTTATTTCTTCACCCTCTGCTATAGCCTCCAAGCCACTATGACCTATGACAGATAGGGGTGTGGTAAGACACAAAATGGTACACCACATATGGCAAATCTGCCAGTTTCTTCATGTGATCACAAAATAGTGCCTGACCATCTACATGAGACCAAGGCTGTCTTCTACAAGATATTACAAAAAGGTGTCATGCACCCATCTGAAACCTATTGTCCTCTACTCTACACCTCATGCATAAAAAAAAGGCTCATCATATCCTTGTGGCAACTATCAGGCATTGAATGCCAGAACCATTCCAGACAGATACCCCATGCCATACATCCAGGATTTCACAAATTCACTGATCAGCAGAAAAGTTTTCAGTGAGTCAGATTTTCATAAAAGTTACAATCAGGTATCTATGGCAAAGCCAGACATATCAAAGACTGCAATGATTACCCAACTTTGAATTTTTGATTAGGCTGTTTGGGTTTAAAAATGCTGCCCAGACTTGGCAGTGTTTTCTGTCTGGTGTAGGCCAGCTCACTGATTTGCTTCTCTTGATGACATTTTGGTATTATCAAAAAATGCCAAAGACAGTGACAAACATCTGAATGAAGTGCAAAGCAGGCTAAGTACCCATGGAGGCATGCTGAATGAAGGAAACTGCATGCTCAGTGAACCAGTTTTAACTTTCCTTGGCTACTGGAGAAGTTGGAGATTTTGCGTTCTTTCTCTCAACCTCAGAACTACAAAGAACTCAAGAAGTTTCTCAGAAAGGTAAACTTTATCATTGCCATCTTCCCTGAACTGCTGCCCTGAAGCACATTTGGCCATAACATTGGATGCCAGCCAGTGCATGATCAGCACAGCACTCCATCAAAAAGTGAACAGACATCGGTAGCCATTGAGTTTTTTTCTGACAGGGACTACAGTTCACTCAAATTTGCTGGAACTCCTCACAATGTATGAGAGCATCAAACATTTCCACCCCTTTATAGAGGCCAGACCTGTCACTATTTTCACTCACCACAAACCCATTGCAGCAGCTTCCCAGAAAGTCAATGACAAGTGCTCCTCACCAAATTGAGTACATATGCCACTTTATTATGGTCATCCATCACACCCACAGAGCTGACAATGTTGTGGCAGACTATTTCTCACACATTAGTGGACTGAACCTCACATTGAAATGTATAGAAACTGCCAGTGCCCAGCTTTCTGACTCACAGCTGCAGAGAATTTTAACTGACTCATCCAGCCTGTCTTTACCAACTACTGGAAGCATCATGCAGCACAGCTAAAATATAGTGTGATGCCTCTACTACTGGAGTATGACTATACATTACACCCAAGTTTCCATTGCATCCACAACCTAGAATATCCCAGAACGGACTCCACAGTGAAACTGGTGATGGACTGTTTTGTGTGTGGCCTTCAATCAAGAAAGGCTCACAGGCTTGGGCGTGCACTTGTACCCAGTGCCAATGCAGCAAAGTGGGACAATTCCCAACATCAACAGAGTGATTCAGGTATTTCCACATTGATTTGGTCAGGCCCCTTCCCCTTATGAGGGTTATAGGCACTTATTTATAGCACTGGACCACAGCACTCAGTCCGCAGAGGCCATCCCGATCAATAATATTTCCATGGAGACAATGACATGGGCATTTACTGGAACTTGAGTGGCATAGTTCAGGTGGCCCTTTTCCATTACCACTGGCCAGGAGCATCAATATGAATCATCACTTTTCCAGGAACTGTTGAAGTCATGTGGCTTTCAGCACCATTGAACCACAAGCTACCAGCCGGCAAGTAATGGTGTGGTGGAAAGGCGGCAGCAGACCTTAAAGTCACACTGATCTGCAAACAAGATTTCTGGAAGCACACATTGCCACTGGTGTTGTTAGGTCCATGTACTGTACTGAACTTGCTTGTCAGCAGAGAACCACTATACATCCCAGCAGAATTTCTAGCACCCGCTCCACTTTCTGACAAGGTAAATTTATCCAACCATATGCAACAGCTCTGTAAACACACTGCAAAGATTATTTCATGCTCCTTGTGGGCAATCTACAGCCTCCATATGATGGCCTGTACCCCATTTAACAATGTGACACACACAGAATGGACATTCTTCTCCATGGAAAATGAACCAATGTTTCCATCAAGTGGATAAATCTGCTTGGGTGTTTTTGACATCTTTCAACACTTCCCCAATGTCCTCAAGTGCTCCTGTGACAGGAACTGTGAGCCCAGCATCTCTGGTCAGCTCTACCATGGGACTGTAGGCATTGTCTACCTTGACTGGCTATCCACACATGTGCAGACCACAAGGTCAAATTCAAGTACCCTGATATCTCTGTTGCTCTGCACTTTAGGACGGGGGTTGTGTGAGAGTGATACAATCAGTAATTCAGATAGTGCACTCTTTGCAGTGCATCTGTATAAAACCCCTTCTTTGACTTTGTTTATGGTTGGCAACTGCTGATGATTCACATGTGCTTCTGTATTGGTTGTGCTAGTAAAGTCAATGTTTGCTGAACAGTATCTGAGGACACGTTATTTTTGTAGTACGAGTGCTCCTATAATTCAATGCCACTTTAAGCTAAAATGCAAGGGACTTCCACTGTAATGATTTAAAATATTTCTTACAGTTCCTTGATGTCTTCTCCTTCGGCGCTTTTTTTTGTGATGCTTCACAGAAATTACTTCTGTAGGTGGAGGCTGTGGAGGACCTCCTTGAATTGTGAGACCTGAAACAATTTTACATAACCCTCCTTCATTTGTACATCTTTAACTGACAAACAGTAATAAGGATTTAAGTTCTGTTGAAACCTGTAGTCAGTGGTACACAAAAGGTAATGAAAAGGATGAAATATGATTAGTTCAAATGAAGCTGCATCAGAAAAATAACAAAACTGTACATGGTGCAACAATAGTGGTAAACAGTAATAAGCAGCAGTACATAAAATTTCTTCAATTTAATAAGTAACATATCTAATAATAAAAATAAATAGAAAGTTCCATAAGGATCTGAAACTTCCTGGCAGATTAAAACTGTGTGCCGGACCAAGACTCGAACTCGGGACCTTTGCCTTTCATGGGCAAGTGCTCTACCAACTGAGCTACCCAAGCACAGCTCACGCCCCATCCTCACAGCTTTACTTCTGCCAGTATCTCGTCTCGTACCTTGAAAACTTTAGAGATGCTCTTCTGTGAACCCTGCAGAACTAGCACTCCTGAAAGAAAGCGAGTCGTGCTTGGGTAGTTCAGTTGGTAGAGCACTTGCCAGCGAAAGGCAAAAGTCCCGAGTTTGAGTCTCGGTCTGGCACACAGTTTTAATTTGCCAGGAAGTTTCATATCAGCGCACACTCCACTGAACAGTGAAAATCTCATTCTGGAAACATCCCCCAGGCTGTGGCTAAGCCATGTCCCCGCAATATCCTTTCTTTCAGGAGTGCTAGTTCTGTAGGGTTTGCAGGAGAGATTCTGTAAAGTTTGGATGGTAGGAGACGAGATACTGGCAGAAGTAAAGCTGTGAGGATGGGGCGTGAGTCATGCTTGGGTAGCTCAGTTGGTAGAGCACATGCCTGCGAAAGGCAAAGGTCCCGAGTTCGAGTCTCGGTCGGGCACACAGTTTTAATCTGCCAGGAAGTTTCATGTCAGTGCACACTCTGCGGCAGAGTGAAAATCTCATTCTCTCCATAAGCAACTATCAGAAATGAAAATGTATGTGCCTGATATAAACAATTCCATAAACAGCAGAGCATTGAGGTCACAACATGTGTATGACTGTAAAATATTACAGTCTTTAGTTGGTATTTCATGAGTAAGGAAGCCAATCATGTGTACCTTATTTGTGGACTACTTTTCCATATTTCTGTTCATATTCGAGTATCACATCATTATATTTCAATCTGCAAATTTCAATCAGCTGCAGGGAAAGAAGTGAACTAGGTGCACAGTCTTAATTTTTTATTTTGTTTCCACAAGAGTGATTTAATTATTTAATGAGTGTTACTGCATTAATGTAAATATTTAACAAACAGAAACAACAAATAGAAGCTATTTATTATAAATGTAGAAGCAGCAGCCTTTCTTCCTGCAAAGCAGAATTTTTCCTACTAATTTTGTTTTGTGAAACTCAACTCATGTAAGCACAAGTTGTAAACAGTACTGATGTGGGAGCATGTCATGTACAGATTAAGATTTTGATAACTGCTTCTATTTTATTAATTTATGAGAGCTATTCATAAATTAACTTTGGATTGGCTATTTAAAATAAACAAATGACTCTAGTTTCAGGGTGATTATGGGGTTGGAAAAGGAGACTTTGAAGGTCACATTGCGTTAGTCAGCTCTCTGTTGCATTCTCAAATGTGTAAGCAGCAATCAGACTGAAAAGAAGAGTATTATTGTGTCTCCCACTAGTTGTGAGATATGTTCTGTCATTTGTTTCCTGCAAGCAGGAATCAGGGCCACCAACATTCATCATTGACTGTGTTGTGAGTAGGGATAAGGATGAGATTGTCAGTGATGATGTTGTGAAGAAGTGGAGCAGAAAATTTATGGTTTGTTGCACAGATGTGCATGATAAAAGTCATCAAGAAACACAATCAGTTATGACTGACGAACTCATGCAACATGTCGCCAAAATTGTGCGTATGAAATGTTGTGATGCAGTTCCTGAATTTTCTGATGGTGTTCCTCAGATTTCAAGCACAACCCTAATAACGTTGTCACTGAGATGTTAGCTAACCATAAGTGCTGCACACAGTGTGTACCAAAATGAATTGTATTGTATGGAACTGGGGACCTAGAAATGATGGAGAGGCTTCAGCCCCACTGTAGCCCTCAGTGGTTTATAACACCACAACAGGCTACAGCAGTCCACTCACCCCACCACTGCCCCACACTCATCTCAGGGTTATTGTGCAGTTCAGCCCCCTGTGGACCTCCCTAGGAATGTCTCACACCAGATGAGTGTAACCCAAATGTTTGTGTGGCAGAGTAATTATGGTGTATGCTTACATGGAGAAAGTGTTTGTGCAGCAATCGCTGACATAGAGTAACTGAGGCAGAATAAGGGGAACCAGCCTGCATTTGCCAAGGCAGAAGGAAAACCGCCTTAAAAACCATCCACAAACTAGCTGGCACACCAGACCTTGACACTAATCCACAGGGCGTATTCATGCCAGGAACTGGCATGCCTTCTCACCCAGAAAGCAGTGCGTTAGACAGCATGACTAACCAGGTGGGCAACAAGATGTATTACTGATATTCACAAAACTGAAAGAATTATCATGCAGAGGTTTACTGTGAGACTCTTTTGAAATTCTGAAGGTCAGCCCAAAACAAACAGGATCGGATGATTAATGGAGGAACCATTCTGCTTCACAATGATACCTGACCAAATACTGCAAACTAATAAAAGGAAAAACTGTGACATTATAGGTGGGAGATTTTTCAGCATCCTTGCTATAGTCCAGACTTATCACCAACCAACTTTCATCTCTTCATTAAACTGATAATAAACTCAAGGATGCTGTCAATAACTGTCTAAAGCACTAGCTGGCATAACTCTTTGATGAAGGGATGAAGCACCTGGTGTCATGGTACGACACAAGTTAGAATTCAGGTAGTGACTAAATGAAGAAGTAATGTCAACATGTAAGTACAGATGAAATATAGAAAAATAATTTATTTTTTCTTTTTTGATAGCCAGTCAGAGATTAATTTAAGAATAGTCATCATATAATCTGACTTGTTCTACACCCTTGAAGATTTTTTTTGTGACAGGCACTAAAAACATGAATTAATAAAAACTAGACAATATTACTAGTGTCTAACATGCAAAGAAGATAACAATGCCTCCTTTTTCACCTATGGCTTGTGGTTTCATATGACTTTGGTACAGTGCTCTGTGCTTTTCTGTAATGACTCATTGTCATGAAGATGCTGTAGGCATGGGGAAACTTACCATTATAATCTTGCTTGCAAATTAAGGTATCAATCACTTGTATGCCCATGAAAGTGACACAAGTTAACTTCAATTATTGGTATTTTTACAGTTTTTGTTGGATTTCATTGTTTTCTATGTTATCATGTGTTTTTATATCTCAAAGTAATAAAATTTAATGATGTAGGAAATATAACTTATGTTCTTTCAAGTTGTTATTACGTCTTTCTGAATCTTTTACATGACCTACTGCAATGTTTTGTTGGTAATGTTTGCTCTTTCCTTCCTTAGTAGTTCTGTTTTCCTTTTCCTTCCCACTGGCTGAACATCACACTAGAAGGAGTGTATTGCTGAAACTAGCACCAATAAATTCAGAAAATATTTGTATGCATATGTATTTATGGTGGAATACCTGAAGTCTAGCCATGAGATAATTGTTATAGAATGTTCTTCTTAACCTTGAACAAGGGAAAGAGAATAAATATTTCTGTCAGTCTTAATGGCTTACATTTATGAGTGGCATTACAATGATACTAGTTATTACCTCTCATTACACCATAGTCTTGTAACAATAACTTCTTATCTCAAGTTTACTGTACATAAATTCAAATCTGACTTATTATCACACAACACACTAATGCATTTTTCAATAGAGAAGACTTTTCTTAAAAAATAGTCTGGACCTTTGACATTTTAAGAACTGTAATTTCAGTACAAATACAGAATATGATAAAAAGCTTACCATTCATACTGAACACAGGGGGCCCAAACATATAGCCTGGATAGACATATGCAGGAGGATGGGGTGGGTAAAAAGTTGGCTCTTCCTCACAAGCTATAACTTCTTCACATTCCTCAGGACTTCCAGGAGATTCTGAGCTCTGTGGTCCAGAGTTCTAGTAACAAAATAATAGTTATAAATTTTATGTATAAACACTTTCTTGTCATATTTAGAGACTAATTTATGGTAAGGTACTTACTAATATTGGCACTTCATCTAAGCAACTGGTCATATATAAGTGCCAATAAATCAGAGTTAGTTAGTTTGTTACTTTTATTTGCGTGATTAATCATATTCACATTAACATTAATATTACTCATTCATATGTAAATATGGATACGTGCTGATCATCTACATTAAAATAATATTACCATAGTTTTATGAGTTAATAATTCCTACTCATTATCTTTTACACATCACGAAATTAGAAATTCATCTACAGAAGAGGAGTAGTTGTCAAGAAGAAATTTTTCCAGTTTGACTCCAAATTTATCTTTATTGTCTATTAAACATTTCATGTCATGTGTAGGTGTTCAAAAATATTGGTGGCTGTGTTGTACATCCCTTTTTGTGCCAATGACAAACTTATTGTGGACTAATGAACGTTATTTTTTCTTCTGGTATTGCAATTATGTACATAACTGTTCCTTTTGAACTGCAGAGAATTATTTACAACAAATTTCATGAGGGAATAAATACTCTTTTAAGCAGTGGGAAAAATGCCTAACTCCTTAATCAGATGTGTACATAATGATCAAGGGTGAGCACCACATATTATTCTTACATCACATTTCTGAGCAATGAACACTTTACTTCTTAAAGTTGAGCTACCCCAGAACATTATTTCATATGAAATTATTGAATGAAAAAGCACTGAATATGTCAAGTTACTGATTTGTCTCTTGCCAAGATTTGCAATGAGTCAAAGTGCAGATGTGGCTGAAGTTAGTTGTTTTAGGAGTTCCAATAACTGTTTTTCCAGTTTAAATTCCATAAATAAGGACACCTAAAAATTTTGGTGTTTCAACTATAGTTATCATTTCTGCACCATGTGTTAGACATATCATTGGGGTAGTACCTCTAGATATGCAGAACTGAATATGTTGTATCTTTTTGAAATTGAGAGTGAGGCCATTCACAGAAAACAGCTCAATAATGCTTTCAAGAACATTATTTACCACTTCTTCTGTTGCTGAATGTATGTTTGGGTTGATTACAACATACAGTAATGATTGGAGGCACTAAAGATGTTTACAAGAATGAATTATCCAAAGCCATTAACAATTAGAAAGAACTTTTGAGCTCTACAGTAAGAATGCCAGTAACTGTCATTCGGATTCCCCACAGACATGATCTTAAAAGCACTTCTATTGTGAATGAAGAAATCACTAAGGCCAATAGACAGTTTGAAAAGATTTGCTGAGCATTCAAGAACTCACATTCATTGTGTGTAGATTCCCTGGACAACATCTAAATAGCAAGGGAAAGACCATTAGGCGGTAAGACGTGAGACTTCCTCAGTTAATTAGGCAGATTCAAGAATACTGAGCCTTTTTGCCTCCTTCATCTGATATCTGATTCAAATGTGTCTTCTGCAGCACAGAAATCATCACCTTCATCGGAAGCAGAACAGCCTACACCACTGGTACCATCAACAATAGTATCAATTAAACCAGCAGA
The DNA here is from genome assembly GCF_021461385.2 of Schistocerca piceifrons. Lineage (NCBI taxonomy): Eukaryota > Metazoa > Arthropoda > Insecta > Orthoptera > Acrididae > Schistocerca > Schistocerca piceifrons. The sequence continues at coordinate 231,197,577 of NC_060149.1, read as the reverse complement.
AGCTGTAAGGATCAACCACATCTTAAGGAAAAGAAGAGTGTCACCACCAGGCCATTTCAAGGATTTATTATTGGTGATGGCAGTAATCAATCAACGAGGTGAGCAATGTGACAGATTCTCAGGATGGCAAATCACTAGTAATTTTACATCAAAATTCACACATTATATCAAGTCCCCAGGAGTATACAACATTCTGTTAGAACTACTGATGGACTAGGGGGAGCCAGCCATGACCAAATTCTTCAGTCTGGTGTGCAAGATGTATGAGACAGGTGAAATACCCTCAGACTGGCTGAAACCAGATGTAAACAGTAATGAAATTCTAAACTCAGATTGGAATGTATACCACAGAGACAGGCTGGACAGTGAAGGGGGAGGTGTGTTTATAGCGGTAAGAAGTGCAACAGTATCGAAGAAAATTGACGGAGATCCGAAATGTGAAATAATTTGGGTGAAGGTCACGGTTAAAGCAGGCTCAGACATGGTAACTGGATGTCTCTATAGGCCCCCTGGTTCAGCAGCTGTTGTGGCTGAGCACCTGAAGGATAATTTGGAAAATATTTCGAGTAGATTTACCACCATTATTTTAAGTGCTTTATCTAAAAACTACCTTGAGCAGTTAAACAGGGAACCGACTCGTGGCAATAACATATTAGACCTTCTGGTGAAGAACAGACCTGAAATATTTGAAACAGTTAACGCAGAACAAGGAATCAGCGATCATAAAGCGGTTACTGCATCGATGATTTCAGCCGTAAATAGAAATATTAAAAAAGGTAGGAAGATTTTTCTGTTTAGCAAAAGTGACAAAAAGCAGATTTCAGACTACCTGACGGCTCAACACAAAAGTTTTGTCTCGAGTACAGATAGTGTTGACGATCAGTGGACAAAGTTCAAAACCATCGTACAATATGCGTTACATGAGTATGTGCCAAGCAAGATCGTAAGAGGCGGAAAAGAGCCACCGTGGTACAACAACTGAGTTAGAAAACTGCTGCGGAAGCAAAGGGAACTTCACAGCAAACATAAACATAGCCAAAGCCTTGTAGACAAACAAAAATTACGCGAAGCGAAATGTAGTGTGAGGAGGGCTATGCGAGAGGCATTCAATCAATTCGAAAGTAATGTTCTATGTACTGACTTGGCACAAAATCCTAAGAAATTTTGGTCTTATGTCAAAGCAGTAGGTGAATCAAAAAAAAATGTTCAGACACTCTGTGACCAAAATCGTACTGAAACAGAGGATGACAGACTGAAGGCCGAAATACTAAATGTCTTTTTCCAAAGCTGTTTCACAGAGGAAGACTGCACTGTAGTTCCTTCTCTAGATTGTTGCACAGATGACAAAATGGTAGATATCAAAATAGACGGCAGAGGTATAGAGAAACAATTAAAATCGCTCAAAAGAGGAAAGGCCGCTGGACCTGATGGGATACCAGTTCGATTTTATACAGAGTACGCGAAGGAACTTGCCCCCCTTCTTCCAGCGGTGTAACGTAGGTCTCTAGAAGAGAGTAGCACTCCAAAGGATTGGAAAAGGGCACAGGTCATCCCCATTTTCAAGAACGGACGTCGAACAGATGTGCAGAACTATAGACCTATATCTCTAACGTCGATCAGTTGTAGAATTTTGGAACACGTATTATGTTCGAGTATAATGACTTTTTTGGAGACTAGAAATCTACTCTGTAGGACTCAGCATGGGTTTCGAAAAAGACGATCGTGTGAAACCCAGAGTCCAAGAGAGTCAGAGAGCCATAGACACGGGTTCCCAGATAGATGCCATGTTTCTTGACTTCCGCAAGGCGTTCGATACAGTTCCCCACAGTCATTTAATGAACAAAGTAAGAGCATATGGACTATCAGACCAATTGTGTGATTGGATTGAAGAGTTCCTAGGTAACAGAACGCAGCATGTCATTCTCAATGGAGAGAAGTCTTCCGAAGTAAGAGTGATTTCAGGTGTGCCACAGGGAAGTGTCGTAGGACCGTTGCTATTCACAATATACATAAATGACCTTGTGGATGGCATCAGAAATTCACTGAGGCTTTTTGCGGATGATGCTGTGGTATATCGAGAGGTTGTAACAATGGAAAATTGTACTGAAATGCAGGAGGATCTGCAGCGAATTGACGCATGGTGCAGGGGATGGCAATTGAATCTCAATGTAGACAAGTGTAATGTGCTGCGAATACATAGAAAGAAAGATCCCTTATCATTTAGCTACAATATAGCAGGTCAGCAACTGGAAGCAGTTAATTCCATAAATTATCTGGGAGTAGGCATTAGGAGTGATTTAAAATGGAATGATCATATAAAGTTGATCGTCGGTAAAGCAGATGCCAGACTGAGATTCACTGGAAGAGTCCTAAGGAAATGCAATCCGAAAACCAAGGAAGTATGCTACAGTACACTTTTTCGCGCACTGCTTGAATACTGCTCAGCAGTGTGGGGTCCGTACCAGATAGGGTTGATAGAAGAGATAGAGAAGATCCAACGGAGAGCAGCGTGCTTCGTTACAGGATCATTTAGTAATCATGAAAGCGTTACGGAGGCGATAGATAAACTCCAGTGGAAGACTCTGCAGGAGAGACGCTCAGTAGCTCAGTACGGACTTTTGTTGAAGTTTCGAGAACATACCTTCACCGAGGAGTCAAGCAGTATATTGCTCCCTCCTACGTATATCTCACGAAGAGACCATGAGGATAAAATCAGAGAGATTAGAGCCCACACAGAGGCATACCGACAATCCTTCTTTTCACGAACAGTATGAGACTGGAATAGAAGGGAGAACCGATAGAGGTACTCAAGGTACCCTCCGCCACACACCGTCAGGTGGCTTGCGGAGTGTGGATGTAGACGTAGATGTAGACTTAAAGTGGAATATAATAATTCCAATTCCAAAGAAAGCAAGTGCTGAAAGGTGTGAGAATTACCGAACTATCAGTTTAATAAGTCACAGTTGCAAAATACTAACGCAAATTCTTGACAGATGAATGGAAAAACTGGTTGAAGCTGATCTCGAGGAAGCTAGGTTAAGGAAAGCCAAACCCATATTTATAGCACTTGTAGACTTAGAGAAAGCTTTTGACGATATTGGCTGGAATACTCTCTTTCAAATTCTGAAGATGGCAGGGGTAAAATACAGGGAGCAAAAGGATATTTACAGAAACCAAAGGCAGTTATAAGAGTTGATGGGCAGGAAAGGGAGACAGTGGTTGAGAAGGGAGTGAGACAGGGTTGTAGCCTATCCGTGATGTTATTCCATCTGTACATTGAACAAGCAGCAAAGGAAATCAAAGAAAAATTTGGAGTAGGAATTAAAATCCAGGGAGAAGAAATAAAAACTTCAAGGTTTGCTGATGACACTGTAATTCTGTCAGAGGCAGCAAAGGACTTGGAAGAAGAGTTGAATGGAAAGGACAGTGTCTTGAAAAGAGAATATAAGACAAACACCAACAAAATCAAAATGAGGATAATGGGATGTAGTAAAATTAAATCAGGTCATGCTGAGGGAATTAGAATAGGCAATGAGACACTAAAGTAGTAGATGAGTTTTGCTATATGGGCAGCAAAATAACTGAGGATGGTCGAAGCAGAGAGGATATAAAATGTAGACTGGTTCTGGCAAGGAAAGCGTTTCTGAAGAAGAAACATTTGTTAACATTGAGTATAGATTTAAGTTTCAGGAAGTCATTTCTGAAAGTATTTGTATGGAGTGTAGCCATGTATGGAAGTGAAACGTGGATGATAAATAGTTTAGACAAGGAGAGAATAGAAGCTTTTGAAATGTGGTGCTACAGAAGAATGCTGAAGATTAGATGGGTAGATCACATAACTAATGAGGAGGTATTGAATAGATTTGGAGAGAAGAGAAATTTGTGGCACAACTTGACTAGAAGAAGGGATCAGTTGGTAGGGCATTTTCTGAGGCATCAAGGGATCACCAATTTAGTATTGGAGGGCAGCGTAGAGGGCAACAGACCAAGACATGAAGATACTAAACAGATTCAGAAGGATCATGAAGCTTGCACAGGATAGAGTAGCATGGAGAGCAGCATCAAACTTGTCTCGGGACTGAAGACCACACACACACACACACACACACACACACACACACACACACACACATCAATGTAAATTTGAAATTATGGCCAATGCTTGATATTAAAATAAAACAAATTTCTATTTTCTTCCATATTACTTGATTTTGAATAGCTTTCATTACGTTTCTGTTGCAAAATAAAATCTCAATGTCCTGTGTTACCCCTTTCTGTAGGATAACATAGAACACATGAAATTTCATTTAAAACGGCTGTAAGATGGGAAACTAAACTGAAAATGTTCACAAAATGTACAGGCTACAAAGGCACCAGGATTTTGAACATAAACATTTATAGGTATACTTGAGTTTCATTGGAGAAAGCATCAATGAAAAAAGGTGTCCTATTTTACCCCGTACTACAGTAAGTATTATAATCTTTAAATGAATTAATAAAAAAGGACAATTCATAAATGAAACTTTTTATTCCGTTCATTATATTAATTTGTTCTTTAAGAGAATAATTTTTTTGTATCTATTCTAATTTTATCTTTCATATGTGTCTGTTGGAATCAATATCTTACTGAGAGACGAATTTTTGAAAAAAAAATACATTTTGATGGCATCTGTTACTGATTACATCTTTGATCAGTAATACTTTTAATTTTGATCAAAACTGTTATTTTGTTCTTGTATTGTCAATTAAATGTGTAACAATTTTCATATTTTTTTAATATCTGTGATTATCTGTATAATTTGAGTTTTGTTGCTCTATGTTACTGCTTATATGTGTAAAATGTAATGCTTCTGATTCGTTAAAATTTTGATATCCTTATGTTTTTGTTTTATGGCTTATCTGCTCAAAAATTTGCATATTTTTTTATTATTTTTTTAAATTTTACTTATGTCTATACTTTACTCACATACCTGACAACTCTTATGAGACATGAGATGTTTCATAAGACTCATCAGGTAAATTTCCTCTGGGGTTCTGGAAGACATCTGCAGTTTTATTTTTGCAATGTGCAGGTGGTGTCAGACCAAATAAATTTCTCTCATCACATTTTTCATGCAACATCCAGTGTCGATTGGAAATGTTGTTTTATTTCTCATTACAAATAAAATGTCCTTTAAAATGAAAATTTGTTAGTACACTGAATATCACAGTTGACTAATTTGGGACTGCTCTATTAACCAGTAAAATATAAATTCATTTTAAAAACATTTTGATTGTGTTGTGAAAAAACACTGAAATTTTCCGTCGATATTACATGGACATTACGTGAAAGACATGATGGGTAGTATTTGTTTAAGCTGATTCCATCTGCACATCATGAAGGCACAGTTGCCAATATCAGCCAAATTCATGAGATAAAATGGGTGTGAAACTCTTAGGAGAGACTCCTGGAATAGATGTCAGGTGTCACACAACAAAGACTTTTGCCCAGTAATAAAGCCGTACCTGTGACTCTGAGGAACTGTGCATATGTGGCAGGCAATGAACAAAGGCAGTGGGTGGATTGAACCATTCCAGTGGTTGCAGTGGCAGTGGTTGACAAGGAATGGCAGCCAGCACAGGCGCAGGTGCTGGGGCGGGTCCCACCAGCACTGTAAAGTTGCACAGCTCATAACCATCTCCTGCAATAAGAGTAAACATAGGCAAAATGTCACTACAGAAAAGTTCAAGTGACATTACTGTCAAATAAACAGCTGTGTAATTGATTATGAATTGTACATTGTGATAGCAACTCTGTTTCTTCTAGAACTTGGTGATAAAATACATTCCACATTTGAGAAAATTTGATTGTTAGCTTAAATTCAGACACAATACAAACATCTAAATCTACATTTATACTGTTTGTCCACGATAAGTTGACGATTCACTACGGCTGCCGAGCGCCGATGAGCGGTGAGAGGAAGGTAGTGTCGGCTACTTACCCGCGTTTTGTACTTAGCAGGAAATCGGAGGCGGCACTCGCGGAAAGACTGGGCGCTGAAGTGACACTTCCGTCATATCGGAAATCACCTAATTTGTGGACATAATCATGCTCGAGATTTTTACGTACAACTTATGTATTATTTATCCATCGCAAATAATGAAAAATGAAAGTAGATGAATCTACAACTTAACTGCGTCTGAAAAAATTGTCAAAATGATGTTCACTAAAGATCACTGTCATTTCTGTTTGATTGAAGATCATCATCATCATCATCGTAGCTTGAGGGCGTGGCACTGATGATAGTTTAATCGATGACCATTTCCATTATTCCATCTCATGTCCAATACCTTTCCCCTAGCTACTGCACTTTCTTGGAGTAACCTTGCCAGTCATGAGCAGTAATTGAAAGGAAAACAGCATTATCGGTAACAAAATTCTGCTATCTTTCCTTCGACATACCACCCGTGAAATTGTTCTCCCTGAAATTGTGTTTTATTTTGACTCATGCCATCTCTGTCGGATTTAGATCGCAGTTGTGGGGCGGTAAACGGTCATTTTGTAGGCTCTGCTCTCAGCGATTTTATCCACGGCGCACACTTTCACGGCTGGTTTGTTTTGCTTTTTAGACAACAGTTCAGTCTTCCTCATTGAGTCGTTGCAGTTTATTTGCCTGTCTCGCTACCACTCTAACATCGTAATCCTGAAATCATATTTATTAGTGATTCTGTCTAACATCTTGCTGCGGTATTGTGCACAATCACAGAATTGAATGAAATATAGAAACCGCACCATATCTGCCAACACCCTCAGTCGACGTCCGGTAGTTTCGTCATCTTCAACAAATTCGCTAGTTAGTGAAAACAGTTTCTTGCATGAAACTTCCTGACAAACTAAAAATGTGTGTCCGACAGGGTTCCCAGATTCGAGTCTCGGTCTGGCACACAGTTCCAACTTGTCTGGAAGTTTCAAACCAGCACACACCCCTGTGCAGGCTGAAAACTGACTCTAGTTTCTTGCAGTTTGCAGCAAGTACTTACCGAATTTGTCATTTTGTATAAGTTTTTCTCAAGCTTACGGAATTTGCGTATGTTCAGTAGCGCTGCGAAAATGTCAGTGTTGAAAATGAGAACGGCACAAAGACAGATGGGCAGAAAAAAATGTACCAGTGGAACCCCTAAACACTTATAATTGGCACCACCAGTCAAGAAAGTGCGAAATGAGTTTATTAAACAATTTGTTTCACCAGAAAGGAAAGCAGAATGACAGTACAGACGTCTTTAAATTTTAGCCGACTTTTTCTTAAATGTTACTGTAAACATAAACGCATTTCATTTGCCATAAAAGTAGTAAATACAGCTTTCAAAAATCGGAGAGTAATTAAAAGGCAGTCTCTTGGTGAGATACCACACCGAATTTTTGTTTCCTGTTAGCGAATATTTGATTATATAGTAGACAAGAGATGTTCGCACTTTGCATATGACATACTCAAAGTTTTTAATCTGAGTGAAAATTGAATAGTGTTTCTTGGTAACATCCTCCAACACGTTTTATTTTGTACTTCGTCACGATTTTTATTCATTAATAATAATGAAACAACAGTGAACACTGCTTTGGTTTTTAAGAACAACTGCACTTCTACAGCAAGTACTTGCAGATAGTTTCTGACATAAACTTACACAACTGACACGAACAAGTAAACTTGTGTAACATTTTGTTCTAATGTAAACACCTTAGCAAATGCTTACAGAACTTGCTTAGTAGTAAACAGCCTTTCGTAATGAGTCGTGTCTAGGGGCAGCTTGACGTTGGCAGCGTGCGGAGAAAAATGAATATGTTTCAAGTGGTGCCGATCTTCTACGCTTCTGGCAGCACTAGCGCGATCGTCAAGTTATTGTGGCCAAACAGTATTATTGGTAGCAATGGTGCAGGGGATGAATGATTATCGGTAAACATATGCATAAGCTTTATTTCTCGAATTTTCTCGTCTTGGTCATTACGCAACATGTTCGCTGGAGGAAGTGGTACGTGGCCTGACTCGTGCCGGAACGTATTCTCTCGAAATTTCAAATAGCGAAACTCTCTTTGTTGTACAACACCACTCTTGTAGCGTCTGCCAGTGGAGTTTCTTGAACATCTCCGTAACGATCACGCTCCGACTAAATGATTTCTTGACGAAACGTGTCGATCTTCGTTGAATCTTGTCTATTTCTTCTATTAATCCAGACTGGCAAGGGTCCCGGAAAATGTGTACTAACAGGAATCAGTCGTAGAAGTGTTTTGTTAGCTACGTCTTTCGTGGGTGACTTACATTTCCTTAATATTTTTCCAGTGACTCTCAGCCTGGCACCAGATTTCCCTACAATTAGTTTTATGAGGTTATTCAACTTTGTGTTGCTATGTACATTTACTCCTAGGCATTTTACATTTTATACTGTTCCAGTGATTTATTGCCAATACAGTAATCATACACTGTTGGTTTTCTTCGCCTATTTATGCACGCTACGTAACGTTGTTTCAACTGCCTGTCGCTGCGCCAATCATCGATCCCTGCAGGTCATCCTGCAATTCACTGGTCTGCTGACTTTTCTACCTTCGTATGGACAATCATGTCATATGCGAACAACTTTATGGAGCTTCCAAAGTTATCCACTACTTCATTTATGTAGGTGCGTGTTGGTAATCTTGGCTCTGAGCGCCCGTAAACTCCCAAACACACATTTAAATAGGCCGTGTATTATGAATGAAGAAACACACGGCACTGGTGTAATATTCTACAGTGTTTATTGTTTACAAACCGATTTTCAGTTGTTACACCACTGTCAAGTGCAAAATTAAATATCATGTGTGGTGGTTAGCGGTGAGCAAGCAATCATGTAGGCCCCTATCTATTATAAATCACAGTGACTGAAAAGTCACCGTTTTCACAATAACAGTTTTACAGTGTCTGGTTATAGTTTCAGTCACAACTAGAAGTCATAAGTAACAACTAAAAGTAGTATTTAACATTCAACGTAGTGAGCCATATATTGGCCGAAGTTCGTCATTCTTTCTACGAACCTTGTGTGACGCTATCGAGTCTGGCTATGATTTCAGTGTCAAGTCGCGAGGAGGATTAAAAGCAGCATTTAACATTCAGTGCCGTGTGTCACCTGCAGACCGACATTTGTACTTCGTTCTAAGAACTTAGTGTCTCATGGATAACCCAGCTGTATCCAAAAAAATGGACGAAGAAGCTAATTTGCTCTGAGAAAAATTTTACGCTTGGTGTTTTATCTGGAAGCACTGATGTGTTTGCCTAGAGAGTGATATTGGACGCCGCCCCCACCCTCTCCGTCCCCTGAAATTGTGGTTGTGTTGCATATACGGAGGTCTAGGTTAGTGTGGTGTCCATACTGTAAGACCTTCGGTACACACACCATCAGATTATTTGACTTGTCGCTCTAACGAAGTAGGCGAGTGTCAGCAATATGTCTCGTGGTCTTATTGTGGCGTGTTTATCTTCTGCCGTTAGGTCAGACGATAGAAATGCCACTTGCACGCTTAGAGCAGCAGATTGACGGTGACCAACTTTAAATAGAACTTGAATAATTTTCACACACATTTATTAAAATAATAAAAAGCGTAAACATTACGTAACTTGATACTGGATGCTGTTTACAATTGACAATCTGAAGTTCCTTTGGTCTTGGTACGTTAATCTTATTCTCACATATCTCTGATACTTGACAAAGTGTCTATACATTTCTCTTCATGGCTATGTACAGGAATATGATAATCTTATTAGGTGCAGACTAAAACTTGACTATAGACTGGTGCAGACAAATGCAGACTGACTAATCGGAGGTCTGTACACTCGTTATAATACCTCGCGCGTTCAGGTATCACTGCGCGAGTGTGATCCGCGAGGAGAAAATGTTCTACGTTAGCAGCAATCTCATTGGCTGCGTTACATATTAATACGCGGATCGGCGGAAGCATAATTTGGTCCGTCTCTTAGGTAGTGCCATCTCGTAGTGCGGAGACGGACGAGCGCTGCGCCTGCGCTGTTATGCTTAGCGGGGCGCGCTCTAGTGGGAAAGTTGTGTACGCGCTGACTACGCGGAACTATGTACACAACAGTTAGGTAGAGAGGTGATAATTCGATTGAGAATCAGCGAAACCACTGATGAGAATGCCAAATAGAAGTCGTTGTAACAGATTGTCCTCTAGTCCAGCCTAATGTTTACGTCTGCGTCATATTTAAACCTACTGAACGCACTTATCGTAGTAAAAACTAAAGCTGCAAGGTAAATTCAGAATACGTATACTAGATAGTGATGCATATTATACACTTAAATCGCATGTAAACTACGAAAACTGCAAGGAGGCGCTTCGCCTAAGTAGCTTTTACCAAATGTTTAACAATAGTGGATTCACAAACCGGATATATTTTTTTTTCACTACAGTACACAGGTAAACTTTTATGTGTATCTTCAAGTATTCCACTTCAACTATTCCCGACGTCAGCTTTTCACTGAAAGATCTGTCTGGCCCACTATTTTCATTTGCATATCATCCATCTTAACACACATAATCAAGTCTTCATCAATAACTACTTGGCGGAAAATTTAGGAACACGTGTCGGCTTTAGCAAGTGGAGAATTGAATGCTCGTAATTCGCACACAGTGTATTTCACATTCATTTATTATCTTTTTCAAATCACATAATCAATTCGACGACACACTATTGAAATATTCGGTTTGCACCCTTTACGGAGAGAATGAATCCCATTGCATTGACACCTTTCACCTTGACAGAAGTACCAGTGAGAAGATATATTTACTAGTGCCTGTTAGTTGCCACTGGCGATTAACAACAGTCTAACTAAACACTTTGGCCCGAGGTTCTTTAGTAGTTCTTCGATGATACAGTCTTCAACGGATGTCCTGTTGTTTTTTAATTTAACATGATTGTGGATCTTTTCATGTGTCGGTGAGAGTATTTCTGGGTGAGTGGAGATGCTGTCCTGTGTTGGGAATCTTGTTTAAGGTTCAGGGCAGTTATGGAGATCAGAGAAATAACGTGCCAATCCCTGACAATTTTCTTTACTAGTTAATACGAGTTTTCCATCTTGTTTTCTGGTACAAGGTATGAAGTATGTACCCACGGACCTTCCTTGCGAAAGTCCTGCAGAATTCTCTCGTATTGTGCTTGCGGAAATTTCTCTCTATAGCGTCCAGTTGCTCCTTGATGTACATTCTCTTGGCATGTCGATGAGTTTTGCAGTTTGTTTTCTGGATTCGTTAAAACGATATAGGCTCTTCGAGGCTTTTTTACTGTTCTATTCATGGACGGCCTGTTTGCGCCTTGCTAGTGTATTTTCACATTCTGAGTCCCAACATGGGTGTTCAGTGTTCTTTTTCCGTTGTATCCGTTCTTTTCTAGTCCGCCCCCGGTAGCTGAGTGGTCGCCGGCACGGTAGCTCAGCGTGTTCGGTCAGAGGGTTTATCTATCCTCTGTAATAAAGAACTAGTGAACGGAATAACGAACAACCTGACCGGGTGTCATCGGACGTCCGCCACGAACAAATTTAACGAACACTATACGACAAAACGAGATAAAAAAAGTGGTCAGCGCGACAGAATGTCAATCCTAAGCGGCCGGGTTCGATTCCCGGTTAGGTCGCAGATTTTTTCCGCTAAGGGACTGGGTGTTGTGATGTCTTAATCACTATCACTTCGTCCCCATCGACGCGTAAGTCGCCGACGTGGCGTCAAATCGAAAGACTTGCACCCGGCGAACGGTTTGCCCGACGGGAGGTCCTAGTCACGCGACATTTACATTTAGTTCTTTTGTTTTTTGTGTGATCTTTCTATGGAATTCTTCCCATATATTTTCTTGTTGTCTTTCCCATTCCTGCTTTATGTTGGATTCTATTATCTTTTTCGTGTCAAACTTCGCTATGTGTGTCCTTTTCTGATGAATTATCTTTTGTGTAAATTTGATTTTGATTCGAGTACGGTAGTGGTCTGACTCAACATTCGCGCATCTGCGAACTTGAATGTCGTGGATCTCTTTAGCTGTATTGTCTATTTGGAACTCTCCCATCCGCCGTTTAGGTGACCTCCATGTTTTCTTTTTTATTGTGGATTTTGTGAGGGATGTTGACATAAACTTCAGGTTGTTCTGTTGTATATTTGTGCACGGGAAACTTTCCCACAGTTCTCCGGTGACTTTTTTTCTCTGCCGATTTGTGCTCTGAAATCACGTAGCAAAATTCTTATGTCATCTTTGGGGATCTTGGTCATCACTGTCTCTAACGTTGCCCAGAATTTCTCTGTTGATTTGCGGTATTTTTTGCTACCCCATTCATTGTGTGTGTAGATTGATCATGGTATATTTCTTGTTTGCGCACTGTAGGCACATCGTCATTAGCCTACTGTTTATGGCGATGACTTCTCTGATTGAATGGATTATCTTGTTGTGTGCCATGAAGGCCTCGCCCAGAGGTGGAAGACCCCTGACTATTCGTTTTCCTGTCTTTCTCTTGGTGGGCAAAATTTAAAGGATGACAGTAATTTTCGCATGGTGTGTGTGCCAAGTAATATAGCCCGATGAAATTCGGACCATAAATTGAAAAATTACAGTACAGTACGTAAGTGAAAGAAATACGCTGTGAGACGAACAGAAACGACACTTTCATTCAAAAACAATAATTACACTGAACTCATCGCGATTTATGAAGGTCTCTTGGACATTATAAAAGGCAGGAGATATTTCGTAACAGGATGTGTGATCACCACGGTGGGGAATACACTACTGGCCACTAAGATTGCTACACCACGAAGATGACGTGCTACAGACGCGAAATATAACCGACAGGAAGAAGATGTTGTGATACACAAATGATCAGCTTTTCAGAGCATTCACACAAGATTTGCGCCGGTGGTGACACCTACAACGTGCTGACATGAGGAAAGTTTCCAACCGATTTCTCATACACAAACAGCAGTTGATTGGCGTTGCCTGGTCAAACGTTGTTGTGATGCCTCGTGTAAGGAGGAGAAATGCGTACCATCACGTTTCCGACTTTGATAAAGGTCGGATTGTAGCCTATCGCGAATGCGGTTTATCGCATCGCGGCATTGCTGCTCGCGTTGGTCGAGATCCAATGACTGTTAGCAGAATACGGAATCGGTGGGTTCAGGAGGGTAATACGGAACGCCGTGCTGGATCCCAACGGCCTCGAATCACTAGCAGTCGAGAAGACAGGCATCTTATCCGCATGCCTGTAACGGATCGTGCAGCCACGTGTCGATCCCTGAATCAACAGATGGGGACGTTAGTACGACAACAACCATCTGTACGAACAGTTCGACGACGTTTGCAGCAGCATGGACTATCAGCTCGGAGACCATGGCTGCGGTTACCCCTGACGCAGCATCACAGACCGGGGCGCCTGTGATGGTGTACTCAACGACGAACCTGGGTGCACGAATGACAAAACGACATTTTTTTCTGATGAATCCAGGTTCTGTTTACAGCATCATGATGGTCGCATCCGTGTTTGGCAACATCGCTGTGAACATACATTGGAAGTGTGTATTCGTCATCGCCATACTGGCGTATCACCCGACTGATGGTATGGGGTGCCATTGGTTACACGTCTCAGTCACCTCTTGTTCGCATTGACGGCACTTTGAACAGTGGACGTTACATTTCAGATGTGTTACGAGCCGTGGCTCTACCCTTCATTTGATCCCTGCGAAACCCTACATTTCAGCATGATAATGCACGACCGCACGTTGCAGGTCCTGTGCGGGCCTTTCTGGATACAGAAAATGTTCGACTGCTGCCCTGGCCAGCACATTTTCCAGATCTCTCACCAATTGAAAACGTCTGGTCAATGGTGGCCAAGCAACTAGCTCGTCACAATACGCCAGTGACTACTCTTGATGAACTGTGGTATCGTGTTGAAGCTGCATGGGCAGCTGTACCTGTACACGCCATCCAAGCTCTGTATGACTCAATGCCCAGGCGTATCAAGGCCGTTATTACGGCCAAAGGTGGTTGTTCCGGGTACTGATTTCTTAGGATCTATGCACACAAATTGCGTGCAGTTCTAGTATAATATATTTGTCCAATGAATACCCGTTTATCATCTGCATTTCTTCTTGGTGTAGCAATTTTAATGGCCAGTAGTGTAGATGCATTGCAACCTGCTCGCCACAAGGTTGGTAAGGAGTTGGTGTGGTAATGGCGTTCCATTCATCCACCGGCGTGTTTGGCCACTGCTAGGTGATCATTTGTACATGTGGGCGTAATGCAGAGCGACTCCCCAGCGCATACCACACGTGCTTGACGGGATTTAAATCGGAGGAACAGGTAGGCCAGGCCCTTCGACGACTATCCTCTCGTTCCAAGAGCTGCCCCACCTGTGCAGTTCCATGCGGTCGCCTTGTCATCCATAAAAATGATGTCGGGGCCGAATGTTCATCTGAAAAGACGCAAATGGGGAAGGAGTACAGTGTCACAATAACAATGAGCACGGAGTGGGCCATATTAAAAGATTTGGAGGTCAGTGTATCCATGCTACATTGTGCTTCTCCAACCAAAACACCTGGACCACCAATTTTTTCCTGTGTGCATTACGTGTTTCCACCTCTCGACAGATGTGCGTACGTGCTGAAGAGCGTAGGTACAGAAGAGGACTCTGCCGCACATTAAAGGTTTCTATGGATTATATTTTTTGTTTGTAGTTTGATTGTTGATTGAGTATTCAGTTCGTAGTTTCCTAAGTTTATTTTGCAGCGCTAAAACTGTAATTGGCATCCGATCTAATACAAGAAAATGGCCAGAAAATAGGTCACTGGGGCTACCTCCAAAAACCTAAGTCATCTGACCGCCACCTTTCCCTAGGAATTGGCGGGAAAAGGATTAAGCCTATGCTGGATAGGATGGATGTATGTCTTTATTTTCAGTCTTCACTTAAACAATTTGAGGTAGTACCTCCATCCAGAGTGTTCACCATGAGGTCTGGAGTCCAACTGACCTAGTACACTGTACTGCCACAAGAGGGCACTGTTATCCCTCGTGTGACATAATCCAAGATGGCGGTCTTGAGGGGGAAAAACGTCAAGAAAAGGACTCAGCCTGTTCTGGGCTGCTGGAGAGAGGAAGGAGTTACTTTATTTTTGGAACAATTTATTTAGAGACGAATTTCACAAAGTTTATTTATTACACTGATACAAAACACTCGCCCCGACGTGCTTTGGGTCACAGTAAGTAGTCTGCATACCTGCAAACTACTCGTAAATAATGCAGTACACTGTTGCGCAGACACGCAAACAAATCGCAAATCACCAAAATAATGCAGTTCACTGATGTGCAGACATGCCCACTAATTATAAACTGTCGAAATAAAGAAATACAATTTATTTAGGGATAGATTTCACCTGCAAACGACTCGTAAATCACCGAAATTATGCAGTACACTGGTGTGGAGACGCAAACAACTCGTAAATTGTCAAAATAATTCATGTAAAAGGCTCTGCAAACACGCTTGCTAATCGTCAACTGTCGAAATCATGCATTGCACAGCACCCAGACTTGTTCACAAAATAATGCGACAGACACGACAACAACACGTAAATCACTGAAATAATGCAAATATAACGCTCTGCCAACACGCTCACAACGCTTAAACAGCCGAAAATAATGCACTGCAGAAACACTCAGTGCACATAAAAAACGCGACGTATCAGCGAACTGGCCATGGCCTCTGGCCATGTGTGTTTACCATTGCTGACACGATGCCTGTGGACACTGACATCACAGGTCGTACTATAGAAATCTGTTCCAGAATAACATCAACTGCTTTTTCTCTAGCGATCCTAACAGGACATATGAGGTGCATCTAGCCATGCACGCTTGCTTACCTCCCCAACGTGGCTGATGCATCACCGCAA
The DNA here is from genome assembly GCF_021461385.2 of Schistocerca piceifrons. Taxonomy (NCBI): domain Eukaryota; kingdom Metazoa; phylum Arthropoda; class Insecta; order Orthoptera; family Acrididae; genus Schistocerca; species Schistocerca piceifrons. The sequence continues at coordinate 231,181,646 of NC_060149.1, read as the reverse complement.
AATGTCCACATGGCGACTCACCATCTAAAAGGTTCTCAATGCTATATTGACGTCACATGACTATGTAAATTAAGAGTCAAGTCGACCTCTCGGAAATTGTATAGTATCCCAGAAATAGTTAATGGTCGCTTTTGTAGGAGCATTTGTGATGTCTCAAGTTGTTTGCATGGAAAAACTTGTCCTAACAGAACCTGTTTAGCGAAATAGTACAGAATAGCGCCGAATGCATTCCTGCTGATGGTCCTAATGTGACACCCCGTCCATCACGTGTTAAGTCCTGCTTTCAACAAACATCTTCAAAATGCAAATGTTCTCACAGCTACGTAGAGGCTCCAACGTCCCGGCACACAGGATGTATTGTGAATGAATGGAGCATTATGATTGGTTCTTATGGGCTTTACTTGCCAAATTACTGACACGCTGGTGTGGAAGCACTGTCCACCTTTTTTTTCTTTCTGCAGACGAAACTTTCAGCGACAAAAAGTATTTTGTACTGATCACCAAATTGCACCGACAATTAAACCTTGCAAAGTGGCATACAGATCGTCAAATATGGAAAGATTCTTACTCAGTTACACTGCTCTGCCACTAAGGACAGGGGCTTGAATATTAGATCATGAAACCGGTCTCCAACCCAGCAATATATCACCGTGTACCGTGTCAGTGTAGTAAACATACAATTCGTGTCCTGCACCATGCAAAATCGCCACTTTTACGTCATTCCTACAGCATCAGCTGCCAGACACTCGCACATTTATCGCGAAGACAGACAGCATAACCACATGTACTGTAGGTATACTCCTCGCTGCACTAGATATTTACCACGAGGTCTGGCAGTCATCCACTCCCAACACATGACAAGAGCGCGAGTGCCTACTTTAAATTTCTGATTTGCATTGGCTGGAAGGCCTGAACGTTAAATAATTTCGAGGTGTAGTCTGGAGCTCATGAAAGTGACGAGTCAGTCGGCAACTGCCGTGGTGTTTAGGTGGCAGGCCGTGGGCCCTCTGGGCCGGAGTTTTGCGTTATAAAGTGGTTATCATTTGGAAGCCTGTTGTTAGTGATCTTACTTGGTCAACGAGGTTATTTTTCCGCTACATAAAGCCTACTAAACGAAATTGTGTTCCCGTGCGCGCGTCGAATTTCACTTGGGCACTTTCTCGATGTGTGTTGCTGTTTAATGAGCGTGGACTTGTTCGGTAAAAGGCCCAAGAGCAGAGCGTATAGTTATTAGCTAGAGGTGGTATTGGATAAAACTTACGGAGTTGGCTAAAATTGATTCACGCCAAAAAATGTCGTTTGTTACTGGATAAATATGAGTGTGGAGATTTTGTGAGGCATTTCCCGTTATTGACATTGAACTGTATTGTTGTTTTGCTTTGTGGAGATTATCGACAGGAACTGTTAGTGGTCAGTTGGGGCCAGTGTATGAATTACTGGTGGTATTCCAGTCCAATGTTCGGATCTCGAAATCTTTCCTAAAAGTGGTTATACGAGGTGTGGCTATGAAGCAGCGGGATTGATGCTGTCACAGAGTAAGTACGTATGCGCCAAAGATGAGCGACCAATAGCTGAGAAGTGTGAAGCCTCCTCAGTCGAATGCGGCATCTCTGATGTCTGTAGGGAAGTCAGTGTGGCAATAGCCTTCGTTTGTGTAAGAGTTGTTACTTTGTTCTGCCGCAAAAATGATACTTATAGTAATAGAGCAACGAATTCTTGAGAAGTTTCACACGAAATTTGGAAAAAAAACTGCTACTGAATCCTATACTTAAGTTAAAAGAAGTCTATGGCAAATACCGTTTATCACGTACGCGAGTTTCTAAGTTTCTGAATGGTTCAAGCGTATCCAATATGGCGGAGAAGATGTTGACGATGATACACGCCTGGAACGCCCTTCAACATCAAAAACGGATGAAAAAGCGAAAAAGTAGGAAATCTGATTCGATATGACCATCACTTGAGTATTCGATCGATTGCTGAAACTGTCGTAGCTGACGAAGAATGCGTAAGACAAATTTTACATAATCACTGTAACTCGAGGAAAGTGGGTGCAAAATTAGTGCTGAAAATTTTCACGATCGAACAAGAAGCAGCTCTTGAAAATGTTTGTAGCGACACTTTGAATACCACTGAAATTGACTGTAATTTCTAGCAAAAAGTGATAATACGTAACGAATCTCGGGCTTAACACTTATGATCCAGAAACTAAGCGTCAGTCCATGTACTGGAAGGGGCTAACTTCACCCGAAGTGAAAAAAGCTCGAAAGAGCAAATCAAGGTTCAAAGCGATGGTGATTGTTTTATTTTTCGATATTCGTGGAATTGTGTATTTTCACTGGACTCCTGAAGATCAAACCATTAATTAACGTTACTACCTTGAGGTTCTTGCGCAACTCCATGTGAAAATAAGTAATAAAACACATGAATTGTGGAAGAACCTGTCACGAATTTTGCATCAAGAAAACTCACTGCCTCATACCACATTGTCTATTAAGAAGTATCTAGCAAAGTACAGCATCCTATTGTTAGATCATCCACCTGATTCCACTGACCTAGCGCCATGTGACTTTCATCTATTCCCCAAGGTAAAATTTGCAATAAAAGGGACAATATTTCGGCCCGTTGAAGCAGTGAAAGGAAAAGCGACACGCTTCATCAAAGAGCTCACAGAGGGAGACATCCAGCACAGTTTCCATTAATGGAAAATTCGCATGAAATGTTGTAGGAACAGAGAATTGGAGGGTATTGAGGGTGACAATAACTAATTATGTACGTTTTTGAAATAAATATTTTGCAACTTTAGCCACACCTCGTATTACTGCAGGGTTTAATTATTGACTTCGGAGTGATGAAAATTTAACCCCATCTCGTGGCTCAAAGCGAGGCTGGCGACCCTAATTTATACTAATTTTACACGTGTAGCAGTGCAGAAAATTAATCCAGTTCCGCTAATAAACGTTTCCACTTAAATCCACTGAACAATGCGTTGAGTAATTAGTTTCACGCGCCGCATATCGCCAAGAGTTTGTGAATTCTGGCCGAGGCCGCTAGTGTTGTTTCGCACGACACTACGGAAGCTGGCTTGGTTCAAATGGCTCTGAGCACTATGCGACTTAACTTCTGAGGTCATCAGTCGCCTAGAATTTAGAACTAATTAAACCTAACTAACCTAAGGACATCACACACATCCATGCCCGAGGCAGGATTCGAACCTGCGACCGTAGCGGTCACGCGGTTCCAGACTGAAGCGCCTTTAACCGCACGGCCACACCGGCCGGCCACTACGGAAGCCCCGAGGCACGGACGAAAGGAACGTGTCACGTGACAGATTAAGTAAGACATACATATACTGGTGATGAGCTAATAACTTTAATGTTTTCATTTAAAGTACGTAACAAATTTATAAAATAGTCACGGAGAGTTGTACAATGAATAAGGCAGTCACGTCTAACTTATTAGCGGCAGTCGAGTGAAAACTATGTAGGAGGGAGAAAAGTAAGTAAACTGTTTATTATTTCAAAAGTAATCGCCATAACTGTTAATAAATTTATACCATCGTGAAACAAGTCAGTCAATGCCGTCATGAAAAAATGTTTGTGGTTGCCTGCGCAACCATGATTGTGCCCAGGTGCCTACCTTTTCGTGCGAAGCAACTCGACGGCCACGAATGTGTTTCTTCACCGCACCAGAAATATGGAAATCGCATGGGGAGAGATCGGGAATGTGTGGAGGATGTGGAAGAGTTTCCCGGCGAAACTTCTGCCGCGTCGTCAAAATAGCCTTGGTAACATGGGAGCGGAGATTACCCTACAACAGGATCATGCCTTCCGTCAACATTTCTGCGCTTTTGGACTTGATGTGCGTTAATTGTGGTGCCGTTTTCCAGGAATTCAATGAACGGCGGGCCCTTGCCGTCAAAGAAAAAGGTCATCTGGACTTTCACGGAGCTTGGGTACCTGTTGTTTCGACTAAGCGACGGATGTTTCGCTATACATTCCTCATCTCACCCCATTCGATTGCAATATTTTTGGAACCCTGAAGAAAGACATTCGTGGATGTCGATTTGCTTCTGACGAAGAGGCACATGCCTAGAACAACCATGGTTTCGTAGGCAACCACAAACAATTTTCCATGAAGGGATTGATCATCTTGTCTCACATTGGGATAAACGTATTAACAGTTACGGCGATTACTTTTGAAACAATAAACAGTTTACTTACTGCTTTCCATCTTCCTCTGTTTCATTTGACTGCCCCGTATACATTCTGTTGTTGCTGGAGGAAAATTGGCTCATATTTACAGTTTTTTACTACTGCTGTCAAAGTTTTAAGATGAAAATTCTGTGACACTGTTAAAGAACCGACGTGTTTTGTCGTAATGTTTCGTACTGTAGGTGTCGGCAAAAAAAAGAGAGGAAACTCATGATTGGACTTTTCAAAGAATGTACCAAGTACAGTAAAGCCTACAAATGACCAACGCTTACAGATATATGTAAAACATTTTTCAGCATTAGTCATTTCTTTATCATAGCACTATGTGTGTCGATGGTTCCCACCGTTATTTTCAGGTAGAGAATTACGTAGCTACACACATGGTGTTAGTGCAGGGCACCAATGCCTTTACACAGCTGTAGTCAAAATGCGTAACAGGCTATGTTTCTACTTTTGAGGTAAAGCAGAACCAAAAAGATGCTGCGTACTGCTATTTATTGTATGTAGAAACTTTTTGGTTCTACTTTTGCTTACAAGAGGAAACAATCTGTTTAACAATTCGCTTGCTGATGTGAAAATGCGTCTCTGCTCTCCTTCAATATTAAGAAAGTAAGTACGTAATTCTGTATCTGAAGATAACGATGTAGACCATATAAACGCGTGTTGATTCTATAACAAAGTGACTGGCACAGAAAACTATTTTGTTTATATTTAACCATCAGTCGCAATTCTCATGATGCCGTTCTTTATGGACGAAATAACTAAATGATCAGCATTTGCTGCAAGGACGAAGTATGTCTCCGTTCACCAGCCGGTTGTAATCACCATTTGCGGAGATGCACATGTGAGGGCGGTCGAGTGTCTTGGTAGCAAGGTGACCAGACGAAGGCGCCGGCCGCACATGGGGAGAAGCAGGTGGCGTGCTGCAGACACCGATCAATGCGCCAGCGCCGCCACCACCGCCTCGCGTCCAGGAGCACGGCTTCATCAGTTCCCGTTTCTCTCAGCATTCTCAATATAGCTGCGTCACGTGTTCCACTGACTGCGCTTCCTGAATGGTTCTCCTGTTCTGGCCGACTGTGCTCACACCGATATCTGGCAGCCCACTGAACTTTTAGTTAGTTCGTATAGCGCCAATGATCTCGGACATCTGGGAGTATGAACTGGCTGATGCAAGGAACATCTGAAGATAAATTTGACGTTCAGGTTCGTTAAAAAAAAGGGAAGTGAAAATATTTGCAACAATAGGCCTACACGTTTCAGACAAAGACTGAATTGTATGTCGCTGAATGTTTAGTTGTTTAATGGAATGGCCCTTGTTCGTAGAATGTAACAAGTTTCCCGGACACGATGGAGTCCCCGATGAAATCTATACCATTTCGGAGTTTTGAAAAGTTTCTGATTAATGGCTTAGCCTTCTAAACCTCAGAATTATAACAGAAAATGTAATAATTTATAAGGAGGTATTAACATGGCTCTATTTAGTATCTATAGAGCCCTGTGCTGAATCTGTGGTGCAGACCCTAACAAGAAACATTCTGTAGTAACTAAAAAACGAAAACAGTAGAATTCCAGAAAAATTTTACAATCTTAATTATATATAATACATAATTATTATTTAATTCTGTAACAAATATGCTGTACAATTCATAATTTACAGAATTTTTTATATCAAAAAATATGAACAAAAATTGAATACTGAAAGTATATAACTGTGTTCATTAACGTCGCTATGAAGAAACATGTATTTTTTTAAAAAAGAACGGAAAGTTGAAATCCAGATATTTCAAATCTGAAAATAACATATTGTAACTATAAGCAAACACGTTTGTTAGCAAAATACAAGATAACAAAAGGAATGCAACAGTCAAGCAATATTTTACTTTTGTAAAATTCAAATACAACATTCTAATTTTGTCCATCTTAAAGACCGGAGGTGGCGCTTGTTAAGACAATAGTTGTAAATATTTTAGCATACAGCCACTACTATTAGGAACATAATCCACAGCAACCTGTTTCGAGAGTCAAGCTCTCATCATCTGGTTTACTAACTTAATCTTACATAAAATACACTTCAAAAGCACTCAGGCTCAAAACATCAAAACAAATAGAATTAATCGGACAAGAAGTCCTGGTCATACTTTAAAAATGGTAGCACGAGATTCCCTAAGCCGTTTTCCACGTTACCGCACATTCTCCAAATCGTTGCTTCCGTAAGGCGGTAAATTCCGGACATCACACCTGCCTCTCCGTGCACCACTAGCTCGTAAACATATGTACGGATCCGACATACTGCACTGAGCCATCTGCCGTTCCGTAACTTTCTAAAAATGTTACAAATGACATGGAGAGACACCATAAAACTGTTATTTTGCCTAATTGTTGACATTTACCATACTGACGCCAACCTAAAAAAATCTAAAAAAAACATTGAAGAAGTTGTCAAACATATACACTGTGATCAAAAGTATCCGAACACCGGCTGAAAATGACTTATAAGTTCGTGGCGCCCTCCATCGGTAATGCTGGAATTCAATATGGTGTTGGCCTACCCTTATCCTTGATGATAGCTCCCACTCTCGTAGGCATACGTTCAATCAGGTGCTGGAAGGTTTCTTGGAGAATGGCAGCCCATTCTTCACGAAGTGCTGCACTGGCACAAAGTCGGCGTTCCAAAACATCCCAAAGGCGTTCTATAGGATTCAGGTCAGGGCTCTGTGCAGGCCAGTCTATTATAGGGATGTTATTGTGTAACCACTCCGCCACAGGCTATGCATTATGAACAGGTGCTCGATCATGTTGGAAGATGCAATTGACATCCCCGAATTGCTCTTCAACAGTGGGAAGCAAGAGGGTGCTTAACACATCACTGCAGGCCTGTGCTGTGATAGTGCCAAGCAAAACAACAAGGGGTGCAAGCCCCCTCCATGAGAAACACGACCACACCATAACATCACCGCCTCCGAATTTTACTGTTGGCACTACACACGCTGGAAGATGACGTTCATCGGGCATTCGCCATACCCACACCCTGCCATTGGAGCACCACATTGTGTACCATGATTCGTCACTCCACACAACGGTTTTCCACTGTTCAATCGTCCGCTGTTTACGCTTCTTACACCAAGCGAGGCGTCGTTTGGCATTTATCGGCGTGATGTGTGGCTTATGAGAAGCCGCTCGGCCATGAAATCCAAGTTTTCTCGCATCCCGCCAAACTGTCATAGTACTTGCAGTGGATCCTCATATAGTTTGGATTTCCCGTGTGATGGTCTGGATATATGTCTGTCAATTACACATTACGACCCTCTTAAACTGTCGCCGGTCTCTGTCAGTCAACAGACGAGATCGGCCAGTACGCTTTTGTTCTGTACGGGTCCCTTCACGTTTCCACTTCACTATCACATCGGAAACAGTGAACCTAGGTATGTGTAGGAGTGTGGAAATCTCGCGTACAGACGTATGACACAAGTGACACCCAGTCACCTGACCACGTTCGAAGTCCGTGAGTTCCGCGGAGCGCCCCATTCTGCTCTCTCACGATGTCTAATGACTACTGAGGTCGCTGATATGAAGTACCTGGCAGTAGGTGGCAGCACAATGCACCTACTATGAAAAACGTATGTTTTTGGTGTGTCCGGATACTTTTGATCACATAGTGTATGTGAGACTACTCAAACCCTGAAATGAATGGAAGAGGACTTAGAGGTGATACTAATGGATAAGAAAGGAAAGAAATTCGACCTGCTTAAGGAACTTGAAATAGGAATCCACTTGATTAAGTTTGACAATGAACTTAATATATAAACTAGCGAAAATGTTAATGGCTTCTTCAATGTTTTTTTTTAATTTTTTAAAGCTTGGCATTAGTATGAGAAATCTGAACGATTTGGCATAGGTATCTATTAGTATGGTGTCTCTCCATACAGTATGAAACATGTTTAGAAAGTTATGGAACGTGTGATGGCTCGGTGCATTCCCTCAGTGCCGAACATGTGTTTATAGACTAGTGATGCACGGAGGTGCAGTTGATGTGACCGGCGTTTACCGCATTACCGAAGCAACGCTTTGGAAAATGTACGGTAACATGGATAAGCGGATTAGGGAGTCTGGTGCTACTGTTTTTAAAGTAAGACGAGGGATTCATGTTAGAATAATTTTATTTGTTTTTATAATGTGACCTTGAGAGCTTTCTAAGTGCATTTTGTGTAGGATTAACTTAGGTAGCCGGATGGTGGGAGCCTGACTCCCGAAACGCGTTGCTGTGGATTAGGTTCCTAATATTAATGGCTGCATGCTAAAATATTTATAACGATGAAATACAATATGTTTCCATAACTTTTCATTGACGAGGTAAGTTATTCGAAAAGGGTTCTCCCGCCTAAAGATCTCAAGAATCCGCTTCTTGTGGCAGGAAGTAAAAGACAGTTATGGGCCCTGGTTTGGATGAAATGACACCGTTTTTGCCAACTAAAGTGCCATGTGTCTGATCAGGCACCACTGAGAATTTGACGCGATGGATCTCGAGGTTTGAGACGTTCATGTTGTCTTAATTCATACCAGCTCTTCACCAAACCATTCAGCGAAACAAGCCCATACAAAGTAATAACGTCTATGTCTTTTACGAACGTATGACCCACAGTATTAAAACGAAGAAACTTAATTATTTTATATTTTTGTGGTGCGAGCGCCTAGGCAGCATGTGGCCCTAGGGGTTAACCTGTAGTTATAACCAGCTGCATATTATCAGTATAGTGTTAACACTGAAAATGTAGAGGAATGAAAACATGTGAACTTTACTAAAAATACAAATGTAACTAGCTTTTGACTACACGGTTAATGAGTAATAACTGGAGTCAATCATTTCTAACAAATACTTGGAAGTAGCCTGTAAATCCACAAAGAGGGTGATTCTGTGATGTTACAAACTTTCTGGGTTGATGAAAAAGGATAAATGTATCCATTTGAGATAAGCGACCCTGGTCCGGAAACGACCGAGTCGAAAGTTATAGGCTCAAATAGTTCTGATATCTCTGACCTAGCTACTGTGCAACACTTCTTTTCAACCGAACAACTGCCCATAGCTCTAAGGTATGCATTTTACACCCGCTAGTTACTGGAATTTTTTTCTGGTTTCCGTCCGTACTACCTCCTTCAAGAACATGGAGACCAAAGAGCCTGCAGTAGAAGAGAGCTGTATCACAATATCAAAGATGAATCAGTGCTCATAGCTCTTAAGGTATGTGTTTTAGAACCCACGTTTACTAGATTATTTTCCTTATTTTAGTTCATATTACCATATCAGGAAGTTGATTAAACTACAGTCTTAGCAACAACAATATCGGTACATGTATTCCACTGTCAGAAGTATGAGAACGATTTTCGCTTACAACATTTTGACTCGGTCGTGTCCGGACCGGAGTCCCATACCTCAAATTGATACATTTATCATTTCCGTCATCCCAGAAAGTTTATAACATCATCAAGGTATCACCTTATATACAAAAGCATTAGCGCATTTGCGGGTTCTCCAACGTATTTGTTAGAAATGGCTGACGCCAATTGGTACTCATTAAATGTGTAAGGCTAATAAATGGTTCAAATGGCTGTGAGCACTATGGGACTCAACTGCTGTGGTCATCAGTCCCCTAGAACTTAGAACTACTTAAACCTAACTAACCTAAGGACATCACACACATCCATGCCCGAGGCAGGATTCGAACCTGCGACCGTAGCAGTCGCACGGTTCCGGACTGCGCGCCTAGAACCGCGAGACCACCGCGGCCGGCTGTAAGGCTACTAGCATTACTTATCATTTATATGTAAAATTATCCATGTGTGTGCCCTTGTCTGTCTCATTTTTACTGTCCGAGCTATGTCTACATCTAAAACTGTCTATTTTCATATCTGTATAATTGTAACCCATCGCATTCTTCTATTAGTTACAAAATTTATAAAGACCTTAATTTACATATGTGATGTACATCTACGGACAAAAAATGATTGCAAATTGAGTAAGTGAGTAACGCATTGCACCATCTCTGGCCTTTACGCAAACAGTTATTCGGCTTGCCATTGACAGATTTGCTGGACGTCTTCCTGAGGGGTATCGTGCCAAATTCTGTCCAATTGGTACGTTAGATCGTCAAACGAGTTGGCTTAGGGCTCCTACAACAATCCTCAACTGCGGAAAGATCCGGCGACCTTGCTGGCCTAGATAGGGTTTGGCAAGCACCAAGACAAGTAGTCGAAACCCTCACCGCGTGCGGGCAGGCATTATCTTACTGCCGGCCGCTGTGGCCGAGCGGCTCTAGGCGCCTCACTCTGGAACCGCGCGACTGCTACGGTCGCAGGTTCGAATCCTGCCTCGGGTATGGATGTGTGTGATGTCCTTAGGATAGTTAGGTTTAAGTAGTTCTAAGTTCTAGGGGACTGATGACCTAAGATGTTAAGTCCCATAGTGCTCAGAGCCATTTAAACCATTATCTTACTGAAATTTAAGCCCAGGATGGCTTGCCGTGAAGGTCAGCAAAACAGGTGGTGGTGATGGTTAGTGTTTAACGTCCCGTCGACAACGAGGTCATTAGAGACGGAGCGCAAGCTCGGGTTAGGGAAGGATTGGGAAGGAAATCGGCCGTGCCCTGTCAAAGGAACCATCCCGGCATTTGCCTGAAACGATTTAGGGAAATCACGGAAAACCTAGATCAGGATGGCCGGAGACGGGATTGAACCGTCGTCCTCCCGAATGCGAGTCCAGTGTGCTAACCACTGCGTCACCTTTTTTTTTTTTTTTATTATTATTATTTTCATTTTGTTCGCTTTAGTTCGTTGCATCTGCTCGGGGCGGACGTCGTAAGACATCCATTTAAGTTCGTTGTTGATCTGTTAACTCAGTTGTTTTATTACAGAGGGCAGCTAACCCTCTGACCGAACACGCTGAGCTACCGTGCCGGCGCCACCTCGCTCGGTCAGCAAAACAGGGCGTAGAATATTGTCGACATACCGCTTTCGTGTAAGGGTGCTGCGGATAACAGTCTAAGGGTCATGAAAATAAATGGCACCTCAGACCATCATTCCTCGTTGTCAGGCCGTATGGAGGGTGACAGGTTGGTAATCCACCACTGTCCTAGGCGTCTCCATACACGTCTTTGTTGGTCATCGGGCTCAGTTTGAAGAGGGACTCATCACTGAAGACAATTTTTACTCCAATAAATGAGATTCCAGGCCGAAGACATGTCTAGAGACGCCCCGGACAGCGCTGGGGTAACAACCCTCTAATTTACGTCAGTAGCTGCATCACAGTTTGTGTGTCGAAAAGTTGTTTTACGATCAGTATGTTGGGATAAACAGTCAGATACAGCTTAAAGAGGTGACAGCCGTATGGCTGATTCAGTTTAATTAGTTAACGTTTTATCTAAAGGCAGTCATTTAATCTACAACTGGCACACAATTGATAGTATTAGGTAGGTAAAGATTTTGAAGGATAAATGAGCATGCATCCGTTCCATTGTGTAAGTAAAAGGAAATACAATAACTGAGTTCTCAGATCTCAAGCGACCTACTGTAAAAACAGTAATGAAACGAGCATCTCGCCAACTCTGTGAAATTGGGGGAAAATCGGTGTTTGTAGGGCATACTGAGAGAACTGTTGGTAGAATAAACTATGCTTTATATACTGAAGGAAGTTGTATGTGTGTGTGTGTGTGTGTGTGTGTGTGTGTGTGTGTGTGTGTGTGTGAGGAGGGAAAGATATCAAACAGTCACTACACTGATCGAGGTGGCGCAGTGCTTAAGACACGAGACCCGTATTAGTGAGGGCCAGGGTTCAATTCCACGTCCGACTACCCAGATTTAGGGTCTCACTTACGACAAATGCCGCTTTCTTCCCTACCTCTGCTGGGCGTGAGCTTGTGCTCCAACTCAGATAACCTCTTTGACGAAAAATGATTAAGACTATGAAGAAAAAAAAAAAAGAAATTAAGCGTTTAATGTCTCGTCGATGACGAGGTCATTGGAGAAGAAGCACTAGCTCGGCTTGGGGAAGGAAATCAGCCACGTCTTTTTCGAAGTAACCGTGCCAGAATTTGTTGCAAGCGCTTTAAGGGACTCGCGGAAAACCTAAATCTGCCTGCTAACCTCCAAAATGCTGGTTCATTTTGTCACCCTGCTCGGTGAGCATGCGGAACCGCGCGACTGCTACGGTCGCAGGTTCGAATCCTGCGTCGGGCATGGATGTGTGTGATGTCCTTAGGTTAGTTAGCTTTAAGTAGTTCTAAGTTCTAGGGGACTGATGACCACAGATGTTAAGTCCCATAGTGCTCAGAGCCATTTGAACCATTTTTTTTCGGTGAGCATGAGGAGCACTGACGCTATGTGTTTCGTATTTGAACGTCGCCGTTACAGTTAAGAAAATATTCACGTCATTAGTAACAAAGTATATACCAAACCAGCTAGCGACGCTGTTTTATGGTAATAGAACACGCTACAAAAGGACGTTTCTTGACTTACGGTTCAAAGAAAAATTATTAAAAAAACTAAATACGCTATGGGATTAGCCCCTTCATAGCTCACATAAACTTGAAATCTCTTGCGCAGCGAACAGGCTAGCGAGACTGAAAAAAAGCGCAGTTTACTACTCTTTTTTTTTAAAAAAAGTAAAAGAGCGGAGCCACATAATATCGCTAACGTGCATCTGCAGCAGGATCCTAGAGTACCTTCTAAACTTAAACATTACAATGGGGAGACGTAAGTCATCGGGTAACGATATGCACCTATACAGATGGCGGTAGTGTAGCCTACACAAGGTATGAATGGGCAGAGCAATGACGGAGCTGTCATTTGTACTCAGGTAATTCAGGCGAAAAGGACTTTGAATGCGGAATGCTAATTGGAGCTAGACCCATGGAACATCCAATTTCGGAAATAGTTAGCCACTTCATTATTGTGAGATCCACACTGTCAAGAATGTGGCGAGAACACCAAATTTCAGGCGTTACTTCTCACCACAGACAACACAGTGGCCGTCGGCTTCGCTTAACAACCCAGAGCAGCGGCGTTTGCGTAGAGTTTCCAGTGCTAATAGACAAGCAATTCTGCGTCAAATAACCGCAGAAATCAATGTGGCACGTCACACGAACGTATGCGTTAGGACAGGGTATCGAAGTTTGGCGTTAATGGGCTATGGCCACAGACGACCGATGCGACTGCCTCTGCTAACAGCACGACGTCACCTCGGCGCTTCTCCTCGGATCGTGATCACATTGGTTGGACGCTAGATGACTGGAAAACCGTGGCCTAGTCAGATGAGTCCCGATTTCCGTTGGTAAGAGTTGATGGTAGGGTTCGAGTGTGGCGCAGATACCAGAAATCCATGGACCCATGTGTTTACATGGAATGGACTGGGACCGCTGGTCGAGCTGAATCAATCACTGACTGGAAACGGTTATGTTCGGCTACTTGGAGATCATTTGGAACAATTCATGGACTTATTGTCCCCATACAACGATGTCACGTCACTGGGGCACAATTGTTTGCGACCGGTTTGAAACACATTCTGGACAATTCGAGCCAATGATATGGCCAATCAGATCGTCCGACATGAATCCCATCGAACATTTGTGGGACTTAATTGAGAGATCAGGTCGTGTACAGAATCCTGCACCGTCAATACCATCGCAATTATGGACGGCTATAGAGGCAGCATGCCCCAATATTTCCGCAGGGGACTTCCAACGACTTGCTGAGTCCATGCCACGTCGAGTTGCTGGAAGACCGACACGCTATTAGGAGGTATCCCATGACTTTTTACACCTCAGTGTATGACGATCCTAGATGAAAAGAAGCCTCTGAAAGTGTTAGCAAAGACTCCGAAAAAAAAACAAGTGAAATACAGTTCACTTTAGTTTCAATAACTGACTTTGTGTCTTTTTTAGACAAAAACCGATACAGTGGTTGTGCAACAGGTTTTATTATCCATACATGTAGCGCATGGCGTTAAAATTGTGGTCGATTCCGGTTCCGTGCGAACTACCTCCAGATCAGAGTCTGGTGGTTATCACCAGGTGCGTATTCAGAAAGAGAGGAAAGGCTTTCATGAGAGTCGTGGCACACTCCCCCATACCCAGAAAAGCAGCAACACTGTACTAACCGTCCACGAGACACATGACGTTTGTAGGTATCTGAGAAAACGCAACTGGCCATAGTGAGGGTCTTTTTAACGTGGAGAAAGAAGACGTTACGGAACAGCTACGAAATTGTTGTTAAAGAATTCTACTGGCAAGGAGAAGAACCGGAGCTCGTCAAGCAGATACATGGACATATCCATACAAAACTTTGCTAGCGTTGGGAGACAGAATGAACCGTACCAAAAGAGACCCTGCGCCCCTGGCAGAATAGCTTAGGCTGCGCACACTACCCTGCCCCTCCCACCGCCGGAAAAACTGCCCACCAGCAATTTCATACTGTTGTCATAATAATCCACCACTTATAATTTACCGCTACTGCTTTCGAGCCAAGGGCCATTCTCAAGCGGTACCTAGGTGCAGTCAAGCTGTTGGCATATGCACATTGAAGAGCCAAAGAAACTGGTACACCTGTCTGTATCGCGTAGGACCCCCGCTTGCATGCAGAAGTGCCGCATTACGATTTGGTATGTCCTCGACTAATATCTGAAGTGGTTCTGGAGGGAACTGACACCATGAATCCCGCAGGACTGTCCATAAATCCGTAAGAGTAAGACAGGGCTCTTCTGAACAGCACGTTGCAAGGCATCACAGATTTGCTCAATAATGTCCATGTCTGAGGAGTTTGTTAACCAGCGAAAGTGTTTAAACTCACAAGAGTGTTCCTGTAGCCACCCTGGACGTGTGGAGTGTATCATTGTCCTCCAAGTTCGTCGGAGTGCACAATAGACATGAATGGAAGCGGGTGATCAGACAGGATTCTTACGTGCATGTCACCTTTCAGGATCGTATCTAGACGTATTAGGGGTCCATTTTCACTCCAATGCACACGCCCCACATTATTACAGAGCATCCAACAGCTTGAACAGTCTCCTGCTGACACGCAGGGTCCATGAATTCATGAGGTGGTCTCCATACCCGTACACGTTCATCCGCTCGATACAATCTGAAACGAGTCTCGTCAGGCCAGGCAACATGTTTCCAGTCATCAACAGTCCAGTGTCGGTGTTGACGGGCCTAGGCGAGGCGTAAAGCTTTGTGTCATGCAGTCATGAAAGGTACACGAGTGGGCCTTCGGCTCCGAAAGTCCATATCGATTATGTTTCGTTGAATGGTTCGCACGCTGACACTTGTTGATAGCCCAGCATTAAAATCTGTTGCAATTTGCGGAAGGGCTGCACTTCTGTCACGTTGAACGATTCTCTTCAGTCGCCGTTGGTCCCGTTCTTGGAGAATCGTTTTCCGGCCGCAGCGATGTCGGAGATTTGATGTTTTACCGGATTCCTGATATCCACAGTACACTTGTCAAATGTTCATATGGGAAATTCCCACTTCGTCGCTACCTCGGAGATGCTGTGTTCCATAGCTGGTGCGTCGACTATAACACCACGTTCAAACTCACTTAAATCTTGATAACAAGCCATTGTAGCAGCAGTAACCGATCTAACTACCGTGCCACACACTTGTTGTCTTATATAGGGGTTGCCGACCGCAACGTCGTATTCTGCCTGTTTATATACAGGGTGGTCCATTGATAGTGACCAGGCCAAATATCTCACGAAATAAGCATCAAACGAAAAAACTACAAAGAACGAAACTCGTCTAGCTTGAAGGGCGAAACCAGATGGGGCTATGGTTGGCCCGCTAAATGGTGCTGCCATAGGTCAAACGAATATCAACTGCGTTTTTTTTTTAATAGAAACCTCCATTTTTTATTACCTATTCGTGTCGTACGTAAAGAAATATGAATGTTTCAGTTGGATCACTTTTTTCGCTTTGTGATAGATGACGCTGTAATAGTCACAACACTATAAGTAAGGCCTATTTTCGGTGGCCTTACGACACCAGATACTTGAGCAATGCAGCTGATGACCAACGTCACAGCATACATCAGTTTATTTATACAAGGGTTAATTATACATGGACAGGGTAAGGACGTCTATAGATACAACGACTAATAACTCCTGTAATGTCATTAATCAGCCACAGAAGGCTTATTCGTGAATTCCTTTTTATCCACACAGCAGATCGCATCAACCGAAACTTGGGAGCAGCAAAAGTACTGGCTGGAGGGACAAGTATATTTCATATCGTCTACACCTCTTTTTTTCCCCTTCCTCCCTCCATCGTCGTATCTCGCTCCAGTCGACAGCAACCGGAAGCCTGCGGTCAAACATCATAACAGCATTTTTCCTTCAGTACCCGCTCACCGGCCTTTGAGATCGTACAGTACCGTAGTGAAACAGCACCAAGAACTCCACTCTTAAACACGAACGAACTGTGTAGGCAGCAGCTGTGCTCACCATGTGCGCTGTTGACACATAAGCCATATAGCGATAGACTTCTGTTCGGTATTAATAGTTTCTATATTATGCTAATTGGACGCAGTGACACTGTAGAAATGGACACTGGGACAATAGCGTGCGTTTACAGCCGCCAGCCGGGGGAAAGGCTTCTTCTCACAGGCAGAATATAGTAACACGAGGGGTAGGAGAAACTTCGTCCTCTCCCGGTTATTTCTTAAACTGTTTTTCTTATTTATTTCAGTCAGTTATTGGATCTCCTCTTCGTATGCGCTCTTGACGGGGTCCTACCTCACATAACCATCTGCAGGTGGTCGCTCATCTCGGCACCCATGATGTGTGTCGCTATGGATCCGAGGAAATCCTCTCTGGCTTCCGGCCGCTATCTGATTTGATGAAGACTGCCAGTCTCGCTAGCGGGATGAAAGCAGAGCTCACCATCTGCAGCATCGTCGACAGGACTGACTGCGGACCTTTGGTACAGAGCCGAGTGGAGGGTCTGAATCAGAGGCTGAGACGGTTCTGCGACCGTGTGGGCTGCAGATTCCTCGACTTGCGCCATAGGGTGGTGGGGTTTCGGGTTCCGCTGGATAGGTCAGGAGTCCATTACACGCATCAAGCGGCGACACGGGTAGCAGGGGTTGTGTGGCGTGGACTGGGCGGATTTTTAGGTTAGATGGCCTCGGGCAAGTACAGCCTCAAAGGGTGCGGGGCAAAGTCAGGACATGCGGGTACCAAGCAGCAATCGGTATTGTAATTGTCAACTGTCGAAGCTGCGTTGGTAAAGTACCGGAACTTCAAGCGCTGATAGAAACCACCGAAGCTGAAATCGTTATAGGTACAGAAAGCTGGCTGAAGCCAGAGATAAATTCTGCCGAAATTTTTACAAAGGTACAGACGGTGTTTAGAAAGGATAGATTGCATGCAACCGGTGGTGGAGTGTTCGTCGCTGTTAGTAGTAGCTTATCCTGTAGTGAAGTAGAGGTGGATAGTTCCTGTGAATTATTATGGGTGGAGGTTACGCTCAACAATCGAGCTGGGTTAATAATTGGCTCCTTTTACCGACCTCCCGACTCAGCAGCATTAGTGGCAGAACAACTGAGAGAAAATTTGGAATACATTTCACATAAATTTTCTCAGCATGTTATAGTCTTAGGTGGAGATTTCAATTTACCAGATATAGACTGGGACACTCAGATGTTTAGGACGGGTGGTAGGGACAGAGCATCGAGTGACATTATACTGAGTGCACATCCGAAAATTACCTCGAGCAATTAAACAGAGAACCGACTCGTGGAGATAACATCTTGGACCTACTGATAACAAACAGACCCGAACTTTTCGACTCTGTATGTACAGAACAGGGAATCAGTGATCATAAGGCCGTTGCAGCATCCCTGAATATGGAAGTTAGTAGGAATATAAAAAAAGGGAGGAAGGTTTATCTGTTTAGCAAGAGTAATAGAAGGCAGATTTCAGACTACCTAAAAGATCAAAACGAAAATTTCTGTTCCGACACTGACAATGTTGAGTGTTTATGGAAAAAGTTCAAGGCAATCGTAAAATGCGTTTTAGACAGGTACGTGCCGAGTAAAACTGTGAGGGACGGGAAAAACCCACCGTGGTACAACAAAAAAGTTAGGAAACTACTGCGAAAGCAAAGAGAGCTTCACTCTAAGTTTAAACGCAGCCAAAACCTCTCAGACAAACAGAAGCTAAACGATGTCAAAGTTGGCGTAAGGAGGGCTATGCGTGAAGCGTTCAGTGAATTCGAAAGTAAAATTCTATATACCGACTTGACAGAAAATCCTAGGAAGTTCTGGTCTTACGTTAAATCAGTAAGTGGCTCGAAACAGCATATCCAGACACTCCGGGATGATGATGGCATTGAAACAGAGGATGACACTCGTAAAGCTGAAATACTAAACACCTTTTTCCAAAGCTGTTTCACAGAGGAAGACCGCACTGCAGTTCCTTCTCTAAATCCTCGCACAAACGAAAAAATGGCTGACATCGAAATAAGTGTCCAAGGAATAGAAAAGCAACTGGAATCACTCAACAGAGGAAAGTCCACTGGACCTGACGGGATACCAATTCGATTCTACACAGAGTACGCGAAAGAACTTGCCCCCCTTCTAACAGCCGTGTACCGCAAGTCTCTAGAGGAACGGAAGGTTCCAAATGAGTGGAAAAGAGCAAAGGGAGTCCCAGTCTTCAAGAAGGGTCGTCGAGCAGATGCGCAAAACTATAGACCTATATCTCTGACGTCGATCTGTTGTAGAATTTTAGAACATGTTTTTTGCTCGAGTATCATGTCGTTTTTGGAAACCCAGAATCTACTATGTAGGAATCAACATGGATTCCGGAAACAGCGATCGTGTGAGACCCAACTCGCTTTATTTGTTCATGAGACCCAGAAAATATTAGATACAGGCTCCCAGGTAGATGCTATTTTTCTTGACTTCCGGAAGGCGTTCGATACAGTTCCGCACTGTCGCCTGATAAACAAAGTAAGAGCCTACGGAATATCAGACCAGCTGTGTGGCTGGATTGAAGAGTTTTTAGCAAACAGAACACAGCATGTTGTTATCAATGGAGAGACGTCTACTGACGTTAAAGTAACCTCTGGCGTGCCACAGGGGAGTGTTATGGGACCATTGCTTTTCACAATATATATAAATGACCTAGTAGATAGTGTCGGAAGTCCCATGCGGCTTTTCGCGGATGATGCTGTAGTATACAGAGACGTTGCAGCATTAGAAAATTGTAGCGAAATGCAGGAAGATCTGCAGCGGATAGGCACTTGGTGCAGGGAGTGGCAACTGACCCTTAACATAGACAAATGTAATGTTTTGCGAATACATAGAAAGAAGGATCCTTTATTGTATGATTATATGATAGCGGAACAAACACTGGTAGCAGTTACTTCTGTAAAATATCTGGGAGTATGCGTGCGGAACGATTTGAAGTGGAATGATCATATAAAATTAATTGTTGGTAAGGCGGGTGCCAGGTTGAGATTCATTGGGAGAGTCCTTAGAAAATGTATTCCATCAACAAAGGAGGTGGCTTACAAAACACTCGTTCGACCTATACTTGAGTATTGCTCATCAGTGTGGGATCCGTACCAGATCGGGTTGACGGAGGAGATAGAGAAGATCCAAAGAAGAGCGGCGCGTTTCGTCACAGGGTTATTTCGTAACCGTGATAGCGTTACAGAGATGTTTAACAAACTCAAGTGGCAGACTCTGCAAGAGAGGCGCTCTGCATTGCGGTGTAGCTTGCTCGCCAGGTTTCGAGAGGGTGCGTTTCTGGATGAGGTATCGAATATATTGCTTCCCCCTACTTATACCTCCCGAGAAGATCACGAATGTAAAATTAGAGAGAATAGAGCGCGCACGGAGGCTTTCCGGCAGTCGTTCTTCCCGCGAACCATACGCGACTGGAACAGGAAAGGGAGGTGATGACAGTGGCACGTAAAGTGCCCTCCGCCACACACCGTTGGGTGGCTTGCGGAGTATAAATGTAGATGTAGATAACTCCAAGGTACGACCTTTGAGACAAAACCTCCTAGTCAGAGACTTCACTGTTTCCGTCTGCGCCTTTGGCTGTTAACATAGACAAGTTGAAGTGGCACTGTTCAGTCTGTGTCAGGAACATTTGTGTAGGAAGCGCGGTCGGCTGTGGTGTCACTCGAGTTAAATCGTGCAAGGAAAAGTAAAAATTCAGCGTAGAAACTTCGGTGCGAGAATTCATTAAATTTTACTGCAACTTAGAGGTTGGTCTCTACTTCGGTTGCAAGCACAATAATTATCAGCGAGCTGTAGGCGGTAGCAGTCTGTTCCAGGTTAACACGCCTTCTGGCGTACCCGCAAAGCACGCAACAGCCACCGCCCGGGACTGCTACCGACGGCTGACAGCCGTCAAAACTCTCACTTCAGCTCCCCACCACACACCGCCCGGTAATGACACGCTCTAATACACTCCCGCCATAGTCCTCCTGTCAATGTTCCGTTTGTCTTTTAAGAGTTGATAAGTCCGATTTCGATGTATCGATTGTCAGCCTCGCTGAGACTCTTTGGACAGTCTGTCGTCGCGAGAGGGCGCGCGCGCGCCAATACAGAGGCGCTTATTATGCCGTGCGCAATCGCGGGTGGAGATTCTGATAGCAGCAGACTGGAAAAAGTACGCGCGAGGCTGGTGAGTGACTTGCTTCAATACTAAATAATACACTATTACCTTGTTACATTTGCTAAAACTAAATATTTTTGATATTTATGTTCCACTGTTTGTGATACATGTCAGAAGAATTTTTTATGTACATGATTTGCTTCAGTATTAATCTGCGCACTGTTCCTAAATCATTTTCGGTATTTATGTGCCATTTCTTGTGAGGCGCGTTAGAGGAAGATTTTGGTGTATACGACTGCTTTATCATGACATGTAAGTTTATTTTGTTTTTCTCTGTTACAGAAATTAAATGGTATACACCGTATCAAAAGGCATCCCGGCGCAAGGTGAGGCTCACGGGCATGTTTTACTTGCGTGCTGGCAATTAAAGTTGACTACGACCTGGTACGCCTTCTTCACGAGATACTGCAACCGCTACGTTTTCCTTAAAGATTGTTACAGTAACGTCGTGGTTATAAGTTTTGTATCTACCTGCATTTTGAATTTTAAAATGTTTTATTCCAATTATCTGTTGCGTTAAAGATTTTAATTAGTCCACTTTCCTTGAATTTAAAAGCTATTGTAGTACTGTCAATTGTCAGATTGAAATTTTCACTCTGCAGCGGAGTGTACGCTGATATGAAACTTCCTGGCAGATTAAAACTGTGTGCCGGACCGAGACTCGAACTCGGGACCTTTGCCTTTCGCAGACAAGTACTCTACCACTTGCCTGCGAAAGGCAAAGGTTCCGACTTCGAGTCTCGGTCCGGCACACAGTTTTAATCTGCCAGGAAGTTCCATTGCCAATTGTGTTTCAAGATGTTAGTCTGTTTCCGCACCATTAAATTTAAATAATTTTATTTGCAATTGCCTTAAAGATCTCCGACTGAATTAAATATTTCATTACTTCAATTATCAATTCTGCCATAAAGATTTCTAGCTAATTAACTTGTTTTCGTCTGAAGTTATGTTGTACAAGTACCAATGTACTCGCCCGCCCGGTTTGCCGTGCGGTCTAACGCACGGCTTTCCGGGCGGGAAGGAGCGCCGGTCCCTGGCACGAATCCGCCCGGCGGATTCGTGTCGAGGTCCGGTGAGCCGGCCAGTCTGTGGATGGTTTTTAGGCGGTTTTCCATCGGCGAATGCGGGCTGGTTCCCCTTATTCCGACTCAGCTACACTATGTCGGCGATTGCTGCACAAACAAGTTCTCTACGTACGCGTACACCACCATTACTCTACCACGCAAACATAGGGGTTACACTCGTCTGGTGTGAGACGTTCCCTGGGGAGGTCCACCGTGGGCCGAACCGCACAATAACCCTGGGTTCGGCGTGGGGCGGCGGAGGGGTGAACTGGCCTACGGTAGTCGTCGTGGGGTTGTGGACCACTGCGGCTGCAGCGGGGACGGAGCCTCTCCGTCCTTTCTGGGTCCCCGGTTAACATACAATACAATACAAGCATATAATAATGGGTCCTTCCGTCTAGATATGCACAATATATTAGATTTGTTTGTATTGAGGATCAGCTGTCAATCCCTGTACGAAGCGTAAATCCTCTGAAGCTCTTCCTGCATTTCAATACAGTTTTCTACCGCTCCGACTTCTCTTTATCCAACATCAACCGCGAAAGGGCTCATATAACTTAAAAATTTATCTGCTAGGTCATTTATATACATTGTGAAAAGATGGCTCCGTAACACTCACTTGGGGTGCGCCCGAAGATACTTCAACGTCGGGAGATTTCTCTCCGTTAAGAATGACACGCTGTGTTCGGTTTACTAGGCCGTCTTCAGTCCAATCCCACAGCTAGTCTGATATTCCGTAGACTCGTATTTTTTTCAGTAGGCAACAGTCAGGAACTATTAAGCGCGTTGTGGAAGTCTCGGAACACAGCATCAGCCTGGGCGCCGGTGTCTACTGCTTTCTGCGTCTCGTGTACGAGTAAAGCGAGTTGGGTTTCAGACGACGGTTTTTTCGGAATCTACAAGGGGCGTTCGATAAGTGATTGAACATATTTTTTTCTCAGCCAATAGTTGTGCGACATTGCGGACTATTCCCACTTCAGCCCCCGTGGCGGCGCTATACGTAGCCTGCAAAATGGCGTCTGTAACGGAGGTACGTTCCGAGAAGAGAGTCTCTTTTGGCGGAAAGCCAGAGTATCACAGATAGTCATTGGCGCTTGCAGAATGTTTAGGAGATCTGACAGTGAACAAAAACACGGCGAGTCGTTGAGCGAGGCGTCTGTCATCATCGCAACAATGTGGCGCAAACCTGTCCGAACTCCCGCATGTAGGCCGGCCGCGCACAACTGCGGCTCCTGCAATGTTAGATCGTGCTGACACTCTTATTCGTGGTGATCGACGGATCACAAACACCTCGCTTCGCAACTGGACATCTTTGTGGGTAGTGCTGACAGAGTCGTCCACCAGTTGGGGTACACAAAGGTGTGCGCCCGCTGAGTTCTTCTCCGCCTAACAGGAGACCTTAAAAACTAAAGAAGGACTATCCGTGCGAAATTGCTTGCACTTTACAATGCTGATGGTGACAATTTTTTGTCGAACATCGGCGCAGGCGATGAAACATAGGTTCATCACTTCGAACTGGAAACACACTGGCAATCCACGGAAAGGCACCACACCACCTCTCCTCCCAAGAAAAAGTTTGAAGTCGCGCCGCAGCCGATAAAGACTGGGCGACGTTCCTGTGGAACTCTGAAGGCATTATTCTGTTTGATGTCCTGCCTCATGGTGCAACCATCAACTCTGAAGCGTATTATGCTATCCCACGCACTTAAACCGCGTGAGTCTGAGGCAAACCGCGTGAGTCTGAGGCAGACACCTATATGCACATTGGGGGAAGAAGGTTCCCCAATACACACTCTCTTTTTCTGCGGGCAATACGCGAACGATAGACACACACTACACTTAGGCTACACAGATACTGACATAGATATATACACAGCAATAAGAGACGAAGAACAATGGGCACAATTAAACGAACTGACAAACAGTATGTCAAAAACAACACATGAAGAGTACATGCGGACACGACATTACAGACATCCCTATGTGCAGCGTAACAACAATCTCCAGAGGATGGACAGCGATACCTACAGTGACAGCGAAAATAGTGACAATGAGGAGGAACAGGAGGAGGTAGCTGAGATGTGACAGTAAATAAGCATAAGGTGCTGGCGATCTAGCCAAGAAATCACCAAATGCTGTACACGTATGGGCACCTAAAGTAGTTAATACTTAGGATTAGTAATAAATAGGATAAGCAACATTATTTCTCTACTAATAACCATTTGTGTGTGTGTGTGTGTGTGTGTGTGTGTGTGTGTGTGTGTGTGAGAGAGAGAGAGAGAGAGAGAGAGAGAGAGAGAGAGAGAGAGAGAGAGACAGAGAGAGAGAGAGAGAGAGAGACTGGCGGTCAACGGCTCGAAGAAACCATTCCGAGGTACTCACCGTCAGTCACATTCGGTGATGGTACTAACAAAATCTCTCCTCTATCCTATCTTCTTTTATATTCTTCTTAAAAAACAACAAAATTTTATTTATATTTCAACCTTAAATTATTGTTATTTTGAAAAGTATCATTCTTTGTAAATGTTGTAGATAAAACAAAAGAAAGTTGTAAAAAGATGAAAAACGAAAATTGTAAGATGTACGACTTGTTTTAAACATTAGGTAACAGGTCTATAATTTGGCAATAAACAATAAAAAAATTATACCCAAGAAAACTGAAGAAACGACTTCAGCGTGGTCGTCGCCACAAAAACGCAAACGAGTTTCTCCTTCTCCATGACAACGTAAGGCCACGCACAAGTCTGCACACCCGAGATAATCTCGTAAAACTTCATTGGACTGTTCTCCCTCACCCACCCTACAGCCCGGATGTCGCACCTTCCGACTTCCATCTGTTTGGCTCAATGAAGGATGCACTTCGCAGGAAGCGGTACGTGAATGGTGGCGAGGTTATTGATGCACCGAGACGTCGGCTCCAACGTCGAGCAGTACATGAGGCTATACAGGCGCTCCCAGTAAGGTGGCGTGAGGCCGTCGCATTGAACGGACATTATATTGAAAAATAGGGCTTTGTAGCCCAAAGAGTGAGGAAAATACGGTGTACTTGAATCCTGACTAAAACCAGCCTGCTTTCAGAAAAAAGTGTTGCATTACTTATTGAACGCCCGTCGTATGGTGACTGCTGCACAGGAGATTTTCGGTCTCAAGAAATTCATAATACGCAAGCATAAAACATGTTCCAAAATCCTACAACAAACGGACGTTAGCGATATAGTGCTATAGCTTTGTGCGACTGTTCGACGACCCTTTTTGAAAATGGAGAAGATTTGCGCTTCCGCCGATCACTAACAACGCTCTCTAGTACAGTTATCTTATTATTAATGGATATAATCAACTTTAATTAACGTCAAAGTGGAGTCCAAAACATTAGTCACCACCTAATTGGCACTCAACGTGGAGCTTAAAAATTACATCATTACAGCATAAACGACTTATCCAATAAGACCAGCAGCACTATCAGATTTTCCGCTAATAATGCAGTTGTCTGTAGGAACGTGTCGTAAGGAAATGCAGACAAATTTAGAACCAAGTACCACTTGTTGTGATGAATGGTGTCTCTCGTTAAACGCAAATAATATCAAGCAGTGCCCATAACAACGAGAATAAACGCAATAGTACCCTACTACAAGATTAGTTTTGAAGAATGTTCTCTTTCACACACACACACACAAACACACACACAAACACACACACACACACACACACAAACACACACACGACTACGGAGAAGAGAAAAGAACATACATTCACATGTTGGTAACACAACATACACAGAAAACAAATGAATAAACATAACCACTTTGCTGAGTGCTGCACGCGGAAGTACAGTGCTATTTATCTCGTGAAGTTTTAAGAAAGTACTCAGATCTGGATGTATTCGTCATAAGGGATTGTACGCGATTGTTACTGATACAAAACTGTCCAAATTCAGTCTACAGATCGCTTTTCTCTGTTTCCACATACCGGTTTCGTTCGAGCTGTCCATTTTTAGCTCTATTAAAAAAATTTAAATTACAATTGGTTCAAATTATAAGAAGTTTCAAACTTGTGTTAAGAGCCGGCCTCTGTGACAGAGAGGTTCTAGGCGCTTCAGTCCGAAACCGCGCTGCTGCTACGGTCGCAGGTTCGAATCCTGCCTCGGGTGTGGATGTGTGTGTTGTCCTTAGGTTAGTTAGGTTTAAGTAATTCTAAGTCTAGGGGACTGATGACCTCAGATGTTAAGTCCCATAGTACTTAGTGCCATATTTTGTTAAGAAAGTTTTTAAATCTTTAAGAAATTAGTTAGAATACAACAGTTGAGCAAGTATTATTTTTTACAGTGACAGAGTAACGTGTGGAATTTGGGAAAGAAAGTTCACTATCATAACTAGCCTGCTGCAGGTTTGGAAAATTCTTTGAGAAACCTGACTGGTGCAACACATACAGCGCTGAAAAGCGGCCTTTATCTGTAGTGAGTGAACTGACGTAATCCAAATAATTATCTTAAGTATAGCATTACAGACACTGATGTGGAATTTAATAATATTAAAATATTTTAAAAGAACATTATAAAACACCTACAAAAATTTTCTAAATTTTTTACAAGGATCCTAACTGAAGCAAAATTTGTAACACTCAAAAGTGCCTTCCATCGCCTGACAGAAATATGAAAGATTTTCCTAAATGTGACAAATGAAACGCAGATGAGGGGATTATTATTAAAAAGTTTTATAAAACCTTAAAAAAGTCCATAAACTCTTCTCCTCTTGCCATCTGGCTTTCTTAGAGCCAGTAGCGTTCGAAAGAGCCCTCTATAGCCATAAATAATTCATATATAAAGATGTTCCTAAGCCTAACATAAATGAGGCATTTAATATCATCACTAAACGAGCTACATTAGAAAATTCAAAAAAAAAATCTCCTCTTCCTTCTATTCGGCGATCGTAGAGGAGTTTCTACTGTGGCAGGCCGAAAGCCCCACGCCACGATGAAGTTTCCCCGGCCGTGTCCAGTTTGCCGCTGCCAGTGTGCTGAGGGCCGCCGCAGCTGCAAAGTAAGGCTACAACATGTATTCAAAAATTTCGTAATAGCTGCTATGCATGAAGTCACTTTGCTCATTAAGTAGTTTCTTTCGGCCTTTCAGTTGGTGGGCGTAAATTTATTGTTCCTCCAGCACATTCGTATAAAACCTTTTCGTAGATCTAGCCGCATTTCCATTTGTTAACTTACTGTGCTAACCTTATGCTAAACGATAGCAAGCGTAAAGTTTGCACAATAAGTGAAAAAATGGAAGTGCTACATACAGCTCCGAAAAGTTTTTATATGAATGAGCAGTAGCAACTGGAAATTTGGGCCCAAGTGAAAGGCCGAGAGAAAGTACTTAATGAACAAAGTGACTTCATGCATAGTAGCTGTTGCGAAATTTTTAAACACATGCTATAGCCTTACTTTGGGATAGTGTAGGTCGCTGTACCAAACATTTAAAGTTCTTTTAAAATATTTTAATGCTATTAAATTCCACATCAGTTTTCCATGCTGTACTTAGGAGCATTTTTTATGAATTATATCAGCTCATGCTCTACAAATAGAGAGTGCTTTTCAGCGTTGTATGTGTTGCACCAAAGAGGTTTCTTAAAACATTTCTCTAAGGCCGCAGCAGGCTGGTGTATGGCTAGTTACGACAGTGTACTTCCAGTTCCACATTCGACAGGTTTCTCTATAACTGTAAAAAATGGTATGTTGCTCAACTGTTGTATTGTGACGAATTTCTTACAGATTGTGAAGCTTCCTAAATATAAATCTTAAATAATTTGTAATTTGAACCAACTGTAACTTAAATTTTTTTCTGTAAAAGATCCTAAGACGGGCAGTTGGCGCGAAACCGTTCTTGTGGAAATAATGAAAAACGATCTGAAGACTGAATTTAGACAGTTTTATTTAAAGTAAGTTGAAGTGGGAAAACACCAATACTGGATAAGAGAACGTGTGTTAAAAAGGCGAAATTTGCCAAAATTAAACGTGCAACCAATTTTCTTTCGATCTTAACCTCCGCTAACAACGAAAGAAAGAGCAGTGGTTTTTCAGTATATGCAACTAGAGGCAAGAACACGATGAGTAAAATGTACGCCACTTTTATAAGGGAAATAATACTTCTAATCTATAAATACCAAAATGTGTAGACATTTATGTATTAATGTTTTCCTAATGACTACAGATGACGCTTTATAAATAAAAGCGAACCGTTCCCGTTGAAAAATACGCTTTAATAACTTTCAGTAAGATTAAGACGGAAAAACCAATAATAATTTATTAGTGGTGAACGTTTGGAGCACATGATATCGTAAATGTTTAGGGGTAGTGTTAAAGAAGCTAAATGAAGTGAGATGAACACAAAAAATCTGGAGGACAGATGTCTGACGTCGGCGCTCTTCATATCCAGAAAAATTTATCGTATGGCCGTTGGCTACAAAATTTCTGAAGATGGCCGCATCTAGCGAAGCATGCTGTAAAGGGAAGTTGTATGCTACTTGCGTCTACTTCACAATTTTATTTACTAACTACTGTTATGTAGGACAGTAATAAAAATGAGTAAATTAGATTTTTCTAATACATTTTCTTTATTTATTCCACTATTACATTTACAAGCGAACGGAGGTTACTGCCCAGGTAATCCTTGTCTGTCTGTATCTACAAGAATGCAAGTCAATGTTGGTGGTGGTTTAAACCATGTATCATACAGCACATTATGACGGCATTTCTTAGGTTACATAAAGGAAACGGTCCAATATAGGGCAGTGTCCAAACCAATTAAAAGACGCAAATGTGGATTATGGAGTGAGATTACAAATAAATTCAAGAATTTTGAAAGGATGAATGAAAAAGAAACACAGTTAAATACTGTAAAGAAGTCGTTGAACGGTGTGGAACCCGAAGACAGAAGTTTAGTGAATTAGAAACCCTTGTATACCAACAATTTAAAAAAAATGGCTCTGAGCACTATGCGACTTAACTTCTGAGGTCATCAGTCGCCTAGAACTTAGAACTAATTAAACCTTACTAACCTAAGGACATCACACACATCCATGCCCGAGGCAGGATTCGAACCTGCGACCGTAGCGGTCGCTCGGCTCCAGACTGTAGCGCCTAGAACCGTACGGCCCAACAATTTATTCAAGCCTGAAATGAGTTAAGTGCAGTGCATGATACAGATTTACAAATTCTGGAATTGTATTATGCTACACTAATAGCTCTGCACTTAAAGGCTTCATCTGATTGGCTATTCGTTTTCAAGAGGGAATACAAAATTACGAGCAGAAAAATTACCAAAAATGTAAGTAAAAACTATGTCAATAAACTGGAAGAACTTGTAGACTGTTTGAAGGTGTTTGTTACAGCAACTAATGTCATATGCCAACAATATGAAGAAGCATATGTCATCAACACAGAGTAATCCTGTTTTAACTACAAAATGAACTCGACCCACAAGTTATCGTTAGGTGGAGAAGATGACACTAAATGTAATGTAGACCATCTGTATGCCACTTCCCACAGTTAAACCATAAAATATGCCCTTAACAAAGCAGGATTTCTTTTACCTACATTTCTCTTATGTTTGCAGGAAGAAAATGGTGTATTCGGACCGCAAGTTCAGGAACTGTGCCGGCTGCTGTGGCCGAGCGGTTCTAGGCGCTTCAGACTGGAACCGCGTGACCGCTACGGTCGTAGGTTCGAATCCTGCCTCAGGCATGGATGTGTATGATGTCCTTCGGTTAGTTAGGTTTAAGTAGTTCTAGGGGACTGATGACCTCAGATGTTAAGTCCCATAGTGCTCAGAGCCATCTGAACCTTTTTTTTTTTTTTTTTTTTTTTCAGGAACAGGTGAATAGGGTACTTGCGCAAACCCCCAATGTCATTGTGAATTGTAGTGCGTCAGGCAAAATGAAGAAAAGACTAGTGAAAGATTTTAATGAACGTGTGATTGCTCCCTACGCGAACAAAGATTTTGCTGTGCTCCTTGTCAGTAATACAGGACAGAAGGATCAGGCGCTGTAAAATTTTTCTGGGGGAGTAGACGTTAGGCTACGACCCAGATATAATGTTGCAAACAGCTAACAGACACGTCAATGACCGGACAGACACTTAATAATTTGTGAATAAAAATGAGGGGGACACGACGTTGATTTGTACATAGATCTCCCGATTCGCAGTCGAACACCGTGACCACATGACCGCGACACCGTGCCTCTGCGAAGTCAATGTTGCATATCTTTAGCTTAGAGCGTTCACTGTTTCTATTTTTTTCTTGTTGCACAGTTCAGTGCAATGGTTCAAATGGCTCTGAGCACTATGGGACTTAACATCTGCGGTCATCAGTCCCCTAGAACTTAGAACTACTTAAACCTGACTAACCTAAGGACATCACACACAGCCATGCCCAAGGCAGGATTCGAACCTGCGACCGTAGCAGTCGCGCGGTTAGTTCAGTGCACCTTCTTCCTGTTTTCATGCTTGATTTATGTTTAGGTTACGACGGGCTATCCAGTGAGCCACATTACCAATAAAGCGATGAGGAGTTTCCCTTGTCAGTCTAAGTTCGAATTTCTCGACCTCCGTTATCGTGTGGAAAAATGTAGGGTTGCTGATAAGAGGTCAGGAGTGCTCTAACGCGGAAACGGCTATTAGGGTGGCGGTCGTGCGTGTGGAGTGCACATGGTTCTTTTTAGGTTACTGGACCTCCACGCCTCCCCGTCCCTTGCGATCAGAGATGAATTAAAACTAAACTCCGCGCGATAAGGCTCTGAAGGCTCAACGGTACCGACCGGCCGCCGCGTCACGAATTGCCTGCCGAAACAGATCATACATCAGCCCTTCTCAAAGAATACTCGTTCTCGCACATCGGGAAAGAAAGTTACTATGACGTCACTAAACTGCAGGAACATCCTTGGTAAAGTCTCATAATTAGTACCGCTTCCTAAAGGTAATAATACCTAGATAGTATTAGGTACAGAAAAGTGGTCTCGTGACATTATTTTGAATGTCCTCTCCGAAAACTGCTTCGATCGGATAGAAAATCAATTCGTGAATTGTTAACGTAGAGAAAGGTATCAGTGGTCACAAGGCAGTTCAAAAATGGCTCCAAGCACAATGAGACTTAACATCTGAGGTCATCAGTCCCCTAGACTTAGAACTACTTAAACCTAACTAACCTATGGACATCACACACATACATGCCCGAGGCAGGATTCGAACCTGCGACCGTAGCAGCAGCGCGGTTCCGGACTGAAGCGCCTAGAACCGCTCGGCCCCTAAGGCAGTGATAGCATCTATGACGACGGGTAATTTTTGCTTATCAAGAGTGATAGGGCAAACACTGTTGAGTATCTGCGTAGTCAACATTAAATATTCAGTGCTGAGGACGAAGATGTTGACTGCAAACGGAAAAAAATTCAGAAGCATACTTCAATGTTAGTGCTTATAGATGTTGACACTGAAATTATTGTTATTTCGGAGTACCACTTAAATAATTTGACAATTCAGAGGCGTTCTTTACCAGGATACAGATTGGCTGGCTGTTTTTCAAGGAGTTCCTTGAGGGGTGGAGGAATGGCCATGTATGTAAAAAACAGTGTTCCGTCTGAGTCCATAGATGTATCACGGCACTGCACTGAACAGATATTTGAATGTTGTGCAGGGGCAGTTGAATTTAATGAAACTAAACTTCGAATTATTGTCGCTTATTGATCATCTAACTCTGATTTCAGAGCATTTCTGCTGAAGCTAGAGAGTGTTCTTGATTCACTTCATAGGAAGTACCAGAAATTAGTTATATGTGGTGACTTCAATATAAATTTTGTATATGATGGTGCGAGAAAACGGATGTTGGTAGATCTCCTAAATTCATATGATCTGATGCAGATTGTCTTTTTTCCAACTAGGGTGCAGGGGAACAGTAGCACAGCCATAGACAATATTTTTAATCATTCTTCATTACTAGATGGGCATTTGTTAGCAAAAGGGTGAATGGTTTTTCAGACCATGATGCACAAATTTTAACACTAAAATGCTTTTGTACTCAAACAAATGTCACATATAGTTACAAACTGTATTGGGAAGTTAATCCAACAGCAATAGAGAGTTTTTTAACCCTTGTCAAGGAACAAGAGTGCCGTTAACATAGATGACAAATATAATGCTTTCCTTAACACATTTCTCATGCTCTTATAGAGTTGCTTTCCATTAGAACATTCTAAATGGGCTACTACCAGTTATAGGAAGCCCGGGTGGCTGATTAATGGGATAAGGCTATCATGTAGGACAAAGCGGGAATTAAATCAAAATGTTAGAAGTAGTCACAACAAGCTACAGTAGCCCATTACAAACAGTATTGTAAGGTGCTTAAAAATGTTATTATGAAGGTAAAGAGTATGTGATTTGCAAATAGAAAAGCTAATTCAAAGGATAAAATTAAAACCATATGATCAGTTGTGAAGGAAATGTCTGGTTAGCAGCACAAGGTCGACGATATAAAGTCAGTTCGTAGTAACAATATTTCTGTTACTGGTAAATCAGATATATGCACAGAATTTAACAATCATTTTTGAGCATTGCTGGTGAATTTGCCAAGAAAGTTAAATGTTAGGAAAACCAGATGTCAAACTTATATTGGTAGGGAGAAACTTAAGAAAATGTACCGAAAGAAGTGGTTTACAAAACACCTGTCCGACCGATTCTTGAGTATTGCTTATCTTTCTGGGACCCTTACATGTAAGACTAGCAGAGGACTGAGAGAACATGCTACGAAGAGAGGCGCGTTTCGTAACATGATCGTTTGGTCGGCTCGAGTGCATTATAGAGATGCTCACTCGAGCTAATATAAAGCTTTACTTACTATCGCTCTGCTCAGGCGTCATTTGCAATTGAACAGGTTGGGTCGGGGGGGGGGGGGGGGGGGGGGGGCAGGTCTCAATGGTTCCAGAAGTAGGGGAAAGTCGGGAAAGAGTACGCACTTAGAATTTAACCGCTCATACCCAGTAGATGAGAAGATTAAAACGAACTTTTCGTATAAGAAATTATTGCTATTTGGGAACAACACACATCAGTTTCAGCTGCCAAACCTTTTACACAAACCTTAAATATCAACATATGTAAGATGTTCGTACTCCTAGCCGCATCGTCTGGTAAGAGTAGAAGACACTTAGTCAAAGCGTGTGCACTAACATATATCACAAGAAAATTCACCTTGTCTTTCATAACCGGTGAATTCTTCATGTCACCTTTGGGAGTCATTATCACACTTCATCCAGTCTTCCACGATAGTCTCCCTGTAGACTTCACCACACCCTGCGTAATTCAAAACATCAGATCCCACCTTGGATTTGGACCAGGTTGTTCCTGAAGATGAACTCCAGATTAGCCCTAGAGATTCTGCGTTGTTGGTACTGTTGTTTTGTCTCTTCTTGGTTTTGTCAGATTTAGCTTGTTCATCTCAGAATGCATTTTTCTCGGATTTTTTGACACTTTCTTCTTTGTTGTGGATCGATTATATTTTGGCAGTGGGTAAATACTGGATAGGCCTACGCCTTTTCGTATATCAGCCCTCTGAACTTCATTTGAGTTACGTTCTTGGTTTTTCCTTGGTGACTGCACAGTAAATCATCTGTCACTGAGGAGCAGCAGTTGTTCGTGGGCTCCTGTTAATCTCCTTTGCTTTCTTGAGTTGTTAGAAATTCGGCTCTCTCAGTGATTTCTGATAGAGCAAAGTCTTCTGCTGTGGAGACATCAGATTTGAACGGGAATACTCCAGTTCAGTCGAAAGATTTCTCAGCTGTTTGGATTGCGGCTGCTTTAGATGATGATGATGACATTTGATTTCTGGGGCGCTCAACTGCGCGGTCATCAGCGCCCGTACAAAGTCCCAAGTTTTACATAGTTCAATTTTTTTGCACAATCCAATCTAGTCACTGTCACGAATGATGATGATGACGACGAAATGATGAGGACAACACAAACACCCAATCCCCAGGCAGAGAAAATCCCCAACCCAGTAGGGAATCGAACCCGGCACCCCGTGATCCAGAGGCAGCAACGCTAGCCACTGCACCACAAGCTGCGGACAGGCTGCTCTAGAAAATGCAGCTCGAAACAAGGCACTCACATCTGTCTGCCTAATGGCTCTTCTCGTATTAGTAACCGCTAGAAACGAAGAGGGAGGGGTGTTAAGAGTACGCGCCTAGTCTTTCCCGCTGTCACAACGTACTCTTAATCGATGCGCCACGGAGTTGAAAAAAATATCACAAATGGCAGTCTCTGCTTGGTTCCGCTGTCAGTTGTATCCACGTGCTACAACCACTAAACCTGACGGAGCTCTTCAAGATTACATGCGATGGCGTCAATATCCACTGAAGAGTGAAAGAAACTGTTACTCCTGCCTGATATCCGTGTAGCGCCCCCGCTAGCACGCAGAAGTGCCGCAACACGACGTAGCATGGACTCGACTAATATCTGAAGTAGTGCTGGAAGCAACTGACACGATGAATCCATAAATCCGTAAGAGTACGATGGGGTGGAGATCCTTTCTGAACAACGCGTTGCTAGGCATTCGAAATATGCTCAATAAAGTTCATGTCTGGGGAATATGGTGGCCAGCGGAAGTGTTTAAACTCAAAAGAGTGTTCCTGGAGCCACTCTGTAGCAATTCTGGACGTGTGGGTGTCGCATTGTCCTGCTGGAATTGTCCAAGTCCGTCGGAATGCACAATGGACATAAAAGGATGCAGGTGATAACACAGGATTCTTACGTACGTGACACCTGTCACAGTCGTATCTAGACGTATCAAGGGTCCCATATCATTCCAACTGCACATTATTACAGAACATCCACCAGCTGACATGCAGGGTCCATGGATTCATGAGGTTGTCTCCGTACCCGTACACGTCCATCCACTCGATACAATATGAAACGAAACTCGTCCGACCAGGCAACATATATCCAGTCATCAACAGTCCAATGTCGGTGTTGACGGACCAGGTGAGGCTAAGGCTTTGTGTCGTGCAGTCATCAAGGATACACGAGTGAGCCTTCGGCTCCGAAAACCCATATCGATGATTTTTCGTTGAATGGTTCGCACGCTGACACTTGTTGATGGCCCAGCTTTGAAATCTGCAGCAATTTTCGGAAGGGTTGCACTTCTGTCACGTTGAACGACTCTCTTCAGTCATCGCTGGTCCTGTTCTTGCAGGATCGTTTTCCGGCCACAGTGATGTCGGAGATTTGATGTTTTACCGGATTCCTGATATTCACGGTGCACTCGTGAAATGGTCGTACGGGAAAATCCCCTCGTCCTCGGAGATGCTGTGTCCCATCGCTCATGCGCCTACTACAACGCCTCGTTCAAACTCACTCAGATGTTGCTAACCTGCCATTGTAGCAGCAGTAACCGATCTAACAACTGTGCCAGACACTTTCGTCTTATATAGGGGTCCGCAGCTCGTGGTCGTGCGGTAGCGTTCTCGCTTCCCGCGCCCGGGTTCCCGGGTTCGATTCCCGGCGGGTTCAGGGATTTTCTCTGCCTCGTGATGACTGGGTGTTGTGTGCTGTCCTTAGGTTAGTTAGGTTTAAGTAGTTCTAAGTTCTAGGGGACTGATGACCATAGATGTTAAGTCCCATAGTGCTCAGAGCCATTCTTATATAGGTGCTGCCGACCGCAGCGCCGTATTCTGCATGTTCGCATATCTCTGTATTTGAATGCGCGTACACCATCATTACTCTACCATTCAGACATTTGGGATTACACTCGTCCGGTATGAGACGTTCCCGGGGAGTGGGCAGGGGGTTTCACTGCTGTCCGATCCGCACAATAACCCTGGGTTCGGTGTGGGGCGGCGTTGGGGTGGGTGGACTGCTGTGGTCTGTTGTGAGGTTGTGAACCACTGAGGGCTACGGCAGGACGAATCCTCTCCGTCGTGTACGGTCCCCAGTTTAATACACAATAATACACACACAATACATGTAGACGTAACTAATAGTAATGTTAATTTAGGTACTCACCATTCATGTAATACATGTTCCCATGGTCCACGTAGCCGTTCGTGTACACGTATTGCTCTTCAGGAACATTCACCAAACCGCACCGCTCATTTGGAATTACTTCTTCGCCAATCTGCGCTGCAAGAACGAAAAACCACCGTTAGCGGAACACAGAGATTCCTATAATATTAAATACCATTCTATGATTTAAAATTATGCAAAATAACCTTTAGGTTTCTATGTCCCCATCGAGCGATGAAACAGCAATGGTTTTGTACGTAAGTATACAAAAATACTAAACAAGGAAGAAATACAGCATTACACATCCTGAAAAAGAACTTTTCAGCTAGATACATTCTACGGAGAACGAAAGTTTTACTACAAGCTTGTCGTGGAGGATCTTGAAGACAGAACTAAGGCCAACACCAGTTTAAAAAGAAATAGTCATTTACAAGACAAAGCAAAATAATACAACGTGAACTTCTCTGAACCAAAAAAATCGTAATTTTAAGTGGGCGTAGCTTTCAGTTCGCTTATTTCCCTGTTTTCTTTCCTTTCTTTTAAACGTTTACTTATGTACTCGTTACCGTGTTTATTTACTGCCTCGGTCCAGGTGGCAGCACCTGTTGCAAAGGGAGAAGACTAACTTCAGAAAATAAAACATCTCCTCGCCTCAGCGACGAGGTATTATTCAAGGCATCAGCAGCTGCAGAAGTTAGTTGTTTTATTTACCAATAAATGCAAGTCCACCAACAGTAAAGAACAGTGCAGATTAATATGATGAATCGTTCGCTATTGGGAGAGGCTGCATCCCACATACATAACACTATCAGGACGGATAAAATGCTACACCGCTGCGTAACAAATGTTACTTCTTAATTTAATTGTGTTGCCTTCGTGATACTCTTATCTTTTACTAAGCTCTGGTTGCAGTTTTCATACATTACTCAGCTGTACTGTGATATTGCTTGCCACCAAAGCTAACTGCACAGCTAGGAGGTAAATCAGCCGAGCGGTTAAAGGAGCTACAGTCTGGAACCGCACGACCGCTACGGTCGCAGGTTCGAATCCTGCCTCGGGCATGGATGTTAGGTTTAAGTAGTTCTAAGTTCTAGGGGACTTATGACCACAGCAGTTGAGTCCCATAGTGCTCAGAGCCATTTGAACCGTTTGAACCGAGGTGGGGTTCCTCTTATTACCTCAGCGCAATGTGCCAAGCTTGTTGCTCCGCGCTATTTATGACTTCAGTGAGTGTTTATGTAATGTACTGAAGGATTTTATTTCAATTGTTAGTGGTGTTTATGCAAATTAAACAAGGGCAAGAGCTCCTGCATAAAGTAATCCTCTAAAATACTAACAAATGTAATGTCTCCGCCGACCGCTGTGGCCGGGTGGTTCTAGGCGCTTCAGTCTAGAACCGCGATGCTGCTACGGTCGCAGGATCGAATCCTGCCTCGGGCTTGGATGTGTGTTATGTCTTTAGGTTAGTTAGGTTTAAGTAGTTCTAAGTGAAGGGGACTGATGACCTCAGATGTTAAGTTCCATAGTGCTTAGAGCCATTTGAACCATTTTGTAATGTCCCCACCTGATGAATGATCCACCACATATTTGTTTATTGTTCTCTTTATTTTCACAGGTTGGTTCCGAATGTTTGAGTCAAAGTAACTTGCTCGTGAAACTATTCACGCGAGCTTACATAGCGAAAGAGTTCATTTCGGTTGAACGTAATGACCAGGCCGTTGTTTGAAATCCAATAGTGTTCCCATCTAAGTTTGGACAGTTCTTGTCATATGAATGGACAGTTACCCTGTTGTAGTATTCCACCACTTGGAATGGACGCTTAAGGATTAAAGATTAGCCGGCCGGGGTGGCCGAGCGGTTCTACTCGCTACAGTCTGGAACCGTGCGACCGCCACGGTCGCAGGTTCGAATCCTGCCTCGGGCATGGATGTGTGTGATGTCCTTAGGTTAGTTAGGTTTAAGTAGTTCTAAGGCACTGATGACCTCAGCTGTTAAGTCCCATAGTGCTCAGAGCCATTTTTGATTAAAGATTGGCTCCTTTGCACCTTTAACATGTTCACGCCGGCGCTGAGAATTGTGTTTCTCGCTGTGGGGCAGCGGGCATATTCATGCTTTACTTCAGCTGGCTGAGCTGCTTTTTCTGTTTCTCGTCGTAGGACAATCAAAATGTTCAAATATGTGTGAAATCGTATGGGACTTAACTGCTGAGGTCATCAGTCCCAAAGCTTACACATTACTTAACCTAAATTATCCGAAGGACAAACACACACATCCATGCCCGAGGGAGGACTCGAACCTCCGCCGGGACCAGCCGCACAATCCATGACTGCAGCGCCTTAGACCGTTCGGCTAATGTAGGACAATCATCATATTCAAACGCTCTAGGCTGCTATTTTAATATATCGACCTTTTATTTTGAAACTGGTAAAAGTCCAGCCTTTTAAAACAACGAAAAAGCACCTAAAATAATTTGGCCCAAAATTAACCACAAATTATGAGAATGCTCTCTCGTTGAAGGGGCACACAAAATTGTATTCAGAGCTGTTCGTTGTGCCTGGCTTATAGGTAATACATCGTAGGTTGTCATACAGCTGGTAGCATAATGTGTAGAGTCGAGCGTGAGCCACCAGTGGTACACGCCGCCCGGTGACAGGGTCTAGCGGGGCCACCGACGCTACACGCCGGCGTGAACGTGTTAAAGGAACTCACTATCGACTGACATTTATAGGAAAACTAGTGAACCACTTGCAAGTTGCAACGCAATATGACTTATATTTACAGTATCAGCGACAATTTACACAATACCGTACTAACTATCAGGATTATGGCCTCATGACGTTTGTCCGATACCATAACACTTGTAATATCGAAACAACCCTTGAAGAATCCCATCCTCTAAAGTCGACAGGACGGCTTCACGAGTACAACTGCCTGCTCCGCTGTAGTATTCCTAGAACCACTCTGATGAGTTTTCAGCTTACATATCCCATAGAAGCTAACTTTAATTTCTAGTGGTGTGAGAACCATTGTTAGTGGCTTGATAGAGCCTTCATACAAAACCGTCCAATTATCGTTAGCGACGACAGCATCTGCGTATGACCAGCATTCTACACAAAGTGGGTCGCGAAGTTTTCAATGGTGTATTTCTGACACAAAAGATCAATAGTGCATGGAGGAACACTGAATGTCCAACAGTTTGCGACATTATTAGTCCAAATTCGATCCCCGTAATTTAAGCTCTCACGTAAACAGCTTAATCTATACTGGATGTAAACAAACCAGTCAAAATTCGGTTTATCAACATTGTATATGATTTATTTTTATTTACGTCCATGTAGGAGGTGTACTTACAATGTTTAGTCCAACATTCACAATTACTAAAGTGTATCAGGCATTTCCGTGACGTAGTCAACTCGAGTCACCACATTGATGAACATTTAAACAGGAAGAAATACATTTGGAACTCCGAAACAACTTAGTTCAGCTCCATTTTCATTTCCAACCAATGCAAATATGGGAAGCACATATCAGTAAGTTGAAATATATTCCGTAATTTCATTCAGTAATGTCATGTGGAATAATGTTCTGAGGTAACTCATCTTTAAGATAGCCCAAAAACGTGCTGTATGAATAATATGTAGTTCTCAAGCACAATCACCTTGTGAATATCTGTTTAAGGAATTAGGCATTTTGACTACTACCCCACAGTATATTTATTCCCTCAATAAATTGGTTGTATATAATCTACTGCGGTTCAAAATGAACAATAATATACGTAATAACAATTCCAGAAAGAAAATGACAGTTATTACTCCACATTAACGTTGTCTTGAGAAGAAAAAGGGATTCACAATGCTGCTCCCAAAATTTTTGATCACTTACCGAATGATATAAAATGTGTGATATACAAGAAAGTTAAATTTGAAAACAAACTGAAAAAGTTTCTCATTCACAACTCTTTCTATTTCTATTTATGCAATGTGCAAAAGGTGGTGGCTAGCAAATAATAACTCATAACTGAATTTAAAAAAAATAATTATAAATGGTCAGCATGTAACCATATTTGCATATGAATATGTAACGTGAATGTGTAAAGTGACTTATTCCACACCGTTACGAGCAATCATACAAATGATCCATGAAACACGAAACTAACTACACTACTGGCCATTAAAATTGCTACACCACGAAGATGAGGTGCTACAGACGCGAAATTTAACCGACAGGATATGTAAATTATTAGCTTTTCGGAGCATTGACACAAGGCTGGAGCCGGTGGCAACACCTACAACGTGCTGACATGAGGAAAGTTTCCAACCGATTTCTTATACACAAACAGCAGTTGACCGGCGTTGCCTGGTCAAACGTTGTTGTGATGCCTCGTGTAAGGAGGAGAAATGCGTACAATCACGCTTCCGGCTTTGATAAAGGTCGGATTGTAGCCTATCGCGATTGCGGTTTATCGTATCGCGACATTGCTACTCGCGTTGGTCGAGATCCAATGACTGTTAGCAGAATATGGAATCGGTGGTTTCGGGAGGGTAATACGGAACGCCGTGATGGATCCCAACGGCCTCGTATCACTAGCAGTCGAGATGACAGGCATCTTATCCGCATGGCTGTAATGGATCGTGCAGCCACGTCTCGATCTCTGAGTCAACAGATGGTGACGTTCGCAGGATAACAACCATCTGCACGATCAGTTAGACGACGTTTGCAGCAGCATGGACTATTAGCTCGGAAACCATGGCTGCGGTTACCCTTGACGCTGCATCACAGACAGGAACGTCAACGATGGTTTACTCAACGTCGAACCTGGGTGCACGAATGACGAAACGTCATTTTTTCGGATGAATCCAGGTTCTGTTTACAGCATCATGATGGTCGCATCCGTGTTTGGCGACATCGCGGTGAACACACATTGGAAGCATGTATTCGTCATCGCCATACTGGCGTATCACACAGTTACACGTCACGACCACCTCTTGTTCGCATTGACGGCACTTTGAACAGTGGACGTTACATTTCAGATGTGTTACGATCCGTGGCTCTACCCTTCATTCGATCCCTGCGAAACCCTGCATTTCAGCAGAACAATGCACGACCGCATGTTGCAGTTCCTGTACGGGCCTTTCTGGATACAGAAAATGTTCGACTGCTGCCCTGGCCAGCACATTCTCCAGATCCCTCACCAACTGAAAACTTCTGGTCAATGGTGGCCGAACAACTGGCTCGTCACAATACACCAGTCAGTACTCTTGACGAACTGTGGTATCGTGTTGAAGCTGCATGGGCAGCTGTACCTGTACACGCCATCCGAGCTCTGTTTGGCTCAATGCCCAGGCGTATCAAGGCCATTATTACGGCCAGAGTTGGTTGTTCTCGATACTGATTTTTCTGGATCCATGCACCCAAATTGCGTGAAAATGTAATCACATGTCAGTTCTAGTATAATATATTTGTCCAATGAATACCCGTTTATCATATGCATTTCTTCTTGCTGTAGCAATTTTAATGGCCAGTAGTGTAACTACATCCCAACACGTTATGCAGTGCCGAAAAATACTGTAATACCCTCTAGGATTGGTGCACGTTGAGATGTTGTACTGTTAGTAATTCATTTGCCACGGTTACTGGCATTCCCATGGCGCGCAGGAGCTTGTCTGTGCACCCTCTGTTTCTTCCCTGCATACAATAACTGCGACGAGTTTAGAAGTGAACATTGATTAGAACTTCAATTATACGGTACAAATATGCCCCACCGACGAATACGTATTCCTGTTGAGCAACTGCAGCCATTTGAACGAGATCGCATTGTGGGTCTGCGGTAAGCCATATGGACACATCGACGGACTGCTGTACATATTGGGCACAGTGTTGCTTATGTGTGGTTGTTTCCATCAGTGGTCTATGGAACATTCGCACACCTGCAGACCAGGTTCTGGACTTCTGCGTAGCACAGAATTAGGCCGAGTCTGACGCGTATAGCTGCCACGTGGTCTCAGGCGCCATGTCACGGATTGCGCGGCCCCTCTCGCCGGAGGTTCGACTCCTCCCTCGGGCATGGGTGCGTGTGTTGTTCTTAGCATAAGTTAGTTTAAGTTAGGTTAAGTAGTATGTAAGTCTAGGGACCGATGTCCTCAGCTTCTTGGTCCCTTAGTAATTCATACACACTAGAAAATTTTATCTGACGCATATTTCGAGCAGCGGTGGCCGACCGAACATCAGCCATGGAAGAAATTCGGGCACATGTTGCACCTATTGTGATGCCGAGGAACACTGGAATCCGTCTGCTTGCAGTAGGACTAATGTCACCTGCGTCTCTGGCCAGGCAGCCACCGACACCACGACACTCTTAAACATGGCTACTCTGGTGTCGTGAAAGATTCGACTAGAGGATGGAATGACGCTCTGTCGTCTTCAGTGATGAGGGTAGGTTTCGTCTTTTTGCGAGTATTGGACGTACAGGCGTATGGCGTAGAGCTGGTGAGCGGACTAGTGAGTTGCATGCCTTCACAACACGCAGATCCCGCCCCAGATCTCATGGTGTGGGAGGACACCAGTTACAACTCGCTGTCACATTTTGTGTTTCTACATGGTAAAGTAGCCATTGCCTGCTACATTGCATGCGTTGTTATGCCCGTGATACTGCCATTTCTTCGACTGTGAGGTGGTGTGGTTTTTCAGCAGGACAAAGCACGTCCATATGCGGCTGCTGGTATGGCTCTGAGCACTATGGGACTTAACATCTTAGATCATCAGTCCCCTAGAACTTAGAACTACTTAAACCTAACTAACCTAAGGACATCACACGCATCCATGCCCGAGGCAGGATTCGAACCTGCGACCGTAGCAGTCCCGCGGTTCCGGACTGAAGCGCCTAGAACCGCACGGCCACCGCGGCCGGCTGCTGGTATGGATTGTGCTCTTGTACGTATACAACAACTGCTCTGGCCAGAAAAGGCTCCAGATCTATCGTCAGTGGGACACACAGAAGTCATGGTGAAGTGGGAACTTACTCGTTCCCCAGAGTCTGCGAGAACCACTGCCGAATTGCAACAAAGGTTACAAGATGCTTGGGACAGTCTGTTGCAGGCTGTCATTCAGCGTATAATCATTTGCATGCGAGAACACACTCCTAGGTTGCTGCCAGAGGTGGATACGTGGTATACTGATGCGACTGTTTGGGTATCCATTATAGTGACATGTTAATTTCATTTGGTCTGAATTTATCACGTACTCCTACAATGATGAACTATTTCTGGCACATCATTTGTCAATAAAATGACTTTAAATTTGTGGGTGTTGCATTTTCTCCGGCAGTGTATGATTTAGTTTTATTTTCGTCAATGTATAAGGTGTAACTACAATGTTTTACTATATTTAGCCCAATATTCGCAACCACTAGAGAGCATCTGGACTTTCCGTGACGTAGTCATTTCGTGTCACCGTGATATAATCCCAGCTCACAATACGGTGCTCTGTTTCGAAGGGGGGAAGATTAGGGCTTCATGTTTCATGTCCCGTCGACGACGAGATCATCATAGGCTGCACGAGGATGGGAACGCACATTGGTCGTTATCTTCTGGAAGGTGCTTACCTGAAGTGATTTAGGGGAACCATCTAAAACCTAAAATCCATATTATGGAAGAGATCATGAATCCCACTCCTCCCAAATGCTAGCACAATACCTGAATTACTGTGTCACCTCTCACGGTAAATTTTTTGTTTCGCTGTACTACATTCATCGCGGAGATTAAGTGTTCCCCCACTTGAAGTGGGAAATAATATGACTCCACAGTCGTAAACTTCTTTAGTACGTAAGCCTGGCGGCCAGATTTATTTAAATAAGGTTTAATTCTTTTACCTGCTGTCTCTATGGAAACAATCTCAAGATGTTGAATGGCAGAATTTGTTGACATTGGTTCACACAACTAGAAAATTGTTAGTATTGTCAAATAAAAAATCTAGAAGTTCTTGAATTGATGGTTTGGTAGCAGACGTGGAGTGTGAGATAAAAATTGTACTTCAGTCTTACAGTGTGATTTAGCTGCTCCTACCGATGTCGTTTTATGCAACCCGCAATATTTTATCTGGCCTTGAAGAACCACGCGCAAGATTTTCTTATTCTCTCAAAATGGTTCAAATGGCTCTGAGCACTATGGGACTCAACTGCTGTGGTTATCAGTCCCCTAGAACTTAGAACTACTTAAACCTAACTAACCTAAGGACAT
Organism: Schistocerca piceifrons; assembly: GCF_021461385.2. Lineage (NCBI taxonomy): Eukaryota > Metazoa > Arthropoda > Insecta > Orthoptera > Acrididae > Schistocerca > Schistocerca piceifrons. The sequence goes on along the minus strand of NC_060149.1, from coordinate 231,137,434 downwards.
CACACACATCCATGTCCGAGGCAGGATTCGAACCTGCGACCGTAGCAGTCGCACGGTTCCGGACTGCGCGCCTAGAACCGCGAGACCACCGCGGCCGGCCTTATTCTCTCGCTCGCTTCGTGTTTAGTCCTATAGAAAAAATGTACAAGACCGTTTTATAGGAAATTTAATGTAGTTAAATTTTGTACTTGGATATGTTTTCGCTGGAGGCCACGGTTTTTCGAGTGAATCAAGAAAAACGCACTTCCATCCCCACTCATCCCTCATCAGTCAGGATTTCTAGTATGTTGTTCGTGGCACTACCTTCTAATACTGTACATGAATTTCCGACTACACGAACTAATCCCGATATTTGATCTTTTTTGGTCTCTGTTGATTGGGATTTTACGCCACCAGCATAGCTAGTTATTTCGTTAACATTATTAATTTAAACGTGTCCGTGAGGGCAATGAAAGAAAAAAGAGCTTCTTTTGGAAACGTTACCCTAAAACTAATTATGTTACCAATTCGATCCAGACTTAACCCTTACAAATGGTTCAAAGGGCTCTAAGCACTATGGAACTTAACATCTGAGGTCATCTGCCCCTAGAACTTAGAACTACTTAAACCAAACTAACCTAAGGACATCACACACATCCATGCCCGAGGCAGGATTCGAACCTGCGACCGTACCAGCAGCGCAGTTCCGAAGCGCCTAGAACCGTTCGGCCACAGCGGCCGGCATTAACCCTTACAAGCACATCAGTTTCGTAATCCGAAGGTTCTAATACAACACTGTCATCGTGTATTTTACGTTGTTAAAATTCAAAAAAATGTTAAATAAAATTTACACAAACGTCAGTCTTACAACTTGTAAGCGTTCGATTAACCCGGTGGCGTAATAAGGCCAGTCAGTGAAGACCAAAAAAGGTCGAATGTGGGAAATAATCCGTACAGTTGCACGTTTAGGTACAGTGACAGTGACAGAAGGGAGTGCCATGAACGACACACTAGAAATTCTGACCGGTGGCGCTGAGGTGGGGGTGGAGGTGCGTTTGAAGGTCACTTTTGTACGTTTCTCTTGAATAGCTCGAGAACTACAGCCTCTAGCGATATCGTATCCCAGTAAAAAAATTAACTACGTTGAATTTTTTTCAAAAAGGTCCCGTTCATTTTTTTGTCTATAGTAATAACAGATTGCGCGTAGCGAGCGAGAGAATATGAAAATCTCGCACGTTTTTTGAAGAGGTAGACATAACATTGCAGTTTGCAGAAAACGACATCGCTAGTGACAGGTGAATCACCATCTTTATTAACTCAAAGAGATAACGCAGAACGTGAACTTTGTCTTTTCGATGAATACAATGGAGTAGATCCGCGAGGCACTTTAACTGCATCATATTCACCTAGAATTACGTAACGGTTCTTGAAATATCGAGCGAGCCAGTTCCAGGCACATCCCTAAAGAAATTTACATTATTCGAAGCTTCTTACTGTTAACGGCCTAACATCTAATACCTCAAGCCTAACTAGGGAAATCTTGACTTCCGGTCCCTATCTACAGAAGCGATAAATTAGTTTTAATACGAAAAGTATGAGGCACTGATGTGGGACGGAGTATACATGTGACAAATTTATGCAGCCATTACCACGTTGTCAGGACAAAAATAGAAAAACGCAGAGTGTTGTATACATTTGTTGGCTCGATGTCAACGTGGCCGCATTACTCTTGTCTCTTTATAAACGCAACATGTTAAGGACCATTTTTCTCGGAGCTCCAACATTATTAGGGAACTTTTCTCCATTGGATCTCTGCCAAAAAATTTCATTGTGAGCGCTGGTCTACGTGTTTAACCATCCCAAAAACGTTAACTTCACGGAAACAAGTCGATGGCGTAAGAAACGGATGTCAAATTTATAACGGTATGGAGGAGGTTATAGCATAATGCGACGATGAAAAATTGAGGAAAGCGTTTCAAAGTGTATTACTGAATATCGTAGTGGTGGAAAGACTTATTACAAAATATCAGTATCACTTGGATGCATCTTAAAAGTTGTTGAATTGTGATGTTGTTGGGCTTCTAAGGAATATACACAGTACTAATTTACACTGTACTAATCACAATGTCGCTAAATGCAGGCACATTCGTTTGTACTCGACCCGGAGATACACAGTTTGAATCCTAATGGTGGAAAACAGTTTCATTACATGTATTTGGCGGGTAACAGGAATGCAGGTGCCACCCCAATGTCTTGGCGTGAATACCAAAACTCTCCACAGTTGCCTTTAATATTTCTTTTAATATGATATGATCCCCCTGGAAAACCGTGACCGTGATAGTACTAGAATTTAACACAGGATGCTAGCCCATAGTAATGAGACCGGAATTTTTTGATTACCAGTTTATACCCTTACGAGGTAGATCTAAAAATGGTTCAAATGGCTCTAAGCACTATGGAACTTTACATCTGAGGTCATCAGTCCCCTAGACTTAGAACTACTTAAACCTAACTAACCTAAGGACATCACACACACCCAAGCCCGAGGCAGGATTCGAACCTGCGACCGTAGCAGCAGCGCGGTTCCAGACTGAAGCGCTTAAAACCGCTCGGCCACAGCGGCCGGCGGGGTAGATCTATGGAACATAAATAAAGAAAATTTACATAGGGAAACTTCTTTTTTGTTTTTGGTTCGAAAGATTGTACAGAAACCAAGTTGCGGTTGCAAGAGTTGAAGGGCATGAAAGAGAAGCAATAATTGGGAAGCGAGTGAGATACGGTTGTAGCTTATCCCCAATATTATTCAATACGTTCATTGAGCTAGTAGTAAAGAAAAGATAGGAGGAATTTGGAAAGGAAATTTAGGTTCAGAGATAAGAAATGCAAACTTGGAGGTTTGCCGATCATATTGTAATTCTGTCAGTATGGTTAAGAAGATGGAAGATCAGTTCAACAGAATGGGTGGTGTCGTCAACAGAAGTTAGACGCTGTCCAGACACATTGATATGGCCGCCCGACAAAAGCCTGAATTTCCACCTTCTGCCGTGAGGACCGCTGTGGCACGTACAGGAAGAGAGTCAGTGAGATTATGTAAGGTATCGACGAGGATGAGGAACCATACGGCCGTCCGCTGTGGCCGAGCGGTTCTAGGCGCTTCAGTCCGGAACCACGCAGCTGCTACGGTCGCAGGTTCGAATCCTGCCTCTGGCATGGTCGTGTGTGTGTGATGTCCTTAGGTTAGTTAGGTGTAAGTAGTTCTAAGGCTGGGGGACTGATGACCTCAGATGTTAAGTCCCATAGTGCTCAGAGACATTTGAACCTTTTTTTTTGTGGAACCATGCCGACTCCAGTGCCGTGGGCAGCTGCCCTAGATTTCACCGTTGAGGATCCATGGAGCGAACAGCCCGATCGAGGTGATTCCGCAGCTTTTCGATTGGGTTTAATTGCGGAAACCTTACCGGCCAGGGAAGTACAGTAAGATCATCTTGATGCTATGCGAACCACGCACATAAACTGGGAGCTGTGTGACACGTTGCATTGTTGTGCTGGTAGATGCCATCTTGCCGAGGAAAAATAAACTACATGTAGGGGTGGACATGGTACCCACAGATAGATAAATACTTGTGTTGAATCATAGTGACTTCCAGAATGACGAGATCACTCAGAGAGTACCAAGAACACATCCCCCAGATCCAAACGCTCCGTCCTCCGGCTTGGGCCCTTCCGACTATTGTTGCAGCGTGTTTGCTTCCCGTTCGATGGAGCGTAAGACGTGATTCATCTGAAAAGGCTACCTGTCGCCACTCAGTGGACGTCCACTTGCGATACAGGAGTGCAAATACCGGCCTTCGTCGCGGATGAACAGCAGTCAGCGTGCGTGCATGAACTAGGAGCCCGCTGCAGAGGCCTCTACGCAGCAACTTCGCCGGCCGGGGTGACCGAGCGGTTCTAAGCGCTACAGTCTGGAACCGCGCGATCGCTACGGTCGCAGGTTCGAATCCTGTCTCGTTCATGGATGTGTGTGATGTCCTTAGGTTAGTTAGGTTTAAGTAGTTCTAAGTTCTAGGGGACTGATGACCTCAGAAGTTAAGTCCCATAGTGCTCAGAGCCATTTGAACTATTTGCAGCAACTTCCGTTGATCGGTCGTTGGTGATACACTGTCGGCAGCCCCTTCGTTCATCTGCATGGTCAGTTGCTCACTAGTTGCGTGTCTATTCTCCCGTACACATCTCCGCAGCCGTCGTTCACACCTGTCATCTCTGGCCCATTATGCACTACATTTCCCTCGCCACCAGTTTTGGATAGTGCAGTTTTGCCATGCACGGAATACTTTAACCGCTGCGGCACGCGAACAGTCTACAGACTTACCCGTTTCGGAAATACTTCCATTCGTGGCCCGAAAGCCACTTATCATACCTATTTGAACGTCAGATAAATCGCTCCGTTTCCGCATTACGACCACGACATCACTGTTTTCGGCGTCCCCCCGGCACACTTCGTACACCATCCACTGTTAGTGCTGCCACTTGCTGTCTGTGAGTGATTGCACGTTGACGTCGAAAATAGGCGGTAGTGACATTAATATTACTGGACCGTGTAATGTGAATATCAACCAAAGAGTAACAGAATGTAGTCGAATCAGGCGATTCTGAGGGAACCTCAAAAATTGACTAGAAGAAGGCATCGGTTGAGACACTAAAAGGATTAGGCGTGTTTGCGAGTAAGGCAACAAAATAACTGAAAATGACAGAAGTAGAGGGGACATTAAATGCAGACTGGCAACAGCAAAAAAAGCGTTTCTAAAAAAAGAGAAATCTGAATCATTGAATAAAATTTAGGTGATGGGTAGTCTTTTCTGAAAATATTTGTGTTGAGTGTTGCCTTGTATGCAAGTATAATAACGTCGTGTGACCAGGGCCTCCCGTCGCGTAGGCCGTTCGCCGGGTGCAAGTCTTCCGATTGGATGCCACTTCGGCGACTTGCGCCTCGTTCGGGATGAAATGATAATGATTAGGACAACACAACACCCAGTCTCTGAGCGGAGAAAATCTCCGACCCAGCCGGGAATCGAACCCGGGCCCTTAGGATTGACATTCTACCACGCTGACCACTTTTTTTTTTAATTCTTCGTTGATCTCATTTTGTTCTATTTTGTTCGTTGTATATGATCGGGGCGGACGTCTTATGACACCAGTTCAGGTTGTTCATTGATCCGTTCACTCAGTTTTTTTTTTTTTTTTTTTTTTTTTTTTTTTACAGGCGATATTTAAACACTCTGACCGAACACGCTGAGCTACCGTGCCGGCACCACTCAGCTACCGGGGGTGGACTGTATGCAAGTGAAACGTGGACAATGAGTAGTTGAGACAAAAAGAGAATAGATGTTTTCGAAATGGGATGCTACAGAGGAAAGCTGGAAATTAAATGGCCGGCCGATGTGGCGGAGCGGTTCTAGGCGCTTCAGTCTGGAACCGAGCGACCGCTACGGTCGCAAGTTCGAATCCTGCCTTGGGCATGGATGTGTGTGATGTCCTTAGGTTAGTTAGGTTTAAGTAGTTCTAAGTTCTAAGGGACTGATGACCTCAGAAGTTAAGTTCCATAGTGCTCAGAGCTGTTTGAACCATTTGAAAATTAAATGGATAGAACGGATAACTAATGAAAAGGTACTGAATCATCTGAGTGGAAGGAAGATTAAATTTGAGACTAGTCTGTCGAACTTCAAAGCATAACGTTTAAAAGGAACTGATGCAGAGTGTGTGTATCTGATGTGCTACAGTTTGGTCATTTACGTAAATAGTGCTGTGGAAGGGAAAACAGATACAAGTCGTGAAATGTGAGGACATAGTACGTCTAATTCCATGAAAGTAATAATCAATATACGATCGCCCATTTTATTCCACTAAAATCTGAATGTGCAGTCTACAGAAATGAAAACGAACCCTGTATGAATTTCGTATTCAGCTTGTCTGAACTTCCTGCCATAAACTGTAGTACATAGATTTCATTTTTAGAAACCCCCAGATTATAGCGATTCATCACTCGTTAACAACCTTCAAGAATTTTAGCAGTGAATTTTGTGGTATTCAAAAACAAGAGTCAACCGCTGGACACAGCAGCGCAGAGACAGACAGTCGGAACAGAGATGGTAGCATCAGTCGCAACTCAGATATGTCATCAGGTAGGAGAATATTCCTTGCATATAACTTTGGTCTTCCAAAATATTGATAGGAAACAGAGGGAAAAAAAGAAACCATTTCATGTGTCCTTTCAAAATGTAGCGAGCATTTGTTTTTCGAACTAACATACACTTTAAACAACTCTTTCTTTCACCTTGTAAGAACACAGATATCAAGGCAGATAGAATCAACCCTCAGGGAGTGATACAGCGAATTAGTAACGCTCACGGGAAGCCCCACTGTGCTCAAAGGATACGGCTTGGCGCCATCCGTTCGTTTTGGCGCGTAAGTGAAGCAGTTGCGAATAAGCCTTCAGGAAAGTAGTAATGCGAGTGTGCGGGTTGTGGCGATCGCGTGTAAAACTTCTTAATTTATAGAACTAAAGTCAGAGAATGTCACTTGAATTGAAACATATTCTAAAGACTGTTTTGGCAGTGGCAAACTCGATTCAAACGGTGCCAAGCGCATGATGCGGTTGCAGAGGGAGTGTGACTAAGCTCTTAGCAATAACTTTGCTTATGTTTAAAGTATAATAAATCAGTTGCTGTCAAATCTGTGTGAACTTCATTGAACTTCATCATATTCATGATAGACAGTGCACGTCTCAGTGACAACACGGTTAAGAACTTTCTCGAACTGGAGCGAGTTCAAAATGGCTCTGAGCACTATGGGACTTAACATCTGAGGTCATCAGTCCCCTAGAACTTAGAACTACTTAAACCTAAAGAATCTAAGGACATCACACACATCCATGCCCGAGGCAGGATTCGAACATGTCCTAATCACCAAGTACGAATGCGTACCAAAACTTAGACAGCCAAAAATACGCGAGTTGGTTTAATAACAAGGAGGAGCCACTTAAAATCTTGTGAAACAGTATGCTTATCTACAAACATCTTCGCAGCCGAAATTATTCGAGCGTGTGTTATAATGACTGGGTCGTTCCGGTGTTCCAGTGCGTGAACTTGAAACATTGATATTCACATTTCCTTGTTTTAAATGGCTCTGAGCACTACGGGACTTAACTGCTGTGGTCATCAGTCCCCTAGAACTTAGAACTACTTAAATCTAACTAACCTAAGGACATCACACACATCCATGCCCGAGGCAGGATTCGAACCTGCGACCGTAGCGGTCACGCGGCTCCAGACTGTAGCGCCTAGAACCGCACGGCCAGCCGTGTTTTATGTAGTACGAAATTAGCAGATGTCGTAGATGACTAAACTAATGACAAAGTTTTAGTAACCAGCAATAAATTCACAAGCCAACGGCCTCGCCGCAGTGGTGACACCGGTTCTCGTCAGAACACTGAAGTTAAACGCTGTCCGGCTGGGCTAACACTTGGAGGGATGACCATTCTGTCTGTCGAGCGTTGTTGGAAAGCGGGGTGCAATCAGTTCTTGTGAGGCAAACTGAGGAGCTTCTTGATTGAGAAGTAATGGCTCCGGTCTCGTAAACTGACGTACTGCCGGGACAGCGGTGTGCTATCCGCGTCCTTTGACACCTGTGGGATGAGGATGACACGCCAGCCGGTCGGTACCGTTGAGCTTTCATGGCCTGTTCGGGTGGAATTTTCCCACACCACAATGCCGTGTGCACCATCATAATACGACATTCAAACATCCCGCAACTTTACGACTGGGAGACGGAGGAGGGTGTACTGGAACATTCCTCCGATTTACCTGAAATCAGTCATTGTCATAATGATATCTTTCCTGAAGCGAAAGAACTGATAACAGTAATAAACTTCTCTGACTATGCCTTAGTACACTCTTTTAAAACATATAACAACAAAAGAGGCTCTATTGTGCATACTCCGTTTGCCGCTTGCTTACACACTCGTCCTTCCATCAGCAGTAGGTTTACGGTTTAGTAGCTTTCGTATTTGTACACTAAGGGAACAGACACGTGTTCTTCCATCAGCAGTAGGTTATAGCGAAGGATTGTAATCACTTGCAGTCAAGTAACTTTCGTATTTTTACACTCAGGGAACAGCTCTCGTAGAAGCTCTTGAAGTGGAAACTTAGATACATCTTAAACATCTTCAGCAAATATCAGAAAGTGAGGTCACAAACGAAAAATAGTAGCAAATTCGTGATTACCACTGCAAGAGAAGAGCATAAAGAATTAAAATATGTTTCGCGTCGGCTCTGTTAATGACAAGAAATAAACCAACCTGACTAGTCTATGAGGCCCTGAACACAGATCGTCTGCCTATAATTCAGTCGCACACAAAATTTAAATCCTAGACAGCAGAAATGGCATAAAACAGTCGTGGTAATTCACGGCGATATTCTATGTGGACGAATGCCAAGGCTGCTTTCTTGTGTCAGGTCTGCACGACCACTGAACATCATCGCTCCCTGCATCATCCTCCCTTCGTGTTTTGTTTGTTTTTGGCGCTGCTATTTATACGAGGTGCGCGGCTTCCTCAACTGTGAAGGTTAGGCAAAGGATGTCGTTGTATTTTCCTGAACTGTTACAACTCTTACAATGTTTGAAGTTCTGTAATGTGGGTAGACGTTCTTCGTAACCACCGGTGTCTCATTTATCTTCTACGCAAATGGACATAGAACGTAATGTAACCATCATCAGAATGATGTCTCTCAATCAAAGAAAGCGATCCTCGTACGCACACATTTGATCTCAGACGTAGATCGACATGAAATAGTGTTCTCACACATACCACAATATTTATAAATGCTGCAATCGAGAAACTAGCGTATTTCTGGCGAAATTAGAAGTTGCATTTTGAAATGTTATTGTCGTGGCAACAAGGAAAAAAAAGGGGAACATATACAAGGTGACTCACCAACTATTGCCACCTAGAAAGTATGATAGTAGCTAAAAAGTTTGTGGGACAAATGTTGCATGGAACAATGGAGGCCATAATATGACGTTGGTTTTTTGTTGCTTGGTGAGGTCGCGTCAGAGATATGAAGGTCAACTTTGTTTTTTTTTTTTAATAGGATGCTATAGTTTGGTACTTATTTTCTGATAGCGGCTATCGAAACGAATCCAATGATGTGTAACAGTAAGGTCTTTTAAGGTCAACGAAGGTCAAACAGGTGGTTCGAAGTGATGACCATTGGTATCAATGCAGTGCTGCAATCTTCTTATCATGGATTGAGTGGTATTCCTTATCACTTCGGCTCTTACCGAAGCACATGCTTTGACAATTCTCTCTCGTATATCGTGTAAATAGTAAATATTCGCCGAATATGGCGTATCCACCTAACGTGCCATTTACATGTAAACACCATTCGACAGTTTCGCAATACAACACTAATATGAACGGTAAGACTAGTATCTTCGAATCAAGCGAATGTGAATGATATATTCCTTCGAAGAACAAGTCGATATTCTTCTCATTTACGGAGAATGCCAATGAAATTCAGTGAGAGCTATAGACTTATACGCTGAAAGATATCCTGAACGTACTCACCCTTCACGTCGTACATTTAAATATGTGTATGATAAATTGAAAGCAACTGGATCTTTAACGCATCGGAAACATATCCGGAAAAGGAAAGTTACAAACGAGGAAACGGAAATTGGTAGATTTGTAGCCGCGCGGAGTGGCCGTGCGGTTTGAGGCGCCATGTCACGGACTGCGTGGCCCCTCCCGCCGGATGTTCGAGTCCTCCCTCGGGCATGGGTGTGTGTGTTCTTCTTAGGATAAGTCAGTTTAAGTTAGTTTAAAGTAGTGTGTAAGTCTAGGGACCGATGACCTCAGCAGTTTGGTCCCTTAGGAATTCACACACATTTGAACATTTTTGATACTTTTGTCACTGTGGTTTGAGGCCCTTGTGTTAATTCGCGTCAAATCGCAAGGGAATCTGGCATGAGCCAGAGCAGTGTTGTTCGTGTTGTGCATTGCCATAAATATCTTCCTTACCATATCAGTCTCGACCAAGAATTAACTGGTATGGATAGTATGCGTCGCATTGAATTCTGCCGATGGGCTCAACTTCAGATTCAGAGAGATGACACATTTATTAATTTGATTTTATTTACCGACGAAGCTACATTCACGAACCACGAAAATGTTAATTTGCACAACATGAATTACTGGGCAACTGAAAATGCATGTTAGCTGCGGCAAGTAGCACACCAAAAACCGTGGTCGGTGAATGTATGGTCTGGGATTCTGGAGGACAGAATTATAGACCCTCATTTCATCGAAGGAAATCTTAATGGTAGGAAGTACACCACTTTCTTGCAAGAAACATTAGGTCTGTTATTGGAAGAAATACCTTTAGTAACAAGGAACAGAATGTGGTATCAACACGATGGGTGTACGGCACATTTTTCGATGATGGCTAGAAATGAGTTGCAGAGACAATTCCCAAATCGTTGGATTGGACGCGGAGGGGATGTGTCGTGGCCGGATCATTCGCCAGACTTGACGCCTCTGGTTTTTTTCTTGTGGGGATTCGTAAAAGACATTTTTTATAAATACGTTCCAACTACACCTGAAGGTATGAGAGAGAGAGAATTGTCAAGGCATGTGCTTCGATAAGTGCCGAAGTGGTAAGGAATACCACTCAATACATGATAAGAATATTGCAGCACTGCATTGATACCAATGGTCATCTCTTCGAACACCTTCTGTAAATGGACGTTCATGCCACCTTCGAAACTTTCGTTGACCTTAAAAGACCTTAGTGTTACACATCATCATTTAAAAAAACAAAGTTGACCCTCATATCTCTAAAGCGACCCCATCTAGTAACAAAAAACCAACGTCATATTATGACCCTCATCGACCCATGCAACTTTTGTCCCACAAACTTTTCAGCTCCTATCATACTATCGGAGTTATTCTTGGTGGCAATAGTTAGTGAATCACCCTGTATTTTAATTCTTTACGGTAAATCTCATGTGTGAAACAAATGAATTTATTAACTGTTAGGTCAATTCCGTTTCGGTTTTGTAGTGGAAACGCCATCCTTCGCCATTTGCTTGTAATGTACTACACGTACATTATTGCTGTAACACAGCACTGCCGGTGGAATTACTAAATCTCTTAACTTTTATTCTGACAAAGGAATCAAGTAATGGTACAGGCTACCCTCCGCCACCCACCGCACAGTGGCTTACGGAGTATGTACGTAAATGTAGAAAATATTGTTATATACGACGGAGAGGTTCGGTGACGCATCAGATACTGTTTTCAGTGAAGATACTCTATATTGAGTATTAGAGAATAATTGCACTGTGGTTTTGTCTGCACCTTAATACACTTAAAGCTATGAAGATAAAGACAGGAGCAACTGAACAGTGATCCCCTGTAGAGCATTCTACCCGCCTTAGCGGCAGTGTTTGCACAATCAAATAACAAGCAGAAGCTGTTTCGGCAGAAGGTGGTAGTTACTGAGCGGTCTGAGATTGCCAAACGCATGAGCTACAATTGTACTGGTGTTTCGAAGCTGAAGTATGCCTCTACACCACTGCAGGCGACTTCCGCATGAATAGTGATTGGGAAAGCCTGTATCGTACACTACTGAGATTTTTGAATTGTACTATTTCTTACTTAAATAGTGCGCACAATTAATTCATCTATATTAATGGCGGATGAGCGCCGTGGTGGTAGATTGAATTGCTTGTAGAAATACAGCAGCCAGACACTTCGTTTTTGTAGCTTCATTTTAAGCTAGAACGCGTTTTGGGCTGTCACTCATCTTCAACTTGCGTAATATAAGCGGCAGTGAAATGAAAAAGAGATAGGTTATCCACATGTTGCCAAGGTTGTTTCCCCGGGGAAGGCCTTACACATCCGCCACTCGGTTTCCATCTTTCCCAGGCGATTTCCATATTTATGCAGCCCTGAAGAAAGACATCGCGCACACTAAGGTGTCGATTTCCGTAAGAGTTCGGGCAACCTGTGCGCATTCGCACAGACGGAGGTCAGTGGCTGGGTAGCCTTTAACTATATATATGAAGATAGTAACTGTTCTCGAAAGAACAGATACCATCGATGGCCGTGCTGCTTTCTCTAGAATAAATGATAATTAATTGAAACCATCAGCTGTCGACAGGTGTTGTTGATCGTACTTTGACGGGGACAGCTGAAAGTTGCGCGAGTAACGAGTGGAAGGGCAAATATCTATTAGGTATATTACGTATATAAATTGTGGGCAGTTGGGAATGTGGGTCTCACGGGGAGCGTGCAAGGGATAAGTCCCTGCAGTCGTCCTGTTCATCTGTGTTGGCCGGCCGGAGTGGCCGAGCGGAACCGCGTGACCGCTACGGTCGCAGGTTCGAATCCTGCCTCGGGCATGGATGTGTGTGATGTCCTTAGGTTCGTTAGGTTTAAGTAGTTCTAAGTTCTAGGGGACTTATGACCACAGCAGTTGAGTCCCATAGTGCTCAGAGCCATTTGAACCATTTTTCATCTGTGTTCTCAGTGACCCAGATTGATAGAGCGTCTGCCATGTAACCAGGAGAGCCCGGGTTCGAGTCCCGGTCAGGGCACACATTGTCAGCTGTCCCCATCAAGGTATATCAACAACACCTGTCGGCAGCAGAGGGTTTCAATTAATTATCATTTATTCTAGAGTAGCTGCACGGTCATCAGTGGCATCTGTTGTTTAAAAAAAAAAATGGTTCAAATGGTTCTGAGCACTATGGGACTTAACTGCTGTGGTCATCAGTCCCCTAGAACTTAGAACTACTTAAACCTAACTAACCTAAGGACATCACACACATCCATGACCGAGGCAGGATTCGAACCTGCGACCGTAGCGGTCACGCGGTTCCAAACTGTAGCGCCTAGAACGGCACGGCCACTCCGGCCGGCTCTGTTGTTTCGAGAACAGTTACTATCTTCATATATAAAACAAACGTTATTAACATTCTACATCTTTATTCTCCATGTATACATATTTATTTATAAGCATAGTCACCCTGGAGACGAACACATTTTTCCCAACGGGAAAACAGTTTTTTGATACTGTCTCGCCGGCTTCATCAACATCAAAGTGAAGTCCTTAATGGTGTTCTTTAAGTTCTGGAGAAAAAAAATGAAAATCGGCGGGGGCCAAATACGAACTGTATGGAGAATGGTCGATGACAGTGAACACGAGGCTGAAGGACAGGGTTCTTCATGTGTGCATGTGTGGACGAACTCTTCTAAATCTAAAATCGATTACAGCACACTATTTATCACACACCGACATATTATGTGCAACAATTCTGAGCCCTGTTGTGGCAGAGGGCTGCAAATATTTAGACATGAAGAATGAAAATGTAGAATGTTGGTAACGTCTGTTTTATTTTAAAGGTTTTAAGAGTTTTCACCTAAAATATTCGGAGGGATTACTTCTCAGGACGACCTCGTAGTTCCAAATCAGTAGGGAAAAGGTCACGACTGATGACCACAGCAGTTAAGTCCCACAGTGCTCAGAGCCATTTTTGAAAAAGTCACACAAAAACCTCACTTTCAAGTTTGTACTGAAATAAATTAAATTTATTGGCATGAAATAACCCCAGAGAAGTCTGTCACTTTTATCCGACACCACATCCGGCTAGGTTTTAGCTCCACATTCTGCTCTGATGCCTCATTTTACCGAATAAGTCCACTCTCCCTAACGACACTCACCGAAAAAACAAAAAGGTGCTAAATACTGTTCCATGCCTACCCTCGGGAATGCACTTACGATTCTCTCAGTCTTCCCTACTGTCCTAACTAATTTCGTTGATCACGAAAGGTTATCTACTCCAGACTTGCCGGCCGATGTGGCCGAGCGGTTCTAGGCGCCACAGTCTGGAACCGCGCGACCATTACGGTCGCAGGTTCGAATCCTGCCTCGGGCATGGATGTGTGTGATGTCCTTAGGTTAGTTAGGTTTAAGTAGTTCTAAGTTCTAGGGGACTGATGACCTCAGCAGTTAAGTCCCATAGTGCTCAGAGCCATTTGAACCATTTGAACTCCAGACTTGAGGTATAAACATCGAAAACACTACCTACATCCCAGAGGGCACACAACCTCTCAATCTCACAAGGACTCTTCGACTTCCGTAAAACGCAGACCGCTCCACGAAATTGATTTATCTTTAGGTATTTCACCATATCAGAATCAGGAGCAGAATGCAGCCTTTCATTGGCCGTTTCCTGTTCCCACTTAAAGCTTCTGTAAGGTGCTGCTTTCTGGTAAGTCCTTATCTCTCTGAAAGCAGTGTTGGAGACACCATCCACGCCGGAGAAATATTCTCCAGAAAAATCCGCATAGTCAGCTTCGGACATTACTCATTTAGGAGGATTAGGGAAAAACGTCCAACTCCCCTGCAGCTGAAAACTGGCTGAGGCGACTACAAAAGTGGACAGGTCCACAGCTCGTGGTCTTTTGGCTAGCGTTTCTGCCTCTGGATCAAGGGGTCTCAGGTTCGATTTCCGGCCGGATCGGGGATTCTCTCTGCCCGGGGCTGGGTGTTTATGTTGTCCTCATCATTTCATCATCACCATCATCATTCGTAACTGTGGCTCGATTGGACTCTGTAAAAACAATTGGACTGTGTACAAAATTTGAAATTTGTACAGGCGCTGATGACCGTGCAGTTGAGCGCCCCACAAACCAAACACTATCATCATCAAAAGTGGACAGGGATATCACACATGGACAGACATGAAAAGATATGTTACAAGGCGCATTACCTTTTTTCTGTAATTTATGGATCATGTTTCCGCCCTTATACACTGAAGCACCAAAGAAACTGGTATAGGCATGCGTATTGGCTCAAATGGCTCTGAGCACTATGGGACTCAACTGCTGTGGTCATAAGTCCCCTAGAACTTAGAACTACTTAAACCTAACTATCCTAAGGACATCACACACATCCATTATGCGTATTGAAATAGATATATATGTAAACAGACACAATACGGCGCTGCGGTCGGCAACACCTGTATAAGACAATAAGTGTATGGCGCAGTTGTTAGATCGGTTACTATTGCTACAAGATTTAAGGGAGTCTGATCGTGGTGTTGTAGTCGGCGCGCGAGCGATGGGACACAGCATCTCCGAGGTAGCGATGAAGTGGGGATTTTTCCGTGCGATCATTTCGCGAGTGTAGCGCGATTCACTGGAAGAATCCTAAGGAAATGCAATCCGAAAACAAAGGAAGTAGGTTACAGTACACTTGTTCGCCCACTGCTTGAATATTGCTCACCAGTGTGGGATCCGTACCAGATAGGGTTGATAGAAGAGATAGAGAAGATCAAACTGAGAGCAGCGCGCTTCGTTACAGGATCATTTAGTAATCGCGATAGCGTTACGGCGATGATAGATAAACTCCAGTGGAAGACTTTGCGGGAGAGACGCTCAGTAGCTCGGTACGGGCTTTTGTTGAAGTTTCTAGAACATACCTTCACCGAGGAGTCAAGCAGTATATTGCTCCCTCCTACGTATATCTCGCTAAGAGACCATGAGGATAAAATCAGAGAGATTAGAGCCCACACAGAGGCATACCGACAATCTTTCTTTCCACGAACAATACGAGACTGGAATAGAAGGGAGAACCGATAGAGGTACTCAAAGTACCCTCCGCCACACACCGTCAGGTGGCCTGCGGAGTATGGATGTAGGTGTAGATGTAGTCATAACTCTGGTGTTATACGCAGGTAACATTATGATGTTCTTGAAATTAGGCTCTACAAGCAATCAGGAAACAGGTAGCATGTCATATTTAAGAGGTCCTCGAGTGTCACTAAGCAGCAAAGTTATCAGAAGTTGCTCAAAAACTTAAATACACTTTGTTAAGAAGACCACCTGTTAAGAGATCCATTAGGGAGACAGGGTAACGAAACCACAGAAACAAAAATTATATCAATAAATTTAGGCGTCTTTTTAGATGAGCGTGCATACCGAAGAAATAGGAAAAAGAGATAACGAAAAAAATAATAAACTTGGCCAGACAAAATTAAAAGGCTATTAGTAGAATCAATGCATTACATCATGAAGCTATTTTAACAGCTTTAGCAATGATCAGAATACGACCATTACTCTATGGGCTGAGAGGAGGTTTTAGCACAGTGCCTGTGGATGTGCTTCAGTTAATATTCAGAGTCTGCTCGCTTCACCTTCAAATACGAAAGAAAGCTGTGATTTATTAGCTGAAGAGAAGTAACTGTAATAAAATCTGGAATCTCATAAGAATACAGACAACAGACAAAATATAAATACGGAATCGGATTCTGTTGCAGTGAAAAAACGCGGTGTTAATGCTAATAAACGGAACATGTGTCTGTAAATGAGACAAAGGCTGGTCCAAAGTCATATACATACAATGAACAAGAAGAAACGAAACAAACGAACGTGAATGTAGAAAAGAAGGTTCTCCAGCGAGCATTATATGGGAGCCCCTTCTGTAAGAGTAAATGACTAGAGTTGATCAAAAAAATTGACTCATCCTAGAAGACCGGATATGAAGGAGAGTTTATATCATGAGACAACATGATATTAGACAATATTAGCCATGTAGTGGCTAGAAAGGAGCACACCATCTTGTGACTCAACTGATACTCTCTGGACTGTAGTAATGCTAGCGCATCTGAATCGCCTAATAGATTCGGGGACCTGGATTGACGCCAGTCGTCGTGCAGCGATATGGCGATACACCCTTGTACCAGGGCTACGTCCCCAGCGGCTAGTGAGACGACGAGAAAAGGGTGTCGACACAGATAGCGCTATCTATACGCAAAAGGCGACATCACAAGCAGTCTCTCTCACAAAGTCCCCTGCGATGACTATTTTTTAATGTAATCAGTTGATGAATATCATATTAATATTATCATATAACGTCAGTAGTACGTAAAATCTGACTTCTGCGCAACTGCAATGCAGGAGTGTGAACAATTTAAATAAGTGTCATAAATAGAGTTTCCGTTTGATGATGCTTAGTTACAATAGCCTAAGAATTATCGTATGCATGTCATTGTACTGTACATATACATGTTTTGGAGAAGTTTGTTGTTACCTCTTAAATGAAAATATGCTTAAGATTTTTTTTTTAATTCAGCATCCATGAAGCCCATTTCATTTAAGTCTGTGTAAGGTATATCAGCTCATCTCTTTGTTTGCTTATACCTACTATGTATTCTTGTTTTAAAACATGTTCTACATCCTCTAGGATCCCTGCACTATGGATCTATGGAACAAAGGATAATCTAATTGAGCCTAATCTGACTGGATGCGTCTGTGGACCAGAGTGCCATTGGCTGTAAGGAATCTCCGAAGCAAAAATTATTGTTTAATGGCCACAAGTAGTTAGTTTAGCAAGTTAGGTAATGGTACTTGTAACAATAGCAATATTGTAGAAATTATTTTTATTCCATACTCTTCCATAACAATACCAAAACAACACAACACTGCTCAAGCACACACTTCACAGTCATCCACACAATACACAATAAAGCCTAGGACACGGCATGGGGGTCTCGGATCCGAGTCACGTCCGGTTCTCCATCATATTTACATTCATGCTGTTGCACCAGAACATGTCTCTATACTCAGTCACAAAGAAGCATAGTAGAAAGGAACGCTGCAATTTATATTCCCGTCGACATTGAGTATTTTGAGTGGACTCAGTCATAGAATTACTTAACATAAAATTATACAAGCCTAAACATTTCGGTAACAGGCCTTAACAATTAGCTTGAGTTCTTAAGTACAAAAGGATATGCTTTGGTTGTTTAGATGAGAGGTTACCGGATTTATCTGATGGTGAGGTTTTTGCGTCATCTCTCTGACAACATCTGCCACTAAGGATGAAAATTTTGTCAATTTAGGGATAACTGGACTTCCTTCCGTTTATGGTTGAGATGGTTCATGTATTACGTGTTCGATCTGACTTGATTCATCTGTGTGTCAGGTTTTGAACGAAGATAAAGGTGATAATACTACAACATCTAACCCATAAATATAATCATGCTCTTAGTAGGAGTCAAGATAACATGAGCTGGTTTTGAATAGAACAATACTCTTATAAAATGCAAATTATTATAGTGGAGCAGGTATAACTGTAGACTATGAAGATGTTAAAATAAATAGCCTCAGTTATAATGCAGTTTACGCTTTATATAATTCAAAGAAAATCGGAATAAATGGTATAAGAGGACTTAACGGGTCAAATGGAAGGAAATTGTCATCTGCAGAGAGGTGAAACATAAGCAGTGGTCATTTCTGCGCAATAAGTAATGCTTCCAGGATAGATGAAGATCAGTAATTTCCTAAGAGGTTTGTTAATCAAGCACAAAAGATAATATTAACGCAGTCTTGTTATTTTCCCATAAATATCTAAAACAGGAAACGGGTGCTGTCATTGTTCCCATTACAAGAATTAAAAAGTCCTTCGTGTAATGTCTATGTGACGATAAATCACAGTATTGCGGACAAAAAGATCACACAGATCTGGATCGCCGTTAATGTTTCATACTAGAAGGCGCCGAAGGCTGACTGCTCTGAAACAACACGACAGTGTTCTGTAAAATGACTACACTCGAACCCCGCGCTTGTTGCTGACTTCATTGCTTATCGCAGCCACGGCTCCCGAGTACTAAAATCCACCAGCTTGTGCCTCTCCACCTAGACTGTCTGAATCAGCGTTACACGCAAATCCGGAATTTTTAACGAGAAGTGGACGTTGATTACAATTAGCTCGCTTACGTACCGACTCGTACTTCAGAGGTATGTGATGGAAGCTAGTGACAAGAAGTGGAAGTTTGTAACCAGGCCATCAGGCATTATAAACGGCCTCATTATAGAATAACACTATGGACACATTTGGAGAACAAGAAAATGTATTGTCCACACTGTGCAGAGACTTGGTTCCAGTTGACAGTGTTGGTCAGTGGTATTCGTCAAAATGAAATAGTAATTACAAGGAATGCTGAGTAATGAGTTACTCAGGAATCAGAGAGCAGGATGGAACAAGACTGAAAAGTACGACTTCATACTTGCGTGTATTGTGGCTTGATTTTCCTATTGATTTAGAGCTTCCTGTCCTAATGCAAACCACTTCACTACGTAAGAATGCCGGTGGTTTCTATTACTGTCTTTATCTAAATTTAGCTAGTGCTTACTCCGTAATACGTTATCTGTCAACAGTGGCGGTCCAGAATATTGTCAGTCACTAGTTGTGTAAGCCAATGAATCAATAGAAAACATAAATCTGGGAGGATAGATTGATTTGTGGAGTCTGAATGACACCGAAGGAAAAAAGTATGCCATCATTCCAATGAACTTCGAAATCACGATTATATGAACGTCATTTTTAAGTTGCTTCTCGCAGTTCTGATCACCTAGATACTTTGAAGTTTGCCGACAACACTATAATATTTGACTGGAGTGTAATCTTGGAGGGAAATGAAACTTGGACGATAAGCAATTCAGGCAATAAGAGAATAGATGCTTTTGATCTTTGATACTACAGAACAATGGTCGACTTCGGTTTATTGGAAGAATTCTAGGAAAGTGTGGTTCATCTGTAAAGGAGACCGCATACAGGACATTAGTGCGACCTACTCTTGAGTATTTCTCGAGTGTTTCGGATCCGTACCATGTCAGATTAAAGGAAGACATCGTAGTAATTTGCTAGTTTTGTTATTGATGGGTTCGAACAACATGCAAGTGTTACGAACATGCTTCGGGAACTCAAATGGGAATCGCTGGATGGAAGGCGACGTTTCTTTCAAGGAAGACTATTGAAAAAAAAATTGGAAAACCGGCATTTGAAGCTGAATGCCGAACGATTCTCTTACCTCCAACATACACTGCGCCGGCCAGGGTGGCCGAGCGGTTCTAGGCGCTACAATCTGGAACCGCGCGACCGCTACGGGTAGGTTCGAATCCTGCCTCGGGAATGGATGTGTGTGATGTCTAAGTTCTAGGGGACTGATGACCTCAGGAGTTAAGTCCCATAGTGCTCAGAGCCATTTGAACATACGCTGCGCATAAGGACCATGAAGATAAGACACGAGTAATTAGGGATCATACGACTGCATATAGACAGTCTATTTCGCTCGCATATTTGCGAGTAGAACTGGAAGGAAGTGACTAGTAGTGTACGGGGTAACTTCCGCCACGCCCTGTACGGAAGACTGCGGAGTATCTAGGAAGATGTAGAATACTGAAGATAAGATGGGTAGTTCGAATAGTTAATGGTGGTTCGATGAACCCTCTGCCAGGCACTTAAATGTGATTTTCAGAGAATCCACGTTGATGTAGATGTAGAATAAGGAAGTACCGAATCGAAGTGGGGAAAAAATTAACAGCAGAACTTGATTAAATTTTTGGGTGTACATACTGAGGCAAACTTGAACTGGAAGAAGCGTATTACTTAGCTTCTCTAATAATTAGGTTCAGCTACTTTTGCACTTCGTATAGTTGCTTATTTGAAAAAAAAAAGAAACTAATTAACGTCCTGTCACATTTTGCATATTTCCATTTCGTAATGTCTTATGAAATAATTTTAACTCATCACTCAGAAAGAAAGAACTGATTGCACAAAAGCAGCGAGCAGTAATAAGAAATGTGGAGTTCAACCAAGGACGTCACGTAAGTATCTCTTCAAGGAGTTAGGCATTTTAACTGCGCCGTTACAATACACATATTCGCTAATGAAATTCGTCATAAATAATACATCACAATTTCAGAACACTGATGTCCGTGCTTACAACAACAGAGGAAAAGATTATCTTTCTTATCCATTGTTAAAGCTGTCAGCGGCTGAGAACGGATTTCAATATTCAGCAACAACAATTTTTGATTATTTGCTCAATAACATAAAATGGCTGACAGGTAGCGAAGCAAGTTCTAAGTCTAATTTAAAATCATTTCTCCTGGCTACGTCCTTCTATTCCGTTGATGAGTTTCTACTTAAAACTGATAGCCAGTATATTAAAAAAAATTTAAAAAATGTGAAGTTGCATGAACATGATTAAAAATAATAATGTCTTTATTAATGTTAACACTAGTCACATATACATATCCTGTAAGTTGACACGTTCCAAATCATTTCAACAGAAGAATCGTCCAAATGATCTACGAAACATGTAACTAACTGAGTGGAGGAATAGTAATGGAGGAAAGTTTGGAGAGTACAAATTGTAGTGAGAGACTTAGGCCTGAATACAGTAAGCAGGTTAAAATACTTTTAGGTTGCAGTAGTTATGCAGAGTTGATGAGGATTGGATAGAATAAAGTAGAGTGGAGAGTTGCATCATACATGTCTTCGAAATGAATGCCGCAAGAGCCTTTCCTCATTTCACACACTCTTGCTTCATACACTTACGCAATATTATGCTTTGTCCAACTTACAGCAACTGTCTTATGGAATCTTACATGTTTTACAGAAGACAGCAACAGCAACTTTCTCCAGTTACTTAAGCTCAGGTTAGTCGGCTTGACTACAGTCTCTCACTGAGAAACCTCGCTGCTGGAAATAAATATCATCCCCGGTAGAGAGACACTGCAGAAAAATGCTAGTTCCAGTTTTTAGTTCGCTGCTTCACCGAGCAGAGTGGGACAGTTGTTAGAATACTGGACTCGCATTCCGAAGAAGGCGGTTCAATTTCCCGTCCGACCATTCAGATCGAGTTTCTTCTTGAGTTCCCTAAATCACTTAAAGTGAAGGCCGGGATGATTCCTTTGAAAGAGCATAGCCGATTTCCATCGCCTCTCTTTCCCAATCCGAACTTGCGTTCAGACTATAACGACCTCGTGGTCGACGGGACGTTAAACGCTAACCTTCCATTGTTTGCGCTATTTGATAATCTGATGGTTGCGTTAGGGATGCGTTCGCGGAATGGGGTTTCACATGGGCTCTGCATTCATTTCAGTCGGCTAAAAATTTATATCTCTAATGTGATATCTTGCATAGTATTTTCCACGGAGTACATTTTGTAAGATTTTTGTCTAGAAAGGAAAAAAAGACTTTCATGTACGATGAAACGTTTCGCTACACAAGGAAGTTGCCACTTCAAGCCATGGTGGTAGTATTAAAATCGCAGGATTTTGGACACAGGTATAGAATACCAGTTCTCAATCTGGCTGGTTAAATTCAGAGTCTCTTTACAGTGTTGTGCTGAAGTGTGAAGAGTGAGATGTTCGTCAGCTACGACAGTGAAATATCGCAGCCAAAGTAGATTATGCACCAACTATGTATTTCGTTGTCTCCATTTCGTTGGATCCACATCAACACAAACATTAATATTCAGTATTTATAGTCCACTGCACTCTATACTTAAATATTAGGCACATCTAAGGGAAGACCTGCAATTAGCACTCTGTTGAAGATAGTAACGTTGTGTACCCACATTTTCATCGTCATTTATGGACAAACACGGAACAGTGATGCAAAGGAAAAGACGTTCTACTATATGTCTCTGAGTATTCATAACCCTAATATCTACATGTTTTCAGACAGCGTGAGATGGCACCGGCTGAAGATAATGGATTCGCATCACGAGGACGGCAGTTTAAATGTCCGGCCATCCAAGTCTGGGTTATCCACAGGTTGTCTAAACTGCTCATGGCAAATGCCGGAATAATTACTTTGAAAAGAATCTAGCCCATTTCCTTTTCCATTCTTCTTTAACATAAGCTTGTTCTTCGTCTCTAGTGACCTAGGTGATAACGGGAGCCGGCCGGAGTGGCCGTGCGGTTCTGGCGCTACAGTCTGGAACCGTGCGACCGCTACGGTCGCAGGTTCGAATCCTGCCTCGGGCATGGATGTGTGTGATGTCCTTAGGTTAGTTAGGTTTAATTAGTTCTATGTTCTAGGCGACTGATGACCTCAGAAGTTAAGTCGTATAGTGTTCAGAGCCATTTGAATCATTTGATAACGGGGCGTTAAACCTTAATCTTCGTTCCTTCCATATACATTCAATATGTCTTAGATGTTAGGACAGAGACTGTCGTCCACTCATTAAAGACGAAGGTTAATAATTCACAACCTATTTTTCTATCGGGACGGTATTTTTTTTACATATTTGTAACCAAGGGGATATGAACAGCTGCATTTCCAATGGTCTATAATTTTCGGCACGTTAAAAAATGATCGGCTCTGTTAATAAAGAGCGGAGAGCCTTAAAATGCCACAAACGCTACATTTACAATACGTTCAGACCCATGAGTCCTTCCCATCCCATCAGACAAACCATCCATTAATATCAGGAGTTGACATCCACCGACAACAAGAAAATAGCCACTTATTGAATCCAGAACGAATTTTCAATCTGCAGCGCTATGAGCGTTGACGTGAAACTTCCTGGCAGATTAATACTGTGTGCCGGATTGGGACTCGAACCCCGGACCTTTGCCTTTAACGAGCACGTGCTCTGCCATCTTAGGTACCCGAAACATGAGGTACTGGCGGAAGTAAAGCTCGGGTAGCTCAGTTGCTAAAACACTTTCCCCGCAAAAGGCGAAGGTCCCAGGTTCGAGTCCCGGTCCGGCACACAGTTTTAATCTGCCAGTAATTTTCATCTATTAAATGTTTGTATCGTCATTTCAACATCTTTACATGGGAAAACACCACACGACGACATTTATGTTACGCAATACTCATGAAATCAACAGCGAACGCTTAGAATCCATTTTAATCTATAACTTGGAAAGAAAAACTTTGTTGCTGATTGCAGACACCTCGCCACCTGCTCTCCCAATCCCTTTAGAGGGTTACCGTACCGACGAACAACCAACAAAAGGGAGAAAACATAAAAACGCATCATAGACGCGATACATCCGTTACATAGCAGTTTCATCACTATAGGCAATTGAAAGTGGCAAAATTACAATGTCATCAGCAGACCTCAAGCTGTTAGTCGCTACGTGGCAGGGGATACTTAGAATACAAGCATTATTTAACAGCTCCCTTATTTTAATATGGATGCTGTGCTAGAAGAACGACGTCTCCTGAACCTCCATATAAGCTGGGATGCGTCTAATTTTATTGTTATAATCATTACGTCAGATGCGCTTTTTGGTTTCTTACATACAGGGAACGTACTCTGCACGGATTTTATGAGCAAACCTTTATGTAACGGACGCCTACTGTGTAGCTCTACCACCAAAGACTGTTAATCGTTTCTGTAACTTTCTCACCATGATTAAGCAAACCTACGACGAGTTATAGGGCTCTTCTTTCAATCTTTTTCTTCTTCTTCTTTTTCTTCTGCGTCTCGCTCTCTCTCTCTCTCTCATCCGTTAATCCAACAATACAGGGATTCCATAATTATGAATAACACGCAATAACCGAATAATCGATCGATCGAATGTTTTGTAAATAAAACTGTAACGTTTATCGGGTGCACAGAAAGAGAGCGCTCAGTCTCTATTCCTTCGAAGCAAAACGTTGAGGTGGTTGCATCAGCCCTCTTGCGTCAGCACTTTAGGGAAGCCGGGACGCGCCAGCCGCTGATTAGTTGAGACACCTGTAGCGTGTGACGAAGTTTAAATGGCTGTAAATCTTGTAAAATTGCTGAAGTCTTTTAACTAGATTGCCTCAATTTTCTCTGCGCAGTGCTGCTTGAAATTTTAATAAAGTCATGAACCAGTTCAGAATCTAAAATTAGAAGGCGCAGGAGCATCGACGGTTGAATAAGACAACAGAAAAGTTCTACATAGAAAAGACTGTTAGTAGAACAAGTCGTATAGTAGGCTAGGTACGTGTCTAAAGTTGCAAGCGAAGCTGAGGTATTGAGCAGGAGCCATCTATTAAAAAAAGTAGCTGGTTGTGTTTACTGATGAGATGTGAGTTACGAAAACGTAAAGCAAAAACAGTTTTTACGAACTGTAACGGTCCGAATCAAATATGAGATGTTTAAATAGTCACGAAGAAGAAACCACGTATTGAGTAAATGGACTGTGTTCGTTCTGGTTAAACATGTCTAAAGGAAAACCGTGTTTGCAGCAGCACACAGTTCCACTTATGCAATACGCCAGCACAGGCAATACACAAACATGCTGTCTCAAGTTAACTACCACTGCACCAGCCTGTTGGTCAAATGAGCTACCGCAATGAAATGCTGACGAAAATGCATGTTGTTTACTGTGTTAGAATCTATAGTTAAACCAGAGTCTTTAGTTATCTCAGTAATTTTGAGGGCTGCGATTTCCCAGTTAATATGCGAGCTAACGTAGAGTATCTGACTGTACATGCACATAGTTATTATTGAGCAAATGAGAATCATGCCGACAGTGTTAGCCTAAAAGCATAAAGTTATTACTAATCAAACAGGTAACTCGAATTGAAGTGGAGGAGACGATAGAAAAGTTTACCAGATCCTGAAGGAAGGAAGAGATATTTAGTGTTTAACGACCTACCGACATCGATATCATTAGAGACGTAGCTCATCCTCGGGTGGAAATAGTTTATGGAAATGAAATGGTCATATGATTTCCGCTTTAATCGATTCATGGAATCCACGGGAAACATAAATCTGGGTTCCGGACGGGGATTTGAGCCTTGCTCTTCTCGAATACGTGTCTAGTGTCTAAACCATTACGTCACCGCCGGCCGCTGTAGCCGAACGGTTCTAGGCGCTTCACTCCGGAATCGCGCTGCTGCTACGGTGGCAGGTTCGAATCCTGCCACGGGCATGGATGTGTGTGATGTTCTTAGGTTAGTTAGGGTTAAGTAGTTCTAAGTCTAGCTGGATGAGACTATCATGTCTCTACAACTTCTCATTGCCAATAGACCAGGAAACCCCCCCCCCCCCACCTACACAGGAGGGGGAGGAGATGGAACCAACATTGACATTACGATGATGACAGCCAACATCGCTGCCAATGTACAAAACTGGATTGTTACTGACGGAGACACAACCAGCGATCACAACTTGATCACATTCACAATCTCAGATCTGGAATGCCACTGGGACATAGGGTGGGAAGTACAACTAAACTATAACAGGACCAACTGGGAGCGCCTTGCAAGAGAGTTTGACCCTCCGACATGGCCAGAAGATGACGATGACATCAACAAACACGCCGAAGATTTGGTGGGCGCTCTTACTAGGGCGGTAAAGGCTGCTGTACCAACCAGGAGGAGAGCCGTTGCGGCTTCTCCATCACCATGGTCTGCGGAGCTAGGGCAGATGCGTCAGTCTGTCAGGAGGGCGAGGAGGTATTACCAGCGGAGTGTCGTCTGGGAAGAAAAACAAAGATGGCTACAAACATACAGGGAAGCCAAAGAGCAGTTTCAGAAGGAACTGCGAGCAGTCAGGTTGGAAAGTTGGAAAAAATACGTGCGCAGCCAATTGGCTATGGATCCCTGGGGCACTCCTTACAAAATAGTAAGAGAGAAAATCAGGTCGCCAATGGTGCTCTCCACTATCAGGGACGGAAACCGGATGACTGGGTCTTGGCAGGAAACTGCTGAGGTCCTCATCCACTCACTCCTCCCTGATGATAAAGTGGAAGAGGACACAGAAGATGTACCCTTTCTCAGAAGAGGAAGTGGCAGCACACATAAAATCACTAAAGAAAGGAAAGGCCCCGGGACCAGACGGCATCATCGCGGAGGTGGTGCAATACCTCGCTCCTCAACTGGTGACACCTTTAGCAAGAATTTACAATGAGGCCCTGCGCCTCAGAACATTCCCCACAATCTGGAAACAGGCCAACGTCGTAATTATCAAAAAAGCGCAGGACAAAGACCTTAAAGAAGCAAAGTCCTATAGACCTATCTGTCTGTTGGACCTGTTAGGCAAATTGCTGGGGAAGTTACTAGCTGATAGACTGACAGCACACCGAGTGTTGTGCGGGATGAGTGACAGACAATTCGGTTTTCGGCAGGGGCGATCTGCGTGTGACGCAGTTGCCCTTGCGTCCGAGGTCTGTGGGTCGTCTCCGCACAAGTACATAGTTGGCATCATGGTGGACATCAGTGGCGCCTTTGACAACCTGTGGTGGCCTTCGCTCTTCTCCTGCCTGCCGGAGAAGGAGTGTCCAGGGCCGCTATACGGCTGTCTTAGGAGCTATTGTATGGAAAGAGAGGTCTGGCTATCGTCCCCTAGCGGGCGAATTGGTAAGAAAATCACGAAGGGGTGTCCACAGGGCTCTGTCCTGGGGCCACTCTTTTGGGATATAAATATGGAGCCTCTCCTGGAGAGCTTGGAGAACAGTGTGCATGTGCTAGAGGCGATAGCTTACGCTGACGACCTCCTTCTGCTGGTTGGCGGCCGAAGTCGCGCAGATCTTGAACCCAAAATCAATAGAACACTAGCAATTCTCACACAGTGGTGCCAGAACACGAGAATGACTACTGCGCCTAACAAGTCGACATATCTATTACTGAAAGGCCAATTGGCCAGGAATCCAACGGTAAGAATCGAGGGCTCACCGGTGATTCGGCGTCGTGAGGCCCGGTATCTAGGAGTAATAATTGATGAAAGGTGGAACTTTGCCAAACATATTGAAACAGCAACACAAAGATCACTAGAAGCCCTAAACAGTTTGATCATGATAGGACACAGCAGATTTCATCTTCCAGCAGAACTCATAAAGTTGTACCATAATACCATTCTTGTTTCCATCGTGGGTTACGGATCCGGAGTGTGGGCACACAGGCTCACGAGGGTCGTGCCCGCTATGTCTGTGAGGAGGGTGCAACGCAACATACTTCTACGCTCCATTGGAGCATACAGAGCATCTCCTGCGAGCTTCTGTAAAGTTTGGAAGGTAGGAGACGAGGCACTGGCAGAAGTAAAGCTGTGAGGACGGGGCGTGAGTCGTGCTTGGGTAGCTCAGTTGGTAGAGCACTTGCCCGCGAAAGGCAAAGGTCCCGAGTTCGAGTCTCGGCCCGGCACACAGTTTTAATCTGCCAGGAAGTTTCATATCAGCGCACACTCCGCTGCAGAGTGAAAATCTCATTCTGGGATCTTCGTATATGGTTCATATGCCTGTCTGAGGAATAGTTACTGTCGAACTGAGTAAACGGAATGAAATTCGCAAAGACTTTATGCCCTTGTATCGACATGTCCCCTGTTTACTATCTTTGACAGCTGCACGGTGAAACTGCGCTGCAGCGTCACGTATTCATTCATCGGCAGCCAGAGTTTACAGTTTTGCATTTTCCTTTGATACCTGTATGAATATCAACTTGTGACCAGTTTGCCTAACTCCTTCGTGGTGGGTCGTTTTTTTTGTCTTTGAGTGTGCATTACTTCCCTCCTGTTGTGGAGGTAACAGGTCACAGAAACCAGTGAACAAGCGTCAGATCTACAAAAGGTGAAGACTTATCAAGTCCGAGTACTGCATAAAAGAAGAGAAGGATAAAAGAAAGAAAAGAAACGTGAACCAATCCAGGCATTCGACAGGAGTGAATGTTGAGTACTAGAGATAACAACCAAATTTCAGAACGAATTGTAAGTACGTTATCTAAAAACTGTGTTATAAACTATAGGGAGATAGATATCAGTATCAAGAATGTCATATTATGTTCCTTTTTAGCGTGCCTTGTTTTCTGCGAGGGACCAAATAGAAACACGCCATGTACCCATTTGTAGGATCTCTGAGTTAATTTACGTTTAGTTATTAATTTATTTAACATGAAAGGATTAGGGCTCTCAGGCCCTCTCTTTCATCGAACCAGGCGTTCTACGTATTTTACGTTACGTATATCACGATACACATGTTAACTCAAGGTTAGCTAACGAGTATAGAAGCCGAAATATGGATATTGACGGTTTTCTACCTTCAGTAATCAAAAGCATTGAATTTTCTTTTTCTCCCACTGATTTCCTCTGCTCATAACCATCGATATTTCGATACAGTGTTGACTAACATGCAAAGTAAAGCAAGATTACGAGGACAGTGCCTCTGTAAATGATTGTAATTCCACACAAAGCTGCACGTGCTAAATTAAAATCAGTCTTATTTGATCAGGAAAATGGAATATCCAACGTTATGATCAAATAAGCCGTTGACGTTAATGTTTGAGCTTGTAACACCTAAATGCCTGTATGACCATTTCTGAGCTATTGCAACGACAGAGAGGTACCATGGAGATCATAAGATGAACATACAAAAAAATCTTCGAAGATTTTATCTATGGGGTGTTACTTTAAACGTATCTTAATAGCTTCATCGAATACACTGAGTTTTTGTATGGAAGTGAAGCCTAGAGAAAGACAATCTAATTATTGTCAAACCAAATAGAAAAAATGCACGAGTCCTTCATTGTATGATCAGTTAATAAATTAAAAATCGTCATAAAATTAGACAGCTTGAATCTTTCTGAACGTCAGTCTCACCAGAACAAGGAAATCGCGTGGAAAATGGAAAAGTTCACTCCTCTGACAACATGGGACTGCATTATGAGTCTACTTATATACTGAAAGTTACTTCGAAACGCATATTTTTACAGAAAGGAAACAAGTGTCGGAATTTCGTAAAAAATCGGCAATAGAGGGATTAAACTTATGCGCTACCGCTACCTTCATAATATTGTATCAACTGTTAATATCGTGTGTAAGAAGGAGATTGCACCAACTGTTATACCGTGTGTAAGAAAGAGAAACATGTACCAGCACGTTTAGGAAAACGAGAGGGGCAGGATCGTGGCCTATCTATACTGCCGTTTATCGTTCAGCGATGTTGTTGTCCACATTAGTCCCGACCCCACGACTGGCATCCGTAAGTGGAATCGATAGGTTCAGGAGGTCCATACTCGACGCCATGCGGCTGCTTGAGGGCCTCGCGCGAATAGCGCCCAAGAACACGAACATATTGATCCCTCATCCACATCACGTACCTCGAGTCAGAGAAGGGTTTTGTTAGTAGAAAAACAAGTGTACACAGTGTGACGACGTCTGGAAAAGCATGGGCTGTCAGAGGTTTCCCTTGAGGCGGCAGCATAGAGAGGAGCGCAATAGATGTTCATCCAACAACAATGGGCACAGGAGCGGCACCACATCATCTTTTTAGGCGAGTACCGGTTTTGCCTAAAGCATTACAATAGAAGAATACTGCATGAGCCGCAAACTTTACATCCCACCCCTGAAGTAACACAATACATGACATATTATGTGCAGTCCAGACAACCATGTAATACAAGTATTTTTGTAACCATAAAATATTATTGTATGTATCTTCATGGCCATGTAGTATTTTAATGTATTTTCTAGTTTATCGATACACTCCAAGGAAGAAAAGGAAAGACCACAAAGGAATTATCCGAATCGGACTGAAATCGGTAGATGTGATGCACATTTACATGCAAACAAATGGTTATATTTCAGAAAAACTGGATCATTTATTCTAGAGAAAGAGCTTCACAAATGGAGCAAGTCAGTAATGCATTGGTTCATCTTTGACGCTTATAAAAGCAGTTATTCGGCTTGGCGTCGATCGGTAGGGCTGTAGGATGTCCTCCTGAGGAATATCGTGTCAATTCTGTCCAATTGGTGCGTTCGATCGTCTAAATCCCGTGGTAGGCGGACCCTGCCTACAATGCTCCAAACGTTCTCAATTTCGGATATATCTGTATACCTTGTTGCCCAAGGCAGGGTTTGGCGAGCAAGAAGGTAAGCAATAGAAACTCTCGCCGTGTACGGGTGGGCATTGTCTTGCTGAAATGTAAGCCCAAGATAGATTGCCATGAAGGGCAACAAAACGGGGCGTAGAATATAGTCGATATACTACCGTGCTGTAAGGCCGCCTTAGATGACAACCAAAGGGCCCTGCTATGAAAAGAAATGTCATCCTAGACTATCGTCACTCCTGCCTGTCGAGCCGTTTGGCGGTTAGCAGTCTGGTTGATATCCCACCACAGTCCGGGGTGTCTCCAGACACGTTTTCAACCTGGAATCTCATTACTGAAGTAGAATTGTCTTCAGTGGTGAGTGCCGCTTCGAACTGAGCGCTGACGACCAATGAAGAGCCGGCCACTGTGGACGAGCGGTTCTAGGCGCTTCAGTCCGGAACCACGCGGCTGCTGCGGTCGTAGGTTCGAATCCTGCGTCGGGCATGGATGTGTGTGATGTCCTCAGGTTACGGTTTACTTAGTTCTAAGCTTAGGGGACTGATGACCTCAGATGTTACGTACCATAGTGCTTAGAGCCATTTGAACCATTTGAACCAACGAAGGCGAGAGTTTCTAATGCTTATTTTCGTGTTTTTCAGACCCTACATTGGCCAGCGAGGTCGCCTGGTGTCTCCCCAATTGAGAACGTCTGGAGCATTACGGGCAGGGCCCTCCAACCATCTCGGGATTTTGACGATCTAACGCACCAATAGGACAGAATTTGGCACGATATCCCCAAGGAGGACATCCAGCAACTCTGTTAATCAGTGCCAAGCCGAATAACTGCTTGCGTAAGGCCATAGATGGACCAATGCTTATTGACTTCTTCAATTTGTGAAACTACGTCTCTTGAATAAATCCTCCAGTTTTCCTGAAACTGTAATCATTTGTTTGTCTGTATATGTACATCACATCTACCGATATCTGTCTCATCGCATAATTCCTTCGTGGTACATCATAGTTTCGTCTCAGAGTTTATTTTATAGTTTATCGATATGGGTGTGTTTTTTAACACTGTTAATAAACTGTGCCCTATTTTCGAGGTCGCAGTGACATTATGTTTCAACAAGATAACGCAAAACCGCATGTTGCTCTGCTGTCCTGACGTATCTCGATGCAGAGGTATTTCGACTGATGTCCCGGTCACCATGTTCTCCAGATATGGCTCCTATTGAAAATACTTGACGGTGAATCGCAGAGAGACTGTCTCGCCACTCGTCATCGGTCACTACGACTGATGAACTCTGGTATAGAGTTAAAGCAGCATGAAATGATGTACCTATATCTTTCATCCAAGCACAGTTCAACTCGATGCCCAGCCGGACTATAGCCATTGTTTCTGTCAATGGTGGCAGCTCCGTGCGCTAAGTAAAATGTAGGTATTTTCTATTCTCACTAGTGTTGCAATATTAATTGGCAGCAATGCAGAGGCGACGGACCTGAGGATAACACGAAAAACATCTCCGTAGAAGATTGGCAAAGAACTAATACATGTACACTGACGTAAGGGTGCTTGTTCATCAGAGCATATTACACTGTAAAGTCATTCAGACCACGCTGTAGAAAAACAAAACCGGCTCTACTAAGTTTTATTTAATCGCATGGCTAGGGCCCCCCGTCGGGCAAGCCGTTCGCTTGGTGCCGGTCTTTCAATTTGATGCCACTTCGGCGACCTGCAGTGGATGAGGTTGATAGGAAGATGATGAGGACAGCACAACACCCAGTCCCTGGGCGGAGAAAATTCCCCGACCCAGCCGGAATCGAACCCGGGCCGAGAGGATTGACAATTCGTCACGCTGACCATTCAGCTACCGGGGGCGGACACTCTACTTAGTAATAGAATTTCACTACGAAACAGAGAGTCAGTGTCGATTAAAATCAGAAAGAAGATAATTTTCTCAGGAGGGGTGTGAGTTATTCAGCCAATAAGAATTAGCACTATTGGGCCTAGGTGGAGAATCTATGTTGTTGGGAGAAATCGAGAGTAATTGATGGTTGCTGACAAATCTGTCAGTTACTGGGACGAGTACAAACGATGGATGATTTAATCGACAGAAACTCATATTTTAACAGAAATAGGGGCAGTAATAATAGTGACGTCAGTAGTAGTAGTAGTAGTAGTAGTACTAGTAGTAGTAGTAGTGGAGGTGGCGGTAGCAGAAGTCGTAATAGCATTAGTTTCGGTTGCACTAGTGTTTCACACCAACTTCTAGTTTTCAAAAACCGTTTCATCGTTGACTCAACGAGGTGACTACTGAGATGTATAAAAATTAGTAAAGATGTGTAACAAAGTAATTATTGACTGGAACAGGTAACTGCTTTGTAACGGATATACGTTACAACCGCTAAATAAATAAACGTTAGAATAATGAATTTTTGTGGTACCAGTTTAGAAGAGACTCCATAGTAGTAACTACGCCTTGCAAAAGGCGGAATATTTCTCCAGTTTTTCTCAGCAGTCACGGAAAGGAACAAGAT
Organism: Schistocerca piceifrons; assembly: GCF_021461385.2. Lineage (NCBI taxonomy): Eukaryota > Metazoa > Arthropoda > Insecta > Orthoptera > Acrididae > Schistocerca > Schistocerca piceifrons. The sequence goes on along the minus strand of NC_060149.1, from coordinate 231,104,273 downwards.
CATCGGCATATAAGGGGCAAGCGAATGAAAATGAGATAAATGAAGAAAAATTAAGTAAACTGCCTATTATTACACTTTAATGCATGAGACTGTGAAACAAGAAAGTCAGTACCTTCATGGAAAAATATTTGCGGTTGCTTGCGGAAACATTACTGTTCCTCAGACCTGCACCTCTTCGACTGAAGCAAATCGACGGCCACGAATGTCTTTCTTCAGGGCTCCAAAAATATGGAAATCGCAGGAGGAGAGATAGAAAATGTATGTAGGATGTGTAAGGGCTTCCCAGCGAAACTTCTGCCCGCCCACATGTTGCCAAGGTTGTTTCGAAAAACTTTCAAAAGTAGTACTCATCTCTCCCCATGTGATTTCCACATTTTTGGAGCCCTGAAAAAAGACATTCGTGACTGTCGGTTTGTTTCTGAGAAGAGGTGCACATTTGGGTAAAATCATGCTTTCGTAGGCAACCACAAACATTTTTCCATGAGGATACTGACCGCCTTGTCTCACAGATGTGTAAATGTTTTAACAATTATGGTTATTTTGAAATAAAAACAGTTTACGTACTTTTTTCCATCTCTCTCGTTTTCATTTGACTGAGCCTCATAAAAAAATGACTATCGCGCTTCGCTCGGAAGGCTTTCATGGCTGCCTAGGTTCTAGTTAGAGCAGAGACTGTGTGCCCACACGAGTAGCTCGGTAAGATAAATACGCCGCACAATATGACAGAAGAGCGGGTTAGTACTCGTGTTTGCACATCTGACTAGATCTGCAAATACTTCGAGAGGTCGAGGAGGCATCGTTTGTTTAAAACGGTCATCTTAAACGGACTCGATTAATCGCTGAACATTGCTGTTTGGTTCAATGTGGTCTATATTTACCAAAAACATCTCTTAGATTGGTGAACTAATAAGAGCAAATAGTATCATGGTCCACAGAAGAAGGGCGATTATGAAGGATGAGAGAATTTGCAGACAGCGAGGGGTGGACTGGGCGGCACGATTCCTCTGGCGCGGGGCCAACTGAGGTCGATATGGCGCGTCGACGTTTCCCACCTTCCTGCATGCTGTCTGCAAATATCTCCCTTCCACTTTTCTAAAATAATAATTAAAACTTTTCTAAACTTATTCGTTTTTCACTGCCGTTGTTTATAGAATGAACCACCAAGTGATAGTTACATTATTCGAATACGACCTATGCCTATGGCCACACACAGGTAAGCTATGTACTGAGTTACCACCTTAGAAAATCTATGTTTCGGGAAAGTTAATATTTGTACAAATTACAGTAAAACAGGGAAAGGGTTGAGATTCTTTAACGTTTGCGTCAATGACTGGACTTTAGTAGCAAGTTGCTTCAGTATTAAGTTATAATTGCAGGTGTGCAAACATTAGTGAGACAAATTTGGTAAAAGATAAGTCATCTGACGGAATCGTTTTATCTCTTTTCTCTTGATCAATATTACTCTCGATTTATTTGATACTGTGTTTTTTACACCGTCTGATCAAAAGTATATGGACACCAATTAGTATTCATCAATATGGGTGTGTCCATGCTTCGCCTCTCTGACGGCTTGAACTCTGCCTGGGGCACGTCCAGTGATGTGACTGAATATCTGTTGAGGAATGGCAGCCAGTTCTTCCTCCAGAAGCCGGCCGCTGTGACTGAGCGCTTCTAGGCGCTTCAGTCCGGAGCCGCGCTGCTGCTACAGTCGCAGGTTCGAAATCTGCCTCGGACATGGATGTGTGTGATGTACTTAGGTTAATTAGGTTTAAGTAGTTCTAAGTCTAGGGGCTGATGACCTCAGATGTTAAGTCCCATAGTGCTTAGAGCCATGTGAACCATTTGAATCTTCTTCCAGAGCCGAAACCAGAGAAAGTAGTGATGTTGGATGCTGTGGTCTGAAGCGAAGTTGACGTTCTAACTCAACCCAAAGGTATTCCATTAGGTTCAGATCGGGACTTTGGGTAGGCCAGTCCATTTCAGGGATGTTATTGCCCACAAACCATTGTCTCACAGCTGCAGCATTACGACAGGATGCATTATCATGCTGATACAAACAACTAACGTGTAAAAACTGTTTCTCTAATGTACGCAGTACACAATTCTGTAAAATGTGTTCGTATCCAGTCGCATTTAACGTTTCCTTCAGTACAAGAAGGGGACAACACCTTAACCAGAAAAAAAACGCATACCAGAATACCACCTCCTCCTCTCTGGTTGTTGGCACTACACACGCCGGCATGTAACGTTCTCCAGGTTGTTGCGTAGTATATCGTGATTCATCCCTCCAAGTAACTCATTTCCGATCATTCATTGGCCAGTGGCGTCTCTCTTTACATCGCGTCAAGTGTTACTTATCACTGACTGCACAACTGTTAGGCTCGTGAAGAGCTGCTTGACTATCGTACCCAATTTTTTTAAATTCTCTACGTACAGTCATCGTGCTGACTGAACTGCTGATTCCTTCCGTTGATTTTAAGGATTTTTTTTACGGCAACCCACCGTACTGTTCGGCGGTCTTATTGTAACTTTGGATGTTCCATTGCATTTCCAGTTCACAATCATTTCACCAATAGTCAACGTGGGCAGCTTTAGTGGAGATGCAACAGCCCTGATGGATTTGTTCAGGTGACATCCAGTTACTAGCTAACGTTAGAAGCGACTGAGCTCTCGTGACCAACCCAGTCTGCTGCTACCCCTTCTATACTACCTACACAGAACTCCCCACCTCCTTTTGTACTATGATCCCCCTCTCGTAACATCTGGTGGTCAGTACCGCACTACATACGGGTTGGAAAAAATGCAGGAAAGTTCACATCCGCAACAATTTAGCTGTTCTCTCTCGTTTTCTGAGACTTCTTTCCTTAGAACCTTTGAGAAAGGTATTCTAGCGGTATAAACAGAGTAATTATACAACAAAATAAAACACAAGATGTGAGACCCCGTTATCGTCGTGAGCTGGAAAAGGAACTCCCTTTCCAATTGAAGGAGGTGAGTATCTGTTGCTCAGGCACTGATGTATTTTAATATCGAAGTTTGATGGTGAACCATCATGCTGAATTCACCTCTACTGGTAGGCAAAAAGAGGTACAGTCTCAAACAACAGACAGTGCATCACGAAGGAGTACCACGTCAGTTGCGTATAATATTATGTTGATAATTATTACTTTGGGTCTGCCTTATCCCAACTGAGTACGACACATTTTTTATTTACAAGGTATCTTCAGTGACCTAAAATATATATACGTACTTTTGTTTATACTATTTTTCTTTTCATTTCTTACGTTGTATATTGTGGTTATAAATACTTCTGGTATATTCGGCTTTTCATTGATGTAGTAATAGTTAAAATTTCTACTTAAAATTTTGTGGATGTTGATCTACGAGGCGCCTTCAGTGAGTAATGTAACAGATTTTGTTCTGAAAGCAGGTTGGTTTTGTTCAGGAGTACAATGCATCACATTATTCCCCACTCTTTTGGCTACGAAACACTATTTTTGAACATAATCTCCGTTCAATGCACCGGCCATACGTCACAAAAATGGTTCAAATGGCTCTGAGCACTATGGAACTTAACTTTTGAGGTCATCAGTCCCCTAGAACTTAGAACTGCTTAAACCTAACTAACCTAAGGACATCACACACATCCATGCCCGAGGCAGGATTCGAACCTGCGACCGTAGCGGTCGAGTGGTTCCAGACTGTAGCGCCTAGAACCGCTCGGCCACTCCGGCTGGCCATACGTCACATTAATGGGAGGGCGGTACGACCGCATGGTACCACTCTACTGGTCGACGTCAGAGGTAACGTCTTGCTGCATCAGTAACCTCCCCACATCCACGTATTAATTCCTGCGGAGTGTATCCTTCGTTGGGCTAAACAAATGGAAGTCACAAGGTGCGAGATCCGGGCTGCACGATGGATGAGGAAAAACAGTCCAGTGAGGTTTTGTGAGCTCCTCTCGAGTGTGCAGACGTGTCCAGTTGTGCAGCGCAGTATATGATTGTGATCTTTCGATCACTTTGAATGAGAGAGTCCACACGTTCCAATACTGCAGGAGTCATAGCTGTGTGTTGTCGGTCGGCACGCAGGATATCGGATAAGTTTGCTCGACCTTATTGCAATGCTGACAAACGCCTCGCCCAACGACTCGCCGTGCTCTTGTTCACTGCCAGGTCTCCGTAGACATTGTGGGATCGCTTATGAGTATATCCGATGTTCTAGTTTTCCGACAAAAGAAACTGAGAGTCAAGTCTCTGCTGCGAATGCATCTCCGTTGCAAATGCTATTTTGAGGAATACGTATAGAGCCGCCACCTATTGGAAATTCATGAAATTATAGTGACTGAAGCGGGAATATTCCATGACGTCCTACAGCAAATTCCTCATTTTTTCAACCGAAATTGGCCGAGAGAAAAGTGTTTTGCATTACATACTGAACGCCTCTCGTATATTTGCTCATATCCTGTTTTACAGCTGTTATTCTTCTGCTTACTGCCATAGGACATTTTTTTTTTAGCAACACTAGGAAATGAACTTTCGTTTTGCTGTTATGTTTTGGATGGTATTGCCGACTGTCAAATGTTCCTGGCAGCTATTGAATGCGTGTTGGTGATATCAATTATCTAAAAATGTTCAAATGTGTGTGAAATCTTATGGGACTTAACTGCTAAGGTCATCAGTCCCTAAGGTTACACACTACTTAACCTAAATTATACTAAGGACAAGCACACACACCCATGCCCGAGGGTGGACTCGAACCTCCGCCGGGACCAGCCGCACAGTCCATGACTACAGCGTCTGAGACCGCTCGGCTAATCCCGCGCGGCAATATATCAATTATCTCTGTCTGTCTCTGTCTCCCTCCCTCTCTCTCTCTCTCTCTCTCTCTCTTCCTGTGTGTGTGTGTGTGTGTGTGTGTGTGTGTGTGTGTGTGTATGTGTGTGTGGGTGGGTTAGTGACTGGGCGGAAGTGAATATGTGTTTGTCTTAATGTGGTTGGATGTATGAATGAATTTTTTACCTTATCATTTGTTTTTTCAGGTTTAGGAAAGATTTTGTTTACGTGTCTGGTCGTTTACCAGGTGTTTTTTCTCTGCACTAGCATTCTGAATATGGTAGTTTTGCTGCATTGTTATAAAGCATTTGTTGTGGTGTTTGTCCTGATGATTTTCATATCTTGTTCTTGGTTGGCAGGATAATGGTTATGGTGTTTTAAGTGCTCTGCAAATTTGGATTAGTTTCTTTCGTACTTCCAACCTCTGATGTATTCTTTGTTGTGTGTTTTAAAATTCGTGCACTTCATGCCTATGCAGGCTATCACGTATTGCAACTTTGACGTTCAGTTTTGTATTCCTGATCCCAAGAATTTGTCCTTCTTGATTGTCGATTGGCTTAAGTCTGGAGAGTTTTATATAAGGTGGCCCCATTTCTTTAATTAGTTTGCCATTCTGTGAGTTAACTTATGAGTCTAAGTCATAGTGTACCATGTGTATTTGTTTCTTTGTAGAATTGTCATTGTGTATACACAGAATACATATACACAATGACAACATCACACAGAGACAATGCATATGATCACTATGACTTTACATACGTAAATTAACTCTCAGAGTGGCAAGTTTACTAAAGAAAAAGGTCCACCATACATGAGATACAGCTGTACAAACTCTCGAACCTTAGGCTATCCTACAATAAATAGGGACAAATTCTTTGGATCAGGATTATACGGACTTGAAGGTCAAAGTTGCAAACCACTACAGCGAACAGAGGCATGACATGCAGGGATTTCAAAACACAGAACAAAGAACACATCGGGGATTGGAAGTATGAAACAACCCCATTCACATTTGCAGAGCACTTAAAACACATCAATCATCATCCAACCAACTAGGAACAAGATATGAAAATCATCGGGATAAACAACCATAATAAATGCCTTGCACCAGTGCGGGAAAAATATTATATTCAGAAAGCCAGTGCACAGAAGAAAAACATGGTCAACGACCAGAAATATATCAACACAAATTCTCTAAAAAAAAAAATGGCTCTGAGCACTATGGGACTCTTGCTGAGGTCATTAGTCCCCTAGAACTTAGAACTAGTTAAACCTAACTAACCTGAGGACATCACGAACATCCATGCCCGAGGCAGGATTCGAACCTGCGACCGTAGCGGTCTCGCGGTTCCAGACTGCAGCGCCTTTAACCGCACAGCCACTTCGGCCGGCACAAATTCTCTGTTAAACGTAATTGTTTAACGTTATAAAACAAATAATAAGGTAAAAAAATCCTTTCTTACATCGGACCATACTGCAACAAACACACACACACACACACACACACACACACACACACACACACACATTACACTCATCTACACTTAACAGGTACACATACCCATGCAAATCTCATTTGTTCACGACGGAAATGGCCTGCTAGCATGACGAATGGGAAAAGCGTTTTTAATAAGCCGGATTACCATGACCTTCGATGTCTCTCAGCTATTCATGCCATTCGACTTTACTTAGTTGGAGACCTCAAACAGCCTAAAACATTAATTTCCAAATTTTGGTTCCTTACTCTAAAGTATTCAGTTTAGGATTGTTCACCATATGTCTAACATTGGCTCAAGATTTCAACACTCAGTGTGGGGTGAACGGCAGTGAAGTTGAGTAAAATACTGAAGCCATTGGTGACAGCATGAGTCCACATTGATATTCCTTAGCATAATATATGACAATGTGATTACTTTCGACTAGCTAATGGCCTTTTCAATATTACCATCAACCTGGATAGTTATAATGCATCGCCAACGGTACTGGAATCAGAAACTCCTAATTATAACATCAGTCCTTTGCACGACCTACTTTCACGTGAGAAGTTTTCTTACCGCAGTATTTGTCCGCCCCCGGTAGCTGAGTGGTCAGCGCGACGGAATGTCGCCAAAGGGCCCGGGTTCGATTCCCGGCTGGGGCGGAGATTTTCTCCGCTCAGGGACTGGGCGTTGTGTTGTCCTAATCATCATCATTTCATCTCCATCGACGCGCAAGTCGCCAAAGTGGCGTCAAATCGAAACACTTGCACCCGGCGAACGGTCTACCCGACGGGAGGCAATAGTCACACGACGATCGCAGTATCTGCAGTTTTGTTTTACCTTCGCAAAGCACATTGTCACCGATCTCTCAACATTATTTCGTTCTCTCTAAAAGCTGTTAAATGCAACTCTCAAAAATTCTCGAGAAAACCGATATTGAAATTTTCTGAGTCTCTTTAGCACGCTAATAGAGACATAAGTTCGCTACTTCGAAGGGGCAGCGTAGCTCCGTGGTAGAATGCTCGTTTGCCATTTGCGCGCCCTAGGTTAGATGCCTGACTGCCCAAGTCCAACTAGCATTTCCGTGAAGCGTAAAATAAATATAGATGAAATAATAATTTTTAATGTTTTTTTAATTCAAACAATCTTTATTAACTAACTTTTATAAAATATCAATATTTAACGTGTTTTTTATTTGCAATGAAAACTACACCGATGAGCCAAAACATTATGACCACCTGCTTAATAGCTTGTTTGTCCGTCTTTGGAACGAAATACATCACTGATTCTGCGTACTAGGGATCCGACAGTTTGTTAGTAGGTTTGTGGAGGTGTGTGGCATTAGATGTCTACTCACAGGTCATGTAATTCTCCTAAATAACGGGTCGCTCATTAGCGTACGCGGTGATGGTGGCCGATAGCAACTCACACGGGTTCCATAGGATTTACATCAAGCGAGTTTGGTCGCTGAGACGTCAAAGTGAGTTCACTATAAAGCTCCTCAAACCACTGTAGCACGGTTCTGGCTCTGGGACACTGACAATTATACTGCTGAAAGACGACATCGCCGTCGGAGAGGACATCAAGCACGAAGGGATGGAGGTGGTTCGCAGCTGCCCAGCGTGTCTTCGGTTATTACCACAAGTCCCACGCAAGTGTAGGAGACTGTCACCCGTAGCATAATACTGCTCCCACCATCCTGCGTCCGTGGCGGGCTGCACGTTTCGAGACGCCGTTTACCTCGACGACGACGTTTGTGGAGATGACCATCGAACTAGTGTAGCAAAAATGTGATTCACCCAAAGAGCCGACACGCTTCCATTGATCGACGGTCGAATCCCGATGGTCCCGAGTCCACTGCAATTGTAACTGACGATGTCATGGGGTCAACATGGGAACAAGTAGGGTTGGTCTGCTGTGGAGCTCCATGTTCAATAATGTACGATGAATGGTGTGCTCCGAAACACTTGTGCGTGCACAAGCACTTTGCTATTTCGGCAGAGATGCCACAGATCCTACTTTACAGAGCACACAAGCCTCCAAACCCCACGTTCTGTGAAGAGTCGTGGACGTCCAACCATTTAAAGTGCAGTGGCATTTTCACTGCCCTTCTACCGCTTTCCGTAAATTCTCACGACAGTAGCACGTGAACATTCGATCAGATTCACCGTTTTCGAGATACTGCGTAATAATAATCTGCCCCTTGTCAAAGTTGCATATCTCAACGGATTTCCGCACTTGCAGCCCTATCTTCGCTAGGGTGATCACCGTTCGTGTCTGCTCCGCTTGCACACTTCTGTTACGGCGTCACGTGCCCACAACAACACAAACGGCATCCAACGTCGCGGTGCACAGTGGTCATAATGTTTTGCCTTATCAGTGTAGATTTTTGTGTGCAATATTAGAAATAAGATGAGCATTTTTCGTAAAAACCGATAATTATGTGTGTTAATCGGCATATATTTGATGAATTTTATTAATAAATGACGTAGGTATTCGAACTGAACGAAAAAAAGTCGAAAAAATGATGACCGAAACGAGACTCGAATCATCGATTACACACTCGAGTGATACCGATGTTTTCATTTTTATATTTCACAGAAATGGTCGATGAACATGCACCCATTTTTTAAAATTTGCGTTGGCAAGAAATCGAACGCAGGCCACTCACAGGCAGACAAGCGATCTACCACGGAGCCACGCTGTCTCTCGAAATATCGATTCTACTGTAGTGCCTTAAAGATGCTTGGAGAACTTCAGACTCGATTTTCTCGAGGATTTATGAGAGCTCAACCGAGATGTACTGGTTTCCATTGTTTTCAATGATAAGATGTCAGTTTCAGCTTCAGTGACACTGAAAGCGGAACTAAGACAAGGATCAAGACTGTAGTCGAGGGTTTCACTTCATGCCTGTGTTAGACAAAAGTGTTTGTCAGATGTTTTTCTACAAGAGAGAAACGACCTTTGTTAACATGAGAAACTACAAGACATTTAGAAGATGCGGAGTGGTCAGAAACAGTCTGAAAAGTGTGTAAGGGTAATGTAGGCTCGGTTGCGCTGAGAAACAATTGTTAAGAAAAAAATCATACTTTGCGCCGTTTCCGAGCTAATTAGCATTGATGTTAGACAAGCAGACCGTTGCGCGTGCAGATTCATCTACATCTACTTCTACATTTATTCTCCGCAAGCCACCCAACGGTGTGTGGCGGAGGGCATTTTACGTGCCACTGTCATTACCTCCCTTTCCTGTTCCAGTCGCGTATGGTTAGCGGGAAGAACGACTGCCGGAAAGCCTCCGTGCGCGCTCGAATCTCTCTAATTTTACATTCGTGATCTCCTCGGGAGATATAAGTAGAGGGAAGCAATATATTCGATACCTCATCCAGAAACGCACCCTCTCGAAACCCGGACATCAAGCTACACCGCGATGCAGAGCGCCTCTCTTGCAGAGTCTGCCACTTGAGTTTGCTAAACATCTCCGTAACGCTATCACGCTTACCAATTAACCCTGTGACGAAACGCGCCGCTCTTCTTTGGATCTTCTCTACCTCCTCTGTCAACCCGACCTGGTACGGATCCACACTGATGGGCAATACTCAAGTATAGGTCGAACGAGTGTTTTGTAAGCCACCTCCTTTGTTGATGGACTACATTTTCTAAGGATTCTCCCAATGAATCTCAACCTGGCACTCGCCTTACCAACAATTAATTTTATATTATCATTCCACTTTAAATCATTCCGCATGCATACTCCCAGATATTTTACAGAAGTAACTGTAACAGTGTTTGTTCCGCTATTGTATAATCATACAGTAAAGGATCCTTCCTTCTATGTGTTCGCAATACATTACATTTGTCTATGTTAAGGGTCAGTTGCCACTCGCTGCACCAAGTGCCTATCCGCTGCAGATCTTCCTGCATTTCGCTGCAATTTTCTAATGCTGCAACTTCTCTGTATACTACAGCATCATCCGCGAAAAGCCGCATGGAACTTCCGACACTATCTACTAGGTCATTTATATACACTCCTGGAAATGGAAAAAAGAACACATTGACACCGGTGTGTCAGCCCCACCATACTTGCTCCGGACACTGCGAGAGGGCTGTACAAGCAATGATCACACGCACGGCACAGCGGACACACCAGGAACCGCGGTGTTGGCCGTCGAATGGCGCTAGCTGCGCAGCATTTGTGCACCGCCGCCGTCAGTGTCAGCCAGTTTGTCGTGGCATACGGAGCTCCATCGCAGTCTTTAACACTGGCAGCATGCCGCGACAGCGTGGACGTGAACCGTATGTGCAGTTGTCGGACTTTGAGCGAGGGCGTATAGTGGGCATGCGGGAGGCCGGGTGGACGTACCGCCGAATTGCTCAACACGTGGGGCGTGAGGTCTCCACAGTACATCGATGTTGTCGCCAGTGGTCGGCGGAAGGTGCACGTGCCCGTCGACCTGGGACCGGACCGCAGCGACGCACGGATGCACGCCAAGACCGTAGGATCCTACGCACTGCCGTAGGGGACCGCACCGCCACTTCCCAGCAAATTAGGGACACTGTTGCTCCTGGGGTATCGGCGAGGACCATTCGCAACCGTCTCCATGAAGCTGGGCTACGGTCCCGCACACCGTTAGGCCGTCTTCCGCTCACGCCCCAACATCGTGCAGCCCGCCTCCAGTGGTGTCGCGACAGGCGTGAATGGAGGGACGAATGGAGACGTGTCGTCTTCAGCGATGAGAGTCGCTTCTGCCTTGGTGCCAATGATGGTCGTATGCGTGTTTGGCACCGTGCAGGTGAGCGCCACAATCAGGACTGCATATGACCGAGGCACACTGGGCCAACACCCGGCATCATGGTGTGGGGAGCGATCTCCTACACTGGCCGTACACCACTAGTGATCGTCGAGGGGACACTGAATAGTGCACGGTACATCCAAACCGTCATCGAACCCATCGTTCTACCATTCCTAGACCGGCAAGGGAACTTGCTGTTCCAACAGGACAATGCACGTCCGCATGCATCCCGTGCCACCCAACGTGCTCTAGAAGGTGTAAGTCAACTACCCTGGCCAGCAAGATCTACGGATCTGTCCCCCATTGAGCATGTTTGGGACTGGATGAAGCGTCGTCTCACGCGGTCTGCACGTCTAGCACGAACGCTGGTCCAACTGAGGCGCCAGGTGGAAATGGCATGGCAAGCCGTTCCACAGGACTACATCCAGCATCTCTACGATCGTCTCCATGGGAGAATAGCAGCCTGCATTGCTGCGAAAGGTGGATATACACTGTACTAGTGCCGACATTGTGCATGCTCTGTTGCCTGTGTCTATGTGCCTGTGGTTCTGTCAGTGTGATCATGTGATGTATCTGACCCCAGGAATGTGTCAATAATGTTTCCCCTTCCTGGGACAATGAATTCACGGTGTTCTTATTTCAATTTCCAGGAGTGTATATTGTGAAAAGCAATGGCCCCATAACACTCCCCTGTGGCACGCCAGAGGTAACTTTAACGTCTGTAGACGTCTCTCCATTGAGAACAACATGCTGTGTTCTGTTTGCTAAAGACTCTTCAATCCAGCCACACAGCTGGTCTGATATTCCGTAGGCTCTTTGTTTATCAGGCGACCGTGCGTAACTGTATCGAACGCCTTACGGAAGTCAAGGAAAATGGCATTTACCTGGGAGCCTGTATCTAATATATTCTGGGTCTCATGAACAAATAAAGCGAGTTGGGTCTCACACGATCGCTGTTTCCGGAATCCATGTTGATTCCCCCCGACAGCAACAGTGTCACCAAATATGTGATTCGTTTGGAGAGTGTTACAAAAATTGGACATTGGACGGTAGCAAGGATCGAACTCGAGTCAAGGACTGAGCAGTCCCTTGCGCTACCATCTACACGATGAGAACAACTGACACTCATTTTATCTGGCGGGCTGCTTGAATTTGCACACGCAACGTCCTGATTGGGTAATTTGAATTCTAATTAAATCGGAAACTGCGCAACGTATCGAATTTTCTCCTAACAATTATTTTTCAGCACAACCTACCTCTTAAGACCCTTCCAAGCGTTTCATACTGTTTGTGACCACCCTGTAAAGACGTCCTGGTGATTTGCCTCTCGTAGCGGCTCCAGTGCAAGGTTGTCACAAACTGTAACCTAGGCATCACTAGCTTCCTTACGAGAACTACACCCATTGTGAAATGAACAGGGACTGACGTCTAAAATAAAGAGCTACCAATGGAATCGTACACTCTTCAAGGACGACCCATTTTTTTTTCATCTTGTAGCAAGTAGATTTAGGCATGAAAACTCTTGTTTTACTAAATAATAAATTTCTGCACACCCGAAAGGTAAACTACTGCTGAAACAAAAATTTTACACATCTTGATGCAAGTTCTGTCTCTTGCAGCGTTAAGTGTTAGATCTTAGGAAGTAGCTCTATCGTGTAGTACCGCTTGTGAAAACAAACATCCAGACAAAATGTACCCACATAAATCCACTGTCAAATGATGTGAAGACAAGTGGACAAGCACTAAGTGATTAATCACTGCAGGGAGATGGCATACATGCAGGCTTTCCTTGTGCGATCAGTGATCAGAAATGTAGGTTTGAACGTCATGTTCAGTAAGTTAAGAGGTGTCAAACGAAACGGAAACGTGAAAGTAAAAACCGCTAGTCCCAAAACCGTAAAAAAGGGCAGTCTCAGCAATCTGAATTAGTCCCGACAAAGGAGAATGTCCACTCAATGAGAAATGGGTTCGGTATTCCTAGACATTTCGGCTCTGAAGGGGCGTGGTGCTTCAGTAGTGATACCTGTGTTCAGTCAGTGGATAAAGTGGGACCGTGTGCTGCGACATGCCGTACTGGACATCGCAGTGTGACCACAGTACAGGATTTACATCTACATAAATACTCCACAAGCAATCAAGCAAACGTGCAGTGCATGGAGAAGGGTGTTTCGTGTCAATATTAGCAGTTTTCTGCCCTATTCCATTCGCGGTTTTGAGCGAGGGGAAAGTGACTGTCTGTATACATGATCGCGCCCTCGTTCCACTTACGTTATTCTCCTGATTTATACCCGAGTTATACGATGGTAGCAACAGAATTCTCGCAGTCTTCCTCGAATACAGATCTCTAATTTTACTTATAGTGTTTCGTGAGAACTATATGGCCTTCTTTTCAAAGATTTCCATTTAAGTTCCCCGAGTATTTCTTTTACACTTTCATATGGGCTATACCGACTCATGATGAGCCTAGCAGCCCATCTTTGAATTCTTTCGGTGCCTGTTGTCATGCCTACTTGATAAGGGCTCCAAAATTTGGAATGATACTCTAGAATTGGTCGCACTTATGTCTTGTACGTGATTCCCTTCACAGATTCACTACACTTTCCGAGAACCTTTGCAACAAATGTAAATCCTTAATTCGCATATATTGATTTTATGTTTTCGTCCCATTTAGTATTGCACCCTCAAATACTAATAGGGCGTGACATGCTTAAAATTTTCGCCACTAATCTTGTAATCAAGTGCTATCAGACACCTAGTCTGCACGACCGTAAAGGATTTCACAGCTTCGCCCACAATGCTGGCTTGACACTAGGGCACAGCAACGGATGACTACCTGACTGCGTCAACATTTTTACAACGTCCGCTGCGAGATGGAATTTTGGCACGCATGCTATTGCTTCGGCTTGCACTGTCTAGATGCCACAGACTACAGTGGGCACGTGAATGACGTCGCTTGTGTGCTCAGAGACAAAATGTGTTTCTGGCCATTTCATCCTGTCTTTCAGTGCTAGTCGTATGAATCTTGGACGATATCGTGGTACCCTCAGCCTAGGACGGTTGAGTGGCATAGCGGATAAATGCCACGGATAATGATTTAAAATGACGATGGTTTAAATGTGACACTTAGACTCCTAAGAATTCAGGGCAATGTTAACAGCAACCACTATATCACAAATGTTTAAGATTAAAAGGTTTTGCCCTCTTTCAAGCACCCCTTTATACCCTGTCTCAGAAGGGCCACATTTAACTACGAAAGTGCAACTTCTCTTCTAAGAACGACAGATTTCATGCCTTTCCTGCTGCCCACGTTTGGATGAAAATGTGCTTATCTGACCTGTCTGCGGTATAAATGGTTCGCAGCTCGTTCGTCACAATTTCCAGGAACCAGTGTGGGTGCTTTGCGCTGTGTAGAGAAATATTCCTGGCTCTCTTTGATACATGGAATGACTTTGAGACTCTGAATTCAATAGGCGGTGCCTTCTCATGGTGATGAATTCTCATTGTCAGCAATCATAGGCAATTTTTTTCATTGTCATAAACCTAATCAGCACCTGAGTAATTTCTGTTAATTCCCCATCCACACTTTTCTTTGATGTATTATGAAACACGTATCCTTTTTGTCAGCAGGATGTCTAACTTCAGTGTGCACTAGCAATCCGCCCCGGCTTCGCACGTGTATCTCTAAGTGTCTATGGTAAACGACTTGCATGTTATGTACATAAACCTTCCTCGTGAATCAGTCTATCTATTAGTGAAATCTGTATCAAAACCACTATAGCAGTGCCTGCAGTTAACCCTCACGTACAGTCAAAAAAAGGCGGCGGGGGACTTTAATTCATTATAATTCAGCCAATTTGCACAAAATACATATGAACTGTATATACAAACCTCCCTCCTGAATCAGTTTATCGGTTACTGACAAACTTATCAAAATCATTACGGTATGTCCTAAAATTAACCTTCATATAAAGACAAAAAACACAGCAAGAAACATGAATTTATACGAGGGGCGTTCAATAAATAATACAACACACTTCTTCGGAAAGTAAGTTGGTTTTATTCAGCATTCCAATACGCCATACTATTCCCCTCTCATTTGGCTACAAATCCCTCTTTTTCGATCCCGCATGTTACCACTCTACTAGTTGAGTTTGGAGCAAACATATTGTTGCATCAATAACTTCCCCATCATCCACGTACTGCTTCCCGTGGAGGGCATACTTCATTGGACCAAACAGATGGAAGTCGGGAGATTCGAGATCCGGGCTATAGGATGTATTGGTAGCAACACACCTCTGAGTATCCTAACTGGTGTTTCAGTACTACCAACAGAGACTTCCAGTTGAGCAGTGAGATATTTTATCGTGATCCGTCGATCAGCTTGAATGAGAGTGTCCGCATGTTGCAGCATTGGAGGTGTCGTAGCTGGCGGGTACCCGGGAGATCGGACAGGTTTGCGCGACATTCTTGCGATGATGACAGCCGCCTCGCCCAACGACTCACCGTCCTTTTGTTCCCTACCAGGTCTCCGGAGACGTTCCGTAAGCGCCTATGAATATCTGCGATGCTCTGCTTTTCCGCCAAAAGAGACTCAATAACAGCACTCCGTTTAAGGAGCCATTTTGAAGGCTACGTATAGCGCCGCCACCTATCGGAACTTAATGAAACTATAGTGGCTGAAGCGGGAATATTCCACGAAGTGCAACAACAAATTCCGAATTTTTTCAATCGAAATTAGCCGAGAAAAAAAAGTGTTGCAATACTTATTGAATGCCCCTCGGAGTATGTAGTGATACTGATTGCAGCTTACTACCTGAAAATAACTTACGGTCGAAATTATAATCGTGGAAATTGTAATAAATAGCACAGTCGATGGCGAACATGATGCAGCATAAGAAAATCAACGAGACTTTAATCCCAGAACAAATACAACTGTGGTGTGACGCTTATTTCAGGTCTCATGTGGCCTTCTTGGTGTTGCATTTTTCACAAATGTTTTGAGCGTGTGAATAGTTTGTGCCTTAGTGAGTTGGAATGACGCCCGATTAATATGTCACTTACGCTTTTCCTATCACAAAGTAGCTCCAGGAATTATTAATGGGATTCATGAAGATCTACACGTGTTGCATGTACTGTCGAATAAAGAAGCAACCTAATAGAACTTTGCATACGGTGCTCAGTGCGATCTAACAATTATTCAAAATAATTGCTTATTTGCTCTGTGAATTGGATAGGATGACTTCCTCGGAAAATTTCTTCCCGAATCCGGATTGTGCTTATGCCGTCACTGTCATCGGATAATATCGTTTCCACAATCATATGTTGAATGAAATGTTCTTGATTTTTTCCAGTGCGGACGGCCTTTAACGCTGGCAAAGAAGAGTGTAATATTCAGTTCCTGTATAGTACCAACGCTTTCCCTAAATGGTATGTCCCGTGTTCGGCCATCCTGACTTAGGTTTTCCGTGATTTCCCTAAATCGCTCCAGGCAAATGCTGGGATGCTTCCTTTGAAAGGGCACGGCCGAATTCCCTCCCCGTCCTTCCCTAATCCGACGAGACCGATGACCTCGCTGTTCGGTCTCTTCCCTCAACCAACCCACCACATAAATGGTATGGAGGCACACGCTACTTATTCGTTAAATGTATTCGCAGTTTCGAATATGGATTACCATCAGTAGTATAACAGAATGACAACAATGAAAATCTGTGCCGCTCGGGACTCGATGATGATGATGTTTGCTTTGTGGAGCACTCAACTGCACGGTCCTCAGCACCTGTACGAAGTCCCAATTTTTACACAGTCCAGGTTTTACACAATCAAATCGAACCACTATCACGAATGATGATTATGATGAAATGATGAGGGCAACACAGACACCAAGTCCCCAGACAGAGAAAATCCCCAACCCTGCCGGGAATCGAACCCTGGAGCCTGTGATCCAGAGGTAGCAACGCTAGCCACTTTTCTTTTTTTAATCTCATTTTGTTCTATATTGTTCGTAGAATTTGTCCGGGGCGGACGTCCGATGACACCCATTTAGGTTCTCCGTTGGTTTGTTCACGCAGTTTTTTGTTACAGAGGGTAGCTAACCCTCTGACCGAACACGCTGAGCTACCGTACAGGCGTCACTAGACCACGAGCTGCGGACGCCCGGTACTCGAACTCGAATTTCCTACTTATCGCGAGCTGTCGCCTTACCATTTAACTATCTGAGCAAGACTCACACCGACCTAAACTTCCATATGTCGCCAACCATGTGTCTACAACCTGTGCTCTTACACTCATTATGTATATTCCAGTGCAAAAAATGGTTCAAATGGCTCTAAGCACTATGGGACTTAGCATCTGAGGTCATCAGTCCCCTAGACTTGGACCTGCTTAACCTAACTAACCTAAGGACATCACACACATCCATACCCGAGGCAGGATTCGAACCTACGACCGTAGCAGCAGCGCGGTTCCGGACTGAAGCGCCTAGAACCGCTCGTCCACAGCGGCCGGCTATTCCCGTGCAAGGAAGACATTTTACTTGAAAGTCTCTTGTCCTGTGTCGGCGGATAAATACGATATTTCAGTGCCTGTGTTATTTCCAATTACGATGCATGCATATCTGAAGGAACATTGCATCGTAATTGGGTATAACACAGGCACTGCAATATCGTATCGCTACTTATTCTGTCGGTACACAACTTATTTCGGTGCCCAGACCTCTTACTAAAAATGTAACTAGCGACGGTGTAATTAGTCGAATGTGATGTACTGACATTCACTCCCACCTGTCCTTGGATGCTTAGTGCTTCCTATTTACCGTTGAAAATATTTTTGTTATTTTTGCTCTAATAATTAGACCGTTTTCTTGTCCCCGTAGGTTGCCCCGCAAGCACCTTGAGGAGTATTTTTACTAGTACGTTTTAAAATAGTTGCCATTCCACACGTCAGCGAAGAATTTAACCAGGTGCTTTGTTTTTCCATTGTTCTGCCTCTCATGATTACTTTGTGCCAACTGGCAGTCACTTTCGAAATGTGCGTCATACTTTTGTGTAAACTAAGGTGTTCTCACTTAGTTCTTGAAGTAGTGCATGAGGGCTTGTTGCATCTATTGAGTATTCTGTGTGAAACAGCCAATTTGTTCGTCTAAGAAACCATTTTAGCTACTTTATCATATTCTTAATCATTTCATAAAGGAAACTCTACATCGACACAATATTACAAGTACGAAAGTGATTCTGTTACCTTCAATCCCATTAACAGGCAAAGCCATTGCCCTAGCCAATTGTCTGTTTAAAGAGCAAAATACAGAGTCAACGTTCATCACTGTTGTTAATTACGTGCAAGAATACTGTATCAGCCACTGATTACATATACTAGGGATAAGATTCAGTTCCTTTCATCACAAAGCGGTCTTACAGTATCCCTTCCAACTACTAAATAATTTCCCTTATTGTCAGCTGTTGTTGAATTCTCTGAGACGGGCTTGACATTCAATCACTGGCGAGAAACAGTCATAGAGGTTAAACACAGGCTGTTAGACCTACTCCACGTTCTTGAATAAAACCGCTTGAATATTAAGCAGCGTCATATTGTAATATTAAACGAGATTTTTAAAACAAGTGCCTATGTTTAAGTCATAGGACAACGGACCTCTTAGTTGTGATGAGACTGCTGTCATTTCGAAGAGAATCCCTCCAAATCGCTCGAAACGCTGCTCTTTTTTTCAAATAATTGTTACTTCGTTTTACAGTATGATGCAGTTTATTAATCAAAAGAGTTTTATTCAGATAGACAGCGCCTACAGAGGCCTAACCATTAATATTTTTCTCCGTTAGCTGAGCATTCTACGTACTTGCGATAAACAGCACGAGTGCGTGAATCCCCCCATTATTTTCAATTGTAATAGTACTTGTTCCTAGAACTTGTTATCTACAGACTACTTCTATTGGTGCTTGAGAATATATTTGTTTTCCAAGTTCGGATTACATCCTGTCTATGCAACATTTAGTGGCATTAACAACTGGGTCCCATCACTCAAAACTCGGTCGGAGCGTGACGTCTGAGCGACAGAGAACGAGGTTCCCATTTCGTCTGTTTTAAAATGTATCAGGTTTCTCAGTATTCAGAGTCCTGAAGTTGAATTTCTATTACCAAAATAAATACTTACTTTGCATCCAGTTAACAAAAATCCAGGTCGTTCATTAGATCACTCACTGGCTGCCTGAATCCATATTTTTATCCGTATACTGATATTCCCAACTATTTTCCGTTTTATTGAGTAACACGACTTCCTCTTCGAACACAGCTAAGATTTTGATCACCGCGTCTGTCGAAGTTCCTATTCCCACCACTGTTTTGCTTTTAAGAAGTAAGTTCACTAGTTTGTTTAAAAGTGACGTCTTTCCTAAATTTTAGTCGGCATCTCCTCACTGTTCCTCGACAGTCTTCTCCTTATTAATTTAGGTGACTGAACTCTATTGACGATAGCGCCATTCAGCATCTGCCATTTGTCCTTATTCACCCTGAGTTACGCTATTGTTTAGTTAAGCATGTATCAGTTGCCCTCATAGCTGTATTTCAATATAGTTCTTCGGCTGCCAGTTGGCTGCAGTTTTTGATTAGAGGCTATTGTTGCCAGCCTTTCAGGAGATGTACGTCTGGACTGTTTAAACAGTTAGCTTTTGTTTCTTTCTCTTATATAACATGCGTTAGTGTCTCCTAGTTCCTCACAGTTGATACATATTTTGTGAAAGCGACATTGATTGGTTGCGTAGCGAAGTTGTTTGTACTTCTGACACTTCCTCTGCAATGACTTTTTACTTTGGTATGATTATATTTGTGAATCCTTTTTAATTAATAACTTTTTTAAATGAATAATTGCCAATATTATATATGGTAACTGTTTATTACTTGTCGCTGAAGTCACTACACAAGCGTACAGAATAGTGTTACACCTTTCTTTTTGAAAAGACTCATTAGTGACGCTTAATGCCTTTTTTCTTCTTAGCTCTCTGTCACTTCATCTCTGGTTATCTCCTCGTGCACATGTGTAGACGACGTATTCGTACTTTTTCAGAAATGAATGGTTTTCATGAGTGTTACAAGCCCTTAGAATATTGTTTTAAGATGCTTCAGTGTAAGTAACTAATAAAATTTACTCGCATTCGCGAGAAGCGGGTGTAAATCCTCAATGGGTCATCTGGGATCAGTTCTTTGAAAGACTTCAGGCGATTGCTAAAGTGGTCTCACTGTCGACAGAACGTTAACAACAAAAATATCTGCTGTTCTTCTTCACATTACTTATGGTCAGCCGCTATGTGCTGAGTGCCATGACTAACGATAGACTGTCTGTAGTTCATTCGTCCTCAAACTGTACGTATAGTGTCCTTGGTTGGTTGAATATCCTGGCCTTCGTCTTCTTTAACCTACCAATTTACTGAACTGATGAACTGAGCTATAAATTTTACACGAAACTGAGACACTATACGGTCATCAAAATTAGAGTGTCTTTATGGGGCTAAGATTCTCAATTTACACAGTAAGAGAGACACTCAAGAAATACAAAAGAGGGTATGAAAAGCAATCAGGAGAATTTTAAATTCAAATTATACTGCAGAAGGAACATACAGACTCAACATGGAACAAAACCGACAGATGTAAAGCTAATTTCGGGGGTACCCGAAGGAAGTGTTACAGGACAGTTACTACACTCCTGGAAATGGAAAAAAGAACACATTGACACCGGTGTGTCAGACCCACCATACTAGCTCCGGACACTGCGAGAGGGCTGTACAAGCAATGATCACACGCACGGCACAGCGGACACACCAGGGACCGCGGTGTTGGCCGTCGAATGGCGCTAGCTGCGCAGCATTTGTGCACCGCCGCCGTCAGTGTCAGCCAGTTTGCCGTGGCATACGGAGCTCCATCGCAGTCTTTAACACTGGTAGCATGCCGCGACAGCGTGGACGTGAACCGTATGTGCAGTTGACGGACTTTGAGCGAGGGCGTATAGTGGGCATGCGGGAGGCCGGGTGGACGTACCGCCGAATTGCTCAACACGTGGGGCGTGAGGTCTCCACAGTACATCGATGTTGTAGCCAGTGGTCGGCGGAAGGTGCACGTGCCCGTCGACCTGGGACCGGACCGCAGCGACGCACGGATGCACGCCAAGACCGTAGGATCCTACGCACTGAAGTAGGGGACCGCACCGCCACTTCCCAGCAAATTAGGGACACTGTTGCTCCTGGGGTATCGGCGAGGACCATTCGCAACCGTCTCCATGAAGCTGGGCTACGGTCCCGCACACCTTTAGGCCGTCTTCCGCTCACGCCCCAACATCGTGCACCCCGCCTCCAGTGGTGTCGCGACAGGCGTGAATGGAGGGACGAATGGAGACGTGTCGTCTTCAGCGATGAGAGTCGCTTCTGCCTTGGTGCCAATGATGGTCGTATGCGTGTTTGGCGCCGTGCAGGTGAGTGCCACAATCAGGACTGCATACGACCGAGGCACACAGGGCCAACACCCGGCATCATGGTGTGGGGAGCGATCTCCTACACTGGCCGTACACCACTGGTGATCGTCGAGGGGACACTGAATAGTGCACGGTACATCCAAACCGTCATCGAACCCATCGTTCTACCATTCCTAGACCGGCAAGGGAACTTGCTGTTCCAACAGGACAATGCACGTCCGCATGTATCCCGTGCCACCCAACGTGCTCTAGAAGGTGTAAGTCAACTACCCTGGCCAGCAAGATCTCCGGATCTGTCCCCCATTGAGCATGTTTGGGACTGGATGAAGCGTCGTCTCACGCGGTCTGCACGTCCAGCACGAACGCTGGTCCAACTGAGGCGCCAGGTGGAAATGGCATGGCAAGCCGTTCCACAGGACTACATCCAGCATCTCTACGATCGTCTCCATGGGAGAATAGCAGCCTGCATTGCTGCGAAAGGTGGATATACACTGTACTAGTGCCGACATTGTGCATGCTCTGTTGCCTGTGTCTATGTGCCTGTGGTTCTGTCAGTGTGATCATGTGATGTATCTGACCCCAGGAATGTGTCAATAAAGTTTCCCCTTCCTGGGACAATGAATTCACGGTGTTCTTATTTCAATTTCCAGGAGTGTATTTATAGTGTATGTAAATAATCTGGTAGGATGCGTTGGAAAATCTCCAAGGCTATCCGCAGTGTGATGCGGTTGTCTATAAGTCGGTAGCTACGCCAGAAGACAGTAACGATTTGCAGAAGGGACTACAGACGATTGATGAACGGTGCAGGGACTGGCAGTTGCACTGAACGTACACAAATGTAACATATTGCACGTACATAGGAAAAGAAATCCACTGCTGTAAAACAAGACTGCTGATGATAAATTTCTTGAAACAGTAACAACCGTAAAGTATCTAGGAGTATCTATCCGGAGCGACCTTATGTGGAATGACCACACAAACCAAATAGTAGGAGAAGCAGACGAGAGACGGAAATTCATAGGAAGAACCTTAAGGAAATGTAATTCACCCGTTAAAGAAGTGGCTTACAAGGCACTTGTTCGACCGATTCTTGAGTATTGTTCAACAATCTGAAATGATAGAAGAGATAGAGAACATTCAGCGAAGAGCGGCGAGGTTCGTCACGGGGTTGTATGGTCGGCGCGAGAGCGTTAACCAGAGGCTCAACGAAGTTTAAGCGCATGTTTACACATCCATAAAAGTAATAATTATTCATTATGACATGTTTTATTGTTTTAAGATGTAATCTGTCCACTATTTGTATTTCATTTCCTGTGTTTTACTGCAGATCTGAATGTGGTCATTTCTGACCGACAACGGTAGTCTGAGGACCAAAAATCGTGTGATCATTGACGGAAGTAAAGAAATTTATTCTATGCTCAACAAACTCGTTACAAGAGAGGCATTGTGCAGCACAGAGTTGTTTAGTATTGAAATCTCGAGAGAGCACTTTCCAGGAAGAGTCGGGTTATGTATTACTTCTTCCCGCATACGTCTCGCGGAATGACCACAACGAGAAAATTCAAGATCGTAGAGTTAATACAGAGGCTTGCCGTTAGTCACTCTCCCACGCACCATTCGCGAATGGTACAGGGAAGCAGGGATCAATTAGTGGTACAGAAAGTACCTTCCGCTACATACTGTCAGGTGGCTTGCGGAGTATTGACGCAGATGTAGATGTAGACTAAGAACAAATAAAGAAATTGAAAAGTATATCAAAATTTATTTGGATATGAAATTCTGTGTGGATATGAAAAGAATGGAACCAACCAGATTCACTAGAAAGGTTGTGAAATTCTAAGGAAGTGGCAATAAATTAAAATTGAAACAATCAAATGGATTGGAGCTGTAAAAGAAGATCTGAAGGAAGCAGGAATAACACAGCATGAGATTGTTGACAGAAAAATTTACAGGCAGAAAACTCATGACTGAACAGTCGGTTGGCGCGGGACAGAAAAATCCAAGTAGACCGGTACTAATCGGCCTAACGAGTGGAAAAGAGCCCATCCTGAGAGAATGAAAGTAATGTGGGCCAGGGAAAAGCCGAAAAAAACCTCATACACAGTGTTTTAGGGATATAAGTGTGGATATTTCTATTGATGACTAAGAACAGTGTACTAAACAACGAAAGATCAATATTTACTTCATTTGCAGACTAATAATTATAGCTATTAGAAGTAGTATGATTTTAAGTTGGTTAGTGTCTCCAGGTGCGGATGCATAGACAAGGAACAGTTAGTCTATGCTGACAGGTGTGACCCACTTAGTGGAGCAGTTACGACTGTGCAGAAAACATCAGATAGTAAATTATGTGGCGTGTTTGGAGGAAGACTGTTCCCATGCAGTCCAACATCGGGCCGCTGTTACACCCGAATGCCCCACAAATCTAGACAGTGCGAGGTTCTACTAGCCGGCCAAATGGAGAAGCATTTTGTTGCCCATTTCAAACTTTGGTAGGTGCCGATGACGCTATCCCACACGAGTTCACAGCACTTCTACGTCCTCACTGTGATCACTCGACACCTAACAATGTCCACATCCCTTACAACCTTACCATGCCTATTAATAACACTAAACACGCGCAACTCTAATGTACACTGGTGGATGTTCAAGACGGCACGGAGATTTGTAACTCATTTACACACTTTACTTACACAACTCATATCCGCTGATGATGTATACGTGTAAGATGTTACCTTGACATTCGACCATATCTTCTGGGTGTTTCATTTTTATTGTCAGGCCGTGTACATATTGCAACCAAAACACTGATCTGTGCATTTCGCATGACAAAAATATTGCTACGGAAATCTGGATATAATCGGCACAGGGAAACAACTGTCACATTATGACTCCCCTGAGTACCTTGGACTTAGACTAGGCAGCACTTTCACTTTCAAAGTTTACAGAGAGAACACGCAAGTCAGTCTGCGGCCGTCTTAATATAATACGGAAGCTTACCAACAGTACATGGATGTCACAGGAAAATGTCCTACATACATCCCCATTTAGCTCTACTTTTCTACATGAAAGAACAGGAAGCACGAGTTTGGCAAAGGCCACACAAACAAAGCAGGTTTACACAGGTCTCAATGAAATACACTGAAGCGCCAAAGAAACTGGTACTGGCATGCGTATTCAAATACAGTGATATGTAAACAGGCAGAAAACGGCGCTGCGGTCAGCAACGCCTATATAAGACAACAAGTGTCTGGCGTAGTTGTTAGACCGGTTACTGCTACTACAATGGCAGTTTATCAAGATTCAAGTGAGTTTGAACGTGGTGTTATATTTAGCGCACGAGTTATGGGACATAGCATCTCCGAGGTAGTGACGAAGTGGGGATTTTCCCATACGACCATTTCATGAGTGTACCGTGAATATCAAGAATCTCGTAAAACATCAAATCTAGTAAAACATCAAACATCAAATGACATCACTGCGGCAGGGAAAAATCTGCTAGAACGGGACCAATGGCGACTGAAGAGAATCGTTCAGACAGAAGTGAGGCCCTTTTGCAAATTGCTGCAGACTTCAATGCTGGGCCATCAACAAGTGTCAGCGTGCGAGTCATTCAACGAAACATCATCGATATGGGCTTTCGGAGCCGAAAGCCCACTCGTGCAACCTTGATGACTGCACGACAAAAACCTTTACGCCTCGCCTGGGCCCGTCAACACCGAGATTGGACTGTTAATGACTGTAAACATGTTGCCTTGTCGTACGAGTCTTGTTTCAAATTGTATCAAGCGGATGGACGTGTTCGGGTATGGAGACAACCTCATAAATCCATGGAACCCACACGTCAGGATGATAATATTCAAGCTGGTGGAGGCTCTGTAATGGTGTGGGGCGTGTGCAGTTGGAGTGATATAGGACCACTCATACGTCTAGATACAAGTCTGACAGGTGACACGTACGTAAGTTTCCTGTCTGATCACTGCATCCATTCATGTCCATTGTGCATTCCGACGGACGTGGGCAATTTCAGCAGGACAATGAGACACCCTACACGTCCAGAGTGGCTCCAGGAACACTCTTCTGAATTTAAACACATCCACTGGTGACCAGACTTCCCGGACATGAACATTATTGAGTATATATGGGATGCCTTGGAAAGTGCTGTTCAGAAGAAATATCCACTTCTCGTACTCTTACGTATTTACGGGCAGCCCTGCAGGATACATGGCGTCAATTCCCTCCAACACTACTTCAGACATTAGTCAAGTCCATGACACCTCGTGTTGCGGCACTTCTACGTGCTCGCGGGGGCCCTACACGATACTAGACAGGTGTACCAGTTTCTTTGGCTCCTCGGTGTACATACATGCCTAAGATAGCCACACATGGTACGTAAGCCATAGATGGGAAGCAACAGTAATGTGCAAAAGACAGAGATGTAGAGAAAACTACCTCTGTGCGTATGAAAATGGTATAGTAGCCGATGGGACGCCTGGAACTGCCCATTCGTAGGCAGCAACGGTGATCTCATATCAGTTACTACCCAGGCGATAACACAGACTTTAAGCACTTTGCAGTGAAGGAGAATGCAAGTTCTATTAAACACACTAATCTATCTTTGTTAAATGTCTCTCTAATTCTCGAGGATATTCTCCAGAAATAAAGTGTAGTTAACATTCCACATATTGGTAAAGTTCACCTATACGTCTATCTACTGAAACTGTGTGTATGTTTTTTTTTGTCCATCTTTCATGTCCTATGCACGTCGATTGCTAGGACCAATGTGAAACTTCCTTTGGTGGTAGAGATGTATAGGTGTCTTTCCATTCTCAGATTTACTGTCATTGAAAATATTCAGATTAGATTTTTCCATACTCTCCACATTGGTTTTATCATGAAAAACCTTACAATCCGCCATGTTAGCATCTAGACATAACTGGACTTTTTAGATTGGTCCAGACAGGTAAAAATATGTACCAATAGCATAGCTTAGAGAGATTTCAACACAATCTAGGTCTAGCGGTTCTAGGCGCTCAGTCCGGAACCGCGCGACTGCTACGGTCGCAGGTTCGAATCCTGCCTCGGGCATGGATGTGTGTGATGTCCTTAGGTTAGTTAGGTTTAAGTAGTTCTAAGTTCTAGGGGACTGATGACCACAGATGTTAAGTCCCATAGTGCTCAGAGCCATTTGAACCATTTTTGAACACAATCTGTTGCGTGTTTCTGTAGGCAGTTAGTAACGACCAGTAAACTGTCTTGATACATAACCATTATCAGTTTCACGTTCCTCATGGTTTTCCCACTACTACGATCGAATCACCAAGTTTAAAGTGCTGGACATCAGGATTTACATCAAACTCTCTTTCCGTGTTTCTCGTGTGAAGTTATAGCAGTAAGAGCTCTAGCGGTGCGATGTCTACGATAGCGCCATTGAAGTTGAAGCGCAAATCGGCTAATATTAGAGTAGCCTGTATATCCCTGTTTAAATCTTTTCTTTCATTCTCTTGTAAGTCGGTAAATGATTCATTCCCCAGCTGTTAGATGACCATAAACCTTGTATATAAAGATTTACTCATATGGTTCGCACTCTATTAGATGGTTTTTATGGAACATTTATGGAACCGTGTTATTTCTTGCAATGGAGTATGGCAGAGCCTACTGCTTTGTTTCATCACTGAGTATAACATCTCAGCTGAATGACAGTTGGCTAAGTGTCAAATTGTCTTGGTCAAAGAAATTCCTGTTACAAGCAGGTGACGTTTTTTTTAATCTTTGGATCAGTATCCAGTAGGATAGGAAAGATTAGGAGCAATTTATTTTCTTTGGTAGTTGTTACATCTTTGCAGTACCTGTTTATCTACCGAGCGAGGTGGCGCAGTGGTTAGACACTGGACTCGCATTCTGGAGGAAGACGGTTCAATCCCGACCATCCTGATTTAGGTTTTCCGTGATTTCCCTAAATCGCTCCAGGCAAATGCCGGGATGGTTCCTTTCAAAGGGCACGGCCGACTTCCTTCCCCGTCCTTCCCTAATCCGATGAGACCGATGACCTCGCTGTCTGGTCTCCTTCCCCGAAACAACCAACCAACCTGTTTATCTTAGTATACAACGAAGTTTCCTGCTCATAAACATAAACAATAAGAAACCTCTCGATAACATTCGCTGCATCCATAAATATAACAGTCCAGCTAATCATTGACGTTGTTTAAAGTACATTTTAGTAGGTAAATATACAGCTTTACACGTTAAATTAACACATGGTCAACTCTAAGTTGTTTCATTTTGCCTCAATTCAGAATTAATACAATACAGTGCAATTACTTATTCTACTCACTCATTAATTAACCAGTGATGCGCGGGATTAGCCGAGAGGTCTAAGGCGCTGCAGTCATGGACTGTGCGGCTGGTCCCGGCGGAGGTTCGAGTCCTACCTCGGGCATGGGTGTGTGTGTGTTTGTCCTTAGGATAATTTAGGTTAAGTAGTGTGTAAGCTTAGGGACTGATGACCTTAGCAGTTAAGTCCCAAAAGATTTCACGCACATTTGAACATTTTTAACTAGTGAGGTTTGAAGCGATATTTATGATGTATGTACCATCAGGCATGTTGTTGTGTACATAGTTCCGCGTAGTCAGCGCGAACACAACTTTCCCACTAGAGCGCGCCCCGCCAAGCACAACAGCGCAGGCGCAGCGCTCGTCCGTCTCCGCACTACGAGATGGCGCTATCTTAGAGACGGACCAAATTCTGCTGCCGCCGATCCGCGTATTAATGTCACGCAGCCAATGAGATTGCTGCTAACGTAGAACCTTCTCTCCTCGCGGATCACACTCGCGCAGTGATACCTGAACGCGCGAGGTATTATAACGAGTGTACAGACCTCCGATTAGTCAGTCTGCATTAGTCTGCATTTGTCTGCACCAGTCTGTACCAGTCTGCATTAGTCTGTACCAGTCTATAGTCAAGTTTCAGTCTGCACCTAAGAAGATTATCATATTCCTGTACATAGCCATGAAGATAAATGTATAGACATTTTGTCAAGTATCAGAGATATGTGAGAATAAGATTAACGTACCAAGACCAAAGAAACTTCAGATTGTCAATTGTAAATAGCATCCAGATCCAAGTTAAGTAATTTTATGCTTGTTATTATTTTAATAAATGTGTGTGAAAATTAATCAAGTTCTGTTTAAAGTTGGTCACCGTCAATCTGCTACTCTAAGCGTGCAAGTGGCATTTCTATCGTCTGACCTAACGGCAGAAGATAAACACGCCACGATAAGACCACGAGACATATTGCTGACACTCGCCTACTTCGTTAGAGCGACAAGTCAAATAATCTGATGGTGTGTGTACCGAAGGTCTTACAGTACGCACACCACACATGTAAATACTGTTATTTGTGGTAGAAATGACGCACATGGAGAAGGAGTACAGAGTCACACAAATTGTGACTGGAGAGTGAACCTTGTTCAAAGATTTGGAGGTCGGTATGGGCAGGCAACATTGTCACCCCCACCATAAAGCCTGGACCACCAAAACGATCATGTTCGACAATGTTCCTGGACATATTATGTGTTCTCACTTCTTGCCGTATAAGGGGTCCAGCATTGTTTAACATCTCATGTTGGTAGTCCACATATTACGGTGTGGGAAGGCATAATGTTGCATGGACGTACTGCCTTCAAATTTTTGAACACGGTTCACTCGCCAGGCAGTGTAATTGTGACACTGTACTCCTTTCCCAGGTGCGTAATTTGAAGGGTGCATTCGGGTGTGACTTCATTTTTATGAATGACAACGCGCGACCGCATCGAACGACGCAGGGGGAGCAGCTCTTGGAACAAGAGAATATTAAGCAAATGGATTGGCCTGCCAGTTCGCCCGACCTAAGTTGTATCGAGCACGTGTGGGATGCGTTGGACAGACGTATTGCAACAGGTCTACATGCACCAACGACTGTCAAACAGCGCCCTACCAAAAGAAATCCTTACCAACGTTGTGGCCACCATGGGAGCACGTTGCATAAAATGAGTAGCTGTGCGTAGTGATCACTCATCCGATGAAAAACCATGTCCCGAATTTAACAATGTCCAGGGAACCATTATAAATCACTGTGATTTCAGTGTAATTATTTTCTGTGAATAAAAGTGTCAGCTCTGTTCCTCTCACTACGTATTCCTTGTTATCTTCTGTACTGTACTGTAATAGCTCTTTCTATGTATGGTCCAAGTTCCATCAAGCTATGTTACTTGGCAGTGAGACACCATGCGAAAATTACTTTCGTCCTTACGTTTTGCACCCTACATTAAGTACGCGTAAAATTATCACCACCTATGTGTTGTGGGAATGAGCGTCCCAGCCCACATGGAAGGCTCGTGACGAAGGTGAAAAGTGTGTTACAGGCGACAGTAACACCATCATGAGTTAATCGATATGTAGAAAATAGGTAAAGCTGATGATCTATAAATCTTTGAGCTACGACTAACGTCAGATTGCGACATTACGGCAACTATAAATGCGTATCCTAGAAACGCTGAACCTCGTGGGATGTTCATATGGTCAATACTATCTTTCTAAAAATACTAATTATCGTGAGACAGCTACTGAAGAATGAGGTATTGGTCGTCCACGAATCATTCACAACCATTTTGTAAAGCAAAATAAGTGTCAGTTTGTGACACAATCGCCATACTGCAATACTGGAAAAGGTTTAAGGCTTCGCAACAGATATTCTTCTCGTGTACCATTTATTTACCAAATGCATCTTCAGTTACGAATGCCGCGGTTTGAGAAGCATCATAATTAGATCTTAAAATATAAAAAAATGAGCTGCCTGGTGAGATGACAGCACGTCCGTAGTCGAGTCTGGCTACTCCGTTTTCCAGTCTAATAGCTACTCTACACATGCAGCGCGGGATAGACATAGGCCGCAGCTGTGTGACACACAACTGCCACGTCACCATACATGACGTTTTCCAACGAATTCCAAATTCGTCTATTTTCTATCCTGTCCCACACACAAGGTTTGTCATCAATCATCAGCCCTAACAAGCTTTTCGTAATGCACAGGGATAATGTGGCATGTGCGTGGGCGTCAGACGATGTTTGCGTTCGGCCATGTACTTAGAATTTCAAAAAGCTATGCCGCGACTGATTGCACTTGTTTCCGACCACAGAGGTAAACCAGGAAATTATAATGTTAGCGATCATAACATAATGCTTAATTAGCGTAAATGCTGCTGCTTGTGTTTACTACAGACATGTGAAGAGATCTATGTCGTGTATAACCGCAGCCTCGTTTGCTTACTATAAATAACATTCAATTATTTCATGTGCCAAGAATCTCAATGTTTTTACGGCACAAATTGAATTCCTGTAACAGTCTGTCTATATTATACATTGTTCTGGTAAATCCAGACTTAGTACCTAAATTCGACATGTTCGTAAATTCTACTCACGGCCTCAGAAAATCAACTATCAACGATGGACGATGGTCGATGGAATATGGGAGATAAAAAATTAAGTCGCCGTGGCATTTTGTACCTATTGTAAATCAATTCTTACCACTAAAGAAACCAACCATGAAATGCGTAGGTTTTATCATATATAAATAATGCAAATGCCCGATGTTTACTTAGCATATGATTTGGAAGAAGAAATTGAAGTACCATAAAATTCACGTAAAAGTAAAATATAGATAACAACAAAGCTTAAACGCGACGCTAGTGAATTCACTACTATCCGCTGAGCTAAGAGACAACATCCTTAGAGGACTCATGTCTATAACTGAGGAATCTTCTAAATCTGTAAAGCAGTATGAAACGCGGTGATAATGTCTATCGTAAAAGTCACCCTTTAACAGTGAGAAATGAGACACAATGATGCAGATACGAGGTATAACAGAAAAAAAAACATTTGTGACACTTGGCGTGTATGGCGTGCCTCTTCCTGTGGCAAACATAACGTGGTTCTCTCGTACGGAAATACACAGCGGTTCCCCTTACTACAGATCTGGCTATACGGCATTACGTCCCCCTTGCTAGATAACCGCTGTCTGGGTGTCAACGGTGGTCGACTGAGGCGGTGGTGCGGACGGATGTCTCCAGGCGGATATTCGGTCGCTTGTGAGTGCAAAGAGTTAGTTCGCCACTCTAGGCGCTCAGTGCCTTCATACTGCAGTTATTCGTCCACCAGGCCGGCCCTGCGAGGTCCTACATTATCGTCCATCAGATGGAAACTACAAATACGACTCACACACAATTTCATCACTATAGACAGAAGTCGTCTCAGTTCACTTAGGCAACAAAAGCAACAGTGAATGTTCCCCTGACATTACGCTTCCTCAGACGAGAACACTGGTGGCGACATATACACAGTTAGGCATTAAAACTACAGCAGGATGTATATCACGTAACGAAATTTACATTACTGTACAGCATGTTCAGCATGTCAAATTGATTCCATATTTTTAGATTTCCAGAAGGCTTTCGACACCGTTCCTCACAAGCGTCTTCTAACCAAACTGCGTGCCTATGGAGTATCGCCTCAGTTGTGCGACTGGATTCGTGATTTCCTGTCAGAAAGGTCACAATTCGTAGTAATAGACGGAAGTTATCGAGTAAAACAGAAGTAATATCCGGCGTTTCCCAAGGAAGTGTTATAGGCCGTCTATTGTTCCTGGTTTTTATATTAACGATATAGGAGACACTCTTAGTAGCCGTCTTAGTTTGTTTGCAGGCGATGCTGTCATTTACCGTCTTCTAAAGTCGTCAGGTGACCAAAACGAATTGCAAAATGATTTAGATAAGATATATGTATGATGCCAAAAGTGGGAGTTTACCCTGAATAAAGAAAAGTGTGAAGTTATTCACGTGAGTACTGAAAGAAATCCACTAAATTTCGATTACGTGATAAGTCATACAAATCCGAAGGCTGTAAATTCAACTAAATACTTAGGGATTGCAATTACAAACAACCTAAATTGGAACGATCACATAGATAATGCTATGGGCAGAGCAAACCAAAGACTGCAATTCATTGGCAGAACACTTAGAAGGTGCAACAGGTCTACTAAAAGGACTGCGTAGGGAAGATACGAATGCCACACTAATTCCTTTTCTACATGTCGATGCTTATATACCCGCATCGGAGTCGCGCTACGTTGTACACCGAAGAGCCAAAGAAATTGGTACACCTGCCTAATATCGTGTAGTGCCCCCGCGAGCATGCAGAAGTGCCGCAACACGATGTGGCATGAACTAGACTAATGTCTGAAGAATTGCTGGAGGTAAATGGCACCATGAATCCTGCAGGGCTGTCCATAAATCCGTAAGAGTACGAGGGGGTGGAGATCTCTTCTCAACAGCACTTTGAAAGGCATTACAGATATACTCAACAACGTTCATGTCTGGGGACTTCGGTGGCCAGCGGAAGTACTTAAACGAAGAGGAGTGTTCCTGGAGACACTCTGTAGTAATTCTGAAAGTGTGGGGTGTCGCATTTTCCTGCTGGAATTGCCCAAGTCCGTCGGAATGCACAATGGACATGTATGGATGCAGGTGTTCAGACAGCATACTTTCGTACGTGTCACCTGTCACAGCCGTATCTAGACGATCAGGGGTCCCATATCACTCCAACTGCACACGCCCCACACCATTACAGAGCCTCCACAAGCTTGAATAGTCCCCTGCTGACATGCAGGGTCCATGGGTTCATGAGGTTGTCACCATACCCGTACACGTCCATCCGCTCGATAAAATCTGAAACGAGTCTCGTGAGGCCTGGTAACATGTTTCCAGGCATTAACAGTCCAGTGTAGGTGTTGACGGGCTCAGGGGGGGGGGGGGGGGGGGGGGGCCTAAGGCTTCGTGTCGTGCAGTCATCAAGGGTACACGAGTGGGCCAGCGGCTCCGAAAGCCCATATCGATGTTTCGTTGAATGACGCTTGTTGATAGCCCAGCACTGACATCTTCATCAATTTGCGGAAGGGTAGCACTTCTGTCACGTTTAACTATTCTCTTCAGTCGTCGCTGGTCCCGTTCTTGTAGGATCTTTTTCCGGCCGCAGCGATGTCAGAGATTTGATGTTTAACCGGATTCCTGATATTCTCGGCACACTCGTGAAATGGTCGTACGGGAAAATACCCACTTCATCGCTCCCTCGGAGATGCTGTGTCCCATCGCTCGTGCGTCGATTGGAACACCACGTTCAAACTCACTTAAATCTTGATAACCTGGCATTGTAACAGCAGTAACCGATCTAACAACTGTGCCAGATGCTTATGGTCTCACATAGGCGTTGCCGACGGCAGCGCCGTATTCTGCCTGTATTTGAATACGCATGCCTACACCAGTTGCTGTGGCCCTTCAGTGTATATTCGCCGCAGTAACGCTCTCTTTTTGATCGCCCCTCATATTAGTTTCTGTTGCTTTTTAAAGAGAAAAATCGAAATTGTGAACATTTTTCGTACATATTGTAACTGAAATTATGATAAATGCCTAAAACTTCTAAGTATAACGCCAGTAATTAAATAAAAGTTGTGGCGAGTAACACCTTGAAATATTAGGTCATTCGATTCCTTTATTCATAACTGGACAGACTTTTTTGTATTAATTGTTACTACAGGACTTCTCTTCTTGTTTTACGAGACTGTAGAGTGGTCCTGAGTAAAAGTAGAATCAGCCGGCGGCTATGAAGGTCCGATAGAAAGTTCGGGAAATTAATATTTTCTGGTAGTCAAGAAATTGCAGCCTTCTAGTACAGAAAATCCTGTAAACATTGTCTGGCGGCTGTTATTAGGTATGGAAGCTCTTGTAATTGGTTGTAATGGAAACCACGTCTTGAGGGTGCGACGACAGGGATAGAAAGAAGGTACCTTTACTCAAAGGGGTTTGAAAAAGGAGCCCATATATCTTAAAACAGACCACCCGTGAATGCAGAGGGGCGCGCTCTTCTTTCACTGCAGATAAGTAAAGCCTGGAAAAGGCACACTTACCTTTGGCGGCGGCGTCTTCGGCGACCTCGGGGGCTGGCCGGGCGCGGCCCAAGTAGCCCTTCTTGAACAGCACATCCTGCCGCGGCGTCGTTATCTTGGTGTACTCATCTGGAACACAAAGAAAACCAAGCGCGGGATCAGTATCTGACACTGGTTTGAAACAGAATATCGCTTACTGCCCGTCAAGACCATTTCAGAAGTAAAGTCCATTAAAGGTGCTAAGTGTTTTTTATGAAAGGGAAACTGCTTGAGAAGTGAATGAAGCACGTTTTTAGCCAATCCTCGATGTTATTCAATCCGTACACTGAACGCGAAACCAACGATAAATGTCTAGGAGTAATTGAAGATCAAGAAGAAGAAATCTAAACTTTGTGGTTTGCTCATGGCATTGTCAGTTGAATGGGATGGATACTGTCTTGCAAAGAGATTATAAGATGAACATAAACGAAAATGAAACAAGGTTAACGGAATGTAGTCGAATTAAGTCAAGCGATGATGAAGGAAATGAGACATTAAAGGTAGTACCAGGAGTTTTTCTATTCGGGTGGCAATATAACTGAAGCTAGCCTAAGTAGACAAGATATAAAATGAAGACTGGCTATAACATGAAAATCATTTGTCAAAAAGAGGAATTTGTTGATGTCGAACATAAATTCAAGTGTTAGGAAGTCTTTCCTGAAGGGATACCTTGTATCGTTAGACAAGAAGACGTATGAAACGTGGTGCCACAGATAAATGCTGGAGATTAGATGAGTAGATAGAGTAACTAATGAGGAGATATTGAATCGAACTGGGAAAAAAGAAGGCACAACCTGACTAGAAGAAGGGATTGGTTGATAGAACCCATCATGTGGCTTGACAGAATCGTCAGTTTGTTAATGAAAGGAAATGTGGAGGGTGAAAACTGTAGAGTAGACCAAGGGATGAATACAGCAAGCAGGTTCAAATAAATGTAGGTTGCAGTGGTTATTAGAAGATGAAGAGAACTGCACAGGATAGAACAGCATAGCGTTATGCTTCAAACCTGTCTTCGGACTGAAGACCGCGACAACTACATTTTCATGTTTCCCAATATTGCATTAAAAACTACAGTCAGGTTGATAGTATTTAATGTTACGTTAACAGCAAGATGCACTACGATAGCCTAATAAAGTCCAGGAAATACTTGATTCACTCAACAAATTCTTTGCAGAAAAACGGATGTAAAGAATGGTTCAAATGGCTCTGAGCACTATGAGACTTAACTTCTGAGGTCATCAGTCCCCTAGAACTTAGAACTACTTGAACCTAACTAACCTAAGGACGTCATACACATCCATGCCCGAGGCAGGATTCGAACCTGCGACCGCAGCGGTCGCGCGTTTTCAGACTGTAGGGCCTAGAACCGCTCGGCCACTCCGGCCGGCCTGTATAGAATGGTCCCTATACATATTTATTCCAAATAATTTTCTATTTTCACTTCTACTTGGTATTAAATACATCTTTCATCTACATATGTCATTAGATAAATTTACAGAGGGAGGTGACGGAGTGGTTCATACAGGCGGCTCTTATTCGGGAGGGCCATACTTCAAATCCTCTTCCGACCATTCTGATTTATGTTTCCCATGATTTCGCTAAATCACTATAGATTGATGCCGGGTTGTTTCCTTTGAGTACACAACTGTCGGTTTGCTGCCCCACTTGTCCACCTGAGAAGCTGTTCTGTATTTAGTGCACACGTATTCGATGAGACTTTAGACTTCTCATCTACTCCTTCTGTTCTATAAGTCAACTTAACTCGAGGTGGTCAGTGTTAGCGTGATTCGCACTGAAGATAACAAATTATAATGTTTACAAGAAACCAGTTACAAACTCAATGTGGCAGACTGTTGCTCCGGATAGACGCTGAACTCAGTTGTCTATTATTTTGTAGTGGACAGGTGAGGATCAACAGTAATGGGAACGTAGAGGAATCCTCAAAGGAGGAAATGCAAAGGGGCATGATGGGATACCGATACGATTCTGTACAGAGTATGCGAAAGAACATACTCCTCTTCTAGCAGCAGTTCACCGAGAGTCCCTTGAGGAGCGAAGCTCTCCTAATGATTGGGGAAAAAAGTGGCAGGTCATTCCCGTTTTCAAAAAGAGTCGTCTCTCAGACGCAGAGAACTATATGCCTATTTCAGTGACGTCAGTCTACTGTAGAATTCTAGAACACGTTTTGTGCTCGTGTATTACGTCCTTTCTGGAGACCGGAAATCTCTTCTGTACGAATCAACAGTCTGAAACTCAGCTCGCTTTATTCATTCATGAGACCCAGAGGGCAGCAGATACCAGCGCCCTGGTTGATGACGCGCTGCTTGACCTCCAGCAGGCGTTCATTATGGTTCTGCACTGTCGCTTAGTGAACAAAATACGAGTGTAGAGGTTAACTGATTAGATTTGTTATTGAAATGAAGAGTTCATATCAAATAGAACACAAAACATTATTCTTAATGGAGAGAAATCTTTAGAGTTCGGGACCATTACTCTCGACAGTATATATAAACGACCCAGTGGATTACGTCGGAATTTCCATGTTGGTTTTCGTGAATGATTCTGTTGTATACAGAGAAGTAGCAACACTAGAAAATTGCAGCGAAATGCAGGAAGATGTCCAGGGGATTTGGGCTTACTGCAGTGATTGGCAGTTGATCTTCATTATAACATACGTAAAGTATTGCGTACGGTTAATCGGAAATACACCTATTGTACGATAACACCATAGCAGTGACATCCATTATATATCAGGAAGTACGCCTACTGAGCGATTTAAAGAGGATCGCCCACACAGAACGAATTGCAGGAAAGGCAGATGCCAAACTGAGATTGATTGGAAGGTTCTCCTTAGAAAGCGTAATCCACCCCAAAAGGACGTAGCTTACGGGAGTCTCGTTCAACAGATACCTGAATATTGCTTGTCGGCCTGGGATCCGTACCAGAAAGGGTTAACAGAAGAAATAGAGTATGTAAAGTAGAAAACAGAGCATTTCCATGCAGGTTCGTTAAGCAATAGCAAGGGAATAACGGAGATGCTCACCCAACTCCAGTGGCAGACGTTACAAGAGAGGCGTTGAGCATCACGGTGTGGTTTACAGTTAAGATTCCGTGAGCGGACTTTTCAAGAAGATATTGCTTCGTCATAAGAAAATCCCACGAAAAGACCATAAAGGTAAAATTAGAGACTTCGAGCTCATACGGATTGTTACCAACAATCGTTTTTCCCGCTCACCATTTACGAGTGTAACAGGAAAGGGGGGAGGTGGCCGTGGTACAATAACTATCCTCCGTCACACACCATAAAGTGTCTTCTGGAGTTTAGATGTAGATGTAGATGTAAACGGTGGAACATCTGCCGTGGTGCGCATCGACCACCAGGAAGGAGTCACTTTATTACGAGGCAGGCGAGGACAAGGCCAACAGCGTCACTGTCCACCGCTTGGTGACTTGTGACTTCATCGCTAGAGTAAAACATGTCAGGGTTAAAGCCGTTACAAAATAGAGATCAGCTGAATGAATGCTCCGATTTTTCTCAAATTGTTTATCTATGGAAACGTGTTATACAGATAAAATTTCACAAATATCCAGTCCGTCTTTGGTAAGATTTAGCAGACGGTAGAT
The DNA here is from genome assembly GCF_021461385.2 of Schistocerca piceifrons. Taxonomy (NCBI): domain Eukaryota; kingdom Metazoa; phylum Arthropoda; class Insecta; order Orthoptera; family Acrididae; genus Schistocerca; species Schistocerca piceifrons. The sequence continues at coordinate 231,066,065 of NC_060149.1, read as the reverse complement.
TAGATTAATCATTTTACAACAGCACACTCGCCTTGCTAGTGACCACACGAGGTGGTGTAGTGGTTACCACACTGGAATTGCATTCGGGAGGACGACGATTCAAATCCGCGTCCGGCCATCCAGAGTTAGATTTTTCGTGATTTCCCTAAATCGCTCCAGGCAAATGCCGGGATGGTTCCTTTGAAAGAATACGGCCGATTTCTTTCTGCAACCTTGACACCATCCGAGCTTGTGCTCCCCCTCTAATGACCTCCATGTCGACCTTAAACCCAGTTTTCCTTCTTTTTTCTTCCCTTGATAGTGACTTGACACCCTGTCGAACCACGACACATGATCATTGTTTTTCATTAGTATGAATCGGATCGTCACTCGGATCTGCCTTAACTGACTGGATGCGCATGAACTGGCTTCTAGGAATCTAATCAACTGGAAAATCTTCGCTGCTCCTACGAGGGCCTGCTGAAAAGTAAGACATCCGATTTTTTTATTCTGTACTCACTGTCGGTTCGGGTATTACATGTCATGCATTTCACTCTGTCGGCTTTCCTGTTACGCTGACATAAGTTGCAATCCTCTGCTCTTGGAGGGCTCCGAATTGTAGCGTATAGTAAGGCGGTGTGTAATATAACTATGTCGGTGCTTGAGAAACAGCTTACCGTAATCGAGTTTCGAATTCGAAGAGCTCGTCCACACTTGGAGAATCCTCTATTTCAGCATGGCAATTCCAGACCACACACGAGGGCTGCGACATCCGCAGCAGTCCGGCGCCTTGTGTTCACTGTCATCGATTATCTTACATACAGTCCCGACTTGGCCCCAACCGATTTGTATCTGTTTTCAAAATTTAAATAGCGCCTCGAGGACTTTCATTTGATAGCGATGAAGCGGTACAAGCAGAGGTAAGGTTGTGGCTCCCTCAACAAAATCAAACCATCTATAATGACGGTATCAACAAACTGGTCGCTCGTTGGGAGAAATGTGTTCGTCACCAGGTTGACCAAACATGTAAAAATGAAGAATTAAGATTTACAATGTGAATAACTTTTGTTTAAAAAGCTTTAAGAGGTCTCACATAAAAAATTCGGAAGCATTACTTTTCGACATGCCCTCGTATAAAGTTTTCTTCGATACTTTCACTTGATGCTCAGCTACTACATTTGTTGTCTTTTGTTTTTGAACAAAAGACAGTCCTAAATTTTACGCACGATACAAATCGATTTTCATCAAAGATGGAAATTCAGTCGCAAACCATACCTTTGATACATAGATCGATAATGTAACAAACATGCTCAAATATAACAAAATAAAATACATCATATTTGAAAAATAGCATTTACGATCTTATTACGTAAGTAAAAAATTATAATACAATCAAATATTACACACACACACACACACACACACACACACAGATCCTGGTGTTAGTAATAGCTTGATTATATTTAGGTACCGTTTGAAAATGAGCCACAGTAGCAATGAGTAAAAAAACATATCATTACAATGCAGTAACATTGTTCCTCTAAATAATTTCAGGTTTGGTTCATTCAACAACACTACGTCCTATGCCTTTCCTCATCCTTTACCAACTAATTTCAGTGTCAATGAAACTTTCCTTCCTTTCTTTTATACGGGTACTTAACAGTCCCTCGATATTTGTTTGGTGTATATAGGGAAAACGAGTTGTAAAGAAGGTTTGCGCTAGATATAGAGACAGCAGACAGAGAAGCTACGTCGAATACGGATCAGGATAGTATTTAAGTGCTGCAATTAACAACTATCCTGTGTATGTGTACTGGCTCATATCGCTAGCTATAATCTCAGATTTTTCGCATAAACCAAATTTCAATTGTTAGTGAAGCGAGCGGCAACCTTCAAATCAGTCGTGGTACTGACAAACCGCAATTTGTCTACGAACGAACTTGCTTACAAAACGATTTGATTATAGGATATATTTTGGGTTACTGTCGTAGTTAGATATGTATCAGGTTCAATTAGCTCGCGATATTGAATGTGTAGATCTCTGGGTAGCGCGGATATTCAGGTGTTAGTTCAAAAAATGTGTGCGTTAGACAGATAATTTTGCGAAAACTTACCATCAAGACGTTTTCTTTGACGCTCAATGGAACACCCACAGATGACGTTTATTGAACACAGATTGCCGTGACTGCTCGACATACTTCCTACAGGAGGTCGGCAGAATGTTTGTGATCATTCTTTCTGAATTTCGTCTTTAACATTATACACCCCTGTCAGGCCTATTATATCATAACTCGGTAACCTGAAGAAGTTCTAAGAATGAAAATCGTAGCTCAATAAATTTGCGATAGTACAGCTGAGATTGTTTTTATTAACCATTAAAATTTCTGGAAGTTGCGGTGTTTAACGACATGAAGATTATTATGGCCCATACAGGGATCGCGAAGAGAGTTTATGTATTTCTCTTTTATTGGCTATCGGGTCGTATCTATTCAGCCATCTCAGTAATTTAAAGAAGATACGATAGCATAATGGAGACGATTTTCTTGACAGTTGCGACGGTACGAACGTAGGTACAACACAACGCCCAGTCCCCGAGCGGAGAAAATCTGCGACACGGCAGGCAATCGAACCCGAGCCCCTTAGGTTAGGAATCTGCCGCGCTGATTGCAGAGCTACTGAGGTGGACGAAGTATTAGGTTAATTACAGCACTTTATTACGTATATGAGCACTCATTTCCCGTTTTTTATGCTGGTCGCTTGAGTGAAAAGTGAAATGAAAATTTTCCTCTATCGCCTCTTTACAATCTTGTGTGTTGTACAAAAGTAAATCTGCTAACTGATGACTACACAGCTCTGTACTTTCCAGTAAATAATACAGGTTTCGAAGTCTCCAAACTTCCTCAGTTTACCAGAGGGTTATGTCTGTCACGCGCCGTAGCACGAGCGGATGGATCAAAACATAATGCCTTCTGTGTCATAAAAAATTGAATAATGAACATATAACTGCGGGAAATAGCACAGATGATAGCCTGAAGTGTCCTATACTCAAAATTACCGTTCAGCTTAGTCATCGTGGATTTTTACATTTTTGCGCCATCACTACACCGAGGTTATGAGAGAAACAGGCCGCGGCGCGTACGTCACGAAGGCAGATCTGAGCTCGCTCGCTCAACTCAGCAAACAAACTACGTTTCAGTACCTGTTAATTCGTAACTAGCTGTGTAAGTACAAACGAGAATTCCATCTTCTACTGGAATCCGCTATTATGGGGTCTTACTGTTACTAGTCATACAATGATCGGAAGTCCACAGGCCCACTTATAATTTGTTACGGCTGTATTGGGGTACAATAAAATTAAAATTATGCCAAAATGATTATCAGTGGCATAAGGCACCACTTCTTGTATGAAATTAGGACTGTTAAACAGAAGAGACTAAATGCTATAAACAAGCCTTCTACCATGTATATCGAGTACTGATCTTAAATTAAATTTTGTTGTAGCACTGTTAATCAGTAAGGCTTCATAATAGCAGATTCCAGTATAAGATGTCAATCTGATTAGTACATACACGCCCAGCTGCGAGGTAACAGTTTAAAAACGTATTTTGTCTGCTGAGCTGAGCGAGCGAATGAGTTCAGGCGTACCTTCGGAACGTACGCGTCGCGGCCTGTCTTTCTCGTGGGCCTCGCACTAAAAACACGCATAAAAACCAGTTAGGAACCATTCAGGGTTTTGCTTCTTGAACCATGTTTTTAAAGCGGTTTTAACATCATTCATGAAGCAAGCGTAAGTGTACGCTGTAACAGACATCAGCAATGTGTGGCGTTGGCTGAAAAAGTTTGGTAACGAAGAAATGGAAATCCAGATAAACCGCGCAGCGGACAGCCGGCATCTGTCACAGATGCCAGTTGAGGACGCGTTGAGGAAAAGATTCGAGGGAAAGGACCCGTTAGAGTTCCCCATCAACAGCGAAATTTATGTAACCAAACTTAAGGAGACAATAAGAACGAGGGGACCATACCATCACGTCAGTGCACGCCCCCGTACCTCATTTTTCACAACCAAAGCGACTGAAAAAAGGGGCTGATCACTGGTGCCCCATACACCTTAAAGTCATGATTTTGCCCCGTATGACTTCTGTTTGGACCTATGAAAGATAACCTGGGTGGTTACATATTCAATGACTTGGATGAGGTTAAAACAGGGGTCAAGAAGCAAAACCTTGAATTTCTCCAAACAGGTTTTGTTTCTTGGGTTCGACGATAGCGCAAATGTGTACAGATGCATAGTGATTTTGAACGGTAGTGTTGTGAAAAGGACAGTTCAGGCTATGGTCTGTACTAATTCCGCTGTTATACGTTCATTATTAATTTTTTATGACACGGGAGACATTTCTGTTTGATTCACCATCTTACTTAGAAACAATGTCTATTGATGGAAACGTAAAAAGTCTGTAAAAAATTGTACCCCATTATTATAACATCTGAGATTCCAGAACGTACAGTGGATTGTTTCATCCATAAGCCGAAAGCAAGTACTAGCATGTTATCAGATCCGCGAATGATGTGAAATGTTTTCACACAAGTTTCTTTTTTGTCGATGCCTGTTTACAGTCTAGTAAAATTATTGGAAAATAATAGTGTTGTGGCTACAGCATTCAGTCTGAAAAATCAAGGAGCAGCAACAATCCACGTTGTATCTGTCCTACAAAAATAAACGGTCGTTTTGAAGGGAGTGTTCTCAGCTAGCCTTGCAGTATTTCACAAGTAAATTAATGTACATGTTTCGACAAATTACCTTAAGAGCCCTGTGTGACGATGTCATATTCGTTTGTCGTTACTTCTTTTCACTAGCGCTGATCGCAACTGTGACACAATCATTGTATTCTGATACGCACGTTTCACAGTAAAGAGAACAATTATATTTCCTTTTCTGTCAACATTTCCAGCCATGTTCATAGTAAAAAAAGAACTGTGTGGTTTTTGGATCAGTGCACGGTGTCTAATGAAACTGTCAGAATCGAAATTCTTCCGTTTACAAACATTCTCTGCCGTACAAGTTATAGCTGAAGAAACAAAAAGACTTGACTACTAAAGAATACTAGAAAATGAGAACCGGCATAGTGAGCACCATACTAGTATAGAGTGTCTGTAACATCATTCAGGGTTTCCGTGACTTGGTAAATACAGGCTCATTTCATCCTATATCCTAGTGCAATTACCCGTTGTGTTCGACATGTTCACTATAATTTGGTTAATTTCGCAGAGCATGCGTACAATTCTGTTTTAATTTTTCTGCAGTTCGTGTTCGGCAAGTTACGCTGTTGTTTTGCAAGGCGGCAGAGAACCTGAAAGTAATCCGATATTCAACTGGTCACCGCATAGATTATGGATAAACTCAAAGAATTTAAGAGTAATAGTAGATCAGTGAAGCATCTGTACACGAATATGAAATAAAAATCTTTGAGTTAGCTACATACCCTTGTCTGTTTTTGTTTCTCTTAGACTGGTGAGTTTTTTAACGGTGCGGCGATAGAATGAGAATAAAACCATCATTTCGAAATCCCATGCATTCACTACTTGGTCGATTCTTCGAAACAAGTGTACGTGAGAAGACTAAACAGTTTTGCGGTGGCTTGGAAGATATTGGCAGCCCGCTAACAGCTCTGTTGCTTAAAGTTTGCTTTCTTAGCCTACGTTTTTAACGAGTCGCTGTTATTTGGCGGTACCGCTACCGTCTTCACACCTAAACCAACCGTACGGACTACAAGCGTCAGCAGTTGTTCCTCGCAGTACAATAGCTGCTGAAAAGGAAGATAAACAGTATCTTCTCACAAAGGCATTTATAGACTGTAGATTCCAAACATAACGACTTACTCTCTTTATTTTTTCGCGATGATAAAAAAAATAGTAAGAGAAACAAAATAGCTCCTTACGTTGGGTAGGCATCACCTCCGATCGATCAGGTCTTTGAATGGCACCATAACGGCCAACAAGGAATAGATTTTCGAAAAATTCTTTGTTTCTGCGTAGTTCACCCAGAGAAGCACAAACGTAGTAATAGATTGCGAGGACGAACATGTTTCAGAAATATTTGCCGATGAAGTTGATAAAACTGTTATAGGCATAGAAAAACATAAAAAATTAAGCAGTAAAGACGTAAAAATAGACGTGATAAAAGTACAAATGCAAGGGTTGCAAGCGAAACTTTCGGAATTACTTACAGAATGCCCGTGTAAAAGATGCTTATTTCAAAAAAACTGTAATTGCTCTAATTAAAAAGAGGAAAATATTAAGCTTTGCCGCGCGGGATTAGCCGAGCAGTCTAGGGCACTGCAGTCATGGACTGTGCGGCTGGTCCCGGCGGAGGTTCGAGTCCTCCCTCGGGCATGGGTGTGTGTGTTTGTCCTTAGGATAATTTAGGTTAAGTAGTGTGTAAGCTTAGGGACTGACGACCTTAGCAGTTAAGTCCCATAAGATTTTACACACATTTCTTTTATTAAGTTTTTACTGCTAAAGAACAAGCTGATTTTAAAAGTGGGTATGGGTTAAAGGGTCATCTTCAAGTTATGAACGATGTTATAGGAAAAAAATAAATTAATGTTTCGATAAAATCGATTCTGAGACCACTGAGAACCAAAGAATGGGTCTACAAATATCACTTCATGTAAATCATGTAACGTCAACCGCAGTACATTAAGAGATAATAGAAAATTCAGAAAGGAAGAAAGTGACTTCTCTTTCGTCAAAACTGTTTTTTATGACGTGACTTTTCAGGCTCTGCCACCGGATGTCGTTATGTAAATCCCATAATATTTCTTGGAGGCAACTTTTAAAAACCGTGAGGTGGCCAGTAGTAACCTGATGGTATCGAACAGCTGCCTTTAAGAAATATTGTGAGATTTGCGCAACGTGATCCGGCTGCAGATACGAGATCCATATATTTTCTGTGAACTATGAAGAATCTTCTGAATCACTATAGTGTTATGAAGAAGGAATAATTATCGATCCGTCTTACGCATCTTCGAGTTCCGGATAACGTTTGAATTTACTTTACCTGCACAGAAACTTCAACAAGAAATGGAAAAACTCAACAGAAAAGTATACAAAACGAAATAATCAGCACTCTGAAATGAATACAGCGAAGACTGGCAATAATGTTATTGACCCAGTTGAAGAATTCGAGTACTTAAGTCAGTCGAAATAAATAAGCGAATGAGTTCTCAAAGAATAAACAAAAATACGAATGGCGTGGAAATCGTTAAAAAAGTTGGACACCATTTTCAGAGTACTTTGGCAGTTTTTCTGGACAGAAAATCTAGGACACTGAATCAGCAAATTACGCAGAAATTTGAAGTTGTCGGACTTAAAGTCGAAAAACAAACATTGAGAATAGCGAGAAACGACCAGAAGACTAACTAACTGACAGAAAGAAAAGAGTACATCATGTTACATAGGGACTGCTAACAAAATGGAATCCAGATGGACTTGGTATATAGCCAGATTCGCTTTCAGAAGATAGCCCAGAACCCTGGTTTCATTTCTTGGTGGGAACAAAACAACACGTTGTCCTGGAGAGCCGGCCGGAGTGGCCGAGCGGTTCTAGGCGCTACAGTCTGGAACCGCGCGCCCGCTACGGTCGCAGGTTCGAATCCTGCCTCGGGCATTGATGTGTGTGATGTCCTTAGGTTAGTTACGTTTAATTAGTTCTAAGTTCTAGGGGACTGATGACCTCACCAGTTAAGTCCCACAGTGCTCAGAGCCATTTGAACCATTTGTCCTGGATAGTTGTCTACAGACAGAAGTAATTTCTGGCATGTTGCAGGAAGTGTAATAGTATTGCTGCGCTTCGTGTCATGTTTGAACTTAGAGGATAGTGCCAGCTGTGATGTATTATAGTAACATCTAGTGAGAACCTGGCGAGCTACTAAATACGGACCAGCTCTAAATGTAGACAAGTACAAAGTTGTATACTTCACGAAACATGGTAGATTTTGATCATACGATTAACGAGTGACAAATACGAGTTGAAATAGGTTCATAAAATGAGTGACTTCGGCACATTCATACGGTAACTGACACTGCGAAAGTTCTACGAATAAGTTTATTTATAAAAGAATTGTTCTTTCTATACCCGGCTAGAATTAAAGTATGTGAGTTTGTGCCTAGTTTGACCAACGGGGAGAGCTAATGTGTACGAAGAAGAGCAGCGCGTCTGATATCAGAATGCTTTCGCCCAGGCGAGAATGCAGTGGAAGTAATATCTAAACTAAGCTGTCTAATATCTTGCGAAAACTTACTCACAGAACGCCACTGTCTTGTATTTAAAGTAGAACCAATACGTAGTTTTATGTTCTGGGAATGCTAGGTCAAGGAAACAAGACTAAAAACACTTCGCGCTGAAGCATGTTAGTGACTACATCTTCCACATTCCATCCTTTATGAAAATTGCTAAAAACTGATATATGGAATCATGAAAGATGCCGTATGTCATGTTATCTTTGATTTTCGTAGTATATACTTGCAAAATTTAACGAGGTTGGTATTTTATTAAGCACTGAACACGATGACAGCCACACGGTAGTCAACATGTTAATAGATATTAGGGCAAGTTTTGTAGGATGTAATTTCCTCACAGTTAATTGCACCATCTGTGCAATGTTTGAGTCGCCGAGTAATTCCGAATGACCAACTTAGTCATCAAAGTACCACATACACTGAGGTGACAAAAGTCATGAGATACCTGCTAATATCTTGTCGGGCCTCATTTTGAATCGCGTAGTGGAACAGCTCGAAATGACACGGACTCAACAAGTCATTAGAAGTCCCCTGCAGAAATGTTGAGCCATGCTGCCTCTACAGCCATCCATGACTGCGAAAGTGTTGCCGGTGCATGGTTTTGTGCTCCAACTGACCTCTCGATAGGTCCCATAAATGATTAATGGGATTCATGTCGAGCGATCTGGGTCGCCAAATCATTCGTTCGAAGTGTGTAGAATGTTCTTCCAACCTATTACGAACAATTGTGACCCGATGAGATGATAATTGCCACCTATTCCATCGTTGCTTGGGAACATGAAATCCCTGAATGGCTGCAAATGGTAGCCATGTAGTCAATGATAGGTTCAGTTATACCAGAGGACCCACTCCATTGCACGTGAAAACAGTCCAAACCATTATGGAGCCATCACTGGCTTGTACATTGCCTTGTTGACGACTCGAACCATACCATCAGCTCTTATAAACTAAAATTGGGACTCCTCTGACCAGGTCAGTCGGTTAGCGTCCAATCGATACGGTCACTAGCCTAGGAGAGGGGCTGCAGACGATGTGCTGTTAGCGAAGGAACTCGCGTCGGTCGTCTGCCACCATGGCCAATTAACGCCATATTACACCGCACTGCCCAGACGCATACGTTCGTCGTACGTCGCACATTGATTTATGCTGTTACTTCATGTGTCGTCGACACTTTTCTGTTTGAAGTGTCGCCGAGCCCGAGGTTGACGCTCTTTGACCATTATAAGGAAATTTGTAGGCACGTTCGAGCCTCATTTCGAACTTCTGTGCTGTAATGGGAGAAAGTGACGAGGTTTCAAAATGATGGACTTTTAATTTTGTTGCGCAGTGTATTTTGGGCGTGATATGGTGATTTTCTTTGTCGTTTGTACGTAGATGGTGAACGGAATTTGTGTATGAAACATGAGATTTTTGCATTCAGTTCCTCAACAATATAGTAAGTGCTCATAAACTTAGGATTCTTACGAACTTATTTTTCTCTCCTCTGATCTTTATTCAAATGTCTGCAGATGCTCATTTACACACTATATTTTCGAAAGTATTATGTACACTTTAACTACATATACAACCAAGCGAAACAGACTGCTTTCAGCAGTGACGAGATTTTTATTTAAATGACATTTTGAGCTACCCCGGTAAGTTCGTGTTGCTGTTAAACTTCAAGGCACGTGCTTGCGGGGACTTCAAGATAACTTTCTACTATTACACTAGCTCAGACGTGTTCCATTTATAAGGTGTTGTAGGACACAGAGTGTAAACAAATTTGTATTGCACGAATTATATCTGTAAGGTGCACATTTACTGAGCAGCTGCATGAGGTCTTTACAAGGAATATGCTTCAGTTTAGTCCTTGTTTATCTCCTGTTAAATTCCACTTTAATTTTTGCATTGTGCAATGAAAAAGTTCTTGCCACTGCAAAATTTAAAAACAAAGTTAGTCAGACTGCATTTATTCACATATGGGTTACATTCTATATGAAGGGGTAATGTTGCAGGACATTAAAATCCTGGGAGTAGTCTATTATGAACTCACGGGTTAAAGTACTAAGTAGTGCAATGTTTTTAGTGTGGTGAATGTATCCTGGGATGGAGGATGTTTACATGTGATAAAATGGATCCCCAGCTGCGTCTACAATTGTCTGTCACGGTTAGATAATACAGGGACCTGCTGTCCAATTATTTGCTTTAGTTTGTTCGCCTGCAACACCAGCCAGGTGACATTTACACTTGGTGTGACAATGTCCCAACCCGTTTTGATTTACCAAAAGAGACTGAATGTAACAATCCATTCCTCTCTAACTGTGTCTGAATAGTTTGAGGAAGACTTAACGGGACATGTCACCTGACCTCAGTCGTATTGAGCACATCTGTGTCGCCACCCAGCAAGATATGCGCGTCTGCGAATCAACTCTCAACATCTCCTTTAATTGTGACAGGTGATTGAGCGGTCACGGATCATGATAGTTCCCCACGGTCGTCAGTGTCTTGCGCTCATGCCACACACGCCACTAGGTACGTATATCTAGTTCATTATCCGCCTGCTTAGCTGAGTACGCCGGCACGGTAGCTCAGCGTGTTCGGTCAGAGGGTTAGCTACCCTCTGTAACATAAAACCGAGCGAACGGATCAACTATAAACTTGAACGGGTGTCGTGGGACTTCAGCCCTGAACAAATACAACGAACAAAATAAGTTTTTTTAAAAGAAGTTGTAACGTGCTTGCTTCCCATGCAACGGGGCCAGGTTCGATTACCGGCCGGGCTGGAGATTTTCTCAGCTCGTGGACTTGTCTTGCAACTCGGCGGCCGAACTTCCCCGGATGGGGCCTCCCGGCCATCAATGCCACACGATCATTTCATTTTCTAGTTCAATTTGCTGATGAGTGTACTTGAGATTAGGCTATTAAATTTACAAACATTGTTGTAACTGATATACTGTATCGTCTAATGGAATTTTATACAGATTTTTTAAAGTGTAAATAGACTTCACCTGCTTAACTGGACTACGTATACGTCACTATCCGGTGATTGTCTGCAAACGCTGTTTCCCATTCTTTAGGTACTTACGGACAAAGTCCACAAAAATATATACGCAATCGAGATGGTATTTCGTGTGTAGAACAATCAAAAACAATTTCATGAAATGTCCACTGTTTTCGAGACGCACTTTCATCATCGTGAGTGAAAGAGGAGAACTTACAAGGGAGTTGCGACGGATGGGTTCTTGTGGGCAAGAACCAAAGGACTGCAGGCAATGTCACGGGAAAAATCTTCTGTGTTTCAGAGAGTATTTCGGTGACAGATTATCTCCAGGAGGGAGGGGACGGGGACGGCGAACACAAATTACTGTGGTGACCTGCTATTCAAACTGGAAGAGGCGGTGAAAGTGGAAAGGCCAGGGAACCTGCGGAAGCCGACTTCTTATTGCGACACAATGCTTCCGTTCCCAAGGCTTGTGCGACTCTAGACGTTTTGAGAAAGTGCTTTAAGAGCGTGCGTATCTTCCACCCTAACTAACTACATCTCATTATCCAAATCTGAGAACACATCCCAAGTTTGCTACTTACGAGCGATAATGACAGCATCAGGAAATATTTCGGTGCGCAGAAGTGTTTCTTACTTGTTGTTGCTCAAAAGAATTTGAACTATACTGCAGAAAATGAGTTTATATCTTTGGTGAATATGTGGAAAAACTTATAACATTCTTTATTTTTTGTTATTTGAAAATCTTTTTAACAACCTCTATGCTTCTGGGGGTCGATTAACTTCATTGCTGGAGAACTGCAAGTTACCATTATCGAAGAGTTTTCGAGTCGAGGATGACAGTTTGGATTAGGGACAGTAATGAGAGTTGTCAGTGAACCCTCTGTATATTTGCCTAACCCATGTAACCTATCAAGATTAATGCTGGAAAAATTTTGCCTGCCGTTTAAATTAAAGGAAAAGGTATTTTTGTGCTCTATTTCACAGATGACCAGTAAACAGAATGATTGATCCAAGAACGAAAAAGGCTACAATATGATTTCTTAACGGCTTTCTCTTCCGGATCGACTTCAGTTGCATGTGTCTTCTGCAAGATAGCGAGCCGGATGTCCACTATCTTACGCTCTGTTTCTGTACACTATAAAGTAAGGTCAAACTGTCACGAACCCGAAGACTGGCTTGAGCGCCGTAGTCATTTACCAGCCATGTATAACTGGGGGTGAGATGCTCCTGCATTCTTCCGGCTTTGAACTGACTTACCCAGACCAATGTAGTGGGACCTACAATTTAGGTGGTCTCAGAAACACGTCAACACTCGACATTTTTCATTTTCAAAATCATTTATAGAGGTGAAAGACGTGATAATTACCAGATAAAATCCTAAGACTGAGTATCATAACATAGACTCTTATAGCCATAGCCTGGAAGTTTGCGACTGAGGTGTCGAGTCGCAGAACATAATATGGAATTCATATTTACAAATTTTCAGTTTTTTTCTGCCAACATTAGATACTCGATGACTACATAACTCAGTGAAGTTTATTTTTGTGCATAAGCACCAACGGACGCTTATTGTGTTTTCCTTGTTAATAGCGCTTACCAAGCACAATGTTCCAGCGGTTAAAGCAGTGGACTCGTATTTGTGAGGAAGTACAATTGAAATATCCTTCTGCCTATCCACCTTGCTGGGTCTTCATCATATTATAAAGAGTGGTCAAACGGAATTTAACTTACTTTCCTCTGATGTGGTTAAAGTCTTCGTATCTAAGATACGCAGGTTTTACCATCATATAGCATGGACTGTCTTAGACGAGAAGAATAATGGTTTTTAATTTTGTACTTTGTTTCACCGACTTTGACTTAATAAAAAAGGGAAGTTCAGTTTGACATCAACTCTGCATCGACGCCACTATAAATCGAGCATTAGCTCAATCGGACTAGAGGGGTGAAGAAATTCGCCCATAGCCTCGCTTAGAAACCATGCCAGCATTAGATTGAATTGATTAGGAGAAAACGACAGAAAATCTGAATCAGAATAGTCAGACGATGGTTTGGACCCGGCTCCTACCGAAAACAACCAGTCTACAGGAACACAAACCTACGAGGACATGCTGCTAAGTAACTCCACCGAGTTTTTTACGTAAAAGCTCAACCTTTTTAAATAAAACAATGTTATTAACATTCAACATCTTAACTTGTCATGTCTACATGTTTATTTCTCAAAATAGTGACAATGGCGACGAATACATTTCTCATCACGAGAGACCAGTTTGTTGATAGGTCACTGTACAATGTCTGACTTCGTTGACGGAGCCATGTTACCTCTGCTTGCACCGCTTCATCAGTATCAAAGTGAAGTCGTCGAAGGTGTTCTTTAAGTTTTGGAAAGAGATGAAAATTGGATGGGGCCAAGTCGGGATTGTACAGAGGATGATCGATGACAGTGAACCTAACGCATCGGATTATTGCACATGTCTCAGCGCTCGTATGTGGTCTGGCAGTGTTATGCTGAAGGAGAGAGTGTTCCATGTGTGGACGAAGATGATGATAATGATTATGATGTTTGGTTTGTGGGACGCTCAACTGCGCGGTTATCAGTGCCCGTACAAATTCCCAACCTTTGCTCAGTCCAATCTCGCCACTTTTGTGAATGATTATGAAATGATGAGGACAACACAAACACCCAGTCATCTCGAGGCAGGTGAAAATCCCTGACCTCGCCAGGAATCGAACCCGGATGTGTGGACGAACTATTCGGATTCGAAACTCGATTACAGCACGCTGTTTCTCAGTCACCGACATAGTAAAGTTACAAACCGCCATATTAGACGCTTCCATTCGCAGCCCTCTAGCGGCAGAGGTTTCCACCTTGCGTCAGCGAAGGGGGAAAGTCAGTCGAATAATATGCATGTCATTTAATACCTCAGCGGATATTGAGAACAGAATAAAAAATTCTGAGGCATTACTTTTCAGCACGTCTCTGTAACTTTGTAAAGATGAGGCATTGGAATGGTTGATGAATCTCTATCGATATTCTACGGGTGTGACTCGGAGTAACTGGAACAGCATTCAAGCACAGGTCTTCTTAATTCAGCAGCAGCTCGCCAGGTAGTGGATTATCCAGTTCTACTGAAATACTAAACTAAACTAAACTCCGTCCGAACAGGCCTTGGAAGGCCCAACCGTAGCGATCGGCTGCCGTGTCATACTCAGCACACAGGCGCCACTGGATGCGGATATGGAGGGGCGTGTGGTCAGCACACCGCTCTCCCGGCCGTATGCCAGTTTACGAGACCGGAGCCACTACTTCTCAACCAAGTAGCTCCTCATTTTGCCTCACAAGGGATGAGTGCACCCTGCTTGCCAACAGCACTTGACAGACAGGATGGTCACCCATGCAAGTGCTAGCCCAGCCCGACAGCGCTAAACTTCGGTGATCTGACGGAAACCGATGTTACCACTGCGGCAAGGCCGTTGGCACTGAAATACAGGGTGTTAAAATAAAAGTTTTCCATATTTTCAGAGATGATAGTACGGTCCAAAACACGAAAATAGCCCAGTAAAAATGGGCTCTACAATGCGCATCTTAAGAACTATGGGCGCTTTTACATCTTCGTTCTTGTACTGCAAGCTCTTTGCTATTACGAAAAACCTAGACAATGCAGTAAACAAGTGAGTAACTAATGAGCCACATTATTCTGATCTATTTTCTATTACACACGACCTGCACTTGTGAGCCATCGCTGAAGGAGGTGATGAATATGGTGTCAATTGGTTCAATTGGCTCTGAGCACTATGGGACTTAACATCGGAGGTCATCAGTTCACTAGAACTTAGAACTACTTAAACCTAACTAACCTAAGGACATCACACACATGCATGCCCGAGGCATTATTCGAACTTGCGGCCGTAGCGGTCGCGCGGTTCCAGACTGAAGCGCCTAGAACCGCTCGGTCACACCGGCCGGCGAGTATGGTGTCCATTTATATTAAGGCATGCTTCTGTCCGGAGTCTTGGAGAATCACGCATTCTCTGAAAAACTCAATGTTTCACGGATGCCCTGGCAGGCACTGATGACCCGTCCCTGTAGTGTTTGTACATCAATGGGCCTGTATACACCAAAGATTTCAAGTGTCACCACAACCAAAATTCCAAGGGATTAAGCTCGGGGGAATGGGCTGGCCAACGTACTGGACCTCCCCGACCAATACCTTGCACATTAAATGTGAAGTGTTCTCGGACATTTCGGAGGAAATGGGCAAAGATCAACAATCCCTCACAGCTCTTAAGGTATGTGTTTTAGTGCCCTTTCCTACTAGATATTTTTGTCTTGTTTCGGTCCATACTACAACATCTCAAATTATGGAACACTTTTTTAACGCCCTGTATATCTATGAAACTAGTTACTCTGTTGTCCCGCTGACATTTTCAACTGATGGTTGAATGCCCGGTATTATTGAAAAGCCATCAACAGTTGTAGTTAAAGGAGTTCACAGTACGTTCCTTCTGCCAGATGTGATGCTACTAACCAAGGCCACACTAAACAAAGGAGGCGTGTCCTCAACAGCTGCGGCACTTCCATGCAGCGCCATTGAGCCAGCTGAGTTATTTCATTGTGAGCGCCTCCTTCAGCTGTCCATAACTTGGAAGTCGGCCGCCGCAGGCGCTACCATCGCCTGAGCGGCACCGTGAGTGTCGGCGTCGTTCGCATTTTATTTATTCTTTTCCAGCGGCTAGCCGCTTCTTTTTCTGTCAGCATCTCGTGCTGGTTATAATAATAGCTGGCATGCCGTGGCTCGAGCGCGGGCCCGGCACGCTTCGCCGGACTGCACTCCATATAAACGCCGCTCTTTCGCTCGGTTGACGCCAAGCAGACCCACCACTACAACCGATAGACCGCCGCCAGAAGCCAGTTAATTCTATTCTACAACACCTGGGCCATTAAGAAAACATAATTAATGTTTCATAGGGGGAAAGAAAGTAAGCTGCGTAGTTGAAAAATGTCATATTACCGCCTTGAGCTGCTGGTAACATTCTTTATTTCGGCAACCACTTAGGATCGACTGACCATCATCAGGTTCATAAAAGTATTACAGCTTGATTTTAGGTTAAACGCAAAATCATTTCGTGAAATGTTGAAACCATATCGTATTATAAATTAACTATAATTACAGTTATAACCTGAATGAGTACACTGTCTAGCACAGTTTTTATACCTACATTGACGATGTAATTTACACTGAGGTGACAAAAAGTCTTGGGATAACGATGGCGGCTGTACCGCGCACACAAGATATAAAAGAGTAGTGCATTGGCGGAGCTGACATTTGTTCTCAGATGACTGATGTGAAAAGGTTTCCGACGTGATGATGGCCGCACGAAGGGAGTTAACAGGATTTGAACGCGGTATGGTAGTTGGAGCTACACAAATGGGACACTCCATTTCGGAAATAGTTAGGGAACTCAATATTCCGAGATCCACAGTGTCATGAGTGTGCTGAGAATACCAAATTTCAGGCACTACCTCTCACCACAGACAACACAGTGGCCGACAGCCTTCACTTAACGACCGAGAGCAGCAGCATTTGTGTAGAAATGGCCCTGAGCACTATGGAACTAGCGGTCGCGCGGTTCGAGACTGTAGCGCCTAGAACCGCTCGTCAACACCGGCCGGCATTTGTGTAGAGTTGTCAGTGCTAACAGACAAGTAATACCGCGTGAAATAACAGTATAAATCAATATCAGATGTACAACAAACGTATCCGTTAGGACAGTGCGGCGAAATCTGGCGTTAATGAGCTATGGCAGCAAATGACCGTCGCGAGTGCCTTTGATGACAGCACTTCGCCGGCAGCGCCCTTACTGGATTCGTTACCATATCGACTGGAACCTATACAACTGGGAAACCGTGGTCTGGTTATATGAGTCCCGATTTCATTTTTTAAGAGGCGATGGTATGGTTCGAGTGTGACACTGAGCCCACGAAGCCATGAAACCAAGTTGTCAACAAGGCACTGTGTAAGCTGGTGGTTGCTCCACAAAGGTGTGTCCTGTGTTTACATGCAATGGACTGGGTCCTTTAGTCCAACTGACTGAAAATGACCATTTTCACCATTCATGGACTTCATGGTCCCAAACAATGATGGAATTTTTATGGATGACAATCGTCAAATCACCGGGCCACAGCTTTTTGCGACTGGTATGAAGAGCATTCTGGACAATTTGAGCGAATTATTTGCCATCCAGATCGCACAACATAAATCTCATCGAACATTTATGTGACATAATCGAGAGGGCAGTTCGTGCACAAGCTTCTGCACCATCAACACTTGCAAAATTTTGGACGGCTATAGAGGTAGTATGGTTCAGTATTTCCTGTCTGTGACTCAAGCACGCAACGCTACCAGACTGCATTAAATCTTGCGGGTAGGCAGTGGTCATAATGTTTCGACTCATCAGCGTATGTAATCCGTGTCGAGTGTGGTGGCCCATTTATTACGTCATTTACATGAACTATGGAGGAGCTTGGCTGAAATCTCCGTCTGGTTATCCAGTAATATTTACTCTGTGGTTTAACTAGGTTAATTATTCCTACTGTCAGGATGGCTCGTTTGGAAAGGCCACTGTCGATTTTCAGCCTCTTTCTTGTACAGTCTGAGCCTTTGTCTCTAATATAATGATTTCAACGTCAACGAGGCTTTAAGCCCCACTATTTCTTCGTTCCAAGTTTTGTAATTCGAGTTCGGATAACGAATCATATGACAGAGCAGACTATGTGTTTGTGGAATTACTCACAAATAGCCAAAGCTCAAAACAAAGTACTCCATGACACGGACGTGATTGCTCGGTGCTGCCAAAACTACTTTGCACTTGTGTGGCATACATTTGTCGAGAGTTTCTCTGCGTTCCACTGAAATATTCTGGCACTCGTCCAGAAGAGCAAACTGCAACTCTGGAAGTGTTGCGAGAGTAGCTGGTCGGCCCAAGCCCTTCTTTCAGGCATACCCACCTCACTGTTAATGAAGGTATGTCCAGGAAACATCCTAGAATTAGCCTGAAGTGATTTACGGACACTATGCCCATTAGGGGACGAATCAGCTAGGATACCGATATCAAACAAAACATCGGATTGTTGACTTTCGTCTTTGCGTCTTAGACGAATATCGGATTATATGGAGATTCGCGTGTCCACCAGATCTGATTCTGGCCAACAGTATTATCTTGTCAGTGTGATATTTCCGAGAAAAAGTGCGCTGCATATAAAACCCCCTCAACTCTCACTGGAGAACAGAATACTGCAGCATTCAGAGTGATACTCTTCTCCAGCTCCCCTCCCCACTCCCCCTCCCCCACCAAGAAAACCACCATGTCACTCAGCTCAGTGGCAATACGGTGATCTGCTGCTAATGGCCGCCGCTGTGGCCGAGCGGTCCTAGGCGCTACAGTCCGGAACCACGAGGCAGCTACGGTCGCAGGTTCGAATCCTGCCTCGGGCGTAGATGTGTGTGATGTCCTTAGGTTAGCTAGGTTTAAGTAGTTCTCAGTGTAGGGGACTGATGACCTCAGATGTTAAGTTCCATAGTGCTTAGATCGATTTTACTGCTAACCCACACCGTGGAACAAAGTGTGTTGATGCCTCTTCTCGAAGGCAAAAACGTGTAACTCGAACTAATGCTGTAAATCCTGCCATTGGTTGCATGCCACGCAACATTCCGCCTCTGTTTACGATGGTTTCTTATCAACAAGTAACATAATTCTCCGCTCTTGTTACTCACAAACAGTCTCATCCTGCTCTTCAAAACTTCGTATTGTTTCAGAAAATAAAACCGCAATTTGAGCTTACAAACAGCATCGCCCTACTGTGACTGGCACGCATCTTCCTTTCAGTGATACAGGAAGCCGCCAGTGCCAGTAAATCACGCTGTGGAAACCAGGCAGTAACTCGAATAAAAAATCAGATTAAACTAGGACACACTGGAGAATTTCAATAACTGAACACTTCTCTGTTTCGAAACGTTCTCTGCTATCAGTACTTCATTTATAAATCTTTGTAAGTGGATAAGTCTTTCCTTTTTATATAGCTATGGTAAACAGCTGTGCTCGAAGCTATTCTAGAAGAGATAACCTTCGAGGAATATCAAAGGGCACAATATCAGTATGTGAATGAGTCTGAACGAGCCAGAACTATTGGCCTCTAGGAAATCGGTATGTCATAATGTGGATAATAAGCTCGTCAAACAAAATATTGTTCACCCCCTTGAAAGATCACAGTGGCCACTTTGGAACACTGTAGATGGTGTAGATTGGTACCAGAGTGTGATGTGCGTCTCCATCGCTTGTTGTTGTTGGTTGGTTTGAGGGAAGAGACCAAACAGCGAGGTCATCGGTCTCATCGGGTTAGGGAAGGACGGAGAAGGAAGTCGGCCGTGCCCTTTCAAAGGAACCATCCCGGCATTTGCCTGGAGTGATTTAGGAAAATCACGGAAAACCTAAATCAGGATGGCCGGACACGGGATTGAACCGTCGTCCTCCCGAATGCGAGTCGAGTGTGCTAGCCACTGCGCCACCTCGCTCGGTCTCCATCGCTGACGTAAGTCATGATAGTGAAGTGGTGCTTATGTGTTAGTCGGTTGTATGTATTTAGCGTATTAAGCTGGGTCGACATCAAGACGTGACAGAATGGCAGAAAGAAATTACTGCGTTTGGATGTGCCCAGGACCACACTGTGAATGAAGTTGCCTGATTTGAAAATGTTTCATCGCGAATTCTCCTACGTGTCACCAAGCAATGGCGCACCAATCTCAGTCGTGGAACACAGCATAGAAACAATAGTCGTAAGAGTTTCAAACCGACAGGGACCAGATATGAGTATCACACCAGTTACCGAGAGAACTTTTCAAAGAAAACTGCATCCGATGAACAGTTGGAGATGGGTACCACGCAAAAGGCCATTGCTCACAGCAGTACATAATGCTCCACGTCTTCGGTGGGCCAAACAACAGAGGAACTGGACAGTTCCTGACTGTAGGAGCGTAGTGTGATCCGACAAGTTACGATTTGCCGCGTTTTAAACAATGCGAGGCATCGAATGCACTGTTGTGCAGCAGAATAATTTTATAGTACACGTTTAATTTTTTCAAAAATTCTACCAGGCGAGCTCGGAGTAGAGAAGGTTACTTCTGGGCCGGTGTGCCAATTAGAATGTCAACAAAGTACATCACGAATGCGACAGATCTTAGAGAGAGGCGGGCAGAGATGCAAACGTTGCCATGCTACATAACAAGGCACGCTGAGGTAACACTACGTAACTTCACCAGACGAGCACCACTCAAAAATCAAAAGTAGGCAGAAAGAACCACAGCGAGGCAACGAGCGCTGACGGGTTGATAAATGAGGGTAAATGCGCTCATACACCCAGAGCCACCACGTCATAGGACTGGGCTCGCCCTTCAAATAACGAGGCTTTCGGAGCTCAAAGACACATTCAGTCGTGCTGCCATTCTGCCCATCTCGCTAGAACGAGAGAGAATGACAGCCTATTGACTTTCAGCGAAACCATGACAAGGTGATCGATGATGGCCAGCCTGCTACCTGCTGGCTGACTTCAACATCGAGATGCAGCCAACCTGATGCATACCACAGCTGCGGTCTGCCGTTGCTGCCTGTTGGGTCACCGTTGATGAGAAGACTACTACTCAGCCAGCTCTCCTACACTACGAGCCATCGCAAGTCTGCAAGCTGCCATCTCCACACCGACCAATTGTTGTGCGTCCGCGCAGTCTCGTGGCTGACTCCTGAACATCTGCTTTTCGACCCATGGTGCATAACCAGAGCCTAGTTTTCACGACAACCAGCATCCTGGAGCACAGTTGGCAGTCTCCATCTGAGCACGCGACGAGCTGCCTTCGAGAGTACCGAGGTGGAACCACACTGTCTGGTGGGACGTTCGGCCAGTACAGCACGCGACCGAAGCGCTGACAAAACGGACCGATGTCGCCACTCGCTGAAGAGCCATCAGCACTTCTTCATGACATATATTTACGTCCAGTCACTGAAGACACTTATAACACTTATAACTCTGTACACATTGTACAAGAAATAAAATTCCATTTCCTGTACACGTACCCTTTTTGGAGGAGCAAGTTTCCCTGAAGTTAATTTATTGCAATCAATGTAGATTGATATTTCTTTAGTTTCTGTTGAAATATTACATCTGAGTCTTAGAAGTAATGTATTTGTAGATTTATTTTCTGTTTTGCCATAGATCACTGCTTATCAGTTCGTTTACAGTTGCTTCGAATAATCGCTGCACTTCAAGACCCCTAAGTTTGTGTGGTAAAAAAACATGTCTGTTTCTTGCTAGTGGTCGTGCATGTAAATTGTGGGACCCATGTTATACTTAGACAAAGGAATTTAAAAAAAAGCCACTTTGCCCAAATGTATAACTTTATGGAACAAACTACTCAAGAGGTATTGCATCCTATTCATAAAATTATATTAGTTAGTTTTTCTATACCCATCCTATATTCCCTAACGAAACTAATAGCGTGCACTGGAGTTTGAGGATCCTATATCCGCATACATCATTTATATTTATTATTTTTTCGGCATTTTTACTAAGTTTATGCTTCCTGTGGCTGCATGTAGAAGTGTGGTATACCGACGGTCACACAGCAATAGCTGGTGTTGCTGTGCCCAGTGGTAAAATATGGTCTTCGCCTGTCGACAGTGTTCTGTGAATTGTTATTGTTGTTCACGCTGTGTGAGCGCTTGGCGCCAAATTTCAGTAGTTGCAAGTGGTTGTTAGAGCTGGTCGGTAGCATTCGTAAGATGTGGGAGTGTCGATGTGCATGTCGCAGCACATTATCACATTAATTACTGTGTAGACAGGGCGTTTGACATGTTATTAGTAAGCCTGCTTGGTTGAACATAAGTTCCACTGTGAAAGAATTTCTGGAAGGTTGTGACATACAGACATTTTTCAGACAGTAAATAGGAAGTCATTTTATCCGATTTTAACTGTTCTAACTTAAAGCCTTCACTGTCCGCATTATCATCCATGTGTGGATAAATTTGCACAGTTTCTTTTATTCAGATAATTTAATGCAGCAAAGAGAGACTCATGAGCCACAGTTTAGGAAAAGATAGGACAGAGTTGGAATTGCAAACGGAAGAGGATTAATGTGGCACTGTTATTTCGGTGGAAATGTTATGGAAGGTGCTCAGAAAACAGGATTTTCTGGGAGGAAAGTTAATTTCAGATGTAAAATCTAAAAGCATTCCAGGAGAAATTAAGAAATGATGGTTGAGGCCAGAGTTCATCAAAACACCAGAAAAATTAATGACGTGTGCCAAAGATAGTTTCACAAGTAGCTCAGCAGTCAAGCCTGGTGTTGATGTGTTAAAATGTGTTTATTAATTGCATATGCGCCAGTGCGTCTTGAATGTGATTCAGGAAGTGTTTGAGAGGTAGAGAACGGGAGCATCGAGGACAATGAAGCAGTCGATGGCTGGAGAGTGGTGACCCTTAGCGAAGCTGCAAGCCGCGCTGCCGCCGCAAGAATATCTCTGAGGCTGGGAAAAGGTCAGCCGCTCTCGGCACTCGGCCAGCGGACTATCAGCCGCCCAGACACCTTCAGAGCTCACCACGTGCCTTCCTTCCGTTATTCTTATAGCTGCACGTCAGTCTAACTCATCCTCCGCAACACTGTAAACGCAAGGCGACCCAAAACTAGCACAGAAATTTAAAAGCCAGCAGCTTGCTGAATACTCGTAAAGATTCAATCAATTTCACAAGACGATATCTTCTATACGAATCTGGTGAATTTTTTCTGATGCATACAGCGTTCCGGTACTTTCTACAATTACTTTTAGGATCAAAGTTTTCATTTACATTTCACAAAAGTTTAATGCGTCCTCCACTGGGGGCTCGACAAAAATCACTACGATATCAAACTCACACCTTGCTTTTGCAAGCGTATCGACAGCTACTGCGTTCACTGCTGTTGAAATATGTGTACGGCACATTTGGGAGGGAGTCCCCTTTAGGGAGTTCGACCACCTGGTGCAAGTTTTTTTATTTGACACCACTTCGGCTGCCTGCGTGCCAGTGATGGTGAAATAATGAGGAGGACAACAAACACCCACTCCCCGATCGAAGAAAAGCTTCGACCCGGCCGGGAATCGAACCTGGGTCCCACGCATGGCTTCCAGTTGTGCCGAACGCAGCTACTGACGCGGAAGCTACTGCTGCTACACGGCGTTGCACTTCACCCAACGTTGTTGGAAGCTGAGATATATATACTGTCTTTCACAAACCCCAACAAAAAACCACACGTACCGTGAGACAAGGCAATGCCACATCTGTACGCCCCCTACGGGTGATCCGCAGTTGAGGCAGCTCATTAAGAAATGCTCTTACATGCGGGTGTCAGAATGGACTGTAGATTATTTCTCGGCCGGCCGCTGTGGCCTAGCGGTTCTAGGCGCTTCAGTCTGGAACCGCTCGACCGCTACGGTCGCAGGTTCGAATCCTGCCTCGGGCATGGATGTGTGTGATGTCCTTAGGTTAGTTAGGTATAAGTAGTTCTAAGTTCTAGGAGACTGATGACCTGAGATGTTGAGTCCCATAGTGCTCAGCGCCATTTGAACCATTATTTCTCGAGAAACGGTTCAAAACACATGAAGCTTTGGATAATCTCTCTCGTACTCGGCTATGGTACGTCACTGCTGTGTTCTCCATATTCTTAAGTTGCGGCGGTTCACTTTTCCACTTGAATGGAATTTAACCTCTTCTTTCAACGCCAAACGTGAAAGGGAGTTACGATATTGCAGTGACTGTGTTGTTCCGAAGTACGTTGCTTTGGAAAAACACAGGCACTGTAGTGTCGTATTTATCCGCCGACACCAGACAGGCGACTTTCAATTAAAATGTCTCCCCTATACGGGAACATACGTTGTGTATGCATCAGTACAGGTTGTAGACGTGTGGTTGACGACATGTTGGAGTTTGGACCTGGCCGTGAGTCGTGTTCGGATAGCCTAATGGTAAAGCGACCGCTCGCAATGAGCGGGAAATCCGGATTCGAGTCCCAGTCCACCACAAATTTTCAATTTCATCATTCCACTACGCAGCTGATGGTTGTCCATATCCACAACAGCGAACTCATTTCATGAAAGGAAGTTGCCTTCCAGCCCCACGCCCAGAGGAAGTGACAAGACGACGAGCCGAGTTCTGTGGACTACGTGTGAAACTCTGAGGAATTTGCTCTAACAAGGGGACAGAGTTTACTCATCATTAACAATTTCGTCAAAATGCATGGTACATGCAGTGCTTGGGCAAAAACAAAACTGACAGAAGTGGGATCCTCTGAAAGCCAAGCGTTTAGGGAAAATAGCATTTTTGATGCGGATAGGGTGAGGCTCTGACTAGGGAGTCGTCGTATCCAGTCCTGGTAGCAGCGCTGAAATGGTTCTACTGGTAGGGCCTTTAACATATCGATCACATTCTTTTGAATGTTCTTCAGAATCCTAAACTGACGTCCTTTTAACACATTTTTCAATTTCGGGAAAAGACAAGAGTCACAAGGACTCAGATCGGGCGAATAGGATGGGGTGGGGGGGGGGGGGGGGAGCTGTGCATGGCAAAAATTCCGTGATGGCTGCGTGACATGGGGCATTGTCATGATGCAGTACCCACTTGTCTGCAGTGTCCAGTCTCACTCGGTTCATACTTTTCCTGAACAGTTCAAGGACGTCTTTGTAAAAAACTCGATTCACAGTTTGCCTTGGAGGAACAGATTATTTATGCACGATACCCTACTGTCAAAACAGCAAATTAGCATTGTTTTGATCTTTGATTTGCTCAGTTGAGCTTTTTTCGGTCGAGGAGATGTCCAATGTGCCGGACCTCATTTTGTCGCTTTTTCTCAGGATAGTACTCAAGAATCCAGGGTTCACACGACTGTGATTCTTCTCAGTTGTGAGGTTTTTCGGCATCATTTTGGCACAAACATTTCGCATGTGCAAATCTTGGTCAAAATTTGATGTGCGGTGAAAGTGTTTAACTTTAACAGTTCACCGATTATCCTTATTGTTAACCATTGGTCTGATCGCACAAGACCACGCCACAATCGATGTTTCCATCGGTTTTTGAAGCTGAAGGTCTTCCTGAGCGAGGTTCGTCTTCGATGTGTTCTCCACCTTTCAAAACTGATTTGTGCCAGCGAAAAACTTGTGCTCTCGATAAGGGATGTTCCCCATAGGCCTGTTTCAAGATTTCAACGGCCACACTCGCAGATTCTACAAGCTTAACACAAAACTTGACTGCATAATGTTGCTCTAAATTCCGCTGTTCCATTTTCGTAACGCACAACAGAAACATAACTTCCCTGATGGTGCTCCCAAAAATCACATGATGGCTGTAGGGAGCTGAAACTCGGACTGACGAAAACGTGGAACTGGAGGTTAGGACATGTTTCCATCGCGTGACAGTAGTGTCCAATACGACCAAGATGTGCGGCTGTTTAGAGTTTGACAGCTTTAACATGTACGCACGACCACCTTTGTCCCACAGAGGTCCACATTCATTTCAAAATCATAAAGAACTTATAGCTGACACACACGTCACTTGATGCAGAAGTAAGCAATACGTGCCATGATGACGAGCTATATACTGATCAGCCAGAACATTATGACCACCGACCTAATATCGATATAAACCTATCTAGGCGATAGCAGCGTCACCTGGCGAGGAATGACTGCTAGTCAGACACACTCACGGCATACGTAGTATCAGTGAGCGTGCTGTTCGAGTGTAGAATGGGAAAGGCGCTCGATCTATCTGAGTCTGACCAAGGACAGATTGTGATGGCTCGGAGACTCGGCACGAGCATTTCAGAAACTACACGGCTGGTCGTGTGTTCGAAGAGTGTTCTAGTGAGTGCCTTCAACACGTGGTCAAAATAAGGTGAAACCACGTCCAGACGACGTGGGGTTCAGTGGCCACCCCTCATCACAGATGTAACGTAGTAGGCTGGGCGCCCGCCGCGGTGGCCAAGCGGTTAAAGGCGCTACAGTCTGGAACCGCGCGGCCGCTACGGTCGCAGGTTCGAATCCTGCCTTGGGCATGGATGTGTGTGATGTCCTTAGGTTAGTTAGGTTTAAGTAGTTCTAAGTTCTAGGGGACTGATGACCTTAGAAGTTAAGTCCCATAGTGCTCAGAGCCATTTCGTAGGCTGGGCGGAGTGGTAAAACAGGACAGGAGGCGACCTGTGGTGGAACTAACATCAGACTTTAATGCTGGGCAAAGTACAAGTGTGTCTGAACACACAGTCCACCGAACACTCCTAACGATGGGCCTCCGCAGCCGACAACCTATGTTAACACCACGATATCGGCAACTACGACTGAAATGGACATGTGGCCATCGGCATTGGAGTTGGCACTGTGGCAGAGCGTTGCACGGTCTGATGATTCCCGATACCTTCTTCATCATGCCGACGGGAGGGAGCGAATCCGTCGTCTTCCAGGGGAACAGCTCCTTGACACCTGTACAGCAGGACGGATAAAAGCTGGCAGCGACTCCATTATGTTCTGGAGAACATTCACGTGGGCATCCACGGGTCCAGTGGAGCTCGTGCAAGGCACCATGATGGTCAAGGCGTATCATACACTGGTTTCAGACCACGTACATCCCTTCATGGTGATCATGTTTCCAGACAGATGTGGCATTTTTCAATACGATAATGCGCCATGTCTCAAGGCCAGGAGTGTGATGAAGTGGTGCGAAGAACACAGTGGCTAGTTCAAATTGATGTGCTCCCTCCTCCCCATCTCGCCAGATCTGAACCCGATCGAACACATCTGGGAGGTGACTGAACGTGGCGTCAAGATGTCATCGCCCCCCTCCCGGAATTTATGGGAAGTAGGTGACTTGTGTGTGCATGTATGGTGCCAAATCCCTCCAGCGAGCTAACAAGGCCTCATTGTCTCCATGCCACGACGCGTTGCCGCTGCTATCCGTGCCAAAGGTGAACGTACCAGATATTAGGCAGGTGGTCATAACGTTCTGGCTGATCAGTGTACGTCAGAACACCGGTCCGGCAATGAAATATTTTTACATGTAGCTCATGGTGTACAACAAGGTGTCTTTTAACAAATATGTAAGATCGCTTCCCATCACCATCAATAATTATTGAATTGTTGGCATTTTCCCATTATTATGACGAAACTGTTTGTTAGAGGAATATTAAAGGTTTGGTGGCGTCGATTACGTTTCTTCTTCCAGGTGCTGCGAAATTTAATTCATTGAACTAAATCTGTAACATATTTTGTAAAAGTATGGTTAATTAAGAAGTAAGTATAAGTAAGTTCCTAATATTGAAACCATAAATTTCATAAATCTAGAATCATTGCTAGAGTACTTCTCAATCATACGACTTTATAAAAACACATGGCCGCAAAAACTAACAAAAACTAAACGTTTGATACGAATGTTTGATGAACAATGTTACAATGATTCACTTGGTTCGAAACTGCAGAGAGGTTTAGAATTAAACCGTGAAAGTCGGTGCATACTCTGGGGGCCAGGAACTGTGCTATCCACGTCTTCTCCCACTGTCAGTCAAATTAAGTCAATAGACAGTTCCTCCTACCTTAAAACTGGATATGACATCGTGCGAGCTGGAATCGCACCGTCTCACAGCCTTTGTAGCCACCTCAGCCACTTAGCAGACACCCCGCTCACACAGCAATGCAGTAATGTCCGCTTGCTTTATGAACGTTGCAAAATAAACACGCAAGTGAGAATTAAATGTATGAAATTTTCCGTTCGTTTAACTATAACCTTCCGTGCATTTTTCAATTTTCTTTCCAACGTTTCGATCTATCAGTCACAAAAACTAGGGATTTTATTTAAAGACTGAAAGACCAATCTTACAGCTACACGTTTCATCGTTCGCTGCAGACCTGGACCGTACGAGGGAGGGATAATTGTAAATTTGCAGACGACACCCCTCTACTGATTTCTCCTTTTTCCTGTTCTGTTCGCTGTTGATGGTTGGGAACAGGACAAATTAGCGTCAGACCATAATTTCAACGGATCGATTTCGAGAACCTGTTGGCCGTAAGATTTTATTTTCTAGTTGGTAGCACGACCCAAATCACTTCAATTTTCATTCATTCTTTTCCAAGGGTATAAAACCAATAGTGGTCTGACATGCAAAGTGGCGGCGACAAGGCAGAAGAGATTGTAGATGTGCTCCCTTATAAGATGCGATAGCTGTTACCTTTATATAGCACCAATATATTGCGGGGAGAACTCCGTTTCTGTGATTATTATTTTTACTGTAAACCTGATATGCATAAAGAAATATGGATTAGATCACTATGATGATCGTAGTCTGACTGAAGAATGTAGAAGGTCTAGGATGAATGTTCCATTTTTGATTCATTTCTCTTGGGTAAATAAAATTTTAGCTTATTTATTGGGAGTAACGTTCATTTGGAAATTCTAACGTGTTGAATCCAATTATACCATATTTATTATTATTATTTTATTTCGTAGGACAAGAGAACCACTCATAAAAATTTAAATTATGAGACTAATGATCAACAAATCACATTTCAGTTTTTCGGTGGACGCTTTTCTTACAGCAACGCTCTCTTCCAGCTGATGTGAAGTAAAGACCCCATATTCTTTTCATACGTACTACCGTGAACGACTGTTTTTTCCTTGTGTATTTTACTACTACAACGTAGCCGTTACGAACATGCAGGTTTGCAATTTTTCTTCTGCGTTGTTTGTGACCAAATTTCCAATCACAAGGCCGGCACCACAACGAAAATAACGGTCGATTTTGGTAACAGCGTCTGGTATTGTAAGATCACTTTTTGGCACCAGTTTAATAACCGATTATCAAACAATCAGCAGTCTAGTACGGCAAGAAAAGGTTAATTGACACTGAAAATGTTTCACTTCCTGCACGGGTTTCACGTATTCCTACCACCGAATCGTATGTTACGTCACTAGTATGTGAAAGGAGATGTTTGTCCTCGTCATCAGGTCACAGTGTTGTCATTCGTTGATTTTGAAGGGTACTGCCAACCAGTATTCACTCTTATCGAAAGATTACATTACGGATTCACAAAATGCAAAAACACACGATACACTAAAATGCCTACTTGTATCACAATAGTATTGCTTTAATAGTGTCACCTGATCTAGAGATTCATTCATAATCATCTCAACGCCCACATGACATTAAACTCTAACTATCTAACTTGTTGAATCTAGTTCCTCCCACATCCAAATCTCATTTTCTGGTACTAATAACACACCGAAGAAATCTTTATCCAAAAGTGTATCACTTTCATTTATGCCGGGCGACACTGGAACTACATGAGCTAAACCTACAAAAGAAACACACATTTTTTAAAAATATCATGTTAACTTGGAACTTAGCTTATTAACGATATTTCTGACTCCATGGTTGGACTCTAACTGTTTCACATGTCCCAAAATAACCCTTGTGCGTCACTGCTCCTCTTACAAAACCGCAGCCCAGTCCACTGCTTACATGTGGTCAGGAGTTCTTTCTTTCTGCATCGACTTCTATACTCCGCGAATCACTGTGAAGTGCGTAGCACAGGGTACTTTTTATCGTACCATATACAAAGATTCCTTTCTGTTTTATTCACGGATCGAGCGTAGGAAGAATGATTGCTTGTATGCATCTGTGCGAACTGTTGCATGTCTGATTTTCTCAGCACGACCTCCTCGGGATATATACGAACGGAGCTGAAAAATATCATTAGTTTCTGTCTCGAAAGACACTTCATAAAGTATTATAAGAAAATTTTAGTGAGTCTTACACCATTTCCTTCGAGTGTCCGGAAGTCAAGATTTTTCTCAACATTTCTGTTGCATTCTCTCGGGAGTCAATCAAGCTTGTGCCATTTCGCACGGCTCAGTGTCACTTGTTAGGCCGAAATAGAGTTGCGCTGTACCAATATTAGGTTTCGGTAGTTTTGGTACAGGTCATAAGCGACGTAGCAAATGGTAGGACTATCGGTAGTATTGGTAGCATCGCTAGTGATAGATATGTAAATGAATGTGTGAGAGAAACTGGGAGCCGAGGGCTTCTCTTTGCTTTTTTTTGTTTGTTTTGCACACAATTAGAACCACACATCGTTCACCGTTAATCCATAGTGTATTTTAAATCCTTACAAAATATAGACTGCAATTTATATGCAATAAAAATTAGTTGATTGAGTAACTTCTGCGCTTTTATGTATTAATTTTGATGCAAATACAGTTTACATGGGCTGCAAATATAAAAAAGCTCTGTACAGTTATAGTCGTTGTTTTGCACTCAGTAGAAGTTCTTCATCATGATCAAAGTCAAGACTTTCCTGTTGTTACTGATAAGTGCGAAAGTTGTTTATGAATAACAGAAATATGTTTTATATAACGTCGAGGAAATATTGAAGCGATGTTTGATATATATTTTTTTTAATTCGACCTTTTTTGAGGGAATCGCGTTTTAGATCGCTATATGATAAATATGTATTTTTTGTTTTTGTTTTTACTACAGAATTCCTTTGTTTCACGCTACAAATCAACAATTTTCAAATAAAACCTGAATTAAACACTGAAAATTTCAATTCTGTTATAAATCCTACTTACTTTTAACTGACAGGCAGGAGGATAACTGTGCAGAACAAAAATTTTCCGTAGGTTACGCAGCCCTTTGGATATCCTCACTCAGGTTCTAGACGGTTCACCGCTTCCAGTTTCTAGGGGAATCTAGTAAGACACTGATCGCACACGCAAACAAAGCGATCGAAATGATGTAATGCCCGAAGTTATGCAGCACACCTAAGACGCAGGAAACGCGGTTAAGATCTTAACTGACGAAGGCTACGAGGAAAATTACCGTTGTTATGGTGTAAAGTCGAGCGCCGGCACGCCAGTCGGAAACGAGAGAGCACAGAGGGCTGTGAAGAAGTCAGCCAATTGCACGCTGACCGACCCCTCTCCAGGAAGACAACGCGACAGCAGCGGCCTCTATGCGAAGAGGACGTAAGCGCCGCGCCGACTGGTAACGGACCCCACCACATCACTATTGCAGGCGTCCAGGTCCCATATTCCCCTGATACCAAATACCTAGGTATTGCTCTTGCATCGCCATGCAGAATATGAAACCCAAAAAGGACTCAAGCTGATAAAAGCTTTGTATCCAATGTTCACCAGCAGGGAACTTAACCTCGACACCAAGCTCCGGCTGTACCTGATGGTTGTCCACCCTTCCATCACCTATGGCTACAAAACGTGGGCTATGGTTAGTGCCTCCCGGACGCATACCCTCCAGCGCCTGCAGAATAAGGTGCTTCGATGGAGCCCGCATGCTCCTCCCCTCATGAGGGTAGTTACCCTCCACGAGGAAACGGACATGGGCTTGCTCAAAACGTCCATGCGAGAGAAGGCAAGGCGTCTCTATGCCAAAGAAGATGCCCTATGTGACACGGTCGCTGGCTTACAAAACATTGGCACAACGCATCCCCCGACAGTGGCACCGACACCTTGTTCCTCTCGCCATCCTTGAGGACGCCGATTCTGGCCATGGCTAACGATAGCACTATTACGGCCACTAATGAAGCATTAGTGTTGACTTGACCACTCGGTGGGTATCGACCATCGTCAACAACCACTGTGGATACATAATGTAGTTCGTAGTTAGTTAAAATTTGCCAGCGACCTGAACTTCCACCGTTGGTAGGTGGTATGGGACTTCAAGTCCCACGACCACACCTTCAGCGTGCACTCCAGTAATGTCTCTCGAATGACATCATTGTCGAATGGAACAGTTTTACTATCCACCAAGCCAGTAAGACCGCGAGCCACCGGTGAAGCTGTATTTCTCTTTGCTTGCGACACATCTGTTTAGCACAAAGTTAAATATTGTCATGTACTTTTCGTAGTAAAACTCATTAATACAATTTGCTTGAATTGTTGTCTAGCGATCCGAGGAGTATGTTTCCTAGACACCCCATCTTTGACAACTAGGCAGTATTTAACAACCGTAGTCTACGCTTGCTTATGGAAGACTGCGGTAGCCTAGGATAGCTTTAAAATTCTAGTCCGAACTGATATTGGTCCAAAGTCTTGAGGAAGAAAAGAGATTAGAGCTTAACGTGCCGTCGACAACAAGATCTGTTCAACTACGGGCCGTACTAGTATTATGTACGCAATCTCTTTAGCAGAAAGACTGTTGCTTCCCAGTACCCTACCAATCGATCATAGCCTGCCATTTGCTTTGTTTACATCTAGGTTCAAATGGTTCAAATGGCTCTAAGCGCTATGGGACTTAACATCTGAGGTCATTAGTCCTCTAGACTTAGAA
Source organism: Schistocerca piceifrons (assembly GCF_021461385.2). Classification (NCBI taxonomy): domain Eukaryota; kingdom Metazoa; phylum Arthropoda; class Insecta; order Orthoptera; family Acrididae; genus Schistocerca; species Schistocerca piceifrons. The sequence goes on along the minus strand of NC_060149.1, from coordinate 231,033,404 downwards.
CTACGTAAACCTAACTAACCTACGGACATCACATATATCCATGCGCGAGGCAGGATTCAAACCTGCGACTGTAGCAGCCGCGTGGCTCCGGACTGAAGCGCCTAGAACCGCTCGACCTCAGCGGCCGGGTTACATCTAAGTCTGTATCGGCGTACAACTTAATAATTACTATTGAGCATCTGACACTTTTAAACAAATGTATGTATAACAGGCCCATCAAAAGTGACTTTATTGAAAACAAAAACCGTCAAATTACCTTTAGTTCAACATGTGGCAAACGCGTAGAAGGAAGACAAGTGCTTAACTTCAAAGTAAAAGCATGCCAACACGTATATCCATTTTGCATCGGTACAATTAAAAGCCAGATGTCGTTATACAGAGAAAAAGTTGGTAGCGTAATTGACTTCATGTGTTACGTCTAAGAAAGGTAGTCCCAATCTCCAGGCCCTCATCTGAAACCGCTTATAGCGTAAGAGGTATTGTATGCAAATCCTCTACCCGTGACTGTTCTTCCGCATATTTAACTTTTAATATTGCGTACCAATCGATATACAACGGCGTCCTTTATCTCTGTCTCTATATTCTAACAAACGTTTATCAGCATTTTTCTCCTCATTGTATAAAAAGGGTCTTCGCTTTCCCTGAAATATACTGACGAAATTTATTAATTTCACTACGAAAAACATAGTAATTCTGTTGATAAATTACAACATGCGACTGCACAGTTTTCTATGAAAACAGTGTACACCAATGTCACAAGACGCTGTGCATTATCTAGACCGAAGCTGCAAGTTAAAATTTGTTATTTGTTGTGATAAATATTTTTTGCCCATCAGCATAGAGATCACAATTGAGCAGTTTCACAGGCAAGATTGATTTTGGGTAGTGCTGGTCATTATTCAGCCACCGCCAGAATGAACACTGATCGTAGCAACACCAAGAGACGAGACCTATTAGATGCCAACAATGTATGGGGATGTATGGAGATTCTCTTATTCCAGTGACTTACCAAGCACGCGGACTACCGATTCTGTGGACGATAAGTCAAGATTAGACAGAAATGGAGTAGAACTGGTAACTACTCCCTAGGTAGTTGTATCTGTGTTTTCGTCAAGGGAACCGTAGTTCACGTGTTTTTAAAACTTAAATATTGAAATGAACTGGTTCTTACGAACAGTTACGACTGGACAAGCTTATGTTTCACAATGCGTTCGTACCAGACCTACTGATGGCTTCAGAGATTGTTAATAATTCCGTCTAAGTTTTCTTACAAACTAATGTAAGTTCCTAATAAACTTCTTCCTGTTTATCATTTTTAGGGGAGTATAGTTTTGTGATATGATGGTCGGGCATACGTATTTGAAAATCCTTTACTAATTTTAACAATTGTCATTTAATAAGACGAGAAAGTTGTACTGCCAGATAACCAGCATTATAGAAACAGTGTAGCGTTGTCAGTGCCGCGAAACAGGCAACGTCCCTAAGATTCCTCGAGCGAGAGCCAACTGTTATTGGATGAATGCTTACACCATCTGAGTGTCTCATTCAGAAGTCAATCACGATGCTCCTTTAATCTAAGTAGGGCTCCAGAGGACATGCTAAGGAAAAGCAATAGGTTTTGATATCCTTCGAGAGAATATGTCAGGGTTTACTTGAAGTAACTTATAGAAACCAAGAAATTTTAAATCTTATCGATGGAGAGACTCTTTCCAGAACGGCAGTCTCGCGTCTTGACCTACTAAACTTGGTTACTAGAACTCTAATAATAGATAGTGTAACAAATGAGACCTGGCATACAAATGCTCTCCTAGCGTAATTAGCTGTTAAAGGTGGAACAAGCGCGGGGCTGATGAATCAGTCTGGGATATATGTGGTTCCGTATGAGTTTCCCAACTGAAGACCTCGGCTATAGGCAATGGTGAGGGACAAGATGGCTGTCTTGAGAAACAGCGCAATAAAGTTTCAATAAAATCTCATACATACGGTGTTTTAAGTACATCCATCCTGTGTTTTTATTCAGATAAGTCTCTATTTTCAAGTTCGCCCCTTTAGCTGAGTGTCAGCGCGTCTGATTGCCATGCAGCGGGCCCAGGTTCGATTCACGACCGAGTCGAAGGGTTCCTCCGCTCAGGGACTTGGTGTTGTGTTGTCCTCATCATTACATCATCATCGACCCTCAAGTCACCCAATACGGCGTCAGCTGAAAAGACTTGCAACACGGCGTCTAACTTCCGGCCATCAACGCCGTTCGATCATTTCACTTCACTTTATTTTTTTTCTGTTTTCAGATATTTCTAGAGGAATGACATATTTTTAAAATAACAAATTATATGCAGAATTTTATTCTAAAAATACGACAATGAATACTTGACATTGTTTACTTGCAAACTGATTGCTATTAACACGAGTTAGCTGTTTACGTGTGGGGATAGTTAACGAAACATTACTGTGAACCAACTCAAAAATACAAATTTAAAACTTCCGAATAGTTTCAGTTTACGATACTAAGATCTACATTACGAATTTTTGCAGCAATATAGTGTAACAGCCTCAGAAGTTACTCTATGATTCAGCACAATATGAAATTAATTTTTCTGTCGCCTTACTACAGCACGTAAGCAATATTAAGGATGGCTCTAAAAAATTCTGCCATAGCACTGTTACGTAAATTCACGTAAACTATGGAAAGGGACACAGTATTGTTTACTTACTTAAATAACTCTTTACATTTACCTCATTAGCAAGAGCTTCTGAAGCGTATTCCAGGAGCACATTCCGGATCTTTTCCTGAGTCGTATTTATCCGCATCGTCCTCGGATTTGTATAAATCATCACTGAGCAGAATTTTCCTGGTAGGAACACCGCACATGGTACTACTACTGGTAGCCATGTTTTTGTCTCTTACTACTGTTAACATGCACACATCCTAACAAAGTTGCCACTAGCAAGAATCTGAAATTAGATATAGAGCAGCCATTTCTCGGTCTATCGTGTAACTGCCAATTAATGTGGATAAAGCATATGACGTTCCATGTGTTACATGTAATAACTCCGTTTATCATAGATTGTCCCTTACCACTGTTTACAGCTCAGGTCTTCAATTCACCTTTGCCTATTCTTCTATTGCTTTGCCTCTCAGGTTTTCAACACGTATTCCACAATGAGAGGTATCGCAGCAAAACACAATAAGACGTATTTAGAGATTAATAAGTGTATAAATGCCTCAGCTTTTGAAAACCCAAGCAAGAATGGAAGTAAGATAGAAGCCCCGACAACAACGAGGTCATTAGAGATGATGAAACATCGAATGGAGTCGGACTTCCTTATGTTGCCTTCATTGTTGCCACATCTCTCTCTCTCTCTCTCTCTCTCTCTCTCTCTCTCTCTCTCTGTCACACACACACACACACACACACACACACGCGCGCTCGTTATTTCCTCACAGTCCATCAGATGCTACGTTTTCTGCCGCAAATTAATCAGGCGAGTCCTGGGCATTTGCCAGACAGAGTTCTTCAGCGGGTCCCCAACCTCTCACTACGTCTGTCGTGGAAAGTGCGGCTCTTGTGCTTCCACTGCTGTTGGCCGTTGGACAGGAAGCGTGTCTTTCTCGTATCCTCCTTGGTGTTGCCCCCGGCAGCTTGGCTGCTCGCCCTACGGAGGCACGTGCGTAGCAGGTTCGTTCTTTATTCTCTCCCTTCAGCCGCTTGCGCGTCTTTGTCGCCTTCCCATGCGCACTTCATTCAGCCGGGTAGTAGACTACGACGCACAGCATTCCTCTAGGTTTCTGTAGAAACGCTGCCAAGGCGCGTGACTTTCCGTAGAAGCTTTTTCGGGCTGGCCTCAATAAAAAGCACGATTTCGCTTGAGTCTTTTAGTTTTTCCTGGAGTTTATTTGTAATATTAATACCTTGTAACATCTTCAGTCTCCTGGGTAGAAAAGTGATCTGTGCTGCCAGCTACTAAATTGAGCAGCTGCTCAGACTTATGAATGAAGAGTCACAGAATTCTCTGTGGTATCTGCTTCACATATGTCCCGCTACAGTTTTTAGTGTTGGCTTATCTGTGTCCCACATCTGTCTACTCCTGCCAGCTAGCGAGAAGCTCACGGAACATGGAGAAAAATACTATGGTGGATGCGTTGGAAGGCTGTGGGAAATCAAGTTTTGCGGCGTGTGTGTATAACTGGCACAGTTCCCCCGTTTCACAAAAATCGAATCAGATCACTATCTTCTCCATTCCAAGAGTATCTGAAGTGTGTCGTTGTGTTCCCTCATACACCATAGACTTGTTTTTGAAACGTTACTGCTCTCCTCAGCGAACCTGTTTTTTTTTTTTTTTTAATTAGTGGAGCGTATACGCCCCATCAAGTGTAAAGAAATTTTTTTAGAGAAACTGGTATGTCGTATGTCACTGGAATTTTTAGATTTTGTTAAAAATTCGTGTGTGATAAATCATGTTTTTCAACATAATGAGAATGAATATCTTCTGGTACTGACTACTCTTTTTTCGGTATTTACTATCCTGATAACTTCCCTCCAAAAACAAATATTTAGCTTTTAAAATCCTAGATTCAAATGAAAACAAGGAAGTAGTTAGGATCATGGGACACATATGTCCTAAAACACTGATTTTCAAAATCGATCAACTTAAAACAAATGGTAGTGAAAGTGTAATACTGATCGTAACAGAAGCTAGTTTTTGACCTTTTAATTTTGAAATGTATCTAAAATGAGTTTTACCCACGTAAGGGCCAAGCTGATTTCTGGAAAATATAAACTGCGCAGACTGCTCTAGAATTTGAATGTTTTTAAAACTTCAAAACTTTGTTCGAACTAAGATCGTATTATGAGTCTTAATAGAAGATAAACTCGTAGATTTTCTTGCTGGGCACAGCAGTGCACAGTGTTTAATGACACGGAACAAGATCAGTTCACACATGAAAACGAACGTAATGCCAGTGGAGCAGCGCAGGCTAGAGCAAAGCAAGAAGTCAAAGGTTTCCACTGAAGTGCGTAATCACTAGTAAAGTTCGTCCAAAGCACAGAGGTGAACAGTCCGATCAAGAGTCCCACATCCATACGCCGTTACAACACTCCAGGATCCTAATAGAGCTCAAGTCAAAGTTACCGAAGCTTCTTTATTAACAATTTTTTATAAAATTTGTGTGCGATATGTAGTTAGAAATAAGAAGACGTGCATTTTTCATAAAAATGACAATTAGTTATGTGTTAATTAGCATGTATTTGATGAATCTTAAATGTAAATAACGTAGATATTCGAAGTGAACGAAAAAAACGAAAAACATAATGACCAACACGAGACTCGAACTAGCGAGTACCAGTCTCGTGTCCTACCGATTTTTCTTCATCAATATGAATTTTATAGTTCATGCTCTTAGGATATACATCATTGATTTAAAAGCTTGCATCGACCAGGAATCGAAACCTGACCTCTCACCTGGCAAGTGAGTGTTCTACCATGGAGCCAATCTGCCTGTCGAAAAAAAATCGACCTTACGTTATGGTGTTAACGACGAGCGGAAAACTTCAAAATAGATTACGTCCATAAGTTTTTAGAGTTGCATCGATATGCTATGGTGGACTGATATTTGAATACTGAACTTCACGTACAATAAATATAAAAAAAATTACAAAGATCTGACTATCATGTGGCCTCCTTGTAAGACACTCAGGGCAAATAATAGCTCTTAAAATGAAAACAGAACTTTGTACAGCATACCAACACAACGGTGCGTCAGTGGTGTGGAAAACGCAACATCAATATTTATTGAGTACACTGCTTAGATTAAGTGAATAAAAATCAATGTCACCATTTTATTAATATATAAAAACAGCTCGCTATAGCACCAAAGTAGGTTTAGTTTCTTTAGCTCTAGGTCCATTAATTTTCAGAACTTCAAATGTCTTGCTATGGATTTTACGCAACAGGAACATGTGTGGTTGACTGACTGAATCGAAGTTCTCTTTACTTGAGCATAACGACATTTTGAAAGATAGCGCTCTTGTCTCATGACAAAATGCAAGTTAAAGTGGTATTCCTTTACCGTCATCCGATTATATGTTAGCTATTTTATCGTGTGGATAATTCTGATAAGTGTTTATGCAGTGTAATGTAGTGTTTTTTCTGTTACGAGTATTTTATAAAAGTGAGACGAGGAGAATAGTTGAAACCTGGCTCTCGAGTAGAGCCGTATGGGCCTACAAACTTAACGTCTCAATGAAACAGATGGATTATCATAAACAGTCAGTCACTCCATTACGCACAAGATGGTGGTTAGGAATGTAACACAGGGAACTGACATGCTGTCTCGCTACTCAGAAACTGTAAGGTACCAATTCACTTGTCCTTACTGGGCAACTAGAGGCGATGAAAACTATCTGAACCACATGTTTCATCGCAAAGTTGTCCCAGGTTACGAAGGTAGAACCTGTAGGCTGTTGCAGTCACAATATTTCAATATCCATTGTTCGATGATGCGTAATTTAGTTACGCTCTACGTTCGATATGACAAGAGAGACAGACTCTTCATCAAACAATCGGTAATAACCAGATCGTCCTGTCACTCACATACCAGTTTGATACAGAACAATGGAAATGATAATCTTCCTGATGAAACTCCTGAAACAGCTACGCTTATTGTCGCTGTACAAAAGACATTTAAAATTTCAGCAGAGCTTCAGAATGAAGCATCTGCGTTTACATACACACCTACAGTCTATAAAGTACATAACGAGTGCATTATTTTAATATGTACAAAGGCTTTCCTCATAAGATCTACGAGGGTCACTCCAAAAGAAATGCACACTATTTTTTTTTTTAAACCACCTTTTATTCTACATGTCTGAAAGTTTTACAGTGTATAGATACATCCTTTAGGAACAATATTTTCATTTCTCCACATAATTTCCATCCCTCTCAACTGCCTTACGCCATCTTGGAACCAGCGCCTGTATAGCCGCAAGGTAAAATTCTGGACGAACCTGTTGGAGCCACTGTTTGGCAGTGTGCACAAGGGAGTCATCATCTTCAAACCTTGTTCCACGAAGAGAGTCTTTCAGTTTCCGAAAGAGATGATAGTCACATGGAGCCAGTTCAGGATTGTAAGTAGGGTGTTTCAGTGTTGTCCATCCGAGTTTTGTGATCGCTTCCATGGTTTTTTGACTGACATGGGGCCGTGCATTATCGTGCAACAGCAAAACATCCTGCTTTTGCCGATGTGGTCGAACACGACTCAGTCGAGCTTGAAGTTTCTTCAGTGTCGTCCCATATGCATCAGAATTTATGGTGGTTCCACTTGGCATGATGTCCACAAGCAAGAGTTCTTCGGAATCGAATAACACCGTAGCCATAACTTTTCCAGCAGAAGGTGTGGTTTTGATTTTTTTTTCTTGTGTGAATTTGCATGATGCCACTCCATTGATTGCCTCTTCGTCTCTGGTGAAAAATGATAGAGCCATGTTTCATCACCTGTCACAACTCTTCCAAGAAATTCATCTCCACCATTCTCGTACTGTTCCAAAAGTTCGCTGCATACCGTTTTTCTTGTTTCTTTGTGAGCCACTGTCGACATCCTGACAACTCACCAGGCACAAACCTTTTTTAACGCCAACACTCTCAGTATTCTGCAAACACTTCCTTCCCCTATCCCAGCGTAGCGTGACAATTCGTTCACTGTGATGCGTCTGTCAGCAGTCACCAATTCATTAACTCTCTCGACATTGTCTGGAGTGTGTGCAGTACGAGGCCTGCCGCTGCGAGGACAGTTCTCAATATTGCCGTGCCAGCTTTCATCACGTAATCTGCTTGCCCACTGACTAACTGTACTGCGATCGACAGCAGCATCTCCATACACCTTTTTCAACCTCTTGCGGATGTTTCCCGCTGTCTCGTTTTCACAGCACAGGAATTCCATGACAGCACGTTGCTTTTGACGAACGTCAATTGTAGCAGCCATCTTTTTTTAAGACATGCTGTGACGGCGCCACTCACGGGAACAGGTTGAATTAAGTTTGAAACCAAGTGGGGAGGATGTATCTACACACTGTAAAACTTTCACACATGCAGAATGAAAACTGTATTTTTACAAAAATAGTGTGCATTTCTTTTGGAGTGACCCTCGTACATCTACACTCCGCAAGCAGTACCACGGTGTGCGGCGGAGGGATCTTCTGGTACCACGGAGTTTTCCCCGTCTCCACTATTGGATTTATAAATTGTACCGGGGAAGATCGACTGTCGACAAACTTCGGAATTCCCCTAATTTTCTCGTCGTGGTCAGATGGCGAGACATATGTAGGAGGAAGTAGTATGTTGCCGGACTTTCCTTGGAACATACTCACTCAATTAGAACAGTAAACCTCTCCGTCATGCACAACGCCTCCGTAGTAGCGTCCACCTCTGTAGTTGATTGAGAATCACTGGATTAACGTATGGCGTGTTGGAAAAACACTTGCGTATAGGCTTCTTTTTGTAGCAACTCATACGCGGACAAACAACTTTGTTTACTAAATAAGTTTCTAAATTCCTCGTTGAAATAAAATTTTTCATATTTTGTCATTAGTTTCTCACAAAATAATGCACCAATATATTGAAAGTTAAAGCATGATCAGCACATAAGAGCATCAAAAGGAGATGGCATTTTTCCACTTCTACTGCATTTATTTGATGTATCAATATAGTAAATGAAGCAGAAGTGAAAAATGCCATCTCCTTTTAACAAATTTCTTCATGTATTACCCACTATGAAGGAAAAGAGTATATTCCATGAGCAGGAAGGTTTATGGGGCAACGTAAGGTTTAAGAAGTCCTGGGATTTCAATGGTATCAGGTGGTTTAATTTTACTATTTGATATGGTTGGAAGCTTGAGAAGTAGTTATTAATTCATATTGCCGCGAGAGACATGCGTTCTCGTTTAAAATCGGCTTAATCACAAGATACCTGGCAACAACAGATCCAAATATGTAATTAATAGTCACAAAAGCAATTACATATTTCCTAAAAACGGAAAAAGAAGTAAAGCTGTAAAATGTCTTCCATAACAATAAAACGATAAGTGGCGAATACAGTTGCCGGTAGATGCCAGACATTATGACATGAAATGCTCACTATATGATGTTTCATGAGCTCAAACGTCACTCCATTGCCTTCCTCAGAAAGATAGGCAACCGTTTCGACACACTTCAGGTTTAACATGCGACCAGCAGGCACTATATCGAGAGGGTTGGCTGTCCCTCTGGCGAGTAGGGATGAGTGGAGGGGTGTCTCTGTACACACGCATTTTTAAAGTGTCCAAAAACGGTGTGTGGGTGGCAGCGAGGCAAACTGGGGAGTCTTAGAAGCACGCTTTGACGTTTTATTCACACAAGCGTCAATGTCGCAGCCCCCATGCACACGCCACATGAGGGCGCGAAGAAGGAGGGATGGAAATCATAAACACCCTTTTCTGCTTCGGATCAAGATCGAATTTTGTCGAATGGTTTTGAACGGTTCCAAATGGTTTCACGCTGTAGACCAAAGAAAAAAATTGCGGTCACGCTACACTCCATAGGAGTGAGATCACGTTCAATGTCCTCAGAGAAAGGTTGAATAGTGGCGTGTCAGCACTGTCAAACATTGTCAAGAACGCCGTCCCGTTGCACATCGCACTGCAAACTGTTGTTGAGCGTGAAATATGTGAAAATGAACGCCTCAAAGGAATCGGTGGTTACATCACGCCCTTTACGGCACCTCCTGAGGCCGTTTCGTGTCATCAGTTTTGAGTAGTGATGTGTCCGTAATGTTATCCTCCGAAACCCAAAAAGAAAATCACGTGATTTCGACACTGAGCATCGCACCTCTGACCTCGGTCGCAGAGGCGTCAAGAGAAGGGGTGAGATGTGGACAAGGAGAGTGGTGGTGACCTTCTCATGTTGTGAGACGTCCACGGTGGTATTGGGCAGAGCTGTGGTCACATTTTGTCCTAATATGACATCATTCACATATCTTACACTTCACATGAACAGAGCCATAGAGTGACGTTTCAGGGCTCCACGTTTTTGCACTATTACAGTGAAAGGTTGTAGGCACGTTCGAGCCAAATTTCAAACTTTTGCGCCGCAAGGGAGAAAATGACGGAGTTTAAAAAATACTCTTAATTTTGTTGTATTGTGTTATTATAATTAGCGATGTGAACCAAAGGGCAGACTCCAAAGTTAAATGGTAAGAATCTTTAGCAGCAAATACATTACTGATCTCTGTTAAGAAAATTGTTACTGCTTTTATTCATGCAGATGAGACAGCAAAGCAGTAATGCTGATTCACTGAGGGTGCCTCGTAAAGCTGACCCACATTTCCATACACAAAGCGAACCTAATGTTTTCCTGAAGTAAAAAAAGGAAACAGTATTCCAGTTTACCGCTATTCCCTGTAACCCATTAAAAGTTACTATGAAGAGGGAAGAAAATATAGAGTCTCTCTGCATGTATGTAACTTGTACTATTTAGCCCTATTTCTAGATTTTCAATTAATGTTTCGAATCTTAAGAACATTCTACGCAATGGAAACCCTTTTTCAGTAATTGCTTAGCGGGCAATTCTTAAACGTTGCACGAAGTAAACGTTTCTTTCTTCCGTTTCATGTATCACGACGATCTGCGTTTTCTATCTACAGATTAGGCTGAGTGCCGGAAGGGTTGGCACTGATCGGTTTCCTAAATCACTTCAGGTGAATGACAGGATGATCCTGTACACGGCCGGTTTCACGTCTTTTCCTTGTTCAGACCGAGCGAGCGCCATCTTGAAGGCCCTCGTTCTTAACAGGACACAGAACAATAATCTTCATGCATTCCTTCCTGTTGTTACTGCGAAACAGTTTCAAAATGAAACTCATGCTTACAGACGAGAGACTGTTTGTTGGCTGCCACGCAATATTCAGCGTGTGTCATTACTGACACTTCCTACAGTGGGGCTCTATTACGTAGTGTGGAATATCTACAGCTGCCTATGAACCTGAGCAGCTAAACTATAACGTCAGCCATTAGAGAAGGAGGACCATAGGAACACAATGGAGAAATAATTTTTGCTTTCATAGATAGTTTTCGCCACGCAAGAATTAATTTTCTTTTGGAATCGTAAATTAAAACGGTAAAGAAGGACTTAGCGTATATAAAAGAGTTGGTAATCAACTGAGTTATCAAAGAGTAAAGACGCAGACATAGTGAGTTAAATAAAAGGAAAAGTTTCCCAAATGTCGCCAGATGGATAAACGGGGATGACCGAAGAAGAATGTTTTAATGTGACTGCATTGCTTACCAAATATCGCGCATATAAAAACTTAATAACAAACGGAAGCAAACTGTAATAATGCACGAACTTTAGCGAGATATTTTTCATAGAACTTTTTCAGTTATACAGGGTGAGTCACCTAACATTACCGCTGGATATATTTCGTAAACTACATCAAATACTGACGAATCGATTCCACAGACCGAACGTGAGGAGAGGGGCTAGTGTAATTGGTTAATACAAACCATAAAAAAATGCACGGAAGTATGTTTTTTAACACAAACCTACGTTTTTTTTATATGGAACCCCGTTAGTTTTGTTAGCACATCTGAACATATAAGCAAATACGTAATCAGTACCGTTTGTTATATTGTAATATATTAATTATATCCGGAGATGTTGTAACCTAAATTTGACGCTTGAGTACCTACTCCTCCGCTGTTCGATTGTGTGTATCGGAGAGCACCGAATTACGTAGGGATCCAAAGGGAACGGTGATGGACCTTAGGTACAGAAGAGACTGGAAAAGCACATTACGTCCACATGCTAACAGCTTTTTATTGGTCTTTTTCACTGACGCACATGTACATTCCCATGAGGGGTGAGGTACACGTACACACGTGGTTCCCGTTTTCAATTACGGAGTGGAATAGAGTGTGTCCCGACATGTCAGGCCAATAGATGTTCAATGTGGTGGCCATCATTTACTGCACACAATTGCAATCTCTGGCGTAATGAATGTCGTACACGCCGCAGTACATCTGGTGTAATGTCGCCGCAGGCTGCCACAGTACGTTGTTCCATATCCTCTGGGGTTGTAGGCACATCACGGTACACATTCTCCTTTAACGTACCCCACAGAAAGAAGTCCAGAGGTGTAAGAGGAGGAGAACGGGCTGACCAATTTATGCGTCCTCCACGTCCTATGAAACGCCCGTCGAACATCCTGTCAAGTGTCAGCCTACTGTTAATTGCGGAATGTGCAGGTGCACCATCATGCTGATACCACATACGTCGACGCGTTTCCAGTAGGACATTTTCGAGTAACGTTGGCAGATCATTCTGTAGAAACGCGATGTATGTTGCAGCTGTTTGGGCCCCTGCAATGAAGTGAGGACCAATGAGTGGTCGCCAATGATTCCGCACCGACATTTACAGTCCACGGTCGCTGTCGCTCTACCTGTCTGAGCCAGCGAGGATTGTCCACGGACCAGTAATGCATGTTCCGTAAATTCACTGCCCCGTGGTTTGTGAAACCCGCTTCAACGGTAAACAGGTAGAACTGCAACGCATTCTCTGTTAATGCCCATTGACAGAATTGCACTCGATGATTAAAGTCATCACCATGTAATTGCTGATGTAGCGACACATGAAACGGGTGAAAGCGGTGACGATGCAGTATGCGCATGACACTACTTTGACTCAGTCCACCGGCTCTCGCAATGTCCCGTGTACCCATGTGTGGGTTCATGGCAACAGCAGCTAACACACCAACTGCACCCGCTTCTCCTGTGACGGGCCTGTTACGGACCCGTTTGCGTGCTACGACCATACCTGTTGCATACAGTTGGCGGTAGATGTTTTGCAATGTGCGGCACGTTGGATGCTCTCTGTCCGGGTACCGTTCTGCATACACCCTGCAGGCTTCAGCTGCATTTCGTCGACACTCACCATAGATGAGTATCATCTCCGCCTTTTCAGAGTTCGAATACACCATGGTCACAGTTCCTACAACACTACACTATCACAGACGTCTGGTAACACGGTGTACTACAGTTGGTCTGCGTGCGGAGACGAATGCAGAATAACAATAGCAGCAAGCGCTAATGCGGACACTGCGACAGCTAGACCAAACCACAACAGTGCACTACAGCCACACTGGTAAACACGGTCGTCATCGTAAACATGTCCCTGCAGATGCTGCTCGCCGACCATGGCCCGTGTTCGTTACAACACGCAACTCGACGTCGGAGGTTTCAAGCGACAACTTTAGGTTACAATATCTCCGGATGTAACTAACATTTTACAATGCAACAAACGGCACTGATTACGTATTTGTTTATATGTTCAGATGTGCTAACAAAACTAACGTGGTTCCATTTTAAAAAACGTAGTTTTGTGTTAAAAAACATACTTCCGTGCATTTTTGTATGGTTTGTAATAAACAATTACACTAGCCCCCCTCCTCACGTTCGGTCTGTGGAATCGGTTCGTCAGTATTTGATGTGGTTTACGAAATACATCCAGCGGTAACTTTAGGTGACTCTCCCTGTATATAGTAGAACAAAACAGACATGTACACAACAAAGTTCTAAACAATGCAGTCATTTATGATGATCACCAAACAGTTATTAACTAATTTTCCTCTGCTCATTACAATGCCGAACATTAGGGTACTGGACACGGGGAAAGCAACGCCCGATTTAATTACATTAACAACCGGTGGTGCTGAACAGATGCCAGCTTAGGTGTAACTTTTAAGTGTTCTTTATCCCCATGTAAATTAGTACTGGGCTGGTCCCCCGTTTTGTTTCAGTAAAAAATACGCCGACGCTGAAAATACGAAGACACAATTTTTACAGTTGGCAGATAGATTACATATATGATCATCCTGTTAGGTATGGTAACGTGAAAGCAGGTAACTGCTGTCTGAAAAAATTGCTAAATCTATAATATACCTACATCCACCATCCGTAAATACACTAAGAGCGATAATAAAAATATGGTAGTAGTATAGTACGAATTTTTTACCATCAACGCAAGGATCTCATCAAAAGGAAACGCAGACATTTTAATCCAACATTAGAAACTAGTTTCAATTTACCTACCAATAAAAAACGGTTTACTGTAAAACAATACTACTCTGTATTCTGACCTTTCTCGCGTAGCACGCAGCTAAGGCGTAAAGAGCAGAGATTAAATGAATCACACGCTTATTAAGGCTGGCTGAAATGCTGCCTACAGTTCCGATAGTCAGTCTTTTAGAGCACTTACTTATTTCAGCCAATGGCGGCAGACAATATCGGTTTCATACGATTGTTAGTTGCTTCGATCGCGCATACGTACCTCACAGAATGCGGGTGATACAAATGGAGACAAATATGTAGAGGTAAACAACTCGTCTGCGCTGTCTAGCTTTAAGCGCCGTATCCATTACTTTCGCAATAACGTCGTCTCCACGATCTTCTGCCCAGTGATAAGTAGTGGTAACAGCTTCCGCACACGCGTAAGGGAGGTGACGTATTGGGTGCAGCTGGTAACGACTGTACATGGTGTTTGGCACGTTTCAGGTGTGGAACTAAAGGCAGAAGAAAAGACATGGAAGGGGTCGCCGATGTTTACTGCGGCTTGGAATGCGGGCCAAGGAGCGTTACGCAACGGCGCCTGTTTAGGAGGGTACACACGGCTGCAGGACCGCCATTCAGAACAGACCGCCTCTCCACGCACGTTCAAAAGATAAAAAAAGGAAACCCCTCTCCTCCAAACTGTAGACGGCCGAGCACTAAAATAACGGCAGCTTCGGTATTAAAACTAGTATTCAGATTCGTTATATTTATACGTGTTATAAATTTATATATTTATACGTGTTATATATTTATACGTTTTCCGCCTTTTGTATGCCGCATTAGATATTTACAAAAAGAGATAATAACAGCAATTAAAGTTACTAACCTCCCCCTGGAGGTTCGAGTCCTCCCTCGGGCAGGGGTGTGCGTGTCGTTCTTAGCATAAGTTAGTTGAAGTAGTGTGTAAGTCTAGGGACTGATGACCTAAGCAGTTTGGTCCCTTAGAAATTCACACACATTTGAACATTTTGAAAGTTACTAATGGTGCACCGTATTCAAAATCCTGACACGTTTGTGAAGTACTCTCTTTCATCTGAATCGGTGGATTTAAAGAGAATGTTGTTTACAAGCTCACTTACTCAAATTTTCTTGTACATCTACATCTACATTTATACTCCGCAAGCCACCCAACGGTGTGTGGCGGAGGGCATTTTACGTGCCACTGTCATTACCTCTCTTTCCTGTTCCAGTCGCGTATGGTTCGCGGGAAGAACGACTGTCTGAAATCCTCCGTGCGCGCTCTAATCTCTCTAATTTTACATTCGTGATCTCCTGGGGAGGTATAAGTAGGGGGAAGCAATATATTCGATACCCCATCCAGAAACGCACCCTCTCGAAACCTGGCGAGCAAGCTACACCGCGATGCAGAGCGCCTCTCTTGCAGAGTCTGCCACTTGAGTTTGTTAAACATCTCCGTAACGCTATCACGGTTACCAACTAACCCTGTGACGAAACGCGCCGCTCTTCTTTGGATCTTCTCTATCTCCTCCGTCAACCCGATCTGGTACGGATCCCACACTGATGAGCAATACTCAAGTACAGGTCGAACGAGTGTTTTGTAAGCCACCTCCTTTGTTGATGGACTACATTTTCTAAGGACTCTCCCAATGAATCTCAACCTGGTACCCGCCTTACCAACAATTGATTATATATGATCATTCCACTTCAAATCGTTCCGCACGCATACTCCCAGATATTTTACAGAAGTAACTGCTACCAGTGTTTGTTCCGCTATCATATAATCATACAATAAAGGATCCTTGTTTCTATGTATTCGCAATACATTACATTTGTCTATGTTAAGGGTCAGTTGCCACTCCCTGCACCAAGTGCCTATCCGCTTCAGATCTTCCTGCATTTCGCTACAATTTTCTAATGCTGCAACTTGATCAGGATGTTTTAACACTTGTTGTCAACAGTGCATTAGGTAGTTCCGTAAACTCTAGCAAGGATCATTGCTGTTTTGGAGGCATGCGTGCGCGCCAGCTTCCAGTATTTTTGTCCTGTTGTCTCGTTTATCCGCACACGTACTCACATACTCTCTCTCTCTCTCTCTCTCTCTCTCTCTCTATCTCTCTCTCTCTCTCTCTCTCACACACACACACACACACACAACAAAATACATAAACATATGAATTGTAGAAGTTACCAGAAATGACCTGTGAATATTAAGAATCTACAACAGTTCCTGCTCCCCTATATTTCCAAAAACGCCTCCTCACCGAGACAACCTTTATTCATATGACAAGGTCGTAAGATCTGCGTTGGACTCTTCAGTCTTCCTCGAAAGTGGGTATCAACTATTAAATTTATTTAGTAGTCCTTCTGTGTCGGGAAATCTTTCTTAGTCAAAGAACCTGTCGATGTTTTGGAATCTATCCTGCATTATATTTCCATCCTAACGTTAACCATGATAAATGAAAATAAATTAAAATCTAATTCCACCAAATACCGCTACATTTTCTCGGCCCAACAAATAGTTTGACGACAGACATAAAAATCTTACACAAAGGAGCAATGATGAATAGGCAACGAACCGAAGAAAACAATTGCCTAGTCTGACGAATCACTGATGCCGACAGTCGTATTAGAATATACTGGCTTTCAGGAGAGTTAAGATGCAAAAAAATTGCAGACATTGGCTGCGAGCAGGCACTGATTGAAATAAATGGGGGAAGTTGAAAATGTGTGCTGGACCGGGATTTGAACCCGGGTCTCCTGCTTACTAGGCAGATGCGCATCACTGCACCATCTTTGTAGTTTTTTTTTTAAATCTCATTTTTTTCTATCTTGTTCGTTGAATTTGTTCGTGGCGGACGTCCAATGACACCGGTTCAGGTTGTTCGTTGATCTGTTCACTCAGTTTTTTTTTTTTTTTTTTTTTTTTTTTTTTTTAAGTACAGAGGATAGCTAAACCCTCTGAAAGAACACGCTGAGCGCTGAGCTATCGTGGGACACAATGGTCTTCGCAACTGCACGAACTACCCTAGCACTCCTCCCGTCAGACCCAAATTCTCAATTTATCCACGCATTACTACTGTAGTGTCCCTTGTCCATTATCCTCATTACTCGCGGCATTTCGCCGATTCCCATAAGATTTCAAGCCTGGTGTGCATGCGCACTGAAGAGATCATTGGCAGTCTTAACTTAATTATATATCTGTGGTGTCTGTTCTCTCGGACGCGTCAGAAAGAACAGACACCACATACATATTTCAGGAGAATATCTCCTCAGTATATCATTGTTGGATGTACACAGGCAGTTGGTCATTTATGTAGTGAGAGACATTCACCTGGTTCACTTGGAACAAGTGGTGTTTGTAGAAAGCATTATGAAATTTGCTGACAACGTGTACATTATTGCTGCCCACATGTATCCCTCTGTGGCTGATATCTTTTTAAACCAGACTTGGAACTTTCTAGAGGAGCCTTAGTGCATGATATAATGCCAAAATTGTGCTCCAGTGGATTGAGGAGCATGTTGATGAGTTCCATATAAGGCACTGGTCCCCCACAAGCAAGGAGCGTGAACGTTATCAAACACACCTGGGATGTCGCTGAGCAGCAGCTCGAACTCAGAACGAAGTCAGCGTGATCTATGGAAATTGCGTGCGCTGGAGCCATTCGCCACCGCCTACATGTCAAGGGCTTATAGAACCGTGCAACGATAAAATACAGCTGTTTTGCTTCCCACATGTGGACCAGTACTGTATTAGGTTGATTCTAACACGTATTAGGTGGACGATTATAACGCTATGGCTGACATTTGTACATCCTAGGTCCATTAAAGTTATAGACAAAATTTTAAATCCCTTCTATGCGTGTAACATGTGGATGCTCTTTTCTCAATTTGGAAGATTGGGCTCTAGGATAACTGCAACATCATCAACGTTATTATAAAACAAGAGGCTTTCCTGCACGTAGAAAAAAGCTTTCCCTCATTGCATAGAAAGAGATCGGTAGCTTATGAGCCTCGTGAATGATCAATACGAATGTAAAATGGATTTTGATATTTATCACAGTATGCAGCAATATGGTTAAGGTTTCAGGCCCGGTGGACTTGAGGTAATCGAACGCGGGACACTGTCTCATCTGCACAAAAAGATTGGGAGGGGCTAGCCGTTTCTTGTGGTAGGAATTATCCTAGCCTTTGCATGAAGCTATACTGAGAAAAAACCGACAAGACCAGTGGAGATGTAATTCACAATGGACTGACGGAGATTTACATTTAGTTTCTCCTGAAAAAGTCTACAATTCATTCATCATTCTTTCGTTTACTCACACACCGTGTTCCGAAAACTCTAGTGATGGAGGACAGCCCTCAGTGAAATGTCTGTTTAGATCAACAAGCAAAAGCAGTCATTGCTGGCAACGAATATAGCTATAGAAGATGGCAACAGCGACTAACAAATAGTGTTAGTCGCAGTGTTAATTACGAAGAGTACGTATTGATTATCTTTCTAGAAATGTGTTGTAAATCAGGGGCTTACAAATATTTGCAGGAAAGCAGCTACTTTCAAATATGTTAAAAAAAATTTAAAATCTTTTTATTGACATCTTGTAAAAAAAAGCTTCTGCAAAGAGCATTAGCTGTTGATAATCCTTTATTCCAAGATTATATAAGACCAGTTTCACGATCTTGTAACCGCATCTTCAGGTGAAGAATCTACAAAATCATAGAATGTGGATTAGGGACAAACAAATAACACCAAAAATGAGCGATGGACTTTATCACCTGAAGATATGATTACATGATCGCGAAACTGGTGTAATCTTTGAATAAAGGAACATAAACAGCCAATGCGGTTTCGAGAAGTTCTTTTACAAGAAGTTAACAAAAATTTTTAAAGAAATTTTTTGACATGTATCAATTAAACTATGGATGCCTACACCATGAAATCATGTGTACTCTGAAATAGGCTATGCACTGGATCTGACGCTATTCAGCTGCTGTTTCTAGGTCCTTCTTCATACAAAGTATGTATGTAATTTTACTGATTTTACAGAACACTATCAGTTGTCTTTTAACTTTGATATATAAAACCTATTTAATATGAACATTACTGTTAACTAAAATTTACATCCCCTAGTACAAATACACATGTACATCATTGAATTGGTGGCTATTACGACTTACTTTAACTCTATGTTCGCATATCTAGGGGTTTAAAGTTTCCTGCCTGATGTCCTCGGCACTTGTTAAGGACTGCGTACCATGATTGGATGTAAAGTTTATGTGGAAATTATTTTTACTTCTACTATTGTAGTTTTGCATTTTAAAGTTCATCCTCAAAAGTTCATCCTCAATTCACTTTTATTATCAACATATGCAATTCGAAAGTGAATACCACTATTGTTTCTCATATATATACGACCTTCCATACCATATACAACAGGCAGAACTATTTCTTTTTGTGGTTGACACTAGTAGTCTAATCAATCCAAATATACATATATAGGTAGGGATAGCAACAGATGAAATTGTAAACAAGGTTCTTATAAGTATAGTTGCGTGGCTTTCTGTGAATAGTCTCACTCTTTATTTAAGAAATTAAAAAATCAGTTTTGCACAACTAGGGGTACTACACCAGTGATAAGTAACACATGTTGAGGATATAATAACCAGGATGGAAACTTCAAAAATTTTAGGTGTCCATATTGATGAGGATTTAAACTGGAAAATAGCACATTTCAGAATTCCCAAAACAAAATTTCTTCGGCAGCCACATTTGCACTTGGGAAGACACAAATCAGTAAGTTGACCTACTTTGCGTATTTTATATTATTATATATATTCCACATATTGTATGGGATACTATTCTGAGCTAAGAATAATGAGGTGCTCATCCGCTATCAACTTGCAGGCACATGTTTAACGAGTTAGCCAATTTGATTATTGCTTCACAATATATTTATTCCCTCACGAAGTTTGTTGTGAATAATCCACTGCGGTCCAAAAAGAACAACCGATGTACATAATTATAATACTAGAAGAAAAAAATTACATTCATTCTGCACATTAAGGTTTTCTTTAGCACAAAAAGGGAGCACAATGCAGCCAGCAAACCCCAGACGGCAAAGTTAAACTGAAAACAAACAAAAACGTTTCTCTCTGACAACTCCTTCTATTCCTCAGAAGAATTTCTGTTTTAGTAATATGTGAAAGGTGGTGGCTAGGAATTAATAATTCACATCTGTATTTAAAAATAAATAGATAAATAAAACCACTTGCAAATAGTCAGCATGTAGCGATGTTAACATATGAATGTGCAATGTTGATGTAAAATGACTCGTTCCACATCACTACGATCAATCGTACAAATTATCGATGGAAAACGAAAATAACTAACTAACTGGACATACAGGCACGTGATTGGACGTATTCTAAGGCCCGTGAAGATGCTACTGCAAGGTATTTCGTTCTACTGTACGATGCTGTGAAATAAATATTTGCTTGACCATAACTGCATCGCTCCCGAAGATGTACCACCGAAGAATATCGAGTGAAAGAACACATGATATGCTAGCAATCCTGTCTGCAGGTCAACTTAGTGAGAAAGATTTCCGTGTGCAAAGCAGGCAGAATTGAGCTTTTTAATCAATTTACTCAGGTATTAACGACACCTAACACTGTAATGTCCCTATCTCGTGACGCAAAATCTTCAGTTCGAAAGTACGAGCAATAGCCGTTAAATTATCCAATAAAAAAATTCTGTACAGTTACGCTATACTGCTACGACAGGAGAGTCGGAACGTATGCTACATCCGTATATGTGTTTGGAACAGCACGCGGTATCGGGTGCGTTATCACGTTACGGGTGTCAAAAAAGCAATAACGTACCTTTATCTGTTCTTCTCGTCCTCATGAGTTACCGCGTAACTTTTGAAATCACGTTCTGCCGTGTGATGACGGAATAGTCATAAAGTTTTATTAAAAACTAGAAAAAAATAAAGTTACGTAATTTGTGTTTGTTTGCAAGTACATTTCTGCGGTCCTGGAGCACTTTGAAATTCCTGCGCAACAGCACCGATAGTACCCGACCAGAGGAGTAAAAGAACTGCGCAGCTCACTGATTACGTGAAGTATCGCAAGGTAATTCGTTTTCGGCAGCCGCGGCAATGTTGCATCTGTATCAGTCGATTTAAACTGCCAAAGAACTCATCTGGATTGGAATAAATCAGCTCAAATGCTTCCTCAACTCACCTATTACAAAACCACCTTAGTAGGTAAGTGCATTCTCACATTTTCTTCTTTCCATCGATATTTTATTAATCCAAGTGGGCCTGGGGGTAGTGTAGTTTATCTGGTTATTATTTTATCATTTGCGTCCTAATCAAATAAGAAGAATCCTTGTTGCACCCACGACTGTACCAGCATTAACCTCTCTGCAAGTGAAATAGCCACCGCTCTCTCTTACTGTTTTGATTTCTATTTCGTTTCTGGAGAGTAGTGGTGAACCTGCGTTTCAGTACCAAATCAGCCCACAAAATCAACTGTATTATTACCGAATGAATCTTCCAAAATAGCAGCGAACCGTGAGGTGTTCTGAGTCTTCCAGATTAAAACTGTGTGCAGGACCTGGACTTGCCTTTCGCGGGCAATGCTTTTGCCTATACTTTTGCCAAGAATTTTTACTGTTTATTTACATTTGAATATTTGTCCCTATAATTATAAAAGCGCTATGAGGCTATTGAAAGCTTAATCTACAGAGAAAATCTATAAGAACAATCATTTGTTTCACAAACAGTTTTAAAGTTAAGAAATTATCGCATCTAAAAGAAACTGATCCAGTTACAACAAAACCATCTTACGACAAATCCTTAACAAGATAAACCATATTACAGACAGCACTTAAATTATGAAGTGACTGAGAATACATTCAGTACCAAGAACCAACTGAGCTAGATATTAAAACTGTTATCTCTCATATTCACGAGACCACAGCACCAGAAATCAACATAAATAAGCCTATATGCCTTAATGAGGAAAATATTTTCCACCATTTTACATGCCTGTGCAGCATTTACTTACATAAGTTATTGTTTAAAAAATCCTCAAAAAACTATTTTTTTTTTACTTCTTCCGAGCTAGAAGCTATATCTGACTTCCTACTAGTACTCTGCTTAGGGGGATCGGCATTTCACTTTTTACCAGTCTTCTTTTTCTGTATATCAGCTTTTTGTTTTGTACCTTATCAGAGCTTTGTTCAGAACTGACATTTTATTTCACTGATTCTTGCTGTGTTTCAATCAGTTCTTCAGTTTTTGGAGGGTACGTCGATAACACATTAAACTGACGAACATATTTATACGCGTTGTTTATGCTTCTGTGCTGCATTTTATGTACTGCAATGATTCCTGCAACACCTTCTGCCTTTCTTCCGAAATATTATTTGTCACATGTTACCAGCTTCTTTTCTGTGGTTATTTTTGTTGAATCGTTTATCGAAGTCCATCGCAGTTTAGCATTTGTATGTAATCTTCAGTGTTGTCCGAACTTCTTTTACGAATGATGGAATTTTTAAAAAAAATCACATAACTACGTAATTGCTGTATTTTTTCTGGATCGTCCGTCACATCAGCAGCAGTTAGTACTTCCGTAGTGGTGAATCTGCCACTATTTCTTCTGAAAAATGCTACAAACTCTTTTCATTTATTTGAAACCCAAGGGGTATTCAGACAGGAGTCTCATTTGTTCGACGAGATGTTAAACTCTAATCTTCCTTTCTCTTCTCGTTTGTGCCTACAATGGAATTAACAACCTGATATCCTGTCGATCGTACTTCTGTAGTTATGATTTTGGTACCAAAGTTCTTCCATAGATTATCCCAATGGCCGACTGAGCTACCCAGACAAGACTAACAATGCGTCTTCACAATTTAATCCTATCAGTACCTTACTCGTACTTTCCAGACTTCACAGAAGCTCTCCAGCATACTTCGATGGAGTAGCACTCCTGGAAGAAGGATATCGCAGAGAAATGGCTTAGTCACAGCCCAGGGAATAATTTCCGCAACGAATTTTGTCCTCTAAGTGGAGTGTGCGCTTGTTTGAAAATTCCTGGCTTCACGGTCCGGCGCATGGATTTAATCTGATTGGAAGACCCAAACCAGTGCATACTCCGCTGCAGACTGGAAGATTCATTCTGAAATGCAGCTTAACAGCTTTTACAGGATTAATTGGCTGTCGTCTACTAATGTCCGTTGTTAGCATGTTCAATTCGTTACCAAACACGGCAGTAGAAATCTCACTCGTACTGTGTATACAGCTATAACACTGTATATACTGCCATTCACACAGCGCTAACAGCCGCGAGCGTAGCTTTGCAGATACAAAGCATCGATATTACTCCTACATTATTTACGTATCGTGTTCATTTCGGTAACTGATACTCTCCTGTATTCACAGGGGCAACGAATTAGACATAACAACAGCTGAGCTACTGAAGTCGTGAAGACAGAGCTTTTCGCGCGAAAATTCATCTGTTATTAGGCGTCCTGCACACTGAGAATATTAAAAAATTGTGAAATAATCTTCTTAGCTGCCTAATTAAGCAGTAAAATCCCATCATCTCTGCACTGTTTCGTAGCGTTTAAGTAGGGAGCGAGTTTTTGTCGCAGCTGGAATTCTCCGGCTGACGCCCTTTCTGATTGCCCAGGGCATCTCCGCGGCTGCTGCTGTTTTGTTTCACACGACTATAACAGCTACTTAAGTTGCTTGCGTATCTTGCTTCATACCATAAAATTCTTTTACCTCAAGAAATCGTGCTAAAATCACTCTCAGTGACTAAATCCTTGACGTGTTATAACTCGCGCGCGTTTCGAACGCTAGCTTCAGGAAGGAAGATTCGGATTGAACGACCCGTCGATAACGGAATCATTAGCAACGCAGCGCTAGCACGGGTTGACAAAGGATGGGGCAGAAAATCTGCAGTGTCTTGAAAGGAACCATATTGGCATTTGCCTTGAGCGATTTAAGGAAACCACAGAAAACCTAAATCTTGATGGGACGGGATTTGAATCTTCGAGCTCCAGAATGCGAGTCCAATGTAGAACAGCGCCACCTCGATCGGACATAAGTTCAGACGAAAAATATTCGTTTGTGATTCAAATACGCCAGTCTGGCTGAATGGCTACGCGTTGTCGAAAGCCACTTAAAAATTAAAAGGCTCAGCAGTCTAGTGTGAAGTTTAAATAGCATCACTCACTCTCAATGGAACGATGAGTACACAGGTCAGATCATCGAAGTTAAGTAACGCCGAACATGGCCGTGCTCGCGTGCGTATAGCGCAAGTTGAATGATTTGTTCGATCGATGAGGATGGGAAGTGCTGTCCCATATTACCGTTAAGCGTCCGCTGAAGAATATTTTAGAAGAAATGCAAATCTACATTTACACGAAAAGAAAAGCAGATAGAGTTACTCAATGACCAGAGTTTAGCGAAAAGTGATTTCTTGAACTGTTTACAAAATGGATATCAGAGGATGCATCGTCACTTTTTATCCATAACTTACTGATCTGTTGATAATATCCCCTTCTCCTCCCCCTCCCCCCCCCTCCACCTGAGTCCTTTCCTCAGGCAACTGGCCCACAGCTGTTGCAACTGATCCTTGATATCCTGGATACTTACACTGGAACGGAATTGATGTCCGAACTGGTACTACACATGTTCTATCGTGGACAGATCTAGGATTCTTGCTGACCAAGGAAGTACCTGAACATCATGCAAACCGTTCACACAGACAAATGCCATGTGCAGACGAGCATTGACCTGTTGAAAAATGGCACCACCATACGGTCGCGCGAGAAGTAACAGATGTGGCCACAGAATGGCCGTGACGTAACTTTGTGTCATCAAAGTTCCCTCAATCACTACCAGCCGTGACATGAACTCATACCCGATGGTACATCACACCGTACACTGTAAACTGCTAGGACTTTATGCACAGATAACAAATCGCTTATGGATGGTCTTCTGGTTATCAGACTGTATCTATTTAACAAATATTTAAATATAATGAATACAGATTTAGTGATATCGAAGACTAATAGTGTGCAGCAAGGTATACACCATCGATAATAGCGTGTGGATCCCACTTTGAAACAACTAACGGCAGATATCGGTATCAGAAAAGACTTGTATAACAAAACCAGGGCTTTTTTCCTACTATTTGATCTCAATCCGAATAATGGGGTACGCCGATAAAAGTTAGTCTTACGGGGAAAATCCTACATTCAATCTCTGTTCGTTCACCCTGATGCGTAGAAGAAATCGGCAGTACTTCTCTGCGCACGTCAATGCCCACCCCGTCCCCAGGTTCTTGGCGGGAACGAGAAAGTCAAAAGTTAAATGTTATCTCATAATAGAGATGTGTGTCGTACAACGCAAATGAAGCCCACAATCCAGTGTTCGCTATCAACCGTATCATATATCTTCACGCTAAGAGATATTGCACAAGGGTCGGGACACTGGTGGACAGCCTGGTGAACAGAAACCTGTTCGCCAGCAGCTCCTCTCTCCTTTTCAGCGAAATTCTGGTGCTGATAATATACTCCACCATAAGATTCGAACTGAGTGCCTACGGGTCTGACACTTTACGCACAGACTGTGGTCCGCAGCTCGTGGTCGTGCGGTAGCGTTCTCGCTTCCCGCGCCCGGGTTCCCGGGTTCGATTCCCGGCGGGGTCAGGGATTTTCTCTGCCTCGTAATGGCTGGGTGTTGTGTCATGTCCTTAGGTTAGTTAGGTTTAAGTAGTTCTAAGTTCTAGGGGACTGATGACCATAGATGTTAAGTTCCATAGTGCTCAGAGCCATTTGAACCACAGACTGTGTTACCCTCAGCTATGCAGGCGAGTTTTAATAGATGCCGGGTGGTTATCATTAAAGTGCAGCTACTTACAGAGATCCAGTGTGTGTTGTAATTAACGTATGACAGCGAAATTTCGTAGATATTCTAATACGTTAATGCGTAACCGATTTACACCGGAAAAAATTTGTTCCAATTTTGCCCACTAGGTGCAAATCTGGCGCTATGAATACAAGAAAGACGTACAAAAATGTTTCCACATGTAATGGATTAGCAACGGGTCATGGACAGAAAGGTTACACAAATGAGAAAGGCATAATGTAGATTTTATTATTAATCCCTGCTTTCAGATTTGTTCAATATGAGCAACAGACGTCGACGAAATGCTGTACTACCTCAGATTTGCACCTGGTGGCCAAAATTTGAACTAATTGTTGTCAGTGTAAATCGGTTCCATGTTAAAACACTAGCTTATCTGTCAAATCTCGCTGCCATACGATAATTACAACCCACACTGGATCTCCTTGAGTAACGGACTTTAATTATAACCACCTGGCATTTTACGTTTACAATAACTTTCCATATGATGTAAACCATTAGGAAAAGGAAGGAGCCAGTTGTTTAGGCGCTTATTTTTGAACGATTTAATCTGGCTGAGACAGACTCCTGTGTGTGTGTGTGTGTGTGTGTGTGTGTGTGTGTGTGTGTGTTGCTTCCGTGCATTAAAAAAAGATTGAGAATCCGAACACAGAGAGACCGTAGGTTGTGTTTCGACAGCTCGAAGACAGAAGCAAGTGCTGAATATATGAATTATCATACAAGTCAGTAACTTCGGCGAACGTTAAAAAAAGTAGGACCTTCGGTTATTATTACGTGTGTTCTAAAAGGTTTAGCGAGGGCATGAAGGCAACGGCCTGCCTTGTTGCTCCTGCCTTGGTGGGAACTGCAGACACGTAACGCGCCTGTGAGAGCAGAAGACAGGTGGAATCCGTATGAAATCATTGCGGCGGCTCTTCAACTTTGGAAAAAAAGGCAACAAAATAAATAAACAATTTTATTAACCTTTTCTGCTGCAGAACTTGCTGCAAGGTATATTGGAGGTGACGTTGCACGCCGTACAATGAATACATGAAGGTGCAAACAACAGCATACCTGCTCAAACAACTTGGGGAAATGCAGCCGGGTTGCGTCTTCGACAACAGTCGGTATTTCGACAGGTGCTCATCCTGTCATTTCCAAGGTGCAAATTGAATGAGAGAGGGCTTTGCAAGGAATTTGTAAATCCTCCGCAGGCGACTAAACGGGTTGAGAGGAAGACTAAACAGCCTCCTGAAGAAAAGTTCCTTATCGCAAGAGACTGTCAACAGTGTTAACTCGCACTGTGCTGCTCCCCCTAGAAGATTCCAGGAAGCGGTGGCCCGACATGAAGTGTAGCAGAACACCTTTGGATTTCTTATGTCGTTTCTAGGGAGTTCGTTTGAATTACTGATATTTTAGTAGGTTCGTCTCTCTTATTCCTTACAGTTAATTGAGCTTAGGTTTGGTGTCAAATTAAGAAGGCTATTTCGACGTGTGTTGACTACCGCTTACTTTCTATTTAATAAGCAGTTGTGTGAACAGACAGATGGAGTTGCGACGTAGACCCCTTTGTCACGTGTTATTACCAACATGTTTATGGAAGATTTAGAGGAACATGCCCTGAAGTCGGCTGCATAGAATCCTGCGTGCCTCTTTTTTTTCTTTTAAATATGTAGATGATACTTTCGTTTTCTGGCCTCGTGGCAGTGAGAATTTAAACAGCTTTTTGGAGCACCTGAATTCAATCCACGCGAATATTCGTTTCACTACAGAGGTGGGGAAGGATAACTGCTGTTCGTTCCTTGCCGGCCGGTGTGGCCGTGCGGTTAAAGGCGCTTCAGTCTGGAACCGCGTGACCGCTACAGTCGCAGGTTCGAATCCTGCCTCGGGCATGGATGTGTGTGATGTCCTTAGGTTAGTTAGGTTTAATTAGTTCTAAGTTCTAGGCGACTGATGACCTCAGAAGTTGAGTCGCATAGTGCTCAGAGCCATTTGTTCCTTCCTTGATGTGTTGCTCTGGAGGAAGGGTCACGGTAGGTTTAACCGTGACGTTTATAGGAAACCAATTCACAATGATTTATATCTTCTGGCTGATACTTATCACCCTCCGAATCAACGTGAAGGCGAATTTCGTATCTCGGTTCATAAGGCCCACGTCATCTCAGACCCTGGAAGACAGCCAGCTGAGGTAGCCCACGTTGAAGTCACTTTAGCCAGAATGGTTACAGTGAAAGACAAAGGAAACACGCGTTGCGCTATCGACCAACCGTGAACTGGGTGAGGGATGAAAATAACGAAGTGGCACCAAGTTCTAATGCCTTTTTACCTTAAGCAGATAGCATTTCCAGCAAGAAATACGGTATGAAGTGTGTTTTTCGACCGTTATCTACGATTAGAGCTCTTTTAGTGTTTGTACATGAACAGTGATAGTTTACATAAGGCGGGTGTCTAACGTATCCCTTGCATGTCATAGATTTGTCAGACCATCAGGACCGTGGAGGACCGGTGTATTGAGCATAAGCCTCACACACCCTTACAACAGTCGAACAAATCTGCTACTGCAATGAATTGTCTTGTTAGCGGTCAACGCAGAGCTTCTGGCGTGCAATTCCAGCAAATGGGATAGTGTTGTTAAGGAAGCAATGGAGATTAAATTAGTAAGTGACCATTTAACTACAGGCGGAGTCCGCCCCCGGTAGCTGAATGGTCACAGTCTGCCTTCGGCGGTGCTACGGCGCAGACGTCTGTTTACGTCCCTGCTGGAAAAGTTCGCTCTCGCGCGGTTGTTTACCTCTTCGGCGTACTCGTGCGTTCAGACGACTCGATATAGAATGGCACATGCCTACCGAAAGTAGACTCTCAAGATTAGTTTTTCGAATGAATATGCGAGACCGAAAGCCTACGAAATAGAAAGGTTCCTACGAGACGAAGTTAAACTTGACTACAACGAACTTATCGGAATCCACCTCTCCATAGTGAGCAGTGTCGTTTACGTCAAGCTGATTAACGATGCAGTATGTGACAGAATCATCCGAGATACTAAACATGGACTCAAATTTCGTCACTCTGATGGACATGTTGGAGAAATAACTATTGATCATGCAGGACTGGGCTTACGAAACATACGTATTTTCGAACTTCCCTTCGAGGTACCGTCTGACTTGGTCGTTGACGCCTTACGCCCATGTGGAAGAGTGCTTAGCTGTGTTGAGGAAAAATGGTCCAACTTCACGACTTACCCCGTTCTCAATGGGGTGCGTCAAATCAGAATAGAACTGACACAACATGTACCCTCGTACTTGTTCATCGGCGGATGAAGAGCTATAGTCATCTACGATGGACAACCCAAAACATGCTCAGGCTGCGGGAAAGAGGGCCATGTCCATTCCGAATGTATGCAGCGGAGGATAGTGCAAGTTCCAAACGGCGAACCTGTACCTCCGTCCACGTTGACGCCGCTGCCACTAACGTATGCGAACGCATTTCGAACAGATCCCATCCCGAAGAATGACCAGCTACAGAATCCTGACAGTTTACGGCAACCGACTGCAGCAGAGACCGCCTCCAGTGTCGAAACGACGCACACCTCTGCCGCTCCGGCGCCGACGACGCACTTAACCGAGCGGAAAGGATCGGTAGGAGCTATGGAAATTGATCCTGCTGTTGTGCCGACAGCTGCTTTCGTCCCTGAGCACCGGGAGTCACTTCCGCACTCGGATACGGAGGCGCACACACGCAAACAACGATCGCCGAAGCGCCACAAGAAACGACGGCTAGCGCCGTCGGATACCTGCTTACTGCAGTCCACGTCAGATGGACGTGGGTGTAACGTCGATACAGTGCATCCGGATGCGCAAGGGGAGGTTCTACCTCCCACACAGCAGTACGACGCGAATCATGCTAGACAGGGTTTGCATACAGACACACCGGACGGAAAGCCGACGGAAGGAGTCCCTCCACCCACCGCAGCAACGCCACCGCCTTCGGTCAGCCCGGCCGGAGAGACACGACGGGAGCTGGACCTCCAGCACAGGAACTGGGCCGACGAATCCGATACTGACCCACACACCGACGACGCACCCGCAATGGCGAGTGCTGCGTCCACCGGATGTTAACCGCGCAGAAGATGCAGACTGACGCACAGACAGCATGTCACCGGGCAGCAGCACACAAATTAACATAAGCGTTCATGTGCGCTTTACGCACTGAGGAACAGCGGCAGGCATATCGAACAGCCTCTATTAATATTAATACGATCAGAACGCCTGTCAAATTGCAATTACTACGAGACATGCTGCATGCGTCAGACGTCGACATCGATCTGCTGCAGGAAGTATGTGTTGAGAGCTTCCCCGACCTCTATGAGTACGATACGTACATTACACCAACTACCGACGGCGGCAGCGGAACAGCGATACTTCTCCGTAGCGGCATAGTAGCCGAGGACGTGGTGCACCTGCCGTCAGCGCGAGGACTGGCGCTCACAGTGCTGGGAGTACGGGTCGTTAACATTTACGCACCGTCGGGGTCCGACAGAGGGCGCGACCGATCCCGATTCTACGCAGAGGAGATCGCAACACTATTCTTAGGTCGGTATGAACATGTCTTATTTGGAGGCGACTTCAATTGCGTGCTCGCACCAAAAGATCAACACCCACGATATACTTCATGCCCGGAGCTGCGGCAACTCATAGAGGACATGAATCTCATTGATACATGGGAGAAGATACATGGCGACAGACGTGGATACACCTACGTCACGAGTCACTCTGCAAGTCGTCTCGATCGCATTTACGTAACACGTCGTCTCGAACCTGCGATTCTCGATGCGGAATTGTGGCCTGTCGCCTTTTCAGATCACATAGCATATATATGCACGGTCTCCCTGAGTCGTCAACAAGTGTGGAGGAGTCGCAGTGTTTGGAAACTGAATACAGCACACCTCAGGGAACCTGAGTGCAGACGCTTAGTCGAACACACTTGGCACGTGTGTGAACGACGCCTCCCGACATATCCGACGACGTTGCAGTGGTGGCTGGAATGCGTTAAGCCTGCATTGCGTCGAGCGTTAATTGCATACGGAAGAGAGCAGATGATGTGGAGACGATACACGACTGAATTTTATTTCAAGATGCTCCGCGAACTTTCTGTACAAGCACCTTCACAGGAGCGTCGTGCCGGTCTAAAACGAGCACAGGCCGAATAATTTCCATAACGCGCCGCCGTCTGGAGGGTGTCGCAATCCGTGCAAGGGCCTTTGAAGGAGTCCGTGGAGAATCACCGTCGATGTATCACGTTATCAGAGAAAAGCAACGTAGCCGCAGAACCTTAATACAGACGGTCATACTGCCAGATGGTCGCCGCATGACAACGCAAAAAGATATTGCCAACGCTTTTGTGGAACACTACGGTCATCTCTATGAAGAAGCGGAACACGATCAGGCAGCCTTTCATGAGGTCCGACGAACGCTCTCCGCGTGTCTCGACGAGTCGGCCAACCGGGAGTTAACAGGTGAAATCACAGTTGGCGACGTAATGGAAGCGATTGATAAGGGAGCGTCGCACAAATCGCCGGGGCCCGACGGGTTTCCGTTAGAGTTCTATCGTACATTTAAAGATCTCATGATTCCACGATGGACTGCCATGTACTGCGAATTGATGTCTCCCAACGTGCCTCTTCCATCCTCCTTCGTGAAAGGAATGATCATCCCCATCCACAAACCATCTTGCGGCACAGGGATACAGGCCTACCGGCCACTGACCCTTCTTAATTGCGACTACAAGATCTACGCCAGGATACTTGCAGCACGCTTTAAACGCGTAATACGCCAAGTGATTTCACTCGACCAAACCCAGCTAGGAGGAGATAGCAATATACAAACGGCACTCAGCGACTACCGCGATGTTATCGCACTGGCATCAACATGTCGTCTCCGGGGAATATTGGTATCGATAGACTTTGATCGCGCATTTGACAGGCTGAGTCATGCTTATCTCACGGACGTGATGACGAAAATGAAGTTTCCGGAAAGTTTTGTCACCGTCGTCATGAGACTACTCCACGGAGCCGCATCCAAAGTGCTCATCAATGGACGCTTGGTGGGGCCCATCACCATCTCACGATCGGTCAGACAAGGGTGCCCGCTGTCAACGGTATTGTATGCCATCGCTGTCGAGCCGCTGCTTTGCGGGCTCCGGAATCGACTCCAAGGAATGACGATAAGGCACAACAAGTTTATATGCCGAGCATACGCAGATGACCTAGTGTTTTTAGCACGGTCAGGCGACGAGGCAAGAGCGGCCTTGTATTGGATTAATTTGTATTGTATGGCTACGGGAAGTCGCCTGAACATGGCAAAGTCGGGAGCGATGAACATCGGGAGAGGACTCCCGACAGGAAGTGTAGCACCATTACAGCCGATCAACAAGATGAAATGCCTAGGAATTATCTTCACTACAGACGTTCGACGCACGGCGGTACTGAGTTACAGACATCTTCTGCAAACAATTCGTGCGAGTGTTCGAAGTCACAGGTTAAGGGCACTGGATATGATACAACGGGTCACCTTTGCCAACACTTATCTAGCCTCTCGCATCCCCCACCTGGCACAAGTTCTTCCTATGCCGGTGGTGTTAGCCCGCCGAATCCTGGCGGCACTAGGATATTTTGTGAGCACAGGTCTGCTTTTTAAGGTAGGATACGAAACCCTCACCCTTCCTCGTAGTCGTGGAGGTCTTGGACTAGTCCACGTACGCGACCGAGCAGTGGCTATTTATGTAGCCACAATGATAAAGATGTGGACACGACACCAGACAAGTCAGACGGGCACCTTGATAGACGAACTCGCTCCACCTTCTCGTTCGGCTCCGGTAGCGGTGGCTCACATCTCACCATCGCTTGCCCATATGCGAACCTTCTTTGTGGAACACAGTTATGTACATATGGAACTACTGACTACCAGGACGGCAACGGCACGTGATATATATCACATCTTGACTCGACGACGGCCGAATAGTGCCGTAGAGCGCCGCCAACCAACAGTTACGTGGTCAGTGGTATGGCGTACAGTGCACCACCCACACCTTGATACGGGAACGCGCGTATCAGGTGGTAAATGGGAAATACGTGACTCGTTCCAGGTTGCATACAATTCATATGGCGGACGAGCCACTGTGTCCGCAGTGCAATGTTATAGACACTGAGGAGCATCGCCTGATATGCGGTCCTTCGGCGGACGTATGGTGTTTGATCAAAAAAATGATCGCCTTCCTCCTTCGAGTGGGGCCGCAAACAATAGAACCACGCACACTACTTCTCCCAGATAGGACATATTATCCCCGAACGAAGACAAACGCAGTGACTTGGATTCGAGGTTTGACTGTGCGTTATCTTTTCCGAGACGGCAGTAAGAATGTGCTTGACTTTTGGGCCTTACTACAGGAACATCACTCACAGCTTATGAAACATCCGAGATATCGAACATATTACGCAAATTTTTTAGGGAGTGCCTTGCTTGATCTCCCACCCGGTTGGGGTGTCCAAGGGTAGGAGAATGTAATTATTGTCTATAAGTATCAGAACTAGAAAGGACCAGGACTGGAGAGGATCCACAAATACACGTGAAGACGTACCCGACACCAACGCGAGGTATGACGGGATTAGCGAGGTACGCGCCTAAAAGAGGAGCGTAGACCGTTTTTGTTTTGTACTGACAGAAGCAGGATATTTTTTTTCACTATTATGTAAAAAAAAGTCTACTTATTTACGCTTCCCGGAAAAATTTTATTTTATAAAGTCATCGTCTTATATATTTAAAAAATGCTAGAAGCGGTTTATGTTTGTTATTGTTACACCATTCTGCAAAACAAAAAAAACAAAAAAAAGAAAGTGGTCAGCGCGACAGAATGTCAGTCCTAAGGGCCCGGGTTCGATTCCCGGCTGGGCCGGAGTTTTTCTCCGCTCAGGGACTGGGTGTTGCGTTGTCCTAATCATCATCATTTCATCCCCATCGACGCGCAAGTCACCGAAGTGGCGTCAAATCGAAAGACTTGCACCAGGCGAACGGTCTACCCGACGGGAGGTCTTCCTTACACGACATCATTATTATTATTATTATTACAGACGGAAGTTTTTGCTTAAATTCTATTTGGAATCCTGCACTCGACCTGGTCAAATAACAGACGGACAAAGTTAATGCTACTTGCTGACCCGTTGGTAATTACTAAGCACTATAGGTAACATCTGACATGATCATCCTTGCTTGTGTGGTTTCGCTAGTCGAAAAAGGGTTCAAATGGTTCTGAGCACTATGGGACTTAACATCTGAGGTCATCAGTCACTTAGAACCACTTAAACCTAAGGACATCACACACGTCCATGCCCCAGACAGGATTCGAACCTGCGACCGTAACGGTCGCGCAGTTCCGTAATGAGGCGCCTAGAACCGCTCGTCCACCGCGGCCGGCTTTTCGCTAGTCGTCTACGGTGTGTTTTGTGTGTTGCCCTTCTACATATGCCGGATTACGGTTCTTGGTCTGCGTAGCCCCGCCTACCTACGTTTTAAATTTGTTTGTACAGCGCTCTCTCCTTGCATTGTTCAAATGGTTCAAATGGCTCTGAGCACTATGGGACTTAACATCTGAGGTCATCAGTCCCCTAGACTTAGAACAACTTAAACCTAACTAACCTAAGGACATCACACACATCCATGCCCGAGGCAGGATTCGAACCTGCGACCGTAGCGCCTTGCATTGTAACCCTCTGCCAGGCACTTTATTGTGAATAGCAGAGTAATCACGTAGATGTAGATGCAGACGTCAAAATATCGACGGTTGTCGAAGAAGTCACTCAGAAGAAGTTGTTTGAGCATTTTATACACTGGGAGGAACTCAGGTTTCACAGCGGTATACCTTAACATCAAATAGTTGTCTCCCCGCGTTTCGAGGAATGCAGAGGTGTCACATGAGGCACACTGATAGTAGTCGATCTCCTATATATACACTCCTGGAAATGGAAAAAAGAACACTTGCTCGGGACACTGCGAGAGGGCTGTACAAGCAATGATCACATGCACGGCACAGCGGACACACCAGGAACCGCGGTGTTGGCCGTCGAATGGCGCTAGCTGCGCAGCATTTGTGCACCGCCGCCGTCAGTGTCAGCCAGTTTGCCGTGGCATACGGAGCTCCATCGCAGTCTTTAACACTGGTAGCATGCCGCGACAGCGTGGACGTGAACCGTATGTGCAGTTGACGGACTTTGAGCGAGGGCGTATAGTGGGCATCCGGGAGGCCGGGTGGACGTACCGCCGAATTGCTCAACACGTGGGGTGTGAGGTCTACACAGTACATCGATGTTGTCGCCAGTGGTCGGCGGAAGGTGCACGTGCCCGTCGACCTGGGACCGGACCGCAGCGACGCACGGATGCACGCCAAGACCGTAGGATCCTACGCAGTGCCGTAGGGGAACGCACCGCCACTTCCCAGCAAATTAGGGACACTGTTGCTCCTGGGGTATCGGCGAGGACCATTCGCAACCGTCTCCATGAAGCTGGGCTACGGTCCCGCACACCGTTAGGCCGTCTTCCGCTCACGCCCCAACATCGTGCAACCCGCCTCCAGTGGTGTCGCGACAGGCGTGAATGGAGGGACGAATGGAGACGTGTCGTCTTCAGCGATGAGAGTCGCTTCTGCCTTGGTGCCAATGATGGTCGTATGCGTGTTTGGCGCCGTGCAGGTGAGCGCCACAATCAGGACTGCATACGACCGAGGCACACAGGGCCAACACCCGGCATCATGGTGTGGGGAGTGATCTCCTACACTGGCCGTACACCACTGGTGATCGTCGAGGGGACACTGAATAGTGCACGGTACATCCAAACCGTCATCGAACCCATCGTTCTACCATTCCTAGACCGGCAAGGGAACTTGCTGTTCCAACAGGACAATGCACGTCCGCATATATCCCGTGCCACCCAACGTGCTCTAGAAGGTGTAAGTCAACTACCCTGGCCAGCAAGATCTCCGGATCTGTCCCCCATTGAGCATGTTTGGGACTGGATGAAGCGTTGTCTCACGCGGTCTGCACGTCCAGCACGAACGCTGGTCCAACTGAGGCGCCAGGTGGAAATGGCATGGCAAGCCGTTCCACAGGACTACATCCAGCATCTCTACGATCGTCTCCATGGGAGAATAGCAGCCTGCATTGCTGCGAAAGGTGGATATACACTGTACTAGTGCCGACATTGTACATGCTCTGTTGCCTGTGTCTATGTGCCTGTGGTTCTGTCAGTGTGATCATGTGATGTATCTGACCCCAGGAATGTGTCAATAAAGTTTCCCCTTCCTGGGACAATGAATTCACGGTGTTCTTATTTCAATTTCCAGGAGTGTAGTTAACTCTTGCCGCTGGACTGACAAAAATTTCTGCATGCTTGCAACTGTTAGCATGCTGAATACGTCACGCAAAAGCTATAAGGGGCGATCAAAAAATTTCCGTTCGGTGGCCGTACACTCCAGAATCGATATGCCAATCAGGAAAAATCGCCATGAGCATTGAGGTTATCATCCAATCGATGCATCAGGTTTTACCTGTTTGGTAAAGCACCGCGTGCTGCTGTGTGAAGAAGTCCATAACTGTCTGCTGCACATCCTCGTCCGACACTAATCGTCGAATCTTCAAGGCCTGTTTTAGGGAACCGAAGGCATGATAATCGCAAGGGGAGAGATGAGGACACTGCTCGAGTGTTTCCCACTTGCGCTGGCGTTACTACTGCGTTACGACATTTGCGACATGGGGACGTGCGTGATCATGAAGCAGCAGCACACCTTGTCGCACGGAACATGGCGTGTTATTTCATTATGGTATTTTCGACAGACCTGCTGCCCCATACACATTATTCATTCTCACGCACGTCGGAAAGACACGAATGCCACTCTAATCCCTTAACTGCCTGTCGGTGCTAATAATTGCGCATCGGAGCCGCGCTACGTTGCATATACGCCGCAGCAACGCCCTCAGGAGAACGGGATCTTTTTGATCGCTCCTTATATATAATCAAGCATCCCTACGGAATATATACAGTCCTACGATTTGCAAAAGCACAAACCTGTCTCTGTGTCTCTTTCTAACCAGTGAAGGTGGTTTTGGCTACCTAAAAATGTGTAGCAGAAGGACCGAATATTCCATTTGAGAATATTTCCGCTATTCATTGTGTAGCGTCTGGAATAATGTTACACAACGTATTTAATATCTCAATGTTCCGTCAAGCTAAGGCTAACAAGAGTCGCTTCCTGGACCAGAGGTTACGAGCGTGCGACTTGCATATACGAGGGTGAACCAAATGAAAAACTTAAATATTTTTTTAAATATTATTTATTGTGCAAAAGTAGTACAAAGCTGTATCACTTTCCAACATAATCTCTCCCACGCTCAATGCAAGTCCTCCAGGGCTCACAAAGTGCATAAATTCCTTTAGAAAAAAATTCTTTTGGTAATCCGCGCAACCACTCATGCACCGCGTGGCGTACCTCTTCATCAGAACGGAACTTCTTTCCTCCCATTGCGTCTTTGAGTGGTCCAAACATATGGAAATCACTTGGGGCAAGGTCTGGTGAGTATGGTGGATGAGAAATACACTCAAAATGCAGGTCTGTGATTGTTGCAACTGTTGTACAGGCAGTGTGGGGCCTTGCATTGTCATCTTGCAAAAGGACACCTGCTGACGGCAATCCAAGTCGCTTTGATTTGATTGCAGATGACTTTTTAGGAGATCTGTGTATGATGCTCTGGTGACAGTGGTCCCGGTAAGAATGTAATGCTTCAAAATGACGCCTGTTTCGTCCCAAAAGAGAGTCAGCATAACCTTCCCTACTGATGGTTCTGTTCGAAACTTCTTTGGTTTTGGTGATGAGGAATGGCGCCATTCCTTGCTCGCTCTCTTCGTTTCTGGTTGGTGGAAGTGAACCCAGGTTTCGTCGCCAATAACGATTCTTGCAAGGAGTCCATCACCTTCTCGTTCAAAGCGCCGATGACGTTCTTCACAAGCATCAACACGTCGTTCTTTCACTTCAGGAGTCAGCTGCCGTGGCACCCATCTTGCAGACACTTTGTGAAACTGGAGCACATCATGCACAATGTGGTGTGCTGACCTATGACTAATCTGTAAACATGCTCCAATATCATTCAGTGTCTCTCGGCGGATTTCCTTCACTATGGCTTCAACTACTGCAATGTTCTGTGGAGTCACAACTCGTTGTGCCTGACGTGGACGAAGAGCATTTTCCACTGAAGTCACACCATTTGCGAACTTCCTACTCCATTCGGAGAGTTGCTGCTGTGACAAACATGCATCATCGTACTGAACCTTCATTCGTCGATGAATTTCAACAGGTTTCACTCCTTCACTACGCAAAAACCGAATAACAGAACGCTGTTCTTCCCTGGTTCAAGTTGCAAGTGGGGCGGCCATCTTTATACTGACACTGCGACGGTATGTGTGCATCTGCACTATGCTACCACCTACAGGCCATTCTGCACGCTGTTTGAAGTACGCCTACCAACTTACAGGATAACGGCGCGAAATTTCGATTTGTTATTACAAAG
Source organism: Schistocerca piceifrons (assembly GCF_021461385.2). Taxonomy (NCBI): domain Eukaryota; kingdom Metazoa; phylum Arthropoda; class Insecta; order Orthoptera; family Acrididae; genus Schistocerca; species Schistocerca piceifrons. The sequence continues at coordinate 230,994,786 of NC_060149.1, read as the reverse complement.
TTAAGGTTTTCATTTGACTCACCCTCGTATAAGTCATAGTGAACCTTCCATCACATAAAAGACAGAGGAAATGACACATTAGATGCTGGTTCTTCAAACGAAACTATGGACGTGAGTCTACCTGTCTAAAACCGACGTTTTTAAGACGCCTCTGTAGCGATGGCTATTGAAATATAATAATAGTTTCTCTCGATCTAGCCGGCCGCGGTGGTCTAGCGGTTCTAGGTGCTCAGTCAGGAACCGCGGGACTGCTACGGTCGCAGGTTCTAATCCTGCCTCGGGAATGGATGTGTGTGATGTCCTTAGGTTAGTTAGGTTTATGTAGTTCTAAGTTCTAGGGGACTGATGACCTCAGATGTTAAGTCCCATAGTGCTCAGAGCCATTTTTTTTTCTCTCGATCTATAGATAGCAGTGTCCAGCACTGACCAGGAAATTATTGTCATCACCGGAACTACACCAACAACCTTGTTTGATCCAGGCAAGTGTACCACGTCTGTGCTGGCAGACGGTCGAAAAAAAAGACGTTGAGCCTTGGCAGGAACTTCTACGTAAAGAGTTATCAAGGCACAATTTGCAGTAAGATATCTAGAAAGGTTTATTATTTATTTCAAGTTTCTGCTACCAGTCACTTTATTTTATGCTTAATCTAACATAATGCAAAGCGTTTCGAACATGTTCTGTTCATCTTCAGGCGCTTATACATACATACATACATATAGAGAAATGTTACTTGTAAATAAACAGTGATAAACTAGATTAATCTAGAACTCTTTGTGCATTTTTTTTTTTTACTGTAGCTGCTGGTGTGGTATTTGGGGGGAAGGAGGGGGGCAGTGTACGGCTAGAAATCGAAATCAGTGATGTCTTCTGCTGGTTTTCTTCCTTGTGGTTGACTATGTACCGGGTGATCAAAAAGTCAGTATAAATTTGAAAACTGAATAAAGCACGGAATAAAGTAGATAGAGAGGTACAAATTGACACACATGCTTGGAATGACATGGGGTTTGATTAGAACAAAAAAAAAATCCCAAAAGTTCGAAAAATGTCCGACAGATGGCGCTTCATCTGATCAGAATAGCAGTAATTAGCATAAAAAAGTAAGACAAAGCAAAGATGATGTTCTTTACAGGAAATGCTCAGTATGTCCACCATCATTCCTCAACAATAGCTGTAGTCGAGGAATAATGTTGTGGACAGCACTGTAAAGCATGTCCGGAGTTATGGTGAGGCATTGGCGTCGGATGTTGTCTTTCAGCATCCCTAGAGATGTCGGTCGATCACGATACATTTGCGACTTCAGGTAACCCCAAAGCCAATAATCGCACGGACTGAGGTCTGGGGACCTGGGAGGCCAAGCATGACGAAAGTGGAGGCTGAGCACACGATCATCACCAAACGACGCGCGCAAGAGATCTTTCAGGCGCCATCTGTCGGACATTTTGTGAACTTTGTTTTTTTTTTTTTTTGTTCTAATAAAACCCCATGTCATTCCAATCATGTGTGTCAATTTTTACCTCTCTCTCTACATTATTCCGTGGTTTATTAAGTTTTCAAATTTATACTAACTTTTTGATCACCCTGTATATCACAGCCTGTATAGGTTCAAAATGGCTCTGAGCGCTATGAGACTTAACAGCTATGGTCATCAGTCCCCTAGAACTTAGAACTACTTAAACCTAACTAACCTAAGGACAGCACACAACACCCAGCCTGTACAGGATGCAGATAGATCTGCATCAGTTATGTGTTACGAAAATAGTAGTGAAAGGCTTTTATATAACAGATCAAACGCCTGAAGATGAACAGAACATGTTCGACACGCGTTGCATTATGTTAGATTAAGCATAAAATAAAAATTGACTGGTAGCAGAAACTTGAAATAAATAATTATCCCACACAGTCACGGTGCACAAACATAGCCATTATTGCTGAAAATAATCTAGAAAGGCATCATCTCGTTCTCCTTTAGGAATCGATAAAGTTACAAGAAGTTTATTTCGAACATACGTATATGATCAGTCACTCCTGCCACCTTCCAACAGTGAATGGAAGGTGAAGACCGGTAACTGAACAGTACACTAATATGATCACACTGCCGTCACAAAACTCAATCTCTCGTTGCCGTCGTCTCTTACGCATAGTGTATTTGATCAGTGAAGCTGAGCAATACGTGCCTTAATTTTACGTTTTGTAGCTGTAGACGAGATGCTCGATTCCTTCTCAAGGTTGACGTGTGCTACTGACCATGTAGCACGTTATAGGTAAACCAGCGTTTGAAACATGGCGCGTGTTGCACGTGTCGGGCCGGCGGTGCCCCAGGCGCGGGAGGCCTCTGGCGGCGGAGGTCGCGCGCTATCGATTAACAGTAGCCGCCGCGGCCACCACTACTAACGGCACCCGAACGTTCGAAGCACTCCACTTTGCTGATCGAAAGGGTAAAGGGCAAACCGCGCCCATTACTAACGCGTCTGAGTGTCATAGCGTGGCTCCAGCTAAAATACAGACCAATTGACCCAGACAGCAAGCGGCCAGCACCCTGAATTAACAGCGACGTGCTACCACTAGTGACAGCTTCTGTTTCATCAGATTCATTTAGGTCGAGGGAGGTTGAAGTGGAGAATGTGCGCGGACTAAATAGCTCTAGGAAACCGATGGCTCATAGTACCAATCCATATTTTACATAAATAGTTTTGCCTAGATGGTTCAAATGGCTCTAAGCACTGTGGGACTTAACATCTGAGGTCATCAGTCCCCTAGACTTAGAACTACTTAAACCTAACTAACATCACACACATCCATGCCCGAGGCAGGATTCGAACCTGCGACCGTAGCAGCAGCACGGTTCCGGACTGAAGCGCCTAGAACCGCTCGGCCACAGCGGCCGGCAGTTTTGCCTATAGCGAAACATTGAAAATGAGATACTCATCCGCAGGATTTTTGAAAATTCTCGTTATTTACGTCCGTATGTACAAAAAAGAATAAATTTGATTAAGGATTTCGCCATGGCCAAACCGAAATTCCTATTTTTTCACTTTTTCTCGTATCAGGCATTTTTTTCTTTGTGGAAGTTTCGAGATACAGGAAAAGGCAGGAACGATGAGCCGAGAAGTCCAACAGAACGCCAAAAGACCAAAGAAGAAACTACTACTATTCCCGGTTTTACAATGTACTTACATTTTCCAGTAACCCAAAATTATACATCAAATTTAATTGCCATTTTCCATTTGTGCTTACCTGAACATAAATTTTCTTCAATATTTCTTCTAATTAATATCCGAATTCCTTGTATTCAGGTAGCCGTTGGTCTCCCTCTTTTCTTAATTGCGAGTGGTTCCCATTCCATGATCCGTCGTGGCAATCTTTCCTGTGACACTCTTTTCATGTGTTCATACTGTATGAGTTGTTTTTCTTCCACAAAATCAATGATCCAACTTGTGACAGCTATTTCCTTCCTGATAAGTTCATTTCTGACTCTTTCCAGCCTGGATATCCCTGCAGGCTGTATCGAAAAATCCACCTTAGTTGCCACCAATCTTTTAATTTATTGGGATTTAATCCTCATATTTCTGTTCCATATGTCATAATGCTTTTAATAATTCTTTTGAAGATTATTTCATTTGTTTGCTTGCTTAGAGAGATTTGAGCTCACGCGGAGACTTGCCGGAAATCGTTCTTCCCGCGAACCATTCACGATTGAACAGGAAAGCTTGTGATAATGGTACACAAAGTACTTTCCGCCACTTGCAGAGTGTAGATGTAGATGTAGTAGATGTAATGTGTTGATCCTATAAAATGTTAGAGGAAGTAAGTCACGAGGCATAAAGAAGGGTTTCCGATCAGAACTTACATCGTCGGATGTTATGCTATTTCGAACGGTTTCTTTTCTATGACATGTTCCTCATAGGAGGAAAAAAATACAACGCTGACGAATATTACTGGTTCACAGTCGTCTATGACCTGTTATTTCACAGTCGATATACACTTTCACTAATTCTGAAATTAATCAATATATTTTTCAACACGACTCTTTTTCATACGGATGGTATCTTAAGAAACGTATATTCGATAGTGAGAAGTATTTGTGTCATCGATTCTAGTCTCTCGGCATGTTTCTGGATTCCCTTGTTAGTCATATTTCCTGCGATTTCTCGGAAGCCTGTAGGTCACACAAGAACTGTGTGTGTGACATTTCAGGTTCTTGCTTTCTTTCTGCAGATATCTTTGTTTTGCTTTTTGGCTTCGTTGTCATTTTAGCGTGTCATCACAGCGCGACCACATGAGGCCAGGTCAACTGTACAAGGATGGGTCGCTGCTCCCAGATACCCCGCAGCAGCCACAACAAACAAATCCATGCGCTCAGTTTCTGTAGCTGTCACACGAAGTGACTAAAACACTCGACTTGTATACGGAGTTAACTTAGTTTAAATACCCTATTGGCTATCATGATTTAATCTTTCCCTGAATCACTTAACGATCAGTGCTGCGATGGTGACTTCAGCAAACTTGCTTTTAATTTGTCAATTATGATTTCAGCGGAGCAGTAAACATAATTTAATATGGGTATAATCGAAGTCTGCCTTGAATCAGGTAAGATAAAGTACATCTTGTTGTACACGATGAGCTGCACTGCAACATTATTTATTTGCCAGACCGATGTTCGGGCACATAGCTTATTATCACTAGCTTCTCGCACAGAGGATAAAAAACAAATGTATGCATGTCGATGTTGATAACACGGAACATTTTGTGTACATTAAAGTAGAAACGCAAAATTACTCACATACTGCGCGCACACACATTAAACAACACAGATTATATTGCATGTACGTCCGTCTTGCTCAGTCTGTTGTTCATAGCAACTGGAAACGGTTTTTATTTTTTTATATACTCTACTCTTATATACTATTTGTCCAAACGCTATATTCAATGTTCATAGCGAGTGTATGCCACCAATTTTGTCTACATATGGTCTAAGAAGTAACAAGTAAAATGTACAACAGGCTGTTCAGAAAATCATTGTGCAATTACAACAGTGTTGGAAATGATGTTCACGGGTGGCTTCCAATGTCTGGACCCGCTTAATTGTACCGAGCGAGGTGGCGCAGTGGTTAGACACTGGACTCGCATTCGGGAGGACGACGGTTCAATCCCGCGTCCGGCCATCCTGATTTAGGTTTTCCGTGATTTCCCTAAATCACTCCAGGCAAATGCCGGGATGGTTCCTCTGAAAGGGCACGGCCGACTTCCTTCCCCAGCCTTCCCTAATCCGATGAGACCGATGACCACGCTGTCTGGTCTCCTTCCCCAAACCAACCAACCAACCCACTTAATTGTATTGGAAAATACTTTCTGCAGTTCTGATTGTGATATGCTTCTCACGTACTCTGTTATTTCAGTTTTTAAGTTACAAAGCGTGCATGGGCGATTGCGATACGCTACAGATATTGCAGTAGCGTCCAAATGTTGCTACCCATTACCTCAGTTTTATGATCACGCAATGACGTTTCAAGCACAGCATGACAATTATCCGTTGAGCATAAGCATGTGTTTTGTGCGTTGACATGACGACAGAAGTGGAACCTGGCCTCGCCTGTGCAGAAGGTGACGTCAAGAATATCTGTGGTACCCCTCTCAATAGAAGATGTAAACCATTTGCAGTAACGGATTCGCTTTTCATGATCCACATATTTCAATTCCTCACTGCTGACACTTTGTGTGGAAACAATTTCAATGCTTGCCAAACCACTTTATGCACGGTTGCAACCCCGATATCTTTTTCTTGCGCCAACTAACGCAACGATTTTACTGGATTCTGCTGCGTAGAGTCATAAATGTCCAATAACTTTTGTTCGTTTAGTTTAGGTGATCCCCCAGTTCGTTCGGCGTCTAACACTGAGCCCATCTCTCTAAGTTTCTGTGTAAGTCGATGAACTGTATTCAAATGGTTCAAATGGCTCTGAGCACTATGGGACTTAACATCTATGGTCATCAGTCCCCTAGAACTTAGAACTACTTAAACCTAACTAACCGAAGAACAACACACAACACCCAGTCATCACGAGGCAGAGAAAATCCCTAACCCCGCCGGGAATCGAACCCGGGAACCCGGGCGTGGGAAGCGAGAACGCTACCGCACGACCACGAGCTGCGGACGATGAACTGTATTACGATGAGGTAAAGTGCAGAAGTTTTGAGCAAATGCCTCCTGCACTAAATCCGCGTATTTAGCGCCTTCCCGAAACACATGTTCAACAATAAAAATACCTTCTTCATTTCAAAGCACCACGATTTAAAAACAAATTGAACGTCCCACATCGCATTCAATAGCTTTTATCAACTTAACCAAACAGTTCAACTGTACGCAACAGGGGAACAAATTAAAAAACAATCGCATATCTATGAGAAAGCAGTTCTGTCAACTTGTGTTGTGCCAACTTTGTTTCGAACTTCCAACATAATGTACGTCGATATTCTAGTCCACAGCGACTTTCCGAACGCACTAGCCGTCACCACCAGTGCCATATTTTCTTACTGTGACAGTAGAGTCTGATACGACTAGGAATTGTGGCCATAGAGGGTGTCAAGGTTATAACTAGTACGCACGACGATCTGCGTACCGCAGGGGTAAGACTGATAACGGATCCAATCGTTATTATGTAGGTGTGGTTATGTACGGGAGTATAATTAGATTTTACTCGTAAATATTCGATAGGTTTTCTGTTCTCTATCTCCACATCAGTTTGAACCATCATGCAGATTTTATACTCAACAGACCCGTTGTTTGACGTAGACGTGCACATTATGTGAGTAATATTATGTTTCTACAAGTTATTACTGTCGCAAAAGACGGTGGTTGATCTATATAACTGTGACCGTGGAAGAAAGAGGCCAAAAAAGAAAGAAGGCAACACGTATATTACGTTTCTACTTCAGTGTATACAAAATGTTCTATGTTATCGAAATCAGTATGAATACATTTCTTTGTTTATCCTCTGTATCAGATGCCACTGATAATGGGCTGTACGCCGTCAGTTCAGGAAGTTTCGAGACTGGATTACTAAAAGAAATAGAGGACAGTTAAGATGGTGGTTTTAATGTTTCAGTGATCTACACAGTCTCCTCGTACTTCAGTGCAACACACAGAACGTTCATGCAACCATGTGAAACTGTTCGAAGAACCCTTCTTTGGAATGTTGTTCAACCCATGCGTCACATTGTCTTGACTCTCAGTTACGTCATCAAAAGCATTGAACCTTCATGTGACTGTGCTATGTTCGTATTTATAACAGCAAGTCTCATCACCCGTGATAATTTTTTCCAGAAAAGAATTGTCCACATTTTACATTTAAGTCAAGTTGCGGCAGGAGTCCAGGCGTTGTCGTTTTTGCTCGGAAATCAAACTCTGCGGGACAAATTTTGTACACACTTTTTGTTTCCAAATCATTCTGGAGAATATCTTCAGCACTTGTTTTAGAGGTGTTGCTCCTTTGAGATTTGTGAAACAAAAACGTTGACACACTATGACTGCTAATCCACTAGTTAAGCACTTGAGTATGAATGGGTTCTGCTTCAAACCATCATTTTATGACTTTTTTTTTAAGTATGAGTGCCTTTCGCATGAAACCATCAATGCTACTGCAAGACAGAGACATCTAGTGATACACTGAGGTACTTTTACGAATTCAGTACGCTGCAGCCGTTACTTACTAGTTCAAGCTGACACAGTAGTTATTCCGCTGGCGTCGCTCGTACACCAGGAATAAAATCAGTCACGGAACTTTGTTGAAGGATGGTGTATACCTGAATACCTTTCTGTCTAACAAATGGTTTGAAAGTGCAGCTCATGCTGTACTCCAGTACGACCTTTATCAAATGCTCACAAGTCCTGGAGCATCAAACATACAAGACTGTGAATCAGTCTAGTTTTACCCTATTGGATACTGCATCATTCCATTAGCTAACCTGGTTCATAGGAGAGAAACGGCAGGTTCGGTCATCTGACTCAAGCAACTCGGCTGCGATTCTGGCGGTACGATTCTTGCAGTATGCAGCCGCAACACCAATGCACCATAGTGGTACCAAGGCAGTGCAGACCCACCCAGACCCAACTACGTTCCTGTACAGGGCGCGTGGGCGTGGCCATCTTGGGTTTCTCCTGGCGCCGTCCAGTCTCTACCCATCGCTCTTGGCACCCGAAATCATCGGAAAATAGCTTAGGTTGGAAACATGCTGTAAGGAATGCAAAAAAATCTTTCAGGCACATTTAAACAACGATTAGAGACTGACATTTTCACTCTGCAGCGGATTGTGCGCTGATATGAAACTTTCTGGCATATTAAAACTGTGTGTTGGACCGAGACACGAAATCGGAACCTTTTTTTTCGCGGGTAAATGCTCTACTGACTGAGCTACCTCACAGTTTTACTTGGAAGGTATAAGACGATATACCGGCGGAAGTAAAGCTGTTAGGAAGGCTCGTGAGTCGTGCTTAGGTAGCTCAGTCGGCAGAACACTTGCCCCGGAAAGGCAAAAGTTCCGAGTTGGTCTCGGTCCGGCACACAGTTTTAATCTGCTAGGAACTTTGAATGGTTAGAGGAGTTGCAAGGCATTGCACTTCCTGGAGCTTTTGACGACTGAGAATCAATTCACTGACAATTCTCCCCGAACGATAACTCAGGCATAAGCATTTTCTTTCTCCGCAAGTGATTTCACGTCTGTTGATTCCTCGCAGTTAATCACAAAATGGTTCAAATGGCTCTAAGCACTATGGGACTTAACATCTGAGACCTCAGTCCCCTAGGCTTAGAACTACTTAAACCTAACAACATTACACACATCCATGCCCGAGGCAGGATTCGAACCTGCGACCGGAGCAACAGCGCGGTTCCGGACTGAAGCGCCTAGAACAGCTCGGCCACAGCGGCCGGCAGTTAATCACAATTGCTGGCGTAGCATGATGCTATATTAGGGAAAATTGTCGTTTCTACTTCTCACAGAAGCAAATTTATTTTTCGAGTAACCTTAACTTGCACGCTAAGTTCCGAAAAATAAAAGAAACTTGCACGTTACCCTGTAATGTTTCTTCTCATCTCCTGATGCAGTAGCAGTTTCAGGACGAGGTGTGGCGCTCGTTATTTCGTTATAGCATAGTAAATTCCGGAAAGGAAATATTCTGTTGTCGCTCCTAGATCAGCTTTATACAAGCCAGTTCTGCTGAACTTATTTTTATAAGAGCCATGAAACTCTTTGATATGCGAGATAAAGTTAATTTGGTACAAATTTTGTGCCACTTAATTTAGCCTTGTTGCCATCTGATTACACTCAGAATAACTCAGAGATCCGACAATTGGAGCGGAAATTATAGACCGCTAACAGTTAAAAAAAATGGCTCTGAGCACTATGGGACTTAAATGGTTCAAATGGCTCTGAGCACTATGGGACTTAACTTCTGAGTTCATCAGTCCCCTAGAACTTAGAACTACTTAAACCTAACTAACCTGAGGACATCACACACATCCATGCCCGAGGCAGGATTCAAACCTGCGACCGTAGCGGTCGCGAGGTTCCAGAATGTAGCGCCTAGAACCGCTCGGCCACCCCGGCTGGCACCGCTAACAGTATTCATTTAACAGTGTCCTTGGAGGTCGGAGAAGAGAGTTTCCAGAATAACGGTTTAAACGTTCTAGAGTCTAAATAACAACCAAACATCAAACACTCTTGTTTCAACAGATGCAACATAATTTACTCGAACGCTGAGTTTCGCAGCAATATGAATTAATAAATTTTCTGGAGCTTCTCGACGTGTAAAGTGGTTAAATTCCCACGATCTTGCGGTCGAGTGATCCTCGACCATTGTCAAGTGGTTACTGACCCAGTTAATACCTTAAACGGGAGAGGAGTACTCGCCAGAAAGTCAGTGGGAATTTAACCACTTGACACAGCTGCAAGTTCGAGAAGATTTCATTAACGAAGTTTATTCACTTCATTCAAACCTACACAAGTCAGTTGCTTTGAACAAAGTGTTCTCCATCTATGTGTGAGTTCAACAGCTTAACACAGAGCTAAGACAAGTCACTCCAGGAACCCCTCCCACACAGTAATCTTTGGGAATACTGCTACAGTCACCTCTTTCCATACAAAATGTAAGTAAGCCACCAGCAGAATTAGAATCCAGATCAATTAGGTTGTTACTATAACAGCCATTCCCCTAAAAGATCGGACACTGTAGATTCCGCACTAACTGATATACTTCTATTACCAACAAGAGCACGAGCCATGAAAAGGACTGCATAACTCAATAGAGCACGAGTCAGAAATCGCACATCTGCAAAATATCCTCAATACGCAGCCAGAGTTTATACGGCACAACATTTGAATGAATTAAATGCTGACTTCAGCAGCCTCTCCCGAAATGCTGGACGACTCGAACCATTTATTCCGCTTCCATACATGTTATGCAGGATTCCCAAAATGTCCCACGCAGTGCATGCCTGAGCCCCATGACGCATAAACGACGAGAGATGGGAGATATATTCGACGATTTTGGGGAGCAGGGGACATGAAACGACTACCTATGATGTTTGACCAAGCAACCGGTCGGAACACCACATGGACTTGCTGTTATGCAGTCTGTATAATGAATGCACACTCATGATCCTACTGTCACTGAGCAACGTCTCATACATATTTAATTACGTTTTCCTTCGTAGGATACAATTTTCGTTTTCTGGAGAAGTGAATAGAATTAATTGACCTAGTTTGTACTCTTAATTACGGTACAGTCTCTCCGCCCCGAGAAACTAGTAGGCTTTGCGTTAGTACTGAATGACATTTGTTTCATTTTTCCATAGCACTATTTCATTGTAAATGGCTGAGTAAAATGCTATCAGCCCGAAATTATAGCTGCTTGCTACTGAGTTACCAAAACGCAGACTGAGATCGACAATGCCATTACAACAAATAAGGCGCGCTCACATCTTTTCTATTGATACTCTACATACAGCTGTACATTTTGATGGCATATTTGGCATCATAGAGGTAACCTATTATGTAATTATCTATTATTTAATTAACAAGAAACGCCACCAGCATGAATAAAAGGCCACATATCGTGTTCGTTCTGTTCATGTTGGCATTACGCTCCCTTCGTTTATAAAATTAAGGCGCATTTATCTGGTTTTTATTCAGGATCATTCAAACTCTTCCATGACAGTCTTCTCCTCCTCCTTCTTTTCCATTATCATTTTATCACTTATTAGATAAAGTAACCAATTCGGGTTTGTACGCCGGCCGAGTGGTTCTAGGTGCTACAGTCTGGAACCGCGCTACCGCTACGGTCGCAAGTTCGAATCCTGCCTCGGGCATGGATGTGTGTGATGTCCTTAGGTTAGTTAGGTTTAAGTATTTCTCAGTTCTAGGGGACTGGTGATCTCAGAAGTTAAGTCCCATAGTGCTCAGAGCCATTTGAATTTGAACCGGTTTGTACTTCATCTGACGTCGTTGAATTTCCCACCTTTTCCTTGGACGTCCAATTTATCTTCGTCCCGTTGATTGACACGGGTATATATTTTTGAGAATAACGATTCTGTCCATTCTACGTGATCTATCAGTTTTGTAGTGTAGTGTAGTATTTTGATGAGTTAGACTTTGTATTTATAGTATTATCCTCATTTCTGCAACTTTTCTCTCTCTCTCTCCGTATGCACTTTGCTGTTCTCCTTAAGAACTTCCAATTCTCGTGCCTTTAATCCGTCAAACATTTTTTCCTCTTTTGACTGAAATTTAAAAATTTATGATAGTCTTGTAGGTGACATAATAGTGTTTATAGGAACTGTCCGATAAATACATTCTGGTTACTGGCAATAATGACTGTACTGGTGTCTAATGCGCAGAAAAGAAAGAAATAAAGAGAAAGAGAGAGAGAGAGAGAGAGAGAGAGAGAGAGAGAGAGGGGGGGGGGGGGGGAAGTGGAAGGGTGGTGACGGGAAAGTTATCGTAGTGCAGGGACTATAAATTAAAAAGGAAAGAACTTGTGCGAATTGCTCGTGAGTCAAGGAGCTTCCTTAAGAAAGCTAAGCTACAACAGCACGAGAGAGTGAATAATTTCATATGAAATCCTCGTATTTCTGAAAAATAATCCCCCTAACTTTCGTCGCCGGATCTTTGTCAGTGGCAGCGTCTGCAAAGTTAACTAGCTATTCGGCTGTCCTTGGGGCACGCTACGGCTGGAGAGGCGGGTGCTGGACGTGATTGGCACTCTTGCACAGGGAGGCGCTTCGATCCGCAGCTCTGTGGAATCCAGTGTCGCCCGCTGCGTGGCTCCTCACCTGTTTTCCAGCCTGTGTTGCGGGTCGTCTTCAAGAATACATAGTTCGGGAATTTGTTAACAATTTTCCGCGACTCACTTTGAAGTGTTATTTATATTATCAACAGAAGCGCATATTCTACTGTACATTTCATCAACTAAGCTAACTCACTTGGATAACGATGGGCAAGGAAATGGGCCGACGTTCATACAAAGGAGCCATCTCGCATTCACTTGAAGTAATTTAGGGAAATAATCGAAAAGCTAAATTTAAGTCACATGAGAGGATTGTGAGGCCTGTTCGTCACATGAATCACTCGCCCAGAAAACAATTCCCTCCCTGTTTGAGATCCAGTTCTACCTATTTCGTTCGCCACTATTTCTCCTTGATACGTACTTGTTTTCCGTCCTCTTTCACGAGAGTGACAGCGCGACAGTGTATATAAGGTGTTAAAAAGTAATATTCCATGCTTTGAGAGGTGCTAGTATGGACCAAAACAAGATAAAAGTATCCCATAAACATGAACTCTAAAATACATATCTTAAGACTTTTGAGTACATGTTCTTCTTCAAAAATCTGAACCATTTTTTCTATTGCAAGTTCTTTGCCATTACAGCTACCTACAGAATGCAGTAAACAAATGAGGACACAAATTGGAAATTTGTGGTAAGGTCTTATGGGACCAAACTCCTGAGATCATCGGTCCCTAAGCTTACACACTACTTAATCTTATACTAACTAATGCTAAGGACAACACACACACCCATGCCCGAAGGAGGACTCGAACCTCCGACGGGGGGAAGCCACCCGAGCCGTGACAAGGCGCCTTCAACCGCGCGGCTACCCCGCGAGGCAAATGAGGATACATTCCTTTGTTATATCGCTGGATATAGTGTGCAGTAAACATTTGTTAGTGTTGTTATTGTAAACCGCATTCACAGTTCTGGGTAAGTGCAGCGCATACATTAATTCTAAACGAACCAGTTTGTGTTTCATAACCAAGACGTGTGGGCTGACGCAAATCAGCATCTACATCTTAATACGTACTCCGCAGTCCACCGTAAGTGTATGGCGGAGGATGCCTTGTATTATTAGTAGTCATTTACCTCCCTGTTCCATTCGCAAATAGAGCGAGAGGAAAACTATAATAGACTATATGCCGCTATACGAGCCCTAATTTCTCTTCTCTTATCTTCGTGGTCCTTAAGTGAAATGTACGTTGGCAGCTGTAGAAAAGTCCTGCAGTCAGCATCATACGCCGGTTCTCTAAATTTTCTCAAGAGCGTTTGAGGAAAAAATTCTCTCTTCCGTCTCCCCCCCCCCCTCACCCGCCCCCCCTCCCCCCAAGGATTCCCATTGAGTTAATCGAACCAACTGGTAACAAATCTAGCAGTCCACATCTGAATTGATTAGATTGCTTCCTTTAAACTGAGCTGGTGGGGATCCCAAATACCCGAGTAATACTCAAGATTGGGTCGCACCAGTGTTCTTACAGATGAACCACACCTTCCAAAAACTCTCTCAACAAACCGAAATTGACCATTCGCCTTTTCTGCTACCGTCTTTGCGTGCTCGTTCCATTTCATATCTCTTTGCATCTTTATGCCTACATATTTAATCGATATGAATATGTCAAACAGCGCACTACTTATGCTACATTCGAACACTACAGGATTTTTTTCTGCTCGGCAGCATTAAGTTACAGCTTAAAGTCACATCCAACTAATATTGCATTACGTGTGTATTTGCGCGGCACTGTGCATAGACTTTTTTTTTAATGATTCTAAAATTGTCACGGCATAATCGAGTGGCCTGTAAAAATATCCGATAGTTAATTTAAGTTCACCTAGACCTGTTGCACGAGTGGGTAACTTCACAGTCAGAATGAATTTCGACGTCGACAGGTACAAAGTTTTTGTTGGCTGTAATATACGCTTCCCCTTCTACAGCGTCTAATCTGTCTTTTTGATATACTTTCGATGCCCCGCAAAATATCTCAGAGCTTCCTACTTCTGGTATCAGCCAGCTCCCGTTTTAGAGAATAATTTGAGCGTGACAGTTTACCTGAAGGTCAGTAAATTCAAGAACTTTCTTACAAACATTTCGAAAATCTACTATTAAAATTTTTACATTCGAAGGGTCTTTAATTTGTACGCGGGCTGATTTCTCACTCTGCGTATCGACTGGCGAGGATTCATCATAGGATCTCAAACTATCGTCTAGCCTAAAAACTCCATGTTGCCTCCACAAATACTCTACCACCCGAGTAGTTGTTTCCTTTGTGCAGTGCATCCCTGGCCTATCAACGGGAGTCTTATAGTTCACCACCCCACAACGCAGTTCCAGAGATATGCAGCGAAGACCATCACGGAATCGACGGAGCCTTTGACTGGGACCATTCATTCGGCTTCAAACCAAACCCCGATCAACTCTGTGAAAGATGCAAAGATGCTACAAAACATGAGCTCTGCTTGCACCGCACGAGCGAGGCCAGCAGCCTTCACCACTTCCGCCAGCCGCCCGTATAACTATGGATGGCCTAAGAATCCTAGCGACAGGAGTTATTGTTACCGATGTGAGCCACAACTTGGAGAAGACAACACCCTGCACGCTCGATAGCCGCAGACAGGACCTCTTCCACATCTCGGATGAGACCCGCCGACAGACATACCGAGTGCTCACTGGATTTCTTAGTGGCTACGGACGTTAATTCGTTAAGGGGCTCCATAACGCGCCTTATATTGGAACTGCCAATAACTAGCAAACCCCTCCCACTCAGAGGGTGAATTGGCGAGGCCGTGAGACCAGCCTCCACATTGACTGTCCGCCTCCAGCGACGGAAAACAGGTAACCGCGTGCCACTCATCCTGCTGTGAGTGCTAAACCCTCGTGTTGTCTGGTACTGCGAAATGCCTCGGCAGCAGACCCCCTGGTGGGATAATACATGACACCTGAGGTGCCCCAGGCGACGCGCCATATTCTCCGCCATCGCTACTCCTCGAGGCAGCAGTCTCAAAACGGCTAACCGTGTCCAAAAGCGTCTTCATCTGTTCGCAGACTACTGCCAGTTCTTGCTGAGCCCACACAGAGCATGCTCACATCCTATCCGTCCTTGCACACAGAGAACGTTACGTATGTAGCTTTCTAACTTCTTGACGTGTCATGAACCAAAACTGAAGCCTTACTGAGCTGCATAGCTGGTCGCTCGAAAGAAATGACAACTGTTCTACAGACAGCGCGAACCTACATTTTACAGTTACTAAAACACGAGATTACACATCCTAAATACAAAAAGCATAGAATTTAAGAATTAAACGATGAAAAAACACAGAAAAAGTGTGCTTGCACCAGCTTGTACTTTCTCATCATTTCTGCCACAGGTCGCAACCCATCTTGCTTTACAGAGCGCCTAAGTCTTCAAAAATGGCTCTGAGCACTATGGGAGTTAACATCTGAGGTCATCAGTCCCCTAGAACTTAGAACTACTTACACCTAACTAACCTAAGGACATCACACACATCCATGCCCGAGGCAGGATTCGAACCTGCGACCGTAGTGGTTGTGCGGTTCCTGACTGAAGCGCCTAGAACCGCTCGGCCACACCGGCCGGCTAACTTTATTTTCCCATGTTTGAACTGACAGCCTGCTGACGAACTCTGCCATTCATTAACCAAACCGAATCGTGACAGAAAAGGTATTGGCTCTGGGTGTACACGAAGCTTTTTCTGGTAGTGATCTGTGTACATTAAGGCGGAACTAGGAAGCCGACTCTGGATTTGCGTAAATGGGCATACAAACCACACTGCTGTTGGCTGCGCGCCAAGCCTCCCCACGCTTAGCTTCGATCTGAATCTGGCTCAGTTCCATGGCCAAAAATGAAGTACTTAACGTGCAAAGGCGTGATAGGGGCTGTTGAAAATAATTCAGACATTCATATATGAGGGAATTAAATGAGTCGCTTTCTTCTTTCGCACCAGTAAAATTTATTTCCACGAATTCTTACTGTGTACTATACTCAGTTTATACAGTCACACAAGATCTTCGCAGTACATACCCAATTTAGTCGTTTTGGTTACAGCATCTAAATTTTTTTTTTTTTTTTGAGTTTGTCTCGTCCCTTGCCATGTATAGCCGTTAACTACCTGTACTAAATTTGTTAATTTTTCAGTTGGAGAGCAGTCTAAAATTTAAAAACGTCTAAATGAACAGTCATGTCCACTGTATACACATGATGGTGTGATTAAGAGCACCATAAATTGGAAGCAGCTTTGAACTGGAAGTACATAACATGAAAAAAACTGTCCAGTACTTAATGATACTATGCTGTCAAAAAGAATAACAATAATAATACATAATATTACGAAGCAAATACGTGGACTACGTCTCATCATAGTAAATGATTCTTAAATACGAAAAATATACAAAAAGTTTCCAGTTATGGAACGCAAGCACTGAAATAAAATAAATACATATTTCACAGTTTTGGCATTAAACGTCTAGAGGTGATTGATCCCGTCACGGGAACAACTTTTGTTTGAGACAAAATCATTAGGGGGCTTAGAGGGGGCTACAGGAGCACGTGTCTCCCACCTACGGGGTTAGTACAAATAAAACATCGCTTGTTTGAACATTGTATTCATGACCCACGCATTTTGCACGTATGCACTTGCAACTATGGCTGGTAGTTGGTTGTAGTAGAAGCACTGCTGTTTCTATTCGGTATAATTTAAACAAGCAAGGTTGGCAATGGAACAAACGTGGCGAAGGTGATCACTTCAGTAATTGTTTGTAAGCATACATTATTATTTTTATTCTTACTGTGCGTTAAACAGGAAACGATATGAGTGGGTATAAACGACGAGACACTTCACTATTTTTTTTCAGCGATTGTGGATTCAGCTTCTACTAGTAATTCCTCTGTAAGTAATGTGAGTGATTTATGCGATGATGAAACTATTGTGTATGAACATGATATCGGTCATTTGGTGAACAGAAGTCGACAACTGACCGACGAGGAAATATTTCAATGGTTGAATAGCAGAATATATCCTTGCGGGGGCATTGGGATGATGGATTATTGCTTGGTGAGGGCAGTCAGGAGACGGATAGCGAATCATTGGGATTTACTAATGAGCGAATCTTTCGTGTTTTACTGATATTTTGAATGGACTCAGGCGATGAAATATTAATACAACACATGCAGCCCGTCTCAAAAAATGCCAGCAATATCAGTAAGACAACACAAAATGATTTGACAGATTGCTGTGCTGATGTGATCACTGGAAAAATGGTTGAATCCATAAAGGAATCCAAAGTTTTCACCTTATTAGCAGATGAGACAACTGATATAAGCATTTCTGAACAATTATCTGTATGTATACGTTTCTTTGATGTTCAGAGTAGCGTTGTAAGAGAAGAATTTCTAAAATTAATTTTTGTAACTGACCTGACGAGTGACAACTTAGCAAACACCATCCTGCAGGAAGTAAAAGCAAATGGCATTGATGTCGCTTACTGCCGACGACAGTCCTATGACGGAGGAGCTAATATGAGTGCTAAATTTAAAGGAGTTCAAGCACTTTTATCACAGGAAAAGCCATTGGCAATTTACAGTCACTGTGTTAGTCACAGGCTCAATCTTGTGCTAAGCAAAACCTGTACTCCGAGCCGACTACGAAATGCTACGTGTATAAATCGTTCAGTAGCGAACTTCATCAGGGAATCTGCTCAACGACGACACCTACTAGAGGACGAAATACAGTCATTTCTACCAGCAGAAAAGATTCACACAATAAAGAAACTGCGTGAAATACTTTGCGTAGAGAGACATGATGCTGTCCTGCAATTTCGAGACATCGTTCCTAGACTAACTACTGTGCTGCAGAAACTATGTAACATTCGCAGTGGAAGCAGTACTGCAACTTTTGCATTTTCCTTACTTCATGCTGTGCAATCCTCAGAATTTACTGTACGTTTCTGTGTACTTGCCAAAGTACTTGGTATAACATTTCCACTTAATCGACAACTGCAAGACAAGGAAATCGATCTGTTCCAAGCATGGAAACTCGTAGAAGCAGCGTGCGTCAGCTTGAAAGAACTTCGTCAGGACAGTATTTTACACCACCATCCTGCTTTTAAGGCAGGAGAAGAACTTGCTGAGAAATTTGGCAGTGAGGTAAAAACTCCTAAAACTATTGCCCTACAGAAGAATCAAACAAGTGCGCCAGCTGAGTCACACGAGAAATACTTTACAATGGCAATTTTGACTCCTCTTCTAGATTTTCTGTGTAATTAACTGGCCTATAGATTCCCCAAAGGACATTCTGAAGCCACTGGTAATTTAAAGAAGGTAATACCAAAATACACTTCTGATGGGCCCCCTGGGGAAGTGATGAAGAGCGCAGAAATATACAAAAATGATTTGCTATCTTTCACAGCTTTGGAAGGGGAACTGACGATCTGGAATAAGTTATGGAAAAAACAAACCACACGCTAACCTCACGATTTCATTTTGTGTTCCAAGTATCGCAGTCTTCCTTCAGCTCATACAGATTCTGGTCATCACTACTGACACAACTGAAAGATAATTTTCTGCGCTGCTACGCATAAAAAGTTGTCTTCATAGCACCATAGCAGAAAACCGACTGAATGACTTAGCTTTGATGCACAGTAACAGGAACATCACATTTAAAGCAGAAGAAGTGCTAGAAGTCTTCTTTTGATATTAAGAATGAATTAGCAGTATTTTTGAGAGTGCAGTATTTTTTTAGACTGTATCTTATGTTATGCCTATATTAAATGCTTATTTAACTTGATTTGCTGTAATTAAACCAGTAAAACTTGAATAAAATAATTTAGTTGATTTAAATTTATTACAAAGTTCTTGTGAAGACCACCTTGACCTTAACATGTAGGTACCCTTTCATAGACAGATACACTGTGCTCTGCTGTGACATGGATAATTGTCGACGAGAAAGATTGTGCTCATCCCCAGAAAAATATTGTAAATCCACCCCTGGACAAAATGTTCGCTGACACTTCTCGGCGATGCTAGGCATCCCTTAGTATTCACCCGTCCTGGAACGACGAGAATACACTGTAGTAGCAGGGTCTGTTAACGAAGTGTGCTGCATTCTACCTACAAAAGTAAATAGATAGAGTGATTTTCAAAAAGAAACCCTTAATTCTGAGTGTCACTGAGCGGAGGATGATATTTTAGAAGCTAACCAGAAATTTAATTTTACTGGGCCTTCTCCTTTCGTATAGAGCAGATGACTGGTTTGAAGACAACACACAAGGTATATGCACGCTGCAGAGTGCCTACACCCTGCCGTCTGTCAAGGGCATAACCAATAAAAAAAAATAGGACTAGCGTCATTGGGAAGCGTCAGCAAACATTTGGCCTCTAACAGACGTTGTTCCGTGTGACTTTGTTAACCACCCCTAGAAGTTTGATGCAAGGACTTTGAATTATTCTGTATTGCCTTTAGTTTTGATAAACTTACTTCTAGATTTGCACTTCGTATAGTTCCGTGGTTTAGAAAACACACTAACAAGCACACAAATAAGAAAATGATTATAACTAGATATTAAATAATACAATCATACTGAATAACGCTGCAAATACTTCCTAATATTGGTGGGTTCTGCTTACACATGCGAAAACGGATTAACGTTAACTGTGTATTCGTGTGACTGTAGCATCAAAAGGCCATCTTCCAAGTTAATAAAGACTAATTATTAAACTTGTATAGAGCCTGAAACTAAAGAAAATAGGTACAACAACCGTATATAAAATGTCACAAACAAGGGAAGAATAAGGACAGTGATGTGTGTGACTAACAAACCACGCAGTCCACAGATCAGCAAAAGTGAACTGAAGCACATTCGAAAGTGAAGCTCAGATGTGCAGCCACAAAACTAGACAAGAACATCAGACAAAATAGAAAGTTATTGTAAAAATACAAGGTGTACAACTTTGCTTCCCCCGTTTTTCCCCAACATTTGAGGCTTTAATGAAACAAATTCGTTACACATGGATCACTCAAAGTATTTTCCATCGCTGGCCCTTACTTTCTCCCATCTTTCGGGCAGTGTACGAATCCCGCGTCGAAAAAATTGTTAATCTTTTGAAGCGATCCACGAATCGATCCAATTTGTGATTTCTTCATGAGATCGGAAGTGTTGGTCAGCCAGGCCATGCGCCATTGATCAGATGATAGTCAGAGGGAACAATGTCTGGAGAATACGGCGGGTGGGGTAGGACTTGCCATTTTAACGTTTTCAAGTACGTTTTGACCTCTTTTGCAACGTGGGGTAGAGAGAGCGTTGTCCTGCTGCAAAATCACTTTACCGTGCCTCTCGCTGTATTGCGGCCGTTAGTCTTTTAATGCTCTGCTCACACGCATTAATTGCGTTCGATAACGAGCACCTGTAATTGTTTCACTTGATTTTAACACCTCATAGTACACGATGCCGAGCTGATCCCACCAAATGCAGAGCATGATCTTGGAGCCGTGAATATTCGGTTTGGTCGTCGACGTGGAAGCATGGCCGGGATATGGCCATGATTTTTTTGCTTTTAGGGTTATCGTAATGAACCCATTTTTCGTCCCCGGTCACAATGCGATGCAGGAATCCCTTCCGTTTTTGCCTCTGAAGCCACAAACAGCGTTCAACGTCTCTTGGTTTCAGCTCACACGGGACGCAAGTTCCTTCTTTCTGAATCATGCCCATAGCCTTGAGATGTTTTGAAATGGCTTGCTGTGTCACTCCCACTAATGGTGCCAATTCTTCTTGAGTTTGACGCGAGTCTTCATTCAGCAACGTCTCCAATTGTGCATCTTCGAAAACATTCTCTCTTCCACCACTATGCCGGTCTACGACGTTAAAATCATAAAATCACCGTTCTTGAAGCGTTGAAACCACTCACGACGCGTTCTTTCACTAATAGCGTTCTTACCATACGTACTTGAGAGCATTCGATGAGACTCAGCCGCTGTTTTCTTCATATTGAAACAAAACAGTAACACCTCCCGCAAATGACGAGAATTAGGCCAGTAAACTGACATTTTCAATCAAGAACAACTTTATGATGCAGACACAAATCGACTAATGTTTGAATGAGGTTATGTTGACCGAGGTCCAAGCCTGACATCTGCGATCTGTTTCTTTCGACCGCTACTTACCGTTGTCGCCACATATCGGCAAACGGCGGAAGCAAAGTTGTACACCTTTTAACTCGTCCATTAACCGCTGTTATATATTTTTCCCACAATTCTCAACGATTTTCCGTGTGGAGATCCTAATGTTTGTGACAGTCTCGTAAATATGGCCGCTAAATCGCGTTGAAATGATGTCTTTCGATCTGGCGAAGTCTGATTCATTTAGAGATGGTGGTGGCAGAAAGTGCCTTCCACACAAATTGGCTCGCAAGGGGATGAGAGGTGGCGGCGCGCAGCTCCTAATCGCGGGACAGTCCGTCAATGTCGTGGGTTAAACTGCTAATCTTCCGTAGTGCTAATTCTACAAGATTAGCCTGTAGCTTTTATTGGGGTTGGTCCTCCATCATTTCCTGCCACCATCAATCAGCAACACAAACATAACATTGCATCCTGCACTTTAGGCACATCCCTGATAACTCGCTGAGCAGGATTATCAACGATTCAAGTAGCATAAAATCCTTCCAAACAGGCAGTAGAAACTCCTTTAGGAATTTAGCAGATAACATTGTTATTAAACGTTTTTCAATAATATTTTTGTACTTTAATCACATGTGTGTATCGCCAAGCATCGGAAACGACCTGCAGCCAAACATTTCGTGTAGCAACGACAGATAGTTCTTGGTGAATAGCAGGACGTTCTGCCATTGCGATTAGTCGTTTCTATTTAGTTCCTCGCAAGACAGTTTTTAAAAACTGTATATTAACTAGGGATGGCCAGCCACACGGTTTTGTTCGTGAACACAGGTCTGCCTTAAGCAAATTACCATTACCGGCGAGTGTTGCGTGCACCGACTCAATTTGCCATGCCCTTCGGTGGCCTCAGCTTCGTTCTGCGTGCGGTAATCCAATTACACCACGTACATTGCAGACGGTATCTTTTTCCTAACAAAGGCTCTTCTAGCACTATACCGTTACATTTATGTAGACATGTCAGACTAAATACCCATACACCCTTATGTGTAACTTCGCGAGTTACTGCCAACAACGATTGAGTAAAACGGCTAAATCTTAATGCCGGCTCATACTCATGAGGTTTTGGGGTAAGCAGAATGCTCATTATTTTGGAATTTTCTAGGTGTCACAAGCTAAGGAAAAATTCCACTTTTTTTGTGTGTGCATTGCCAGCGCACTCAACTGCGTTAGTATCTAGTCGTAAGAAGAAAAGTTTAAACAAATCATACAGTGCAGCAACGAAAAATATTGTGACTCTGTGCGGACGTTTAAGTATACAGGGTATCGCAGGAGGAATGGTCAAAATTCAGGCATTTGACAGGAACGATCACGCGAAGTAAAAATGTCCAGTAAACAAGCATAACTTAGGAGTTGTACAGTAGGAGAGATGTGATTTTTGAGTTTCTCCCGGCGTATTTGATAATCAAAATATCCACGGGTGTACTGCCGGTCTACAGTGTCCAACGGGCACAATATTTCGGCGATCATACATGTCGGCATCATCAGGTGAACTGACGGACTGAGCTCCTGTGAACGTGCCGGCACGGGGATCCGTACGCTATAGCTGCTCAGAGGGAACTGGGTTCGGTCGCGGCGGCGGCCGATTTAAATACCCTCCGCCCACGGCGCGCTCCCTCCGCTGTCCGTGCCCCGCGCCACGGTCGCGCGTTGGAACAGATTGCGACGGCGTCTGAGATGACGTCGGAGTGACGGCTCTGTCCGCCGTGGTCGTCACAACTATGCGTTTGCTCGATTTACTCTTGATTAACCCAATCGCTGGTTCCAAAGCCTTGCTAAGATTATAGCCACAGTCAAGGTTTATGAGGTCGTCATTGGTGCGAATTTCGATGGCCTCTCTAACAACGCATTTTGAAGAAACACCGGGTCGGAACTGTGTTTTGTCCTCCGAATAAAACTCGTGCACTGGTGGGGAGCGCCAAAGATGACCTCGGTTTGAGGAAGGCCGGCGTGTACCAGATTCCGTGTCAATGTGGCAAGTGGTATATTGGTCAGACGATGCGTACCGTCGAGGATCGATGCCGTGAACACCAGAGGCACACTCGACGGTCGCTGAACATTGTCGGAAAATCACGCTATGGAGTATGAACGCACGAGGATTCTGGTACAGACGTCGAGATACTGGGACAGCGTTGTTAGAGAGGCCATCGAAATTCGCACTAATGACGACCTCATAAACCGTGACTGTGGCTATAATCTTAGCAAGGCTTGGGAACCAGCGACTGGGTTAATCAAGAGTAAATCGAGCAAACGTATAGTTGTGACGACCACGGCGGACAGAGCCATCACTACGACGTCATCTCAGACGCCGTCGCAATCTGTTCCACCGTGCGACCGTGGCGCGGGGCGCGGACGGCGGAAGGAGCGCGCAGCGGGCGGGGGGTATTTAAATCGGTCGCCGCCGCGACCGAACCCAGTTCCCTCTGAGCAGCCATAGCGTACGGATCCCCGTGCCGGCACGTTCACAGGAGCTCAGTCCGTCAGTTCACCTGATGATGCCGACATGTATGATCGCCGAAATATTGTGCCCGTTGGACACTGTAGACCGGCAGTACACCCGTGGATATTTTAAGTAGGAGAGATGTTTCACATTAGCGAATATGAACAAGAGCTCGTAGCTCTTCAAGTACCACCACTTCTAAGAAAACTAAACTGCATCCGAACAGGTACCGACCGACAGCCGTGTCTTCCTCAGTTGTAAGGCATTACTGGATGCGGATATAAAGCCGCATGTGGTCAGCCCGTCGCTCTCCCGGACGTTGTCAGTTTTCGTGACCGGAGCCGCTACTCCTCAGTCAAGTAGCTCCTCAATTGGCCTCACAAGGGCTGAGTACACCCCGCCTGCCAACAGCTCTCGACAGGCTCGGACGGTCACCCATCCAAATGTTAGACAAGCCCGACAGCGCTTGACGTCGGTGATCTGACGGGATCCGGTGTTAGTAATATACTACCGCTTCTCAAAATATAGAAAGCAAAGAGCTTGCAGCAGAAGAGATTTGTTTCACAGCATCTAAGATGAAGAAATGCTCATAGTTCTTAAGATCCACCTTTTAGAGCCAATGTTTAGTAGACTCTTTTGCTTTGAATGATTGTTCCTGTCATATCCCTGAATGTTAATCGCTCCACCTGAGACACCTGTATAGTGCACTCCGCTGTATAGAGAGAGTCTCATTTAGGAAATGTAGTTAGTAATTCCTTGCAATATCTTTTATTCTAGGATTGGTACTAATGCAAACTACGTAGGACAATTTCTTAGACTGAAGCACTGGGACAGACGTTTTCGTACAACTCAGCTGGTATGAATGCTGCCCACGAAAGGCACATATCCAGATTCGAGTCTAAGTACAAGACATTTTGAATGTTTCCAAATTTTGAAATTTTCAAGAAGTTCCAGTGCTCCTAAAGTTGATTATGTACAGAGTTGAACAAAGAACACTGTAAGACTAAGAGAAATGGTACGAACGCTGCATTACGCAAAAGATGGAACTCATTGGCCAGTGACTATTGCTGAAGTTTGGGATAACAACCTTCTGCATTGGGAAAAATCATTTAATCCATCACTTTCGTAAATTATGTATATAAAGGGTGGCCAGGGACACTATGAAAAGTTTGTAAGGGTGTTGCATGGTAGTTGGAATGCGAAATAATCGTTAAGAAAAACTGTCGAAACGTTGCGCCGTTTCTAAGTTAATTAGCATTGATGTTTGCCAATCAGGCAGTTTCCCGCGCAAATTAAAGCAGCCCGCCAGATACAATTGGTTTCAGATAAGTGCAATGCTAATTAAGTCGGATACTGCACAATGTATCGCCATTTTTCCCTTAATAATTATTTCTCAGCACAACCTATCCTGCAACATCTTTACAAGTTTTTCAGACAGTTTCTGACCACTATCTATATATTTCGTGTGATTAAGTGACCGGTTTTAAATCTTTCAATTGGATACCACCGCTGGCCTGTGTGGCCGAGCGGTTCTAGGTGCTACAGTTTGGAACCGCGCGACCGCTACGGTCGCAGGTTCGAATCCTGCCTCTGGCATGGATGTGTGTGATGTCCTTAGGTTAGTTAGGTTTAAGTAGTTCTAAGTTCTAGAGGACTGATGACCTCAGAAGTTAAGTCCCATAGTGCTCAGAGCCATTTGGACCATCTGGATAGGTTCTAGGCGCTACAGTCTGGAACCGTGCGACCACTACGGTCGCAGGTTCAAATCCCGCCTCGGGCATGGATGTGTGTGATGTCCTTAGGTTAGTTAGGTTTAAGTAGTTCTAAGTTCTAGGGTCTGATGACCTCAGAAGTTAAGTCCCGTAGTGCTCAGAGCCATTTGAACCATTTGGATAACACTTCGGCGACTTGAGTGTCTCTCATCTACCTCAGTTATCCAACCGGAGAAAGAGGGCCTACCGTTTAACGTGGAATCCGAACCACGTGTAGTTCCTGGCAACTCGTCGCATCGTTGACAGGTGAAACCTAGAGTAAAGGCTGACTGAAATTTTCAGTAGAGCGGCCGCGATGTGATACCGTGACCTCTCTGTTTCCAGGCACCATTATATCACCAGGGGATTTAGATAATCTCACAGCTGGAACAAAAGTACTTCCGTACGAAACAGCATTCCCAGTTTCTTTTTCAGCAAGCTATGTAGGATGAAGCTGGGATTCTTTTCTGAAAATAGATACAAAGTTTTCTACTCTGATTTGTTAGATGACAGGTTTAAGTAGTCTGACGGACTGCATAATTCTATAACGGCAGGACAGCCAGGCGTATGAATACTTATTCTCCAATACTAAAATTTAATTAGACATCTTGGTCCTATAGTATTGCATTCATTACTACTTACTCCCGTATACAGCACATCTCTTGCGACTAAAAAAAAAACCCTTAGAAACACTTTTCTTCTGAATAAACAATAGTAAATAGTGCAAGTAAAGAAGACGACGTTCTTCACTCTGCGACATGAACAAGACATTCTGTACGATATAACGCAGGTTTTGTCATTCTGCTACCAGTTCCTTCAAGACTCCACCTGCTTCATTTTCAGAACATTCTGCTTACACAATTAAAAATAAACACACACACAATGTTCTGTGTGTAGTTATTGTCTTCTCACCTTGTGAAGATACCAAGGCAGACAATAATTCAAATACCATGCGAGGTAGGGCACTGCTAAGAAACTGGGCTCACTTTTGGGAGGATAGTGGTTGAAATCCCCATCCTGAGACCGTCATTTAGGTGTTCCGTGTCTCCCCTAAATCACCTACATCAAATTCCGGAATGACACGTTCGAAAAGGACCCAGCCGATTTCCTTTCCTGTACTTCGCCAGACCAAGTTTGTGCTTTGTCAGTAATAATCTGATTGTCGACTGCACATCAGACCCAAATTTCTTTCCATATGATGGGGACGTTACGCTAGGCGTTGGCTGTGTATTGGTTCCATGTTTCCTCATCTCCCATGTATCTCACCGTCGTATCCATGTATCTCACGCATCCCCAGTTTACACGCCACAGGAGGGGTGAAAAAGAAGGGATGCAAAAGCATAAACACCGTTTTCTAGTTTGACCAGGTGCAAATTTCGGCGAATAGTTTCGAACGGTCTCTAATGGTCCCAACCCGTAAACCAAAGCAAAACTTGTGCTCACGCTCACTTGTGTGGTCTGTGGGTCACGATATTAAGGAATTATTTCAGCTACCAGTGAAGATACACTGTACAACACAACTAAAAGTTTACTTTTTTGAAACTCCGGGATTGTGATCCATTTAGACGCATAAGTTTGAAATATGGCTCAAATGTGCCTACAACCTTCCTCTGTAATGGTGCAAAAGCGTGGTGTCCTGCAACATTACTCTCGGTCTTCTAACAGCAAGGTGTCGACACATGCGAAACAAAGGTCAGATGTCAGAAGTTCATGGGAGTTGTAAGGTGGGTTAATGACATCTCACTGGCGCCAGATTTCCCGCAATATTGCCCCATGCCACCGTGGATGCGTCACACGATGGGAAGGTCGTTACTCCCCCTGTTAACCACATTTCACCCCTTCGTTTGACGCCATTATGATGTAGCTCAGAACCGCGACGCACAGCGTTGAAATCATGAGGTTTTCTTATGGGTGACCGATGAAAACATTTCAGACCCCACTGCTGATCAGAATCGACACGAAAAGGCCTCATAACATCACATAAAGAGCGTCAATGAAGCCACCCTCTCCCTGTGACGTTGATTTCCATGCATTTTGCCAGCGAAAACGATAGTTAGCAGTGCGAAGAGCAACAGGTTGACGTTCTTGACAAACGTTGCCACTACTGACATCCTACGGATGATTCAGTCGTTTTCTAGCGATATCGAGAGGGTCCAACCCGAATAAAGGTGACCTCATCCCTTTGGGGTACAGCGTGGCAGCAATTTTCTCTTGTATGCAGGCTGTAACCACAACGGACTATTTAAAACCGTTTCACGAAATTTGATCGGGATCGGAAGCAGAAAATCGTGTTAATGCTTTTTCAGACCTCCATTTTCGCACCCTCCTGTGGCATGTGCACGTGTAAGTGCAACATGGACATTTGTGTGAACTGCCAAACGATCCCTCTAAGACCTCCCAGTTGGCCAACAGCCTCTGTGTCACTCGAGCTCTTTTGTTGCGCACTTTTAAAATGTCTCTGTTCAGAGCTACTCATTCACTGATTCCTACCCGCTGGCGGAACAGGTAACCCGGTCTACACTAGCACCTGCTGGCCGCATACAAAATCAGACCGGCGTCGAAGGGTTGCCAGTGTGGACGGCGGGTATGAACGAGTAGACGGGTGACTTGGTGCAGAGACATTTTAAAGTTTCCAAAAAGAGTGCTAAGGTGGCACCGACGGTGTTGCCAAACTGGGCGGTCTTAGAGGAACACTTTGCCGTTTTATTCACATGCGTTTCAATGTCGCATCCCTCGTTTACACGCCACTGGAGGGTGTGAAAAAGGAGGGATGAAAAAGCATAAACACCGTTTTCTAGTTTGGACCAGGTTCAAATTTCGTCGAAAGTTTTGAACGGTCTCTAGTGGTCGCAGCCTGTAAACCAAAGCAAAACTTGCGCTCTCGCTGCATTCCAGAGGGGTGAGATCACGTCGATGGGGTTGCAGCCCCGTAACGTCTTTTTAAAAGGGCTGAGTCGTTCTGGGGAATGTCAACAGTGGCAAAATCTATCAATATCGTCGCCCTGTTGCTCAGAGTACTGTAGACTGTTGTTTGCGACCACGAAATGTGTGGAAATCAACTCCCAAAGGGAAGGAGTGGTTTCACTGACGCCCTTTATGTGACCTCTTAGGCCTTTTCGTGTCTATTCTGAGCAGCTGCGTGTCTGAAATGTTTTTGTCAGCCAGCTATAAGAAAACCATGTGATTTCCACGATGGGCGTCGTGGTTCTGACTTCTATCACAGAAGCGTCAAAACAAAGGGGTGAAATGTAGGTAAAATGGAGTATGGCGACCTTCACATCGAGTGATACGCGCACGGTGGCGTAGGGCCGAACTGTGGTGAAATTTGGCGCGAATGTGACGTCATCAAACTACCCTACATCTCACTTGAATTTCTGAGTTCTGGCCTTTTTTCGTATATGTTGTCACCTTGCTGCTTGAAGCGTTGCCGAGCCCGAGGGTGACTCTTCCAATCATCAATGGTACTTCTCCCAGCAGGGGATGCAAAGTCATCCCCAAGAGATGCTGATAGTTCCACCCTGTTAGACGACGTGAGGTAGACTGGTCCCAAAATATGGTCGCCAATTATCCCGTCCCACACATTCCAGGTGCACTGATGTTGATGAATCGCTGTCACCATACCATGGGGGGTTCTGCATACTATCCCAAAGATGACTGTTATGAAAGTTGAAGATACCACTACGCGTAAAGATGGCCTCATCTGTGAATAGGATGGATAACACAAATCCCGGAATCGTGGTTGCCTCGGGAAGAAACCAGTGACAAAACTGCTCCCGGTGTGGAAAGTCTGTCGCTAGTAAGCCCTGCACACACTGTAAGTGATAAGATTAGTAACGACTTACATGAAGAATGTTCCACATGGTCGTCTGGGTTACCCTGTACGGGTGGGCCAACTGTCCGTTGCTATTTGCCTATCCGTAAGTAAACACCATGTCGGAAAGCTCTCAGTTCGAATACGGAACCATTGGGTGCAACTCTGTATCACAGCCGCTACAAGATGACTTAGTAAGAGAAGCGAATCGTACACAACATTACCAATTACTATGACAGGAGAGGAAGCTAGAACGTGACGTATGAAGAACAGTACCATACTCTATGAGGAAACCATGCATACTGTAACTTTGGCTGCACGGTACAGCGCGTATTAGACCGCAGTCTCTGTAACAACATATGAGTGAATAAGTGGTCTCTAGCATGGAAACCATACATTTCCGGACGTAAGTCTATTAGACCCTTTTTTACTCAGTATTCTCTCATCGATCAATCCCTAGAGCTTGTACACGGTGGAAAAAATCACGCTGTATATTGGTGAATGTTTTCCGTTATATAATGTCATTTTCGAATATCTGATGGCTACCGACGTCACATATCTGAGATGTCATTGGAGAATTTGAAGAGGTTGTTACAGAGCGGGTGGTTGTACGGTAGCTGTTGTCTATATTATCCTAGTGGCTGATTGGAATGCGTCTCTAATAGGTGACTGATAGAAGGTAGCGTATCGGTTGTTTGTTGCCTCTACCACTCTGGTAAGTGATTGGTAGGCGCCGGCCGTTGTGGCCGAGCGGTTCTAGGCACTTCAGTCTGGAACCGCGCAACCGCTACAGTCGCAGGTTCGAATCCTGCCTCCGGCATTAATGTGTGTGATGTCCTTAGGTTAGTTAGGTCTGAGTAGTTCTAAGTTCTAGGGGACTGATGACCTCAGATGTTAAGTCCCATAGTGCTCAGAGCCATTTGAACCATTTTTATTGGTAGGCAACCTCTCGTTAGTGATTTTCTATTGTCTTCCAATCACCAACGAGAGACTGCCTACGAATTACTTACCAGAAAGACGCCGGCAACAGCTAGCCTATTACGCTATCTTCTACCAGTCACCTATATGATTTGCCTTCCAATCAGCCACCAAGGTAGCACAGGCAACAGCGAAGCGTATACCCATCCCCTCCATAACAGCCTCTTCAAACAGTACTGTGACATCTCAGATATATGACGTTAGTAGCCACCAGGTAACTGAAAATGACAGTATAAAAACACACACACTATCATTCAGTTTAGCGAATTAAGTACTTTGTGTCGTGCATATAATGTGGTTCATATGATGTTTGGATATATGTCTTTGTGCTGCTATGAGGTTGTATGGTAATCTTTACGCTCGATTTTTGAATTAATTGTATGGCGTGGAACTTTAATTTTCTCTTTCGTTTCAACTTCCCTGATCATTTACTTGATATTTAAGTGTATATGCATTACTTTTATTCTGCCGCCATTACATCATTGTGCGTAGCGAAATGTAAGCGTTTTTTCTCATAACCGGCACATTTGGTTATTCTTGACTATTATTTCATATCATTGATAGCATCCACTATTCTAAGCTTCATGTATTCCCGTTCTATACATGCATTTACAGTAAACAAGGAAAAAGGCGACGCTGTTTCAATTTCCAGAGATGCAGTATTCGCTTCTACAGCAGAACATATATTCAATGTTGTAGTTTGACTGTTATGGCTACGTAACGGCCTCTACAGTCCAATGGCGCTGTGATCGACTATAAGTCGTGTAGCTACAATGCATTCACTACTGCAGGACTTTTATAAACGGTTTTCATGGTCATTTTTATCCACTCTCATATTTCTACACTCACTATTGTATTGTGCGCTGTTTATGTGTGTATTGCTCAAGTAATCTTGATTCCTAACTATAGTCAGATTGCATTCAGTACTTAATCACTAGGGTCGTAATTTTATCTGTGATAGGGCACAGTTTGTTCAAATCAAGGCATTTGGGTTTCCTTGCACAAGTCATAAAATTTTTTAGACCACAGCAGACGCCTTAAAAGCTCAACACGCAATTGTGATAATGTCGCAAATGGTTACTGAGAGGAACGCAAAGTAGAACGTACGGGGAGGAACGTATTGTACTACATGTGTAAGCAGCAGTAGTAGAGAAAAGATCGATGCTCAGTAGTTCGTCTTCAAGATTAAAAAACAGGCTCTGTCTCCATTAGAAGTTTAATCTCTGCTCTTTTTGCTGAACTGAGGTGGAGAGGGAAGGAGAGAGACAGACAGAGAGACACGCACACACACACTCACACACACACACACACACACACACACACACACACACACACACACACACACACACAGAGCGAGAGAGAGAGAGAGAGATAGAGAGAGAGAGCTCATGTTTCTGATTCTAGTTCTGTAGTCACAATTATTTTCTTTTTAATAATCGTATAAATTTCGCTATACGAAAAGTTATAATTTATTATCTGTGTTCTTCCTTCTTCCTAAAGTATAATTCTGAAAATCCTTAACTCAGGCGCCAGCTTAATAATTATTCTCAGTCATTAGACACAGAGGTGAGTACAAACAATACTATTACTTCGTCTTTGCGTGCAATTATCCATGCGGTTCTCTGGATTTGAAAAAAATTGCAGTTAAAGTATAGGGTTCACCGCGAAATGATGGCGGAACATAGATATATTTAGTATTAATCTGTCTGCATAAATAAACAACTAAATGCCTCGAATTTGAAGATAATATAAATCCACCTGAAGTACAGTTATTTGAGCTAATTTAAATTAATAAAGTATTACATTCTGACAACGAATTTTCAAAAAAGATCTTAGGTAGTATTAATTACCTAAGATCTGAGCGTTCCAAGCACCGACAGCTTTGACGTTCATTTCCCAAGGTTTTAATGTCCATTGAGGTTCATTTGTGGGTTGCTCTGTACGTGTCACCACGCATACTCCGTTATACCGTATGCTGGAAAAATAATGTATCTCTGAATGCTCAGATATCTCAAGATTACTTGAAATATCACTGCAGTTGTAAAATTCAAGAAAAGTCCCACATGTGTGTAACATATATTCCAACCCTAAGCAGTCACATATACGTCTGTTTAGAGAGCTCGTCTTCGCCAAAAGAGAGCACTGTGCATACGATTATGAAACAATCGACGCGAAATGTTGTGATTTAAGCTTAGGTAGCAATATGTGGAGAGGCTGTTCATGTTGCTTTACGTGGCGTTTCCTGGATCACAAATTATTATATATGCTGGGCATCCGCAGCAGTTGAAAGGCATGATGTTAGGAAGAATTTCGTTAACAGCTGGTAAAATTGTTGTTTATTGAAACACAACTGGTTTCGCGGCCTAAAGCCACATCATCAGATGCACCCTACGTGGTAAACAGCAAAGTACTCTATCAACACATGTTGTGGATGTTAAAATTAATAAAGGAATGTCTAACATATGCTCACAACGTTAAAGGGCATAGGCATCCTTTTTTAACTTGAGTGTATTTTAGACATTCCTTTATTAATTTTAATAGCCACAAAATGTGGTGACACTGTATTTTTCTCTTTACCATGTAGGTTGCATCTGATGATGCGTCTTTAGGCCACGAAACCGGTTGTACTTCATGGACGTTTGCATCAATGAACAGGAAAACTCACTGACGTTTTCTAAGCTATCCTCGGCAAGTTAGCTTGAAGAAGGCTGACGTGTTTGCCGCCGAAGGCGGAGAGAGAATCTGTGATTGAAAACACGCTACAGCTCAGCTTTCAAGAAACTGTCAGGTCGCGTTTCCCAACATAACAGGCTAGAGAAGATATACGATGGGCCTCTGCAAGATGGGAGTGGCAGCAAGAAGGGGCTGGCAGTAAAATGGAGGTGGCAGCAAGATGGGGGAAGCAAACTTGAGAGAGAAACAGATAGGCTGCAATGAATGTCGCACCCGACATGAAGGATATTAAAGACGAAGCGATAGCGCAGTTGAATAGGGTGACGGACAGGGAATTATCCGTGACATAGCTGAAGGAACCGTCCCGGTAGTTGCCAGAAGTGATAAAGGGAAAACACGGAAATCACAAACCACGATGGCGTAAGGTGTGCGCCTGTGAAGTCTGCTATGTATATATATGATTTTATAGTCTCGGCTAGAGACTGTTGTCGCTGGCATATTTCTCATCAGTTCCACTAACAGGCTTGTTCTATTTGATTAAAGGGCCCACTCCAGTGGAAATATAAAAATTTTCTTCTCACATTACGTTGCTCATATACCACGAAGAGAAATTTCTTCGAAGTTACTGTATTTTCCTGTCTTGAGTCGTGCACTCGAGACCAACTGATATACAGCGTGGCGCGTGAAATGTGTTACCAATTGTTTCTTTCACAATTTACGACGCACATTAGATATCCTACTGGGATCTCTACAGCAGTACCAGCAGAGCTTGGAAAAACAAATGAGTTACGAAACGACGTGTAATTCACGATACCGCCGCTAGGAGACTAGTAAGCAGCAAATGGCTGACAATGGAAGACTGACGACACAGCAACGATCGGCAATTGTGTTACTTTTTCATGAAACGAAAAGCCTTGTTGTGACTCAAAGTCGTTTTCGACAACAGTTTAACACACGATGGGTCCCTTGCAAGAAGACCATCCACAGGTTGTACGATAAATTTGTACAGGAAGGAACAGTATTGGAAGCGAAGCGACCTCGGCCTAAGCCTATTTGTTCGCCGGAGAATATTGAAGCGGTACGAGCTGCTGTACAGAGAAGTCCCGGGAAATCGTGTAGAAAGGCAGCAGTGCAACTGGGAATATTCAGACGCTCCGTTCAACGCATTCTTAAAAGTGACCCCTATATGTACCCATGCAAGATGACCTGTGCACAGAAACTCACTGAAGAACACAAACAGCAGAGACTACTGTTTGCTCAGTGGGCGGAGGACCAGGAAGAAACTCTCAACAACGTTTGGTTTTCAGACGAGGCGCATTTTCATTTAGACGGTGTGGTTAACAAACAAAATGTACGCTTTTGGGCCACTGAAAACCCACAAGTGCTTCATGAACGACAACATTATGCTCCGAGGATTACAGCGTGGGCAGCAATTTCCAGTCACGAACTTATTTGACCCTTTTTCTTTGAAGAAACTCTGAACAGCGAGCGTTATTTGACCATGCTTCGCAATAGCTTCATTCCACAGCTTCTTGTTATTGTCTTGCCCTTCACCACGCAGTGGTTCATGCAAGATGGAGCAAGGCCACATACTGCAAACACTGTGTTGGAGTTTTTACACGAGCATTTCGACATGCGGATCATTTCACTCAGGTTTCCAGGTCGCTTCAATGACGGACAAAATTGGCCCCCCAATAGTCCAGACCTCAATCCATGTGACTTTTTTCTTTGGGGGTACCTAAAGACAAAAAATTTCCCGAAACGTCCACGTCATTTAATGGAGCTCAGAAGACTTATTCTTCAAGCTTGCAGTGAAATTACGGAAGACATGTGCCGTAGGGTAATCACTAACTTCAGTGTTCGTTTGAAGGAAGTTAGGAAACGAAATGGTGGACAAATGGTTCAAATGGCTCTGAGCACTATGGGGCTTAACATCTATGGTCATCAGTCCCCTAGAACATAGAACTACTTAAACCTTACTAACCTAAGGACGTCACATAACACCCAGTCATCACGAGGCAGAGAAAATCCCTGACCCCACCGGGAATCGATCCCGGGAACCCATGCGCGGGAAGCGAGAGCGCTACCGCACGACCACGAGCTGCGGACAAATGGTGGACATATTGAGCATGTGCTGAGTTAGAACAAATCTCGATGGACGGCTCTTCATTGTAGTATATGTTCTTTTCAGATTGTATTGACACTAAAGTTTATATTCAAAAACAAAATGGTAACACATTTCGTGCGCCACCCTGTAGCTTTCCTGTGGTCTCTCCTAGTCACTAATAGGCATTTGCTTCATAAAGGCTACGCTCGATTTGCTTAGGTTTTCCGTTTCTAGAGATGTCGATAAGGACGGAGCATTCATATCTGATCGCCAGTCATTCCTTCCTACATTCCTTACAAGCTGACATAGAGAGCCACGTGTGTCACCCGAAGCGTTACACGTGTCACAACCACAGCTTGCACTTACAGCTGACCCGACGAAGAGTCGAGTATTTATGCGCAGCTCTCTAATTGCTGTGGAGTCGTCGTCACAGCTACGGCGTCGTGTCAGCTGTCCGAGAGCACGCTCGTGCGGGGACGTCAGCACTTCTTTCATATAAAGCACGGTCTTTATCCGTCCCGTCTCCTTTATGACATCTTAACGGTCCGCAAGCAGGAAAGGAAATATAAGTAAATTTACTTACTTTGAATGTGTCGAAAACTTCAGCGCCACATTAACGCACTGGACTCGCATGTGGGAATTTTACGGCATGGTTTCAAAGTCGATTATTACGAATTGGGTTCTGGTGTATCTTCAATGAAAGAAATACCTAGGTCAGAAGTTATCGATAGTGAATATCAATTACCAATGTGTCAGGTAGCATTAACTCTGCCCCTCTGTTGTTTGACCAAGGAAAGTGCAGGATTCGAAGCACAGTTTAAGCAAAAACTTCAATTTCTGTTTGTAAGGTAACATGCTATTTTAATCTCAACTGCTTACTTTGGTATCCCCTCGTTATTTTCACCAAACTGTACGGGAGTTTTAGCTTACACCAGTAGCATTTCCAACAGCATTGGTCATATTCTGCGGAAACAATAAATGAAATGAATTTTTCGACAACCATCTAAGATTAGGGCACTTTGAGGGTTGGCAAAGAATGATCTTGGTTTGCGTAAGGCGGATGTCTAATGTATCCCATGCAGCTGTGACATGTCATACATGGTCAGACAGACATAACCATGGAGAAATTGTGTATTGACCATAGGCGTCAGACACGCTTACAAGCCGAGCAAATCTGCTATTTCAGAACATAGCCTTGGCATTGGTCGTTCTATGGAATATAATATATGGAAAATAATATATGGAATATAATATATGGAATATAACAACATGGAGATTCTGACGTACACTTCTAGGATAGACATGTTCGATTCCATGATGTAACCAAGGACAGAAAGAAGGTCATCATCGGTCGTAATGTCATCTGCCTTTTTATTTCATTGCATATATAGACTTCAACTGACAGTGCAGCTATCATCAGTGCGTTATAAGTAGTCAAATAGACTGAACCTAATTATAACGACACAAATTTCAATCTAACTCAGGCGTGTACAAGCATTAGTCCAACTAATAGTTGGGCTAATAGTTGGACAAATGCTTGTACATTCCTGAGTTAGGCTGGAATAATTGCGTTCAGTCTACATGACTACTTATAACGCTCTGGTGGTAGATGTACTGTCAGTTGAAATCTAGTTCTGCAATGCAATAAAAATCACAGATGACATTACGACCGATGTAGAATTTTTTTCTGTCCTGTATTTGGATAGAATTATTAAGAAAAAAGTTGGGATTAAATTAGCAAGTAGCCTCATACATAGAGAGGGAGGTTTTTGCTTACATTCTGCTTGAAATAGCCGCGCGGGGTAGCCGCTCGGTCTCGGCCGTCTTGTCGCGGTCAGCGCGGCTCCTCCCGTCGGAGGTTCGAGTCCTCCCTCGGCATGGTTGTGTATGTTTTCCTTAGAGTACGTCAGTTTAAGTTAGATTAAGTAGTGCGTAAGCTTAAGGACAGATTACCTCAGCAGTTTGGTCCCATAAGACCTTACCACGAATTTCCAAATTCGAATGGACGGAGTTAGCGCTAGTTGCTGTTGGTAATTAATATTCACTATCGATAAGTTTTTATTTTAGTCCTCTTTGGTTGTGTTTTGTCTTTCTCGTTCCGTCTGTCTTGAAAACGACAGTATGTGCACCTGTCGAAATATCGGCGGTTGTCGAAGACGTCAACGGTTACATTCCCGTAAGTTGATTGAACATTTTTTCACCAGGAGAAACTCGAGTTTCATGACCAATGGAACTGTTACTTGGGAAATTCCCTATCATAACTGAACCTCACTGACTGAAACGATTTTCATAACTCACGCGACTGGCTTCTTTCCAGAGAAATAACTCTGTGTGTCTTAAGCGTATATGACTGACAGAGTGTGTGTAGAGTTTAAAATTGTTTTTGTCGTCGACGATGGAGGCAGAAGAAGAGAGAGAGAAACAAATCTGGGTACCAAAACATTCCGGTTATCAAAATTTCTTCTCCAGCCACAAATCCAAACGGCTATTTCTAAGTCGGGCGTTTCCCCACTACAGTGATTTATTACCTGGCTGAGAAAGGGATAAATTGATTCTCCAGGACACCTCGGATGTATTGATTTAAGTGTACCTTACACTAAGCCGCAGTCAACTGCTTCTTTGATGCTACCTCAAACTATTTACTCTTTCGTCTGGTTAGTTAACGCGGGTATTTCGGTAAAAGTCTCTTCTAACTGCGGACCGATAACAACTGGTACTGTCTAAGTGTCTGTCAAACAATCAGGATAAAAATTACACACACTGCAGAAGTCCATAAATTGAGAATTTTGAGATAAGGAACTGACGTCGGAAATGAATACTGCAGGCAGTACGAAGTATTGGATGAACAATGCATTTGAAGTACGTATTTGTAAACTGATTACGTTTGATAAGAAACAACTATAGTGCGGACAGTACAGTGTGGCACTCAGCCGCGAACGTCAACAAACGAAAAGTTAGAACGCCCAATGGGTGAGGAGCTGTGAGAGCCAACAATCCCGCCTCCCTGTCGCAGGACTGGCAGTCTACACCCGTGTTCTGTGCTTCTGCGAAAGCAGAACTGACCTGTTGTCATAGGGATCGCCAATCCATTCTGGTGTTGTGACAGTCGTACTGTCGGCCCTGGTGGCCTAGTTTTCCACGTCTTAACGACGCAACAGCAAAAGCCCTATAGGTCAGTTTAAAAAATGCTAAAGAAATAAATTAAAAAAGGCGGTGCGGAGATTTCGACTGGTGGCGCATTAAGAGAAGTCGGGATCAGACAACCAGCCATGGAGAATCAACGCAGGGATGTGCATTAAATCGGACAAAATGCCTCTGAGAAGATGACCTTTACATTCGTCAGAGAGGTGAGTTTGTAAAAAAAAAAAAAAAAAAAAAAAAAAAAGGTACCAATTAATTGTAAGCTCTACTTCAAAAGAAGAAAAAATGGTTCAAATGGCTCTGAGCACTATGGGATTAACATCTGAGGTCATCAGTCCCCTAAAACTTAGAACTACTTAAACCTAACTAACCTAAGGACATCACACACATCCATGCCCGAGGCAGGATTCGAACCTGCGACCGTAGCAGTCGCGTGGTTCCAGACTGTAGCGCCTAGAGCCGCTCGGCCACCACGGACGGCTCAA
This sequence comes from Schistocerca piceifrons, assembly GCF_021461385.2. Taxonomy (NCBI): domain Eukaryota; kingdom Metazoa; phylum Arthropoda; class Insecta; order Orthoptera; family Acrididae; genus Schistocerca; species Schistocerca piceifrons. The sequence continues at coordinate 230,955,900 of NC_060149.1, read as the reverse complement.
AAGAAGAAAGATTTGGTTTTAAGATGAAATAAAAGTTACAGTTCATTTCCAGCAAAATATTTTAGTTAACTCAAGAAATTCCGAGTATGGCTAAAGGAAAGAAATAAGAAAAAGGGGATTTGAGTCCTGCTTTGCGTACAGTTCGAATCACGGGCGAGCCCTTGAGTTTTGCAAAAACGCGTGGAAACTAAAACATAAATAAAGCGGAAGAGCGCTTGTCTAGTAAACCAGGAGTCGTGAGTTCGAACCTCATAAGTGGCAAATGCATTCTGAAAAGCAGTTGCTCATGGTGCCCATTTCGAAAGTACCAGCCAGAGCTACGAAAGCTTAGCAATGGGCATTATCTTCAACAGCACTCTCGCATGTGAGTCGTGTGAATGGTGTTATTAAAATAGTGCCAAAAGAGCACTATTTCTGGCGACCTTATAAGAGAGAGAGAGAGAGAGAGAGAGAGAGAGAGAGAGAGAGGGAGAGGCGGCGGTGAAGCGCATGCCTGGAATCCGAGATGTAGCGGGATCGAATGCCGGCCAGACCACGGAAATTTTCAGTCTGCTTTTAATGAAGCCTTCACCTCTCAACGATGCGAAGAGTCGCCAGGAGCGACACGTGGTTCGGATTCCACGTTACACTGCAGATCCTCTTCTGCTGGTTGGATAAACGGGGTCGAGTAGGGACACGCAAGTCGCCGAAGTGGCATCCACTGAGCCAAGCAAAATTATTATTACAGTCTCTTCAAAATAATAAAAGGAAACAACAAATAACGCGCAACCCAAAGGAAATCAGAGTACTCAAAGCATTTGGTAATGGCTACCGCGCCATTACATGCTTAGAATGGCGGTGTCGCAAACGTGGTATTTCAGGCCCGACCTCTAGCAGTATCTTACACAATCATAGTTTAATAACACTCCCCCTGCCACCTGCCCCCCCCCCCCCCCCCCAACTAAAACTGCCACCTTAAAGAGTCCGCAAAACACCCGCAACACCAACATTCGTGACGCGGCCTTAGAAATAAATCGTCGATTTCGTGCCCACGTTGACGTTTACCACTATTTATAGTTGATAAAAAATTGGAAATTTGTGGTAAGAGCCTATGGGACCAAACTGCTGAGGTCATCGGTCCCTAAGCTTAGACAGTATTTAATCTCACTTATACCTACTTACGCTAAGGAGAATACACACACACACACACACACACACACACACACACGCACACGCACACACACACACATGCCAGAGGGAGGACTTAAACCTTCGATGGTGGGAGCCGCGCGAACCGTGTCAAGGCGGCCCCCGACCACGCGGCTACCCCGCTCGGCAGTGTGTTATGTTTTAATGTTTTACATTGATGATGGGTTTAAATGTTGCTGCGAACTCAGGATATTGCAGTAAGATGTGTTTTATGTTGTATTCACCAAATATTCTTGTCGTAAAACATAATGTGACAGGAAGAGAACCCCCTACCAGAGAAAGTAGTTTCCATTGTGAGGTGAACTGCTTGGAACAAAGTAACTATACAGCTCCGTCATAGGGCCAAATAGGGTTACGCAACGCTACAACAGAAATGTCGCCAATACATATGCAAAAAATTTTGATAATTTATTAAAAATACTGCAACACTTTTAAGCTAATTAGTTATTCTTTCGAGAACTGACAGGGCATTGTAAATTGCACGCTGCTCCAACCATGTGCATGTATATAGCCATATTCTAAGACTAGGTATGAGTACAGGTTTTCTCACATAACGAGAAACATAGGGAGAGTTTATGATGAAAAAAGTCAGCAAAGGTTTTAATTAGTTTTCTAGGAACTTCAGAGGAGAGAGCGGCCAAGCAGACGGCAGCTCATCGCACCTTAAGGTAAATACCGCGTCCAGAGGTATAAACTTCTTGGTTCACCAGCGAGCGACCGTGGGTAATCTTTTTCTCAATTTGTCACATAAATAACCATCCACTGTAGACTTGATTGTCATTATGAAAATAATACCGAACTTTGAAACGGAATCGGATGATCTTTCATAGTACTAACCAACATCATAACGAAATCGTAAGAATAATTTTGTAAATAAACTTATAGTTAAACTTTAATATTGTCGTGTTTAGGATAATTTAACTTTCTGAGCCGGCTTCTGTGGCCGAGCGGTTCTAGGCGCTTCAGTCCGGAACCGAGCTGCTGCTACGGTCGCAAGTTAGAATCCTGCCTCGAGCATGGATGTGTGTGATGTCCTTAGGTTAGTTAGGTTTAAGTAGTTCTAAGTCTAGGGGACTGATGACCTCAGCTGTTAAGTCCCATAGTGCTCAGAGCCATAGAACCATTTTTTAACTTCCTGAGGGTTAATAATTAATATTGTTGTGTTTAAGATTATTTCACTTTTTGATGTTGACTAGATGCGTTATCGTGACAACTATTTTAACATTGTCACATTGTAAACTGTGTAAAAGCGTGTATTTCTATGCAAATACTGCGACATTAAACAAGTCAATACAGCTCACACAGTTGTGTTCAATCCTAGAATAAGTAAACCAAATATATCAGCCTACACACTTAATTTTAGTGTGAAAATAATGCGTGGCACTAGTTTGCAGTTTACTTGCACTGATTTACTTTGAACACTGGTCTTGTCCGGAATGAAGTGGACGATGACTAACATAGCTAGTAGAATATCCAGATGGGCTCTTATGAGCGGCGACGGTAGTTAAGTCCTGGTAGTGTCTCGATGCACGCTGTTGATATTGTCGCACTAACTGTTAATACGCTCTTTCTGAGTAGAGCTGTGTGTCTTCTATTTCCGGCGTTTAGCGAGTGGTTGTTCACCTGGGAACTGATTGCGTGACGTAAGGCGGAAGCGTGATATAAGCCGTGTTGTGTGAGCCTTCGATAGAGTCTGATCATAACTATTTAGCGCAACCCTCAAGGATGACCTTGACGTATGGCGACCGTTCTATGAATAGGTGTGTATCGTATGTTCTGGCGATAAAAATTAAATATTAATTTTCAATCATTAGTATCTTATCTCAGAGTAGTCAGTTTATCATCGTCTGTCATCTGTATAATTTTGACCCTGATCATTTGATTGATCAAAACCAATCACACTACTTAAAATTTGTTTAGTTGTTTTGTTTCCACCACAGTGTCATGTCGGACAGTCGTGAAAGCGGAAATACGTGTTGATCTCTTTGACAGAACGTGGTTTCAGAAAGCTTACACAAAACAGCTTCTTATGCATCACATTTAATCATCTTTGGAGCCGCGGTCTATATGAGGGTCACGCATCATATCAAAAAGGCAACAACGCATTATCACAGAGAACGTGAGAATAGTTGTTGTAGCTGCTCGTCGTCGTTCTTGAAAATATTATTCGATAGTGTCCAAAAACCATGCATAGTCAAGAAACAATAGTACAGATCACTAAAGGGCTGTCAGAATTGCCATAGAATAAGGCGAAGCGCAAAGCCAAGATACTTAGTGTAAAACTGTATCCAACGCACGCAATTACAAATATTCTGAAGCAGAAAATTCAGATTTAAAAATTATTAAAAAACCGTATATCACTTCCACGGCGACAGATGTGTTAGACGGGTGCTGACTCGAGCTTGGCAACGCCTTTGTAGGCCCCCTATGAAGTGATTCAACAGTTCTATTGGCAGTAGATTGCATTCCCGAGGAGGTCTTGCTCAGTCCTTGGCAGCCTTTCATTAATGCGGTTCGTTTACCTATTGTATCCCACACACACCTTCTACAAGATTCAGGACCGGAGATCTTTAGGCCAGTGCTTAGGTATACACAGACATCTCTCCAAAAGGGGGCAAAATTCTAAAATTCCTATTTTGTATATAAATGATTCTGTGAGTATCGTGTCCGAAGCACTAATTTAGTCGAGAAGTATACGACACTAATTGTATGTCAAACTATCGATAACTATCCACTTAGTACTTTTAAGATCGATGGGTAGGTTACTTTGAATCCTAAGCAGTATGCATGTATCAGTAGTGTACGAAATCTTTTGAAATTATTAATTTGAGTATGGATGCTACCTTTCTTATTCAACATTCTAACGTTATAATTGTGGTGTGCTTACATGTTGAGCAACCAATGGACTATGAAACACAGGTAGAAAATATTCACATAAATTTTATTATATGATAATTATTTTAGGCTGACACTGAAATTAAAAATGTGAAATACAAAATAAAAAGAGTCAGAAAATACTGTTGGAGAGCAACAAAAATAACAAGAAACAGAGAATAAACTTTAAAAACATGAACTGAACTTCGACATTTTTACAACTCTTTCGCAGAAAACCTTGTAGACAGGGCAACAACAGTTGTGACTAATCATCCTGGGGATCAAGAAACCGCTTCAGAAATATTTAATCTTTTAAGTATCTGATCGCAATTGGTTTCGTGGCACTAAAAACCACATCCTCAGGTTACATCTGCATAAAAATAAATCATGAAAGAGTAACAGACCCCAAAATATGCTATAATATGAAAACAATATTAACAGCTTTTAGAAGCATGTAAAATAAGAAAACTGTACTAAGTAACTAAGTCATAAGAGGTAACTTGCGCGGAACGTGGGATCTACCATTCGTTGTCAGTCCAAACTAATAAACCGCTAAATGGCGGTACGTCAATGAATCCAAATCAGCCCGACATAGGGAACCAAGTCCAAATCGTCGGTGGAGCCTAAACAAATTATATCATGGTAATCCTCTGGTAAGGCAAAGATACATAAAAAAATCATAAAAGACCTGATGGGCGGCTAGCTTAAAGAACAGAGGGAGAGTTTACAGCGAGATGGCGCAATAGCCCCGAAAAACTGGACAATATGTGTCAAGAAAGTGGATTATTAACGGAAAAAGAAATATGAATAAAGTAAAGAAGTATCACAACTCCGGTCTATGCGCATTTCAGGAAACACTGACCGCGAAAGTAAACAGCCAGCATACATTTTTACATAGTGGGAGGTATTTTAGGGTCTGCTAATCTTTCATGATTCATTGTCATGCAGACGTTACCTGGGGATGTGGTTTTAAGTAGCACGAAACCGGTTGTGATCTGATAACAAAAGATTAAATACAGCTGATGCGGCCCCTGTAACACTTTGCCTACGAAACTTCGCATCTGACCACGTTAGTAGATTTATTGCCTCACTTCCACGTTTTCTGTTTAATGTTGACTGGAATAAATAAAGCTAAATAAAACGTGTTTTGAAAGCTGCATTTTTGTGTTAGTTGGAAAAAGTGTAACCAAGGGCCAGCATTCGACTGGATGAATGTGAAAATCTCTGAAATCGCTCTTAAAATGGCCGGTAGAAATGACTTTTAATAAATCAGGCATTTAAATGTGATTTGCAGAGTATCCATGTAGATGTAGAACCAGGGCAGTCCTCTTCTGTCTGTCACGTTACTGTACAATCAAGCCAACTGGAATTCTGAATTCGTAGCTCTGTGACTGCACTGGGTGCTGTGTTGCACACAACAGATTTTGAGAAGGTTGTAATTCCCAGAGGGGACATATTTGTGACGTCTAAGCTTCACGCTTTTTTCCTCTCTTTTGTAATAGAAAACGGTATCTTTTTGAGACTGGTGTGTATAGCTCCGAAGATTAAGTATAAATGTAATAGCACAGCACAACTGTGTTCTTCAGAGAGCACTACAATAAGTCTGCCGTGTAAAACTGAAAGTATATTCAGCAGGCCACGACGCGTCTTCTTCGTCCGCAAAAAACGGTAGACTTCTGATGTGATTCCGTGGTGCAGCAAAAGGATTGGGCGTCCTTATGGGAATTGGGGGACGGATGACAGATGACGGGCACGTATCTGTGAATGTGTTTTTGTTGCTCTGGGAATTGGAGTCGGAATCCATGCGCCAGGGAACCGACAGCTCGATAAGGGCTGTATGAGGAAGTGACAGAAAAGATTGAGGATACTGTTTCGGCACGGTTCTGTGAAATTTCACATCCATCTTGGGGACGCCGAGGGGCCAGTCCACCCTGTGAATACACCGACATCTACATTTGTACTCCGCAAGCCGCCGTACATGGTGTGTGGCGGAGAGTACATGCTGCACCGGAAAGGCTTCACTCATCCTATTCCAGTAGAAAAAAATACGCAAGAAGAAAGACCTCTCCGCATAAGCTCGAATATACATTAATTTTACTGTGATGTTCATTAAGCGGCATGATGTTGGAAGAAGTAATAAGTTCAAAAAAAAATGTCTCTGAGCACTATGCGACTTAACTTCTGAGGTCATCAGTCGCCTAGAACTTAGAACTAATTAAACCCAACTAACCTAAGGACATCACACACATCCATGCCCGAGGCAGGATTCGAACCTGCGACCGTAGCGGTCGCTCGGCTCCAGACTGTAGCGCCTAGAACCGCACGGCGACTCCGGCCGGCAGTAATAAGTTCCCTGAGTCGCAATGGTTATCTTACTCTCGAAATTCTGTGATAGGGAACCCTGTTCTTTCACAGATTCTCACTATAGTTTGTCGAACGTCTCTGTGATATTCTCACGTTGACTAAACGAACATAGCTCTGAGAATTGCGATTCACTATGAATCTTTCCTTTCTCTCCCGTTAAGCCAACTTGGCAAGGTATCCAGACCGTCGAAAAATACTTCAGAATTAGTAGAACGAAGTTTTTTTCTTTTTTTTTCTTTTCAAGTGACCTCCTTTACGTGCGACTTACTCTAATTTAGGATCATTCCTATAAATCAGGGCCTAACATGTGACTTCCACAAGTGTTCCATCTGGTCTGGGAAGGCACTTCCAAAACCTTTACAGCTGTGACTGATTCCTGTGACTGATAGCCATCCTTTACAAATGTTATTTCGTCTTAATTGCGCCGAAGAACGGTCAAACCATCACGAACAATATAAATATCAAGTCATCGCAAAGAGAGCACGTAATTTGAGTACGCTGCCATTTTCATGGAAATGGTCCCTTGTGCTGGTAAATACTCTGGAATAGTTTTCTAAGCCGTAAATCGTTGTATAACTAAGACGAGATTTTAATGCATACGGCCAAACAGGAAAATGTCACCTTCATTAAAATATCACTCTATGTATCAGAAACAGCACATGAGGAATTTTTTCCGAAGCATTCAACTACTTCGATATCTAATGTAAATTATTCACCAATTGTTGTCGAAATTCTTATAGTACCCGTGTTTGCACATAAAATTACTGGACTTCAGGTCTTGTTTCGACACATTTTTGCCATCGTTAGTGGATACTTTATATTCAGTTCTGTAAAATGTGAACATGTCTCAAGTAACAATTAATCTAACGAAATTAGGTCTAAAGCAATTTCTTCCTATAATTGTTATTAGTTTAATTTTTTCTTCATTTTAAGTTATGTATGACCCTCAGTACATTACTGTATATTGGTAGCTTGTCATCTGCATGTAAATGATGTTAACTGTTACCCAACACTCTCGAAAAAATTAAGATAGTAACAATAACAGACAGAAACTGTTTTAGGCCTTATTTCGTTATGTTAATTATTACTTAAAATATGTTTACATTTTAAAAACTGAATGAAGGATACCCACAGATGATGGCTCACAGGTGCTGAAACACGTTTAGGTTTACGTAGAAAGGAGTTGTCTATATAACAGTTGGACCTGAAATCCAGCAATTAATGTAAATTGTCTACTATTTTTCACTCACTTTCCACGCCTTTCTCCAACCACATTATTTTGCGTTCAGCGGCAGCATTATACCATCAGTTACAGGTGCGTTTCACAAGAAAATCGATCTAAACAGAAATAGATGGAGGAAACAACTAAATAGAATTCATGGAAATAGACCTATAAAACAAATTCTCGACTACAAACCTAGGACAAAAGAGAAAGAAAGACGACGGAAGAGACGGCTGGACTTTGTTGACCGGAACAGGTGAAATCGCCCAACCCATGAAGGGAGAGGAAGAAAAATAATGCCGGCACCACAATGCTCCAGCCTATCTTTGGAGTATACGAGTGTTGCACCTGCCCTCATTACTCTAGTTGACGTAGTTGATAGCCATACTAAACATCGGCCGCTTTCGACGGACGAAGTTAGCACGAGATGAACGGGTTTAAACATTGTAAGATAGCAAAAAATAGAGAACACCAGTTTCAAACCAATACTGAAAACAGAAAGAATTCTCGAAATTATTATAAATGCGAATAAGACATACTTTGGCCGGCCGGGGTGGCCGAGAGGTTCTAGGCGCTACAGTCTGGAAACGCGCGACCGCTACGGTCGCAGGTTCGAATCCTGCCTCAGGCATGGATGTGTGTGATGTCCTTAGCTTAGATAGGTTTAAGTAGTTCTAAGTTCTAGGGGACTGATGACCTCAAAAGTTAAGTTCCATAGTGCTCAGAGCCAAGACATACTTTACAATGGGAAGTGTACACTGAAACTAGGGAAATATGTGCATCTTCGTACTTACCCGATACACTGACCCATATTTTGTGCGTGCGGCAGTAACAGCTCGATATCTGATAGTGATTTTTCGGAAGTACGCCTTCCAGTCATCTTCCGACCGGCTACCGTGTCACCAGAAAGATGGGCAAAAGATATAAGGCTTAAATATCGGTACAACAAATATAGCTCCCACGGCTGAGCACCTTAAGTCTAATAGGTTAGAGAACAACATTTTATTACTAGGAACCGCTAGAAAGCTGGCTTCACAAGTCTTTATTTGGGGGGGAGGAGGGGGGGGGGGGCGGAGGGGAAGGCAGTCGAACGATCTGTAGTGGACAGAACACTAGCCTGGAGTTTAAATATTTCTCTCTCTCTCTCTCTCTCTCTCTCTCTCTCTCTCTCTCTCTCTCTCCCTCTCTGTCTCTCTGTCTCTCTCTCTCTCTCCCTCTCTTCTGTTGTCTATCACCTAGGAGAGGTAAAGAACGCCGAATCACTTCCGAATTCTGCTTTGTGGAGCTGAAATGAGACATATGTATCAAAAATGGCTCTAAGCACTATGGTACTTAACAACTGAGGTCATCAGTCCCCTAGACCTAGAGCTACTTAGACCTAACTACCCTAAAGACATTACACACATCCATGTCCGAGGCAGGATTCGAACCTGCGACCGTAGCAGCAACGCGACATATGTATCGTTTCTCAGGTTGTGCGTCTCACACAACGACGATTATACACACTCCAACAGCGCACTTGTTGATGATTTATAACTCCGTTGCTGTGGAGTCGCGATCCACCTAGAAATATTTAAAAAGCGCTATTGTACACGCTGTATAAGATCGATCGACAGAACTCTACCCGCTCGACGGTATCTTACTCCTTGCAGCTTCTCCAGTAATTGTAGATGTCACGAGTGATATCAGTGCTAAACCTAAAGATACGTTTTCCTAGCTGCGGGAATTTCTCGCAACGTGCTACGCACAGTGCGTGCAAAGCCGCGCTCGCCACTCACTCAATGCAGACATACCAGAGAGTTTCCCTGGGGTGTGGGCAACGCAGAGCCGGTGCGGGCCCTACCAGCGGGAAAGGCTCGCGCGCTTCGGGAGGTGTGCCTTCCGCACGTCGCAATGATTTGCTTGGTTGGAAGAGTGGGGGAGTCTAACTGAGCAGCAGCAAACTACCACGTGACAGCTACAGTATTTGTTCGCGCACACGGGCAGTATCAGAGAAGCTAATTCTTCCGATCTAATTATTGAAACATTCACCAGAAATGTCGGCTGATCGCTTATCTGCCTCAGAGGATGAGCAGCTTATCGTGTTGGTATCCGACCAGCATATTTTGTGGAACATGGCAGAAGCCGAGTTGCAAAACTAAATGCAAAATGAGTTAATCCGGGCACAAATCGGAAGAAAAATGAATGAAACATGTAAGAAGAAATGTCTTTGATTATATACAATGTAATACATTTGTAAATATAATTGTACTGAAATTTTAACCACAATCATAATGAGTTGAATGTTATTATGATCAATACTGTGAATGGCGATTAAAATTCGGCCTGTTGACATAATCAGTGAATCAGCTCCTCACAGCGAAGCCCTCAGCTTTGGCGTAACCGCTAACACCAGTCAAGGCTATCATATGGTCCCTGCACAGTTCATTGCCGGCCGGAGTGGCCGTGCGGTTCTAGGCGCTACAGTCTGGAGCCGAGCTGCCGCTAAGGTCGCAGGTTCGAATCCTGCCTCGGGCATGGATGTGTGTGATGGCCTTAGGTTAGTTAGGTTTAATTAGTTCTAAGTTCTAGACGACTGATGACCTCTGAAGTTAAGTCGCATAGTGCTCAGAGCCATTTTTGCACAGTTCATTAATTTGTGATACGTCTGCGTTGTAAGACAGTGGGAACTGGCGTTCCTCCGCATTGTCGAGCAACTGTTTTGTTACTAAAATGTTTTAGGCTCGTTCTACTTCACGATCTAAGAACATCTGTGTGAGTGCTTTGCGCTTCCTGAGTACTCTTCCCAATAATGTACGGTCTTCCTCTTCTCCTCTAACTTCTATGTACTTTCTGACTGCCAAAATTAACGGCTTTTTAGATCGATCACTGTGCAGCATGTTTTACCTTTGCTGCTTCCGCTACTACTGTCGCACCGCGCTGCACCGTGCCTATAATAGCAAAATGCTCCTCGCAGCGCGCTGGAACTCGCGTCGTGCCAATGAACCACACAGTACTGTCCTTGTCTGGGGGAAACTGAAGCATACACCGACTTCCAACAAACTGTGAAAATAAATTCAAACCTTTCTGAAACTTCTTCTCGCTTTGACCTCCACAAAAAGTGTAAAGTGAAAAAGTTTTTCGCTTTCTGCATTTCAGATGTTGGCTTGTGTACTGTGTATTGTGTATGGAACCGGGGACCTAGAAACGACGGAGAGGCTTCGTCCCGCCGTAGCCCTCAGTGGTTCACAACTTCACAACAGGCCACAGCAGTCCACCCACCTCACTGCCGCCCCACGCCGAACCCAGGGCTATTGTTCGGTTCGGCCCCAGTGGACTCTCCCCCCCCCCCACCCCCACCCTCCCCCCTGGGAACGTCTCATACCAGACGAGTGTAACCCCGATGTTATGTTTGCGTGGTAGAGTAATTATGGTGTACGCGCATGTGGAGACAGTGCTTGCGCAGCAATCTCCGACATAGTGTAACTGAGGCGGAATAAGGGGAACCAGCCCGCATTCGCTGCGGCAGATGGAAATCCGCCTTAAAAACCATCCACAGGCTGGTCGGCACATCAGACCGCGACACTAATCCGCAGGGCGGAGCCTTTACGCTTGGAAAGCGGCGCGTTAGACGGCGCGGCTAGCTGGGCGCACGGGTGTTGGCTTACTAAAAATTCCTTGTCATACGTGACATTTTAATTTATTCCTTCAATGTTACTGTCTCTGTTGTCCAGAATGTTTGCACACGTTATCGACACGTGTTACTGAAGTCAAATACAAACTGAGGAGCGCCGGAACAAAAAAAAAAAAAAAAAAAAAAAAGGTTCAAATGGCTCTGAGCACTATGCGACTTAACTTCTGAGGTCATCAGTCGCCTAGAACTTAGAACTAATTAAACCTAACTAACCTAAGGACATCACACACATCCACGCCCGAGGCAGGATTCGAAGCTGCGACCGTAGCGGTCACGCGGTTCCAGACTGAAGCGCCTTTAACCGCACGGCCACACCGGCCGGCGCCGGAACAAAAACCGATAAATCCGCATTTGCTGTTAATACAGAAAATAGCAAATAGTGATCTCTAAATGGGTCCACAAGCTATAAAAAGAAGAAACACACCATAAAACACTTGATGTCTCGTTGTGCTGACAATTATTTTGTGGCAGCATGTATTATTACTCCCGTATCTCCCCGGTACAGCTCAAACACGTGAATACAGCAAAAGTGGATATATCGGGTTTTGTTCCGGCACTCCTCAATTTATGTTGTTGTAAAACACATAGTTTAGGAGATAAGGCGTGATAAATATTAAGCAGCGAGAAAAAAAACTTTTGTTAAAAGCTTAAATCTTTCTCTATTTCAACTGCACAAAATTTTCATTGAATTAAAAACGGGTGTCAGAAGGCAGTTCTCGCATCACTTTGTCATGTACGGTTGTCGCATTATAAAAAATACAACTTTCAATTTTTACGTTGTGACGGGCACTGCACCCACACCTAGGAAAACGTTTCACGCAACGTCCTTGCGACACGCACCGGACAGCGGAAGAGGCGAGCGCATTCTGCAGCACGCTGCGATAGATTTCCGGGCCTAGGAAAATAAAGTGGAACGCTGTCTGTTGTGCTCTACGCCAGGCCTGTTCAGGAGGCGGCTAGGCGAACCTGAGTTGTGAGCGCTCGGGAAAATGTAGCTCCCAGACGTCATTGTGCAGAGCAAGGTTGGTTGGATGGTTTTTGGGGAAGGAGACCAGACAGCGTGGTCATCGGTCTCATCGGATTAGGGAAGGATGGGGAAGGAAGTCGGCCGTGCCCTTTCAGAGGAACCATCCCGGCATTTGCCTGGACTGATTTAGGGAAATCACGGAAAACCTAAATCAGGATGGCCGGACGCGGGATTGAACCGTCGTCCTTCCGAATGCGAGTCCAGTGGCAGAGCAAGGGAAGTGCAAACTGTGCATGGATTCAGAGGAATGACAATATGTTAAGTTCGGAGTATTTATAAACAGAAGCGTACATACCAAATGGCACAGTGCTTAAATTGGAGAGCGGCTCTTATAAAATCGATGAGAAGCAGCGTTATGGCCAGGTTGCGAACTTCAAAGCGAAGGTCACACACGCCAGTATCAATTTAAAACAGGCCAGTGCAGACTGTCTTACTACCCTTAGAATTTATAGACATGCAGTGTGACAGGCAGTTGAGTGATAAGTTTCATAATAGGTAAGTCTTGTAAGCTTGTATAAAAATTTTCTTCAACGTAAATTCCCACAACTTCACAAGTTTTTACTACGATTACGTCGATTCTGAGCCTACATATTTGTGCGAGCAATTCTTTCGCGATAAAGAGAACGAAATCCAACCACAGAAGCTCACTAACAGACGTCAGTTTACATAAAAGTTTACTTCCGAATTAACAGTGCTTACGAGGTGGTACCAAGGTTTGATGCTGGAGTGAAATGCAAAATAAATAGTGCAGTGTTGATATGTTTAGCGTGTGAATAAACTAGTCATGTAATACATGTTGGTCTCAATTTAAACTTCGAAAATGACAGTCATCATCAGGCTGCATCAGCCGGAACAAACATCATGTTTCGTACTTAGTTGCCCCACGTTCTCTGCTTCATCAATTAAAAGAAATCTAAGTTTTATTTCATTGTCATGTCTCATCAATGCAACAGTTTTAGGAAATAAATTTGCCACAAATGGCATTAATTGGCCACCGTGAAGTGATACATCTCTGCATAACTATTAGCTTCCATAGAATAGTTTCGTTGATGAAGTTTCTCGCACCGAGCTGCCTTGTTCTGATTCCTCCTCCCCTCACCTCCCCTCCTCTTCCCTTTCCATTACTCGCCGTGACCGGCCGATTTCTCACTGCTGAGGTATGAGCGCCAGCCAGCTCGCACGAGCAGATTGGTGAACAGGCCTGGTTCACACGATGGTGTTAGTAACAAAGACGTTGCACTTCCAGATAGCTTAGTCTTGCTTCCTCACATATCAGTAATATATTCACGTTTGACTCCAGACGAGAGGACCATATAGTATCTTGAAAGGGTGCTGCAAATCTTGATTTATGTTTCCATCTCCGCCACACACCATAAGGTGGCTTGCGGACGTGGTGTAAATGTAGATGTTTTAGCGATTGTCAGTCCAACCAGTCGTGGAAAGACATCGATGTTAATGACTGAACCACTGCAAAGGACTTCATTAGTGACGTCATGAGCCACCGTTTGCAGCCAGTTGAACTCGGCGCGTTCAGTAGCCATAGACAGAATCTTTCTAACATTTCCGACAAATATGTAATGACGGAAATGGGTCTGCACCGTGAATACCTTGACGAAATATGACCAAAGTGATACTCCAGTTATCCTTGCCTATGGGATATGTTGATTAAAATTTCATTCTTATGCTAGCTTATTGTCAGTAGTTTGTATCAGGAAAAAAAGGATCCTTCCTATTGATGAATTTTGGGACTATGTGATGGCTGTTGGGAGGATCCACAGTTACTAAAAATTTTCAGATGGAGTTTGAATAATAGTATGGCGAGAAGACATGCACGTGCAGATTATCTCCATCTTTAGCACTCTGAGAAAAGTCCAAATTTGGCATGAGGGATATGGGAGCAACACACCGTCAGATTGCACGGGCAGTTGACTGTAGTGTAATGGCTGCAGAACGAGATGAACGATAGGGCAATAGTACAGCAAGAAGAGCAGACACGCGTCCTTCCACAAGAACTACGGCTCCAGGAGATTGTGGGAATCTTCGACAAGTTGTGACGAATATACGGATGACAACAGCTGAAATCAGGACAGAGAATAGAGGCAGAGTGCCACCATCAACCGATGGGAACAGATTACTTAAAGTTGGGTTGAGCTCTCGAGCTGCTATGCGTCGATTACTGCTGACACAAGGCCACAGAGAACAGCTACTTGCATATTGTACAGACAGAGTCAAGTGGCATTGGGTTCAAATGGTTCAAATGGCTCTGAGCACTATGGGACTTAACATCTGAGGTCATCAGTCCCCTAGAACTTAGAACTACGTAAACCTAACTAACCTAAGGACATCACACACATCCATGCCCGAGGCAGGATCGAACCTGCGACCGTAGCGGTCGCTCGGCTCCAGACTGTAGCGCCTAGAACCACTCGGCCACACTGGCCGGCCAAGGGGCATTCTTCGGTGTTCAGTGGTGGTCTGTGAGGGTCAGATCGACGCTGAAGTGTCTGTAAACGACCTGGTGAAAGCTCACAGCAAGCAGCGACTATTGAGATGCACACCTCCCCAACTCATAGAATAACGATCTGGGGAGCTATAAGATTTGACTTGTAGACTGATTCGGTAACTGTTGAGGGGAGGCTGAAAAATCGTCAGTGTGTAATACGAATGGAAAAACCTGTTGTCATATCTTTCACGACCAGGGTGCAAAATCACACATTCCAGCAGGATAATGCAACGCCACATAATGCAGATCACATCACAATCGCCTTGGGGAACGTACAGATCCTTGATTATCCTGCTCAATCCCCTGATTTGCCACCCATATTGCATGTCAACGAATGCGGTGGGAAGGTATATGTTGTCATATTAGCCTCCAGGCAGCAATCTTATGAACTAAAACAGCACGTGTTTCAGACATGCCAAGCAATTCCTTAACATGACATTCAGAGGCTGTTTGTTTTCATGTCACAACGAACACAAAGTTTTATTTGTGTATGTGGCGTTAACACTTCATCTTGATATTGCTGATGAGCATCTGTTCCGAATGGAACGAAAATTTTTATAGTTTAATATCCGTTATGTGATGAATACCTTCATAAAGTCGGATAAAGATTGGATTGGTGCTTCGCGTTTTCCATTTCCGTCAGTGTGCTGGGTGCACACTGTATTTTTCGACCTGACCGATTTTTCTCTAGCGGGCTGATTATCTGCCCAACTATCGGGCCCTATTAACAAATTGACGCTTCTCTTCATAATTGCACGGAAGTATGCAACGATTCAAGGGCTGCTTAGTACTGGTTCAATCGCGACAGCAGTGAGAGCCGAGGTCTCCTATCTGTCGTTAAGGCGTACAGATGCAGACGTGTCACATGCATCTTCCGACCAGAGCGGGGGGACAGACCAGCTGGTGAGACGCATGGGATGGAGCAGCAGCGTCAGAGGCTAGGGACGCCAGGGGCCCCAAACCGGAGCAGCAGCCTGAAGCATGTCGGCAACAGTCAACGATGCTACTAGCTGTTCACAGACAGCGGTCGTACCATTTGCACCCATACAAAAGCATCACACACACACTATCATCTTTCGTTGCTAAAAACAAGTCATTAATCACAGGGAACACATTTAACGATTTAAAACTGATTTCTGCTAAAATTTGAAGAGCTGGATTTGGTCAGAAGTGTTGAGAAGCTTGTTTGTGTGCCACGTGTT
The DNA here is from genome assembly GCF_021461385.2 of Schistocerca piceifrons. Lineage (NCBI taxonomy): Eukaryota > Metazoa > Arthropoda > Insecta > Orthoptera > Acrididae > Schistocerca > Schistocerca piceifrons. Next base: position 230,939,847 of record NC_060149.1, on the reverse strand, counting down.
CACAACTGATGAACAGAAAATGAGGCTAATTTTGAATAATTCTGCATGTATAGGGAGTCCTACGCGACGATGACATCCGTACTACGTCATCAAAAAATAAATAAAAAATCTCCGCGGTCCTGTAGACCACGCAATGCCAACCAGCCAGCGCATGATCCTATTCCAGTGGCGTCATTTGGTTGCGGTGTGGAAGAGTATGTGGTCAACACACCACTTCTTCAGCCGTCGTTAGTTTTCGAAAGCCTGTGGCAACTACTACTCTCCCAAGTCGTTCCTCAATTGACATCCTGAAATATAGTGTACTGTGAATTGAAACCGAGTCTCCTTCAGGACAACCAGATGTGCTCACCATTCAGGTACACAGGTTTACAATATTTCATAAATGATTCAAGATAGTTCAGCAAGTACTTATGTGCAAGTAGTCTAGCATATTTCTGTGTGATTACTTCAGGTAACTGTGATTGTGATACCACTGTATATTCTTTTTTATGTGAAACGATCTACATTTATTGACATATTTCGGGAGCTTTTACACTTCTTGAAATTTGAATGTCATGATATGACTCTTATTTGTTTCTTTTTTTGTGTGTCTTTGTCCCGCATCGGCGCAGAACTGGCATGGTTATTAATGGATTTGGCGTGGTTAGTTCGACAGGTCGCTGGATGCCATTCCTGTCGCTACTCCGTTATCCCCTGGGACGGAATATGTGTGTCCCAGCTGTCTGGGTGTAGTGTTGTTCGTGTGAAAGTGAACAAGAGTTTTCCAAATGCTTGCGAATGGTGTAACTGACGCGGAACTTGCGCACCAACCCTGTTTTCACCAAATTTAATGTGGGAAATCGCCTAAAAGCCACACCCAGGCTGAACGGCACACCGACCTTCGTCGTTAATCCACCGAGCGGATTCGATCCGGGTCCGACGCATCTCCCCGTCTCGGAAGTGTCGGTTAAACATTCATGACCCTCCGGCTGGCACATTGATTAGTGTTTACAGTGAAAATATTAACAAAAGATGCTACGCAAAGTGTGCTAAATGAGGAAGTCAAGACAGCTGGTTCAGAGCAGTTTTATATTCATTGCATTACTGTGCAGAAACTACCCTCTACAGGCGACTTGAGGTTCAAATTTAGTGCATTTCCCGTGTCTTTTGCGAAAAGATTCATTGCAAATTTTAACAACTTTAAAATCATTACGTTCTTTACAATAGCTGTTAATCGCTGTTAAAAAACGCAGGACGTTTGAGAAACTCGCAGTTGTTTCAATATCTCGACAGGTAAAAAAGCGTTGCGAGTATTAATCATGCATCAACATAATCTCCTATCTGTATTCTATCGTCTCTCCGAAATCCATTATTTCACGAAGCATTAAGTCAGTCCACGTTAAGTAAGAAACTTTGTACACAGGGAGTATCATAATTAATGGCGTAAATGCGTACAGCTGAAAGTACACGATACCTGAAGCAAGCATGGGCTCTAAAAGACAAACCTTAAGAGCTATGAGCACTTCTACCTCTTCGATATTGTGAAATAAATCTCTTCTACTGCAAGCTCTTTGCTTTCCAGATTTTGAGAGAAGGTAGTAAGGACCAATACAATTTAGAAAAACTGGCTCTAAAATGCATACCTTAAGAGGTAAGAGCATTTTTTTTCCAGTAGATGTTTCGCAATAGAGAAGATGCGAAATTGCTCATAGCTATTAAGGTATGCTCTTTAGGTTCCATGTTTACTGGACATTTTTTCTTGTTTTGGTCCAAACTACCACGTTTCAAAATATAGAGCTTGCCATAGAAGAGATTTAAAAATATCGAAGATGAAAAATTGCTCGTACCTCTTAAGGTATGCATTTTGGAGCCCATGCTTATCAATCTTTCTTGCTTCCAATATCGTGTACTTTCAACTGTATGCGTTTAATTATGATACACTCAGTGTTCATTAGGAGTAGGTGACGTTTCTGGCAGCAGTTTCACTCTTCAGCCATCAACATGCGAAAATCACCATTCATTAAGTAAATCGATCTAAGGGCGCAAAGTAATAGGGTGGATCCAATTGTTATTATGGGTAATGAAAGTGAAAACTTGGACACTACAAATACACAGAACATAAATGAACAGCACTAAGGAGAAAAAGAAAAATGAAACTTGGTATTACTGTTCACTTCAGCAACAGAAGTGTGAAGGAAAAGTTAGCTGTACTGCAAAAAAATAGCCAATACGCAGCAGTCGCTGAGGATGGTAACGCTGCCTAACGATAGCTGCCGTTACTTAACAAATGCAGTTGAGCGGAACTTCACCTTCAGGCTTTTTAAATGAAGATTTTCATTCACGTTATCTAATCCTCAGTTCGTATCGTTGTATGATTTTTATGACTATAAACTATTAGTACGAAATGGCGTTCGCTCGTTTCATTATCTGTATTACCATTTGACAAGCGCTGTTCCGTCTATGAGTTCCACTGTGTATAACCTGCTTGAAACTTCTTACAAATAATACTTCCTTCTGGCTTCCAGGAAGAGACCAGGCGAGCTCACTCACGAAGACCTTGGCCGCAGATTGCGCTACACCTCGTCTCTGTGATGACACGGCGAGGTATCTGCACAGCTCTTTCCTGCTCGCACGCTGTGCTGAAGATTATATGTCGAGGGGAAATGAACACCGGTCATGTTTCCATGGTCTAGGTCGTAATTGCTCAAACTGCGCTCCGCGGAGTGCTTAGTGTTCCGTGAAACAATTCCAAGTGCTCCGCAGAAAGGTAGGGGCTTTTTAGGGTCCAATACTTCAGTTGGTAAAAATAGGACCCTTATAGGATCACTTTCTTGTCTAACTGTCTATCCGACCGTTTAAAAACCTTTCTGTCAGGAACGGGTCGACATATCAAGTCGAAATTAATGTCACATATTAAGGTCCCTTGGTAATGTAAAAAAGTTAAGCTTCTAAGTCATTGCAACCAAATGATACGGCCATTTATGTCATATGTTCTTATACTCGCAAACTAACTCATCAAAACCTATAGGGTACTTTCCGCTGGTCTAGAGTCGTGAAAAATGGCAAGAAGCAAGGTTTCACAGTAAAAGTGTCCAAGCGCTGTATCATCATACGATAAATAATAAAAAAACAGTAAAAGTAAAGAAAAAGATCCGCAAATTATTAATTTGTAATTATATCACACGAAAAAAGATTTTGTCATTTACTATCTGACTGTAAATTTGAAACTAAAACATTTTCAAAAGTCTTAGAATCCATGGGGCTGATACTAACTAGTATCAATGCCGATAAAAGGCAAAAGTCATCGAGATTCCAGGAATGGATAAACTGTCTACATACACAATTAGGTTTGTACGGAACCCCCAGAACGCGAGTGCTGTTTGCACATGGCCAGTTTTTTTATTGCATATTTTTTTATTTTTAAGAAATATATGTGGCAAAGATCTCAATACAGCAACTTTTCCGCCGTCGAATGGCGTGTAAGGTAGAGTAAAGTAGAGTAGAGAGTAATATTTAGACCCTTCCACGTGAAACAGAAACTGTGCAGAGGCTAACTGGCGTTCCGTTTAACGTTTTCGCCCGTCGGCTTCTGAGTACTAAAATATTGGAAGAATGTACAGTGCATCAAGATACGCTCGCTGCCAGAAGCAGTGTCTCGCCTGTGTGTCTGTATGGCAGCAGACACAGAGGCTGAACATTGAGAAACACTCCGTAAGCGGGACGAAAGCCGCTTTCAGTGTGTTTCATTGCATACGAAACTGCTTTTCACTTGCTTCTTAAGTTAGTAATCCCTCCTCGTTTCTTCTTGCAGTTCAGTCACAGGGGAATCGACAGATTAATTTTAAAAAAAGGTTATTCTTGTACATACCTGCAACTCTCCCAATTTAGGCTATAGCCTCCCTATTTTTCACTTTCTTTCGCACCTCCTGGTTAATCCATTATTTCTCCCAATTTTTACTAATTATCGTCAACCCTAAGATATTTGTTTTGAAAACTTGCTATTTCAACTTTTTGCCAATGGTTGGAATTCGTTTGCTCATTCGTCAGTTTTAATCGATTTTTTGCGTGAAGTTCTGCGTAATGTGAGTTGGTGGATAAAATAAATATTTGCAGTGAATGAACTTAATGTCTTGTATGCTTAAATTGTGAGAGTATCTTGCTTCGTCAATAACATTGTCATTTTATTTAGCAAATACAGTATGTATCCGCAACATAAAATTTAGTGCTCCTCCCTGAAATCCACATTTCAGTGGTGCTCCGTGACTCAAAAAGTTTGAGAACCCCTGGTCTAGGGGGAAGGACCTTGCGTAAGCAACTGTACAGAAATTTAATTTTAGTGATTCACAGAAACCAGAAGGAACAAAATCACCACCACCATCATCATCATCGTTATCGTTTAACAGCACATTTGCGGGTGTTGTATACAGGCCTCGTCCATATCTTCCTATAGAGCTAAATATTATTGTTTATGACATTGTCTAGAGTTCCTCCTCTGTCTGTATTGCCCGTATTACCAATCCCGTGTGTTCTGTCTTTCTACCCGCCGAGTCCCTTCAAATTCTCTCTCAAGATTTACCTGAACTATTCTCGTTGGTTCCTTCATTACTGTGCCCCACATCACTTGAGTCTAGTTATTCTGACTTACTCTAATAGTGTTTTCTTAATCCCAGCCATCTCTCAACTTGTCCATTTTTGTTTTCTGTTTCATAGATCTCAAGAACTTAATCTCCAACGCCTCTAAGGGCGCATGTTCCTATAGCATGCCTTAGGTCTAGTTAGCAGCAGCTGTTGTACGAGACTGGTTTTGTATTCTTGGTAATTGGGACCCCATAGAAGCGAGGTATGATGGTATGAGACCTCTTTCATAGATAAATTGTCTTGAAATTACACTAGCAAGATAAGCAAAGGTTTCATTATTACAAAGAAAAAAAAGCAAGTGCAGTAGTTACGATCGCTCTACTGCCGCTTAGAGGTTGAACCCGATACTGTCGCCAAATATGGTAATAAGCTCACATAATTTTCCTGAGCGGCTTAGCTACAAGAAACGTAAACTCCCACAGCACAATGAGTGGTACAACACGGCAGCTTGTGCCACTGGGTGTAACTGAGTTGGGAAAAATAGTACTGGTAAGAGTATCTTAAACTTTTAGGTTAATTCCTAAAGGACGTCCAGAAAAAATAAATTAGGTTTCAGTGTTCCCGCCTCAGGAATTCTGAGTCGAAATAGAGATAATGCAATAAAAATGTTTCCACAGCCACTCGAAATCACGTATAGCTGTGCAGTGGAAGGCGACAGTTTCCCACCACCAGGTCAAGTAAGGTAATGTTTGGGTGGTTTGAAAGTGGCAAGAGCTTCTATACTTCAATGCCATTTCATAATGTCGTTAGATAATGCGGAAGAAGTGGAAAGAAGAACTGTCGAGGTGTTTCATGTCATTCAGAATGTCTCCTACATGCGTACGAAAAAGCAGGTGCCTTATCATAAGCAGATTTTAGACTATCCTGGGTAGCAATAATGAAAGCATTACGCCTGCTTACATTGACTCGCATCCCATCTCTGTGCTCTCTACCCTCAATTTCATAATGTCTTTGAGTGACGTAATGTCTGTTCTTACGCACAGATATCGGTAGCAATGGGAACGACCTCATAACATCGCATTTGGTATGTATTCTGCTGTCCGCTATTCTTAATGCATACAAATTCTGTTTCACACACTCTAAAGACATTATCAACAACATGTGCAACTTAAATGCGTTTACAGTTCCCTCGTTGCCCTCCATATGAAAAGACATGAGGTCTTGGTTAATATCTTGAACTTGTATTCGGGAGGGGCAGGTTTCACAACGCCGCCTCACCATCTTGATTTGGATATCCCGTGACCTCTCCTATTAATTTCAAGTAAATTTCGAAAAGATTACTTCTACAGGGTGAAGCTGAATCATCTGCAATGTTTCGGAGGTGGTTCAGGGATATATTCTAAGTATTTTGGTATCAGGGACCTGTGGTTTCCAGTGGCTCACTGCAGAGTAATAATGCAGTTATGATTTATTAGATTTATTATCACAATTAAATTTGTTTCTGTGACCCCATTTGCATTTGTTTCTATGAAAATACCTTCAAAACAGTGCCTAAGCCTATAATATTGAATAACGAAAAGCTTGTAACATGTGTGTAGACGAGCTAATCGGCCGCCTAGAATTGCTGCAAGGTAAGACAAGTTTGATATACAGCTGTACGCTGGTGAGCACGGGACTCAGGGAAGGCCACAGCGGATGCTCTAGGTCAGCCGGGGATGAGACAATGAGCATATGGCCGGAAATTGGAAAATCCCGGTATGGGGAATTTCGACGACACGTCGATCGCTTATGAGGCCCGGCTATGCTCGCAGCAATGGCAGGCATTGAGACAAACTGAAAGACAAAAAAATGTTCAAATGTGTGTGAAATCTTATGGGACTTAACTGCTAAGGTCATCAGTCCCTAAGCTTACACACTACGTAACCTAAATCATCCTAAGGACAAACACACACACCCATGCCCGAGGGAGGACTCGAACCTCCGCCGAGACCAGCCGCACACTCCATGACTGCAGCGCCTCAGACCGCTCGGATAATCCCGCGCGGCAAACTGAAAGACGGCTCTTACAGCTCTCTCAGAGGCTGTAATAATTTATAACCAAATATTAATGCAAATATGAATGCATGAGCAATCCCAGAAAAATGAGGTGCATCCAATGACACAACAATATTTAAGCATTTTTTGAAACCTCAGAAGTTGATATTTAACACCGAATAAACATTTACACAATGGACCTCTGAAGTAAGTACTTATAAATGCTCCATGCGATTTCAGCATACAATATCTCAGATGACAGCATTGCATTACAGTTATCATCATCAAAAGCTACACATCTGAATATATTTTATGTATTGGTTTACGACGTCTTTTATATCATTTTCATTATGCAAATGTTAGTCAGAACATTGTATTCTCCACATTTACGCTGCAAATGAACACAGCATCAGTACCTCACGTTTTGCCATACTTGTATTTTTATTTAATGAACAGTTTACTATTTTGCCAGTAACTTTATTTAAATGTTGATTCCAAGTGCTATTAAAAAACTGTGCTAATTTAAAAGTGGTCAATCACATGTGCTAGTGGACAACACAATTGAAAAGAGAACCAAAAATCGCTTCCATCAGGTAGGCATAAATATTTGTTTAAATATTTAACGATAATCCATTGTCATTAAACATGAGCACATTAGCGCAAGAATGCTGGATTATTTATTTATGAACCAACTCTTACTTATAATTATTATAAATTATCTTAGTGTGACAGAATGTGTATAACATTCCTCTATTTAAATATAGTTGTAATATACTACGCAAAATGTTCTTGTTGAATCAAATCATGCCTTCAGAGTTTAAGAACGATGTATTTTTGATGGGGACGGCCTTCAGCCGATGGAGAAGCAGACAATAGCTGAACACAAAGAGAGTCAAATGAAGACTGGGACTTTTCGAGTGAAGATCTCAAGAGAGTGATTCTGGACAATTTATGTCAAGTTCTTGAAGGTGGTGGAGCTACCTGCAGTAGCGTGCATTATCCTGTCGTGGTGGTGTTCGATTCTAGGTGTTGAACAGCTGCTACCATTCTTTAACTTCTGAGGGGACTTACATTTCGAGATCTTTGAACGTGCTCCATAGTAGGACCCTACCTTTTGCCGCTTGATTTACGGAACTGAGAATAGACAGAATATGAGTTACTAATTTTTGTGTGTGTGACTCTTCAAGCTTTCCCGGCGGATGTATTGTAAATCGTCTTCACTGGTTTCCCGCCGGATCACATTGTGCAAATTCCACAACATTTCCTCGGAGCAACTGTCCGACATCTTCAGGTGGTTCAACCTTGCTCGTGGCTAGGTACGACTCACGGTATCCACACACCGACGCTTCGTGTTCTAAAAAACGTGTAACCAGAGCGCGCGTCCTAAACCGGGGCGTAGGAGTGTGGATACCGTCAGTCATACCTAGCCACGAGCAAGGTTGAACCACCCGAAGATGTCGGACAGTTGCTCCGAGGTAATATTGTGGAATTTGCACAACGTGATCCGGCGGCAAGCCCGTGAAGACTATGTACAATCTTTGTGTTTGTTAATTTGTGAATCATCATGATGAACTCCGAACTGTTTTGAGCTGAGTACTTGCTGTGTGTAATTTAACTGAATATTGTAGGACCATTTCTCGTTTGTTTGAGATGTCCTTTCTTGAGTAAACATTATTCAACGTAAATCTCTGTGTCGAATTCGTCAATCACAGACGTTAGAGTACAACCCTGTTTATTAAATTTTTCCTTTTATTTTATATTTCTGTGTATTTTATTAACTCACAATTCTACACAATGCATAGATTACGTTACTGCAGGATCACGGCAACAGGTTATTATCTGCAGCGAATTAGCTGCCTGCCACGAAAGCAGACGTGCGCGGCTCGACCCTTGGCAAGTACAGAAAGGGCAACAGCCTCAACGGGTGCAGGGCAAAGTCAGGACATGCGGGGACCAAGCAGCAATCGGTATTGTAATTGTAAACTGTCGAAGCTGCGTTGGTAAAGTACCGGAACTTCAAGCGCTGATAGAAAGCACCGAAGCCGAAGTCGTTATAGGTACAGAAAGCTGGTTGAAGCCAGAGATAAATTCTGCCGAAATTTTTACAAAGGTACAGAGGGTGTTTAGAAAGGATAGATTGCATGAAACCGGTGGTGGAGTGTTCGTCGCTGTTAGTAGTAGTTTATCCTGTAGTGAAATAGAAGTAGATAGTTCCTGTGAATTATTATGGGTGGAGGTTACACTCAACAACCGAGCTAGGTTAATAATTGGCTCCTTTTACCGACCTCCCGACTCAGCAGCATTAGTGGCAGAACAACTGAGAGAAAATTTGGAATACATTTCACATAAATTTTCTCAGCATGTTATAGTCTTAGGTAGAGATTTCAATTTACCAGATATAGACTGGGACACTCAGATGTTTAGGACGGGTGGTAGGGACAGAGCATCGAGTGACATTATACTGAGTGCACTATCCGAAAATTACCTCGAGCAATTAAACAGAGAACCGACTCGTAGAGATAACATCTTGGACCTACTGATAACAAATAGACCCGAACTTTTCGACTCTGTATGTACAGAACAGGGAATCAGTGATCATAAGGCCGTTGCAGCATCCCTGAATATGGAAGTTAGTAGGAATATAAAAAAAGGGAGGAAGGTTTATCTGTTTAGCAAGAGTAATAGAAGGCAGATTTCAGACTACCTAACAGATCAAAACGAAAATTTCTGTTCCGACACTGACAATGTTGAGTGTTTATGGAAAAAGTTCAAGGCAATCGTAAAATGCGTTTTAGACAGGTACGCGCCGAGTGAAACTGTGAGGGACGGGAAAAACCCACCGTGGTACAACAACAAAGTTAGGAAACTACTGCGAAAGCAAAGAGAGCTTCACTCTAAGTTTAAACGCAGCCAAAACCTCTTAGACAAACAGAAGCTAAACGATGTCAAAGTTAGCGTAAGGAGGGTTATGCGTGAAGCGTTCAGTGAATTCGAAAGTAAAATTCTATGTACCGACTTGACAGAAAATCCTAGGAAGTTCTGGTCTTACGTTAAATCAGTAAGTGGCTCGAAACAGCATATCCAGACACTCCGGGATGATGATGGCATTGAAACAGAGGATGACACGCGTAAAGCTGAAATACTAAACACCTTTTTCCAAAGCTGTTTCACAGAGGAAGACCGCACTGCAGTTCCTTCTCTAAATCCTCGCACAAACGAAAAAATGGCTGACATCGAAATAAGTGTCCAAGGAATAGAAAAGCAACTGGAATCACTCAACAGAGGAAAGTCCACTGGACCTGACGGGATACCAATTCGATTCTACACAGAGTACGCGAAAGAACTTGTCCCCCTTCTAACAGCCGTGTACCGCAAGTCTCTAGAGGAACGGAAGGTTCCAAATGAGTGGAAAAGAGCACAGGTAGTCCCAGTCTTCAAGAAGGGTCGTCGAGCAGATGCGCAAAACTATAGACCTATATCTCTGACGTCGATCTGTTGTAGAATTTTAGAACATGTTTTTTGCTCGAGTATCATGTCGTTTTTGGAAACCCAGAATCTTCTATGTAGGAATCAACATGGATTCCGGAAACAGCGATCGTGTGAGACCCAACTCGCTTTATTTGTTCATGAGACCCAGAAAATGTTAGATACAGGCTCCTAGGTAGATGCTATTTTTCTTGACTTCCGGAAGGCGTTCGATACAGTTCCGCACTGTCGCCTGATAAACAAAGTAAGAGCCTACGGAATATCAGACCAGCTGTGTGGCTGGATTGAAGAGTTTTTAGCAAACAGAACACAGCATGTTCTTATCAATGGAGAGACGTCTACAGACGTTAAAGTAACCTCTGGCGTGCCACAGGGGAGTGTTATGGGACCATTGCTTTTCACAATATATATAAATGACCTAGTAGATAGTGTCGGAAGTCCCATGCGGCTTTTCGCGGATGATGCTGTAGTATACGGAGAAGTTTCAGCATTAGAAAATTGCAGCGAAATGCAGGAAGATCTGCAGCGGATAGGCACTTGGTGCAGGGAGTGGCAACTGACCCTTGACATAGACAAATGTAATGTATTGCGAACACATAGAAAGAAGGAACCTTTATTGTATGATTATATGATAGCGGAACAAACACTGGTAGCAGTTACTTCTGTAAAATATCTGGGAGTATGCGTGCGGAACGATTTGAAGTGGAATGATCATATAAAATTAATTGTTGGTAAGGCGGGTACCAGGTTGAGATTCATTGGGAGAGTCCTTAGAAAATGTAGTCCATTAACAAAGGAGGTGGCTTACAAAACACTCGTTCGACCTATACTTGAGTATTGCTCATCAGTGTGGGATCCGTACCAGATCGGGTTGACGGAGGAGATAGAGAAGATCCAAAGAAGAGCGGCGCGTTTCGTCACAGGGTTATTTGGTAACCGTGATAGCGTTACGGAGATGTTTAACAGACTCAAGTGGCAGACTCTGCAAGAGAGGAGCTCTGCATCACGGTGTAGCTTGCTGTCCAGGTTTCGAGAGGGTGCGTTTCTGGATGAGGTATCGAAGATATTGCTTCCCCCTACTTATACCTCCCGAGGAGATCACGAATGTAAAATTAGAGAGATTAGAGCGCGCACGGAGGCTTTCAGACAGTCGTTCTTCCCGCGAACCATACGTGACTGGAACAGGAAAGGGAGGTAATGACAGTGGCACGTAAAGTGCCCTCCGCCACACACCGTTGGGTGGCTTGCGGAGTATAAATGTAGATGTAGATGTAGACCACATCGAGCTATTCTGTTTAAACAGAGCCTTGCATAGCCACGGTACCTACAGTACGAGTAACCGCAGGTTAAGACGCAACTGGTTTACTCGTTTGGATTGCTGTTTTGAAGGGCAACTATGCAGCAGTAACCGTTTCGTACCGTCGCAACCTGCAATACAAAATGCTACGTACAGTTACAAAAGTACTGTGATGTGGTTACAGTCGTCGTGATAACAATTCCGCACAGCGCCCTGTCGCTTTTCCATTGCAGTCAGTGAATCCATACAGGAGGTGTACACAGGACAACTCATTGTCAGTAGACCTATCAATTCGGCCGTGTATCACTACTAACGTACAACACTGCCGGAAAAACTACTGCAGGATAGACCCGAGCAGTACTAACTTCTAGCTTTAGAGAGAAGAGTAAAGTGTGGATTACTATTGTCAACAAGTAACGTGAGTAAATGGAACAAGTGTCTTTCCAAACAATAATCACAGCGCATACCGTCTCGATATTTACGCTGTTGTGCAGATGTATCTGCGCTGTTGTGCAAATATTTTCAGTGCAATACAGTTACTTAGATAAATGTGAGTAAGAAATTAAACGAAATGGAGTTGTTCTGAAACGATCTACTGGGGTCCAAGCGTCCCTTATAACACAATGCTCATAAAATATACCTGAATAATCTCCGAAATTTAGTCGGTTCGGATTTTCGCTATATTCGCTACATAAGGCTGCGGTTGACTCCTTTATTCGTTCTTCTCCGACCCAGGATGTATTTCAGCATGACTGACGGGATCCACACGTATTTGAATCAGGCTGCTAGCCAGTAGGAATTGGTAAAATTACGGTGCGTTTAGAGCCGCAAAGAGCTTCAATTACATCATCGCTTCCAGTTCCTATTCTCGCGAATTCCGTAAATAACTCTTGGCGAATACCAACATGCATCCTCCCGCAAGGAGACAGGAAATTACTTCTCCACCCATGTCAAGTGTGAGCTGGTTCTTCGTGTATGATGACACCAACATAAACGTCAGAATGAGGTAGTACCAACTGTCAGTGGAAATTTTAACACCAGAGACGAGCGTCTAATGAGTGAAACGTAGCAATACAACTGCTACCTCGCACTATGAAATAAAGTACACCAGTACAGGAAGCAAGGTACGACGTGACGACAGCAGCAAAAATGAACTGCCTTCAACCTGTGGTATCTGCTCAGACTTACTCACGTTTGAAAGTAAACGCCTCGCCGAACTCCATGTCTGCCGCGATCTTTCATTTTATAAACACACACAGAAAGAGCTACAACTTGTAAATATTACGGTTTTCACTAGACATTGCATCACGTAATCTACCACAATTAAACGTCTTGAGTCACTTTTACAATAAAATGTTTCAATGGCGCATTTCGATGCCGAATCTCTTTATCTTCGGTTGTCGTTTTTGGATAATATACATGTCGCAGAATACTATGTTTATTCGGGAGCTCTTAATCACTATAATCAAACGAAGCAGACCAAATCCGCTGAATTTCAGAAGACAGCACCTTTTTAACCTCTCGACACTTGGGAAATATCATATCGTTCCTTAACAATAGTTAGAAATTCGCGTACAAGAACGTCGTGTTCATTCACCATAGATAATTATCATCCGAATATGAAGAAGTAATTCTTCGATAAGCGCCATTGGTTATTATGCATAACTGACTGTTTTATTGTGATATAAAACGTAATTCCATGTTTGTCATTCAGTCGTCTTACTGGTGAATCAGAGGGAATACCTGCAACATTTAGAGAAATTAAACATCTTCCAAACTTCAAAAGACAGCTAATGGCCCACATTCTGTCAGACAGCTATCTCTTCTTGCAGCTCACTGTCATCAGCCCTTCCTCCCTCACCACTTTTCTCTCTCCTTGTCTACAGAGTTCTTTATTGAAATTCTCTTCTTTCCCAGCAACCATTCTCACTTTCATTTCAATCCTTTCCTCTTTCATTATCCCTTCCACTTTTTTTAATACCAAACAAAGCTTCAACAATGCTGAGCTAGTCTATACCATTATTATTGCCTCCATTATTTTATTATTATTGTTTGTAATAGTGTTACCGTTGTTATTATTATTATCGCAAATTATTACTTGTTATTAATAATGTAAATTATTATTATTGAGTTTGTTATTTAATAACTAATTACTATCATTCTTAATTACTCCATTATTTTAACAACATTATTAGTGTTACTATTATTATTATTATTATTGTAAATATTTATTTTTATTAATAATGTAAACTATTATTACTATTGTTATATAACGCTTTTTGTATTTTTTGTAGTGATAAGACTTATGAGAGGGCCTTAAGACCCTAACCTGGTCATCTTAAATAAGCAATAAATAAATAAATGTTTTCTCTGGTCTTCAAGTACGACTGCGGTAAAATTTTACTGTGACTGTTGGTCTCTTGAATCGGTAACTACTGGATTAAACTGCCGAAAATAATCTAGTCAGAATCCATCATCAAAAGCTACGCAAATATTTTTCAGTTATGCTTTCAAGCGACTATCTCAACAGGGTCAAAACGACGAAATCTGTTTCGTATGCGTACCATCAAATATTCATTAAGGTTTCTAGCACCCAGTACAAAATGTTTATTTTTTTTTATTTTTTGTTATAATTTCATTCACTCTTCCTGACATCTACATCTGTACTCAGCAAGACACCTCTCGGTGTGTGATGGAGAGTTCTTATGATACCATTACATATTTCGAGAAACTCATATAACCAATATGTTGTGTATGAAATCTGAATTCGGGCTCCACCGTAGATAATCTTAATCGAAAATTGGGATCAAGGAACGCAAACCGTTTTCATAGGTCTTTTAGATACTACCAAATTTAACAGCACCGTCACTTCTATTTGCTCATTAAATTACTGAAAATCAACTAGCTGATTTAGCGCACAATTTTTTTCCGATACAGGAGTATTTCTTTGTCTCATGACAAATTATATGATACGTTACATTGGCAAATGTGAGAGGTTGTGCAACAGTTGCCACTGAAGACATAGTTAACAGGGTCCCTTTTCATTCAATCTCATTTTGGTTTTTCACGGCTTCCCTAAATTACTGCAGACGAATATAAGGACGGTGTTTTCTTCAAAAACACAGTCTTAAAACTGAGCTAGCTCCCCTTACTGTGAAGACTGTACTGTCGACTGACGTTAAAACACAACATTTCTTTTTCCTTTCTGCACTCCTAAACCAGTCCACAACATTTTCCTATGTAAAGAACTTAAACTTGGAAACAAGCCGTTTCCGAAACTTGCAGTAACGAGCGTACCTAGCAGCCTGTTATCCAATGTACACTTTACTTTAAGACTGCTTTTAAATGTGTTAAATGTGTGCTGCATCAAAATAATTCTATTTAATTACTTGATAAATATAGTATTGGTGCTTCATGGTGTAACTTTCCATTTTCGTCAGAGTATTTAAGAATATAGCGAATCACTGGGTAGTGTTGGAGACTGCTGTGAACGGAAGTGTAATGTAGCATATGGAATTCGATAGCATGTAGTGGCAATTTCCATTCACCTAAGGTCCAGATAATGTCATAGTCGTCTTATTAGCAACTTGTTCTCTATTTCTCCGATACCTGCATTTTTTCTAATTGAATACAGTCTTTTTCGCCAAGTTAGGAGATATTTCTTATAATTTACATATGTATGTAGATTGACTAGCGGGCGTCGTTCACTTTGAAGAGGCGAAAACCAGATTCAGAATATCTCGATCAGAAGACCGTGGATACATGTTTATCAACATTGTGCTAGCTCGCTGGCACTTGCCTGTTAACAGATATACACGTACCTAGCAAGCGGGCTGCCATGCAAGTATTTGAGAGGTTCGAGACTCGGAAAGTGTTCATTTGACGTATAGAGACAATACGTGATAACATATAAGTGCTCTGCAACAAAGCAACGAATGCACTAGTGATGTTGGAAAAGAGCGAACTGGTTTGTTGGGCTGCATCTAACGAAGAGCGCCGGCCGCAAAGCATTAAAGATGTCATTCCCAAGTCCAAGGTTGGCACCGTAGATTTCTGAGAAAAATGGAAATAGAAACGTATGTCGCTGACAAATACTCGTGCCACAGCGCCTCCTCTTGGCAAAAAGGACGCCGTTAAAAAGGTGAAGTAGGACTGCAAGCTCGTTAGCATATAAAACGAGTCGAGAACAACAAAACCACCGTAAAACTCTTGCGCCAGCTGCGACAAAATGAACGCAGGGAAACGTGCGAAAATACTAGCAACCTGTTGCCTTTGAATTGCAAACTGCGATGTGTTGTTCGCTGAAGTATCGCTCTTTTCGGAGCTATTATTCTGACCAGGTATCAGAGACACTTGAACAACGAGAAGTTTTGATGAAGTTGACTCTTAGAGACAGACTGCCCGAGTAAGTCGAATATTTGGACATAAAATGTACTTGGATGACGACAGATTTACACTGGTAATACCAGTAATAGGAAATGTGTACTGTTTGAGGCTTTCCCGGCGCTGCATCTGCTTGATAGGTTCCCGGGAATTACGCCGGATAATATTGTAGAAACCGCACAATATTTCAGCGAGACAACTGCCCGCCATCTTAACTGTAAGAAGTGCCATTTTTTAGAAAAAGGAATAATGATTAGAGTTTAATTTTCCGAACAGCTTGAGATCAATAGAGAAGGCATAGAAGATCAGTCAGACAATGGTTGGCAAAATATCGACTCTAAATAGTGTAAAGTGTGAAGTCATCCGCTTGAGTATTAGAAGAAATCCACTAAATTTCGGTTACAAGATAAATCACACAACTCAAAAGGTTGTTAATTCGACTAAATACTTACAAGGGAAACTCCCCATCGCATCCCCTCAGATTTTGCACTAACGTGGCCCAGTGAATATCCCGTCAAAAACTGAACACAAATCTGGCATGAAGACAAGAAGAAGATATACTGAACTGTGAAAAAAGAAGTAAAATGGAAAAAGTGAACGATCCATGCATAAGATGTGCAACACCGAACAACTGCGAGAATCACGCTCTTGTGGTTGTGTTGTCACGATGATGCACCTAATCTGTGGACACAATGCAGGAGGAATTGAGACTACAATGTACATCTTGTTACGAACTGGAACTAAGGATGTAGGTATTAGGTGAGATGTACTTACGTACTGTGGTCGAAATGAAATTGGCAGAAATTGCAGAAAGTTTAGCTCGCACATCGTGATAATAGCCCTAAAGCTCATGAGAATGAAGTATACTGTGCAAAAGAGTAAAGGGTCACTTTTCTGAAACCCTGTCATTTTCATTCACTGCGCTGCAGAAGTTCGAAATTTGGTTCTAATGTGTCTAAAACTTTCTTCTGTAACGGTACAAAAGCGTGGTGCCCTGCGGCCTCACCCTCGGACTCGGCGGCTATAAAACGTCAAGGAGCCGGCTGGTGTGGCCGAGCGGTTCTAGGCGCTTCAGTCTGGAACCGCCCGACCGCTACGGTCGCAGGTTCGAATCCTGCCTCGGGCATGGATGTGTGTGATGTCCTTAGGTTAGTTAGGTTTAAATAGTTCTAAGTTCTAGGGGACTGATGACCTCAGATGTTAAGTCCCATAGGGCTCAGAGCCAAAACGTCAAGATGTCAACACATGCGAAAAGGACAGAGGTAAGAAGTTCATGTAAGGTAAGGTAAGGGTTAATGATGTCATATTGGCACCAAATCTCACCACAGTTCTGCCCAACGCCATCGTAGACGTGTCACACGACACAAGGTGGGAAAATCGTCGCACTCCCTCCCCCTTCCCCCGCCCCTACAATTTCGTGCCTTCTCTTGACGCTTCTGCGGTGAAGGCCACAATCGCGACGCCCAGCTTTGAAACAATTGAAACCCCGCGATTTTCTCATGGGTGGCCGAGGAAAACATTTCAGACACATCGCCGCTCTGAATCGACTCGAAAAAGAGTCAGGAGGTGCGATAAAGGACAACAATGAAACCACCGCTTCCGTTGGCGCGTTCACTACTGTTGAAAAACTGCATTTCAAAGTGCTATGTGCAACAGAACGACGTTCTTGACAACATACGACATTAATGACACACCCTGAACGAATCAGCCCTTCTCTAAGGACATCGGGTGGGTTCAACCCTATTGAATGTGGTTTGATCCCATTGGAGTGTAGTGTGACATAAATTTTTGTTCTGTTGTACAGAGTGGAACCACTAGGGACGGTTCAAAATCGTTCAATGAAATCTGAAGTAGAAAAGGGTTTACTGTTACGATATTGTTCTCAAGATGTAATTAGTAGGTGGAGGTAGTAACTAATTTCGAGTTGTAAGTAGGCTGTTTAGGTTTTTATGGTGGTAACGCCACGTAGTGCCCTGTATGAAATTCGCTGACTGCGCTGTATGCAGTCTGTGGCTGGTTGGACTCATTGTTGGAATTTCGCTTGAGTAGTGTTGAACAGTTGGATGTGAACAGTGCGTAGCGTTGTGCAGTTGGAGGTGAGCCGCCAGCAGTGGTGGATGTGGAGGGAGAGATGCCAGAGTTTTGAGAGGACGATCTGGATGTGTGTCCGTCAGAAAAAGGAAATCTGTTTAACTGGATGTCACAAAATTATATATATATATATATATATATATATATATATATATATATATATATATATATATATATATATATATATATATATAATAGAGGGAAACATTCCACGTGGGAAAAATATATCTAAAAAGAAAGATGATGAAACTTACCAAACAAAAGCGCTGGCAGGTCGATAGACACACAAACAAACACAAACATACACACAAAATTCTAGCTTTCGCAACCAATGGTTGCCTCGTCAGGAAAGAGGGAAGGAGAAGGAAAGACAAAAGGATATGGGTTTTAAGGGAGAGGGTAAGGAGTCATTCCAATCCCGGGAGCGGAAAGACTTACCTTGGGGAAAAAAGGACAGGTATACACTCGCACACACACACATATCCATCCACACATACACAGACACAAGCAGACATTTGTAAAGGCAAAGAGTTTGGGCAGAGATGTCAGTCGGGGCGGATGTACAGAGGCAAAGATGAAGTTGAAAGACAGGTGGGGTATGAGCGGCGGCAAATTGAAATTAGAAATTAGCGGAGATTGAGGCCTGGCGGATAGCGAGAAGAAAGGATATGCTGAAGGGCAAGTTCCCATCTCCGGAGTTCTGACAGGTTGGTGTTAGTGGGAAGTATCCAGATAACCCGGACGGTGTAACACTGTGCCAAGATGTGCTGGTCGTGCACCAAGGCATGTTTAGCCACAGGGTGATCCTCATTACCAACAAACACTGTCTGCCTGTGTCCATTCATGCGAATGGACAGTTTGTTGCTGGTCATTCCCACATAGAACGCTTCACAGTGTAGGCAGGTCAGTTGGTAAATCACGTGGGTGCTTTCACACGTGGCTCTGCCTTTGATCGTGTACACCTTCCGGGTTACAGGACTGGAATAGGTGGTGGTGGGAGGGTGCATGGGACAGGTTTTACACCGGGGGCGGTTACAGGGGTAGGAGCCAGAGGGTAGGGAAGGTGGTTTGGGGATTTCATAGGGATGAACTAAGAGGTTGCGAAGGTTAGGTGGACGGCGGAAAGACACTCTTGGTGGAGTGGGGAGGATTTCATGAAGGATGGATCTCATTTCAGGGCAGGATTTGAGGAAGTCGTATCCCTGCTGGAGAGCCACATTCAGAATCTGATCCAGTCCCGGAAAGTATCCTGTCACAAGTGGGGCACTTTTGGGGTTCTTCTGTGGAAGGTTCCGGGTTTGAGGAGATGAGGATGTGGCTCTGGTTATTTGCTTCTGTACCAGGTCGGGAGGGTAGTTACGGGATGCAAAAGCTGTTTTTAGGTTGTTGGTGTAATGGTTCAAGGATTCCGGACTGGAGCAGATTCGTTTGCCACGAAGACCTAGGCTGTAGGGAAGGGACCGTTTGATGTGGAATGGGTGGCAGCTGTCATAATGGAGGTACTGTTGCTTGTTGGTGGGTTTAATGTGGACGGACGTGTGAAGCTGGCCATTGGACAGGTGGAGGTCAACGTCAAGGAAAGTGGCATGGGATTTGGAGTAGGACCAGGTGAATCTGATGGAACCAAAGGAGTTGAGGTTGGAGAGGAAATTCTGGAGTTCTTCTTCACAGTGAAGAAGAACTCCAGAATTTCCTCTCCAACCTCAACTCCTTTGGTTCCATCAGATTCACCTGGTCCTACTCCAAATCCCATGCCACTTTCCTTGACGTTGACCTCCACCTGTCCAATGGCCAGCTTCACACGTCCGTCCACATTAAACCCACCAACAAGCAACAGTACCTCCATTATGACAGCTGCCACCCATTCCACATCAAACGGTCCCTTCCCTACAGCCTAGGTCTTCGTGGCAAACGAATCTGCTCCAGTCCGGAATCCTTGAACCATTACACCAACAACCTAAAAACAGCTTTTGCATCCCGTAACTACCCTCCCGACCTGGTACAGAAGCAAATAACCAGAGCCACATCCTCATCTCCTCAAACCCGGAACCTTCCACAGAAGAACCCCAAAAGTGCCCCACTTGTGACAGGATACTTTCCGGGACTGGATCAGATTCTGAATGTGGCTCTCCAGCAGGGATACGACTTCCTCAAATCCTGCCCTGAAATGAGATCCATCCTTCATGAAATCCTCCCCACTCCACCAAGAGTGTCTTTCCGCCGTCCACCTAACCTTCGCAACCTCTTAGTTCATCCCTATGAAATCCCCAAACCACCTTCCCTACCCTCTGGCTCCTACCCCTGTAACCGCCCCCGGTGTAAAACCTGTCCCATGCACCCTCCCACCACCACCTATTCCAGTCCTGTAACCCGGAAGGTGTACACGATCAAAGGCAGAGCCACGTGTGAAAGCACCCACGTGATTTACCAACTGACCTGCCTACACTGTGAAGCGTTCTATGTGGGAATGACCAGCAACAAACTGTCCATTCGCATGAATGGACACAGGCAGACAGTGTTTGTTGGTAATGAGGATCACCCTGTGGCTAAACATGCCTTGGTGCACGGCCAGCACATCTTGGCACAGTGTTACACCGTCCGGGTTATCTGGATACTTCCCACTAACACCAACCTGTCAGAACTCCGGAGATGGGAACTTGCCCTTCAGCATATCCTTTCTTCTCGCTATCCGCCAGGCCTCAATCTCCGCTAATTTCTAATTTCAATTTGCCGCCGCTCATACCCCACCTGTCTTTCAACTTCATCTTTGCCTCTGTACATCCGCCCCGACTGACATCTCTGCCCAAACTCTTTGCCTTTACAAATGTCTGCTTGTGTCTGTGTATGTGTGGATGGATATGTGTGTGTGTGCGAGTGTATACCTGTCCTTTTTTCCCCAAGGTAAGTCTTTCCGCTCCCGGGATTGGAATGACTCCTTACCCTCTCCCTTAAAACCCATATCCTTTTGTCTTTCCTTCTCCTTCCCTCTTTCCTGACGAGGCAACCATTGGTTGCGAAAGCTAGAATTTTGTGTGTATGTTTGTGTTTGTTTGTGTGTCTATCGACCTGCCAGCGCTTTTGTTTGGTAAGTTTCATCATCTTTCTTTTTAGATATATATATATATATATATATATATATATATATATGATGACTTTTGAACATTATTAAGGTAAATTCATTGTTTGTTCTTCATTAAAATCTTTCATTTGCTAAATATGCCTATCAGTAGTTAGTGCCTTCAGTAGTTAGAATCTTTTATTTAGCCGGCAGTATTGGCGCTCGCTGTATTGCAGTAGTTCGAGTAACAAAGATTTTTGTGAAGTAAGTGATTCATGAAAGGTATAGGTTATTGTTAGTCAGGGACATTCTTTTGTAGGGATTATTGAAAGATTGCGTTGCGCTAAGAATATTGTGTGTCAGTTTAGTGATGATCAGAATAAGTAAAGAGAGAAATGTCTGAGTACGGTCCGTTTTTCTCAGCTGTTTGAAAATCAAATAACGTAAGAGTTTTTCCAGCACTGTCATTCATAATTTTTAAAGGGGATGTTTCAGAGTGAGAACAAATCTGAGGTTAATACTGCTTGTTATCACACTGACACAATTAACACGCACTTTCCATAATGTCAAACAAGCTTTGTTTAATTGATGTGTTTTTAGTGCTATGATATGTGTAACAAACTAGAAAGTGAACCCCGTTACATTAAGTACCGTACATGTCGGTCAGAAACAGTCTGAAAAGTTCGGGGTGTTGCAGGGTAGGCTGTGCTGAAAAATAATTTGTGAGAAGAAATTCGAGATTTAAGTCTGAAAAGTTCGTAAGGATGTTGCAGGGTAGATTGTGCTGAGAAATAATTTGTAGGAAGAAATTCGAGATTTTGGGCCTTTTCCGATTTATTAGCATTGATTTTAGGGAATCAGGCCGTTGCCGCGCAAGTTGAAGAGGCCCGCCAGAGACGGTTTTGCCAAACGTGTACATCGTTTGGTTTGCTAAAGCCGAATAAGAGAGCGATACATAAATTGGACATGGGACGGTAATAAGGATGGGACCCGAGCCAGAGGCTGAACATTCTCCTGCGCTATTATCTATACTATGAGAACAACTGGCTGACTGTATCTGACTGGCCGTTTGAATGTGCGCGCGGAACGGCCTCATTGACGTACGTCAATGGTAATTAAATCGGAAACGGCACAACTACCGAATTTTTTTCTTAGTAATTAATTGTCAGCAGAACTTATCCTTTAACACTCTTACAAGCGTTTCAGACTGTTTTTGATCACCCTGTATATGAATCAAATATTTGAACACTATTTCAGTGATTATTGGATGTTTATGTATTTTGTCCAGGCTTGTTATATTACTCAACGTCTATAGTACTGTGGGAAGCTAATGATTATTTTTTTTGTCTTAAGCTATGTTAACTCTTTCAGTTGCGATGTTTATTGTTAAGAGGGTTTGCAATCACAGGTGCTTACACATTAACTCATTCTTGCTAGTGCGAATGCTCTTGAGGTATAGTAGACGCTACACAATGCAGATAACTGCTTTTAGAATCTTTATATTATTCAGTTCCATGAACTATTACTGTAGTGTGTGACTGAGTAATGATTTTCGCTTTTTTGGTACACGACCTTCAATTAATCTCCATTAACTAAGGAGACTGCCTGCACTACACTTGTCCGTCCGCGACTAGCACCCGAGAGTACAGACAATGTTCACTCGAACTCGCAGGGTTGCAAAGCCATGTCAGGTATCTTGCTTCTGAAAATCAGCTTGTTTACAGTATGACAAGTCTCCACACGGACAGTGCGATGATATCTAGAGCACCGCGGACTGACAGCAAGGCGACCTTTGTTGCGGCTTCCTTTGAAGGAGAAGCAGAGAGAAGTGCGCCAACATTTATTCGCCCAACGAGAACAGTGGAAACAGCAGTGGCACAATATCGTCTTTTCTGACTTGTCTCGGTTCTGCGTACAGCACACGACAGAGGAATCATGTGAAGCCTTAGAGGAGATCAAACATCGTCAGATTGAATTCATAATCGACATACGGGTCCAGTACTTTGCATGATGGTATGGAGTGCCGCTAGAACTTCTGATTAGCATTTCCGGTAATGTGGATAGCAGGCATTACATTTCTGATGTGTTGAGACAGGTGGCGGTGCCCTATCTCAGAAGTCTCCGTGACATTATCTTTCAACATGATAACGCAAGACCGTGTGCTGCCTGTGCACTCCTGGCGTACCTACATACACGGGGTGTTCGACTTTTACACTGGTCAGCACGTTCTCCAGTTCTCTCGCCCACTGAAAACGTGCGGCCGTAGGTTGCCGAGAGACTGGCACTCCACCACTCGCCAACCAACACAGTCGGATTCTGGCACAGAGTTGCAGCAGTATGGAATGGCGCACCTGTATCTGTCCTCCAAGCTCAGTTCGACTCGATACTTAGCCTGTTTAGAGCCATTGTTGCTGCCACACGTAGCACCAATGTCCGTTACATTTCGCACCCCGTATACTCTCAAATCCACTACAAATTTAATGGCGTATTGTTCCTCCTATACTGTCTACGCACAATAAGTAGAACTGAATTATTTTCTGTCGTTTAGGGTGTTGTAATATTGATGGGTTTTCTTGGGATAGTTCAGAAAACCCATCAACATTACAACACCCTAAACGACAGAAAATAATTCAATTTTACTTATTGTGCGTAGACAGTATAGGTGGAACAATCCTCAGATTACCGAACAATCGCACTTATGTCACATGCTAGCAACGTCATGTTGAAAATCTTACAAAATAGACTTCGCCAATATCTAGATCGAGAGCTACCTGAAGAACAACATGAATTTAGGAAAGGAAGAGAAACTAAAGATCAAATTGCTAACATTCGGTGGATTATGGAAAAAGCAAGAGAATTCCAGAGAGATGTGTACCTCTGCTTTATTGACTACGCCAAAGCCTTTGACTGCGTCGATCACAACAAATTATGGAACGTACTGAAAAACATGGGTGTACCAGATCACCTCATTCATCTGATACGGAGTTTATACCTTGACAAAGAAGCCATGGTGAGAACTATGTATGGAACAACGAAATGGATAAAGATTCAGAAAGGGGTCTGCCAAGGCTGCATACTGTCACCGTACTTATTCAATCTGTATGCAGAACATGTTATGTGGAACGCGAGGCTAGATGAAGGAGAAACAGGAATTAAAATAGCTGGAATAAATGTAAACAACCTCAGGTACGCGGATGATACGATCCTGTTGGCAGAAAGTGAAGAAGAATTGACAACACTCTTGCTGAAGGTGAAAGACGAAAGTGAAAAGGCCGGTCTTAGGCTGAATGTGAAGAAAACGAAAATTATGGCAACTACACCTACCAATTCGTGGGATATAGCAGGAGAAACCATTGAGGTAGTGACCACATTCAGTTACCTCGGTTCCCAGATCTCTGCAGCCATGAAATCCGGATACGCCTGTTGCTCGGTAGACAGGCGATGTCAAACCTTGACAAGGTTATAAGGTCCAGAGATATAACACTAGCAACAAAGATCCGTATTGTGAGGGCTATGGTCTTTCCAGTTGTGATGTATGGATGTGAGGCCTGGACCATTAGAAAGGCTGAACGGCGAAGAATTGACTCCTTCGAATTGTGGTGTTGGGGGAAACTTCATAGAGTTCCATGGACTGCAAAGAGAATCAACAGATCAATATTGGAGCAAATAAAACCAGATTTCTCCCTGGAAGGTCTAATGTTAAAACAAAAGCTGACCTACTTTGGACACACAATGCGAAGGCATGTTGTTGTTGTTGTGGTCTTCAGTTCTGAGACTGGTTTGATGCAGCTCTCCATGTTAATCTATCCTGTGCAAGCTCCTTCATCTCCCATTACCTACTGCAACCTACATCCTCCTGAATCTGATTAGTGTATTCATCTCTTGGTCTCCCTCTACGATTTTTACCCTCCACACTGCCCTCCAATGCTAAATTTGTGATCCCTTGATGCCTCAGGACATGTCCTACCAACCGATCCCTTCTTCTGGTCAAGTTGTGCCACAAAATTCTGTTCTCCCCGATCCTATTCAATACCTCCTCATTAGTTACGTGATCTACCCACCTAATCTTCAACATTCTTCTGTAGCACCACATTTCAAAAGCTTCTATTCTCTTCTTGTCCAAACTATTTATTGTCCATGTTTCACTTCCATACATGGCTACACTCCATACAAATACTTTCAGAAACGACATCCTGACACTTAAATCTATACTCGATGTTAAAAAATTTCTCTTCTTCAGAAACGCTTTCTTTGCCATTGCCAGTCCACGTTTTATATCCTCTCTACTTCGACCATCATCAGTTATTTTGCTCCTCAAATAGATAAACTCCTTTACTACTTTAAGTGTCTCATTTCCTGGTCTAATTCCCTCAGCATCGCCCGACTTAATTCGACTACATTCCATTATCCTCGTTTCTCTTTTGTTGATGTTCATCTTATATCCTCCTTTCAAGATACTGTCCATTCCGTTCAACTGCTCTTGCAAATCCTTTGCTGTCTCTGACAGAATTACAATGTCATCGGCGAACCTCAAAGTTTTTATTTCTTCTCCCTGGATTTTAATATCTACTCCAAATTTTTCTTTTGTTTCCTTTAGTGCTTGCTCAATATACAGATTGAGTAACATCGGGGAGAGGCTACAACCCTGTCTCACTCCCTTCCCAACCACTGCTTCCCTTTCATGCCCCTCGACTCTTATAACTGCCATCTGGTTTCTGTACAAATTGTAAATAGCCTTTCGCTCCCTGTATTTTACCCCTGCCACCTTTAGAATTTGAAAGAGAATATTTCAGTCAACATTGTCAAAAGCTTTCTCTAAGTCTACAAATGCTAGAAACGTAGGTTTGTCTTTACTTAATCTTCCTTCTAAGATAAGTCGTAAGGTCAGTATTGCCTCACGTGTTCCAACATTTCTACGGAATCCAAACTGATCTTCCCCGAGGTCGGCTTCTACCAGTTTTTCCATTCGTCTGTAAATAATTCGCGTTAGTATTTTGCAGCTGTGACTTACTAAACTGATCTTCCGGTAATTTTCACATCTGTCAACACCTGCTTTCTTTGGGATTGGAATTATTATATTCTTCTTGAAGTCTGAGGGTATTTCGCCTGTCTCGTACATCTTGCTCACCAGATGGTAGACTTTTGTCAGGGCTGGCTCTCCCAAGGCCGTCAGTAGTTCTAATGGAATGTTGTCTACTCCCGGGGCCTTGTTTCGACTCAGGTCTCTGTCAAACTCTTCACGCAGTATCGTATCTCCCATTTCATCTTTATCTACATCCTCTTCCATTTCCATAATATTGTCCTCAAGTACATCGCCCTTGTATAGACCCTCTGTATACTCCTTCCACCTTTCTGCTTTCCCCTCTTTGCTTAGAACTGGGTTTCCATCTGAGCTCTTGATATTCATACAAGTGGCTCTCTTTTCTCCAAAGGTCTCTTTAATTTTCCTGTAGGCTGTATCTATTTTACCCCTAGTGAGATAAGCCTCTACATCCTTACATTTGTCCTCTAGCCATGCCTGCTTAGGCATTTTGCACTTCCTGTCGATCTCATTTTTGAGACGTTTGTATGCGAAGGCATGCCTCGCTGGAAAAATCATTAATGCTGAGGAAGCTCGATGGAACTAGAAGAAGAGGACGTCAGAGGATGAGATGGATCGATGGCATCACAGAAGCAATATGTTCCAACCTGGAAGGTCTACGGGAGAAAGTGCAAGACAGGAAAAAGTGGCGTGATTTGGTTCATGGGGTCACGAAGAGTCGGAACCGACTAAACAAATAGAGAGAGAGAATGTTGATGGCCAGCGGTGCCTTGTAAAGTGCGCTAAAATGTATTGTGTGACTTACCGTCGTTAAAGGAGATGGTACGGCTCGGGGGCGGAGGCTGCGGCTGCGACTGCGGCGCATGGGGACGGTACGGGCTGTGGCCGCGCCCCGCCGAGCCGCCGCCGCCGCCTCCGGCACGCGGACGCGTCGCCTCCTCGCCATCTTCTGCAAACACCACCACAACATGCTCACACCTGCACGCTCCACGCTCTTACAGTAGCTACACAAGTTCACAATAACAATAAGCTGAAGCAGAGTGCCGGAAAGAAAAGTTAAGCACCCAGAACACATGGTCGGATGTCAATGTAATTTTACCTACGTACACACCATCAGCGAGTACTTAAATGATTACAGATACGATTCTCTATGAAAGGTAGGAAGACCACCAGTGTACATCAGCATTATTCGTGTGCACTCGCTGCAATATTGATTGGAGGGAATTAAAGGCACGTGGGTATATGCTGCCGTTACCACCAAAAGACAAACGACTGCGTTTGGGAAGCATGGAGTGTTCGTGAATGGTGGTCACAGTACGTTCACCCATTAGCTGTGGTCTTGCACTGCTCTGAATGACCATCGTCGGCGAGCATGGCGGCGACCTGGGGAGAGATCTCTTTCTTGCGATGTTTTGGACAGGCACAGCGGTGTTACTCGTGGTGTAGAGAGCCATCCCGTACGACTTCAGACCACTGCTGATAGTGAATGAGGAAATTCTGACGACACAACGATGCAGAAAAGAACGTTCAAATGTGTGTGAAATCTTATGGGACTTAGCTGCTAAGGTCATCAGTCCCTAAGCTTACACACTACATAACCTAAACTATCCTAATGTTTGTTATTCGCGGTTGAACAAAAAAATGCACCTGTCTGAAATCGACCATTCTCACGCACCAGTTTTTTTTTTCGGGAATTTCGACTTTGTAGCCGCGAAAAATTATTCTATGTGCTTGCCCATGACTAAAACTGATGAAGTGAACAAGGAGCTTACGACGTACTACGGCTTGGCAATCCGACGGCATTCCATTTCGGTGGAACAGATGAATAAGGCAATTTGGGCAACGTATTTCCACAAGTGTTAGACGGATGACCACCCACAACACCAAACTTGTCCGGCAGGGGAAACCAGTTGGTGCAAGTGGCGCATTGCAGAGGCTACCGGACATCTGGACGAATATAAACACGACCAGCCACTCTCCAAAGAAGTTCAAAAAGTGATTCAAATGTTCAAATGTGTGTGAAATCTTATGGGACTTAACTGCTAAGGTCATCAGTCCCTAAGCTTACACACTACTTAACCTAAATTATCCTAAAGACAAACACACATACCCATGCCCGAGGGAGGACTCGAATCTCCGCCGGGACCAGCCGCACGGTCCATGACTGCAGCGCCCGACGCCGCTCGGCTAATCCCGCGCGGCCGACACAACGATGCGTCACTTTCATTCTACTTCGTCATGTGTTACCTCTCATGCAAGAGTATCGTGTTGTCAGTTTTCAACAGGACAATTCTCGTCCACACATGGCACGTGTTTCTATGAACTGTCTGGGCGATCTTGAGGTACTCCCATGGTCAGAAAGATTCATAGATATGCCTCCCGTAGAAAATATGTGGTATCAGTGCGGACGTCAACTCCGCCCCATTGCCAGAATCCACGTCATCAAGGACCAGTTACAACAGTTGTGGGCCGGCGTGCCACAAGAGGGAATACAGCGGCTTCATAATACTCTTCCAGATCGAATCAGTGCACACATCCAGGCCAGAGAGGATGCAAAGTAATTATGATAAGTTGGCTCATACGCCAAAGCTCTTTATCAGTTTCACTCGATATTGGAATCCCCCTCTCAACCCGTGAAGTTCCCTTTCATTTGCTCCTTCCATTCTGGGTGCTTTACTTTATCTTTCGGGCAGTGTCTGTGCAATATATGCTATCGACCCTCAGCAGATACGTACGGTAATTTCTTTTTGTCCGCAGCGGAAATCTTGCACCTGTGTCAGGTCAATTCAGATGACTTCTTTAACCCACTGGAGTGGCCCAGCACACACGCGAGATTTCCTCTGCTGTTGAAAACGAATTACCGCACGATACTCCACTTTATCAGTGGGCTGCGACACATTGTTCTGTCTCCTCTAGTGGCATACTACGATACGATGGCGTGGAGATTTCAATGTGTACCACCGCTGATGAGATATACCCGGAGAAACACAAAAGGTAATTACGTAACTTTATTTTTTTCGAAGTGATAATTAAAACTTTCATTATCTTACGTCCATAAGAAAACCCGACAGCTCTTAACTGCCTAACGAATCAGTGATGAAAGTGTAGAAAGGCACGAAATTAGTTGTGTGATAAGGAATGACTTATGGACTTTAATTAGATGTTGTATTCGCATCCTAGTTAAGTTTCCAAACAACATTGCAGCTCGTGTTTCACTTATAATTCCGCATCTATTTACGTATCGAAAGTAAAATTTTCATTTATTACAGTATGCAATGAAATGACATGACCTGCCCAGATAGCTGAGAGCGCCTTAGCTAACTTACAGGACTCGGAGAGGCAAACCAGGCCCGGATCGAATCCGCCTCGCGGATTAGCGACTGCCGCCTCGGATACAGACTACGCAAACACTTAGAAAACGTTATCACACGTGAATACGAGATTACACCAGACGTAGACAGATAGGGTACACAAACTCGTCGTCAAGAAGGGCATCCGGTCACCAACTGCTACTAACACTGCCAAAACCGTTCTGTAACAATGCCGACCCCGTAGAGAAATGTGAAAGGGCAAAGAAGGAAATAAAAGAAACTGAAATAACGTAGTCGAAACACAAAAATATGCGAGTCATAAAGCATAAAAAGGTTACATTAGTGATAGTCCCGAAGAATACACACATACTTCGGTGGGAGACCGAAACTTGCTCTGACCTGCCAGTTAGGCGAAGTTTTTTAAATTTTTTTAGGAGCCTTTCCAGCATTCACCGAACGAGACTTAGGGAATCCTCAGAAAAATCAGCCTGCCTTTTCCCAGAACAGTTTTACTTCAAATAGTTCAAATGGCTCTGAGCACTATGGGACTTAACATCTTAGGTCATCAGTCCCGTAGAACTTAGAACTACTTAAACCTAACTAACCTAAGGACATCACACACATCCATGCCCGAGGCAGGATTCGAACCTGCAACCGTAGCGGTCGCGCGGTTCCAGACTGAAGTGCCTAGAACCGCTCGGCCAACAGTTTTCCTACCAACTCGTTGAGATAATTCTTATTGGCATTCTCGAAAGTGTTTAGGCATGTTTAGGGATAACCGTTAGAATAACCACTGCACATTGTGGTGCCACACTTGGTCTACGCAAACAGTTTCGTTCTGTACACTTTTGTTACTCCAGCGTATGATCGGAAGAATTAAATCGGACCCACATGTTTTTTCCCAATCTCGGGCGATTCTCCCACAATTTGGTTGATTTAGGAGACTTTTTTCTCGCAGCAGATCTATTCGAGTCAGGAATCGGAACAAAAGATGCGATCGTAACTTTTCTGCTCCCCCACACACTGGTCGTCCTTGTCTGAGTCCACATGACTTTGATATATCAAAATACTGGAGACGTCCTCGAGTTTCCGCGTGCTCCCTGAGATATCTCTTCAATATCAGTATTCGAATGGGTCCACTTTATACTAGCTGCTAGAATGCACCACACAGCCGCGCATCGGATCGCTGCATGTGAGAGCGGATTCGCTCTGTAACAGCGGATTACGTCGTAGTCAAGAAAATCAGGGCCAGAGGAGAATCTGTCCGCAATAAATCATTAACAACATACCTTGTTTGTACTTTTCTTAACGAGACCAGCAGGTGGTATGAATTTGAAGAACCTAGCAGTAATCGTAGGTTAACATACTTACGGTTCTTTTTGATAACTCCTATAAATGTGACGGATAATGAAAACCGCACCCATATAAAAATATGTAAACTTTGCGCTTAGTATTTCTGGAAGCTACCTGCTACTAAGTCAAATCGTACTTGCATCCCGATAGTCTTCGTCCACAGGAATGCTATTTATGTGTCACCATCCAAAAATGTGTGGGTGAATTCCTAAGGGACCAAACTACTGATGTCATCGGTTCCTAGACTTACACACTACTTAA
Source organism: Schistocerca piceifrons (assembly GCF_021461385.2). NCBI lineage: Eukaryota > Metazoa > Arthropoda > Insecta > Orthoptera > Acrididae > Schistocerca > Schistocerca piceifrons. The sequence goes on along the minus strand of NC_060149.1, from coordinate 230,908,975 downwards.
ACTAAGTTATGCTAAGAACAACACATACGCCCATGCCAGAGAGAGGACTCGAACCTCCGGCGGAAGGGAGTGTCACCATTTATCTGCCCTTGGACACTTCTAATTCATCTTAGTGGATGACCGCTTGAACAACTACCCTTTGTTCGACTCTAATTTTCGTAGTGTTCAGTTCGTCCGTCTTTTGTGTTTGTGTGATTATAGGTTCTATATAGAAGTGTCAAAGACCAGCCACGGTCTGCCATGTGGGTTTGATGAAGAGTACTCGTATATCCTAAAGAGAAAGAAAGTAAACAGGACTGTGATTTGGCGCTGATCAAAACAGAAATTGACGTATTGCCGAGGAATGTTTATGACCAAATATCGTAAGGTTCTTAGTTCAAAGGAGCATCAGTGTGGAACAACAAAATTGCATTATATTGGGATTTGATAATAAGAAACTTATCATAGATCACACCAAAGTACAAATGGAAATGAAGCATAAAGTAGGAAAAGGCAGGCAACTCGTCGGTTAGAACTGAAGACCTACGCTGCAAAAAGAAAGGAGCCTGAAAGACTGCGTAATGACCAAACTGAATTTGCTACTAACACCCGTTTTAACGTTTATGATAATCTGCTCAGCCCAGCCAGGGAGTGAGATTTATTTCTGCTAGAGGCGGCTGGTGCTCACAGTGAGGTGCTGTGCCTCCCTGCAACTCACCAGCTACGTAAACTTCCTGCTACGGGGAGAAGAGCGCCTCCAATAGTCGACATAACATTCTACGACAAGCACTATTACATTTGCAAATAGCACTGATCCTAGTGGTTTAAAGATGAAATCCTGATTTTCCTTCTTTTATGTTGTAAACGCTTTCCATATATGAAAGATCATGATGTACATTATCACGTTAAAATGTATTGTTCGCTATTACGTAAGTTGCATCCTTCTGAAGTATATCTTACCTTATATAAAATTTTATAATGCTCATATATCTTATACTTGGTAATATTCACGATTATGAACGGGACTGTTTCCATGTTTTGAAGACACATACAGAGAATGCGCGCATATGGTTCTAGGAGTTGGAGCAGAAGCTATGTACAGCTTATGTCCCCTATATATGTTCATACTCGTGGCCTTTTGGTTAAAAAGATAAAGTATCTTACGTGCTTTACATGTAACATGTGCTGATCCACGGGTATGGACCACATTGTAATTTATGCGATATTTGAGTTCCGTTTTGTAATTTGATTTTTTTGGATTTCGACTGAAATTTCTGAAAATCTGGTCACAATTAAAGATTTTGTGATTGTGTCAGGGAGTTGATAAAATAAATTGCGATCATTTCTATTTGTAAAAAATTTGATATTGCAGTAATTGTTCGAGCATCTTCGTTCCTCTTCATCAGTAGTTATCACAAATTAAAACATCATTCAAGAACCATCGGCTGTTCTACCTGCCGGCCGCGTTGCGAAGTTCGGACTTAGGAATTAATGCACCTTCTTTCGAACTTCTTTGGGCACAATTTTCACTGGATGCAGCTTACATGACAGCAAATGAGACTGCTGCAGAGACTAAGAAGAAATGTCATCTTTAAGCTATGATCGGCAAATCTACAACAGAGCATAAAATGGTTTGCTCTTTCCGGATATCATAGTGTAAACAATTGATAAGCTGAGATCTCTAACTGAAAGAGCCTAAAGTACAAATGCACAAATACTAGGACGGATCCTGGAGGTTATTCAATCTAGTTTGTAGGGAAACGTACACTGAAGCGCCAAAGAAACTGGTAGAAGCATGCGTTTTCAAATACAGAGGTATGTAAGCAGGCAGAATACGGCGCTGCTGTAGGCAACGTCTGTATAAGATAACAAGTGTCTGGCGCACTTGTTAGATCGGTTACTGCTGCTACCCTGGCAGGTTATCAAATGGTTCAAATGGCTCTGAGCACTATGGGACTCAACTGCTGTGGTCATCAGTCCCCTAGAACTTAGAACTACTTAAACCTAACTAACCTAAGGACATCACACACATCCATGCCCGAGGCAGGATTCGATCCCTCGACCGCAGCAGTCGCACGGTTCCGGACTGCGCGCCTAGAACCGCGAGACCACCGCGGCCGGCCAGGTTATCAAGATTTGAGTGAATTTGAACGTGGTGTTATAGTCTGCGCACGAGCGAGGGGACACAGCATCTCCGAGGTAGCGATGATGTGGGGATTTCCCGTACGACCATTTCACGAGTGTACCGTGATTATCAGGAATCCGGTAAAACATCAAGTCTCCAACATCGCTGTGGCCGGAAAAAGATCCTGCAAGAACGGGACCAACTACGACTGAAGAGAATCGTTCAACGTGACAGAAGTGCAAACCTTCCGCAAATGCTGCAGAGTTCAATGCTCGGCCATCAAGAAGTGTCACCGTGCGAACTATTCAACGGAACATCATCGATATGGGCTTTCGGAGCCGAAGACCCACTCGTGTACCCTTGATGACTGCACGACACAAGGGTTTACGCCTCGCCTGGGCCCGTCAACACCGACATTTGATTGTTGATGACTGTAAACATGTTGCCTGGTCGGACGAGTCTCGTTTCAGATTGTATCGAGCGGATGGACGTGTACAGGTATGGCGACAACCTCATGATTCCATGGACCCTGCACGTCAGCAGGGGACTGTTCAAGCTGGTGGAGGCTCTGCAGTGCTGTAGGGCGTATGCAGCTGGAGTGATATAGGATCCCTGATACGTCTAGATACGACTCTGACAGGTGACACGTACGTAAGCATCCTGTCTGATCACCTGCATCCATTCATGTCCATTGGGCATTCCGACGGACTTGGGCAATTCCAACAGGACAATGCGCCACCCCACAGGTCCAGAATTGCAACAGTGTGGCTATAAAACTCTTCTGAGTTTAAAAACTTCCGCTGGTCACTAGTCTCCCGAGACATGAACATTATTGAGCATATCTCGGGTGGCTTACAACGTGCTGTCCAGAAGATATCTCCACCCACTTGTACTCTTACGGATTTGTGGACAGCCCTGCAGGATTCATGGTGTCAGGTCCCTCCAGCACTACTTCAGACATTAGTCGAGTCCATGCCACGTCGTATTGCAGCACTTCGGCGTGCTCGGGGGGACCTACACGGTATTAGGCTGGTGTACCACTTTCTTTGGCTCTTCAGTGTATATTATAGTATCCACAAGTCAAAAAGTTCTCTTTTTACGCTAGCTGTGGCAACATTGCTCTTCTTTTCTACTGGCGCTAAATTCTTACATGTGGTCGACTTCGAGAATCTTGTTCAGTGCATAGCTGCTGCAAGCAAGCAATGAATGTTTGGCTCCAGAACCTGAATGGTTCATTTACTGTGGAGGACGGGAAAACATGTCGTCTTCATTACAGAGTGCATGTGCCCTCACCTTACGAAGATGGCATGTGTGTTCCAGCACCGCTTTTGTTGTGGCTGGCTCTGAGCACTATGGAACTCAACGGCTGAGGTCATTAGTCCCCTAGAACTTATACCTAGTTAAACCTAACTAACCTACGGACATCACAAACATCCATGCCCGAGGCAGGATTCGAACCTGCGACCGTAGCGGTCTTGCGGTTCCAGACTGCAGCGCCTTTAACCGCACGGCCACTTCGGCCGGCGCTTTTGTTGTGAGTACTCGTGTGCAGTAGTTATTAAACTGGACGTAATTGTGGAAAGGCTGTCCCTCTTTCCACCTGAATACGAGAGGAAAATATTTGCTTGTAATTAGGTTCTTCAGATACATGAGAACCTGATGCACAGCCTTTGAAGAATGATATCTTTGCTGCGATATTTTACAGAGTTTCGAAGAGCCTTCAAAGACAGTATTGGAAACCTTTTCTGGCAATTTTGTTACATACCTTGATGAATGAACTAGATTACTTGGAGACATATAAATATGTTACTAAATCCAAGAAATCCTCATATTTGTACCCTGTTTGTGAATCAAAAAAGTTGACAACAAAGGCTGTCCAGAAAGTATTCATTGCTCATTACATGATGAATCACCTATGTATGTACGGTCTCTGCAGGAATCATATAAGAATCCATCCTATAGAAGTAAATAAAGTGTAAAAGGCTAACAATCCGCACGGCTTCGCAGGGTAGTTCAAAAAATTCAAATGTGTGTGAAATCTTATGGGACTTAACTGCTAAGGTCATCAGTCCCTAAGCCTACACACTACTTAACCGAAACTATCCTAAGGACAAACACACACACCCATGCCCGAGGGAGGCTTCGAACCTCCGCTGGGACCAGCCGCACAGTCCACGACTGCAGCGCCTTATCGCAGGGTAGTACTTCGTACCTACGACCGGAGGAGCTGCCTGGCATAGCGGTAAAAAAAGTATGTACACAAATCTCGTTCGTGAATCAGTCCGTCTATTAATGAAAACCGTGTCAAAATCCTTAAATAAGTTCCTGAGATAATTGTTCACCTACAAACAGACGCAGCGGAGGACTTTAGTTTATAATGTGTATAGATAATGATTTATGAAAGCCATATAGAGGGTTTAGTGGTTTAAATGGTTCAAATGGCTCTGAGCACTATGGGACTCAACTGCTGAGGTCATTAGTCCCCTAGAACTTAGAACTAGTTAAACCTAACTAACCTAAGGACATCACAAACATCCATGCCCGAGGCAGGATTCGAACCTGCGACCGTAGCGGTCTTGCGGTTCCAGACTGCAGCGCCTTTAACCGCACGGCCACTTCGGCCGGCTTAGTGGTTTACATCCCGATATAGCACCCAAACAGTTTGTGTGTGTGTGTGTGTGTGTGTGTGTGTGTGTGTGTGTGTAAAATATCTACCCGACAAAGCACGTTATTAGTGCGATCAGTTGCTAAGCTTTGCACTTTATCCTGGCCCTCTACGCTCATTTGCCTTTGTAACTTTTCTTGTATGGGACGACTGACGTTAATCGTGCAATTCCACGTATGTGCAGAGGTTGTTAACGCAAAAACTATCCGCGTTGCTTCTAGAATATCAATGAGCGGACTTGGGACTGCTGAAGTTTTGAGTCAATGATACATCACTCATTTTATTGTGGTCTTTTCTCCTTTGAGTTACGTCACACAGATTTTGACTTTTTCATCGACATGTTACACTGTTAGCACAAGTATCTGCCTTTAATTGCAACTGCTTTAGCTCTCGTGTGCAGTCAAATATTCCGAGGGTGGTAAATTATCTGAGGCTGTGTTGCACACTTCTGTTGTAGAGCAAAGATCTTTCACCATATATTTATGAGAGGTCACCGATAAAGTAAAATAACACACTATTCTAAATTCTAAAACTGCAAACCAGAGTAGATAAAAACCGTTGTAACTCCAGTGTTCATGTGTTGAAACATACAGTACGCTGAACTGACAGCACGTAAGATCAAAGAACGTGTAAATTTACCCCACACAAGGAACCCGCGACGCAGCTCTGTGCTATCACTAACATCGTATGGCTGAAAATGCTCGATATGGCGTAAGGCACTTCACTAAAGTAAAGTAGCGAACGAAGTAATTATCAGTATATACGAGGGTTGGAACTTTAATAGTGGCAACTATTTATTTACAGCTCGTACAAAACAGATGAGTGTCTCAAAGTTTTACTGACCTTCAAAGTAGTCACCAGCATTGTGTATAACACGTTGCCAGCGATTTGGAAGTCGTAGGATACTCTTAGCAGTGCCAGTTGTGTTGAGAGTTCGAGCGGCGCAGTCTATCGCCCGACGAATTTGTAGTAGTTCTGAAGCGAATGCTGTGAAGTGTTTCCTTCAGTTTAGAAATCGAGTTGGACTCACGAGGGATTAAGTCAGGAGAGTGCAGTATGTGGTATATCACTCAGCAGCCCCATCAGTCAAACAAATCAGTAGCAGTTTGCACTGTACGTACTTGAGCATTGTCCTGCAAATTGATGGTCAGGTCCTGCAGAAAGTCTCATCACTTCTGTCTCTAGGCTGGTCGTAGGTTGTGTTCCAAAAATAAACAGTTCAACTTGATTTCTAAACTGAAGGAAACACTTCACGGCATTCACTTCAGAACTGCTACAAATTCGTCGGGCGATAGACCGCGCCGCTCGAACTGTCAACACAACTGGCACTACTAATAGTATCCTACGACTTCCACATCGCTGGCAACGGGTTGAACACAATGGTGGTAACTACTTTGAAGGTCAGTAAAGCTTTGAGACACTCATCTGTTTTGTACGAGCTATAAATAAATAGTTGCCACTATTAAAGTTTCAATCCTCGTATGAGCCGCCACTGCACAGTTTTAGTTATCCATTAAAACGAATGATTTGTGCTTCTCTGTTGGACAGTCACATATCAAATTCCTCGTGTTGTATATGCATATTACTATTTAATACGTATGATACTGTAGGAAAGTTACATGTCAGTGGTAATATTGTTGTAGATTTAACGAAGTTATACCAGAAAATGACTGAATATGCGCTGCCGTAAAAGAAAAATCGCAACACCAAGGAGGAGTTGTGCAACATAAGCGAAAGTTGGTTGTCGTGTTTCTGCATCGGAAACATGCCTATTGAAATTTCGCGCTGTCGCATAAGAGTGGCTCAAGTAGCGCCACTATAACGACACAAATCACGTTTCCTTCAAATAGACTCTGTAAGGGTCGTGAGCGTTAGTTACATTTGAGATCTGACGTAGTAAGTTGATGTTAGTCAGCTTACCACGTCAGATGGTAAGTTATGTTCGTTGGAACAATATGCGTAAGTACGCACTTTGTGTACTGCTATTTTGACGGACATTTTACTTGGCAAACATTGGTTGGCCTGAGAATCACAGTTCAAAAATGAGTTGCTGGAGCTATGCTAAACTTGCCTTTCAATGGTAATTCCCTCCGCATTGACTCAACGCAGTACGCCATTGAGCGCCCTATATGAATACTACCACCACCACCACCGAGTCAAAGTTACTATCAGCCACTGCCTATGCTCTATTGTAGCTGCGCGAAGGACAGGCACCCCGGTTCGGACGTGGGCCTGTATAGAGTTTTAAAATGATAGTAAGTTTCGCTACGAAATTTGGTTTAAACTATGAAAAGCACCTGTAAACAACATTCACAGATTTCAATCTACAGTCATCGTATTTAAATCGTTTGTATTCGTGTGAGGCTTCCAGTCAAAGAGCTCGCACAATGAAACAGGTATGGAATTTTTTCAGGTATTACCGTTTACTAACTAGGAGACCGAGCTTACTCGTCTTCACCGATTTCGTCCACATTTAAGATAATTCGCAACTTGGCCAGAAATGAAAGTGACAGAAGTGGAAAATCCATATGACCAGGCGTTTAGGGAAAAAAAAGCATTTTTTGTGCTGGTCGGGCGAGGCATGAGCCACTAGTGTTAGCGTAGTTTCCGGGCAGCAGTTGGCTCAGCGGAATGATTAGAGAATGGTGACCCGGGGATCGGGAGATTGTGCCCTACGTTGATTTTTTTTTCATTTTCAATTTTTACGTTACATACACTGCAAATAAAACGAGATAATGCTAAGTATATTGTACGTGATGTGATGAAACGCTGTTAGCAGGAGAACAAATTTCTTCTGTTAATCGACTCATGGGGAGGACAAACAAATCCACAATTATACGATGAGATTTTTCAAGATGAAGAAGGACTGCCATCATGCGGTATTAAAGTGATTCTCCCCAAATGCACACCGTTAGTGCAACCCTGCGATGGCTACTTTTTATCGTCAGGTAAAGAATTTGATCTAACAGCTTCAAAGCTGGTCTTATCTCGTCGACAGAGTAAAAGAAATCAAATCACAAGAACACTGCATCGAAATAAATGCCTCTGTACTTCACAGTGTCGTCAGTGACGAAATGTGTTGTTACACGTGGTTCACTGCCAAACTGTGCAATGAGGGGCAAACTTTTATGAATGTAAACCAATTTGGTTTATTTATTTATTTATTGTATAGAAACTTTAAAAGAACCATGTAAATGTAAAAATGTGGCGTTTGTACGCAAATCATGAACTGTTAAATAATAAAAATATCCAATTTTATACACGAAGAGGTCGGTCGCGGTGGCCGAGCGGTTCTAGACGCTCCAGTTCGGAACCGCGCGACTGCTACGGTCGCAGGTTCGAATACTGCCTCGGGCATGGACGTATGTGATGTCCTTAGGTTAGTTAGGTTTAAGTAGTTCTAATTTCTAGGGGACTGATGACCTCAGATGTTAAGTCCCATAGTGCTCAGATCCATTTGAACCATTTTATACACGAAGATCTTGTGTATTCCTTACAATCATTTCCTCTAAATTTCTTCGCAATCCCAAATTTTCCTTTAACTTTTCTTTTCATATTTGTTAAATATTAATAAACACAATATATGGGCATTATTTCAGTTTAGTTGCAATGTAAGTAACGTAAGTCGAAAACAAAAATAGTTTTCGCGTAGGGATGCGATCATACAACCTTCAGATTACCGTTTTCTACACTTTCTGCTGCGCTAACCATTGCCTGGAAACTACGCTAACGTAAACTGTTGATCTCTCTCCCGACCTGTGCCAAATATATTATTTTTTCTAAACGCATGACCATCCTGTCACCCTCTTGAAACATAAAAATTTCACTTATGGAGTAGTCCATGATTTTACTCCTTGTAATCAGTGTGCCAATTCCATGTATCAGTCCCAAAGACTGCTGTATGAACACCTTCCAGCTGTAGCTGTTTTCTTTTCAGATGAATTTCCCAATGTTGTAAAAGCATTTCATATGTCACTTCAGAGCGTGATAAGTTCTACAGTACGCTGCAGTGCGCAGACGCGGCTTCTTTCCGGTGCCGCACGCGAAGGGAGCGGCAACAACTGTCATTGGCATAAACAAGTAGCAGTCATCAGCGATACGCAGGGTACGAGTATTTGTACACGGACGCATGTGTAGCGCCAGCTGCTGCGTTTCGAAGCAGCGCGCCCAGACCTTCGGTGCGTGCAGCGAAAGCAGTCTGCTTTATTCCGTGCCAAGCATGGTTTCTGCATGGTGCTTTAAAACAAGTATACTGTGTTTTCTTTTCATCGAGGTAAACATTGCATTGGCGGTTAAGACACAGCAGAAGTTAACATTATTACTCTAATCTATTGTTCTGCTACGTAAAAATACTATGCGCCGAGCAAGAATGTCTCGTAACCATTTGAAGTTAACTACAACTTCCTGTTTGGGTTCTTTCGTATGTGTCGGATAAATAACGTCAGACAAATGCCTTGATGTTTCCTTCAAGAATGACACTATCAGTTGCTCCTCTTATGTACTCCAACTAATTAAGTTATTCAGAACAAATGACTGTTGTACACAGTAGGTTTGTTGTTTTGATCACTAACATTAACGTTGGTTTAATTCAATCTTTCAGTCCTCACACTTGCCAGCTATTCTCATCATTTCGTGATAATTCCGGCATCTCACAATACATACGATCTGCCTTCTATCCACGTATCTCGGCCTGTCCCTGGAATTCTTTACTTCCAACACCCATTCGACAAAAATTACAGTGAACTCATATTATAATTTGTCCACAAGCACTCTAGCTTTTCAATTCATGTGTCCATTCTAAGGCATTTTTTCGTTGCAGAACCTCTTTATTCCTTACTCGACCTCTCCAACTAATTTTAAACACTCTCCTATAACACGACGCCTCAAAAGCTTCTATTTGTTTCATTTTTTTTCGTAGTGTGTTTCACACCCATAGACAGCTGTGATGCAAAAAAAAGTTTATTGTTAGAAGCTGTTTCTTTTTACAGAAAGCCCATTAGCTTTGTTCAATCCCTGCTGCTACGTCTTTCTTGCATCATCCTTGTTTAAAAATGCTACGTACGGACTTCAGAAGGTAAGTGATACATGTCGTACCACGCTAAGACCATTATGCAACAAGAGTGGTGCATGGTCAGAAGAGATTACATGTTCAATGTCACCTGCAGACGCAGTTCTGCCATGGTACGGGTAACAGGCGCTGTAACCAGAAACATACTACAAACTTGAAGTACTCGCGACAGTATGATTTTGTGGGCAAAACTTCTAACTTGCATACAGATTGATTGTGACATTCTGGCTGTCTATGTACCAAATGCACCGTCGCGTCCAGCCGTAGCTGAAGGGTGCTGATAATTTGGCCAAGGCCGCACAGTCGTGGGTGAAGCTGATCGGGTAGTTCAGATCTTGCGCCATGCGATTTCCGTCTTTTCGGAAGCCTGAAAGAATATGTGGGGGAACAAGATTTTCCAAAGATGAGGACGTTCACGCAGTGGTTCTCGAATGGCTCCGTGACCATAAGCGGATCTCTATCGTCGAGCAACTAAACGATTGGTAGAGCCGACCGTTGTTTACAGAGACTTGGTGGCTATATTGAAAAATAGTGTCATGTATCTGTGTCACTTTGATGCGTAGTGAATCACTCGACAACAGTTACTTGACATCTTGGATATTCCGGGATCCAGCCGGATGTTCGCGTCATTCTCGCACGATATTTCAACAGCATGCCTCGCTGTTTTCTTCAGGTGCTACCTGAGACTGGTCCTTGGGTCGATCGAGTCCAGTATTTATGCCTGGAAGGAGCTGGGCGTTCCCTAATCGTTCCGCGCCGAGTCGAGTGCTCGTTCTGTGGTCCGCGCCCGCCAGACTCGGCTTCAATGGATCCCTCCAGTCGCGGATGTTCCGACTGCCGTCCGCGCCCCAACAGCGAGGCACGCTGTTGAAATATCGTGCGAGAACGACGCGGACATCCGGCTGAATTCCCGAATATCCAAGATGTCAACAGATCGCCGGGAAAGCATGAAGAATTACAACAGTTACTTGGTTTACCGTAATAATGTGTAGCTCACATTCCGAACTTCCCTTGTACTTCCAAGTTGGCATAATTGGTCCACCTCTTCAAGTGTGATTCGTCCAAGTCTAACTTTTATCCCTCACAGCATGCCTACCTGCAACGCGCAACATTGGCTTAGTTTGTCTTTTGTTTCTATGCATATCGTAGCCATCAGCTAGCACACATTTCATTAAGCAGCCGACTCTGGTCCTGATCGCTATCACCAATCACTGCTATGTCCTCACCGAATCGTGCTGATTTCCTATATGCGACAAACAATTTCCCATTAAATAGCTCTTTACTCCTTTCATTACTTCTCTAACACGCAATTTAATTATAAGTGGTGGCAGAGAATAACCCTACATTACTTCTTTCCTGAATTCGACCTATTATGTCATAGCATCATAGTTGACTATCGCCATGTGTTTCTCATAATGAGACTGGATTATTGTTACATTACTGTAGATATTACAACACTGCTTAAGCGTAAAATATTTCGTTCCATTCCACTATTCTGAAGCCTTCTCCAAATCTACAAATACGGTGTATATTTCCTTGTTTTTCCTAAATCTATCGTCTGCTAAAATTGACATCTACATCTTTAGTCCACAAGCCACCTTACGGACTGCAGAGGTCGATACTGTGTACCACTATCACTTCTTCCATCTTTTGTTCCATTCTCTAATGCTTCACGGGAAGAGCGATTGTTAGTAAGTACCCGTGTGAGCCCGAATCTTACTCAGATTACTTTCATAGTCTTTTCGTGAGATTTACGTGGAGGACGCAACAGATTGATTGACTGTCTTAAGAACGTATGCTCTTGGAATTTTAACAGTACACCACACTGTGATGCTCAATGCCTCTCTTGTGGCATCTGTCACTAAAGTTGGCTGACCATCTCCGTGACGCTTTCACGCTTACTAAATGAACCTGTAATGGAACGTGCTGCTCTTGTCTGGCTGTTCTCTATGTCCTTTATCAATCTTATTTGCTATGTATCCCAGACGGACAAGCAATATTCAAGTATTGGTCGAACGATGGTTTTGTAAGCTACCTTTTTTTACGGGTGGACTACACCTCCTGAGAATCCTTCCAGTAAGTCTGTATGGTATCTACCTTAGAAATACTTAAACCTAACTATCCTAAGGACATCACACCATCCATGCCCTAGGCAAGATTCGATCCTGCGACCGTAGCAGCAGTGCGGTTCCGAACTGAAGTGCCTAGAACCGCTCGGCCACAACGGCCGGCGCATGCACGGCAGTCCGTGGTGATCACACGCCGTATAAACCACCATGCCCAGCTGTTTCTTATGTTCAGATCGCGGTGACTTCGGTTTAAAAAATGTCCGTAAATATAAATGTTACTTCTGTTCGTCTAATTGCGTATTTACATCTGTTATCTTTTGTACGACACTGTAGCACTTCTTTCTATGTATAGATCAGGCTTCATTGAGCTACGTTACTTGACAGAGACATGTAAAGCGAAAGTTATTTTCGTCCTTAAGTTTTGAACACCAGTGTATGATTCCTCCCACTTTTCTTTCCTTACCCACTGAAAATTCACGTTTTAATTGCTTTCCTAAATTAAAATCACTTGGTAAAATTTTAAGTTTTTTATGCACACATGCATCAGTTAGTGAGTGCGAAAGTAAACTTAAGGGGAGGTTTACTATCTTTTGGTTAAAAAAATCGATTTTTTTAAAATTCCATTATTGGATCCATAAAAGTGTTTAGAATCCACCCCTGAAACGGTTTTTCCGAATACGGAACGGAAATGTTTGTTATTAGCGGTTAAAAAAAAATGCACGTGCCTGAAATCGGCCTTTTTCACGCACCAGTATTTTTCTGGAATTTCGACTTTGTAGCAGCGAAAAATTATTCTATGTGCTTGCCCATGGCTAAAACTGATAAAGCGATCAAGGAGCTTACGACGTACTACGGCTTGGCAGTCCGACGGCATCCCATTTCGGTGGAACACATGAAGAAGGCAATTTGGGCAACGTATTTCCACAAGTGTTCGACGGCGCATTGCAGAGGCTACCGGACATTTGGACGAATATCAATACGACCAGCCGCTCTCCAAAGAAGTTCAAAAAGTGATTCATCCGATCCACGAGGCCCTTTCGGAGGACGAGTTATTGTTCCGGTACTTGGGAGGAAACACACAAAATTCAAATGAAAGTTTGAACGCGTGTGTTTGGAAATTAGCCCCCAAGCATTAGCATTCTGGTGCGAAGACTGCGACTTTCCTGGCAGTGAGCAGCTTCAACAAAGGGTATTCAGCAATTCTGAAGACCATGGCAACGATGGACGTCATCCCCGAGACTCTATTCAACGCAGTTCGCCAAGCATTCGAACGACTACCGGTTCAAAAAATGGTTCAAATGGCTCTGAGCACTATGGGACTTAACTTCTGAGGTCATCAGTCCCCTAGAACTTAGAACTACTTAAACCTAACTAACCTAAGGACATCACAAACATCCATGCGCGAGGCAGGATTCGAACCTGCGACCGTAGTGGTCGCGCTGCTCCAGACTGTAGCGCCTAGAACAGCTCGGCCACTTCGGCCGGCTGAACAACTACCGGATTCAAGCGGCCGAAAACAGCTTGTCACCGGCCGTACGGTCGGCTCTGGAGCAACGCAGGATGGCCCAGATCGAGCAGAACGCCTTGTATGAGGAAGAGGAAGGACTAGTTTACGGACCCGGAATAGCAGATTGAACATAAGTTGCATAATATTGCATTTATATGCAGTCAAAACTTCAAACGCGTTTTTCTCAAAATGACTTTTTTTTATCGCGCGGTGTGGTAACTTCAAGTCTACTGAACCGATAGGCATGATTCTTTGTTTCCGACGAAGCGAATTAAATTGTCTAGGAGTTGTATCACTTTTATTCCGATCCATCAACTATAAATATTTTTACTTGGACGAAGAAGTCGAAAAATCGATGAAAAAACCCTATTTTTTCATATGGCCGCCATTTTGTTTCCTATGGTCCAAATAACTTAAGCGAGGTACAACTCCTAAAGAATCTTATATAGTTCGCCAACATCAACTCAATTTTTATTTCAGACGAGCCGGCTGACCTGTGACATACAGCGCGTGGAGGTCTACATCGAAATTTTGTTTCGTTCCGACGGCACTTCCGCCTTTGCTCTTCGACATTTCCACTCGAAAAAAGTCCAGTTTGAAGAGGAAATATCAATAAACAGTTTGACCAAATTTGAGATGATATCTATAACACATCCCGAGAAAAAAATTCTCAAGGAACATGCTTTTTTCGGGCCAAAGATAGTAAGCCTCCCCTTAAGTTGAAAGGATGCGTACGGTTATATCTTGCTGTGCAACAACGTCAGTAGAACGCTGCATTTTTCAAGAACACACAACAGTTATGCACACTATATCAGACAGTTATCTTAAAGCGTAGGACTAATACTTCGCGGGAATGTTTCCAAGAAGCGCGAATAAAACATTCATTTCTATTAGGACGACCAAAACGTCTCCCGGAGAGCGCCACACTAGGCTTTTGTGAAACTTCCACGCAGCTTTCTTAATGTAACTACACATACATCTTGACTCTTTTGATCAACTTGTAAGAAAGCTAGTTGCATAATTACAGATGTAAAGGAACTGGTATTGTCAAACCAGAATCAATTACGCTCGTTTACTCGGCACTCAATGTCATGAAAAATCAAGACAAACTGTTTGAAGTAAGAGCTTTTCAAGTTATGTGATTAGATAAGGAGGAACAGATTACCGTAGCGTCAGCGATATACCACTAGAGTCAGAAACGTCGCTGTTCAGATACACGAGGTGGAGCACAAGGCAAATGGCAGCCTGCGGTTATTGCCATACACCTTGTCTCCTCTCCTGTCTTATCAACGTACAATGTCCATTAGCGCTCTTGTCCGAACAACACAGCGGAAACAGTCGTTCCCATCTGAGCGAAATCCTTCTGTCCCATTCTATTACGGATTCTCTTTTTCGAAATCTTTGTCAGTTGCAGGAATGAGACTCTCGAATGATCTCCCTCAGTAAATACTGTCCAGTCACATTAACCCTTTCGTGGGCAAAATTATTGAACAGTTTTTTTTAATGAATGGAGAGCAGATAGTAGTTAACAGATATGTATATTTATGATACAGAATATCAAATTTGCTCCAACTGTGAAAGTGAGGTCACACAACAAGGTGGGAAGTATTCTTCCCACTGCCCTTCCTTGGAGTTAAATGACAAAAACAACTTTTTCAATATATGTCATATTTATTTGATAAATTTACTTCTCTTGTTACAATGATTGTTCACAATTACTTGCCATGAAATTTCCTGAAACATGGGTCTATGCAAAGTGGTATTTGACAATATGTACAAACACAGCGAGTGCACTTTTCCGCAGCTTTGATACTACAATGACGGCAGGTCCAGTAGGTTCCTCCTAAAATGGGTTGATGCTCCCCTACAGCCACATGACGAAAATCTTCAAGTACTTTACCCCTTTTCGCCAGAAAGACAGGTTTTTGTCCACGCCTTTTTTGGGATGAGAAGCCAGCGATCAGTCTGGCTAGATGGATCCTGTATGTGAGCTGATCATGCTGTCCACTTTCTCTTTTATTAATTTTCCACAGGATAAAACTGTTCACTGTAGCAACGTCCACTAGGAAATAAAATATCCTGTGCCACCATTTTACAGAACGTCTGCCAATAGCATACCTTTCTCGTAATTGATCAAACTTATCGACACCACCGATTATTTTGTTGTATTCTGCCACAACTTCAGGACAAGAAATCTCTGTACTAGTACCATCCTTGTTTTTCGTTTCCACTGTGGCTGTTTCTCACGGGTCATGAATTGAGGACAGGAAAGTGACTGGACGATTATCCATCCAATTTGCTGCAGAAATGTCTCTTTTTGTTTCATACTGGAATTCTCCTCGTTCCAATTTTACGTTTTCCTTCATAAATTTGGGTAAATCAAAAGTATTTACCTTATACCATACCTTTAAGGAAAAACATCACAAAATGTCACGCAAACAGCACTGAAAGGCTCCTCTACAGAGCAACACTCAGCTATACAATGCCTCTGCGCGAAGGTACTGCAAAAACGGCGGGTACTTCCGATTGGAAGTAGTACCCTATACTGTTCACTAGGTGGTAGCACCGTACAGATGTGGGAACTGTGAGTCCCACGGGACTAGGAGCGAGTTCATTGTAGTGGGAAGAATGTTTCCCACGGCTCACGAAAGGGTTAATGTGATCACCTGTGAGTAGTCTGAATTACCACCTTTTGCAGCGCGCACCGCTGCGAGACGTACAGACAGAGCGTGAATGAGGTTCTGGAAGGTACGGACAGGAATGTGGGGTCGTGCTTACCCTAGTTCCGCGGGTAATTGCTCCAGGTTTCTCGGTTGAGGATGCATGACGTTAACAGCCTTCTCGAGATGGTCCACACATTCTCGACTTGGTTTAAATCTGAGGAGTACTATGGAAAGGGGTTTACTCTGCTCTTCGAACCACGTACGTACATTACGACCTATGTGACATGTTATCGGAAATGAACGTAGGGGTAGACATTTTCCCCAAGGATGGATTTATACTAGTGTTGATCCACTATGCCTCACAGATTAACGAGATCACCCAGTGAATGCCTCGAAAACAATCCCCAGACCATAAAACTCTCTCCTTCTGCTTGGACCTTTCCCATGCTTGATGCAGGGTCGATCTGCGATGAAGCATAAAACGTGATTCATCTGAAAACGCCACCTGTCGCCTCTCAGTGGGCGTCCAACTGCGGTACTGGGATGCAAATTGCAACCTTCATCGCCGATGAACAGCAGTCATCATGGGTGCATGAATCAGTGCCTGCTCCAGAGACCAAAATGATCAACGATCGCTGAACAGTCGTTAACGCGACGCTGTTGGTAGCCTCTTGGTTCATCTGGGCTGTCAGTTGCGCAACAGTTGCACGTCTATTCGCTCGTGCACGTCTCCATAGCCGTCGTTCATCCTGTCACCCATGGCCCGTGGTAGAGCACAGTTTCCTCGGCACCGGTGTTGGATAGCGCCATTTTGACGCGCACAGTGTACTTTATCCAGAGTGGCGCGGGAAAAGTCAACAAACTTAGCCGTTTTGGAAATGTGTCCACCCTTGGCTTTAAAACTAATGGTTATACCCTTCTGGATGTCAGATAAATCGCTCCGTTTTTTCCACATTATAACGACTGCACTGTTTTTCCTGCCCCCCCCCCCCCCCCTATCACGCTTTATATACCCTCCACTGGTAGTGCTACCACCTGCTGCCTGTGAGTGGTTGTTGCAGTTGCACGTTGACGCTGAGCCGGCCGCTGTGGACGAGTGGTTCCAAGTGCTTCAGTATGGAACCGCGCGACTGCTACGGTCTCAGGTTCGAATCCTGTCTCGGGAATATGGATGTGTGTGATGTTCTTAGGTTAGTTAAGTTTAAGTATTTCTACGTTTTAGGGGACTGATGACCTCGGATGTTAAGTCCCATAGTGCTCAGAGCCATTTGAACCATTTGAACGTTGACGCTGAACACGGGCGGTGTCGCATTAATGTGACATGTGACTGGATCGCATAATATGCAGACTGGAAACAGAATGAAAAGCGTTGCTAAAGAAAAAAAAGAAAAAAAAGATTAACATCGAATACAAATCTAAGTGTTACAAAGTCTTCTCAGAAAGTATTTCTATAGAGTGTTACCTTGTACAGAAATGGAACGTGGACAATTGGCAGTTCGGACAAGAAGAGAATAACCTTCTGCACTATGTTAGAAAACTGAATAATATCTCCAGCTTCCAGAGACAGCTATGACTAGTTCGCTGAAGCAACGGTAATGTCTATCTTTGTCCCTGTACACACTTGTTACCCCAGTCCGTCCTTCTTTCCAGCCACATCTTCCTCAGTTCCCAGCGCACTTAGCCGGGGCAGTCTACCAAAGTTTCCCTCACTCAGGACTCTTTATGTGAGAAAATTTCACTCTTGTACACCTATAAATACATTTTATATCTGCCATGATCACTGTTATTGTTATTATTATTGTTATTACTATTACTATTAATAGTATTACTATTACTATTAATGACAGCAACAGCAGTAACACCAGTAGTGGTAGAAATACCACTAATATTAACTTATTAATTCTTAGTACTACTTATTCACATTGTCTCTGCAAACGTTCATGTCATTTTAATTTCATTAATACTATTTTATTACTATTTGTCACACTTTAGAGTATAGTTATTTATTAGGTATCTATAATATTTAAAAAATACCTTATGTGTGAAACACTGGCTTAATGTAAGAGAGGGCCTGAAGGATCTAATAGCCGGCCGAGGTGGCCGAGCGGTTCTAGGCGCTACGCAGTTGCCAAACAAACCTTCCGAAATTGTATTTTCAGATCTCTGCAAGAAATCTGTATTTCAGATGTTGAAACCAGATAAATCCATTATCTCATGTTTTGCTACCATAAATTGAGGACCAATAACAACTAGAGATCACTACAAGATAATGAGTTTCCCATACTCTTCCTGGTAATTACAGAAGTTTATCCTGTATGGACAAAGGAATCTCCTGCGCAGTAGCAAAAACCCATTAAACAACGTTTTCAGATATATAGGTCATCAACTAAAGTCAGAAGAAAAAGATCTTGTACACGTACAACTGGATTCCAAATACATCAAGTGTATTAAGATTAGGAAAATATTGATATCAATATTGAATTATCCATAATTTTGGAAATATGGTTCTAACCGATAATCTAAGACCAGTTTTGGAATCAGCACAATTCCTTTAAGGTGAGACAGTTCACGCGTCAGTTCACTGTCTGCCTAAAATTCATATAAATTGCTTTTCTTTGATTTTGCTAAGATGGCAGAAAGAGTCGTGGAAATTTTGTTGCTATCACATTTGTGTGCATTTGTACCACATTAATGTGAGAGGGACAGTCTCCTTTATGTTAAAAGTGTTATAAATTAAAATATTTCTTGGCGCCAGGCAACTTATTTCTACTATGAGGTACGTAGTTTTACTCTGTTTTTATGACCTCATATCCCCTAAACTGGTTGGGATAGCCATGTTTGTCAGCAAACCAAAATCAGTAACGTGTTTGGACCAAGTGATAGCGAAAACGCTATTGTTTGCGTTTGCTTAACTTCTTATTTGTTTCCTGAGAACGACCAGTCACAGGATGCTACCTACCGTACAATACTGCGAATTCTCTGATGAAAGATACCTTCCTCAAATTTCATTAAGAGTTCCATTGTCGGTGCGGAATAGAGAAGACATTGTGTGGGCAACTGTTTGAGACTTCTAGTTAGGTCACTCTATAGCTACCGTATAATGGTGCGCTACGTTTCCCACTCAAACGTAACAGCGGTGGGAAGAATGTAAGAAACGGGGAAGCGCGTTGCATAATAGATACCAGACGGCAGATAACGAGCAGTCGAGGATTACGAGGCGCGGCGATATCGCGTAAGCGCGTGACGTAACGCCGGTAGGCGCTCTTCTGCAAGCGCTCACCGATGACCTAAATCGGAAGCTCTTATCACATGTTAGTTACGATGCTTGTCTAATGTCAGCAAGTGCCCTTTTTTCTAGTGTTCTACAAAACTTTGAACTTCAACGAAGGGAATGCTTGCAAGCCCTCGAATTTCTTCTTCAGAAAAAGTACCTTCTGCCATGAACAGAGTTAATGTTACTGGCGAGGTGTGTAGCACACTCGTGAAGATCACTAACGCTTTAAACTATTCTCTACATCCAGTCGTAATTGAAGTTTCTACGCTAGTTTCTAAAGCTTTCGGCTCGTTAGTGGACATGGCGTCACCTACCTTGACTTTGTTGAAATGTATATTATTGGTAGTTTTATTACTACTATGAATTGCATGGCGGGGGGTACTGCGCATTGTATAAGTTATTAGGCCTATTTCCCGTACCATTCACGTATGGAGCGCGGGAACAATAAAAGCTTCAACCCCTCTGTGCACGCTGTAATTTGTGTAATCTTGTCTTTGAGATCTTAATGGGAGCGATACATTGCAGACCGTAGTATATTCCTAGATTGAGAAACTTTATTTTAGAAACTTTCTAAGTAGGCTTTCACGATATAGTTTGCGTTTATCTCCAAGGGTTTGCCAATTCGGTTCTTTCAGCATCTCTGTGACACTCTACCGTCCATTCTTAGTATACGCTCAGTGTCCTCTGTCATTCCTACTTGGTATGGATCCCACACATTTGACCAAACACCTAGGATGGGTCGCGCAAGTATTTTTGTATGCACTTCTTTCGTGGAAGTAGTTGAAACTGGGGCAACTTGGCGATGTTAACAGTGAATCATTTTTAATTAATTCATTTTTCAAACTTTATTTTCTTTGTGTTTATTAATACAACGAACTTCTATTCTATTATACCTAGTCTCATAGTTTTTTATTTAATATAATCACAGTCATTTTGGCAATTTTTGCTGGAGGGCCAACGCAGATATCAGCACTTGCTGGACACCACGCTCTATTTTCTTTGCCGGTTTTCGTCTGTCACTTTAAACGTTCTTATCCCATCTTGTGTGTTTCGTTATCAACCAACATCTGTTTCATAGGTGAGATTTTTAAAATACTTGCACTTTGCGTACAGTGGTTTGAAATAAAAAATATTTCGGCGCTGCTTCGGCGCATTGGGAGCATAATTTGTTGAAGGTACTGATTCTTTATTTTTCTGTACCCGCTGTTGATCAGAAGATAAATTAGGAGTTACTGTGAATTACCTTTTAGGTGCTGCAGCCTGGTTACGAACATTTTCAGTTTTGGCACCAGAACACGTTGTGTGTTTTTCCCTGCAGCATACTCGTGCTTACGTCTTTAAAAACCAATAACTGCGTTACCGGCTGTGGATGTTTTGCAATAACCAGTGCTTAATACATTAGATGTCCTCAGCTTTCCCCATTCGTCCTACCCCAAGCTATCTACATTGAAAGTCTTTGAATGTATAAAGAAGTCTTTGAATTTAACAAGAATAGGATATGAATGAATTGTGACTGTGAAAAGCATATTGCGTGAAGCAGTCATGTATAGATAAGAAAAATCAAATATCTACCTTGAAACTTCAAAGGAGTTTGTGTTGAAGTCTTTGAAAATCATAACACGCCAGGATATGTAACTGCAATCAACTGAACTGGCGGCAGCTGCCCCACTGTACGAGTTTGCAGTGCCTCGTCTTGTGAAGTTATTGTAGTACCCGTACGCTACCTGTAATTATGAACTTAAATCAAGTGATCAGACATCTTGCCCCGCTCGTTAAATTCTCACGGTCTCCCCTATATACAAATACTTTTCCTTTTAACGCATTCAAACAGTGTTTTCCTTAGTTTAGTTTCACTGTACTGAATTCGCATAATATTACTGAATTGATTTTAATTTTAGTTGTTACTATTATTATAACCAGCTTTCTTGACGTGTTTACTGACAGGTTTCAATTTCTTGTAGTCAGTTTCCAATTGTTAGAAATATTACATTCTTCTCGACGTATTAGAAAAACTTAACCAAGTCGTAGTACGTGAGATACATCGACCAGGATGGCCAGAACAAAAATCTTTATTTCATTTGCATTATGCCAAAATTGGGAGACGCGTCGCTACACTGGACACTTACTGCTGACAGCAGCTTCTCTGTTGTTTTATCTAGTCCTTCAAGCTACTGCTACTGTATCTTCTTGTCCATCGTCGTCCTCCAAACATCAAATGGAAATGCCTAGCTACTGAGAAGTGGATATAAAATAGAACGAACGCATACGCTCAGTCGTACGTAAAGGAGGTTGCAGAGTTGGGTTCATTGGCAGGATTCTGGGAAAATGGAGTAGCCTACAACGCAGACTGCATAGGAAACACACTTGCTATCCATCTTAGGCTCACGCGTGTGTGACCCATACTGTAAAAGACTAACAGGGAATATTGAACGTGCACGAAGACGGGCAGTGACAAATAGTCACAGGTTTGTATGATTCACCGGAGAGCAGGCTTGAAGATAGATGCCATTTATCCCGCGAATGCCTACTTACAAAGTTACAAGAACTAGCATTATGTGAAGAATCTAGGGGAAACGTTGTTACAAATAATCTCGATATGTCTTTTGCACGATACTGCAATGAACGTTCGGAAGGTCATAGGCTATACATTTTTAATATATCTCATGTATAAATATACATGTAATATATAAAGGAGAAATTTCGTTACCAAAAATTTCGAAAAGTTTTTGACTGATTTATTCGAAATTTTTACATGTTCGGTTGTAAAACAGTGCTATCAAAAATCTCTAGATGTTCTCGACCTGTTTACTTCATATTTTTATGTGACAATGTAATAAACGTTCAGACAGTAATGAACCACATACTTTTTTTCAACATTTCAAGGGTTTTCTGTTAAGACCGACAGTGAGAAAGAAAATGTTGCGCTATGCCCTGCTATAAAAACGGGTCATTTTGTTTTCTTTCTCGCAATCAGTTTTAATTAAGATTGCAGAACATTTAACCCATAGGCAAATTGTTCCTACCATATATATTTTAAACAAAAATTGTATGCACAGCAATGAGCTGTTTTGTTTTCTTCCTCGGA
Organism: Schistocerca piceifrons; assembly: GCF_021461385.2. Taxonomy (NCBI): domain Eukaryota; kingdom Metazoa; phylum Arthropoda; class Insecta; order Orthoptera; family Acrididae; genus Schistocerca; species Schistocerca piceifrons. The sequence continues at coordinate 230,886,540 of NC_060149.1, read as the reverse complement.
GTCGGTTTTCACAGAAAACAAGGAAAGCGTATTTATGGCTTATCGGCTTATGATTAGAATACTGCTACTGAATCTGAATTTACAGTAACAATAAACGAGACTCGAAGTCAGAGAGAGCGGATAAGGAAGGATGGACAGAGAGAGGGCAGCCGCTGTGGCCGAGCGATTCTAGTAGCTTCAGTCCGGAACCGCGCTGCTGCTACGGTCGCAGGTACGAATCCTGCCTCGGGAATGGATTTGTGTGATGTCCTTAGGTTAGTTAGATATAAGTAGTTCTAAGTCTAGGGGACTGATGACCTCAGATGTTAAGTCCCGGACATAGATTGGAAAGGGAGGAGATGGATAGAGAGAGGGAGGGGCAATGGACAGAGAGAGGATATCAGGACGTACATCCAATTCTTATAGAGATTTAGCAATTGCAAAGCATTGCCAGATGCGCTAGTATCAACACAAGTTTTGTATCATCTCTTGATTTCGGAATTCATTGCACAGAAAACAAAAACTGATGCTGTGGCATGTGTGTACATTCATCTGCAATGTGTCCAGACCATGAAATAAAAAGAAATACAGTTGTGTACCGACAAAGTCGTCTGTTTCTCACAGCACTCCTGGGCAACGACAATACGTGATGAAACGTCCCCTTGCTTGGATGCGTACATGAATCCGCCGTAGCATATCGTCGATTAGATCATCAAGCCAGCCCGTGTCCAAACTGGCCCACTCTTCAATGACGATTCTGCGTAAGTCGCGCAGAGTACGTGGTCGTTGTCGACGTTCAAAAATAGTTCGTTTCAATCGATTATAGACATTCTGGTTTGTGTTCACGTCCGGGGAAGAGGCAGGTCACTCCATCCTGGTGATGCTGAAGGAATGTGCTCACGATGACAGAACGACGTGCATGTGAGTTATCATCCATCAAGACGAAACTGTCACCAAAATGTTGGCGATAAGGTCCCAGTATTGGTTGCAGATTCTTGTCCCTGTACCATAGAGCCTCAAGAACCGAAACAGATCTATGTTTGCCTCATATAATGCCACCGCAAAACATCACTCCGCCACCATCTTTTTCCACATGTGGAACACAGTGCAGAGGGCGTTAAATATTACCGGGTTGTCTCCAAAGACGTTGTCTGCGATTATCAGGGTACAAACAGACCCGAGTTTCGTCCGTAAACAATACCCGACGCCAATCCTCGGGCGTCCGTTCTGCACAGTTGTTTGCCCGTCTGTAACGGAGCCCATGGTGATGTGGTATACGACATGACGTTCACAATGGTCATCGGAAATTGATATTCTAATCATGTAATCGCCTCCTACCAATTTGATGCCATACATGATGTCGTGTAACCTCTTCGAACGCCGACTTCAGTTCTCGAGCGCTCAGTCCACGGTTCCTTTGACTCAAAAGTCGTAGATATTGATCAGCCTGTGTGCCGTGCATGGCCTGTGCAGCTAAGTCCTCAACAGCACCTGTCAATTGCAACCGATTCCATGTCCCCACAACATCATTTTGACTCCGGTGCACGCTTCGAACAACTTCGCTGATTTACAAGCCTTCTGCGCGTCACGTGGTAATGCAGACCCGATCAGTGGTTACGACTTCGCTTCGTGGCACGACTGTTCCACGGACGGCCCTAATGTGACTCTACTGGTGCCTAACTTTCAACTGAAATGCTGCAGTTCAGTCGAGTGCGTCGTTCTAACCATAGGAAATGCTCGTGGTACTACTCAACCACGCTATTAATGCACTTAGCCGTAATTGGAAACACGCCGGGACGTTACTTTAAACAAGCGGAGGGGTCTAAGGAAAACGCAAACCACTGTCAATGCTTTCAGGTGAGTTGTGCTTTTACTATCAACCTCAATTACGTGGTGGCTCACGGTAAACCGACAGAGGCGTTCTCATCCCCAGGTGCAGTAATATTGTGGTCGAATAATAACTGAGTATATGTTTACAATTAACATCAAAGGTAGCCTACCTGTAGGTACAGAAACAGTAACAATAGCATCGTACCTGCACGACATATCTGTAAGATGCAAAAGTTTCATTGACGTGTGTATATAAGACAAGATTAGACTAAATGATAGCGCACATAGACACACTTAAGTAGTTATTCTTCCTGTGCTCCGTACACTGTTGGAACAGGGATAAACCATAACATGTAGTACTCATCTTGTGGTTGAAGAGCACTTTTTTCCGTGTTTCTTTCCAAATATATAATTATGGAAATACATTTGTACTTCGAGCAAACATATATTCCCTCCAGAATGAGATTTTCACACTGCAGCTGAGTGTGCGTTGATATGAAACTTCCTGGCAGATTAAAACTGTGTGCCGGACCGAGACTCGAAGTCGGGACCTTTGCCTTTCGCGGTAGAGCACTTGACCGCGAAAGGCATAGCTCCAGAGTTCGAGTCTCGGTCCAGCACACAGCTTTAATCTGCCAGGATGTTTCATATCAGCACACACTCCGCTGCAGAGTGAAAATCTCATTTTGAAAACATCCTCCAGGCTGTGGCTAAGCCATGTCTCCGCAATATCCTTTCATCCAGGAGTGCTAGTTCTGCAAGTTTCGCAAGGGAGCTTCTGTGAAGTCTGGAAGGTAGGAGACGAGATAGTGGCAGAAGTACAGCTGTGAGGACGGGGCGTGAGTAGTGCTTGGGTAGCTCAGATGGTGCCGGCACGGTAGCTCAGCATGTTCAGACAGAGGGCTGCGTGCTCTCTGTAATAAAAAATCCTGAGTCAAGAAATCAACGATCAACTTTAACGGATGTCATGTGACGTCCGCCTAGACCAAACGCAACGAATTACGGGGAAAAAAATAGAAAAAGACGGTACAGCACTCGCCCACGAAAGGCAAAGGTCCTGAGTTCGAGTCTCGATCCGGCACACAGTTTTAATCTGCCAGGAAGTTTCATGTATTTCCTCCATTACGAGGGACGTTCAGTAAGTAATGCATCACTTTTTTCTGAAAGCAGTTCGGTTTTATTAAGGATTCCAATACATCATGTTATTCCCTACTCTTTTGGCTACGAAACTCTGTTTTTAACATAATCTCCGTTCAATGTTGCGGCCTTAAGGCACCTTTTAATGGTTATATAGTTATGGAAATACATTTGTAACTTGAGCAAACATATATTTCCTCCAGAGGCCCGCATCTCGTGGTCGTGCGGTAGCGTTCTCGCTTCCCACGCACGGGCTCCCGGGTTCGATTCCCGGCGGGGTCAGGGATTTTCTCTGCCTCGTGATGGCTGGGTGTTGTGTGCTGTCCTTAGGTTAGTTAGGTTTAAGTAGTTCTAAGTTCTAGGGGACTGATGACCACAGATGTTAAGTCCCATAGTGCTCAGAGCCAGCCCAGCCAGCCCCTCCAGAATGAGATTTTCACTCTGCAGCTGAGTAGGCGTTGATATGAAACTTCCTGGCAGATTAAAACTGTGTGAGATCACCGAAGTTAAGCGCTGTCGAGCGTGGCCGGCACTTGGATGGGTGACCACCCAGCCTGCATGCCCGCACGGCTCCACTCTACTGGTCGACGTCGGAGCCAACGTCTTGTTACATCAATAACCTCCCCATCATCAACGTACTGCTTCCCACGAAGAGCATTCTTCATTGGCCCAAACAGATGGAAATCGGAAGGTGGCAAATCCGGACTGTATGGTGGATGAGAAAGAACAGTCCAATGAAGTTTTGTGAGCTTCTCTCAGGTGCGCAGACATGTGTGAGGCCTTACGTTGTCATGGAGGAGAAATTCGTTTGTAGTTTTGTGTCTACGAACATCCTGAAGTCGTTTCTTCAATTTCGTGAGTGTAGCACAGCTGTGTGCCGCGGGCAGGCACGCTGGAGATAGGACAGGTTTGCGCGACCTTGTTGCAAGGATGACAGAAGCCTCGCCCAACGACTTACAGTGGTCATATTCACTACCACGTCTCCGTAAACATTCTGCAAGCGCCTATGAATATCTGTGGCAACGGCCTCGCCGCAGTGGATACACCTGTTCCCGTGAGATCACCGAAGTTAAGCGCTGTCGGGCGTGGCTGGCACTTGGATTGGTGACTATCCAGCCGCCATGCGCTGTTACCATTTTTCGGGGTGCACTCAGCCTCGTGATGCCAATTGAGGAGCTACTCGACCGAATAGTAGCGGCTCCGGTCAAAGAAAACCATCATAACGACCGGGAGAGCGGTGTGCTGACCACACGCCCCTCCTATCCGCATCCTCAACTGAGGATGACATGGAGATCGGATGGTCCCGATGGGCCACTTGTGGCCTGAAGACGGAGTGCTATGAATATCTGAGATGCTCTACTTTTCCATCAAAAGAAACTCAATGACAGCTCTCTGCTTGTAAGTCACCTCCGTTACAGACGCCATTTTGAAGGCTAAGTATAGCGCTACCAGCTATCGGAACTACATGAAACTATAGGTGGAAATATTCCACGGTGTTCCGTAACAAATTCCGCATTTTTAAACCGGCCGACAAAAAAGTGTGTTGTAGTACTTGTTGAACGGTCCTTGTAATACGTTATAAAGGAAACGCAGACAGAAGTGAGTTTCAGCCACAAGATGAATATCTCAGTCAGCGCCATTCCAGAGGTTTCCAAGTAAGCTCTTCAACAAATTCCGTGGATGATAAATGAGAAGAATTTGTGTTTGCTCAAAACAGAACCACATGTCAATATCTTCGGTATTAATAAACTGCTTCAGCTGTTTAACATATAACTAAAACATGAGAGCTCGAAACTTTGTACTAAGCATTCGTTGTCTGTCAAAATATGACACCCCTAAGAGGTGGTACGTCAACGAATAAAACAGCTGGATGCATTGATTCCAGTCCAACATGTTAGATGGGGCCGCTTCTCCGGTCTATACGCAATCACGGAACAGAGGACGTGACCTCGTGTTGTCTCTTACTGGGTACGAAGTTCAGAGCTTTTTGACTCTAGTGTTTTAGTTACCCTGTTCATCTGAAGATGTGGCTCTTAGTGCCATGAAACCGCCAGTGATATAAAATAAGCTGAAGCGGTTTATTAAAACCCAAGAAGACTACTCATAACTATGGTTGCCCTATCCATCACAAGGCTGTCTGCATATGTTCATAATTACAAATATGGTTAAGTGTTTAGTACCGTCTGCCATGCACTCCTCAGTGGTTTGTAGAGCATGTGTGTAGATGCAGAAGGCACATTTGCCATCTAAAGGAGTTATAAAACTACATTTCTCCTACTTGGCGTAACCTTTGCTCCCGCAGGCTTTCTGCCTTGCGTGTGGGAGCGTCTGTTCAAATTGTCGGCCGCGTGCTTAACGTCCGCCAGAGAAAACCGGCCGAGTCCAGCCTCAGCTTGATGTAAAAACTCCGCACAGCGCTGCAGACTCTTGAGGCGTTGTCCGCCGCTCACAGACGTGTTCTTTCATCTATTAGATCGCCGTGATTCCGAGTTCCATCAAAGAAAATTTACAGAACTATGGAACCGGAATGAAATTTTCACTCTGCAGTGGAGCGTGCGCTGATTTGAAACTTCCCGGCAGATTAAAACTGTGTGTCGGACCGAGACTCGAACTCGGGACCTTTGCCTTTCGCGGGCAAAAGCTCTACCAACTGAGCTACCCAAGCACGATTCAAAACCCCTCCTCACAATTGCACTTCCACCAGTACCTCGTCTCCTACCTTCCAAATTTCACAGGAGAGCTTCTGTGAAATTTGGAAGGTAGAAGACGAGGTACTGACGGAAGTAAAATTGTGAGGACGGGTCGTGAGTCGTGCTAGGGTAGTTCAGTTAGTAGAGCACTTGCTCGCGAAATAGAAAGGTCCCGACTTCGCGTCTCTGTCCGACACACACTTTCAATCTGCCAGGAGGTTTCAGAACTATGGAACTTCAGCGTGTTTCCGGTGAAATTCTTCCTAGCTTATTCACCACAAAAGCTAATTCCGTGAAACTGTCAGGCATCAGAACACCCATAAACTTTCAGAAAGCAACAGTTACTGACATATATTTGTTTCATTTAGGTCCAAAGCTTCCAGCAATGCAGAGTAGACATACATTACACTAAAAAACAAAAGCTTTTTGACTTTCAATAGTTCCTACTCATGTTGAACATGTTCTTATTCGTTACCGTAGAGATGTATAGCTAGATGAGGGTTTGAGATGGGGTGCTATATTCATATTTATCGGAATAGCTTTAGACGTTTGTCTTCGGAATCTGAGTGATGGGAAATGTTTTTGCAGAACAGAAAAACTCTTTTCGAGGAGGCGGGTGCAAAACGTGTTCACGAGAATTTCTGGAGGAAAAGAAAGATACTTGGATCAATTTTGTTGTGGTCGTAGAAGTCTTGAGTAGCACGAATCTGTCAGACCAACAGCTTAAGCTATGGAGTAACTTATGAACAAGAAAAACGGTAATAGGCAGTGACAAACACTTCCACCACAGTAGTCTCTTTAGCAAATTTCTCGCAGTTTTCATTTCCATTATATCCATATCTACTTACACACTCCGTAAGCCACCATACGGTCCATGGAGGAAGATGTTCTGTGCCACTGTTAGTCATTAACTTTCCTGTTCTACTCGCAAATGGAGCGACGGAAAAACAATTGTCTATATGATTGCATACGAGCCTTCATTTCTGTTGTCTTGTCTTCGCGGTCTTTACTCGATGAGTACAATGTGTTGAGAAAAACGTGGAAACCCCAAAAGCACAGCAAATCAACTTGCCTAATACGGTGTAGGAAACCAGTTGACATACAAAACGGCCTCCAGTCAGCTCGGAATAGATAAATGCAGGTCCTGTATGATTTACAAGGGACTCTTATACCACTCATCCTGCAAAATAGTAGAAAGTTCAGGTAACGATGATAGAGATGAATAGCGATCACGAACCCTTCTCTCAGAAGTAGCCCACAAAAACTCAATAATATTGAAATCTGATGACTGTGCTGGCCAGGGGAGAGGAGACAGTTCATCCTCGTGCTCACAAAACCAGTTCAGGACGATGCGAGATGTGTAACAGGAGTCCTGTCGTCTCGGACCACAACATCACCACTAGGTTAGAAACATTGTACCATGGAACGGACCTGATCATCCACAATGGTCACATAATCCTTGGCAGCAATATCACCTTGCACAGTAACCATAGGGCCCATGGAATACCCGGATATGGTTACCCAAATCATCACCGAGTCCCCGCCATGTGTCACTGCTGGGACGTAAAATCGGCCAGAAGTTGGAAACACTGAAACAAAACTCTCCGAGGAAATGATTTCCTTCCATTGCTTCATAGTTCCGGCTTTATGATTTCCGCACAATTATTACGGGCATTTGCGTCAGTGAAGAATTGCTTTGAAATTCCAGCTCGCTGTACAGTTCCCTGCTTCTGCAGCTCTCTTCGTGTTGTTTTTATGCTGCAGGGTTCGCGAGGGCGGTATTCAGTTCTGCAGTGGCTTTTGCAAATGTCGTCCTTTTATTTTTCTTCACATTCCTTTCCAATGTCTGTCCGTCATGATCACTCAATACATACTTTCGCCCACGTTATGACTCAGCGGATGACGTTTTTCCGCTTTCCTGTAAGCGGTATAAATTCCACACACGGTGCCTCTTGAAACGCCAAAACGTTCGGCTACCTTGGCTACGAATCACTCATCATAGAAGCACCAACTTGCTCACGTTCGACCTCACTTAGCTCCCCATTGGGGACGGTCCAACAGCAGTGTTAGGCGATGAAGGGTACGCCAGGTGGCATGGATAGGGTGGGTTGGACCCTCATTTCAGATGTAGTGGGGTGTGCAAGGCGTGTCATGGTTGGAAGAAATTGTAAATATCAGAGCTGATTTCAACAACTGGGAGGAAAAGGCCACCGAAATTCCGCTGGAAAGGACATTGATCATGTGGAGATTGAAGGAACGTTCATATATCTAATAACTCTTGTGTGTAGTTTCACATTCGGTGTGTTTTCTACAGTAATTATGTACAGTGAAGCGAATACCATAAAACGAAGTGATATTTTGAGTTGTGAAAACGAGAGAGTGCAGTTTTAAATTGTCAATGGCGATGGTGATTTAGATTAAGCACACTCAATATCACGATTATCAGAGAAGATCAGAGAACAAGTAGAGAAGGTTTACAAGATACGCATTTATTTTTTGGACGCAGCCTGTACAATGCCTTTGAGTAGTCGGTTTACCTGCTTGTTCTATTCGTCAAATAAGTTCTCTTTCTTCGAACCTTGTTCGTTTCCGATTCCTGATCAACTCTAAATGATAACCGAAACTTAACGACATTTTATCTGCATGCTTAGTATAAGAAATGTGTGCCGTTTATGTATATATCTCATTCACTTAGTTGTAGTTATTTAACTGTTGTGATTTATACGTCTTGTGACGTATGCTTACACTTGGAACTAATCTAGAATTCAACTGGATAGATGCAGTCTCTCACTTAGAGTCCAACCACTACCAACAAGGTTCTAGATAATACGGAGAAAATACAAACAGTGGGCTGAAACAGGGCTTGACTCACCATACATTTCTGGGGACTTATAATGCGCTTAGCTAAAATTTCTGTGATTAACTACAACCGAAATGCCTGGTAGCCGCATAACACTAAATAAATAACGCAAATGAGATAGCTTTAAACATACTCCGCATACTTCCTGATTTTTTTTGTGAGTAGTATATCTTTTTGTTCTGCTTCTGCCTTTTTCTGTACACCGCCCGGAGTAGCCGAGCGGTCTGTGGCGCCTTATCACGGTCCGCGCGGCTCCCCCCGTCGGAGGTTCGACTCCTCCCTCGGGCATGGGTATGTGTGTGTTGTCCTTAGCGTAAGTTAGTTTAAGTTAGATTAGGTACTGTGTAACTTAGGGACCGATGACCTCAGCAATTTGGTCCCATAAGACCTTACCACAAATTTCCAAAATTTTTTCCATATATTCTGCGGAGTCGGTATTGATATATGGGTTGAGGCAATGTAAATGATAGTCGTTGGTCGGGTCACGTTTTCAGTAATATCTCATTGCCTGATAAATTACCGAATGAAGTGAAGGAGTATTTGAGCCATTATTCTCGTATTTTAATCATTGTGGAGCATTTACTTTTCACAAGATTAATTTAAGCTAATGGCACGTTAGAGCATTCGATAAGGTTCGTGACTACTACTTTCCGCATCATTGTCTAACCGTGCTAATGATCTGTCTGTCTATGTCTCTGGAACGTTAAACCCTAACTACCCACCCGTAAATCTTAACAGAGTCGCCAAAGAAATATTGTATTTTACAGCGATGGTCGTTAAGTTATGTTGCTAGAAGCATTCAGCATCCAACACTTCCAGTTCAAACGGGGATGATACTAATCAGAACTGACTAGGATAGTGTTCTGCGAAACTTTAGTTCCCAATCCCCGGGAGCTCATCTTCTCCGCCACTGATCTGGTATCGAGAAATTTGTGCTTGCTTCAGTGAGTACTTTTAAGCGTTATGGGGGGAAATTTCAGAGACTGGCGAGATTGACTTAAATGATTAAATCACAAAGTTGGTATAACCCTCCTTAAAAACTTTACCTCATAGTGAACCGCGGCTCATTGAGGTTTAAGGATGTAGAAACGAAACTGTTGTTAATGTTAAACCACTGACACACCCGCAGCACTCTAACTGTATTACGGTTCCTCACCCATATGAACTCTACGTCAACTTGAGTTCCCTCAGACTCTAGCGAGGCGTCAATGAAGCTCATTAATTCAAATAAAAACGGTCTGCTTACCCCACCTGGCAGCAGCAACATCCACACAATTAAGAGCGCCCAACTATCGAGTCATGCTGAATCTGTATACAATCAGATGGAGTGTAACTGTAACACGACACGGTCTATCATTCACAATGTGCGTCGAACTGTTGAGAGAGAAAGATTCTGAATAATTTTTATCTCCTGCATTAGAAATTGCTGGCAAACGCCTGCTCCTGTAAAAAACATTGTGTTCGTTTTTGAAAAAATGCAGCTCCACATACATTGAAAACATCACGCAAAAATGTGATAATATACGGAACAACGCACCAGAAAATGGAAACCATTTTCCAAAATACGTCGTGCAAGAAATAAATACAAAAATATCTTGACTGGTAGCAGCAAAAGTTATTTTGTAAACTAATCCGTTCAAGAATGAATTTCCGCTCTAATCTGAAATATTCTGGTAACTGACATTGTATACCGGACCGGGACTCGAACCCTGAACATTTTCTCACCGCAGAGTGTCGCTCTACATACAGTAGCCCTCCTGCATTCATGAGGGGCAGGGTTCATGCATGCATGCTGACTGCTGTTCATAGGCGACGAAGGCTGGAAAGTGCACGCCATTACCTCAACTGGACTTCCATTAAGTGGCGACAGGTGGGATTTTCAGATGAATATAGTTCTATGCTCCACTGGACAGATGGCCGTTGGCGAGTACGTCGTGAAATGTCTGAAAGCAAACACCCTGCAACAATCGTCGGAATGGTCCAGGGCGGAGGAGGGAGCCTTATAGTCGGCAATGCTTTTGCGACATTCCCTGGATGATTTCGTCATTCTAGAAGCCACACTGGATCAACACAAGCATGCATCTATCCTTGGGAACCATGTCCACCGCTACATGTAGTTTAATTTTCCTCTACACGAAGGCGTCTAGCAGCAGGACGATGTAACGTGTCACACAGCTCGCCGGTCACGTGTGTGGTTCGAAGAACATCAGGATGAATTTACCGTAATCCCTTGCCCACCAAACGCGTATTTAATGGAGAATCTGTGGGACCACCTCGATCGGTCTGCACAGACCATAACCGTGCTAGTGATCTGTCTATCTATATCTCTGGAACGTTAAACCCTAACTACCCACCCGTAAATCTTAACAGAGTCGTCAAAGGAATATTGTCTTTTACAGCGATGATAGTTAAGTTATGTTTCTAGAAGCCCTCTGTTTGCCCAAGTTTGTCAGAGCAGCAGGGCACTCTGACACAGTATATAACGAGAAACTGACATTTGTTATGTCATCAAGTTCCTGGAAGTAAATATACAGGACGGTGACCGAGAAACCTAGCGCAACTGGACCCTGCACTGGTGTCGACATGGTTCCCTATCCCGTCGCTACCTTCCTTAACCTTATTGCCGGCTGCTGTGACCGAGAGGTTGTAGGCGCTTCAGTTCGGAACTGCGCTGCTGCTACGGTCACAGGTTCGAATCCTGCGTCGGGCATAGATGTGTATGATCTCCTTAGGTTAGTTAGATTTAAGTAGTTCGAAGTCTAGGAGAGTGATGACCTCAGATGTTAAGTCCCACAGTGCTTAGAGCCATTTGATATAGAACCTTATTGACTCTTTTCCTGCACGCCTCGCAGCGGTTCGCGCTGCAGAAGGTCGCAATTAAGGATTTTGATAAGTTGTCATGTCAATGTGACTGGACGGTGTATAAGACATTTAATTTCAGATAGTGTGTTATCAATTATCGTGAGGTAATGACGTTTGAATTTAACGAATTCCAAAAAGAGTGAGTAATGCGGGCGCAACTGCCGTGAGAAATACAGCAATTTGATGAAGTGAGCAGCTTGAACTTTGACTGTAATCATAGCGACTTTCAGCTTTCCATTTCTGCTGTAATATTTCAAGGCATGGTACCTTCGACTCGAAGATCTTCCGTACATTCCCCAACCCTACGCACAATGGTTACCATGAATGACTTGCCCAACGTAGTTAGTATGTAAGGACAACGCAACCTGTGGCATGTGCCAAGTGTTTAAAGCTGTCCATAATATGGAATGTTACGTACATCGCCAAAGTATGTGTTAACTCATCAGGTTTGGTGTCATGGGAATAATTGCGCCCCACCATCGTGATCTAATCCAAGACAGAAAGATGATCAGCATCAGTCGTAACATCCTTTGTATTTGATTGCACATACAGATTTCAGCTAACAACGTAACTATCTTCAGTGTGCTATAAGTAGTCATGTACATTCGGCATAGTTATAACAACACGTATTACAATACAACTTTGGCATGTAATGGCGTCAGCGAAACTGTTTGAATTTCAGGCATAATGCCCTCGGAGCGCCTACAAACGATTCCCTATATTCAGATGATCCATCTTGTATTGAAGTTTTCCTCGTTAACGTGTGGACAACGTTATGTTTGACGATCTGAGCCGGCCGTAGTGGCCGTGCGGTTCTAGGCGCTACAGTCTGGAGCCGAGCGACCACTACGGTCGCAGGTTCGACTCCTGCCTCGGGCATGGATGTGTGTGATGTCCTTAGGTTAGTTAGGTTTAATTAGTTCTAAGTTCTAGGCGACTGATGACCTCAGAAGTTAAGTCGCATAGTGCTCAGAGCCATTTGAACCATTTTTTTGACGATCTGAAACAGCAGAATCATACGGCTCAGGAAACCGTTCTAGTATTCCTCTGCAGTAGCAATTAACATCATAAAGAGACTTGATTTACCCCTAAAATTTTTGACTGAGCCTCAAAGAGACGCGAAGTTACGACTCAGCTCTAGCTTCGACGGTTGATTTTGAGAGTTATCCACAAATATGGACAAGAGAATTCCAAATCCTCCATCTTAACGTTTTAAATTTAAATGATAACGCACGTTTACTACGACTTCCTCCGTCGTGTTCGTCAAGAGTAACTGATGCCGTCGTGCGATTTTATATCTAACAGTTAGATGAATTACGTCGTGGTAACGCCATGTGAAAGTCAACGAATTAGCATACACTACCAGAGATCATATCGTTGCCTGCGGTGGAGTGATGTTTGTAGCGCCACAGATAGCATTGGAAGGTAAACAACTCGGCGTATTCCTTAGCACCTAGCTCCCGCTTTTATGCGTCGTACGTTTGTAGAGCTGCTGACTCGGTCAAGATGCTTGTTGCACAGTTGGATCTCTATCGCCTTCACTTGTAACATAATTGTAGTTAGTCGATGCAGCAGACAAGTTCTTCGTTTCATGAAAAGTAATTCTGTTCTTGTGTGTCGTCGGGAATAGCTATATTACCATTTCATAAAAGTTTGGTGCTATACAGCACGTAAACTTCGCTACATCAGAGGATGAGTATTAGATATAAACAGAGGTGCATGAGGAAGAGAGCTCAGTTACTTTTGCAGTACATACTGTTTGCCCAAGTGTGTCAGAGCAGTAGGGCACTCTAACACAGTATATAACGAGAAACTGACATTTGTTATGTCATCAAGTTCCTGGAAGTAAACATACCGGACGGTGACAGAACGAAGTGCATTCGAACATTTTCCTTGACAACGTGATGGTTTCAGTGACAGAGGCACAGACAAATAGCACAACACAAATTCCTTACAGATTCTCCGCTCTCCGTTACGTAAAATATTGTGAACGTATAAAACCTCTTAAAAAAGTCATATTTCAGAACCGCTAAGGGCTTCGGATAAAATAAATCTTTATTAACGACTGGTTGCGATCATCTGTTCACTTTTCGATACCATGACATTACTTACTACAGCCTGTTTGGCAACATTCCTACTGCGGCTTCAAGTAAAATAAAACCCTTTTTCTTTAAGTTCATAAAATAAGTTTTATCCTTCAGTCACTTTTCACTGATATTTTTATTAACTCGACTCGTTTCAGCAGCTTGCTGCCATTATCAAGTACAATATAGTTACAGTACGTTACATTAATCTGAAGTATGTTGAGTATTATTTTCTGGGTATGCCAGTAATTGAACCATCTACAGAAAGATATATTTGATTGAGTAAGTATCTTAAACGAGTTGAATGTTTAAATCTTCGTTAGTGTCTTTTACTTACAGTTTTGCTGGAAATGTGTTTGTCTGATTCTCAGAGCATAGTAATAAATACACCGTTTTTCCTTAACGCTTACATATTCACATGTTTACATTATTTCAGAGACGGCTAAGATAAAATTATTTCAGCTGCTAAAATAGTACAAACAATGAAGATCGAATGTTTTTTATATAAGTGTATTTATCTCACGGCACAAATTAAGTAGTATGATTATTTGGTATGTCTTGTTTATACAGTAATATTAGGATTTTTTTAACAATGGAGAAAATTTTTAAGAAATTTACATTGTTACTTTCTAGCTTATCATTCGGCAACTTGTTACCATGCAGTGTCCCATGAACGAAAATTTCTAATTATTGAGGATATTTTAATTCTGTTTTGCAACTAAAAGAAAATGCTTGTTACGTCACCAAAGCTGTGCGGGGTAGCCGCGTGGTCTCAGGCGCTTTGCCACAGTTCGCGAGGCTTCCCCCGTCGGAGGCTCGAACCTCCCTCGGGCATGGGTGTGTGTGTTTTCCATAGCGTAAGTTAATTTAAGTTAGAAAAGCCTAGGCACCGATGACCTCAGCAGTTTGGTCCCATAGGAATTTACCACAAATTTCCAACTTTTTTTCGTCACCAAAGGCTTTTCGTTTTATTGAAACGAAACGTCATCAGTCGTTTGTAATGAAAGAGACTTACAATTTCACTTAGTTTCTAGATCAAGAAACAGTTTGTTACGAGAAGTTGATTTTTACTTATGGAATTTCATGTCTGAATTTTCGCTCATATCAGGAAACGCCGTTTACTTGAACGTTTTTGGGTTATTTCTGCGTTTGGCACCGTTTATTCCGGCCTTTTCCCGTACTGATTTGCAGGACTATACGTTTTTTAATGTTAAACACAACACAGTGTAGTACTCCACTGTTTATTTGCAGCCTTTCGGCTAGATATGTATCTTGTGTTTTGTGTAGTGTTGCCAACTTTCTCACTAGTTTCGTTTGATGTAATACTGGCAGTTGTGTGTTATTCCTTTTAATTATGTTGCTATGTATTTAATTAGCGAACAGAGAGAAATGGCGTAGTGGTGGAATTGAAAATCGTAGTGGGAGTAGGTCGAGGAGGGGATAAGGCAAAGTTGAGTGAACAGTAAGTGTACAGTAGTGGGATGGAGAGTGCGTTGGAGCGTTGGAGGAAAGAGTGAGGAGCAGGAGGTGAAATGATATGGGGGGGGGGGGGTGAGGGGGAAGAGACAATGAGAGAATGAAGTTAGGCAATCATTATATATGATTTTTTTTTTTCAGTTATTTTGTACCGTGTCTGGATTGAAGTATTTATTTATCTTCTTTTACAGTGCTTGGTCTGGGGTATTCCTGTTTAAGGTGGCCTGCAAATGTTGAATGGTTTGTACCGTATTTCCATGCCCATAATGTGCTCTTTATATCTTGTGTCGAATGAAGAAGATTTCTAATTCTTCACGTAAGTTCATTTGCAGTCTTTTGTCTGTTTTAAATAATATAGGAAAAAGATTTGCCATATCATGGATTGGAGACCAGTGCACTTTATGTGGCTGGCTGATTTAGTCAGTCATTTACAAAACAGTGTGTAGACATGCAAAACCTTCTTCCCAGGCCAACCTGGGAGAAACTTCCAAAAACAGGTACAACGAAAACATAAATGCCTTCCACGCAAAAAATTACACTAAATTAGCAGTACATATATGCATAAAGAACACTGGCCACCCATTCCATGATACTACGATGATCTTCATATACTACATAAAATGGACAAGGAAGGACAAATGGACTTACGAAAGATTAGAAATTTTAATTGGTGGCACAGTACATGGTGACAAGTTGCTAAATGGTGAACTATGATAAGTTATGAAATAACAATGTGAATTTCTTCAAACATTTATCCACTGTGAAGTGCACGTTTTACATAGTGCTTGATTTGTGATGGTTCGCAGCTCTGATGAAAAAAGAAACAAAGAACCGCAGATCTTGAAATGTGGCACGGCAGCACTTTATTTTTTACCAGTACAAATATTATAGTCGCACTTTTAAAATGCACAGAAGCGCGTCAAAATAACGTTTCAAGAATTCTAAAACTCAGAAATATCTTCCCGGAAGGCCACAGTACTGGACCCTCTTTCTTTACGAATCAAGCACTGTGTATGTAAACATTACTGAATAACTAAGACAGATTAAATAATCAAACTGTTTAATTTGTGCCATGTCAAATATACTTCTATAAAAATATTCGATCTTCATTGTTTCTTCTATCGTAGGAACTGAAATAAGTTTATCTTAGCAGTCTCTCAAATGATGTAAACATCTGAGTGTGAAAACGTCAAAGAAAGATGATGTGTTTATTGCTGTGCTCTGTATGTCAAACAAATACATTACCAGCAAAAGCTAAGTAAATGCATTATTGAAATGATTTAAACATACTAACTGCTTGAGTACACAATAAAATTAATATATCTTTCCATACTGGGTTAAATTGCGATACATAACCTCACTGGCTCCTCCAGAAAACAATATCCATCATACTTCAGAATAATGTAATGTACGTGTAACTATAGTACAGCTGATGATGGCAGTATGCTGCCGAAACGCTTCGTGCTAATAAATATTAGTAAAAAGTGACTGAAGCAGCTAAAATTATTTCATAAAAATAAAATCTATCCCGTGCCA
Organism: Schistocerca piceifrons; assembly: GCF_021461385.2. Taxonomy (NCBI): domain Eukaryota; kingdom Metazoa; phylum Arthropoda; class Insecta; order Orthoptera; family Acrididae; genus Schistocerca; species Schistocerca piceifrons. The sequence goes on along the minus strand of NC_060149.1, from coordinate 230,870,086 downwards.
CATCCTTCATTGGATAAATACATTATACAGGATGGATTTCGTTTTATTTGACGCCATAGTAAGAAAATTGCCATACAGGCATTTGTAGTTAATGTAATGCTATTGTAAGATGATCAGATGATCAAAACCGGTAGTGAATGAAGGTTTAGTTAATCATAAGCTCTTAGCAGTTCTGGGATATGACAATTTTCAAATATTTACAAGCTGTGGGGCCACCACCTGCAAAGAATAAAACATAAAATCTTCATTCTTAGGTGGCGGCAATCAGAGAACATTTTACGCCTCTTAAAAGCTTGAATCCGAAAAACAAGGTAAAAGCACAATCGGTTACTGGTTATTTTGGTTGGAAATATGCAGTGTTTTAGGAATGCATTATTTGCAGTTTTGAAGATTTCGTTGTTAAAAATACTAATCAAGTCTTATAATGCAGAGAAGTCAGACCAATGTCACATAGCGTACGTTATACAACTTGCGTGTAGTTGCCGGTCTTGAATACTCAGACTCTACTTCTAAGTGATGATGTATGGTATCTCAACAAACTCTGTCAACTGTCAACAGAAAATACGAATCTAGAAGATATCTTTTCATTTCCTAGAAATACAACTACATCAAAGAAATGTTGATGGTCTCAGTGGAAAATGTACAGGAGCTCTGTTGAACGGAATTCACGCTCTTTAACGTTAGCAACTTAAGGCTATAATTATATAGAAACTTATTATTATTTTCGCTGGTTCTGCCCTAGACTTAGTACCTTCAGTGCTAGTCAGCATATCGGGTAAGAAGTTTTCTCCAGCGAACTGTAGCAGCTACTGTGTTTTCAGTTTCCTCCCACTGAAGATCTTTGCAAAGATTCGTTTCCAGATGTTACGAGGTTTACCTCTGCTTCTGTGTCCATCCGTTAATTTCCGCAACAGTGTTAATTTGTGGATTCGCCCATCTTTTAGGCGTACAATATACCTTCCAAGTTCCAGTCTTCTTCCAGCAACGATTCTGCGCAGGCAGCATAGACCACTTCTTCTCAGTACTTCGTTATTTGCAACGTGGTTACTATCACCGATCTTCAGGACCCACCATAAATCCCTTTGGTGAGAAACATTGAGTTTGTGTGCTGATTTCGCTGACATTTCCGAGGTATTACATGTGTATGTGGCCATCAGAAGGATGATAGAGGAATACAGACGAAGCTTTGTGGACATACCTATAGAGCCTAATTGCCACATGGATCATATTCATTGAAAGACTGCAGGAGATTTCCGAATTCTGCTGCTGATGGCTGCATCTAGTTCTCCGTTATTACATGTATGGAAATCAGTCAACATCGTGTAGTACCTTCTGTTGCCTTACGATTTGAATAGAAACGTTTCCACTTTTTACGCACGTCATTTCGGTTTTATCGCAATTTATTTTTAGCCCTACAGAACTGACCATTCCATCCACATTGGATGTCATTAGTTGGAAACTTCGTGTTGTTCCTGCCATAGGAACGATGTCATTAGCAAAATCCATATCCATATGCCTAGATCGCTCATTTCACTGTAATGCCCATGCTGTTCATAGTTACTGCTTTAAGCGTAGTGAGAACTGAAAAGCTCTTTAACCAGGTATCTTTTAATTTGTGATACGCTTGAGACTGAAATAACTATAATAATAATTGTTATAACAGCTGTCGATCGAGATGGCTACCCAAACAAACGTAGGTATAAGTAGATACGTTAATCAACGTAAATTCTACACTTAATACTGCTCGTTGCTGAACGGGGTGCTCAAAATGGTTCAAATGGCTCTGAGCACTATGGGACTTAACTTCTGAGGTCATCAGTCCCCTATAACTTAGAACTACTTAAACCTAACTAACCTAAAGACATCATTCACATCCATGCCCGAGGCAGGAATCGAACCTGCGACTGTAGCGGTCGCGCGGTTCCAGACGGCAGCGTCTAGAACCGCTCGGCCACTCCGATCGCCGACAGGGTGCTCATTACACAACAATTTAACATCCTAAGACAATCATAATCATGATCATCATTACAATACAATAATAATAATAATAATAATAATAATAATAATAATATTGACCTATTCATTTGGAGTAGTGAAATGGAGTAACACAGACCTAGAAGCACTCAATACACTTACACGATCACAATGCCACAAATATAGAATACATCACATACATTGAGCAACTGAAAGTTTCACATTAAGCAGAAAGGAAGGAGGAAGGGGATTTATCGGCATAAAAAACCTACATTATGGACAGGTAGACAATTTAAGAAAATTCTTTATAGAACGAGCAGAAACTAGCAAAATACACAAAGCAATCACTCATATAAATACATCGGCTACACCACTGCAATTTCATAACCACTTCTACAACATCAACAGATACGAAGAAAGTAAATTGGAAAAAGAAAACACTACATGGCAAGCACCCGTATCATCTAACACAGCCACACATCGATCAAGACGCATCCAACACATGGCTAAGAAAAGGCAATATATACAGTGAGACGGAAGGATTCATGATTGCAATACAGGATCAAACAATAAACACCAGATATTACAGCAAGCATATTATTAAAGATCCCAATACCACAACAGATAAATGCAGACTTTGCAAACAACAAATAGAAACAGTAGATCACATCACAAGTGGATGTACAATACTAGCAAATACAGAATACCCCAGAAGACATGACAATGTACCAAAAATAATACATCAACAGCTTGTCTTACAATATAAACTTATAAAACAACATGTTCCCACCTACAAGTATGCACCACAAAATGTACTGGAGAACGATGAATACAAATTATACTGGAACAGAACCATTATAACAGATAAAACAACACCACATAACAAACCTGACATCCTACTCACCAATAAAAAGAAGAAATTAACGCAACTAATCGAAATATCCATACCCAATACAACAAATATACAAAAGAAAACAGGAGAAAAAATTGAAAAATACATCCAACTGGCTGAGGAAGTCAAGGACATGTGGCATCAGGATAAAGTTGACATTATACCAATTATACTATCAACTACAGGAGTCATACCACACAATATCCACCAGTACATCAATGCAATACAGCTACATCCAAACTTATATATACAACTACAGAAATCTGTAATTATTGATACATGTTCAATTACCCGAAAGTTCCTAAATGCAATATAACACATACCATACAGTTAAAAGGAAGTGACGCTTGATCAAGGTCCGCGTCACTTTCCATTTTTAACCAGACTTAACGTCTGAGAAAGTAAAGAAAGAATGAATAATAATAATAAGAAGAAGAAGAAGAAGAATAATAGTAGTAGTAGTAGTAATCGTTGTTGGAATAAATACACTGATGTTCCCTTCTTAATGCTCCCCAGAACTAAATAAAAGAACAATCTGAGATCTGTTACCTGTATTGTGCAACTAAGATTCAGTCAGTGTGAAAATATCTCATAAATCGTAAATAAAATTCAGTGGGAGCCACAACAAGAGAGGTGTTTTTATCAAGGAGAGACCTAATCACAAAGATTCGACAGCCCACGCTCCACGGCGAGTCGAGAAGCACATTAGCTCCTCCATCATACATCTCGTTTGTAATAGTGACAGTAAGGTCGATAAATTTGGTATTATACAGAGTAGTGTCGACAGTCTATCTTCTGTATACATCCTCTAATGAAACAGGAATGATTCTAGTGTAGGTATATTAAACACTTTAGCAGAACACCGAACGCTTTCCACTGCGCAATGGTACTTGAACACCTTTGGTGCAAAGTCAACGTCGTATCTGCGGTCAGGACGTAACGTAACATTTTGTCAGTTAGTGAAGCTGATTTTTATGTCAACATCTCCATTCATATAGCACTCTCATGTTGTTCACTTCGACTTCGCCACTTGACTACTCAGAATAATACTCCTTACTCCCGTTGGGAAAACTCTGAATGTATATTTAGAGGTTTATTGTCGAGTTTTAGTTAACTTTGTAGTGTAGACTTATGCAGTCTGCAATGCAGATGTCATTTGTTTTGTGCACCTAGCGACCATTGCAGACAGCGCAGTCAGGCGCCAGCTGCCACTTGGGATACATGAGGAGAGTAGCAAGTTACGTAGCTAGTTTTTTCTGTATTATTTCACAATTTAAATCTCAAATTAGTAGCAGCTGGATGGATAGGGTGTGTGCATGATGTGTGCGGACGCAGGAGGAGCTGGCCGCAGTCTTCGAACAACTGAAGACTGTGTAATCCGCGAAGAGCCGTCTGTGAGCTGCTGCCTCGGATTGTAGTAGTGGTGAAGAATCTGGCGCGTCATATGGGACACTCCATTTATCGCTTGTTTCGCCCACGGGCTCTGCTGCCGGGGCACCTCGCAGTGTACCTGACGCGGAGAATCCGCCCTCACCGCAGTGGAAATGGTGGATTGTACCATGTTCGCGTCGCTCGAGTTGGAGAGTCAGTGTGGGGACTGGCCGTCTGGCCTCGCCCACTTCATCCTGGGATTGGAGAAGTGGCCGCTCCTTCAGCAGGGTCCAATCAAGCACGTGGGAGAAGGGGGTCTGATGGTTAGCTGGTACTCCATTGTTAAGCCGTTATGAATCCCCTTAGGAAAATAGCGTTGTTACACTCTGGAATAGTCTCACAGGCTAACACTAAAAATTTGTTAAATTTATTCACTGGCGACACAAGGCGTCAAGGCGCCTCAGTCAAAGCTAGGCGGCAGTGCTGAGAAGGCAGAGGTGAACACAGAAGCGACTGCGACAAGCAGGACCGCCAAGTGCCACAGTCCGTCAACGAAGCACAATGACATCACGGTAACGAACAGATATCGTCATGCTTTTAAGAGAGCAGAGTGTTACAAGAAAGTCCAGTTGTAACACAACAGTAACTATTCAGCCACTGGTGCAGCAAAAAAGAGCGTCTGGAAGACGAATTTAGGAAAGTCTGAAACCACTAGGAGAGCTGATGGCGCAAGAAAACTAGTACATATGATGATGTCAGTGCTACCCCCAGTGCAGCAGAGCACACGGAAAGCGCCAGCATTAGTATTACGCCGTACTTAATTTCACTCCCAGTTGCAGCCGTCCCGTGGTGGCTGGCTCTGAGCACTATGGGACTTAACATCGATGGTCATCAGTCCCCTAGAACTAAGAACTACTTAAACCTAACTAACCTAAGGACAACACACAACACCCAGCCATCACGAGGCAGAGAAAATCCCTGACCCCGCCGGGAATCGAACCCGGGAACCCGGGCGTGGGAAGCGAGAACGCTACCGCACGACCACGAGATGCGGGCCGTCCCGTGGTACAGGGAAGCTATGTCAGTCGGCCCTCTGCACTCTTGGTTCAAATGGATCTGAGCACTATGGGACTTAACATCTTAGGTCATCAGTCCCCTAGAACTTAGAACTACTTAAACCTAACTAACCTAAGCACATCACACACATCCATGCCCGAGGCAGGATTCGAACCTGCGACCGTAGCAGTCACGCGGTTCCGGGCTGAAGTGCCGGCCGATGTGGCCGTGCGGTTAAAGGCGCTGCAGTCTGGAACCGCAAGACCGCTACGGTCGCAGGTTCGAATCCTGCCTCGGGCATGGATGTTTGTGATGTCCTTAGGTTAGTTAGGTTTAACTAGTTCTAAGTTCTAGGGGACTAATGACCTCAGCAGTTGAGTCCCATAGTGCTCAGAGCCATTTGAACCGGGCTGAAGCGCCTAGAACCGCACGGTCACCGCGGCCGGCCCTCTGCGCTCTTAATGGTCTACAATCATCTATGGAGTCGCAAATCTCGCTGGAGAGACTCTGCCACTTTAAGCTTCAGCGTCATCATTTCAGATTCATCACTGACGGGTTTCTGAGGCCCCCATCATTATGCTGGAGTATTTGAGTTTTCGTCAGCAGAGCCAAAAAGCTGTTCGCCATCCACCATCGTGAGGGGAACCCACTGTTTCCGCTCGCCTCGTCCTGCAGGAAACACTGAAGATGCTGGCCTCTGTCTTCTAACTGGAGGCTACGGGTCTAACTACGCGACAAAGAGTACCACAGGCTGGTCTGTAGAGCAAGTCTGCTGGGCGCACGTGCTCGACGAGAGCGCTTCTAAGATCAGCCATCAGAGGATGCTGTCCATCGCCATCCATATAGAGCCGCGCCAGATGCGACCGGGCTGTGACATATCGGCAGCCACGCGAGCCTTCCGCGGTGCAGCGGCAGGCCGGAGTGGCAGAGCGGGTCTAGGCGCTTCAGTCCGGAACCGCGCTGCTGCTACGGTCGCAGGTTCGAATCCTGCCTCGGGCATGCATGGGTGTGTGTGATGTCCTTAGGTTAGTTAGGCTTAAGTAGTTCTAAGTCTAGGGGACTGATGACCTCAGATGTTAAGTCCCATAGTGCTTAGAGCCATTTGAACCATTTTTTGAACTAACTGCTGTATTAAACATTTAATTGATTATGGGAAAATACAGAAGGAGCTTAAACATTGTATAACATCTATATACACCAGGGGCGTTCAATATGTAACGCAACATACTTTTTTCTGAAATCAGGTTGGATTTATTCAAGATTCCTATCACAACGCTATTCCCCACACTTTTGGCTATAAAACCCTAGAATCTTCGTTCAGTGTGACGGCGTTACGCCTGCTTAAGTGCAGAGCCTGTATGCCAGCATGGTGTTACACTACTGGTCTACGACGGAGCCAACGTATTGCTACATTAATAACGTCCCCATCATCCACATAGTGCTCTAGCGTAGTGTATCCTTAATTGGCCCAATAGATGGTCGGAAGGTGCGAGATCCGGACTTTAGGGTGGATGAGACTGAACAGCACAATGAAGTTTTATGAGCGTCTCTGGTATGAGCAGACTTGTGTGAGGCGCTGCGTTGTCATGGAGAATGAGAAGTTCATTTGCAATTTTGTGGCGACTGACACCCTGAAGTCGTTTCTCCAATTTCCGTAGGGTACTAAAATACATGTCAGATTTGATCGTTGTACCATGAAGGAAGACATCAAACAGAAAATCCATTCAGTCACAGAAGACCGTCGCCATGAATTTACCGGATGGGGGAGCGACTTTGAACATTTTCTTCAGAGGAGATGTGGTGTGGTGCCACTCCGTGGATATTTTATCGCCAGTGACGATGTTCGACAAAAAAATTGTCAAGATCAGCCTCCTAATGCGCAAGCTATTCCTCTGAGATGGCCCTCTGTAGCTCTTTACGGTCTCCTGTTAGGTGGGAACGAACCCAGCGATAAGACACCTTTGAGTACCAAACTGGTGGACGAGTGTGTCAGCACTACCGACAGTGACGTGGAATTGAGCAGCGAGGTCTCTGTGATCCGTCAGTCACCCCGAATGGAGTGTCCGCACGTTCTAACCATTTCAGGAGTCACAGCTGTGTGCGGCCACCGAGCGAGGTGCCGCAGTGCCTAGCACACTGGACTCGCATTCGGGTGGACGACGGTTCAATCTCGCGTCCAGCCATCCTACTTTAGGTGGTCCGTGATTTTCCTAAATCGCTCTAGGCAAATGCCGGGATGGTTCCTTTGAAAGGGCACGGCGGACTTCCTTCCCTGTCCTTTCCTAATCCGATGACCTCGCTATCTGGTCTCCTTCACCAAATAACCCAACCCCCCAACCATAACTGTGCCTGTGTGCGGCTGACCGGCACGCTGGAGATCGGACAGAGTTTGCGCGACGTTGCTGCAATGATGACAGACGCCTCGCCCAATGATTTACCGTGCTCCTGTTGACTGGCAGGTCTCCACAGACGCCTATGAATATCTGCGTTGCTCTAGTTTACCGTCAAAAGAAACTCAATGGAAGCTCTCTGCTTGTAACGCACCTCCGTTTCATACGCCATTTTGAAGGCTACGTATAGCGCCGCCATCTATCGGAACTTTATGAAACTATAGGATCTGAAGCGGGAATATTCCACGATGTCCCACAACAAATTCCGCATTTTTTCAACCGAAACTGTCCGAGAAAAAGAATGTGTTGCATAACTTACTGGACGCCACTCGTATATAAATAACTAACTCTCTCAAAATACTCTATAGAGTTATTTTGCCGAGGAAAAACATAGACTGAACCATAACTCTGTGACTGAGACTTCGGAAGATGTGGTGATCAGATGTCTGTCCGGGCGTGGCCGTCATGACTTGGGTTTCGCATGGCTTTCCTAAATCACATGAGGTGAAGCTCGGGATCATTCGTTAAGCACAGGCATGGACTGTTTCTTTTCCAGTCCTCTTCAACTCCTGGCATGTTGACGTTTTTAATGATCACTTGTCGAAACATTGTTGCTATAGCTACCTTTTGCCGCGATCAGCCAAAGACAATTGTTAGAAATTACGAAACAGATCAGACCAAGAACTACCTTCTCAGTCTCTTGTAGAGCGCAAAAAGTTAAAATAGAAGTAAAAGCATTGAGTATGAAACTCTCTTGCAACCTTAGTTTTGTTTCGATTGTTACATAGGGCAGCTTTTGTTGACTTTCGAGTATATATTATCCTCAATGTTAATTTTTTTTTATTAAATGAACGTGCGTATTTTCAACCTGTTGCCAGCCATAACAGTGATATTTGTATTCGTAGAAAGGATCCAAACTTCGGTTCTGTTGTGTGGAGAGAGACTGTCCTTACGGGTGGAAGCAAGGAAAAAATTAGATGTGGCGAGTGTTCCATTTAGTCGGTTGACATAAGAATGATAGGAGTACTACATGACATAAGTTTGAATTTATAAAATGAAGACGCTCAATATGGCGCCCCAAATTATTATGCAACTCTGTTTTACAGGATTTCTTTCTAAACCATTATAATACGTTTTCTTAAAAGTAACCAAAGAAGTAAAAATAATACCACAGTAGTGTTCAGAAGTCGTGATGTTGTTAAGCTAACATAAAAGACTGATGCTGGCTGTAAGAAGACTCTACAGCAACTACACTACTACCATCACTAATTCTGCTCTGTTGAAGGCGTAACTCAAATAAGTCAAACGTAATGTAAACAGAAGAGAGATTATTAGAAAACTATGCGAAAAGAGTTCCGACAACAGAAAACATTGCTCAAGTAAACAATACCCTGCAGGAAGTCCGACAACACCGCTGTGACTATTAGCTGTGCTACTGTGAATTATAAGAGCATCGGGCCTGTACACTATCAGACACGATCTGCATCTTCATCCTTACAAAGTTTCTGCTGTGTATGATTTAAATCTTTCAGACGAACCTGCAGCCGTTCAGCTTTGCAAGTGGTTTCTGAATCAGGTAGTACGGGGACATTTAGATCATCAGTGTTTCGTTTCTTCAGATGAAACATGGTCCACATGTCATGCAACATGTGACTCATCAGTAAGTTGGACAGATGTGGAATAGTATTAACATTGGTGTTTGATTCACAGTTTCCGGACCAGATTTATTTTTCTCTGTAGAAATCTACCTAGACAATAATATTACAGAACAGTAATTGAATTCCTACATATTGTTTGTGGAAATTAAAAATCCTACATTCCGTCGCAGAACAACTTACAGTATACGTTAACTGAATCCCAAAAGACGCTATTAAGGAGCATAACTTAATGGGTCACGAATGATTTGTACTGGGTTCTCTTTTATTTTCTATAAGTATGTAAAAGACAGTAGTTTCTCAGTACTGATGCCATACTTACGCAGACGACATTCAACTACGTCTGAGTCTCAGAGCATAAAATCTAATGGCAACTGCAAACTGTTGCAAAAGACCTGCAAGCCTATTTTGACACTTCCACCAAAATGGGGCTGAGGATGATGCTTAAAAGTTATCGTAGTTCATTGAAAAATAATCAGCTAACATCGAACCATTTCCTTCCGCATGTCGTTCAAAGTGCTGCAGAAGTTCGTTTCAGTTTTTTACGCGGAAATTTAGGTAACAATACTAAACTGAAACTTGACGAGGACTGGAAATACAGAGCGAATACCCTAAAGTTTGCTCCGCAAATACTGCTGAAACAGAAATTGCTATTGATGTGGTGTTTTCACAGAATGGAGTGGTAGTCAGGAGTTCATATTGTTAGCGAATAAACAGATTGTAATAATACTTATCAAGCGTATTTGTGCGAACATACACTTTTTTAAAAGGAACAGTGTCAGTTGACAGTAACAAACTTAAAGTAGGGTAAACTAGAATGCCAGTGGTGTTTGTTGCAGGATTCTACTGCGAGTTGTTTATGAGATATCGTGTTTTGAAAAGTTTCCACACGGACACTTGGCTGTGCCATTCAACTTGCGCAGTTGCAAGGTACGATGTTGATATGTTTGCTTAGTGTGCTTGTGTGTTCCTTGGGTGCATTGCGATTTGCTAGTCATTTAGTGTGCGACAATCCTAGCAGTAGATCGTGAGTGGACGATGGTATTCACTAATGCAGAAAAAGCCGACATGCTCATGTTGAGCGGGCCGATGTGACCGAGCGGTTCTAGGCGCTTCAGTCCGGAACCACGCTGCTGCTACGGTCGCAGGTTCGAATCCTGCCTCGGGCATGGATGTGTGTGATGTCCTTAGATTAGTCCGTTTAAGTAGTTCTAAGTCTAGGAGACTGATGACCTCAGATGTTAAGTCCCATAGTGCTTGGAGCCATTTGATCCACTTTTTTTGCTCATGTTGTATGGAGAGTGTAGGAAGAATGCCGTTCGTATTTATACAGTGTATGCGGCAAGATAGACCAACAGAAGTCAACCAGCTCCGCAATTATTTATCAGCCTCTACAACCAGTTACGTGAAAGTGGTAGTGTAACACCTAGACAATGTAACACAAGGAAACAAGATAAAGCAGAAGAGGGGGAGATTAATGTTCTTGATGCTGTTGCCGTTGTTCCTCACGTTAGCTCCCGCACAATCGCACGAGGATGTGGCATGAGTCAGGCAAATGTCCTACGCATTCTCCATCGACATTAGTTCCACCCCTATCATATCTCTCTCCGCCAAAAGCTGAACATAAACGATTATGAGAATCGTGTTAACTTCTGTACATGGGCATTAAGACATGAGACTCCAGATATATCAAGTACCTTGTTTAGTGATGAAGCCACATTTACCAATCATGGCCAGGTAAACCGCCGAGCCGGGCATTGTGGCCGAGCGGTTCTAGGCGCTTCAGTCTGGAACCGCGCGACCGCTACAGTCGCAGGTTCGAATTCTGCCTCGGTCATGGATGTGTGTGATGTCCTTAGGTTAGTTAGGTTTAAGTAGTTCTAAGTCTAGGGGGCTGATGACCTCAGAACTTAAGTCCCATAGTGCTCAGAGCCATTTGAACCATTTTCTTAAACCGCCGAAACGTTCACTGTTGGTCTGTTTACAGTCCCGTTGACAGTGTCAAGTGGAACTTAAGCGTCCATGGAGTGTAAACGTAGGGTAGTGAACCATCAGCACATATGCTCGCTTTTCATAGACAGAGCACTGAACGAGCACAAGTATCGCAACCACCTAACAGACCATCTAACACTGATGCTAGAACACGTTCCTCTGCAGGCTAGGAGGAACTTGTGGTACCAACATGATGGTTGTCTAGTCTATAGTGCACGAAGTACTGCATCATGTCTTCACGATTTTTTTCCAAATCGTTGGAATGGACGCAGAGGACCTGTATGCTGGCCGGTCCGTTCCCCGGATTTGATGTTTGTAAACGTTTTTCTGTGGGAAAAGCTGAAAGACGCTTTGTAGAAGGACACACGAACTACAGCCGATGGGAATGTCGTGTGACGAGGGCCTCCCGTCGGGTAGACCGTTCGCCTGGTGCAAGTCTTTCGATTTGACGCCACTTCGGCGACTTGTGCGTCGATGGGGATGAAATGATGATGATTAGGACAACACAACACCCAGTCCCTGAGCGGAGAAAATCTCCCACCCAGCCGGGAATCGAACCCGGGCCCTTTGGATTGACAGTCTGTCGCGCTCGCGACCACTCAGCTACCGGGGGCGAACACTACAGCCGATGATATGCAACGATGTGTTACTGCAGCCTGTTCGGACATCTGTGCTGAAGTGCTAGCACGTGTACAGCGGTCGTTCTACACCAGACGGGCCGCGGGTATTGCCGCTGCCGGTGGTCATTTGGACATAACCTTCGGTGGTCAGTTGTTTAGTTAATGGTCAGAATCCTCATAACTAGTGTATGTACTTCTATTTCTTTAGTGTGTGTTATCACAGGTATACCACAGGTGTTGGTGTGGGAACTTTTTAAAATAGGTATTTCGTAAATGACTCGCGCAAGAATCCTGTAACAAACACCACTGACGTTCTAATTTACCCTACTTTTAGTTTGTTAATGTCAGTAGGCATTGTTTCGTTTCAAAAATTGTATATTTATACAAAAATACACTTCCTAAGTAATACTGCAATCTGTTTATTGGCTAACAGTACGAGCTCCAGACTACCAATTCATTCTGTGGAAACAGCACATCAATAACGCTTTCCGTTTCCGCAGTATTTGCGATGCAAGTTTTAGGTGGTTCATTCTGTATAGCTTCTGTGACTTTCCTGGTGCTGTCATGTTTATGGCGTCCGCAAATGAAGGGCAACTACTCGTCTTGGATTTAAGGATTATCAAATTATCTGGTCAGGTATTCTTTCTGATACCAAAATGGTTCAAATGGCTCTGAACACTATGGGACTTTACTTCTAAGGTCATCAGTCCCCTGTAACTCAGAACTACTTAAACCTAACTAACCTAAGGACATCACACACATCCATGCCCGGGGCAGAATTCGAACCTGCGACCGTGGCGGTCGCGCAGTTCCAGACTGTAGCGCCTAGAACCGCTCGGCCACACCGGCCGGCTTCTGATGCCACATTATCATCATCTTTACGACAGGGGTGCTGTAATGTACATATTTTCATGTTTCAGGTACTCATATGTGCTGTTTCTGAGGCGTATGTGAGGAACCAGACAGGCAGTTGGCGAGACAGGTATGGGAAAGCGCCTAAAAGTCATAGCTAGACTGGCCGCTAACCAGGGTAACGCTCGTCGTTAAACCAGCGCGGTCGTTCCCGGTCTGAGTCATCTTCCTGTTTCGTGTAAGCTAGCACGCCACGCATCAAGCTGTACCAGCAGGTCTTCTCGTAAAAACGCTATTCGTATGTGGCAGCTTAAATATTCGTCACTTCATATCACTCAAAAAACAGTTGTTTTCCAGTACATGTAATGAAAATTGTTTAGCGTACATTATCTGCCACTATTCTGATTTTCTACAACAATGTCCGAACTGCAACAAGTCTTGGTGCTTAAATCATACCCTAAATTGCTGTTTTAGATACATAACTAACAGACTATTCGGTTATCCCATTAACCGTTACTACACAGAACTACCCCAACCATTTACTGGCCGATGACAGATTTGACATACATTGATGTTAACCCATTCGTCTAGATGGTAATCAAATTCCTACATACGTTCTATAGCTTTGCTTACCTACATCAACAATATCAAAGCCACTGTCGATAAATATGTTCTAAATTACGAGGACCATTCGTTTATTAAAGTCTAAATGGTTGTGAAACGGAAGCCACAGTGAAAATCCGATGAAGCTTTGCACAGATGTGTTGGTAGTGTCTCTAGTATGCCGCTCGATCGAGTCACTTCCTCTTTTCAGTTCTGTGAGCATAGTGAGCACGTAAAGATGCATAGAAAAATAGTGTCTCCCGCCAACTATGAAAGCCTGCTGAGAGATTTCGCCTGATTTCGTGCAGCCCATATAACGGAATTGTCACGTATTTCATTCTTCATGACAATTCTCGGCCGCACACTGCATATATAATGAAGATGCTGGTACAGTGTTGCCGCTGAGAGATGTTTGATCACCCATCATACAGACTTGGCTCACTCTGAGTTCTGTCTCTGCTCACATGGCTGTGAAGACATTTTGGCATAGATAACGGGCTGCAGGGCGGCGAAGAGAATTGGCGAGAAATACAGGCGGCTGCTTTCTATGACGAAGGTATGGGAAAGTAGGTACAACGCAACGACAGATGTCTATATCGGGGCGGCGACTATGTAGAGAAGTAACTGGAAGCTGCAGATAACTGTTGTAAATTAGCATTTCTGATTTTCAACATTGTTTCCATTTTGAGACCGACCGGCCTTAAAATAAACGAATAGCCCCTCGTCCCTGTTCGCCTCATACCATAAGTCTTTTCGCGAAGTTCTGTACTGTAAATAGGAGACTGCAGAATAAGCTGCGTCGTAGCATTAGAGAAGTTGCAGAAATAAACCAGTGCTTCCTCTATCATACTAATGGTGATTCAGCTTGTTCTCATTACTGAGTCTCTGTATGCCGAAAACAGCAACTTCTTATAAATTACTATCCAAAGCTTGTCTGCTGCTGTTTTACTGTTAAGTTTCTAATCTAACTCCCTCAGCATCGCCTGATTTAATTCGACGATTATAATTAAAGTTAAACGTTCAAAACGCTGTGGAAATAACACCACTGGTCAGAATGACGTCAAATTGCAACGGAATATTATCGGAGAAGGAGGAAAACATATGGCAGAAGGAAAAAAATAGCATGAAAATTGATCAATATATGTCGCTGTATGTGTCAGAATACGTAAATGACAACACTTGTCATGCGCACGACCCATTGAAATGGGTACACGGGTACACGGGTTTTCATCCTTTCGCGTCTGCAACTTTCGCCGTGACTGTCTCAATGCAGGACCGCGCTCTGCTTGTAAAGCAGTATTACAAGAATGATGACTGTGGACACGTCGTTCTGCAGAAGTTCCGGACACTGAAGGGTTTGAAAAAAGGCGTTGGTCCCATGACTGTCGTGAGTCTGGAGAAAATGATTCGGAAATTCGAAACGACGGGTTCTTTTGGTGTGCAACCTGGTAGAGGGAGCAAATGAATTGATTCGACGTCGGTAGAAGCAGTGGAAACAGCAATGCAGGAAGAGACGAGTGGTGTTGTGCAAACGTGTAGTGCACGGAGAATTGCCCGAACATTGGACATACCCGTGAGCACGGTGCGTAAAATCCTAGGAAATATCCTTCTTTGTTATCCATTCAAAATTACCCATGTGCACGAGTTGCTTCCTGTTGACCTGCCAGCAAGAGAGACCTTTGCTTTGGAATTTCTTGGTTCAAATGGTTCAAATGGCTCTGAGCACTATGGGACTCAACTGCTGTGGTCATTAGTCCCCTAGAACTTAGAACTACTTAAACCTAACTAACCTAAGGACATCACACACACCCATGCCCGAGGCAGGATTCCAACCTGCGACCGTAGCAGCAGCGCGGCTCCGGACTGGAGCGCCTAGAACTGCACGGCCACCGCGGCCGGCTGGAATTTCTTGCTCGCACGGAAGTGGACAATGATCGGCTGTGGAAGATTTTGTGGACAGACGAAGACCACTTCCATCTGAGAGGATATGTCAATACACAGAATTGTCGAATATGATCACATGCAAAGCAACCATTACCACTTCATTCTGAAAAGGTCACTGTGTGGTGCGGGTTTGCGGCGTCATTTATCATAGCGCCACATTTTTTTCGAAGAGACCGGTGCTTCCGGTCCTGTTACCTGTACCGTCACTGGTAAGGACTATGAGTGTTTGCGCAGCCACGTAATTCCAGCTCTCCAACAGCGTGGATATGGGTATGGGATCATTTTTATGCAAAATGGCGCACCTTCGCACATTGCAAATCCAGTTAATCAGCTGCTGAAGCGCCATTTCGGAAATGATAGAATTATCAGCCGCCATTTCCCTACAGCCTGGACGTCCCGATCACCTGATCTTAATCCATGTGACTTCTGGCTTTGGGGCTGTCTCATAGATGTTGTGTTCTGTGTTCCGATTGCATACTTAGCTGCATTGAAGGCACGCACCACGCAACACATTCTGAGCGTGACCCCGGAAACACTTCGATCAGATGTGGAAGGTGCTGTTTCTCGAATTCAACTTGTTGCAGAAAACGGTGGATAGTATATCTAACATGATTTGATATTGATTGATGCTTTTTATGCGTTTTTTGGCCTAAGGACAATTAAAAACCGACGTGATAGATGCATTTATTGCGTTTTTTTCGACTCAGGGCAAGTAAAAACCGAGTGATGCTTTTTATGCGGTTTTTGGCCTCAAGACAATTAACGATTTTTCCCATCCGATGTAATATGACCTTGCCGTGGTGGATGGGCTTACGTAACTAAAACAGTATTACACCTGTACATCCATGCACACTGAGTAGTACAGTTTCTTTAACGTCAAACGTACACCTTAGGCATTGTCGTATGATTCATTTGTCATTTGTAGTCGACAACTATTATGATGCTTACAGCGCCATCTATTGCTTCATGTTGTACCTATTTATTTTTCTTCTGCCATAAGTTTTCCCCCTTCTCCGATATAATTCCGTTGCTATTTGGCGTCATTCTGACCAATGGTGTTATTTCTATAGCAGTTTGAACGTTTAAATTTAATTATAATGACCCTGTATATATCCTTTCATCTGATCTTCCAAGTACTCTGCTGCCTCTGACAGAATTACCAAACTATCTTCTAAAATAAGTCGCAGAGTCAGTTTTATTTCACGTATAATACATTTCTCCTGAATCCAAACTGATCATTCCGCAAATTGGCTTCTTCCAGTCGTTCCATTCTTAACTTGTAGAACTAGTATTAAATTCTTCTGTGAAGAGGATCATATGACGTAAATGCTTATAAATTAAGGATAATGCTGATACAGGGCGAAACAACGCTCTGGTGGGCGGTTTGCGGGCTTAAATCACTTCGGGGTATGATCATACGGTGCATTTGACCTGCGGTCGTCGCACGGTGGCGCTGGCAGCAGTCCACATACTCAGAGGTGTGTTGGTGCATGTCAGAGTACGGTGCAGCGAGTAAGTGTGCAGACGTTTTCAGACGTGCTAATGGTGACTGAGTATTGAAAATGGCTCAAAGAACACATACTGATGACGTTAGGAGGGGTAGAATACTAGGGCAACTGGAGGCTGGTCAAATACAGCAGGTTGTAGCATGGACCCTCCGTGTGCCACAAAGTGTGATCTCAAGATTATGGCAATGATTCCAGTAGACAGGAAACGTGTCCAGGCGCTACAGTACGGGACGTCCACAGTGTACAACACCACAAGAAGACCGATATCTCCCCTTCAGTGCCGGCAGACGGCCACGGAGTACTGCAGGTAGCCTTGCTCGGGACCTTACCACAGCCACTGGAACAGTTGTCTACAGACACACAATCTACAGACGACTGAACAGACATGGTTTATTCGCCCAGAGACCTGCAAGGTGCATTCCACTGACCCCTGATCACAGGAGAGCCCGTAAAGCCTGGTGTCAAGAACACAGTACATGGTCATTGGAACAGTGGTCCCAGGTTATGTTCAAGGACGAGTCCAGGTATAGTCTGAACAGTGATTCTCGCCGGGTTTTCATCTGGCGTGAACCAGGAACCAGATACCAATCCCTTAATGTCCTCGAAAGGGACCTGTATGGAGGTCGTGGTTTGATGGTGTGGGGTGGGATTATGACTGGTGCACATACACTCCTGCATGTCTTTGACAGAGGAACTGTAACAGGTCAGGTGTATCGGGACGTCATTTTACACCAGTATTGCGGCCTTTTCAGGGGTGCAATGGGGTGATAACGCACGGCCCCATCGTGGAGGAGTACTTTGAAACAGAAGCTATCAGGCGAATGGAGTGGCCTGCCTGTTCTCCAGACCTAAACCCCATCGAGAACGTCTACGATACTCTCGGTCGATGTATCACTAGCCGTCTTCAAACCCCTAGGACACTTCAGGAGCTCCGACAGGCACTGGTGCTAGAATGGGAGGCTGTACCCCAGCAGCTGCTCGACCACCTGATCCAGAGTATGCCAACCCGTTGTGCGGTCTGTGTACGTGTTCATGGTGATCATATCCCATATTGAATTCGTGGTACATGCGCAGGAAACAGTGGCGTTTTGTAACACTTGTATTTCGGAACGGTTTTCTCAACTTATCACCAATATCGTGGACTTGCAGATGTCTGTCGTGTGTGTTCCCTATGTGCCTATGCTATTAGCGCCAGTTTTGTGTAGTGACACGTTGTGTGGCACCACATTCTGCCATTCTGCAATTATCCTTATTTATGAGCGTGAGTTTATATCATTTATAGCCTTCTAAAATTATAAAATAATTTCATGCCATTGGTAGTTTTCAAGCTATAGGTTTTAGAGACGTATTAGAGACAGTCTTGTAAAGTCATTGCTTGCGCGAGGCACCTCGTCGGCAGAGCTCTCTACGTGGTCGCTATGAAGTGCAAACCATCATAACGAGCACAGACGGAACACAGCGAAGAACAGAATAAGGATGGGAATTGTTTCCAAACAGTGTATACACCAGTACAGACCATGATTGCGAAGCAAGCACTCATCAGTTGAATCTAGAGTTTCTACCAGCACTTGACCCCACACCTGACGAAAATAATGTGAAGGATAGCTTGGTAAACACAGACATCAAATAAGTATTAAATTCTAGCAATAATGCAACTGGGAAAATCCTAATCACTCGTTTTCGTAATGTAATTTTTTAATATCAATTTCAGAAGAAGAAGAAATATGTACAGTCTGAAAGAAATGGGAAATATTCCGCTATTGTATCCAGTAACAGTATCATATGCTGTAGCACCATGTCTGCTGTACTCCTCGGAACATAACAGAAGTAACTGCATTGCACAGTAAAGACTGATCCATTATTTCTTGACTAACAGACTGAACAAAAGGGCTGAAGCTCAATCACGTGGAAGAGTTTCCACTCATGCCTCTTTAATGACAAGCGTTCTGTCGGAAACTCCACTCAAAACAGTGTGACTGTAAACGCTCATAGTAACTTATTCAAAGCCTGAAACCTGTTTTAATACATTATATATGCTAAAGTTACGTCACATTTCATTACCTACAGACCAGCTGTCTATCTCATACCTCTGATTACCTGAAATTTACTTGCTGGTCGAGGTGTATACAACCGTTCACTTGCGTTTACGTGTTGTTTTTGCCTCATTTATAAAACGTAAGCATCAGCTAATGGTACCAGAGCATTACTTCATACACCTTACTAAAATGGGACCACAAATACTCACAGGTTACGTTTGCGTCTACTTCAAATTCTTCTTTCAAAGCACAGATTATTAGCAACAAGGGGGAAGCTCAGAGTTTTGATTAATATTGTTATCGCCAATTGTATAAAAAAAGAAACCAATGCGGTATGCTGAGTAAGTTGAGAGTACTGTTATCGTCGACGACAAAAATATCTCGATGGCTATATGCGTTAAATCGAATTTGGAAGCCAAACTTTCGATGACTCAGATTCCGACCAATGTCAAGAATAAGACTGGCATTATATGAAAAGTCATTAGGGCTAAACTATGTCACCATACGATGTTGGTTTCTTTTTCAATTAATTAAAACGATTCAATAAACAATCTATTGCAACATAGCCTATCGTAACAAGAAGACGAAGAGCAATTGTTACCTGAACTAATGCGTAACTATAGCAATTTCGTTCGTGATGTCTGACAGCTGTTCCGCTAATTTACTTGGCATAGGGCTGTTAACTGCATACGGACTGTTAATGTGTCAATGACATAAATTACTAAATACCGAGACACCAAAGCGCTAATATTAAGAAAACTTTTGTTCCGAGCACGTGTGTGGTTCGTGCGTCTTTTAGAGGCCGATAGGACGCTGCCAAGAGGACGGCGAGCGCCAGGCCAACAGGTTGAAGGAGCGCCAACTCGAACGGCTGAGCCGTAGTAGTGTCACTTTTAGAAGAATACGCCTGCATAAGTCTGAATCAGCGGAATATTTCCACCGTTGCCGGTTCACGCTACAGACGCCGTCGCGACGGCAGCGCCGGTAACAGGCTTCTAAGGGAATAAGTGAAGCGGACGGCAGACTGGAGTGTACCTGTCAGAATGAGACGCACGAGGCGGCAACACGGCACACGTCAGAGGCGGGACGCTGACAGCGCGAGGAGCCGGCATGACAGGAGAGCTGGAGAGCTGCACTAGCAGAGGCGCAGTTTTCAGGGAAAGCAGCGAGCGGGGGCACCCGAGCTACCGGCGCTGGCGAGCGCGACGCAAATAGCTGCGCCGGCCTTTCTGTCTCACGGGGACGTCAGCCGCGCGCCGAAATAGACTTACTGTACTGCTTGATGAGCAGGGCGTGGTTGGCCGATCCGATGACGTAAAGCACCCGCTGCTTCCTCCTCCACTGCATGCTGCCCTTCCGGTGGCGGAAAGTATCCTGTCGGTAGCACTACACACGTTTCAGAGATAGCGCGCGGGAGTGTCTGCGAGGCGTGAGGCGGTCACTGTGTGAGCACCGGCAGCAGGGGAGGTGTAGGCGTCGGTGGCGGTGCGTCGCGGGCAGCGCCGGCCGACTGGCGGCGCGGCGGCGGCGTCTTCTAGCGGCGCATCGAGCGGCCGCCGCTCATGCGCACAGACGCGCGCCGTCTGCCCAAATTCTGCGAGCTCTCGGCGCCTATCTAGCCCTGCAAAAACGCCCAATCCGTCGCCTTCGCGGTATAAACATCACATTTCCGGATCTGGTTTTCAGGCTGATCTGTAACCCACAGCCGTCTTTCATTTTAGCCTTCTCGAACTATTCTGAGCCGCCATTGCGTCTCTGCATCTATATTGTAAACGTAAACTCCGCTCACAGGCTCTAGTGGGCTCAACGGTGGCTGCCTCCCACCTTGTCATCCTTTGCCAATGACGTCAATGGATGTGGTACAGAGGAGCGTGGGGTCAGCACACCACTCTCCCGGCCGTTGGCCCCTTTCGTGACCTGGAACAGCTACTGCTCGTCAAGTAGTTCCTTAATTGGCCTCACGAGGCAGCCCGCTCTCCGCTCCAGTCTTCCCACCTAGAAAAATCCTTGACAGTACCAGGAATCGAACCCAGGTCCTCCATATACCTGTCAGCTGCGGTGACCACTTTTTTTTCTATATGTTTATTCGTCAGTGTTTCTGTGCGGAAGTCGCATGACATCTAACATATTCGAATCGACCCACAGTGACTGCTGCAGTCCCCCTGATGTAAGCTTTTTCGACTTCTTTGTGTGGCTCCTGCTTCTACATATCTACATATATACTCCGCTAGCCACCAAGCAGTGTGTGGGAGGGGGCACAATTCGCTCCAAAGTCATATTTCCCCCCCTCTGTTCCACTCGCGGATCGCGCGAGGGAAAAACGACTGCCTGAATGCCTCAGTACAAGCTCTTGTTTCAAATTATCTTTGAATCGTGATCATTGCGCGATTTGAAAGCTGGTGGTAACAATATATGCTCTACATCCTCGGTGAAGATCGGATTTCGGAATTTAGTGAGCAACCCCTTCTGTTTAGCGCGCCGTCTATCTGCAAGTGTGTCCCAAAATGGCTCTGAGCACTACGGGACATAACTTCTCAGGTCATCAGTCCCTTAGAACTTAGAACTACTTAAACCTAACTAACCTAAGGACGTCACACACATCCATGCCCGAGGCAGGATTCGAACCTACGACCGTAGCGGTCGCGCGGTTCCAGGCTGTAGCGCCTAGAACCGCTCGGCCAAGTGTGTCCGACTTCAAACTTCCTAGGAGATTCGTAACGCTCTCGCGATGGTTAAATGTACCAGTCACGAATGTTGCCGCTCTTCTTTTGACCTTCTCAATCTCTTGAATCGGGCCCAACAGGTAAGGGACCCATACAGACGAACAATACTCCAAGACTGGACGAACTAACGTATTATAAGCTATTTCCTTTGTTGAAGGACTGCACCGCCTCAGGATTCTACCAATAAACCGCAATCTAGAGTTCGCCTTACCCTTACTTGTGTAATCTGATCATTCCATTTGAGATCATTTCGAATAGTCTCACCCAGATACTTGATGGACGTTATCGCTTCCAAAAACTGGACTTATAAGATGATGGACATAAGTAGATAACCGTCCGTTTCAGAATTACTGTCAGCGATTTCAAAACCGTAATCTTCTATTTCGGGAATAGATTCTTCAAACAGACCTAGCATTTCTTCATCAGTCAAACTTACGACAACATTTCGCTATTACGACAACTACGGAAGTACATTGCAACAACGAACGTATAGGAACTGATCACGCCTGTAATATGTTTTGCAAGTCACCTAGCACTTCGTGGAAGCACGAACATCCATAAAGCTGTTCGCCGAAGTACTTGAAGAGCGAACAACTCACTTCAAGCCATCGCTGCTCGGAAATAATGCATTGTGAAGAACAATCAGGAAAGGCACGCTCGGAGATTCTTCGAGCACTGACTTTTAGGGATATCACAACGCACCCATAATATTTACGGGAAGCGATGCAATGAGTTAAAATTTCATCGAAGAGTACTTCGCTCAGTTCTTTTTATGGTTCCGTATCTTAATCGTTAAAAACTGAACCCTCATAGGCTTATAAGATCACTTTGTCGTCCATCCGTCTATCTGTCCAACCGTTAAAAACGGCTCTTCTCAGCAATGGACGGACGTATCAAGTCACCTTTGTATCACGTTTTAAGATCTACGGTCCCTTGGCAGTGTACAAAATTGAAGCTTCTCAGTCAATTCGTTCAAAAGATACAAACACCAGATTTACTATTCCTTGATTCCTAAGGATGTGCCCTGCCAACCGAACGCTCCCTTTGGACAAATTGCGCTGTGTATTTCTTTTTTCCCCAAATCGATTCAGTACCTCCTCACTAGTTATTAGATCTACCTACCTAATTTTCAGCATTCTTCTGCAACACCACATTTCAAAAATTTCAATGCTCCTCTTGTGTGCACTGCTAATCGTCAGATTTCCAGTTCCGTACAAGGCTACACTCCAATAAATATCTTCAAAAATAATGGAAAATTATATTTGATGGGAAAATATTTCTCTGTTTGAGAAACACTTTTCTTACTATTGCGAAGTTTGCGTCTTATATCCTCTCTACTACAGCCACTGTGAGTTATTTAGCTCATCTACTACTACCAGGTCTCATTTCCTAACGAAATTCCCTCAGAATCATCTCATTTAATTCGACTTCATTCTGCTTGGTTTACTTTTGTTGATTTTCATCTTATAGTCTATTTTTAAGACATAAACCTTTCCGTTCAACTGCTCTTCAAAGTCCTTTACTGTCTCTAACAGAATTATAATGTTGTCAGCAAACCTAAAAGTTTTTGTTTCTTCTTCTTGAACCTTAATTCATTTCCCAAATTTATCATCGGTTTCCTTCACAGCTTGCTAATGTTCAGACTGAATGAAAGAGGCGCTAGGATGCACCCCTGTCTCATTCCCTTCTCAACTACTGCTTTCCTTTCTCGTCTTTCGAGTCGTACAACTGTGATCTGGTTTCTATAGACGTGGCGGATAATCTTTATCTCCCTATATAAAGGACGAAGTTTCCGTTCGAAGGCCACACAACACCCGTGCCTTCATGTCGGTGCTTATATACCCGCATCATAGTCGCGCAGGGTTGCATATACCCTGGAGCAATGCTCACAAACGAAAACTTTTTGATCGACCCATATATTTTATCTCTGCTATCTTCAGAATTTCAAAGAGTGTATTCCAATCAACATCGCCCAGAGCATTCTCTGAATTCGAAATGATATCAATGGGCGTTTGGCTTTCTTCAATCTTTCTCCTAAGATACGTCGTTGAGTCAGTACTGCCTTACATGTTCCTGTTTCTGTTATCAGAAATTACCTTCCCCGAGGCCGGTTTCTACTAGTTTTTCCATTCTTCTTTAAACAATTTGTGTCAGTATTTTATAAAAATGAGATATTAGGCCGATAGTTTGGTAATAATCAGATATATCAGCACCGACCTTCATTTGAATTGGAATTACGAGTATAACATTTTCGTTGAAGACTGAGGGTGTTTCGCCTGTCTCATATGTCTCGCACACCAGGTGGAATAGTTTTCTAATATGTTCTCCCAAGGATCTTTATAATTCTCAGTGAATGTCGTATACTCCAGGCGCCTTCTTTCGACTAGATCTCTCAGTCCTCTATCGACTTCTGGCAGCATCATTTCATCTTGATCTTCTTCCCCTCCCATTTCTATACTATTGTCTTCAAGAACTGACATCTTTGTACTCCTTCCGTCTTTCAGCTTTCTGTTCTTTTTATAGTATTGGCTAGCCATCTGAGCTCTTAAAATTTATGTAGCTGTGTCCCTATGGGCGGCATCTACCTTTCCCACAGTCAAACATTCGTCTACAGCCTTACTTTTTCCTGTAGATATTCCAGCTTTGTCATTTTGCACTTTATGACAGTCTCATTTTAGACGTCTGTATTTCCTGTTGCGTGGTTCATTTTCTGCACCTTTTCTTTTCATTTCTCGTCTGTTGCATTTAGTACCTCATGTGCTATTCCATGATTTGCACTAGGACTTGTATTTTTGCCTATTTCATCGTCTGCAGGCTTCACTGTGTCGTCGCCCAAAGCTACCATTCGTCTTCTGTTGTAATCTGCCGCCCAGTTTCACGTAATGTCGCTAATGCTTCCGTTGAAATACTACATATACCTCCTCTACATGGATACTCTGCTAATCACATTTAACTGCATGGCAGAGGGTTCATCGAACCACCTTCACAATAATTCTCTATTATTTCAATCTCGTACACCGCGCGGAAAAAACAAACACCTATATCTTTCGGTGCGAGCTCTAATTTCCCTTATTTTATTATGGTGGTCGTTCCTCCCTATGTAGGTCTGCGTAAACAAAACATTTCCGCATTCGGAGGAGAAAGTTGGTAACTGAAATTTCGTGAGAAGTTTCCGCCGCAACGAGAAACGCCTTTGCTTTAATGATGTCCACCGGAAATCCTGTATTATCTAAGTGGTACCATCTGACCTATTTCGCAATAATACATAACGTGCTGCCCTTCTTTGAACTTCAATCTTACCTGGTAAGGATCCCACACCACGCAGCAGTATTTAAAAAAAAGGTTCATATGGCTCTGAGCACTATGGAACTTAACATCTGACGTCATCAGTCCCCTAGAACTTCGAACTACTTAAACCTAACTAACCTAAGGACATCACACACATCCATGCCCGAGGCAGGACTCGAACCTGCGACCGTAGCAGTCACACGGTTCCGGATTGAAGCTCCTAGAACCACTCGGCCACCGCGGCCGACTAGTATTTTAAAAGAGGGCGGACAAGCGTAGTGTAGGCAGTCTCTTTAGTAGATCTGTTATATTTTCTAAGTGTCCTACCAATAAAACGCAGTCTTTGGTTAGTTCTCCACAACATTTTGTATGTGTTACTTCCAATTTAAATTGTTCGTAATTGTAATTCCCAGGTATTAAGTTGAATTTACGTCCTTTAGATTTGACTAATTTATCGTATAACCGAAGTTTAACGGATTCCTTTCAGCACTCATGTGGATGACCTCACACTTTTCGTTACTTTGGATCAATTGCCAATTTTTGTCCCATTAGGTATCTTTTCTAAATTGTTTTGCAATTTGTTTTGAATTTATGATAACTTTAATAGTCTATAAACGACAGCATCATCTGCAAACAACCTAAGACGGCTGCTGAGATTGTCTCCTAAATCGTTTATATAGATAAGGAACAGCAAAGGGTCTATAGCACCACCTTGCGGAACGTCAGAAATCACTTCTGTTTTACTCGATGACTTTCCCTCAATTACTACTAACTGTGACCTCTCTGACAGGAAATCACGAATCCACTCACATAACTGAGACGATTTTCTATAAGCACGCAATTTCACTACAAGCCTCTTGTGTGGCACAGAGTCAAAAGCCTTCTGGAAACTTAAATATACGGAATCAATTTGAAATCCCTTGTCAATAGCACTCAAGAGTTCGTGTAAATAAAGAGCTAGTTGTGTTTCACAAGAACGATGTTTTCTAAATCCGTGTTGACTTTGTGTAATTCATAATGTTCGAACAGAATATATGTTCCAGAATCCTGCTGCATGTCAACGTTAATGATATGGGCCTGTAATTTAGTGGATTACGGCTACTATCTTTCTTGAATATTGGTGTGACCTGTGCAACTTTCCAGTCTTTGGGCACCGATATTTCGTCGAACGAACGGTTGTATATGATTGTTAAGAAAGGATACTAAGCCTTGAATATCAATGAGAAACTACCACAGCTGCATTAATTCACATTTAGTATGTAACGATCGTTTTCGTTCAAATGAACATCATCATGTTCTACAGCCAACGGTCATCATAACAATTCCCCACAGAGTTGAACCAATACCATTGTTTAAGAAGTCTAGTTACCTTGCGTGGTGTTTAAGTCAGATTCTGCAAGAGGACGATCACATAAACACTCCGTCGAGTGCGTGACAGACGCATGGCGAGCAGTCATTGCAGACAGCTTGGCATGTTGTTTACGTTAGACTCGATTCCGGTGTATATAGATTGCCAAGTTTCCTCCACTTACTGCTCAGCGTGCTTCTACCAGACTGCTGACGGAATGTTTGATGATGGCGTGTTGCAAAATTTGCCTTTAACGCTATGTAAGATTACTAGACTTCGTAAGTCATGGTACTGGCCCAACCCTATGGGGATTTTTTATGAAGCCTGTTGGCTGTGTATCGTGATGATGTTCTTTTGAACGAAACTGGCCGTTACATAATGCATGTGTATCACTACAACTGTTGTGGTTTTCTGTTAGTATAAATAAGAATAATTTGTGTTTCACGTCCCATCGGTAACGAGATGATTAGGTATGCCGTCAATGTTTGAGGAAGGGTGTGGAAGGAAATAGTAATTGTTCTTTTCAAAATAACTATTTCGGCATATGCGTCAAACGAAGTACGGACACTAAGGAAAATCCAGACCTAGGTGGTAGGATCTGGATTTTAACTGCTGTCCTCCAGAACATGCACATACATACAGCCGGCTCCAAGTTGATATTCTGCTAGCAAATACTAGGAAACTTGAAATTTGTGGTAAGTTCCTGTGGGACCAAACAGCTGAGATCATCGGTCCCTCGGCTTACGCACTACTTAATCTAACTTAAACTAACACTGACGACAACACACACACCCATGCCCGAGGGAGGACTCGGACCACCGACGTGGAGAGCCGCTCGAACCGTGGCAAGGCGCCATAGACCGCACGGCTACCTCGCACGTAGCAAGTACTTAAATGTGGTGTTCTGTGGTGATATGTTACCAACTACTGCGTGGTTTAGGGCCACAAAGCCAAATTCTACGCATTGTAGCCGACGCTGACGTATACATGCCAAACTCCCTCATTAGAGTGTCATTAGCGACTCCAGTATTCCATAGCGAAAGCCTAAAAGTTTTGCGGTAAAATTCCATGTTCACTTTTCTCTTTCCATCATTAAAATTATTGCAACAGCGAGTAAAACTCGATTAATAAATCTTGGAAGGCAAACACTGTAATGAACAGTTGCTTGTCATTCCTCCCTACCACTTCCAAAAAGGTCTTAGGACACGGCTTTGGAAAGAATATTGGTATTCCTTCCAGAAATTCCAATTTAAGCTCCTCGAACATTTGTGTTACACCTCCATAAGTACTATACCGTCCTGTAACGTTTCAGCCGGCCGCAGTGGTCGTGCGGTTCTGGGCGCTACAGTCTGGAGCCGAGCGACCGCTACGGTCGCAGGTTCGAATCCTGCCTCGGGCATGGATGTGTGTGATGTCCTTAGGTTAGTTAGGTTTAATTAGTTCTAAGTTCTAGGCGACTGATGACCTCAGCAGTTGAGTCGCATAGTACTCAGAGCCATTTGTAACGTTTCCAGTAGTGCATCTTTGAATTCATGCGATATCTGTTGCCATTATTGACATACCTACCTGATGCGGAATACAATCGCTCGAATAAAATTCCAGAATTTGTTACACTTGCGTCTACTATGCAGTTTCCTTTACATATGGACTGCACTTTCCTAGAACCTCTCAAACAACTTTTTTTTTGTCTTTTTAGATCCTATGGGACTAAACTGCTGAGGTCATCGCCCCCTAAGCTTACACACTACTTAATCTAACTCAAACTAAATTACTCTAAGGACAGGACACACACCCATGCCCGAGGGAGGACTCGAACCTCCGACGGGGGAAGCCGCGCGAACCGTGACAAGGCGCCTGAGACTGCACGGCTACCCCGTGCGGCTCTCAAACAACTCTAAGCCTTCCAATCGCCTTCCTTGATACTGATTCTACGTATTCATCCCATTTCATAATGGCCTAAATATACGGGACAGTCAAATGAAAACGAGGCTCGTGGATAAAAAGTAAGTAAATTTTGTATTATTTCCAAAGTAATCGCTATAATTGTTAATATATATATCCCACTGTGAGACAAGACAGTCAACACCTTCATGGAAAAATGTTTTTAGTTTCCCACGGAACAATGATTGTACCCAGGCGTTCACGTCTTCGTCCCAAGTAAATTAACAACCACGAATATCTTTCTTCAGGGCTCCAAAAATGTGGTTATCGCATTAGGGCAGATCGGGACTATACGGAAGATGTGTAAGGGCTTTCCAGCGAAACCTCCGTTGGCCCGCATGTTGCCAAGGTGGTTCAAATGGCTCCGAGCACTATGGGACTTAACATCTATGGTCATCAGTCCCCTAGAACTTAGAACTACTTAAACCTAACTAACCTAAGGACAGCACACAACACCCAGCCATCACGAGGCAGAGAAAATCCCTGACCCCGCCGGGAATCGAACCCGGGAACCCGGGCGTAGGAAGCGAGAACGCTACCGCACGACCACGAGATGCGGGCTACAAGGTGGTTATGAGTACGCTGCCGAAGTTTGACTGAGAAGCCATTACACATCCTCTATACAATACTGATACCTCCCCATGCGATTTCTATATTTCTGTAGCCCTGAAGGAAAGCATTCGTGGCCGTAGATTTGCTGATGAAATTGACATTAATCTTGTAATCGGGTACTACTCACTTCCTTTTCCTTGTTATAAGTATTATCTTGCATTCATCTACGTTTAAACAGAGCTTAAGTTCATTATACTAAGCAGAAATTTTATTCAAGCTTGTCTCCATTTCCTTATTTAGTATCGTTGCCGGACTTTGACATCGATATTGAGATAAACGCACCAGCTTTGGCCATCCTGAATTGTTAAGTTTCGTGGCCGTAACGCCGGCGGTACGGACTTCGCGTCAGTTGGCAAGGTCCTGTGGTGGCATAAGCTACGACGAAAGCGTGTGCGCTTTCCTAGTCCATTTGTGTCGATGTATCAAAAAGTCTCTGATCGTCCACGTTACTAGTCGTACACAGTTATTCGCTTGCTCTCGGTTTTTTATCAGGGTTCGTTATTGTGATTTTGTTTGTACCCTTTCACGTTTTAGATTCCTCTCGGTTTGTCCTTCGGATTTATGTACAATTTTTTCTGTCGTCCACTCGGTCCTTTCAACCACTCCGCGTTTTCTTAGCAACCGCCCAGTGGCAATCCTACCCCTAAAGTAGTGCAATTCTAGATCTCACGTGTCTCCAACGACGATACTTTCCTGTAGACAACAGAGTCGTCAGCAAACTATTTGATACTGCTAGTGATCATATCTGACAAATCGTCTGTGTATATTGCAAACATGAGAGATACTATTACGGTACACATGATATTACATTCGTTTCGTGAACCTTTCATGTCAGGTTTAACGTTCTGGGTTCTATTACTCAAATATTCAGTCGATGCAATCATATATCTGCGAAGATACTCCGTATTATCATATATTGGGTGGTAGTAGTGGGCGATGTGGTACAGTGCCGAACGCCTTTTGGACATGTAAGAAGACGGTCTCTAGCTGTTTAGCTGCAGTGTCTGATATCTGATATGAATAAAGCAACCTGTGTTCTAAACCAGTGGTTTTCTGAATCCGTGCTGATTTTTTGAGAGACTCTTCTTTCCCTCCAGAAGCGTCATAATGGTTGAGTTCAGAATATTCTCTATAATTCTGTAGCAGATGGAATTCAGTGGCACTGGTTTGCAACAATGTGCTTCCATTACTTCGCATTTTTGTAAACAGCAGTGGCCTGTGCTCTTTTCCAATTACGCAGTAGTATTCTTTGTACAAAAAGTCTCAACAGCAAGGTTTTCAGAGACTCCTATTCTGGATAGCCCGACAGGTATTTAGAATCTACTCCAGACCAGTGCAAGTTCATTGTCTTAACCACTATGTCAACCCGATTATGGAATACACACAGCCAGTAGTCGGTCGGTAGTCAGTATTCAGTTTCTTTCATTGAGACCAATGAGAACACCTTTAACTGGCAGCTATGATTAGTTTCAAATATTGTCTAGACACTAGAGAAACCGAGTAAGATGGAACGGTGAAAAGGCTCTATCCTCGTATACTCATGGAGCGATATTCAAATCTCCGTCCGGTCATCACGATTTTGAACTTCCATGTTTCCCTAAAGCGGATTACATGAATCGTAGAATTATTCCTTCAGTAACGCATAGGACGATTTCTTTCCCCACTCTTGTCGATATGAGCCTGTATTGCAATGTCGACGTTATTTTATACTTTAGCCCTCCTTCCTTGGAGAAAATAGATACGCTGTCAAAACTCGACGAAAAGTTTCTGTCTGCTTTCGGTAACAACGTAATAGAGAGGAGAAAAGAAGATATCAATAACAGAGTCGCTTACAGAAAAATAAGAAGTAGAAAAGTACTTGCAATAGTTGCGCAGTACAACCAGGTGTAAGGCTAAGTGTCGTCACCCGCCACGAGAAGCTTTCAGGAGTTTGTGTTGCTCATACAATCCGATAGTTACAGCATGTCGGTAACGTTACCTAACACTAGTTGAGCGTGAATACACTGAAGCCACCAAAGAAACTGGTATAGGCATGCTTATTCAAGTACACAGCAATCGGCAACGCCTGTATAAGACAAGTATCTGGCGCAGTTATTAGATCGATAACTGCTGCTACAATGGCAGGTTATCAAGATTTAAGTGAGTTTGAACGTGATATTATAGTCCACGCAAAAGCGATGGGAATAGTATCTCCGAGGTAGCGATGAAGTGGGGATTTTCCCGTACGACCATTTCACGAGTGTAACGTGAATATCAGGAATCCGGTAAAACATCAAATCTCCGACATCATTGCAGCCGGAAAAAGATCCTACAAGAACGGGAACAACACAAATGAAGGGAATCGTTTAACGTGACAGAAGTGCAACCCTTCCGCAAAATTGCTGCAGATTTCAATGCTAGGCCATCAACAAGTGTCAGCGTGCAAACCATTCAACGAAACATCATCGATGTGGGCTTTCGGAGCCGAAGGCCCACTCGTGTACCCTAGATGACTGCAAATATGTTGCCTGGTCGGACGAGTCTCGATTCAAATTGTATCGAGCTGATGGACGTGTGCGGGTATGGAGACAGACTCATGAACCCATGGACCTCGCATGTCAGCAGGGGACTGTTCAAGATGGTGGAGGCTGTGTAAAGGTTTGGGACGTGTGCAGTTGAAGTTATATGAGATCCCTGATACGTCTAGATACGATTACGACAGGTGACACGTACGAAAGCATCCTGTCTGAACACCTGCATCCATTTATATCCATTGTGCTTTCCGAGGGACTTGGGCAATTCCAGCAGGACAATGCGACATCCCACACAACAAGAATTGCTACAGAGTAGCTCCAGGAGCACTCTTCTGAGTTTAAAGACTTTCGGTGGCCACCAAACTCCCCAGTGATGAAAGTGCTGTTCAGAAGAGAGCTCCCCCCTCCCCCCCCCCCCCCCCCGCCCTCGTACTCTTACGGACTTATGGACAACTCTGAAAGATTCATTGTGTCATTTCCCTCCAGCATTACTTCAGACATTAGTCGAGTCCATGGCACGTCGTGTTGCGGCACTTCTGCGTGCTCGCGGGGGCCCTACACGATATTAGGAAGGTGTACCAATTTCTTTGGCTCTTCAGTGTATGTGCTGCGTGGCGCAAACATACGCCAGAACATTATATTGCTTATGATTACATCTATTCTCATTTAGGTCTTTCAAAAAATGAATACAAAGTAACGTGTTCATACCCTATGTCATTTTTGTGCTTAGTTGGTAGGAAGACGACAATTTTCTAAAAGCTTTAGTAATATGTACGCAATTACTGACCAGAGCTTGGAATTATTATAATGCATATTTATGAAAAATATCCATGAATGGAGTTAGAATTACCATCCGGTAGTTAGCAACCACGTGATCTGTATCTACTGCTCGGTCATCTGCATCCGTTTCTGTTCGCCTATTGCACGCCACAGGTGTGATCCCCGTGACCTCAGTCCTATTGACCACACCAATCACGCATCGAGCGTGATTTACGGAAATTGGGCCTCTGTCGAAATAAGTTTTTTATGCTGTTTCGCTGTCATGGTTTAGAATGAAATACAGCACGGTGATCTTAACAGAGTCCACGAAGGTGTAACAGGACCACTGCTGTCCATCGAGCGAGGTGGCGCAATGGCAAGCGCACTGGACTCGCATTCGGGAGGACGACGGTTCAATCTCGCGTCCGGCCATCCTGATTTAGGTTTTCCGTGATTTCCCTAAATGGCTCCAGGCAAATGCCGGGATGGTTCCTTTGAAAGGGCACGGCTGACTTCCTTCCCCGTCCTTCCCTAATCCGATGAGACCGGTGAAAAAAATGGTTCAAATGGCTCTGAGCACTACGGGACTTAACATCTATGGTCATCAGTCCCCTAGAACTACTTAAACCTAACTAACCTAAGGACAGCACACAACACTCAGTCAGCACAAGGCAGAGAAAATCCCTGACCCCGCCGGGAATCGAACTCGGGTACCAGGGCGTGGGAAGCGAGAACGCTACAGCACGACCACGAGCTGCGGAGACCGATGACCTCCCTGTCTGGTCTCCTTTTCCAAATAACACAACCCAACCAGTGCTGTCCTCTATTTACATGTAAAAGACTAGGTGGATAACACGGGAAGATCCATGGGGCTGTTCGTGGATGATGCTTTTGTATACTGGAAAGTAACAGCAAAATAAAATTGTTAAAATTGTAACGAAATGCAGGAAGATCTGTAAAGGATCGGCGCTTGGCGCAAGAGCGCGCTGTTGACCCTAACTGTAAGCAGATGTAGTGTATTGTGCATACATAAGTAGGCCGACAGACTTGTTACTTTTTTATATTGAAATTGATGATCGCTTACTAGAAACAATCACTACTGATAATATCTAGCTGTTGATTCTGGAGTGACGTAAAGTGGAACGACCATATAAAACTTCTTGCAGTAAAGCCAGATGCTTCACTGAGATTCACTGCAAGAATTCTAAATAAATGTGGTTCAAACCGAAAAAGAGAGCTTACACAACCCTCGTTCTACCAGTTCTTGAGTACCGCTCGGCAGAGTAAGTCCCTTACCAAGTGGGATTGAGGAGCTGAAAAATATTCAAATAAGAGTGGTGTATTCCATCATGGATCCGCTAAGCAAATCGGTGATGTTCATCAAACTCCATAGGCAGATGCTACGAGAAACTTTTATTAGCTTCATTGTGAAACAGCATTCCTTAATATTCTGTCGACAACTAATAACTCATGTATGAAACCTTGATTTGATTCACACAGGGTAGAGTAGTATTCTTGATTATTAGAAAATTCTCATTAAAGTGCTAAATTATGCAGACTAACAATACAAGAAAAAACGAATATTTTTAAATTCATTCGCTTTTGTGACTCGTAAGATATACCGTTCATTTTGAAACTGAGTTCTTAGTTATATCGGTGTAGCAGAGCGTCTGGCAAATCCTTTGCAGTGACTCCATACGCAAAGCATTTCATTTGTTAGAAACAGATGTCTTGTGGAAAAAGTAACTTTCTCTGCGTTGCTGAACTGCGAAAGTCCTACCTATCGACTAGCACTCAATTGCAGCAAAATCCAAATTTCCTACCAGTTACCCAGATGTGCGTTTTCTCGTCTTTGTCGAATCAGAGCTTGTGCTCCGTTTCCAATAACTTTAAACCCTAATCTTCCTTCTCTCCTAGCGAGTGAATTTTTTATAACAACGTGGTCTTAATAGTAAGCAACAAGCCATCCTGAATCACTTTTGCATAGTTCTCCTAAACTAATGTAGCTGAATAATGGGAGGTCTCAGCCTATTCTCTCCCATATTATCATCAAACGTGAGCTTAATTTCTGTATCAAAAGAGCACTGGTCAGCAAGACTTTAAACGTCTACAGGCTGAAAAGTGATGAGTTAAACAGCAACCCAGCATCGACAGTCGGCGCATACACGTTTGCAAGTCAGTGTGGCCGGGTTCGCACTGCCGCCGGCAGACACAAAGCAAACACAGATAAATGGGCGCCAACGAAGCAGAAATCTGAGGAGTCTCGAAGCGTGTGGGAGCGGCAGCATAGCAATCGTAGGTGTGCCATATAACCCGTCCCGACGCTGAGATAAAATATAGATTCGTAATCGAGAGCACAGGATTTCGAAATGTGAATCTGCTTCAGCCCACTGCATCACTCGAGGATAATGATCGTACGGAGTCTCCAATAGTTCCCTTCTTTGCGAGGTAATTCGACTCTAATGCTACCATTTTTATAGGAAGTTAAGTCCTACATAAAAGAAATTTCCTTTTTCTTGCAGGCTATTGTCGACACTGAAGAACCATTTACAGCGTCTGGTAATGTGAAGCTTCTCGTTATTTGGATATTATCTGGAAAAGGCTGTCTGTAATAAACAAAGCATGTAACTCTCAGTTGAACCGTTGTGGACGCAGGACAGAAGCTGGTTAAATATTGAACAAGGAAAGTCGCCAAACAGCTGTGCTGTTTGAGACGTTATTTTATTTTATTTTCACAACCAGTTTCGGCAATATAATATGCTATCTTCAGGCCCCACTTCCAGCTCTAGTGCTGATGGCTCCAGTATGCCAATATCGACACGTTTGAATGTCTATTCATGAGGTGTATATGGGGCCTGAGAAAGGCATATTGAGTTGCCGAAACTGGTTGTGAAAATAAAATAAAATAATGTCTCAAATCGCACAGCTATTTGACGATTGTCCTAGTTGAAAAAGCAAGTCACTGTTCACTTAACGACGAGATGAGAACAACACTACGACATAATTGTGAATGTCATTAATAGGCAGATATTTAAAATTTGATATCTGAAAATTTCTTCGATATTTAATTTTGGAAACTAGGTCCACCTACTGTAAAAATTTTCTTTTCGTCAAACGCTTTCCACCATGCATATGTCACTGTTGATTCCGAAACTAATGTTCGTTAGAACTATTACACTACTTGCGTTTGTTCACATACTTTTCAAATTGTTCTTACTTACTGTACCATCGAAAGTCGTTCCATGCACATCACAGAATTGCGACTTAAAACCGCGTTAGTTTCCCTAGTTGTTTGTGTGGTGAAACGTACTTTAGTTATAAGATGCGGAATTGTATTCATCAAAATGTGGTCTCAGTCTAATAGCATTTATATGTAAGTACGGGGAAAACTGACCACAATTACAACTTTACTGAAGCAGTTTTTTTTTTCTTATTGTGTTATACCGTCAGAAGCAAGCAACCAATACTACGCTGATGAGCCAATACATTATGACCACTGCTCACCGCGAACTTGAATACCTCCTGGTGGTGTTTTGGTCACGTGACGCAGCAAGGAAAGAATGTAAGCGGAAGAGAGACGATTGGGCAGTCATTATAGCGCGCCTGCAACGCTTCATACTTGAAGTCTCCCGCTACGGCTATGACATCTTTCAGCAGGATAACTGTCCGATGTTGCAAGGCACAATCGTGCTACAGTGGTTTGACGGGCATTATAGTGAACTCACATTGATGTCATGGCCGCAAATGTGCCTGATCTGTACCCATTGGAACATATATCGGGCGCCAGCTGCGTGCCAGTAAATCGCCACCCCGTAATTTGTGGAACTTACTTGACCTGTACGCGGACACCTGGTGCAGCATACTTCTGAAATCCTGTCAAGAACTTCTAGAGTCCATACCAAGCGGAATCCCTGCTATATTGTGTTTGCATAGTGGACCAACACACTATTAAACAACTGGTCATAATGTTTTTGCTCATCGATGTAGTTGCGACCTCCTCGGCAAATCAAACGAAGTTTAACTCATTCCTTGATTCAGTGCTACATATCTTTGTTCTCAAAAATTACAAGCGAAAGCGTTGCGCTTACAACTTATCACAAATTTCTCATCATCCTTTTTTAGAAATATCGCGAAAAGTAGAAACAATTTATACTGGGATTTACATACAGAATAGACAATCAGTCGCCTAAAAGGTCAAGCCACACATTTGTTTTAGGTTTAGCCATGAAAGAGAGAGACTGCACTACATTTTAGAAAGCCTTTCCTTCGGTGTGAAGTAAGGGGATTTGTACAATTATTACCAATCACTACCGACAGAACATTCTCGTCAACTTTTGCAGCGTTTGATGGCACTATCATTGTTCGATGCTTTCACTGAAAGACTAATTTAATACTACAACCGTTGGCCCACTATGAGAAAAATTGAAATACCTAGCTGAATATCAAATTCCATGTGGTCAGGTAACTTATTTGTAATGTCTTGAAGTTTTAAATCCTTTTCTCTGAACAATACCATATGACAAAACGATGACAACGTATCAAAACAATCTGTTTCCACGAGAATGAAAATGTATTGTATATGCCATAACACAGGCCTTCTCTTTGAAATCAGTGCTCTCGATTAAAAAAAAAAATCTTTAAAAACAACCGCCATATACAGTTTTTCATCTCTGCCAGGGGTTAATTCTTTAGTCCATGTCTTCCGTGACATGAAAAGACAAACAAAATAAACCATTTGATGTTACTGTTGTTAAAAGTTAAGCTACTAACAGTAACTGTATCGCTCCTATACACCATGGTTCAAATGGTTCAAATGGCTCTGAGCACTATGGGACTTAACTTCTGAGGTCATCAGTCCTCTAGAACTTAGAACTACTTAAACCTAACTAAACTAAGGACATCACACACATCCATACCCGAGGCAGGATTCGAACCTGCGACCATAGCGGCCACGCGGTTCCAGGCTGAAGCGCCTAGAACCGCTCGGCCACACCGGCCGGCTATACACCATGTGCGAGATCACAAACTACACTTATGGAAGCAAAGCAAAATTTTCTTACTGTGAAAAGCGTAATCTGAAGAAAAAAAGCTTAAAAGCAATACAAATATCCATCATGCTTGAAAAGTTGTCTACCCTGAAAAATTTAGAACGACTTATAACGTACTTCCTAGATCAGATACAGCGCTTAAAATCCAAACAGCCGTCAAAGGAAATCCATGTTACTGAACGGCATCAATGACTGTTGAAGCCCGTATTTCTACAAATTTTTGTCTGTCATTGTTGAGAAATATCTCTAATGATGGCAGTGTTCCTTGTCATAAATTAAAAGTTACATTCGTGAGCTTATCTACTGATACTCGTTATATAATCCATACAGTATTCCATTGTAAACGTTATCTAAATTTTCAGTAAGTTACAGAGCTTATTCAATATCAGTAGATAGCTACGTTAATAGTAGGAAATTGATATACCACGTGTAAGTAGTGCTTCGACTTCGTCCTCGTTACAGAGAACCGTATAGAGTCACAACACCTTTACATCAGCCTGCTAATTCTTAACTGTAGAGACAAAGAACTGAACAAAGAAAAGTGCTTCAGTTATGTGAGAAGAAACTCAGAGGTTGAGAAATAGAAATATTCACAGCAACGAAATAAGAACAAGATGATATAACTGTCGACGTTTAAGATAATTGCTTGGCGTAACACGGCATTTTTTCCTGCAACCCGGGGGAGCGCTAGTTTTGTATTTACGTTTTGGTTTCACCTACACCTAAGCTGTTTCTTATTTTTCGTTCCACGCTTCGAAGCGCGACAGGACTCTCTTTCCTGTTGTCTTTTTGGAGAAGCGCAATCCTTAGTCGACAAAAGGGAAATGACAGAAGCTTTTACAACTTATCACATAGTTTCCTCCGTAGTAAGTACGAATATTGTAGTTCATAGCAGTACACGACAAAATATATATTTTACATCCATCATGTGTTTGGCTTGTAAATGTGTGTTGTCATCCAGAAGGACGTTATTAACATTGAAGCTGAACTTCTTTACCATTTCACTTTGATTTTGTTCTCCGCATCGAAATTTTGTCTGGACGCCTTCCTTACGTCTTTAGTCTGTGAATGTTGGGGGAATCAGGCAGTTTCTGCCGGCAAACTGCGCCAGACTTCTGGTGAACGCACCCCAGAGAACAAGTAGTCCCTCTTAATGCCGCTACTCGTGTTGGCAAATACACAGGCGGCATGTTCACCGCGAGCAGTGCTGAAGCAAGGAAGTGCCAGGACATAAATCTCGATGTCTCTGCAATGACTGTCCATGGTGTCAACACAATATATTGCCAGCGAAACCGTTATTCACCGAAGAACGCAAAGCTTCGATGGCGATATCTAGTCACTCAGTCTGGGACTCGTCAGAGAATGACATTCAGACAACTTTCACGGATTAAAGCACTCGAAGGCATGCATACATTTTATCCTCAGTCGTGTTAATCACTGCCTGTTGAGTCAGCGAACAGCAGGTATGTGGCGTCTTTTGTATTTATATAGGGTGAAGAAAAATTCGCCCACTCTGACTCCGCAGCGCAATTCCTCACATAGTGGCAATACAAAAATGTCTGTTACAAGATTTCGACCAACGCATATTTCGGGCGTAATTGGACGTTAAAGATCGGCAATTTGGCAACACTGTAATCACGTGGATAACGTTTTGAGAAAGTATGTAGGAGGTAGAGTGTTCGAATCTAGGTCTCACGTTATTTGTTTTTATTTGCTAAAAGTAGTCTGCGTGGTATGGTATCTGGTGTCTTAATCGTCATACAGCGATTACAGTGGATCTTCTACAAAACATTTGCAGTTACGCATTAAGAACAAAGAAAGAGAAATATAATCATTTTCGTTTGTCAGCTTTGAAAAAAAAAACCTTTTGCATGTCGTGGACGCTAATTGTTTCTCACCACTGCATCTACTGGGTTCTAAACCTGTTTTCTATGTGACTTCCCCCAATGGTCCCATCGATTAATACCAACTATTATTCTTGCCACGTTCAGGTCCATTACAGTCCCTTAAGACTTTTCGTCAGCAGTAGCGCCAGCAACGTGCTTTGCACATAATTTCGATGGGGCCATTGGGGGAGGGTACACAGAAAGCAGGTTTGGAATCTAGTAGATGCAGTGGTGTGAATCAATTCGTGTCCACAACGTGCAAAAGGCTTCTATAAAAGCTGACCAATGATACGATTGTATTTCCATTTCTGTGTTCATAGCACGTAATTGCACATGTTTTGTAGAAGACCCACTGTAATCGCTGTATGGCGATAAAGACTCCAGATACAGTACCATGCAGACTACTTTTAGCAAATAATGCCAACCCAAAACACTATCCACTGCACCAACTGCACAGCACTGCTCTATTTACTGACAGAGGTAGATACCGTACGTGTGATTACAGTGTTGCCAGAGTGCCAATCTTTAACGTCCATTAAGTGCCCGAAATATGCGCAGGACGAAATTTTGTGGGAGACATTTTTGTATTGCCAGTATGTGAGAAATCGCGCTGCCAGGTCCGAGTGCGCGAATTTTTCTTCACGTTGTATACGTCTTTAGGCACACATTGGATTTGTCTTCCAATTTTCCTCCAGATAGAAAACAATTGAGTATTCACGAAAGATGCACAGAACGAAGGTTAAAGACATCCAGATTAAGGTGCTGTTCCAACTGCAAATGATTGTGCGCGTACCTCTCGAGGTTGCTGTATGGTTCAGTAATGGCCTCACATTTGAAAAGTTCGGGATTCAAATTCCCTACCAGTCATTCTGACTGAATTTTTCCGTTGCTTTCCCTAAACCATCCCAAGCGAATTCCGGGGATGGTCCCTTTAAGAAAGCCACTACCAACTGCTTCCCCTACCTTCTTCAACCAAATTCGTCCTCTGTCTTCAGAGATCTCACTGGCGATGAGACGTAAAACTCTAATATTCCTTCTCACAACACCCACGTTTATCATTGTCTAAGAAAGGATGAAAGATCAAGGTTTAAAATCCCATATAGTCAGAGCACAAGCTCGCATTGTCGAAGGGTGGAGAAGGAGATCGGGCAGACTCTTTAAAAGAACCATCTCGGCATTTGCCTTAAGTGACTTAGGAAAAACACGGAAAACTTAAATGTACCAGCCTCTGGTTGCTATCCAAGTCCCGCCTCAGTTACTCGATTTGCCAACATTTGGAAAACTGTCACTCATTTTCACATGAATATACGCAGACAGCTTGGATACACACATTCCATTCCGAGAAGTAACGGGGTCTCGACTGGAAGGGCATTTGGCCAACCCTTAAATTAACCATGCCAAGTCCGTTGACAATCAGGCCCACGCTGCGCCAATAAGAGACAAAGAAGATGGAAAGCCTAGATCTGGATGGCCACACGGGTATTTCTGCTCATGCGCCTACGCGTTCAGTAGGTTTGAATAGGCAGCATGAAGCACGTACGTGGGGGCTTGGAGGTTGTTACTTTCCCCTTTGACCTGTTTTAACGTCAAGTCGTCGACCTCCGTGGGATCGAAGTAGCGTCGTTACTTCCAACAGCAAAGGTCATGGGTTCGTGCTCCGACTCGGACATGGATCTGTGTTTTCAATTTTTGAATTTTAAATTAACAACAGCCTCAGCTGCAATGTTTGCCTAGATTTACCTAGGTTTCAGTTGGGATAGCCCAACCTTCTTCAGAATAAAAGGAGCTACGATTTGTCCAAAATGGACAACGTCAAAAACTAAAAACTATAATATAGCAATACATCGTCATATTGCAATAACTTATCTGGGAAACAGCCTCGGCCCCACTCCGCGACCGCAGTACGGCAGCAACGGATGTTGTACTGGAACTGGATATAGCCTCGAGAGCGCATGCGCGATAGTGTGTCATGCGTACTTGTTAACACTGGTACCAACATGTACTCCTCAACTCAAAATTTTTTATGAATAACCAGGTGCGGCTAACGAAATTGAAAGGGCCGCGAAATGTTGAAAAAAAAATAATTTTTTGTTTCTGCGTATGTTTTACAAAACTTGTAAACGCACTGCAATGAAATTAATGTCTAACAGATACTAGTATAATGTGCTGTACATGTTCTAAAATGTATTGGATAATAACAAAAGATAACAGACAACAAAATACTAATGCTAGACTAGGTTTCCCACTGACTTTTTTGTATGGGAAGAGTGGCGTGATTACATGTATTACTGTAAACTGCGCAAGTATCGGTTCGGAAATTAATCAGCCGTAGTTCTGTTTCTATAGTGTTTTCATTTTATATTATTAAATCCAGTGTCTTTGATTCAATGTTGCTTATAATGACATTGTGGAGAAAAATTCTTTGCATATTCTGTAGAAAAGAGCAGGCCCCTCGTCATCAGTCCACTGTCTTCATTATAGACGGTAGCGTCGTTTACTGAAGATACGCGACAGACGTTTTCTTTTCTTTTATGAAGTCAACAGTTCCCAATTTTCCACCGACTGTGACAACACTTCCTAAAGACTAGAAAAGGAGGGCTAGGGTAAATAGAGACGGAGCATTAGCACGATGAACAAAATACCGTATGAAATCGGTCGTTCCTTTTTAAAGCAATCGTCCCGGACATCACCGTAGGACGTTTAGGGTAACAATATTTTACCTAAATTTGAATGGTTCGATTACACTGTGACAAAGTCATCGGATAGCGATATGTATATTTACAGATGGCAGTAGTATCGCGTACGAAAGGTATAAAAGGTCAGTGCATTGGCGGAGCCGTCAGTTGTACTGAGGTGACTCAGGTGTCCGACGTTATTATGACCGCACCACTGGAATTAACAGACTTTCAACGCGGAGCTATACTCATGGGATATTCCATTTCGGAAATCGTTAGGAAATTCAATGTTCCGAGATCAACTGTGTCAAGAGCGTGCCGACAATACTAAATTTCAGGCATTACCTCTCACCACGGGCATCGCAGTGGCCTAGGGCCTTCACTTAACGACCGAGAGCAGCTGCATTTGTGTAGTGTTTTTCAATGCTAACAAAGTCCGCCCCCGGTAGCTGAGTAGTTGCCGGCACGGTAGCTTAGCGTGTTCGGTCAGAGGATTAGCTGCCCTCTGTAATAAAAAAACTGAGTTAATGGGTCAACGACGAAATGAAACGGGTGTCTTGCGACGTCCGCCCCGAGCAGATGCAACGAACTAAAAGGAACAAAATGGGATTTTAAAAAAAAGTGGTCAGCGCGACAGAATGTCAATCCTAACGCTCCGGGTTCGATTCCCGGCTGGGTCGGAAATTTTCTCCGCTCAGGGACTGGATGTTGTGTTGTCCTAACCATCATCATTTCATCCCCATCGACGCGCAAGTCGCCGAAGTGGCGTCAAATCGAAAGACTTGCACTCGGCGAACGGTCTACCCGACGGGAGGTCCTAGTCACACGACTTTTTTTTTATGCTAACGAACACGCAGCATCGTGTGAAATAACCCTAGAAATCAATGTGGAAAGTATGACGAACGTACCCTTTACGATAGTGCGGCGAAATTTGGCGTTAAAGGGCTACGGCAGTAGACGACCGGCGGTAGTGCCTAATCTGAAACGCACGACATCGCCTGCAGCAGCTCTCCTGGGCTCGTGACCATATCGGTTGGGCCTAGACGATAGGAAAACAGTGGCCTCGTCATATGAGTCTCGATTTCAGTTGGTAAGAGTTGATGGTAGGGTTCCAGTGTGGCACAGACCCCACGCAGCCATGGATCCAAGTTGTCAACAAGGCACTGTGCAAACTGATGATGGTCCCATAATGGTGTGGGCTGTGTTTACATCTTATGGACTGGGTCCTCTGGTTATGTTCGCCTACCTCGCCATTTACAGTCATTCATGGACTTAATGTTCCCAAAAAACGATGGAATTTTTATGGATGATAATCTGCCATGTCACTGGGCCACAATTGTTTGCCATTGGTTTGAAGAACATTCTGGACAGTTCTAGCGAACGATTTGGGCACCCAGATCGCTCGACATGAATCCCATCAAACCTTTACGGGACATAATCGAGAGGTCAGTTCGTGCGCAAAATCCTGTACCACCAACACTTTCGCAATTATGGACGACTATAGAGGCACCATGGCTCAGTATTTCTGCAGAAAACTTCCAACGACTTATTGAGTCCATGCTATGTGAAGTTGCTGCATGATTCCGGGCAAAAGGATGTCTTACACGATGATAGGAGGTATCCCATAATGTTTGATACCTCAGGGAATAACTGATTAAGTTCGGCGCTACCTCGCACGTTACGAGTTTCATAACAGACTTTCATTGATCCACAGAAACGAGAACATGGACGCGATAACAAGACAGTGAATTCCCCTGATATCAGTCGGCATTCGGCTCTTAAAGTTCAAACACTTCGTAAATTAATTTTAATCTTGCTTGATGTTCGTTACATACCGAGATATCTGCATAACAGCTCTTCATCTAAATCAGTGTCACTGCTCGTAGTTACACATGCCTTGTCATATTATCGCATCTACACTCCTGGAAATTGAAATAAGAACACCGTGAGTTCATTGTCCCAGGAAGGGGAAACTTTATTGACACATTCCTGGGGTCAGATACATCACATGATCACACTGACAGAACCACAGGCACATAGACACAGGCAACAGAGCATGCACAATGTCGGCACTAGTACAGTGTATATCCACCTTTCGCAGCAATGCAGGCTGCTATTCTCCCATGGAGACGATCGTAGAGATGCTGGATGTAGTCCTGTGGAACGGCTTGCCATGCCATTTCCACCTGGCGCCTCAGTTGGACCAGCGTTCGTGCTGGACGTGCAGACCGCGTGAGACGACGCTTCATCCAGTCCCAAACATGCTCAATGGGGGACAGATCCGGAGATCTTGCTGGCCAGGGTAGTTGACTTACACCTTCTAGAGCACGTTGGGTGGCACGGGATACATGCGGACGTGCATTGTCCTGTTGGAACAGCAAGTTCCCTTGCCGGTCTAGGAATGGTAGAACGATGGGTTCGATGACGGTTTGGATGTACCGTGCACTATTCAGTGTCCCCTCGACGATCACCAGTGGTGTACGGCCAGTGTAGGAGATCGCTCCCCACACCATGATGCCGGGTTTTGGCCCTGTGTGCCTCGGTCGTATGCAGTCCTGATTGTGGCGCTCACCTGCACGGCGCCAAACACGCATACGACCATCATTGGCACCAAGGCAGAAGCGACTCTCATCGCTGAAGACGACACGTCTCCATTTGTCCCTCCATTCACGCCTGTCGCGACACCACTGGAGGCGGGCTGCACGATGTTGGGGCGTGAGCGGAAGACGGCCTAAGGTGTGCGGGACCGTAGCCCAGCTTCATGGAGACGGTTGCGAATGGTCCTCGCCGATATCCCAGGAGCAACAGTGTCCCTAATTTGCTGGGAAGTGGCGGTGTGGTCCCCTACGGCACTGCGTAGGATCCTACGGTCTTGGCGTGCATCCGTGCGTCGCTGCGGTCCGGTCTCAGGTCGACGGGCACGTGCACCTTCCGCCGACCACTGGCGACAACATCGATGTACTGTGGAGACCTCACGCCCCACGTGTTGAGCAATTCGGCGGTACGTCCACCCGGCCTCCCGCATGCCCACTATACGCCCTCGCTCAAAGTCCGTCAACTGCACATACGGTTCACGTCCACGCTGTCGCGGCATGCTACCAGTGTTAAAGACTGCGATGGAGCTCCGTATGCCACGGCAAACTGGCT
The DNA here is from genome assembly GCF_021461385.2 of Schistocerca piceifrons. Classification (NCBI taxonomy): domain Eukaryota; kingdom Metazoa; phylum Arthropoda; class Insecta; order Orthoptera; family Acrididae; genus Schistocerca; species Schistocerca piceifrons. The sequence goes on along the minus strand of NC_060149.1, from coordinate 230,825,253 downwards.
GACACTGACGGCGGCGGTGCACAAATGCTGCGCAGCTAGCGCCATTCGACGGCCAACACCGCGGTTCCTGGTGTGTCCGCTGTGCCGTGCGTGTGATCATTGCTTGTACAGCCCTCTCGCAGTGTCCGGAGCAAGTATGGTGGGTCTGACACACCGGTGTCAATGTGTTCTTTTTTCCATTTCCAGGAGTGTATTTCAAAACTCAAATTACAGATTCCGATGTACTCATACGACATACGCCTTTCCTCAGGTGAAGAAATATCTCCTGCGATGCCTTGTGCTATGTGGTATCGCATAGAAAATATTCAGTATAAGTACACCTCACTCAAAGTTTCCAGAATGAAATTTTCACCCTACAGCGGAGTGTTCGCTGATTTTAAACTTCCTGGCAGATTAAAACTGTGTGCCGGACCGAGACTCGAACTCCCGAGTTCGAGTCTCGGTCCGGCACACAGTTAATCTGTCATGACGTTTCACTCAAAGTTGCTAAAAATCTTATATGCAAAACCAGTGTGTGTGATAACAGCTCAAAGGACGATCAAGTCAGCTATGAAGACACGCGTGATGTAAGAAAGTAACGATTGTTGATTATTGGAGAACTGATAAGCTTTAGGGAAAACACCGAATACCGCATTATTTTATTACGTTTTTAGCTTAGTGGTTCACTATTCTTTTCCTCTTAACTGTGGGTGATGTCTGACACTGAAGTGTGAACGAGTGTGCTAAGTACTTTGAAGTTAAGTGTGACGTTTGCTTTCAGCTTGATGAGTAAGAACTGACCATTTGACTGAATGTGATTCCGTTGCACGGTGGAGTAATTTCAGTGCCAAAATACCAATAAAAACATGCTGGGCTTCATTAATAGGGAACCTAGTACCTTTTCTTTGCACCAAGTATGCTACCTTCCTTGTAGGGGTTCCTTATTTTACCACCTCGTGACCCGATCCCTCGAAGGGAGAGACTGGTTGCAATTCGAGACTGCCACAGGTCGAAGATGGACTGATATTAGTCACGATGTTCACGTATCTTAGCGTTCGGCCATACTGATTTCGGTTTTCCATTATTTCCCTAAATCGCTCCTGATAAATGCCGGGATGGCTCCTTTAAGAGGACACGGCCTGTTTCCTTCCCCATAGTGGAATCTATCCAAGCTCGATGTCGACGTCACGTTAAACCCAAATATTCCTTCCCTCTTTCCTTTTTTTCACATAAGGTACACTATTTCTTTTGGAAGATCAGTAAAAAACAGATGCCTCTTATACAGGGTGTCAATTATTGAATTATATGAAATAAAATCGTCATACTTCTGAACAGTTTGCTTTAGGACGTTCAAACTACAAGGTTGGCAGCGGGGCATGATGGGATTTAGTATGCTCTGGCGCACGCGCCTTGTTGCTGTCGGCCATTTGCACATGAAAATGTCACGGTACAGCGTGCCTGAGCGTACAGCGCTTGTGAAGGCCTACTGTGCGAACAATAAGAGCCCAGCTACAGCTCAAAGGAAGTTTGCGACCGAGTTCGAGCTGAAGACAACCGGTCCAAGTGTGCTAACAATAAAGAATTCGATTCGTAAGTTTGAGAGAACGGGTAGTGTTCGTGATGACAGTGTTGGCAATGTCGGTCGTCCAAAAAGCGTGAAAACGCTTGAAAACATCGAGAAGATACGCGCTGTGTTTCAAACCAGCCCCAGAAAATCGATGAGACGAGCTGCACAATAGGTGGGAATCAACTGGGAGACACTGCGACAAATTGTTGTTGAAAAGCTGCGTCTCTTCTCATACATAATTCAAATCCATCAGCCATTAAGACTCAGGGCCATGAAACAGCAGTTGTGTTTCGTCAACGCTATTGTCCACAGAACTGACGAACAGGACTTTGATGTGAATATGGTTGGTTCAGCGACGAAGTTCACTGTCTCATTTGGATGGGTTCGTCAATAAGCAAAATTGGCGCATTTGTGGGACAGAATCCGCATTTCGCGACTGAGAAGCCTCTTCACCCTCAACGAGCGACTGTGTGGTGTGCAGTGTCCAGTCACGGAATAATCGGTGCGATATTCCTTGATGGCACAGTGACTACAGAACGGTACGTGAAGGTTTTGGAAGATAAATTTCATCGCCATTATCAAAAGTGACCCTGATTTCGACAAGACGGTGGTTCATGCAAGACAGTGCTCGATCCGATCGAAGCAGGAGAGTGTTTGATGTCCTGGAGGAGCACTTTGTGGACCGCATTCTGGGGTACCCAGAGGCAACTGGCATGGGCCTCGATCGGCCGCCATATTCCCCGGATCTGAACACGTGTGACTCGTTTTTCTGGGGCTATATTAAAGACAAGGTGTACAGCAATAATCCCAAAACCACTGCTGAGCCGAAAACAGCCATTCATGAAGTCATCGAAAGTATTGATGTATCGATGTTCCGACACTTCAGCTGGTCATGCAGAATTTCACTATTCGTCTGCGCCACATCATCGCCAATGATGGCAGGCATATCGAACATGCCATAACCTAAATTCAATATCTGTAGTGACATTTACATTTTAGATAAAGTGTGTGCACGCCGTAATTTGTAATGAATTTACGTTTTTTTTCAATAGTTTAATAATTGTCATCCTGTACATGTAATTGAGCAGAGTTGTCTGTTCTCCTATTTGCTACATTTCGATACTAGAAGTGATCTACTTGTAAGTCAACGGTTTATAGACGCTCCAGACGCTCGTTAGTTTCTGTACACTGTGAAGATATTTTTACTGTGTTTTAGAAATCGACCCATTAGCTCATCCTTCAACAGTGAGCAAACAACCATCGTTCGAGCGCTTGACGGAAGATTAGAAAAATATAAACCAATGCACTGACAAAAAAGTGAACCACGCAGAATACATGAGCCGAAGTCAATGTAACTTTGTACATGTACGCACCATCATCGGATATGCAAATGGTTAGAGTTGCGATTCTCTGTCGGGTTGAGTATACAAGGGGTGAGAACATCGCCAGATATTGAGTGATTACTTTGAAGGATAACGAGATGCCGCGTGCTCGTATGAGACAGCATTATCAGCACCTGACCGTTTGAAAGAAGGCCTCATTCTGGATGTCCATTTAGTAATATCTTCATTTGTGTGACGTTTGGATATGACAGTAGCCCAATGTTGGATTTCTTGGGAACGTGAAGGCAAGTATATTCGTCGTCAAGGTTCCAGTCGACCACGTCTGACCACCACAAAGGGGGGTAGCCGTATTCTGCACAAAGCACATCATAACTCCTTCACGTTTGGGTTTGCCATCTGAGAACACGTAATGAACTCTCCGTAATATTCCGTGTCTTCCCGCATCATTACTCGGAGATTAGCAGCGGCTGCACTACAGAACTACCGTCCCATATATAGGCTGCCATTAACTCCACCACACAAACGGTTGCGATTGGAGTGATCGCGTCTCCGGGAAGGATGGGCTGCTGATTAATGGCATCCCACTGTGTTCAGCGACGAATCGAGTTGTGCGCTACCCCAGACGATCATTGTCAGCGATTATGGCGGTGATCTACGGAGAGATCCCGTTGTTCCAATGTTTTGGAGATTCACATCGGTGTTATTCCTGGCGTCATGATGTGGGGAGCCACCGGGTATTACTTCAGATCACGTCTAGTAGTGACTGAGGGAACTCTAACGGCACAATGGTGCATCGCCGGCATCCTGAGTCCACATGTGTTACATCTCATGCAACAGTATTGCAGTGTCATTTTTCAACAGGACAATGCCCTCAACACATGGGATGTGTCTCTATTAACCGTCTGCGTGATACCGAGGTACGTCTGTAGCCAACGAGATCCCAGATCTGTTCCAGATAGAACATGTGTGGGTCCAGCTCGGACGTTAACTCCGTTCTAGTACCCAGTATCCAGGATATCAAGGTGCAGTTACGACAGTTGGGGGCCAACTTGCATCAGGAGAGAATTCAACGGCTTATGACACCTTTGCCAACCGAATCAGTGCATACATCCAAGCCTGCGTTCTTGTAACATCATACTGATAAGTGGGCTCACGTTGTCAAGTTCTTTGTCAGTTTGACTCGATTTTGTTGTCACTACAATAATATCAAATATCCTCTCTACTCGAGAAGTTTCAGTTAGTACATTCTCCCCCCCACCCCTTTTTTTGGTCAGGCAGTGTAATTGAACAGACTCGGAAGCATTACGGGCAGACATTCAGCCTGCGCCGCAGTCCGTTGCAATATAGCCGTTGCTAGACAGCTAGTGCTCTCATTTGATATCCAACAGGCTCTTAAGACTTACAATCTAGCTTTGGCAAAAACGCTTGAGAATCGTACACACCAGAGTATCGGTTGTTACACAGAAGTATGTGCTACATCCGTGCGATCGATGAACAAATTTGAGAATCCATTGGCGTACGCTTCCCTTTTTGGTGAGAGGACATGGATGCACTAGACACAATGACAGAAAGAGAGCACTACTCTCTCTGCGCTCATGTGCACGTTTTATGTAGGAAATTACATGCAGAGTCACTGTACTGTTTCCTGATCACCCTTTACTAATATCGGAAGCAGTTTCCAAATAGTATGAGTTGCTATCTTATTCATCTGTGGCTGGATGTGAGATACAAGCCACAACGCAAATGGCGTGAAATAGGTCCTCTTTAAAAGCAGACGTGGCTTAGGAAAGCAGCAAGTGAGAAATTTCTGGTCTGGTCCAAAAGTTTCTCGCGAGCGGCGATAAGATAACGGGACCGAAGCACACGTGGCTACGGCCGGCGCTACTACAAACGCTTGCTGCCGTCCCGCTATCTCTCTCACTACGATAGCGATAGCGCTAACTAGCTACTTATTCTTTTGAGGTCAATCCAGCGACGGCTCTCCTTTCTTGACTAACGTGGCGTACATTTAAGGTGATTGCAGGCAGTGAAATTATACCCTGCCACGAACAGTCAGTAATTAGCAGACACTCGTTTCGTTGGTTTGAAAGACATCGTCATGCGGCTAGAATATTTCACATCCTCTCACAATGTGAAGCCGAAGAATACACGTTCTCAGGTTAGAAAAGAGAGAAGTTATCTGTTAACGTGTCGACGACGGTGTACACTGCCTGATAAAAAAAGTGAAGTACCCTGAAGACATAGTCTGAAGTCAGTATGACTTTGGACTCGTACTTACTATTTCTGGGTATGTAAATGATTGTATTGTATCCGACAGATAGAAGGGGCGCTGGAGTGCTTTAGTGCTACACATATTTAGAGTTGGTATGAGGCCTGGCAGGATATATAATGGGCGTTACTAGCGTCAGATTTTGAGTCACACTCGGAAGGACACGGGGACCCCACGTACACGAGTGAGACAGCGTTATCAGCTCCTGACAGAGTTTGAAAAGGATCTCACTCAACTAGACCGCGGGATATTGTTAAAAGCAAACGATAATGTTTAAGTTTTGCGATTTTAGTTCTCGCAAGGCGTTCTGATCATTCCCGCGCCTTGGTGGCACCCAAACAAATTCAGTAATAAATGAAAAAAAAACTCGTCATTTTTTCCGTTTTTTCTCCTGCTCGGGTTCTTCTTCTAACGCGTTAGTTGAGCGTGCACTCTTAACCAAGGTGTAACCGCCTCTCTGCGTATACGGAGTACGTGGATGTCTCGGCCGTGGCGTTTCCGACCCTACTTTAGGTGCCACAGGTAGCGTGGCACTTCCGACCGACCAGTTTTACGCCAGAGCCTCCCAAACTGCTGCTTTACATCAGTCGTTCATCAGCAGCGGATGTGTCAACGTCAGTGAGGCAGTGCCCTCGCCGACAGCCTTCGTTTCCGTGCAAATTCGTATGCTACTTGATTTCTACACACTGTGAGTACTGGACATAATTACAACAACGAAAGGAAAAATGGTTCAAATGGCTCTGAGCACGATGAGACTTAACTTCTGAGGTCATCAGTCCCCTAGAACTTAAAACTACCTAAACCTAACTAACCAAAGGACATCACACACATCCATGCCCGAGGCAGGATTCGAACCTGCGACCGTAGCGGTCGCGCGGTTCCGGACTGTAGCGCCTAGAACCACTCGGCCACTCCGGCCGGCCGAAAGGAAAGCCGTGACTTCTCAAGAATAGTCATCGCCACTTGGTGCACAGAAAATGTGGCGCGTACACGAGCTGATTGTACGTGAATACCAAGCGGAGTAAGTGCCGAGGTCATTTAATTAAATTGCATATGGCAGAATAATTGTTGAACAGCAACAGTCTTGCTCTCCTGATCGAGATGTGCAGGTTAAAAATGAAAGCGTAACTGCTAGAAAGGGTGCCTGTTCCCCATATTTTTGAAAGGGAGTTTCCAGATTTGAAAGACCAAGGTTTAGATTTCGTATCAGATACGCCAAATCATGAGAATTCCAGAACTGGATTGTGAATAGCAAGAGGGGAAACTACTGGGACGTCCCAGAACCCTGGCACTAGTTCGGAGATTCAACTGAGCGAAGACATTTTGAAATTAACTGAAGGTAATAATTTTTTGAAGACTGATGTTGGGTCCGCTCCTGGCATAAGAATCCTGGTGTTCGGCTGTGAGGAAACGGAGAAGATCCTGTGTGATAATGGAACATGTTTTTACCAACGGGACATTGGGTACTTGCTTGAAAAAATTTAAACAATTATACGCAACCCACGTCGATGTTGGAAACACAGAAGAGGAGATGAAGGTATTTCTTGTTTTATTTGCTCTCAGGCGCCTTGTCACGGTCCGCGCGGCTCCACCCGTCGGAGGTTCGAGTCCTCCCTCGGGCATGGGTGTGTGTGTGTGTGTGTGTGTGTGTGTGTGTGTGTGTGTGTGTGTGTGTGTGTTGTCCATAGTGTAAGTTAGTTTCACTTAGATTACGTAGTGTGTAAGCTTAGAGACCGATGACCTAAGCAGTTTGGTCCCATAATATCTTACCACAAAGCTACAATTTGCTCTGCTCCCAGACAAAATTCAAAATATACATGAAAATTTTTTCTCCAGATTGAAAAAAAGAGGTATCTCGGTGGTTACCGAAAACTTCAGTGTTAAACTTAGAAATGGCTACAATAAAAGCTATGAAAACAGTGTTCCCCAAAACGTCCCTGTATGGTTACAATTTTCACATAAAGCAAAGTCTGTGGAAAAAAATACAAGAACTGGAGTTAACGGAGGAATACATGGAAAGAGGAGACGTCCGATTGTTTTGCCACGTATATGTTGCAGTGGCGCATCTTCCACTAATCAGTTTTGATGAAGCGTGGATAGTAACAACGGAGGAAATGTCAAGTAGAGAAAAGTACTTGCAATTCGCAGACTACATGGTCAGTCAGTGGATAGAAAATCCTAGTATGCCAAATGAAATGTGGAAGCTGTTCAACTAACGGCTCAGGACGCTGTCGAACGTTGGCGTAGGAAACTAAACCTCAACAAACCAAAAACAATCTAACGTATTCTTTCTGATAAATATGTTGAAGTAGGGAGCAGTGAATACTGTATTAGACATTATAAAAGATCCTGTCACTGATCTGCGTGCTGTGGGAGGGGAGGGGGAGTACTCTGAAAACTTCGGTGACTTGTTTGAAACGTAGCGAAATGTCCAGAATCTTTCGAATGTTATGTTACATTGCATGAATTCCATAATAAAGTTCAAAAACAGAAAAATACTTGAAAAGTGATATGTTTCAGGCGATATTTTTAGAATAGATTTTCCATTCAGAATATATACACCAAAGAACGATTGCATGTAAATGCTCCAAAGTGAGGGTTGCGCACCTCGCGTGACAGCTTGACACTGACTGGAAATAGCCGTAATGTCAATACGCACGGAGCTTCCAACTACAACTGATATAGCTTGGGCGAGTGAAGCGTATGGCTGAAAAGGCTACACTAAACTGCTTTTGGAACTACTGGAGAAGCAATGTGTACATGCCTTCTTAATCCTTTAGCATTGCTTTCCCTTGAGAGTATAGCGAAAACTGTGCAAGGCTGTAGTTGTGCTTGCAGTTTTAATTCTCCTTGAGTATACCAGGAGGGCCGGCCGCTGTGGACGAGCGGTTCTAGGCACTTCAGTCCGGAACCGCGCTGCTGCTACGGTCGCAGGTTCGAATCCTGCCTCGGGCATGGATGTATGTGACGTCCGTAGTTAGTTAGGTTTAAGTAGTTCTAAGTCTCGGGGACTGATGACCTCAGATGTTAAGTCCCATAGTACCTAGGGCCATTTGAACCATTTTTATACCAGGAGGTTAATGAGTTTCCCTCCGAATTTCGAGACTGCATAGTGCTTGTGTAATCATCGGTCACGTACTACGTTAGTTTTTGAATAACATGACTGTAAATATCTACATACTGACCTTTATTGGCTCATATATTGCATTACTGACCAGTTTTCGCCGGCCGAAGTGGCCGTGCGGTTAAAGGCGCTGCAGTCTGGAACCGCAAGACCGCTACGGTCGCAGGTTCGAATCCTGCCTCGGGCATGGATGTTTGTGATGTCCTTAGGTTAGTTAGGTTTAACTAGTTCTAAGTTCTAGGGTTCGAATCCTGCCTCGGGCATGGATGTTTGTGATGTCCTTAGCGCACACACGTCGAAAATCTACATATATATAGACTTGCGCGTTAAATACTGCATTCAGGAATGCATTTTCATGTAATTCATTTGCTTGAAAAAAAGATTGCAGCCATATTTGCAGTCCCCATTTCCACTAGACATGATTTGTTCTTCTTTGTGTGAGGAACATGTCCTGAAAGTTTAGCTGTATCATTGGTCACAACTAGGGCTCGGTTTTGTACGACAATACTCGGTAAGACTGACGTGTTCCTTAAATACATATCAATGATTGTTATGAAAAAATATAATAGATTACTGTAATTTGTCAAGTCATTTTTACGCATACATGGCCATTTTTCTCTGTTACAGCATATTTTAGTAAGTAAATGGACATATTCATTACATTTTCACTATTTGCAGAAGACGTAAAGGAATTTTCTCACGCAATTTCTTTCTTCCGTGTTACAATTCTCAAAATTGCGCATTTCATTTTGTTTCCTGGAAAACAGAAGATATCTACCTTCCTCCTCCATTTCGTTTGAATTCACCCTTAAACAACAGCGAATTTGTGTAGCCTATTGCTACTCTATGTACAGGTAGTTGTTTAAGCCATTCTGGACGCAGAATTCCAAACAAGCGTCGTACTGTGTAACGCAATATTGTTAAAGTCGGAAGTATGGGCTGTATAGTTCAGGAAAAATTCCTAAAGTGAAGCAAAGTATCAGAGTAAAATTACAACAGTTCGTGTCTCCATATGATGAGAAAATATTTTCGACTGATGGTAAAATAATGCATTGTAAATTGTGCGACGTACGAGTAACTGCGGAGAAATCATTTAAGATTCATCAATCTGTGAAGAAGTTTTTACAGGTTTCCTTTGTGGTGACATGCCATTAATAAACTGAGCTAGCCAAAATTTCGTGAATAAAGTACATAGGCAAAACTTCAGATTCTTCCACATTAAGGAAGGATGAAATCTGCCAAAACTATGAAAAATCAATGCATCAAATCGGACAACGAGTTGCAAATGAAAAACATGGGTATCAGCTGATGAAACCACGGACTCTGTGGGAAGGTATATTGCGAATTTCATTGTGAGGACTTTGGAAGAAGATGGTCCAGGAAAAGAGTTTTTAATAAACTGAGAACATTCAGTTTAAGTAAAATTTTTCACCATTAGTAAACTGTTCGACAGATCTACGAGTGCGACGTTGCCCGAAGGTGTTAAGCATTACAATGTACTGCCCACCATAACGAATTCTGTTCCTTATATGGTGAAAGCTGCCGATTCACTAAATGCATTACACAGTAAAATGGTGACTTGTTTAGCTCACGCTTTACACTGTGTTGCAGAAGAGATTCGCAGTAAATTCTGTACTGTTGACAAATTTATTGGGCGTGTCAAGAAGGTATTTTTGAATGCCCTGCAAATGTTGCAGCAGTTAAGTTGTCAGCTCCAGATTTTTTCTTACCGTCATCTTCCATTTTGACAAGATGTAGGTCCCAGATTGATGTTATTGTTCATATTTTTGTAAATCTTTGGCCATAACAGCAGTTTTTGTGCATACTTTGCGGTTATTAGGTCACAAAAAGTTCTTAACTCCACTCGTAACACGTACACAGTACTAAAATCCCTAGACGAAATCGCTGACGCACGATAGTACGGGTGTTTTCGAGTAGCCGCTTCGAATATCGCTGGAGAATGAAATTTTCATCAGTAGTGCTTGACAAGCTAGAGAAACAGAAGTGGTTGTACGATACTACTGCTTTCTCGACTGAGTATCAATGTACCTGGTCTGCAAATTACTGTAAGCCATATTTTAATAGAGTGGAGTTTATTTTTTGATGAGAGGGCGAAAGTGAATTTCTGTGGGGATCTGCCCTTTATTTTAGCCAATAACGAGACGAGTGTGGTAAAGGTTTTGTGAAGTGTCTGGACTGCGTCCCAAGCTTTAGGGCTGGAGATGTTAGTGTGTTGCATAGTGGCTAGCTCATCCTTTTTATTTCAGTGATCAGCCAGCCACAGCTATCTACTGTATTATTTTATTCCCATTCCCCGTTTTTTCGTTTTTCCTGTAAGTTTTCGATCTGTATGTCGTGTGTGTGTGTGTGTGTGTGTGTGTGTGTGTGTGTGTGTGTGTGTGTGTGTGTTGTCGCGCGCTTCTTTTTACGAAGTTGCTTATATTTTCCTTATAGTTACAATTTTTAATAATTTTTCGCCCTTTATCCACACCCATCTCCTTAAATTTTTTTACGGATGCTAAAGATATTGTTGTTGTGCGCCCACATCATCATCATCATCATCAGGGATTTCGGTAGAAGACAGCAAAATATTGCTAACTTCTGTTGTGTACTTCTATAGGTTATATAAGCTCGAAACGAGAAGAATCGTTAGTTTATTGCAACGTTAAAAAATCAAAATCAGAGTTACACGATCGTTCAAATGGTTCAAATGGCTCTGAGGACTATGGGACTTAACATCGGAGGTCATCAGTCCCCTTGAACTTAGAACTACTTAAACCTAACTAACCTAAGGACATCACACACATCCATGGCCTAGGTAGGATTCGAACCTGCGACTGTTGCGGTCGCGCGGTTCCAGACTGAAGCGACTAGAACCGCTCGGCCACACTAGCCGGCTACACAATCGTCATTTCATCATCGGACTTGCACTTTGTGCTATATAATCAACTTCTGCACCAAAATACAAGCCTATGTACAATATGCTTGGCAAAAAGCACGCTATGACATTTAAATATCAATATCATCGTTCGAAATTGTAATTAGTGTGGCGTTTGATGTTGGACTGTTTGCATGTTGAATGTGAAACTATGGTTTTAATCAGATGTGCTTATTGTTCTGTTTCACTTTGCTTTGACCACTTCATTGAAATCCCACCCTGCACTTTGAAGACTGACTGGCTGTGCAGTACCAGGTCAGCAGAAAAAGGTTTTCAGATTGAGTAATTATCTTAAACAGAGAGAAGTATAGCAATAAGTCATGACTTTGAAATACGTGTGTTCTCTGCATCTACATCTACATAAACATCCGTAAAGTATCGTATGGTGCGTGACGGAGGGTACATTGTACCACTACTAGTCATTACTTTCCCGTTACACTCGCAAATAGAGCGAGGGAAAACCGACTGTCTGTATGCCTCCGTACGAGCCCAAATGTCTCTTTATCTTCGTTGTCCTTACGCGAAACGTACACTGGCGGCAGTAGAATCGTTCAGCAGTTGGTTTCGAATGTCGATTCTCTAAATTTTCTCAATAGCGTTCCTCGAAAAGAACGCCGCCTTCCCATCAGGGATTCGCATATATGAGGGTTGTCCAGGAAGTAAGTTCCGATCGGTCGCTAAATGGAAACCACAGTGAAAATCAGAAACATTTTATGTGCAAGAGTTAGCTACACTTTCTAGATACTTCTCTACGTAGTCGCCGCTCCGACTTAGACATTTGTCGGAGCGTTAAACCAAATTTCCAACACCATCATCATAAAGGGCAGTCGCCTACGCTTTATGATAATTCTCTACGCTGGTCTATAGAGCGTAGCCTGCGCCCAAGTGTTGTCTTCGTATCCAGCGTTTCATGTGAACAGAGATGATAGTCAGGACTAGCCAATTAGGGCTGTGTTGTGGGTGATCGAACACTTCCCATCGAAAAGGCTGCAGGAGCGTCTTTACTGCTCCTGCAGAGTGCGGCTGAGAAGTGCGTGGCAATTGTGTTAGGTGGGCTGCATTCATTAAGGCGAAGCGTCTCAGCGGGGCCTCCTACTTGGCGGGAGACATCGTTGTTCTAGGCACCTTTACTCGCTCACAGTGCGCTCACAACTGAAAAGAGCGTCTTCATGCGGTCGGCGGTCATACTAGAGACACTACACAACACATCTGTGCAAAGCTTCATCGGGTTTTCACTGTGGTGTCCATTTCGCAACTGATCGTAACTTACTTTCTGGACAAGCCTCCTAAGTTCCCTAAGCATTTCCGTAATACTTGCATGATGATCAAACTACCGGTAACAAAGTTCCTCTCTTTGACCATAAATAGGAGATCGTTCGAATGCTCAGTTTAGCATGTGGATGTTTCATGCCACAGTTTTGGGATGAGCTGCTTATATTTTAAGCACATTTTCGTGCGGTTCTGAGAGACAGATGTCACGCACTTCCCTCGAGGGAAGAATAAGCTTTGTTCCAACACTTGGTTTCAATCTTTTCCTTCCCTATCATCATCACCATCATCATCATCATCATCATCATATCATCATCATCATCTACAACAACAACAACACAACCCTAAACACGACACACACTTATCATATTCACCTAGAATACATATTTATGCGTAAGACAGAACAGTTGCACATCGCAAAAAACGAGTAAGAAAAACCGTTCCGATTAGGCAGTCAGACATTTCATTGGGTTTTCAGAGACAGTAATTCTACACCATTTTACTTTACTAACAGCGGCTTAAGAGGTGAATTTCCCGATAAGAAAGTTCGCGTACTTCAAGCGTTGGATATTACGCTACTGAACCTCGACCACCTTCCCCTCCCGCCCAGTTCCCCGTTTCAAGGAATGTCTCTGAACAGCGTTCAGACTGGACACGGAAAACGACCTGGCGACGAAGTCAGTGTAGCTGAACTGTTAGTAGAGTGGGAGCGGCTGTGTGGAGCACGGGAGCGTTAAGGCGCCAGTCACGGCGTGGCCACTTGGATACACACGGACACCCGACAGCCAAACATCGCCGCTACACAACGGTGCTCCCAGCAGAGACCGCTCGCACCATAAATCACCATGAGCTGTTCTCTTCCTTTCTGTCTCTCTCTAACCACACACACACATACTCTCTCTCTCTCTCTCTTTCACTCACATACACACACGGTGCGAGCTCTGCTCACAATGCGCTACCTGCGAAATTCAGGTGTCGGTCCGGGACACATTTTAACTTTCTGCAGATGAGATGATCTTCGTTTCATAATATACATTTCCGAAAGAAAAAGCAATTGTTATTGTGATTTAGTCTGATAATGCCCAAGGAGATCAATTCAGTTAATTGCTGAAATACAGTGTTCATTTAAAAAAAAAAAAAAAAAAACAAGCTACGCAGGAAAACGGCTTTCCTTACGAGACTACTTATTTGACACAGAGTTCTTATTCTGGCACACGATAACGCAGGCATCCCAACCTTTTTAGCTGGCGGACCCCTTCTTCAGTCAAAAATCCATGGCGGACCCCTAGTCAGTCAAGAGCACAGTAACTTCAAAATTCAGAGCGAAACCCATGGGAACTGAAAGATTCTTAATGCAAGTGCCATGTTCCCAATCACCCTTCCCCCCCTCTCCCCCTTCCCGAAGTATCAATAGTCTTTGGTTTAGAGATGAATGAAAACAACTTGAAATTAACGATCCAATTTGAATTCCCACTGCATCCAGACACTGACTAATGGAATTACTCACTTTGTTCAACACACTGTAGCCTGATTAAAATTACTTGGTAATTGACATTTCACACGTTGGAGCTGGCTTCCTCCAAGTGCAGTCAACGTCACTTCCAAACTGTTCGCTGTTGACAAGCTGCCGCTTGTGGTCTGTTCACTTCCACTGTTTGGCTACTGTTGTGTAAGGAGCTTGCATATATCATAACAGTCGTGTGTGTGTGTGTGTGTGTGTGTGTGTGTGTGTGTGTGTGTGTGTGTTGTATTTCGTGAAATCCGAAGAAAAATGTTCAAATGTATGTAAAGTCTATGGGACTTAACTGCTGAGGTCATCAGTCACTAGTATTACACACTATTAAACTAATTTAACTTCCGCTAAGGACAACACACACACACACACACACACACACACACACACACACACACACAAAATGACGGCGCAATTTAACTGGAGCCATTGAACTGTTCGGAAGGACTCGCGTACAAATTACTCATTGAGCTTTACCCTCCTTTGTCTCCATAAAGCCCATTTCTAAATAGCTTTTGTTGTACTTACGCTTCTTGGTTATTCCACAGGATATTGCAACCAATGGAATACTTGCAGCGTTTTCACACAATAAATCCGGCTGTGAGCTTCTTGTGATTGTTGTTCCTTTGGTCGTCCTCCCTCCTCATTCATTTCAACTGGAAACTTCCCTTTTCGTGAAGGCGATGGAGAAACTTCACCCTTCTTCAATGATCCTGACTTCAGCCACCGATCCATATTAGAAGTAATAAACTGATCAAAAATGGACTTATGAAATAGGTAGTGCACTGACAAAGCAAGTTTAACATTTAATGATGCCTGGGACCGCATACGTGCCAGCGAGCGCTGTGAGTGGTCGACAAAGCCCGCTCCGCGCATGCGTAAAATGTTTCAGCGCATCTAGCTCCGTGAGCCGGGGCACAAACGACCCCCGTATTGTTGCGAAACAGTCGATCAGAGAAGCCGCATTCTCCGGCACTAAACTGTGTATGCGTTCTCAATAGAAACCGCAAATGCTGCTTGGGAATACGACCTGAAGTAAAAGTACACATGTTTTTCACACGGAAAATAGTGATGAATTTGATTTTCACATTTTTATTCAATAATTTTACTCATTATTTTACACGATTTGCTGAAAGGTGGCCGCGGACCCCCTAGAAAGAGCAGGCGGACTCCTAAGGACCACACGTTGGGAAGGTCTGCGATAACGTTCTCTCCTTGGTTTGTGATCTGAAACAAAGCCTATTCGGTGTCGTGGAGACGAGGTGATGTTTTATAGAGAACTTGTGGCCTCGGTTCCGAAAGCGATCATCGGTGGCTGAGTGAGCGGTGTGCTAAGCACCTGCTCTTTCATTACAGCAGTGTAACGATACTAGCCCAGTGCCATACAGCACTATAGTGCTACAGAATTTAGTTGATTTTACGAATTTTATGCTATTGTCCACGCCAGCTTTTAATGCAGGATTTGTCATTACCTTTATCCCGTATTACTCTCGTCAGAAATTTATCGATACCATATGTAAAGATATCCGGTTATTTTTGGAACATGGAGTGCGTATGATGTGAAGGTATGTCTACATGAAGTGAAGCATAGCTTCAGGATTGTGTAAGATTTAGTATCTTACAGAACGCTCTCTAATGTTTACGTCATACTTCTGTCATCACGATTTGTAGAGGTTACAGATTAATTTGTATGTTAATACCATTATCGTTCCAAAACATCTTTTGGAATTACGGTAACGTCGAACACTGATTGTAACAACATGTCGATGTAAAATGTTTGACACATGGAGTGATTCTTGTGTCATTCTGGCCAGAGATAGGAGATACGAAAAAAGTTTCAAATCACATTTTGAATCTAAAAGTAACTGATTTTTTTCCTGCGGAGTACAATACAACACGCCACCAGCATACTTAATTTTAATAATGGCTGCTCTACATTTCATTTGATTAAAAAAAAAGCGGTAATATATTTCTCTCCGAATTTTATGTGTCTTTCAAATACGACACTCTTGAATATCTGATAATTTTGGTTCAAATTTTAATATCTGTATCTGCAACTTAGTATTACGAGCCTTTTTTTTCAATCTCCGATCAGTCGTGAAATGGAAACCACAGTGAAAATCAAAAATGTTTTACCAGCAACCTTCAGCTACACTTTCCAGATATATCTCTATGTAGTCGCCGCTCCGACTTCGACGTTTATCGTAGCATGGAGCCAACTTCCCGGTACCCTCGTCATAGAAGGCGGCCACTTGTGCTTTCCTACAATTCTGTAGGTTAGACTGCAGCTCGTTTTCTGTGCCAAAATGCTGTCATATGCAGCGATTCATGTGAGCAAAGAGATGAAAATCAGAGGGAGCCAAGTCCGGGATGTAAGGTGGGCAATCAAACACTTCCCATCGAAAACGCTGTAGGAGCGTCGTTGCACCTGTAGTCTGCAGCTGAGCAGGAAATGCGTGGCAGTTACGTTATGTGGCCTGCATAAAAGCAGGCGGAACCACTCAGCAGGCACTTCACACTCGGCGGGAAGCTCTACTGTTCTAAGCATCTTTTGTGCTCACTGTGCGCTCAGAACTGAAAAATGCGACGAGACGTGACTGAGCGGCGTACTAAGACGCTGCGCAACATATCTGTGCAAAGCTTCATCGGGTTTTCTGTGTGATTATAATGTCACAACCGATCGGAGGCTGCAAGAGAAAATAGCCCTATAGAACAAAAATTCAAAGATTCTGGGTACATTTCCAGTTATATTGGAACCACCCACCCAGTAAGTAACTTTCCAGTGAGCGCGACAAATTGTTACATATAAAGTTAACAGGCTACGCTGCAACTTCGTACTAAGTGAAAATGACAAGACTGTGGTTGACTTTTATGATTACTTAAAAGTCTGTGGTCAGTTGTGTATCAACGTAGTGACTGTATACAAGTTTTTAATAGCTAAAACGTCTTGTAACATGGACACGGTGGCGTACAGCTATCGCACTAGTTGTCTGCGTTGAGGGAGGCGTCGCGAGATTCGAGCCTGAGGTTGTTGCTCGTTTATTCTTCGATTTTTTTGTCTTTTTATGCATTTGTCTAACTGAATGATGGAGCTGGGTATTTCTCGCTGCTACTTAAGCTCCACCATAACATGAAACAAAGAAGCTTTTTAGCAGTGTGACTGTGAGCACTGATTGACTAGACTTTATCTTGAGAGACGCAGATGTTTGTTTTAGGGAATACTGAAGTTAAACTTCCTGCATTTAACGCGTTTTAGTGAAGCTGAAGGTTACGTTTGAGTGAAGCGTGTTACCTTTGAGAAAGCAAGCTCTGTTACTGAGGTGTTAACAGAAATTCGCATAAAAAAAACTCAGATTTGAGTTCTTGTCGTTGAACGCGGCGCATCAAAAGTGGAGAGGAACCGATGTCTTTTTTTCTCAGGGTAGCGCTGGTCTCATTTCTTATGACGTGCTTCTTGCTCACAGATCAAATTCCTAGCGTGCACAAAGGCCATCTTTGACGGCCTCGCATCGAGACAGGCTACAAAAGGAGCCACATGATGTGCCATGTTGACAGGACTTCGTACTGTGCTCCAGTACGACCTAATCTGACGACTAGGCTATGTGTAACTTCATCTGGTCTCCAGCAAACAACGAACATGTAAGAAAGTTTTGAAACACTCCAATGAGCAGGCGGATGGCCGTGGAACCACACGAAGGTTCAGGACAGGGAAATCACGTAACCTGGGGGAGTTTAGCTTCCAGTGGAAGGTGTGATACAAAATTCAGGTGAAAAAGGAATGCGGAATGAGACTGTTGCGATTTGTAAACAAAGAGAGTCCTGGAAGCTATAGGAGGGTAGATGACAGCGCACGGTGTTCCACCGGAGCCACAGACTACCAGCCAGCGCGTGTGCTGTATGCGTGCCGCAACAATTACAGCCAAATGTGGTAGCTTTTATTCAAGAAAAAACAATGAGCGACTGGTTGTTAAGGACTGAGGCATCCTATATTCTCCGCCATATTTGCTGTTACATCCTAGTTTGGTTACAAGCCTCTATACGCTGCCTGATCAAAAGTATCCGGACAGCCCTATGTAAGGCGGAATCATCTGTTTCTCACGCGTTCAAAGAGGACTACCCATTAAGCGGTTTAGAGAAATGACGGAAAGCATAGATCTGGATGGCCGGAAAGGGACTTGAAACGTCGTCCTCCGGAATCCAAGCTAAAGTTTTCAGAGTGCAGACACATGTAAAACGAATTATTTGTGATGTGAACTGAAGAAAGTCCTGCAGGGGCTTGATTAAGGGATTGACCAAACTTTTGCTTTCCAATATTTATCATTAAAAATATCTCTTTTTCAAACCAAGTGTTCATGTAATCAGTACTAGAAATAAGAATAGTCTTTACAAAGATTTAAAGTCACGTGCTCTGATATAGAAAGATGTTCATTATTCAGAAGCACGGATTTTCAATAACTTGCCACATTACATATTTTGTGACAAGTTTTTTATTACCTTCTAAATGAAAATATATTTAAGACTTTTTCTTATTCCATGTCCATGAGAATCACTTCATTTGGACTCTGTGGAAGGTATATTAGCGTATCTCTTTTTGTTCGTAAATATTTATTTTATATTCTTGTTTCCTTATGTGGTCTACATCCTGGGGGATCTTCTCACTATAGATCTATTCGAACAAAACGTACGTCTAAAATAATATAATCCTTAGTATTAATACAGAAATCAAGCTGCCGTCGCACTGAATAGCGGATGCATTAATGTATCACCGCATCAAAATATGGTATCGCACCCATGCTCAGTACAGGCATGCAGACTATCTGCTTCATGTAGTAAGGTTCAACACACAAGGGCTTTCAAATCGCCCCACATATGACACTTTAATGGGTTTAAGTCTGGAGAATGTGTTTCCTACAGTTCATGTCTTATAAAGAGTTGTGGAAGATAAGTTTTAAGATGGAAATATACTGTTTCCGGAAACATGCCGAAGAAATATATATCGTTCTTCTGTCTATGATGAATGTGTACTGAAGTTTTGTGGCTCGTTTTTGTTATTCCCTCCACAAACTTTGGCTGTGATCGAGTATCCAGTAGTGATTAACGAAAGTAATTTCCAAGAGCTGAAAAAAGAAAGAAATCGGTAAATACGTTTACGTGTGCATTTGCCAAAATATGGAAGTTGGTGCAAACGAAACCTTCAACATCATTATTGGCGAAGAAAAGTGAGCATCATATTTATTTTGTTGAAAGCAAGCAAGTACTAGAGGCGCCCAAGGGTCTGGTGTATATTGAAGGATTCGTCAGAGGCCTCCCTAGCCGTTCTGACGCATGGCAGGGAAAAGAGAAGGATTGCGATGCTGCTGGCGGGCTGGAGATAGCGGCTGGAGGACGGGATCGGTGTAAAGTGCACAGATAAGTGGCCGCTCTCATACATCATCCGCGTGTCACGCAGATATCGACGCACGCCACGCATCGCTCGAGCATGCGGCTCTGCGGCTGCCTTGGAGGATGGGATGAGGTGCAGCTGCTTTCCCAGTACTGCCGAATCATGCCGACTGCTTCTGTCGCGACCGTCATAATTTAGGCAAGCTTCTGCCACACCTTTTCCTTCCCTTCTTAGCAAACATATCGAGATGTTTCCTCAATCACAGGCGAAAATTTACGTTTCTTTGCAAAGAAAAGTTTTTACTATCGGTGCATCGAAGCAACTTAAATCACTTACTAAAGGCAAGGCCTGCGGTCCAGACTGTACACCAGTTAGTTTCCTTTCAGAGTATCCTGAAACAGTAACTCTTATTTAGCTATCATATACAAGCGCTCGATTGTCGAATGGCCCATAACTAAAGACTGGAAAGTTGCACAGGTCACACCAATACCAAAAAAAGAAAATAGGGGTAGTTCGCTGAATTACAGACCCATGTCGCTGACTTCTATTTGCAGTGGATTCTGGAACATGTACTGTGCCCAAACATAATGAATTACCGTGAAGAAAACAATTTATTGACAAACAGCCAACACCAATTCAGAAAACATCGTTTTTGTGAAACACAGCTAGCTGTTTATTCTCTCAAAGTAGCGACTGCTATTGAGAAGGTGTCTCAAATTGATCCTGTATTTCTAGATTTCCGGAAGTGTTTTGACATCATTCCTCACAAGTAATTTTAATAAAATTGCGTGGCTACGGAGTATCGTCTGAGTTGTACGACTGGATCGTGATTTCCTGTCAGAAAGGTTGTAGTTCGTATTAACTGAGGGAAAGTCATCGAATAAAACAGAAGTGATATCTGGTATTCCCCAAGGAAGTACTATGGTGCTCTAGTGTTCCTGATCGATACAGGAGTAACAAAAATGTACGGCACAAATTGCGTGGCGCATTCCTTACACGTAGACAAACAAATTATGTCATACGAACGTGGGTATGGAAACGCTTTGTTTCCACGTTACATTTTCTTCAACTCATTAATCATGGGAAACATACAAGATCAGAACGTTAGAGTCATGGGGAACACTCATTTACGGTGACGTCTGGTTACATTGTACACCGCCCGTGTATTGTTTTAAATGTCCCTGTGGCCGTGCGACGTACTTCATTGCTTGTTTACGGGTAACATCAACTGTTCCAGCGATCAGTACGACCGTTGCAAGCACAGGGTTACTACGTAGATTTAATCACAGACTTGGCCCGTGCAAATGCAGAGATGATTTTAGCCAATCTGATGTGTGGCTTAGCTGACGACAATTGCGCTCGTGCTCAACGTTCGTTGCGGGAGAGACTACCAGGACGAAAGGGCCCAGACAGAAAAACGTTTGAAGTCATCAATCGTCGACTTAGGGAACATAGGGCATCTAAGCCTGATACTGCTGACAGGAGGGGGGGAGGGGGGGGGGCGGGGGCTAGAAGGACAAGGACACCGCAACGGGAGGCCGGGAGGCGGCAGTTCTTCACGTAGTTGACGATGACCCTAGTGTCAGCATAAGACATGTAGCTGCTGCAACACTGAATGTTGACTACATGACTGTCTGGCCAGTGTTACACGTGGACCAGCTGTATCCATACCATTTACAGCGCGTGAAGGCGCTATCAGCAGCTGATTTTCCTGCATTGTTCTTCTGCGAATAGTTTATTCAACAAAGTGTCAACCCAAGTTTTAGTACAACGGTGCTGTTCACAGATGAGGCGTCGTTTCAGCCTAGATCAGGCTGTGAATTTTCTCAGTCGGCATGTATGGGCAGACGTCAATCCTCATGCAACTATTGAAGCGAGTCAGCAACAAAGATCTTCTGTCAATGTTTGGGCCGGCATTGTTGGTAACTGTTTGGTAGGGCCTCACTTTCTTCCGTCCTGGCTCAAAGGACAAAGTTATCGTAATTCCGTAGAGAATATTCTTTCTGATCTGTCAGCAGATGTGTTTTTAGCTGTACGACAAAACATCTATTTCGTGACACAATGGAACACTTCCTCGTTATAGTGTTAATGTCCGTCGGCTTCTAAATAACAGGTTCGGTGACAGATGGATAGGTAGAGATGGGCCAATTGCCTGGCCTCCACGCTCCCCGGACCTAAATCCACTGGAATTTTATTTGTGGCGGCATCTGAAAGCTCGTGTGTGTGGAACCCCAGTACAAGAAGTTCAGAGTCTCCTTGCCCGTATTATGGGAAGCCTGTGAAACCACACGCAATACTCCTGGGATACAAAACTGCGTTCGAGATTCACTACAACGGCGGATTGATGCATCTATCAGTGCCCACGGAGGGCAATTGAATATCTCCTGTGAGAAAGAGTTGCATGTCGTATGCTGGTGCGTTTTGTTCGTTTGTATTTCACAAGATTAATGAGTTGGAGAACATGAGTTGTAGCATGGAAACAAAGCGTTTCCAGGCCCATGTTCATACTATATAATTTCTTCGTCTACATATGAGGAATATCTCCCGCAATTTGTGCTATGCATTTTTGTTACAACCGGTATAAACGATGTAGAAGACAATACGGACAGTCTTCTTAGATTGTTTGTAGATAATCCTGTCATTTACTGTCCTTTAAAGTCAGCAGATGATCAAAACCGATTGTAAAATTTTCTAGAAATGATATCTGTGCGCCGGCCGTTGTGGCCGTGCGGTTCTAGGCACTTCAGTCTGGAACCGCCTGACCGCTACGGTCGCAGGTTCGAATCCTGCCCCGGGCATGGATGTGTGTGATGTCCTTAGGTTAGTTAGGTTTAAGTAGTTCTAAGTTCTAGGGGACTGATGACCACAGATGTTAAGTCCCATAGTGCTCAGAGCCATTTGATATCTGTGCAGTGCGAAAAGTGGCAGTTGACTCTAAATAACGAAAAAGTAAAGTCATCCACATGAGTATTAAATGCAGTCCTCTAGATTTCCGAGAACTCTGTTACAGGAAGCACATATCTCTATATGCTTGAGAACTTTTTTTCTCATGATTTCATTTACCAACAGGATGGGGCACCGCCATACTTGCATCTGGAAGTGTGGGAATTTTTAAATCAAAGAATTACTGAACGATGGATGTATCGCACTGGACCAAATGATGCAGCCTTACATTACTGGCCTCCAAGGTCACCCGACCTGACTGTGATTATTTCTTGTGGGGATTTATAAAGGACTCTGTTTATGTGGCTCCGTTACCAACAACAATGAATGAAGTGAGACATCGCATAAAAGCAGCTGTGGAAGCTGTAACTCAAGACATGGTCGCTGCAGTGTGGGAACAATTTTAATACCGCATTGATATATGCCGTGCATCTCGAGGGGGACATATTGAACACCAATGAAAAAGTATAAAAAACTTTTTGAGTGTCCCGTTCATCAGAAAACAAAATTCATTGTATATGTTTATTAGTTTCAGAAATATAGACTTTCCAAATCGGATGTTTCTTTATGATACACCCTGTATAACCATCATACTCCTTGGTGTAACTATTATTTTAAAGAGATTGATAATTAATTTGAACATTAATAAGAAGTACTCGTTATGATTTTATCAAGACGTTTTCGCGAAAAATCTACGGCGTGGGCCCCAAACGCGCACACAGAATGTTTTAATATTTGTCTGCTTTCGAACAGAAACTGCAATTATGGGTTCTGCACCGTGGCGACACGGAACACTTAGGTTCAAAGCAAAATAAAATATGGTGCTACGAAGTTAGAGGGCTTGATAAGAACGGTACCCTATCTAGTTCATAAACGTGTGTGTTTGCCTTTAAGCTTTGCTTGTTTATGTCTGGCGTCCCCTGTCAGAGGTTCACACAGGAATTTTGGCGCGTCTGGCTATCTTGAGCGGCCTTTACTCCACTCGCTGACTTGAGCCAACAGCGTAGGCCGTGGACACAGTCGTACGCGCTGTTCCCATTCCCAAGGTGCGCTTACGCCGCTGCCGCCGCCTGGATACGCAGCAACATCCGAGCTGCGACGCGCCGCCATCCGCAATCATCCGCGCACGTGCTAACGTATTTAGCTGGCAGATGCTGGCGATTTCCGAAAGGTCAACAGCTTTCTAGGGCAACGCTTTATCGCAACCAGCTCACTCCTCCTCACCTGGACTACGGCGCGATCTCCAAGTGCATTTGCAAAATAAGGAGACAGTCTCGGAGGTATTCTACAAATGTTAAACAATGTAACTTATATTAGAAGAATTTAGAACATCTTTACAGTCAGCAAATATTTTTAGTGCACTGGAGCAAACAGAAAGTGTTCCACCATAAACACCTTGACCGATCGCTACTAAACGGATACTCCAGTATTTCTGTGGTTGTGGGATATGTTGATCAAAATTTCATCGTTATTCGAGTTTATTTTCAGTACAGACAATAGCCTTTCCTTCAGACGATTAATGTTATGAGTACGTATTGGCTACTGGGTGTGTTCTACGTTACAGGAACTCTTCAGGTGGATATCGCTACACAGCATGCCCAGAGAACGTGCACATGCAACTTACAGCCATCCTTCGAACTTTCAGAAAATTCAAACATTGGTATCAGGAACATGGGAGCTAAATACCAACAGATCGAACAGATAGTTCATTGTAGTGCACCGACGGCGGAATGACTGATTACGAAATGGACTCAAGATAACAGTATAACTAGATGGGTGGGTACGGGTCCTTTCAGAAGGACTACGCCACCAAAAGATCGTAGGATTTTTCGACTGGTTCTGACAGACAGGAGGATGCCAAAAGCTGAAAACCGGGAGGAATTTCATCAGTAACGATCGGTAACAGAGTACTGCAAGCTGGGTTGAGATCTCGAGTTACCATATGTCCTTTAATGCTGACGCCATAACAGGAACTCGTATGGTCAGGGTCAGTTGATGTGATGTTCAGCGATGTATTTCGCAACTGTTTCAGTCAGTTAGTCCGACGCCAAAGTGTCCGTAGAGACGGCCTGGAGAAAAATCACAGGAAGCAGCGATTCTCGAGACTCAAAGGTCTCCAAGTCCTGGAATCGTGGTATGAGAAGCTATTTCATATGATAACAGGACTTATTTGGTAATTGCACAAGGGAGATTGAATGCTCGATAGTGTAGGGAAAGAATGTTAAACACTCTTGTCATGTCCTTTATCACCAGGGTACGAAATGGCGTATTCCAGCAGGATAACGCAACACCTCACATTGCAGTTCACACCATTTGTGCAATGTATGGATCTTTGACTTGCATTTCCAATCCGCTGATTTCTCACTCATAGAACATGTCTGGGATGCGATGGGAAGACGTATACTATCGTACGCTATCATACAAACTTCCAGACAGCAATCTTAATGAACTGATACAGCATATGTTGCAGGCATGGCTAAAAGTTCCTCATGATGACATTGCTTCCATGCTACAATCAATACAAGAGTGTATCATGCCCGTGAGGATGACAGCTCATACTGATGTTGATGATTGACATCATTTCCGAATGTAATGAAAATTTAATCGTCTAATACTTGTTATGATCATCTATTTCTCAAAGTTTGCTTTGATAAATATCGGACTGGTGCTCCACGCTTTCCATTTCTGTCAGTTTTTTGAACGCACAATGTATTTCTGTTTCTCTGGCGGGCCATTATCTGTCAAACTTTGGGGTCCCCTTAATCACTGACGTCTTTCTTCTTACTTATCGGAGCCTCCATGGAACTCTGCAACTATCCAAGGTGTGAGTCGTGCTGGATCAGACACGTTGGCAGTAAGTCAACGTTTCGTATCTGTTGTTAAAGCGTATAAGTTCAGACGTGTCACGTACATCTTCCGTTCACAGACCCGTGATATTCGTCTGTTCACCTCCTTTTAGGGACAGACCAGCTGGTCAGAAGCATCCGATGGATCAGCAGCGCCAGAGACAGGAGATAAGAGGGGTCTGAAACCACAGTATCAGCCTGATCGTCACCTTTCATTACTACGCACAATTGATTAAGTAAGTAACAGAATTTAAAGATATAATACTAAGATATTTCAGCTGACATTTGAAGAACTGATCTAATGTTCTGAGAAGCAACATGTCAGCGAAGCAAATAATGTCTTTGAAACTAGGCGACAAGCTTGTAAAACAAATCAGGAACTAAAGATAAAGCTTCAGGTTTTTAACACATCTCTGCAATTGCTGATTTCACCCCTTGTAGCTCTGGTATTAGAACCCTAGTGCTTTGGCCCTCGAAATGTGGGCAGACTGCGCTGAGAAAGCATTGCGCTGTACTATTTTGTGTTTGTGTGCGTGTGCGTGTGTGTGTGTGTGTGTGTGTGTGTGTGTGTGTGTGTGTGTGTGTGTGATGGCGAAAGTGGGGTTGTCATTTACAGTTCCTAAGCACCAGACTGGGTAGTAATGCATTGGGTTGAAACCTAAACATCTACACTGTGCCTGATATATGAGAATATGTGACAATGTTGCCAGTTCGTACTCATGGAATAAATTCTCACCACAAATATTTGACCGGCAAATGTACGAGAAGTAGTGACGTTCATTTAATCACCAGGTTATGTGCCAATGTCCGAACTTTTTCCTAGTGCTACATCAATAAGAGAAAAGTGGCTCTGCTGATGGTGATTCGTCCGTCGAATGGTTGACTAAGTTCAGCTGAGCCCTTGTTGCTATATGCTTATAAAACAAGCAGGTACTGGGCTGGCGCCCGGTTTCACATTATTCTTACGTTGTCCAAATACTATGCTCTTCATATCTCATCAGTAATCTACACCAAACAAACACTCCTAAGACACAACACAATTCGTGAGGAAAAGAAACCACAGGAATTAGGTGCTGAACTGCCTCTAAGAGCCGCCCACTCAACAAACCAAAGCGACTCTTTTCTTATTTCCCTCTTAATGTTATAGACCTTAAAATTTGTCTAGCAACTCATTCTACAGCTACATCTGTGGAAGAAGGATTCAGAGCAAAAAAGGCTTAGCTACAGTCTGAGGTAGGTTCACAGCGAAAGGGCTCGCTCTTCAGTTGTATCAATACCCAAACAAATGTTGCCGACTGCCGACAATTCTGTGTTGTGAACATTAGAGTATCTGAAACTTCCTGGCAGATTAAAACTGTGTGCCCGACCGAGACTCGAACTCGGGACCTTTGCCTTTCGCGGGCAAGTGCTCTACCAACTGAGCTACCGAAGCACGACTCACGCCCGGTACTCACAGCTTTACTTCTGCCAGTACCTCGTCTCCTACCTTCCAAACTTTACAGAAGCTCTCCTGCGAATCTTGCAGAACTAGCACTCCTGAAAGAAAGGATATTGCGGAGACATGGCTTAGCCACAGCCTGGGGGATGTTTCCAGAATGAGATTTTCACTCTGCAGCGGAGTGTGCGCTGATATGAAACTTCCTGTCAGATTAAAACAGTGTGCCCGACCGAGACTCGAACTCGGGACCTTTGCCTTTCGCGAGCAAGTGCTCTACCAACTCGGGACCTTTGCCTTTCGCGGGCAAGTGCTCTTTGGTAGAGCACCTGCTCGCGAAAGGCAAAGGTCCCGAGTTCGAGTCTCGGTCGGGCACACTGTTTTAATCCGCCAGGAAGTTTCATATCAGCGCACACTCCGCTGCAGAATGAAAATCTCATTCTGGAAACATCCCCCAGGCTGTGGCTAAGCCATGTCTCCGCAATATCCTTTCTTTCAGGAGTGCTAGTTCTGCAAGATTCGCAGGAGAGCTTCTGTAAAGTTTGGAAGGTAGGAGACGAGGTACTGGCAGAAGTAAAGCTGTGAGTACCGGGCGTGAGTCGTGCTTCGGTAGCTCAGTTGGTAGAGCACTTGCCCGCGAAAGGCAAAGGTCCCGAGTTCGAGCCTCGGTCGGGCACACAGTTTTAATCTGCCAGGAAGTTTCATATCAGCGCACACTCCGCTGCAGAGTGAAAATCTCATTCTGGATTAGAGTATCTGTAGAAGTTCAATGAGTAGGTGAGTGCCATACTCAATCTTTGCGAGCTTCCGTGAGTTGTTCCCAAATAGCTCAGATTCAATAATACAGAACGCAAAATACAGCGATCAGTTGCACGTCAGAATGGAGTTTAAATCTGTCGCAAAGCCACACTCAGAGTATAACATGCTTCCTAGCGATAAATTACAGCTGGGTAACCTTGATCTCTTCAGTAACAGCAAATGAAACGGAGACTCAGACAATCACAGCATGGGTAAGGTCGTTGCACCGTAGCTACCTCCGCTTCGTCATCGACCCGTACCTCGTCTATTTGCATGCATAAGAAGTCAGCCCCTGATACAGACTTACACGTGCCCTTTATAAGATGTTAACAGATGATATAGCACGATATATACTGTGTTTTTAAAGACTGTAAACTGACCACTTTTGCCCCCGAACACCACAGTTTGAAATGAAAAATAGTGGAATTAAGTAAAATATTCCTCAAGATTGTTGGTTATGTACGGTGTTGTCTTAAGCGTGGCTCTAATAGAAGAAAAATTCTTTAATAAGGTAGCTAGCAGTCACGGTAGCATCTACAGTTTTCTGTACAATCGAAACCATGCAGCAATCTAGTGTTCTTCAAATACACACAGTTAAGCATATATAGACGTTGCGTTAAAAATTTCTGGAGACTCCAGGACCACAACCAGAGAAAACATAGCTGAATCAGCAGACACAACGTATCACGATGGATCAAGATGAATAATTACAAGATAAATTTCGTCTTTTTCATCCTTTAACAGAAGTGGCACCACAATCTGTACCATGGTGGGGTGTTAAATCTCTTCCGTCTACAACTACATCTACATGGCTACTCTGCAAATCACACTTAAGTTCCTGGCGGAGGCTTCATAGAACCATAATCATACTAATTCTCTATTATCCCACTCTTGAACAGCGCTCAGAAAAATAAGAACACCTATATCTTTCCGTGTGAGCTCTGCTTTACCCTGTTTTATTATGATTATCGTTTCTCCCTATGTAGATCGGTGTCAACAACATATTTCCGCATTCGGAGGAGGAAATTGGTGACTGAAATTTCTTGATAAGACCCCGCCGCAACGAAAAACGCCTTTGCTTTAATGATTTCCACCCCAAATCCTGTATCATATCTGTGACACTCTAACCCCTATTTCTCGATAATACAACTCATCTATCAGTGTTTGTCACAAAGATGTGTTTCATTTGACACGGAAGCTTGAACATTCGCTATTGACCCCGTTTTCGGGAGATGCGGATTTCGATTCCCCATCGAGCCCCCCTGATTTTCCTTGCTCGCACAGTCCACATAAAACACCTGCAGGGATGTTTCCCTCAAAGGCTGACGGCAGATGCCTTGCAAAACAAGTTACTTCTCTGTCTCTAGACACCATGATTTCGATAGGGCAGTGAAATCTAAGCTTATTCTTTGGTTCAAATGGCTCTAAGCACTATGGGACTTCACATCTGTCCGCCGGGGTGGCCGAGCGGTTCTAGGCTATACAGTCTGGAACCGCGCGACCGCTACGGTCGCAGGTTCGAATCCTGCCTCGGGCATGGATGTGTGTGATGTCCTTAGGTTAGTTAGGTTTAAGTAGTTCTAAGTCTAGGGGACTGATGACCTCAGAAGTTAAGTCCCATAGTGCTCAGAGCCATTTTCAACTTCACATCTGACGTCATCAGTCCCCTAGACTTAGAACTACTTAAACCTAACTAACCTAAGGACATCACATATATCCATGCCCGAGGCAGGATTCGAACCTGCGACCGTAGCAGCAGCGTGGTTCCGGACTGAAGCACCTAGAAGCGCTCGGCCACAGCGGCCGGCGCTTATTCTTTAAAATACATTAGAGAGCTATGAAAATTCAATGTGAAAAGTAGCACACTACTAGAGATCAGGGATAAACACACAGCTACTTGTTCTTCCCCGTAACGACTAAATTACGTTTTCAGCAAAGCAGGAATATGACGTGAGTACCCTCTCGTGGATTACCATCACGTAACTGCGATCTGTTGGCATCGACCGCAGAAGTGGAATTGAACCTACTTGTATGATCGTAACGACTTCTAAATAAACAATATTTTACCGCTATTCTTTTAAGTGCATTATCTCCCAAGATTCTTGCACTCGAATGAAATTCTGAAAACAAAACGTGTAAAAGAGCGTCCTTGGTTAAGAAAAACGGTATGAAAAAGAAACACTTCAGTCTTTTTTCTTATGCGTCAAGAAAAACGATTACTTAAGATGTAGCTTCTAATTTAGTTTAAGTGGGCAGCTGGTGTGTGCTCTGTCCTTGCTTGAGAGCTCATGCTTGACGACAAGTGTGCAATCATTGAGGATCGCCCAGCGTTCCCAAGCAATTATCAGTTCCACATTTCTCGCAACGAAAAACGCCTTTGTTTTAATCAATGCCACTCCAATTCACGTATCATGTCTGTGGCACTATCTCCCCTATTACGCGATAATACAAAACAAGCTGCCCTTCTTTGAACTTTTTCGATGTCATCTGTCAGTCCCACCTGATGCGGATCCCACACCGCACAGCAGTACTCCAGAATAGGACGGACAAGCGTGGTGTAAGTAGTCTCTTTAGTAGACTTGTTGCTGCTCCTAAGTGATCTGCCAATGAATCGCAGTCTTTGGTTTTCTCTACCCACAACACTATCAATGTGATCGTTCCAAGCTAGGTTATTTGTAGTTGTAATCCCTAAGTATTTAGTTAAATTTACAGCCTTCAGTGTGACTTATCACGTAATCTAAACTTTGGTGAATTTCTTTTAGTACTCATGTGAATAACTTCACACTTTTCTTTATTCAGGGTCAATTGCCGCATTTCGCACCATACAGATAGCGTATGTAAATCATTTTGGAATTTGTTTTGGTCATCTGATGACTTTACAAAAATGACAGCATCATCTGCAAACAATCTAAGATGGCTACTCAGATTGTTCCCTGTGGTGTCACCGCCAGACACCACACTTGCTAGGTGGTAGCCTTAAATCGGCCGCGGTCCATTAGTACATGTCGGACCCGCGTGTCGCCACTGTCAGTGATCGCAGACCGAACGCCACCACATGGCAGGTCTCGAGAGACTTACTAGCACTCGCCCCAGTTGTACGGACGACATAGCTAGCGATGCAACACTGACGAAGCCTCGCATATTTGCAGAGAAGATAGATAGAATAGCCTTCAGCTAAGTCAATGGCTACGACCTAGCAAGGCGCCATTAGCATTATATTGCATGTATCTAAAGAGTCTAACTTGTATTGTCAAGAGCGATATACAAATGATGGATTAAAGTTAAGTATTCCAGAAGCTACGTACTTTTCTTTATAGCATTAATTACGTATCCTGTTTCAGACCTCACGCCATCCTGCATGAGTTTAAGCGCGTGCCTTTCGGTTACCGTCACTGTGGACTGGCTGTCTTGTCAGTCCACAACATTCCCTACGTCGTTAATATAGATCTGGAAAATAGAGGGCCATAACACTTCCTTAGGGAACACCGGATATTACTTCTGTTTTATTCGATGACTTTCCGCTTATTACTACGAACTGTGACCTTTCTGACAGGAAATCACGAATCCAATCGCACAACTGAGGCGAAATTCCATAGGCACGCAGTTTGGTTAGACGAAGCTTGTGAGGAACGACACAGAAGAGGCTGTTGTGCCACGAAATACATTTCAATCAGAACGGATCGCAGCATGTATACGAACATGGCATATGAAAACTGCGTGGTCGAGAAGGCATTCAGAAGCGAACAGATGAAGCACCGAAACCCAGACGACAGCGAACGGTCCAGAACGATTCAGGATGCATTTTCTACAGTAAAGAATATTCAAGCAGTGGTGATGATGACTAACAAATAAAGTATTTAAAATGACATAGATTGGTCATTTTATGGACACGATTTTCATACAAGTCTATGCACTTTAGGGACCGTAGTCCGTTGTTGGCTGATTACGACCATGTCAGCTCCAAGTAGGTCGGTAAACACCAAGTGTCTTGACCAGAAATTACGGTGAAAAACGTGATACCACAGAGATTCCCCTACTTGTAACGGCACTCACGCTCAAAATCAGATACTAAATGTAGAACAATGTAAATTAATGTAGATGATTAAAAAACAAAGCCTCAATGTTCGAATACAGCATTAGTAATGTGCTGCTTGACACGGTCAAGTCGATTAAATATCTAAGCGTAACTTTGCCGATATGAAATGGAACGAGCATCTAAGGATTGCAGTAGGAAAGGCGAATGGTCGACTTCGGTTTATTGGGAGAATTTTAGGAAAGTGTGGTTCGTCTGTAATGGAGATCGCACGCAGGACACTAGTGTGACCCATTCTCGAATACTGCGTCGAAGCAATTCAGAGGCAGGCTGGTAGATTTGTTGCCGGTAGGTTCGAGTAATATGCAAGTATTACTGAGACGATTCGGGAACACAAACAGGAATCCCTGGAGGGATGGTAACATTCTTTTCGAGGAACACTATTAAGAAAATTTAGAGGAGAAGCATTTGACACTGACTGCAGAACGGTTCTACTGCCGCCAAAGTACATTTCACGCAACAACTACGAAGACAAGAGAAAATAGGGCTCGCATGGAGCCATGTAGATAGTCGTTTTTCCCTCGCTCTGTTTGCGAGTGGAACAGAAAAGGAAATGACTAGTAATCGTGCAGGATACCCTTCGCCATGTACCATACAGTGACTTGCGGACTATGTACAGTATGGAGATGTAGGTAAAGAATAGTTGAGAACAGGCAGCCCAGTGGACGAGTCGAGGATCACATTAAACAGCCCGCACCAAACTTATGGTTTAATGTAGGGGAACATGTGAATTTGTCGTTGACGGGGTTTTCCACTGTGTTTGTATTGCTGTTTCTTTTTTAGTTTTTCCTACATTTATTTCTTTTCAGTTTTTCGTTTCTTTCTTAGGTATATTTCGCTTATTTAGCTGTAGGTTGCTCTCAATCTAAACGGCTTCTCGGTTTTTTGATGATTTTATTGACAAAAATTTGTAAATATAGTTTGCAATAGCGTGTCAAACTGAACTAAATGAACGTCTTTACGGTCACTATACCTAGAAAGCAGCAGCGGCAGCCATTGCGACGGCGACGTGTGAGAGAAGAGTGACTTCCCCAGGAAACTTTTTTTTCCCGCGCCGACTGACACGGAAGGGCGTTGTGTAATCTTGGCCAGCGGGGTGCTGCTATCTGTGTTATGGGACGCCTAAGGAGGACGACGATTCAGATTTGACACAAGCTCTCTCAGGATAAACACAATGGAGATTCGTTAATGAATGTGCCGATCGGTTGCTCGGTCCCCCAGTAAATTAATTGCTCCTCCCTGGCAGGATTTGAGCAACATGCCAGCCATGGTCCTACAACAAAAACTGCAAGCATTCTTCAATGAATACGTATTCCGAACTCTACAGACTGAAATTTATTATCAGTTGCATTTTTTACTCTAAACATAGTCGTGGATGGACCCATTAAACAAACCCCGTCAGTCCAAAAGGTTTAGAAACTGGACTGATAAAAAAATAGAGAAATTTTGTGATGGTGGTTTTATTGGTTCAGGTGTTCTACATAGTTCCCCTCCCCCCCTCCCCGCGCACACACACACACACACACACACTTGAGTAGCAAGGACTGTAGATTCAACGATCAGACACCCCCCTCGTCATCAGCCATGAACCATTTCTAGTTGCCTGTGGGCAGTATAAGATCGTTTTCCGCCTTTTTCTCTTCAGGTACACTTATTCCCTCTCGAATTGGTGCAGTTATACTTCTCTTACTTCAAAATCCTATTTCACGTGGTTGATTGACCTTCTGCAGTAGTACTTTCAAGGTTACTAATTTCATCCCTAAAATATTTTACCCGTAACGTATTATGCCCGCGGCCTACTCCATCACCGATTATCACCTTTTCCAGGCAGTCTCAAGTATCTACAGCGGTCACTACTTTCTACGAAGTCGCCAGCACAACAG
The DNA here is from genome assembly GCF_021461385.2 of Schistocerca piceifrons. Classification (NCBI taxonomy): domain Eukaryota; kingdom Metazoa; phylum Arthropoda; class Insecta; order Orthoptera; family Acrididae; genus Schistocerca; species Schistocerca piceifrons. The sequence continues at coordinate 230,791,870 of NC_060149.1, read as the reverse complement.
TTAATTCTTCCGCATGAATATAAAATAATAAGACGGTCGAAATGAGCCGAGGAAGGGTGAGACAGCAATGTTGGTATTCACTACCGCTGCTCCTACTGCGCCGACTGCTGGCTCGTTAACCACAGGACTTAAACCAGAGGGAGGCGGAGAAAGTGGTGTGTGCTGTAGCGTTCAGCGACCGCCTGCTAACTCTGTTGGTTAGTACTCTTGCCAGCAACATTCCCAGATGGCCCAGCGCCGCACGTGCCTTTATATCCCGACGCAGCCAGCAGCAATAATGCATATTCTACTATTCTTCATTTATGATCTCCGTAATTTCTACAGTTTCAAGTACTTCGTTTTATTTGTCACTATTTTTGCGGTGGCACTCGTTCCATACACTTGGACGAACAATACGCAGTTAAAATAGTTGCGAACAGATATTTCTTCTTTATGTCTCATAAAGAAGGGTAGGAAAACGGATTAGGTTTAACGCCCCGTCAGCGACGAGGTCATTAGGAACTGTTTGGTGGGAAAGGTGGCGAAAGCAAGTCGTTATTGCCCTTTCGAAGGAACCGTCCCGATATTCCACTTCAGAACTTTTATGAATATTACGGGAAACCTCAGTCTGGATGGCCGGACGAGAATATCCCCCCCCCCCTCGCCCCCCCCCCCTCCCCCGTATATGAGTCCAGTGTCTTACGACTCTGTTCCCACGCATGCTATTGTCGAACGAAGCGTAAAGCTCTAAACGTTCCTACTTACAAAGTGGAACGGAGAAGACCTTCCTAGAAAAACTTAAAGCAAGCAGCACAAAAATTGAGTGTTTTGTTGCATAGAAGTGATGCGCAAAACTACCAAACGTAAACCAGCGTATCTGCTATATGTTTGTACCATAACATTATACAGAAGAATGGAAAAGAAAAATGAAGATCTTTTAGATGACGATCATTTTGGCGTCACGAAAGGTGAAAGTGGTGTGAGGGGCAGTTCAAGCATTGTGGTTGAAGAAAAATCAAGACACGTTCATAGGATTTGTCGACCTGGAAAAAGCGTTCGACAATGCCAAATGTTGCAAGATGTTCAAAATTCTGATAAAAATAGGAGTAAGCTATAGGGGAAGACTGGTAATACACAGTATGTACAAGAACCAAGAAGGAACAATAAGCCGGCCGAAGTGGCCGTGCGGTTAAAGGCGCTGCAGTCTGGAACCGCAAGACCGCTACGGTCGCAGGTTCGAATCCTGCCTCGGGCATGGATGTTTGTGATGTCCTTAGGTTAGTTAGGTTTAACTAGTTCTAAGTTCTAGGGGACTAATGACCTCAGCAGTTGAGTCCCGTAGTGCTCAGAGCCATTTTTGATTTTTGAAGGAACAATAAGGTTCTCTAACAAAGTTCATGTAAACTATAGCTGCACAGCCTTCGAGCGATCACATCGGTGGAGATTACACACATCCTTATGGCAGTACAGAACAGGAAGATTTAATTCAAGAAAGCAATAACGCTCTACAACAATAGGCCAGTCTCCTTGTCTAATATCTCGACAGTTAACAGTTTAACGCGTAGCGTGACCGGCTCTAGTTTCTAAATAAATCCAACAGAGGATGTTTTGGATTGTCTTGGGAGACGTGTTATTACTCATACGGCAATAGGGGAAACCTGTCTGCACTATACTTCAGAAGAAGCTTTGAGCTAATGTTTCGTAAACGTTAGGTCGCTAGAGACGGAGCCAAACATAAGCTGGAGAAGCCATTGCGGCTTGTTTAGGAAATCAGCTCGTCATTCACCAGAAAACATTTATGGAAACCACAGGAAAACTAAATCAGCATGACCGCACGAGGATTCAAGTTTTCTCTTGAATGTTGTTCAACGTGGCAGATAACTACCAAGTCGCATTCAAGGAAGGACCTAGAAGATATCAACAACGAGTTGCTACAGTTACAACGAATCAGTACATTCACTAGAAATGTGTTAAGAAAATATTCAGAGAAGTCATAAGCCAATCTTTCGGTCAGAGATGACTGCTATATCGTAAAAGCTGTAGTGTAAATACATAAAATTAGTATTCGAGACAGTTTATAAAACTATTCATCCGCCATTACACATTTGTTGTAACCACTATAAAAACAATGTAGGGAGATTAGGGCCTATGTAGAGACACATACTATTTGATTTTGCCCTCCCTCTATGTACGAATACAAAGCGCCAAATAATAACACGAAATAACGTCAGCTATGGTTTGTGTGATGACTAACGGAGCGCCAAATGAATGAAGAAGAAACTTGTTTTGTTTTGGATATGATGGGACCACGGACGAAGAAACCTGAATATCTATAGGCATATAACTCGTGGCTACCGTGAAATTTTCCGGCGAATTCAGGTCCATATAAATTCCTTCTTCATTACTACTACGGGCTACTCCACAAATGAAATATAACTACGTGGCAAAGGATGTAAAACCATTATCCTTCGCTGCTGAAGCTATTACAACTGTGGATAATTCGACTGTTTGTATGCTTCCTCATGACCGTTATCTGCCAGTGTCATATATGAAAGCCGCAATAACGTCGGAGAGTTGTTCTCGGAATTCTGCCAACTGCTTAATGTGAGATAGCGTCGCTCTTCCTTGCTGCACTTCACAGAAATGCAGGATTTGCATGTCAATAAGCTTTCTGCCTTCTGTACGGTTGACTGTGTTGTGTGTGACTGCGAAATTAGATCAAACATAGCACGTCCCCGAGAAAGAGGCTGGAGAAAGATGTCAATGGTAGATGATGCTCCAGAATGGTACAACTAGGTAACAGAAGGTGTCAGTTCTATAGCCTTGACTACCCTCGCAGAGAGTGAAAGACTTTTTCCCTTGTGGGAGTCTGTACTTATGTTGAATCACGGTCAAACGGTACTAAGATCATATTCCCTTTTACAAGCATTTGAATGATTGACAACCAAATGTTTAAAATAGCAGTAGTGAGCTGAGGGGCCTGACATGGAACTTTGTGTAACGTGCCGATTCTTAAAACGAAGTGAATGTTATTTGTGAGTTGTTAATGACTTAAACATGTCTGCTGTATTCTGTACACAGAGGTGGCAAAAGTCATGGGAACCTCTCAGCCTCGTCTAGTACCTCTTCTTCCCCACCGTAGTGCAGCATCTCGATATGGCATAGACTCAACAAGTCGTTTGAAGTGCCATTCACAAACACTGAGTCATACTTCCTCAATAGCCACCCATAATTGTTAAAGTGTTGCCAGTGCAGGATTTTGTGCACGAACTGATCTCTCGATTATGTCCCATAAATGTCCGATCGGATTCATGTCCGGAGATCTGGGTGGCCAAATCATTCCCTCGAATTGTCCAGAATGTTCCGACATGAGGCATTGTCACCCATAAAAATTACACCGTTGTTTGGGAACATCAAGTCCATGAATGGTTATAGTGGTCTCCAAGTACCTGAACATAACCATTTCCAGTCAATGATCGGTTCAGTTAGGCCAGAGGACCCAGTCCATTACATGTAAACACAGCCCAGACCATTATGGAGCCACCACCAGCCTGCACAGTGCCTCGTTGACTACTTGGGTCCATGGCTGCGTAGGGTTCTCACCACACTCGAAACCTACTATCAGCTCTTACCAGTTGAAATCGAGACTCACCTAACCAGGCCACGGTTTTCCAGTCGTCTAGGGTCCAACCGATATGGTCACAACCCCAGGAGAGGAGTCGCAGGCGATGTCGTACTGTTAGCAAAGGCACTCGGGTCAGTCGTCTACTGTCATAACCCATTAGCGCCAGATTTCGCAGCACTGTCCTAACGGATACGTTCTTCGCACGTCCCACATTGATTTCTGCGGTTATTTACGCAATGTTGCTTGTCTGTTACCGCTGACAACTCTACGCAAATGCCGCTGCTCTCGGACGTTAAGTGTAGGCTGTCGGCCAATGCGTTGTCTGTGATGAGAGGTAATGCCTGAAATTTGGTACTCTCGGCACACTCTTGACACTATAGATCTCGGAATATTGAATTCCCTAACGATTTTCCGAAATCGAATGTCCCATGCGTCGAGCTCCAATTACCATTCTGCGTTCGAAGTCTATTAATTCCCATCCTGCCGCCATAAACAAGTCGGTAACCTTTTCACATGAATCACCTCAGGACAAACGAGAGCAAAGCCAGTACACTTTTTACACCTTGTGCACACGATAACGCCGTCATCTATATATGTGCATAGCGCTATCCCATGACTTTTTGTCACCTCACTGTATAAGTATTTCTTCTTCTTTGTGGCCACGGTAGTTAGCCATCTCTTAGTACCGCCGCTGTCCTTTAGTCTTCGCAAAGTGATTTTTCTCCTTGTAAAGGCAGTAATTTTATTTATCAGTTTTTGACGAAAGAAGTGGGATACATGGTCGTGTGAGTAATCTCCTGCTAGGTTTCACGTCCCAGGTCCGTAAAGCATAAAGCTAATATTTTCGTGTATGTTGACGGTAACCAGACTGCCGGAAAGAAAGACGTGTCTATTGGCCGCTCGGGGTAACCGCGTGGTCTGGGGCACCTCGTACGGGTCGAGCAGTTCCCCCCCCCCCCCCGTCGGAGGTTCGAGTCCTCCCTCCGGCATGGGTGTGTGTGTTGTTCTTAGCGTACGTTAGTTTAGTTCGGTAATCCACTCATTCTCCTCAAGACCCATTCAACAACAGATCACGTGAACATAGTGTTATTTTATTTTATTTACACGTCAAGTGCCGTAGGACCAAATTAAGGAGCAAATCTCCGAAGTCATGTAACGTGTCAGTACATGAAATTACAACATAAAAGTAATAAAAGATAAAAATAAATGTTTATGAACCAGAAAAAAAGTCACTCCGTAAGTTTAAGTAAACGCAATCAACAATACAATGAGAATCAGCTTAATTTTTCAAGGAACTCCTCGACAGAATAGAAGGAGTGACCCATGAGGAAACTCTTCAGTTTCGATTTGAAAGCGCGTGGATTACTGCTAAGATTTTTGAATTCGACTGGTAGCTTATTGAAAATGGATGCAGCAGTATACAGCACACCTTTTTGCACAAGAGTTAAGGAAGTCCGCACCAAATGCAGGTTTGATTTCTGCCGAGTATTAACCGAGTTAAAGCTGCTTATTCTTGGGAATAAGCTAATATTGTTATCAAATGGCTCTGAGCACTATGGGACTTAACATCTATGGTCATCAGTCCCCTAGAACTTAAAACTACTTAAACTTAACTAACCTAAGGACATCACACAACACCCAGCCATCACGAGGCAGAGAAAATCCCTGACCCCGCCGGGAATCGAACCCGGGAACCCGGGCGTGGGAAGCGAGAACGCTACCGCACGACCACGAGCTGCGGCTATTGTTAACAAGAAATGACAGTAAGGAATATATATATTGAGAGGCTAATGTCTAAATACCCAGAATGGTGAACAGGGGTCGATGAGAGGTTTTTGAACTTACACCACTTATTGCCCGAACCGCCCGTTTCTGAGCCAAAAATATCCTTTTAGAATGGGAAGAGTTATTAGAAACGTAACACAAAACTGACATTGAGTTTCCCGTCCTGTCACACAGTGCAAGTATCCTGGGTACCAAACACACCCACTTGTCGGAGTCGACAGTAAATAAATCGAATCACCAAGGAAATGCACAGTGGTCATTCAGTTAACCACCTTCAGTTGAAGGTTTGCGTGAGTACGATGTACACCAACGTCGAGAAGGTAGAAACAACCTTCAGCTGAAGGCGGTTCACTGAATGAGCGGTGTGCGCTTCCCTTGTGTACCATTTTGTTTACTGCCAACTGTTACAAGTGGATGGCTTACGTAATCCCCGGGGACTTCTATATCTACATACATACTCCGCAAGTTACCGTACAGTGGGTGCCGGAGAGTATCCTTTACCACCACAAGTCACTATCTTTCCTGTTCAACTCGCAAATAGTGCGACCGAAAAACGAGTATCTATATTCTGCGTACGAGCACTAATTTCTCCTACCTTGTCTTTGTGGTCTTCACGCGAAATGTACACTGGCGGCAGTAGAACCGTTCTGCAGTCAGCTTCAAATGCTGGTTCTCTAAATTTTCTCAGTGGTGTTCCTCGAAAAGAACGTCGTCTGCACCCAAGGGGTTCCCATTTGAATTCCCGAAGCATCCCCGTAATACTTGTATGTCGTTCGAGCCTACCGGTACAAAATCTAGCAGCCCGCCTCTGAACTTCTTCGGCGTCTCCCTTCAGTCCGGCCTGCCGCGGATACCAAACGCTCGAGCAGTACTCAAGAATAGGTCGTACTAGTGTCCTACATGCTGTTTCCTTTTCAGATGAACCACTTTCCTAAAATTCTCCCAATAAATCGAAGTCGACCATTCGCCTTCACTACTACACTCCTTACTTGATCGTTCCATTTCAGATCACTTTGCCGCGGGTCGCCCAGATATTTGATCGACGTGACTGAGTCAAGCAGAACACCACTGATGCTGTATCTGAACATTACGGGCTTGTTTCTCATCAGCATTAACTTAGGTTTTTCTACATTTAGAGCTAGCTGCCATTGATCACACCAACTAGAAATTTGTCTAAGTCATCTTGTATCTTTCTACAGTCACTCGTAGACGACACATAGAATCACTAGCGAACAGTCGCAGACTGCTGCTCACCCTATCCCGTATGCCCATACCTTCGTTAGTAGTCTGTAGTACGGAGCCGTGTCAAACGCTTTTCGAAAATATAGGAATATGGAATCTTCTGCTGACCGTCATCTATTGTTGCGAGGGTATCATTTGGGAGCGATGCTTTCTAATACAATACTGATTCGTGGACAATAGCTTTTCCGTCTCAATGAATTTTATTATATTCCAACTGAGAAAAGGTTCAAATGGCTCTGAGCACTATGAGACTTAACATCTGAGGTCGTCAGTCCCCTAGACTTAGAACTACTTAAACTTAACTAGCCTAAGGGCATCACACACATCCATGCCCGAGACAGGATTCGAACCAGCGACCGTAGCGGTCGCGCGGTTCCGGACTGAAGCGCCTAGAACCGCTCGCCCACAGAGGCCGTCTCTGAGAATACGTATAAGAATTCCGTAGTAAACCACTGTTAGGGATATAGATGTGTAATTTTGCAGGTCTGTACTTTTGCCTTTTTATATATAGGAGTCACCTGCGCTTGTTATCCAAACGCGGTGTGCTAGTAGAATCAAAGTCAGTTCACGTGAATAGTGCACTGTAATACGTTTTTGAGCAGGTCTTGAGGAGACTACATGCAGTACCGAATAAAAAATGTAGGGTCCTTGCAGGTGTGTCCGTAAACGGTTTTCTTCTTTTGGACTGATATGACATAGTGCCGACAAAAAGGATATTCGGTCACAGAAACCAGTGCCAAGCAGACGACAAGCATGCAATTATCTCGACAGACCATGTATCGACAGCGGGATAACACCACGAATAATAATAATAATAATTATTATTATTATTATGATTATAGAATTGATTAATTTTGACACATGGCTTGTTCTTGCACTACCCAAATTAACAGCAAAGAAGAAACTGTTTAGTTTATAACTTCCTGTCGTCTCCGCGCCGGCCGCTGTGACCGAGTGGTTTTAGGCGCTTCAGTCCGGAACAGTGCTGCTGCTACGGTCCCATGTTCGAATCCTGCCTCGGGCATGGATGTGTATGATGTGCTTAGGTTAGTTAGGTTTAAGTAGTTCTAAGTGTAGGGGACTGATGACCTCAGATACTAGGTCCCATAGTGCTTAGAGCCATTTGAACCATTTTGCCGTCTCCGCTGTATTGTTCCTCTCATTGATGGAAATGAATTCTGGATGCTGGCTTAAAAGAAAGAAGGTGCCTAACCAGTTTGCTTCTTAAACAGAATTATTTATGTTGAAACTGGTGAGTTCACTGTCAAATGACGTCATGTCTGTTCTTATCAGAGACAATATATTTCTGCTGTGAAGCGTATCCATTAGAACACAAAGTTGTAAATAAGTTAACAAATGACGGAATAGCTACAATTCTGCATTTATGTCTTCACTTGTGACACACAGACCAAATACAGGAGTGGAAGTAAGTCTACATCAACACATTACTGACGGCAGTTGCATCACGACGCGCTGAGGACATTCCTGTAATCGCTTCAACTGTTAAAAGACTAACTGCGATCAGTATATGTCATGATGTGCCACATACTGTTTCCCTCATCAGCACAGATATCTGCAAATCATCTGCCACTTTTCCTTAGACTCAACTTGAAAGTTGGCTGTGTTGCCTGTATGTACGGAAATAAACATTCACCGTACTAACTTTCACCACGCTTCTAGTGATTCGTCTGTCTTCAGCAGACAAAGTACTTGCTGAAGCAAAGATACCGTGTCAGCATCGATATTCCTGAAGCAGGAACTCTTTTGACACAAGGAATACGTGCGTCTTTGTCAGGATGGTCAGAGAATACAACGATGATTTCCGGTTGCGCGGAAACACAGGAACCAATTCTGGTGGGAACGGACACAGCGAAGACCTATGATGAGCTGCGCTGCAATCTGTGAATAACGAAGCTCCATTATTCTTACACATGTACCACCAAAGGCTTTTAATTATTCCTATTATTTGGGTCACCCATAAATACTGGAGACACATCCTGGGTGTATTACAGTGGCAGAATTTAGATTAGTTGGTTTTCTAGAGTCTTAGCGTGCATAACGTCAAACCGGTATTTCGACACGTTTTCTGGTCCACACAGACGTTCTTGTCTCCCCTACTCGTTCTTTATGTGATTTTTCAATGCCTTTTGATAATTGTAACCATTGATAGAGTTCGTGAGACTTCTATTTTCGGCAACAAGTGCTCATGCAACGTGTGCCTTTAGCGTTCGGTCATGTGTACGCTTATATTGTGATTGGAGTTCCCACTGTGTTTGATCTTTTTGTATATATATATATATATATATATATATATATATATATATATATATATATATATAATAGTTCCGTAATCCAAAGCCTATTTTTCCCATGGTTATAATCTCGCCTTCTTTTAATAGACTGAGCTGCTTGTATATTCCTTACATACACCACATACCTAAGTGTTCTTTCCTTCAACATATGAGGTAAGTTTGTAGCTGTATTACTCTACAAGATGTAGAATAGGTATACAGAGATTCTATTCCGAAAATTGTTATTGACTACTGTTTCATTTCAGGGCTATAATAAGGACTGTTAATGCGGATAATTTATGGAGCTCTCCCAGTAGCTGAGTTAGCGTCGGATCTCAGTAAGATGGATTGCTAAGTATGCAAGAAAATAACTATAAGCATACGAAAGTTTCCTTTAATAATCAGTCAGGAACCATAAGCAAGCACAAGAAAGAAAATTTCAAACTTCGCTCTACAGTAACGTCGTCTCATAGATTTACAATTCGTGGATGTGCCACTGGTAAGGAAAAGCCTTCCTTTTCGGATCCCTCACAACAAGATTTATATTTGTAACATAAACCGTGTTGTGTCCAGCGTTTGCCTTAAGCGATTTAAGGAAACGACAGATCACCTATATCTGAATGGCTGAAGTGGATCATCCAGCTAAATGCGAGTTCGTTGTCTTAACCATTGCGCAGCAGCCCTCCGTCGCTTTTGAAATGAACGTGGTCTAAATCCTCGTCGGTAACTTTTATGGAATGGAGTTATTTAATCTCAGAACCTTACGAATGGCTCATACGCGTAATCCGTTAACGACAGTTTAGTTATAATGATATATATATGCTCTGTTTGCGATCTATTGTTCAGCAAAGTTTGTGTGGTGAGATCCTGAAGCATACTGTTGTTTCTGGCGTCAGTAGGACCTACTACGTCCAAGAAAAATTTGCTTGCTAGTGAATGAAAGAAATCTATGTCGCTGTCAGAGTGATTTTCATGAAAAAAGACTAAACTCTGGGGTCAAGGATGCACATGCTGTGTTTACACTATCGCGTAGTGGAATTTAACTTACTTGTAAGCGTTTATAAATTCCGTGTTCCTGAAATAAAAAAAAAACCGTTCTACGACATGTATTCAGATATGCAGGAAGACGTAGTGGGAACGAGAAACTCGCGCTCCCGTATGTGTGTGTGTGTGTGTGTGTGTGTGTGTGTACAAGTCTTCCTTCTCACCAGTCGACACCTTAGCGTGCGTGACGCAATCCCGGCAGTTGCGCGACACATCCCAAATGCTGGCACGTAACAAGTCTGACAGTTTCCTCTGCACACAGTTTAACATTTTCTTTTCTCTTCCGTAGACGCGTCCAGCGGAAGAAACCTGTAGTACATTCAAAATAAGCAACTACCAAGAACAGACAACTCGTGGAGGAAAACACGGATCAGTTATTGACACAGTTAAAAGAATGGCGGTTAGTAAATCCATGTCATCGCTTTGGAGTTACTTCAACAGGATTATATTATCCGTGTCCGAGCTATTCGCATCTCCGCAATTAGGAACTAATGAGAGACACGGGGTGCGGCAATCGATAGCGCTACTCTAGACAAGGGTGCGGTAAACAGGTCTCGGTTACAAATTCACTCCTACCAGAGCGGAGTAAATAAGCAAACTTCTCCATGTCCTAACGACCTAGTTAATAAAGGGAGCTCCAATAACATATTTGTAAACTTGCAAGATCATCGTACATTTTTCGTTATACACATGAAAGCTGTTGTCGCACTATACTGCAAACTAATTCGTCTGACGATTATTTACTACTTCTCGAAACGTAACTGATCAGTACCTAATTGTTGAAAAGCGAGGTAGGCTACACTAATCAATCACAACTTTACGATATGTCATCTAATTGAGTGCTGGTTGAACTTGGTACTCAAAATCATTGCTACTCGTCGTGCAATGTTTTCCATAAGCTGTCAGTATGTGATCAAAAATGATACCATATACTAAGGCGTAGGTGATGTGGAAACTGTGAGCTGCAGTCTAATGACGTCTATGAAGTGTACGATGTTGGGTAGATATTTGGGTACGACATCAGTTTTATCCTCAATACACTGTACCACACTGTGGACTACTAAACATGATACGTTCATACGATGTATCTTCGGAAATATGTGACTGTTTCGATGACTAATCTAATATGTTATACTAGACGGCGAATATCCCACAGAAACGAAATTGACACTAGGTGTAACCCTAGGAAGCTTAATAGGACCTCTGTTTTTGATATACTAAAATATATTTATCAGACAGGATTAGCAGCATTATTATATTGTTCGCTATTGTGTTTAGTGAATTATCGTCGTTGGGCAAATTGTAGAAAGACTTGGAGAAAATCTTCACTTAATGTAGTGCATGGCCGCTCTTTTTAATAAAAGAAGAGAAAGAACTCGATAGCATCTGAATACATGATTAGTGGTGAACATCATGAGCACACAACAGCGTATGAAAATTTAGCTGTTATACTAAGACGTAAAATCAGTAGTAAGGAAGGCGAATGAAAGACGTAGATTTATTGGACAGGTTCTGGGAAAATGCAATGCCTCTGTAAACAAATCAGTACAAAACTCTAGTGCGAAAAATTCCAGAGTATTGTTCCAGTTTTTGGAATCCTTATAAAATAGCCAAGACAACAGACATCGAGCGAATTCAGAGGTGCGCTGCCAGGACTACACTGTTCAGTCACATTAATATGATCATCTTTTAAAAACCTGAACAGCCACCCTTTGCAGCGACACGTGCAGGCTTAGATTCTTGAAGGCACTAACAGTAATATGGAGGTATGCCGACTCCATTGCCTTGGCCAGCTGCACTGAGTTTCTCGGTTGAAGATCCATGGTGCCAACAGACCGATCAAGGTGTCCAGAGGAGTGTGGTAAGCTCATCCTACTGCCCCTCAAATCATGCACGAGAACTGCGAACTGTGTGACACTTAGCATTGTCTTCCTGGTAGACGCCATCGTGCCGAGGAAAAATCAGACGGCACGAGAGGAGAACATGGTCCCTAAGGATAGATGCATACTTTTGTTGATCCATTGTGCCATACAGAGTGACGAGATCATCCAAAGAATGTCACAAAAACACTCCCTGCACCTTGACGCTCCCTTCTCAGGCCTGGACCCTTCCCACGACTTTTGCAGGGTGTTAGGTGTCAGACGTCTCACCCCGTAAACGCCAGCAACCGTCTGTCATCTGAAAAGCCCCCCTGCCGTCCAGTTGCGGTATTGGTGTGCAAATTCCAGCCTTCGTCGATGATGAACAGCAGTCAGCATGGATGCATGAAATAGTTGCCTGGTGTGGAGGGCCATACGCAGCAACATTCGCTGAACGGCCGTCGAGAAAATGGTTCAAATGGCTCTGAGCACTATGGGACTTAACATCTGTGGTCATCAGTCCCCTAGAACTTAGAACTACTTAAACCTAACTAACCTAAGGACAACACACACATCCATACCCGAGGCAGGATTCGAACCTGCGACTGTAGCGATCACGCGGTTCCAAACTGAAGCGCCTAGAACAGCACGGCCAGCCGAAGAGGAGAGACTGTTGATAGTCACTTGATTCAGCTGGGTGGGTAGCCATTTATGGTGCCCCTATGGTTCATCTGAGCGATCAGTAGCTCAAACTTGCTCGTCTGTCACTAGTACACATCTCCGGAGCCGTCGTTCACCCCTGTCATCTATGTTATGGACAGAAGCGCACCACAGTTGCCTTGGCGCCGGTTTAGGATACGCCATTTTGCCATGCAGAGTATACATACAGTTTACAAACCTAGCCGTTTGGGAAATGCATCCACCCTTGGCCCAAAAGCCAATGATCATGCCCTTTTGGACGGCAGATAAATCGCACTGTTGTCGCACTTCGGCAACGACTGCATTGTTTTTCCGTGTTCCCTCGACATGCTTTATACACCCTCCACTGCTAGTGTGCCATCTGCCATCTGTGAGTGGGTATTGAAGATTGACGTTGAACATAGGCGGTAATGTGAGTGGACTATGTATAACAGGAAGGTACAGCACATATGACAGTGCTCGACAAACTTAAGTAGGAAGATTTCGAAGAAACACTGTTGGGTAAATTTAGAGGACCTGTATTCGATGAAGAATATGCAACCATTGTGCTGCCACGATCGAGTCTTTTGTCTAGGGATAATGAGTATAAGATAACGGAGATTAGGGTATGTATAGAGCCAAATAGATCTTTTTATTGGGTCGCTATCTTGTTTCTCTGTCTGTTCAGCACAAATTTTGTAATTGATTTTGCACAAACTTCTCTGTGAGATGGAGGCTTGAAATTGTAAATGTAGCTCAGAATGGATGACAGTGCAATGTTAACTCGCTGTCTTGTCGGTCTGTTCGCTAAGGGTTGGTGCAGCAGCGAAAGTGATGGTAATGACTGACATCTTGACTCCTCTGCAGAACTGGTGTGTTGTGCAGATAGTATCAGAATGCATTCTAGGCGGTAGGCTAGTGGACAGGCACAGCTCAGCAGAGGCAGGAGGAAAGATGAGATGCAGAGAGAGAGGTGGAGGATTACATGGCCGGCCGGTGTGGCCGAGAGGTTCTAGGCGCTACAGTCTGGAACCGCGCGACCGCTACGGTCGCAGGTTCGAATCCTGCCTCGGGCATGGATGTGTGTGATGTCCTTAGGTTAGTTAGGTTTAAGTAGTTCTAAGTTCTAGGGGACTGATGACCTCAGAAGTTAAGTCCCATAGTGCTCAGAGCCATTTTTGAGGATTATATGTGTGCAGCATATGTGCCACATGTATACATGGGAATATATATATATATATATATATATATATATATATATATATATATATATATATATATATATCTGTTTACCTGCAGATTTTCCCATGTACACATGTGGTACATATAGCCCTTGGTGCACTCACGTTTTTTGTTATAAATCTTGCAAGTACTGTCATAACTATTAACAGTCCAAAAGTACACATCTTAAGGACAGTTTGTAGGGAGGTTAAGAATCTGTATGGAGCCAGGAGAAATTATTTTATACTTTTTAGTCCGATTTAAAAGCGTGTTACATTAAAAATTTGTTTTTATTTCCATAAATATTTCCTGTTTCTAGTCTTATTGCACGATGGATTTTACACATTTTGAAGACTAGAAACAGGAAATATTTATGCAAATAAAAACAAATTTTCAATGTAACACGTTTTTAAATTGGACTAAAAAGTATAAAATAGTTTCTCCTAGCTCCATACAGATTCCTAACCTCCCTACAAACTGTCCTTAAGATGTGTACTTTTGGACTGTTAATAGTTATGACAGTACATGTAAGATTTAAAACGAAAAACGTGAGTGCACCAAGTGCCATAGATGACAGGGGTGAACGACGGTTGCAGAGATGCGTAATGGCGGACAGACATGCTACTGTTCACCAACTGACCACCCAGATGAGCCAAGGGTCTATCAGCAGTATCTCCTCAATGACCGTTCTGCGAAAATTTCTGCGTATAGGCCTCCTCCGCAGGAAGCGCCTGGTTCATGCACGCATGCTGACTGCTGTTCATCGACGACGAAGGCTGGAATTTGCAAGACAGTATTGCAACTGGACGTCAAATGAGTAGTGACAGGTGGTCTTTTCAGATGGCTCTAAGCACTATGGGACTTAACATCTCAGGTCATCAGTCCCCTAGACTTAGAACTACGTAAACCTAACTAACCTAAGGACATCATACACATCCAAGCCCGAGGTAGGATTCGAACCTGCAACCGTAGCAGCAGCGTGGTTCCGGACTGAATCGCCTAGTACCGCTCTGCCACAGCGGCTGGCTCGGTCTTTTCAGATGAATCACGTTATATGCTCCATTGGACAGATGGTCATTGGCGGGTATGGCGTGAAACGTCTGAAAGCAAACACGTTACAACAATCGTCGAAAGGGTCCACGCCAGAAGAGGGTGTTTTATAGTCTGAGAAATGTCTTCTTGGCATTCCCTGTATGATCTCGTCAGTCTGGAAGACTTACGATCAGCACAAGTATGCATCTATTACGCATCTAGCCTTGGGGACCCTGTCCACTTCTCCATGCAGTTTGTTTTTCCTCGGCACAGTGGCGGTTACCAGTAGGACAAGGCAGCATTTCACACAGCCCACAGTACACGTGCGGAGTTCGAAGAGCACCAGGATGAATTTACCGCACTCTCCTGGCCACCAAACTTCAAGAT
This sequence comes from Schistocerca piceifrons, assembly GCF_021461385.2. Classification (NCBI taxonomy): domain Eukaryota; kingdom Metazoa; phylum Arthropoda; class Insecta; order Orthoptera; family Acrididae; genus Schistocerca; species Schistocerca piceifrons. The sequence continues at coordinate 230,776,727 of NC_060149.1, read as the reverse complement.
TCAAACCCAATCGAGGATCAGTGGAAGCACTTCGATCGGGCTGTACGTGCCATGGATTCTCAACTGAGAAACCTAGCTCAGCTGGCCACGTCACGGGAGGCGGCATGGCTCCACATCACTGTCGGTACCTTCCACAACCTCACCGACTCTTCCTGGTCGTCTTTCAGAGGTCCGTGCTGACAAAGGTGGTCATTCAGGTTTTTGACAGGTGCTGACATTAATGTGATTGGACAGCGTATGTCTCTCATGCCCCTCATTCAAATCGTCGGCCATCTGATTCTCAGCAGACCGTTGATTGGCCCATAAGACTAAGCAGAGACCACATGGTTGATGTTCGTCAAACACTTTTGGCCGTACTGTGCGGCGGTTCACGCGTGTTGAAACGTCATCTCTGCGATATTAAAGATTCATCCTAGATCCAGAAACCCGAATTCTTTTGTACTCTCCAAAATGCTATGACTCATGCGTTTCCCCCCAGTTGCCATGCCCCGTTCAATGTCTGTAACAGACGGCTCAGATATCGCATCTATAATCGCGTCAAACGCCGCACCTAGTCGCCAAATCGGGCGTCGTACGTGGCAGATTCTCAAATGGAATAACAGTGTCCGCTTAAGTGACTGCAGTTGCTGCGCGACAAAACGTTGTTCGTAGGTACATCGTAGCTCGAAGCACACACTTCTCTTACTGTTAGTTTACTGCACGTCCTGTGTTGCTTGCATCTTGGAAGTGCTTTCCAGAAGATGATGCTTGGTGAAATTGCCATCGACTTGAAACAATGGTAGGTGTCAGTTAACTGAGGAGCCAATTCTCGCTATTTCTGCGTCATCCAAGGCCGATTTTAGCGTGGATCTGCAAACGTATCTAACAATCATTCTTGGTGTCAGCAAAAAACAATGCGGAATTTGGAGGTCCACTTTGCTGACAAACACCTTACCTATTTTACACAAACTAAAAAGATTTAGACATCAGCAGTGGATTTCTTATGGATTTCATAGCAAACATGAGAAATTTTACAGTTCTGTGTAATATTAAATACACACCACGAACAGTTTGGTGGAAGAAATGGCAAGACGTTTAAAATCCATCAAGGACGATGGAATATCGCTGAAAGTAGTTCGGGTGAAAAAGAAAGTGTTTTTCGTCTAGGGGATCCAAAAATTCTACATCGTTACTAACGATATCGTTGAATTTGTTACGGTTTGTTCCTCCTGCTGGAAAAGTCCATTTGTGAAAACAGCGCAGGGAATAACACGTTCCAAACACTTTTGTCACACCCAGAATTGTTCTCCGCTGTCAACTGTGCATGGTGTTCTATAGAGCTCACAAGCCTCTGACTCCAACGTTTCCGAGTGAAACAATATTTAATCGTACACCAGCAGTTTAGCTATTACTCGTTCACCTGCTATAGATACTACTGACGCAAAATTCGAACGTCAGAGAGCCTTACCGTTTGTTTCATTCTCATTCCAGTCACAGAGCTTTCATAATCTTTCATTTCAAGATTAGGAATTAATAATAAACAGATATTTTCTCAATACTAGTAGCCATGTATTTCGTTCTATGATGCAACTTTATTAGTTTTCTGTCAACTCATTGAAGGAAGTAATACTTCCAGTACTAGAAAAAAATAATGTTCAGCAGCAGATAGTGATCGTAGTTAACTCTTAAAGTGAAAATAAACCTCATTGGCAGCAAACAAGTACGCTGATGCAACAAAGTACAGTATAGAGATAGGCCGACCATGTGTTGGCTTACTGCCTCTTCAAGCTCATCCGTACTGGCAAGCGACGGAAGACATGACCTTGTGCCCTACGACGGCGAAGTAAGTTTTTCTTTCTGTTTGGCGGCTTACGTGCCAGTTCTGTTTACAATTACATATCAAAAAGTTTTATTCCGACTGGAGACTAATACTTCGTACATCCTAATTCAAACTGGCCTAACCGTTAAATGGAACCAGCATAGTAGTATCAACAGCAACTGCAGCAGAAGCTTGGAAGTGGATACTCGGTGAATAAATTAAGCATTAGAATATTGTGCGAAAACTGAAAGCCAAGAGAAATACGTTGCACCCAGGGCCTGTGACCGGTTCGACAACACCTTTCCACAAGAAACTTATTAAACTTATTATCATTTGCCTTCCTCTCCCCCACCCTCACTTTTACCAGTGTCATTTCATCTACATCTACACCAACATGGGTACTCTGCAATTCACACTTAAATGTCTGGCAGAGGGTTCATCGAACCACTTCTCTGCCTCGTGATGACTGGGTGTTGTGTGATGGCCTTAGGTTAGTTAGGTTCAAGTAGTTCTAAGTTCTAGGGGACTGATGACCATAGATGTTAAGTCCCATAGTGCTCAGAGCCATTTGAACCATTTTTTTCGAACCACTTCACAAAAATTCCCTATTATTCCACTCTCGAACAGCGCGCGGAAGAAACGAACACCTATAATTATCCGTGCAACCTCTGATTTCCATCATTTTATTATGATAATCGTTTCTCCATAGGTAGGTTGACGTCAACAAAATATTTTAACACTTGGAGGAGAAAGATGGTGACCGAAATTTCGTAAGAAGATCCTACCGCAACGAGAAACGCCTTTGTTTTAATTATATCCATCCCAACTCCTGTATAATGACCGTGACACCTTCTCTGGTATTTATCGATAATGCAAAACGTGCTGCTCTTCTTTGAACTTTCTCAATGTACTCCGTTAATCTTGTCTGGTAAGGATCCCACACTAAGCAGCAGTACTCCAAAAGAGGACGGACAAGCGTAGTGTAGGCACTCTCTTTAGTAGATCTGTAGCATCTTCTATGTCTTCTGCCAACGAATCGCAGTTTTTGGTTCACCTTCCTCACAACATGTTCTTTGTGTTCTTTCCAATTTAAATTGTTCGTAATTGTAGTTCCTAGGTATTTATTTGAATTTACGGCCTTTAGATATGATTTGATATCGTGTAACCGAAGTTCAACGGATTTCTTTTAGCACGCATGAGGATGACCTCAAGCTTTTCATTACTTAGGGTCAAACGGTTGAAATGGCTCTGAGCACTATGAGACTTAACATCTGAGGTCATCAGTCCCATGGAACTTAGAAATACTTAAACCTAACTAACCTAAGGACATCACACACATCCATGAGGCAGGATTCGAACCTGCGACCGTAGCGGTCGCGCGGTTCCAGACTGAAGCGCATAGAACCGCTCGGCCACACCGGCCGGCATTCACCAGTGAACCAAAGCATTGCAATCACCCGCTTAATAGCAGATTGTTATATAGTTTTGCAAAGCAATATAACAGAAATTCTGCGTGGCCTGGATTCGACAAGTCCTTGGTAGGTTTCCAGGGGCATGTGGCACCATTTGCATACGCCCAAGTCGTCCAGTTCCCTTAAATTCCGTGATTTGTGGGCGTGAAGCTTGCGCACATGGCGTCCCAGATGTACTCCCTCGATTTCAGATCGGGCGAATCTGGTGGCCACGGCATAAAGTGATTTCATTATTACATTCCTCAAACCACTGCAGCACGATTTTGGCCTTGTGTCACGAACAATAATCGTGCTGGAAGATGCTATCGCCTTCGGGGACGACAGCAAGCATGAACGGATGCAGGTAATACGCAATAACGTTCACGTAGCCCACAGCTCTCATGGTACCTTCAATTACTACCACAGGTCTCACGGAAACCGAGATGAATGTCCCCATGGCATAACAGTTCCCCCCACTGGCCTGTGTCCGTGACGCGATGCATGTTTCGAGCACTCGTTCTGGTGGATGTCAACGTATCCCGACACGACAATCACATAGTGTAACAAGAAACGTGGTTAATTCGAGCAAGCGGCACGTTTCCATTGTTCCACGGTCGGAGTTTGATGATGCCGTGCCCACTGCAGTGCAACTGACGACATCTTTGGGTCAGCATGGGAACACAGTGGTCGTCTGTTTAACAATGTGCGCTGAAAAATCGACTTCGACACATTTGTGCCACGACCAACATTGTACTGTGTCGTCAGATCTGCCATAGATCGCCGCCTATCCTGATTTAGAGAGGTTCACAGGTACCTTCACGTTCTGTGATGAGGCGTGTGATTTCACTGTCCTTCGACCACTGTTCATAGATACTTACAAAAGTAGCACATGAACAGCCAACCAGCGTACTCACGATCCAAAGTAACAATAAATCTGAATAAACCTTTTAATTTGAGGCGGCTTGCAATGGAACTTCCTGGCACATGCGTACATGGCACTAAACCTGGACTTTATCACGGACTTTTGCATTCCCGGGCAACTCATTACCGACTGTCTCATGCTCAGAGATGCGGGCAGATTGCAACTTTGAGATAGATAAACTGCTGTCCTCAGTTGACTGTTTGTACAGTGTACCCAAGGAAACCCAAGGGTCTAGTCTAGCTTTCGGTTTTAATATGAAGGTCCCATAGGAACTTACCACAAATTTCCAATTTCGCTAAATAAGATAGAGATCTTGGGACTGTTGTGACCAGGGAAGAGGCGACACATTATCCTCCTGTTCAAAAAACACATCATAGACGATTCAAGCTGTATGAACAGGGGCCCTGTCGTCTCGGGACACAGAATCACCAATCAGCAACAAAATGTTTTACCGTAGGATTTATCTGATCAACCAAAATGGCCACATATTCCTCGACAGTAACGCGATCTTGCAGGATATCCGTGGGTCCCACGGAATACCACGATATGGCTGCTCAAATCGTCACTGAACCTCCGCCATGTTTCACTCTTGGGACCTAAACTCAGCCAGAAGTTGGAAATAGTATGAAACATGACTCTTCAGACTATATGAAATTGTTCCATTGGTTCATAACCCAGGTTTTATGGCTTCGGTACAATATTTTCCTATTATGGGCATTTGCATCACTGATGAGTGGATTTGGAATTCCAGTTAACCCTACAATTCCATGCTTAAGGGGCTCCATTCGTGTTGTTTTGGTGCTGACAGGGTTCGCGAGTGCGACATATAGTTCTGTTTTCGCCACAATCCCTTTAAATGACCGTCTATCACGATTATTCAACATTTACTTTCGTCTGCGCTGTGGCTTAGCGGGCGATTTTCTTCTGCTTTCCCTGTATGCAGTATAGATATAGTGCCCCTTGAAACACCAAACACTTCTGCTCCTTTGGTTATGGAGGCACCCAACATACGAACACAGTGTTCCCACGTACGAATCCGCTTGGCTCCGACATAATGCTCTCACAACTGCACAGAACACTGTTCTGAACAGGACTGAGACTTGCAGCGCGTTGAGGACATCGCTCAGGTGCTGTTCGTGGTCAAATACAACGGCTCAATCTGCCAGCTTGGCAGGAACCTGCATTTACGTTCAAGCATCCATTTCTCGGGGAGTTTCCATAATTTTGTCCATACCCTGTATTTACAAGAATTATCGAGAGGGAATATCAGATAGTAATAGTGATTCTGTTAGAGTGTTGTCCACCCCTTGTGACCAAGAACAACAGTAGTTGATTACCTGACAGAAAAAAAATCTCTACAAATTTTATTGAAGAGGTGAAGCAACTGTCCTTGGAATGAAGCTAACAATTATGAGACAAGAAGCACAAAAAGTAAAAAAGAAGGACTTCACTATGAACCTAACTTACAGCAGTAATTAACCTCTTTATGAATGCTGTCTCTCAGAGGAAAATACTCAAGTCTGACGCAGAATATTTACTGCCAAGTGGGGTTGTCTCGGTGACGGGTTGCACGAGCACGTGGCAGCTGACGTTACTGTCAGCCGACGCTCGGGCAAGTGAGGCGACTTAAAACTGTCAGCAGATCTTGTGCCTACGGAAACTCCAAAAGATCGGGGAAAGACTAGATATGTAACAGTTTTGAGACATGGGATTCTGAAAAAATGTTGATTTTTACTAATAAACCTCTATGGGCAAGTAATCATCAGAACAGCAAAAGTCAGCTTCTCGGAAAATAAGAAGCGAAAGACTGAGTGACGTGCGCCAATGGTTAAGATGTTGGACTCAACTTTAGGCTCGAAGCCGGCCGATGTGGCCGAGAGGTTGTAGGCGCTACAGTCTGGAGCCGCGCGACCGCTACGGTCGCAGGTTCGAATGCTGCCTCGGGCATGGATGTGTGTGATGTCCTTAGGTTAGTTAGGTTTAAGTAGTTCTAAGTTCTAGGGGACTGATGACCACAGATGTTAAGTCCCATAGTGCTCAGAGCCATTTGAACCATATTTTTTTTTTTTTTTTTTTTTTTAGGCTCGAATCTCATACGGCCATCCTGATCTGTGAGATCCGGGATTTTGGCATATAAGCGTCAGCAGATCGAGGTCTTGCGATTGGCGTTGGCCTTGTCGGAGATTTGTTCCGCTCGAGACTGTGTGTGTGTGTGTGTGTGTGTGTGTGTGTGTGTGTGTGTGTGCGCGTGTTATCATCATCGACGCGCAAGTCGCTTGAATAGCGTCAAATACACTCCTGGAAATTGAAATAAGAACACCATGAATTCATTGTCCCAGGAAGGGGAAACTTTATTGACACATTCCTGGGGTCAGATACATCACATGATCACACTGACAGACCCACAGGCACATAGACACAGGCAACAGAGCATGCACAATGTCGGCACTAGTACAGTGTATATCCACCTTTCGCAGCAATGCAGGCTGCTATTCTCCCATGGAGACGATCGTAGAGATGCTGGATGTAGTCCTGTGGAACGGCTTGTCATGCCATTTCCACCTGGCGCCTCAGTTGGACCAGCATTCGTGCTGGACGTGCAGACCGCGTGAGACGACGCTTCATCCAGTCCCAAACATGCTCAATGGGGGACAGATCCGGAGATCTTGCTGGCCAGGGTAGTTGACTTACACCTTCTAGAGCACGTTGGGTGGCACGGGATACATGCGGACGTGCATTCTCCTGTTGGAACAGCAAGTTCCCTTGCCGGTCTAGGAATGGTAGAACGATGGGTTCGATGACGGTTTGGATGTACCGTGCACTATTCAGTGTCCCCTCGACGATCACCAGTGGTGTACGGCCAGTGTAGGAGATCGCTCCCCACACCATGATGCCGGGTGTTGGCCCTGTGTGCCTCGGTCGTATGCAGTCCTGATTGTGGCGCTCACCTGCGCGGCGCCAAACACGCATACGACCATCATTGGCACCAAGGCAGAAGCGACTCTCATCGCTGAAGACGACACGTCTCCATTCGTCCCTCCATTCACGCCTGTCGCGACACCACTGGAGGCGGGCTGCACGATGTTGGGGCGTGAGCGGAAGACGGCCTAACGGTGTGCGGGACCGTAGCCCAGCTTCATGGAGACGGTTGCGAATGGTCCTCGCCGATACCCCAGGAGCAACAGTGTCCCTAATTTGCTGGGAAGTGGCGGTGCGGTCCCCTACGGCACTGCGTAGGATCCTACGGTCTTGGCGTGCATCCGTGCGTCGCTGCGGTCCGGTCCCGGGTCGACGGGCACGTGCACCTTCCGCCGACCACTGGCGACAACATCGATGTACTGTGGAGACCTCACGCCCCACGTGTTGAGCAATTCGGCGGTACGTCCACCCGGCCTCCCGCATGCCCACTATACGCCCTCGCTCAAAGTCCGTCAACTGCACATACGGTTCACGTCCACGCTGTCGCGGCATGCTACCAGTGTTAAAGACTGCGATGGAACTCCGTATGCCACGGCAAACTGGCTGACACTGACGGCGGCGGTGCACAAATGCTGCGCAGCTAGCGCCATTCGACGGCCAACACCGCGGTTCCTGGTGTGTCCGCTGTGCCGTGCGTGTGATCATTGCTTGTACAGCCCTCTCGCAGTGTCTGGAGCAAGTATGGTGGGTCTGACACACCGGTGTCAATGTGTTCTTTTTTCCATTTCCAGGAGTGTATTAATTCTTATGGCGGTTGCTTTCGAAATACTGAACAGTTTACCAACTTTTCTTTTACCTATCTCGTTCTCGTTTGACTGCTTCTTATATATCTGGAGTCCCATCTAACATTGCCACCTCGTATATTTCCTGAATGCAAAAAAAATGTGAAAAATGCAATTGACCAGGAACGCACCTATGTCAAGTGCTCACACAATGGGCAGGCATGCATAATCCTTACAAGTAAACAAACTTCATGTTCAGCACACAGTTAAGTTTTCTTCAAATGGCACACATATGTTTTTTCCACCGAAATGAAAAATGGAGGTGTATTTAGTGACGGCAGACTTAGTTTCACTGCTCTAAGCCTTATACCTCCTGGAACGCTTACACTTTAAATAATGGAAACGATGCCACAATTCCTGCTGTAATGCCGTAATACGTGTTGTCTGCACTGTCCTGAAGCCTGGTGTAGGCAACCCTTACATATTTGAGAAGGTATGTGATTTAGAATAATGAAAACAAGTCTGTCGTCACTAATTGTAACACTAGTTTTCATTCCCGTAGGAAAAACATACATGTGCCATTTAAAAAAAGGTAACTTTGTGTTGAAAGTGATATTTGCTTACATCTATTGATTGTGTATTTCTGCCTGTTGTGTGAACCTTTGATATAGGTGCACCCCTGGTTCACTGGATTTTTCATATTTTGGTTCGTTTCGGAAATACACTCCTGGAAATGGAAAAAAGAACACATTGACACCGGTGTGTCAGACCCACCATACTTGCTCCGGACACTGCGAGAGGGCTGTACAAGCAATGATCACACGCACGGCACAGCGGACACACCAGGAACCGCGGTGTTGGCCGTCGAATGGCGCTAGCTGCGCAGCATTTGTGCACCGCCGCCGTCAGTGTCAGCCAGTTTGCCGTGGCATACGGAGCTCCATCGTAGTCTTTAACACTGGTAGCATGCCACGACAGCGTGGACGTGAACCGTATGTGCAGTTGACGGACTTTGAGCGAGGGCGTATAGTGGGCATGCGGGAGGCCGGGTGGACGTACCGCCGAATTGCTCAACACGTGGGGCGTGAGGTCTCCACAGTACATCGATGTTGTCGCCAGTGGTCGGCGGGAGGTGCACATTCCCGTCGACCTGGGACCGGACCGCAGCGACGCACGGATGCACGCCAACACCGTAGGATCCTACGCAGTGCCGTAGGGGACCGCACCGCCACTTCCCAGCAAATTAGGGACACTGTTGCTCCTGGGGTATCGGCGAGGACCATTCGCAACCGTCTCCATGAAGCTGGGCTACGGTCCCGCACACCGTTAGGCCGTCTTCCGCTCACGCCCCAACATCATGCAGCCCGCCTCCAATGGTGTCGCGACAGGCGTGAATGGAGGGACGAATGGAGACGTGTTGTCTTCAGCGATGAGAGTCGCTTCTGCCTTGGTGCCAATGATGGTCGTATGCGTGTTTGGCGCCGTGCAGGTGAGCGCCACAATCAGGACTGCATACCACCGAGGCACACAGGGCCAACACCTGGCATCATGGTGTGGGGAGCGATCTCCTACACTGGCCGTACACCACTGGTGATCGTCGAGGGGACACTGAATAGTGCACGGTACATCCAAACCGTCATCGAACCCATCGTTCTACCATTCCTAGACCGGAAAGGGAACTTGCTGTTCCAACAGGAGAATGCACGTCCGCATGTATCCCGTGCCACCCAACGTGCTCTAGAAGGTGTAAGTCAACTACCCTGGCCAGCAAGATCTCCGGATCTGTCCCCCATTGAGCATGTTTGGGACTGGATGAAGCGTCGTCTCACGCGGTCTGCACGTCCAGCACGAACGCTGGTCCAACTGAGGCGCCAGGTGGAAATGGCATGACAAGCCGTTCCACAGGACTACATCCAGCATCTCTACGATCGTCTCCATGGGAGAATAGCAGCCTGCATTGCTGCGAAAGGTGGATATACACTGTACTAGTGCCGACATTGTGCATGCTCTGTTGCCTGTGTCTATGTGCCTGTGGTTCTGTCAGTGTGATCATGTGATTTATCTGACCCCAGGAATGTGTCAATAAAGTTTCCCCTTCCTGGGACAATGAATTCACGGTGTTCTTATTTCAATTTCCAGGAGTGTAGAAAGACTTGCACCAGTTAGCCAAACTCCATAGAACGAGTCTCTCGGCCAAATATGCCATACGCACATTTCGTTTCACATGTAAATAAGGCAGCCAGTAACTTGAATGTGATGGTTGGATAAAACTTTAAAAGTATCTGACGAAGGAAAGATGTTGCACAGTATGGTACAAAGATATTTAATGTAATTCGTTAATCTGTTTCTTACCTATATTTCTCTTCAGTATCGACACACAGCACAGAAGCTACTTTTGCAAATTTCTTATTCTTGGACACAATACTTCTTGTATTGATGTTTCGATACATGCAGTTTCGTCAAATAACGTGTGCGAAGTCAGAGAGGTTACAGTTAAACATCTGTCGACTTTCCCTTCATCGGGGACTGAACATAAGCCCAGTTGAACGGCGACGGGATATATAGGGCATGACTTGAGAAACGTGTCCTGGTATCCGACTGAACTGATTATGAAAACTACGGAAAATATAAATCGGAATTTGAATCCAAATTCTTTTGAATAATAATCCAACGTTTTAACCACTTTCTGATATCGTTTGTTAACGGAGTAATACATGGCGATACAAAGCAGACACATTATTCACAGGCACACCTGTAAGATATGTAAAATTTGCTCACTTTGAAACTCTACACATTTAGAAAGAATCCAATGTCAACTGGACAGGGGTCTTCTGCGGTGACTCTGCGAAATCTCAGTGTCAGTGTGGTACTCATCACACGAATGTCTCAAAACTAATTTGCACAACTACACATTTATGGTAAGCAGAGTCACTATTTCTAACCACTGCGGTAGTGTGCCATTTACAAATATTGTCAAACGACTTCCGTTTATCAAGTTTCGCGATAAAATAATAAACTTTCTGTTCCTTAACTAGTGGGCCTACTGTGTCAAAACTGCTTGGTGACACTCTCAGCAGTTAATATTATTTCCACTCAGCATGGTCCCTTATTGTGTTGTCTATGGCAGGAATCACGGCCACACTAGTATTTACTTGTATTCGTTAGTAGTCCACATGTACTTGTCGTATGTGCCTGTTGAATCAGACACTTATTATTATACTCGTGCACAGAACTGGAAATACTGTAAAGGAAAATGAAAAGGTAGATTTCAGTTGCTTAATGTTATGATTCATTTTACATTAAAACATTGGTGTAACGATACTCTCGTAATTAAATAACTAAAACTATGATAAATTTGGGTTTCCGTTAGTCACCTTTACTTAATCTACAAAGACCCTCTTTGAAATTAATAATGTTAATAATTAGCTTTCCTTGCATTCCATAAAAACTCAGTCTCGTAAGTTCAGATAATATGTTCATAAGGCTCACAAAAATTCATTGCACTTCGACCTACAACACATTGCCACTTATATATGGTCTTGGGGTTTTTATTTTTCAGACAGTGTGAATCTTTCAAAAAGTCCACCGATGGGATTTATTGATTCTTGATCAGAAGCTGCGTGTAGCATTTATCGCCAGGCTCTGCAGTCTGGTAACAAACATTGTAACTGTTTCTTGCTCTCTATTTCATCCCAGAGTTCACAGAACTCGCTTCACTTCACGTCGTTTATAGTGGAAATAAAAAATAATAAAAGAACACCTTAGAATCTTGTTTTTGTACAGACATACATCCGTACTCGTTCCCCTCCCTTTACTAATAAAATGGTACGGAACAAAATGAAAGCAAAGAGAATAAAAAATAAGAAATACGCAACCACTACGCTTGTCAGATTAATGTGTGACCTGATATGTTCCTTAGAATGAGCCGTGCTGTCTCAGGCGTCTTGCCACGGTTCGCGCGGCATCCCCCGTCGGAGGTTCGAGTCCTCCCTCCAGCATGGGTGTGTGTGTTGTCCTTAGCGTAAATTAGTTTAAGTTAGATTAAGTAGTGTGTAAGCCTAGGGACCGATGACCTCAGCAGTTTGGTCCCACCAAACTTACCACAAATTTCCAATTTCCTTAAAGAATGGCATTCCCATTCCTTCTTCCAAAGTGGTGGAGCACAGCTATTGCTGGATTATGGATAATGATTTCGATGTCAACTGGATGTTAAACAACAAACCACAAAGGCAATTTACTTCTGTCACACACCCCACACGAAAGAACGCGTTTCGCTCGATGTGAAGGCGCATTCAGAGGCACGGAAGATGCACTAGTCGTGACAGTTATAATCTGTTACGTCACGCGAGTCGATGCTTAAGAATTATTTACCGATATAACTGCATCCATTAACGCTCCAAGTAGTCTCAAAGACGGAGCACAACGCGTGAAGTAGGAAGTAAAGATATTAGCAGTTTGGGATGACGTAAGCTGCGCGATCACGAAAGCGTCGTGCGAATGGCGTCAGAAAGCAGCTAGGCGTCACGTTCCGCCAAGAACGACCCAGAGCCGTGTTTTACTGTCGGGGCACTGGAAGTCACAGATAATTGGCAACGAGCCTTTCCATTTTTCGTCCTTTAACAATAGAGAAAGCGTAGAGTTGTCGCGAGCAGAGCTCTGCGTGTGGCAACGTGCGGCCAGAAATAAGCTGCCAATAAGGTCGCGGCTCGCACCTAGCTACTACGGCCGTCTGCACACGCACACCGCACGAATAAACTTGCAATTTTATCACTACCGTCGCATCTCTTCACCGGAAGCCATACGAGATGGGAGAACCAAGGGAAATCTGGCTCCCCCTATTAGTAAAAGTCGTATAAAACGAAGTCAATTTTAGCTGCAAGTTATGGCATCGGCACAATCATTATGACACAAACTTCCTTCGATGTCATTGTTTAACGACAGCATTAAACTTAGCAAACGTGGGTATCACCTGCTGGGGATACAGCGGCCTTTGTAATTAATATTCAAATACAGGTTAACGCAGAATTTGTCACTATTACCAGTTTCACTCGCCAGAAGCGAATATTATCTGATCTGTACATTATGTAACAACATCAGATAAAGCTAATCACTAAAATTTGGCTTAAAATACCGTAACTTACGCTCTAATCCCTAACGTGTTATCACAACGGCAATGATTGTAAGTTATCATGTTGAAAGCCAACATTTAATGATTAATTCCATTTAATGTTGATATTAAATAATGCAGTTTCTACATATACGATGAAGCTCGCGTCTCTCAATCGAAATCGGTAACACTGAATTAAGTTTTGAGCGACCTGTTGCTGCTTAATCAGAATTTTTACGCAGAACTATACGTTAAAAATAACCCAAGACACCGACACCTGACTCTGTGGTTGAAGCTCAAGATTTAAAACCAATTGTAAAAAATATTGGATGTATCATCTGCACTAACACTATCTGCTCTATAGCTTAACGCACATACTTACGAGGTCGTGAGGTGAACTTGACCCGGACTGAATTCGTATTTGAGTAACGACCGATATTCTGGTTCACTGGCAAGCACGTCGAAGCTTAAAGAACAGAGTACACTAACAGATGAAACGTGAAAATCCATACACAACAGTATTTACATAACTTTCCCTCTCGTCTATAAGTCTCGGAGAGAAAAACAAATGCAAAACCTTGCCGAGGCAAGTGTCCATCGCTCTGGGACAGAGAGATATTTGTTTTAAGCCTAGGTAATGTTTTTTTCCTATCGTTAACCTTTTTATCTAACGCTGTACGCGTGTAATTTTTTACTACTGACACCAGCACAAATTTGTGGTGCCAAGTTTGATATTATTCAGCACTGAGGCATTATAAATGCATTACTGACAGCAAAATTTTTAACAATTTTTCTCGTGCGTAGCTCCAAAGGATACAAATACCATATTTCACACAGTTCTCCCCGAGCCTGCTATATCGCACATTGTTGTTGGCGTGGTCTTCACGCTAATCTATCTTGTACAATCCTCGTTTACAGTTCTTACATTCGTAACTTTATTTTTTTCTCGGTTCCAGATTTATGTGTGTAATACCTAGATATTACCTGTGACTTGTCTTTGTGCAGTTTTCTTAGGCTTGTCATTACGTAACTGTCTTCCCTGATTGAGAAGTATTTCTCGTTGTTTCTGCTGTAAAGTTGTTGCATTATGTGCGGAGTACACAGTTCGCTGCAGCACTGTGCACAGCCGTTGGTACTGAAAGTCGGCGAGGCTCGTTGAAAGGCGACACGTTTCCGTAGCCTTGCGACAATGCACAATGTCCGAAATAGACGTACGGAATGTGGCGCGTCGGCTCGGTGCGCCGCTCTCGCGACTTGGGTATCTGTTTTGCACTTGGCGCTGTTCTGAATACTTAAGATGCACCGTGCACTGTAGGTGTTGATCGCTTTATGAGCTTGCGCACGAATCTTCTTATAACAGTACCACTCTTTCCACAGGAGAGTTTTCCTCCATTCTCCGCAACAACAAAAGCACTATTTTTGTCAGTGCTACTTAGTTTTTTCCGCCTCTCATGAATTCTACCACTCCTTACACACGATTGAACACAATGCAATTCGTATTAACTTCCCTGTCCAGTTAATCTCTTCCTCTGCTAGTTAAAAAAATTCCATCCCTTTTCCAAATTCCTTGATTATCTCCATAAATCCTACATATTCCACCTCCTCTTCAACTCCTTACACTCTGTATTCTGTTCCAGGACCACTATAAGAGACTGCCTGTTTTGATTCTAGAACATATTCTCAGTTCGAGTATAATGAATTTCCTTGAGACAGAGAAGTTGCTGTTCATGCATCAGCACGGCTTTAGAAAGCATCGCTCCTACGAAACGCAACTCGCCCTTTTTTCACATGATATCTTGCGAACCATGGATGAAGGGTACCAGACGGGTGCCATATTCCTTGACTTCCGGAAAGCGTTTGACTCGGTGCCCCACTGCAGACTCCTAACTAAGGTACGAGCATATGGGATTGGTTCCCAAATATGTGAGTGGCTCGAAGACTTCGTAAGTAATAGAACCCAGTATGTTGTCCTCGATGGTGAGTGTTCATCGGAGGTGAGGGTATCATCTGTAGTGCCCCAGGGAAGTGTGGAAGGTCCGCTGTTGTTTTCTATCTACATAAATGATCTTTTGGATCTGGTGGATAGCAATGTGCGGCTGTTTGCTGATGATGCTGTGGTGTACGGGAAGCTGTCGTCGTTGAGTGACTGTAGGAGGATACAAGATGACTTGGACAAGATTTGTGATTGATGTAAAGAATGGCAGCTAACTCTAAATATAGATAAATGTACATTAATGCAGATGACTAGGAAAAAGAATCCCGTAATGTTTGAATACTCCATTAGTAGTGTAGCGCTTGACAAAGTCACGTCGATTAAATATTTGGGCGTAACATTGCACAGCGATATGAAGTGGGACAACCATGTAATGTAATGGCAGTTGTGGGGAAGGCGGATAGTCGTCATCGGTTCATTGATAGAACTTTGGGAAGATGCGGTTCATCTGTAAAGGAGACCGCTTATAAAACACTAGTACGACCCATTCTTGAGTACTGTTCGAGCGTTTGGGATCCCTATCAGGTCGGATTGAGGGAGGACATAGAAGCAATTCAGAGGCGGGCTGCTAGATTTGCTACTGGTAGGTGTGATCATCACGCGAGTGTTACGGAAATGTTTCAGTAACTCGGGTGGCAGTCTCTGGAGGAAAGGAGGCGTTCTTTTCGTGAATCGCTACTGAGGAAATTTAGTGAACCAGCATTTGAGGAAGACTGCAGTACAATTTTACTGCCGCCAACTTATATTTCGCGGAAAGACCACAAAGATAAAATAAGAGAGATTAGGGCTCGTACAGAGGCATATAGGCAGTCATTTTTCCCTCGTTCTGTTTGGAAGTGGAACAGGGAGAGAAGATGCTAGTTGAGGTACGATGTACCCTCCGCCACGCACCGTATGGTGGATTGCGGAGTATGTATGTAGTTGTAGATGTAGATGCTGATTCTGTAGCTGACTAAACATTTGAGGAGACTAAACAGCTTAAGTCATCAATTCCTATTCACCCCAAGTAGTGCACCCAGTCTGTCAGCGTACAGATAAAATCTGTGTACAAGCGTCAGGAAGCGTTCTTAAAGTTTTCGTAGCATGTGTCTCAGGCAGAACATGGAAACCAGCCCAGTGTTCACCTATTGGGATGTGAGAAACCACGTCGACGCCGGTCGGCACATCTACACCTCGTCGTTAACCCACCAGGAGGTTTCGATCCGGGACCGGCATGTCTCGCTATCCCCGAAGCGATCGCGATAACACCGCGCCTCCCCTGCGGATCCCTATTTTTGAATGATAATCACACTTACTCATCCTTTCAGCCTTAGGCCCTCACTTCCCATAAATCGTCCTGATGGATCAAGGCTCCACTACTCCACCTCTCATTCACATAGGCTTACCACAGCACCATCCACGCCAAAATTCCACATCCCGTTTGTATAATTCCCAACACTGAAAACACGGCTCCTCCCTCATACTCTCCAACATAGTTCATCACTCCTCCTTCCTCCTTTACTACCTTCACTGAATGCTAACTGCATACAACGACCAGTTTCCGCCAATAGCATCGGCAATCACACTTCAATAAGACCCACACACCATCACCAGTATTTTCCAATAAATTCCCTGTGTTTCAAACGACTTTAATTAAATTTTAATCCCGTAATTTCATAGTTTTAATTCTAAAAATATGTCTCAAATTGCGTTAGGTTAAATAGTAGCAGTATACCAATAAATCACAAAAAATGAACGAAGAACAGAGTCATCAGTGGCACAGCCTTCATGCTACATCATTAGAATAAGACGTGCGCAATTCGATTCCTAAGAAACCTCGGTGCTTTTCGAGTGATCTGATGTCGCCACGTTTGACTCGTAGTTATAATTTCTCGTCCACAACTTAAAAATAGGTACATTACACAAAAAATACGATGTAGTAATTACAAAATAACTCGTCTTCAGGTGAACAGCAGCTTTACTCGGTAATCCATGATGATAAAATTGTGGAAATGCAACAGCGAAAAATCTTAGAAAACTTACATAAATTAATTTGAATTTCTTTATAAATGAGCTGGCTGATCAACGTTAGCTTGCGACACGGCTTGTTGTTACGTGCTGTTTACACCTGTCGTGAATTTTGGACGTGCCTGTCCTGTGCATTCATATGGAATTTTTTATGTAGCCACATACAACAAGGCTGGGATAGGATTGGATCCGTACTATCTAGGTTGAGACGTTTTATCTGAATGTAGTTGAATTGAATCAGGCGATGCTGAGGGAACTTGATTAGGACATGAGACACTTAAAGTAGCAGATGAGTTTTGCTATTTGAGAAGCAAAATAACTGATGATGGTAGAAGTAGAGAGGATATAAACTGTAGACTGGCAATAGCAAGAAAAGAGTTTCTGCAGTAGAGATATTTGTTAACATCGAGTATAGATTTAAGTGTCAGGAAATCCTGTCTGAAAGTATTTGTACGGGTTTTGTCATGAATGGAAGTGACACATGAACGATAAACAGTTTTGACAAGAAGAGCATAGAAGCTTTTGAGATGTGGTGCTACAGAAGAATGCTGAAGATTAGATAGGTAGATCATATAACTATTGGGGAGGTACTGAATAGAACTGGGGAGAAGAGAAATTTGAGGTACAACCTGACCAAAAGAAGGGATCGGTTGGTAGGACACATTCTGAGGCATCAAGGAATAACCATTTTAGTAGTGGAGGGAAGCGTGGGGGGGGGGGGGGGGGAGGGGAGGGGTTTAAAATCGTAGAGGGAGACCAAGAGATGAATACAGTGAGCAGATTAAGAACGATGTAGGTTGCAGTAGTTATTCGGAGATGAAGAGGCTTGCATAGGATAGAGTAGCATGGAGAGCTGCACCAAACCAGTCTTTGGACTGAAGATCACAACACCAACAACAACAACAACGTTTTGTCTCGACACCATTCGTACTGGTGCCCTTTTTTACTATATTTTCACGTTCGTTACGTAGTTTGCATCGTGGACGTAAATTTTATGTACAAACTTGCG
The DNA here is from genome assembly GCF_021461385.2 of Schistocerca piceifrons. NCBI lineage: Eukaryota > Metazoa > Arthropoda > Insecta > Orthoptera > Acrididae > Schistocerca > Schistocerca piceifrons. Next base: position 230,758,739 of record NC_060149.1, on the reverse strand, counting down.
TCTAAATTCCAATACACACAGACACACACTTATCTGTATGTACACAGGCATGCATTTAATCGGGACTTTACACCGATTATCAGATTATGTCAAGGTTCAACAAACTAAGGAAGGCGTACATCCCGTCGACAGAGAGTTCATTAGAGATAAGCCAAATTTGACGTTGTGACTTGGCCCCCTCCCTGTTAAAAAAAATGGTTCAAATGGCTCTGAGCACTATGGGACTTAACTTCTGAGGTCATCAGTTCCCTAGAACTTAGAACTACTTAAACCTAACGAACCTAAGGACATCACACACATCCATGCCCGAGGCAGGATTCGAATCTGCGACCGTAGCAGTCGCGCGGTTCCAGACTGTAGCGCCTAGAACCGCTCGGCCACACTGGCCGGCCTTCCCTGTTAAAAGCTCCCTGGCACTCAAACTTGTGATCACGTGAAAATCATAACGCTATGACGTTTTAGTTTTTATAAGAGTCGGTTCGGAAGAATATACGCACGTTCTTACAAGTAAGAATCAATATGACTAGAATCTGATCCTGTATTTGTATTCTACGTAGATTTGCAGCACCTTCTCCAAATTGTAGAGCGAAATTGCTTCTTCTTTATTGAAGGCGTCGATTAATTCGGAACAGCCCTATCATTTCGTTGCTTAGCAGACAAATGATCTCTTTCATCCTTAATGGTCATGAAAGCAGTAAATTGAGTTAGTCATTTTACAGTAACCAGTTTGATTACGTCGTAGCCGTTATCAAAATATTGTTAGTCTAATATAATATTTATAGTTATCCAAATCCTTCCTTTGATTAGAATATTAACAGATAATTGTTGGGGTTCTATGTAACGGCTGTGTTGCAGTTGAAGAAGCAGAATATGTTTGCTTCATATCAGTACGTAGGATCTGATGGTATCAACAGCACAAGCAGTCAAGATGTATTTAGTATTGCTACAGCCACCCAAAATCAGAGCAAAGAAGAGGAGGTGGGCATGATATCAAAACCATCAGGGATGGACGGTGCACTTGAGACGGACAATAACTGGAAAATAAATAGATTGTGCCCTGTTAAACGGCACCATCACGACATTCGCCTAGGCTGCATTAGGTAAAACTAGGGAAAAGGTAGATCTGATGATTGGGCTCCTACGACTAACGTCCAGTCGACAGCGATGTCATTAGTGATGGAACACAAGCTCGGATTGGTTCAAGGATGGGGAGCGAAGTTGGCCGTGCCATTTCAAAGGAACTATCCCGTCATTTGCCTGGAACGATTTTGGAAAATCACGGAAGACCTAAACATAGATAGGCCTTGCACAATCGTCCTCTGAATGCAATTCCTGTGTGCTAACCATTGCGCCACCTCTCCCGGTGTGTTGTGTCCTAATTTACTACATGTTCATATATACTGTTCGGGCCACTGTTACCCGCTCTGTTAAAATTAAGCATAAACTGGAATATAAATACTTGAAAATTTAGTTATTGAAAATAAGAGAATTTGTAATCTCTGTGTTTAGCTGCATACAGTATTTTGATAATAACGTAGTTATCAGTACCACAGTGTTTTTGTTACGTAAAGCGTCTGTATTGTAACATCACAGTGACAAAGACATGTATGTGTTTAAATTTCCACCATAATTTGCTTTTCATTGCGTACAGTGTGGACAGACGTAGGTGACGTAGGCTTTACAAACACGTCTGTTACAGTTTCCGCACAACAGTTTCGTCGTATTGTTAGTGCTTGAGCAGAATCCTCAGCAAGCGAGCACATTTTACAGTTTTCCCTATTGTTGAGCCACCCAGGAATGAGATAGTATTTTCTGATTTTTTTGATACTCTCGTGAAGCTCAGTGTTCCATAGAATATTCTAAGGTGTGTGGTTGATGTAGTATGTTGCTTTAAAAGTGACTGTTGAAGCTGTTCCAAGTATACTTTCCTTCTTCTTAATTTGTTGCGTTCCAGTCGGGAAGAGATCAACTGAAGTCCACAAAATACATGCACTGTACGCGGAAATGCATAGACTGATATAGAAAAAGGCCTTTGGCCAGCGATTTGTCTTTATTTTAAAGATGTAAGTACTTTTAATTTGATAGTGTGTCAACAGTGCCTAAAGTTCTAATGTGATCTAAGAACATTTCTGACTTTTTGTTGTCTCTTTTTCTGAATTTCCCATCCTGAAGCATCTTACTCACAAGTTAAGTTACTTTTCTTTGGGATGTAATTGACCACAGCAGTATCATTTGCAAAGTAAAATGAGCTATGAAATTTCCTGTTTGCTATTTGCTATGGAGGTTCACCTTTTTTCCGTATAATTCTTGGTAGTTTCACTTCCCTTTTAGCAACTGCTGTCCCAAAGCGTAAGAAGTGGAATAGCTGTCACACGTTACATTCAGACCTAATAGAGCGCTGGTGAGATCAAGCACAAAGTTCGATCCGTGATATGTTTCAGAAGCAGACGTAGCAACGATTCCATAACATAATTTCTGGAAGAAGCCCTCACTTTCAGAAACTTTACTCATTCGATCATCACATTCAGAAGCTGATTCGTCACAATCAGAAGGATTTACGATCACTTTCTGTCTCAGCATCAGTAACAGAGTTGTTCACTAAGGTGAGTATTCAAGAAGTAAGTTATTCTTGGCAAGTGTAACTTGGCAGTTGATTCCACCGAAGTGGCTAAGGTAAAAGGACGTCTTATCGAGTCATATTGATTTGAACATCACACACGTAACAGTTGCCATTTGGGACAGGATTACTTTAACACTCAAAAAATATTTTTGAGTACAAACTACTTTTGCAATTACGGAAGAAATCTGTTACCATCACAAACATAACTTATTTTACAAAAATTTATGATAATACTAAAAGAATACTGACGCTAGAACTTGTGAAACGAAGGATTCCCAGGAGTATGTTGAGACCTCGAAGGATTATGCAGCCAGACAGAGAGAGTCTCTGACACCATTAGGAAAAGGACTGTGTGCTTTGGGCCATTCTTTGATTGGATCAGGGGAAGTTGACACATCAATAACATAGCTTCTTTTTTTTTTTTCAAACAAGGGGAAAAGAGTATGCTGAATCCAAGAGGTACAAAGGGATCGGGAAAAATGGGAAAGCAGGAAACAGATTTGCAACATGGCGACATTTAAACAAAAAATTCGGCTGTCACACATTTCAGAGACAGAATTATACCCAGGGAAAAATCATGATGGACAGAAGAGCGAAGAAGATTGCGAAGTTCGAATACTGGACAGTGATAAAGACCTGAAGAAACAAAACCGAGGAAACTTAACTTGGTCCTCATGTCGGCAACACGAAAAGAAGAAGAAAATGAAACTGTTTTTGGGTCCTACAGACACGAATTGAGCAGCAAGCTTAACCTACGTATCAGCTCGTATAAAAGTCACTCGTGTAGACTGACAGGCGGAAACGTCAGCAGTTCAAGTGGGAGCTGGCTGAGCCTTCCCATCGGCGGAGGGATCCGCGTCTTATCTAGAATGTGTCCTATGTCAGTTGCTGACTCAATTTATACACAATGCGAAAGTCGCCTTGTTGCTGGCAATATTTTCTGCGTAAACAGGAATATTTGTATGAGATGGGAAGGAGTCGCTGCCAGCGGTGCCGAAGCCGCAGCGCGCTTCCACAGTTGGCGCGTCCTTTGTGTGTTAAGAATAGTCACGTGCGGCTGATGGCTCGCCTCAATTAGACTGGCCGCGCTGCCAGGTAGCGCCTCAACAAAAGTTCATCACGCTGCCCGACACCCGAAACTGGACCAAACCGCTGCGCACGCACTTCCCGCTTCGTAGTCTTTAACAGACATCTCGGTCCAAGAAATTTATAGACATAAAAACATAAACGTTCTTAAAATTTTTCTGCTGCGAAGTCTTTGATGCACTCCAAGCAAAGAAAATAAAGAGAGAAACAGCAAGGCGACAGCTTTCGCTCCAGCAGCGCACAGGAAGAGTACATCGTTCGTTTGTGAATTATTTTACGAGCTTCTAACTGGAAGTGACTGATTTAGCTGCGTGCTTAGTAGTTTAATTTCATACATTTCTTGCGTGTTTGTGCATTTATTAGGCTCACTCTTGCGTTTTAATGACAGTAAATTATAGAGTTCTACCGTCTTTTGTATGGATAAGGTCTGTGATTTCTGTGATTGGTTGCGAGTTGAAATGGCTCAGATGGCTCTGAGCACTATGGGACTTAACTGCTGAGGTCATCAGTCCCCTAGAACTTAGAACTACTTAAACCTAACTAACCTAAGGACATCACACACATCCATGCCCAAGGCAGTATTCGAACCTGCGACCGTAGCGGTCGCGCGGTTCCAGACTGTAGCATCTAGAACCGCTTGGCCACTCCAGCCGGCAGATACGAGTTGAGTTGGTGACCTTCGCTTACAGCTCCAGGTGGTGCTGGCTTCAGTCACGCAGCTTGAAGCTGTTGCCAATGGGCATCACTGTGGGGTCTGGACGTGGGGATCTAAGGAACATCCAATGTGTCCTATGATCGGTCCACTGTAGGATGATTACTCACTTGTGACCGAGTGGCAGGTAATTTCAAGGTGTGGTAGTTAGTAAAAGACTTCCAGGAGGGAGATTTGAAAGGCTTCACAGGTTCGCTTAAAAAACAAGTTTTGGTCGCTATATGTAGCTGATAAAAATACTGAGCCAGGCAGTCACTTGCCCTGTCTTAGAGGAAACCTCTCGGCCTGCAAGATCCGTGCATTCACAGAGGGAGGGTTACTGGTAGTCAGGAGTTCCAATGTCAAGCGTGTAATTGGCTCCTTTAGGGATATGGCTGCACTGTGTGTGCATACTGGGGGCGGATTCATCCCAGATGTGGAATGGGTGCTTCCAGATGCCATGGAGAGCATAGGTAGCAGCCAATTGCATGTGGTGCCTCATGTCAGTACTAATGATATGTGTTGCTTTGTATCAGAAGAGGTTCTCTCTGGTTTCAGACGGCTAACTCCAGTGACAAAGGTTAATACACTTGCTGCCCAGAAGGAGGCAGAGCTCGCCATTTGTAGCATCGTCGACAGGTGCGATTGAGGACCTTCAGTACAGAACCTAGTGCAAGGTCTGAATCAGAGGTTCAAATGGCTCTGAGCACTATGGTACTTTACATCTGAGGTCATCAGTCCCCTAGAACGTAGAACTACTTAAACCTAACTAAGCTAAGGTCGTCACACTCATACATACCCAAGGCAGGATTCGAACCTGCGACCGTAGCAGTCGCGCGGTTCCGGACTGAAGCGCCTAGAACCGCTCGGCCACCGCGGCCGGCTGAATCAGAGGCATAGACAATTCTGCGACAATGTAGGCTGCGGGTTTGTCGACTTGCGCCATAGGCTGGTGGGGTTTCGAATTCCACTTAATGGGTCAGGGGTCCTTTATGCACAGGAGGTATCTACACGGGTAGCAATGCCGTGTGGAATGAACTGGGCGGCTTTGTAGGTTAAAAGGTCTCAAAAAGAACAAAAATTCTTCACTATCAAAGGATTCACGGCACATATAGAACGAGAATAGACCTAGGAAGAACAGATATAGCAGCTGTAAATTGTCGTAACTGTGTTAGGAAATAATCAGGGCTCCAAGCGCTAATAGGAAGCACAGAAGCTCAAATCGTTATAGATATCGAAAGCTGGCTACAACCGGAGATAAGTTCACCAGAAATTTTTACAAAGGCCATAACGGTGTTGAGAAGGGAGAGCTTAAATACAGTTGGTGGGAGTGCTCCTATTGCTCTTAGAAGTAGTTTGTCTTGTTGTGAAACAGAGTCAGCATGGGTAGAGGTTATATTTGCAAACCCCATCCCTCCCTCCACTCAGATTATACAGTTGCTGAAAGGTTCAAAGAAAACATGAGTCTCATTTGAAACAGGTTTAAAGTCGGTGGTAGGAATAAAACATTGTCCGAAGTCTTACTGAAATACTTTCTTCGAAAATGATTTTAAACAAATAATTAAAGAACCCAACCGAAGTGTAAATGATTGCGAAAACATAGTGGACCTCTAAGCAACAAATAATCCTAAGCAATTGTGACCACAAGGTCGTTGTAGCAAGACTGAACATCGTAACATCCAAATACCACGAAAAGTAAGCGCAAGATATACAGCTCAAATATAAATTCGATTGACGCCTTCCTAAGAGACCGTCTCCTCTCCTTCCAATCTAACTACGTAAACGTAGACCGGATGTAGCTGGCATTCAAAGAAATAGTATCGACGGCAGTTGAGAGGTTTATGCCAAATTAATTAATAAGGGACGGAAGTGATCCCGCGTGGTGCACAAAACAGATCAGAACACTGTTGCAGAAGCAACGAAAAAGGGATGCCAAAGTTCAAAGAACGCAAAATCTCCAAGATTGGTGATATTTTACAGCAGCTCCAGGTTTAGGGCGTACTTCAAAGCGAGATGCTTTTAATAGTTGCCACAACGAAACTCTTCCTTGAACTGGCAGGAATTCCAAAAAGCTTCTGGTCGTATGCAGAGAACACCAGCAGCAAGACAAAATCAATACCTTCAGTGTGCAATAGTAGCAGTAATGTTATCGATGAAAGTACCACTAAAGCAGAGTTACTATATACGTTTTTCTCAAATGCCTTCCCCATATAAGACGAAGTAGGCCTAAATATTCCAGAATTCTAATCAAGAACAGCTGTCAACATGAATAACTTAGAATTACATTTCCTAGGTGCAGCAAAGGAGCTTAGATCACTTAGTAAAGGCAAGTCTGATATAATAGCTCCACACTTAACAAGCGTTCGCTCGACGTAAGATCCGTACGTAAACACTGGAAAGTTTCACAGACCACACCAACACTCAAGACAGGAAATAGGGGTAATCCGCTGAATTACCGATCCATACCACAGACGTCGATCTGCAGTCGGATTCTGGAATACATACTGTGTTCGAACATTATGGATTACCTGGAAGGAAACGATATATTAATACGTAGTCATAGTGCGTATGGTGTGTCGTCTCAGTTGTGCGACAGGATTTGTGATTTCCTGTCAGAAAGGTTAAAGTTCGTAGTAATTGACGGGAAGTCGTCGTGTAAAACAGAAGTGAATATGGCGTTCCCCAAGGAAGTGTTAGAGGCCCTCTACTGTCCCTAATCTACTTAAATATCAACGATTTAGGAGACAGTGTGAGTAGCAGTCTTACAAGGGGAGGCCGCCAATTGTGAAATTCAGATTCGATTCATACTGCGCATAATAAAAGCTCATGGCCAGAGGTGTAATGTGGCAAAGCACCAAGATGCACTTCTCAGACGTTGTCGAGAAAATCGACAGTTAAAAGAAACCGTTGCGGTGAAATACTCTCTACGATTAATAATTTTCTACAGCATCGTGGCGCAGCGGTAAGCGCTCGGGTTCGTAATTCGAAGGTCGCCGGATCGAATCTCGCGCCATGCAACCCTTTTTTTGTATTTGTTTTTTGTAATTCAAATATATATATATATATATATATATATATATATATATATATATATATATAATTCCCGGCAATCAGTTGCAACAATTATGCATATAATAAGTTGTTGAAAGTCGTTTGTCGTGCAAAAACTGGCGACTTCGAACATCATTATGTTTTCCGCAAACAAAGTTGTATTTCACAAATGTTATTAATTGTCTTCATAATGTTAACCACGTATAGTTAACGGAAGACGTAGAAACGGTATTCCGAAACGAATACGTGTAGCGGAAGTCAAACGTTCGAATTAGAATAGAGACTCCACGAACACAAATTTGCTGCGGCATGTATGAAATATAAACTCCGTTACTCGCTCGCTACACTTGAAGGACAGATGTTGAGTGGGCCGAAACGAGCCGCCGCATAACAGCGTAGTTGCCTGCTAACTTCGAAAGAAGGTAGACGCGGTCCCTAGCGCAACTTATAACATCGTCGAAAATCAGTGCGGACGGGAGAGCTTTGGTACATCCTGTTAAAAAAACGGAAAAATGGAGGCGGTACAATTGGAGTATATATATATATATATATATATATATTTGAATTACAAAAAACTAATAATAAAAAAATTGCATGGCGCGAGATTCGATCCGGCGACCTTCGGATTACGAACCCGAGGGCTTACCGCTGCGCCACGACGCTGTAGAAAATAATTAATCGTAGAGAGTATTTCACCGCAACGGTTTCTTTTAACTGTCGATTTTCTCGACAACGGCTGAGAAGTGCATCTTGGTGCTTTGCCACATTACACCTCTGGCCATGAGCTTTTCTTATGCGCAGTATGAATCGAATCTGAATTTCACAATTGGCGGCCTCCCCTTGTTAGACTGTCTGCTGATGATGCTGTCATTTACCTTCTAGCAGGTTCATCAGAAGATCAAAACAAATATGCAAAATGATGTAGACAAGATATATGTATAGTGAGAAAAGTGTCAATTGGCTCTAAATAATGAAACGTGTGATGTCATTCGCACGACTACTAAAAGGTATACGTTAAATTTCGGCTATACGATAAATCACACAAATCTAAAGGCTGTAAACTCAAGTAAATACCAAGGGATTGCAATAAGGAACAATCTGAATTAGAACTATCACATAGATAATATTGTGGGGAAGGCGAACCATAGACTGCGATTTATTGGCGGAATACTTACCAAGGTGCAACGCCACGATTGTCCGTCGTCTTTGGAGTATCACTGCGCTGTATGGGAACCTGATCAGATAGGGTTGACGGAGGATATCGAAAAAGATCAAAGAACATCAACTAGTTTTGTATCATCACGAAATAGGAGAGAACGTGTCATGGATATGATACGCGAGAGTGGATGGCAGTCATTAAAACAAAGGCGTTTTTCGTCGCGGCAAAATCTTTTCACGAAATATCAATCACCAGCTTACTCCTCTGAATGCTAAAATATATTGTTGGCGTCCACGTTTGTAAAAAAATGAGTGAAGTCAGAACATTGAAAGACTTTTGTTCGTTTTTCCCGCGCTGTTCGTAAGTGGAACGCTAGAGAAATAGTCTGGAGGTGGTTCGATGAACCCTCTGCCAGGCACTTAAGTATGATGTGCAGAGTAGCCATGCAGATGTTCAGGAAGTCTTTTACTTTGCAATTAAATTCTCGTCTTTTGGTACACTTGTTAACTAGAATGCATCTACTGGGAAACTTCTTCTTCTATCAGGTGCCATAATTCACCAGTTTTGCCCGTTAGAGCTGCATAAACGTAAGAGTTTGCGATGTTATTCAATTTGAATTAGTACTCCGGAAGTGAATTGTGGTTTTAAGACGTTTTTTCTCTTCAGGCAAATGCTTGCTTTAGGTTTCCGTCTCTGCTACAATCGCACCTCTTGCTAACCCACAGTAAACAGAATCTTTTGCAAGGAGATTAATCGGCGCACAGTCATATTACTTTAACTGTTCTGTAGATCCCTTAAATCACATCAGGCGAATGCCGGGATGGGTCCTCCAAAAACCCCACAGTTGTTTTCTTCCATTATCCCTTCCCAATTAAGTTCCTGCTTCTCCTGTATTTACCCATCTGTCGACGAAACTTTAAACGCTAAACTTCCTTTTTTCTGTCCAGTATGTGAAATAAAATTAAACCGTTAACCAAGAATGCGCTAAACTTTCTGCAGTAAACAGAAATTACCACCTATGATCAACTGAATAAAACATTACGTTTTGTTACTACGCTTGTACAATTATTTACATCATATCAGTTGTCAATATAGTGCTGACTGACCACGCTAATCATAAATCTTACATTTCAGTACGGAAATGCTTCAGTGGCCGAAGTCATTAAATTTTAGTAATGTGCCAGCGCGTCGTTTCTCGAAAGCTGCCCGGTGAAGGGAGAAGTCTAATTCGTAATATTTTGCTGTCAAATGGAGGTGAAGCAGATTTCTTCTTTCCATCACGACACCGTTAAAGGCTGTAGGTCGTCGGCCTTGGAGCCTTACGGGAGAAGTGGTACGTCTTGTGCCTTTTATTTCATAATCAAGCCCAACAATACTACCCTACGCTATGGTACACTACGCTTCTCAGCTACTCATTACGGATATCATCGTTGCGTATTTGTTTACCTAAGGTTATATGTTGGTTGGAGAAAGTAAATGGTAAACCTCCGGAACGCATACTATGTCAATGAAACAACGTGCGAGTCACAAATTGCCTCCAAAGCGCATGCTGGTCCATTGCTCTAGTGTGTGGGACCCACATCAAATAGAACTAACAGTAGATTCAAATGGCTCTGAGCACTATGGGACTCAACATCTGAGGTCATCAGTCCCCTAGAACTTAGAACTACTTAAACCTAACTAACCTAAGGACATCACACACATCCATGCCCGAGGCAGGATTCGAACCTTCGACCGTAGCGGTCACGCGGTTCCACACTGAAGCGCTTAGAACCGCACGGCCACACCGGCCGGTAACTAACAGTAGATGTTGCACATATACGCAGAAGGGCAGTATGAATGGTCACACGTCTGTATGGCTCGCAGGGGAACGTCACGGGAAGGCCGAAAAACCTGAATTTGCACAAGCTTCAATTTAGACGCTAACTATGAAGCGATAGCCTACTTACAAAGTTTCTGGAACCGCTATTAAGCGAATAATCTAAATATATAATAATATTCAGCCTCCCTGCGTATCGCTCCGTTGGTGGCCGCGAAGAAAAAGTTAGACTAATTATTGTGCGCACACAGTCATTTAACAGTCATTCCTCCCATGCGCCGGCCGGAGTGTCTGAGCGGTTCTAGGCGCTTTAGTCTTGAACCGCGCGACCGCTACGATCGCAGGTTCGAATCCTGCCTCGGGCATGGATGAGTGTGATATCCTTAGGTTAGTTAGCTTTAAGTAGTTCTAAGTTCTAGGGGACTGATGAACACAGATGTTAAGTCCCATAGTGCTCAGAGCCATTTGAACCATTTTTCATTTCTTCCCACGCTTCATAGGCAATAGGAATGGGAAGACGCTCTAATATGCGGTACCATGCTATTTAACCTGTGTCACGCGCTTCACAGTGTTTTACAGAACATGTATGTAGATGAGCATGAAAAAATTGGTTATTTATTTGAAAGTATTATCGAAGATGTAAATTTTCGGAGCTCGTTAACATACTACAACGCTTGATGGACAGTCATGGTAAATTACACTTCCACTCCCGCTCAGCGGAGCCTTCGCTGCCTTGATGCTTGGGCCTGGTGCTGCGTTCGTCCTTCATTGTTGTTTCTTTTTGAGTGCAGGTGCCAAGGCTACTCCCTGGGATGGCGAGTAATTAAGACCAGCTCTGTTCCTGTACAAACAATGGTACAGGCCACGCCTGCCGACGAGGTGGCACGGACATCTGTCTTAGAAACGACGCTTTCCGTAAACAACACAGAAACGTTCCTCTTCTCCACGATGCATCGCATTTGGCTGTGTTCCACGGGCGACCTCTCCTGCCGCCATTCATTCGGCGTACCGCGATCGCAACACTAGCCAAAAAAAATTCGAAGCTGAGTATATACCTCTTTTGGTTGTCCACTAATAAAGTGATACTGCTGTCATTGTTGCCTGCTCAAAGACTGTTGTGGCAGAAGCTGTTCTTCTAAAGTCGAACTTCCGAATGAACGGTCAATGATGTCGTTTGCAGTTCGACTTCAAGTCTCTCAATTATGAACTAATCTCGCACTAATCTCTAACTTTGCAACAAGTAATGACTTGATTATCAGATCGAATGAAACTCAGTAAGGATTCGGACTCTGCATTACACCCCCGACGCTTTACTTCTTTAATCACCGGTGTTTTCAGTCCCGGCAGCAGCGAGGTCAATAGTGAGAACTGTGGCTCAGTCTGGGGAGACGGGTGGCGCCATTCACGAAATCAGTCCTTCGTTCACCTGAAGTGACATAGGTATATGTTAATAAATCGAAAGTAGGATACCCTCACCAGTACTTACACTCTTCGCAAATACACATCTGTACAATAGTTGCTGCGCCACCCCAAAACGTTCTAGTGCTACAATAGCCATTTACAAGCCTCCTGAGTTCTGACCGTTACTTTCCCTCTGCACTCTCCAAACTAATCACCAGATGAAATAAAGATAAACCAATATTACATTCTTTACAAAAAAAAAAAAAAAACATTCCCACGGGGCTCTGTCTAAACTACTACAAAATTACAGTCGCTTAAATAATAATCATACATCTGCGGCAGATGCATGTTACAGAAAATCTTGCATTCATACATATGGTATTTTAGAATGCAACAGTAAAATTCCGAGGTGCTGTAAAGGGCGCTTGCAGGAAATATTTGAGGACAAAAAAAATGCATTTTCTATGATGAAACAGAGCACCGAAAATATGGGAACCGTATACTTGGTCATTCCGATCGTCTAACGTAAACCAACTACACAGCCTTCTCCGGAGACATTTGGAGAGTACGGCTTTTGAAACACTAATGAGATCAGACGAGGACTTAATTGGCTGCATGAAGAATTTCGCAGCGTAATAGGCATCTACGAGCGAGTACGTCTGTCGTTGGTACGCAACATGTACATCTATACACCTTACGGTGTGTGGCAGATCGTACTTGATGTACCATTTTCGGCTCTCCCTTCCTTGTGTAAGGCATGGTAAAATCCTGAGGGAAGGTACTTTACACACGTCCCAAAATGTTGTCCATTTCGTTTTAGTATCATTTTCGATGAGAACACCTATTTTTTAGACAGGTCTCCTTCGCTAACTACAGTAGATACTTTACATACACAGTGTCCCATGTACCGTGCCCACCCCAAATAACTTTTTGTCCAGAAGCAAAATTAAAACCGCATCAAGCAGATCTTGTTTTGCTACCAGGGGGACAACAATCACCATGACTGCCCATTATGTAACTTTTTTAGTTAAAAATATATAACATCAGTACATCTTTTTTTAAATAGCGCTCTACGTTTTCTATTCGGTAATCCACTTTTCTTCTCAAAAACGGGTCATAATCTACCATTCACGTAAACATGATGTTATTAAAAAAGTAGCACAAAATTGACTTCGACTTTCTTGCACTAGCACACAGTGCTCTCAGGTACCCATATTTTAAATAAGAAAACATTTTTGCAGTTATGCTTCTGGTAACTTAAATTCTCCGCAGATGAGTAGCATTTCTACCTCCTCTTCATTGGTGAACTCACACTAACCGTCAACTGAATGAGATTGATTGATGACCGACTTGCATTTCCCTTACGTTTCCATTTGCGACTCAATCAAGTGGACAACTTACGTAACCTCAGATACCTGCTCTGTGTGCTAGCTGAGTCAAAGTCAGTTTTATGTTACGTTTTTAATAACATCATCGTTATGTGAATGGTACATTGTGATCCGCGTTGAAATTGGAGAGTTAGTGGATTACCGAATAAAAGAAGAGAGTGCTTTTAAAAGAAAGACGTTCTGCTGTTCATATCGTCGTAACGAACAAAGTCAGAATAAATTCAATCATTTAATGTCCCCCTGGTAGCTATGCAAATAATGCTTGAAAGATTATTTTTTATTTTGCTTCCGGACAAAAGGTTTTTCGGGATGATCGTGATTAATGGGACACCCTGTACATTTTCCTTCATTTCTATTTTATTTTTGTTTCCTTTCCTTTCTATTAAAGACCATTGACTAACTCTTCAAATCTGGATTATTTCCAGTGATTGTCACATTGTCGAAAGATAGTCAGCACAACCCTTTACTGCTGTTCACAATTTAGCCACCACACTTCGAAATTCATTATTTGTAAGGACCACATATCTCTTCAGTCTAGAGTAATGTCCCATTAATTTCTTACATGTCAACGTAGCAACTACAGAAATCGGACGATCATATCTCAAACATATAACTTTTAACAATATACCAGAAAGGTAATTTGTGGTGGAAAATATTTATGAGCATGTATCTGAATAAGACCTGTGTCTGACATGTTACAAAAAAGGGAAGATGTGCATTTTTACAATCCGTGGACATCGTCGACATTAAAGCTAGAGAAATGACTCCGTCATACAATGATGGAGGAAGGAAGCGACCAAGACCTCTTCAAGAAATTATGCGCTTGTAGTGGTTTAGGGAAATCACGGGAAACCAATAAAGATTTGGAACCTCCGGGTAGATTAAAACTGTTTGTCGGACCAGGAGTCGAACCCAGCACTTTTGCCTTTCGCACACAATTGCTCTACTGACTGAGCTGTCCAAGTACTAATGAAGATTGGGGGGAAAGTGGGGGAGGGGGGGCTTTGAAACAGAATACAGGTCTAGCCATTTAGCACGTCCACGACATCAGTCGCTTAGGCATCACAGTCGTGATGAGGATACTAAGCACAGATGTTTGCCTGGAACGCGCGAGGCGTGCGCGGGTTCTGGGAGAGATGTGACAATGTTGGCGCTAAGCCGTGGTACAGAGGCACGAGCGCGGAGACGCTGATAAGCGGGGAGCGAGGGCCGCGCTGTCGCAACGCCGGCCTTGGCAGCGCCTGACCTGCCCGCCTGCCTCCGGGAAATCCCTTTTCTCGTACTTCAGTCGCCGTCTGGACCGACTTATTACCCGTTCGAGGCCTTTGGTAATGATCACGGCACCGACACAAGTGAAGTATGAAGAAGCAAATGTCAGCCACTCTCGTCGAACGTGTTCTCTTCTGGCAAGCATCGTGCGTCGTAGAGGCAGGAAATGTTGAAGTGATCCTAAATTCAAATTCCTATTCTCTTACACTTTAAATTTCGGAGGAATATCTTGAAAACATGTGATATATAGCGCTGAACGACCAGTAATATTTTATCGTCTGTCGTTCAGTACGCAAGTAAACATAGAAAAAAATGGTTAAAATGGCTCTGAGCACTATGGGACTTAACATCTATGGTCATCAGTCCCCAAGTAAACATATCCTGAGGGGATACGCAGGGTAAACCCGAACTCAACCGAAGAAATTTCGGAAATTGTTGCTGGATATTTTCTGAGACCTGTGTTCTCTGGTAGTTCGTTACAGGGTAACAATGTAATTGCACCCTCCCTACCCCCTCCATAGCCGAGATCGCTAACGTTCGCCGGTGTGGTGACGCTCGACTCGGAGGTAATGACAGTATTTTGACAGAAAGGGAAGAAGAGCTGGGGGCGTACAGTTCCTGATCACCAGACTTTGCTGAAATGTCCGGGTTAAATTCCAAGCCTCTCCGCAGTGTCGCATGAAGGGAAGGCATGTGACACTCTCGAGGCTGATTCGTTCGTTGGATGGGGAGGTTAAGTTCGGCGGCCGACCCTTCATGGATAAATCTGTCCATACTGCTGTATATCATCGGGAGAGGGTAAGCTATGTGCCGGCATCAGGTTTCTCTCTCTCCCTGCCCTCATCATCTCATACAACACAAACGCAACACTACACTATACACACTTGTTTCACTCACCCACACTGTAAAAATACACATATAGCACCCCAGCAAGAAAAGTGATACAAGTGAAACACGGCATTTTTAGTTTACGTCACTGAAAAATACGTATTAAGTGCCCGAATGTGCACGCAGAATACAATGGAATTTACTGCCCACATTACTCACTTGAAATTTTAAGAAAGCGGATACTAGTTCAGTGCAAGTTTTATAGAATTAATTCTTTAAGTCCAGTTTTCTCAAGTACTGCATTTTTGGGTTGTGTCACTGTTCTTTCCAGGGCGCGATATGTCACAAATCTTACATATCCGCAAGGAAAGGGGCCAATTTTTCCATTTTTCACCAATGTAATTATGATTTTGTTTTTCTTTTGCCCTAATTACTTTTGTTTCCTGTGATGTGGTTGTCGTCGCTGTAGGAATATCTCAGCATTGTGTGGTCCCGCCGCTCTTCCATTGTATTCAGGGAACCACACACAAGATGCACATCGGCCAACTCTTCACTAGTAAATCTGTCCATACTGCTGTGTGTTTCTGTTAAGGTACAACTAAGATTGCCACAAAAATAAACCCCGCGACAGAAGCGAATACTACTGAATGCAAGCTTGACGGTGAAGAGTAAAGCAGACAAAGCTGTTATCAACAGAAAGTATAACGAGTGGAATGGAACAAGTTTGTTTCGTAAGTCACACACCGCGCACCGTCTATATTTGAATCCTTGTGTAAAAACTTTACCGCAATACGGTCACAAAACCGAGCTAAGAAATCAAACGAAATACAATTAGTCCGTGACGAGCCACCAGAAACCACGGGTCATTTATACCAGAATACTAAGAAAATACCTCTCACGAGCACCTGAAATTTTGTCGCTAATGCTCGTGTTTAGACAGTATTTAGCAAACGTTTCCTTTCTTCGCGTACATTAATATGTTTCCATTGTGAAATGTGTCTCAAGCGTGTCGGATTAGCCAATGCTTGCAGAATTTAGTGTGCTGTATTTCTTTTCGGGCGCTGAGAAAGGAAAGAGACCATTAGGAAGAAAGAGAGTTAGAGTTTAATTATCCATCAACAATGAGAACAACATAGAGGGAATCTGTGGGTTGGACAGGGCTGGTAGAGGATCTCTGCAGTGTCATTGAATGAAACAACCGAAACACTGAAAACACAGGCCCTGATGGTCGAAAACAGATTTTGTTCCACTGATCTTTAATATGATTTCAATGTGCTAAACAGTGTGCTACTATTCCTGTGGGAATGGGTTGCTAGGATACATAGAAAAAGATTCAAAGAAGAGCTACAAGCTTCGTTATAAGTGTTTTGTGGTGTTAACGGCAGCTTACGGTCGGGAAGGCAACACCCCAGTCCGGCTCCTGTTAGTCTTGGATCAAGGGTGCGAGATGACACAGAATGTTGCAGGGAATCCATCACTTGTTCTCAGATGGCTGCCGCAGATGTGAAGGCGTTACGATATGCTTGGTGCACCATACAGCGATCCTCCCTTGTGGCGGCCCCGCGTGGTGGACCGGAACCTTGAGGACGAGGATGTCTGCCGCCTCATTGCCATACAGTCCAACGTCGAGCCTCTGTCACATCTCAATGCCCCACAAATCTGGATACTGTACGATTCGTCCAGCAGGCCAAATGGAAACCCACGATGTGGCCCCATTCAAACTTTGTCGCTGGCCGGAGTGGCCGAGCGGTTCTAGGGGCTACAGTCTGGAACTGCGCGACCGCTACGGTCGCAGGTTCGAATCCTGCCTCGGGCATGGATGTGTGTGATGTCCTTAGGTTAGTTAGGTTTTAGTAGTTCTAAGTTCTAGGAGACTGATGACCTCAGAATTTAAGTCCCATAGTGCTCAGAGCCATTTGAACCAAACTTTTTCAGGTGCTGGTAACGTTGTCTCACACAAGCAGGCGGCATTTCCGTGTCCTTCACAATGATCACTCCAGATCTTACGCTGTTCAAGCCCCTTATACATCGTACCAGACCTGGTTACAACACTAAGCACGAACGACGGCAACGCATTCCCGTGGCTGTTCAACCTGTCATAGACAATACTGCAACTCTTTTACGAGAGTTGGCTAGTCTGTTGTGTAAGACATCAGACTCGTATTCGAGAGGAAGAGTGGAATCCAATTCGTCGTCCAGCCATTCCAGCATAGCTTTTCCGTGATTTTCTAAACAACGAGCTTCCGTACCCAAATGTCTGGTGTTTCAAGAGGCACACTTTCGAAGATTTATACCCCGTACAAGGAAAGCGGAGAAACCTCATCCGCTAAATCACGACCCGTACTTTCGCGTTGAGTGATGGCGACAGACGGTCATTGAACAGGATTGTGAGGAAAAATATGAGGACGATAGCTGCAAAAGTCACTGCAGACCTAAATTCGCACTCGCAGACCTTGTCAGCACTAAAATAACACGAAGAGGTCTCCAAAAGCTGGGAATTGCAGGGCGAGCAAGAATTTCAAAACACATCGCTGATGCAAATTCCTGTAAATGGAAGAGAGGAGCCGCCCGCGGTGGCCGATAGGTTCTAGGCGCTTCAGTCCGGAACCGCGCAACTGCTACGGTCGTAGGTTCGAATTCTGCCTCGGGCGTCGATGTATGCGGTGTCCTTAGGTTAGTTAGGTTTAATTAGTTCTAAGTCCTAGGGGACTGATGACCTCAGATGTTAAGTCCCATAGTGCTCTGAGCCATTTGAACCATTTTTGTGGAAGAGAGGAGCAAAGCCATAAAAACTGGAAGAAAGTCATTTGGTCGGATGAGTCTTGTTTCACACTGATTCCAACTTCTGGCCGAGGTTTACGTCCCAAGAGTGAAACATGGCAGAGGTTCAGTGATGATCTGTACACCCATATCATGGTATTCCATGGTACCCATGGGTACTCTGCAGCATAACTGCCAAGGATTATGCAACCATTTTGGCTGATGAAGTCCATCCCAAGATACAATGTTTGTTGAGATCTCAATATTATTGAGTCTTTGTGGACTACTTTGGAGAAAAGGGTGCGTAATCCCTATCCACCTTCATCTTCATTACCTAAGCTTGCCACTATTTCGCAGGAAGAGCAGTATACTATTCCCCTGAAAACCCCATAAGGACCTTTATTTATCCATTCCGGGACGACTGGAAGCTGTTTTGAATGCGAATGTGTTTCCTACACCGTGTTAGGCATAATAATGCGTCGTGTTTTTGATGTTCCCGTATTTCTGTCCAACCCCTGTATCTGTATAGCTAAACATGAAAGATCTGTTTTCCTTTTGCGAAACAAAGCACTAGAAGCAGCAAAGAAAAGCAGTCGTAACGATTGAGGCAGCTTTCGCGATGAGACGGTTCTCGCAGCAATATTCTGCAGTGCTTAGCATTCATCGCCGGTGGCCGCTTGCCAGTTCAGCGATTTAATAGCGACACTGCTGAAATTCCAGACTAAACTAATCAATAGAGTGAGGCAGACAAAACTTCCTAAAAAAATGTTTTTGATAACCCTTCCTACTCAGCGAAGTTTACCTCTTTCGTTGGACAGATTAGATTAGATTAGATTAGATTAGATTAATACTAGTTCCATGGATCATGAATACGATATTTCGTAATGATGTGGAACGAGTCGAATTTTCCAATACATGACATAATTAGGTTAATTTAACAACATACTTAAGTTAATATAACAACTTTATTTTTTTGTGTTTTTTTGTTTTTCTTTATTTTTTATTTTTATTTTTTATTTTTTTTCAATATTTTTGTTTTTTTCTTTTTTTTTCTTAATTTACATCTAAAAATTCCTCTATGGAGTAGAAGGAGTTGTCATTCAGAAATTCTTTTAATTTCTTCTTAAATACTTGTTGGTTATCTGTCAGACTTTTGATACTATTTGGTAAGTGACCAAAGACTTTAGTGCTAGTATAATTCACCCCTTTCTGTGCCAAAGTTAGATTTAATCTTGAATAGTGAAGATCGTCCTTTCTCCTAGTATTGTAGTTATGCACACTGCTATTACTTTTGAATTGGGTTTGGTTGTTAATAACGAATTTCATAAGAGAGTATATATACTGAGAAGCTACTGTGAATATCCCTAGATCCTTAAATAAATGTCTGCAGGATGATCTTGGGTGGACTCCAGCTATTATTCTGATTACACGCTTTTGTGCAATAAATACTTTATTCCTCAGTGATGAATTACCCCAAAATATGATGCCATATGAAAGCAATGAGTGAAAATAGGCGTAGTAAGCTAATTTACTAAGATGTTTATCACCAAAATTTGCAATGACCCTTATTGCATAAGTAGCTGAACTCAAACGTTTCAGCAGATCATCAATGTGTTTCTTCCAATTTAATCTCTCATCAATGGACATACCTAAAAATTTGGAATATTCTACCTTAGCTATATGCTTCTGATTAAGGTCTATATTTATTAATGGCGTCATACCATTCACTGTACGGAACTGTATGTACTGTGTCTTATCAAAATTCAGTGAGAGTCCGTTTACAAGGAACCACTTAGTAATTTTCTGAAAGACAGTATTGAAAATTTCATCAGTTAATTCTTGTTTCTCAGGTGTGATTACTATACTTGTATCATCAGCAAAGAGAACTAACTTTGCCTCTTCATGAATATAGAATGGCAAGTCATTAATATATAATAAGAACAACAAAGGACCCAAGACTGACCCTTGTGGAACCCCATTCTTGATAGTTCCCCAGTTTGAGGAATGTGCTGATCTTTGCATGTTACGAGAACTACTTATTTCAACTTTCTGCACTCTTCCAGTTAGGTACGAATTAAACCATTTGTGCACTGTCCCACTCATGCCACAATACTTGAGCTTGTCTAGCAGAATTTCATGATTTACACAATCAAAAGCCTTTGAGAGATTACAAAAAATCCCAATGGGTGGTGTTCGGTTATTCAGATCATTCAAAATTTGACTGGTGAAAGCATATATGGCATTTTCTGTTGAAAAACCTTTCTGGAAGCCAAACTGACATTTTGTTAGTACTTCATTTTTACAGATATGTGAAGCTACTCTTGAATACATTACTTTCTCAAAAATTTTGGATAAAGCTGTTAGAAGGGAGATTGGACGGTAATTGTTGACATCAGATCTATCCCCCTTTTTATGCAAAGGTATAACAATAGCATATTTCAGTCTATCAGGGAAAATGCCCTGTTCCAGAGAGCTATTACACAGGTGGCTGAGAATCTTACTTATCTGTTGAGAACAAGCTTTTAGTATTTTGCTGGAAATGCCATCAATTCCATGTGAGTTTTTGCTTTTAAGCAAGTTTATTATTTTCCTAATTTCAGAGGGAGAAGTGGGTGAGATTTCAATTGTATCAAATTGCATAGGTATGGCCTCTTCCATTAACAGCCTAGCATCTTCTAATGAACACCTGGATCCTACTATATCCACAACATTTAGAAAATGATTATTAAAAATATTTTCAACTTCTGACTTTTTGTTCGTAAAGTTTTCATTCAATTTGATGGTAATACTGTCTTCCTCTGCTCTTGGTTGACCTGTTTCTCTTTTAATAATATTCCAAATTGTTTTAATTTTATTATCAGAGTTGCTGATTTCAGACATGATACACATACTCCTGGATTTTTTAATAACTTTTCTTAATATAACACAGTAGTTTTTATAATTTTTGATAGTTTCTGGGTCACTACTCTTTCTTGCTGTCAGATACATTTCCCTTTGCCGGTTACAAGATATTTTTATACCCTTAGTAAGCCATGGTTTGTTACAAGGTTTCTTACGAGTATATTTAACTATTTTCTTGGGGAAGCAGTTTTCAAATGCATTTACAAAAATGTCATGAAATAAATTATATTTTAAATTGGCATCAGGTTCATGGTACACCTCATCCCAGTCTAACTGCTGTAGGCTTTCCCTGAAATTTGCAATTGTTAAATTGTTGACTGAACGTACTACTTTGGAGGACTGTTTAGTATTGGTGAATGGAGCTATGTCATATATTGTAACTAGCTGTGCACCATGATCAGAAAGACCATTCTCAACAGGCTGAGCATTTATCTGGTTAAACTTATCTTGGTCTATAAAGAAGTTATCTATCAGTGAGCTGCTATCCTTTACCACCCGAGTAGGAAAATCAATAACGGGTGTCAAATTGAAAGAACCAAGTAATACTTCAAGGTCATTTTTCCTATTACCCTCTTTCAGAGAATCTACATTGATGTCCCCACAAATAATAATTTGCTTCCCCCTGTCTGACAGATAGCACAACAAGGAGTCCAAATTTTTCAGAAATAGGTGAAAATTTCCTGATGGGGACCTATATACAGTTACAATTATAAATGTGCCTTTATTTAATTTAAGCTCACAGGCACATGCTTCTATATGTTTCTCTACACAAAACTTTTTTGTTTCTATACTTTTTGCACAATGATAACTTTTGACATATATGGCAACTCCTCCTTTCTCCATATTTTCTCTCATTACATGTGCAGAGAGCTTATAACCACTTACATTTACCTTATCCATATCAGTAACAATGTGATGCTCAGACAGGCATAGTATATCTATTTCATTCTCAGCTTCTAAATCTTCCAAACAAACCAGAAGCTCATCTACTTTATTCTTTAAACTCCCAATATTTTGATGAAATATACTTACATTATTTTTAATTATACTTTTATGAAAACCTTTCCTTATTCTAACATTTGCAGTACTCTCCTGTCTGAGTTTCTCATTGTGCTTAGGCCTAGTTCCTATACCAGTGGTCACATGGTGTTCAGAGAGGCAGATTATGTCAATTGGGTTGGGTGACTTTAGTTCATCAATGCAATTACCTAGGACTGAGATACAACTTGGTGGAGATAAAATTTCTGGTGATTGATGAAAATTTATAATTGATAGCTGTGATTGGTGATCCAATGTGCTAGAATTGTGCTGTTGAATTTCTTTCCTAAACTGAAGATTTGTTTCAATCCTGACCTCTCGTAGAACTTGACATCTTTCTGTCTTACCTATCCTAAAAAAAGGTGCTGCTCCAACACCTGTAACCACTGGTATTTTACCATTCATGGCAGTGCCTCCCCCCCTTAAATTTCCTGCTATTACCCCAGCCAATTTCCCCTTCCCTTTCCTGTTGAGATGTAGGCCGTGCCTGGTATAGTCCCACCTACTGAGATAATCAACAGGAACCACACCAATATGAGCCCCCGCACCCGACACAAGCAGCCGTTCCAACTCCAAATTAACTCTCCCAACAGAAGAGTTCAAATGAGGCCGGTCATGGCGTCTCAGGACAGATACAAATTCAACATTGGTGTGTCTCGATGCCGACGCAATCTTTACCAGGTCACACTCTATACTGTACCCAGGATCTCTGTCGATGCTGTTCCCTGGCCCTCCCACAATAACCACGGTGTCTTCCCTGGTAAATCCTTTACAGAGTGAACCTAAATCCTCTGTCACCTGATCCAGACTAGCACTTGGTTTGAAAAAATTTGTGACCTGGTATTCTGGTCCTAATTCCTCCTGCAGAAGTTGGCCTACACCTCTGGCATGAGAACTGCCTAACAACAAAACTTTCTTCCTTTTCGATGACTTTCCTACATTCTTTTTCAATTTCCTATTGAAAGTTTGTTGTGTCCTGTCTACACCTACCTCTGCTTGAGGCTCATCAGTTTCTAACTGAAGCAACAGGTCAAACTTATTTTTGACATTCACCACAAAACTGTCAGACTTAGTTCTAGGCCTGTTCCTTCTGCTACCTGTTGCCACTTCCCACCTCTCTTTGCCCTTCTCCCTCCTTAACCTGTCCAGATCTTCCCTAGCCTGATCTAGCTCAGCCTGAAGGGCAGCAATTTTCCCCTCCTGTTCCACTATCTTCCTATCTCTGCTGCAAATCCTACATAACCACTGATGAGCCTGATCCACTTTCCCAACACCCACGCCACTGCAGTCCCCCTAGTGAAAAAAACTACTGCATCCATCACACCAAACCCCGGAACTAACAATTCTACGGCAAGTCAGGCACTTCTCACTCATGGCAAAAATAATACTTTAGCTAGAATAAATCAATTAAATTACCGAAAATCAAAAAAGACGTTACAAGAATTAAGCCTATTCACAAATGTATATAAGCAAGTTTCTGATTTAAAATTCCGCTGGTTTTCTGAGATCTGTATTAAAACAACGAAGGTATACGCTATTTATTATATATTTCACTCGATGGAATGAAAAAAGGGCAAATTAAACGAGATACTTTAACTTTGATTCTCCAAAAACGTTACGAGAATAGGCCTATAAACAAATGTATATAGGCAAGTTTCTGATATAAAGTTACGCTGTTTTTCTGAAATCTGTATTAAAACAATGAAGTTATACGCTATTTACGGTAGTTTACTTATTTGTTACCGAGAAACTAGTTAAATTACCTTGAAACAAGAAACAAACACGTTTACAAAATTTAAGCCTAAGCACGACTTCGCGAAGTTACGATCTTTTCGTGCTTTCTGAAAAAATACGCAAATAAAAGTCAAACCTTTAACGGCAAGACTAAACGATACACTAATGCACGTATTTAATTTGTTGTCAGCGTTAAACTAAATTATATTCCTGTCTAAATCACTTAACTTTCTGGAAATGGTTTCTGGCGTCACTTACTCGGCGGCCATCTTGGAACGCTTGTCCAAGCAGGTGAATCTAGCTCTACAGGCAAGGAACCGATTTCCCAGTCCTAAGTGAATCATTTGATATATGTTTAGGAGCTCCGTACGATTCCGCATTCTATTAAATATGAAAGCTTTCAGCCTCCGTTCTGACTGCTGCTATTATTAATGCTTAAATTTATTGATAAATCCAATTTTGAAGAAAAGTACATAACAATTTTTGTGTCTTATTATGAGTAATTTTTCGAGTGAAGAGCAGCGTTTACGTTTCTCCACGTTCAGTAAGCACAATAGCCACTGCAAGAAATCTCTACCTCATTTCTTAAATCTTCCGTAATCCATATCTTATTTTTATTTCTCCGCGTCTTACATGTTGACTAAATGTCTGAAAACGTTTTGCATGTACTCACCTCTGCATACATACCCATTCTATTCCCTACGGGGAAGTAGTAAAGAGCGTGGATTCCTTCATTACTTTAGACACACTTCAATTTGTATAAGAACGTAATGTATATGTAACCTAAAAAAAAATAGATTCCAACAGACATTTCTGTGTTTTACGGCTTACAGGTGAGAAAAAATCAACCGCTAAGAATTCAGTACCCTGTCTCTGAAATAGGTGGATATTTCAGAACACTGATAACGTATGTGAACGACCTACATAAGTTTTTCGGAGCTAATCACTTTGGCATCAGTGAAAGCAAAATAATCAAAAATGGTTCAAATGGCTCTGAGCACTATGGGACTTAACATCTCAGGTCATCAGTCCCCTAGAACTTAGAACATCTTAAACCTAACTAACCTAAGGACGTCACACACATCCATGCCCAAGGCAGGATTCGAACCTGCGACCGTAGCGGTCGCGCGGTTCCAGACTGAAGAGCCTAGAACCGCTCGGCCACACCGGCCGGCTAAAATAATCAGACACAAACACACTCTCACAGTTTTAAGAAGGAAAGAATATATTAAAAAACTAAAAACCCGCCTCGATTGCGAAATAAGCACCTAGTGTTTTTTTGCAATCGAGGCGGGTTTTTAGTTTTTTAATATATTAACCAACGATTGCTGACGCGCTACGATAAAGGTTCTTAGGAAAGAATATCCTCCCAGTACAGTAATGAATCTATGTTCTGATCTACGTAGAAACGGTTCTTTTTTCGGTGAATATCTAAGTACTATTTTAGTATTTAGACTGAATATTCATCACATACAATGACAATGTACCGTACCGAAACGCGAACGCAGATCTTCGATGTGAACCATACGGTCACTATACATGCAGCGACTCGCTACTTTGCATTTCCGAATGTCACTGTTGACCTCCACTTCTGCCTTTCGATGATCCCTTTCGTGTCGCTTCATCGAGCACCAGCTTCCCTAAATGATTTATTGCGGCACTTACAGTCTCATTCGTGATCTTCTGAGGGATCCTCGATCCAGGTCTTCCTACTCTTTATTCCTGTACTCGCTGCTTGTTCGATCAATCACAACAGACTGTCGCCACCTAACTATAACATGATCTGCTGTAACGAAATAATATTTGAGATTAAATGACTGAGCGAGCATTTCCATTGCCTTCCATGTAACATATTTTATCCGGGCTCTACAAACAGCGTCTCTGCAGCATTTCCACCTTCTTTACTTACCGTTAACGGCTTACCAACTATTATACCGAAGAAGGAAGACGATAAATAGAGTTTAACGTTTCATCGGCGGCTAGGCCGTAAGAGATGGAGCACAAGTTCCAATTGAGCAAGGATGAGGTAGGAAATCGGTTTCTTCTTTTCAGAGGACTGAACCTGGCATTTGTCTTAAGTGATTTGGGAAAATCACAGAAAACCTACATCTGAACTGCTGGGCAGACACTTAAATCTCACTCCTCGCGAATGAGCTCCCAGTGTCTTTACCACTGCGAGACTTCGCTCTGTCTCGCTCTTCCAGCGTTGTTCTCTTATGTGTGGTCTTTATGGATACATATATCCGCAGTTAGGAACATGACATTTAGCCAATCGCTGACCATTTTTGAACATATGCGCAGCTAATGTTAACAGAGCCCACTCATTCAATGGTGTGTTCCAAACAATAAATACCGGTAGCTAGAGTGATAAAGGCATCAGTTATTACCCTTAATGAACTCGTCAAAGGTTCTTATGCATGCAAATCTACGAGAGTAAAGTGAGCACAAAAGATGCAAACAGTGCAACAAAAAGCCACTATGACAGTATGTGCAAAGAGGAGTGCCTAAGGACTGTTGACGCAAGGTTTCAATACGATAAAATTCCATGCTTCTGGGCTGTTATGTCCTGTATTCGGTTCCCGACAGATATACGAAATCGTCAGATGCCAGCCTGCAGAGTATTTCATGTCTATGTGTGATCCATACGCTCATAATCTTGTGCTGGGCCTACAATAAACCTAAAGTTCTCCGATATTGTGTAGCACACTTTGCAGGTGACATTATGTTGCTTAGATGATGATGAAGTCCAATACTCCTCGACAGTGCGTAGGGGACGATGCGGGAGACCCGCGCCGCCGTACTAAGCGAGGTCCTAGCGGAGGTGGTTTGCCATTGCCTTCCTCCGACCGTAATGGGGATTAAGGAAGATGATGAAGACGACA
This sequence comes from Schistocerca piceifrons, assembly GCF_021461385.2. NCBI lineage: Eukaryota > Metazoa > Arthropoda > Insecta > Orthoptera > Acrididae > Schistocerca > Schistocerca piceifrons. The sequence continues at coordinate 230,732,112 of NC_060149.1, read as the reverse complement.
TAACAACATCCAGTCATCTCGCGGCAGGTGAAAATCCTTGACCCCGCCGGGAATCGAACCCAGGACCCCGTGTTCGGGAAGCGAGAACGCTACCGCGAGACCACGAGCAATGGGCTATGTTGCACCTGTTATTCACTGATGTGGAACACAGATAACTTCTTACTATTGTCTCTGCATATTTGTTTATTACGCAGCATTGACATATTCGTAACTTACGTTCCAGCTGGGAAACTCGATTAAGGGGAAGACTTTCTTCATAGTATGTAACAATATTTATTAAACTTTTAATATTATGATACTCGCGTAAGAATGCGAGCCGAGCAAATTAAGGAGAAAACAAAAATATTACAAATTTCCTTAGTCATACAACCCACTGACACCGAGAGCTTTACAGGAACCTTTGATAGCGCTGTTTAAAGCTGTTCGCCACTCATGGAGTACTTCATATTTTTTGTGTTAACTGAAACATTACATGACAGGAGGCAAACAAACAAGTATCTGGGACAATTGTCTCCGATCACAGTTAACCGCTTTCAGAAGCAGAGTATTAGACTCCCGTGATAGGGCGACCTAGGCGCCATTACTTAGTTGCAGTGCATAGAGGAGCAGCGCCGTTGTGTCTGTTTTGAACGACATATCGCATTCTTATTGTCACCGTAGTGAAAGTGTGCTCGCCTGTTCAAAAATGTGACAAATTAATATGAAAAACTTCGTAGGAAATGTACTCAGGCACAGTCCTTATTGGTATACAGTTACTCCAAACGACGATTGGCTCCTGACATATCTAGCATGGCTCTAGGCTAGCTTTCTCATGTTATTTAAGAATATCCTTCATATTTACAAGGTTGCATAAACTGTCTTTTCTTAAGTTTCTATAGTGCTAACTTTCTGAGGTCGTTTATCCGTTACAATACCGGTAATGGTGCTTTTTTTTCTCCTCCTCCATTGCGGCCGCATTACTCTCAACTAGTAGGCTCACATCTGGAGGTTTACCGTAGGCTTCCTTCGAAGGACACTTTAGGGCTACACACACACACACACACACACACACACACACACACACACACACACATACACAAACATCTTGCGTCACTATAAGCTCATAAATCACAAGTATCCCAGCCTATAAGTTTGTTTACTAGTTCTAAGTCTAAACAATTCACGATCGTTAGAAAGGCTAAGGCTCCCATATATTAATAGTGGTTCAATTTTTCCACTGATATGCTTCACCTCTTTCGTGGTTCACTTAGTGGAATAGCAAGGTATCAGTATCAAAGAGAACAAAATACATTGGCATCCTAGACTATAACTTAGCTGTATAAGATTCAGCTTGTTTTCATCATTTGTCGCTGTTACTGTTCTCCATTTTATGCGAGGATATTAAATTCTATTCAGATTACTCATATAGTTCTCAACAGCCATGGTTTCTGTCTTATATGTCTGACTCCGCTTCTGCGGCTCGTTCTTGTCACTTCTATTGACATTTCTTAATATTTCCTCTCCGCGTATTGATTGAGGTTAGCCAGAAAATAGCGTGACAGAGGCTGTTCTTTCTTAGACTGGCTTCAGTATTCCCGTATTGCGGGCTGGTTTTACCGAGGACACCGATTCCTGTGTTGAAGACTGATAGCATTGCTACACCGAGGGAAACAAGACTTCTTTTCTCATGGCTTCCACAAGCGAATTTTTGTCCTTATTTTCACATGACAGAGCTTAAGTTTTGGTTGAAGATTACTGGCCAACTTTTCCGCGCGAATCAATCTTTTCTAATAACATGATGCACGAAGACTTCAAACTACCATCATACTATTAATTAATTGAGAAGGTCACAATATCATAAGTTCCAATAATTTAAAAGGAATTCATAACGAGGAGTTTTACTGTTATAGAAAACGTTCACAAACACGCTTACAAGCTGTCATCCCAATGTAGATCTGATGCTTTGCACTGAAAACAAACTCAAATATACTTGAGATAAGTGTATCAATTCATGATATTTCATTTCAAATAATGTGGGAGCAACACAAAAACACTAAAAATAGCTTGTTGAGCAATCAACGATAAGAGGACTAATTTTTTTTTGTGAAAAAATGCTAAAGCATTTGCACTCCAAACGTTTTCCAGGATTACGGTAATTTTTACTCCATTCCATTCGTCGAACAGACGCCCAAAACTATATGCCTGTATCTCTTTTGTCCGTCAGTTGTAGAATTTTGGAATATGATTTATGCTCGCTTTTTATGTCATTTTCGGCGGCCGAAAATATCCTCTGTATCAACCATCATGGGTCACGAAAAGAACGATCATGTGAAACCCAGAAGGCGGTAGATACCTGCCGTTTTCCTTCACTTCTGGAAGGCATTCGATATATTTCTGCAGATACATTCTAATGAGCAAAACACAAGGATACGGAACATCAGACAAACTGTATGATTGGATTGAAGAGTTTGTAGCAAACAGAACACAGCATGTCATTGTTAACGGAGAGCAGTCTTCAGACAGAAAAGTAACTTCGGGCATGCCCCAGGGGAGTGTTGTAGAATCATATTGCTTTTCACAGTATATATAAATGACCTTGTGGATAACATCTGAAGTTACACGAGGCTTTTCGCAGACGATGCTGTTGTATACAGAGAAGTTGCAACGCTACAAAATTCTAACGACGGGGGGTGGTGGTGGGGGGGGGGGGGGGTGACAACTGGCCCTCAACATGAACAAATGTAGCATATTGCGAATACATAAACAGAAAGAATCCATTATTACACTACTGGCCATTAAAATTGCTACACCACGAAGATGACGTGCTACAGATGCGAAATTTAATCGACAGGAAGAAGATGCTGTGATATGCAAATCATTAGCTTTTCAGAGCATACACAGAAGGTTGGCGCCGGTGGCGACACCTACAACGTGCTCACATGAGGAAAGTCTCCAACCGATTTCTCATACACAAACAGCAGTTGACCGGTGTTGCCTGGTGAAACGTTGTTGTGATGCCTCGTGTAAGGAGGGGATATGCGTACCATCATGTTTCCGACTTTGATAAAGGTCGGATTGTAGCCTATCGCGTTTGCGGTTTATCGTATCGCGACACTGCTGCTCATGTTGGTCGAGATCCAATGACTGTTAGCAGAATATGGAATAGGTGGGTTTAGGAGAGTAATATGGAACGCCGTGCTGGATCCCAACGGCCTCGTATCACTAGCAGTCAAGATGACAGCCATCTTATCCGCATGGTTATAACGGATCGTGCAGTCACGTCTCGATCCCTGAGTCAACAGATGGGCACGTCTGCAAGACAACAACCATCTGCACGAACAGTTCGACGACTTTTGCGGCAGCATGGGCTATTAGCTCGGAGACCATGGCTGCGGTTACCCTTGACGCTGCATCACAGACACGAGCGCCTGTGATGGTGTACTCAACGACGAACCTGGGTGCACGAATGGCAAAACATCATTTTTCCGGATGAATCCAGGTTCTGTTTACAGTATCATGATGGTCGCATCCGTGTTTGGTGATATCGCGGTGAATGCACACTAGAAACGTGTATTCGTCGTGGCCATACTGGCGTATCACCCTGCGTGAGGATATGGGGTGCCATTGGTTACACGTCTTGGTCACCTCTTGTTCGCAGTGACGGCACTTTGAACAGTGGACGTTACATTTCAGATTTGTTACGACCCGTGGCTCTACCCTTCATTCGATCCCTGCGAAACCCCACATTTCAGAAGGATAATGCACAACCGCTTGTTGCAGGTCCTCTACGGGCCTTTTTGGATACAGAATATGTTCGACTGATGCCATGGCCAGCACATTCTCCAGATCTCTCACCAATTGAAAACGTCTGGTCAATAGTGGCCGAGTAACTGGCTCGTCACAATACGCCAGTCACTACTCTTGATGAACTGTGGTATCGTGTTGAAGCTGCATGGGCAGCTGTACCTGTAAAAGCCATTCAAGCTCTGTTTGACTCAATGCCCAGGCGTACCAAGGCCGTTATTACGGCCAGAGGTGGTTGCTCTGGGTACTGATTTCTGAGGATCTATGCACCCAAATTGCGTGAAAATGTAATCACATGTCAGATCTAGTATAATATATTTGTCCAATTAAAACCCGTTTATCATCTGCATTCCTTCTTGGTGTAGTAATTTTAATGGCCAGTAGTGTATATGATGACACGATTACATAACAGTCACTAGATGCAGTTACTTCCATAAAACATCTAGAATTATGTATACGGAGCGATGTGAGGCGGAATGATCACATAAAACTAACTGCGCGTAAGGCAGATACCAGCCTGAGATTTATTGGAAGAATCTTCAGGGAATGTAGTCCATCAACAAAGGAAACATCTTACAAAACACTCGTTCGACCAATACTTGAACATTGCCCGTGAACATGGGATCCGTACCAGACAGACCTGATAGAGGAAATAGAGGAGATCCAAAAAAGAGCATCGCATTCTTTCAGTAAGCACGAAAGCGTCAAAAAGGTGATCAAAGAACCCCAGTGACAGATGTTGCAAGAGAAGTATACTGCAGCACGTTATAGTTTATTGTTAAAGTTCCGAGAGCGTGCTTTCCTAGAAGAGTTAGCAAATATATTGGTTCCTCCTACGTATACCTCGCAAAAAAGCCATGAAGATAAAACTAGAGAAATTCTCAAGTCCACAAGGAGGCTTACCGGTAATCGTTTTTCCTGCGAACTATTAGCGACTCGAACAGGAAAGGGGGGAAGTGACAGCGGTACACTGAGTCCCCTCCTTCACACACCATAATGTGGCTTGTGGAATACAGACGTAGATGTACATCCAGATCCGTTTAGCACAACCAGCTAATATTTTTGCACAATAACTCATATGTCGCGATGCAAAAATTTCTTCCTACAAGCACGGGTTTTACACCGTGCGGCGCAGGAGCAGGTGACGCCGCTGCTGAGTGTCACGTTGGCGCACAGGAGTCTACACCTCGCAGCTCTGAGCCACCCTTCAGAAAATTACTCTTCAAACACCGAAAACTGCATGTCGTCACCCAGTCGGCAGAATGCCCAGCTTCCCCAGTTCGCTCTCGTTTCATAAAGCTTCGCTCTTCCCTTGTTCGTCCCATAAGGATGGTCTTGAGCGGAAAGCTGGTCCCGGAACCTACATTCCTCGCCGCATGCAATAGCATATTTTTTCAAGTCGACTGTAATTGTTCTACAAAAGTGCGTAGGGGTTAATGCCAATGAGCTAGTATAGTTTGTCACCGGGAGCCAGTCGCTATCTCACCTTTTTGTAGACGGCAACGTCCATCTTACTTGCGCACGAGGAAACCTGGAGCAGTATTCTCAGCAGCAGTTACAAAAAGGGCAATTTTTTAAGTTATGAGAGAACGTGGCTCTGTTGCCTACGTTCTACTAGTGAGCTTTGTCGTAAAGTTATTACTAGAGGAGAGCTTAGCAGTATAATTTCAGCAGTGGGAAGGAAGGATGAAGGAAAGAAGGAATGAAAATATGGGTTCAGATGAAATAAAGGATGGGGAAAAAAATGGTTCAAATGGCTCTGAGCACTATGGGACTTAACATCTATGGTCATCGGTCCCCTAGAACTTGAACTACTTAAACCTAACTAACCTAAGGACGTCACACAACACCCAGTCATCGCGAGGCAGAGAAAACCCCTGACCCCGAAACGATGGGGAAAGAGAGGGAAAAGATGGGTGGGATTTAGTGACTTCACACGCACAGGAGATTGTGTTAATGCAATGGCAAAATTTGAAGATTTATGCCAGACCGGGACTCGAACCCAGAGCTTCTCTTCTTCAGAAGAGTTGTCTTAACCGCCTCGGATATCTCGACAAGCTCAGCGTCCCATACAATCCAAATGCTCAATTTACCGCACCTGACATGCAGCGCCTCTCGTCTATTAACTGCCTGTTCGTAAATTGTTGATTCCCTGATAACCGTATGGCATTGATGGCTGAGAGCCCCCACCTGGGAAAGTTCGATCGCCCAGATGCAAGTCTTTTCAGTTGACGCCACACTGAGGTACTTGCGTGTCGATGATGAGGAGGACAACACAACACTCAGTCCCCGAGCGGAGAAAATCTCCGAGCTGGCCGGGAATCGAACTCGGGCCTGCTGAATAGCAGTCAGACGCACTGACCACTCAGCTAATGGGGCGAACTAATAAAATATATAAATTAGGGTTTAACGTCCCGTAGACGACGAGGTAATTTGAGATGGAACACAGGATCGAAATGGTGAAGGATACTAAGGATATCAGCCCTGCCCTTCCAAATGAACCACCCTGTCCCGAATACAATTCTAGTATCTTATCTTGCACAGAGTGGTTTTACAGTCAAGATGCGGTGAAAGGTCACTCCAAGGTATTTCGGTGTCGACCAGTGTTGCAGCGGTTCGTCTCGTCATTACAGATTTAACTCTGCCTCGCCTCCTTGTTCTTAAGGTGGAATACTTTAAATTGTGTCTTGCCACTCCGGAAATAACTTGACGCCAACAGGGTGTGTTTCAAGTAAATGTCTTCCAGAAATAAATTGCATGTAAAACCATGTGAACTGACAGATAATGTCTTTCCCCTGTACTAATAATGTCGTGTGACTAGGGCCTCCCACCGGGTAGACCGTTTGCCGGGTGCAAGTCTTTCCATTTGACGCCACTTCGGCGACTTGCGCGTCGATGGGGATGAAATGATGATGATTAGGACAACACGACACCCAGTCCCTGTGCGGAGAAAATCTCCGACCCAGCCGGGAATCGACCCCGGACCCTTAGGATTGACATTCTGTCGCGCTGACCACTCAGCTACCGGGGGCGGACTTCCTGTACTAAAGAATGAGCTGAAGAACACAGATATACACTGCGTTTGAGAATTAGTCGCATGCTTATACACATTTCTTCTACTTACAGTCGTCCCTGTTATCGCCTCTATAGATATTTACTCGTCCATCTGCAACGTCCTTGTTCGTTTTATTACAACTGCTTTACTCAAGACATATGAGTAAGCATTCTAGATGTGCCATGTAACTCATATTAATGGACTAGGCTCTTGACATGAAGTTGGGTGACTCGGAAAAAGATGGAGGAACGAATTTTTAGCTTCATTTTGTCGCCGATACAATAGGAGTAGTCTCGAAGACGTACATAGTTTCTGATCACCAGACTGTGCACCAAAGCCTTATGCTACATTCCAAACCTTTCGGGTAGAGACTATCTTTTTCTTGAAGAGTAGTCTTCTCATGTTACCTATGAACGCGGACGGGAAAGAAAGGGAGTTTTTTTAACACCCTGAATGGCTATATATTATACTTGAAATGTGCTCAGCAGACTCATTTACACTTTATAACGATATGTTATAGATATAAAGAGTAACCACCGATTCTTTGAAGAATCTAGCTCCCATGTGTAAAACAGCCTCAAACGTCTGATTACTTTACGAATGAAATGGTTCAAATGGCTCTGAGCACTATGGGACTTAACTTCTGAGGTCATCAATCCCCTAGGACTTAGAACTACTTAAACCTAACTAACCTAGGGACATCACACACATCCATGCCCGAGGCAGGATTCGAGCCTGCGACCGCAGCGGTCGCGCGGTTCCAGACTGTAGCACCTAGAACCTCTCGGCCACTCCGGCCGGCTTTACGAATGAGTTAATGTGTTAAATCTTTGACATCAAGCACGTAAGCGACAAAAAGTTTATGAAAGATTTGAAACTATGCTTAAAGTTTGTTTGACGTCGCTAAACGCTCTCCTTACGAAACACCGGATGAATATGATCTGGGTAATTAGCTCTCCTTTTTAAGCAAAAGCTAGTCTTTCATGCATCTCAGTGTTTATGACGTCGTATCTCCTGAAATGTATGTCGTACAATGATATAATTTTGCTGGCACATTCAATGATACACGTAGATACTCTCTGCGAAGTATGCTGCGAATAGAGTTCGTAGCGACAACGTAAAGTACAGCGACATGACTTATGTTAAAGTTTCACCGTGCGCCATTACAAGCAGAAACTAGTTTTTCACACATCTAAATGTCTATGGCGCCATATCTCCTGAAATATGTGTTGTAGGCATAATTTTGCAGGTTAAATCAGTAGTATATTATGTGTAAGTTGTTAAGTGCTCCAATTCTCAAAACGCTGAATGAATCAAGTCCGGATACTTGCGCCGGCAGTTACGCTGAAAGACAAACACATAGTTACTAACTGTACTGCTTGTGATATTGTCCTACACTTTTAACGAGTAAATTATGACAGCATTTTAAACTTTTTAATTCGGTCAATAATTACTCGAAATGTTGATGGTAAAATTTTTGTTGCCCCTCGAAGTCGTTAGATTGGCAAGTTGCAATTGAATATCGTTCTGGGTCCCATTGGAAGAGAGAGAGCAGCAATGACGACAATAGGGGCGGCCTCCTGTTACTGCTGAACTCTGCTTTAACGTTATTTTAGTAAATGTCGCACTTACAGTTTACACGACTCAAACTTCTCTTTTTGTACGAATACTTTAGTACATTCTTTTCCCCTTTGCATTCATTGAATATACTAGAACCACGTTTTAATAACTTGTCTCGCGTTTTCTTCGGCGGCTTATAATTGTGTTTCTCTGAAATGTACAGTCAGAACTCCCCTTAACCTGTCTACTACAAATGTTGAAAAATGTTTGAGCAGTTTGTCCTTGAATAGTACAGTCCTGTTCCGCTTGTTATTGCGTTTCACTGCTGTGTGCTGGTATAGTGTGTTCATCGAAAGCTAGAGGGCGATTAGTGATTCGCTCTTCCGACACAAAGTACAGAGTTTCACAAGTCGTGGCTATAGGGCCAAATACTAAGAGTACTGACAGGGTGACAATTATTGAACTATATGAAAAAAACGTAACGTAGGTACAAACTACGGCGTCCACACACTTTCAAATGTTCAAATGTGTGTGAAATCTTATGGGACTTAACTACTAAGGTCATCAGTCTCTAAGCTTACACACTACTTAACCTAAATTATTCTAAGGACAAACACACACACCGAGGGAGGACTCGTACCTCCGCCTGGTCCAGCCGCACAGTCCATGACTGCGGCGCCATGGACCGCTCGGCTAATCGCGCACGGCCCACACACTTTATTCAGCATATAAACGTCACTACAAATATTTGGATTTAAGTTATGACACGTTCAATATGCCTCCCATCATTAGTAATGATGTGGCGCATACGAATAGCGAAATTCTGCATGACCCGCTGAAGTGTCGGAAAAAAGATGCAGTCGAGGACCTCCTCAATGGCTGTTTTCAGCCCAGCAATGGTTTTGGGGTTATGGCTGCACACTTTGTTTTTAATATAGTCCCACAAAAAGGAATTGCATTTGTTCAGATCCGGAGAATATGGCGGCCAATCGAGGCCCATGTCAGTGGTCTCTGGGTACCGCAGAGTCGGAATGCGGTCCCCGAAGCGCTCCTCCAGGGCATTGCACACCACACAGTCACCCGTTGAGGATGAAGAGACTTCTCGATCACGAAATGCGGATTCTCAGTCCCCCAAATACGCCAATTTTGCTTATTGACGAACCCATTCAAATAAAAGTAGGCTTCGTCGTTAAACCAAACCATACATGCGCATACTAATTCCCGTCATGCTCCGAGGCCGACCGTGCAGTTTCAACGTCCTAACGCAAACCCGTTCAGAAGTTATGACGATTTTATTTTATATAATTCAATAATTGTCAGCCTGTCGGTTGATGACCAGAAGCTATGAATAATCAAAAAGAAAGTAGCAGTGAGCAGTCATTGTAAATGACTCTCAACGTTTCGTCAGAAACCGAAATTGTGCAATGTTGGTAGTTTGAATTCCTTCCCGCTGTTGACGAAGAACCGGCCGGTGTGGCCAAGCGGTTCTAGGCGCTTCAGTCTGGAACCGCGCGACCGCTACGGTCGCAGGTTCGAATCCTGCCTCTGGCATGGATGTGTGTAATGTCCTTAGGTTAGTTAGGTTTAAGTAGTTCTAAGTTATAGGGGACTGATGGCCTCAGATGATAAGTCCCATAGTGCTCAGAGCCATTTGTTGTACCAAATCATAGCGGACCGCGACACGAGACCAGTTTAACAGTAGGAACACTAGGCTTTCAGAGCTGTGTGTGACTTCAGAGTAAGATGAAAAGAACAGACCTATTTAGAACCTTGAACATAACGAGTTTGGTCCTTGCCAAACAGAATTCGCGGGAAGTGTGACTCTCCTGCTTTCATCTCAAGAAGTCTGCAGCGGAAAGTCTTCATTTGCTATTGGAAGTGTATGGAGGACGGGCTCGGTCGGAAACAACGCGTAGAGACTGGTTTCAACGATTGAAAGACAACGATTTTGAGGGGAGTGACAAAATGTGTGCCGGTTGGTGTGGTGTTACATGAGCTGCTGCAACCTGGTCAGACGGTGAATGCTTATCACTATGAAGGACAATTACTCAGTTTGAAAGGCAAACTTGCAGAAAAACGCCCACAGTATGCTCAGAAACATGACGAAGCCATTATTTTTCATGACAATGCCAAGCCACATGTTGTAAACCGCGTAAAGGACATTTTGTAGGGACTTCGATGGGATGTCTTACCTCGTCACTCGTATTCAAGAGACATCTCCCCTTCCGATTACCATTTGTTTCGATCCATGCAGTATGGCCTTTCTGAATAAATTTCAATCTTTCAGCGATGTCGAAAACAGGCTCCAAGAGTGGATCGCCTCAAAAAATCCTGCACTTTTTGTTGTGGAATCTATTTGCTACCCGAAAAGGTTATAGCTGCCGAAGGACATTACTTTCAGTAAATTATCTCATGCCATTCTGCTAAAATGAGCATATGTTTGGCTCAAATGGTTCAAATGGCTCTGAGCACTATGGGACTTAACATCTGAGGTCATCAGTCCCCTAGAACTTAGAACTGCTTAAACCTAACTAACCTAAGGACATCACACACATCCATGCCCGAGGCAGGATTCGAACTTGCGACCGTAGCAGTCGCGCGGTTCCGGACTGAAGCGCCTAGAACCGCACGGCCACAGCGGCCGGCTAGAGCATATGTTTCCCGCTCAACAAACATCAAGAATTAATTCAAGCACCCAATAGTTACAGGCAAGAGGCATTTCTATCTACAGATAAGGAAGTCATTTAAAGGTAAGTGCTTTATACCATTAATGTTTCATGGCATTTGCACTTTCGATGTCAGTAATCTCATGTTGAAGAGTGTCCATCTGGGCTATATTTTGTGGGACAGAATCCTCATACGTCTAGAAGCAGGTGAGCTACCGATTGCAGTTTTAGCAGCGCTGAACGTTCCACGAAGTGTCATTTAAAAACCTTGGTTACGTTTGAAACACAGGAAACGTTTTCACCGGTTTGTACAAGGCCGTCCAACACTAACCACTCCATAGCCGGGTCGTTTCTTGGCCTTGAGTAGGTAACAAAATCCAGTGACAATAGCAAAGCAATTGTCTGCAGAGCTTACAGCTGTCTTAAGTTTGTTTTCCAGAAAACTTCGCTCCGGACGCTCGGAGCACTTGGTCTGAAGACAGACAGCGTTTGCATCGCTCTCTGCAGTGTTGATACGAGCCTATTTATTGTGGAGTCTACAACATCGAGACTGGACCCTGGATGACTGAAGGGATGTGTTCTTCACAAATGAATTTCATGTGGTTTTCATAATGACTTCCGTCTCACATTCGTTTGAAGGTGCAGCGGTAGGTAGCACAATAACATGAACACCATGCAGAGAGATCACTGTAATGGTGGATCTACATCTAGATATATACTCCGCTAGCCACCAAGTGGTGTGTGGCGGAGGGCACAATTATCGCCAAAGTCATATTTGCCACCCTCTGTTCCACTCGCGGATCGCGGGAGGGAAAAATGACTGTCTGAACGCCTCAGTACTAGCTCTAATATCCGCTATGTTTGAATGGTGATCATTGCGCGCTTTGAATGTTTGTGGTAATAATATATGCTCTACATCCTCGGTGAAGATCGGATTTCGGAGTTTAGTGAGCAGCCCCTTCCGTTTAGCGCGCCGTCAATCTGCAAGTGTGTCCCGTTTCAAACTTTCTATGAGATCTGTAAAGCTCTTGCGATGGCTAAATGTACCACTCACGAATCTTACCGCTCTTCTTTGAACCTTCTCAATCTCTTGAATCAGACCCAGGTGGTAAGGGTCCCATACAGACGAACAATACTCTAAGACTGGACGAACTAACGTATTGTAAGCTATTTCCTTTGTTGAAGGACTGCATCGCTTCAGGATTCTACCATTAAATCGCAATCTAGAGTTTGCCTTACCCGTTACTTTTGTAATCTGATCATTCCATCTGAGATCATTTCGAATAGCCACACCCAGATACTTGACGGATGTTACCGCTTCCAGAGACTGGGCATTTATTTTGTACTCGTACATTAATGGGGATTTTCGCCTTGGTATACGCAGTAGGTTACACTTACTAATATTGAAAGATAACTGCCAGTCATTACACAACGCATTTTTTTCTGCAAATCCTCATTAATTTGTTCACAACTTTCGTGTGATACTACTTTCCTGTAGACTACAGCATCATCGGCAAGCAGTCCTAGCGTGGAGAAGCATAATGTTGGATGAGCTTACGAAGTTCCTATGTCCATCCACGATATAACCCAGAAGAATACTGTTAACGCCCAGAGTACAGAGTTGAGATTTCCTCATCATGAACGAAACTGCCGTTCTACAAAGAGCCTCTGCGGTGAATGAATTTCTGGCAAGTTGAGACTATCGGCAACATGGAGTGGCCAATGAGCCCTCCGGATCTGAATTCTACGGTTCAAATTTAGGTTACAGTGGGTAGTTGAACTGCATCCCGTCAGACACCACAAATGGTTCAAATGGCTCTGAGCAGTATGGGACTCAACTGCTGAGGTCATCAGTCCCATAGAACTTAGAACTACTTAAACCTAACTAACCTAAGGTCATCATACACATTCATGCCCGAGGCAGGATTCGAACCTGCGACCGTAGCGGTCTCGCGATTCCAGACTGTAGCACCTAGAACCGCATGGCCACTCCGGCCGGCTCAGACACCACAAAGGACTTAATAAGACCACCACTCCCAATATAGATGTTCATCAGGCATGTGATAGACTGCTACCACAGTTCTGGAACTGCCTCACAGAGAGCCTGCCCTGGGCCTGCCAAGCGTGTATGATAGCTACAGGTCATCGTATATCCTATTAAGTTTTGATGTAGTGAGCACGTTTTAGCAATTTTTTGTTATTTATAAAATGTGTATTTTCGGTTTCAACAACTATTGCGTGTTATGGACGTTGTTTGAGGCAAATATCTTCTGATGGAGATTTTCTTTGTTGTGTAACGCTCCCGGCATCCAATTCAGAACATGTAATGTCATTTCATGTTTACGTTTAGCTTTTAAAACTGATGTGGTTACCTAAATTGGTCACTTCCGTTTCTATTGATAACGTGTATCGATAATTTTCTTCTCTTCTTGTCTTCAGAGTAATGTGACTAATACCTCACTGTAAACGTTCGTGTGCGAATTAAGAAGGTATCAGTCGCTTTTGACGTGCTCATTTGCAGCACCAGTTTTCTTAATGAGAGCTCGACTTAGAATCTACAATAAAACTTGAAAGTTCTAGGTTTTCACAGTGCAGTAGAATTCAGTTACCTTTTTTGCCATTACAGCACTGTTTGTAGATAACGCAGAGTAGAGTCAAATGTATAGCTATGGTTTAATAGCACAGAACAAGAATAATTTGTGCCGAACCCACAGAAAACTTGTTGGTTACAATTTAGCCATAAAAAGTCGGTAAATGATGATTTCATTTTCTATTTAGTAACGACGATAAAGATACAAGTGTTTCGGTGATATGGTATTGAGATGTTTTCCGTTAACTAGAATTGATACGTTTACAAACTGTCCTATTTTTATCGCTCCCAAGTCGTCTTTGCTGTTAACTGGTCCGCTTACAAATCTATTTCTTCTGTTCTATAGGTATTGTAAACTTTGAGATACGGATCCGATGAATGCTTTACTGATTTTTTAATATAATTTCTGTGGCTTTCCTGGTCGGAGGGAAACCGACATGGATTTATTTTTTTATCGCTCCCAAGTCGTCTTTGCTGAGAACTGGTTCGGTTACAAATCTATTTGTTCTGCTCTATAGGTATTGTAAACTTTGAGTTACGGATCCAACGAATGCTTTACTGATTTTTTAATACAATTTCTGTGGCTTTCCTGGTCGAAGGGAACCCTACATGGATTTCTTTATACAAAGCAATAATAAACTATTCATATTAAACCTGTAATAGTCGACTAGAAGCAAACTAACTACGTATCTCAACAACTGAAATGCTGGATTTGTATTTGGTAAGCTTCAAATCCATGTTACAAAGCCCTGATTTACGTTTTCTGTGCTTTAGCTAAATTACATCAGTGAAGTGTTTCGAATCGCGTCCAGGGATCGTAAAAATTCTGTGGTACTGATGTCTACAAGCATAATCCGCAAACTTACATACGGTGTACGGCGGAGGATACCTTGTCCTACCGCTAGCCATTCCGCCGCGTGGAGTGGCCGCGCGGTTAGAAGCGCCATGTCACAGATTGCGCGGCTCCTCCCGCCGGAGGTTCGAGTCCTTCCTCGGACATGGGTCTGTGTGTTGTTCTTACAGTAAGTTAGTTTAAGTAGTGTTTAAGTCTAGGGATCTATGACCTCAGCAGTTTGGTCACTTAGTAATTGACACGCACACACGCACACACACACACACACACACACACATACGCACACACACACACACACTAGCCATCATTCCCGTTACTGTTCTACTCCCGCATGGTGCGAGGGAAAAACGACTGTCTATATGCCACCGTACGAGCCGAAATTTATCTTACCTTGTCTTCGCACTGTTTAGGCGAAATGTATGTTGGTGGCAGTAGAACCGTTCTGCAGTCAGTTCCAAATGTCTTTTCTCTAAACTTTCTCAAAAGTCTTTCGTGAAAAGAACGTCGTCTTCCCTCCAGAAATTCCCATTTGAGTTCACGGAGTATTTCCGTAATACTCGCGTATTGCTCGAACCTACCGGTAACAAATCTAGCAGCTCGACTCTGAATTATTTCAAAATCCTCCCTTAACCCGATCTGCAGGGGAACCCAGACACTCGAACAGTACTCAAGAATGGGTCGCGCAAGTGTTTTATACGCGGTCTCCCTTACAAATGAGCCACATTTTTTCCAAAATTCTCCCAGTTAACCGAAGTCGACCATTCGCCATGTCATGTGCTCGTTCCATTTTATATTACGTTTCAATGTAACGTATAGATATTTAATCGAAGTGACTGTGTCAAGCAGCACACCACAAATATTTCATTCGAAAATTACTGCATTCTTTTACCTACTAATCTACTTCAACGTACATACCGCTACATTTCATTTAGAGCAAGATGACATTCATAACACCAAATATAACCGAGCGAGGTGGCGCGGTGGTTAGCACACTGGACTCGCATTCGGGAGGACGACGGTTCAATCCCGTCTCCAGCCATCCTGATTTAGGTTTTCCATGATTTCCCTAAATCGTTTCAGGCAAATGCCGGGATGGTTCCTTTGAAAGGGCACGGCCGATTTCCTTCCCAATCCTTCCCTAACCCGAACTTGCGCTCCGTCTCTAATGACCTCGTTGTCGACGGGACGTTAAACACTAACCACCACCACCACCAAATATAAAATCGATCTAAGTCATCCTGTAGCTTCCTACAGTAATTCAACGGTGACGCTTTCCCATACACTATAGTGTCATCAGCAAATAGTCACCAATTTCTACTCACACTATCCGTCAGATCGTTTTTGTTTACAGAGAACAAGAACGGTCATGTCACATTTCTCTGGGGCGCTCCTGACGATACTCTTTTCTCTGATGAAAAGTCGCCGTCCAGGGCAATATAATGGGTTCTGTTACTTAAAGTCGTTGAGTCACACACATATCTGAGAACCCAGTCCGTATGTACGAACCTACATTGACAGTCTGCATTGGTACACTGTGTCAAACGCTTTCCGGAGATCTAGAAAAATTGAATCTACTTGTTGTCAATCATCCGTGGTACGCAGAATATCGTGCAAAAAAAGGGCAGCCATCAGCATTACCACGATTTTAGACAATGTTACACACACTAGTGAATTCAGATAGTTGTCGACTACATCCGTACAATCAGAATCACAGGTATAAAAACACATGATAATCACAACACTCGTAGTTAATCCCTTTATCTGGAAGGTATCTAAAAGTAAAGTGAGGCAGTGAACGTTGGAAGCAATGCGGAAGTCCCACATTCCTGTTCTGGGAAAGGTCCTAGTGCAGATGGATTGCCATTGCTAATCTGATACGAACCGTCAGTTGTGTATGTGTACCGTGAGGATGGTGAGGCGAGTTCTAATGTAGTATTGTAGCGTCTGATCTGTTTTGTTAAGAATGAGTTTTGAATTACGCCATATGCCATATTCCTCTCTAATATCGACAACGAACTCCTTGAGTTTCATCAACTGTACCACATGCCGTCTCACTAAACAGATTTCCCCCATGCCGATCGCCACCTGTTTATTGTAAGTTAGCTGTATCGGCTAGGGAGATGAGCTTGTAGGGGGTTAATTACCTCAGTTCTCAGTTAGTTTACTGTAAGGATTCATCTAAATCTACATGGATACTCTGAAAATCACATTTAAGTGTCTGGCAGAAGGATTGTTGATCTAAGGCGAAATAAATGCGTGATCAACTCTCTCTCTTTCTCTCTCTCTCTCTCTCCCCCTCTCATGCACACACACACACACACACACACACACACACACAAAGAAAATTATAAACTGGTCGCCCAACACGTTACGGATATATTTCTCTTTTAAGAAGTCACTAATGGAGTAAAATATATGAGAAACTTGTTAGTTCTTTATATAGAAAAAATAAAATAAAAATGCGCATGTGAGCTGGTTTCACGTACCTCACAGTCGATGAAATAGATTAAAGTAAAAACCGTACTGCTGTCAACTAAAAGGATTTCTTGTTACCAGAAAGGTGCTATGCCACCGCCGTAAGGGAACTAGTGTTTTCGCCACAACCAGGTCATCTCTTATCGTTACTAACGGCTTGTTTGTCACATTACATAGGAGCAATATCGGTCTGCCAGTTTTTGTGACGGAACAGGAAGAACGCCTCCGATAGTATAATGAGTAGCAACTATTAACGGCCCACTGTCTGACATAACACGTAACCTGAGCACCGTCTTCATACACTTCCCCAAACGTTAAGGAGAAGGCCAGACTCTTTCTCCATTTACGTGACAATATTACAAGAGGTGCGAAACTTAAGTTCCTACGTTCAGATAAAGGGTTTACAAGATCCACAGAGAGATAGCTCAGGCTGTTTCCACCAAGCCGATTTTAAGGTGGCGTTGTGACGCGAGGAAGGGCATTCGGCCAAAGAAATTCATGCCAGATCGCGTGATGCGTGAGTGCTCCCCGTGTTGCGACCATGCAACTAACGTGCTAAAGAAAATAAAAGACTGTGACAACAAAACGGACTCTTGGTGAGAGTTCTGCAACTTCCTCCTAATTATAACGGATTACTGGCAAGCGCAACAGGCACGCGTTTCAAATACATCGCCAGATTTTAAACGATTCTTGAGAACAGATACTTCTTTCGTTTCCGAAGAACTTTGAATAAGGCTATTTTTAATACTCTTCCTTCTCTCATTGTCCTCCACCTTGTTAGCTTCAACAGTTTTTTGGACTGCTTTCTAGCTCCAATAGCGTACGTGTTGAGCCTTTGGTGACGTATCAAGGAAGACTCTTACTGCGTACAGCTGTTTGGTGTCAGCTGACAGGTTTCGATGATGACACGCACAAGGAACTTTCTGGCACCACTCTGCTACGCTTCCGCTGTCTACATGTATCACATAAGCAATATTCATAACTTTAGGTAATTCCCTTTTTCTACAACATATACGATAATGGCGTAGTTTCTACTTAACACACGAAAATTAAAATTTATTTTGCACGCTTCTTACGACTCGTGCCATCAAAGGATGGGGCAGGATTATTAAGTAACTGTCCGCGGCTCGTGGTTCGATTCCCGAGACGAATGGGTGTTGTGTGTATTTCATCATCATTTCATCCTCATTCACTCGCAAGTCGCCGTAGTGGCGTTAAAGAACTTGTGGAGCGGCGGCCGAACCACCCCGCGAGGGGTCTCCCGGCCACCAATGCCATACGCTCATGATTATTATTAAGTAACTCATTTATGTTAACTTATGTGTATAAATTTTCAACCAATAGGGTGAGCACCGAGAGGGATGGCACAATGGTAAGACAAGAAACTTGTATTCGAGAGGTCGACACTTCAAATCGCCGTCTGGCCAAACTGGTTTAGGTTTTCCGTTATTTCCATAAACTGCTTAGCCTCAATCAGTTTATGGAAACAAGGAAAAACCTAAATCTGTTGAGCCAGACGGGAATTTGAAGTGTCGACCTCCGGAATACACGCGGACGGTTCGTTGCGCATCATTCTTCAATCCGAGCTTCTGCTCCTTCTCTGATAATATCGCCATAGACAAGACATTAAACTCTGGTGTTCCTTCCGCAAGGGTGAGTGATACCGATAAACATAACTTTTACGTAATTTACCGCACCAGTTCCGGCGTTACGCTCAACCGATTCAAGATTCTCCCTCAGATACAGGATCTGTGCCATTCTCATCAAATCTGTTATTGTGTTCGAATCCCTAGGGGAGGTATATTTATTACTTTATTTAGCGACTTGTGTCTTTCCTATGCTATTCATAAAAAGGTACCCATAGATCTAAAAATGTAAGTATGTATGTATGTATGCCCCACATCTTTTCGTAAACCACTTGATCGATTTTGACCAAACATGGTACACATATTACTTGCTGTCTGGAATGAATCTCTGTGGGGGTAAGAACCATCTACCTTTCAAAGGGGTGGCGGTGGGAAAGTACTGTAGCTCATGACGCGCAAATAGTCAGACTATATTGATGCATTATTTGAGACTGAAAGCACTTAGTGACTTGCAACGAATCTTACACACGACTTCAAACAGTAAAGAAAATTATTCTCGCTGAAAACCTAGACAAAATTACGAAGGAAAAAAAGTTTATCTGTTAGTACATTTTTACTGCTGTTGCAGTAAAAATGCCGCATCAGGAATGACGTTTTAATTTATTACTTCTTTACTATAAACTCCATTCACAACACGTTTCACAGACATTAGTCACATATGCCACTGAATTTAACATTGTACGACATATATTTCAGAAGATACAACGTCATAAATACTGAGATGCGTGAAAAACTGGCGTATCATGCATGATGTTTAAATTTTGTTACCGCTTTGCTACTAACTGTGTTCGCAGCGTATTTCGTAGACAGCAGTCACATACGCTGCCGAATGCAGCTACAAAATTCTACTATTGCACGACTCATAGTTCAGGAGATACTACATCATAAACATTGAACTGCGAAAACGAAACTACAGGTCGAAATTCGCTAGAGATACGGGTGCAATATGTGTGCAGATATTTGTGAAATATATTAAATATATGTAAAATATGTGACATATGCTTATGTGGACAAAGCTGAAGACAAAAATTTCCTCCTAAATCACTGGATCGATTGCAGCCACACTTGGTACACATATTACTCGCTATCTGCAAAGAAATACTGTGGAGATAAGAACTAGCAACCTCGTTTTGGAGTGGGGGTGATAAGGCGGAGAGAGAACGGGGGGAAGAAGAGAGGAACAGAGAAAGAGGGGTAAGAACGAAATGTAAGTACCTAAGGGGGAGGAGGAGTTGGACAGAGAGAGATGAAGGAGGAACTAACTGGATAGAGAAAGGGAAGAGAGCGGGGGGAGATAGACAGAGAGGAGTTGGAGGAGGAGATAGATTGAGAGAGTGAGGAGGAGGGGGTGGACAGAGAGAGTAATTGGACGGAGAAAAGGAAGAGGAGATGGGCATAGATAGAGAGAGGAGAAGGTGATGGACTGAAAAAGGGGGACGAAGAGAGAGATAGAAAGAGGCAGAGGAGGAGATGGACATAGAGAGGGGGAGTAAGCAGTGGACAGAGAGAGGGGCAGGAGGAGATGCAGGTGGTCAGGAGAAGATAGAGGGGGCAAGAGGAGATGGATAGAGAGGGAAGACCTATAGTCTCATCGACATTTAAGTTATTTATAACGAAATGTAAGTTCAGACTGGAAAAGGATGGAGCCTGGGGTCGGTAGTGGCCTCTTAGAAGAAACCATCATGGCATTCGTTGGTAGTTTTTTTATGGAGACCACGGAAAACTTAAATCGCAATTACTGGACGGAGACTTAAACTCCGCTGCTTCCGTTGACTACAGTGGTTTCTTAACAATTTTTGCGCCTCGTATGATCGATAAGAGATCTACAAGGAGATAGTGGTGGAAACAGTAGCGAGCCACTTCGCTTTAGAAATAGTAGATGAAATGCGGTGGACATCTAATAATACTAGACACGGGCGATACATCCTGTTCCATAATTTAAGTTGTTCAAGAACCAAGCGACCATGAGGACGTGATAAAGCGTTCCACGTGTTATAAGTGAACACTGTTGTTATATTCGTGTTAAACGTACGAGACTCCAACATCATGTGTTCTTATTAAAATACCTTTTCAGCTTAATCATGACTAAACACAAAACATGAAACTCATTGGTACATCATAGATAAGAAAATGGCGACTTGCCCGATTAGGAATATTCAACTTAGTGCAAGTAAGCTTGAATGGTATCACACAGAATTCCATTAGAATGTTAATTTTCCCAACAAACTTGCAACAGAAGAAGATTGGGGTTAGTGGCCTGATATCGACGGCATTAGCTAGGATGCAGGAACATGGAACGCGAAATTATTCGTCACTTTTTCATCATGGAATTGGTCTAAGGTGGTTTAGAGAACACAAGAAAAAGAACAGGTATGATGATATCATGAAAATGAGGAATTCCTTTTCGCACTAACGTGTACAATGAATAAAATATTTCATCATTTTACACGGTCCGATTACCTCAGGAAATAGCTAATGGGACATATAAGTAAACTCGTATCTAATTAATGCTCCCGACCATGGTGAATGTAAAGGTAAATTTTCTAAAACGAATCCTTTCTCACGTAGAGTTTAATAAGTCAGTAACATCATCCTCAAGATCAGGAAAAACGGTTTTATTGCTTTTGATGCATCAGTAGTGGAAGTAATCAGATGTGATTCGATTGAACAACAACAACAAAAATATTCATCTAGTATATTTCGTGGAAAACATGGAGAAATGTAGCAAATATTGAGAGATGCGAGTGTTGGAGAAAGTCGTTGAGCGATCCTTGAGATAGCAATGGAGGAGGGGGAGAGCCGACGCTATTCTGTGACCTTGGCTCGCACTACTCGGACCTTGTTTTTTCAATAAACTTATAGAACATTTGCAGAAATAAAAGGGTTGCACTCTGCCATAGTTTTAAAAGAGAAATAAATAAATTGTCGGAAAGCCATGAATATGAGCATAAAGCTGTTTCGTGCAAGCTGGAGCTTACAAAAAGGTAAGAAGTGAAAAGCTAGAAAATAAATTTACTAGGCGAAAGTGGCTACTTTTATCGAGTAATCTAAGAGAATGGGAATTTTCGAGACATAGCAAAACATCTTCGTTTTTTTTTGTTTGTTTACAGGTGGCAGTGAAGAAGGAAAAAGAAAGAAAAATTCCTTATCACTCTCTGGAAGCTAACTCATTGAAAACTACGAAAGTATTTTCAAAAAGACCCTTCTTCATGTACATAACTAGTATCAGCGCCATAAACGTCGTCAAGTTGTTCCTGCCCACGGATATAAGACCTTGCTTTCACTTCGCTTTCTTTCTGACGCTTAAAGTTCGATGTTATCATCTAATACAGTCAATGGCAGCAAGATTTCTCTGCGAGCCATAAATCGGATATGACCTGTGCCACTGCGACGCAGTCTGTGGCCACTTTATGGCTGAGCGCGCAGAGTAACGGTATCTTCTGCCTCGTGTGGTCCACCAACTCGCAGGTGTGTTACACACCTCTGCATCAATCCAGGGGCGGAAGAAGCAATACGTCGATCGTCACCGCCAACGAGATATCGTGATTGCTAAGTCAACATCGGTTACGTAAACTAAACAGACATATTCAAGTAAGCGCTGACTTTTCAGAAAAAGGCCTCCCTTTTTAAGAAGATACAGGGTGCTAATACTGTGCAGTAGCTGCATTAACCAGGGAACTGTTTTTCTATGACGCTACGTTTCTATGGTTAAGTGATTTAAAAGGTGAAAGTATATAACATCTATGTGTGAAACACACCAGGTTTGTTAACATAGTGAAAGTAGTGCACATTACTTCCTTGCCCTAAGGACGACTACGGATCGAACTCATTTTTGGCTACAAAATAAACACACTGTCCGATAAGTTTGTTGGGTAAGACCAGCGGAAACAGTGTATTGTCTTTAAATAACTCACTTTATAGATTCCTTACATAACAAGAAGAAACGGATTTGACGCCTAATGAATGACTACACGAGGAGCAACATTGACTACATGGCGACACGGGAGTCTGTTGAGAATTCAGACGAAGCACTAAAAGCTGTTCCGTTAAGTAGGTGGGCGCAGAATGGGAGGCGGATGCGAGTAAGAAAGAGATATTGTTCCAGAACCGTAAGATCACACACCGTGTGCACAGGAATAGGCACGTTGGCGTCTGAAATCAATATGGCCGCGCACGATCGAGCACTGGAACCAACGTGTCTGAAGCGTCGGACGCTCGGCCACAAGATCGTTTACTTGCGACCAGAAGCTTGCGTAAGGGCCGTGATGGACACGAACGCATTTTAACATTTAAATGCAAGCAGACTGATGTAAGCAGTAAGTAACACTTTAGAATAGCTTGAAATTGCTTAGATGTTTGAGGTTAAAAGCATGAAACTACAGAATGTCTCGACTGAGAGAGCAAAGATTTGAGAATCCTAGTCTCGATAGGTCTTTTGCAAGATAAATACTGCATATTAGCAGTGCCACTAGAAGCAAAACTACTGGTACATTACCACTGACTCTGAAGCTATACCGCCGTTTTAAGATAATAATTTAGGATGTTGGACCAAGCCATTCTTTCCAACACGCTGCTTTCAGCAAGAATGATTTTAAAAACTGTTTAATTCGAGAAACAACAATGATTAAAATCGCTAGCACTGAATGTGGCGCCTAGTACATATTCAGTAGTAAAATTTGGAAAAAATTGTTGAACTGTGGAGCGTAAACGTGTGTTTTTCATTGAAAGAAGCAGCATTTCAAATTCTATGGGTTATAACTTCTGATTACTGAAAAGAAGAGCAAGGCAAAGTAATTTACGGCCATTATTAGACTATCAAATAATCAAGCATAAAATGTGTAATGGTATTGATCTCTGGACACTCTACGATAGTGGCGGCAGCAGAAAAGAGGCGTGAGATATGGCTACAGACCGTGGCATTCTCTGACCAACATCATACCAACTAGCAACACATTATCCGAATTACCGAGTGTTTATAGTTGCCAAGGGTTACATAAGCAGCTCCAGCGAACAGAGATGATCTAGGACAGGTAAACAACTTAACGACGCGAAGGAAACGCTGGCGGAGGTTAGTCCATCACGACGCCTCGCATTAAATCCATTATAGCTTCCTAACGCACTGTAAACGTCTACAAAGTGGAACTGAAACAAACCACAAAAACGCCACATGCAGAGCCGTCGGTCTCTGTACGTTGTACGGTAACCGTGCCAAACGACAGAAGCAGTAAAATATCTGCGGACGGCTGTTCACGATGCACCGGAGCGCAGCCACAGTGGCGTCAGAGGTTTGCTCTTCAAACGCCCTCTGCGCTTATGCTGGAAACGTGACACACATTCCGAAGACTAGAGCAGCGTTCTCTTCAGCGTCGTACCCGGAAGACGAACGCGTGTTACCGAACTGCAGCCTCAGTTTATCACGGACACGCGAAAGGGTTTCTTATGCGATTTCGTTTATCCGTACAATGAGAAAATTGGTCCGTCTCCTGGGACTCGAAGAGATACAGAGTCGAAAACATGCCGTGTGGTGGAACAACATTCTGTTGTAGAAGAGGAAACTGGAATACGAAGAGCGTGCTCAAGTGAGAGTCTCGTAGCCCAGGAATCCTTCGTGCTCGCCACGAAGAGGAGTCCCAACCTTCGATCCGCATGTCGGGGTCAGTACGGTCTGTAATGTGAGTGCAGCGGCCAGAGTCGAGCACGGAAGCTAGTGCGAGAAAAGGATCGGAGAGACGAGGTGATCGATTGCGGCAGTGGCGGCGGCACTGATCGCGGGCCACGTTACGTAAGCGGCAGGTAAAGAGGCGCGCGGTTACACAACGGGGGGACGGACCGGAGTCGGCGCGGACGGCGTTTTCGGAAGGAGGCGGGTGTCGGACGTCAGGTGTCGGGCCGCGGACCACCGGAAGGTGGTGATCGATAGAGGCGCGCGCTACTCACCGCAGATGGGGAGCACCCTCCAGCGCGTCTTCCGCTTGTTGCCCTTCTTGCCCATGGGCCTGCCGGCATGCTCGTGTGCGCGAGGCGGAG
Source organism: Schistocerca piceifrons (assembly GCF_021461385.2). Taxonomy (NCBI): domain Eukaryota; kingdom Metazoa; phylum Arthropoda; class Insecta; order Orthoptera; family Acrididae; genus Schistocerca; species Schistocerca piceifrons. The sequence continues at coordinate 230,707,457 of NC_060149.1, read as the reverse complement.
GCTGCGGCGCGTCTGGTGCGCGCCGGCGGCGGCGGCGGCGGCGGCGGCGCCAGCGCAGCGCAGTCACATGGCCGCGGCCGCCGCTCCGCGCACGCGCACACCACTCGCTGGCGCCGACGCCCCCCCGTGCAATTTCAGCGCCGCTTCCCGCTTCCCGCTCAATTCTTTTGGCCATGCGCCATGCGGCGCGGACACCGTCTCTTCTTGCACGCGCCCAGACGCTCCGTCGCCACACCGTCCGCGACTCCGCCGCCGGGCCTTCCTCTGACGAGTCCTACGCGGCAACCACTGCACGCCATCCCCGGCACTGCCTTCTCGTCTCTCCTCAGCCGTATAAAGTCGGCTTTACATTTGTGCTCTGCGAACTACTTTACGGTGAGCTTGTTCTCTGTAAGGTACACACCTCACCAGTACCATACAGGGTGTCTCACAAGGGGAAGGCGTCAGACACGGCCAACCGATTCGGCTCAGATTTGGCAGGTCGCTTGTGTACAACCTAAAACGAAGGAATCTAAGACATTTTGGGTCAACACCCCCGCGTTTGTGAGAAAATCACCCCTAAAGGTTATGACGAGCGATCGACTCAAAGTTGGCCGGATCGGTAGATAATTGTAAATAGAGCATTTTTCATCACCAGGTATGTGGTCCTAAAACGCATACTTTTTCAGAAATCGAGGTAAGAAACTTTTACAACTGCTGCGTCTGTCAACGCTTTTCGCAGACAGCACCGATAGCGCAACGGCCAAGGTAACTAGCTGCGAATCTCGAAGAAACGTAGTGGTTGTTATTCTTTTGGTTTGTATTTTTCCATATCTCAATTGACAGGGATAGGACGATTAATAAGGTAAGTAAATCAACAAGGAATGATAATAAGGTAGGCATATAAATTTGTCAAACCTCTTGGGATAGTAAACAACTAAAATGTTACTCCAGGTCACTTTACAATGTCTCTTCCAGTCACTATTACGTGTCCTCACTTTTCTTCGAACAACTAGATGTATGGTACTTGTCATATAAGCATTCGAAACAAATATACTCACGGTACCAAGAGCATCTAATGATTGCAATCAATCTTTCGACAGCTACACTGTTCCTTCCCTATGATATGACGAAGAGGCAACCGGGACAACATAACTCTCCCCGCGTGCATTCTATCCCGTGCCTCGCTGTAAATCTGCGATCCCTCGTGAGGAAGTCGCAGCGCTTATACTCGGAGCTGTTTTCATGTGACTAGTTTAATACTTTACTCACGGTGTTTGGGAAATTAGTTTGCCTACCTTATTATTATCATTCCTTATTGATTTACTTACCTTGTTAAGCCTCCTATCCCTATCAATTGAGATATGGAAAAATACAAACGAGAATAATAACATCCGCTAGGTTTCTTCGAGATTCGAACTCGGGTTTTCTGATTCTCAGCCGGTTACCTTGGCCGTTGCGCTATCGGCGCTGTCGGCGACAGCCGTTAACCATGTGGGTACACACAGGGCAGTTGTAAAAGTTTCTTACCTCGATTTCTGGAAAAGTATGCGTTTACGGACCCAATACCTGATGATGAAAAATGCTCTATTTACAATTATCTATCGATCCTGCCAATTTTGAGTCGATTGCTCGTCATAACATTTAGGGGTGATTTTCTCAAAAACGTGGGGGTGTTGACCCAAAATATCTTACAGTCCTTCGTTTTAAGTTGTACACAAGCGACCTGCCAAATCTGAGCTGAATCGCTTGGCCGTGTCTGAGGCCTTCCCATTGTCAGATGGAATGGTCAGTATTCAGGGAAACAACAGGAAAGATCATTAGAAGCAGAAAAGGGCTAGTAAAATGCATACCTAATGCTTTACAGACGAATGGAAAAACTGGTAGAAGCCGACTTCGGGGAAGATCAGTTTGGATTCCGTAGAAATATTGGAACACGTGAGGCAATACTGACCTTACGATTTATCTTAGAAGAAAGATTAAAGAAAGGCAAACCTACGTTTCTAGCATTTGTAGACTTAGAGAAAGCTTTTGACAATGTTGACTGGAAAACTCTCTTTCAAATTCTAAAGGTGGTAAGGGTAAAATACAGGGAGCAAAAGGCTATTTACAATTTGTACAGAAACCACATGGCAGTTATAAGAGTCGAGGGGCATGAAAGGGAAGCAGTGGTTGGGAAGGGAGTGAGACAGGATTGTAGCCTCTCCCCGATGTTATTCAATCTGTATATTGAGCAAGTAGTAAAGGAAACAAAAGAAAAAATTCGGAGTAGGTATTAAAATCCATGGAGAAGAAATAAAAACTTTGAGGTTCGCCGATGACATTGTAATTCTGTAAGAGACAGCAAAGGACTTAGAAGAGCAGTTGAACGGAATGGACAGTGTCCTGAAAGGAGGATATAAGATGAACATCAACAAAAGCAAAACGAGGATAATGGAATGTAGTCGAATTAAGTCGGGCGATGCTGAGGGAATTAGATCAGGAAATGAGACACTTAAAGTAGTAAAGGAGTTTTGCTATTTGAGGAGCAAAATAACTGATGATGGTCGAAGTAGAGAGAATATAAAATGTAGACTGGCAATGGCAAGGAAAGCGTTTCTGAAGAAGAGAAATTTGTTTACATCGAGTATAGATTTAAATGTCAGGAAGTCGTTTCTGAAAGTATGTGTATTGAGTGTAGCCATGTATGGAAGTGAAACATGGACGATAAATAGTTTGGACAGGAAGAGAATAGAAGCTTTCGAAATGTGGTGCTACAGAAGAATGCTGAAGATTAGATGGGTAGATCACATAACTAATGATGAGGTATTGAATAGAATTGGGGAGAAGAGGAGTTTGTGGCACAATTTGACGGGAAGAAGCGACCGGTTGGTAGGACATGTTCTGAGGCATCAAGGGATCACAAATTTAGCATTGGAGGGCAGTGTGGAGGGTAAAAATCGTAGAGGGAGACCAAGAGATGAATACTCTAAGCCGATTCAGAAGGATGTAGGTAGCAGTAGGTACTGGGAGATGAAGAAACTTGCACAGGATGGGGTAGCATGGAGAGCTGCATCAAACCAGTCTCTGGGCTGAAGACCACAACAACAACAATACATCAAGAGCTATGAGCACTTGCTCATCTTCACAAGTGTGAAACACATCGCTTCTACTGTAAGCTCTTTGCACTCCATATTCGGGATTGAGGTAATATACACTACTGGCTATTATAATTGCTACACCACGAAGATGACGTGCTACAGACGCGAAATTTAACCGACGGGAAGAAGATACTTTGATATGCAAATGATTAGGTTTTCAGAGCATTCACACAAGGTTGGCGCCGGTGGCGACACCTACGACATGCTGACATGAGGACTTCGACCATAGATACGAGTAGATTAGCCTTGCTGTGCAGAAGCTATAGGGCTGGTGTGGCCCATACATAAACCACGTGACTGTTGGCAAAACGTGGCGGGATTTCAAATCAGCGGTCTGCCATCCTATGTTTGTATCGTATTTTCCAAAAATGTTCAAATGTGTGTGAAATCTTATGGGACTTAACTGCTAAGGTCATCAGTCCCTAAGCTTACACACTACTTAACCTAAATTATCCTAAGGACAAACACACACACAATGCCCGAGGGAGGACTCGAACCTCCGCCAGGACCAGCCGCACAGTCCATAAGTGCAGCGCCTTAGACCGCTCAGCTAATCCCGCGCGGCTCGTATTTTCCCCACATTTCACAATTGACTGACAAATGCTTCCAACAAATATTACTTTTTTATTTGCGAAAAATTATTCCAGAACTACCTGGATTTGTTCACAGTACCATTTATAAAATCTAACAAATACATCGAACACCACTTTGGTGGGCAGCGGGACGAAATTACTATAAACTATCAATTAAAGTAAAATGTCGTTGAAATTCTTTTAAACAGTAAGAGTGGGCTCGTGTCAAAACTTTAAACATTGGATTATAAAAGAAAATGAGATATGGGAATTATGTCAACTATAGGTGCCGAAATTGTCGACTTTAGGAGCAGGCCCATTTTAGAGTATCAGTGTTAGGTGCACTTCAAAGGTTCAGTTCCCACTATTTTTACAAAAGTTTAAACTATCAGTTTAAAAAAATGATATTGTAGATGAAATGTGAGTATTTGAAGTTTCAGAAGATAATTTTGGAGCCTAGGTTTAAAAATGACAGACACTGTAAACATAAATTATAAATACACATTATAAATAATAACTAACCTATCAAAACACTTCTCCGCGAAGTGCTTCGAGCAAAGGCGCGTATGTGCAGATGGCTTAAAGTTTTTCCGTTTCAAGGCCTATATCCAAAGCTGCCTTCGGTTTTCATCCTTAGGGAACCTATGAGTAGGAACGAGAAACAATTATACTTACTTCTGTAACCGAATTATCACAGATACTTTCCAAAATGTAATATGAGTCTGACTTTACAGGCATCACTTTCAACACTTTAATTTACGTGATACTCAACTTCAAGTGTAGAAAACATATAAAAGTCACTTCAGCAGATTTCAATAAACGCATCTGCACTATCATAGAAACACTTACACGTGAAATGTAATGCCATTTCTCCCGACCATACGCTGAGTACAGCCATAAGCGCAACACGAAACAACCATGTTTTGCCAACATTCACGGGACTTCAGCCCAGAGATGTTGGAGCCACGAAAATGACGTCAGGGCCAGTCTATTATATTTATGGTCGAAGCAAGAGGAAAGTTTCCAACTGATATCTCATACACAAACAGCAGTTGACCGGCGTTGCCTGGTGAAACGTTGTTGTGATGCCTCGACTAAGGAGGAGAAATGCGTACCATCACGTTTCCGACTTTGATAAAGGTCGGATTGTAGCCTATCGCGATTGGGGTTTATCGTATCGCGATATTGCTGCTCGCGTTGGTCGAGATCCAATGACTGTTAGCAGAATGTGGAATCGGTGGGTTCTGGAGGGTAATACGGAACGCCGTACTGGATCCCAACGGTCTAGTATCACTAGAAGTCGAAATGACAGGCATCTTATCCACATGGCTGCAACTGATCGTGCAGCCACGTCTCGATCCCAGAGTCAACAGATGGGGACGTTTGCAAGACAACAACCATCTGCACGAACAGTTCAATGACGTTTGCAGCAGCATGGACTATCAGCTCGGAGACCATGTCTGCGGTTACCCTTGATGCTGCATCACAGATAGGATCGCCTGCGATGGTGTACTCAACGACGAACCTGGGTGCACGAATGGCAAAACGTCATTTTTTCGGATGAATCCAGATTCTGTTTACAGCATCATGATGGTCGCATCCGTGTTTGGCGACATCGTGGTGAATGCACATTGGAAGCGTGTATTCGTCATCGCCATACTGGCGTATCACCCGGCGTGATGGTATAGGGTGCCACTGTTTAGACGTCTCGGTCACCTCTTGTTCGCATTTTGAACAGTGGACGTTACATTTCAGATGTGTTACGACCGGTGCCTGTACCCTTCGTTAGATCCCAGCGAAACTCCACATTTCAGCAGGATAATGCACGACAGCATGTTGCAGGTCCTGTACGGGCCTTTCTGGATACAGAAAATGTGCGACTGCTGCCCTGGCCAGCACATTCTCCAGATCTCTCACCAATTGAAAACGTCTGGTCAATGGTGGCCGAGCAACTGGCTCGCCACAATACGCCAGTCACTACTCTTGATGAACTATGGTATCGTGTTGAAGCTGCATGGGAAGCTGTACCTGTACACGCCATCCAAGCTCTGTTTGACTCAATGCCCAGGCGTATCAAGGCCGTTATTACGGCCAGAGGTGGTTGTTCTGGGTACTGATTTCTCAGGATCTATGCATCCAAATTGCGTGAAAATGTAATGACATGTCAGTTATAGTATAATATATCTGTCCAATGAATACCCGTTTATTATCTGCATTTCTTCTTGGTGTAGCAGTTTTAATGGCCAGTATTGTACTTTACAGTGTGCTTGCTCTGTGTAGGGTACACATCTCACCTGTGCCATATAGGGTGTCTCAGAAGGAATGGTCAGTATTCTGGGATACAAGAGAAAAGATCATTAGAAGCAAAAAACGGCTAGTAAAATGCATATCTTATGAGCTATGAGCTCTTGTTCATCTTCGCAAGTGTGAAACACATCTCCTCTAGTGTAAGCTCTTTGTTCTCCATATTCGGGATTGAGGTAATATACACTACTGACTATTATAATTGCTACACCACGAAGATGACGTGCTACAGACGCGAAATTTAATCGACAGGAAGAAGATGCTGTGATATGCAAATGATTAGCTTTTCAGAGCATTCACACAAGGTTGACGCCGGTGGCGACACCTACAACGTGCTGACATGAGGACTTCGACCATAGATACGAGTAGATTAGCCTTGCTGTGCAGAAGCTATAGGGCTGGTGTGGCCCCAACATAAACCACGTGACTGTTGGCAAAACGTGGCGGGATTTCAAATCAGCGGTCTGCCATCCTATGTTTGTATCGTATTTTCCCCACATTACTCAATTGACTGACAAACGCTTCCAACAATTATTACTTTTTTATTTGCGAAAAATTATGCCAGAACAACATTTGACCTGGATTTGTTCACAGTACCATTTATAAAATCTAACAAATACATCGAACGCCACTTTGGGGGGCAGCGGGACGAAATGACTATAAACTATCAATTAAAGTAAAATGTCGTTAAAATTCTTTTAAATAGTAAGAGTGGGCTCGTGTCAAAACTTTAAACATTGGATTCGCCGTGTTTTGAGCTCTAGTCACCTATAAAAGGAAATGAGATATGGGAATTATGTCAACTATAGGTGCCAAAATTGTCGACTTTAGGAGCAGGCCCATTTTAGAGTATCAATTTTAGGTGCACTTCAAAGGTTCAGTTCCCACTATTTTTACAAACGTTTAAACTATCAGCTTAAAAAAATGATATTGTAGATTAAAGGTGAGACTTTGGAGTTTCAGAAAATAGTTTTGCAGCCTAGGTTTAAAAATGACAGACACTGTAAACATAAATTATAAATACACATTGTAAATAATAACTAACCTATCAAAACACTTCTCCGCGAAGTGCTTTGAGCAAAGGCGCGTATGTGCAGATGGCTTAAAGTTTTTCCGTTTCAAGGCCTATATCCAAAGCTGCCTTCGGTTTTCATCCTTAGGGAACCTATGAGTAGGAACGAGAAACAATTATACTTACTTCTTTAACCGAATTATCACAGATACTTTCCAAAATGTAATACGAGTCTGACTTTACAGGCATCACTTTCAACACTTTAATTTCAAAATGGTTTAAATGGTTCTGAGCACTATGGGACTCAACTGCTGAGGTCATTAGTCCCCTAGAACTTAGAACTAGTTAAACCTAACTAACCTAAGGACATCACAAACATCCATGCCCGAGGCAAGATTCGAACCCGCGAACGTAGCGGTCTTGCGGTTCCAGACTGCAGCGCCTTTAACCGCACGGCCACTTCGGCCGGCGCACTTTAATTTACCTGATACTCTATTTCAAGCGTAAAAAACATATAAAAGTCACTTCAGCAGATTTCAATAAACGCATCTGCACTAACATAGAAACACTTACACGTGAAATTTAATGCCATTTCCCCCGACAAAACGCTGAGTACAGCCATAAGCGCAACACGAAACAACCATGTTTTGCCAACATTCACGTGACTTCAGCCCAGAGCTGTTGGAGCCAGCCTGCATCTCGTGGTCGTGCGGTAGCGTTCTCGCTTTCCACGCCCGGGTTCCCAGGTTCGATTCCCGGCGGGGTCAGGGATTTTCTCTGCCTCGTGATGGCTGGGTGTTGTGTGCTGTCCTTAGGTTAGTTAGGTTTAAGTAGTTCTAAGTTCTAGGGGACTAATGACTGTAGATGTTAAGTCCCATAGCGCTCAGAGCCATTTTAACCATTTTTTTGTTGCAGCCACGAAAATGACGTCAGGCCCAGTCTATTATATTTATGGTCGAAGCATGAGGAAAGTTTCCAACTAATATCTCATACACAAACAGCAGTTGACCGGCGTTGCCTGGTGAAACGTTGTTGTGATGCCTCGTGTAAGGAGAAGAAATGCGTACCATCACGTTTCCGACTTTGATAAAGGCCGGATTGTAGCCTACCGCGATTGCGGTTTATCGTATCGCGACACTGCTGCTCGCGTTGGTCGAGATCCAATGACTGTTAGCAGAATATGGAATCCGTAGGTTCAGGAGGGTAATACGGAACGCCGTGCTGGATCCCAACGGGCTCGTATCACTAGCAGTCGAGATGACAGGCATCTTATCCACATGGCTGTAACGGATCGTGCAGCCACGTCTCGATCCCTGAGTCTAGAGATGGGGACGTTTGCAAGACAACAACCGTCAGCACGAACAGTTCTGCGGCGTTTGCAGCAGCATGACTATCAGTCGGAGATCACGGCTGCGGTTAACCTTGACGCTGCATCACAGACAGGAGCGCCTACGATGGTGTACTCAACGACGAACCTGGCTGCACGAATGGCAAAACGTCATTTTTTCGGATGTAATCAGGTTCTGTTTACAGCATCATGATTGTCGCATCCGTGTTTGGCGACATCGCGGTGAACGCACAGAAGCGTGTATTCGTCATCGCCATACTGGTGTATCACCCGGCGTGATAGTATGGGGTGTCATTGGTTACACGACTCGGTCACCTCTTGTTCGCATTGACGGCACTTTGAACAGTGGACGTTACATTTCAGATGTGTTACGACCCGTGGCTCTACCCTTCATTCGATCCCTGCGATACCCTACATTTCAGCACATTCTCTAGATCTCTCACCAATTGAAAACGTCTGGTCAATGGTGGCCGAGCAACTGGCTTGTCACAATACGCCAGTCACTACTCTTGATGAACTGTGGTATCGTGTTGAAGCTGCATGGGCAGCTATATCTGTACACGCCATCCGAGCTCTGTTTGACTCAATGCCCAGGCGTATCAAGGCCGTTATTACGGCCAGAAGTGGTTGTTCTGGGTACTGATTTCTCAGAATCTATGCACCCAAATTGCGTGAAAATGTAATCACATGTCAGTTCTAGTATAATATATTTGTCAAATGAATACCCGTTTATCATCTGCATTTCTGCTTGGTGTAGCTATTTTGATGGGCAGTAGTGTAGATCAAAGAAGAAAAAACTGTCTGGTAAACATGGGCTCTAAAACGCATAACTTATGTGCTATGAGTACTTCTTCGGTAGAAGAGCTGTGTTTCACAGTAGTGAAGAAGGGCAAGTGCTCAAAACTCTTAAAGTATGACACAACCAGGTAGCCGATACAATGATGATACTCCTCCCATGATACTACTCCCATCATTTTATAGCGGTGGGTCTGCCTCACATCACATACACTATGTGATCAAAAGTTTCCGGACACTCCCAAAAACACACGTTTTTCATATTAGGTGCATTGTGCCGCCACCTACTGCCAGGTACTCCATATCAGCGACCTCAGTTATCATTACACATCGTGAGGGAGCAGAATGGGGCGCTCCGCGGAACTCACGGACTTCGAACGTGATCAGGTGATTGGTTGTCACTTTTGTCATACGCCTGTACTCGATGTTTCCACACTCCTAAACATCCCTAGGTCCACTGTTTCTTATGTGATAGTGAAGTGGAAACGTGAAGGGACACGTACAGCATAAAACCGTACAGGCCAACCTCGTCTGTTGACTGACAGAGACCGCCGGCTGTTGACGAGAGTCGTAATGTGTAATAGGCAGACGTCTATCCAGACCATCACACAGGAATTCCAAACTGCATCAGGATCCACTGCAAGTACTACGACAGTTAGGCGGGAGGTGAGAAAACTTGAATCTCATGGTCGAGCGGCTGCTCATAAGCCACACATCACGTCAGTAAATGCCAAACGACGCCTCGCATGGTGTAAGGAGCGTAAACATTGGACGACTGAACAGTGGAAGAACGTTGTGTGGAGTGACGAATCACGGTACAAAATGTGACGACCCGATGGCAGGATGTGGGTATGGCGAATGCCTGGTGGACGTCATCTACCTGCGTCTGTAGTGCCAACAGTAAATTTCGGAGGCGATGCTATTATGGTATGGTAGTGTTTTTCATGGAGGGGCTTTGCACCCCTTGTTGTTTTGCGTGCCACTATCACAGCACATGTCTACACTGATGTTTTAAGCACCTTATTGCTTCCCACTGTTGAAGAGCAATTCGGGGATGGCGATTGCATCTATCAACATGATCGAGCACCTGTTTATAATGCACGGTCTGTGGCCGAGTGGTTACACAACAATAGCCGGCCGGTGTGGCCGTGCGGTTCTAGGCGCGTCAGTCTGGAACCACGAGACCGCTACGGTCGGAGGTTCGAATCCTGCCTCGGGCATGGATGTGTGTGATGTCCTTAGGTTAGTTAGGTTTAAGCAGTTCTAAGTTCTAGGCGACTGATGACCTTAGCTGTTAAATCCCATAGTGCTCAGAGCCATTTGAACCATTTTTGTTACACGACAATAACATCCCTGTAATGGACTGGTCAGCATAGAGTCTTGACCTGAATCCCATAGAACAGCTTGGGGGTGTTTTGGAACGGCGACTTCGTGCTAGGCCTCACCGACCGACATCGATACCTCTTCTCAGTGCAGCCCTCCTTGAAGAATGGGCTGCCATTCTCCAAGAAACCTTCCAGCACCTGATTGAACGTATGCCTGCGACAGTAGAAGCTGTCATCAAGGCTAAGGGTGGGCCAACACCATATTGAATTCCAGCATTACCGATGGAGGGCGCCGCATTCATTTTCAGTCAGGTGGCCGGATACTTTTGATCACATAGTATATAGTGGTCAGTTCCGTATTAAATAGGGTTGTCCGTATATTTTTGACCAGATAGTGTATTTCATGCACTTTAAAATAAGCATTCCATCTTTCATCATCCGTCTGGGTAAGGATAATCTAAGTTGGATTACGTATGTCAAAGTGCATGAAATATTTTTCGGGCCAGTTGTATTTTGCCCACTCTGCGTAAGGATCTACTGCTAGATAAGTGCCTTTGACCACACGTTTGGTGTTTCACTGTTTGTCACAATATTATTTATTCACGTCGACCTCCTCATCAGAAACCGACGAGGCTCTTAGCACTATGGGACGTAACATCTGAGGTCATCAGTCCCCTAGAACTTAGAACTACTTAAACCTAACTAACCTAAGGACATCACACACATCCGTGCCCGAGGCAGGATTCGAACCTGCGACCGTAGCAGCCACGCGGTTCCGGACCGAGCGCCTAGAACCGCTAGACCACCGCGGCCGGCTTTTTCCGAACTAACCTAAGGACATCACACACATCCATGCCCGAGGCAGGATTCGAACCGGCGACCGTAGCGGTCACCCTGTTCCAGACTGAAGCGCCTAGAACCGCACGGCCACACCGGCCTGCAAAACGACGATTCCAATACTGTATCCAAAAGAGTTGACTCAGCCAATCCGTCATAATCGTGGAGCAGTAGGCAGTAAGAAATTTTGTGTTCCAAATATCATTCATAAGTCTTGAAACATCCAATGAAAGTAGCTGGAATCTTTTATGAGGCATGAATGGTATCTAGTATTCCTCTTCATAACGATGATAGTACCTATTCGATAAGACAACAGCACACTAAAGAAGAACGAAACAGTTTATCTGATCGCGTGCAGTTCCTTCCCAGGAGCAGCAACACTTACCAGTGATTCTCATAGTCTTCGTTTCATTTTGGTATGGCCAGAGACTTGTTTAAGGATTCAGATTGTATGTTTGCATTTATCATGTGGTCTTCAAGACTTGTCAACAAGGAATTTTGACATTAACCGTCAGTGAGCAGAAAATCCTCTCCTTACAAGGTGAGTATGTATTTGTAGTGGCCGCGCGGGATTAGCCGAGCGGTCTGAGGCGCTGCAGTCATGGACTGTGCGGCTGGTCCCGGCGGAGGTTCGAGACCTCCCTCGGGCATGGGTGTATGTGTTTGTCCTTAGGATAATTTAGGTTAAGTAGTGTGTAAGCTTAGGGACTGACGACCTTAGCAGTTAAGTCCCATAAGATTTCTCACACATTTGAACATATTTTTTTTGTATTTATAGCCTTTTCTAAATCACGTGTGCCTTTATATTCGCTCAGACCTTGGAAAAAGATCAAAAGAAAATGGACCTGGCTAGGCAAGATATACAGATGGAAGTGGGAAGATGGACCGAGGAAGTAACCTCGTGCAACCCAACGATGGGAGTCAGTGGTTAAGATATTGGATTCGTATTCTGGTGGGGCATAGTTAGCCTACATTGCTTCATCGAAATGCCATGATTGTCCTTCAATAAAATCACATCTGATTCCTTCTAATCTCCTTATCTAACTTAACTAGTCCTCTGTCCTTAAAGACCTGGATGGTGACAGGACTTGAAACTGTAATTCTCTCTCTATGGGGCTGCAGACCATGTTCTGTGTGTTCTTTATGACTATGCGTGCGTTAAGCGTTCGTGGCTCCGAATAATGTACACAGCTTAAATGTAGGCAACGCCCATGAAGTACGAGGGTGTTCCGAAAAGTAATGACTCCGAACTTTTATGTGGAAACCCTAAAACCTTTTTAGATAAAACATACTTTATTAACATTGTACATCTGTATTCTTCATGTCTACGTATTTACTTCTCAACGTAGTCACCCCCTGGCAACGAACAAGTTTCTCCAAACGAGAAACCAGTTTGTTGATACCGTCACTGTAGAATGTTTGGCTTCGTTGACAGAGTCACAACCTCACCTGTGCATTCACCGCTTCATCAAAATTGAAGTGAAGTCCTTGAAAGTGTTCTTTAAGTTTTGCAAAGGGATGAAAATCCGATGGGGCCAAGTCGGGACACTGTGGAGGATGATCGATGACAGTGAGCCCAGGGCATCGGATAGTTGCACATGTCGCAGCGCTTGTGTTTGGTCTGGCTTGTCATGCTGAAGGATTCGGTGCTCGATGTGTGGACGAACTCTTCGAATTCGTGCTTTGTTTTCTAAGCGTCCCTTACGCACCGACAAAATTGCGTCACACACCGTCACGTTACACGCAACAACTCAGTGCCCTCTAGCGGCAGAGGGCTGTAACTTGCTTCAGCGAAGCGGGAATGTTGGGAGTAATACACATGACATGTAATACCCCAGCCGGTATTGAGAATAGAATAAAAAATTCGGAGGCTTTACTTTTCAGCACGCCCTCGTATTACAAAGAGTCTCGAAATTAATCGGCATTAGTAACGATTTGAGATATGATATGAAAACCTGCGAGCACTACCCACTCGTCACCACAAGAAACAGCTTTGCATGTTATGCAAGATTACGTTATTAATTTGGCCACTGCATACAATTAAAATATCATCACATTGATACAACATCTTAGTGTACTCCTGACCATATCTAATAAATATGAGTCGGCTAATCGTGGGCGAAGTTGTAGGAAGCAGGGTTCATAAATTGAAGTCGATTTCACAAATTACTAAAATTTTATTCATATTTAAAAAGCACATGAAATCTTACTCCAATGTTGTTAGGAAACAAACACAACTAAAATCAACATGAAAAGATGAAGCTAATAATGTGAGACTTTGATTGACTTCGTTAGAAAGGCTGAAACAACAAATATGAGTCCCTCATATTCGCAAGTCACATTTTCAAATAAACAACAGAAATAACCCAATGAACTTTGCATCCAAGAAGCACCGCTGATCAGAGTACGGCCTCTGAGATATGAAACAAACACCTCATACTATAGCAAAAAGTGACACTTACATTTTCAAACTACAAAGTCAATATGGGACGACAGCCAGGAAGCGAAAGATAGTCGGCATGTGACGACTCCCAGTAAAAACGAATGATAAGATTACGAAGTTCTCCCTACTCAGCCACCGCTTTCTTTGGAGGTGCGGCAGCAGTCTTGCAGCCAATATTAAGAACGAGAAAGTGCCTCGAAGCGTGAAACTATAGGGAAACACTGCAGACGTTTCCTTGGTATGCGTACAAATACGCATAAAGAATTTAAGATTTGTACCGAGTTTGAACGGTCCTTTGCTATTGGTTGACGAAGCATAAACAGTGTCTAGAAGGGGCGACAATACACAGGATTGGACAAACTGAAATACTGTTGAGATTGAGCTAAATTTTTCACATTTTATGGGAACGGAAAGGCAGGAATTTTGTGGACATCCATGCTGATAAGGCATCTTCCGGCCAGGCAACCGCAAATTCAGAATAAGCACAGCAGGCCCTGGGTACCACCCCAACCAGTTTTCCTGTCATACCAGACAGCGACCGCGAATAGTCCCGGAAATCTACTTCCTTGTGTAAGAACCTTTCGGCCACCACCCACCAGTCCACCCGCTTTAATTTAAGAAAGAAATGTAACTGAACTGATACAGAGTCGCGAATCTATCTGTACCAGCCGCGTACAGTGTGTTTTCAAACAGCTGTCATTTAGGGAAACTCGATAATCTAAGAGGAGTTCCTGTTTCTCATTGTAACACGTGCCGACATCCTTGGTCTCCATCCAAGCTGCTGTGGCCAGGTACGGCGGGTAGAACGACGAAATACAGTCTTATGATTCTCCGTGTTCGGCGATCCGAAAGTAAGCTCTTTCATTGAAACCCTCTAATGACAATCCCTATCAAAAACAAAGAATGTTCGTACCAGCCAAGCACGAGATTTAGGATCTCCAAAACTGTGTTGTGGCTGCCTGCGTTACCCAAAGGAAATACCTAAACTGCGATAACACGTTGCTTTACAAAAGTGTTATCGAAAAAATGCCTGATATAGTGCCTGAAAAGTGTGCAGTTGTAGATCCCAGAAAGTCAAAATCAAACGCACTCAACAGCTCCCTGATAAGCGGCAGTAGTAACTATTGCTCTCCTGGTTGTCAGATTGCGTAGGTACAAATTAATTTGCTGCTGTGGCATACTTCTCGTCATAAAATGCTTGTCGGGTCACAATGCGGACCCGATTCGACTTCTTGGTGCCCGTAAAATCAGCTTCTTGGATTATCAAAAAAAAAAAAAAATCATTGCAGTCATTAATTTTTTCCATAGTCCAGAGCGACGTAAGGCAATGACTTTCGGAAACATCCACTTCCTTGGTCGATAAACTACCATTTAACCTAATTACATGCCACACCCACATGCACATAAACTCCTTTAAGTCTTTATTCACCAGTAAACTCTCTAAAGACGTAAATTAGCCAAACGGTACTCACATTACTTCTGATGTGTATGGTGCGAGAAACTGAGCATTTTCCAGGTAGCATTCAGAATTATTTACAGTGTTTTATTGTTTCCAGAGTCACAGAAAAGTATAGCTCACAACTTTTTTTTTATCAAGGTATGTTTAGGATTGGCGTATATCTACGCAATAACCCAATACGATGTTAACCTCAAAATTTCATAAGGTTCATTTCAGCATTTTATCTCTCCATCTGTTCTATATTAGGTTGGTTCAAATGGCTCTGAGCACTATGGGACTTTTTTAACATCTGTGGTCATCAGTCCCCTAGAACTTAGAACTACTTAAACCTAACTAACCTAAGGACATCACACACATCCATGCCCGAGGCAGGATTCGAACCTGCGACCGTAGCAGTCCTATATTAGGTGTCTCAGTACCTAAGCTGGTAGCAACTCTAACGGCCCATGTATGGTAGAACTGCCTGTCAACCATCAGTGCTATGAAAACACCAAATGTGTAATGTGACGTCTGGATACTGTACACTTAGTGTGTATCTTATCATTGTAAACAGTCACCACATTACTTACTCGGTCGCAAATGTGGCAATAACGAGGGACGTACTAAACTATTGTCACACTGCTATACAAAAAGATGCCAGATGTTCAACAGTGGTATAACAAAATTATATGTTGTTGAGTTACCACTGTAACTCATTTTATGTATTTTTTGTTACAATTACGTGTAAGTATGATAAGACGGTTGTCAAAAGATTGTGATCTGTAAATTAATTTATTTCTTATGTCAAAATGTATTAACCACTGCTCCATAGTCATTACATTTCAACACAGCCGCCTGAAATTTTTCATAGCGTACCACTACCCAATGAATCAAACCGTACAGCAAATATTCCTTAACGAACGGAAAAATTTGTTAATAGAGATCACAGCCACTCTATATACACTGCCTGACAAAAAAAAGTAACATCCAGAAAACATGGTCAGATGACAATGTAACTTCGTCCACGTACGCTAGCGGCCGGTACGTAAATGATGAGAGTTGCAATTCTCTGTGACAGGTAGAACTGCCACCAGAGTGCATTAGTGTCGTTCATGTTTAGTGTTGATACCAGACCTGATAGGATTTACAAAGTGCATAAACAGCGTCGGATGCTGCGTGAGGGCTGTGAGGGACACGGAGGTGCCACGTACTCGTATGAGACAACGTTATCAACACGTGACAAAGTTTTGAGGAGTCTCATTGTGGGTCTCTATTTGGCCGGCTTGTCGAATCCTGTAATATCCATATTTGTGGGGCATTCGGATGTGACTGAGGCCCGATGTTGGACTGTATGGGAACGTGAGGGCAGGTACACTACTGGCCATTAAAATTGCTACACCACGAAGATGACGTGTTACAGACGCGAAATTTAACCGACAGGAAGAAGATGCTGTGATATGTAAATGATTAGCTTTTCAGAGCATTCACACAAGGTTGGCGCCGGTGGCGACACCTACAACGTGGTGACATGAGGAAAGTTTCCAACCGATTTCTCATACACAAACAGCAGTTGACCGGCGTTGCCTGGTGAAACGTTCTTGTGATGACTCGTGTAAGGAGGAGAAATGCGTACCATCACGTTTCCGACTTTGATAAAGGTCGGATTGTAGCCTATAGCGATTGCGGTTTATCGTATCGCGACATTGCTACTCGCGTTGGTCGAGATCCAATGATTGTTAGCAGAATATGGAATCGGTGGGTTCAGGAGGGTAATACGGAACGCCGTGCTGGATCCCAACGCCCTCGTATCAATAGCAGTCGAGATGACAGGTATCTTATCCGCATGGCTGAAACGGATCGTGCAGCAACGTCTCTATCCCTGAGTCAACAGATGGGGACGTTTGCAAGACAACAACCATCTGCACGAACAGTTCGACGACGCTTGCAGCAGCATGGATTATCAGCTCGGAGACCATGGCTGCAGTTACCCTTGACGCTGCATCACAGACAGGAGCGCCTGTGATGGTGTAGTCAACGACGAACCTGAGTGCACGAATGGCAAAACGTCATTTCTTCGGATGAATCCAGGTTCTGTTAACAGCATCATGATTATCGCATCGGTGTTTGGCAACATCGCGGTGAACGCACATTGGAAGCGTGTATTCGTCATCGCCATACTGGCGTATCACCGGGCGTGATGGCATGGGGTGCCATTGGTTACACGTCTCGGTCACCTCTTGTTCGCTTTGACGGCACTTTGAACAGTGGACGTTATATTTCAGATGTGTTACGACCCGTGGCTCTACCCTTCATTCGATCCCTGCGAAACCCTACATTTCAGCAGGATAATGCACGACCGCATGTTGCAGGTCCTGCACGGGCCTTTCTGGATACAGAAAACGTTCGACTGCTGCCCTGGCCAGCACATTCTTCAGATCTCTCACCAATTGAAAATGTCTGGTCAATGGTGGCCGAGCAACTGACTTGTCACAATACGCCATTCACTACTCTTGATGAACTGTGGTATAGTGTTGAAGCTGCATGGGCAGCTGTACCTGTACACGCCATCCAAGCTCTGTTTGACTCAATGCCCAGGCGTATCAAGGCCGTTATCACGGCCAGAAGTGGTTGTTCTGGGTACTGATTTCTCAGGATCTATGCACCCAAATTGCGTGAAAATGTAATCACATGTCAGTTCTAGTATAATATATTTGTCCAATGAGTACCCGTTTATCATCTGCATTTCTTATTTGTGTAGTAATTTTAATGGCCAGTAGTGTATATCCGTCGCCGACTTCCCGGTCGATCACGTCTGAACACCCCAAGGGACAATGGCCGTGTTGTACGTCAAGCTCACTGTAGCCCCTCCATATCTGCACCAGCCATTAGAGAGCAAGTAATGGACATCCTCCAACTATCTGTGTCATCCCCACCACTTTGATCGAAGAGTTTCAGCGGCCGTGCTAGGGAATTATCGTGCCATGCGTAGGCTGCTGTTAACACCACAACACGAAAACGGCCGCGTTTGGAATCGTCTATGGCTGATAAGCATGGAATACGGATGAAAGGAGTCACGGTGTGTCTACTGATGCACAGGCCTTAACAACCGTCGTCGGCGAGTATGGCGGAGACTGGTGAGAAATCTCATTCTTCTAATGTTTTGGAGAAACATACCGGTGTTACTCCTGACGTCATGGCGTGTAGAGCCATCTGGTATGACTTCAGATTACGACTGGTAGTGATTAGAAGAACTCTGACGGCACAACGCTACGTCACGGATACCCTGCGTCCTCATAGGTGCCTTTCATGCGACAGTATCGCGGTGCCAAGATACCATTTCTCCACAGGACAATGCTAGTACACACATGGCATGTGTCTCTATGAACTGTCTGTGTGGTGATGAGGAACTCCCGTGGACGGCAGCATCCCCAGATCTGTCCCCTATGGGACATGTGTGGGATCAGTTCGGATGTCAACTCCGCCCCAATCCCATTATCCAGGATTTCAAGACTAGTTGTATCAGTTGTGGGCCAGCTTGCCTCAAGAGAGGGCACAATAGTTCTCTTTGGCCCCTCTCAACCGAATCAGTCCTTGCATCCACGTCAGAGAGGACGCAACGTCGTACTCATATGTGGACGTACTTCCAAGCTCTTTGTAAATTTGGCTCTGTTTAGTAGTCACGGAAATAACACCACATATACCGTCAATCCGCGAAGTTTCATTTTGTTACCTCCCCCTCTTCTGGGTACTTCACGTTTTTGCCAGGCAGAGTATTTCTTCCGTTGCCCAAAGAGGACTTCGAAACCTTCATGTTTCCCTTACAGACTCTTTGCATCAGTTACATCGCAAATAATAGGGTCTTTGTCGCTAGAAATATCTACTCTTCAGTAACCGCTGCCCATATCGTTCAGCCATCTTGGTTGTTTTCAGTGCCTACCTATATCAAAAGCTACTCGCTGTAAATATCTCATTACATTATAATTTGTTACAGCTGACGGTCACAGCTTGTTTTGGTCAAGACAGTTTATATCAGTAAACAGTAGCACTAGTCCGTAGTACTCTTGTACGCTGGAATTTTTCCGGACAAAATGTTTATCAATTGATATGGTTTATTTATATAATATGTGCTGCGAGATAACTACCTCCCATTGTTGTCATTATACCTGACAGATTCTGAAGATGGATTCACAGCCGAAAGACGTAATATTGTAAAGTTTATGCAGTGAAACAGCGACCACGACAGGGTATTACAATGTCTGACGCAATTGTGATCGGAGACTCTTTTAATGGTCTTATGTCATTTATTGATAAAAGCCAAAACGTCGAGGAAAATACAGCAATTGCTAAGGCAGATGGACAGACATCTGCGGGAATGTGGAATTACACAGATCTAATTATGGAGATTTGTTTTGCAAACCCACATACGCCTCGTCGCTACTACTGTGGAGCCCGAGTAGCTACTGTTGTTACCGTAGGCCAAGTTTTTGAGTTAGTGAAACGACTTCTGGTGCAGTACAGCGCTGAGACAATTTCTCCCTGCCACTATTACAACGCTATGTCCCAGGGTCAGGTAACAGCATAGGAGAAAGAAGGTTCTACAACATTCCAACAAATTAGTAACAAAGTCACCCAGATGAGTTAAAAATGTTTACGTATCTTTGTGAGTTGTTGAATAATGAAGTCTGCAACACTGCATGTAATATAACACAAAAAGGTCCTCCATGGCTAAGAGCAAATAATCGTAGGTATATTTTACAGTACATAGCAAATGCAATTTACAACAACTGTCTGTTCACTTCTAAGTGTTCACTAAACGACGATCCCTGTCTAAGTCAGCCCGAAACGATGATCTATAACAAAGAGGGTGAGAGCTGCTCTTCTGTCTTCTTACTAGGCTTCTGTCCATCTTCATCCGGTCATTGGCGGATTGTACTCGACCGGCAACTGGCCGAGGCGAAGTCGATATCTTCATCCTCAGCGCCGCCCGCGGCGATGGTGGAACTCGCGCAAGTGGCGAGTCTATGGCACTGGCAACAGCTCTCATCTTTGGGCCTGTAGTGCTTTTGCCCTGGCTGTGTTTTATTCGAACGAGACAGCCATTTGTGCCTGAAGTTAAAGGACTTCAGCAATACGAGTTGCATTTACTTACATTACATGCGATTGACGTGATTAACATGAAACCACAGCGCATTTCGATTGTAATGACGGTTGAAAAGATGCGATCTGCAGATATTGTTTGAATCCAGAATGAGATTTTCACTCCGCAGCGGAGAGTGCGCTGATATGAAACTTCCTGGCAGATTAAAACTGTGTGCCGGGCCGAGACTCGAACTTGGGACCTTTGCCTTTCGCGGCAAGTGCTCTACCAACTGAGCTACCCAAGCACGACTCGAGCTCCCTCCTCACAGCTCTCCTTCTGCCAGTACCTCGTCTCCTACCTTCCAAACTTTACAGAAGCTCTCCTGCGAAACTTGCAGGCACACAGTTTTAATCTGCCAGGAAGTTTCATATCAGCGCACACTCCGCTGCAAAGTGAAAATCTCATTCTGGAAACGTCCCCCAGGCTGTGGCTAAGTCATGTCTCCGCAATATCCTTTCTTTCAGGAGTGCTAGTTCTGCAAGGTTCGCAGGAGAGCTTCTGTAAAGTTTGGAAGGTAGGAGACGAGGTACTGGCAGGAGAGCTGTGAGGACAGGTCGTGAGTCATGCTTGGGTAGCTCAGTTGGTAGAGCACTTGCCCGCAAAGAGGAAGTTTCATTGTTTGAATGTTTGCAGTTACAAATGGTTCAAATGGCTCTGAGCACTATGGGACTCAACTGCTGAGGTCATTAGTCCCCTAGAACTTAGAACTAGTTAAACCTAACTAACCTAAGGACATCACAAACATCCATGCCCGAGGCAGGATTCGAACCTGCGACCGTAGCGGTCTTGCGGTTCCAGACTGCAGCGCCTTTAACCGCACGGCCACTTCGGCCGGCGTTTGCAGTTACAGTGCAGCTGTCTGCTTCCGTCTTAAGCTCCAAGTTACAACTTCGTTTCCCGCAACATCGACATTGTGTTGCTGAGACCAAATCTTTCATGAAAATTATGAGCATGTACCTGGAGATATACGTAGCTGTAAGTTATTTATGATGTTTGAAGTGTGTACTTCACGATCTGGCAGAAGTTTGGTTACTTTTTTAAGGCAGAGATAGAATCTAAGACACAATGGAAAAATCGGGTGCAAATGTCTTCTATCAAAATGCTCTAAACACAAACAACGTGATTTTTGCAGACAACCTTGTAGGTAGGCAATCACAGCTATGACTAGTCATCTTGGGTATTAGCAAACCTTTTCAGCTGTATTTAGTCCTTAATTATTGGATCACTACCGGATTCGTGGCACTAAAAGCCACATCTTCAGGTGAACGTCCAGAACGAATAACAATCCTGGAATATACACTGGAATGGTAAATTACTTTTAAGCTTGTATGTCACTGTAAGCGTCTCATGAAAATGAACTTAAATTTGCTACCATTATACGCAGACGATACATTCACAGTACGGTACTTGTGCTGCAAAAGTTGCTTCTAACCTAAAAAGACAAGAGAAAAACGACAAAATGTAATATAGCAGCATATTACATCTACCACATAATACATTTATTGTATGTATAAAAGGAAACATGTATTTCAGGCCACTGATGATTCTTCCCAAATAAAAGAAGCGGAACGCGTATGGCAATAAACAAACTGCCTACATTTTGTTGCACAGACGGTACATACCTCCACAAATCCGATTCTATCAAGTTCATACAGCTCAAATTTACTACTCGTTTATACACTCCTGGAAATTGAAATAAGAACACCGTCAATTCATTGTCCCAGGAAGGGGAAACTTTATTGACACATTCCTGGGGTCAGATACATCACATGATCACACTGACAGAACCACAGGCACATAGACACAGGCAACAGAGCATGCACAATGTCGGCACTAGTACAGTGTATATCCACCTTTCGCAGCAATGCAGGCTGCTATTCTCCCATGGAGACGATCGTAGAGATGCTGGATGTAGTCCTGTGGAACGACTTGCCATGCCATTTCCACCTGGCGCCTCAGTTGGACCAGCGTTCGTGCTGGACGTGCAGACCGTGTGAGACGACGCTTCATCCAGTCCCAAACATGCTCAATGGGGGACAGATCCGGGGATCTTGCTGGCCAGGGTAGTTGACTTACACCTTCTAGAGCACGTTGGGTGGCACGGGATACATGCGGACGTGCGTTGTCCTGTTGGAACAGCAAGTTCCCTTGCCGGTCTAAGAATGGTAGAACGATGGGTTCGATGACGGTTTGGATGTACCGTGCACTATTCAGTGTCCCCTCGACGATCACCAGTGGTGTACGGCCAGTGTAGGAGATCGCTCCCCACACCATGATGCCGGGTGTTGGCCCTGTGTGCCTCGGTCGTATGCAGTCATGATTGTGGCGCTCACCTGCACGGCGCCAAACACGCATACGACCATCATTGGCACCAAGGCAGAAGCGACTCTCATCGCTGAAGACGACACGTCTCCATTCGTCCCTCCATTCACGCCTGTCGTGACATCACTGGAGGCGGGCTGCACGATGTTGGGGCGTGAGCGGAAGACGGCCTAACGGTGTGTGGGACCGTAGCCCAGCTTCATGGAGACGGTTGCGAATGGTCCTCGCCGATACCCCAGGAGCAACAGTGTCCCTAATTTGCTGGGAAGTGGCGGTGCGGTCCCCTACGGCACTGCGTAGGATCCTACGGTCTTGGCGTGCATCCGTGCGTCGCTGCGGTCCGGTCCCAGGTCGACGGGCACGTGCACCTTCCGCCGACCACTGGCGACAACATCGATGTACTGTGGAGACCTCACGCCCCACGTGTTGAGCAATTCGGCGGTACGTCCACCCGGCCTCCCGCATGCCCACTATACGCCCTCGCTCAAAGTCCGTCAACTGCACATACGGTTCACGTCCACGCTGTCGCGGCATGCTACCAGTGTTAAAGACTGCGATGGAGCTCCGTATGCCACGGCAAACTGGCTGACACTGACGGCGGCGGTGCACAAATGCTGCGCAGCTAGCGCCATTCGACGGCCAACACCGCGGTTCCTGGTGTGTCCGCTGTGCCGTGCGTGTGATCATTGCTTGTACAGCCCTCTCGCAGTGTCCGGAGCTAGTATGGTGGGTCTGACACACCGGTGTCAATGTGTTCTTTTTTCCATTTCCAGGAGTGTATAATCAGCTGACATGTTGCAAACTTTAAGTACAATAATTATTATGGCTACAGTGGTGAAATTATACTTAAATATCAATTTTGGCTGGGGTTCAGAGATAAGGATGAACGGCTGGTGGCCGAGGGAGGGGAAGAGAAAGGGAAAGATAGAGTGAAAGAAAGAGTGGAAAGATCAAACTTTCCAAAGCGGGGGGTTCCTAAGATTATATCTGTTACGTGTAATAACTAACTAAAGGTTAGGGTAATACATTGGTTATTGATTTAAAACATGCAGATAGATGTACAATTTGTGTCATTAGTTGATGTACGTATACTTTCTAGCTGACAGGGGGTATACGCTGTTGGTGTGATGGTATATTTGTAAATGAGGTCAGTCCATTGATATTTGAGGGATGTCATGGTATCATAACTAAATCCTTATGGTAGATATTAAGGTAGGTGTGTGTGTGTGTGTGTGTGTGTGTGTGTGTGTGTGTGCATTGCAAAGTTACTAATGTAGGCAGTTGCTGAAAACAGAGATGATACTCCTGTAAATATTGTCATTTGTGTCATTTAAGATGGATTCAGGTTGTTTTGATTGGTGTTTGTATATTTGGAATGTTTCAAGGATGCCTAGTTTTTTGCCTTTAGATTCGACGTGTAGGATGCTGATACTTGTGTTGTTAGTGTTGTTAACATGGTGTTTTGTTTCGTGCAGGTGGGTGGCTATTGCTAAGGTGTGGCAATTTTTTTGTTTTTTGGTGCTGTCATGTGTTCTTTGAATCTTATCTCAAATTAGCTACCTGTCTGGCCTATGTAGAAGCAGTCAAAGACCAAACACTCAATTTTATACAGACCTATGTGGTGAAGTGGGTTTCGTGTGTCGCTGTTGTGAGGCAAATATTTTCAGATCTTCTTGTCTGTGATAAAGGATATGTTTATGCCTTTCCGTTTGAAGGTAATGGCAGTCTGATATGAAATATTACCTAGAAATGGAATTGTGTGGAAGATGTTGTTTTCTTTTTGTTTTTTGTAATGTGGTTGCTTTGCCATTATTGTGTGTTTTAGGGTGTCTGCTATGGAGCTGTTATAACAATTTGCAATGGCTGTTTGTTTTATTATTTCAATTTCCTGTTCACACTTTTCTTCAGAGAATGGTAGTTGTATCGCTCTATTGATCATGTACCGGAATGTTGCCATTTTTGCGCTGTGGGGTGAAAGGAGGAGCTGTGGATTGTATTACATGTTGTGGTGGGCTTGCAATAAATTTCAAACTGGTGTCTATTATTCTTTATTCTAGTGGTAAGGTCCAAAAAATTTATACTGTCACCTGTCTGGTGTGCAACTGCGAATTCGGGGTCAGGGATTTTCTCTGCCTCGTGATGACTGGGTGTTGTGTGATGTCCTTAAGTTAGTTAGGTTTAAGTAGTTTTGAGTTCTCGGGGACTGATGACCATAGATGTTAAGTCCCATAGTTCTCAGAGCCATTTGAACCATTTTGAACCATCAACTGGGAATTTTATGTTTTCTTGAGAGTTGTTGAATAACTGGTTCAACTCACTAATGTCATCTTATGTACCATTGATTAAAATGGTGGTATCATCTGTTTATCTCTAGTAGTAGATGATATTTTTGGGGAGATAGTGACTGGAATTCCGGATTTTGTCTTCTAAATTGCTTATACATATTTCAGAAAACAATCTGGAAAGGTTTGAGCCCATTGCCAGGCCATCTGTTTGTTTGTAGCGTTTACTGTTAAATTTGAAATAGTTGTGTAAAACTGTGAATTTGAGCAGTTCCATAATTCAGTAATGTGAGTTGAAGGGATTGTTTGTTGCTTTTGTAGGTTAGCATCAATTATCTGTGGTGTGGGATCTATTGGCACAGAGGAATAAAGGTTTTGTATGGCAAATGAGGCAAGTGTGGCTCCATCGGGAACTTCTAGGTTTTTAACATATTGTGTGAATTCTACTGTGTTTTTAAGTTTTCTATTATTATCTAATGTGTATACTTCTTTGAGAATTTTGAAGAGCATTTTGCTGAGTTTGAATGTTGACATGTTTCTACAGTTCTCTATAGGCCTGATGTACGTACTATTTTTGTGTATCTTTGGCTGAGATCTAAGACAAGGTGCTTGTGGACTGATTGTTACAATGTTTCTTGCTTCTTGGATGATGAGTAGGAAGTTTATGATATTTGAAATGTGTTTAATCTCTTTTTATATTCTGGCTTTTGGATTTTTTGGTATTTCTGTTATGTTCTTGGCTTGGAAGAAGTCTAAAGTTTTTTCTATATATTTTGCCCTGTTCATTACAACAGTTGTATTACCTTTCTCAGATCCTATAGTTATTGTGTTACTCATGTTTAATTTAGTCTTAATGGTACATGTAAGGGCTTCTTCTCTTTTCTTGTATGCTGGGAATGGTTTTCCAATTACCTTCTAAATAATTTAGTTAATTTTGTGGAAGGTTGCTATTCTGTCATTTTCCTTCTTAAAGGCTATGGTTGAATTCTGTGTGACACTAGTGATGAGCTTCTCTTGGTTCTTTCGGCCCAGTTGAGCTTGAATGTTGAGTTTTAATCATTTGCAGCGTAGTGCCTCTTCTTGGAAGAATCCCAAGGAGCTACAATTCATCAACGAAGGAGGCCGTGTTACAGAATCCAAGTATGGTCGATACTCTAGTGTTATTAGCTAAAATGGGATCCCGACCAGTGTCTAATTCATCAACAAAGGAGGCCGTGTTACAGGATCAAAGTCTGGCTGATTCTCTACTCTAGTATTATTAGCTAGAATGGTATCCTGACCAGTGTTAAATCAACGAAAGAAAAGCTTCAAGCTAAAGCCGCGCGATTCACCACGACCTGTGTAGTCAGCGCGAAAGCGTCACAGAAATATTCAAAAAACACCAGTGGGTGATCGTATTAGGATGGCAAGTATTAACATCAGAATTTCAAGAGAGGACATCCCAGGACACGTACCGAGAGGTACTGAAATGGGGCGACTCTTATAGTTACTCAAGAGACTATTATTTTCTGCCAGCCGCTGTGGCCGAGCGGTTCTAGGCGCTTCAGTCTGGAACCACGATGCTGCTACGGTCGCAGGTTCGAATCCTGCCTCGGGCATGGATGTGCGTGATGTCCTTAGGTTAGTTAGGTGTAGGTAGTTCTAAGTCTAGGGGACTGATGACCTCAGATGTTAAGTCCCATAGTGCTTAGAGCCATTTGAACCATTATTTTCTAGGGCCATCTTTTTCTTCGAGTACGCAAGTGATGATATTTCCGGCGCACAGTTTTAATATTATAAAATACGCTAGGACACGTAAATAGCGTAAGCTCTCTGTAATCGTAGGTTTAATCTGGCAATTGGACTGGTACGACCTAGATTAATGAAAGTACGATCGAACTCTCCGTGTTCCACAATCACAGTACACCCATTAAATAAATCTCCATTAAATTTCACTTTAGTCAAGGGTTGTATTCTTATCCTGTCTAGCTCAACTGTTGGTCAAATCACAACCAGAATATTAATTTAGGCAGTGAAACTCACTACTGGAAAGTTATACGAAACTAGCGATCTGCCCGGCTTCGAAAGCCGGCTGGACGGTTTATCTGGCGTAGTGATGATAAGTTATACATACAAACCTTCTTCGTGAATCAGTATTGGTGAAGATCATATCAAAATCCCTACTTGGGTGTCATCCGAAGAACGTGGTCTCATCGCAAATATGGTGCCTCACGACGGAACCACAACTAAGGAATGTCGCTGCCTAACGCAGCAACGAATGAGAGACGTCGGCGTACACACACGCTCAAGAGGCTCCATACGCATACGCCACCGCTGCTGGAAGAGTTCTTACGTCAGAGCGCAGCGCCGCTTAAATTCCAGTCTGCAGTCGTCCCTTCGACGACAGTACCGTCTTATTTCATATTTAGCAGCGCTAGTTGTATTAGAAGCCAGAACTGTCTGTCCTCAACTGCACATTGAGAAACTGGAAATTTGTGGTAAGGACTATGGGACCAGACTGCTGAGGTCATCGGTCAAGAACAACGCACACACCCATGCCCGAGGGAGGACTCGAACCTCCCACGGAGGGAGCCGCGAGAACCGTGACAAGACGCCCTAGACCGCACGGCTACTCCGCGCGGCTCTGCACATTGAGAGTATCAAGTGATGAACTGTAGTGTACAGTGACAGTAGCAAGTCCATTTGGCATTCTGTGGACATGGATTGTTTCCAAGTTAAGTATTTCAGACTGTTCTAGTTTTAATAAAGTGGTCTAGTATTTTGTGTGTGTTTTGGAATCTGCTCGACCTCCTCCAGAAGTAAATCTCGACTTACTAGAGCCCACTACAGCGCCGTCGTGAATGTCTCAATTGTTTTTTTTTCGTCCGGCACTACACCTACAGTATTTCGTGAGTTTATCCTCACACACGGACAGAAAAATGTAGCAGGAGATTTTAATTTATAGTAGATATGGTATGTATCGATTCTGGTCAAGCTTCACTGCTCTTTGGAGTTGGGCAGCTGTTTACTTTACTGCTTTTCCCGCCAGACACAGCCTCCTCTACAGCTGACCAGCTCATAGCTCCCATCACTACTACAAGATGTCACTTCAAAAGCGAATTAAATATTCAGCAGATAACAATACATATATTACTCACTCATCATTACTATAAACAATAAATTATATACATAAACCTTCCTTGTGAATCAGTCTATCTGTTAGTGAAAACCATATCAGAGTAGCTACAGTACTTCCTGAAGTGAGCCTGTGGGGGAATTAAATTTATAATAATGCAACTCAGCGTGACATGAAGCTTCTGAAGTAAAATAATTATTTATGCATTCTTTCATATTAGCACTCTCTTTCAACACACCCATAAAACTATGTGCTTTAACGACTCGAAATGTTTCTAATTGCAAGGGGAGTAAGGTATATAAATAGGAGGGTCGTTCAATAAGTAATGCCCCACATTTTTTCAGAACATATTTATTGTTACGAGTCAGAATTTGGTGACAATATACATCAATATGTTCTATGGCTTTACGCCAACATTGAGGAGGAGAGTGTGTTCCCTGCTGGTAAAAGCTCTTGTCATGTAGACTTAGCCATGTTTTCACTGCATGACGGACACTCTCGTCATCTTCAAAGTGTGTTCCTCGTAGAATTGTGATGCGCCGATCGGCACGATTCAGCATGTCTGGAGCAGAGGCTGTGCTAGAACATCCCAAGCGTGGCTGATCATGGAGCTCTGTTTCTGCATTGCCTGAGACTGTAACTTCCTTTACTCATCGCCCAACTGTACGCCTATCGACTGCAACATCGCCATACACTGCAAATGTTTATAGCTGTTCATCACGGTTTCTTTTTCTGCACACAAGAATTCAATAACAGCACACTGCTTGTAACGTGAGTCGTATGCAGACGCCATTTTGACGCTGTACTACGGCTCTGCCATCTGCCACAACGGTTCGAACCTTCACCGGCGCACAGAACAAACATCAAATGTGAAGCACCAACAAGGACGTTTGTCTATGTATATTAATGGCTTTTTTAAAAAAATGTGGGGCATTACTTATTGAACGACCCTCTTATATTTAACACTGTCCTCAGGTACCGTTGATGACTGCAAAGGATTTGAAGCACTTTTAAGTAAACCTACTAATATAATAACGAGAATGTGGCAATCAACTAAAGAAGTGGATACTGATCGCAGAAAATAATACACTACACACCAGTACAACTTCAAGCTGACAGTCTTTAATTTCAAAATCAGTCAGATTGACAGGCAGGAGATTAAAAGGTGTTCTGATAATAAACGACGACTATATAGCGATATCATCACATTCCTTGAGCTTGTACTCCGTCTCTAATTATCTCGTCATGGAGGGGACGTTAAACCCGAATAATCATTCCTTTGAATCGCCAAAACTAAGACATCTTGGCTCTTTTCACTGGTATCTGCTCGATTGGGGTAGTTCATTCGTCGTCAGTAAGGAAATGATCACAGCTAGTGAACCCGTCGCTAATTTTGGCTTCCAGTCCTAATAAGAATTTACGTCGACTGCACATTCAGCAAGTTGCAAAGCCAGCGGCTCCGTGCCAGCAGCCTCTGTCAGTGTTACGAGTAGCTGCAGCTTCTAGACAACTCTGGATCTGGCCCTCCTTGCGAACATATCTGTCTTCACAGTGGGTCTTCCCTATGATGCTTATTCCAAGTCGATGCCGTCTGCTATTTACAAATTGTCTTTATACTAAATGTATTGTTTTAAATTCGGTATATAGTTCAAAACTAACAAATAAATCATTCAGCTTAAATAGATGTTACCAACAATTAATTAACCGCTCTTGTAAATTTATTCCAAAATGTTGCTCAAACTCAAGACAGATGGCAGATATGTAGCCACCCTACATTATGCGCTGCCACTTCACGACACTGGATTTAGCTACCACCCATTTTTAAGCTATTTAACGAGATCCTGTACTAATCGAAAAGAGTAAGCATGTGTGATATCAAGTCTCATACATTCATTTTATTCATTGTTGTTATTACGCAAAGTACGATACCTAGTAGACAAGACTCGCTATATTAATGCTGTATTTACACAGTTCTAGATATTTTTAATATATTTTGTGGTACGACTTCCATTTTACACGGTCCAATCACAATAATGTGACCATCGTCTATGTTCTACGTCAATGTGCAATAACCACTCACAAACGGCAAGTGACAACACTAGCAGTGGAGGATATATGAAGCATATCGGGGGATGCAGCGAATAGTACAGTCGTTGTCGTAATAAGGGAACGGGGACATTTATCTGACGTCCAAAAGGGCATGATCATTGGCTTTCAGGTCAAGGGTGGAAGCGTTTCCGAAACGGCTAAGACTGTAAATTCTTCGCATACCGCCATGGTTACAGTACACCGTGCATGGCAAAATGGCGCTATCCGAAACTGGCACCTAGGCATCTGTGGTGCACCATTGGCCGTAGATGACAGGGGTGAACGACAGCTGCGGAATTGACATGCAACTGTTGAGGCAACTGACCGCCTAAATGAACCAAGGAGCTACCAACAGTGTTTCCTCAACGACCATTCCACGAACGTTGCTGCGTATGGGCCTCTGCATTAGGCCCTTTGTTCATGCTTCCATGCTGACTGCTGTTCATAGGCGACGAAGGCTTGAATTTACAAGACAGTACCTCAACTGGAGGTCCACTGAGTGGTAACATGTGACTTTTTCAGACGAGTCATGTTTTATGCTTCATCGGAAAGAAGACCGTTGGAGTGTACGGCGTGAAACGTCTGGAAGCAAACACTCTGCGTGCGTTATGGGCTGGGGAATGTTTTCGTGGCATTCCCTGGGCGATATTGTCATTCTGGAGGGCACAATGGACAAACACCAGTGTGAAACTATACCACACCCCTACGTGCAGTTTCTTTTTCCTAGGCACCTTGCATATACCAGCAGGACAATGCAACATGTCAAACAGCTCACAGTGAACTTTTGTGGTTCGAAGAGCACCAGGATGAAATGAAATGTCGTGTGACTAGGGCCTCCCGTCGGGTAGACAGTTTGCCGGGTGTAATTCAAATGGTTCAAATGGCTCTGAGCACTATGGGACTTAACATCTGAGGTCATCAGTCCCCTAGAACTTAGAACTACTTAAACCTAACTAACCTAAGGACATCACACACATCCATGCCCAAGGTAGGATTCGAACCTGCGACCGTAGCAGTCGCGCGGTTCCGGACTGAAGCGCCTAGAACCGCTCGGCCACAACGGCCGGCCCGGGTGTAATTCTTTCGACCTGAAGCCACTTCGGCGACTTGCCCGTCGGTAGCACCAGGATGGGTTTAGCGTACTCTCCTGGCCACCAAACTCGTCGAATATAAACCCGATCGAGAATCTGCAGGACCACCTTGATCGGGCCGTTCGCGCCATGGAGATCCTCAACCGAGAAACGTAATGCAGCTGGCCACGGCACTGAAGCCCGTATCGTCCCATATCCCTGCCGATACTTTTCAGAATGTTACTCATTGTCTTCCTGCACGTCCCGCAGCGATCAGCGCTGCGAAAGGTGGTTATTCAGGCTCTTGACAGGTAGTTACATTTATGTGAGTGAACAGGGTATGGCAGTAAGTACTTTCATTCTACATCTAATTTTTTACGTCTTTGGTTACTATGCCCAATCGAAGGCAGTTTCCTGTCCAATCATGTACAGCCTCGACTACAAGCTACTATCACAGAATCACAGATGTGGTGAAAAGAAATGTAGTGTGACTAGAGCCTCCTGTCGGGTAGACCTGTCGCCTAGTGCAAGTCTTTTTAGTTGACGCCACTTCGGCGATTTGCGTGTCGATGGAGATGATATGATGACGAAGATAACGCAACATCCAGTCCCTGAGTGGAGAACCCGCACCCCTTGCATGGTATTCTGCTGAGCCGACTATTCAGCTATCGAGGCGGACACGGATGGAGTGAGACATTTTCGGGCAAGAAAACTAAGAATAATTTCCTTTTTGGAAAAACTGGTGTAATCCAGTCCTTTTTTATCGAGTCTTCTGACTGGTTTCCTATAAGTCAAAAATAGTAATCGTAGCTATGCTAATTCACTTCAAATGTCAACGGCTGAAGAATAAACCAACATGTGACGTGATAGACAAATGCTACCAAGTCACCTTTCTAGATACTGCATTCGTCTAACATTGGCCTCATTTCTCCACTTTGAACTGCGTTCAGATGGCTCTAAACACTGTGGGACTTAACATCTGAGGTCACCAGTCCCCTAGACTTAGAACTACGTGAACCTAACTAACCTAATGACATCACACATATCCATGTCCGAGGCAGCATTCGAACCTGCGACCGCCGGCCGGAGTGGCCGAGCGGTTCTAGGTCCTTCAGTCTGGAACCGCGCGACCGCTACGGTCGCAGGTTCGAATCCTGCCTCGGGCATGGATGTGTGTGATGTCCTT
Source organism: Schistocerca piceifrons (assembly GCF_021461385.2). Lineage (NCBI taxonomy): Eukaryota > Metazoa > Arthropoda > Insecta > Orthoptera > Acrididae > Schistocerca > Schistocerca piceifrons. The sequence goes on along the minus strand of NC_060149.1, from coordinate 230,675,061 downwards.
AGGTTAGTTAGTCTTAAGTGGTTCTAAGTTCTAGGGGACTGATGACCTCAGAAGTTAAGTCCCATAGTGCTTGGAGCCATCTGAATCCGAACCTGCGACCGTAGCAGCCGCGTGGTTCCGGACTGAAGCGCCTAGAAGTTGAACTGCGTGTAAGGTGTCGGAGAAAGAACAGTTTTGTTTATTTCCGTATTCATTCTACTTTGATTCTCGTAAAGAACTAAACGATTATGAGTTCCATGTTTTAGTTTTCTGTTGTAAACTCCAACCTCGTTATTCCTGGCGGCAGTGACCGTAATATTCTTTAGCAGTCTGCGCTGTCATACGAAATATTCCGTTCGGACAGCGAAAGTTACTTTCAAGAGCATCACATAGAAAGTTATATACAAGTATAGATCGGTTTCTATTCTACGCTGAAAATGAATTTTTAACGGAGAAAATGACTTTTTATGAGCCGGTATTACTCATGCGTCGATCTTGTAAATTAGGATTCAAACTTACGGAAAGGTAAAAACTATTGTCAGAAGAATGCTATTTCACTCCGGCGTCTCTTTCATGAGACTATAAGATATATCTATAAAATTTAGTAACGGCTGCGTGTTTATGTTCTGGATGGTCAGTTTCAATTTCATTTTGGTTACTGTAACACTCTTCACAGTTAACATGTCATTCAACCGATATATTAGAATACGCCACCTTCGCTTTAAAAATCATTTCGTATTTCTGACCACATTTCAAGCAAACGCAAAAATATTTAGACTGTTCCCATATCTGTAGAAGTTTTACAACAAGAATGATTTGGATAAACAACGGCGCAATCCGCAAGCTACTTCAGATCATTAACGACATTGTTTATCAAATAATTTGCGCTAGTTACGAAGTACAACTTCCTCGCGAATATTATTGCAGGAAACAAACTTCTTTACCCATGGTTCAACTCACGTCTTTCAGTGTACAAGAATATAATGAAGGGGACTGACAACTCAGTTATTCATTACAGCAGATGTACCTTTTATAAGAATTTTAGTAGTGTGAAGGTGTATTTAAATTAATTGCACGTCTTTGTCGAAATGTGACACCAATTCAAGTGAAAAAAATCCGCTCTTTTTTCAATAAATATTTTCTTAGTACAACTTCTCTAGTTTCGCCCATTTGAAAGGGACCTTGTGAAAGTTGCACACGAGGAAATAGTATTACAGGTCTTTTGCTCATTACTCAGACAATAGAAACGTATTTAAATAAATGACATAGGGACCCCAAGACGCGAGGCGCAACTACATTAAAAATGAAGATTTGTCGGTTGAAACGTGACATCGTTTAGGAAAAGGATGGATTCTGGATAATGCTATGAGCATACACTAGCGCCTGGATATCGAAAACAATTTCACAGACCACATTTTGTCAAGCTATAGCTGAATACAACAAACAATACAGGAAAAAATGTGTTTTGTACTAAAAAATGAGATATTCGCTAACAAATTATAAATTTTAAATTGGCTTCTGGAAATGGGGAAATGTCTCGTAGCGCAACCGAAGTTAAGGGTCACCAACTAATGACAGAAGATAAGCCAAACCCTAAAACATATCAGGTATCTCCGAGAGTACCTCGGGAATGATACAGACATTTCACGACGAAATCACTACAAAAATTTGCTTGATTCTACTTCTTGTATTTTGTCTGCTTTTCCGTCTAACGTCCCATGGTAGTGTTATAAAACATAAAAGTTTCCTTTTTTTTTGGAACATACATAGACTTCCTTTTAGAAGTTCGCTTCGTCTTTGAAAATCAGTGCATTTAATCGCTAAATGGGTTAGAAATAGTTGATATTTTATGGCTGTTCTTAAACTAATGTTATTTGCAGGGTGCCATATTCTAGTATTCTGTCACGTAAAGGGGTCACTCTTAAGAGTCACCAGGCGCATTTCCTCTAGTGTTTCGACAGATATTTACAATTTCGTTATAGCAATGTGCAGCTGGAATCAACTCAGGCAAATACTGCTCAACACGTTTTTCACGCGATGCCCAGAGACGACGAAAAGCCTCGGTACGTTTGCAGTTACAAACAAAATAATTTTAAAGCGGAATTTTACGCGCCCATTCGACAGAGCGGACCCAAATTAGTCTAGTGCAGAGGTGGGCAATAGTTTTGGCTCGGGGGCCACTTAGTGGAAGCAGAGGTTATCGAAGAGCCGCACCTTTTAAAATGATTACATGCATTAGTCAATTTTGCATTTCAGGAAAGGTATAAATTGTTACATAAAAATTCTGATTTGGCAGGCCACACAAAAATCTTTAGCGGGCCGCATGCGGTCTGCGGGCCGCTATTTGCCCACGTCTGGTCTAGTGCGATTTTCGCTTTATCTATATGTCTTAACAGGGACATTAAAAGATGATGAACAACAAGTATTCAAGAAACCGTAGCACCACCCTGGCCCGCCCTGACTCTTACCGCCATGCAGCAGCGCTGCTCAGTTTCTGCTGGAGTGCTGGTGTTTTAGTCACTGTTAATACACATTAATATCACGATTATCAAATGGTACAAATGGCTCTGAGCACTATGGGACTTTACATCAAAGGTCATCAGTCCCCTAGAACTTAGAACTACTTAAACCTAACTAACCTAAGGACATCACACACATCCATGCCCGAGGCAGGATTCCAACCTGCGACCGTAGCGGTCGCGCGGTTCCAGACTGAAGCGCCTAGAACCGCTCGGCCACACTGGCCGGCATCACGATTATCACACTGGACTAATCTGAGACCGCTCTATCGTATGGACATTTAAAACTTCGCTTTAAAAATCACTTTGTTAGCAACGGGGAAATAGTCAGACGCGTTTCGTCGACACTGGACGTCGCACGAAATACGTAACGAGCGGTATTGTTTGAGCTGACTCCAGCTACACTTTGCAAAAACGCCAGTGCATGTATATGCTAAATCATCATGCCTGATGACTCTTAAGAAAGACACCCGCTATACTCAAAATGTTAAAAGTTCCTCGCCCTGGTCCTTGATGGGCCAGTTGGGCCCGACAGACCGTGGTATCATCCTCTGCCAATGGCGTCATCGGATGCGGTATTGAGGGGCATGTGCTCAGCACACCGTTCTTCCGTTCCTTGTTGGGTTTCTTGTGCTTCGAACCGCTATTAATCGTTCTATCAGATTCGAAGGTGGCCTTCCGGGGCGGAGAACATACTGTACAACTCCTCTCACCGAGGAGAACATCCCTGGCAGCACCGGCAATCGAACACGTGTCTTCCACATGGCGGTCAGCCGCATTTACCACTCAACTACAGAGGCGGACGGTATAAGCACACCGAACAGAAAAATTAGTCACCCCTAGAAATCATCACCGCCTCTAGCGCTGATAACGGCCTCAATCCGACGAGAGAGTGCCCGCAGGTTCCTTTAGGTATGCCTCATACCACTGAAGCAACTCATCGATGGTTATGCTATGAGATGCTCCCATATTTCGGGTGTACTGATTCCTCCTTTTCATCCATTGTTCCAAATAGTCCCACACATTTTCTATGGGATTAGGAACGTGTGATTTGAAAGGCCACTCGAGATGCGATAGGATGGCTGAGTGTTGGTCAAACCTGGAAGATATGCGTAAAGCCCTGTGAAGATAGCTTTTGTCATCTCGGAAGACAGGAGTGTCCACAACTTATTCATCATTAAGATGTAAAATCAAGGGCAAACGTGGGCACCAAGTATGTCGTAATAAACATGCTGCTTGAAGTTAACGATATCCTGAATGAGTGGCCTCACTCTCAACTCACCACAGAACCGCCTCATCCTGGACTACGCCCTCCACACACTGCACGTCAAATTCCTCACTGGGCAGTCGGTGCGCTCCACTCCCGACACCATTTGAGAAGAGGCAAAATCGCGGCAGCTCGGACAACACTAAGCGCCTCTAGTCAGCTGCTGCCCAGTTTCTGTGGTGTATGGCACACTGAAAACGTAAAGCCTTATGTGCTGCTGTGAAGACTGGACTTTTGCGCTGTACCTGTCTCTTCGCAGTGTCCTCTCGAAAACTGGTTTTATTGGACCTACATTCACTGACAGCAGCAATTCCTGTTGGGTTTGAAACCAATTGCTATTGACAAGGCGTGACACTCATCTCATGTGCCCGTCGGTCAGAATTTTTTTACAACCACCGTTCTTGCACCACGTTACATGGCTGCGAGTGGTACCCATCTCCTTGTAAACATGTTAATACACCAACAAATCGGGCCGCTTTATTGACGGTGTAGTCATAGTCCCAACCAAACACAATAGCTCGTTTGGGCCATTCTGCCACGTCTCCACGTCGACCCACCTCACTGCGCTGATTCCATACAAACCGACTGACACATACATATCACTTCAATGTCTTACATCAGCGGTGGAGGGTCACATGACCCACACCTTCAGGGTGTTTCGAAATTACACCGACAGTCTTCGAGGAACAAAATGAGGCTAGGAACCTGCAGTAGGCGTGACTTTGTACGAGAGCAGGTCGCGGGCAGAACGTCTCGCAATATACCAGACAGCAATCTGGACGTTAGATGGCGCTGAGCGCGGCCACGCCTGTCACGCCAACACTTTACAGACCGCTAACAGCAGTAACGGCAGAGGGAACGACAAACATGTGCAATAGAAACACAGCTCTCAGTCGTAGTTTGTCGCGTGCTGGTGTGCAGCATCATGGAGGCTTTCACCAGGGTTGAGCAGCGCAACGTGCATTTCTTATATGGTGGGGCGAGAGACAATAGGCACTCAACGTTACGCATGTGTGGACAGCTACGAGGGTCACTCCAAAAGAAATACACACTATTTTTTTTAAAATCCATCTTTTATTCTACATGTTTGAAAGTTTTACAGTGTGTAGATATATCCTTTAGGAACAATATTTTCATTTTTCCACATAATTTCTATCCCTCTCAACTGCCGTACACCATCTTGGAACTAGCGCCTGTATACCCGCATGGTAAAATTCTGGACCAACCTGTTGGAGCCACTGTTTGGCAGCGTGCACAAGGGAGTCATCATCTTCAAATCTTGTTCCACGAAGAGAGTCTTTCAGGTTCCCAAAGAGATGATAGTCAAATGGAGCCAGGTCAGGAGTGTAAGGCGGGTGTTTCAGTGTTGTCCATCCGAGTTTTGTGATAGCTTCCATGGTTTTTTGACTGACATGTGGCCGTGCATTGTCGTGCAACAGCAAAAAATCCTGCTTTTGCCGATGTGGTCGAACACGACTCAATCGAGCTTGAAGTTTCTTCAGTGTCGTCACATATGCATCAGAATTTATGGTAGTTCCACTTGGCATGACGTCCACAAGCAAGAGTCCTTCGGAATCGAAAAACACCGTAGCCATAACTTTTCCAGCAGAAGGTGTGGTTTTGAATTTTTTTTCTTGTGTGAATTTGCATGATGCCTCTCCATTGATTGCCTCTTCGTCTCTGGTGAAAAATGATGGAGCCATCTTTCATCACCTGTCACAATTCTTCCAAGAAATTCATCTCCACCATTCTCGTACTGTTCCAAAAGTTCGTTCTTGTTTCTTTGTGAGCCACTGTCAACATCCTGGGAACCCACCTTGCACAAACCTTTTTTAACGTCAACACTTTCAGTATTCTGCAAACACTTCCTTCCCCTATCCCAACGTAGCGTGACAATTCGTTCACTGTGATGCGTCTGTCAGCAGTCACTATTTCGTTAACTCTCAGCACATTGTCTGGAGTGTGTGCAGTACGAGGCCTGCCGCTGCGAGGACAATCCTCAATATTGCCGTGTCCGCTTTCATCACGTAACTTGCTTGCCCACCGAGTAACTGTACTGCGATCGACAGCAGCATCTCCATACACTTTTCTCAACCTCTTGTGGATGTTTCCCACCGTCTCGTTTTCACAGCACAGGAATTCTATGACAGCACGTTGCTTCTGACGAACGTCAAGTGTAGCAGCCATCTTGAAGACATGCTGTGACGGCGCCACTCTCAGAAACAGGTTGAACTAAGTTTGAAAACAAGTGGGAAGGATGCATCTACACACTGTAAGACTTTCACACATGCAGAATGAAAACTGTATTGTTACAAAAATAGTATGCATTTCTTTTGGAGTGACCCTCGTATATCCAAATAGGTGTCAGCAGCACCATTCTACGTTTACGGCAATCCATCAACGTCTTGGTGAAACTGGTGGTTTCACAGGGCGTCGACACGACAGAGGTCGCGCGGGAAGGGTACACATGACATGATTTGCGGAGGACGTACTAGAGAGATTCGACGCAAACCCATCCATAAGCATCCGCACTGTGGCACACGCAATGCGAAGCTCTCACACAACGGTTTGGCGGGTACTGGATGAGGAGGGAAGGCATACATTCCATCTCCAGAAGGCAGAGGGGCTGTGGGCCCATGATTTTGCTCCGCGTGTGGAGTTCGGGCAATGGTTTCTGCTGTGTTGCGCAACGCAGCCGTACTACGCTGTGTATGTGTTGTTCATGTACGAGGCGTCCCTCACTCGCCAGGGCAACTGTGTTTAACGGGGGAGGGGTTGAGGCGAACCCCTATGCCACACACAAACAAGGTCATCAGGAAAAGTTCACCATCGATGTTTGGCAGCGAGGAGTGTCCGCGCGGTTTGAAGCGCCATGTCACGGATTGCGCAGCCCCTCCCGTCGGAGGTTCGAGTTCTCCCTCGGGCATGGGTGTGCGTGTTCTTCTTAGCATAACTTAGTTTGAGTTATGTTAAGTAGTGTGTAAGTCTAGGGAACGATGACCTCAGCAGTTTGGTCCCTTAGAAATTCACACACATTTGAACACTTGAACCATCGATGTTTGTGGTGGTGTGGACCACCTTTACTTGAAACGCTCCTCCATAATTACAGGCGACAGCTGTACAACGTTCATCCGGGAAGTGCTGTCACAATTACTGGATGAGGTGTTACTTGTAGTCCGTCGATGTATGTGGTCCCAGCACGATGGGTCACCCACACACTTCACTCAAACTGCCAGAACCCAGATCGGACGGATGTTTGGGGATCAGACGCCTGACCTCAACCCCTCGGAGTTCTTCCTGTGGGTCCACGTGAAGAACGTGGTATGCAAAACCGTATTGGAGTCAGCGGAAGCCCTAGTGGCGAGGCTACATCCATTGTGTGAGGTTCACACCACGCCGGATAGCTTTGAGCGAGTGCGGCAGTCAATGATATGTAGATAAAAGCGACGCAGGAGACAGGCATTTTGAGCAGCTACTGTAATTGTATTTTATTCGGAAGTGGTGAAAGCATTGTTCCTAGGAGTACCAGCGATCCGATAAACTAATTTAAACAAGTGGAGAAAATATTTCACATATTGCTTACTTTGTACAGCGTATTTAATTTCTTGTGCCAGCGGAGTATATGCTAATATACATTCCTCGGCTCCTGTTGTCTGATATCTGCCAACAGTGTCTACACGTATGCTTCATCCCCGTTTCCTTTCATTCATGGTTCCTGTCCTGTAAATTCAATAAAGGCGCCGAGGTCTCGGAATGTCTGGCGCTATTCACGTAATGCGGCCGATTGCCGCATACTCCAACCTAGTAGACAGAGATGGCTGCCGCGTAGGTCGACGTTCGCCCATGTAATTTCGACGCTGGAGGTCTCTGTCTGTGACATCCAGTACACCACATCGCGAAATATCGGAGACTGTATAGGGCACTCCGTGGGACAACACAATGTTGATAGAAGTCTGTGTCTGACACTGATAGCCACCACGGCAACAGAGCATCACATTCATTGGAGACAAGGCGGGCCTGTGCAACTATCTCCACTGGCGATCGTGGCAATTGGTCGCCATCAACGAATATAAAAAATCACAGATCTCGACTTGGCCGCAATTTTTTCGCATTCAGCGTCAGGCTTGTAGGCGCAGAGGAGGCCTAGAGGCTGGTGCTCTCAAGGTATAAAATGGCAGTGCATTAGCGGAGCCGTCATTTGTAGTCAGGTACGTCATGTGAAAAGGTTTCCGACGCGATTATGGCCGCAAGACAGGAATTACCAGATTTTTAATGTGGAACGGTAATTGGCGCTAGATATAAGGGACATTCCATGTCGGAAATCGTCAGGAAATTCAATATTCCGAGATTCACAGTTTCGAGAGTGTGCCTAATTTACCAAATTTTAGGCATTACCTCTCACCACGGACAACGCAGTGGCCGACGGCCTTCACTTAACGACCGCGAGCAGCAACATTTCCCTAGAGTTGTCAGTGCGAACAGACAAGCAACATTGAGTCAGACTTCCTGGCAAATTAAAACTGGGTGCCGGACCGAGACTCGAACTCGGGACCTTTGCCTTTCGCGGGCAAGTGCTCAACCAACTGAGCTAACCAAGCACTACTCATGCCCCGTCCTCACAGCCTTAATTCCGCGAGTACCTCGTCTCCTACCTTCCAAACTAGAAACACTGAGCCAAATAACGGCAGAAATAAATATGAAAAGTAAGACGAACGTATCAGTTAGGACAGTGCGGAGAAATGTGGTGTTTAATTGGCTATGGCAGCAGACGATCGACGCGAGTACCTTAGCTAACAGCACGACATCGCCTTCAGCGCCTCTACTGGGCTTGTGTCCATATCAATTGGACCCCAGACCAGAGGGAAACCATGGCTTTGTCAGATTAGCCCGGATTTAAGCTGGTAAGAGCTGATGGTAGAGTTCGAGTGTGACACAGACTACACGATGCCATTAACCCAAGTCCTCAACAAGGCTCTGTGCAAGCTGGTTCTGGCTCCATAATGGTGTAAGCTGTGTTTATATGGAATAGACTGGGTCCTCTGGTTCAACTTAAACTACCATTGACTGAAAATAATTATGTTCGGCTACTTGGAGACCATATGCAGCCATGCATGGACTTCATGCTCCCAAAAGACCACGGAAGTTTTATGGATGACAATGCGCCATGTCGCCGGACAAGATTGTTCGCGATTGGTTTGAAGCACATTTTAGACAGTTCGAGCGAATGATTTGGCCACCTGTATCACCCGACATGAATCCCTTCCCCACAGATAATGTCAAAACTAGTAGGACTTCCGGCTATCAGGTCTTTAACTGGTGGAGCAGCTGTCATTGCGTGAAAACTGAAATATGCAAAAAGAGCTCAAGAAAAGTTTATGAGGCGAAAAGACTCAATAGGATGATTGCGCCTGTGACGATTGGAAAAGGACTATATTCAAAACCACGTATAAAAGGGCTTGGATTGTTCATTAAAAAAAGCTCCTAACTATATCACCTAACAGACTGCTTACACCGATCCGCTGCAATTCACAAAAAATTCAACGGTCCAATGTTTCATGAAGTGTCTATGAAGAATTTGGTAAGACTATATGGAAATCTAAGGAAATTGTAAATTTACGCTGAAGCGCCAAAGAAACTGGTATAGGCATGCGTATTCAATAACAGAGATATGTAAACAAACAGAATATAGAACTGCGGTCTGCAACGCCTATATAAGACAACAAGTGTCTGGAGCTGTTGTTAAATCGGTTACTGCTGCTGCAATGGCAGGTTATCAAGATTTAAGAGAGTATGAACGTGGTGTTATAGTCGTCGCACGACCGATGTGACACAGAATCTCCGAGGTAGCGATGAAGTGGGGATTTTATCGTACGACCATTTCACGAATGTACCGTGAATATCAGGAATCCCGTAAAACGTCAAATCTCCGACATCGCTGCGGCCGGAAGAAGATCCTGCAAGAATGGGACTCACGACGACTGAAGATAATCGTTCAACGTGACAGAAGTGCAACCCTTCCGCAAATTGCTGCAGATTTCAATTCTGGGCCATCAACAAGTGTCAGCGTGTGAACCATTCAACGAAACATCATCGATATGGACTTTCGGAGCCGAAGGCCCACTCGTGTACCCTTGATGATTGCACGACACAAAGTTTTACGCCTCGCCTAGGCCCGTCAATACCGACATTGGACTGTTGATGACTGGGAATATGTTGCCTGGTCGGACGAGTCTCGTTTCAAATTGTATCGAGCGGATGGAAGTGTACGGGTAAGGAGACAACCTCATGAATCCATGGACCTCACATGTCAGCAGGGAACTGTTCAAGCTGGTGGAGGCTCTGTAAAGGTGTGAAGCGTGTGCAGTTAGAGAGATATGGGACCCCTGATACGTCTAGATACGACTCTGGTAGGTGACAGGTACGTAAGCATCCTCTCTCATCACCTGCATCCATTAATGTCCATTGTGCATTCCGACGGACTTGGGCAATTACAGCAGGACAATGCTACATCCTACACGTCCTGAATTGTTTCAAAAATGCTCCAGGAACACTCTTATAAGTTTAAAAACTTCTTCTGGCCACCAAACTCCCCAGCCATGAGCATTATCAGCATATCTGGGATTGCTTGCAACGTGCTGTTCAGAAGAGATCTCCACCCCCTCGTACTCCTGCGGATTTATGGACAGCCCTGCAAGATTCATGGTGTCAGTTCCCTCCAGTACTACTTCAGATATTAGTTGAGTCCATGCCACATCGTGTTACGGCACTTCTGCGTGCTCGCTGGGGCCCTACACGATACTATGTACCAGTTTCTTTGGCTTTTCAGTGTAGATGTTACAGGAGGATCTGGAACCCACTGAGTAGCTAATGTTAAAAAAAATAAGATTAAAAAGGTAAAAAACCTGAATAGCGTCTAGTTTTACTCATTCGGAGACATACACCCATCTGAAAAATTTTGCCGGCTGGGGTGGCCGAGCGGTTCTAGGCCCTACAGTCTGGAACCGCGCGACTGCTACGGTCGCAGGTTCGAATCCTGCCTCGGGCATGGATGTGTGTGATGTCCTTAGGTTAGTTAGGTTTTAGTAGTTCTAAGTTCTAGGGGACTGATGACCTCAGCAGTTAAGTCCCATAGTGCTCAGAGCCATTTTGAAAAATTTTACTGCTAATTTACCAACAACCATGTCTTCCACAGTTTTCAGTGATACCAAAATTTCAATAGTTACTACTGTGGACATTGTGTCTCATGTTCCTCTTGACGCTTGTAAAGAATAGCAAGAATTACAGACTGATGTGACGAAAGTCATGCGATAACTTTGCGCACATACACAGGTGGCGGTAGTATCGCCGACAAAAGGTGTAAAACGGTAGTGCATTCATTTGTACTCAGGTGATTCATGTGAAAAAGTTTCAGACGTGATTATGACCGCACGACAGCAATTACCATACTTTGAATTTGGAATGGTAGTTGGCGCTAGATATAAGGGGCACTCCATTTAGAAAATCGTTAAGAAAGTCAATATTCCCAGATCCACAGTGTGAAGAATGTGCTGAGAATACCAAATAACAGCCATTACTTCTCACCACGAGCAACGCTGCGGCCGACGGCATTCACGTAACGACCGAGATCAGCGGCGTTTGTGTACAGTTGTCAGAGCTAACAGATACGCAACACCGCGTGAAATAAACGCAGACATCAATGTGGGACGTACGACGAAAGTATCCGTTAGGACAATGCGGCGAAATTTGACGTTAATAGGCTATAGCAACAAACGACAAACGTGAGTGTGTTTCCTAATAGCACAACATCTCCTGTAGTACCTCTCCTGGCCTTGCGACCATATCGGTTGGACCCTTGACGACTGGAAAACCGTGGCCTGCTCAGATCAGTCCCGATTTCAGTTGGTAAGAGCTAATAGTAGGGTCCGAATGAGGTGCAGACCCCACGAAGCCGTCGACCCAAGTTGTCAACAAGGTACCGTGCAAGCTGGTGGTGGCTCCATAATGGTGTGGGCTGTGTTTACATGCAATGGACTGAGTGCTCTGGTCCAGCTGAATTTATCATTGACTGGAAATGGTTGTTTTCCGCTATTTTGAGACCATTTGCAGCCATTGGTTCAAATGGCTTTGAGCACTATGGGACTTAACTGCTGTGGTCATCAGTCCCCTAGAACTTAGAACTACTTAAACCTAACTAACCTAAGGACATCACACACATCCACGCCCGAGGCAGGATTCGAACCTGCGACCGTAGCGGTCGTGCGGTTCCAGACTGCAGCGCCTAGAACCGCGCGGCCACTCCAGTTTGCGGCCATTCATGGACCTCATATTCCAAAACAACAATTTTTTATGCGCCATGTCACTGGACCACAATTGCTCGCGATTGACCTGAAGACCATTCTGGACAGTTCGAGCAAATTATTTGGCCACCCAGGCTGCCCAACATGAATCCCATCAAACATACACTCCTGGAAATTGAAATAAGAACACCGTGAATTCATTGTCCCAGGAAGGGGAAACTTTATTGACACATTCCTGGGGTCAGATACATCACATGATCACACTGACAGAACCACAGGCACATAGACACAGGCAACAGAGCATGCACAATGTCGGCACTAGTACAGTGTATATCCACCTTTCGCAGCAATGCAGGCTGCTATTCTCCCATGGAGACGATCGTAGAGATGCTGGATGTAGTCCTGTGGAACGGCTTGCCATGCCATTTCCACCTGGCGCCTCAGTTGGACCAGCGTTCGTGCTGGACGTGCAGACCGCGTGAGACGACGCTTCATCCAGTCCCAAACATGCTCAATGGGGGACAGATCCGGAGATCTTGCTGGCCAGGGTAGTTGACTTACACCTTCTAGAGCACGTTGGGTGGCACGGGATACATGCGGACGTGCATTGTCCTGTTGGAACAGCAAGTTCCCTTGCCGATCTAGGAATGGTAGAACGATGGGTTCGATGACGGTTTGGACGTACCGTGAACTATTCAGTGTCCCCTCGACGATCACCAGTGGTGTACGGCCAGTGTAGGAGATCGCTCCCCACACCATGATGCCGGGTGTTGGCCCTGTGTGCCTCGGTCGTATGCAGTCCTGATTGTCGCGCTCACCTACACGGCGCCAAACACGCATACGACCATCATTGGCACCAAGGCAGAAGCGACTCTCATCGCTGAAGACGACACGTCTCCATTCGTCCCTCCATTCACGCCTGTCGCGACACCACTGGAGGCGGGCTGCACGATGTTGGGGCGTGAGCGGAAGACGGCCTAACGGTGTGCGGGACCGTAGCCCAGCTTCATGGAGACGGTTGAGAATGGTCCTCGCCGATACCCCAGGAGCAACAGTGTCCCTAATTTGCTGGGAAGTGGCGGTGCGGTCCCCTACGGCACTGCGTAGGATCCTACGGTCTTGGCGTGCATCCGTGCGCCGCTGCGGTCCGGTCCCAGGTCGACGGGCACGTGCACCTTCCGCCGACCACTGGCGACAACATCGATGTACTGTGGAGACCTCACGCCCCACGTGTTGAGCAATTCGGCGGTACGTCCACCCGGCCTCCCGCATGCCCACCATACGCCCTCGCTCAAAGTCCGTCAACTGCACATACGGTTCACGTCCACGCTGTCGCGGCATGCTACCAGTGTTAAAGACTGCGATGGAGCTCCGTATGCCACGGCAAACTGGCTGACACTGACGGCGGCGGTGCACAAATGCTGCGCAGCTAGCGCCATTCGACGGCCAACACCGCGGTTCCTGGTGTGTCCGCTGTGCCGTACGTGTGATCATTGCTTGTACAGCCCTCTCGCAGTGTCCGGAGCAAGTATGGTGGGTCTGACACACCGGTGTCAATGTGTTCTTTTTTCCATTTCCAGGAGTGTATATGGGACATAATCGAGAGGTCAGTTTGTGCACAAACACCTGCACTAGTAACACCTTTTGCAATTATGGACGACTATAGAGGAAGCATGGCTCAATATTTCTGCAGGGGACTTCCAACGACTTGTCGAGTTCATACTACGTCGATTTGCTGCATTACACTGGGAAAAAGGAGGTCTGACATGATGGAAGGAGGTACTCCATGACTTTTGTCACCTCAGCGTAGGGTTTCGACGCTCTGTAGCATCGTCGGATGGCGTCTCCGGACACGCTTCCTATCCTCATGTTGTTCCTCACGATACACTTCGAAGTTTGTGGATGTAATTTTGAAGGAGCTTCAAAGCGATCACTATGTTTTTTTCTGCGCTGACTAGCATTTTATCCGATGTGTTTATCTTTAGTCAGAGGCGTGTAGCAGTCGGAGTATTTCTGCTATCAGTAGTCAGTTTGTCCATAGAGTGAAGTATGGGGGTAAAAATTGATGAAGGAGATAAGGCTTGTCTACAGACAAAAAATCAGAGTTTTTTCTATTAAAAATGAAACGCCTCCAGCTGTACTTAAGATTTTATATTTACTTGGCTACTAGTTTCGACGTTGCATCAACGCCATCTTAAGGCACTATATAACAACACCATACATAAAACAAACAATGTGAGACATCAGTAGTCTGTGAGCTAGTGTACATATGTAAGGTCTGATTGGCAATGCATATTTTCCTTTCTGTTAGTTAAATTGTACACACAAAGAAGAGTTTTTAGGGTATTATTATTCGTTTTTAACACAATTCTAGTACTGTTTCATTCCTATATTATTATCTCTGAGCAATGGAATGTCACTTAGATTTATATATACCACATTTTTTATTCTAATGTCTGGTATTGATCTATAACGGAAATAACCGTGTATATTTAAGATCATTTGTACTTGTTTGTGTCATAAAAATTGTTAATGTCAAGGTAAATTGTGTCTTAGTGAAAATGAACGAAATGTAACTGCTTTTAATGAATTCATCATATATATAATATATTTATAATATATTTATTGTGTACACTAGCTCACAGACCACTGATGTCTCACATTGTTTGTTTTATGTATGGTGTTTTTATATAGGGCCTGAAGATTGCGTTGATGCAACGTCAAAACTAGTAACCAAGTATATATAAAATCTTAAGTACAGCTGGAGGAGTTTCATTTTTAACAAAAAAAATTATACCAGCTGTGTCCCACCTTCATCCAATTTAAATATGGATGTACAAAGAAAAAATCAGAGTGGTCTCATACTCAAAGAATGAGTGGAGGGGAGCAGATGCAAAAATCCTGCTCGTAGCAACGCCCTGACGGATGTGGTTTGTCATTGCCTTCCTCGGACTTGTTATGACGAGTCGAGTATGTATCTGTGTCTTGTGATGAGTGCTTGTATAGTTTAGTGTCGCGTTTGTGTTGTTATGGACGAAGGGAAAGGAGAGGGTGAAACATGGTGCCGGTACATAGCCTACTCCTCTCGAATGGCAGCAAGTTCCATCGAGTCCACACGACGGACGGATTACCACCACACTGTCACGACTACTGAGGCGCATTTAGCTACAGTAAGCACGTTCAGGTGGATGTATGATGCCGTAAGTTATGCAGAGGTGAAGATGTTTTAACTGGATAAACGAGCTTGGAGCACTGCATCAAACCAGTTTTCTGACTGAAGACCACAGCAAGAACAACATTAAATATGAAACACAATGACAGTTTTACCAATTATTCTTGTATAACAATATATTTTACTTCCTGCTTAAATAATTATGCAACAATTAGTAGTTAGGGCAGTTGAGGTACATGTAGGATATGATGGGACCTGAGCAACATTACATGCTATAAACACGTCTCTTAATTCTAGCGTTCTTTATTGACTGTTTAGTTTTCTCAACTAGAATGCCAAGAAGAACCTCATTGACTAATTGCCTGTTGGATTCTGTCTCGGGTTCTTCGGGTGACGTTTGTTTGATGAATTTTCTCCACCGCCAGTAACGAAGAGTGAAACTTCGACAATGCTAGGCACTCGAGCAGGCGAAACACCATAAAAATCATCCAAAAATCGTCGGCCAAAGAACACGAGGCAGAAGTCAACAGACAATTTGTCAACAAGTGGACACGAAATCCTTAACAATTTTGTAAGAGCATCTCTATTAACCACAAAATACCTGATGCAAGGATATACTCTTTAGTGTCGAGACTAGTTTCGCAAAAGGGCATCTTTAGTCGGTCCATAAAGAAATAATGACATTATCTGAAAAGTTGTACACGTAAGTTCGCGATGTCAAAAACACAGATGAAAATTATCGTTATGTCACTCGTTTACAAGTAAGTTTGCTTTGACTTGCAAAATGATTTAGATAAGATATCTGTATGGTGCGATAAGTGGCAATTGACCCTGAATAAGGAAAAGTGTGAGGTTATTTACATGAGTACTAAAAGAAATCAGCTAAATTTCGATTACGCGATAACTCACACAGATCTGAAGGCTGTAAATTCAACTAAATACTTAGGGATTACAATCACAAATAACCTAAATTGGAACGATCACATAGATAATATTGTGGGTAGAGCAAACCAAAGACTGGGATTCATTGGCAGAACACTTAGAAGGTGCTACAAGTCTACTAAAGAGACTGCTTACACCACGCTTGCCCGCCCTATTCTGGAGTATTGCTGTGCGGTGTGGGATCCGCATCAGGTTTGACTGACGGGTGACATCGAAAAAGTACAAAGAAGGGCAGCTCGTTTTGTATTATCGCGAAATAGGAGAGATAGTGTCACAGACATGATACGTGAATTGGAGTGGCAATCATTAAAACAAAGGCGTTTTTCGTTGCGACGGGATCTTCCCATGAAATTTCAATCACCAGTTTTCTCCTTCGATTGCGAAAACTTTCTGTTGGCACCCACCTACATAGGGAGAAATGATCATCACGATAAAATAAGAGAAATCAGGGCTTGCACAGAAAATTTTAAGTCCTCGTTTTTCCTGCGTGACGTTCGAGAGTGGAACGGTAGAGAGACAGCTTGAAGGTGGTTCATTGAACCCTATGCCAGGCACTTTATTGTGAATAGCAGAGTAAGCACGTAGCTGTAGATGAGTAAAAAAACGTAAAAAAACATGCAGGTGGAAACATAACACGTGGTGATGTACTGCCTGTTGTCTTATACAGTGTGTTACAAAAATGGGCGGCCAAACTTTCAGGAAACATTCCTCACACACAAATAAAGAAAAGATGTTATGTGGACATGTGTCCGGAAACGCTTAATTTCCATGTTAGAGCTCATTTTAGTTTCGTCAGTATCTTCTTCCGCCTACGCTCAATGGAGCACGTTATCATGATTTCATACGGGATACTCTACCTGCGCTGCTAGAACATGTGCCTTTACAAGTACGACACAACATGTGGTTTATGCACGATGGAGCTCCTGCACATTTCAGTCGAAGTGTTCGTACGCTTCACAACAATAGATTCGGTGACCGATGGATTGGTAGAGGCGGACCAATTCCATGGCCTCCACGCTCTCCTGACCTCAACCCTCTTCACTTTCATTTATGGGGGCATTTGAAAGCTCTTGTCTACGCAACCCCGGTACCAAATGTAGAGACTCTTTGTGCTCGTATTGTGGACGGCTGTGATACAATACGCCATTCTCCAGGGCTGCATCAGCGCATCAGGGATTCCATGCGACGGAGGGTGGATGCATGTATCCTCGCTAACGGAGGACATTTTGAACATTTCCTGTAACAAAGTGTTTGAAGTCACGCTGGTACGTTCTGTTGCTGTGTGTTTCCATTCCATGATTAATGTGATTTGAAGAGAAGTAATAAAATGAACTCTAACATGGAAAGTAAGCGTTTCCGGACACATGTCCACATAACGTATGTTCTTTCTTTGTGTCTGAGGAAGGTTTCCTGAAAGTTTGGCCGTACCTTTTTGTAACTCCCTGCATATTTGAGTCGTAGCGTTAGCAATTGCAAACGACATAATAGTAAGAAGCCTGTCAAACGTGTAAGGCGGTTGGCCAGAGTCGCACCGAAACTAACGGCTGAATCGGCTGACGTCTGTTTACACGAGGAGTCCTGCATGTGTGTTCTTAACATTAGAAACTTATTCTTACAACCTTTCCGGATAATGTTAAGTCATGTGTTTCGCTGTATGCATAGGCTGACTGAAGTTGATGCTTTGATCTAAACTAAGCTCACCGGAGAAAAATTAGTCGCCCAAGAGATCACGCAAAGACGAATTGCTAAACCTTTACAGGTGGCGCAGCGATCTAGTCACGTGCTCAACCTTGCGATCACTGCCTCTACGTGTGACGCATTTGTGTTTCAAGCGGACATCGTACGCAGACATAGATGTAAGGACGTAACAGAGTGGCAGAAAAGAGCAATCGTGTTTGGCCATGCTCACGGCCATGCAGTGTATGAAGTTGCTGGATTTGCTGGTGTTTCGCGACTGGCTATTCAGCGTGTCTACAAGCACTCGTGTAATGCACGTCGCCATGGTACACGACGTCAGACTTGAGGTCGAAATAAGGTTCTGGCCGAGAGGGGCAGGAGACGCGTTTCACGGAATCAAAATCGCATCCAAATCCGACGGGAACTGCTCCAGGCAGTGAATAACGGTCCAAGAGAACACTGCGATGTGACCGGAAAGCAGTGAACGTTTGGAGTTGGTCACCTTGCAAGAGGCCACTGCTCACACATGTACATAAAGGCGACAGCAACCGAGTTCATCGGACTGGAAGAATATGTGACTGGTTTTATGAAGACTGCCCCACTCTATTACATCTCGATTCGCCTGGAATATCACCTGACTTGAACCCCACACAAAATCTGTGGGACACCTTGAAACAGTGGGTAAGACGTCGACATCAGCATCCTCACAATTTGGTGGAATTGCCCTACCAGATCCTTAACGAGTGGCTTAACCTAGAAGCAACGTATCTCCACAGCCTTGTGGATGCACTTCCTAACCGAATACACGCGGTTATCAAGTCCAGCGGCGGCATTAGACAGTATTAAATTATGCTTGTAATGATTTCTGTAGGTGTGACTAAATTTTTGCCCAGTGAGATTAGTTTCGACAATATATACTTTCAACACAGTGTCAGTAGCTAATTATGTCGTTCTTCAAATGTTTGGGAGCTATGGAACACAACTTACAGGAAATATTTTATGGTTCAAATGGCTTCGAGCACTATGGGACTCAACACCTGAGGTCATCAGTCCCCTAGAACTTAGAACCACTTAAACCTAACTAACCTAAGGACATCACACACATCCATGCCCAAGGCAGGATTCGAACCTGTGTCCGTAGTGGTCGCGCGGTTCCAGACTGAAGCGCCTAGAACCGCTCGGTCACACCGTCCGGCAGGAAATATTTTAGAATGCTGGGCTTGTGCCCATTTTCGCTATACTTACTGTACAGGAACACATTTACAACATGATGTGCATTTCTGTTAAACGTTACACTGCCAGATAGTGTAAACACGTTTTATTGCACGCATAGAAGGGAAGGAAGATTGGGGTGTAACGTCCCGTAGAACATCGAGGTCATTAGAGACGGAGCACAAGCTCGGGATGGTTCAAGGATGTGGAAGGAAATCGGCCGTACCCTTTCAAAGGAACTACCCTCCACTTTCCTCGAGCGGTTTAGAGAAATCACAGAAAACTGTAACCTGTATGGCCGGACACTGATTTGAACCATCGTACTCTCAATTGAGAGTCCAATGTGCTAACCCCTGTACCACCTGACTTGGTTACACTCAGAAAGGATAGTGTGAGTGCATATAATTCATTGTGGGTCCTTTATAGTTAGCAGCATGTTAATGCGGTAGTACTCTACTAATGGAAAACACTAAAAGTTGCTAAAACAATGCGATCTTTTCAGGCTTCGAGTGTACAGTAGCTAGGGTCGCAAACTCTCCCGTATTTCCCGGAGTCTCCGTAATCACAGCAGTTTTTCTTTAATCCTCTCGGCTCCCTTATTGACCGCCTCTTTCTCCCGTATGTTCCGCCCAGGATCACTGTTATCAGTATTAACCCCGTGAAGTACTATCTATAGTTCAAATTCCCCTACAGAAAAATCTCGAAATATTTTCCTTTAATAATCGACACTACTATCGACAGTTACACGCCTCGCAGACATTTCATGGTTTACGCTAGACGCAGACAGCTGGGGTACACTCATTCTGTCCTGGGGGTATGAGGTGGCGGCAGGAAGGGCATCCGGCCACCCCTTAAAATTAACCATGCCAAATCCGACTTTAACCATGCCCGACCCTGCGCAAAATCCGGGACAAAGGCACTAGTTAAAGAAGAAGACTATTGTCGATAGAGTCTATTTTTCTGTTCGTGGTTCTGCGGAAATATGACGATTTGGCTCAAGGCAAATCGAGGAGCGGAGAAAAAATGACGTAGCCTACGCGTCTAGAGGGGTCTTGAGAGGAGTATGTTTACTTGTTTCTCGGTCAGTACTGGCAATCGACAAATGCGCTTGCCTCGTGCCGACGGCAGCTATGGTATAAATAAGGCATGGAAGTAATAAGGGCTCGCGAAAGTGGCTTATAGGGAAGTTCAGATTTAAACACATTTTTTAGATTATTTACTTCTCAACTGCCTTGCACAAGCTTACTGTCCGCTCTGTAAGCGTGACTTCAGCATCGTTCATAGGGGTGATTCCGACTACACCCAACATTATTCTACAGGATGTTACAAAAAGGTACGGCCAAACTTTCAGGAAACATTCCTCACACACAAAGAAAGAAAATATGTTATGTAGACATGTGCCCGGAAACGCTTACTTTCCATGTTAGAGTTCATTTTATTACTTCTCTTCAAATCACATTAATCATGGAATGGAAACACACAGCAACAGAACGTACCAGCGTGACTTCAAACACTTTGTTACAGGAAATGTTCAAAATGTCCTCCGTTAACGAGGATACATGCATCCACCCTCCGTCGCATGGAATCCCTGATGCGCTGATGCAGCCCTGGAGAATGGCGCATTGTATCACGGCCGTCCACAATAGGAGCACGAAGAGTCCCTACATTTGGTACCGGGGTTGCGTAGACAAGAGCTTTCAAATGCCCCCATAAATGAAAGTCAAGAGGGTTGAGGTCAGGAGAGCGTGGAGGCCATGGAATTGGTCCGCCTCTACCAATCCATCGGTTACCGAATCTGTTGTTGAGAAGCGTACGAACACTTCGACTGAAATGTGCAGGAGCTCCATCGTGCATGAACCACATGTTGTGTCGTACTTGTAAAGGCACATGTTCTAGCAGCACAGGTAGAGTATCCCGTATGAAATCATGATAACGTGCTCCATTGAGCGTAGGTGGAAGAACATGGGGCCCAATCAAGACATCACCAACAATGCCTGCCCAAACGTTCACAGAAAATCTGTGTTGATGACGTGATTGCACAATTGCGTGCGGATTCTCGTCAGCCCACACATGTTGATTGTGAAAATTTACAATTTGATCACGTTGGAATGAAGCCTCATCCGTAAAGAGAACATTTGCACTGAAATGAGGATTGACACATTGTTGGACGAACCATTCGCAGAAGTGTACCCGTGGAGGCCAATCAGCTGCTGATAGTGCCTGCACACGCTGTACATGGTACGGAAACAACTGGTTCTCCCGTAGCACTCCCCATACAGTGACGTGGTCAACGTTACCTTGTACAGCAGCAACTTCTCTGACGCTGACATTAGGGTTATCGTCAACTGCACGAAGAATTGCCTCGTCCATTGCAGGTGTCCTCGTCGTTCTAGGTCTTCCCCAGTCGCGAGTCATAGGCTGGAATGTTCCGTGCTCCCTAAGACGCCGATCAATTGCTTCGAACGTCTTCCTGTCGGGACACCTTCGTTCTGGAAATCTGTCTCGATACAAACGTACCGCGCCACGGCTATTGCCCCGTGCTAATCCATACATCAAATGTGCATCTGCCAACTCCGCATTTGTAAACATTGCACTGACTGCAAAACCACGTTCGTGATGAACACTAACCTGTTGATCCTACGTACTGATGTGCTTGATGCTAGTACTGCAGAGCAATGAGTCGCATGTCAACACAAGCACGGAAGTCAACATTACCTTCCTTCATCTGGGCCAACTGGCGGTGAATCGAGGAAGTACAACACATACTGACGAAACTAAAATGAGCTCTGACATGGAAATTAAGTGTTTCCGGACACATGTCCACATAACATCTTTTCTTTACTTGTGTGTGAGGAATGTTTCCTGAAAGTTTGGCCGTACCTTTTTGTAACACCCTGTATACAGCTTTATAGTCAGGAAGAAAAAGAAGTAAAGGAAACCTCAAATTTACTCAGATATTTTGATAATGGCAGTAAGTATATAAAAAACGTTACAGGTTAGCTAGAAAAAGCTTTTTATACTGTCGAACATAATATCAGCTACAGAAGTATGAACTGTGGAAGTACGCTATCGTAGGATGTCTTCCATGATTCTAATTTGGTGAAGATGATGACATGTGGTCGAACTAAGGCAGAAGTACTCGTGAAAAACATTTTGGCTCCAAAAAGTATTCAGAACCTCAAAGAGATCGTGAAAGATCCAGCGAAATCAAGCAACTTTTCTCTATTTCAAATGATGCTTCTAAGCACAAAAACAGGAAGATGTTCTCTCTAATTGTAATGTATTTTGACAGTGAACACATAATAAGAAACAGGCTCAGAGACTTCACTGAACAGGTTGATGAGACAAATATTGATGTTCACAGTCTGATCAGTTCTTTACTGAATTTTCATAATTTAGTTGTAAATAACCTCACTGCATACTGTGCAGATAACGCAAATGTAAATTACGGGAAGCATAATTCTGTGTTCAAACCGTGCCAAGAAAACAAAAAACAGTTGGTAAAACCAAATGCTCAAATCACATATTCCGTAAAGCAACAAATCATACGTGTGATGCATTAAATGGAGCTATTGAAGTACTCCTCTTCAAAATATATGGACGTTTGTCTGTGTCACCCGTTACAAGAAAATGCAGTTTTAGTCACAATAAATCTCCCTTACAATAATGTTCTGATGTTGGTCATTTCCTTTAAAACCATGATTAGATGTTGGTCGCCCTAATAATAATAGCAGTAGTAGTAGCATTTTAACACTAGAACTGCCGATGTTTCTTAATTCTTTCGTTTGTCACTCTCTTGCATTAACGCGTAGATTGTTGAATTCACTTTTTATGAAATGAAGTAGTTAATAGTTTTACACTTTACGGGAAAACCTTAAAAGAGAAATATGAAGATTCACCTAGAACCGCGGATGGGTCAGCTCTGACCCCTCTACTGTAGCCGCTATAACAACTGCATTATTCGTGTAGCTTCATGCTTATTGTTAGATTGTGTTTTGTCAACAATCCCAAAACTCCCATTTATCTCACTGCCTGACGATGTTGCAGTTTTCCCAGGGGAGGAGAGGGAGAGCAGATTAAAACACGTCTGACTGTGTATGCAAGTAGTGAGCAGCCAGTGTTTTGTTTCATGAAATACTATGTAAACAGTGCGTGCAACATACAAATTTATTATGGCCAAACGTCTACGAACAGAAGAGGGCATTATAAATGCGCTAAATGAGATTGTGAATCACCAGTCTGAGGGCGAGCTGCTGGAGTTTTCATCTGAGGAAGAATAACCCTCGCCTGTAGTTCCAGACTTTTCATCAGAAGCTGATGTTACATCTCAGTATGTTCTACTGAATACTGATGAGGAAGGTATACATGTTTATGTGTTTGTTTCTATAATAATTATTGTTTATGTATGTGCTGCAGAGACACATTTTAATTGCAACACTTATGTTTATAGGTTGTTGCTTTCTTGAGTTTTTAGAAATCTTACATTACATTTATGAAGGCGTGTTATCTCTTCTATTATTCCACAATTGGATACCAATACGTTTTCTAATACTAATTAGTAGTATTACAGCCAAAAAGGCTGGGTCAACTCGTGGCCGTGGGCATCGTGGACAACGAAATGACGAAGGTTGTGGACTATTTCATTTTCCTTCAGGTAGAAATATTGTAGCACCAGATGGAACGACCTGGAAAATGGGAGTTATAGGTGACTGTTGAAATGGAAATGGAAATGCCGTGTGGCTGGGGCCTCCGGTCGGGTAGACCGTTCGCCTGGTGCTAGTCTGAAGTTGACGCCACTTCGGCGACTTGCGTGTCGATGGGGATGAAAAGATGATGATAAGGACAACACAACACCCAGTCCCTGAGCGGAGGAAGTCTCCGACCAAGCTGGGAATCGGAACCGGGCCGTTAGGTACGACATTCCGTCGCGCTGACCACTCAGCTACAAGGGGCGGGCACTGTTCAACTGGGAGACGTGAACAACGGAATGTTTTCAAATATCATGCAGGACCATCTCAGCTCGCAAAATGAAACGTGAATGAGACCTGCTGCAGTGGTTGGCATCTTATGATAAGGGACAAAACCCGAAACACATTGTAAAATGCACTGAGACCAAAGCACGTCGAGTATAGGGTTCAGATGACTGTACTACGAACGTTGAAGAACTGGAAGCTTTTATAACTATGTTCAACGCCCATGGTGCTATATGAGTGAAGAGCTTAGAAATAGACACATTGTGGTCAATAAAGTGGAGAAATAATTTTGTAAAGTCAACAATGGTTCGTGGAGGTTCAGAGAGATAATGCGTTACCTCAGGTTTGACATTAGATCCACAAAATCAGAACGACAAAAGAAGACAAGTTTGCTTTGGTATCAGAAATCTGGTATGAGTTCACTGCGAACGCACAATGTAGGTACATGCCGGGTCCGTATATGACAATCGACATACAGCTTTTTTCTTCAAACTGCCGTTGCAGACTCACACAGTTGATGGCCTCACAACTGAACAAAAACAGGCAAAGGTGTTGGATGTCAGTAGATAAAGACTCCAAATATATTGTGAATACTTTCCCTTGTAGAGAAAAGAATGACACTAGGCCTAGCGACGAGCGTCTTAGCGATTTTGTTGTGCAACCTGACCTCAATAAAGGAAGAAATGTCACCTGTGACAATTTTTTCATCTCCTTGGCTCTCCCGGAAATCTTGAAAGCAAATGCTGCAAGTGTAGTGGGCACCATACATCGATCTCGTACGGAAATCCCAGTCTGTATCAAAAGGGCAAAAGAAGTGTTATACAGCAAAGTGTTGTTGAAGAAGAATGATACCATACTGACATGGAAAGAGCCACAAGAATGTTCTGATTTTCAGCACTGTGCACCGTTATGTTAAAATTGAAGAAGTCAATACAGTTACATCTCATAGCGGCTCTAAATATGGAGTGGACGTGGTCGATCAAATGGCTCACAAACACGCTGTCAAAACTCCATCAAGACGTTGGCCTGTTCACACATTTTACAACTTGCTGGTTTTGGCTGGTATAAATGCCTGCGTATTGTACAATGCTCTAAACGGGAGAAAGTTAAAACACAGAGACTTCATACTGCAGAGGGGGAGGAGGTTGCTGAAAATTACATAGCTACCAAGAAGACTACCACCTCCGTCACACCCGAAGACATTCCTGAGAGACAAGAAAAGCGGACACGTTACCTTGTTAAGTCTAATTGTGAACGAA
Source organism: Schistocerca piceifrons (assembly GCF_021461385.2). NCBI lineage: Eukaryota > Metazoa > Arthropoda > Insecta > Orthoptera > Acrididae > Schistocerca > Schistocerca piceifrons. Next base: position 230,649,764 of record NC_060149.1, on the reverse strand, counting down.
ACAAATCATTTGTAAAGTGTCATATGTGCAAGTAAATTGTCTGAACAAATGTACGTCAGAAGACTATTATTTGTGCTCATTGTGTGATGGTAGCCAGTAAAGGCACCCAGCAAATGCGTGTGCTTTTTTAAAATAATAAAAGATAATTTGTAAAAATCTACTTTATTTTTGTTGATTTCATAATAAAATTTCCAGGAGTACAAAGAATGGATTCATAAGCCACTGATGCAGGATAATACAAGGGAAAAGATACGCGGGTCATTAGTGACCCAAGCGCGGCTCTAGGCATGTCCAGGTATCAGCTGTTCTAGTTTTAAGGTGGTGTAGATCTCAGGCACGACACTGCGCGTTCTTTCTAAACGAGCAGGAAGTGTTCGTCCCTTGCAATGTGCAGTGCTTCTGCATGCCAGAGGACTCTGGCGGCAGCTTGGCGAAACAGCACGCGACCACAGGCTCCTCCTACTGTTAGCGAGCCGCCTTTGCTCTCTAGTTGTACTTATCTTAATTGGCGTATCTGGTAAAAAGAATTGCCGTACCAGGAATTGTATCTTTTCTGTACGACACATTTTGAAGCATATTGTTTGCCAAGGGGCTACAGAAAGGACTGAATGCTCTTCTCTGCCTAGTACTCATCCTTCCACCATCCATTTGGACGACACCCGTCCACCGTCTGTGTGTGTGCGTGTGTGTGTGTGTAACGACAAGATCATTAGCACCCTGACTAAAATAAGAAAAAATTAATGTGGTTAAAACGTATAAAACATTACACAGAAGTAAAAGATAATAAGTACTTAAAATTGCACTTAGCACTATTGCGCATGCTTTAAATTCCTGCACATTCAGTCAAATTTTCAAAAATGTACGATTAAAACATATATAACACTAGAGAGAAGCTAAAATAGCCACAAACGGATGTGTGGCAAGCTGAACACTTTAAAAGAACAAGGATAAGCCAGCAACCCTGATAATAACACATCAAAAAATCCTCCCTATTTTTTTAAGGAGCATTTCGCATATTTCACAGAATCTTAAAAGTCGTACCAGATTCGTCTCATTGTTATAATACTAGGGAAATTGAGCAAATGAGCAGTTGCCCTCTTGTCTGAAAACAAAACACGGTCAAGTAAAATGTGGCGCACTGTATTCTGCATGGGAGAGTGTTGCACCTTGAGAATAGTGTAACAAGGGAACCATGATATTTCCTTGTTGGTGTGAGCGAGCTTTGAATCATAAGGAGTGTGTGCTACAGACTGCCATAAGCAGATTCTGGCATTTTCTGCTGCTCCTGTTATTGTGAGACATGAGGTTGAGTTTAGCATTTGTAAATATTTTTGACTCTGCACATTTAAGTGCTGTGTAACGCATTAAAGGCAGTTTATTGCTATTGTCAATTATTCAGTTTCAGACTTTTATGCCGAGTAAAATACTATAAAATTTTAAAACTAGTTGTACAATGCGATGTCGGTCAGTCACACTTCGTTGGTCGTACACCATCTTGTAATTTGAAACGGAAGCAGGAGCAAATCCAGGCTTCGATTACAGAGGTCCAAAATTGTTCGTGATTTAGGATGATTTTCTGAACGTTTGACCATCGACATCTCTTTTCAAGCGAAGAGGGAGTTCGAATTCTTGTATTACAAACGAAATAGAAACACCCACAAGCTGTTGTACACCTCTGCCATTTCTTTCACAATTACGATGGTTTTCTTCGCTGTAAGACGTGGGCGAAGGGGGAATGAAATAACGCCTTTTTAGCGTATTGGTTACACTTATTCTAGTTTCTCATGCTTCTCCATCTCCCCCCCCCCCCCCCCCCCCGAGCAAATATAATTTGCCACAGCTTCATAGGATTGTAATATTTATAAAAATAGTATCAGAGAATATGACATTTTATGACGCTAATGTATACAATTCATAGGACAAACTCAAGCCGTCTCTTCTTAATCTTTGCAAATCTCGTGATAACTGCATCAATGTTAATAACCCAGTGGATATGCAATAAAGCAAGACCAGTCAGTCGTTCTGCCCCAAGCCAAGTACTGAGGCGACGAAGGGTTGAGAACGTACGTTCCTGCTGTTATTACACTAACTGATAGCGTTGATAAAATTTTTAGAATCCTTCCAATGCAAGGATGCAATTCACTGTCGCACATCCTGATATCAAGCAGAGACTCCGGAATTTTAAGACCAGCCGCGACATTCACTTCCACCTAACGACCAATGGTCTGATTTCTTGTACTAAAAATGAAATAGAAGCACCCAGAAGCGGCTTGTACACCTCCGGTGTTTCTTTCGCAATAGCAATGTTTTCTTCGCTATAAGCAGAAAACCCTCAAAAATTCATCACATCTGGGCAAAGGCTCCCCTTCAGTGATTTCCTTGTTATATATGTCGAGAAACCATAAGCGATACTTTCATTTCCACTTACAATTGCCCAGTGACTTCTTGAGCTTTAGGAACAGCTGCCGGAAAACCAAATCCATATATCTCTTCTGTTCTAGAACGCTTATGGAGTCCTTCACAGCATTCACTGCTCTCTTTAAATCTGTAGTTGATGATTTAAAGAAAACGGTTGAGTGACGCAGTTACCTTTATAGTATGAATAAGGAAAATAAACACGAAAAACTGAAGACAATAACAATGATAGTAATTTGTGTACTAATAAATGAGAAAAAGGAAAGAAAAAAAGAGTAGTATACATCCTAGCATACCTAATACGTCACTCAAATAGACAGCTGATAGAACGAATTCAGGGCTGCGTGAACCCCGCAGAAGGCACTGACTGGTCTTCGGACTTCGTTTTGCTATTACGCCACAGTCATATCTTATAGAGGACGTAGCATATCTTCACCAAACTGCCACATTCAAACCGCAGATGACCGTCATGTCTCTCCACCCAATGTGTGTCGCAGATTCCCTGCCATTCAATGTGTGTTGCAGATTCCCTGCATTGCTTTTCTCCCAAACACTTGCTTAAAAACGCTGTATCTGTTTGCAGAGGTTTTAGCAAACGCTACGATCTTCATAATTGTTATCGGTGCTTTGTGATAAATAGTGATCTTGGAAGAATTTTCGAGACAATTGTTCAGTAAATGATTGATAGAAGAGAAATGATTTGCGTGAATTGCTGTCTTCGTAAGCTCTTGACTGACACTCCTCGATTCATAAACCATAAATACCGGTAAATAGCTCTCGTGTCAATTCCAGTACAAATCTTCGTATCAGTATTAAATTTCTTGGAAGGATCTTTCACTATATGAGCAAGAGCGAATCCAGTTGGTCAACGGTCTTCATTTCTATCTTTGGGATTAATCTTTTCACAAATATGACAAAATATAATAATATCTTCCGCATGAATTTCTTTGTGAAGGTGACGGACAGATAAACAGAGCTGTTTAATATCAGAAATATAGCTGGTTGCGTCAAACATAATGGAAAAACTTTGCTTCTCTAACTCTAGATAAAATTTGTCTTGAATTTTTTCTGTGCATACGTCAATGAGTTGTTCTTGCGAAGTTTGGCTTATCGTTCAAATGGTTCAAATGGCTCTGAGCACTATGGGACTCAACTTCTGAGGTCATCAGTCCCCTAGAACTTAGAACTAATTAAACCTAACTAACCTAAGGACACCACACACATCTATGCCCGAGGCAGGATTCGAACCTGCGACCGTAGCAGCAGCGCGGTTCCGAACTGAAGCGCCTAGAACCGCTCGGCCACTCCGACCGGCGCGTTTGGCTAATGTTTGTGTCTTTTGAAGAGTTGTTTTCTAAATGAAGACATAGATTTGAATCACTCGAATTAGTTCCGAAGAGCAACACATCACTGAAATTCCTATCATTGCTAAATACAACGTCTTCTGTCTTATAATCATGAGCATCACTTTTTGTATTTCTTTGTACACATCCCGTAATCTCTTCGGCAACGTAAATATTTTGATGGCCGTAGACGATTATGCTGCTGATAATTGGACGCAACCGTTTCCTGCTCTCTTTAACTTGAGCGTCTCTCTGTGAACAAATCTGGTTAGTAACGTTGATGTCAGGAAGATGAAAATTAAGGAGAGAGTTCTTGATAGCCTCGACAACCAGTTGGTGATATTTGTACCTCTGGTGAAAACGATTTCCCTTTCTCCACGCAAATCGTCAAGATTTTCAGAGATTCTCCGATCAGTTGCTTTAAAGGCGTATTCGTATGAAAACCACCGCTAGAACTTGCGTTTGTAACAGTGCAGTATTTGCAGTAAACCCCTTGATCATCATGTGGCATTACAAGCTACTGGAATTTTTTCGAATGCGATCTCTTAACAAATACTTTTGACTTTTTTCTCTCTTTGTGTAACGACATACTAAGGAAATTCGTATTCGGAAGGAGATGGCCGGTGTCGCTCTAGTAGCGTATCCTTAGGGTAATCATCTACAGGAGTTGGATAAAAATATGGAAACACCGCGAGAAATGCATGCTTGAACGTAAATGCAGATGCTAGCCAATCGTGGAGGTTGCGCTGTTGTATCTGACCACGAATGGCACCTGTGTGATGTCCTCAGTACGTTGCAAGTGCCTGTCATGGTCAAGAAATGGTTCAAATGGCTCTGAGGACTATGGGACTTAACATCGGAGGTCATCAGTCCCCTAGAACTTAGAACTACTTAAACCTAACTATCCTAAGGACATCACACACATCCATGCCCGAGGCAGGATTCGAACCTGCGACCGTAGCAGTCGCGCGGCTCCAGACTGAAGCGCCTAGAACCGCTCGGCCACCGCGGCCGTTTGGCATGGTCAGAACAGCGTTCTGTATAACTGAGAGCGTATTATGTCGGAGCTCATTACATTGAAAAGTGGACAAATTTTTGGTGCTCATATGGTCTGTGACTCCGTGACGTAGGTAGCTAAGCCACAACACGATCGAAAGAGTGTGTTCAGGGATCTTGGCGGACGGTCATTGAGGAGGACTGTGACGAAAAAGAAGAGGATGACAGCTGCAAGTCAGATCAGAATTGACTGTCGCACACGCGAACCCTGTCAGCACCGAAAGCACACGAAGACAGCTCCATTTGCATGGAATTGCAGGATAGCTGGAATTCCAAAACCAGTAATCAGTGATGCGAATGCCCTTAACTGGAAAATGTGGCACCAAAACCATAAAACTATGAGGCAATAGATGAATGTTGCTGCAAGCTCTCATTACTGTCAAGGATTATATGACCCTTTTGACTAAACAGGTCCATCGTATGGTACAACGTTTGCTCACCAGTTGTGATACTGTGTTCCAAGACGCCAGGGCTCTTCTTCACGCAGTTGACATCTTCCAGAACTGGTTTTGTGAGCACTGTCGCATCTCCTCTGGCCAACACAGTCACCAGATGCCACCAATATTGAGCCCCTGTGGTCTACTTTAGAGTGTTCCTCTTCATCCTCCATCCTAGTTACCTAACCTTGCCACCATTTTGCAGGAGGAATGGTATAAGAATCCCTTGGCAACCATACAGGACTTTTGACATCTTGGATATTCGGGAATCCAGCTGGATGTTCGCGTCGTTCTCGCACGATATTTCAACAGCGTGCCTCGCTGTCTTCTTCAGGTGCTACCTGAGACTGGTCCTTGGGTCGATCGAGTCCAGTATTTATGCCTGGGAGGAGCTGGGCGTTCCCTAATCGGTCCGCGCAGGGTCGAGTGTTCCATCTGTGGTCCGCGCCCGCCAGACTCGGCTTCAACGGACCCCTCCAGTCGCAGATGTTCCGACTGCCGTCGGAGCCCGTTCTGGCCGTCCTCAACGGATGTGGTTATCATCTGAGGTGTGTCAGACCCGGTCTGAGATGTTGGGTACTCTATCTCCTGACTGTTACTATGATTTCCACTTCTGTTTCGAGCTGGGCGCTCCCTAATCGGTCCGCGCCGCGTCGTGTGTTCCGTCTGAGGTCCGCGCCCGCCAGACGCGGCTACATTGTCCCTCTCTGGTCGCTGATGTTCCCTCCGCCGTCCGCGCCCGGCCTGGCCATCTTCTGAAGTCGAGTTCATGGTCTGGGGTGTGTCAGATCTGGTCTCCAATGACAGACACCTTGTCTCACGGCTGTTCTCTCGGTCTCCACTTCTATTTCTTGTAGAATCCCGGAGTGTCCTGCGTTGAGTTTCCACAAGCTCAAGCGCTGGATTCCAGGCAGTGCTGATTTGGTATCCCGAGTCACGGTTGATTAGATTGTCTGAGACCTTAATCTCAATGGCTTCCTTAATGACACTGTCCCAAAATCTTGAGCTCTGTGTCACAATCTTGGTGTCATTGTAATCCATTGAATGACCAAGTTCCAGACAATGCTCTGCTATGGCTGATTTAGTTGCCTGCCTGAGTCTGGTATGTCTCTGGTGTTCTTTACACCTGATGTTCACAGTTCTGGTGGTCTGGCCAATGTATGACATCCCACACTTAACAAAAAAGAAACAACAGAACGAACATGACATCCGACTAACCCTCTGGAACAGCCCCCTACAACTAAACAACACAGCTAGATACCTCGGAGTATACCTAGACAAACATCTCAACTGGAAAACCCACCTGACGTACCTCCTTAACAAAACCCGACTCAGACAAAACCTAATACGACAAGGATGCTTCCATGGCTGCAACACTCAAACGGCACTACATACCTACAAAACCTTCATTCGTCCAGTTCTAGAGTATGCGGCAGCCCCCCTGGGAGGCATACATGCACCGATTGCAAAAAGACTGTACAGCACAGAACGCAGACTAATACGAAGTATCGCAAGGCTGCCGTATCAGACACCAAGCAATGAAGTATATGAGACAACCAGAATGGAACCACTACAAACCAGATTAGCCAATATGAGAGCCAGATACGGAAATCATAACCTAAACAAAAGATCGGACATGGAGGACCTAATCACAGTCAACCACAAAACAAAAAGGAAACCCAAATACAAATACACAACACCCACCCACACAATCGCCCACAACACAGCTAAGATGTACCCCGATCTCGCCCCAATCCTAGCACCACTAACAGTAAACACCACCATCCCCCCACACCTAGACGAAAGGACTCAAGCATAAAACACAAACACCACCAAACACACACGAACATGGCTCACAAAGAACCACCAAAATACACCTAACCCAACTCCCTCTACTCCCCCTCCCTCGCTCTGTACACTAAATAAGAAATACAAAACAAATGCATATGTATAGTAGAATAAGCAGTTGCCCATATTACAAGATATCTGTAATTATAAACTATTAACGAATAAGAATAAATGAATTGTAAAATAAACTGATGAAAAACGAAACTGTAATGTAATATTAACCAAATTGTTAAAATACCACTGAAATTGCTAAAATACTATTGTAGTTGTCCAAATCTCATTGTATTCGTTAAAATATCACTAAAACTGCTAAAATATCATTGAAATTGTTAAAATCCCAAAGTAAATGTTAAAATATCTAAAGATCATTGTAACTGTTAAAGACCAAAAGGAAACTTGCACTATGTAGCAAGACAAATGTAAAAATTGTTTAAAAATAAAATGTACAAACCCATGGCTGAAAAGGGCAAATAGCAAGCCCTAAAACAGCCCGCTCTGTCCCCTCTGGGCAGAGAATGAAAAGTGCAAAAAAAAAAAAAAAAAAAAAAAAAAAAAAAAAAAAAAAAAAAAAAACGACCCAAGGACCAGTCTCAGGTAGCACCTGAAGAAGACAGCGAGGCACGCTGCTGCTGCTGAAATATCGTGCGAGAACGACGCGAACACCCAGCTGGATTCCCGAATATCCAAGATGTCAACAGATCGCCGGGAAAGCATGAAGAATTACATACAGGACTTTTACTTATCCAGTTCGAGACGACTGGAAGCTGTCTGAATGCCAACGGTTTTCCCACATCATATTTCCATGTTTTGTTCGTTTGGGTATGTCACACTGATGCATGTGACATCCTGTATCTGATGAATCTGGAAGATCAAACTGTTACTGCAGTACGTTTCCGTTACTACTAGTAGAAACAAAGCTAGGCCCGACTTTTCCTGGTTTCTCAACTGCAGCATCACAACAATAAACACGATAATCATTACGAGTGGGAGATGGAACTCTAAGTGTAGACGGCGATTCTTCTGCTCTCTCGTTTTCCGAATTGACCTTCTTACATAAAAGAAGTCCAGTCGTCCTGACAAATGGATAACGTCTCAACTCATACATTTTCTTCAAGCAATCGACCTGCCAAAGTAAGAATTAATGTAAGGGTAAAACAATGAATTATGTTGATTCATTACTTTAGCGAGCAAACCGCTGATAAGTTATGAAGAAAATGTATTCGGTCTGCAATTGTTTATATTTCCACGTGCAGGTGAAACGTTATCGTAAAACTTATTTTATATTTTGTAATCGCTTCTGTCTTCAAACACATTTAAATTTCTTTCGCTTCTAATGAGCACAGTGATGCAGTCTCTGTGTATAGAAAAAAAAATATTTGCTGCAGTTAGATAGACCTTAGGTTCACTCCTATTCGCAATATACATGGTGTTACAAAAAGGTACGGCCGAACTTTCAGGAAACATTCCGCACACACAAAGAAAGAAAATATGTTATGTGGACATGTGTCCAGAAACGCTTACTTTCCATGTTACAGCTCATTTTATTACTTCTCTTCCAATCACATTAATCATGGAATGGAAACACACAGCAACAGAACGTACCAGCGTTACTTCAAACACTTTGTTACAGGAAATGTTCAAAATGTCCTCCGTTAGCGAGGATACATGCATCCACCCTCCGTCGCATGGAATCCCTGATGCGCTGATGCAGCCCTGGAGAATGGCGTATTGTATCACAGCCGTCCACAATACGAGCACGAAGAGTCTCTACATTTGGTACCGGGGTTGCGTAGGCAAGAGCTTTCAAATGCCCCCATAAATGAAAGTCAAGAGGGTTGAGGTCAGGAGAGCGTGGAGGCCATGGAATTGGTCCGCCTCTACCAATCCATCGGTTACCGAATCTGTTGTTGTGAAGCGTACGAACACTTCGACTGAAATGTGCAGGAGCTCCATCGTGCATGAACCACATGTTGTGTCGTACTTGTAAAGGCACATGTTCTAGCAGCATAGGTAGAGTATCCCGTATGAAATCATGATAACGTGCTCCATTGAGCGTAGGTGGAAGAACATGGGGCCCAATCAAGACATCACCAACAATGCCTGCCCAAACGTTCACAGAAAATCTGTGTTGATGACGTGATTGCACAATTGCGTGCGGATTCTCGTCAGCCCACACATGTTGATTGTGAAAATTTACAATTTGATCACGTTGGAATGAAGCCTCATCCGTAAAGAGAACATTTGCACTGAAATGGGGATTGACACATTTGGATGAACCATTCGCAGAAGTGTATCCGTGGAGGCCAATCAGCTGCTGATAGTGCCTGCACACGCTGTACATGGTACGGAAACAACTGGTTCTCCCGTAGCACTCCCCATACAGTGACGTGGTCAACGTCACCTGGTACAGCAGCAACTTCTCTGACGATGACATTAGGGTTATCGTCAACTGCACGAAGAATTGCCTCGTCCATTGTAGGTGTCCTCGTCGTTCTAGGTCTTCCCCAGTCGCGAGTCATAGGCTGGAATGTTCCGTGCTCTCTAAGACGTCGATCAATTGCTTCGAACGTCTTCCTGTCGGGACACCTTCGTTCTGGAAATCTGTCTCGATACAAACGTACCGCGCCACGGCTATTGCCCCGTGCTAATCAATACATCAAATGGGCATCTGCCAACTCCGCATTTGTAAACATTGCACTGACTGCAAAACCACGTTCGTGATGAACACTAACCTGTTGATGCTACGTACTGATGTGCTTGATGCTAGTACTGTAGGGCAATGAGTCGCATGTCAACACAAGCACCGAAGTCAACATTCCCTTCCTTCAATTGGGCCAACTGGCGGTGAATCGAGGAAGTACAGTACATACTGACGAAACTAGAATGAGCTCTAACATGGAAATTAAGCGTTTCCGGACACTCCGGACACATGTCCACATAACATCTTTTCTTTATTTGTGTGTGAGGAATGTTTCCTGAAAGTTTGGCCGTACCTTTTTGTAACACCCTGTATACGTTAAGATAGGTGAAACTCATTAATCCATAAGGGAGAGGCACTTAGCAAATTCCGTCGTATACGTTAGTGGCAGAGGCGGACGCCGGATTTTTTTCACGGGGGGGGGGGGGGGGGGGTAGGAGACATTTGAGAAATTGGTAAAATGTAATAATCAGAACTAAAGTAATATATTCTCAAATACTGTAATGGTTTTAATACACAAACAATGACAAAATGGCGTCCTGTACGTAAGGAAAGTTTACCTCCGAATTCTGCCGTAGACAATTACTTGATAACGAATAAATCTAAAGCAAACCCGATAGAAGGCGAGATAAAGCAGTGAGTAAATAAGCAGACAGGGAAAACAGTAGCGTGACTGAAGCTGTGCTAGGAGCGGTACTTTCCCATGGTGTGGGGGATCGGGTACACGGCCTCCGGTTCTTCGCCACGGGTAAGGGCCTTCTAATTACTTCTATGACCTGTGGGCCTACCTGTAGACTTAACAACCGTGACGGATTTGTTGTTGTCAGCAGTCCTTGAGTTGACGCCGTTACCTGGCGGGAACGTTTCCCTTAGCGGGTGAGACGGGAAGCCCATCCGCGTCAGCTAGACTTCAGGCAGTTTCCAGTGTGAAGAATAGTAATGCTCTAGAACTCCTCACCTTCGAGGCCCACTTTATTCTTTGAAAGTTGTCTGAAAAAATTGTGAACTAGTATGTATAAAAATATAAATGCTTCGAGTTATCTGATTATTGGTATGTAGTCCGCCCCCGGTAGCTGAGTGGTCAGTGCGACAGAATGTCAGTCCTAAGGACCCGGGTTCGACTCCTGGCTGGGTCGGAGATTTCCTCCGCTCAGGGACTGGGTTTTGTGTTGTTCTAATCATCACCATTTCATCCCCATCGACGCGCAAGTCGGCGAAGTGGCGTCAAATCGAAAGACTTGCACCCGGCGAACGGTCTACCCGACGGGAGGCTCTAGTAACACGACATCTACATTGGTATGTAGGCTAATAGAGTAATAATTAAATAGATGCATTATTAAATATACTTCTTACAAGATTTTTCTCAACTGCAGCACTTTCAGATTTCAGTAGAATAGTTATTCCTAGGTATATCACCATGTTGCAGCTTGGAATGTTTTTTCGCATTTGGAAATACCTTACCTTTCCGAAGTAATTTTTGTAATTTCAGAAAGAGTCTGCAGAATGCACAAAATGAGTGCTGTCATTTTAAAATGAAATAAGGAAATAGTGTAAACTTTTATTACAGAGTTGGATAGAGGTGAGAGCCTGAGAAGTTTTCAAAGGTACAACAGCCCTTATGATACTCCACTTTAGAGTGTATTCTCGCTGGTACAAGAAACCACTCGTCGTAGGGCTGTATCGTATGCGAAGTAGAGTGAGAAACACCTCCAATCATCGTGCTGACCAGCTATATTTGCTCGTCCATTCCTATTCTGTCTTACGACGAAATGAGTCCAGTTACAAATTTTGTCATTGTATTAATCTTGTCTTATCCCGAATTAAGTGAAGAGATTTAAGTGCCGTTAAATCAACAGCAGAATCGTCTGCGAAAACTCCGTCAGACTGATAACCTTCCTATTCCTGAGTGACCATCCTCCTATCGGAAATTTGGTATTACAACTGAATTAACAACACCATGCGTTACCTACTTGTCAGTATACAAAATAGAAAACAGCAATAGACTGCTTTGGAAAGTAACACACGTAAGAAGTTTTATAAACAAAAGTATATATATATATATATATATATATATATATATATATATATATATATATATATATATATATAGCGGCGGCGACATGCGGATCTTGTCAGTCGTACCTAGCCACCAGCGAGGTTCAACCACCTGATGATGTCGGACAGTTGCTCCGAAGAAATATTGTGGGATTTGCACAACGTCATCCGGCGGCACAACCGTGAAGACTATTTACAACAAAAGTATTATTTGGAGTTGCTGTTCTCTATGCTTGGCCCATAGGGTACATACATGTGACAGCGCCTGCAATTGAGAAGCACATTTCAGTGCTCGACAGCAAAAACAAGTCCGTCATAGATATGTTATTTAAGCGCTCTCTTTTTCGGAAAATACCTATCGGAACTAACGAAAGACTAACATCTTAACTCAAGAAAATCAAATTCCGGAATCGCCAGTTCAGGCTATGATGCACTGCAGTTCACATTAATAAGGAATGCGACTGAAAGTAAACCACATAAATGCGTAAAAATACATATCTTTTTCTTATTTTTCCTGGCCTTTATCCCGTATCTTCACTGGACTGGCAGGTTAATTTGTTAATTTCCGGTTGTGCCAATGTGAGTGATAGAAGGTAGTCAGATGCTCTTTCTGCTGTAAGGTTTCTAGCTTATTTTTGGTATTCAAAGAAAGTGATGTGAGCTCTCGTTTCATTCGATACGTCATACTTGATAGCTGTCCACTGGATATTTTTCAAACAGAAAGTCTTGAGTAGTCAACATATTACGCCACAGAGTTTCTGACTACAGGCAGTTTAATCTTTGATTGTCAGTAGCATTGTCGTTGCCAATAGCATTCGGTGAGAAGTAGGTGAGGGAGTCGGGTGTTGCATACGCTAGTGTGCGGTCTGAGCGCATCGATACAAATACAGAGGATGTTGAATTTTGTAAATATGATTTTGTAAAGATCGATTTGAGAAGCGTGAAGTGTTTGATCGCTGTTAATTTATCATGACTCTGAGAAAGACAAATACTCTTTAGTTCAGATTAGTCGCTTTGACTGTCGAGACGAGTCCAAGTAAAAATATTTGTTCACATGGCTTGCCGGAAACTGGGTGTTTGTGTTTGTCCTCATCATTTCATCATCATTCGTGACAGTGGCTAGATTGGACTGTGTAATAATTGGGACTTTGTACGGGTACTGATGACCGCGCAGTTGAGCGCCCCACAAACCAAACAGGACTTGCACTCAGAGCTATAGATGCACTACTCCTTTACTATTTCAGTAACTAGTCTCTTGGTGGAGCAATATTTTTCTAATAGGAAGTAATTTTTATAAGGATGGTTGTAATTGTTAAGGAATCAGAGTTTCGAAATACAGTTTTTGAATGTTAGTCTCTTTCGATCATTTAACAAGTCGAGTTTCTGTCGCTGTCTTCTCAAGAAAGTTTTATTTTCTAATTGTCTGTCGCCGCATTGCACTGAGCGGAACACAGTTGCACAAAAGTTAAATCAATGTGCTTAGAGTAGCCGTTCTTCCCTCGCTTTGCATTTGACAATTTTTTCCTTAGCTGGTTTCCTGATGCGCTGCATTCTTATTTTCATCATTTACAAGAGGTATCGAATTTCCGCTGCCACAAGTAACATGAAAATTTGTTAAGGCTAGCTCAGTATCACAGTTAGGACACTACGAGATCATTTATAGTTAAGCTTCGCATTTCAAAATTGTTATCGGGTTCAGTTTAGGTAAAATTTAGTTCAGGTCTCATTTACTTTGTCAGTTTTATTCTTCTAGTGCAGTGTCACATTAGCGTGTGTATCATTTAATGTTTGGAATTGTATGTAGTCAATTTTGGCTCGTAAATTTACAGCGAATTTTATAGAAGTATTGTGGTCATTTATTCTTTCAAAACGCGGTTTATGATTTTGTGTAGAGTTTTTATTCTGCTAGTTTTGTGAATCGGAACTGCATTAGGATACAGTTTTACGTTTTGTAATTACTTTGTAAAATTTAATTGCGGTACAGTTATACAGTTTCAAAAATGGTTCAAATAATTCTCTAAGCACTATGAGACTTAACATCTGAGGTCATCAGTTCCCTAGACTTAGAACTAAACTAAGGACATCACACACATCCACGCCCGAGGGAGGATTTGAACCTGCGACCGTTGCAGCAGCGCGGTTCCGGACTGAAGCGCCTAGAACAGCTCGGCCACAGCGTACACAGTTTCAGTGGACCTGAGAGCTCTTTTTATCAGATAGCGTTTATGTAATCACACCCCTTACATTGTTCAGGTTCACATTCAACACTCGTAACTTTAAGAATAGGAAAAAAGTTCAGTTTAGTTAAGAACAACAAGAACACATAAAAACCCTAAACAGTTACACTGCCCCCCACTCCTACTCCCATCCCTCACCCAGGACGGATATTTTGTGTACCCCAACCGTCTGCGCCTAATGTTAATAATGTTATCCCGTGTGAAAGTGTGCGAACGTTTTTCTAAATGTTTGCAGTCGTGTAACTGAGACGGGATGTGGACACCAGCTCGGTATTAACCAAATCGCCGTCCAGAGTGGCCGTGCGGTTCTGGGCGCTACAGTCTGGAACCGAGCGTTCGCCACGGTCGCTGGTTTGAATCCTGCCTCGGGCATGGATGTGTGTGATGTCCTTAGGTTAGTTAGGTTTAATTAGTTCTAAGTTCTAGGCGACTGATGACCTCAGAAGTTAAGTCGCATAGTCCTCAGAGCCATTTGAACCATTTTTATTAACCTAATTCACCCTTCGCCTTTATAACGGCTTGAACTCTGCTGAGGACACCTTAATTGAGGTGTTTCCATGTCTGTGGCGGAATGGCAGCCCATAATTACGCTAGAGCCGAAACTAGGGAAGGTAGTGATGGACCCTGGACTGCAGAGCGAAGTTGATGTCCTACCGCATCCCAAAGCTGTTCCATTGGGTTCAGGTCGGGACTATGGCCAGGCCAGCCCATTTCAAGAATTTTATTGTCCACAAAAAATTGCCCCACAGATGCTGCTTTATGATGGGGTGCATTGTCATGCTGGTACCAGAAATCAGTGTCTCCGAACTGTTCCTCTACTGTACGCAGTACACAGTGCTCCAAAATGTGTCCATATCTTCCTGAATTTAGCATTTTATTCAGCGCAATAAGCGGGCCATTCCCAGACCGTAACCCCACATCGTCCGTACATCACTGTTGGCCCTACGCATGACGTAACGTTCTCCAGGCATTCGCCAAACCCATATCCCTCTATCCGAGTGCCACAGTGATTCATCACTTCAAATCACTCCTTTCCAGTCATCCACTGTCCAGTGCCGTCGCTTAACACCTCCCTGCGCACCGTCATTGTGCTGGATGGACTGGTGGTAGCACTTTGAAACTGACGAGTGATTCCTTCCGCTGATTTCATGTGATTTTTTATAATGCAATGCTCGATAATTCCTGTCCGCCAATGCATGAGGTGAGCCTGGTCTTGATTTATCCGTGGCTGATCGTTCGCATTTCCACTTCACAATCACATCATCAACAGCCGACTTGGGAAGCTTTAGAAAGGTTGATATTTCCAGTGTGGATTTATTTCTGAAGTGACATCTAATGATTATTGCACGTTAGAAATCACTGAGGTCTCCTGACCGACCGTTTCTACTGTTAACGCTACACTACTGACGGCACAATATCCCCTTTCTTCTTTTACACTGGCGGGTCTGTCTCTCGTGGCACATTGCGGCGAATTCCACATTACATTGGACTGTCTTGATAGCTTTGGTCAGATTGTGATTATCAGTGATTATTCTTCTTGCAACAGAAAAACATAAAACACCCTAAAATCTCAAAGACAATGTTTTAATGAAGATTGTGGTTCACTTTCTATTAATAGAGCAGATGACAGGCCACAATTAACGACTAACTAACGAAAACGACGACCAACGCGTAATCATTCTGTATGGCCTCTGGGTCATGAAAGACAAACTCTTAGAAAGGGGTCACTGGGTATCATCTGTATAAAGGGTCATGTCAGGCATTACGTGTGTAGTGGATGGATATCGACTTAGAAGATGACCACAAGGAAACCGGATGTTTGTAATTTTTTATATTTATTGTACTCTAAAAACTTCTCGAGAAAATAGGCTTTGTAGTTTTCCAACCATGTTAAACACGCTTGAAAACGGTACACATTTTTCGACGACCAGTGTGACTCTGCAGTAGAGTTCTCGCTCGCTGGCTGTGGGTGTGTATGTTTGGAGAGAGAGGGGGAGCTAGGTTAGATTCCAGGTGGAATCAAATTTTTAAACAAAAGTGCATGTCTACGAGCATCTCCATGACGTGTAGAATAGATAAAGCCCAAGAGACTGGTAACCACTGAAATGAGTCTCGTTTCGGTCATTATTTTTGATTAGTCGGCACGTTCAAGACTCAAATAAAACACAACGTTAGTGCGATCTCCGTGAAAAGCCTCCGTAGACTATTTCTACTAATTGCAGACCCACACTAGTCATTGGGAAAAGAGCGGCAGAATTTCTGCAAATGCATCAACCTTGATCCTTTGTGAATCTGCCCCATCCTACAGTGTGGACTGGCTTACAAGCCCAGCTTACATGCTACAGTCCTGACGTGAATGTCGACTGGTGTCCGGGATAGACACCGGCAGCTGGGGCTTCAGTGCTTGGTCGCAACACGTACACTATGAATGTCGAAGGAGAGAGGTTGTCGGGACAGTTTAATCGGTTTTGCCCTTGGTGGTTGAATGACCAGCAGCAACATCTGCAGCCGCCACGACATTGTCTATCACTATAACAGAAAAATCAACGGACACTATTGTTTGTCGCTTCAGCGCTTTGTAATTTCACCGCTCGTACGATGATCGAAAGGACGAACCATTCTTCATTCGTCTTCAGTGAAACAGTTTCGGAAAATATAATTCAGTACTTTGAAATAGCACAACTGGAGTTATCACATAATTACTTTACTTTTAATGGGAGGGTTTACCAGAAGAAAGAGGGTCTTGCCATGGGCAGCAGTAGATCAAGCTTCCTGGCAGATTTATTCTTAAACACTTAGAAAATAATTTTATAAAGATAACAATAGGATCAAAAGTAAACAAGTATATTACTGGGGTCATGGTGATGGTATATTGCTAAGTAGTATATGATGGCACAAAAGATACAATTCTAGCCACAAAAATATAAAATTCGCAGTAGAGAATGAAGGTAACAAAATTATAAATTACTTTGACCTCAGAATTGCCATGTTATTCCAGGACAAGCCACTTTTCTACACAGAATTCACAGCATACCCAAGCAATTCTTGACCAGTGCTTCTATCTGTAACTCATTCTAGCCCAAGTAGTTCCTCTGTGATGATGAAATTTTCATTCATTCGACGGATACAAATGAGTAATTGTGCAATGTCTTCGTTATCTCTACTCTCATCAATTGCCAAGGAAAACCAAAGAAAATATTTGTTCGCAGTCTTTAGCTGTTCTGTGAGTTCATCACCAGTTAAGTCAGTGGGTCGATCGAGCAATCCAAACCAACATGTCGACACTCTGTAAAGCATGTTGGGTTACAACAGTGGTATGTGGTAGAATGTTATCTGTTGTAAAACACCCCGTGGAATGATTTTCATGAATGGGAGCACAACAGGTCGATTTAACAGATTGATGTGCAAATTTGCAGTCAGGGTGCGTGGATAACAAGAGTATTCCTGCTGCCGTACGAAATCGCATCCCAGACCATAATTCAAGGTGCAGGTCCATTGCGTCTAACATGCAGACAAGTTGGTTGCAGGCCCTCGACTGCCCTCCTTCCAACCAACGAACGGTCATCACTGACTCCAAGGCAGGACTAGCTTTCACCAGAATGAACAACAGAACGCAGCATGACATTCTCAATGGAGAGAAGTCTTCCGAAGTGCCGGCCGGTGTAGCCGAGCGGTTCTAGGCGCTACAGTCTGGAACCGCGCAACCGCTACGGCCGCAGGTTCGAATCCTGCCTTGGGCATGGATGTGTGTGATGTCCTTAGGTTAGTTAGGTTTAAGTAGTTCTACGTTCTAGGGGACTGATGACCTCAGAAGTTAAGTCCCGTAGTGCTCAGAGCCATTCTTCCGAAGTTTGAGCGATTTCAGGTGTGCCGCAGGGAGTGTCGTAGGACCGTTGCTATTCACAATATACATAAATGACCTTGTGGATAACATCGGAAGTTCACTGAGGCTTTTTGCGGATGATGCTGTAGTATATCGAGAGGTTGTAACAATGAAAAATTGTACTGAAATGCAGGAGGGTCTGCAACGAATTGACGCAGTGTTGCAGGGAATGACAATTGAATGTCAATTTAGACAATTGTATTGTGCTGCGAATACATAGAAAGAAAGATCCTTTATCATTTAGCTACAATATAGCAGGTCAGCAACTGGAAGCAGTTAATTCCATTAATTATCTGGGAGTAGGCATTAGAAGTGATTTAAAATCGAATGACCATACAAAATTAATCGTCGGTAAAGCAGATGCCAGACTCAGATTAATTGGAAGAATCCTGAATAATGCTCGCTGGTGTGGGATCCGTACCAGATAGGGTTGATAGAAGAGATAGAGAAGATCCAACGGAGAGCAGCGCGCTTCGTTACAGGATCATTTAGTAATCGCGAAAGCGTTACGGAGATGATAGATATAATCCAATGGAAGACTCTGCAAGAGAGACGCTCAGTAGCTCGGTACGGGCTTTTGTTGAAGTTTCGAGAACATACCTTCACTGAAGAGTCAAGCAGTATATTGCTCCCTCCTACGTATATCTCGCGAAGAGACCATGAGGATAAAATCAGAGAGATTAGAGCCCCCACGAACAATACAAGACTGGAATAGAAGGGAGAATCGATAGAGGTTCTCAAAGTACCCTCCGCCACACACCGTCAGGGGGCTTGCGGAGTATGGATGTAGATATAGATGTAGACCTCCACCCTTAACTCCAGTGGGTTCTCGCTTGGCACCCCTGCAGTCGCATATGGTGGTGGTTTGGGGCCAGTGGAATGTACGCTACAGCTCATCTCGTTGGCAGCTGTCCTTGAAGTTAACGATTTGTAACAGTTCGTTGTGTCACAGTAGTGCCAACTGCTGCTGAAACTGCTGTTGCAGATGTAGTACGGTGCGTCAGTCATACGCCGACATGGCGTGCCACATGGCTGTCCGGAGCCCAGTCTTCTTACGGCCGTACATTACCGCGACCACCGCTACCAGCAATCATGTGCAGTGGCTACATTCCCGCATTCCTGCCAAGTCTTTTGCAATATCGTAGAAGCAAAATCCACCTTCTCGTAGCCCTATTACACGACCTCGTTCAAACTCAATGATGTGTTGGTGGCGTCTTTATCTCCGTAAAGGCATTCTTGACTAACTTCGTCTCACCAAGTCCAGTCTCGAGGCTAACTAACACTCACCACCGTTATAGCATGTATGTAAAGAAAACCTGATCTGCATACTCATAGTGGCGCTGCACTAAACATAAGCAACGTTATACTTCAAACAAGGAAAGCCGAAATGCATACTGAAAATGCTAATATTAAGAGTCTAGAGGAAGCATAAAATAAATTGAGAAATAGTTGGGATATTGTTTACGCAAGAAGTTGCAAGGTATCAGAAAGTATTGCAATATCCCCTGCCTTATTACGTATAACGATTCTTGGAACAGAAAAACTGAAACGCAAAAGAAAATGCTTTGTAGATGGAACACTAGAAGAAGATGAGCCAAGAGGACGTTTTAAACTAAATGTGTTCAATGTTATTTTAGATACAGTTGTAAGTAACTTATTTATAAGGTAAATGTAAATGTCGTGTGACTAGGGCCTCCCGTCGGTTAGACCGTTCGCTGGGTGCAAGTCTTTCGATTTTACGCCACTTCGGCAACTTGCTCGTCGATAGGGATGAAATGATGATGATGATTAGGACAACACAACACCCAGTCCCTGAGCGGAGAAAATCTCCGACGCAGCCGAGAATCGAACCCGGGCCCTTAGGATTGACATTCTGTCTCGCTGACCACTCAGTTATCGGGAGCGGACATTGTAACGTAAGCTGCCATAGACAACATGATGGCCAAATTTGATATTTTTCGGAACTATTTAAGCCTAGACGATTCGTCACTATCAGAGCAATCAGTAAACATGATTCTTTGTACAGCGTAGACGTTAATCAGCAGGATTTGAAAGAAAAATATTTGCAGTTGAAATGAAATGTCGTGTGGCTAAGGCCCCCCGTCGCGTAGACCGTTCGCCTGGTGCAGGTCTTTCGATTTGTCGCCACTTTGGCGACCTGCGCGTTGATAGAGATGAAATGATGATGATGATTAGGACAACACAACACCCAGTCCCTGAGAGGAGAAAATCTCCGACCCAGCCGGGAATCGAACCCGTGACCTTAGGATTGGCATTCGGTCACGCTGACCACTCAGCTACCGGGGCCGGACTATTTGCAGTTAAAAAAGATTCATGAAGCTAATTTTGGGTCCGAGACACTTCCCGCTCCACGCCTTCTCAATGCTCTTCATAAGTAGAATTTTAATAACACATTTCTAAATATAGTGGTAGTCTTACGAATTTTCTGCACTTTGCATGTTACTGTTGCTCAAGCAGAGTGGTCATTCAGCGTTTTTACAAGAGGTAAGAATTTTTTGATAACTACAACAGGGTGAGAGCGGATTTTTGGATTGTCTATGATTGCAACAGTCACTTAACCTCCTCATTAGTTTAGAACGGGATTATAAAAGAGTTCACATTTAAAAACGCTAGTAAGAAAGTATAGCTGCGTTAAATTTCCAATATATGTCAACTGCGAGCATTAAAAAAGTTTCTTAAAAAGGCATTGTGTGATTTTTATGCATTAAAATCTTCTGGAACATAAAAATATATGCAGAACATAAAAATATATGTAGAGTCCTAAGAATGCTTACCTGGGGCCCGAAAAGCCTAGCGCCGACCATGTGTGAAATCGTAACGATGAGTGAAAGTAGTTCGTTACAAAATATGTAGCCTCTGTAAGTTAGTTTTGGGGGTTTTAGTGGTCATACTACTGCTGAGTAGTGACAAGTCTTATCTGGAGCTGCAATTGAGAAAACTGCATGAAACCATTCTCCAGCGCGGCAGAAGACGTTTTTCATGCGAATAAAAACGTTTCCGGGGTCCTCAATTATCTCGACGAATTGGCTCCTTGTAAATGAGAGAGCCCAAAGTGTACAACGATATACTGCAGTCGACTAAAACAGAGACGAAGCACGAAACTCGCAGTATTTATGCGGCGTTTGGGCACGTGTGGCCCCACTTAAGGAAGTATTACACGGACTGGAGATCCCCAGGGCACCGCAGCAGGCAAATCGCTATTGATTCCGGCAGAGCTGTTGTGTTCGTCGAAAGGGAAGACACGCCTGTGGTAGAGGAGATGCCCAATGCAGTTTCTCAAACGGAAAATCTGAGTTACGGACTGTCTCCACTGCGAATCGATGTAGACATATACCATTTGCAGGATCATTTCAGGGTTATTCGTAAGTAACGATGCAAGTAAGCAAAATATTTATGAAAAGTGATATTTTTGTATATGCTTGATATCCTTTTGAAACACACATTTAGATAGTTCTCTGCATAATCAGTCATAATGTACACTTTTTAGCTGTGCACAGGGTTTTTTTTCCTTTATTAAACCTCCACCGCATTGTGAAAGTCGTCGGCGTCTACAAAAGTATTTCGCTGTCCTGTGAATCGGTTCTTCGTTCTTCATAACACTCATATCAGCACCACAATCAGTCGATTTCATTTCTATCATTTACTCACAATTTCACATAATCCAGTCTGTTAGTAGACAACTCTCGCTAATTCATGGACTCGTTCGTGGAGTTCATTGATGGTTAAACGCATGTCAATCGGATGGTTTCGTCAAAATATTCAATGATTTTATCAGTAACTACATATAATCTCCCTCTTCTTATTCATCTTGAATTTCCCTTACTTCCCCTTAAAAGTGTCAAGGTCGCTTTGGCCTGTCTCGTCCCCTCATAAAGTTTTCACAATAGCTGGAAAAGCGTTGGCAATAAATTGCAGGAACTATTGCCCGCTTCGCGAACAGAAAACGAATCACATTTGGCGGAATTTAAAATTGACAACACATTTTTAATCTCGCATCTAAGGAAAGCTTGATTGTTACTTTTTATGCGTTACTGGCCCCATCGGAAGACGAACGAAGTTTTCGAAGTCCATATTTCATTTCATTGGCACAAAGAATATGCTTTTTCATAATTACGCACTTGTTCCTATCACTTGAAAGAGGATGATTGTACAAAACGGCCATAGCTTAAAATAAAATAAAATTGTCATTCTAGGAGTTACGGTGTTCAGTTCTGCAGGATTCTCTTCCATATTTATAACATAGCACCAACTAATTGCAAAAACATTAAATAATCGTGCAGAACAATTAATAACAAAAACTTTACCATGAACATTAGGATTTCCGAAAGATGCTTGAGACTTTTGGAAGTTGCTGCCAGATAACACACGATCATACGTGGCACCTACACTTTGTTTCCCCATATGATATTCTAGGCAGCGGATGTTCAAGACAAACGAAACTTACATCAGGTGTTCACTAGAGGCATAATAGAACCCTAAAAGTGTCACAATATGACTGATAGTGTAAGCCACCCTCAGATTATTTTTCTGATGAGAGTATCATCGATGAATGATTGGAAGGAAGTGTTAACTAATTTGGACACTATTTTCACTTCGTGCATTAAATAGCAGTTCTCTTTAAATGTGAGTAAATGATAATGTGCATGACAAAGAGAAAGGACACAATATTAACTTATCACAAGAAATACAAGATTATCGGCAAACTTCGTTTAAATATGTGAGAGTATTCCTACGAAATGATGTGAAGCTGAACATAACACTAGTAATCCTGAAGACAAACAAAGTAACTCCGCGATCATACGTAGTAGTCAGTCAAATGCTCAAAAAGACCAAATAGCGGAAGGTTTTGCATAAGTTTCTTTAAGACAAGCTTTCTATATTTTCGAGGGTTCTGAATCAGAATTTTCGAAGTCCCACCAAAATATCGGAGTGGAATTGGATCAAAAATGGACAAACCTCGAGAAATGGGACTTTTTTGGTTTTTCGCTTACAACTCCGTAACGACGTAATTTTCGGCAAAGTTTAGTTTATGAAAATAAAGAACATTAAATTTCCCACAAAATAGTTCTCAGTGACTTTTTCGTCAGATGAACCATATGCCGTGTAGGGCGTTTTGACGTTAGTGCGCTTCTATTGCCGAGGAGATGGGCACATCCATTGCCAAATTCCATCCTCCAGTAGTATCACGATGTTATTGGAGTGGTTAGTAGTTAATACTTGCTGTGGTGGATGGGTAAGATGTTTGTGAGATTCAATGACGTCCCCACTCCTGACAGGGGGGAAGGCCGGTCCTTTGTGTTTGGTATCCTGCGCTGGCAGTTGTTTACGAGTTCGCCCTCAGATGGCTGCTTAGAACGTATCTGTGGTTGGTAAATTAAGTATATAAAATTGTTGTATGTATTGAGTACAAGTGAAACGTGTGTTCTACATGTTGAAGATTCTTTAACTACGTCGATGAAAATTTAATTGATGCGGAGGCTAGGACGGTTGCGGCTGGTTGCAGCAAGAAAGAAACTCGATCTGCTCAACCGGATTTTGATTGCAAAACCAACTATTTTTTTGTGAGTCGGCTATTAGGCCAGAGTTTCTGGCTCAACAAAACAACTCCCCGCCAATCGATATATTGTATGGGTAAGCTGGGGCTGTGAGAGGTTGTTCCGAACCTTGCTGAGAGACAAAACAATGAATTAGGACTCTCAATAATACGTCGTATTGGACCATTTCCTGACACAGATACGGCAAATTGTCCAGTAACATATCGAATGCATGAAGGTTCTGCACTGTAATCGTAAGCAGGTAGGGAAAAAAAGAAAAAAAACAGTGAAGTCCATATGCTACAGAAATTGATGGTGCTATGCAGAAAATTTTCAACTACCTCCGTGACAATGATGAGGAGAGTCAATTTTTCCCTTCGGTAGTTAACAGACCAGATTCACAGTGACTACCGTCCTGATGTCAAGACTGAAAGTTCAACTATTGAACTGTGAAAGTAATGTAGTCACTGCTTCATCTGTGAAGAAATGAACTGTTGCTTGTTTCAAAAACGCTTGGTACAAAATTCTTACATGTAATTGGTATCACCCAAGATGGTCATCTCCAGAGGAAGATCGTCGGCATGTGGTTGAAACAACAGCAGACACATTCGATCGCAGGTTTACAACACAACGAAATATTCCCTCCACACCAGATTCTTACAGAGAACGACGTCCTCATCCCTGATACTGTGCAAAATTCGATAACCGACTAGCGACGAAGAAGAAGCGAGGAACTTGAACTCTTTTGTCACCACTGCCTGTTGGCCTGGCCACATTCATCTGTAAGAGGTACAACTCTCAGAAACTGCCTTAGGATATAGTGCCTCCTACACAGAAGTCGTACGTTTTGAGGTGTCAGCAATGACGGCAAAGGGATTGGAATTTGATCCATCTGTATCATTTTAATTTTCCTTCGACAGTACCGACTACAGCACCCAAACTCTTGGTGGAAACAAGAGTTCCCCTGTAATGGGGGGAATCCAGTGTACCACACCACACGAAGGTAAGCCATATTTCACATGGTTGCTCTTATAATATCCCACTGTGAAACTCATGAGTCATTATTGTAAGAAACGACATACATTGGTATCAGCCCTAGTTATTTACCTAATACCTGGTATGAAATGAAATTAGCCATCTATTATCTTACTTAGCTGTAACATAACTATTCGTGGTGTAACAAAGACGTGTGACACAAATTGCAGGACACATTCCTGAAGAAATTATGTTACATGAACATCAGTCTGGAAACGCTTCGTTTCCATGTTACAAGTCATTTTCTCCTACTCATTAATCATGGAAAACACACAAAAACAGAACGTCAGAACCATGGGGAACATGCACTCTTGGTGACGTCTGGTTACGTTGTGCACCGCCAGTGCTTTGTTTCACATTTCCATGTTACCACGCGAGATTCGTCATTGGTTGCTAACAGATATGTTACCTGTAACTGTTAGTGTTCAGCGATCAGCACCACCGTTACAAACACACGGGTTACTGTGTAGAGGTGATCAGACATCTGGCTCGTGCAGTGGTAGTGTACACAGATGCAGAGATGCCAGACGCCCATTGATGTACGGCTTAGCTGACGGCAATAGCACTCGCGCTCTGCGTTTGCACCAGGAGAGATTTCCAGGACGAAGGTGCCCTGACAGAAAAAGGTTTGAATCCATTATCATCGGCTTAGGGAACATGAGACAATTAATCATGATACTCGCAACTGGGTGAGACCAAAAGGGACGGGGACACCACAATTCTTCATACAGTTGACGACGATCCTAGTGTCAGTATAAGACATGTAACTGCTACACTGAATGTTGACCACGACTGTCTGGCGAGTGTTGCACGAGGACCAGCTGCATCCATACCACTTACAGAGAATATAGGCACTATCAGCAGATGATTTTCCTGCGCTACTCTTCTGCGAATGGTATATTCAACAAAGTGTCAACCCTAATTTTAGTGCAACTGTGCCGTTCACAGATGAGGTGTCGTTTCAACGAGAGCAGATTATAAAATTCCACAGTTGGCATGTATGGACAGACGCAATCCTCAAGCAGCCGTTGAAGTAAGTCATCAACAAAAATTTTCTGTCAATGTTTGAGCCGGCATTGTTGGGGACTGTTTGTTCAAATGTGTGTGAAATCTTATGGGACTTAACTGCTAAGGTCATCAGTTCCTAAGCTTACACACAACTTAACCTAAATTATCCTAAGGACGAACACACACACCCATGCCCGAGGGAGGACTCGAACCTCCGCTGGGACCAGCCGCACAGTCCATGACTGCAGCGCCTTAGACAACTCGGCTAATCCCGCGCGGCGGGGACTGTTTGGTAGGGCCTCACTTTCTTCCACCCAGGCTCAATGGACAAGGCTCTCATAATTTCGTAGAGACTGTTCTACCTGATCTATTAGCAGGTATGCCTTTAGCTGTGGGAGAAATCATGCACCTCGTGCACGATGGAGCCCCTCCTTGTTTTAGTACTAATGTTCGTCGGCTTCTAAATAACGGATTCGGTGACAGATGGCCAGGTAGAGATGGGCCAATTGCCTGGCCTCCATGCTCTCCGGACCTTAACCCACTAGACTTTTATTAGTGGAGGTATTTGAGAGTTCTTGTGTATGAAACCCCAGTGTGAGATCTTTAGAATCTTCATGCCCGTGCCGGCCGATGTGGCCGAGCGGTTTAGGCACTTCAGTCCGGAACCGCGCTGCTGCTACGGTCGCCGGTTCGAATCCTGCCTCGAGCATGGATGTGTGTGATGTCCTTAGGTTAGTTAGTTTTAAGTAGTTCTAAGTCTAGGGGACTGATGACCCCAAATGTTAAGTCCCATAGTGCTCAGAGCCATTTGAACCATTTTTTAATTCATGCCCGTATTGTGGAAGGCTGTGAAACCATACACAATACCCCAGGGATACATCAGTTTATCCGAGATTCACTAAGACGGTGGGTTGATGTATGTATCAGTGCCCACGGAGGGCATACTGGACATCTCCTGTGAAAAAGTATTGCTTGTGGTCGCGGCGTTCTGTTCGTGTGTGTTACCCAAGATTAATGAGTTGGAGGAAATGAGTTGTAACATTGAAACAAAGCGTTTCCAGACCCATGTTCATATAACATAATTTCTTCGTCTACATGCGGGGAATGTGTCCTGCAATTTGTACAGTACATTTTTGTTACACCCAGCTCACTATCTCATTTTCCTACTGAGTCAAGTAAAGAAAGAGGCAGCGGTGCACGAAGCATTAAGAGGATGAAACATGTCTGAATTTCCTTAAAATTATTATATTAATAATGTAATATTATGATAATTGTTATTGTCGTTACCAAATGCAAACTAAAGCATAATAAATATGTAAATTATGTAAATTATTTAAACACCTTTTAATTGACGTTTGAATGAACATCGTGGCATACTGAGAGATGACGAGTTGGGTTTTAGTGGTTGCGTCTGGATTTACGCTAGCTTCAACATGCGCTACATGCCATACGGTTGGTCTGACGAAAAGAGACATTCGAAACTAGTTTATCGGAAATTTTATTCCCTTTATTTTCATAAATAAGTCTTTCCCAGTTATATTCGAAAACCCCAAAAAGTCCCATTTTTTCGTGGTTCTTTCCATTTTTGGCCCACTTCCGGGCCGATATTTTGTTTGGAATTCAAAAATTCAGATTCAGCACCCCCTAAAACATATAGAAAGATTGTAAAAAAAAACTTCTACAAAATTTTACTCTAAGAATCACTATTTGACTGACCTGTAGATGACCGCTCTACGACGACTAGAAGTCGTGTCATCCTCTGTCGTATGGGTTTATTTGAATGCGGTATGATGCAGCACAGTGTCAACACATCGCTTTCGCTGCTTTTGTCAACTTTCCAGACCTTGAAGCCACTGTAGTTCATATGCCGTCAACAGGCTGAGTGCATCCTGCTCCATTGCTCCCAACAAGAAAAACTTCCTGGCAGTTTCAGGATTCAATCCAGGGTTCTCCGCATGACAGTCAGACACGCTGACTATTCAGCTAAGGAGGAGGAACACCAATGTGACTGGAAGACTTAAATTTATTGGAAGAAATCTGGATGACAGCAGTGCATGTGCTAAAATACCAAATATACACATTTGCGCAATCTATTCTGCAGCATTGTTCCAGTGTATGAAGTCCTAATCGCAGGCCTGGAAGCAGCCAGCGAAGGAATTCAGTGGCGAGTTGCTAGTGATAGTATTGTAAAAGGTTAGTATGATACACGCTAAATTTGCAACCGAAATGCACAGCCATTTTGATTGAAAATCTTTTATGCATCTACAGCTATGCTCCACAAGCCACTTTAGGGTGTGCGGTGGAGGGTAAAAAAATGGTTTCAAATGGCTCTATGCACTATGGGACTTAACATCTGAGGTCATCAGTCCAATAGACTCAGAACTACTTAAACCTAACTAACCTAAGGACATCACACACATCCACGCCCGAGGCAGGATTCGAACCTGCGACCGTAGCAGTAGCGCGGTTTCGGACTGAAGCAACTAGAACCGCTCGGCCACAGCGGCCGGCGCGATGGAGGGTACTTCTGGTGCCATAAGATTTTCCCACCTTCCTGTTTCACTCACCAATGGCGCGCAGAAAGAGCAATTGTCGGCAAAGCTCCGTATGATATCTAATTTCTCTCATTTCCTCGTCGTGATCATTGCACGAGACGTATGTGGGAGGAAGTAATATGTTGTCCGACTTTTCTTGGTTTATGAACTCTTCAAATGGACTCGCATTCATGAGGACGACGGTTCAAACCCGCATCCGGCCATCCTGATAGTTTTTCCGTGCTTTCGCTTAATCGCTTCAGGCAAATGCGAGGACGGTTCCTTTGAAAGGGCACGACCGACGTCATTCCCCATCCTTCCCAAATCCTATGGGACCGATGATCTCGCTGTTTGGTTGCCTCCCCCCAAATCAATCAACCAACTAACCTCTTGAAATTTCTCCATGGTGCACAACGCCCCTCTTGCCGCTTCTGTCACTGGGGTTTTTCTAGTACCTCCACAACGCTCTCTCGCAGAGTAAACGATCCTGTTTGTATTTTCTCTTTTTCTCCTGTTAATCTTATTTGGTAAGGGTCCTTTTGGTCGAACGGGTACGTTGTAAGCCATTTCTTTCCTGGATGAATAAAATTGCCTTAATATTATCCCACGGAACCTCAAATTGGCACCTGCTTTTCCTACTACTTGTTTCATATGGTCATTCTACTTTATGTCACTACAAAAAGGAGACGTTTCACGCAAAAACCTATACGTGAATTCAGAAAACCGGTATTCAAGATAGAATATGCAATAGTTCCGCTACCTCCATACTATGTGTCACACAGATACTAGAGATAGTGATAACTAGCAATAAAATATTAGGACGAGTACGGGGGCAAGGAGATAGTCATACGACAGTGGCTGACTAATGTAAGTACGGGTTCCCATCCTCCATGCACTGTACAGTGCCTTGTGAAGCACACCTGCTGATGCGTCTTCACAGCTGTTGTCAGGTCTGTTCCCCTGCTACCACTGAACACAACAGTTTATGTTCACAGAGTCGCAGTGCACTTCCCGAAAGCTACTGAAAGAAGCTGTGTGTCTCCATTATCTCTCATATCCATGGAACCCCTATATGCGAAGCTGTACGGAAAAGTATATCAAGAAGGACACAAAGGAATTACAGACATTGGCTGCAAGAATTACAGGCGATTTCGCCGGATTGGCGTACTGATTCTGGACTGTACGGTCTTCGAACAGACACTTTTGATCTCCCCTCATATGCAGGAATTACTCCAGTGAACTCAGCCTCTACAGACTTGACAAGTTCTGCACTTATAAACTTTGGTACTGTTCTAATTAATACGAGGGTTGGAACTTTAATAGTGATAACTATTTATTTACAGCTCGTACAAAATAGATATGTGTTTCAAAGTTTTATTGACCTTCAAAGTTGTCACCAGCATTGTGTATAACTCGTACCAGCGAAGTGGAAGTCTTAGGATACTCTTAAATGATTCGAATGGCTCTAAGCACTACGGGACTTAACATTTGAGGTCATCAGTCCCCTAGACTTAGAACTACTTAAACTTAACTAACCTAAGGACATCACACACATCCATGCCCGGGGCAGGATTCGAACCTGCGACCGTAGCAGCAGCGAGGTTCCGGATACGCTTAGCAGTGCTACTTGTGTTGACAGTTCGAGCGGAGCGGTCTATTATCCGACGAATTTGTAGCAGTTCTGAAGCGAATGCCGTGAAGTGTTTCCTTCAGTTTAGAAATCGAGTTGACCTTATGAGGGCTTAAGTCAGTGGAGTGCAGTAGGTGGTATAGCACTTAGCAGCCCCATCAGTCACTGTACGTGCTTGAGCATTGTCCTGCAAAATGATGGTCAGGTCCTGCAGAAAGTGTCATTACTTCTGTCTCTAAGCTGGTCGTAGGTTGTGTTCCAAAAATGAACAGCATAGAGACAGAAGCGATGACACTTTCTGCAGGACCTGGCCATCATTTTGCAGGACAATGCTCAAGTACGTACAGTGTAAGCAGTTACTGATTTATTGTACCACCTACTGCACTCCCCTGACTCAAATTCTTGTAAGTTCAGCTCGATATATAAACTGAAGGAAATACTTCACGGCATTCGCTTCAGAACTGCTACAAACTCGTCGGGCAATAGACCGCGCCGCTCGAACTTTCAACACATCTGACACTGCTAAGAGTATCCTATGACTTCCACGTTGCTGGCAGCTGGTTATACACAATGCTGGTGACTACTTTGAAGGTCAGTAAAACTTTGAAACACGTATCTATTTTGTACGAGCTGTAAATAAATAGTTGCCACTATTAAAGTTCCAACCCTCATACATACTTGTACCTTTTTTGCCCAGACAGTCAGCAAACTCATAGTACGTCCTTCTTACACAACGGAGTCAGCGGCACAATCTCTCTGTTGCGATCTTGTAGTACTTCGTCACCATCCATATCAACCACGGAGACTTTACACCCTTACATATGAACGTGTATCGGATTATGGGATGGTTCATCTTCATCCTTCTTATTCATTATATATCACAATATACACTACTGGCCATTAAATTGCTATACCACGAAGATGACGTGCTACAGCCGCGAAATTTAACCGACAGGAAGAAAATGCTGTGATATGCAAATGATTTGCTTTTCAGAGCATTCACACAAGGTCGGCGCCGGTGGCGACTCCTACAACGAGCTGACATGAGGAAAGTTTCCAACCGATTTCTCATACACAAACAGCTGTAGACCGGCGTTGGCTAGTGAAACGTTGTTGTGATGCCTCGTGTACGGAGGAGAAATGCGTACCATCGCGTTTCCGACTTTGATAAAAGTCGGATTGTAGCCTATCGCGATTGCGGATCATCGTATCGCGACATTGCTGCTCTCGTTGGTCGAGATCCAATGACTGTTGGCAGAATATGGAATCGGTGGGTTCAGGAGGGTAATACGGAACGCCGTGCTGGATCCCAACGGCCTCGTATCACTAGCAGTCGAGATGTCAGGCATCTTATCCGCATGGCTGTAACGGATCGTGCAGCCACGTCTCGATCCCTGAGTCAACAGATGGAGACGTTTGCAAGACAGCAACTATCTGCACGAACAGTTCGACGACGTTTGCAGCAGCATGGACTATCAGCTCGGAGACCATGGCTGCGGTTACCCTTGTCGCTGCATCACAGACAGGAGCGCCTGCGATGGTGTACTCAATGATGAACCTGGGTGCACGAATGGTAAAACGTCAATTTTTCGGATGAATCCAGGTTCTGTTTACAGCATCATGATGGTCGCATCCGTGTTTGGCGGCATTGCGGTGAACGCACATTGGAAGCGTGTATTCGTCATCGCCATACTGGCGTATCACCTGGCGTGATGGCATGGGGTGCCATTGGTTACACGTCTCGGTCACCTCTTGTTCGCATTGACGGCACTTTGCACAGCGGACGTTACCCTTCATTCGATCCCTACGAAACCCTACATTCGATCCCTGCGAAACCCTAAATTCTGGATACAGAAAATGTTCGACTGCTGCCCTGGCCAGCATATTCTCCAGATCTCTCACCAACTGAAAACGTCTGGTCAATGGTGGCCGACCAACTGGCTCGTCACAGTACGCCAGTCACTACTCTTGATGAACTGTGTGTTGAAGCTGTATGGGCAGCTGTACCTGTACACCCCAACCAAGCTCAGTTTAACTCAATGCCCAGGCGTATCAAGGCCGTTATTACGGCCAGAGGTGGTTGTTCTGAGTACTGATTTCTCAGGATCTATGCACCCAAATTGCGTGAAAATGTAATCACATGTCAGTTCTAGTATAATATATTTGTTTTATGAATACCCGTTTATCATCTGCATTTCTTCTTGGTGTAGAAATTTTAATGGCCAGTAGGGTACAATTAATTTCCTTGACACAGAGAATGCTCTGTCCACAAATCAGCACGGATTTAGAAAGGCTTCCTCGTTCGAAACTCAGCTAGCCTTTTACTCACATGATAGCTTACGAAACATGAATGGAGGGCAACAGGCAGATTCCATATTCCTACATTTCCAGAAAGCGGTTGACCGGTGCCCTGTTGCAGACTGTTGACGGGCATACTGATTACGTTCCCAGATATGTGAGTGGCTCGAAGACTTTTTAAGTAATAGAATCCAGTATGTTGTTCTCGATGGTGTGTGTTCATCAGAGACAAGTGAATCGACAGGAGTGCTCCAGGAAAGAGGGATTGGACCGTTCTGTTCTTTATATACATAGATGATCTTATGGACAGGGTGAGGAGCAATTTACGGCTGTTTGCTGATGACACTGTGGTGTACAAGAAAGTGTCGTCACTGACTGTAGAAGGATGCCACGAGACTTAGACAGAACTTCTAGTTGGTGTGATGAATGGCAGCTTATTGTAAATGTAGAAAAATGTAAGGACAACGAAGATAATATGCTGGAAATTATGACTCGTACGGAGGCTTCTAGACAGTCGTTCTTCTCTCGGTCTATTTACGAGTGGAACAGAAAAGGGCCGGCCGGTGTGGCCGTGCGGTTAAAGGCGCTTCAGTCTGGAACCACGTGACCGCTACGGTCGCAGGTTCGAATCCTGCCTCGGGCATGGATATGTGTGATGTCCTTAGGTTAGTTAGGTTTAATTAGTTCTAAGTTCTAGGCGACTGATGACCTCAGAAGTTAAGTCGCATAGTGCTCAGAGCCATTTGAACCATTTTTGAACAGAAAAGGAAATGATTAGTAGTGTTAGGTGGTTCCCCCCGCCACGCACAGTACAGCGGCTTGCGGAATAGGTATGTAGGTTTAGATACTGCACAGATATTTCCCCTCGTACCATGAATACTGAACTTTGACACTGACGCGTTTAGCTCCAGCCACCACATCAAATCACAGTCCAGTGATGGCCCACATTAATGCTTTAATTTAGATCCACTCACAGTCAAGTTGTAAGTGCTGGCGAACAGTAGTACTCTTGACAGTCTTGCCTGCGGCTCCGTGAGCTGCGGTAGTTACAACGGAGCTACTGCTACCGCCGCTGCGGCGGTTGCGGTACAGTTTAGTTGAACGACAGACCAGGAAGACCACCAGTGGGCTGCTGCTGTAACGTTTCCCAAAAGTATGTGAATGTCCTTGTCCAGCACTTCTGCTACTACCGGATGAGGGCGCGTTACGCTGCTGGAAAAAAATAACAAACCACAAGTACAGTATAATCGAATATATTTATTAATAACAATATTAGAAATTATAATATTAACAGATACTTACTTTCAAATTTAACACTCTTATTCTTCTCATGGCTGAGGGCGTTGGCTGACGCTTCATCCTGTCACTATGAAGATGAGACCTCGAATAAGGGGAGTTCAGGCGGCTGGATTCATAATAGAATAGAGGAGAGGGGAAGGGAGAACTCGACTCCTATTGGTCCGGTCTTTCTGTTGGCCCAGGAGGAGGGGGGGGGGGGGTGAGAGGATGAGAGGAGAAGGAGTGGAGGTTTGGGAGTGACCTTGATCAGTTGCCAGTGATTCCCCAGGAGGATGAGCTTGGAGATGGTGGAGTGTGTGTGGGGAGGGGGGGGGGGCGATATTGAACACAAAACACAACTGGCACAATTATGTAGCCTAACACTGGAAGTCTTTATCAGCGACCTGGAGATAAGATTGTTATGTCAGTGACCTACTTACTATCTCCTCCAGAAATATATGTCACATGTTTTAAATATACTGAATATTTAAATTGACTCTTCTTTATTCTTCAGTCTCAGTTGCACATTTTTAATTGCAGGAAATGTTTCGATCACTCTGGATCATCTTCAGATCTAAAACGCAGTAAAACTAAATATGTACTGCCTAATATTTAACAATAAGTAGAAAAGAACTGTACATAGATGTAGGCTTTACCTAATTAGTTGCGTCAGCAAACCGTCTTTTCTGTTCAGATCCTGATTTCTGAGTACTGTGTTTTGCACCTGTAGTCAATGTTTTAAACAAGTATCTGCTGGAGGTAAGCGAGACGGGAGGATGAAAGGGGGGAAGAGGGGCAGTAGGGGGGAAGAGGGCCAGAAGGGGGAAATGGAGTGAGGATGATTGGGGGGAAGGAGAAAGGAAGCAGGGAGGGGCAGTGGTAAGGACGTCATTACTTTAATAAGAAGGGTCTTGAGAAAATTATAAAAAAAGTATAATCATGTAAAAATTCTTGTTGAAATAATAATATTGTAGAACAATGTGTGTATAAACTGCAAACATCACAAAATAGTAAAATTATAAAATGGAGCGAAGGAGGCATGGAGGGGGGAGGGGGGATGCTAGTGGTAGGGATATTATGGGTGTAACAAGGGAGGGACTTAAACTAAGTCATTCGCGTAAAAATTTTCGTTAAAATACTAAAAGGGCATAGCAGTGGACGTGTCATACTGTAAAAGGAATAAAATAGTGGATTTCAAAATTGCAAATAAGGTAATTAAAACTGAATTAGCGTCTTACAAAATTGAAAGTGTGAAATGTTGAAATTGTAAAACAATAAGGTCTTGCTCTGGAAGTATAAAAAATAAAACTGTATAAAAATTCACCTTAATATATTTAAAGCACAGAACAATGGATGTAGATGTATAGATACAATATGCGATCAAAAGGAACTGGACACGTGGCTGAAAATGACTTACAAGTTCGTGGAGGTCTCCATAGGTAATGCTGGAATTCAATATGGTGTTGGCCCGCCCTTAGCCTTTATCACAGCTTCCACTCTCGTAGGCGTATGTTCAATCAGGTGCTAGAAGGTTTCTTGGGGAATAGTAGCTCATTGTTCACGGACTGCTGCAGTGAGGAGGGGTATCGATGTCGGTCGGTGAGGCCTGGCACAAAGTCGGCATTCCAAAAGATCCCAAAGGTGTTCTATAGGATCCAGGTCAGGACTCTGTGCAGGCCAGTCCATTACAGGGATGTTATTGTCATGTAACCACTCCGCCACAGGCCGTGCGTTATGAACATGTGCTTGATCGTGATAAAAGATGCAATCGCCATTCCCGAATTGCTCTTCAACCGTGAGTAGCAAGAAGGTGCTTAAAACATCGATGTAGGCCTGTGCTGTGATAGTGCAACGCAAAACAACAAGGGGACAAGTCCCATCCATGAAAACCACAAACCACACCATAACACCACCGCCTCCGAATTTTACTGTTGGTACTTCACACGCTAGCAGATGACGTTCACCGGGCATTAGCCATACCCACACCCTGCCATGGGATCGCTACATTGTGTATCGTGATTCGTCACTCCACACAACGTTTTTCCACTGTTCAATCGTCCGATGTTTACACTCCTTACACCAAGCGAGGCGTCGTATGGCATTTATCGGCGTGATGTGTGGCTTATGAGCAGCCGCTTTACCACGAAATCCAAGTTTTCTCACCTCCCACCTACCTGTCATAGTACTTTCAGTGGTGCCTGTTGCAGTTTGGAATTCCTGTGTGATAGTCTGGATAGATGTCTGCCCATTACACATTACGACCCTCTTCAACTGTCGGCGGTCTCTGTCAGTCATCCATACGGCCTATACGCTTTTGTGCTGTGCCTGTACCTTCACGTTTCCACTTCACTATCAAATTGGAAACAGTGGACCTAGGGATATTTAGGAGTGTGGAAATCTCGCGTACAGACGTATGACCCAAGTGACACCCAACCACCTGACCACGTGCGAAGTCCGTGAGTTCCGCGGAGCACCACATTCTCTTTGACGATGTGTAATGACTACTGAGGTCGCTGATGTTGAGTACCTGGCAGTAGGTGGCAGTAGAATGCACCTAATATGTAAAACATGTGTTTTTTGGGTTGTTCAAATGGTTCAAATGGCTCTGAGCACTATGGGACTTAACATCTGAGGTCATCAGTCCCCTAGAACTTACCTAAGTTGCGTAATTTGTGTATTATTTTCTATGACATGAAAACAAATACAGGAACATAATCAGAGCATTAATAAATGTGCAGAACAACATATACGTCACAACGCTGGCTGGCATGGGCCGTGACGTCCAGTCTGCCGTGATGGTGGTTCTGGAGTCTGCACTGTCATTCAAGTGTGGTCAAGTGCCATATTCTCTCACAAATGTCATTACATCGATGTAATCAATTTACAGAAAAATACTGATAAACACAAAATTTTTATCTTTACTTAATATATTTATTTATTTATTTTATTACTAAGAACGCAAATCCAGAAATAAATTGAATGACTGCAGGGTCCTGTTAACGTTTTATTATGGGGTGTGAGGTGTCTTTGTTTGTGTGTGCACGTGTTTTTGTTAATTTTTGGTTAGTTCTACTCCTGTCATGCACACTAATTTTTTACGCTGGCGCTACCTCAATACCTCCACCAAACGTGCAGACTTCTCCCAATACTAAATACTAACTTATTGTACCACCCTATGCCTTTGCTAATACTACCGAAGTGAATTTTCAGTCATTTTACTCCTTGCATACTCCTCTTTTATTTTTCGATGTCCGGCGGTGATGTCTGCTGACGCTGAAGTGGCCAGAAAGTGCGTCTACTCACTCAGGTGCTGGTGATTTTCCTGAAAACTTTGAAGTGTCATGTCATGATTGTGTACACGTAATTGTACGTAGTACAAGGATGCCTCCTGTCTCCCCTGTCAGAATCACTGCTACTGAAATAAAACATGAGCATTATGCATTATTTATGTCCATATATAAATATTTTTCTAATTTAACTCTCATCTATGGTCCATCATTTCGTTTCTGTTTCCTATATCCGGGTCTGGAGTTCGCCACTCTACCATGACTTGCACTTGTCCGTGCTAATTACCCATACACAATATTTCGCCGAAGGAGCTCACATGGCGCTGGCAAAATTCCACCACGAGACAGGCTACATCGCACGACAGGCGATGGCTTATATCACACCGAGTCTTAGCGTCGTCATTCGCACAAAGAGTGGATCGCTACCACCATACGAAACTCGAGATGCACATTCTCTATGGCACGATTTACCGTCTAGACACCATGAAAAACATAAAGTGACGTACATCGGTCCCTTGGACAGTGTACAAGAAACCACAGAAAGTAAACAGAAACAATTTCATCGACCATGGTGATAATTCTGAAGGCTCTTCTACGGAATGCTACGTATGACAGAGCACGACTCTCAATTACGGAAATCAGACAATTGTGAGGCCCAAAGAAATAATAGCAGTATTCATTTGTTTGGAGTACTCAGTATTGCCACGTGCCTGGTTTGGTATGCCACAAAAAGTGCCAACTGGTGATTACATATAACTGGCAACGAAATTTTAATTCATCTGACACCTTCCAGTAAATGTTCGCGTGAAGATGTCACAAATACACAACTCATTTGACCACGTTCAACAAGGACTCATGCTGAAAACTAGTGGAAATGACAAACAATACAACAAATGGAAAATTACGCCAAGCAACACAATATCAACATTAAATTACGTTAAACTGTTCAACCATGGAGACTATTTGTTAGCATCCCATTTAGTAAATGAATCGACTTCATTTACTTCCGGTACGATGGACGTGGAAGAATTATGGGCAAATTTTGAACACATTGTAAATCACGCATTGGACAAGTATGTGCCGAAAAAGTGGGTTACGGACGGAAAAGACCCAGCGTGGTTTAACAGCGCAATTCGGAGAATGCTCAGGAAGCAAAGACAGTTGCACTCGTGGTACAAGAAAGATCGGGAGAATGAGGACAGGCAAAAGTTAGTAGAGATTCGTGCTGCTGTAAAAAGAGCGATGCACGAAGCATACAACCACTACCACCGTCATGCCATAGCAAAAGATCTTGCTGAAAACCCAAGGAAATTCTGGTCTTACGTAAAATCGGTAAGCGGGTCGAAGGCTTCCATCCAGTCACTCACTGATCAGTCTGGCCTGGCAACGGAAGACGGCAAAACGAAAGCTGAAATTTTAAATTTAGCATTTGAGAAATCTTTCACGCAGGAGGATCGTACAAACAAACCGCCGTTTCAAACATACCGCCGTTTGAGTCTCGTACAGATTCCCGTATGGAGGACATAGTGAAAGACATCCTTGGGGTTCTGAAGCAGCTGAATGGGTTGAAAATAAATAAATCGCCAGGTTCTGATGGGATTCCAATTCGGTTTTACAGAGAGTACTCTACTGCATTGGCTCCTTACTTAGTTTGCATTTATCGCGAATCTCTTGCCCAACGTAAAGTCCCGAGCGACTGGAAAAAAGCGCAGGTGACGCCTGTATATAAGAAGGGTAGAAGGACGGATCCTCAAAATTACAGTCCAATAACCTTAACATCGGTTTGTTGCAGGATTTTCGAACATATTCTCAGTTCGAATATAATGAATTTCCTTAAGACAGAGAAGCTGCTGTCCATGCATCAGCACGGCTTTAGAAAGCATGGCTCCTGCGAAACGCAACTCGCCCTTTGTTCACATGATATCTTGAGAACCATGGATGAAGGGTATCAGACGAATGCCATATTCCTTGACTTCCGGAAAGCATTTGACTTGGTGCCCCACTGCAGATTCCTAACTAAGGTACGAGCATATTGGAATGGTTCCCAAATATGTGAGTGGCTCGAAGACTTCTTAAGTAATAGAACCCAGTGCGTTGTCCTCGATGGTGAGTGTTCATCGGAGGTGAGGGTATCGTCTGGAGTGCCCCAGTGAAGTGTGGTAGGTCCGCTGTTGTTTTCTATCTACATAAATGATCTTTTGGATAGGGTAGATAGCAATGTGCGGCTGTTTGCTGATGATGCTGTGGTGTACGGGAAGGTGTCGTCGTTGAGTGACTGTAGGAGGATACAAGATGACTTGGACAGGATTTGTGATTGATGTAAAGAATGGCAACTAACTCTAAATGTAGATAAATGTAAATTAATGCAGATGAATATCTAAAAGAATCCCGTAATGTTTGAATACTCCATTAGTAGTGTAGCGCTTGACACAGTCACGTCGATTAAATATTTGGGAGTAACATTGCAGAGCGTTCTTTTCGTGAACCGCTACTGAGGAAATTTAGAGAACCAGCATTTGAGGCTGACTGCAGTACTACCGCCAACTTATATTTCGCGGAAAGACCACAAAGATAAGATAAGAGAGATTAGGGCTCGTACAGAGGCAGATAGGCAGTCATTTTTCCCTCGTTCTGTTTGGGAGTGGAACAGGGAGAGAAGATGCTAGTTGTGGTACGAGGTACCCTCCGCCACGCACCGTATGGTGGATTGCGGAGTATGTATGTAGATGTAGATGTATTTACATACTTCATCTTCTCTGATCTATAAATCTACTATGTACACTTGTTCTACGAATGGCCTGACATGACAGACATGGTGGATGCCAAGAGATTTCCTTAATTTCGAGGTCTCTAGCTCCAGAGCGTTCAAGTGAGCGATTCTCTGGACACAGACAGGTCCATAATAGATGGGATAGAATATGTGGTACGGCAGTTTCTGTTTGTTAGATAGACGGATACTTCTAACGAGCACTTTTTGCCCAATTCGGTACTCTCTCTCGCGTGCTTTTCTATCCCAACTCTCTTTCCGTTTCTCTGCTGCCTCACGCAATCTCCTGAGCGTAAGGTCAACAACTCGTTGGTGTTGTTCTCGAGTTCACGGAGGAAAATTTACAACTTCACGGATAAGATCTGTGGGTTGCCTGTTCTTGAGAACTGTTATTGGTGCTATTTTGATGACATCGTGTGGCAACTCGTTCATCACGTCCTGGAAGTCACGTAGGAATATATCGCAGGTGGCGTGTCGTTTCGAGCAGTAGATACGGAAGAGGTTTCCCAGACTTTTCATCACTCTCTCTGCTGACGACGATTGTGGATGTCGTATGGAAGGGAATATGGGTTTGATTCTGAGTTTCCGCAACATCTCTTTCCACTTCTCTGACCGGAATTGAGATCCATTTTCGGGGATGATCCTGTCGACCTGGCCGACTTCCGTGAGGAACTCCTTGCAGAATACTCTACATACTGATTGCACGGTTGCTTTCTTGAGCGGGGTTAAAGTGACATATTTGAGTGTCAGCTCTACTTCCACAAGGATGTAGCAGTACTCTCTATTTGTTCGCACGAGTGGGCCCATTAAATCTGTTACTGCAAGATGCTTCAACTTTGATGGGATGGTAGGAAATAGAGGTGCTTGC
Organism: Schistocerca piceifrons; assembly: GCF_021461385.2. Taxonomy (NCBI): domain Eukaryota; kingdom Metazoa; phylum Arthropoda; class Insecta; order Orthoptera; family Acrididae; genus Schistocerca; species Schistocerca piceifrons. The sequence continues at coordinate 230,609,532 of NC_060149.1, read as the reverse complement.
GTTGCCACAGTGACGTTCTTTGTCTTCTGACACGCTTTGCAGACAGCCAAAACCCTCTTGATTCTTCTGTCCATATTCTTGAAATAGCACAGCGTGCGTAATTTTCAGTAGCACTTCCTGGATCCAAAATGTGCGTAACTCATGTGCGTGTATCAGATGATCTTGTTCACCAGTTCATCTGGAACGCAAACGCGCCAGGGCGCTTCTTCTCCCTCACTTCGAAAGAACAGAATGCCTTTTCGTACTAAGTATAACTGCCTCAATTTTGATTCCCTATTGTTTTTCACTCTCTGTTGTAGAGCAAATAGACCTGGATCCTTGTCCTGCTCCTTGGTGATGTCCTTGAGGCTCAGGGTTACATAATTCTCAAATGCAACCTTCTTCATATAGAACAAGGTGCAGTGTTCGTCTTCCAGTGGGTTAGCCTCACTTGTTTCTAGCACCACAGCTGAACATTACAGCGCATCCGCAAAGATGTTCTCCTTCCTTGGTATGTGTATGATCGAAAAGTAATACTCGTGGAGCTAGAGTGCCCATCTCGTTAGACGACCGTTTGGAGTTTAGCTTTGAGTAGGAATTCCAAGGCTTTGTGGTCGGTGTATATTCTCGTTTTTCTCCAATACAAGAAAAAACGAAATTTCCCGAAGCCGAAAACAACTGCCAAAGCTTCTAATTCAGTAACCGAATAATTTCTTTCACACTTGCTCAGGCTTCCAAAAGCAATGGTTTTGTGCACCATGTTTTCCCCTTGCTGACATCGTTGGGAAACCACTACAGCAACCCCAGAGTAGGAGCAGTCTGACGCCATGCAAAAGTCCTCCTCCAGGTTGGAGTGCGAAAGAATTTGGACATTAATCAGCGCGGTTTTGAGGCCTTGGAATTCATCTTCCGCCACGTCGTCCCATTCCCATGGCGTATTTTCTCCTCTGAGCTGGCATAGCCGCGGTGTCGCTAATTTCTTCACATGGACGAATCGTTTATAGAAATTTTCGATGCCAAGGGAGCCAAGTAGTTGTTTCTTGGTTCTTGGTGTAGCAAATTTCGTAATTGCCTCGATTTTGTCCGGATCTGGTGTGATTCCTTTCGCGGTAATGATATGTCCAAGGAATTTCACTCGTGAGGTGCATGACTTCGTGATGTTGGCGGTTACGCCGCTTTCTTTGAAGGTGTGTAGGATTTCTCTGAGGAACGCATTGTGTCCACTCCACGCCGGTTCTCCTATCAAGAGGTCGTCCACGTAGGTGGTGATCCTTTGCTCAGTGGAATCGTTTAAGATGCTGTCGAATGCTCTGATGAAGGCAGATGAAGACACGTTTGCCGGCCGTTGTGGCCGAGCGGTTCTAGGCGCTTCAGTCTGGAACCGCGCTGTTGCTACAGTCGCAGGTTCGAATCCTTCCTGGGACATGGATGTGTGTGATGTCCTTAGGTTAGTTAAGTTTAAGTAGTTCTAAGGCTTGGGGACTGATGACTTCAGATGTTGAGTCCCATAATACTCAGAGCCATTTGAACCGTTTGAAGACACGTTTATCCCGAATGGTAGCGTTTAAATAAAAAAAATGGCTCTGAGCACTATGGGACTTAACATCTGAGGTCATCAGTCTCCTAGAACTTAGAACTACTTAAACCTAACTAACCTAAGGACATCACACACATCCATGCCCGAGGCAGGATTCGAACCTGCGACCGTAGCGGTCGCGCGATTCCGGACTGAAGCGCCTAGAACCGCTCGGCCACACCGGCCGGCAGACGTTTAAATCGATAGCATTTCCCGAATGCAAGGAACGCCGTGTATTTCCTGCAGTCTGGGTGGAGCATAATTTGCCAGAAACTGGACCGCAAGTCAAGAGATGAAAAACCGTAACACCATGGAAATTTTGCAGGAGTTCCTCCAGCTTTTCTGGACGATCTGTCTCCGGCTCAATGTTTGTATTAACTTGTTGCGAATCCAGCACCAAACAGATCGAGCCGTCAGCCTTCTCTACCACTGTGAGTGTGTTGTTGTACGTGGAGCTTGTTGGTTGAATGATGTCTTCGTCAAGCATCCTCTTGAGCTCGAAAGAAACCTTTTGTCTGTAGGCGTGTGGGATTTGGTATGGAGGCACGAAGAATTTAGTGTGTTACCGCACCCGAAACGCAGACATGAAATTTCGGATTGCTCCGGTTTTTGGTAGAAAGATATCGTATAATATTCCCTCAAACTTTTCTTTTTGCTGCGTCGGGATGTTTACTAAATTCCCTAGCATGTGATCAATAGCATCGCGCACCTCTCTTCGAATTTGCTCAACATCTTGAGTGTTGCAGCTGCACTCATGGTGCTACTATTGATGTTTTGCTTCCCCTCATTATTCTGCGTAGTTTAGACTGAGGCATTCGGCAGGGATTTAGGCACGTATTGCGTGGTCTGCGAAGGCGCCGTCTTTATGTAAAGTCAGTTCTCCTCGCCCTAGGTCCAATATGGCCTGTTGTTGATTTAGAAAATCCATGCCAAATATTGTCTCAATTGCCAAAGAAGGGGCGACCAGAAAATTCGCTTCTAAAGTATGCCCTTGACAGCTGAAAGTCAACCTGGTTTGTAACTGCACTTCTGTATGCTTCCCTCTCAGAGTGCCTGTGATTCTCGTTTTCTTCAGCGTGAGTGCCGGCCAAGTATGATTCGCAGTGCATTACTTGTATGCCGAATACGATATCGCCGTCACTTAGCTTCCACTGTCCACAATCCCGGTTACATTGACCTTTCCGACTGTGATGTGAATGCTGGTGTGTAAATCCGGTTGTGTCATGATCTCGTTTTCCCCCCGTAGCAGTTCTCTTGGATCTTCATATTCTAACAGGCTAATATCGCTCGTTCCGATAGTTTCTGCGGCATTGTTTTGAGCTGAGTCCGCAGCGGCTGTTTGTCAATTCCTGTTTGAATTTTCTCTGCGTGGCCCCTGCGATGGGTTAGTTAGGTGGCCTCAATTCCACATATTCGCTTCGTTGGTCATTCCATTGACCTTGACCGTTGTATGTCCTGCTATTGCTTTGCTGTTGGTCCCTAGAATCCTGCTGGCCCTGGTTCGAGTTCTGTTGCTCTCTCCAGTTTCCGTTTCGCCGGTAGTGGTTGTTGTTGTTGTTATTATTATTATAATTTCCTCGTCTTCTGCTATTTTCCCATGATGGCTGGTTATTCCAATTGAAGTTTGAATTTTGATTTCGATTCGGTCGATGTTTTCCCCCATTTCGGCCATCGTCATTCCTCTCTGGCAAATCTGGCCAGTTACGGTCATTATTTCTACTTCTTCCCCGCGAGTTGTGAATTTCATTCACGTACTCGAGTTCGCACAGTGCCCTCTTTAAAGCTTCGATTGAGTCGCTGCATCTACCGATGAGCAGTTGCTGGTAACGTAATGGTAATTTAACGTAGCAGTGCCTGATAATTTCTTGGGGAGTGTATGGTTGATCCAAGAATCGGTTCTTCTTGACCAGGGACTCGAAGAATTTGACAGGACTGCGGAATCCTGACGCTTCTAAGTCCTTTCCTAGCATGATCTCCTGTTTTATCCTCTCCTGTGTGTCTTGCGACCAGTATGCGCTAAGGAATGCGTCCTTAAATTCTTGGTAGGAGCGACAACTCTCTGCAACTCCGCGCACGTGTTCTGCAATCCACCCTTCTAAGAAGCCACAGATAAACTGGAGCTTGTACTTCAATTGCCAAGATTCTGGTAGCACGTGATCGTACTGTGTCATCCAGGTCTTTTGATGTAATGCGTAGTTTGCCTCCCTGTCGACTAGAAAATTCTGGATGGTCAAGAAAAGTGTGTGGTCGAAAGGTTCGACGTATCCGCCGTACGAATTTTCCCTCTCGTCTGCAGCGCCTGGTTCCATGTATTCGTGCCCAAACGATCCTCGTGCACAGTTATGGTGTCCCCTCGTGTTGTCAGATTCACGTAATATCGTTTCTGACGTCTGTAGACGTGTAAAATTGTTTTCCGGCTCGGTCTCTGACATGCTGCGTGTCACCGGCGGAGCATTTTCTATTACGCGTTCCGCCGCGGCAGGAGCTTTTTCTGCTGCATTCGCCCCTTCCTCCCGATAGCGCTCTACCGGACGAGTTTGTGTTTGCAATTGCGCTGCCCGCTCATGTACCTGCCGAACGTCCTGAGCCAACTCATTTTGTTTCGCGGCTACTCGGGTCTGCTGATCTTTAACTTCAGAGATTTCGGCTTGTTTGATTTCTATCTGTTTAATTCGCTTCGTCGCCTCACTCATTTTTTCCTGCATTTCTTGAACTATTTTTTCGCCTTGCTTTAGGAGAGCTGAAAGTGCCTCTAATGTCTTACACACCTCAGTTCTTGCCAGTTTAACTTGTTCTTTACCCACTGACGCATCCTTTCGTGCTATTTGCGCCACCAGTCGCGCTGTTTTGGCATCGCACTTTGCCTGGTCCGCGGCATCACGCGTTTCTACTGTCGTTTCCTTGACATTATCTAGTTCTTGTTGGATTCCTGCGATCTCTTTCTTGACTCCATCTATACCGTCTGTGACCGTTCTTATGACTAATTTGTATCTTTCCTCCTCTTCCTCCCGTCTCTTTTTCTCTGCCTCTTGTCTCTTCCTTTCTGCCTCTTGCATGAACTGCATGATAGCCTCAAACTGAGATCCACCGCTAGCACCTTCCGTACTAGATGAACGAGATTCTATCTTTCTGCGACTTTCGTTCGTGATTCCGGTCTTCCAGTTTCACTGATGGTGTGTCTAGTACCAGCAGCGCCTACATTTCATTCTGCCGCGGTCTCCCGTTCACTTTCGTCACTTGACTGAGACATGTGGACATACTCTGCAGGTCCCACGTTCGACATTTCTGCCCGATCTGCAACTGTATTTACTTGAGAATCCCGTATAATATCTGCCTGGTCACCGCTAATAATCTGACGAGGATCCATGGTTAACAAAACACAATTACTTCCGCTACTCTGGAGCAAGCGTGCCTTGCTTCATGTAAGCATACACTCTAATTCGGACCCAAACGAATTTAAACACTACACTTTCCTATGCCGCACAGATTCTACTCTAAATTATGTCCCCGCGAGCTACCGATTCCTAGTTCCTGACAACGAATTCAAATAACAGAACGCTTATCTATGCTAACAAACAAAAATCTCAATCTGTCCTAACAAATCAGCACAACGCCGTTCTCCGTCAGAAACAAACAAGCAAGTGACACAGAAGTCACAACCACAACATGAAAATACACACATATAATAATTAAATACACTCCTGGAAATTGAAATAAGAACACCGTGAATTCATTGTCCCAGGAAGGGGAAACTTTATTGACACATTCCTGGGGTCAGATACATCACATGATCACACTGACAGAACCACAGGCACATAGACACAGGCAACAGAGCATGCACAATGTCGGCACTAGTACAGTGTATATCCACCTTTCGCAGCAATGCAGGCTGCCATTCTCCCATGGAGACGATCGTAGAGATGCTGGATGTAGTCCTGTGGAACGGCTTGCCATGCCATTTCCACCTGGCGCCTCAGTTGGACCAGCGTTCGTGCTGGACGTGCAGACCGCGTGAGACGACGCTTCATCCAGTCCCAAACATGCTCAATGGGGGACAGATCCGGAGATCTTGCTGGCCAGGGTAGTTGACTTACACCTTCTAGAGCACGTTGGGTGGCACGGGATACATGCGGACGTGCATTGTCCTGTTGGAACAGCAAGTTCCCTTGCCGGTCTAGGAATGGTAGAACGATTGGTTCGATGACGGTTTGGATGTACCGTGCACTATTAAGTGTCCCCTCGACGATCACCAGTGGTGTACGGCCAGTGTAGGAGATCGCTCCCCACACCATGATGCCGGGTGTTGGCCCTGTGTGCCTCGGTCGTATGCAGTCCTGATTGTGGCGCTCACCTGCACGGCGCCAAACACGCATACGACCATCATTGGCACCAAGGCAGAAGCGACTCTCATCGCTGAAGACGACACGTCTCCATTCGTCCCTCCATTCACGCCTGTCACGACACCACTGGAGGCGGGCTGCACGATGTTGGGGCGTGAGCGGAAGACGGCCTAACGGTGTGCGGGACCGTAGCCCAGCTTCATGGAGACGGTTGCGAATGGTCCTCGCCGATACCCCAGGAGCAACAGTGTCCCTAATTTGCTGGGAAGTGGCGGTGCGGTCCCCTACGGCACTGCGTAGGATCCTACGGTCTTGGCGTGCATCCGTGCGTCGCTGCGGTCCGGTCCCAGGTCGATGGGCACGTGCACCTTCCGCCGACCACTGGCGACAACATCGATGTACTGTGGAGACCTCACGCCCCACGTGTTGAGCAATTCGGCGGTACGTACACCCGGCCTCCCGCATGCCCACTATACGCCCTCGCTCAAAGTCCGTCAACTGCACATACGGCTCACGTCCACGCTGTCGCGGCATGCTACCAGTGTTAAAGACTGCGATGGAGCTCCGTATGCTACGGCAAACTGGCTGACACTGACGGCGGCGGAGCACAAATGCTGCGCAGCTAGCGCCATTCGGCGGCCAACACCGCGGTTCCTGGTGTGTCCGCTGTGCCGTGCGTGTGATCATTGCTTGTACAGCCCTCTCGCAGTGTCCGGAGCAAGTATGGTGGGTCTGACACACCGGTGTCAATGTGTTCTTTTTTCCATTTCCAGGAGTGTATTAGTACTATGTCTAGGCGCCAGCAACGCAAACCTATTCTACCCTGTGCACCACATTAAACTTGGGGTACAGAAACTTCACTATGCAGCACTATCTACTATCTGACGGTCACAGAAGGTGCCATCAATTCAAAATTCTGCGCAAGGGTCGTCGAATTGAATTACTACGCTACGCAACGCGATCTGACGGTCACAGTAGATGGCATCAATCCGAGACCCTGGTAGGGGACGCCGCAATAAAAGATATCCATGGTGCTGACTGTATAAAATGATTGAGAATATAGTAAAATATACTAACAACATTTATTTTTTGAAGAAAAACAGACGTAAATTATAGTTATTGATTAAATACAATAAACAACTAACAGTTGGGTTAAGAGAACAATGGACAAGGATCCTGGGTGGCAGAAGAGAGTCAAGTACTGTGGCCCTAAAAATGTGGATAACGCAATCTGAATTGATCTGACGCTGAGCAGACTTTGATTGATAATCTACAGAAGTCTATATAGGTGCAGCTGAGAGCAAGTGGCGATTGAGATCTGTTAGCCCTGACAAGGCCGGAGCAGCAGTACGTTACCCTGTTTGCTTCGTGCAGCGATGTAACTTGCAGCTGGCGAGATGTGTGCGGCAGAGGCGAGGCGTAAGGCGGCACCTGTGAATCGATGGCGGCCACGAAAGAAATGAAAAATCTCACGGTCTAGCGATCAGGCAGACGGATCGCAATTTACTCTCTACCAGAGCCCTGAAATCACGATAGATTTCAGTATGTGACACACCCGTTCGCTGGTCGTACCAAGGACCAATTTGGCTCACTCATATCATAGAGCGAACAAGAGGACCAAACGTCAAGACTGGTGCCGGCCGGAGTGACCGAGCGGTTCTAGGCGCTACAGTCTGGAACCGCGCCACCGCTACGGTCGCAGGTTCGAATCCTGCCTCGGGCATGGATGTGTGTGATGTCCTTAGGTTAGTTAGGTTTAAGTAGTTCTGAGTTCTAGGGGACTGATGACCTCAGAAGTTAAGTACCATAGTGCTCAGAGCCATTTGAACCATTTTTCGTCAAGACTGGTAAACCAAAAACGAATAAGTGTGCCCTCAGCAAACAAGTAGTCGGAGACGTTTGAAGTCACACTGTCGGTACAGTAAGATCTTCACCACAGGCTCCCCAGTCTAAACTACTCATAAGTGAAGTCAGTCTTAGGACAGGTCCCAAGCACCAACCACACATGCCAGAGCATCAACCAGAAGTCCCTTCCAGATCGAAGTCCAGAACCCGAGTGCCTTGCACCTCTCCGGATAAAAAAAATTCCGTTTTTCCACAAAGTGCGTGAATGACACCACCTTTACCCCATCTTCAGCGAATCACAGGGCTTTAGAGGCGCTAAATCTCCCCTCCTACACGACAGTAGAAACTCATGTCGAACCAGCACACGAGTTAAGAAACCTGCATCTCTGGAAAAAAAAGAAACCGCCAATTACTGGCTTTTTTCAGTTTTCGCAGAGGGAGAAGATGTTATTCTCTGATTTTGTGTCGCTTCCCGCAGCAACAAGCGAACACATACAATCTTAGAGATCTTTATCTAAATCGCCTGTGCCTTGGAGCATGTTAGTCCTAGAAATGAGGTGTAATAAAGACTCTATCTCTAAATGTTTCTCAGACGCTGCAGTTTCTTATACAACTGAGGCAGCCAATGGAAGTGAGTCACAGGCCTATTTGCAGTATCGGTGCACATGAAAACTTGTGAATGTTTATTACTTGTGGCTCTGCACACAATGCCTAGTTTACGACTCCACTGTGTAGACACGTCCCTTCAGTCTGTCGCCCCCAGCCCAGCCTTCGGCTGGCGCCAATGCAGGTATAGTGGCATTGTCCTGCTGGAGACCTGTCTCGACTAGGGGCTGCTCTGTCTGCCCTGCACGGCTGTGGGCCCGTCCGGCAAGATCTACTAGGGATGGGCTCGCCGCCAATTCCTTTCAACTTCCAACATGCTGTTTCTATGAACTAAGAACCATAAAAATACCTCATGCTTTTAGCGCCCCACCAGGCTCCATCAACGTTTGCTCAAGCTGTTAACTTTATAGAGTGCCGGCCGGAGTGGCCATGTGTTTCTAGGCGCTACAGTCTGGAACCGAGCGACCACTATGGTCGCGGGTTCGAATCCTGCCTCGGGCATGGCTGTGTGTGATGTCCTTAGGTTAGTTAGGTTTAATTAGTTCTAAGTTCTAGGCGACTGATGACCTCAGAAGTTACGTCACATAGTGCTCAGAGCCATTTGAACCATTTTTTGAACTTTATAGAGTCTCGCTCAAGGTGCATAAAGTTGTAATAAAATCTTTAATAATTTTCCATATACGAAAAATAGGTGAGAGAGTAACTTGTGTTTTGTATTGATATAGTCATAAAATGTCATATCTGTGTACAGCATTCTTGGTGCAGCTACGAATTCTCGCTGCAGTTGTGTAGACTATGTGTTCAGCATTAAGTTATCTGACAATGGCCTAAGAAGCCAAAAGCCGGTTCATAACGAACTAATAAATATTATTGTAGAAAATTAATACATTGTATTCAAGTTATTAATATGTCTATGTTCCTCCAAGAATGGATGGAATATTACCGGAATAGAAAGCAAACGTTACTATCATTCTACATGTTCATTCTCCATGTTGGTTGGTTCTACATCTACATCTACATTTACACTCCGCAAGCCACCCAACGGTGTGTGGCGGAGGGCACTTTACGTGCCACTGTCATTACCTCCCTTTTCTGTTCCAGTCGTGTATGGTTCGCGGGAAGAACGACTGCCGGAAAGCCTCCGTGCGCGCCCGAGTCACATTCGTGATCTCCTCGGGAGGTATAAGTAGGGGGAAGCAATATATTCGATACCTCATCCAGAAACGCACCCTCTCGAAACCTGGCAGCAAGCTACACCGCGATGCAGAGCGCCTGTCTTGCAGAGTCTGCCACTTGAGTTTGCTAAACATCTCCGTAACGCTATTACGCTTACCAAATAACCCTGTGACGAAACGAGCCGCTCTTCTTTGGATCTTCTCTATCTCCTCCGTCAATCCTATCTGGTATGGATCCCACACTGATGAGCAATACTCAAGTATAGGTCGAACGAGTGTTTTGTAAGCCACCTCCTTTGTTGATGGACTACATTTTCTAAGGACTCTCCCAATGAATCTCAACCTGGTACCCGCCTTACCAACAATTAATTTTATATGATCATTCCACTTCAAATCGTTCCGCACGCATACTCCCAGATATTTTACAGAAGTAACTGCTACCAGTGTTTGTTCCGCTATTGTATAATCATACAATAAAGGATCCTTCTTTCTATGTATTCGCAATACATTACATTTGTCTATGTTAAGGGTCAGTTGCCACTCCCTGCACCAAGTGCCTATCCACTGCAGATCTTCCTGCATTTCGTTACAATTTTCTAATGCTGCAACTTCTCTGCATACTACAGCATCATCCGCGAAAAGCCGCATGGTACTTCCGACACTATCTACTAGGTCATTTATATATATTTTGAAAAGCAATGGTCCCATAACACTCCCCTGTGGCACGCCAAAGGTTACTTTAAGGTATGTAGACGTCTCTGGTTGATTGATTCACTGGAGGGGACCAAACAGTGAGGTCATCTGCCCAACCGGATTAGGGAAGGATGGGGAAGGAAGTAGGCTGTACCCTTCCAAAGGAACTAGCCCAGCATTTGCCTGAAGCCATTTAGGGAAATCATAGAAAATCTAAATCAGGATGGCTGGACGAGGGTTTGAACCGTCGTCCTCCCGAATGTGAGTCCAGTGTCTTAACCACTGCACTACCTCGCTCGGTATTCTTCATGTTCAAATGTGTGTGAATTTCTAAGGGACCAAACTGCTTAGGTCATCGGTTCCTAGACTTACACACTACTTAAACTAACTTATGCTAAGAACAACACCCATGCCCGAAGGAGGACTCGAGCCACCGGCGGGAGGGGCCACATTTTTCATGTCTACCTGTTTCTTTTCCAACATAGCCGCCCTGTCGGCAAACACATTTCTCCCAATGAGAGACCAGTTTGTTGATACTGTCACTGTAGAATATGTGACTTTGTTGATGGAGCCATAACCTCACCAATGCTTCATCACTATCAGGATCAAGTCCTCGAAAGTGTTCTTTAAGTTTTGGAAAGGTGAAAATCGGATGGGGCCTATTCGAGTCTGTATGGAGGATAATCTATAACATTGAACCCAAGGCGTCCGATTGTTGCAGATGTCTCAGCATTCGTGTGTGGTCTGGCATTGTCATTCTGAAGGAGAGAGTGCTCCAAGTGTGGATGTCCGCTTCGAATTCGTGCTTTCAGTTTTACATAATTACGTTACACACTGCCTTGTCACGGGCTACAATTCGGAGCCCTCTAGCGGCAGAGGGTTGTAACTTGCGTCAGCGAAGCCAGAAAGTCAACCAAGTAGTATGCATGACATTAATACTTCAATCGATTTGTTTTTGTTTATTTATTCCAAACTTGCCCCATTGCAGTATCTGTAATACCGAAATTGTGTGTGTGTGTGTGTGTGTGTGTGTGTGTGTGTGTGTGTGTAGCCTACTCCTCGCGAATAACACCAAGGGAGCTGTCACGCTTAACGTCCCCATCCGTCGGACGGATCACCATCAACCGTGTCACGTGCCCCCACGTCATGAGACACTGCGGTGAGTTTTGGTGAGCGTTGGCGCAAGGCTTGGTGATCAGAAACTCTACGCCACCATCTCTCCTTCCCTTGTCGGCCAAATACTGGCGGCGAATGTTTTGTGCATCAATAGGATTCGGACCTGCTAACCCCGGGTCGAACGCTACCGCACAAGCGTGCGTTAGCGACCTCAGCCATGGAGGTAGGTCCTCAACCGATTTAGAGAACAGAACAAAAAATTCGGAGGTATTACTTTTCAGCACGCCATCGTAAAATGTTATCGGAAACACATGCATCCATAATGTCATCAACCAACCAGGTAAAATTGGACCGAATATCACTGTTGTTGCAAACTGGTTTAGGTGCATACAGCACTCCAGGCGTCTACAACGGCAGTAGAGACCAGTTGATAAACCGCTTTACATACTTCTAAGAATAGAGTCATTCGGGCCACTCGTTCTGGGTGTTATAGTTTTCGCAAATGCTACAGAGAATTTCGTTAAATCCAGCCGTTATACCATCACAAATCGCATTTCACCTACTCAAGAAACACCTGTAACCTCTCCACACAAAGGTATTGCATATTCCTGTAGAAGCACAAACAATTTGTCACTAATACCGCAGGACATTGTATTGGTGTGTCTTTCATACTCTGACAAGAGTGGTGCCTTTGTATGGCCTCGGAGTTTCCCCGTATTTTGAATGACAATGACATGTTTGTTGAATGAGATTTTAAGTCATGACTAATCCCACAGACTTTGAGTATTACATTCTAAGCCGGGCCACACTGGCTGGTTCATATATCTTTCATCAGTAATCGGATAACCACGTAACTTACATTCCATTGTAATCTTTTGTGTATTAGCGAGGTCGGCCTCTGTGGCCGTGCGGTTCTAGGCGCTTCAGTCTGGAACCGCGTGACCGGTACGGTCGCAGGTTCGAATCCTGCCTCGGGCATGGATGTGTGTGATGTCCTTAGGTTAGTTAGGTTTAAGTAGTTCTAAGTTCTAGGGGACTGATGACCTCAGATGTTAAGTCCCATAGTGCTCAGAGCCATTTGAACCATTTTTGTATTAGCGATTTTCTTTGTTTTAATGTCGCTTTTACGAGGCTAAATTATTTCTACAAACTACTGTGGATATTTCTTAATGATTTTAGTAATTTGTTATACTACAAATCCACGATGCGCATCGAATATTAATCACACTTGCTGCATATTATAAGTATTCTGACGATAATGATATCGTCATCATCATTTCTGGTGCTTGCGTGCATAAAATGACGTCTAATCCCCTATATGTACAAGAGCCGAGACTGGGTTTAGAACCAACGACAGACAAGTTTGGGATGGTGCAGCGAAGGCTCCCAGAATTGTGCAAACGCCAGTTGCTCTTTATCAATAGTTCGTGTTTGAGCCTTCAATAACATGGCCGCGATTTTTATTACTCCCTTTCCTGAAAAATTATGTTCAAGAGCAACGTGGTACGGCGTTTATCAGTTGTTATCTATGTGACATTTGCAGAGATAAATGTGAATGATGTGTGCGCTCACGAGTGATAAGCAACCTGATTCTATCAGTCAATGTACTTTATTACAGATTTTGGAAGTGGACCTAGAAATACGTGGATATCGGTCGTGTTCCGTCCGTCAGATGTATGATGAAATGTTCGTCAAAGCTACTGCATTGTCGTCGGTTATCTATATTTCCCATTGTTATGACTGATTCATTTCACGAACCAAATTGCATTTACCTTCATACAGCAATCCCCAGAGCATTATCGATTTTTTTGAAAGAAAGATTGCAGTGAAAGGTAGATAAATTGCTTTTAACATAAAAAATTTCACCACAATGTTAAAACTTAATGTGTTGTATCCGAGATAGTTGCAGGTAGTTCTAAATCTCGAAGTAACTCATTCTGAGCGAACTTCAGTATCTTTGTTATAAAACTGTCTACATTGCACTTTTTTAGTGTTTATGCCTCGTACTCAATAGTACGAGGGCGTGCTGAAAAGTAGTGCCTCCGAATTTTGTATGTGAAAACTCCTAAGTCATTTTAAATAAAAAATTATTAAATTCTACATATTTCTTCTTCCTGCCTAAATATTTATTTCTTAAAATAGTCACCATGGGTATGAACACATATCCCCCAATGAAAGACCAGGTTGTTGATACCGTCACTGTAGAATGTTTGATGGAGCCACAACCTCACCTCTGTTTGCAACGCTTCATCACTATAAAGGTCAAGTCCTCGAAGGTATTCTTTAACTTTTAGAAAGAGATTAAAATCGGATGGGGCCAAGTCGGGACTCTATGGAAGCTGATCAATGACAGTGAACCCAAGGCATCGGACTGTTGTAGGTGCTGCAGCGGAATATCTTTCTGAAGGAGAAGGGGCTCCGTGAGTGGACGAAATCTTCCGAGTCGAAACTCAATTACAGCACGCTCTTTGCCATCACCGACGTTGTTACGTTACACATCGCCACATTACACACTACAATTCGGCGCCCTCTGGCGGCAGAGGGCTCAAAATATGTAGACATGAAGAATGGAGATGTAGAATATTAACAACGTTTGTTTTATGTAAAGTGCGTAAAGAGTTTTCACATAAGAAATTCAGAGGCATTACTTTTCAGCACGGCCTTGTAATTTTCGGAAGTCACTCATTTCATTCCGAGGCGGAGGAATATTTAACGTCCCGTCGACATCGAGGTCATTAGCGACGGATCACAATCTCGGATTAGGGTAGGATGAAGAAGGAAACAGGCCGTGCCGTTTCGAAGGAACCTTCCCCACATTTGCCTTAAGCGATTTAGGTAAATCACGAAAAACCTAAAACAGGATGGCCGGACGCGGGTTTGAACCGTCGTCCTACCGAATTTCATTCAAATATAGCTTCTGTACCACGTAATTTTATTTTTAATTTTTGGAAAACATGGTTGTGGAGTAACAGCGATTACTATAAATAAACTTGGTATTAAGGAAACAGTCTTAATCGCGTTTCTTATTTATTTAGTGCCGACCAATTTCAACCCATCGCAGGGGCCATCTTCAGGGCGAACATATGGTCGACTACTGGTGACGTCACGTCTTTTAAGTCTCCTGCCACATCGTGGAAGACGTGACGTCACCAGCAGTAGACCATATGTTCGCCCTGAAGATGGCCCCTGCGATGGGCTGAAACTGGTCGGCACTAAATAAATAAAAAACGCGATTAAGACTGTTTTCTTAATACTAAGTTTATTTTTTATGATGACATGCTTCACAATTTTGCCCTGTAAGCGTATAAAATAAGTCGGCGTATAAATTGTCATTGTTAGAGTAAGGAATGAATAAGAAAAAATAAATTTTTAGTTAGTTTTTTATTTTCCTTGTCCCCAGTTTGCGTTACCTTTGATCTTTATCGAGTATGAATGTACAGAGTTTTCGTACACATCTCTTACAAACTTCTAGGACGTGTAGGGTGTACTTAATAGATGATGGTACCTTTCTCGTGCTGTAGAAATAAACTTGTTCTACTATGTGTCCAGCTCTCCCGCGTCTATTAGATGAAGGAATGATAGTAATTTACTGCGTCTCTGCTACTTACAAATTTATACATATTTTGTAATCAGTGCTGCACACCTTAAATGTATTTAAAAGAACCGCCTTACGAAACCACCAAAGTCTGCTTAATATGTATTTATTTGTAGCAGCTTTCGATTGTTTAGTGATGCCGTTACTTAGACACTAATATGCAAAACACTGAGCAATGTTAAACGACAAACGTAACGTACAGAAATACATTCAGTGTTCCTTCTTCCACTGATGGTCCATATGCTGTTGCGCTATTATAACGATGTTTAACATTGACCGTCATTTGCACAGTAATTATCTGATTAGAAATGAAGTCATTATCAGAGTGTCAGTAAATTTCCGTCACTCTTTCACCCACTGGACACTGGTACAAAGTCCGGTGGCCAATGGTTAAGACACTTTACTCGCGTTGTGGTGCAGCGAGACTCAAATCCCAGTCCGGGTATCCTGATTTACATTGCTGTCCATTAACATTGCAACAAGTGGAAGGATAGCACATAACGAAATTTTATTTACTTCATATACAAAGCGGAGTAGGAAGCCTCTGGCAGCCTCTGTTTTCCTTGGAGCCTCCACACATGGACATGTACATCGTGATGCTGTACGCAGAAAGGGGCCTCGTCTGAAAAGACACCTTGCTGCTACTCCCGTGTGTAATGTCGTCGTTGGACGCACCACTATAGGCGCTCCACTCTCAGCTGTTGGCTCAAGGAGAGCCGCGACAATGGCCGTTGCGCTGACAAATTGTGGTGCTCCATGCGTCGCTATATGCTCCACTCTTCGTGTGGTATTTGTCTTCCTGCAAACAATACCATTTCTGTGTTCTACGTACGTGACGAGGTTGTGCGAACTGCCGAGCGAATAATACAGTGCTGCCATTAAAACTGCAACGCCATGAAGACGACGTGTAACAAACGTCAGACTAGCACGAAGTGTGCTACATGCTTAGATATGCAGATGATTAGCATTTTAGTACAATATTACAAATGACATAAGTAACGCCATCTACATTCGGTATTTAAGGAAACATTACACAGCGATTCTCTCATTTAGACATCCTATTTTAATCTTTGAATGCATGAGTGTCTGTACTCGCAAAAAAACAATAAGAAATGTAGTAATTAACGGAAAAATTGTAAAATTTTGAAGGGGTCGGTGAGGCAGAATGAATAAGTAAACATTTGTTATGCAATTGGGATCTTTATTTTGGTATAATATGGAATACAGTACCATAAATCCGCATCCGTTATCCGTAGGGATAACATCCCACTAACTGCTAAAGCTTCAATGGTTTCATTGTTATTAATTTCTATTGTTCAGCATCAGGTTTTTAAGGTCTGTAACGTAGTTTCGCTAAAAATGCAACGTATTCCCGCGTGGTCTTAGGCGCCTTGTCACAGTCCGTGCGGCTCCCCCCGTCGGAGGTTCGAGTCCTCCCTCGGGCATGGGTGTGTGTGTTGTCCGTAGTGTAGGTTAGTTTAAGATAGCTTAAGTAGTGTGTAGGCTTAGGGACCGATGAGCTCAGCAGTTTGGTCCCATAAGAACTTACCACAAATTTCCAATTTTTTCCAATTTCTTCTTCTTCTTCTTCTTTTGCATATTCTCCTTCCATGGATTTAGGTGACTTCACCTGTTCCGGTTAACAAGATCTAGCGAACACTTCCGTGGTTTTCGCCTCTGTCTTGTCCTGCGTGATTTGTAGTCAAAAATTAGCTTTGAAGTCTACCTTCAGGCATTCTGTCTACATGTTCCCACCATCGGTTCTTATTTAGATCTATTTCCTTGTGCATTGAATCAGCTTGTAATTCACTACTAATCTCTTCATTTTTGAAGCGATCTTTTCTGGTGGATCTGTTAACGCTATGGAGAAATCTCATTTCCGCAGCCTTGAGTCTGCTCATATCTTTTTGTGTGGGGGCCTGATTTCAGATCCATAAAGCATAGTACGTACTGTCTTGACTTTGTTAAACTTCATCTGTATCTCTTTCGTGGCTTTTTTCGTAGCGTTTTCCTAATTGTCCCACAGGTTGCGTTAAATTTTAGGGTTCGTCATAAGCGCGAGGCACTGTGCGCTGCAGAGGGTGGCGTCGGCCATGTAGAAGCTCCGCCGGTGACGGACCGTCGTGGGGATGGGAGTGGCGCATTGCAAGGAAGAGCAGCAGCACTTGCTCAAGTGTGTGGGAGGCACGTAGTTTGTTCGTCCATTGTTTCAACGTACACACAAAACGTTCAGCTTCTCCGTTCGACAGAGGACCAAATGGAGTACTAGAAAGGTGAGTGATACCATTAGCTGTACAAAACTCTTCCAAGTACTGAGCTGTAAACAGTGGTCCGTTGTCGGTAACCAGCATTTCAGTCGAATCTTCCCAGCAAAAACTAGATGACAAAGCCTCGCAGTCGAGTTCATGGCCACTGCAGACGGATATCTGCTAAAAGAGTCCACAACAATAAGCCTACGAGTGTTCCAAAAGGGACCAGCAAGGTCAATATGCACTGTCGCCACAGCAATTGAGACTTTGTCCAAGCTGAAAACGTCTGCAGCAGGGCTGATAGATTTTCAGTACAAGCGCAACACTGTGATGTCATCTGTTCAATGCCCGGCCGAGTACAGTGCCAACGTGCCAACTGTTTTGTGCGTACAATTCCCCAGTGTCATTGGTGGAGCAAGCGCAAAACATCTTTTTGCAACAGTTTAAGAACAAGCACACAGAATTTTCCAAAGTCATTTTGCAATAAAATCGCAGTGTACTGGACGGAGAGGCCATGTCGACGAGCAAAATATCGGCGCACAAAAGAATTCAGAATGTTTTTCACTGAAAGACGCCAAACAGTACGGATGTAGTGCAACAAAAGTTAAAGTCAGGATCTGCCTCTGCGGCCTGTGCAATTTTCCTGTAGTGCACTGGAAAACTCTGTAAAAGGTCAGTATCCAACATATCGATCTGACAGAAAGATGTAGCAGTAGCATCGAATTCAGAATCAGAACCAACAGGAAGGAGAGGAAGGGCGTCAGAATTTCCGTGCTTCGACATGGGCCAGCAAAATATTTCGTACTGAAACTGTGACAATAACAAAGCCCAGCGTTGCGGCTTCTGAGCTATATGTGGTGGAAAATGTTTGGATGGATGAAACAAAGACTGAAGTGACTTACGGTCCATTACTAGGTAAAACTTCCGACCAAACAGATAATGGTGAAACTCTGTTACACCATAGATAATAGCGAACACTTACTTCGGGATTTGAGAATAGTTACATTCAGTCTTGGTCAATAACTTGTAAGCGAAAGCAATCAGTCTGTCTTGTGAATCAAATCTGTGAGGGAGCACAGCTCCAATCCCGAAGTGTCCACTGCCAAAACCACAGGCTTAACGGTATCAAAATGAACAAGGCATCTGTCACTCAACAAGGGTTTTTAAGCCACTGGAATGCGTCCTGACACCCTGGTCCACATTCTTCCGGCGCAAACGATGCAATGGAGCCGCGATCTGGGATGTGTTGGGTATTAACTGGATCTAATATCTCATCTTCCGGAGAACTGACTGCAATTCCGTCACGTTCTGCGGGGAAGGAAATCCCAAATGGGCAGCAAATGTGATTGAAGGGGATGAACACCATAGCTATTAAGAACATGACCTAAGTACTGAATTTCTGTCTGAAAACGGCCATTTCTGTTCAGGCAACACTTCAGACCTGCAGCTAAAAATACTTGAAAAAGTGTACGAAGGTCACTAGTATGTTCCTAGGGTGTACGTCGTGACACCACAATATAGTCCAAGTAATTTCAACAGAATGGAACTTTTGCAGTAAGCAGTTTTAAGTAACATTGGATTATGATAAGCACGAGAGCGCCGCCAAAGGGTAAGAGCAGAAATCTGAATAGCCCTAATTGTGTTGTAGCGTCGCAAGTTTTTCCGAGCGAATGTTTGTATTAGGATAGCTTGCTGTATGTAACTTCGGGGGCTGACATCTAGCGGCCTACCCGTGCCTCTGTCACTGCCTGTCGTGGGAAAGCTATTTAATGTCTCTGACTGAACACGTACACTCACCACCTATAAGAATCTAAATAAAGGATAGTAGTTTTTGTGTAATCTCTTTCAAAATTTGTATACTGCACCTTGTTATTAATAGAAAGGTGGTGTGAAAATCTGAATTTTCTAGCGGGCATTTATTCGGAGATAGAAAAATTTACTTTAAAGTTAGAAAGACTACACTTAAGAAAGGAAATTCACGTGGGAACAATGACGATTTGTTTTTGGTTGTCAATTGAAATACTCACCTGAAGTGTCAGGGTATAGAATTATTTCTTTCAAATTTAATTTAAAAATTTCAAATATCTTACAATTTTCATAGTATGAAATCCACAATAACTTCAGAAAGAACTAATAAAATCTGTATTTATTTTATTATGTGTTATGTGAGCCTGTGAGTAAATGAGAGTGTGAATGTGGGACATTCGTCAAATTTCAATATTGCATTATATACCGTCTTAAGTAACCTGCAAGAGTTACACAAGCCTGTTGTGGGAAAATGATCCTAGGGGGATTTACCCACTTTGCTGATGACGTATGTCCAGGTGTGATTGCTATTGTAACAAAGCAGCCAGAAAGTCAGATGGAGTAAAATCTGTATCTAAAGAATATTTCCAGAATTATTGTCTTTTCGTTTTCGTTTATTAATCATTACTTTAATATATGCATGCCAGATCGACAAAAATGCGACTGTGAACAAGGATTGGCGCAGGCCAGTTTTGGTGCAAGTATGATCATGAGCGAGTATTCTGATTGGCTGTCAGTATGGTCAGCCAATCAGAACTGAGACGGTTCACGCTCGTTATCTGATAGTTATACTGGGAGTGAGGCTGGAAGAAGGGAGTCACTTGCTAGCTTTGAACATGGACGGTCATGTTACTAGTGCCGGTAAAAATAATGTGTATGATGAAGAATTACTTATTGTTTGAGTTATTGGTGAGCTAAGTCGACAGCAGTTGTTGTTGAGGACTGCTTGGCGAAATTCCAGAGGTTTTGACTAAATCTGTTGGACAGATATTCGCGTGTGTAATATTGGCCTTCATAGAATCTGCGTGGCATGTTTCAGTATTCAACTACTGAGCATATTTTTGGCGAGTAGTTTCTTTTTAGAAATCCACAAGAAGGACCGAATGTAATAACTCATATTAGTGGTGAAATTAATGTTGTGAAAACATTGTTTAATTTGGGTCGGGTTTGGACGGATTTCTGGCTGCTGTGCATGTGAAATGTGTGTATGAATCGTAAACTGGAAGGAAATAGCAATAGTTTAAATGTAGACTGAATAGTACTTTTTCTTTGGTTATCAAGTACAAAATAAACATTATTGTGTGGAAATTTCGGACATTATTTTCCAGAAGCAAATCCATTTTCTTACTGCCCGGTAAAATTGGATGACAGTATTTCTACAGAACTTTCTTTCATAACTAGAGTTGCGCGGCCTCAGTAATTGTAGATATTAGGTGCTGTTTTTTATCAACGCTGCTTTTATATCAGCTTGTAAGTATCTACGTTGCCGATTGAAGGGACATGGAGCAGACGCCGTTCTGAGGCAGGTGAATTTTAATTTGCAGCCTGCACTGTAACAACGACGAATAGACACGAGAAATTAAATGGTTCAAATGGCACTGAGCTTAAAGAATGGCAACATAATTGTATTATTGCTCCTATTAAAGCTTGTCAATGGGCTTCTCCCTTAGTAATCTTACCAAAGCCTTCTGGAAGACTTCCTCTTTTTGTTGACTTTAAACCCAATGTGAATCCACAAGCAATAATTGATACTCATCTGTTGCCTCGCCCTGAAGAATTGATGGACAGGTTTGGTGCTGGCCGCTATTTTTCCCAAGTTGACTTACGCGATGAGTATTTGCAGATTACGTTAGATGATTAGTCTCAGGAAGTGTTCGTGGTCAACACAATGCGGCGTGTCGGGGTTTAATTTCTCGACGGCCGGAGTGGTCGTGTGGTTCTAGGCGCTTCAGTCTGGAACCGCGCGACCGCTACGGTCGCAGGTTCGAATCCTGCCTCGGGCATGGATGTGTGTGATGTCCTTAGGTTAGTTAGGTTTAAGTAGTTCTAAGTTCTAGGGGACTGATGACGCAAAATTGTAAATGTCACTGTTGTGGTGTGAGACTGGAATGTGGCAGTCAGACTACATGTACCAAGCGCTGGAATGTCCTGACCGTTATATGCACTAAGTTATGCACAAAAGTTTGTTAACTGTGGTGCGCCCAACTGAGCATAAGCGTCACAATTAGCAATGTGACAGAAGAGCCACTGTCTAACTGAAGTCACACACAGCGTCCGGCAATGACTAAGTTCACAAACAGTTTTTTCGACTGTCGTTGCACAGTACTTGGGCAGGGAGAAAGTACATCTTGAATTTAGTCATTACTAGTACTGGTAGCCAGTTCAGAAAAAACTGCATTCACTGACGTGAGTGAGAAGGTGCTCCCAGCTTACGAGACGAACGTGGGTAGTGTTCTTCTTCTGTTGCAAGCGCACGGACTGTACGTGACTTGCTTTCCACAAGCAAAGCAAGTCGTGTTTCGCGAAGGGCAATTTTGTCTTTTATGTGTGGAAAAGCAGCGGGGACATGATTTCACAGCAGACACATGTGTTGACACTTGCATTCTCTGTCCATAGTAGGGTGGCCTCGTCGCACGCGGAGGTCGGTCGCAAGGCCATGCATTTTTGTCGCTTTGCATTACACTGCAAATGAGAGCTACCTCAAAATTTTCCACGGCACTATCGCATGAGTCCTGATTTTCAATAATTTGTAACACTTGTTTGAACTAGGATCAGAATGTTTGAGGATTTGTTCACGAAACCTACTTTCTAGCAAATCACATGTTATTGCATCATGAACCATTGCGTCACTATAGTACTGTCTTGTCAAACCCTGAAGTTCAGTGACCCACGAACAGTATGTCTGTTCTGGCTTTTTCAGCAATCTAAAGAACTTGTGACGGGCTGCAGTAACCTGTGCCTGATCCTCGTAATACTTAGTGAGGGCCGGCCGCGGTGGCCGTGCGGTTCTAGGCGCTGCAGTCCGGAACCGCGGGACTGCTACGGTCGCAGATTCGAATCCTGCCTCGGGCATTGATGTGTGTGATGTCCTTAGGTTAGTTAGGTTTAAGTAGTTCTAAGTTCTAGGGGACTGATGACCTAAGATGTTAAGTCCCATACTGCTCAGAGCCATTTGAACCATTTTGAACTTAGTCAGGGCGGAAACTAAATTTTCAAATCTAGCATCTCCGACCGACTAGTCGGGAATAGCTTCTAAGCGAAGCGGTAAATTTCTGTACCGACCATTGACAAGAAATAAGAACGTTTCACAGTATCTTGTACTAGATATGTAACACAATGAGCGTACCACTCGTTCCACTCCTCTTGTTGTTCATTGAAAACTCGGAACAGTTGAATGCTCGAAGGCGGTGCTGTGGATGTGGCTGGCTATTGTGACGGAGTTGATGCATCAATGTGCATTCATGAGCTGCGGGACGGTCGTCACCAACTGCGAAATTTGATGATACTGACACTGAATAAAAAGCGTGTGGTCAAAGACAGCGCAACCGGAGGCGTAGGCACAGGTGGTGTAGGAGGCAGGTTAAAGGCCATTTTAATGACAGAAGCGCCACAACGAAATGATTATAATCAATGCAGGTACAGAAACAGCGGAAGCGTTGCGGCTAGTCTCCAACAAAGAACACAATTAGTAGTAATCCTGCTCTGAAAAAAAGAGAGCAATATGCTGTGACAGAGAGGTGAAGAGTGAAGGCAGTGTTGGTTCTGTAATCCTCGTCGCCAGATGTTATGTCGGCTACTGTGGGAGCCAACACCGACACAAACAAACAAGGAGAGACTAGAAATCTACTCTGTAGGAATCAGCATGGGTTTGGAAAAAGACGGTCGTGTGAAACCCAGCTCACGCTATTCGTCCACGAGACTCAGAAGGCCATAGACACGGGTTCCCGGGTAGATGCCGTGTTTCTTGACTTCCGCAAGGCGTTCGATACAGTTCCCCACAGTCGTTTAATGAACAAAGTAAGAGCATATGGACTATCAGACCAGTTGTGTGATTGGATTGAAGAGTTCCTAGATAACAGAATGTCATTCTCAACGGAGAGAAGTCTTCCGAAGTAAAAGTGATTTCAGGTGTGCCGCAGGGGAGTGTCGTAGGACCGTTGCTATTCACATTATACATAAATGACCTTGTGGATGACATCGGAAGTTCACTGAGGCTTTTTGCGGATGATGCTGTGGTATATCGAGAGGTTGTAACAATGGAAAATTGTACTGAAATGCAGGAGGATCTGCAGCGAATTGACGCATAGTGCAGGGAATGGCAATTGAATCTCAATGTAGACAAGTGTAATGTGCTGCGAATACATAGAAAGAAAGATCCCTTATCATTTAGCTACAATTAGCAGGTCAGCAACTGGAAGCAGTTAATTCCATAAATTATCTGGGAGTACGCATTAGGAGTGATTTAAAATGGAGTGATCATATAAAGTTGATCGTCGGTAAAGCAGATGCCAGACAGATTCATTGGAAGAATCCTAAGGAAATGCAATCCGAAAACAAAGGAAGTAGGTTACAGTACGCTTGTTCGCCCACTGCATAAATACTGCTCAGCAGTGTGGGATCCGTACCAGATAGGGTTGATAGAAGAGATAGAGAAGATCCAACGGAGAGCAGCGCGCTTCGTTACAGGATCATTTAGTAATCGCGAAAGCGTTACGGAGATGATAGATAAACTCCAGTGGAAGACTCTGCAGGAGAGACGCTCAGTAGCTCGGTACGGGCTTTTGTTGAAGTTTCGAGAACGTACCTTCACCGAGGAGTCAAGCAGTATATTGCTCCCTCCTACGTATATCTCACGAAGGGACCGTGAGGATAAAATCAGAGAGATTAGAACCCACACAGAGGCATACCGACAATCCTTCTTTCCACGAACAATACGAGACTGGAATAGAAGGGAGAACCGATAGAGATACTCAAGGTACCCTCCGCCACACACCGTCAGGTGGCTTGCGGAGTATGGATGTATATGTAGATGTAGAAGTTGCGACGGCCCATGGCAGGAATCCAAAATTATCTATACGTAACACTTGCAGATTAATAGGATACTTTATTTCCAAAAAGGACAGAAACATAATTTCTCGTTATGAGGTGACTCTACGTGCTTCCTGTGCCTCCTACATTCAATTACTTTTACACACTATTACTACTCTCAGAAGGCAGGCTAAGCATCGTCTTCCTAGTACTCAGTACCGATGCTCTCGAAACCTGCGACCAAACTGGGCCCTACCAGAGGTGGGCGGCTGGTTACGTCAGCGTTGCCAGGGGGCGCTGAACTGGAGGTGTGGCGCTTCCCACTCTTTCCGTTGGCGCACGGCTCAGTGCCGAGGCCTACGAGAAAGACAGGCCGCGGCGCGTACGTCACCAAGGTAGTCCTGCGCTCGCTCGCTCAAATCAGCTGACAAACTACGTTTCTACACCTGTTAACTCGTAACTAGGCGTGTCCATACAAACGAAAACTGAATCTTCTACTGGAAACCGCTATTATCGAATCTTACTTTTTTTAGGCTTTCTCTGCCTCGTGATGACTGGGTGTTGTGTGATGTCCTTAGGTTAGTTAGGTTTAAGTAGTTCTAAGTCTAGGGGACTGATGACCTCAGATGTTAAGTCCCATAGTGCACAGAGCCATTTTGAACCTGTGGGAGGAGAAGATTATCATAAACATGTGACCAACAGCAGCGACTGGTTCGACATGATGGATAATTATTGAAACGGTACACCCTGTGTTAGAAGCATTTTAAATAGCTCACGAAATGAGCAAATGGCATCGTTGGCCGGGCGCCAAGTGCAAGTCTTATTTCAGTCGACGCCACACTGGGCGAGTTGCTCGCCGGTGATGAGGATGAAATGATAATGAGGACAACACAACACCCAGTCCCCAAGCGGAGAAAATCTCCAACCCGGCCAGGAATCGAACCCGGGCCCGCTTGCATGGGAGGCGAGCACGTTACCACCCAGCTAAGCAGGCAGACTTAAATTGCTCAAATCCGATGGTTTGGCGGATTGATTTACTGACGGTACTGGTTTAAAGTTTAGATACTGCACAAGCGAGGTGTGCAGCTTCACACACAGTGGAAACACTATATGTGAGGTTATTGGTGAACATTATTGCTGTTTATCATTCCTCGGCTGGACTTATTATATGATCTGGGTATTCTAATTGATGCGGAACTGCTCCACGTAATTTTTGAGCGTCAGGTTGTTTATGAAGTGCGTTAGCAGCCCGCATCTCGTGGTCGTGCGGTAGCGTTCTCGCTTCCCACGCCCGGGTTCCCGAGTTCGATTCCCGGCGGGGTCAGAGATTTTCTGTGCCTCGTGATGGCTGGGTGTTGTGTGCTGTCCTTAGGTTAGTTAGGTTTAAGTAGTTCTAAGTTCTAGGGGACTTATGACCACAGCAGTTGAGTCCCATAGTGCTCAGAGCCATTTGAACCATTTTTGCGTTAGCATTTTGTTGTTCTTTCAGACAGTGAGGCTAATCTCTGTACGTTCTTACATTACATTAGTTTGTTGTAGAGATGGGCTTTCTGCTCGTTAACTGATTCAAAGAGCCAGATCGTTGTAAATAGTGGATGATTGGTGATTCGGAAAAATTAATGGTAGCTCATCTGATTTAAAAATGCATGTGTAGCGGCTGTAATGAAGGGAATGAGAATTCTGTGGTAGGCAGCTGCAACGGCACCCCACGCCACATCCTTAAGAAAAAATTTCCCAAACTGCATTCCTTATTATTACATATAGCTTTTCTCATCCATGAAAACAACAGAAAAGAAAAAGCTCTGGGTTTTTTTTCAATTTATTGGCTGCAGGCCATAGCGTTCAGCCATCTCAATAATAATGCAAATAATGACATTAAGAAAGTAAGCACAATACAACATCCACTCTCTGGATGGAAAAAAATCTTCAAACTGGCCAGGAATCGAACCTGAACCTGTTTACTTAGCAATCCGCTGTGCTGATTGCACAGCTGCCGACACAAACCACAAGTCAGTTCTTCAGAACGCTGCATTAACACAGAAAATACTTCCAGCATCATATTTCTGCTCTCTCTCAAATTTCAGAAGCTCAATAAAAGTTTACATACTTATGAGTGAGTTGTTACATCTTATCCTTTGACTTAGTATTGCACTCGAAATGTGTTTTCAGCAATCATACAAGCTGCAGTCTGCAGCCACCATGCTGTCGGGGCGTATTGCAAAGTGACCCAGGCGTCACTCCCCTCCCATCAGCTCAACGCTCCCCACCGATCTCACCGATCAGATGGTATGCTCACTGCGCCCCACCACTCTCAGGGACCAGGTTGCAAGGTAGCTCACTAGCTCACTGTTCCCCATTACTCTTATGGATCCGATTGCAAGGTAGCTTACAGCTCCCCACCACTCTCGCAGACAAGATCGCACGGAGCAGATCACATGGCGACTGGAGTCGTTACTCCGTTCTCTTCGCTCTTGGCACAGTGACACAGCCTGCAACTCGCTTTCGTGACTGAGCACCCCTCCATCTGAGTTCAGCTCTTCCTAAAGTGACGACATATATGACAAATAATTATTTTAACATACATGATAGTCATAGTCCATGTATACAAGGTGTCTCGGGAGGAATAGTCAACAGTCAGGGACAGGACAGAAACGATTATTTGAAGCCAAAAACTGAATAAGGGCATATGCCCTATTATGAATGGTTTCTGAGGAGGAACCCATTTAATGTCACTAATGTACATTCTTCCTGAATAATACGAAATCCATGACCACTACCGATAACTTGTTACAGTACAAAATTAAACTACATTCAGTTTCCTATGAAAAGGTCCAATTCATTTTTTTCTCAATGACTTATAGGTCGCGTCAAGATAGCAAGAGAGTACTGAAAATCTTGCGTGACGTGCATACTCTGAGCTGTAGGTAGATTTTGTAAGCCAATTTGAGGTAGTTTCCGGACTTGATAGACCACATGTCCTATATCAAATTATTCGTCTCGACTTCGTCTACACTACTGTGGTACGTTCTAAACAATGGCAGAGTACTGAATAATAAAGAAAATAAATAACAATGTACATTAAATATGTTCTGTCTCAGAAACCATTCAGAATTGTGCATATGTCTACATGAAGTTTTTTGCTTAAAGCAATCGTCCATGACATATTCTTGAATATTGACCATTCATCCTGGGACAACCTGTACATTATGTTTAATTTTTTATTTATTCATGTAATCTGAACTGATTAATGCCTTCAGGAGCACTCTTACAATAGACCAGAGTTTTAAATGCAATTACAAAAGTTATCATAGTTTCTTAAAAAAATCTAAATATTTTTAAAATGGTATCCCTCCTTCTCTCTGCATATATTGGGCATTTGCCTGTTACACCCTCTTGGCTGAAATTGTAGATCTCCCTCGGCCTTCCTAAATATCTTCTGCCCACTGTATAATAATTATCATCAGTTTTGGTGATCTGCCGTCTTTCAGTATTGTGACATAATCTTTCCAGTTGTTTCTGTTTCTTCAATCGGCTCATTTAAGTTTTTCACTCTCAGTTATTTTCCGGTGTCTACATTCATTCTCGCGCCAGACAGAATGTACCAAGCTACTCTTATTAGCAATCGGATCTCTTGTACTTGTACTGTGATGGGAATGAGTGTTTCTGCTGAGTTGTCCCGGCAAGAGCTTCAAGGTCTATGGAGCAGTAGTTATTATGAGCAGTAATGGGTCAACATTAAGCTTGGTCATTTGGGTTGCAACGCCCTCCTGTACAGTAAATGCTGACCTGAAGGGTTTTTCGACGACGTTGTCAGCTTAAGAATGAATTTGTCGTGACTAACTTCCTTTACCTTCGTGAAATAATCATTATGTCTATGTTTTGTTTACGGTTCAGTGAATGTTACCGCCAAAGTCAAGCACAGATTTAGTTCCTTGGTTGGGACAATGGGATCAGTTACAGCTTCTACTTTGCCTGCTCTTCCCTACATCACATAAGCTTTTCCATAGAGCACCTGGTCTTTTATGTTTTAGACTGATGTACTGGCATGCCTTGCTTATCGTTTCTCTCAGACCGATTGGCTCTGTTTGCTTTCTGCTTGTAATCAATTTTACTTTCAAGGGTAGGAGGTCGTTTGTAAATCGGATGTCTTTTGCCTCCGACATTCATGAACTGTTTCAGCTCTTCTTTTAGCCAAGGTGCATATTTTCCTTTCAAGTTTCCGGTGTTTGGGGGAGCATATTTATTGTGTAATAGTTTGGCATTAAATCCACGGAATTTATCTTTCACGCTCAGGAATGGAATTGAAGTCGTCTCCTAAATTATTCTCTTGTGCCCCCGGTGCAAGTAAAGGTACACTGATCCACTTAAAGTGCCCTTATGTCGTCAGTTACAGTTTATTCCCTGGATATTTTAGAGAATAAGTCATGAATATGATGTTGTGAGCTGACATTCCAGATGCGAATTTCTTTGCTTGTGGATTTTGTGGCAAATGTGTATGTGGGGGTGTGACTGTAGGCTGAATGATGGGCAGGTGCAAGTTGAAATGCTTTTACATTTGAAGAAGAAACTACACATCTGAATTTAACAGTGAATGGGCAGAATATTTATGTTAGTGTTACTAGCATGATTTGTACGTTCCTCAGTCGAATCTAATTTTGAAAAGTCAGTTTTGAAACAGACTATCCCACCTACTTTCGGAGGTCCGTAGAGGACGCAGTTTAAGCAAGTTTTTAAACGGATTTTATTTTTACTAACATATACTTGACTTTACGAATGCACGCTTTCGCGGCGATATCCGTTAATAAAACATTCTCGGGTTTCAAGCCGCGTCAAGTGGTTTACTGCCCATGAGCTTTCGGCAGAGATCTCCTCTGCCATTGTCAAGTGGATGACTGTCGTGTGGTTGTCATTGCCGTTCTTATATAGCCGTGACGTCGCTCGTGACGTCAATGGTGCTCGGTGCCGCACCATACATGGTAATGTTTTGGCCGCGCGACCGCCGGACCCGCTTCAACTCCCTCAACACCGGATCCCACGCCGTACTCAGCTGCAATCCACTGTCTCTACTGAAGGTGTTGTCAGAAATTCTAATCTCTATGGTCTCGTTTATCACGCTATCCCAGAAGCCATTAGTCCATTTAATGGCAGACGTTTCATCGAATGCAATTCGGTGTCCGTTTTCCAGAGCATGTTCTGCTACAGCTGACTTTTCGGGATAGCGCATGTTCTATGCGGCGCAGCTCAATAGAGCGAACAGTCTGGCCGACATAAACTCCCCACGTCCACACGGTATCTTGCAAATTCCTGACGTTCTGAGGCCTACATCGTCTTTCACAGATTTCATTAGTTGCCGGATCTTTGCCGGAGGTCTGAAGATTGTGTCTGTTTTATGCCTCTTCTCTGCCGAAACCACAGTAAACCACTAGACGCGGCTTGAAACCCGAGCATGTTTTATATACTTGACTTGTTTGTCTTCATTACTATTGGATGAATAGCACAGTGCGTAATAAGTCAAAGCGTTTTACGCAGTTACTGCACCTCATCTGTTACTTCTGTGGTGTCTTTGGACAGTGGAGTCTATATTTACGGAACTAGAGAGAATGCTTGGCTTGAGCAAGGTGTCCACGTTCGTTAGAAGAAAGACATGGATTTCGATATCCTGAAATACATGCGAGTTCGTAGAAATGAATTGAAAGTCATGGCCAATTACAGTAACAATACAGGCACACTGGTAGAACTAGTGACTGCGTGAGAACAGAAGTACATTTACATTGCTTTTTTCCAGTCATTATCCGCACCATTATCCTGCCATCTCTTGTTCACTCGCTATGTAGCCCGAATTCGGAAATCCTTCCATATTGTCAGGCTTTTATCCGCGAGTTTCTTAATTACTATGACTATTTCAGGCCTTTTCATATATGATACAAAATTCACGATTGTGGGTCTAGTTTTCGCAGATCACACCGTTCTACGACCTACTCTATAACTTATGATTATAAATGTGTGCATGTATATTTGTGCTTACTTTAAGCTTTTACAATTAAAAATGTCTAAGTTAATAGTAAATATTTTAATTTTACCAGTGTACTTTTCGGTGCTGCACAACAATACGTCATCCACACTGCCTTCGCCTAGAAGAATTACGAGCAACGTTCGGTACCATTTTACAAAAATGGAAGGAATAGGAAAATGCCGCTACTGTCGGCAGGTAATTTCCATGGCTTCTGGCTCATCATCAAACCTCAAGAGACATCTAAAATCGAAGCATCCTACAGTACCTCTGGAACGATGTGGGCCAGGAAGCCGATCAAGATTGCCATCAATCGATGCAGAAATTCCAGAAATCATTTATCGTGAACCGTCTTTACTGATGTCTACTTCCACCTCGGGTGAAGGTATCCTCCCACATAGGCAAATTGATTCTTAAGCTGTATCCAGCCCATCACTGTTGTTAGCGTCTGGACAAAGTCCTGATTTATTTCC
Organism: Schistocerca piceifrons; assembly: GCF_021461385.2. NCBI lineage: Eukaryota > Metazoa > Arthropoda > Insecta > Orthoptera > Acrididae > Schistocerca > Schistocerca piceifrons. Next base: position 230,579,041 of record NC_060149.1, on the reverse strand, counting down.
TTTTGTGATGCCCTCACCCTCAACTCCTTTTCATTTACAACAACCAATAAATGAGTCTTTTAGTATTATAAAGCCGCTCCCGTTAAATAAAAGTATGTCATTAGATGTACATCTTTTAAAAATGAGCCGGCCTGAGTGGCCGTGCGGCTCTAGGCGCTACAGTCTGGAGCCGAGCGACCGCTACGGTCGCAGGTTCGAATCCTGCCTCGGGCATGGATGTGTGTGACGTCCTTAGGTTAGTTAGGTTTAATTAGTTCTAAGTTCTAGGCGACTGATGACCTCAGAAGTTAAGTCGCAGCATAGTGCTCAGAGCCATTTGAACCATTTTTTAAAAATGATTTGCAGAGAATGCCATCCATTCTCTATAGCCGAAGGCACAGAATTTTAAAAAATCGTATATATATATATATATAATTTGTCCAAATTATAATTAACGTTGTCAAACTCTCTAATACACTGTTTGCGTCATGAGTTATTTGATACAATTAAAAACGATTTGGCCACCACAAAGGCAGTCTGTCTTACATCTGATGCGTGGACGAGTGTAAATAATATTAGTTTCTATGCACTCACTGCACATTTCACAGATGAGAACCAAGCGGGGTAATGCAGTGGCTAGCACATTTGACACTCATTCGGGAGGACGATGGTTCAAACACGCGTCCGACCATTCTGATATAGATTTTCAATGATTTTCCAAAATCACTTAAGGCAAATGCTGGGATGGTTCCTTCGAAAGGGCACTGCCGATTTCCTTCTCCATCCTTCCCTAATCTGAGCCTGTGCTCCGTCACTAATGACCTCGTCGTCGACGGGACGTTAAACACTGATCTCCTCCTCCTCATAGATTAGTCACACCTTATAGAGTTCTCACAATTCGAAGACAGATACTGAGCAGAAAACATCTCAAACTGGGTAAAGTCTGTTATCCCAAATACAATATCAATTTTAAAATCACTTCCACGATAATAAACACTGCGGGACAAATATGAAATTAACTGCCACGCTTCTGAAACCTCCACATACCCCATGCTCTGCACATTTCTTAAACCTCACCGTGCAACACGCAGTTCAGAAGTTCATATAGAAAACCGCTGATGAGGTCAAATGAGTTATGTTTTTTAAAGAGAGACCTTTTGCCTTGAACAAACTTGCTGAAATACAAGAAAATTAAAAAAAAAAAAGACCGACTGAAACTGAAACAAGACGTCCCAATCAGATGGAACTCTACTTACGAAATTTTGCAAAGTTTACTTTAAATAAAGCTCAGATAATTTCTTGCCCTTCTATTTTAGGTGGAAAATCGAGCACCTTAAACTTAAAAGATACAGACTGGGAGATAATGTAACAGAAGTTTCAAATTTTGAAAGGTGACCAAAGAGGTGTCCTCAGAGAAAACAGTCACACTTTGAAACATTCAAATCTTGCCAAGATTAATGGAACGGCAACCAAAATCTTTTAAAGACAAAAATAAAGAATATCCTCAAGAAATAGTCATTAGTTGATAATCTGCCGGCCGGGGTGGCCGAGTGGTTCTAGGCGCTACAGTCTGGAACCGCGTGACCGCTGCGGTCGCAGGTTCGAATCCTGCCTCGGGCATGGATGTGTGTGATGTCCTTAGGTTAGTTAGGTTTAAGTAGTTTTAAGTTCTATGGGACTGATGACCTCCGAAGTTAAGTCCCACAGTGCTCAGAGCCATTTGAACCATTTTGATAATTTGCTTAAAGGGTTATCAGAGCGGTTTGGGGTTATCTCCAGCAACGACCTGATTAGTCAGGTAACTGACTCCCGATACAAAGGTAAGAATTTTCAGACGAAAAAAGTTCCATAACTGCTATATGAAGGCTGTTGCAGAAATGAAAGCATTGATTGTTCAAAAAGAAAAAACCCAGCTCATTTCTCATCTAGTTACCACTGTAACGCATAAGAATTCTTCTACCTCGGAGGGGTTCGATGAAATTATTAGTCAGCTTCAAGTAAGTCACTACTCGGAAAGCGCAGCAACTGTCGAACTGGATAAATATTTAGCGAAGGGATATTTGCCTAGAAACAGAGATCCCTTAAAGTGGTGGGAAACAAGAAAATTGCCGTGGCCAGCGCTGTATCAATTGGTTCAAAAAGTATTATGTATCACAGCACAGCTGTGAACAAATATTTTCAAAAGCGGGACAAATATACACTGAGAAGAGAAACAGGCTCACATCGACTAAAATGGGTCAAATTTTATTTATAAATTACGATATTGATTAATTTTTCCTTTTTGGTGCACATATGGTAATACTGGCTGTAAATGACGACTGCTGGTACACTTTAGTTACAGTTGTTATATTTCTTATACTGTAGTTTTTTCCAATAAAAGTATCAAAATATAACAAAAATCAGTCTTCATTCTTAAAATTTTTCCACTAGATAAAAAATATTTAAGATTTTGCTGTAACATTTATGACTTTTATTGTAGACGAAATTTAAAACTTTTGTATCTGAAAATTACTTGGGGCATGACAAAAAAATTGTTACTCCTCTTTATATGTTCTTTTAAAAATGGACCAAATTTGATAAAATACAGGTTTAGAACCCAAATTAGAAAGGCAATGTGCTTTTCTTTTACTTATTTTTGTGAGTGAATCGTGAGTGGCGAGTCGTGGAAAAGTAGTTCACTCCAGTGAGTGACCAGTTCTGATCCGATCTCTGAAAAGAACAGCTTCGGCCATCTCTTGTTTGTGAGGGCTACGGCGTGCTATTGCAGTGGCACTTAGGGACGCATTGCCGGCCTGTTATGTGTGCGCACGCAAGGACCTGGGTGCAGATAAGCTCGCACGAATCCTCTAGAAAAGCTGAGTGAGTTCATCTGGTCTTTTATTGGTTCTTTTGTGAAACTGTTTGTTACTGTGCTGCAAGTAGTTATTGAGAACTGTGCCTAGAATCTGGACAGCTAGCGCTGCCACTTCTCCTAAGGATATTATTTGACGAATGTTGTTAACTGTTTAAGTTTTAGATTATTGGTTAATGCATTGGCATCTGACTTAGTAGTCAGAATTCAGATTTACATTGTTTTACACCAATTCTTAACTGGGGAATTGTCATGGTTTTAAGGTATGAAATTGCCAGCACTATGAGCAAAGGGAGTTATTAAATGTTTCTGTGGTCAAGTTTTAATAGTTTCCCATTCAGATGAGTCTGTTGTGTATCATTTTTTTCTTGTCTGCCAGGTTCCAGTGGCGTCTGCAGACAGTTACATTGTATATAACTAAGGAGTCCACAGGCGTTGATTGCACTGTGGCAGTGGACCCAGCTGACATTGAAGATTATAAGATTAGGGTTCTGTATTTTGTACATAAGCGCTGTAATTGTGGTATTAAAGATTTGTTTTATCAAATGCATGATTAAATTTTAGTGTTTTTAATTCTATTTAACTGTTGAGGTAATTGTTTTGAAACACCACTCTGCAGTTATTGGACGCAGTTCCCGCTCCACTCCTGTATATGTAACAAAAGTGATAGCAGAGGGGGGGGGGGGGTGTTGCAGAGCGGCACATATCACATATATATACGGAGTACTGTTGTTGTTTCAGCATGGCGACTGCAATTGTAAAGTACCTGGCTTACCTCACGGATGATTAATTAAAGTACGAATTGTTGCACAGAGAAGTAACACCACAGTAGAAAGGTATAGATGAATTAATCCAGACTACAAAATAGAATGGCCGAACCTGTTAATATTAAATTTCAAGAACAAAAGCTAAGTTTGTCTGACGCTTCTACACACATGGCGCTTACTGAAATTTTAGAATACAGACCACTCCTTCAGAATTCAGGTCTAACGGCTAGCCAGGTTACATTACATGCTAGAGTGGAACATAATACAAATAGTGAAAGATTTAGAGCGTGCAAGGGCTGATGACATTGTTTGCAGTGAGACATAATAGATGTCTCAGTGGTTAGATGAATGGTGTAATAAGCAAAAGCAAATTAGTGTTAAAGCTAGTGCTACTGCAGTTAGAAATTAGAGGGAATAATGAGTAGGGAGTGGAAACCAGGTGGATGACGCATTAGGAACAGATGGAAAGTACGTTCGCCAAGTTATCCAACCCTTAGCAGGAATATATAAATGTAAATTTAAAGGAAAAACAGTAGGTTATGTGGAAGAAACAGTACAGTTCTTAGAGGCAGAAACAGAATTAAGGCAGCATAAAAGAATGGGTATGTCTGAATGCAATGTGTTACGTATATGGGGCAAGTACATTAAGAGGTTCGTTGGCCAGAATAGAGCGTATAGGTGATAGAACAAAAACAGGGCATAAATGAACTAAGAGATGGTTCAAATGGCTCTGAACACTATGGGACTTAACATCTATGGTCATCAGTCCCCTAGAACTTAGAACTACTTAAACCTAACTATCCTAAGGACATCACCCAACATCCAGTCATCACGAGGCAGAGAAAAAACCCTGACCCCGCCGGGAATCTAACCCGGGAGCCCGGGCGCGGGAAGCGAGAACGCTACCGCACGACCACGAGCTGCGGACAACTAAGAGAAATGCTTTACAGAGAAGGAATACCGCCTAGGGCATTGCAATAACTCGTATATGAACAATACGGTAGGAACAACGACAAAGAGATATAGAAATTACGTTGATAGAATACGAAAGAGACAAGAGTATTGTTCCCCATATACGGAAGTAGACACTGTACAGAATATATTAAATGGCTTATACTTATGACGTGCAGAGACAATTAATTCGTAATAAGTCTACATCGTTCAAAGAATTGAATGCTATCGTACGTCATATACGAGCGATACAATACGTTGCTGAAAGGCAGGAAAAGCAATGCGTATTGCACCACAGTCAGAAACAGTTAAAATGCTTTACATGTGGTAAGAATGGCCATATTAGTCGGAATTGCGCTCAGAGTAAAACAAGAGCGGACAGACCAAACAGGATCACGGAAATAGTGTTGGCGTTGCGGGGAACAAGGCCATTTTTGTCAGGAGTGCAAGGCAAACAGGATCTTGGAAAATGATTGACAGTGGGGGTAGAGACCCGGCGACGAGGAAAATTGGGCATACGAACGGGAACGGGTATTAAAGGGATAACAAAAATAATAGGGACACAGGTAGAGTACTATTCATTTGCATTTACTAATGAAGAAACGATATGTAGCCATTTTATTCAGGAAGTATGGTCATGGTCATTGATGAAAGGTGGTGAGGGCAACAAAGTATATCGCAATTTGAAGGACATTATCGAAGAAAAGGATACAAGACCACCAATGAAACAACAATAGGACTAATAGACCAGATTACCGTTGCGATAAGATCTGGCCAATACACCTGGAAATTTCCAGTAAGAATAGTGCACGGCTTGGCCGTCCCATGTATATTGCGATCTGACTTAATTGCCGAGATAGGATTGATATTAGATGACGCAGACAAGATTTTATTTCAAATTCAAACCGGATGTCATGCAATTTTGAGCTCAAAATAGGAAACAGAAAATAACGGGAGCTGTCAGGTAGTGCAGATCGATGGATTCATGAAAGATAATTCCGACCCTATAAACCACTTGAGGCAGGGAGACTAGGAGAGAATTAGGTAAATTTGCCAAGTTTCCGAATGTTTTGACTGCTGAATTAGGCAGTACATCGTTGATAGCGCACACTAGTTAAGACGATATTCCGGTGCGCAAACCCCAGCATCGGTTCACGCCATCGAGAATGAAGATTCTGTGGGATCTGGTTAATAGTATCAACACAAAGATATAGTCATCGAAATACCTATATGCTACGCCTATTTTCATGGCGTCGAAATATAATGGTGAGCACAGGCCTGTAGTTGATTATAGATATTTGAATAACAAAGTAATTACATAATCAGTTCCCTTGCCTGATCTTCAGTCGAGCTTCGACAGGTTCAAGGGAGCCAAAGTCTTTCCCACCCCTGACCGAGCACTTAATCAGGTACCTCTGGCAGAAAAACCGCAACCTATAACGGCGTTTAGTACAGATGGAACATTTACAAGTTCTATAGCGTTCCGTTCGGTTTATATACCGGGACTTCCATGCTTACACAACTCATGGACTAGATATTTTCGGGTATTAAATTTTGGCAGTCTAAAATTGCTTGGACGACCCCGTAATATACAGCGTGTTTGTTTCAACTTGATACAACCAAATATCTCGACAACTATACATGCGAAAAAATGTAGGTGGAAGTTAAGTAAAGGGGACTTCCCTGTGCTACTGGCCACCCCCTAACCACCGTTCCTGTATAGGCGGGGCCAACTTTGTATTTTCAAATGGGAACCCCATATTTTTATTGCATAATAACGTACTGTTCACTACAACCATTGTTTTCCAATGTGGTAAATGGCACTGTAATCGTCAAAAAAAAGTATGCTTGTTTCCGCTATTAAGAACCAACGCATTTGTTTCTATATTTAACTTACGATGTAAATGTAAACCTTAATTTTCTAATTAATTTTCTATATTTAACTTAAGATGTAAATGTAAACCTTGCTTTTCTAATGGCTGGCATTTATGTTAAAAAGTTAGTTTAGTGTTGCAAATGTAATTGAATAGTTAAATATGGTTAACCGCCTCAATGTCTGGTTAGAAACTACGTTCAGCTTGATCCAGTAACAACGACGTAGATGTTACAGTTTTGTTCCCACCGGGATGCTTGCTATCGGTGCGTCCTTTTGCGTTTCGCCACAATTATAATTCACAATGCTTTTAAGCTGCATATATCCATTCCACGCACGAATTAATAAGTATATCGAAACGGAAGGTCGTCAGTTTGAACATTTATTGTGAATGAACATTACGGTGAGAAGCAACAAGCTCAGATATCAAGCTTCCGGATGGGAACAGAAAACTATAACATTGACGTCGTTGTTCCTATATCACACTAAACGTTGTTTCTACCTAAAAATCGAAACGGATAATCATACTGTACTGTAAAATCAAAATTGCAACACTAAAATTTCGAACTTACATACCAAACGATAGAACACTAACGCTTACATTTACCTCGTAAATGCAATGTAGAATCAAATGCATCGGTTCTTAATTGCAAAAACAGACGCACTTGATATTTTTCGATTACAGCGCCACTTACCACAAATGGAAAACAATGGTTTTAGTAAACGTACGAATTTTTTGCGTAGAATCCGAATACGCAATAAAAATGGGTGTCCCATTTTGAAAATACAAAGTGGACCCAGCCCATACAGGAGGTATGGTTAGGTGGCCAGTTGTGGCACACTGATGTCCCATTTACTAACAATTTTTCACCTACAACGTTCTTCGTACAAAGCGTGGGTCTCGAGATACTTTGCTGTTTCAAGTTAAAGAAATGGTTCAAATGGCTCTGAGCACTATGGGACTTAACATCTGTGGTCATCAGTCCCTTAGAACTTAGAACTACTTAAACCTAACTAACCTAAGGACATCACACACACCCATGCCCGAGGCAGGATTCGAACCTGCGACCGTAGCAGCCGCGCGGTTCCGGACTGAGCGCCTAGAACCGCTAGACCACCGCGGTCGGCTCAAGTTGAAACAAACAGCCTCTATAGCGAGATTGTGGATGACCATTGTAACCAACTCTATGAAGTATTTACGAGGTTCAGAAAGGTGAGACTTAATGCAGACCCTGAGAAGATGAAAATAGCTTGTGCAACCATGCAGTTTTTAGGCCATCTGGTAGCACCTGTAGTAGTGACTATTGAGTCTGGCAGAGTACAGTCTATTGTTGCTAGATTCGAGGAATGGCGATTTTTTTTTTTTAGGTTCATTCCGGGATTTGCTCAGAAAGTAGCACCCTCTCAATGGGTTACGTAAAAAGAACAAAGTTTCTGGAGAGAGTCGCAACAAGAGGCCCTCAGTGCCCCAAAACATGCGCTCAGTGCTTCTTCCATACTAACATTACCCAGTTTTGGTACACAATTTATATTAAAGGCAATGCCTCAGTGCGAGGGTAGGTGTGGTGTTACAAGAGGGGAAGGGAGAAAGACGACCTATAGTTTACGCTTAAAGAGCACTCAGTAACAACGAAAATAAATACTGTTTATGAAGTCGCAGCTTTAGCTGTCCTGCTTGGCTCGGAATTTCTATTTGGAAAACACGCATTTTCGGTTAGAGACAACCAGGCGCTGAGTTCGATCTTGGGAAAACCAAGGAAGATAGAGATCATACCCAGATGGGTGGTATCGATACTTTCATTAAATTTCGAAGTGGTCAGCGTTACGGGCAGTGACAACATTATCGCTGATATATAGAGTACGATGTTAGAAGTCAGTCAGGGGAAGACGGAAAAACTACCTACTGAAAGTGTTAACCTAATTCTGATACCAGTTATCTGAAGGTATCATGGACTATCAAAATGACATCTGAGACACCAGCTAGAAGCTTCAAAATGGAGAATGTTAAGCCACATTTGATGCAGGGGGTGGTGTTGAATAGCTCATTATGACAAATAACCTAACATTGTGGTGCCACAAGATCTGGTGCCGTATTTTGTAAAATATTACCATGAATCCGATAGTTGGACACCTGGGGTATTTAACACTAGTTATAAAATACGTGAGAAGATTTTATGGCATATGGATGACGATATTGGCACTAGAATTGGTGTAAGGCGTGTGCTGAACGCAAATTGACTCGGTATATTAGCATCTAAATCGGTTGAAAGGACATTCAACGAGCTTTTTCGACTTTGTGCGACCGTTACCCAGATCTCTGTAAGGGAACTGCAATATCCTCGTGTGGGTGGACGCATTTTCGCGTTTCATGCGATTCTTCCCTACAAGTACTGCTATGACTAGTCCATTTCCGCTCTTAAAAACATAGGAATGTGCGAGTCGACCAAAACGTTAGTAATGGACAATGGCATGTGTTTCACATGGAAGGGGTTAAAGAACTTTTGTGTTGACCTTCGTATCCATCGCAGTATGTGACGTTACGAGTATATGGGTGACTTAATCGTCACCAAGAGCTTATACTGAGGAGAGCTGTATTTGCTTGCTTGACTGTGTGCGAGTGGGCGGGACGATGACGTCACGCGTCCACTCCGAGGGAGCTCAAGTGCAGAGACAATGAGCCTGTCGCCGGCAACGCATAAATTTCAGAGCTGGCAATTTGGACAGCTAATACTCGCATTGCCTTTGTGCAGCATATGCTCTAGGATATGGCGGAGTATCAGACGATCATAAAGATGGCCAAGTTAGAGCTCTTTGAGATTCGACTATAGCACACCAATTATTAATGGAAATCTGAATACATCGATGATCTTAGATAAATGAGTTACATCCAATGACACATCGATATTTCACAGTCTTTAAAACTACAGAAGTTAATATTTCACAGTGAACTAATAGACTACTGGCCATTAAAATTGCTACACCAAGAAGAAATACAGATGATAAACGGGTATTCAATGGACAAATATATTATACTAGAACTGACATGTGATTACATTTTCACGCAATTTGGGTGCATACATCCTGAGAAATCAGTACCCAGAACAACCACCTCTGGCCGTAATAACGGTTTTGATACGCCTGGGCATTGAGTCGAACAGAGCTTCGATGGCGTGTACAGGTACAGCTGACCATGAAGCTTCAACACGATACCACAGTTCATCAAGAGTAGTGACTGGCGTATTGTGACGAGCCAGTTGTTCGGCCACCATTGACCAGACGTTTTCAATTGGTGAGAGATCTGGAGAAAGTGCTGGCCAGGGCAGCAGTCGAACATTTTCTGTATCCAGAAAGGCCCGTACAGGACCTGCAACATGCGGTCGTGCATTATCCTGCTGAAATGTAGGGTTTCGCAGGGATCGAATGAAAGGTAGAGCCACGGTTCGAAACACATCTAAACTGTAGAGTCCACTGTTCAAAGCGCCGTCAATGTGAACAAGAGGTGACAGAGACGTGTAACCAATGACACCCCGGGTGATACGCCAGTATGGCGATGACGAATACACGCTCCCAATGTACGTTCACCGCGATGTCTCCAAACACGGATGCGACCATCGTGATGCTGTAAACAGAACCTGGATTCATCCGAAAAAATGACGTTTTGCCATTCGTGCACCATGGTTCGTCATTGAGTACACCATCGCAGGCACTCCTGTCTGTGATGCAGCGTCAAGGGTAACCGCAGCCATGGTCTCCGAGCTGACAGTCCATGCTGCTGCAAACGTCGTCGAACTGTTCGTGCAGATGGTTGTTGTCTTGCAAACGTCCCCGTCTGTTGACTCAGGGGTCGAGACGTGGCTGCACGATCCGTTACAGCCATGCGGATAAGATGCCTGTCATATCGACTGGTAGTGATACGAGGCCGTCGGGATCCAGTACGGCGTTCCGTATTACCCTCCTGAACCCACCGATTCCATATTCTGCTAACATTAATTGGATCTCGACCAACGCGAGCAGCAATGTCGCGATACGATAAACCGCAATCGCGATAGGCTACAATCAGACCTTAATGAAAGTCGGAAACGTCATGGTACGCATTTTTCCTGCTTACACGTGGCATCACAACAACGTTATAGCTGCATCTATTTTATTTACAGATTTTCGACGTCTATTATATCTGTTTCATTATGCAAATATCACTCAGAACATCATATTCGCCACAATTACACAGTAAATTAATACAGCATGAATACCTCATATTTTGTCATATTTGTGTATTTATTTAATGAACAGTTTACTATTTTGCCAGTCACTTTATTTAAATGTTGACTGCAAATACTATTAAAAAACTGTGTTAATTTAAAAGTGGCGAGTTGCATGTGTTAGCGGACACCACAATTGAACAGATGACCAAAAGACGCTCTCGTCAAGCAGGCCTAAAATAATTGTTTAAACAATATATAAGGACAACCTGTAGTCATTTAATGTGAGAGCACTTGTGCAAGAATACTGGCTCATTTATTTCTGGACAAACCGTGACTTATATTCACTACGAATGTTGTGAGTGTGACCAAATACTTGTAACATCTCTTTATTTAAATATTGTTGTAATATATTAGTCTGATGTGGGAAAGTGGTAAAGATGAATCAAATCATATCTGTAGAGCTTAAGGACAATGTATTTTTGATGGGGACGGCCTTCAGCCAGTCGAGAAGCAGACAGTGGAAGAACACTACGGAAGTCAAGTGAAGACAGGGACTTTTCGAATGACAAGCTCAACAGGTGGTTCTAGGCACTTAGTGTCGAGTGTGGGAAGAAGGTAGACCTGCCTATGGTAATGTTCATGATTCAATTGTATAGGTGATTGATTCTGGGCAGTGAACGGCAGCTACAGTACTCTAACTTTAGAACAGACTTTTATATTTTGAGAGGTCTTAATGTACTCCGGAGTAGGACTCTTTTGCCACTTGCACTACGGAACTGAGGATAGATAGTATAGGTGCGAATCATCATGTTGAACTCTGAACTTTTTTGAGCTGGTGATTATTTCGTGTGTTGCGATCACAAAATGGACTTTGTTTTCTCATATCTTTGATTACAGTTTCGTTTGGGGATTTTGCTGCCATTCTCGTAACGATTTAACGTAGCTTTACTGCATTGATAAGGGCATTTTTGTCTATATTTTAACTGAATATCGTAGGTTCACTTCCCATTTATTTGAGATGACCTTTCTTGAATAAACATTATTCAACATAACGCTGTCGTCTACATCAATTACAGATGTTAGAATAGAACCCTTGCTAGACAATTATTCATTTAACTTTTATTTTGTATTCCTGTGTATTTTATTAACTAGCAATTCTAGCCAGTTCATAGACTATTTGATGGCAGGACTACAACTACAGGTTATTATTTGCAGCGAGTTAGCTGTAGGTCATGAAAGCAGAAGTGCGTGGCTCCACCCTGTGACTACACCGATTTATTCTTTTTAAACAATCGCCGGCCGGTGTGGCCGAGCGGTTCTTGGTACTTCAGTCTGGAACCGCGCGACCGCTACGGTCGCAGGTTCGAATCCTGCCTCGGGCATGGATGTGTATGATGTCCTTAGATTAGTTGGGTTTAAGTAGTTCTAAGTTCTAGGGGACTGATGACCTCAGATGTTAAGTTCCATAGTGCTCAGAGCCATTTGAACCATTTAAACAATAGTGCATAGCCAAAGTACTTAAGTACAAGTAGCCACAAGTAAAGACCAAACTGCTTCACGATAATGCGCCATCCCATACTGCTCTGTCAGTACAGCAATTTTTAACCTCAAAATAAATTTCAGTACTACCACAGCCACCTTTTTCACCAGATATGGCTCCATGCGACTTTCTGTCTATTTCCAAGAGTCAAAATGGCGGTCAGGGGACACCATTTTCAAACAACACAAGATGTCCAAAAAGCTGTGACGAGGGTCTTGGAGGATATTACAGAAGATGAGTTCCAGAAATGTTACCATCAATGGCAGAAGCGCTGGAAAAAGTGTGTGCAATCAGAAGGGAACTACTTTGAAGGAGACAACACTAAACTTGACTAAAACGGTAAGCAATATTCTTTTTCTCATCAGTCTCATTACTTTATTGTCGCACCTCGTATATGGCGTACGTTTTCACATCTTTGCTTGTGTTGAGTCGAGGATTTGCATATCTTCACGGTGTTTGAGCTAGCCCGACAAGGTTGCCATCGTGTGACGATGGCGGGAGAGACAGGAGGAGTATGGAATCGGTTATAATGAACTGTCTTACATGCGACCAGAAGAAACGACTAGTACACGATGGACGGCAGTTAAAGGGTGCTGTAAGGAGTTGCTGAAGGACAGTATGCCCTGTGTTGGAAGCATTTTATACAGCTGGAGTCATATAGTGGCCTTGCCAATGGATATATTTTGCTGCTATGGTTCAAATGGCTCTGAGCACTATGGGACTTAACTTCTGACGTCATCAGCCCCCTAGAACTTAGAACTACTTAAACCGAACTAACCTAACGACATCACACACACCCATGCCCGAGGCAGGATTCGAACCTGCGACCGTAGCGGTCGCGCGGTTCCAGACTGTAGCGCCTAGAACTCTCGGCCTCCCCGGCCGGCTTTTGCTGCTAGAAGTGTAAAGTTCCGATACTGCACAAGTGAGATGTGCAGCTGGATATGCAGTGGAAACGGCAAATGTGAGGTTGTTGTTGCACATAATTGCTGTTTACAGTATCCTACCTGGCCTTATTAGACGATCTGTGTCTTGTAATCGATGCAGAGCCACTACACGCAATTTCTTGAGCGCCAGGTTGTCAAAAATGAAGTGCATCATTGTTGTGCTTCGACAGTGGGTTTAATCTCTGTACGTTCTTCTGTTACGCTAGTTTGTTGGGACTACCGTGTGCTATTTCTGTGGCTCTTGGGGCCGCGTTGCCGACCTGCTGTGTTGTGCGCAAGCAAGCACTTTGGTCTAGATAAGATCGCGCAGCTTATTATTTGTAGTAAACCTGAGTGATTTCTCCTGACTTTTGTTAGTTCTTCTGTCAAGTTGTATGTTACTGTGTTGCAGGTGGATACTGAGAACTGTGCTTAGAACCCGAATTCTACCGCTGACACTTCAGATTTTGACGAATGTAGTAATGTTAGTATATCTGAGGTTTTCGATTATCGGGTAATTCATTGGTATCTGGGTTATCGACCAGAATTCAATTTTACACTGTTGCACATCAGTTGATAAGTGAGGAATCGTTAATTTAATGGTTTTAAGGTACGGGTGTTGGAGGGGAAATTGCCAACACTATGAGCAAATGGATTTATTTAATGTTTCTGTAGTCAGATTTTATTATAGTTTCCCACGCACTGGAATCTTTTGTGATAGGATTTGGTACTCCTCGGCCTCGTTGCGGCAGCGTACGTGGACCGTTACATTGTATACAACTAAGGGGTCCACTTGCCTTGATTGTGGACTCAACTGGCGTGATAAGATTATAGTTCTGTATTGTGTACATAAAATATGCCCGCCCAGTTAGCCGTGCGGTCTAACGCACGGCTTTCCGGATTGGGAACTAGCGCCTGGTCCCCGGCACGAATCCGCCTGGCGGACTTGTGTCGAGGTCCGGTGAGCTGGCCAGTCTGTGGATGGTTTTTAGGCGGTTTTCCATCTGTCTCGGCGAATGCGGACTCGTTCCCCTTATTCCGCCTCAGCTACACTATATCGGCGATTGCTGCACAAACAAGTTCTCTACATAAGCCGCACCACAATGAGGTATAATACTATGCTAATACTGACGCTAAATTCCGCCAATTATAACTTGTTACAGCACCATAGATTGTCGCAGTGAGAATAAGACGCTATTCCCTTGGCAATCACCGACATATCTATGCAAACACTGTTTTCGAGGTCGAATTGTCAACCCTTGAGATATCTTTCGCAGCACACAATAATCTATGATCATCTGATGCCTGCCTCACCGGGCTAGGACACTCCACGGCAACTGTCGATGCACTTTAGTAACATCGTTCCGCTGTTATTATGTTGGTATGATTCCACCATAGGACAGTTATTTTCCATGGCGATGACATCAGAAGAAAGCAAAATTAACCGTATTTCTATGGCATCACATAACTGTACCCGCGCGGGATTAGCCGAGCGGTCTAGGGCGCTGCAGTCACGGACTGTGCGGCTGGTCCCGGCGGAGGTTCGAGTCCTCCCTCGGGCATGGGTGTGTGTGTCTGTGCTTAGGATAATATAGGTTAAGCAGTGTGTAAGCTTAGGGACTGATGACCTTAGCAATTAAGTCCCATAAGATTTAACACACATTTTTTTTAATGTAACTGTAACATGCGACGTATCTCCCCCTAGTACAATCTTTGTCAGCACCACTAACATGTACAGCGGAACAGGACGCCATATCCATGGTAACCATCGATTATCCACCTAAACGCTGGGGCGACAACAATCTTTGGTGCAGAGTTTGTAGTTCTGAGTTTAGAGGGCAGAATACTCTAAGCCTTCTTTCATACCAATAACCATTTTAATTGTATAATTAATATTCATTGACGAATAATGATCAATAATTGACATTACAATGTTTCCAACTGTAACTGTTCCTTTGTAGTTATATATTAAGTTATCTAATCATGAACGTGTTTTCTGATTGGTTGCTTATGATGTCATACTCAGAGCGGTGGGTGTGACCAGCGCTATTAATACTCGTTCCCTCGATGCACAGTCAGCAGTTACAGGAGCGTCGAGGGTCGACGGAACTCATCTAGTAGTGTCCATCCACCGCTCCGGGTATAATTTATTACTATTTTTCTTATTTTTATATATTTTTCGTATGCTTATTTTAACAGCTACACTATTTTGGCAATATATCTTTACAGAGTCTGAAGATGATTCTATGAAAGTGTCGAAACCGGTCACTCACTCCAATAAAAAATATTTTAACAAGATTGCGATCAAGACTGTTTTAAATTTTAATTTATCCCAAATATCAATTCAGAATTGAACGCCAGACCACTGAAGGAATTAACTTCCTTGACATGACTATCTCCACTCACAATAAGAAGCATACCTTCCAAATATACAGAAAACCCACTACCAGTGATGTTACCATTAACAATACCTCATGCCACCCGAACCAGCATGAAACTGCTTTCTTCAGGTCATCTGTAAACCGTATGCTCCACCCCCCAACAGTGAAGAAGATGCATGTAAAGAAATGAACATACTTAAATCTACAGCCCAAAATAATGGTTATAATGCCTCTTTGATAAACACCCTAAGAAATCCAAAGTAAACTCAAGCAACCACCATCACCATAACAAACTAAGAAAGAAATGTCAAAATTTGTCTGTCTTCTATTCCTTGGCAAAGTGTCATATAAACCTGCAAATCTTTTCAGACCACACAACATAAAAATATCCTTCCACACTGACAATAAACTACAAAATAAAATTGTTCACAATAATAAATCCACTGGAGATTGGCATAAAAATTCTGGCATGTGCAAACTCACATGCTCATGTCCTTGCTTCTACATAGGCCAAACAGGGATAAATTTTGCAACCCCCTACAAAGAACATATAGATGCTATTCGCCTCAAAAACTTAAATAAGTCCAGTTTTGCTTCACATGCTGCTCATCATAAACACTCTGTTAGTGATATCAATGACAATCTTTCTGTGCTACACGTTTCTGAGAAAGGAATACAAAAGGACCTACTTGAACAATTAGAAATTTACATCCACAAACTAAAATCACCCCAAAAAATCCTAACTGAACAGATCGAGTCAACACAAAACCTTTTCTTCCAGAATTTCCAGGATATCCTGGCATAAAAACAACAAAAATGACAATAATAACACATATTCATCTTCCTGCATAAATCTTGTTCTTCTTGGCATGTAACGACTATGGTATTTTGCTACTAACAAAAAGTTTTTAATTGTATATTAAATATTCCACTCTAGCTGTTTACCTTTTGTATAACTGTTATCCCATACCAAAAAAATTTTTGCTTATATAAAGACACCCCTGAAGCTAACAACATTTACTGAAATGTAAAATCTGTACTAGTAATATTTGTACCATAATACAATGCATCTCTTGCCAAAGACTATTATGTAGTTAAGTGTAATATCTGACATGTCCATATTCGTTGTAAGAACATCGAACGTTTTCATTCTGTGATCAGTGTAAAACCAAGTGTAGCTAAATACTATGTTTATTTGTGTACATAGCTTAGTATTGCACGTTATGAGAAGCAGTCTGATGTAGATACCACAAAGCAGTGTCCTGTAAGTACCTAAAACATAAACTATTTCGGTCTCGTAAATGTTTCTTCACCGATTACTAAATTTCTGCCATTTCCGCCAGCAGCACGAGCAATGCATCTAGTTACACTTGGTCCACAACATAATGTTCTTGTAACACCTCCATCTGATGATGAGCCTGCAGTGGTTCAAATGGCTCTGAGCACTATGGGACTCAACATCTGAGGTCATCAGTCTCCTAGACTTAGAACTACTTAAATCTAACTAACCTAAGGACATCACACACATCCATGCCTGAGGCAGGATTCGAACCTGCGACCGTAGCAGTCGCGCGATTCCGGACTGAAGCGCCTACAACCGCTCGACCACCGCGGCCGGCAGCCTGCAGTGGTTCGAAAACATGTTCACGGTTGAATAAATCGTAAAAAAGTGACTGATTGCATATTTATTACCAGATAAACGCCAATTTAAATCACAGTCGCAGTTCGTCATCCAAAATGGATATAGTGAAAAGACTTCATGGTTCAAAGGATTGCTTAAATTTTAATGTTTTGGATTAACTATTTTTGGTAATGTTTTACAAGGTCACTCTGCACTTATTGGACCCAGTTTCCGCTTCATTCCTGTATATGTAACACTTGGTAATTTAATGGATCTTACAGATAGCTTTTCTCCTTCAACTTTTTTCTTTTCTTCTTCAACTTCCAAATATTGACACAAGTTTATTATGGAATAAAATAAACGACTTGGAAAACTGACTACTGGAATTAGACTGAAACACCCAAATCATGATGATAGTTAATTTCTGCTGCCCATTTATTTTAAGAAATATACATTTAAAGGGACTAATGACCTCAGCAGTTGAGTCCCATAGTGCTCAGAGCCTATACATTTAAATCTCCAAAAACAACCGTTTGTTCCTGTCTGACAGGAAATTCAATAATGTATCTAGATTTCTCATAAATATCAGAGTTTCCTAGTGGGAACTGTAGACTGTGACAATTACTGGAAGTATTCTGCAGTAACAACTCAAAAAGCACATACTTCTATGTTCTGATCAACATAAGCTTTTCAACATTTTTGACTTTGTTTCCCACTTAAACATGTGTTGCATCTCCTTTTTCCATGTTATCTCTACAGGAATATGATACTAGTCTAGCCACAAGTCTGCAGGAGTGTAAGTACCATGGCTCACGGCAACTCGTGCAGCCAACATCATTGTACTCGAAGAGGGAAGTGCACTTAGGCGTGTGCCAGTAGCATCTCGTGGATGTCAGATGTCATGAAAGCGGAATCCCAGGACCCAAATCAGCAACTCAGCTTACAGCCAAGGAGGTGGTACTCAGGTGCCTCGCCAAACAGATTGAAGGTGGTAGTTTTGAGTTATTTGGTAGGGCTCTTCACCAGGGGAAGGCCCAGGCTCGTCCACATCTTCTGCCAGTCACTGAGATGACCAGTGGCTGCTTGCAGCGGCCATGTCCAACTGCTGCCGGCTGGCTGCGCTGTCGCAGACGAAGTCTTTTCTCAGGCAGCAGGCAGCACATCACGATTCACCAACCGTTATCCTGTAACTACTGAGACTGATTCCGTAGGAATGAAAGACGTTTCTGAAATGGGGCGATTTAAGCTGGATATAATCATCGTGGCTATAGATGGATCCACACGGCTTCATTACATGGAGGTGTCAGCGGATTTGTCCCCATCGCAGTGTCTCAGTTATTGAGTTCCCCTTGCCTTGGCACTTTTCGTCGGTGCTAGGACGCCATGGAGTGGCTGGCTTAGATGTTACATGTTATGGCTCCATATTGCAAGGCTTCCAGTGACGTGTTGGGGGCTGTTATACTGCGCCATTTGCACTCCTTGATTATGGCTCATCTCAGTGCGGCAATGTATTACAAATGGCGCCCTGCATTCTGCAACAGTGGCAGGCTTCGCGCGATGCAGATACTGATTCCGACACACGGTATAAGCTGGATCCGATTCTCTGCTGTCTGCACCAAGAAATAATTTTAAAAGTTTTTGTTCCCACCTGGTATTTGGATCTGCCTCTCTTTGTGTCGATGTATGGTTCAAATGGCTCTGAGCACTTTGGGACTTAACATTTGAAGTCGTGAGTCCTATAGAACTTAGAATTACTTAAATCTAAATAACCTAAGGACATCACACACATCCCTGCCCGAGACAGGATTCGAACCTGCGACTGTAGCGGTCACGCAGTTCCAGACTGAGGGGCATAGAACCGCTCGTCCACAGCGGCCGACATGTGTCGATGTATATATTGAAATATAAACATTAGCCTTATTATAAGCTGATATTTCTGTGGAGACACTTATTATAGGGTGGTAAGAAAAACAAGCATTGAATCAGCAGCACCCAACATTACACTTTCACCAAACCCAGCTATACTCGCTGAAAACATGTTCTTGCTACCTTGTGCTGTACATTACGCCTGAATATTGCTTATCTTAATAACGGGGGAAAGCTATCCTTGTTAACCTGACCAACCTTCAGCAGAAGCTACATACTGCGTGATACCCCAGAAAATTATGAAACTCTGGGCAGTGTGACATTGTGCTGATTTCTTTCGCATTTGGAAAGAAAGCAAAATGTCAGTTTAACGTCTAGTCAATGTCTACGTTACCGAAAACGGCGAACACGCTCGAACTGAGCAAGTATCGTTCAGAAAACTGACCATGATAAGTTTCAACGAATCATCTCTAAATTTCCTTAAAGCGTTTTAAAGTAAACACGGAAAATCTAAATCTGGCTGGTGAGATGGAGAAATGTACGTTGCTTCTCCCGAAAATGAGTACAACCTTCTAATCACTGCTCCGTCTCGCTCGACTCGCTATTAATGCGGTATTTCATTGTTTGTAATAAAATCTGTGACTACCTCAAACACAGCCGATTCCAAGAGCGGAAGTGAAAGACGTTGTCATCACCATGTGGGTGAGAGATAGCAGTGTCCACATTACCGGACTGCTCGTCAACGTCCTAGGTTAAATTCCCAATTCTTCCTAAATATCTCACGAAGTAAGTGTACAGTCCTTCTGCGAGTGATCCGTGAGCAGATGGCGACATCCAGGTTGACGGCCATCTGTTAGAGGTGTGGATTGTGGAGCAACATCTGTCACCAATAACATATCCTGATGAAATTTGGAAATTCGTTGCCGGCCGTGGTGGCCGAGCGGTTCTAGGCGCTACAGTCTGGAACCGCGCGACCGCTACGATCGCAGGTTCGAATCCTGCCTTGGGCATGGATGTGTGTGATGTCCTTAGGTTAGTTAGGTTTAAGTGAAATGGTTCAAATGGCTCTGAGCACTATGGGACTTAACATCTATGGTCATCAGTCCCCTAGAACTTAGAACTACTTAAACCTAACTAACCTAAGGACATCACACAACACCCAGTCATCATGAGGCAGAGAAAATCCCTGACCCCGCCGGGAATCGAACCCGGGAACCGGGGCGTGGGAAGTGAGAACGCTACCGCACGACCACGAGTTGCGGACTAGGTTTAAGTAGTTCTAAGTTCTAGGGGACTGATGACCTTGGAAGTTAAGTCCCATAGTGCTCAGAGCCATTTGGAAATTCGTTGTAAGGACTATGAGACCTAACTACTGAGGATATCGGTCCCTAGGCTTACGCACTACTTAATCTAGCTCAAACTAACTTACGCTAAGGACAACACACGCACCCACGTCCGAGGGTGGGCTCGAACCTCCGACGGGGAAAGCCGCGCGAACCGTGACAAGACGCCTTAGACCGCACGGCTATTCCGCGCAGCATACCCTGATGAGACAGAACATTATGACCACCTGCTTAATAGCTTGTTTGTCCGTCTTTGGAACGAAATACATCACTGATTCAACGTATCAGAAATCCGACAGTTTGTTGGTAGCCGGCCGAAGTGGCCATGCGGTTCTAGGCGCTACAGTCTGGAGCCGAGCGACCGCTACGGTCGCAGGTTCGAATCCTGCCTCGGGCATGGCTGTGTGTGATGTCCTTAGGTTAGTTAGGTTTAATTAGTTCTAAGTTCTAGGCGACTGATGACCTCAGAAGTTAAGTCGCATAGTGCTCAGAGCCATTTTTTTGTTGGTAGGTTTGTGGAGGCATGTGGCATTAGATGTCTAGCACAGGTCATGAAATTCGCGTAAATAATTGGCCGCTGATTTGCGTACTCCGGTCGGTGTGGCCGTGCTGTTCTGGGCGCTTCAGTCTGGAACCGCGTGACCGCTGCGGTCGCGGGTTCGAGTCCTGCCTCGGACATGGATGTGTGTAATGTCCTTGGGTTGGTTGGGTTTAAGTAGTTCTAAGTTCTAGGGGACTGATGATCACAGATGTTAAGTCCCATAGTGCTCAGAGCCATTTAAACCATTTGCGTACGCGATGATGGCGCCCGATAGTGACGCAGGTGAGTTCCATAGGATTTACATCAGGCGGTTTTGGTCGCCGAGATATCAACGCGAGTTCACTACAATGCTTGTCAAACCACTGTAGTACGGTTCTGGCTCCGAAACACGGACAATTATACTGCTGAAAAATTACATCACTGTCGGGCAGGACATCAAGCATGATAGGATGCAGGTGGTTCGCGGCTGTCAGCGTGCCTTTGATTACTACCATAGATCCCATGCAAGCGCAGGAGAATGTCTCCCATAGTATAATACTGCTCCGACCACCCTGTGTCCGTGGCGTGCGGCTCGATTTGAACCGCTGTTCAGTTCGATGACGGCATTTGTGTAAACGACTAGCGACCTAGTGATTCACCAGAAGAGCCGATCGACGGTCGAATCTCGAAGGTCCCGTGCCCACTGCAGTCGTAACTGACGGTATCATTGAGTGAACATTTGAACACGTGGGGATGGTCTGCTGCGGAGCTCCATGTTCAACAAGGTACGAGGAACAGTGTGGTCCGAAACACTTGTGTGTGCACCACCATTGTGTTCTTTTGGCGCAGATGCCACAGATCACCATTTATGCAACTTCACAGAGCAGACAAGCCTCCGAACCCCGCGTTCGGTGAAGAGCCGTGGTCGTCCAAGTATTTAGTAGCTATTGGTAGTTTCACTGTCCTACTCTTTCCGTAGATGCTCATGGCAGTAACACGTGAAAATTCGACCAGCTTCGCCGTCTCCGAGATACTGGTTCACAGGCTCTACGTAATAATATTCTGCACTTTGCCAAAGTCGCTTATCTCAATGTATTTCCCCATTTGCAGCCCATATCTTCACTAGGGTGATCCCCGTCCTTGTCTGCTCTGCTTACATACTTCTGTTACATCGTCACGTCTCCGCAACACCACCAGACGGCATCCAATGTCATGGTTGGCAGTGGTCATGATTTTTTGGCTTGTCAGTGTAAATACACTACTAAACTCAGCACACACTCTCCAGTCATCTCCGACAAGTAGCTAAAATTACGACACTGACATTCTACGCACATAAGGTCCCACAATGCGCTCATAGGGAGCCTCACCAATTAGTGGGGCTGAATCACCGTTTAGTTCTCAGCCAGCTTTGTTTAATTTATTCGTTTACAGAAAGTTTTGCATCAGAGGTGCAGTCAGTATCTTCCTCATTTACACAATGAAGAAAGGAATATATTAAAATTAATGAACACTCCTCAAACACAGAAGTGGTTCAGGATTGGTACTGGTATTAATTAGCAGCGGAGTTTATATCTTTGCAGCTTTCTCATCATGACACTACAATAACTGTTAGTATAGCCTAATACGAGGAGACTTTAAAGAGTAAGTTGCACATTATTCTGACAGACAAAGTAACTTTTCTTGAATGCTGCATTACACTTCAAAGTGACATATACCTGACACCAGACGCTGCGTGTTCTACCAACCCTTCAATTCCTCGACGCTATAAATCCGCTCCATGGTCACAGAGTCGTTTGAGAAATGCTGCGTGAACATCCGCAATGTTGAGAAATAATGTCCAGCACTGATTCACAGCAATAGCAGATCTGTGGTCGATGCCGATAGTCTACTGGGCTCTCTTGGTGAAATTGTTGGCATCATTTGTAAGGTGGCAGAATAAATGAGGGCCAGATTCGCACCTTACATGAGAGCTTTGTACACTGCGATGGGAAGGTGAATATGACACCTAACTTAATTTGTCAGTTATGAGCAAAGTTGCCTATCAGTATGTAATGCAAAACAGGGATGACACTCAATTGATGGTAATTAACACACCATTCCTATAATGCATGTTTGTGCAGAAAGTGAAACAAGCAGCGAGAGGCGTTTTAGTTTTTAATTCAGAGGGACAAGGGCAGAGGCAAGGCCGCGCTGCAGAGGGTACCACGGAAACCACTTAAAGGGGTGTCCCATGTGGAAAGTCAATGACCGACCAGGTGACTCAGATGGGGAGAGCGAGTATAACGGCCCATGTGAGGGAGTACAGGAAAGAAAGCTTTTAGAAAACTGCATTTCGAAATTCCAAATAGATAAAAAACAAGACCAGTGATGCATGCTCGATCATGTGTCCAGCAAGTGGTACACACGTGAGAGAGTACGCATTTAGGTGTCTGGAATGGGCACAAAACGTCCGATTGGCGGAAACGCGCCAGGAAGGAGAAAAGAGCCAAAGTTTCGATGCAATTTAATGGTAGGGACCTTGCGATTGGTAGAGAGAGTTTCCACAAAATAAGAGGAGCACTCCTATTGGTCGAAAAAAGCCGTCACATGATGAACGAAAGAACCCAGATGGGGAGACAGTTCGACTATCAGTAAGACAAGGCGGAAATTTTCGAGGTCTCTTCTCTGGTGCAGAACGGAGCACATAACGCTCTGTATGACGCAGAGGAGTAATTTGTGTGAACACTTCGTTCACGGCGGCTGATATCCAGCTAGAAATTAGCTGTAGCATTGTTTAGCTCCAACTGTGGAGAAACGAACCAGCCAATTAGTTAATTGTTCTTGCGAGAATTGAGAGGGCATTATAATATGCACACTGCTCCAACCATGCTCGTGTATATCGCCTCATTCTAAGACTAGGGATGAGTACATGTTCTCTCGCATAACGAGAAACATAGTGAAAGTTTCTACTGGAAAATTCAGCAAAGGTGTAATTAGTTTGATAGGAATTTCAGCGGAAGAGAGCAGCCTAGCAGACGATAGCTCATCGCAGCTTAAGGTAAATACCACGTGCAGAGGCGTAAACTTGTTGGTTCACCAGCTTGCGTCCTTTGTAAACTCGAGCGATCTTGGGTAATCTTTTGCCCAACTTTTCACATAATTAACCATCCACCGTAGACTTGATTGTCATCCTAAAACTAGTACCGAACTTTGAACCGGAATCGGACGATTTTCGTAGTACTGACCAACATCATAACGTAAGTGTAGGAACAATTTTGCAAAGAAACTTCTAGTTAAACTTTAATATTGTCGTGTTTAGGATAATTTAACCTTCTGAAAGTTAATATTTAATATTGTTGTGTTCAGGATTATTTCATTTTTTGATGTTGACGAGATGTGTTATCCTGACAACTGTTTCTTGTTGTGACATTGAAAACTGTTCTTGTGCCAATATTGAGACATTAAACATGTGATTTCAACTTACACAGTTGTCTTCAATCCTAGAATAAGTAAACCACAAATATTGTACCCTTACACATTTAATTACGGTTCAAATGGTTCAAACGGCTCTGAGCACTATGGGACTTAACATATATGGTCATCAGTCCACTAGAACTTAGAACTACTTAAACCTAACTAACCTAAGGACATCAAACAACACCCAGTCATCACGAGGCAGAGAAAATCCCAATTACGGTTGAATGCGACATTGCGTATGATCCATATACCGCCAGAATTTCACGGTGTATCTGTGTGCTATTCACATGTTTTGCGCACAAGAGTCCTACTGTCCCACGGACTTCATCTGGAATACGTACCCAACTGCGGCGCCATTTCACTTCCACACAGTGATGCACCTGTTATCCGTGCCGCAGCAGATGTACCTGCAGTAAATCCAGAATATGTTCTCTGTTCTGACAATCCACCAGTCTTGTTGCGCAATGGTCATAAAAGAAGTGTGACTTTCTGAAGTCCTCTCGCAATACCCAAAAATATTTTAAGTAAAAAAATAAATGGTTCAAATGGCTTTGAGCACTATGGGACTTAACGTCTGAATTCATCAGTCCCCTAGAACTTAGAACTACTTAAACCAGATAATCTAAGGACAGCACACACATCCATCCCCGAGGCAGGATTTGAACCTGCGACCGTAGCGGTCGCGCGGTTCCAGACTGTAGCGCCTAGAACCGCTCCGCCACACCGGCCAGCATTTTAAGTCATTTTCTTATAGCCTTTCCCTGTGGAACCACGGCAAAACTTGGAAAGAACTATTTACCGTACACTCTTGTTATTTGGTAAAAGGATAAACCGAAAACTCGGTTTATCCGTACTAACTATTCGGTACCTGCCGAATTATGTCAAAAAAAATCCACCGCTTAAACCAAATTTCGCATAATTTGTACTAAAAACTGAAATTTGGTCCATCGTATTACATATTCTATTTTTCTTCTTAACCGAATATGTACATATGTAGTGCTCTACACTATCGTATTTTCCGTAATGCATTTCAAATATTCCTCACTGTACTGTATCGCAATTTCGCAACAATTGTCCGATCGCTTGCTTGCTGCTCACGTTACCTCCACGGCGTAAGTAGGGTTGCCAGATTAAATTGACAAAATTACCTAGCATTGCCTGGCGAAACGATTTGCTGAGCTGAAGCCTGAGTGTGAACACAAAACTTAGTAAGCATTAAAAGTTATATTTATCATTTATAATTATAGCTTTCAACAGAGTTTTGTTATCTTTAATTTTTTTCGTAAAAATTGTTGCATGAAATCTTTAAATTGCAACGAATGCGTAATTCTGCTTTTACCATATCGATACTCAATTTGTTTCTAACGTCGACGATAAATGAATCCCCTGTATGAAGACTTTCCACAAAGGCATTGCTGTATGAAACCATTATTCTTTTGATAATTTTTAGGTGTTTTCCACAAAAATGAGTTTGTGGACGTAGATGCTTGACTTTGGAAGAGTTACAAAATTTTATTTGATATACGTATATCTTCGTGTAAACCGCTTAGCAATGTCTTAAATACCTACCACCTTTGACAGTTCTACATATTTTTATTTAGATACGCACAAGCACTACACAGTCAAAACGTAACTGTGTTAAATACGGAAGTTCAACTGATTAACCTGTGCGCGGCGTAGGCTGGAATGCAGAGAAAGGGCTCGCAGCGATCAATCACGAAAGCAGGCGCCGGCTGTCAACAGCGAACCAAATGTTTGTCTTGATTTTGAAAATCAATAAATGATATGAATGGAATTCTAAAAATGCCAAACCACTTATACTTCGGTATCGAACACTGAACAAGGGCCAGAAATACCAAGCAGTTCGGCGAAATACAAACACCTGGCAACCCAGAGCGTAAGACGCAATGCAGGTGGAACGATGGGTTAGTCAGCAGATTCCACACTTCACGCGACACATAACAATTCAGAGAGCTCTCACTGTCTGAGAACAGTGAATGCTTTTTCTCCTTTCGCTCGTCACTCGCAATATGTCGGCGAAACAGAAATGAGCTCATAATGCTCTGATGCTGAAACAAAAGCTGCAAATTCTACACGTGGTTGACAGTAAAGAGAACATTAAAACACAGGTTGCAGAACACTTTTATATCGCTATGTCTACTCTCTCATCGATAAGCTAGACTGAAAATAGAGACAAGTCTATCAAGCTGTTTATTTAGCGGCAACAGCAAGCGCATGAGGCCAGCCATACAAGTAGTAGTGGATTCGCCGTTGGAATGGTTCAAACACATACGCTCTTGGCAGATTCCGTTTTTCGGCCCAGTGCTTCAAGAGAAGGTTCGAGAAATCACCCAGAAAAAGAGAATTTTTGGGTTCGTGTGTTCTGAAGTCTGACGTTTTTAAGATGGACATAAAGTCACTGCTGCCAATGTCTATGGGGAGGCACACAGTAAACGAAAAAGATGCCAAGGAGTGGGCACGGGAATTTCAACCCAAGCTCTCATTGGTATCACCCAAGGCATGTGTTTAATAAGAAGTCTGCGTTTTCTATGACTTGATGCTTGGAAAAGCACATGCCAGGGAGGGAGGGGAAGCAAGAGAAGATCAAACCATCAGTGACTGGAAAATACAAAAATCCGCGATGTTTTAAAAATGTCAACCTACTGAATCTAGCATGCCACTACAAGAACAAAAATAAAGCTTGAATCACCAAATCTCCTCCTTAGCTGGCTCTTGAAGGTTCAACAAATAGCTACGAGTATGAGAAATGTTCTGCGATTTTGGTCTACTGCTCGGCCAGTTCGACGGCCTGAAACTTCGGAACATAGTTCTCTTCTTACCAACTAACATCCCGAGCCTTCTGTACCCACTGGATCAAGGAATAATGGTCTAAATGAAGCTTAATTACAGCCTCCGACTTGTTAAGGCTGCATCAGTGCTAACGAACTACAAGAAACAGTTCGAAATTAGATGGTACTGCGAGCTCTCAGCAACTTATCCGCTGCTTGGAATGAAGTTAAAACAGACACCATAACTGTTTTAGGCCTTGGACAGCAACTCACAACGCCGCTTAAACTGAGGAGGAAACACATGATCCAACATCTGAACTTATAATGCGGATTCAGTTTTGGATTCTGATGCTGCTCTTCTACAGCCTTACACCCGGTTGGTGCCCTCTTATAACGTTAATATCGAAGAATCGACGTAGGCAGATGTCTGTGCTGCTGAAGAAGGAAGGAAGGAAAGATTGGATTTAACATACCGTCAACATCGAGGTCATTAGCGACGGAGCAGAAGCTCGGACTGTGTCAGGAATGGGGGAGGAAATCGGCCGTGCCCTTTTAAAAGGAACCATCCCGACATTTGACTGGAGCGGTTTAGGGAAATCATGGAAAATCTAAATCTGTATGGCCCGACGCGGGTTTTAACCGGCTTCCTTCAGAATGCGAGTCCAGTGTGCTACCCGCTGCGCCACCTCGCTCGGTGCTGAAAAACCAGTCATCAGTTCTGCTGATGATGCGGGAGAGAATAATTCCTTACTGTCATCTTCTGAGGAAGAACATGAAGATACGACAGTCAGTTCCTGTTCCAGACAGATTTGCTGCCACTTCTGACGTCTCCATGGCATTTCAGGCTCCTCTGGTTGTGGTATATTCATAGTGCCATAATATTACGACCAATATTTAGACTAGAAACTGATTTTATCAAATAATGTATAGAAGTAAAATTTGTAACGGATAAAAATTTTTGTAAATTAAATCTTGTGTTTCCATTAAAACTTAGTGGGGTGAAGAACAGTTCATTGAAGTTCAAGATTATCGTTTGTTGTATTACAAGACGCACTAATTAAACGGGTAAACTATCATTCCATAATATGTATGTATTTGTATTGTTTGAAAACAACAGCGCGGCTCCCCCCGTCGGAGGTTCGAGTCGTTTCCTCGGGCATGGCTGTGAGTGTTGTCCTTAGCGTAAGTTAGTTTAAGTTACGTTAAGTAGTTGGTTGGTTGGTTTGGGGAAGGAGACCAGACAGCGTGGTCATCGGTCTCACCGGATTAGGGAAGGGTGGGGAAGGAAGCATTTGCCTGGAGTGATTTAGGGAAATCACGGAAAACCTAAATCAGGATGGCCGGACGCGGGATTGAACCGTCGTCCTCCCGAATGCGAGTCCAGTGTCTAACCACTGCGCCACCCGGCTCGGGCGTTAAGTAGTGTGTAAGATTAGGGACCGATGACCTCAGCAGTTTGGTCCCGTAAGATCTTATGACAAATTTCCAAATTTTCCATTTTTGAAAACAAAAAGCATTTGTCAATATGTACATATACTTTTTCAGTTAAACAAATTCCAGAAATACTGGTGTACATATGGAGTAGTTATTTTTTCTTAGAGGTCATGAAAACAAGAACACCCATATTCGTTGGTACCCATAACAAGAAAGTGAACTCAACGATCGTATATCTTCACAGAAAACTCGTTAATTCAAACGTTGCCGTCCGGTGTGGCCGTGCGGTTCTAGGCGCTTCAGTCTGGAACCGCGTGACCGCTACGGTCGCAGGTTCGAATCCTGCCTCGGGCATGGATGTGTGTGATGTCCTTAGGTTAGTTAGGTTTAAGTAGTTCTAAGTTCTAGGGGTTTGATAACCACAGATGTTAAGTCCCATAGTGCTCAGAGCCATTTGAACCATTTTTTCAAACGTTGTTAAAGCGAAATGCTTATTCTCGGTCCCTTGAAATTCGTTTAAACGAGGGTCTAGGTCTACTGTATTCAGATATGTTCTAATTTGAATCATCCGTTCTCTCTCATTTGGGCGTAGAGATCTCTGAGGCCTTTCAGTTTCCACTCGGTTGTCATTCATGTCAGCTTTCACCATCTTCTCTCTCTCTCTCTCTCTCTCTCTCTCTCTCTCTCTCTCTCTCATATTTTCGCTTCCAGTTCACATCACTTGTCAGTTTCATTGTTCCCTTGATATAATAAATCTGGCTCTGTTTTCCTAAATATCCATCACATCATCTTCATTGTCAGTTCAAACGTAAGTGAATAGTGGAAGTAACGATATGTGAAGCTCACTAAAACTGGTTAATAGAAACCACAGAAAAAAATCCAAATCAGTAAACCGGAATAGGAAGCAACCGACCCAGGAATGGTCACAGATAGCAGAGTCCTTGACTCTGCTTAGCTTTCTAAACGTAATTTTGCATGTCTAGTCAATACGCGCATTTCACACTAACGTGTTATAACTTACTGTAAACAGTCACTGTCTGGGTTATGTGCTAGAAGACATTGTTACATTATTACATTGTTACATGAATTACTCTAATTTCGTTTCTGAGAACAAAGGAATCGACCGACTGATACGTGAAACCTGATATGGTCGTGAAACTAATCTTTACCTTACATATGTGACACGTTCTAGCATAAGTGAATGTACACGCAACTTTAACAAGGACGTTTATCGCTTGTTGGGAACACTGCAGTGTGCAGTCCAGCCACTTACTGAAGTAATTCTTGAAATTCGAATCAGGAGTAGGCAGGCGCAGTGCAGTAAGAATTCGCTTTCGCTCAGACAACCCGCGTGGTTGCTAGTGCGTCAGCCGGTACTAGGTTCTACAGTGCAGCGATAATTAAACGCTAATGATGCCAATTCACACACTTCCTTCAACATTTCTTCCATTCTTCGCCATCCTTTACGAAACAGGAGATGACTTAAAGTACCATCTTCTAAACGTTCGAAACAAGGAAGGAAGATCAGGGTTTAACGTTCCGTCAACGATGAGGTCATTAGAGAAGGAGCATGAGCTAGGATTGAGGAAGGGAGGGTAGAAAATCGACCAAGCCCTTTTCAGAGGAACCATCCCGGCATTTGCTTTTAGCGGTCCATGGAAACCAGGGAAAACCTAAAACCGGATGGCTTGACGCAGATATAAATCGCCATCCTCTCGAATCAGAGTCCAGTCTCTTACCATTGCTCCTCCTCATTGGTTCTCTAAGCGTTCAAGATCGGTAACTTTGTACTGTATATGATTCCACACACGAAATTATTAGGAAGCTCTATTAGTCATTCCCATTTTTTCGATTTGCTAATAGAGTGTTTGGAAAAGAACTCCATGCCTCCGTTGTCGTCCTACTCCCGTACCTGGATTAATCTGAATTGTACGTGACAGGCACTAGTATGATTTTACATTTTACCTGAAATATTTTTCTGGAGATACCAAACGGCGATTCTAAGAAATAACGTCCTATTTCTTCCCGTGGTTCCAGTTCCAGGTTTCTGAGAAACTGCGCAACACTTCGGAGTCGACGGATCCCAGCCCTAGCAGCATGTAACTACACTTAACCCAGTCCCTTTCTATCCCCAGGTTTACCGTGGTTTGCTTGAAGCACTCTAGGCGAAAAACCGAATTTTTCCTTAATGACGCAGCGACTGCTTCCTGTCTTTATTCATCAGGCCTAGCATGCCGTTGTCAATAATACAAGATATGAGACATTAAGGTCCTTAGTATTCTTTCACTGAATCTCCTAGGCATCTGCTTCTCCAACAATGCGATTAATGCGACTGTGTCACTTTAGGTCGCTGCTGACGCTAACACCCACATATTTTACAGTTGTTTCCAATGATTTGTCTACATCTACATAGGTACTCCGCAAGCCACCATACGGTACGTGGCAGAAGGTATCCTGTACCACTACTACTCATTTCCTTTCCTGTTCCACCCACAAATAGAGCAAGGAAAAAACGACTGTCCCATGGAGTGTTGAGTGCTATTGACAAGATATTTCAGATCTATTCCGTATTTCTGGATTTCCAGAAGGCTTTTGATACTGTATCACACGAGCGGCTTATAGTGAAATTGTGTGCTTACGGAATATCGTCTCAGTTACGTGACTGGATCTGTGACTTCCTGTCAGAGGGGTCACAGTTCGTAGTAATTGACGGAAAGTGGTCGAGTAAAACGGGAGTGATTTCTGGAGTTCCCCAAGGTAGTGTTGTAGGCCCTTTGCTGTTCCTTATCTATATAAACGATTTGGGAGACAATATGATCAGCTGTCTTAGGTTGTTTGCAGATGACGCTGTCGTTTATCTACCAATTAAGTCATCAGAAGATCAAAACAAACTGCAAAACGATTTAGAAAAGATATCTGAATGGTGCGAAAATTGGCAGTTGACCCTAAGTAACGAAAAGTGTGAGGTAATCCACACGAGTGCAAAGAGGAATCCTTTAAACTTCGGTTACACGATAAATCAGTCAAATATAAAGGCCGCAAATTGAACTAAATATCTAGGGATTACAACTACGTACAACTTACATTGGAAGAAACATATGGAAAATGTTGTGGGGAAGGTTAACCAAAGACTGCGTTTTATTGGCAGGACACTTGGAAAATGTAACAGATCTATAAGGAGACTGCCTACACTACTCTTGTCCGTTCTCTTTTAGAATACTGCTGAGCGGTGTGGGATCCTTACCAGACAGGACTGACGGAGAACATTGAAAAAGTTTAAAGAAGGGCAGCCCGTTTTGTATTATCGCGAAATATGGGAGAGAGTGTCACCGAAATGATACAGGATTTGGGCTGGAAATCATTAAAAGAAAGGCGTTTATCGTTGCGACGGAATCTTCTCACGAAATTCCAATCACCAACTTTCTCCTCCGACTGCGAAAATATTTTGTTGAGACCGACCTACATAAGGAGAAACTATCACCACGATAAAATAAGGGAAATCAGAGCTCGTACGGAAAGATGTAGAAGTTCGTTCTTTTCGCGCGCTATACGAGATTGGAATAATAGAGAATCGTGAAGGTGGTTGGATGAACCCTCTGCCAGGCACTGAAATGTGATTTTGCAGATTATCCATGTAGATGTAGATGTAGATGCCTCCGTATGAGCCATAATATCTCGTATCTTCTTAATCCTTACGCGAAATGTAAGTTGGCCGCGGTATAATCGTTTGGCAGTTAGTTTCAATTGCTAGTTCTCTAAATGTTCTTGTTCGAACCTACCGATAACAAATCTAGTAGGCCGCCTCTGAATAGCTTCGACGTCTCCCTTCAATCCGACCTGGTACGGATTCCAAACACTCGAGCAGTACTCAAGAATAGGTCGCACCAACGACCTATATGCGGTCTCCTTTACAGGTGAACCACTCTTTCCTAAAATTTTCCTAATAAACTAAAGTCAACCATTCCTCTTCCCTATCACAATTCTCACATGCTCGTTCCATTTCATATCACTTTGCAACGTTACGCCCAGATATTTAAATGACTTGACTGTGTCAAGCAGGACACTAGAAATACTGTATCCGAACATTACAGGTTTGTTCTTCCTACTCATCCTCACTAACTTACAGTTTTCCACACAGAGAGCTGGCTGCCATTCATCACACCAAATAGAAAGTTTTTCTAAGTTGTCTTGTATTTTCCTACTCTCACTCAACTTCGACACCATACAGTACACAACAGCATCATCAGCAAACAACAGTAGATTGTTGCCCACCCTGTCCGCCAAGTCAAATTGGTTCAAATGGCTGTAAGCACTATGGGACTTAACATCTGAGGTCATCAGTCCCCTAGACTTAGAACTACTTAAACCTAACTAACCTAAGGTTATCACACACATCCATGACCGAGGCAGGATTCGAACCTGCGACCGTAGCAGCAGCGCTGTTCCGGACTGAAGCGCCTAGAACAGCTCGGCCACAGCGGCCGGCGCCAAGTCATTTATGTATGTAGGGAACTACAGCAGCCCTACCACTCTTCTCTGGGGCACTCCTGATGACACCCTCGTTTCTGATTTATGATCAGTGCTGTAATCGACCAATGGTTCAATCCTCCTGTTTGGCCGGCCGCGGTGACCGTGCGGTTCTGGCGCTGCAGTCCGGAACCGCGGGACTGCTACGGTCGCAGGTTCGAATCCTGCCTCGGGCATGGGTGTGTGTGATGTCCTTAGGTTAGTTAGGTTTAAGTAGTTCTAAGTTCTAGGGGACTTATGACCTAAGATGTTGAGTCCCATAGTGCTCAGAGCCATTTGAACCATTTGAACCTCCTGTTTGTGCGAAATTATTTATATTGAGGTTTAGCTGCCAGAACATGAACCAAGTGGATATCTTTTGCAGATATTATTGCTCTTAGCTACAATTTTCTTGTGTTGTAACTTTTCTGTATGAGAAATAACAGCCTTACGAAACTTCAGACAATTCTCCACCATATCATTGACGTATATTGGAAACAGCAACGGTCTTTTCACTCCCTCGCTATAATCCCGACATAATTAAAAGCATGAGTCAATAAATAAATCTAAAACATCAGAATACCGCATATCGTGTTAAATTTCGCGCCTATACGTGTCTAGACGATGGCGCGTGGAAGGTAGTGGATAGCGTTCCACGGCCAGTGGTTAAAATGATCTACAGTCAGACAGAGAAGGCAATTGTGCTGTGTGTATCTGACTAGAACAACGCCATTTTTGTGAACCTGAGGGCTGTCCAGAGAGCACCTCCATAGCGACATTGTATTTCATGGAAATTCGTGTTCAGTTGAATACAGGTTCCAGAAAAGGATAAGCCACAAACCAGGAGCGTCCTGACCGTCCCGGTTATCCAGTAATGCCACATCGTTTCCCCGTCTAGGAGATTTCGCTACACACGGACCAATCCGTCTTGTGGGTTGTAGCAATTTAAGGACCCAAATAAACTTGGTACATCACCAGAGGTCATTCGTTAAATGGAATGCTGTCGCCAGGGTTTTATAGGCTGCAGGCTTCCAGTGCCTTGTCGAATGATGGAATAAGTTTTTAAGTTTTTCAGGGTGGGCATGCAGAAAAGGCAAATAAATTTAAGACTGGTACGCGCGGCTCTGAGTGTTTATTCCAGTTTGCGGCTCTGACTCACCTCGTACGTCCGACGATTTCGCAACTTTACGAACGTGTCTAGCTCTGTCTGCCAGGGAGGTCTGAATACGTTCCGATAATCAGTAAGATACACTACTGGCCGTTAAAATTGCTACACCACGAAGATGACGTGCTACAGACGAGAAATTTAACCGACAGGAGGAAGATGCTGTGATATGCAAATGATTAGCTTTTCAGAGCATTCACACAAGGTTGGCGCCGGTGGCGACACCTACAACGTGCTGACATGAGGAAAGTTTCCAACCGATTTCTCATACACAAACAGCAGTTGACCGGCGTTGCCTGGTGAAACGTTGTTGTGATGCCTCGTGTAAGGAGGAGAAATGCGTACCATCACGTTTCCGACTTTGATAAAGGTCGAATAGTAGCCTATCGCGATTGCGGTTTATCGTATCGCGACATTGCTGCTCGCGTTGGTCGAGATCCAATGACTGTTAGCAGAATATGGAATCGGTGCGTTCAGGAGGGTTGCATGGAACGCCGTGCTCGATCCCTCCGGCCTCGTATCACAAGCAGTCGAAATGACAGGCATCTTATCCGCATGGATGTAACGGATCGTGCAGCCACGTCTCGATCCCTGAGTCAACAGATGGGGACGTTTGCAAGACAACAACCATCTGCACGAACAGTTCGACGACGTTTGCAGTAGCATGGACTATCAGCTCGGAGACCATGGCTGCGGTTACCCTTGACGCTGCATCACAGACAGGAGCGCCTGCGATGGTGTACTCAACGACGAACCTGGGTGCACGAATGACAAAACATCATTTTTTCGGATGAATCTAGGTTCTGTTTACAGCATCATGATGGTCGCATCCGTGTTTGGCGACATCGCGGTGAACGCACATTGGAAGTGTGTATTCGTCATCGCCATACTGGCGTATCACCCGGCGTGATGGTATGGAGTGCCATTGGTTACAAGTCTCGGTCACCTCTTGTTTGCATTGACGGCACTTTGAACAGTGGACGTTACATTTCAGATGTGTTACGACCCGTGGCTCTACCCTTCATTCAATCCCTGCGAAACCCTACATTTCAGCAGGATAATGCACGACCGCATGTTGCAAGTCCTGTACGGGCGTTTCTGGATACAGTAAGTGTTCGACTGCTGCCCTGGCCAGCACATTCTCCAGATCTGTCACCAATTGAAAACGTCTGGTCAATGGTGGCCGAACAACTGGCTCGTCACAATACGCCAGTCACTACTCTTGATGAACTGTGGTATCGTGTTGAAGCTGCATGGGCAGTTGTACCTGTACAAGTCATTCAAGCTCTGTTTGACTCAATGCCCAGGCGTGTCAAGGCCGTTTTTACGGCAAGTGATGGTTGTCCTGGGTACTGATTTCTCAGGATCTGTGCATCCAAATTACGTGAAAACGTAATCATATGTCAGTTCTAGTATAATATATTTGTCCAATGAATACCCGTTTATCATCTGTATTTCTTCTTGGTGTAGCAATTTTAATGGCCATTAGTGTATTACACTGGTGTGCAAAACTTAATGACGAAATTAACTTTCGAACGATATGTCACTGCTACAGCATAGTATAGAAGGTAACTGGAAGAAATACAGAATGAGACGGACAGAAATGTCATTTATTCAAAGACAATATTTATACTGACGTCATTGCGAAGTATGATGGTCTCCTGGACATTACAAAAGGCGGGACATGGTTCGTAATAGGGTGGGGGATCACCGTGGAGGGCAATCCATGCGCTGAAATCTGTGCTCCTGCTCCCATGCTGGTTACAAGAGTTGTGAGGAGTTATTGTGGTAGGCCGTTCCATTCCTCCACTAGCGCGGTTAACAATTATAGAATGGTCGTTTGTGCTTGTGGACGTGCAACCCACAAGTGTTCAGTGGCACGTCAGTTGGGAGGAAGAGCTGCCCCTGCTGCACTGTTCGATGTGGCCGAGCGTTGTCATTCATAAAAATGAAGTCTGGGACGAATGTACCCATGAAAAGACACACGTTGAGACGGAGTACCGTCGCAATAACGTTGACCAGTGAGAGTACCTTGTTCAAAGATTTGGATGCCAGTACTAGAGATGGGCAGAGTCGTTCATCCTTTGGAACTAGTTGGCTGATGATCGCTCTTTTTTAGGAACCGTTCATTTTTACTCGTCCACCGTTCATTGTGCTTGGTATATGGTTCTTATGAAAAACTGAAAATTAGTAGCATAGGTGACTGAAGATGGAAAGCGCCAAGAGGGGGCACTTGCCTACCCTCTGGAGTACAGAGTTTTCATTCATAACTGAATTCTCACACACTTGTAATTTTCGTGATTCTGTTAAACATCTCGTTTAGCCAACTGCACCGTTATGTGGATGATCGAAGTGAAATAATATAAGGTGGCGCACGAAAAACCCGGTCCCTAGTACAAACTGCTCGCCAATTACGCACGATTTGTTGACCGCTACGAGCAGAATAGATAAACATGTAATAATTAGCCAGTGAAGAAATAACAAATAAGCTAATGCAAACAACTTCGAAACAATAGATGACGATTGGTAAGCGACAATGTGCAGTCTAGTACTCGGGGCCGATTTTTCGTGCGCCACCCTGTACCACTGAAATAATATTGTAGGAGTTGTTATATTCTCTTTACAAAAGGTGACACCAACACTCTATTACGAAGCGCGGGCTTCATTCGGTTATGGGTCGGTCTGCCTTCCATAACAATGAACATACTCTTGTACCTTGGATCAAGAAAAGACGGAAAATGGCCACTCGTGTGTGCCGTGCCGAAATCCTTTGCGTGTGTAATAACAAAAAATCTTGCCTTTTTACAAGTATTTCTTCTGCTGTTTATCGAAATAGTGAAGTAAGCCGATATGCAGTTTTGTTACCTGAAAAGATGTATGCACTGCATACCACGTAATTTTTATGTAATTTACGTAATCACAAAATACATTTTAATTGCGGGTCGTGGACGCTGGGTAGAATACGAAAAGAACCAGAAGTTCAGAGTTCAGAAAAAATTTGAAATGGATCTAGAACGGGCGTGCGAATCGAACGAAACGCGCAATAACAACCCGATACTGAACTATGATCAGTCGACAGTGGAACTGCGACTAGTGGCCACGCGAAGGACGAGTCCGGCCGAGCGAGACCGAGACAGATGGGAACGGGACCGAGGCTGGAACGAGACCGGCCGACGTGCCGTTCGGGAACGAGACCGAGCGTTTCCCTTTCCCGGGAACTATAAGTAGAGAGTCGCGACCGAGACCGAGACACACGGGAACGGGACCGATGCTAGAACGAGACCAGCCGACGTGCCGTTGCGGGAACCAGACCGACCGTTTCCCGTTCCCGGGAACTAAGTAGAAAGCTGCGACCGAAGTTAACTATGAAAGACCGTTCCTTAGAATTCGTTCCTCGGTCGTTCTGTTCATGTTGGTGAACCGTTCCTTTGGGCCCATTAGTTCGCAAACGACCCATCTCTAGTCAGTATGCCCGTGGTAACATTATTCTTCGCCACACCATAACACCTAGACCCTCCACAACGATCGTGTTCGATAATGTTGGACGTACCCTCATACAGCAAGAGGTAGGAACACGTATTCCCCCAGGAAAATTGCCGAACATTATCTTTTTTGTAGTCCAGGTGTCAGAATGTGGGGAGACATAATGTCCAAATCTTCGAACGAGGTAGATTCACTGGTCAACGTTATTGTAACACTACTCCCTTCCCGTATGTGTCTTTCCTGAGGTGCATTCGGCCCTGGCTTCCTGTTTGAGAAGGATAGTGCGCAATCACATCGCACACCACAGTTAGAGGAACTGACTTACCTGTTCCCACTGCCTTAAAACCCATCGAGCACGTATTGGATGCGTTGGAGAAATGTATCGCAGCACCTCCACGTGCACAAAGGACCATACAGCAGTAGTAAACTGCGCTGGTAGACGAATGGAACGCTCTACTAGAGGAAATACCCTATGAGTAAGTACCATTTCTGACCGTCTTCGGTTACCTTCTGCACTGAACTGTAGCAGTTATATGCATGATCAGTTTCATTGAGCTGTGTTACTTGGTAGTAACACACCATTCAGAAGTTAATTTCTCTCTTCAGTTTTGCAGACTAGTGTATTATCTACTAATCGACGTTGTGGAACTGTGTCTAATGCCTTCCGGAAGTCAAGGCAGCTCGCTCTGAATGTAGAGAAATCTAAGTTGAAGCAGATGAGTAGAAAAAACAAACACACGATGTTCGAATGCAGTATTACTGTGCTGCTTGACAGTCACGTCGACTAAATATCTAGGTGCAACGTTGCAAAGCAATAGGAAATGGCACGAGCACGTGAGGGATGTAATAGAGAAGGCGAATGGTCGACTTCGGTTTACTGGGAGAATTCTAGGAACTTGTGGTTCATCTGTAAAGGAGACCGCATATAGGACACTAGTGCGACCCATTGGTGAGTGCTGTTAGTGTTTGCAATCGACACCATGTCGGATTAAAGGAAGACATCGAAGCAGTTCAGAGGCGGGCTGCTAGACCTGTTATCGGCAGGTTCGAACAACACTCAGGTATTACGGATATGTTTCGGGAACTCAAATGGGGATCACTGGAGGGAAAGAGCCGTTTTTTTTTTTTTTTTTTTTTTTTTTTTTTTGGAGGAGCGCGGAGCGCTCTTGAGAAAAATCAGAGAACCGGCATTTGAGGCTGACTGCAGAACGATTCTACTGCCGCCGACGTACATTTCGTGTAAGGACCACGAAGGTAAATTAGGGCTTGTACGGAGGCATATAGATAGTCGTTTTCCCCTTGCTCTGTTTGCGAGCGGAACAGAAAAGGAAATGACTAGTAGTGGTACTGGTTATCCTCCACCATGCACCATATGGTAGTTTCCGGAGTATGTATGCATCTAGATGTAGATGGAACACGCAGTCAACCTGCGAGCCGTTATTTAATCTCTTTTTTCTGGTATTTGTCCCGTACCGTCACGGGGTCGGCATGTTTATCGGTTTATTCAAATGGCTCTG
Source organism: Schistocerca piceifrons (assembly GCF_021461385.2). NCBI lineage: Eukaryota > Metazoa > Arthropoda > Insecta > Orthoptera > Acrididae > Schistocerca > Schistocerca piceifrons. The sequence goes on along the minus strand of NC_060149.1, from coordinate 230,539,871 downwards.
AGCACCATGGGACTTAACATCTGAGGTCATCAGTCCCCTAGACCTTAGAACTACTTAAACCTAACTAACCTAAGGACATCACACACATCCATGCCCGAGGTAGGATTCGAACCTGCGACCGTAGCAGCAGCGCGGTTCCGGACTGAAGCACCTAGAACCGCTCGGCCACTCCGGCCGGCTATCGGTTTGTTAATGTTAGTTGTTGTCGGCCCCCCAATCCACCTACCCTCCCCCCCCCCCCCCCCCACCCGCCCACACTGCCCCCACTCCCGACTCTTCTGCAATCAGAAACTCGGAAAACTACAAACTGGAGTGTAATAGTTTTTATCTCATAGTTATTTAACAATGTCGAGTTACCGTTCATCAGGGATTGGCTGAATGCGCTGAATAATAATAATAATAATAATAAGTAAATATGAGCAGTCGTAGTGTTTAAAAAATCACCGAGACTCTAGGTGATGAGTAGCTAACTTAGTTTGTATACAGTAAATTTAACTAGTAAATAGTTATATGCTAGTAAAAGGGAATTGTCTCATAAAGAGGATTGGGTTGTTTGGAGGAAGAGACCAAACAGCGAGGTCATTGGACTCATCGGATTAGGTAAGGAAGTCGGCCGTGCCCTTTCAAAGGAACCATCCCGGCATTTGCACTGAGCGATTTAGGGAAATCACGGGAAACCTAATTCAAGATGGCCGGACGCAGGATTGATCCGTCGTCCTCCCTATCGCGAGTCCAGTGTACTAACCACTGCGCTACCTCGCTCGGTGTCAGTCTGATAAAGAGAAAGCGCACACTGTCCTGTGATTTATATATGTAACATAAGAATTAGGGTAAAACGTCCGTGCTCAGAAGTAAATAAGTGAATAAACACACGCTTTAAAATATTAACTGGTTTCAAAGCTTTCCCTTCAGGGTTAAAAGTTGCGGTATGGAAGTGAATTTTTCGTCCCATGTGAAGTCAATACTGAGTAAGCATATAATGCGTGAGACATTGTTAAAAGCGATACAGACTACTTTCTCCGTTGATAACCTAAAGCCTGACCTTTCCGTCGTCTCTTCCTACCTCTAAAACGCCAAGCGTAATTTACGAGCTGTGGTTTCAAAGCTAGAGGAGTAGTAAATCATAAAATAAACTACGGAGAAATATTTCTTAACTGAGTTCTTCACTCTGCAGGTTACATTGCAAAACAGTGTGATAATAAAACACACTTCTGAACGACCATCATTCTGTTGCCTAAATTTATGTGATGGCATGTCCCGTATTTGATGGATGGAATGATAGCTCTGGAAGAGTTTCAGTAAAAATTGGTAGCCTTTCTCAGAAGTTCCAGGTCAGAATTCATTTGGTCTATATAACGTCGAAGGCTTCCTGATGAGAAAAAATATATTACGACAAGCTGTGTGAGTATCATAGCTTGCTATACAACCACCCACAGTGGGTCAGGTTTTCAAGGTTCCATGATATTCTTCGAACCTAGACAGGAAGCATGTGAGCCCAGTTTTCTGATTTTACGTGATTCGTTCTGATTGACTCACTTGAGTCTGCACCCTTTGTAAACGACCATCTTTGCGTAGAGAGATTACAAAAGCAATATTTTGATTCCCTGTAAAGACATAAAGCTGAACTCGTAACGAAGACGTGGTGCTGGGCTGTATCTTAAGTCATAATTCAGATCTGAAAGCCTATGTAGCAAATGGGTATAATCACGCTGCCTAATTGTTGGAACTGATGTGTAACCGTAGTACTGTCACGTCTTTCTCGTCATTGGCTCTTGTACCATACAAGTCACTGAGGTAATCGATTTTGACAAAGAGCAGATTGTCCCAGCGCCTTGGAACGAGCATCTCGAAAAAAGCGAATCTATTCGCCTGTTCGAGTGCTGCTGTAGTGAACGTCTCTGGAAAGTGTTTGCTAATACGGTGAAACCACGGGTGGGCGGCCAGTTGTTGGACGTCCATGCCTCAGCAAAGAACGTCGAGCTCGAAGGCTTGCCCACTCTGTGAGACAGGATAGGCGGCGATCTATGGCAAAACTGACAGTATAATACTGCTACAGTCACAAGTATTTCGCAGCATATTCACAGCACATTGTCGAACATGGGGCTCTGTGCAGGGTACCCCTGCGTTTTCCCACATTGAACTAACGACATCATCAGTCAGGATTGCAGATAGCACCGTATCATCGAGATTGGACCGTTTATCAATGAAAACGTGTCGCCTGGTCGGATGAATCAAGTTTGTCACACCAGTTAGGTGGCTGTGTCTGGTTATGGCGTCATCTATGCGAACGGCTGCTTGAAACATGCAGCGCGCCGCAGATGCTAACCGGTTGAGAGCGGTATTATGCTATGGTGGGCACTCACTTGGGCTTCAGTGGGAAGCATGGTGGTAATCGAATGCACCATGAAAGCTGTATACTATGTATTACCACCTGCAGCTCTTCATGCTTGTTGTCGGTCCCGATGGCGATGTAACATGGAAACAGGATAACTGTACACGTCACAAGGATAAAATCGTGCTACATGAAGTTGAAGAACATGATAGTGAACTCATTGCAAGGTTTTGGCCACCAGATCCGCCTGATCTGAACGCGATGGGACACGAACGGATGCCAGCTCGGTGCCCACGAACTGACGGTCTGGAATTTTTGGAAACCGCGTGACCTGTATGAAGACATTTGGTGCCACATACCTCCGGGAACTTCCCAAGACCCTGTCGAATCCACGCTCCGCAGAATCTATGTTGTATTGCGTTACAAAGGTGGGCCATCACGCTATTACTCAGGTGACTGTAATGTTTTGGCTCGTCAGTGTATGTCCATTCATGCTGCTCTTGCACGTTTTCTAATGTCATCCTTCCACTTTTCACTGTGTCGCCTTCTCCGTCTTTTCCTATGACTCAGATACAGTAAAGAACTACTTTGGTCTATTTCCATCTGTTGGACTACATGTTCTGTTAACCTCCATTTCATTTTTACTATCGTCATTATATCTGTGGTGTCACCGCCAGACACCACACTTGCTAGGTGGTAGCCTTTAAATCGGCCGCGGTCCGGTAGTATACGTCGGACCCGCGTGTCGCCACTGTCAGTGATTGCAGACCGAGCGCCGCCACACGGCAGGTCTAGAGAGACGTCCTAGCACTCGCCCCAGTTGTACAGCCGACTTTGCTAGCGATGGTTCACTGACAAATTACGCTCTCATTAGCCGAGACGATAGTTAGCATAGCCTTCAGCTACGTCATTTGCTACGACCTAGCAAGGCGCCATTATCAATTGCTATTTATCTTGTGATGCATGTACCGTCAGACCGATATTCACCAATTATGGATTAAAGTTAAGTATTCCAGAAGCTACGTACTTTTTTTACTAGACTCAACTCCTTTAACTGTTCCAGACGAAAACGGAAAATGTGAATGACCTCAAGGTGTACACGAGGTTTCAAAACTTAAAAGTGACCTCTCAGAAGAAGAAGAAGAAAGAAGAATAAAGGGATTGTGCAGTCTGGATAAACTGTAAAATTGCACTACTTCGATATAAAAGCCCTTTCGCCCTCGTAAAGCGTAGTAATACAGTAAAAGAATACTCGTTAGTTGCAGCTGAACATTTATATTAATCTCAGGTATAACAGTTTGGTGGGGGTGCTAAATATTTGTAAAGTTAGTTGCATATTCCTTAGCGCTCTATGAAAGTGTAGATATCGTAGGAACACAGCTGGCTTTAACATTCTTAGCAGCGTTGAAGAAAGAGTAGAAAATGTGAATTTATTAGTTTGTGTATATAGACGTAGCGACATTCAAGTTGCGAAAAAAATCGGGATTCATAGCGAAAACTGAAAAAATTTCCAGTGCTCAATTCGTGTTCACTAGCAGCTAGAAGTAATTGATGTGTATGCGACAAGGATACGGACAGTCTAGATTTCTCTAAACATTTCCCTCAAGATAGGTTTCCTCGTTCACATTTCTCCACACGGCTTCCCACCCCATTCCTGTGTTGATGGATAGGGTACAGTACTCACTGCTCGCAGGCATCTGCTAACCGTCTGCTCGTGGAGCACGTTTGTTGTGAAGCCTTAATCTATGCATTACACTACATAACATTTAAAAAAATCTTATAGTGCTTCGACAATGATCTCTGTTACTGTAACATCAGCCACCTTAAACGATGAAATATGCTGTACTTTTATTGTTTCCAATTATTTCTCGTATCAAACTCTCACTTCTCACGTCCTCTAGAAGACATTTACGAATTGTTGTAATTCATCATAGTGGAAGAAGTTGATAACTTCACGTACCTAGAATGTAAAATAACCAGTAACAGCATAAGTAAGCATTAAATTAAGTTACCGTTTGCAAAAGAAATGTTTTTATGGAAGTATTTGCCATGGTCCACTAAATAAACAATTAAGGAAGATTACTGAAGTGTTTTGTTTAGTGATTTTCATGTAAAGTTCCGAAATGTGAACACAACGGTGGAGACGATAAATGTTTACTTTCCAGATGCAGATCTGGAGGAGAGTAGGTGTTAAATGCAAATTTAAAATAACAAGTGAGGACATATCACAAAGAGAGAACCACAAGACAAATGCTGGACACATTTAAAAAAGGTAAAGAAATTGAGTTGGACACTGAACGAGAAGAGACTGCATAATAATGCACGCGTAGGAATGGTGACTTGGAAGAGGACTGGAAGAAGAATATGATATTAGTTAACTGACATGAAAATAAACGCATCATACGCCGCTATGAAAAGGATGGCAGCCCACCCGGCTAGTCGCGAGGTCCAATGCACTGCTCTCCGGGCGGGAAGGCGTGCCGGTCCCCGGCACGAATCCGACCAGCGCATTAGTGTCGAGGTCCGGTGTGCCGGCCAGTCTGTGGATGGTTTTTAAGGCGGTTTTCCATCTGCCTCGGCGAATGCTGGCTGGTTCACCTTATTCCGCCTCAGTTACACTACGTCGGCGATTGCTGCTCAAACACTTTCTCCACGTACGTGTACACCATAATTACTCTACCACGCAAACATTGGGGTTACAGTAGTCTGGTGTGAGATGTTCCTGGGGAGTCCACTGGGGGTCGAACCGCACAATAACCCTGGGTTCGGTTTGGGGCGGCGGTGGGGTGAGTGGACTGCTGTAGCCTGTCGTGGGGTTGTGTACCACTGTGGGCTGCGGCGGGGACGAAGCCTCTCCGTCGTTTCCAGGTCCCCAGTTCCAGATGGTTCAAATGGTTCTAAGCACTATGGGATTTAACATCTGAGGTCATCAGTTCCCTAGACATAGAACTACTTAAACCTAACTAACCTAAGGACATCACACACATCCATGCCCGAGGCAGGATTCGAGCCTGCGACCGTAGCAGCCGCGTGGTTCCGGACTTAAGCGCCTAGAAGGGCTCGGCCACAGCGGCCAGCTCCCCAGTTCCATTCAATACAACTCAATACAAGGGATGGCAGAAAACCGGGACTGCAGAATGCTGAACTTGCATTCGTCCGCCTCAATGGTCAGAGCTGCGAATTACTAAACGAATGGCAGGGCTGCTGAGAGCCACGACTGGGCCTGGGGCAGGATGTGTGATTGGGTCCCATCTCTAAATGAAGCAGGCCAATCTTTTCGTTATTTTAAACACGTTTTGACATGACTTAAACGTAACACAATTTGGGGAACATTGGAAATACACAAGAAATACTCATTTGGATGAAATATATAATAAATATTATTTCTTATTAAACACCAGACGTATGTTCACAAATATGATGTTTACAATGGCACTGTATATTGCACGAGATATTGCCTGTGAAATACGAGCGAACTAACAGTTGTTCATGGCTTTATACGCTGAAGAGCCAAAGAAACTGGTACAACTGCCTAATATCGTGCAGCAATACGACGTGGAATGTACTCGACTAATGTCTGAAGTAGTGCTGGAGGGAACTGACACCATACATCCTGGAGGGCTGTTCATAAATCCTTAAGAACGAGGGGGTGGAGATATCTTCTGAACACCACGTTCAAAGGCATCCCAGATATATCCAAAAATGTTCATGACTGTGGAGTCTGATGGCCAGCGGAAGGGTTTAAACTCAGATAAGTGCTCCTGGAGCCACTCTGTAACCATTCTGGACGTGTGGCGTGTCGAATTGTTCTGCTGGAATTGCCCATGTCCGCCAGAATGCACAATGGACATGAATGGATGCAGGTGACCAGACAGGATGCTTACGTACGTGTCACCCGTAAGAGTCGTATCTAGACGTATCAGGGGTCCCATCTCACTCCAACTGCACACGCCCCACACCATTACAGAGCCTCCACTAGCTTGAACAGTCCCCCGCTGACATGCAGGGTCCATGGATTCATGAGGTTGTCTCCATACCCGTACACGTCCATCCGCTCGATATAACCTGAAACGAGACTCATCCGACAAGGCAATATGTTTCCAGTCATCAACACTCCAATGTCGGTGATGACGGGCCCATGTGAGGCGTAAAGCATTGTGTCGTGCAGTCATCAAGGGTACACGAGTGGGTCTTCGGTTTCGAAAACCCATATCGATGATATTTCGTTGAATGTTTCGCACGCAAACATTTGTTGATGGCCCAAAATTGAAATGTGCAGCATCGTATAGAAAGGTTGTATTTCTGTCACTTTGAACGATTCTCTTCAGTCGTCGTTGGTCCCATTCTTGCAGGATCTTTATCCGGCCGCAGCGATGTCGGAGATTTGATGTATTACCGGATTCCTGATATTCACGGTACACTTGTGAAATGGTCGTACGGGAAAATCACCACCTCATTGCTATCTCGGAGATGCTGTGTCCCATTGCTCGTGCGGCGACTATAAGACCACGTTCAAATTCAGTTAAATCTTGATAACCTGCCTTTGTAGCAGCAGTAACCGATCTAAGAACTGCCACAGACACTTGTTCTCTTAATAGGTGTTACCGACCGCAGGGCCGTATTCTGCCTGTTTACATATCTCTGTGTATGAATACGCAAGTCTATACCAGTTTCTTTGGCGCTTCAGTGTATATGATAGAAAATTTATTTTACAGTAGCATTTGCAACTGAACATCCTGGGGTACCCGAAACATTGAGAGACTTGGGGCTCCCATAAGGTTTGGGCCCCGGGAATTTTGCCTCCCACCCCTCCCCTCCCCTCCCCTCCATCCCCCACCTCTTGTCAGGCCTGCCTAAAGGACCCGGGTTCGATTCACGACCGGGTCGAAGATTTTCTCCGCTCGGGGACTGAGTGTTGTCCTTATGGTCGTATCCTTATGCTTAACATACAGCTACTGAGATGGCTGAATGGGCACATTCCGAGAGCCTATAAACTGAAGAGAAAGAATTTTCAGTGGTCGACCAGCCTAATAGATAGTTCATATCATTAGAATCCATCATTATTGGTGCATATTTGTGCAAAACCTAACGACGAAAGTAATTTTCGCATGTTACTACTAAGTAACATAACTCGATGAAACTTGGACCATACACAGAAAGAACTGTTACAGTATAATACAGAAGGCAACTGAAAGAAATAAGCAAGGAGACGAACAGAAATTACACTTTCTTCACAAAATACAATTATAATTACACTCAAATCACAGCGATTAATGATCATCTTGAGAGGTGGCATGAGCTCCCTCTCATATTTCTATCTTACTCTGAGTAATTCGATTTTCCTCTCTAATTGCATCCGGTGAAAAGCTGCTATTCCTTCACACGCGGACTTCCCACGCAGCGTCTCTCGTCACCCGGGTGGTCCGGTGACAGGCGAGTTCTGTTGATCTTGGAAGGGTTAAGCCGACGGGTGTGAGGGAGTCGAGTGGATGCTTTCCAGACTCCGACATTGTCATAAGAGCGGGAGCGACACGCCCAGAGGGGCCAGAAGGAGCGGCTGGGCTAGAGATTCCGTTACTTCGCAGAAACTTTGTGAAAACACTTTCTGGCGGGTTACCAGCGAGGCGTGGGAATGACTTGTGTTCCCAGGCAGTCTTGGCGGGCAAATTCCCGCGTTTTCTGCAAAATCATAACTGTGATTGGTTTGCTCAGGGCATACCACCGTGACGTAGCAAAATCGGCGCAGAAATTGGCGCCAAGAATCTCCATTGGTGGAATGGTAGTGCTTCGGCAATAGAGTGGAATTTTTCGCCGGTTTTCGAGTTGCTGATTGGAACGTTTAACCATGGCCACTGTCGTGGGGGCGGGAATGTTCTGTGTTCGGCTTGTACGGGTGCTCTTCAGAGGGTCTGCTCTCGCCTTTCAGTCGGAGTGGGTTACAAGACTGAGCTCTCGCTGCTATGAACAGCCTGCCTTCCGTTGGCTGTCTAATATACTTTTATTTAATTGTAACTGTTTGACGAAGTTGCTGAAGTTTCGACTTCAACGTAACTTTCCGAGTACAGTTGGCAATTGAGCGTTCTGCGTACAAGCGGCCTATGTTGTCTGTCTTGAGCAGTTTTGGCTAAAGTTGACTGTATCGGAGTTACTGTGTGACTTCGCTTGTTAACATCAATCACTGTACCATCAGTGATTGTGTGGCGGGCCTTCTTCGTCTCCCTCAGAGGCGCATTTGTATTGCTAGGAAGTCTTTAGTCTGGAACAGCCAGACCAGGATAGTTTGTTTCGGGCTATACTCGCGACATTATCATCACCACGACGGGACGCCGAAGCAACCAGCCATCGCCTCCGGTACGCCAGATTGTGTTCTTGCAGTTAAGAAGACAGCTTGATAATGTATGTCCGTAGCACCGGCAGATTAGGGAATTTTGCTAGGTGATAATCAGAGCTCAGCAGAGCGCGCCTGTTCGTCTTTTCTAACTTTGTTCTGTCTTGGGTGTTCACTGTCTGAGTTCTCACTACTGTAGCAGCAATTAATGTTAGGTTGGCTGGGTGTTTCTCTTAAGATTTGAGTTGCAAGGAGTTGGCTCCACATACCACTTCATCATAAATGTCACAATCTAGTTTATGGACAACTTCACCTTCACAGCATTTATTTGAGAATCCAATTTGATCCAATTTGATGTATTGTAAATGTTTCATGTGTATTGTTTATTATTTCGAGTTTAGTCACAATAAATCAAATTGTTATTTTGGACAGAACTTTCATTATGTTAATCGGTAGAGCAAACCTTACATTTCCCACTACGTTAATGAAACTTTCCTTTATTTAATTAATTTCTATCAGATTAAATTATTGCAGGTACCAAACTCTTTTCTACTCCACTTGCAGGGTCGATTACAGTCAGTTCGCGTTTCTTTTTAATCCATGTGCAACAGCAAAAGTCGGAGTTAGAAAAGGGGGGGCTTAGAGCATCATTTACATATGAAGATTCTAGAAGAATTTAGTGTTAAATACACTGCTAGCCCCGGCACCTCGCAATCTCCTGGACATTACATAAGGTAGGTCATGGTTATTAATTGGGTGTGTGATCTCCGCGGGCGATAATGTTCCCTGGTGCAGAACATATTTCCACCACTGGCCATATAAGGATACTTTCAGCATTGTCAAACATGATCCTTTTGGTGGTCCAGGTGTTGGGAGGTATAATGTTGCATGGGCGTACTGACCTCCAAATCTTTGGACACGATATACTCACTGCTCAGCGAACTCCTTCCCCACGTGCGTCTTTGCAGGGACGCATTTGTCACTTCTATTCGTCTCGTTGCGCATTTCTTGAGTTACCTTGTCTACAGTAATCTAGCAGCTCTTTCAATGTATGTTCAAAGTTTCATCGAGCTATGTTATTTGGCAGGCATAAATCATGTGAATGTTGCTTCCGTCCTAAAGTGTTGCACACCAGTGTAATTTTGTTATCGTTTGCTCGAAATTCTTGCCTTCTCAGTAATAACTATTTTGTTCCAGTTTTCTTTTCTGTTGCTCTCTTCGTACCTAAAACAATCACTCAAATAAAAAAGAGGCACCGCGAAGAAATTAACCAAATGGGAAGGAAATCGGTAGGTGTGACATATATACAAACAAATGACAATTTTAGAAAATTTGGATAATGTGTCAGTTTCCCAAACGGAGCAAGTCAGTAATGCGTTGGTCCACCTTTAGCCCTTATGGAAGCTGTTAGTCGGCTTGGCTTTGATATACTTGTTGCATGTATGACTTGTCATTTCTTGTATCGTAATTTCTTATATCGTAAGCGAAGCTACCTACTGAAAAATTTTCTTTGTTTGCCCTACTTTCACATTAAAACGTTCAATTGGTATCTTTTAGTGGGATTATCTGTGTTTTATTAGCTTCCTTAACTCTTTTTAGAAGTCTTAATGATGATAATTATAATACTCATCATAATCATCTTTTGAGCATGCTGGTGCATACACCTGAAAGATTACTACAGCATAGCTTAAGTTTTTTTGAAATGTGGCTTTATTTTGTTTGAGATTCCTTCAGTAGCGGTAATTTTTTTGTCTTCTTTACGAAAAGCCTAAATCCTAATTTTCTCCCTTCTTTGTTTCTCTGTAGTAAAATGCTTTACGCTATTTCAATTCTGTTTATTCTTCGTTTGTTCGTAGTGCGTCTGACATTCAATCTATAGCCCACTTGAAGTTACTTCATTGTCTTAAAACTCAACTAGCCTCTGTCCCCATCCCAGAGCTCTGTAATTTGTCCCCCAAACACAGTGGTAAAATCAGTTGTTTTTGAAGTCAGTCATCCTCTTTAGCCTAATTTCGTACAGTTTGGTCTGGGCGCTGAAGTAAATGAGCGTGTCCCATTAAGATGGCTCTTATTTTTATAAAGTTTGTTTCTTTGTGCTATGCCCTAGTTTGGTTCCACTGCGCGAAAAAGTTGTGTGAAATTCGCGCTCCGTAGGGAAGGCCCCTAAATGGGAAAGAACAGAAAAACCACACAAATCTCATTTTTAATCTCTAAAAACATTATGCTGAGGTGACTGATTAATCAGTTACTTTCAACTCATTTTGTTACATTAATATTAATAATTCAATTCGAACATTGTGTACAGTGTCTGAGGAAAATCAGGTGAGGAAGTCAAATTTTCTTTTATAAACCCACACTCTTTGGTAAAGCCCCTCTCATAGACTGGAAACTTCCGGCGATAATGATACACCTGCTTCTGTTTCTCACTTTTTCTAAATAACGGAGTCCTCCATGACCTTGACGTCTCGCTCTGCTAAGTCATTTTTAACTTCGTTTAGTCACTGCGCCTAAAGCACTGTAGAAATCATTTTTATGCCAGTGTGAAGGATTTGTCGTAAAGAACTAGTTGAAGTCCAACCTGGTAAAAAGCAATACTTTTATTCGAAACAAATCGTTATATCCCATTAATGATGATTTCTGTGATTCGATCGAGTCATGCTTCAACTCTTGTAATGTTTTCCTCTGGTAGTTCCGCCTCGTTATTCAGTGCACTGGCAATTTTTATTTTTGAATTTGAATACAAATTAGAATAAAAAAGGTAAGGTGACAGATTCAGGAGATTAGTATATCATATGACTTTACACGAATACAAATATCGCAAACTGCATTGGCTTATGCTTCTAATTCAAACTTATCACGGAACACAAATATTTTCAAGCGACAAATGGTTTCCACCTTTCGTGACGGGTTGTCCGTGGATCACAATAACAGGGAATCATTTCAGTATGACGTCCTCTTCTCTGAGCGTGGATATTTGTGTGTGTGTTATCAGGCGATATTCCTCGGTCTTCTTTGAAGTTAACTCCAATTCTACATTACTGGAACTTCAGTCATCATTTTAGCAAGTCGGTGTGAGAAAAATTAGAAAAACTGATAACAAGCTAAAGACCGAAATAAGAGTAAAATTAACAGCACTGAATGAGTAGTGGCTTTTCTTTTCAAATGTGTTTAAATATAACATTCATAAAAAAATGATTTGTCGAATTGTTGAACTCATATTCGCTTCGCTCTCGTCTCTTCCCAGTCCCTTCTCGCTCAGATGTTCCTCGCTAAGTACCTGGTTACCGACTCCTTGTATTAACCCTGGCCGCACTTTCAAGCGTTTGTTGACCAAGCAATGTTTGCCCTCAATAGTGCCATTTAAAGCACTGGCATGTGATATGCCATTGCCATAAAGTTTTTGAACAAAATCTATAGCTTTCCTCTTATCAACGTCCTAAAAACCTTCCAGCTTCTTTTTGTAAGTTTGATTCTTGATACCAAATTTCTAATTTTGGTACGCAGTTTCTCAGATACTATGTCGGAATTCATGCTTTTCCAGAATAAATCACCTACTGCATAGCAAGAATGGCTCTTCGATAATGTGTTAATTCACATTACTGTAAATTCTAGAGGAAACGCTTTAACAGATATTTTACTTCCAGTTATTTCATGGGAATAGTACCTAATCAAATTTTTCTTTCGTAAACGAACAGAAGACGGACGTTGCCCTTGCCAGTTGAGTCATGAAAGGGAGGTGCTAGGGTCACCCTGCCCCTCCCTACCTATTTTGGGCCACTGACCTATTCAGTCATCTTGTCAAGGCTATCGGCAACATACCAGCGCATTCAGTTAATATGATAGAGGTAAAAACAATTGCCTACATTGAGTGACGAATAAATTTGTCATCAGGAAGTAATATTTTACAGAGTTGATTGTTTTTTATGGATTTCAGATTTTGATGCCCCAGGAACAGACTTCCCCATTACACTACTGAGCCCAAATTTAACACTGCCCATTTTTACATAGAATGGAATCAAACTGAAGGGTAGCTCAAGAAACATAAAATTCAAAAATTGTTTATTAGGAGCCACCTTAGGACCACAGACATAGATCGTCCACTGCTTACCTCCCATTTGTAACAACATAACATGGAATGTGTTCTCCGAATCCCTTTCCACATGTTCAGTATAGCTCTCAGCAGTCAGTTGTCACCCTTTTTATATATTCTGCATACAAATAGGGCAAGCCTGACATCCACGACCTGGTTGAGGCACGGACATACAATGTCTTTTCTACCACTGCTTCCACTATAGTTTGATGGGTAATATTGACAGGACCAAGTGAATATCCGATGACCTTCACTGTCACTTCATCACTCCATCTGCTGACACCACAATCTGCCCTTCGTCAAAGTCACTTCACTTTACAGTTTTTCCAAAACTCTGCACACGCACTCAGCTATTTGACTCCTCTTCTAATCCACACATGTCATAAAAAGGGATTTATGTATATATGTATGTATGTTCCGCATCTCCTCCTAAACCACTGGACCAATTTCAACCAAACTTGGTACTCGTATCACTCACTGTCTGGGAAAAGTCGCTGTAGGGGTGAGAACCACCTACCTAAAGGATAGGGGTAGGAGTGAAAAGGGTTTGTATTCCACGACGCGAAAATACCCAGACATTAGTTATCCACTATTTGAGAATGAGAACACTTAGACTTGCAACAAAATTGACACATAATTTCAAACCTTTCTCGCTGACAATCCCCATAAAATGATGAAAGGAAAAGTTTATCTCTTACATTTTCGATATTCTTGTAGTGAAACTGCCACACCAGGCATGATGTTTTAATTTATTGCTTCTTTACTACTAGATATATTCCCGAAACCTTTCCCAGACAGTATTTACATAATCCGCTGAATGTACCTACGAAATTATACCACTGTTCGGCATACAGTTCAGCAGATATGGCGTCATAAACATTCGACTGTGTGAAAATGAAACTGCAGGGCGAAATTTGCTAGAGACATAGGTGAAGTATGTGGTACAAATGTGTTAAATATATTATGTACACGTGAAGTGTGACACGGGCGTACGTGGGCAAAGCCTCAGGTAAAAATCTTCTCCTAAATCCTTTGTACATAGGTTACTTGCTATCTGGAAAGAATTACTCTGTGGGTAAGACCAAGCAACCTCCTATTGAGGTAGGGGTGATAACGTGGAGAGATAAGGGGAAGAAGACGGTCACAAATATGGAGAAGGAGGATGATATGGACTAATAGAAAATAAAACTAAAAATACATACACACCCAGGCAATGCTGGATACTCAGCTAGTTACTAGGGTAAAAAACAATATGTTCTAAATTTGAGTATGTTTTTATCACAGTAGGGACACACAAAACTAAAACATCGAAATCAGCTACACTACAATCTGCAGACAAATGATTAAACGACTATAAAGTTATATTAGCTGCGTGTAAGTTGACAGCGTATTTTCATTAGGCTAAGTTATAACATCAAGATTTGCATGATAATGTTAAGTTTCGTTCCGTTCTCTGTATTCTTTACTTAGATTCGATTTTGTCGCATAATAATACATTACTTCTTGGCTCAAGGTTAGCTTCATTATTTTTCCTTGATTTGTGGGTCAGTGTACTACCCGTCCGGCAAGCAGTGTGCATTTAATGCCGCTTCCAGAAAGGGAACGTAAGCTTATCCTAGATAGAATCCCCCCAGCGAATTAACGACGATGGTCGGTGTGCCGGCCAGCCTGGATGTACTTCTTAGGGGGTTTCCCGTACCCTACTAGGTGAGTACTGGGCTGGTACCTAAGTACCACATAAGTTACTCTATTCGGAAACATTCAGAAAAATTTCGCTCACTTTCACATGAGTAACACTACACCCAAACAGTCAGGATACACACATTCCGTCCTGAGGGGTAACGGGGTGGCGACAATAAGGGATTCTGGCCACCCCTTAAATTAACCATCCCAAATCCGTTCGTTACCATGCTGAACCTGCACCAGTGCAGGGCAAATACACAAGAAGCCAAAATTTTCGGATCAGTGTTTTATCAATGGTGTAACCAGTGCCGAGAATACTGTTACAAAATTTTCCAGCTGCTTGCATGTCAACTCATAGCAGAGGGTGGTTCTAATATCGTGGATTAACAGTGTATGCTTCTGAGTTGCATAGGTGAAGTTCCAGAAAGCAAGTTCAGTATTGGCTCATGTAAAGAATCGACATATAAAACTACTGGAATTCCTCACTTAAGGGCGGCAGGGGATGATGTACGAAGTCTTGTGTCCAATGAAATGCGACTCGGATAGTTTACCGTAAAACATGGAAACTAGCTTTGTGCAGCAGGAGATCTCGTTAGTCTCTGTGACTGGAACTGGGAATATAAGCAGGGCCACTGTCGCAAATCATTTGAGCATTCAATGTTGACTTCACTGTTCTTGTCTAGATACTTCCGCAAAATACTGGTTTACTTTTTACTCTTTAGACTTCCATTGATTTAAATTGATTTCTAATGAACTTAATGGCTGTGTACGATTCTCACTTACTTCCTGGACTCGATTTAACAGTGCTGTGGAACTACAAGTTGTATCTGGAAAGTTAGGTGCATGGTCTCAGAAAATAGAGAAAACAAGAGCTACAAAGTACCTTTACTGGCTTTTAAAATACACTCCTGGAAATTGAAATAAGAACACCGTGAATTCATTGTCCCAGGAAGGGGAAACTTTATTGACACATTCCTGGGGTCAGATACATCACATGATCACACTGACAGAACCACAGGCACATAGACACAGGCAACAGAGCATGCATAATGTCGGCACTAGTACAGTGTATATCCACCTTTCGCAGCAATGCAGGCTGCTATTCTCCCATGGAGACGATCGTAGAGATGCTGGATGTAGTCCTGTGGAACGGCTTGCCATGCCATTTCCACCTGGCGCCTCAGTTGGACCAGCGTTCGTGCTGGACGTGCAGACCGCGTGAGACGACGCTTCATCCAGTCCCAAACATGCTCAATGGGGGACAGATCCGGAGATCTTGCTGGCCAGGGTAGTTGACTTACACCTTCTAGAGCACGTTGGGTGGCACGGGATACATGCGGACGTGCATTGTCCTGTTGGAACAGCAAGTTCCCTTGCCGGTCTAGGAATGGTAGAACGATGGGTTCGATGACGGTTTGGATGTACCGTGCACTATTCAGTGTCCCCTCGACGATCACCAGTGGTGTACGGCCAGTGTTGGAGATCGCTCCCCACACCATGATGCCGGGTGTTGGCCCTGTGTGCCTCGGTCGTATGCAGTCCTGATTGTGGCGCTCACCTGCACGGCGCCAAACACGCATACGACCATCATTGGCACCAAGGCAGAAGCGACTCTCATCGATGAAGACGACACGTCTCCATTCGTCCCTCCATTCACGCCTGTCGCGACACCACTGGAGGCGGGCTGCACGATGTTGGGGCGTGAGCGGAAGACGGCCTAACGGTGTGCGGGACCGTAGCCCAGCTTCATGGAGACGGTTGCGAATGGTCCTCGCCGATACCCCAGGAGCAACAGTGTCCCTAATTTGCTGGGAAGTGGCAGTGCGGTCCCCTACGGCACTGCGTAGGATCCTACGGTCTTGGCGTGCATCCGTGCGTCGCTGCGGTCCGGTCCCAGGTCGACGGGCACGTGCACCTTCCGCCGACCACTGGCGACAACATCGATGTACTGTGGAGACCTCACGCCCCACGTGTTGAGCAATTCGGCGGTACGTCCACTCGGCCTCCCGCATGCCCACTATACGCCCTCGCTCAAAGTCCGTCAACTGCACATACGGTTCACGTCCACGCTGTCGCGGCATGCTACCAGTGTTAAAGACTGCGATGGAGCTCCGTATGCCACGGCAAACTGGCTGACACTGACGGCGGCGGTGCACAAATGCTGCGCAGCTAGCGCCATTCGACGGCCAACACCGCGGTTCCTGGTGTGTCCGCTGTGCCGTGCGTGTGATCATTGCTTGTACAGCCCTCTCGCAGTGTCCGGAGCAAGTATGGTGGGTCTGACACACCGGTGTCAATGTGTTCTTTTTTCCATTTCCAGGAGTGTAGTAACCATCAGCTACCGGTCACTTCTGACATCAATTGTACAGCTGCTGGAAAGTGTCAGCAAACACTTCTTGAAGAATCGTTCGAAGCACCATGGTTACGCATTGTAGCATATCTGATCAGTACAGGGGACGAGACGTGGTGCTACCCATCGTGCATGCAAAACGTTGCGCTGTAGACGTGACATAGTGTGGGTTTATATTATTTGACAGGCTGATCTCGCACATATAAGCCAATATTCACCATCAAATAAAGGTTTCAAATATGTTTTAATGGTCATAGATACATATTCAAAATTCTCCTGGGCCCTGCCTGTGAAGACAAAGGCAGGAAAGTAAATTGCACAAGCGTTTGAACAATTTGTAGAGGAGTCGATGTCCTGACAATCTTATAAGTAACCATGGAGGCGAATTTTACAACATTTAAAGTCGGTGATAGAAAGATACAGAATCAATTAATAATCGACATTTTCCCATATGAAACCGAGTATTTTGCAACATTTAAAAAGGACTATAAAAACGCTATGTGAATGAGATATAACATTCAGGATCATGCAAGTTGTCAGACATTCTCGTACAAATACTTAAGCAGTATAATTGAACTTGATATTGTACAGTTACGACGTGGCATAATTACGTGATATTAAGCGTATAAATACAGCATAATACCGTATTAAGATGGTTGATCCACACAAGGAGAAGTTCGAAGTGTGTGATTTGTTGGATATTTCGAAATACGAAACTGTTTGACTGGTCTTGCCTAATGAAATGGTCAACAGAGATGTTCAGTTTCCGAAGTACAACGCTCACATCTAAGATTTTACATCTTAAAGGACAGCGAAGATTGAGTTTTTTACAAGACGAATTACAGAAAAGCCCTGAATCAGACTTTTCTCATAGCCCTTTCAGACCTGAATTTTTCCTGGAGGGAGAAAAATTTTATTTATGTGATAACGCTCTTAGGTGATTCTGAATGATTTTAGATGCAAAATTTATATAAAAATACCAGTATGTACCCATTTTCAAAACATACTTTGTACATTTGGCTTCATTTTATGGACTAAAATAACTAATTACGAAATATTCTCTATTGTAATTAGTAGTAAAATGATCATCGACAATTATCATGCAAAATAACAGTAACAGTATTCAATTATACAGAGGAATATAGCGAACCAATCACATCCGCGTATTCTGGTGGTCACGAGCTGCTGTGCGCTACTACATTGACTTGCTGATATTTTCATAATGATGTACAGCAGTTGGCAGCACTTGCGCATGATGAAAAGGTTGAACATTCGCAAATGTGTACCTCAGATTGCCACAGGAAAAAAATACCTCTGTTGCAGCCAAGACACAGTAAAAGTTAATGTACACAATTGTAGCCAGAGGGTCTGTAATGGACACAGCATGTTACAAGATGTGAAAGGAACAAGGCTTTTGATAAACGGCTCGGCTTCCCCTCAAAGCACAACAGTTTGGTGAATGTTCATGATATGGTATATTAACAGGAGACGCAAACCTCAAACCATGCAGTAACATTACAAGAGTTAGAGGAAGAAAATTGGTGGTGGTGGTGGTATTATTCTGGATAAGTTACCACTTGAATTGCATATCCCTGGATACAACTACTCTCGACCTGGAAGGAAGCTGAGAAACTGCTTATCTTGTGGTGATAAGGGAATTAAAAGTCCATACAATGCCGGCAAGGAGCATAATATTGCTTAAAATACAAATAAAGATAGTAAAGTTGCAAATCGAATATTAGCTGATAAAGCTAGGAAAATGCGTGGATGATAGTATATAGGTATCGGATGATGTAATGCAGCGTTTGTAGTTGATTAAGCTACGTGTACCAAACTTAAATTTGGTGCAGAAATAAATCTCAAGCAAATTATGAACGCAGCTCGCAGTACTCTAAAGAAACGTGTAGGGTTTCTAAAAAAAATTGCATTCAGTCAGCACTGGGGGGGGGGGGGGGTAAAAGTACTGAGGAGGAGGAGGAGACGACAGAGTTAAAACGCTAAGGGCTCTACAGATGCCTGATACATGAGGTGCGATCTGTACCTGCAGGGCTATCGCCGCCGCTTCTTTAGCTGGAAGAGCTGCCGCAATAGCTCGTAGAATAAAGAATGCACCAAACACAGAAGAGAAACTACAGGAAGCTGAGACGAATGATAAGACAATGGAGGCCAAAGCTAATGGTAAAGGGCTATATTTAAAACCATAAAAGAAAAGATCTGTACTCTTATATAAAATGTTCCCTAACTATGGTACCACACAGACCACTTACCGATTCAGATTTACTTAAATTCGTAAGAAAATTCAAGGTACTGAAATTCTGTGGAGAGTTTTTGTGAACTGTGTTGTCAGAGGTGACGCACAATTGAAATGTTGCACGAGTATATAGCGCACACTGTGCTGCATATGTTAAAGATAATTGAAGTACCTTCCACTACTTCGACTTGTACAGCAATTTGATACTGCCTGAAAAATTGCGCCAGTACTTTACCAACAAGAACCGGGCGTTCTGAAATTTTTGACGCCACCGAGACTTCAATTCATATCTCTGTGGTCATTTCTAATCTTTCTTCTGACAAATGCGTAAAACAAGCAGTACGCACATAACTAAATCAGTTGAAGTTTATATGTCACACTTTCTTTAAAAGAACGCTTCTTGATATTAAGAGCAAACTACTTTCCCCCAATATATCCAAGCAAAGGGAAGTGGTGTTGCATTGGTCGGTCTCGAAACATATCGGCATATCTAACACCACTGAGAGCAACAAACTACATCTAAGTGGTGGAGTCGTGGCAGTACCTTCTAGCTAATGATACTGACGATGTGAATATGTGTATAAAATGTTTCGTACAAGGCTTCGAGTTAGGTTCAAACATTAATACGAGTAGAGCAGAAATAAATGCAAGAAAACTGACAACAGACCAGAGACATAAGGCTTCAATAGGATTTCCCGAGGAGCCAGATGTGGATGGATAGCACTGATAAAATTAGCCGAATCAACAAGTGGATAATCAACCTGTTAGCACCATCCACGTCGAGCGTAATATCGCAAAGAATTCATACCTTAATGGTGGTGTGAATCTATCTATGGATTTTTTCCGTACAGAGGGCGCCTAGCAGTCCAGTATGCCTCCCAGTAAGTGTTCAAACATTAGACTATCTTGAGCTGAAAATCATACATCAGAATGGTAAATGTAAATGCCGTGTGACCAGGACCTCCCGTCGTATAGACCGTTCGCCAGGTGCAAGTCTTTCGATTTGACGCCACTTCGGCGACTTGCGCGTTGATGGGGATGAAATGATGATGATTAGGACAACACAACAACCAGTCCCTGAGCGGAGAAAATTTCCGACCCAGCCCGGAATCGAACCCGGGCCCTTAGGATTGAGATTCTGTCGCGCTGACCACTTTTTTTTTTTAAATTCTTTGTCGATCTCATTTTGTTCGTTGTATATGTTCGGGGCGGACGTCTCATATCACCAGTGCAGGTTGTTCGTTGAGCCGTTCACTCAGTTTTTTTTTTTTTTTTTTTTTTTTTTTTTTTTTTACTACGGAGGGTAGCTAACCCTCTGACCGAACACGCTAAGCTACCGTGACGGCACCACTCAGCTACCGGGGGCGGACATCAGAACGGTAATCTTGTCTATTTTCCTGATGAATAAATTATAGTATGTCTTCATCTAAAGCAGCAGCATGGCTACAAAGTGCAAATACAACGAACACAGTCATCAGAACACAACTTTTCTGTGGAAGCACGCAGTAGCATGCAATAATTAAGTTTCTTAAATCGATAGGACTGAAACCTTGCAGATGTCGCCCAGAATAACGCCAGTTCAGTATGAAAATCTGATCACTTGTCAGGGGTATTTCGCCCATGAACTTTCGTCTTCGACCATCAATAATAACGATGAAATAAGAAGTCTTTAGTAAAAATCAAGATGAGGTGACACTTCCTAGCAACAGTTTCCTATATAGGGAAGGAAGATTTGTGACAACGGAGAATGGCAGCACTCTGCCATCAGTAACATCGTGGCTTCCATATAATGCTTGAGCTTTTCTGTTTCAATAAATAAGACACAAACTTAATGGTAACGATCTCAACCGCACAAAAAATGTTGGAATCAGATTGACCCTCATGCATCTATGCATCGACTTCGGACCTTAACGGATTAGAAACTACAGGATAGTTCATAGAGGGATCGATAGATGGTAGCTTTAGCGCCTGCATCCCACTCAAAATATTAATAGGCTTCTTTAAACAAAAGAAACGCTTCATTGTGAACGCGAAGCGTGAGGTGATTCTAGTCCAGTATGCTATGCTAAATAACTCATATTCTGGAGGGCCACAAGAACAGAGTATAATTGTAGCCTAAATTTGTGTTGAAAATACCCCATTTATCAGTATCAAACGAAGAGTGCCTGAAACTTTTACATGTGCTGCATGCAGGTGACCAGCTAGCTTAATTGACGCTCGTGGGAGCCTAAAGAGTATCCTTCCAGATACATCGAAATAATCATCGATGATTAAGACATCTGTTAAATAGAAATTCCTCGATTTATTATTATAGTGCTGTAAACAGACAGGAGGGGAATGTTAACAAGGATTCGAGCACATCTGACAACTGTAAACGTAACAAAGTGTCAGTTACAGCCAGTCATTTATTTAACTAGCAATTTCATTTAACTTTATTTTTAAAATTTACTATTTCAGAGTAAGTAACTTCAAATTTAGTGCTTTCTGGTTCATTTATTTTCTCGTGAACTGTTGTGTTGTGGAAAAGCGTGGCAACTTTCTTTTGCCACGCCGTAATTATTTGTTTAATTTTCTTTACCATTACTTTTCTTAGGACTTTCGATATTCACAGCCCTAGTAGGCTAGCGACTGTTTAATTATCCTTTTTTGCTAGTCAGTATTTTTTTGTATTAAAATATTACTTGTTACCCTTTTCCCTCTTGTGTGGTTCGTGAGCGATAGCACTATTTCCACCCATTTCAAAATTATTATCAGTATTCAGATTAGGTTTACAATAGATTCTTCCATCAGAAGGGTCTGTTGTACGCTTTCCTTCCAGTACCAGGTATTATTTTCCTTCGGTGACGATAGCGTTACTCATTCCAAACTTTCATTAGGCATACGCGCAATCCAGTAGGCCGATTAGGAAGGGGAGGTTACAAGTTCACATACGAAATGTGTGGAAGTTTTTAACTATACAGAGCGGTTCAGTTAGGTTCCTGACCACAAGTAGCCTATGTCTCAAATTAAGTGTACCTAAATTCAGAGTACTTATCATGTAACTCACTGACGACTTGGACAATAACAATGTTGACGTCCTGTATGACGCGTGAACAGTGTTTCGCTCTTCTATTAGTGTGATGAATTTTATTGTATGGTCAGTCCTAAGAAGTTTAAAGAATTAGCATCCATGGGGTGACTGCTCAAAGCGAGGTAGTGAAATGTGGAACTGTAGACATGCGCACTGAATTTCAATCATCACAAAACTTCCCTGCTACTACACAATCACCCGTTAACTACTCAGCTCAGAGGAAGCATAAATGTGCAGTATAAATGTAGAGGTATTGAACCACATACAGCACATCTCACAATGACATCAGAATGAAAAAAATAGTTCAAATGGCTCTGAGCGCTATGGGACTTAACTTCTGAGGTCATCAGTCCCCTAGAACTTATAACTACTTAAACCTAACTAACCTAAGGACATCACACACATCCGTGTCCGAGGCGGGATTCGAACCTGCGACCGTAGCGCCTAGAACCGCTCGGCCACCCCGGCCGGCATCAGAATGAAACATTGTTGTGGACATACAGGGGTTTTACGTCTGGTGTGCACAATTCGTTTAGCGATTTTGTGTTAGTTACATTCTCCAACGCAGGAAAAGTTTAACAAAGTATTTCACAATCATTGTTTCACCAAAACCGTTTAGTACAGTAGACTGCCCTAAAACTTGTCAAAAAATTGCGTGGCTGACTTGTCATCCTCTGGGAAAGTTGTGGGATGCTGAGGGAGCCTCATATGAAAATATGGTGCCATCACTCTGAACCTATATAAAGTTTTGTCGCTTTGAGACATCAGAGTGCTTAAATACAGAATCTTGAGGAGTACAGATGCCCAGAAATTTGGACTCGAGGAAACGTATCGTAATAACATCAGCAGCTCTATGCTTCAGACAACGTACGAATACTTTTGAGTTGTATTGTCAATAAATTAAAAACAAAAGCTCTGTATTTATTCACTCAATATTTTTTCCAAAACCCCACTTACGAGCTTCAGGTAAGCATTCAACACACATTGTCTATGCTGCTCATGAAGAATTGGAGAAATAATTTTTTGACGTAGGCTGCTTGTGGTCAGGGACCAAAGTGAGTCGCTCTGTTTATTCAAAAACCTCCAATCATTTAATATGTGAACTTGTAATCTCCCCCTTCCTAATCGGCCTACCGGATTGCGATGTAATTGAGCGTGAGCGCGTATGCCTAATGAAATTTTACAGTGAATAAGGCTATCGTTAACGAAGGGAAATCATACCGGTTAGTAGCAGAAGAGTGTACAACAGACCCTTCTGAAGGAAGAATCTATTCTGAACCTAATCTAAATGCTGAATATGGTGCAATATAGTGCAATCGCTCATGAAGCACACGGGAGGGGGGTGGGGAAGGGGAGGGGTAACACGCAATATTTTAATATAAAAAAATAATGAGTAACAAAAAAAGGATAATTAAACAGTCGCCAGCCCACTAGGGCAATGAATATCCAAAATCCTAAGAAAGGTAATGGTAAAGAAAATTACGCAAATAATTACTGGAGTGGTAACAGAAGGTTGTCACGCTTTTCCACAACACTACAGTTCACGAGAAAATAAATGAATCAGAATGCACTGAGTTTGAAATTACTTATTTTGAAATAGTAAATTTTAGAAATAAAGTTAAATGAAGTTGTTGGTTAAATAAACGTCTGGCTGTAACGGAAACTATGTTACGTAAAAATTCCTTTCAGTATCCTCAGCGTAACGTAATGCAACATTTATATAAAGGCAAGCAGTTTACTTTTGATTATTGGAAGACTGAATTAAATTTAGTTTAAGCAAATGAGCAACTACATACCAATACAAAATGTATACAAAATACATACCAAGCCAGGAAAAGTCAATCGCTAAGCTAAATACAGAATAAATGAAATTGCGCACTCTTAATTTGTACTGTATCTTTAGTTATTAGTTTTTCCAGTAAAATTTTACGTTACTTTATGTGAGTGAAGTTAACACTCAGAATCACAAATTAGTTAAGCCTCTGTTATGCAATACGAGAATGAACAGTTACTGAGGCAGCAAAATTTAGACTGAAACTGGCCATTAGCAAACAAAAAAAAAACTGGCTGTAAATAGTTAATCAGTTTTTATATTTTTACGACACTCGGTGGTTGCATGGAAGCGAAAGGGACCCTGCTTGGTAATAATGCCTGAGGATTATAGCAACATAGGTGCCCTACAAGTTCTGACTACTGCAGGTTGTTATTCATGAAAATTATTAAATTTTATGAAAGAAATGCCACTAGGTAATGCCTGTACAATAGTAGTTAACGGTCTTGAAATGTTGTAACTGTGCGGACGACGAAGAATGTAGGCGACGACAATGCTGAGCTGTCGATGTTGCCGGTTGAGAACCACAAGTCGCCTCCCTAGCCTCGGATGATTATGGGATGGGCAGTAGTTAGAACTGCAGCTTCCTGCACCTGTCCACGTGCTCTCAATACTCGGGGGTTGACGAATTGGGTGTGCCTACAGTAGCGCGAACATAGCTGCACACCGCGTCGGAGGGAGCGCCCGACAAACACTTCCGCACTCTTTCATCACTCAAGCCGCTCCGCTTCCTCTCTGCTCGCAGCGCGATAAACAACGGCACATCCACTGCCATTTCGTAGTTGCTGTCGATACATTAAAATGCAGTCCCTTGGCTATTACCCAACAATTTACAATATTTACATTATAATTACAATCAATTTTATACATTCACGAACAAATGCACTATTACATCCATCACATACACTCCTGGAAATGGAAAAAAGAACACATTGACACCGGTGTGACAGACCCACCATACTTGCTCCGGACACTGCGAGAGGGCTGTACAAGCAATGATCACACGCACGGCACAGCGGACACACCAGGAACCGCGGTGTTGGCCGTCGAATGGCGCTAGCTGCGCAGCATTTGTGCACCGCCGTAGTCAGTGTCAGCCAGTTTGCCGTGGCATACGGAGCTCCATCGCAGTCTTTAACACTGGTAGCATGCCGCGACAGCATGGACGTGAACCGTATGTGCAGTTGACGGACTTTGAGCGAGGGCGTATAGTGGGCATGCGGGAGGCCGGGTGGACGTACCGCCGAATTGCTCAACACGTGGGGCGTGAGGTCTCCACAGTACATCGATGTTGTCGCCAGTGGTCGGCGGAAGGTGCACGTGCCCGTCGACCTGGGACCGGACCGCAGCGACGCACGGATGCACGCCAAGACCGTAGGATCCTACGCAGTGCCGTAGGGGACCGCACCGCCACTTCCCAGCAAATTAGGGACACTGTTGCTCCTGGGGTATCGGCGAGGACCATTCGCAACCGTCTCCATGAAGCTGGGCTACGGTCCCGCACACCGTTAGGCCGTCTTCCGCTCACGCCCCAACATCGTGCAGCCCGCCTCCAGTGGTGTCGCGACAGGCGTGAATGGAGGGACGAATGGAGACGTGTCGTCTTCAGCGATGAGAGTCGCTTCTGTCTTGGTGCCAATGATGATCGTATGCGTGTTTGGCGCCGTGCAGGTGAGCGCCACAATCAGGACTGCATACGACCGAGGCACACAGGGCCAACACCCGGCATCATGGTGTGGGGAGCGATCTCCTACACTGGCCGTACACCACTGGTGATCGTCGAGGGGACACTGAATAGTGCACGGTACATCCAAACCGTCATCGAACCCATCGTTCTATCATTCCTAGACCGGCAAGGGAACTTGCTGTTCCAACAGGACAATGCACGTCCGCATGTATCCCGTGCCACCCAACGTGCTCTAGAAGGTGTAAGTCAACTACCCTGGCCAGCAAGATCTCCGGATCTGTCCCCCATTGAGCATGTTTGGGACTGGATGAAGCGTCGTCTCACGCGGTCTGCACGTCCAGCACGAACGCTGGTCCAACTGAGGCGCCAGGTGGAAATGGCATGGCAAGCCGTTCCACAGGACTACATCCAGCATCTCTACGATCGTCTCCATGGGAGAATAGCAGCCTGCATTGCTGCGAAAGGTGGATATACACTGTACTAGTGTCGACATTGTGCATGCTCTGTTGCCTGTGTCTATGTGCCTGTGGTTCTGTCAGTGTGATCATGTGATGTATCTGACCCCAGGAATGTGTCAATAAAGTTTCCCCTTCCTGGGACAATGAATTCACGGTGTTCTTATTTCAATTTCCAGGAGTGTATTAAATATAGTCTCTGTAATGAAGCTTACGTAGAAGTACAGTACAGGTTATCAACGGATATCACATGGCGAAAGGTTTTGGATGGCGCAGAAGGTATTTTATCTGCAGTTTCGGTGGTACAAGCTGATATACAGTCCTCGTTTGGAAAAGGAGCTTCTCACAAGGGAATCTCCCCATCGCACCCCCCTCAGATTTAGTTATAAGTTGGCACAGTGGATAGGCCTTGAAAAACTGAGCACAGATCAATCGAGAAAACAGGAAGAAGTTGTGTGGAACTACGAAAAAAATAAGCAAAATATACAAACTGAGTAGTCCATGCGCAAGATAGCAACATCAAGGATACTGTGGGCTCAGGAGCGCCGTGGTCCCGTGGTTAGCGTGAGCAGCTGTGTAACGAGAGGTCCTTGGTTCAAGTCTTTCCTCGAGTGAAAAGTTCACTTTCTTTATTTTCCCAAAGATATGATCAGTCCATTCGTTCATTGACGTCTCTGTTCACTGTAATAAGTTTAGTGTCTGTGTTTTGCGACCGCACCGCAAAACCGTGCGACTAGTAGACGAAAGGATGTGCCACTCCAACGGGAACCGAAAACATTTGATTGCAAGGTCATAGGTTAATCGATTCCTCCACAGGGAAACACGTCTGATATATTCTATACGACACTGGTGACGGCATGTGCGTCACATGACAGGAATATGTTGTCGACCCACCTAACTTGTACACTTGGCGAATGGGTAAAAAGATTCTTCTACCTTGTCCGATTTAGGTTTTCTTGTGGATGTGATAATCACTCCCAAAAAAGTGATGAAAACATAAGAGTTTGTCACATAAACTGAAAATAAAAAATTAAACTTTTCACTCCAGGGAAGACTTGAAGCAAGGATCTCCCGTTCCGCAGCTGCTCACGCTAACCACGGGACCACGGCGCTCCTGAGTTAACAGTATCCTTGATGTTGCCTATGTTGCGCGTCGACTACTCAGTTTTTATATTTTGCTTATTTTTTTTTTTCATAGTTCTACACAACTTCTTTCTGTTTTCTCGATTGATTTGTGTTCAATTTTTCAAGGCCTATCCACTGTGCCAACTTATAACTAAATCTGAGGAGGGTGCGATGGGGAGGTTCCCTTGTCAGTGTCCGCCAGCTCTGGCTTAATAATAAATGATATCGCCTTCAGAGTATGTCGATTCAGTGCTCACAGTATTTCAGGCCATGCACAGCAACAGACGTCCACCGCTGCGGCGAGCACTCATAGAACACGCCACGAAACTGGGCAGGCACCAGCAGCACACCGCGTCTTAAGTTCAAAGGGGTGCCATGCAACACGTGTGGAAAGCAACATCTGCAAAAAAATCTCGATAAATGTGAACACAGGCCAGAGCAGCATCCCGGTGGTCTAGAAATTATGAAATCATGATCACACACACAGCAGGTGATTGAACATAAAGTCGAAACATGCATGTTGGTGTCTAGAAAGTGCGTTGGTTAGCTTCTGTCCCGCTTCATTGCGAGCACTGGTTGTTGTATCAATATGTAGGGACAATTTCACTTTGTTAGTGGTAAAGATCTAGTAAGCATACTCGTTTGTCGGATGTTGATGACTTGGTTCCGAGCAAAAAATTACCACTCTTCGATTATCAGACCATGATATCCCTCACAGCCAATTTATGGGAAGATGGTTGCGATCTAGATTGTATAATATGACTCAGATTTGCAATTCTCGAAACAAACTTACTGAGTTTTCGCTCCATTTGTGGAGAATTGGATACATAAGGAGTATTTCTTCTAATTCTTCATCTTCAACAACAAGTACCTTTTTACACTTGCATGCAATACTTGTTTTTTTGTTCTAGAAGCGCTTCATGGGGACGTAGCCACAGACGGAAATGCTGGATTGGAGCGTAAGATACCAGAATGTACACACAATATACCAAATGATGGTGATGAGTTATTAAAATCACATATCATCAACGAACCTCAATGTAAGATCAAAATTATTAGTGTGTGTGTGTGTGTGTGTGTGTGTGTGTGTGTGTGTGTGTTTCACCAATACTGTTTCCTCTTTTTTTTGCAGGAGTATTGACGTCTCATGGAGGGGAACTAAGACCTCAGCTAGACCTAAGTATATGCACCCATCATTACCACAGCCCTAACCATCAAATTAGTACCTGCAGCAAACACTGCGCGTGACCCTAACGACCCAGGCCAAGCTGATGTGCTCATAACCACCTCCGCCTGTTTCGTCAAACTCGCGGGCTCAAACACTGCGGCCCCGGTCATCAAACTTGCTGTGGCCACAGCTTGCGACCCCTTCACCGCAGCTGCAGACACTGCGTGTGGCAGCCCCACTGCCCCAACCTGGGGCATCACACTGGTGTCGCCCATAGACTCTTGTACATTTGACGTGGTCACCACTACACGCGACTGTAACCCAAGCCTGGAGGATCACATGGCTGTCGATCATTACAGCACTATTGTGTCTAGCAGCAGCAGCAGTCAGACAGCCTGCCTTGGTAATGAGTGTCAGGTAAATTACGCAGCCCCATTGAACTACTCAATCTGCCTACCTTCCTTCATGCTTGCCGAGAAATATTGGAAAGGATCTCCATGAAATCAATGGCCACTAGTATCCAACCATCAGGTGCAAAGCAGTTCTGCGCTGTGAGGTGATGCACCCCCACCTGCTTCCCAAGAAGGTAGTTATGTTACAAAAAAGCACTGTCGAAATCTGGGGAAGGATGGGGTGATATTGTGCAGCATGTCAATTGAAAAATGGTATGGAACTTATGCCAAGAGCCTCATAATGAGTCATTCTTCCAATATGCTGAAAAGAGTGTCTGGTAGGGCACTCAGCCATGTACTCCACCTTGATATGTATTCATGTTTTAGAGCCAGTTAATGGGGGCCCAGTTTCATCACTCTTCCAGAAGATATTTGTGCTATAAAGGCATGTATTAATGTCCAGAATACCAAAAAGAGGACAAACACGGCTTAGTTATGGTCTTTTCTGGCTTGCGATGTAAATTGTCTGAAAAATGCATCATATATTGATTCATATGAAATAACTAATGTCTACAAGCTTATAGCTTTGAAGCCATCTCATTCACCGTCACAATCGTAGGCATACCAAATGTCTAGACACAAAACCCAAATTATTCAGTTCACATTTGTGGTCTGGTTGTAGATGATAAAAAGTCAAGCCAGGAGATGTGAGGCGTAATGTAGTCGGACCCCTCTATTTTTCCAAGGAAGCCAGTCAGTGTCCCAAACCTGTAAATTCGCTGCTATTCTCAGAGGATGAGAAATATTACCTCTGAATCAAAAATATGTTCTGCCTACTTTCCGTTTGCCGAAATATTGTGGCACAAGGCATTTTTGTTGCAGAAGCTTCAACTCTTTCACTAAGCATATGTATTCAGGGCACCTGATTGACTGTAGCCAGAAACAGGTATATGTGGAAATGTCTACCGAGAATGAAAAGTTCTTAAATTTTAAGAATGCTCACCACCAGCAACAATACCGCTTTGTTGTCTGACTTGGAGTGCTTACTAATTCCTGTGGAATGTTGTGAAGGTGACACCACCACCTTTCAACCTACTTTCACAGAACAACACATGCAAAATGCAACATTGTATTAAGTTGTATTCTCGTATGACAGCAGTCTCTGAGCTCGAAAAACTTGCAGTGAGTGTTGATGGGAGTTTACAACATTCCAAAGTCAAACTTGCAAGATGATGATGCCTTACATGAACAGTCAGTTGATTGTCGTCTTTGTGGTCTGCTGTTGGGTACAAATGAGGCAACTACACGTAGAGACTACTGTCAACTAATGGGGACCTTCCGTAGTGCTGTTCACAATGCATGCAACTCCTTCCATAATTTGAACAATTATAATATTTACTTTCCTGTTGAGCTCTTCAGTAATTTCGGCTGGGGAAGTGAAAAAGATAAGGTCAGTGTCATACCTGACTTAGAAAAGTAATTTTGTCTCCAAACGAATCATGTCAAAAGTGTCACTTCTTTTCCTGGCTTCATTATGATCCATGCATACATCTCTTCAAAAACAGACAATGCACTGAGAGAATATCACCAGAGTCACATATCCCGATGTAAACTTTCTGCTTGTGGTAAAGACAAGTCTTCCCTTACAAATACTCTGTAAAATCACTAGCAAACTCACAGACACTGTCATAACAGATACAGAGTATAAGTACACAGTGAATGTTTGGTAGACGTTAGACATCTGTAATTCAGAAGGATATGCTAAACTGTACATGGAGACAGATGTGCTGCTGCTTGCAGACATTTTGCGAAATTCAAAGTGTATCCCAGGGTGCATATTCTGTATCCCGTATTCTATTAAACCACACCAGGGCTTTTGTTTGATGGGATGTTAAAAACGACATGTATCAGCACTGAAGTGTAGACTAACATTGATATGCTGCTTTTTTCAGATGTGGAATTAGTCGGGGATTTTGCCAGTGCATGCACAGGTACGCTAAGGCGAATAACTTGTGAATGAGTGAGTAGTAGTACGGCCCTTCTGATGCTCTGAGTTACATCCCTTACCTGGATGTATCAATCTGTACAGGCATGCCATGCAGTATTCTCTTCCATTTGGATGGTTCTGATCACAGTCCAAATATCAAATCGTCAGACTGAAGGAGATCCCAAATATGGCTGTGGATGCTGGTGTGAGATATGTACCGGAAATAGCTCTGCAATACCCTGCCAATTTGCATGATGTGTACAGCTATGTATCGCTGTGTCTGGAGGGCCTACTCCCCTGAAACGGTTCCATCCCCAAGCTGATAACACTGGGAAATAAGCAGAGGTACACTTATATTATAGAAATCTCCAGCAGTGTCTCAGTTTGTGGATGAAACTTGTTAGAATCATCATCCCTGTTTGTAAGAGAACATAGATGTTAATACTGAAAAAGCAACATATTCTTCTTATGCTGATATGTAAAGTTACATCAATTTTTGTAGAAAAGATGTGTGCAATGCATATGTAACTGCACATTGTGAGTAATAATTGTAATTAAAATTTTCTTTCCAAATCAGTTCCTCATCTGTAGGGACTGGGTTCTTTTGTATGTAATTAGTGATGTATTAAAAAATGAGTTTTATTATGTGCATTGAGGGATAAATTTGAAAAGTTATTGTTATTATTGTTATTATTATTACAACTGAAATTATACAGTTAGGTCTGCACTACACACATCTGTTGTACAATAATAGACGCATTTTTACTCACCAGCATAAAAAAAGAATCTGGCTGCATGCCTGAGGGCAGGTGGCAGATGCCATTAGTGCAAGGTGTGAAGGGGTGGCGGTGCTGCTTCTGTGAGCGTTCCCTGGTGGGAAAACTGATAGTTAGGCCCCACCTCTGTGGACCTCATCTGCCTGGCAGGTCTTGCCTCCCATCTCATTGTGGGACTTAATTACTCTCTCACCTCACTGCGTGGGCGCAGCCAATAGCACCATGTGGTGGAGAGTCATACTACTAAGTCACTACTCAGTGTAGCTTTCCGGCAGTGATTCGTGGTATGTCTATTTGCATTTGAATCATAGAATGGGACAACGAGAAAGATTTATTTTAGTATTCTTTCTTCATTCACATACATTTACATCGTCATACTCTTCGCCACATTTTCGAAAGACTCGTTTTCTACATGCTTCGAATTCAGCCTGAATGATATTCACATCTATAGGTGCAATTACACACACAGCCGTTCCTTCTGTAAATTCAGCTTTCACAGACTTTCTAGTTCAGTCTCAACACTTACATTCTTTGACATTGGTTGAATACAAGCGTTCCTACACCGTTCTAATTGCTTTATATTTACGATATTTGCATGCAAATACTCTACAATGTCGTAGTATACAGCTTTAATTCATGGAAACCAGCGTGTTGGTCTATCTGCAGCAATTGCTAGTGCACAGTACAGATCAAACTCGGAAAAATCCAATGTTTTATGTAAATGTGCATGTCGCCTGAATAAAATTTAAGCACAGCTTCACTCTACATATCAACGATGGACACCTCAGTCCAAACATAGAAACAGCATTTAGTGAACATGATGAATCGTAGTCACTCACTTCATTAGATACATACACTGATCAGCCAGAACATAATGACCGCCCAGGCGATAGCAGCATCACCTCGTGAGGACTGTCATAGTGAGACACACATTGCATGTAGTATCAGTGAGCATATTTCCATGTGTAGAATGGGGAAGGCGTTCCATCTATCTGTGTTTGACCAAGGGCAGATTGTGAAGGCCCAGAGACTCAGCATGAGCACGACTTGTTGGGAGTTCGAGGATTGCTGTGGTGTCTTCAACACACGGCGAAACCAAAATGAAACTCGTCCAGACATCGTGAGGTTGGGTGGCCAAACCTCATTACAGATGTCGGATGCCGCAGGCTGGCCAGACTGGTAAAACAGGGCAGATGGAGAACTGTGCTGGAACTAACATCAGACTTTAATGCTGGGCTGTGTACAAGTGTGTCTGAACACACAGAGCACAGAAAACTCCTAACAATGGTCCTCCGCAGTTGATGACCCATTCACGTGCCAATGTTAGCACCATGACATCGGCAACTACGGCTGAAATGGGCATGTGACCATCAGCACTGGATGTTGGTGCAATGGCAGAGTGTTGCACAGTCTGATGAATCTCGATACCTTCTTCACTATGCTGATGGGAATGAGCGAATCCGTCGTCTTCCAGGGCAACAGCTCCTTGACAACTGTACTGCAGGATCGAGACAAGCTGGTGGTGGCTTCATTGTGCTCTGGGGAAGATTCACGTAGACATCCATGGATCCAGTGAACCTTGTGCAAGGCACCATGTCAGCCAAAAAGTATCATACACTGATTGTAGACCACGTACACTCCCTCATGATGATCATGTTTCTCGAAGGCAGAGGCATTCTTCAACAAAGGGAATGCGCCATGTCACAAGGCCAAGATTGTAATGGAGTGGTTCGATGAACACAGTGGAGAGTTCCAACTGGTGTGCTGACCCCCCAACTCGACACACCTGAACTCCATTGAACACATCTGGGATGTGATTGAATGTGGCATCAGAGCTCATCGCCCTCCTCCCCGCAATTTACGGGAACTGGGTGACTTGTGCGTGCAGATGTGGTCCCAATTCCCTCCAGTGAACTACCAAGGCTTATCGCTTCCATGCCATGATGCGTCGCCTCTGTTATCCATGCCAAAGGCGGACATACTGGCTATTAGTTAGGTGGTCATAATGTTCTCGCTGATCAGTGCACATCATGATGAACAGATAGTCCCACTCATACCTATAATACTGCACTTCAGCTCCAACACACATTTTGCAACATTTTCCAAAGAATGTGTTAGACCTACATTCACTTGTTTAGATCGATTAGCAACCACTTATGTGTTGGAAAATAGTACACTCATGGTACTTAAATGTGGGTTGTTAAGTTAAGGAACTTTCAGTGGTGGTACAAAATAGCCGAACAACAGCAGATCTTGTAATCTATGGGCCGCTGCTGAAGTGGTGCGTTCACTGGTGTATTCAACACAAGTGTGATCGTCCAGCAGTTTCCTGTGGCGTGCAGCGCTGCTGGAATAAATAAGAAAACGTAAGAACGAATATATTTATAAATAATTAATAACAATATTAATTAATGGATAAATACTTAATTTCAACCTTTTACTTTTTAGTCTATCTCTACTGATAGTGAAAGGAGCGTCATGAAGAGCTATCACATACAGACATCAAATGATCTCTATTGGGCGAGAGTAAAGTGGGGGGGGGGGGGGGGTAGAGGTGTAGAGGAGGGAGTGGGGCAGGTAGGGGAGAAAAGAGGCGAAGGCGAGAGGATGATCTCGACATATGTCGCCAGCGATCTCGACCAGCTATTGTAAAATAAAATTTCTATCATGTACACTGAAGTGCCAAAGAAACTGGTATAGGCACGCGTATTCATACACAGACATATGCAACCAGGCAGAATACGGCGCTGCGGTCCGCAACGCCTACATAAGACAACAAGTGTCTGGAGCAGTTGTTAGGACGGTTACTGCTGGTACAGTGTCAGGTTATCAAGATTTAAGTGAGTTTCAACGTGGTGTTATAGTCGGCGCATGAGGGATGGGACACAGCATCTCCGTGGTTGCAATGAAATGGGGATTTTCCCTTACGACCACTTCACGAGTGTACCGTGAACATCAGAAATCCAGTGAAACATCATAAATAAACATTAGGATAAAATATCCTGTAAGAACGGGACCAACGACGACTGAAGAGAATCGTTCAAGGTGACAGAAATTGCTGCAGATTTCACTGCTGAGCCATCAACAAGTGTCAGCGTGCGAACCATTCAACGAAATATCATCGATATGAGCTTTCGGAGCCGAAGGCGCACTCGTGTATCCTTGATGACAGCACGACACAAAGCCTTACGCCCCGCCTGGGCCCGTCAACACCGAAACTGGACTATAGATGACTGGAAACATGTTGCCTGGTCGGACGAGTCTCGTTTCAAATTGTATCGAGCGAATGGACGTGTACGGATATGGAGACAACCTCATGAATCCATGGACCCTGCATATCAGTAGGGGACTTTTCAAGCTGGTAGAGGCTCTATAATGATATGGGACGTGTGCAGTTTGAGTGATATGGGATCCCTGATACGTCTAGATACGACTCTGACGGGTGACACGTACGTAAGCATCCTGTCTGATCACCTGCATCCATTCATGTCCATTGTGCATTCTGGTGGACTTGGACAATTCCAGCAGAACAATGCGACGCCACACACGTCCAGAATTGCTACGGAGTAGCTCCAGGAACACTCTCCTAAGTTTAGATACTTTCGCTGGCCACCAACTCCCCAGACATGAGCATTATTGAGCATATCTGGGATTCCTTGCGACGTGCTATTCAGAAGACATCTACACCCCCTCGTACTCTTACGGATTTATGGACGGCCCTGCAGGATTTATGGTGTCAATTCCCTACAGCACTAGGCATTAGTAGAGTCCATTTCATATCGCGTTGCGGCACTTCTACGTGCTAGCCGGGGCGGTACATGGTATTAGGCAGATGTACCAGTTTCTTTGGCTCTTCAGTGTAATATGGCTCGATGAAACTTGGGCGGTACGTAGAAAGAACTGCTATGATATACAACGGAAGGTAACTGAAAGGATTGCCCAATGAGACGAACAGAAGTGTCACTTTTGTTCGAATTTAATAGTTATACTTGTAAAAGGAAGGTGCATGTAAAGGCACAGAGCGATTGAGTGTGAGTTGAAACACAATTTTTAAATACACTTATTAAGGTATACCAAGTGGAGGCAATCTTAAGGAAGCAGCAATAAAATGCCACATTTTGTAAATACAGAGTAGACTCGGACAGACTGATACATCAAAATGAATATTCCAGCCGATATAAGAAGACATAAACTGATATCCATTGTTATACCAGATCCAAACGATCCAATAACTTATCAGATATAAGCTTTCTCAGTAATGCACAAATAACTGATGCAGCAGAGAATCTCTAAGTGACATTAACAAGAAACTGGTCAACAAGCCACAAAATTACTCTCTCCTCATATCAGCACGAATCTCATAAGCATGAGAAAGGGATATAACGAAACCTTTGAAATGTAGCAATTCTCAAAGTGGAGAGCTAATAGTTAACATCAGTGCACTGGGAAGCTGTTAGGAAAATTTTCATGTCAAGGACTCAGAAAATCATTCTTAGCCAAATAATCGTACATTACAAGCCACAGTTTGAAATGCACCACCTCCGAGTATCCATGACAGGTATTAAAATGATTGTCAAATACATCGTCACCTTGAGTACTTAATGATTTTGATTTTGCAGAACAAACATACAGTAAAACAGTAACCTATGGTTTAAAAGACGAAACATATCCTCCCTTATTCTGTGTGGTGACAAGAGGTCAAGACCCTCTCACAATCACATATCTGCATCAGTCGTCTCTCACGGAATTAAATAACTTCTGAAATCTCTTACTTTTCCATTGTGACGTGCATCCACTATTCAAAAGTCTGAAGGGCGATAGTGTCCCACCGGATAAACGCCCAATCCACAGTCAACCGAAGTTCGCTGTCACATCGTAACTGTCCATCTCCACCCTGTCTTTCACTTCCTGCTCCACCCGCCACCGCTCCGTCTAGCACGCGCCAGAGCCACCCTAGCTTGGCGCGCCATCGGGAGGGGCAGACCACCAGCAGAAGGATGCCGGCACCAGTGCAGGAAGGATAGGTACACAGCAACCAGTCGTAATCCCACTGGTTAGTTATTCTCGTACGGTATGTCTAGATTTCAACTATGAACGGCCCTCTTCAGTGCATTTGAGTGAATTGTAATAAAATAAACTCCCAGCCGTACAAGTCACCATATCACTCTGTTGGCTTACAGGCAGGGGGAAACTGAAGATGGCTACTTATAGCTGAAATCTGGAAATGTTCGATTAAAAAAAGGCAATGGAATTGCGACCGATTGCTGTATCCTTATCATTCCATATAATCTACAGTCGCTGTGCACAACGATTCCGTATGGAGTCAGTTGGCGAATTATACTGAAGTCTCCACCATTCTTGATGGGCCCTTGACATTACACAAGGCAGGATAGGGCTCTTATTAGGGTGTGTGATGACCACAGACGACAGTGTTTCTGTGTGCGTTATTTGTTCCCACCTCTCGCCTTATGAGGGTATGTAATGTACCCAGGAACATTGTCGAACATAATCGTTTCGATGGTCCTGGTGATTTGGTGTTGCGAGGCATAATGTTGCACGGTCGTACTAACCCTCAAATCTTTGAACACCAGCAGTCCCCGGTTAACGTTATTGTGACACTGTACTACATCCCCACGTGCGTCTTTTCAGGGTTTGTTTGTTTGTTTGTTTTTTTTGGCACGTTTCATTCCTTCTCCTGAGGAGAGAGGGCGGGCTGTTTTAAGGCTTATCTCAGTGCCCTTCATCAGCCAGAGGTTTACATCTTTATTTTATTTATTGTACATAAATTATATTTTTGAATACATGCTATACATAATATTGTTTTTTTTTTGATTCGTTAACATATAAATAAGTGATTGATAACATTATAAATTAAAATAATTGAAATATAAGTAAAAATAGATAAGTGATGTATCATTGAGTAATGGTTTACATTGTTTTTTTGTTTTTTGTTTTTTTTTTCCTGCTATCTTGTGGTGTTCGTACTTTTGTGTTTTCGCTTACTTCTACGTTACAGGTTCTCCTTTCCTGTTACTACAGTACTCGGAGTTGGGTACTACAACATTTTCCTTAGTCTATGATTGTTTTTGTTCTCTTTTGTCGTGTTTTGTGTGTGTTGATGTTGTGTTTTTCTGTGTGAGACTTGTGTGTTTTGTGCAGTGTGGAGCCGTTGCGGTGTTTTGGATATGGGTTTTGGTGCGTTATACTTTATGTCGTGGGCTTTTGTTATGGTCTTTCGTCTAGGTGAGGTGGGGTTGTTTCAGGATGAGTTAGTTGTGTCATTGTTGGTGCTAGGTCGGGGAATATTTTGGAGGTATTTTGGGCTACTGTACTCTCTGGATAGATGTATTTAAATTTTGGTCGTCGTGTCGTTGGTGGTTTGTTTGTCAGTATGTCTTCCATGTCTGGTCTTTCGTGGAGGATATGGGATCCATATCTTGCTCTGAGTTTTGCGAGCCTTGTCTGGAGTGGTGTCATGTCTGTGATCTTGTAAACTTCGTTGCTTGGGGTGCGGGGTGGTAGTTTG
The DNA here is from genome assembly GCF_021461385.2 of Schistocerca piceifrons. NCBI lineage: Eukaryota > Metazoa > Arthropoda > Insecta > Orthoptera > Acrididae > Schistocerca > Schistocerca piceifrons. The sequence continues at coordinate 230,501,820 of NC_060149.1, read as the reverse complement.
CGATGCTGCGCAGTAGTCGTCGCTCTGTAGCGTATAGTTCTTTTTGCTATAGTCTTCGGTATACCGCCTAGTGGCGCTGAGGCGTATTCGTAAATAGGTCTGATGTATGTTTTGTACGTGTGTGTGGCTGTCCTGGTGGAACATCCATACAGTCGGCCTTGGACTTGTCTGATGAGGTTTTGTCTTCGTCTTGTTTTGTTTAGTAGGTGCTGAAGATGAGTCTTATAGTTTAGGCGTTTGTCAAGGAATACCCCGAGATATCTTTCGGAGTCTGTGAGTTGTAGGGGTTGGTTCCAGAGTCTGAGGGTGATGTCGGTGCGTTTTTGCTGTCGTTTTCGAGTCAGGTTTCGGTGCTGGAATAGCACTGTTTGTGTTTTTGTGGGGTTCGGTCTTATCCTCCATTTTGTCATCCAGTCTTCGAGTTTGGTCAAGTATCTTGTGGCTTTTCGTTGTATGGTGTCTGTCCGGAGGCCTGTGCACCATTAGGCGGTGTCGTCCGCATATAGCGCCAACTTTTCGTTGGCGTCTCTTGGGGTCGGTATGTCATGCGTGTACAGCGCGTACGAAACGCGAGTATATTCAGCGAATGGACTTGCTTGCACGTTCCTCCGACTTACTTCCCATTGAGCACGCTTGGGTGCGCTGGAGAGACGTACTGCAGAATGTCCACATGCATTAATGATTATCCAGCTGTGTCAACCGCACTTGAGAAGTCTAACAACACTACCACAACAAAAGCCAAAAATTAATTATGATTGTAGTGTTGCTCACGCTGCTAAATATTGAATTTTCGGGCAACAACAAAGTTATATTATGTGGCAGGTGTCATTAGAGCACAGTTAATAAAGTCATTTCTTGAAATAATGGATAAACTAGGCACTCATCTTTTCGTGTTTCCCACGCCGGTCTCGTTGTGAACTCATAGCTCAATCGTCGAAAATCTAGGTAGTATGATTCCAAGCTCGGATACAAAAGTTTTATAGATGCGCTTCACAAACCATTCTTGAAGATTAAACCTTTGCAAGTTAGGACAATGGTGATGTAAAAAAGTAATCAACACTCCGAATTTAAGTTACACTTCTTTTTTATTACTTTTGTTGCAATATCACGCAACTCGTTGCACAATACATACTTGAAAACAACTTCCTCACTGTTAAAGTTCACATTTCACAAACTGACTACAATTTGCGTCTTTTTAGCATGACGACCAAAACTTGACTCTCTAATAACCGCTTACGCGCCCAAAAATCAGAGTTACAAGTACGTCAAAGATCATAGTGACAAAAGAAAGAATACACATAAGAACAATATCATTGCAATATATACATATCGATGTATCGAAGTACCTCTACATTAATGAAATCAAATCTGAATGTTGTCACAGAAATACGTTAACTATTTTACAGAAACACAGTAGAATATTGCTGGTATCGAGAGGTTGAAGTGAGGTGCCGTAATGGTTACGTAATTCAAGTACCATTACAGGAGGAATGGAATGCTCTACCACAAGAACTGCTCTCTGAATAAAAGTGTCACTTCTGTTCGTCTTCATTTCCCTTCCGGTCTTTCTATGTATGGTCAAAGAATCTTCGGGGTATATTACTTGATAGAGACACGCATTGCGAAAGTTACGTTCGTCTTTAAGTTCTGCACAGCTAAGTTCTAATAGCTAATGTATTTATATCAAATTAAAATTACATATGGTCTAATAACGACACAACAAAAAAAATGGCTCTGAGCACTATGAGACTTAACTTTTGAGGTCATCAGTCCCCTAGAACTTAGAACTACTTAAACCTAACTAACCTAAGGACATCACACACATCCACGCCCGAGGCAGGAGTCGAACCTGCGGCCGTAGCGGTCGCGCGGTTCCAGACTGTAGCGCCTAGAACCGCACGGCCATTCCGGCCGGCAACGACACAACACAATGCTTCACTGATCAGTGTTATACGCTACTTCTGAGCTTATCATTTCTTCACTGTCTACACTACCACCGTCCATTCATATGTACTTCATCATTCGCATATTCCCCTCTCTGCTGTTAACGTATCTTCTAGGTGAACTCTGAACTTATTTAGTTGATTTTTAAAAAATTGTTTGTGATTATGTACAGTAACTTGAATATATAAACATTTCTAATTAGGAACGTCGCTTCGCCCCACTGGGAGTTCACGTCTCCTAGCTTCCACTTGGAGTGGGCATGCTCAGGGATCTTCAGTTGCCAGTCACTCACCTCTGACCATCTCTTTCTTAGTCCCATCCTGTTCAGGATCACACTGCAGAGTATCGTAAGAGGAAACTGTTAATCACGTCTTCTCTCCTTGCCGGGCAAATTCTAGTGACATAAATTTCTTCCACCACCAGGAATCCGTGTAAGCTAGATTATTAAACATCTCTCATCATATATTTTAGAGTAATGAGGCAACGAAACGACAATAGACGAAAGCCTAGTGCACCTACGAAGGCAGTCTTACCTCGCTCCACTGATAAATGGAAGAGACACTGCAGTGTGTACGAAGTAACGTCCATTATGTTATACACTGGCCAAGGCAGTACATGTGAAGATCGATTTGCTCGTACAGAGAGGAAGTATAGTTATATCCAGACACCTCGCTCGGGTCATAAATCACAGATTCGGTTTGGAGAAAATTGTAGCAGAAGATCAGGAACGGTCCATCGCTGCTTTCATCTTAAGTGGGTAGAAAACAATAAACGAGAATAATCAGACGGGGACCTGAACTCAGTTTAGCACAAATACGAATAAAGTATTTTAATCATTGCACCAACTCCCTCGAATGCCTAGTGCATTTCCACGCCACTGAAGTATAGGAAACACAACAGCATTGTCTGCATACACCTAAACCTACACTTAATTGTTCTACGCTCTGCGTGTGAGAGTTTTTCAGTTATGAGATCGAACTCTGTTGCTCCGCCAATTTTATTACGCATTCTTTGGTTTACCTCGTACGTCACTGCCGGCAAATACCGCTACGAATACTGGTGCAATCCAGTTATTTCGCTCCTCTTTGTAACCACTGTGGCGTCTGCTTTAGTTAGAGCGTTGAGACGCAGCAGCAGAACAGGCGTAAGGTATTGGGATGACCCCTCAACCGCAATACCACCGGCCGAGTCACTCTTGTGGCTTCGGCGCTGCCGGTCTGCGTGCGTGTGGCAATCCGGCACTTACAGGCAAGGTGCGAAGCATGTCTCGCAAACACACACTCTTTAACGCATGGCGCCGCCTTGCGGTGAGCGTGGGGGCTGTTGCAAGGCGAGCCATGTTCCCAAACAACAATCTGACAGTTTCGCATATACCGTTAAGACGCCAAAGTTTTCCGAAGCAAGGAACGAAGATTGGAGCGTAGCGTCCGTCCGCCGTAAGGTCGTCATACGGAGGACCTTGTCAAGTCCGCCTAAACCAACCTCGCGTTGTTCCTGGATAAGTGAATTTACTTGAACTTATTCTAGCAGCTACTAGGGTAGCAGAGTACGTCTGGCGTGCACGTGGTTTTTCTTTAGGTTACAGAAGCGTCCCTCTATCCTTTGGGATACGAGACGAACTGCCTGGCAGAATCAAAGATACATCAGCCACAACGTTCTCAGAGAACGCTCGTCCTTGCAGATTGGATACAGAAAATGTTAATTTCATGTTAGTAAACTGCAGGAGCATCTAAGGAAAGGTCACATAATTACTACCGATTATTAAAGATTATATTGCGCAGACAGTTTTAGGAACACAAAGCCGGTGGAAAACGGGAAATAAATAGAAACGAAATTCCAAGATCAGATTGAAATATTCATCGTAAGGATAAGTTAGTCGCCAATGGTGGCGATGTATTTGTTGCAGTAAAGACAATGATATCTAGTGAGTTTTCACGGATTCTGATTGTGAATCAACCTGGGTGACGTTAAGCATCAAAGTTTGGCCAAAATTGGTAATCGGATCCTTTTGTAGACCGCCTACGTTAGGAGCTGTAGTGGCAGAGCGCTTCAAAGAGAACTTACGGAACATCGTTAATAACTTTCCTAATAACGTCATTGTAATAGGGGGTGACTTTAGCTTGTCAGGTATAGATTGAGAGAGTCATTCTATTAAAACTGGTGTCAGTCAGACATTAGTGTAAAATTATTCTGAAAGTCTTTGAGCAGATTATTAGAGAACCAACTCGTGAAGGAAGTCTTAGGCACCCTAGCAACAAACACACCTAAATTTAACGAAACAGTTAACGCAGAGGAAAGTATCAGTGATCAGATCAAAACGGTTCAAATGGCTCTGAGCACTATGGAACTTAACTTCTGAGGTCATCAATCCCCTAGAACTTAGAACTACTTAAACCTAACTAACCTAAGGACATCACACACATCCATGCCCGAGGCAGGATTCGAACCTACGACCATAGCAGCAGCGTGGTTCCGTTCCAGTGATCAGTGATAGCAACTATGACGACGAGTTTTACAAAGCACGTTAAGAAAGATGGGAAAATATTTTTGGTTATCAAGAGTAACATGACAGAAAATGCAAAATATCGTTCCATATACCTTAAAATATTTTCCGAGGACGGTCTTGACGGATGGGAAAGACCCAGTGTGGTTTAGTAGCCGTGTTAAAAAATGCTACGTAAACAAAGAGTTTCATCAAATTAAAGAGAGCTGCCAAACAACAGCTGAACGAAGCAAAAATGAGAGTAAGGAAATAAATAAGTGAACAGTTCAGTAACTTCGAAAGTAAAATTTTGTCAGTCAATGTTACTAAAAGCTGAAGTTTTGGTCTTACAGAAAGTCAGTAAGCGGTTCTTGGATCCGCTATTCAGCCACTGTGATCATACTAGCACCGAAACGGAAAATAACTGAAGGCCAAAATAGTGAATTAGGTATTCCGGGATTTTCACCGCGGAAGATCGTAATACGGTCCCTCCTTTCAGTCGTCGTAAGAACGACGAAGTGGCAGATATTGAGAACCGATCGTGGAATAGAAAAATGGTTCAAATGGCTCTGAGCACTATGGGACTTAACATCTGAGGTCCCCTAGAACTTAGAACTACTTAAACCTGACTAACCTAAGAACATCACACACTTCCATGCTCGAGGCAGGATTCGAACCTGCGACCGTAGGAGTCGCGCGGTTCCGGACTGAAGCGCCTAGAAGCGCTCGGCCTCCGCGGCCGGCGTGGAATAGAAAGGAAACTACAATCACTTAGTAGTGGAAAGGGTCAGGACCAGATGAGGTACCTGTTGATTTTACAAAGATTATGCGAAAGAACTTGCTCCCGTTCCAGCAGCAGTTTACCGTAGACCACGGGAGCAATGAAAGGTACCTAGCGACTGGAAAAAAAGCGCAGGTCATTCTCATTTTCAAGACGGGTTGTAGGATGGATACAGAGAGATATCGTTGACGTCAGTCTGTTGTAGAATTATGGAACGTGATTTTTTGTTCGGGAATGAAATTTTTGGGAAACGAAAGTCTCCTCGGTAAAGATCAACATGTATTCCGTAAAGAGATCGTTCGAAACACAGCTCGCTTTGTTTCTGTATGAGATTCGAGAGCGCTGTAGAAAACGGCACTCAGATTGATACCGTGTTCCTTGACTTCAGGAAGGTATCTGACTGCGTCCTACACTATATTTCCAAAAAAAAAAATACGAGCTTACCGAGTATCGCACCATCTTTGCGACTAGATTAAAGACTTCCTTACAGATAGAATTAAACTCGTCTCTCTTCACGGAACAAAGAAACAGGTGTAATTTCCGGAGTAACAAGGAAGTGTGAAAGGACCGTTACTTTTCACAGTGTATATGATCTAGTAGAAAGCGTTGGATTGTGGCGAAACAAGCGTTGTATCATTGGAGGGATACAGAGGCGAGCGAGTGTGAGGGACTACTAGTAGCGCCACGTCACCACAACGCGTCTGTGCGTAGCACATAAGTATTACACCATAATTTAGGAATGGAATTAAAAGTTGAAGTTGCTCTTCCAAATTTTATTGGCATGTGCTTTAGTACATTAATTTGTAAACTGTCAAATCTCAGAAAGATCAGGTCAACATTTTTCCCTAAATAGATCGTTTTAAGAAAAAATAAGTGGCGCTAAATAGTAAAGCTAGAAACCCAAAAATTGGTCATAATGTGCAGATGTATTTCAAAATTAACTAGTACAAGTCTCAACTTAATTAAACAAATATTTTGGTCAGAATTTATGTTCTTAAGAAAAATTGAAGGTGCTAAATATTAGACTTAGAAATATGAAATTTTGTATGAAGCTTCAGTTCAACATAAAAACATTTATTATGTAACCCTATTCAGCTACCTGTAATAGTTTTCGAGTAATTTGCATAGAACTAAATTTGGAACTAAAATGTCCTTATTTGTAGTAGATTAAGCATCTGTTGTATTAATGATAGAAAGATTTGGTTACAGTACATGATGAAACCTATTAAACAATAGAGCTATAACGAGTTTCAAGGCCTGGATGTAAATAATAACAAATACAAGGTCTCTTAAAGTCATAGTTCAGAGGTCAGGTTCTACTCTCAGTTCCATTCTAAAAATTCTAGACGGCAAAGCTTAAATGCAGGTGAGCTAAAACTGTTTCTGTGATTTTAACCAACTTAACTACATGCATAAAAAAATTATGAAGAGTCTAAATTAATACACAACAGTGTTATAAAATATTATGTGTCCGAGGAAGCGGCCGTTACGAGGCTGCTACCGTGGACATAGGGGGGATGATGGCAGGTGTCCCTTGGCCATCCACTGCACCACATATACAGGGTGGTCGAACCACTGGAAAGAAATGAAGCACTAGATACAGGTGAAATGTAGTACTACATGCATACGGCATAGGGATGGAGGCAGAATAGCACTTGACAATGAGGATAGTTTTGATACTGAGGAGGTGACTTAGTTAAAGGAACGTTATGGGGAGCACTAAACATTTTGGATGAGAAAGATTGCAATACAAATGGTGGAGGCTCCAAAAGGGCACAGGATGTTGCTAGAACTGCATTTTACAAGAAATTGAGCATTTAAAGGGGACAGAAAGGACACAGATGGAGGACCTATAATTAGAATTTCAAGATCTCTTTTTTCAGCAAGGGCGTTTGCCTGCTACACCAGTAATGCAACACAGGATTCTGACAGAGAACGAATCACTGGTGTATCAGAGAACATACAGTCGCATCAATCAGTTTTGGAGAAATTTACAAATGAACTATTGGCTGATTCGATAATAAAAGAGATTAGTAGCCCCTGGGTGCAGGAATTGTGATTGTGCCGAAGAATCTATGGATGGCTCAAAACCGAGCGAGGTGGCGCAGTGGTTAGTCACTGGACTCGCATTCGGGAGGACGACGGTTCAATCCCGCGTCCGGCCATCCTGATTTAGGTTTTCCGTGATTTCCCTAAATCACTCCAGGCAAATGCCGGGATGGTTCCTCTGAAAGGGCACAGCCGACTTCCTTCCCTAATCCGATGAGACCGACGACCTCGCTGTTTGGTCTCCTTCCCCAAAAACAATGCGACGGCTCAAAAAACTATCACTGTTATTGTGATTATTGCCACTTGAATAGTAAAATGTAAATGTCGTGTGACTAGGGTCTCCCATCGGGTAGACCGTTCGCCGGTTGCAAGTCTTTTAATTTGACGCCACTTCGGCGACTTGCGCGTCGATGGGGATGAAATGATGATGATAAGGACAACACAACACCCAGTCCCTGAGCGGAGAAAATCTTTTACCCAGCC